>NW_027256881.1:161334504-164066171 GCF_029215685.1 Pituophis catenifer annectens | reverse complement strand
CACCAGCTGCCAGCAGTTTGGCAATTCGGGTCTCACCGGCTCAAGGTTGACTCAGCCTTCCATCCTTCCAAGGTCGGTAAAATGAGGAGCCAGATTGTTGGGGGCAATATGCTGATTCTGTAAACCGCTTAGAGAGGGCTGTAAAGCACTGTGAAGCGGTATATAAGTCTAAATGCTATTGTTATACTCATATATCATTGAAATCTAAAATGAATTGTTTATTTTTCATATAAAGAGAAACTTAAATTTGTCATGTATTTTTAACCTGAAGGGGGGTAACTTTGAAGATCTTTCAAATAAATTTTGAACAAATACATCCAAATCAGATAAATCAAATCTGAAATGATCCAAAGCCTGATATTTTTTAAAAAAGAACATATAGGTGTATCATTCAAACTAGAATGACTTCCTTGGAGATGCATGATGTACCAACAGCATTCTAAATTCCATTAGTTTGCTAACATTGCATGAATCAGGACATAAATTTCTTAAATTAAAAGAAATCCCTGGTAAGATATATTCTATTCAACAAAGCGAAGAGTCTAACTCATAGACATAATCCTAGTCTATGATGGGACATTGTTCTTGAGTCAGAAGACATCCATGAAACCAGGAATACTTTACACTTGTTATTTATTCCCTTAAAAAATTAATCAAAATACTACAGCTGTGCAGTGCTCCCAGTTTGAAGGCAAAAAGATGCTAATGTTAGAGCTCTCAATAACTTCATAACCAAAAACAGTTTTCCCAGCATAGCCTGGCAGTTACAGTGGACAGACATGTAATGCTAGAAAAAGGCCTGACTGCTAATAGGTGCTGTCTTCACATCCCATGTACTTTACAGCACCTTTTGGCTCCTGAATTTGTAGTGGGACAGAGTCTACAAAATATATGACACAAGCAGGCCTTGGATAAGTTGCAGGTATATTATCTAATGAAAGAATACTTTCCATTGAAGTATGACAGTATTCTATTAAAGCATTAAAGTATTCTATCCAAAGAAGAACAGACTCTTCTGTTTATTTAAAGCAGTTATATATTTGATGTGAATAAAGACATTTCAAAATTTGAAGTGATTTGCAGAGAGCAGGCTGATGGTATAAAAATAAGCAAAATGGGCTTTTAATTCATTTTTTTAAAAAAATAAATGTGTGTGTGCAATTTTGGGAGAAAATATAATTATGTTACTTGGGTGGAGTACAGATATCCCTTGGTTAATGACAGTGATTGCAACTGGGAATTATGTTGTTACGTGACACAATTGTAAAGTGTAACACATGACCATGCCAATTTACAACAGCAGTTGTAGCAGTCCCAGTTGTGGTCACCAGATGCACCATTTAGTCACTATTTGAGACCTTCTCCTGCCTTCCTGACATTGCTTGTGAGAAGCTGACATTGAAGATCATAAATAGCAATCACATGGCCCCAGGATGCTGCAACATTGTTAATTGCAAGCTGGTTGTCATATGAGCTGCAATAGATGCAACTTCAAGGATTGCCTGCAAGACACCTTATTCAGCACCATCATAACTTTGAACGATCACTAAACAAATGGTTGTTAACCGAGGACTACCTGCAATTTTCCAAGTAGAATGTGTATCTGTGAACTTCCTTTTGAGTATGAAGAGCCTTTAGAAATCATTTTCTTTCTATTTTCTGTTAATTTTTTTTCTTTCTTGCAGTTTTAAAGTTGATTTTTCTTTTTAGTTTGTTATTGTAGTTAAAATTTTAATAAAAATATTATTTTAAAAAAATCTTTAAATAACAGTTGGTAAAAAGGTATCTTTTTCTCGCATGTGTATTTGTGCCTTACAGCCTTCTGCTGAATCATCTGAAATATTCTACATCCTGCTAAATAAATTAGAGAAGAGAAATATTTGTGTTTCTACTTCTTGCACCAGCAAATGCTTCTTCCTTTTTTACATGGAATGTGGGGAAAAGAAACAATCTTACATTTTCAAGAAAATTAAAGCTATAAGAAATCACATGGATCTTAGAATTCCAGGAAAAGATTTTAACAATTAGATTAATGCTAAGTAGGCTTCCTCAAAAGGAGAAGCTAATGGAAAGAAGAGCCCATGGAGGATGCCAGTTTAAAAAAGAAACCAAATGCAAAATTGCAAACAACTTGGGGTGGGAGATGTGTCAGAATGGAGACACGACAACACAAGCAGCCAATATAGCTGCACAAAGACTTTACTGAATTCTGAAAACAAAAAGAGGACCCAAATATGTGGTTGAAAGGAAATGGTACCTAAAAGTAACACTATTATTGGTCAAATCCCTGAAGCCAAGAAGGATAAAAAGGAGTTCTTCCAATTTGTGCAAATAAAAGAACAAGAAACTGTATACTAACTACTCCAAAAGTGCTATTGCTTAAGAAAGACAGCTGTATTGTCAGATAACAGGAAAATTTCTCCACTCAACTTCGATTTTGGCTCATGAGGTCTTCTCAGAAAGTATTCCACCAGAAAGAGGTGAAGGGCAGCATGAAGGAACAGGATTTAAACTTAAAACTGATAGAAGCCGACTTAAGATGTCATCTGTTTTTATAACTACAAGCCAGTATTCAACATTTCATATTTAAACCTTGGCTAATAAGGCAGCTTTTGTCACTCCAGGAATTTTTTAGAATGTAGAGATGGCCTTAATCTCAACTGGGAGAGAAATGTGTGACCCTGTTGAGCTTTGGATCTTTTAGCTGCTTTTGATCCCTGTGGCCATAGTATTTTTAAAAGAGGTAACCTACTGTCCTGTGATGACATGGCTCATACGTTTTTTGGAAATTATCAGAGGTTACCTTTGGAAGAAATTTGCTTGATCTCTTGGGCATTGTCCTGGGGGATCCCATAAGGTTCCAATTTGTCTTGCCTGCTATCTAAAATCATTATGAAGCCACTTGGAGCAATTTCAAGCAGTTTATTTTATTTTTATTTTATTTTTGAATTTGTATACCGCCCTTCTCCCTGAGGACTCAGGGCGGTGAACAGCCAAATAAAAACATCAAACATTAATTAAAACGATAAACAAAACAAAACAATTAAAAACCCTTAAAAAGAAATTAAGCCAGCCCGGCTTGTTGAAAAAAGAAAGTTTTAAGGGCACGGCGGAAGGCACTGAGGTCATGGATTCTCCTTATCTCAGGGGGCAACTGATTCCAGAGGGTGGGTGCCCCCACAGAGAAGGCCCTCCCCCTGGGGGTCACCAGCCTGCATTGTTTGGCTGATGGCACCCCGAGGAGGCCCTCTCTGTGGGAGCGCATGGGTCGGTGGGAGGTCGTCAGTGGCAGTAGGCGGTCTCGAAGATAGCTAGGCCCTATGCCATGGAGCGCTTTAAAGGTGATAACCAACACCTTGAAGCGCACCCAGAAGACCACCAGGAGCCAGTGCAGTTCACGCAGGAGCGGTGTTACACGGGAGCGCCACGCTGCTCCCGTCACTACCCGCGCTGCTGCGTTCTGGACCAGTTGGAGCCTCCGGGTGCTCTTCAAGGGGAGCCCCATGTAGAGAGCATTGCAGTAATCAAGGCGAGAGGTTACGAGGGCATGAGTGACTGTGCACAAGGAATCCCGATCAAGAAAGGGCCGCAACTGGCGGATCAGGCGAACCTGATAAAAGGTCCCCCTGGTTACAGCCGTCAGATGTTCCTCCAAGGACAGCTGCGTATCCAGGAGGACTCCCAGATTGCGAGCCATCTCTGTGGGGGCCAAAGACTCGCCCCCAATAGTCAGTGATGGAGTCAACTGACCATATCGGGATGCCGGGAACCACAGCCACTCAGTCTTGGAAGGGTTGAGCTTGAGCCTGTTCCTCCCCATCCAGATCCGTACAGCCTCCAGGCACTGGGACATCACTTCAAGGGCATCGTTGGGGTGGCCTGGGGTGGAGATGTACAGCTGAGTATCATCAGCGTACTGATGGTATCTCACCCCAAAGCCACGGATGATCTCACCCAGCGGCTTCACATAAATGTTGAACAGGAGGGGCGAGAGGACCGACCCCTGAGGCACTCCACATATAAGAGGCCTCGAGGTCGACCTCTGCCCCCCTGCCAACACGAACTGCGACCGGTAGAGAGAAAGGAGGAGAACCACCGTAACACAGTGCCCCCCATTCCCAACTCTTCCAACCGGTGCAGCATGATACCATGGTCGATGGTATCAAAAGCCGCTGAGAGGTCTAACAGGACCAGAACAGAGGAGCAACCCCTGTCCCGAGCCCTCCAGAGATCATCAACCAACTAGTTACTACTAGTATTCCAATTACTACCATATATAGACTATTTCTCCTTTCCTTCCCATATTTCCAAGATATAGGAGACCAGAAAGACCATCTGGAGCAGAATTCAGACAAGATTAAATTACTGTTGATTCTGTGGGCCTACTTCAGGATTTTGGTGTTATTCGGGATGAGGTTACATTTCAATTTATCTATATATTTATTGATTTAATTTATATGCTGCCTGTCTCATTGTTGAAGTGACTTAGCTACTGTTGAAGTAAGAGTTCAGGTTCATACCTGAGAGTCCTCCTGAATCTAGTATTGACACAGAATAAATAGTGTAAAATTAGATTACTGCAGTATATTTGTTATGGAACAGCCTTATAAGATGCTTTAGAAGTTGCAACTGGCCCAGAATCAGCACATTAGCACATCTTTTCCGTGGCTTAGGCCTGAGCCTAAGGTCATCCAGTCCCATATAATGAGCAACACACTTTTCCAACTTTTGCAAATTCCATCTTGAACATATGTAACATGGAGAGTAGTCTATCCCCCATCCCCATGGAGGGTCTTGTGAAATAAATTGCCACTGGCAGCAAGGCAATTACTTTAAGAAGAAATTGAAAGCCTTTGCTTAAAAGCCTTAAATGACATTTAGTTTTAGGGATTTATGCTGATGTTGTTAAATTATTTACATTATGGCTTTTAACACTTATATAGTTATATTATAAACTGGCCAAAGCTATTTGAGAAAAGACATCATATAGATATGTAAAATAAATAAATGAAACATAATAAGGGAAATACCTATTTACCCTGAATAAATTCAAGTAATCAAATGAGCTACATTCTAGGACAGTGGTCACCAACTGGTGGTCCACGGACCACTGGTGGTCCCCGAGAAAATTTTGGTGGTCCGTGGAGGAATTTTCGTAATTCTGCATTTTTTATATTGCACTCATCCTCAAGCTATGGCCCCTGGGCCAGATATGGCCCCAAGAGCAATTAATCCGGCCCGCGCATGGGAACACACAGATGCACCACTCACATCACCCCACCCACATGCCAGCCCCCACTCTTAAGGCTGAGCTCAAACCTCACCTTGAGTAGAGCGGTGCGAGCCACACAAACTGGAACTGGAAGGTAAGACCAAGAGCTTGCCACACTCAGCCAAACGGCTGCCTTGGGGGGGGGAGGTTCAGATGCCTTTCGGGCCTACATCTCTCCTTCTGCAAGGCCTCAGGATGGGACTGTAGTAGTCACAGGACTGGCCGGTTGGTCATCCCGAAACAGCTCCTCCACCCGGGTACACCGGCCTGCTGGGAAGCTGCCTGCTCCTTGGCTTGCCAAGGAGCAGGGTGGAGGAGCTTCTCCGGGATGACTAACAGGCCAGTCCTGTGAGTGAGACTACTACAGCTCTGGAATATGGAACCGACCGTGGTGGGGCTGGAAATCTCTGCCCTGGGGTGGCATGTGCAATGCACAAAAAGAAGCGCAGCCCTCGCTGTCCAGAATGAAATAATGGTGCTGTTGCAGTGGTGGGGCTGGGGGCAGCACAAGCTGCCGAAGCAACGGTTGCGATGGCTGGAAGCTGTGGGAGCAAAGCACTACTTTCATTTGCATGGCAACAGCATTCCACCTGGCTATATTTGCACCAGCCAGTGGTGCAAGGCAGACTTCATCTCCTGCCGCTTGGGGCTTGGAGCGGTAAACAGCGTCTGGTCTGGGGAGCAGCTGGATTTTGCTCTCCATTGCAGATACCAGATCGGCCCCCTGCAAGCTCTCATCTCTCGAGGAGCGCTCCCTGAAGTGGCGCAGGAAAATTTGGTTGGGCTCCTTGATAGATGAGAGCTTGCAGGGGGCTGATCTGGTATCCGCAATAGAGAGCAAAATTTGGCTTCTTCTCTCTGCTGTAGTGCGGCATCAGGATTCTGCCTTGGTATATTTGCGGTGCAAGGCAGCCCTTGTTTCCTGCTGCTTGGGACTCTGAGCGGTAAACAGCATCTGGCCCTGGGAGCAGCCGGATTTTGCTCTCCATTGCAGACACCAGATCAGCCCCCTCCAAGTCCCAAGCGGCAGGAGATGAGGACTGCTTTGCACCGTTGGCTGGTGCAAATATACCGAGGCATGCTGATGCCGTGCAAATTCAAGTAGTGCTTTGCTCCCACACTTCTTCCGGCCCTTGTTGGTGCCTCCACGCACCTCGGTCTCTCAGGGAGATGCCTGACTTCCTCTCAGCCCCAAAATACTGGCTGGCCCATGAGAGAGAGAGAGAGAATCAGAATGAGACAGAGAGAGAAAGAGACAGAGAATGAAAGAGAGAGAATGAGAGGGAGAATGAGAGAGAGAAAGAGAGAATGAGAGAATGAGAGGGAGAATGAGAGAGAGAGAGAGAAAGAGACAGAGAGAGAATCAGAGAGAGTGAGAGAGAGAGCGAATGAGAGAGAATGAGAAACAGAGAAAGAGACAGAGAATGAAAGAGAGAGAATCAGATAGAATCAGAGAGAGAATGAGAGAGAGACAGAATGAATCAGAGAGAGAGAGAGAATCAGAATGAGAGAGAGAGAGTGGGGGGGAAAGAGAGAGATGAGAGAGAGAGAATGAGAAAGAATGAGTGGGAGAGAGAGAGAGAAAGAGAGGGGGAGAGAGAAAGAGAGAATGAGAGAAAGAGTGGAAGAGAGAGGGGAGAGAGTGCCTGAAGGACCCCATCCCGTCACTGGGAGTCCAAGTGCTTCAGCGAGCAGCATGCTGGATTCGTATTAGTGGACTGCAGGATTTAAAATTATGAACTTGGTGTTCCCTGAGGTCCAAAAGGTTGGGGAACCCTGTTCTAAAGAAATTTGCTAATGGTCTGGCTTAACCTTCAACTATCTTCGAGAAATCTTGACAAATGGGAGATGTGATAGAAACTCAAGAAGGGCAGATATTTATTACTATTCCTCAGTAGTTAATAGCATTTACAATTATATTTTTGTGATATTTTGTTATTTTAATCTCTTTAGGATCAGGGAGAGCTTGACATGGAATTTTGTTATTCTGCATGAATTAATATTGTGAACTCTTTACTCCATTACTTTTTAATTATATTTAATATTTTATTATATTACAAAATAGTTCACTTAAAAATGTTTGACAAGATTATGAAGCTGGATCATAGTGAGCTCAACCGTTCACATATCTAGGGAAGAATCTTTTACTCTGATTAGAATGGCACTCAGGACTTTATTATTAACCTAATTTTATTCAGTTATCTCTGCCTGTTTTTATTTTAGGGATGCTTACTAGTTATCACTTTTCAATACACATATTTCCCTTGATCCAATTAATTTCAGATTTCTTTTCTTTTACTCATACCTTCTCTTGCTACCTTTTTTGCTCTGCTTCTTAATTTCCTTCTTGGAAATTTCCTCCTGGATAAATTCTTCATGTGCACTTTCTGTCCTGTAAATGTTGAGACCAGTTATGTTACTATGGCTGTGATGCCTATAATGAGCATGCACAACCTAGAGCATCGATGGAAATAAACGTTAACTAAATTTAATTTTGCATGTTATTATTGTATAGTGTCTTCTTAAAAAGAAGATGCAACAGTTCTTCAGTGCTTCATTTTCTCCTCACAACAGTTTATCCTACACAAATAAAAAATCTATGAACAATCAAGTATCTGCACAGTTTGTGGAGCAAATTATTGTTTGTCATACAGCCAAAGGGTATTTGTTCAGTTCATTGTGATTTCTTGTGGGTTTGTTATTAACAAAATTTTGGATCCTATTGTTATTTCCTTCTAATATTATGGAGAAGAGACAAGGACCATGGAACACCTATTATTTTACCAATTTTAACTGAACAGCTAAAGAATCCCACCATTCAACAGGGTGGTATTATAATAAGAATAAAGTTTGTGATTAGTTCTTACTGGAAATGATCTTGTATAAAAAATTGGATTTCAGTGAAATAGATGAGATTATTCACTATATACTCTTAATTATAAATGCTATTGAATATATTTCTGAAACCAATGGCAAGCAGTCCAAAAGAATATTTACCAAGAATAAGTTTCATAAATTTACAATGAAAATTTGTATCGATATATTTGCAGAAAAAATGGACAATGATTCAATAAGGTTCATTTGCAGGTTCCTTTCCATCTGTTTCATGGAAGAAGCATGGATTTTTTAATAACCTTCTCTTGTTGCTGTACTAGTGAGTGTGGCTCAATAATTAACTAGTTTATATTTTCACCTTGCTTGAAAAATATTTGAGGCAAAATTAAGGTCAGAAAAACACAATTAGGATAGTGCAAAATAGAAATATGTCTCCCTATTGAAACCTAATTAGTTAATTAGAGTTCCAGATCCTGGGAACTCTATGGACAAATCATGTTTTGCATTTAGAATAATGTACTTAGAATAACAGATTTGGAAGGGACCTTGTAGGTCATCTAGTCCAACCCCTGCTCAAGCAGGAAAAAAAAATATTTTATTTCATTTTTTGTCATGCCCACTTCAGTAATTTATATTACTACTAAAAAAGGGGTTGCTTTAACTATTCTGATCCTTGGGATAACTGAAATGTTATTATTTTTCATGAATTTCTCAAAGTTTCCATTCACCTTAAGTTCTCTTGTTCTCCAATTCACTTTTCAGCTTCTTATTTTACTTTTTTTTACTATAGAAAACAAAAGTAAATCTATCCATTTCCTTCACTTTTTTGTTGTAAACAATGAATTACCTAAGTATACTTTTATCTTCTTAATATTTAGCATTTAAACATTTCCATGTTCATCTTATCTTTCTAATGGTCTCTTCTAAATCTTGGTTACATTGATAATCTGTGCTAGCTCAGTAGTATTGACCCTGATATGTAAGAGTTCCAGGATTTCAAGATGAAATTTTTCCTAGCCCCATTTGCTGATGATGACAATTGAACTTGCAGTGGCCTTCCACCTATAGGACATGTGCTCAGAAAAAAATGCAGAGATATTATTCAGGTTTTACATCAGAGATGGCAATGATGCTAGATACTCTGATTTGAAGTTGTTAGTACAGAATACCAAGATTAGATTTTGCTACCTAGCTATTATGCTATTTCATCCTTTGACTAGCATTATGCCATGGCAGGAAGATCTACAGGATCAGACAGGTAAGTATGGATGAGTGGAAAGATGGGGAGATTGGTATTCCTAGAGCCACTATTTAGGAATAAAAAATGATGGAGAATTAAATGAAGTCTGTGGAATTCTGAATCACATCCCATTCCTAGATAATTCCTGTCCTAAAGAGCATTAACCTAATGTCACAGTAAACATTGGCAATTTTCAGATGCTTAGAAGAAAGCATAAGCAAAAGAGAATAACATTACTATATCACCATACCTATTGATAACAATCCAAGAAGCAATGGATAACCAAGAGAAGAAAGCAGCTGTTGTATATTTTATATTTAGTAGATAACTAAGAAGGGTTATAAAGCAATACATGTGTATCTTGGCATTAGTTTCTCCAAATTCTGATTGCTTGCTTATTGTGAGTGGTTTAATATTTGTGAAGTCCTATCCCTGCACCTCCCACCTCCACCCTCAGTCCTTAGATATTTTCAAGAAAACATAAATAGGCTTCTCTTATTGGTTAGGCATATAGAACTTCAGCACCAGCCACCAGAGATTATGTAACTTTGGGAATGGCCTGCATTTTTGGATATTCCTAAAAAAATTCATCTGAAGCCTAATCCATTCACACAAAACTTCTTGAACATTTGACTTATTTTATGTCATTTGCTTCAATTTATGTCATTGTGTCAATTTACAACAATTGTGAATGATTTAAGTATGGAAATGCTATAGATGTGAATGAATTAAGTATAGAAATGCTATAGATTATAACAATAATGTACATTCATATTTGATGTACATTCAGATATTGTAGATATTCCTCTTGTCCATTAAATCAAGGTTTTAACTTAATACTATACAATAAATAAAACCTTTTCTGCCATCTTAATTGTTAATAGTGTTAATAGTGGTGTTATGATGGTATTAATGTTATTAATGCCATTAATGTAATAATGGTATTAATGTTAATAGTGGTTTCCCCAAGGCAGTGTTTTAGGTCCAACACTCTTCATACTTTACATAAATGACCTTTGCGATCATATTAAAAGCAATTCTGTTCTCTTCGCTGATGATGTTGAACTATTCAACCACTGACAATGCAACTACCCTTCAAAAAGACCTTGACTATGTGTCAGATTGGTCTAACATGGCAACTTCAAATCTCAACCAACAAATATTCTGTCCTGCACATTGGCAAAAAAAAAAAAAAAAAAAATCAAAACATAAAATACAAATTAGATGCACATGACCTTATAGATGATCCTCACTCGGTCAAGGACCTTGGAGTACTCATTTCTAAAGATCTAAGTGCCTGAGCCCACTGTAACAACATTGCCAAAAAGGCATTAAGAGTTGTTAACTTAATCTTGCATAGCTTCTTCTCTGGTAATGTTGTACTACTAACTAGAGCATACGAAACATTTGCTAGACCAATTCTCGAATACAGCTCATCTGTCTGGAACCCACACTGCATATCAGACATAAATAAAATCGAGAGAGTCCAGAGATATTTTACGAGAAGAGTCCTCCATTCCTCTACCCGCAATAAAATACCTTATGCCACCAGACTCCAAATTTTGGGCTTAGACAACTTAGAACTACACCGACTTCAGTCTGACCTAAGCATAGTACATAAAATTATCTGCCACAATGTCCTACCTGTCAATGATGACTTCAGCTTCAACCAGAACAAATAATAGATACAAACTCAAGGTAAACCACTCCAAACTCGATTGCAGAAAATATGACTTCAGTAACAGAATGGTCAATGCCTGGAATGCACTACCTGACTCTGTAGCTTCTTCCCCAAATCCCCAAAACTTTAACCTTAAACTGTCTATTGTTGACCTCATCCCATTCCTAAGAGGTCTGTAAGGGGCATGCATAAGTGCACCAGTGTGTCTACCATCCCTGTCCTAATATTCCTTTTTACTTACTCTTTTCATGTATTCAAATTATGTTTATACGTTTACCTGTTATTTTATATATGCTTGACAAAATAAATAAAAATAAATAAATAAATAAATCTAATCAATTGCATCTACCTATCGGTTCTATCTACCATCTTCACATGATCTTATAGCAAAATGCTCCTAATGGGGAGATGGAAGCTATTTTTCTGGAAACATGAAAAATGAAATAATCTTCATATTACGACCATTTTATTTCTTCTTTGTCAATATCCAAAAGGCAGTGCTTGGAAATTTCCCAGGTTTGCTTTGAAGATTAGCATAAAGAGAGCACTGACCAGCAGTAGAAGAATATAGCAATAGCACTTAGACTTATATACCGCTTTACAGTGCTTTACAGCCCTCTCTAAGCAGTTTATAGAGTCAGCATATTGCCCCCAACAATTTGGGTCCTCATTTTACCCACCTTGGAAGGATGGAAGGCTGAGTCAACCTTGAGCCTGGTGAGATTTGAACTGTCAAATTGCAGGTAGCGGCAGGCAGCAGAAGTAACTGCAGTACTGCACTCTATCGACTGTGCCACCGTGGCTCATGCAGGTACAGTGACTTGGACATTCTCCACAAGTTCTAGAAACCCATCTAAATATGCAGCTTGGATGTAAAATCCAAAGATATGTTGTCTTCTAGTCCCCTATGCCATAGATTTCTAAAATTGTTTATTTATGAGAATTTCTAAATAGAGGGCTTCAAAGAACTTGTAACTGAAGGTTTTGATAACCAGCTGACTGATAATGCAGGCTCACAAACCAGCAGTGAAGTCAAATGTTCTGATGTATAAAGTTTGGTCTTAGGATACAATGTGGGAAGTTGCCTTACATTTAACCAGATCATTAACCGGTCCAGGTCCGTATTCTCTAAACTGGCTGTCCAAGTTTTTTTTAAATTTCAGTTCCAGAATCATTTCATTCTATTCTTAGCTGCTTTTATTTTTTTTAGAGTCAAAGATTATTAGTTCTCCCATTCAGATTTTCCTACTAAAACCAACTAGAATGTGAGGATGGCCAAAAAAAAAAAAAACCCTTTACAGGATCTGCTTCCTAAATTTCTTTAAAGAGCTTTCCCTTTGACCCAAATCCTGACTTCTTTAGAGAAGTCTAAAGTTACTCTTTAAAGTTCCTAGAGTTACTCTAGGAAGAAAGTATTTGGGTTTGTAAAACTGCTAGCATCAGGTTCTCAATGTAGGACAGGATGGAGAAAATTTCCATGGCATCATTTTAAGTGAGTGTTTTGATTGAATTGTAAGGAATGGCTACACTATCTATGAAAAAAGGGAATATCTCTTCTAAGTCCATAAGTAGACAATAAAAAGAACTGAAAGAAGTTTCAATCAAAAAACAAAACAAAAAGGGAGTTCAACAAGCTCCTATTAACTAGGGTAACTGTATTTGGTCTGCAAAAAAAAAAATCCCTGTCTCCTTGCTACAACCTTGTGGTCATCTGGATTTTTGTACCCCAGATGCAGGCACTATTTCCTGCCACAAAGATAAAGCTACATTATGAAGTTCTTCCACAATGGAATCTGAAACTTGTCTACCATTCTTGAGGAAGTACTTTTTGTACTGAGACTGCCCTCTCCATGTGGGAAATAAATAAATTGTAGCTCCATTCTATAATATTTTTACACCGACACTGGCATTTCTTTTTAGATATTAAGGTTGCATGCAAACAGAGACAGAAAATATGGGGTGATTATTGTGGAAAAGCAACATGAAGGCACACTGTATGGTTATCTTTGACCAACAGCCATGACAAGCATCCAAGACACAGTTTTAGGACAAATGGTCAGAAGTACAATCCTCTTCATTTCTGTCTTTACCTGACAAATGACTTTTCTCAAGGACAGGAAGCTGCATGTCTTTCTCATCTGCTGTAGAGAAAAAGTGTGTGGAATTTGTGTTTAAACTATTTTTCCCCTCTGCTTGGAAATTTTGTTTGACAATATTGAAAGTACAAAATGGGTTAATCCTATTTGGGTACTTACATGGCTTCAAACATCTGCTAATGCAGTCAGCTTCTGTCTCAAATCTATTGGCATTACCGCTACACCCACCATACCAAATCTGGGTGCAGATCTTGTTTTTGTAGTCAAAGAACCACTTAACCTGATACTCCTTGCACTGCGTGCCCATGTCAAGGTCCAGTAAGCAAGGATCTGTTAAATTTGAATTTCAACATGTGCAAAGGTTAAATGATCCTGAAAATATTAAAAGCTTCGAAAAAGGCACAAGATGCCAACCAAAAAACCCAAACATTTTCAACAAACGAAAAGGAAGTAGAATACAAACGTTCACTAATGATTTTTACAGAAACTATATGGAAAATAATAACCTTGCACTGCTAATAAAATCACAGATATGCCAGGCAGCCAGTGCATGAGTGTAAATATTATATTGGCTCATGTCTTACACAGATGGGCTGTAAAAGTGCTACATTTCTGCATGCCTCTGTTAAGTCATTAGCCAAATCAAGTGCACAGTAGCAGTCAGAAATATAAAAAGCAGAGTGGGGAAAATGCAAAAAGGATATAGTCGCAAATCTCACAATCCACTGGAACTGGTTTCCTGAAATTACACTGTTCTTATTTTATCACCAATGGGCCAATCCTCCCCTCAGTACAATCCTCCCCTTCTTACAAGACCTGTACTTTCTTAGATATAGAAGGTGAATTTCAGCACATCTTTTCCTGTGGAGCCTTTATTCTACTTCCTGTCCACTTATTTGGATTTGTTGGCCTTTAACAGTACTGTGGGCCAGTACTGTACTGACGTCAGCATTCGCTATACTGCTCAACTGAGGGTGAAATGGCCACCTAGAGGGGGCATGTCCGTGAACTCAGAATTTGCGAGGAAGTTGACTATTAAGCTATACTGTTAAATTGTCCACTGTTGCCTGGTTCTGGAAGTGCTTTCTGTGGCACTATCACATTTTTAAAGTACTTGTCAGAAGAAGGAAATTGAATTTACAATCCTAGAGTCTTATGAGTTGGCAAGAGCTGAGACTCCCAGGCTCTTCTCAATACAAAAAGCAGAGTAGCCGTTGTTTGGAGGATTTAGATTGGATAGGATTATTTGAATAAGACCTTAATTGTATTAGAATTTAACAATGGTGTGACCTAAATCTAAGCTCAGAGGAAAAAAGAGATTTAAAAATAATAATAATAACATAGAATAATTAATTAAGGTTTAATATACTGTATACAAAACAGCTCTTTCAATGAAGTTGGTCATAGGATTTTTAAAATCATTTTATTCACCTTACAGATAGTCCTTGACTTATAATCACAATTGAGCCCAAAATCTCTGTAGCTAAGTAAGTGAATTTTAAATAAATTTTGGCCAATTTTACCTCCCTTTTGCTGCAGTTTTAAGCACATCACTGCAGTTGTTAAATGGACCATGCAGTCATTAAGTGAATCTGGCTTCCACCCGTTAACTTTGCTTATTGGAAGCTGGCTGGGAAGGTTACAAATGGTGATCTCATGATCCTGGGACAGTGCAACTGCCATAAATACATGCCAGTTGCCAAGTGCCTGAATTTTGATCATATGGCTATGGGGATGCTACAACAGTCGTAAGTGTGAAAAAGGTCATGTCACTTTTTTCAGGGCCATCGTAACTTCAAACAGTCACTAAACAAATGGTTGTAAATCAAGGACTACCTGTACTTGAAACGTTTGAATCCTTTACTTTATATTTTGCTTTCTACATCTACACTGAAGTTTATTCCTTCCTCTTGGCTGCATAATAAAACATTATCATGTCTCAAAAACAAAGGCTATTCAGTGAAGCAGTCCCCATAGCCACTTGGAAGAGTACACATGAGCACACAGACACACACACAAGCATACAGTTTCCTATTGTCTCCACCCAAAATCATGTCATGGCATCTTCAGAAACAATATGACTACAGGGGATTTTCTCACACTAGGAATGTTTATAGGTGAATACAAGTCTGAAAGAAAAGGGTTATCATTATTACATGAAATTTACGTGGCTCACTTGCAAAAGAATAGTTGAAAAGAAGTTAAACTAGACGAGGACAAGAGACTTTGAAGAACCAGTTCAGTGCTGCAACAACTGTGTCATAAAGGCTGAAAATTGGTAACAGAAAAATAAGTGCAATTATACACATTAAAAAGACAAGAATAATGGAATTAGACAAACAAAGATGAAAATGATTAAAGAAATTAATCTGTAATGCAAATATGCAAAATCTGCCATGTCTGGGGAAAAGATATCTCCACCAATTTCCAACTAAAGCTGTGCAAAGCTCAACGTTTTCAAAATTGTCTTTCAGAATTTATCTCTTATAAGAATTTAGTTTTCTACATTTTTCTATGATTAACTTCATAAAAGGGAATAGCATATTCAAAACAGCATTGCTGGGTAGCCTGAATGAAGATATATATCTAGTACCTTTCATCAAACTTTCAGTAATCAATTTTAATGAAAGGAAATCCTAGTATTTTTTTTTTTATATGGTCTTACAGAAGTTTGCAGACTTCAAAAATGTGAGTTCTACCACGATCATGAACATTATTAGAAATGTCTGGCATGGCAGTTCAGGCCAGAATTCATAATATGCAACAGAAAAAAACCAGTAGATTGTGGGAAGCTAAAACAAAGCAAAATAAAATACTTGTCTGAATTTGAAATTTGAAAGAATTATGTGGCTCATAACTTTCCTATTAATGGACAATGCACAAGGAAGTTCAAATACTGTTAGCATTAAAGATAACATCAGATTTTGAAAAATAACAAATCCAATATCAATTCAATCCATTTTAGTTTTGTAAAATTATATAATCTACCATAGTTTTTAAAAATCTTATGAGCAGGCCAATCAGAGTGGCAGCAAAATAAAAACTGATTTTAACAGAGGTTTCATTAAAATTATGACAATTTCATACACTTGTCATATTAACATAAAATTATTATAACAAAAAAATTAACACAATAATATATTCAGAACAAATGTGAATTATCTACATATTGTTAATAACTGAGTTTAGCACAATGATTTGTTAATGGTTTGTTACAAAAATAAACAATTACTTGAGCTAAGACAAATGGCAAAGAAATGAGCACAGGATTTTATAGTGACACAACTCAGACTTTTCCAATGAGCCATAATAAAATATATTTTCCATTACCCCCAGAAACATTTTATGCTAGGATGACTGGTGGTCTATTAGGGCTGGCAGGGCTTTGAAAATAATTCAAAAATGAACCTTTGATACATGAACACAGCACCTGACTGCAACTCTTTAAAACAGATGTCTGTCACACTGCTGTCCTATGCAACTACCAATTGACATACAGTAGCATAAGGTAAGACATGGCTACTTTGAAAGAACTGCAGATACGGGTACATTCATACCAATATGCATTTTGAAGCATTCTGAAGCATTTTTTTGGAATGAAACCAAAGTGCTATGCAGTTGCAGGATATGAGGCTAAGTCATTGTCTGCTGAAGGAGTGAATGAGCCAACATTTGCCCTCCAGAATGCAAATGGATAGTACTACTAGAACAGTAGTGATAGGCCTTCTTTTGGGAAGAAGATCATTAAGACAGTAGAGCAAGTCTCCCTAACTGTAATCACTGAAGAAATGCAATCCATTCCTAGGATTTTTTTATTTACAAGTTTCCTAAAGCTTTAAACCTTGCAATGCTGAAGAATGTCTTACCATTACTAATGTCAAAGGATCTGTGAACAGTGAAATTGTGGGCATTTTTCCCAAAAGACTATGGTAGGGTTGTGCAAAACCAGGTATTCTTCCTTTTCACACATCTTCATACAATGTGAAAAGCTTACATACAAACATACATACATACATACATACATACATACATACATACATACATACTAGGAACCAATGCATCTCACTACAGAAGAGATGCACAATATGGTACATTTCATTTGAGCATCCTCTTAGCTCTTTTGGAATTTTCAAAATCACCCTGTATTAGAATCCAGCTTTAATTTCTACAATCCTGTCATGCTTTACTGAGAATCAACAATAATAGTACTACTTGCTGGCTCTAGCTAATGGAAACTCTGGTATAAAGCATGGGGTAACTGGGGTTCATGGTCATGAATCTACTTGCCACTTACTTTGGGATAAAAAGCTCCCTGGCACCTTATGTTTACCCTTTAGTTTACATATTTTATGAAAATCAACCAGTATCCTTTGTTTCGGGTAGCATATCATGTTGGTGCCACTTTAGATGTTTTGTCTAGAACATAGTTTAATCCAGGAATTCCCAACCCATTGGCACAGGTCCGCAGCATGCCAGAAACCTGTCTACGCAAACAGCCCCATCTGCGGGATGCAGGCAGCATGCGAAACCACGCCCCTCCGGTCTGCAGAAAAACCTCTCTCCGAAGAACTGGTCCCTGGTGCCCAAACGTTTGGGGACTTCTGGTTTAATCCATCCAAACTTTCATTTCCCACACCTCTGACATCTTTAATAGCTTGGACTCACCTTTTTCAGGGACTTCCAAAGGTTCAGTGTTCACCATTACATTGGTTGCTGCTGCTGCTGCTGCTGTTCCTGCTGAAGGGATCTTGGCTGCTGGCATGCTCTCTGTAGAAAGCAAGCCAAGCAATTGTGAGGGTGGGCTCAGGAGGACTCAAATTACAGCAATAAACTTTTTTACAGACTGATTGAGACATTTCACACAACACTTCTTCAGCTTTGTATGTAATGATACATAAAGAACAAGAAAGCTATCATATGTTTTAATATTACAATTTTAGCAAGCACAGTGCCTAGGAATGAATTAAAATCATGGAAATATTATAATAATATAGAGATATATATTTTGAATATTATATAACACCTGACTATATCCAGTAATCCAGTTATGATTACTTATTACGAGCTCCCTTTTTAAGAGACATTTTGAGCAAACTTGCCTGAAGTATAAAATGGTTCTTAACAAAGGTGGTACTCAAATCAGGCACTTCATTTAGAAATACGTTTCTCACTAGAAATTATGCTTCAGCAGTGTAAAAATGCAGGAAAAGGGCATTATTCCTTCTGAGTAGACACTTGAAAGTCGCAGATCAATATTAATCAAATTGTTACAATATTATATTTTTCTCCTACTGTAAAAAATCTGCATCAAATGAATACCTCACTATAGCATATAGTGCTGCTTAAAAATGTGACCCAAATACATAGTATTAATTAGGCTATGTGTTGTTACTATTAGGACAATGTACTGGATTGCTTCTTCATATGTCCAAAAACCAAATAGATAGAAAAAACAATGCACTTAATTCAAATACCCAAGATAACTTACTTGTATTAAATGTTCCCCTATAAGTAGCTTTGGCTTGGGCATTATGGTAACCTGTGATAGCAACATTATACTTTTGTCCACTCTGAAGACCTCCAATGACTCTTTCATTGCTAGTTAAATTAAGCTTCACAATTAAGGAGTGGTCATGTGCTGAGGTGACTGTAATGTGATAGACATAGACTTTCTGAGGCTCAGGAATCGTCCAATGCAGTTTAGCACTATTTTCAGTGATATCAGTTATCTGGACTTCTCCATTATGTTTAATCACTGTTGAAGAAAAGAAAAAACTAATAAAAGAACAAAATTAATAGATGCAGGATTTTAAGGATGTTCTGGATAAGACTTATATAAAAAAAGATAACATTCATAAAAACGTAGCTGCTCCTAGAGTAAGTAACATAAAAATCCCTCAACAGGGAAGGTGGAAAAAATCTCTATAATAAGCTAAAAATATTCCAAAGTGCTGGAACCAGAGGTGGGTTTCAGCATGTTCTGACCAGTTCTGGAGAACCAGTAGCAGAAATTTTGAATAGTTCGGAGAACCGGTAGTAAAAATTCTGACTGACCCCGCCCCCATCAATTCTCTGCCTCCCAAGTCCCAGCTGATCGGGAAGAAATAGGGATTTTGCAGTAACCTTCCCCTGGATAGGGGAGGAAATGGAGATTTTACAGCATCCTTCACCTGCCACACCCATTAAGCCATGCCTATCAAGCCATGCTATACCCACCAAGCCACGCCCAAAGAACCAGTAGTAAAAAAAATTGAAACCCACCACTGGCTAGAACTTTTAACTGTATGTGGAACTGTGTACTATTTGCAATCTAAAAAAGACTGCAAACATGTTTTGTATATAGGTTTTGGTGGGAAGTTTGAATTAACTAGCCATCACCTGATTGGCTGACCACCACAGCTGCAAGGTATATAAGGAGAGCTGTTTCCCCAGGTCAGTCACTGGGTTCTCACCCTACAATAAAGAGCTGTTGTCACTCACTGCCTGGCTTGCTGTGTCCTCATTCACCCAACTTAACATTGGCGACGAAGGTGGGATTTTGAGGCCAGAAGCCACGGATAGAGCTTAAGCCACGAGCCGACAAGAGAGCTGCAAACCCGAATCCTGCCAGGCGAACAAGTGGAGTACCTGGAGAATCTACCAACGATGTCTGCCTACGTACCGCCACTGCCTTTCAACCCAACAGAAGAGAAGTGGGGATCCTACATGTCCCATTTCAAATGCTTCCTGGTGGCCAGCGATCTACAGGGGCTGCCCGACGTGTGGAAGAAAGCCCTGTTCCTGAGCCATTGTGGCCCCAAGGTGTTCAACATGGCCGAAGCCCTGTCGGAACTGAACTCGGTCCACATCATCTCGTGGCAAACGCTCCAGATGCTGCTGAAGGACCACGACGCCCCGACGCCATAGAAATACGTCCAGCGGTACGAGTTCTGGCAACACATTCAGAAGGAGGGGGAATCGATCAGCGAGTACATCGCTGCCCTGCGCAAGGCCGCAAACCAGTGTGAGTACCGAGACTTAGATGAGATGCTCCTAGAGCAACTAATCTGCGGAGTGAGAGATATTCGCTTGCAGAGGAGGTTGCTCGCAAAGATGAATCTAACGTTACATATCACACTAGATGAGGCAAGGGCTCAAGAATCCTCTACCAAAGCAGCCGAGAGACTACAGGCGACGACACAGGTCAGAACTGCACAGAGGTCAGCACCGGTTCATCAAGAGACCGTAGGCACTGAGAGCGAGGAGGAGTCAGATAAAGAGGTCTGCAGAACAGAACAGGACCGGCAGGACTGGCGAGGTCACCGAGACGCCTGTGCCAGCTGTGGGGGACCCCATCCGCACCAGACCTGCAAGTTCCGAGACACCATTTGCCGAAAATGCGATCGGAAGGGTCACATTGCTAGAGTCTGTAGATCCAAGCAGACTCCCAATTACAAGCCGCGGAGCAGCGCTAGCCAATCAGAGACGGCGCAGCAGAAGAAGACCAATCAGAAGAGTGGCCACAGGAATGGTGCGAAATCTAAGGACCTCGAAGCCTGTACCATTCGAATCGGCCAGACCTGCACATCCCCCGGGGAGAAGATCTACACGATGATCGAAATCGAGGGGCAAGAGTGCATAATGGAGATCGACACCAGATCCCCAATAACCATCATGTCCTGGGACAAGCTACAGAAGGCCGTCCCCAGCATCCAGAAATGGCACCTACGGCACCAGCGGCTTGGACTGCGCGATTACCAGGGGAACCGCATCCCCGTGGAAGGAATCGGCGAGTTCCAGGTGGAGTACGGGGAATTCCGGGAGAAGTTTCCCCTCACCGTGGTCAGCGGAAAGCTCCCAAGCCTCCTGGGCATGGACTGGTTCAGGGCCCTGGGAATGGGATTCACCGGAGTCCGCAACATGCGAGGCACCCTGAGGGACGACCTGATACAGGAGTTCCAGGACGTGTTCGACGAGCAACTTGGCAAGTATGTGGGGACCCCTATTTCGTTCAACCTTGACCCCAATATTTCCCCCACCCGGTTGAAGCCCAGGAGGGTACCATTTGCCCTAAAGCCAAAGATCGATGTGGAACTGGACAAATTGATTAAGCAAGGGTTGCTAGTGCCAGTCGATCATGCCCGGTGGGAGAGCCCAATAGTGACCCGCGTTAAGCCTGACGGGTCAGTGCGCATCTGCGCAGATTATAAGTGTACGATCAATAAGGCTCTCCAGCAGAGCACTTACCCGGTTCCGATCGTACACCATCTGCTGCATTCCCTAGGCCCTGGCAATATCTTTGCAAAACTCGATCTTGCGCAGGCGTACCAGCAGTTGCCTGTAGATGGCGCAACTGCAGAGGCACAGACTATAGTTACGCACAGAGGTGCCTTCAAGTGTACCAGACTCCAATTCGGAGTCGGCATAGCTCCCGGACTGTTTCAGAGCACCATGGAGCGGCTGTTACAGGGGATCCCCGGGGTGGTCCCGTATTTTGACGATGTGCTCGTCACCGCAGAAGACGAACAACAGCTAGGGGAGAGACTTAGACAAGTTCTAGGGAAGTTCAGAAGTGCCGGACTCAGGGTCAAACGCAACAAGTACATGATTGCAGTCCCTTCTGTGGAATTCTTGGGGTATCGGGTAGACGGAACCGGCATACACCCCACTGAGAGCAAGATTAGGGCGATCCAAGAGGCCCCCACCCCCAAAGACAAGGCAGAACTACAAGCGTTCCTGGGACTGTTGAACTTCTACGCCATTTTTCTAAAGGACAAGGCAACAGTAGCGGAGCCCCTGCACAGACTGTTGGCCAAGAAGTCCACATGGGTTTGGGGGAAAACTGAGGCTATCGCATTTGCAGCCGTAAAGAAACTCCTGTCGGCCAAGAGTTTTCTAGTCCAGTACAACTCTACGCTTCCCCTTGTTCTAGTCTGTGATGTGTCCCCATTCGGCATGGGGGCCGTCCTGAGCCATAGACTACCGAACGGTCTAGAGGCACCTATCGCCTACTACTCTCAGACTCTGTCAAGCGCCGAAAGGAACTACAGTCAACTTGACAAGGAGGCCCTGGCAGCCCTCTCAGGAGTCAAGAAGTTCCACAAATACTTGTTCGGCAGAAACTTCGACCTCATCACAGACCATCGCCCCCTTCTGGGTCTCATAGCAGGGACCAACCCACCCCAGCAGCCCTGTCTCCCAGGATGACATGCTGGGCCATCTTCCTGGCAGCATACTCCTATCGCCTGGTGCATCGGCCAGGGGTGAGTATGGGCAATGCCGACGCCCTCAGCCGTTGCCCATTACTGGACAGGATAGAAGACCCCACACCCAGAATCCCAGTCCTGCTGATTGACGTCTTGGACTCGGGACTCATCACTTCTGCAAAGGTGGCGAGGGCTTCAACCAAAGACCACGTGATTAGGAAAGTCACGAATTGGGTCATGAGGGTGTGGCCGGAAAAAACTGAGGGCAGGGAATTCAAACACTTCACTAACAAAAGAAGCGAGCTGGCAATGCAAGGGGGTTGTCTTTTGTGGGGTGATCGGGTCATTATTCCCTTGTGCCTAAGGGAAAAAGTCTTAAATCTGTTACATGAGGGGTATCCCGGGATCATGAAGATGCAGGGGTTGGCTAGGAGTTACGTCTGGTGGCCTCTAATGGACAAAGACATCACTGAGTGGGTAGGGAAGTGTCAGCCCTGCCAAGAGTCTAGGTCAGACCCCCCCACAGCACCGGTAAGGGAACGGGAATGGCCTCAGGGTCCCTGGTCTAGGATCCATATAGATTTTGCTGGCCCATTCCATGGGCAGGTATTCATGGTCGTCGTAGACGCCTTCTCAAAGTGGCTGGAAATTAGACTTATGAAAGCCACTACCACTAACGCAGTAATTAGGGAGCTAAGGCAGTTGTTCGCCACCCATGGCCTACCGGACACCTTAGTTTCAGACAATGGGCCCCAGTTCACGGCCATGCAGTTTGAGGGGTACTTAACGGAGTTGGGGATCAGGCACATACTCTCCGCTCCATTTCATCTGACTAGCAATGGTTTGCCTGAGAGATTTGTGAGAACGGTGAAGGAAACCATCTCACGCTTAGGCCCCGGGGACTGGCAGGAAAGAATAGACAAATTCTTAATGGCCCAACACACCACACCATGCACCGCCACAGGCTGAAGCCCGGCGGAACTGCTAATGGGGAGGAAGCTCCAAGGAGTCCTGGACAGGCTACACCCCAGCTATTCCCCTGACAACTTCAGAGGGACAGATAGGAAGCTTAGAGAGTTCACAATAGGGACACCGGTATTCGCAAGAAATTATGGGAACGGGCCCCTCTGGGAAACTGGGACAATTACGGAGGTAACCGGGCCCAAGTCTTATAGGGTAGACATGGGAGATGGGAGGATTTGGCGCCGGCACATCGACCAGTTACGGAAGCGTTTAACTGCCGACACAGACGACACCTTTGACGAACCGCTCCCTAACTACTAGCAGAACTCCAGAGCTAACTCAAGCCCAAGTCAAACAGAGGACTTAGCTGTCGGCACCAAGATCCAGCGCCGCCCCATCGCGGAAGATTGACCAGCCAAAGAAGTCGCCACCCACAATGAATTCTCGGAGGTTCCACTGGCAGAGCAGGGAAAAACAGGGAGTTCCTCCGACCCGCTCGACGCACACCTCCAACTGAACTGCGCAGGTCAACTAGGGTGCGGACGTGGCCTGGTCACCTGAGGGACTATGTATGCTAATGTCCACCCCAAGTGACTTCTGGGAGGGGAGGAGTGTTATGTATATAGGTTTTGGCGGGAAGTTTGAATTAACGAGCCATCACCTGATTGGCTGACCACCACAGCTGCAAGGTATATAAGGGGAGCTGTTTCCCCAGGTCAGTTGCTGGGTTCTCACCCTACAATAAAGAGCTGTTGTCACTCACTGCCTGGCTTGCTGTATCCTCATTCACCCAACTTAACAAAACATTTCCAGGGCCCAGTTGATAGGCAGTCTAACATACACTTATTTTGTAAATCTTTTACTTAATATCTGCCTGCTAATAAGCATAGAAAATGAACAGATCACATTTTGTGTTCGAAAACACAAAAAGAGTCTGTAATTAAATGCATTAAATACAAACTACATTTAAAATCATGCACGAACAAGCCCACAATATCTTTTTATGTTGTTTTAATGGGAAAAAGGCCTCCAGAAACTGCAACCACTGAAAAGAGTTTCTGAGGAAACCTCAACTTTTTCCACTTCCAGCTGTTTTCCTTTGTAAAAAATATTGTCCATTCCTGCTTCTTGCGGCTTTTCCAATTATTATTTTTAAATATAATCTGTAGGATTTATTTTCATACATACGTCTTTTACTGAAGCAAAGATATAATATTTGAAGTTAAACATACTAATCTTTTATAAACAAAACAGCAAATAGCAAATTATTGTAAAATAAAATATTTAAATTTGTTTTGCAATGGCAAGAAGATGTACGTACCTTCCGATTTTTCTGTTACAGCAGGTGTGACAGTAACATTATTTGGAATAGTTCTGTTTGAAGAAACAGAAATAGTTATAGGTATGCATACTGTAAATAATCAAGACACATTTAAGTCTTTGTTTCAAAATCTGCATCTGCACTCCTTTGCACTAATTTGATAGAGTTATTTAGGACAGCAGCTTTTTTAAAATTTAATGTTCCTTTCCAAACAAAAGCATTTTACAGTTTTTAGCAAATTTATTGCACCGCTTTATCGAAGGATAGTAATTTTATTAGGATGCCCCTAGTATTAATATCCATTCTTGAAAAATAAATTTGGTCAGAAAAGTATATGGGATTTTCTAGACTGGGGCATTTCCTAATATAGGTGTGTATGAATATTTTCTAGTATATTTTCCAATATATGAATACATATTAAAGTCAGAAAGAACAAGTGATCATCTTAAAGATATTGTACTTCCAACAGTTAGTGAAGTGATTATTCTGATTAAAAGCTATCTGTGATAGCTTCCCAAACAGACATGTAAGAAGGGTCTTCTGTTGATCCAGTTGACCACCAGAGGAAAAATTCTAAAGCTAAAGTAATCAGGATTGGAAAAGAAGCTTTTTCTTGTTGAGTTAAAGAGCTCTCCATTCATCCTGCAAACTATACTGCTGCTGCATCTCATGTCCCTTTAGTCTATTCTGACCCAATACTAAATGGGATTGTTCTCATCATGCCTGTGCAGCAGGGGTGGGTTCTACTTACCTTTACTACTGGTTCACAACAGTTCGTTTCTGCGCAACAGCATGTGCAGAAGCGTTTTGATGACATCAGGGTCGGTGGGCAGAGCCTCCCACCGGTTTTACTACCAGTTCTATAGAACCGGTATGAACTGGGGGCAACCCACCTATGATCCTATGATCCATTCTGCCTTATCCAAGATGAATAATTTTTGGGGGGAGGGGGTGTTAGGGGAAAAAAATCAGCATCACAAAGGTTGCCAAATTCACAAGCATTGGTTATGTTTAGGAATTTACCATCCTTCTTTTTTCTTCCTTTACATAGACAAGAGATGGGGAGAGAGGCAAGCCTACATCAGCTTATAAGGAAGAATAAGAACTCTCATGTACTATTAGTCACCAAACTTAATCTTTGAAAGAATGCTCACAGAACATAATAGTTTTTATACAACTTGCAGCCATCACTGAATACTATTGGCCTGAAAGGAAAAACAATGCTTTAAATCCAGGACAACTAAATATAATTAAAGACAATTTAAGAGTTAGAGACGAGACAAGGACAGGGTCAAGTGAGGATACTGCTTTCTACCCATACTCTTCTGTCTATATAACAATGACTGCATCTCAAACAACACATCTGTTAAACTACTGAAGTTTGCAGATGACACAACAGTGTGTTGTGGCCCCGCCCTCTGAGCCTGTCCCATCGGAGGAAGAAAGCTCCGAGCATGAGGAAGAGGAGTCAGCCAGGCCTCCCTCTCCAGGCCCCTCCCCTCTGGCACTGTCTCAGGTGCCGGCCGAGGGAGAGGAGATTAGCAGGGAGACAGGTGGCTCGGATGAGAGCAAGGGAGAGACATCATTCCTGGACGCACGCCTCCGAAGGCGTGATAAACGATTGCAGCAGCTCAGGAGGCATGCTAGGGATTAGAACTGAGTCACTGGACCACACCCCAGAGACTATATAATAGAGGGTGGTGGCCAGTGATCCTTGTGACGAACAAAAGTAAACCTTGGATAGTCACTAAAGCCTCGTCCGGAACTGCTGAGAGAAATATTATTCTGATTGGACTTTTTGTATGCTAAGTATCTTATCTTTCTGTTTTGTGAAAATAAACGCACTTGGCAGACAGTGTGTAAATCGCTGCCAAGTTGGAGATAAAGACCTGGGTGTGTGCCAAAGTGTTTCCTTAACCCTCGGCTGGCTGTGTTTGTGTGTGTGTGTGTGGACGGGGACAGATCACAGTGATCAGTCTCATTTGAGACAATGATGAATCCACATACAGATGGGAGGTTGAACAACTAGCTTCGTGGTGCGACCAGAACAATCTGGAACTGAACACACTCAAAACCGTAGAAATGGTGGTAAACTTTAGGAGAAACCCTCCCATACTACCACCTCTTACAATACTAGACAACACAGTATCAACAGTAGAGACCTTCACATTTCTAGGTTCTACCATATCGCAAGAACCTAAAATGGACACCTAACATCAAAAATGTCATCCAAAAAGCACAACAAAGAATGTTCTTTTTGTGTCAACTCAGAAAGCTCAAACTGCCCAAGGAGCTGCCGATCCAGTTCTACAGAGGAATTATTGAGTCTGTCATCTGCACTTTTATAACTGTCTGGTTTGGTTCTGCAACCCAACAAGACAGACACAGACTTCAGAGGATAATTAGAACTGCAGAAAAAACAATTACTACCAACTTGCCTTCCATTGAGGGAGGTGATGGGGGGGGTCGAGCTTGTCCAGATTGTGTTTCTATCATCGGTACTGTGAGTGGGAGGGGTAGATATGGCGGGAGCAGGGGGCCAAATCACGTTAAGGGAGCGCGCACCCGCTGTCTCCGAGCGGTAGCGTGCTCTGGCCCCCAAGGCTCCACTCGTTCTCCAGGTTGTACAGACCCTCAGGGCCCGGGCCTTCGACTGATGTTGTGCAACGCCAGGTCCGTAATACATAAAGCCCCCCTCATTTGTGATCTGGTTCAGGAGGGGGGAGCGGACCTGGCGGGTATTACGGAGACCTGGTTGGGCCCGGAGGGAGGGGTCCCTCTGGTAGAAATGTGCCCACCAGGCTTCCTGGCATTCCATCAGCCGAGGTCACAGGGGAGGGGCGGGGGAGTAGCGGTTATTATTAGAGAAGGCCTTAGGCCGAGGGAGGCCACTGTTCCTCAGACGGCCGGTTGTGAGACCCTCCTTGTGAAGTGGGGTCATGGGGTTCAGAGGGGTTTGCTGATCACGTACCTGGCTCCCTGCCACGTGGCAGCAGCCCTGCCCGAGCTACTCAACGTTATCGCCGCGGTGGCGGTTGATACCCCCAGACTAATGGTCATGGGGGATTTCAACCTGCCGTCCGTGGGTGAGATGTCTGAGGTGGCTCGGGAGTTCATGGCTTCCATGACGGCTATGGATCTGACCCAACTAATTCATGGCCCTACGCACATGGGGGGAAACACACTGGACCTTATTTTTGTCTCTGGACAGTGGTTGAGTGATCTCGAGATAGGGGACATAGTCATCGAGCCCTTGTCATGGTCAGATCACTCTCTCCTTCGCCTTGACCTTCGAACCGCTGCACCCCGCCGCAGGGAGGCGGAACCGATGAGATGGTACCGCCCCAGGCGCCTGATGGAACCTGATAGGTTCCAGATGGAGCTTGGGCCAATTCCTGAGGTTCTGGCTCACGCCTCGACTGGAGACCTAGTGGCCGCCTGGGATAGGGCGGCCGCTGGAGCTCTGGATCGAGTCGTGCCTTTGCGGCCTCTGACCCGGCGTCGATCTCACCTGGCTCCTTGGTTTACTGAGGAGCTGAGGGAGATGAAGCGCCGGAAAAGACGCCTAGAGAGTAGTTGGAGGGCCAGTCGTACTGAATCTGACCGGACACTGGTAAGATCTCATATTAAGAATTACCTAGTGGCAATAAAAGCAGCAAAATGCACTTATCTTGCTGCTCTTATTGCGTCATCAGATAACCGCCCGGCCGCCCTGTTTAGGGTGACCCGCTCCCTGCTCCACCAGGAAGCGAGGGAGGACCCCTTGGAGGGAAGAGCCGAGGATTTTGTTCAGTTTCTGTATGACAAAATCACTCAGATTCGGGAAGATCTGGACTCCGACTGGGTAGATCCAGCGGGGATGACGGGGGCAGGTCCTGAGAATGTTATCTGGGATGAGTTTGATTCTGTGACCCCTGAGGACGTGGACAGGATTCTGGGTAGACTGAATGCGACCACATGTTTGTTGGACCCGTGCCCCTCCTGGTTAGTGCTGGCTTCCCAGGAGGTGACGCGAGGCTGGCTCCAGGGGATTATAAATGCTTCATTGGGCGAGGGTGTCTTTCCCGCCGCCTTGAAAGAGGCAGTGGTGAGACCTCTCCTCAAGAAGCCTTCCCTGGACCCGGCAACATTGGCTAACTATCGTCCAGTCTCCAACCTTCGCTTTGTGGCGAAGGTTGTTGAGAGTGTGGTTGCACGACAGCTTCCCCAGTACCTGGATGAAACGACGTATCTAGATCCGTTCCAGTCGGGTTTCAGGCCTGGGTACAGCACGGAAACGGCATTGGTCGCGTTGATGGATGATCTCTGGAGGGCTCGGGACAGAGGTTGTTCCTCTGTCCTGGTCCTATTAGATCTCTCAGCGGCTTTTGATACCATCGACCATGGTATCATGCTGCACCGGTTGGAAGAGTTGGGGGTGGGAGGCACCGTATTACGGTGGTTCTCCTCCTTTCTCTCCGACCGGTCGCAGTTTGTGTTGACAGGGGGGCAGAGGTCGACCCCGAGGCCCCTTATATGTGGGGTGCCACAAGGATCGGTCCTCTCGCCCCTTCTGTTCAACATTTATGTGAAACCGCTGGGCGAGATCATCCGTGGTTTCGGGGTGGAGTACCATCAGTACGCTGATGACACCCAGCTGTACATCTCCACCCCAGACCACCCCAACGATGCCCTTGAAGTGATGTCCCGGTGCCTGGAGGCCGTACGGATCTGGATGGGGAGAAACAGGCTCAGGCTCAACCCATCCAAGACCGAGTGGCTGTGGTTTCCGTCGTCCCGATATAGTCAGCTGGTGCCATCGCTGACTATTGGGGGCGAAGCATTGGCCCCCACGGAGAGGGTTCGCAACTTGGGTGTCCTCCTGGATTCACGGCTGTCTTTAGAAGAGCACTTGACGGCCGTGACCGGGAGGATTTTTCATCAGGTCCGCCTGATTCGCCAGTTGCATCCCTTTCTGGATCGGGACTCGTTACGCACGGTCACTCATGCCCTCGTCACCTCCCGTCTGGACTATTGTAACGCTCTCTACATGGGGCTCCCCTTGAGGAGCACTCGGAGGCTCCAACTGGCGCAGAGTGCGGCCGCGCGGGTGGTGATGGGAGCAACGTGGCACTCCCATGTAACGCCTCTCCTGCGCGAGCTGCACTGGCTCCCGGTGGTCTTCCGAGTGCGCTTCAAGGTCTTGGTTATCACCTTCAGAGCGCTCCATGGCTTAGGACCTGGCTATTTACGGGACCGCCTGCTGCCACCAATAGCCTCCCACCGACCAGTACGCTCCCATAGAGAGGCGCTCCTCTGGGTGCCGTCGGCCAAACAATGTCGACTGGCGGCCCCCAGGGGGAGAGCCTTCTCTGTGGAGGCACCTACGATCTGGAACGAGCTCCCCCCGGAGATACGGAGGATTCCGGATCTGCGTACCTTCCGTCGCGCGCTTAAGACGTTTTTATTCCATCAAGCTGGCCTGACCTAAACTTTTCCTCTTTTTAAATGGAATTTTAAATTTGGTTTTAATTTATTGGGGTTTTAAAATGTCTCAGCCAAATTTATTTAATTAGCTTTATCTCTATTTTAAATTTTGTATCTACATGTTTTATTTTATGGCTGTTCACCGCCCTGAGTCCTTCGGGAGTAGGGCGGTATACAAATTTAATAAAATGAAATGAAATGAATGAAATGTATACTGCACGAGTCAAAAAGGGCTGTGAAAATATTTACAGACGCCTTGCATCCTGGACATAAACTGTTTCAACTACTATCCTCAAAACGACGCTATAGAGCACTGCATACAGAACAACTAGACACAAGAACACTTTTTTCCTGAACACCATCACTCTGCTAAACAATTCCCTCAACACTGTCAAACTATTTACTAAGTCTGTACTACTATTAATCTTGTCATTGTTCCTATCACCCATCTCCTCCCACTATGACTGTATGACTGTAACCTTGTTGCTGGTATCCTTACAATTTATATTGACTGTTTCCTAATATGATTTGATTGCTTATTTATATCCTATGACTATCATTAAGTGTTGTACCTTACGATTCTTGACAAATGTATTTTCTTTTCTTTTATGTACACTGAGAGCATATGCACCAAGACAAATTCCTTGTGTGTCCAATCACATTTGGCCAATAAAGAATTCTATTCTGTTCTGTTCTGTTCTGTTCTGTTCTGTTCTGTTCTATTCTATTCTATTCTATTCTATTCTATTCTAAGAAACAGGTTTATATTGCTCTAAACCCATATTTATTGCCCCTTCAATCCCCAGGCATAATAATAATAATTTAATACTTTATAAAATTTGTATGCCACTCAATTAACAATGATTGGGTGGCTGACAAGAATCAAGAAAAGAAATTACAATACAATCAATAAAATAGAAAAAATAGAGATAACATGACAAGCATAATGAATGAGGGGACTCATTCTCCCATACATAATTTGGAATCTGGAGGAAAATTTACTTTCTGACAATGAAACTGAACTGTAAAGACTTACAGTTGTTTTTGGCCAAATTTTTTGATTGACTGGTCACCCTGGAACAAATCACATTTTTTCCTGATATCTGGAGATAAGTAAAAGGTATTTTCACCTAAAACATAAGGAAGAATTTTTGCATAAATATTTTCTCATTTTCCAAACATATTATAGGAATTTAAAACATGTCTTTATTTAAATTTTCTAACACAGGGGTGTCAAACTCGCAGCATCACATTTTTGTCATGTGACATATCACAACTTTTTTCCCCTTCACTAAAATGGGGGTGGGAGGGGCCAGCGGGTGACGCATCCAGCCCGTGAGCTACAAGTTTCATACCTCTGTTCTAATATTTATTTAGATTTAGTAATATTCTGTCAGCACAGGCAATCAGGCCTACATCTGTAGAGTTCAAGTTTGCTGCTTTACTATATTCTGCCTATTATACAGGAATTTCCCATCCTCAGTCTGGGAACAAATAGATACAGTTCTGTGGAGCTTAAGGGCTGGGGTGGGGGTGGAGTAGTTCTGGATCTGTTGCAGCCACATAAGAACTTGAGGTTAATTCAGCACTTGAGGCTTCCCCCCACCCCCATCCCTGCTTCTTGGCTGGGTGTTTCCCAATGTCTTCTCTATTATTACTATAGAGATATACAGTAATAGATCACATGAACTCTCTTTTAGCATCAATCTAGCAAATAAAGTGCTGTTTTTTGTTCTGATGTTTCAAATTATAGCTGTTATATGTCTGGATAGACAGCTGCATTTTTCTTACTATTTTTAAATGTAGCTTGTTAATAATTTTTAAAGCAAAAAAAGAAAAGAGAGAGAGAGATTGAGCAAGCATGGGCCTTTTCTTTAGGTAGAATTAAAGGGTTTGCTATTTGTTTAAATAGGAAACAGGACACTTTATACAAAAACACTGATACTTTTCTTTCAAGTTTAATATCTATAACAGAGGAACTAGAAATTAAGAGGCATCTAAGATGCATTTACTCAGAAGGATTAATGATTCCAAGTTTAACAGTAATTATTTTAATCAAAACAAAATTCAAGAATCCTTTCAGAGAAATCCATCTGATCCTGCAATTCTAGGATCAAAGCATCCAATTTGGCTGGCAAACTTTTTATTTAAATATGACTAATTAGATCTATGTAATCCTTTTAATTCAATCCAAACCTGCCATGTTCAGGCTCTGCTGTTTTGCTTGGGGCTCACAGCTATGGGGCTGCTTATTGCCCTGAAGCCCCGCCCCCATCTTTTAATTCATTTTAAACATTGAATGTTAACTATCTTTGCCTCTTTTTAAACTTTAAATATAGTTTTTATGGTTTAATATTTTGTATTCCACTCAGACTCCCTCTGTGAGGGAACTGAATAGTTTCTAAGTTGGTTGGTTGGTTGGTTGGTTGGATGGATGGATGGATGGATGGATGGATGGATGGATGGATGGATGGGCAGGCAGCAGGCAGGCAGGCAGGCAGACACTGACTGAGGTACTCAGTCAAATATATGGTTTTAGGTTTATTTTGCAACATTATTCTTTGACTGTACACTCTTGCATCCTAAACTATAAAAGGAAGTTTCCCCTCCCAGGTTCAGGTTCTCTTCGGTCTAACCCTTCTAACTCCCTACTTTTACTGACATATTAAGCATCTACTTACTGTTGATGAAGGATGGCAAGAGGCTTCCAAAACGTAGCAATGGTTCTTCATGAAGTTCTGATGCCTTATCAGCATATTTGAAGAAGACATCATTAGGCTCACTTGCCAAGCTGTAGATACTTGGAATATTAATATTCCTACCAATGCCAATAATGACCAAAAAATATCCCTTACATTTAGCTTCTACAATAACTTTCTGAAGGTGTTCAAGTTCTTCCTTTTCAATGCTTCCTGTCATAATCAAAACAATGACTTTATGATCTCTGGGATTTGGTGCACTCTCAAAAATATGCCTCATTGTATAGTCTACTGCAGTTGCCACAGCCCGTGTTCCATATAGTTGTGACATTTGGTTCTGAATGAAATCTGTTAATTTGTCCCTTGGGCCATAATCTGTGAGTGACAATTCAACTTTGACAGGAGATATGCTTGAGTTTGATTGAAACTCAAAGGGAGCATGTTGGACAATGGCAACCCTGGCATGATGTTGAGATACCTTGGGATCAAAACTAGTTTCCAGTTGGTTTACAATATATGAAATGTAGCTCTTAATTTCTTTGAACTGCATTTGAGTGGTACTCTCAGAGCTATCCAGGATGAATGCTATATCAATGTCAACATCTGTAGGAGCTGCCCGTCTGTCTCTGCCAAAGCTATCCCTCTGGATACCACAGCTGGGATCAGGATCACATACATCTAGACAAATAAATATATGATTGTTACATAATTAATATTTGCAGTGCCCTTTTTTGTCCTTCAGTTGGACAAAAACAGCAAGATATACAAATCTTCAATTGTGCCAAAAAACCAAAGCATCTACCAAAAACCAAAGCATCAAGCTTCCAATTATGCATTTAAAAATGCTTTATTTAGGGATTTGTTTAGAATGATTCTAAAAATCCTTGACTGGCCCATAAAATTTTCCACTGCAAAATTTTCCACTACAATGGGAAACATTGCACGTGGCAACTGAATGACTGCATTATGAGCAGATTGTAGTATTGCTTTAATAAGACTAATTATAGATTTAAATTTCATCTGGGTTTCATCACTACCAAAGCAACACCAGTAGTGAATGATCATGAGAACAGAAATGTAAAAACAAAATGCCCCTTGAACAGCACTATTAGTAACAAAAGAAGCATTAGTCAAAAAACAAATACAATTGTTCATAAGATGCTTGAAGCCTGCTCAGACTGAACTGCTGGTTCCAGAATGGTTTCTAACCATGATCTCATAAAGCATTCTGATCTAGTCCAAAGTTGAAAAGAAGGCAGGTCCATCCATGGTTCTGCAACACGGCCCTTACATGACAGAGCTTACAACAAACAAAAAAACCCTCTCAAATTTCCTTGGTTCCCTCTAATTTGTCAAAAATCTTCAAGCAGACTGGTTACAAATTGATTTTTGTCATAGTACACAAATATCTCAAGTAAAAAAAATGTCATATATTTTACCTAGACAAATATGGCATGTGAACACTTTCCTAATAGTTGCAGCCAGTTGACCAGTGCCACCAGTAAATGCTAAAGCCTGTCCACCAGTGTTGTTTATCTAAAAACAAGAAGAGAAACATGCAGTCAATGGAATTCTGGGAACAGTTTGTTAAATTGTCCAGGGTCTAAAATATATCAAGAAAGGGGTTAGCTTTTCTTAATTCCACTTGAACATAGATACAGATCTCAGTACATTTCTGTAAATTGTTCTGTATATTTATCTTTTAGATTATGCATCATTAAGAGAATTCAACATGAAAGTGCAGTTAGCCATAAGGTCCAATTCAGACTTTATGCAACGAACAGTTTGTCCGTTCATTATCTCCTACTTTACCTCCAGAACATCTGGGGGTAGGACTCACAACATGTGGGCCTAAACTTGAAAATGAAATCTCAACTGCAGCTTCTTGGCTTATCCACCACCCATATTAACTTATTTACAGAAATGTGATGTGAAAGACTGATATACTTAGCCACAAAACTCATGAAGTGGCTTTGAATTAAGTATAAACCAGTGGTGAAATCTGAACCAGTTTGCCACCGGTTCGCTGGCTGCGCATGTGCAGTGCACGCCAAGTGTGGGCTGTGTATGCATGCACAGTGCACAGCAAACACACGCTGCGAGTGCGCATGCACAATATGCGCCAAAAGGAGGCTTGGGAATGTAAGTAGAACAGCGAGGGGGGATCAACTGTGCCGCGCAATTTAGATTCCCTAGAAAGTAGGATTTCCTGCTTTCTAGCGATTTTAAATTGCGCAGCACAGCCGGTCATCAGAAATACCGGTCCGGAGGAAACAGTAGCTTTTTTTAATTACCAGTTCGCCCGAACTGGTAGTTTTTATCACTACTGGTTCGCCCGAACTAGTGCTAACCGGTAGCATTTCACCACTGGTACAAACCCAACTAGTTTCTAAATCTATTGTGAACATAAAATGGAGAAGGAATTATTATATTGTTATCTTGAGCTCTAGTAGAAGAGGTAGGAGAAAATGTGAGAGGGAGGGAGGGAGGGATGTCAACAATGACATCTTAAAATGAATGCACGAATTCTCAAATCCAATTAATGTGACTGCACTATGAAATGAACAAACTGCGTAGGACAATTTTAACTGGGATACCATCCATCTCTGTGAAAGAGTGCTTATCTTGATGCTATTCAAATTAGGAAGCTATTTCAGCAAATTACTGTTCTATGCAGATTTCCCGCCATTGTCTGAGAAATTTCCTTTTAATCCTTTTAAGGATACTTTCAAAAATAAAAGTATTCTAACAACGAAGTTTTTGTATGTTTTAATTAATCTGAGTGTAAGGCCATCTTTTTCAAAACAATGACATAATAATTGCCATCTCCTTGGTCTCTTCTTTCATTCACAGTATATACTGATTTGACAGCTTCAGCTGGTAAAGAAGCAGCCATACACTATTAATGGACTTTATGGTTTATATCCAAAGAACTGTTTAAATGATCAGAAGCCAGATGCTCCTGCTTGGATAGACAGTCATTTCTGTCAACTTCCCCATCCTCAGGGTAATGCCCACAACCACATAATATGCTTTTTCTTAATCTTTAGGACTGTTTTTTTAATATTACAAATAGATATAGGAGGAAGAAGTAAGTTCCACTGAATACATAGAATATCAAGTATACAGTAGATCTCTGGAGTCAAATTATTATTTTGAATTTAAGAAACTAACTAACAAAAAACAGAAAGTTTCCACAGTAATTGGCAGCCCTCCCACTCCTTTCTAAAGACGGACAATTTCCTGTTGTGGATGGTCTTAAGGGATGGTATGGATGTCCACAGCATATGATTTTAAAAAAAATTCAAAATGATGGTCACAGTGTAGAGCTTCAATTGTACAACTATGGCTGCCATCTTGATTTTTTTTATTTTACCGTGCTCGGAGAACACCTGTGAGGGAAGTTTTGTAGGCATTTCTTGGGCAAAAAGAACTATATGCAAAAGCATCCACATTGTCTGCTGCTTTTAAGACTTTGCCTAGCTACTGTTGATAAACCACAAAACTTTCAGGCTGACAGATGTAAGTTTGATTCATTCATATAAGAACTCCCTATTCAGCAGCATCTTTTCCCAGATTTAAATGGTTGTTGCTCACAGCTATAGCATAATCTGGGGAAAAGATGCATTTGGTTTAAGGAGTGGCCACAAGTGCTCTGCACATGGCCACAAATACTCTGAAGCAACCTTTTTCTTTTCAAATCCAAAATATTGTATGCTCAGTGATCCAGGGACAGTAATCAATATAAAAAAATAACAAAATTAAGCCATTTTGTTGAGTGCTTCTGAAAGACAGAAGTGATTGACTGAATCCTATAATAATGATTAATTGATTGATTGATTGATTGATTGATTGATTGATTCCTGGAAAGACTGTGCAAGGGGAAGAAAAACAAAAGGAAGCAGACCTGTAATGCATCGGTAAGGACCCTGTCCTCTCTGTTTGTAAGGAATACAGGTACAACTCCAGCAGTGTAGAGTCTTAGTACTGCTTCATTCAACCGTGGAGATGCTATTGTTGGCCCATTGGTGAAGAATACAGCCACTTTCCTCATAAGGAAGCCGGTACGTGCACGCTTGAAAGTATTCCTGGCTACAAATCCCATGGCTGTTTCTAAGCTACGTTGTTTGGATGTCTGGACAAATTGGAGGTCCTTGATTTGTTTTACCAACTCCTTCTTTTTTCTGGAATCAGCAAAACGTATCTCAGTGGTAACTTCACTGTTGTATGTAACCAGTGCTACTCGGGCACCTCTGGGGCAGTTGCTTTCTGCAATTGTGATATTGTTAACGATCGACACTACTGTGTCCTTCATTCTATTGAAAGTGTCTGCATTTCCACCAGCAGCAGTATCAAGAGCAAAGGCCAATTCAGTTGGATAAACAGGACATTCTTTTGGACCTGCAGAAACCGGGGACATTAAGAAACAAGTATTATGAGAAAAAAGGTATTAGCTCTACAGCCACCCCCCACCCAAAAAGGAAGGGACAGAGTTTACCAGCAAATACTTCAATGCTTGTCTTTCAAAGAAGTTGTGTATGTCAGTTTTTCATCTGACTGCAGATACTGAGTAATTTAAAATGAACTTACCATAACAGCAAGCTGCGAATAATAATAACAGAGAAAGAAGGAAAAGAAAGAAATTACTTTATATTCTATACCAAAAAGCCAACTACATCACGACCAGGGGCAAAAGAAATAGACTTACGGCATTTATCTTTGATGTTGCGTATAAGCGTGCAGTGCTTTAAAGTAAAGAGAGAGAGAGAGAGAGTGAAAAGAGGTTTCCAGCATGAAAAAATACAAAATATGTGGTACCATAAATTAATGGTTGACTTACATCTCTAGACTCTCCTTTGCTACCAATAAATCCCTGAAAGAAAAGATTTTTTTAAAATGTAGATATAATTTACTGTGAATAAATTTAACTGTGCTTGTTTAAAATTGACTTGACAAGTTCAGACACTTAATTAATCATATGGGAAAACAAAGTCCAGAGATTGGGGGAGAAAGTCTTGTCTGTGAGTTGCCAAGAGCACAAAAAGCCAATCTTAAAGGCTGATTCTATGCAGGCTGTTCCAGAAGGAAGCCACTCATGGAACAAATAGAGCTTTCTCACATCTCCTTAATGGAAATTAAGCACTACAAATTTAAGGGCTCTCCTGCATATTTTTTTTAAAGGATGCCTCGTCTTTCATTTTACAAATTGGGATATCTTGCCATGTCTAGTGGATATATGGAATTCAGATAGAAACTCAGAAACATGGAGAACTGATGGCAGAAAAAAAGCTAAGTGCTCTTGCTCTTGCTATCTGTTCCTTATCTCTATGCATCCCAACACAGGGGAAGACAAAATCCTACTTTTTTACTACATTAGATTTCTACTTTGAATGTACATTATATACATTGATACATTACATTTATCTACATTACGTTAGATTTCTAAATCTACATTTCTATATAGCTGAAGCTCACTGAGCAATTCAAAAAAGTATCTTCCATAACAAAATGTGGGAAACATAATGCAAAACCTGAAATATTTACAAAGTTTTTATCTCAAAATCCAAAGTGAAGGTTCAAACTTTATAACTTTTTAATTTTCACAGCTGTACTTTCTTTTATTGTAGCTCAGTAAAATGTAGGCCTTTAGCTATTGTAAGTGTTGTTGAAAAAAATGTAGGCAATACATTGGTATTCTGAACAGGCTCATGGCAGAATTCCCACATAGGCATAATCAGTTCACTGTTATCAGTTCCTACAATTTTATTTAATCTATGTACAATCTAGAATACTTTTAAATGATGCAAGCAAGTCAAGAATTTGCAGAGTAAACATATTAAATAAAGTCACATCTCAATTTTTGTGGTTCTTATGAGTTTACTTAAGAGAATTGATTTTAATTTAACTTTACAACTGAAGATAAATAGGGAGCATGTGATTATTTGCAAATTGTATGAAAAGAAAGTATACTAGTAAAATGTAATTACTAAAGCAAAAACCAACATAGCAAAAACTTACAGGTGGTCCTGGATATCCACTCTCTCCTTTCTGACCTCTTTGGCCAGATTCCCCTGAACGTCCCTAAAAAGGGAAAACTAGGCATTTGATTCATGTCATAAATATTTTTTCATATTATTCATCCCTGCTCTTTCAAATTAATTAAATATGTCCTCATTTGTTCAGGTTTCTGGATCTATTCCTAATATTACTTTGAAGATTCCACTGCAGTATTCTCCATTGCTCTTACTCCATAGATTCTCCACCTTTTTCCCATATTCACTAGGCATCTAAAGTACCCAACAGTTGTCACCATTACTTTAATCTTGAAGGTTTGTTTAAATTAGCAATCATTTATTTTTCACATCTCTTTTATTTGTTGTAATTCAGTCAGTCTTATTGGATGAAGAAAATTGGGTTATATATCATTGTATTATTTTAAATCATTCTTGAGCATCATCTAGTTAAAAGCATATTATAAATAATATAATTCATTTCTCTAATGATGTAGAGATTAGAGGTGAAGCAGATTGCTTTTGGGGGAGGCAGCTACTAAAAACCCAAAACATAGTTTTCAAGTTGTTTTGTAGTAAAAAAAATAATAATAATACAAAAACTGTAAGCCTCCTAAAAATTCTAACATAATTTAACTCATCCAATTCAAGAAAATTCTGGTTCACCCATGGGTATTATATTTTTTCCTACATGCACACATGTACCCACCTACATATACATAAGTATACCAGTTGTCACTTTGTCATTAAAGCCTTTCTCCTATTTAAAAAGTGTGGAGTACTGTCCTTGGCTAAAAATGATTGCTATCTATAATTCAGTAAGTCTAAAAAAACATATGACAAGCAGATGGGTATGTAAGATTATACATAGTATTATAATGCTCATCATTCAATTAGTTTCTTTCCACAAGCAAATGAGTATCACTGGGTTTAATTTGACAATGCTTATATAATGTTCACAGTTCTAACATTATTCTACTGTGACCAGAAGGTACTTAAAAAACATAGTGGGTTCCAATTTCATGAAATGCTACTTTCTTTTTGCCTATAGTTGGCTCCTGGCTAATAAGAACATAATTCAAAGTTTCTCTTTATTTTACACTAATTCATTTTGAATCTCCATGGCTGATAAAGAACAAGGTATGGGATCTTACATGTAATTAATATGAATGTCTTAATCAGATGATGAACAGAAAACTATTTTCATTGAAGGATGTGATCAGAGTCGCATGATTTACACATAATGCTAATTAACTGGGGAATTGGCTAAATTTGAAGTAAACACCATAATACCTCCTTAGAATTCCAGTATTAAAATACAAATGAATTAAATTGCAATAAAATGAATAAATCATTATTAAATTTTTGTATATTAAAAACCTGCAACAACAATGAAATTCAATGTAGAGAAAATGTAAAGTCTTACACTTGGGCAAAAAAAACCAAAAGTACACATACAGACTGGGAAAAACCAGACTTAATAGCAGTAACTGTGTGATGGATCTTGGAGGTCTTAGTGGCTAACCAATTAAATATGAGCCAACAGTGTATGGTGGCAGCCAAAAAAGGCAATGCAATCTTAAATTGCATTAACAGAGGGATTCAATCAACATCACATGAGGTATGAATGCCATTCTATAAAGCCTTAGTAAGAACACACCTATAAAGCCTTAGTAAGACCAAATCTAGAATACTGCATCCAGTTTTGGTCACCACAATATAAAAAAGATGTTGAGACTCTAGAACAGGGGTGTCAAACTCAAGGCTTGCGGGCCAGATCTGGCCCATGGGGTGCTTAGATCCGGCCTGCAGGGCTGGCCTGAAAATAGCAAAAGAACGGCCTGCGGTGTCTTTGCTAACCAAAATGGGGCACCGGGGCCCACAAGCAGCCACCCCCCATGCCCTATTTTGGCTGCCATTGCTGTGCAGCAGGCCATCCAGGCCCAAAACAGGATGCAGGGGTGGGGGGTGGGTGGCCTCCGCATGCCCCGTTTTGGCTGCCAGGACGGTGCAGCAGGCTGTCCAGGCCCAAAACGGGGCAGAGGGGGGTGCAGGTTGCCTCCTTGCACCCCATTTTGGCTGCCAGGATGGTGCAGGAGGCCATCCAGGCCCAAAACGGGTGGGGGGCCACCCATGCCCCTCACACCCCATTTTGTGCTGCCAGAGTGCTGCAGGGAAATAGTTGGGAAAGAAAATAGTTGGGAACACAGGCAGAAATCAGAAAGAAAAGAATTGGTCAGGAAAGCGTTTTTTCAAAAAAGGAGGTGGCCAAAGAGAGCAGAGTCCAAATATAAGGTTCAGGGAGACACTCTGTCACAGAAGAAATATGGATGGCATAGGAATGAGAAAAGCAGTTAAAAAGCAAGCAAACTGTGGACTGGATAACAAACTCCAGTTGCAAAGAAATCCCTCTTCAAGGGTCAATTTCTTAAGGCAGTGAAATTTGGCACGTGATATAATTCTTTGCACTGGCAGGTTCAAAAGATTTCTGAATTGAGAAATTTTGACCCCTAATTTTGCTTCACTGACGCTCGTTGAGAGGACTGGAAGGCTTCTAATTTGGTGGCAGAGAAAACAACAGAAAGGATCCTTGAGGCTACATAACTTTAGGCAGCTTTAGTCTATCAGAATTTTGCCTACAACTAGTCAAAGCAAGATATCTGCAGAAGTTGTGAATGCTCTTAACACTGGAAATTTTTAAGAAGATGTTGGATAACCATTTGTCTAAAGTGGTGTAAGGTTTCCTGCCTGGGCAGGGGGCTGGATTAGAAGACCTCCAAGGTCCCTTCCAACTCTGTTATTCTATTCTAATATCTTCTTCTTAGCAGCATTTCTTTCTTTTCTCTCATTCAGCCTTTTTCTAACCCCAACTTTTCATTGCACATTCTAGTTTGCACCTGTCATTTTTTCCTATAGCCAGAAGGGTTTCTTTCCTTGCTTGGGCAGTTCCCTTGGCTGCCTTTTCTGGGCTGAGTCTCCTTTTCTTTCTTCCTCTGGGGTTTCCTCTGCATCCTCCTCCTGTGACTTTTGCTCCTTCTTGAACAAACCATTGCAATTTGCTTTGTTGTTCCACAGTCAGCTTTTCTTGGCTTGCTTCTCAACTCACCTTTTCTCTTCTTTCTGGAACTATTCAGAAAATCATCTCTCTCTCCACCTCCCCCACCCCCCCACTCTCCTTTTTCAACTAATGTCAACCCAAGCAGGCCTTGAATTCTTTTCCCTTGACGTCTTTATGGCTACTTTCTGAACTTGCACCCTCATCCTTGAAGCTGTTTGTCATATTACTGAACTCATTATCTTCCTCCCCAGCTTTTACAAACATAATTCAACTAAAGTTAAATTGCCACATTTGCTTTCTGTTTCCCTGCTCATCAATGGAGTTGACTTCTACTAACTCTTTTCTTGAGGAAAGAGCCAAACAGTGAGCAAGCTGACTTTTCTTGATGGTTTCATTCTTATTTCAAATCTATTAGCATCGACACACACACCCCGCACCCCATTTTGGCTGGAAGAGGGCTATCAAAACTAAAGACAAAACAAAAGGAGAAATGTTTCCCCTTTTGCATTTGAGCATGCAAGAAGGGGCAGGAAAGGAGAAAGGGAAAGAGGAAAGACAAAGAAAAAAAGAAAAGATGGGAAGAGAGCAAGGAAGGAAAAATAAGGAAAGAGAAGAAGGAAGAAGAAATTTGAATGAAGAGGGAAGGGAAAAAAAGAAAAGGAAGGACGGATGGAAGGAAGGAAGGAAGGAAGGAAGGAAGGAAGGAAGGAAGGAAGGAAGGAAGGAAGGAAGGAAGGAAGGAGAATAAAATGAGAGTGAGGGAGAGTCTGAGGGAAGTCCTGCCTTAGCACTTGGCCACCACAGGTGCCCCCCACATACACACAAGTCCTGTGTCACGCCCACCATAGCCACACCCATCCTGGCCCTCCAAGGTCAAACACAGCCCTGATGTGGCCCTCAATGAAATTGAGTTTGACACCCCTGCTCTAGAAAAAGTACAGAGAAGAGCAACAAAGATGATTAGGAGACTGGCGGATAAAACGTATGAAGAATAGTTGCTGGAATTGGGTATCTCTATTTTAATGAAAACAAGGACTGGGGTGACATGATATCAATGTTCCAGTATCTGAGGGGCTCTGACAGAGAGGAGGGAGTCAACCTATTTTCCAAAGCACCTGAAGGCTAGATAAGGAATAATGGATGGAAACCGATCAAGGAGAGATGCAACCTAGAAATAAGGAGAATTTTTCTGACAGTGAGAACAATCAACCAATGGAACAGCTTGCCTTCAGAAGTTACGGGAGTTTCATCACTGGAAGCTTTCAAGAAGAGACTGAACTGCCATCTGTCAGAAATGTTGTAGGGTCTCCTGCTAGGACGGGGGGGTTGAACTAGATGACCTACAAGGCCCTTCCAACTCTGTTATTATGTTATACATTCACACACACACACACACACACACACACACACACACACACACACACAATCTAGTGAAAAGATAGGGCATCAATGCACATATCACAGTATATGTGAATACAGGCAATGTAAAGCATCTTGACCAGCCAATTACAAGTGAATGAAATCAATGCCTTCTAGCTCTCCAGGTAGGAGATCCTTCTAGTATTTACAATAAAGTAGCAATACCAACTCTGCAATGATATTTAAATAAGTACTATTATAAAAGATAAGAATAACCCATCTCCTATTACACTGCTAGGATGATACAACTTTCACTTTGCTATCTTTCTTCTAATTAAGTACACCATAGCTCTGCCAATAATTGTTACAAAATGACATTTAGAACAAAGAAAATCATTGGGGGAAAAAAGATGCAAGAAGGGAGTCTTATTGGAGTCAGAGGATTAAATGGCATTACCCGTTCACCGCTGCTTCCTTTGGGGCCAGCTTTACCATCATCACCATGATCTCCAGGTACACCCTAATCCAAAATGAGAAGCAGAGCATTTACTCTCTAATAAAGATCACATAGGAGTTAAAGTACTCTACAAAAACTAGAAAGTGTTTTATTTATTTATTTTTATTTTTTTATTATTATAACATAAAATGACATTACAAGACATACAACATTTATATATATACTCTCTTAACAGTTAAATAAAAATAGGGGTGAAATGTAAAAAAGGAAAAAATGAATATGTCAATGTATAGAAAATATAAAGTCAATATGAGTCTTAATAAATACACTGTAATTAAAAGAGAAGGGGACAAGAAGAAACTGGAATAATATAAAGGGAAAAGCAGGAAAATGTAAATATTAGAAGAAGATCATCACGAATTAGCTGTTAGAAAGTGTTTTAAATACCCGTAATCCTGGGTATCCTGGGAAACCGGGTTGTCCCTGTGGAGAAAAGAAATTGAAGTCTTAGAATCTGAAGAGTTGGCTTCCTCCCACCTCCCACCTCCCCTGATCCCTTTTCTAGTTATTATGGGTATCAACAGAGGCACTATTGAAGATTTTGTTCTGCTGTAAAACCCAACTGATCAGTATAACTCTTTGGAAGAGTCGCTGAATATAATAATAAAGGCTGCATGGGAATTCTGTGCAATTAAATTCAGGGAGCTTTCAAAAAAGGGAATCACAAATCCCAAAGATATGTTACTTTGACACTGAGGATGACTCAAATCAGACCACAGTCCTTATAATGAAGTTTAATCCTTTCCCCCAAGCCAGGGGTGAAATTCAGCTGGTTCTATCGGCTTGGGTGCACCGGTAGTGGTGGCTGCGGGAGGCTCCACCCACCCATGTGGACGTCATGATGTTGCTTTTTTGTAATGATTTTATGCCTCTTTGCATGCGCGAACAATGGTGCATGCACATTTGCAAACCGGTAGGGAACGTAAGTGAATTTTACCCCTGCCCCAAGCTCATTGTTCCAAATACTCAAAACTTTCTCATATGAGTGTGTTAAAAAAAACTACTTCTACTGGCATCAATTAAAAATTATCCATAGAATTGAATTATGCAAAGGCTCTGTGGAGAAGAAAACTTACTTATGAAGAGAAAAAAACCAGAAGGGCAGCTTGCAGACTACAGAATTTATATTTCATTTATTTTGCCTACTGAACAGGTATGGGGAAGAGAAGGAAAGTCCAAGGAAAAGTAGGGTTGAGACATGGACACAAAAGAGCTTGGAAAAAAATCAGAGATATTTCAAAATTGGGTGTGGGAGGGTGGGTGTTGTTATTGCTAAGGAAGAACAAAAGAAAACAGGCAGTCTTGAGTTAGAAGGCAAGAGACTACTGTATGGATTAAGGAAATTTTAGATATTTTTATAAGTCTAAAAAATGATCCTAGACATACTGTTCTGCCTTTAGGTCCTTCCTTGCCAACTCCATCTCGTCCATCATCTCCCTACAAGATGCAAAGGCACAAATCAAAATAAGCAACAGTCCTTGGATCCTGAAAAATCTTTTTGCATCTTTGCTGTACCATAATGGGCATTACATTTTAAACAATTTAGTGCTAAGGAAGTTCTTTCAACTACAGGAGTGGATGGAACCCTGTGAAATGGTTTGTAAGCCATCTGAATGACCTGGAGGGAACAATCAAGGTTTCCAATAAAGAAACATGTGAACAGTGTTTTTGATGCTTTAACAAGAAAATGTTGATCATCCCTGGAATCTGTAAATACTTGCTCTTTGAGTACTGAGTAATACTGGTTCCTAGTAACACTCACCATTTCTCCTCGGGGGCCAGGAGGACCAATGGGCCCCTTTGGACCAGACTCACCAGCTTCACCCTGAAAAATTTATTTGAATGTATCATGTAAGATATACACACAGGGCTTACAGAATAGTAGTATTAGCAATAGCAATAGGCTTATATACCATTTCATAGTGCTTTACAGTCCTCTATAAGTGGTTTAAAAAGTCAGCATATTACCTCCAACAATGACAATGTTAAACTAATATTAAACAAATCTTAACAACCAAATATAAAGTAACAGTAGTCCAGGGAGTAAGTATTATTAGAGTCCCAAAGGGGCAGCAATAAAGCACTTCCTCAAAGTCAATAGTGGAGGACCTCAAGGGGAAAGCTATTCCACAGAAATGGGGAGCCAATGAATAAGCCTGTCTCTGGAATCCCTTTCTCCTGACAGCCCACAGGGAGGAATCCAAAGCAACCATTCTTGGATTAAGCGCAGAGGATGGACAAGTTCTGCTCAGAGAAGATGGTTCTACAGGTAACAGGGCCTTGAGCCATTCAAAAGTTTAAAGGCATTGCAGTCAAACACCTACTGAGAGCCAATATAGCAACTGCAGCAAAGGTGTTATCTTGGTAAGGCAAATTTCACCTGTCAGCAAGCAAGCTACCACATTTTGCACCCACTGTAATCTCTGAGTAGTCTTCAAAGGCAGTCCAAGTAATGTGTGTATTACAGTAATCCAACTTCAATGAGGTATTGTCACCAAAGCTTCCCATTCACAGAGAAACACAACTTGTGAACCAGCTGAAGCTGCTCCTTCAAGCCGATCTCTGAGTTCAGGAGAACTTCCAAGTTGCTATAATAGGAGTGATAAAGAATCCAGTATTCTTTGAGTAAATGTCAACCATTAAACTTATGTTTCCCAATGCACTTTTAAAATTAAACAAGATACAATATGCTTTTAACATTCCAATGGGAAAGTTTAATGATATTGCAATCTCAAATTACATATTTAAAGATTTTAACAATATTCTTAGTTTCTATAGACATATTTTTGAGAACCAGCTTGATGTAGTGGTTAAGACTGGAAAGATATATAGGAGGTAGTAAAAACAAGGTTTATTTCAACTGCCACTATTTCTGTCATTTAATAATGACAGAACTAATAATTATTAGAGCTATTTTTTAAAAAAACTGACCTTTTTACCAAGAGGACCAGACCTACCACGCTCCCCAACAGCTCCAACTGGACCACCAGCACCCTACAGAAACAAGAAATTATAGGATGGACATATTAGTAACTGAAAAATGGATGGAAATTATCATTAAAGAAGGGAAAACCCCTTAAACATATAGAAGAACAAGCCTTGCTATGAAAAAACCAATGTGGATTCTACAAAAGTAAATCTTGCCTCATCAGCCTTCTAAAATGTTCTGAGATTTCCACAATAGGCCTGTGAATGGAAGCAAGCCTGCATAGATTTGTACAGAATTTCAAAAAAGCTTTGACAAAGTCACTTAGCAAAAACTCTTCAGTAAACTTTGCTTTCATGGAATAAAGATACTTGTCCTTTTATGTATTGTTGAATGATTAAAAATGACATGCAAAAATTAGGAATGAACAGGCATTTTTTTCATTGCAGAAAATAAAAAGGAAGGTCTTTCATAAATGATACTGGCTTGGGATGCCAGACTGTTTAAGGTAGTGAGAATCAAAAGAGATGGTAAAGATTTCAAAATAACTTGTTAAATATGTGAATTGTTAAGTTTATAGCAAATCAAATTCTAATCAAACTAGGCAACAAAACCCTAGCTTCATGTCCACACTTATGAGATCTGCCTGTAAGTAATCATAAAAAGGATATTGAGTAAATAATAGGTAGCTCAAGAGGTTGACTCAATGTGCAGCTGCCATGAAAAAGGCAAGCTCTACACAAGAGATAATCAAGAAACTGAAAATAAAACTGCCAACATCGTAGTGCCCTTATACAAATGCATGATGCATTCTCATCTAGAATACTGTATACAGTTCCTATTGTCACATATAATCTTACTTATTATTTATTCAATGTCTATAGCTGCCATCTCAGTCAATGACTCCAGGCAGCTTGCAATTCAAAAAGATATTAAAACACTAAAAACACTAAAAACAATACAATAAATATACACAGCAGCCAAGATACTTGGTCAGTTAACAATACAGCCAGGAAACAGGGCCCTTGATACATTCAGTACCCCAGGCTTGGGAACATAGACAGGTTTGCAGGCCCTTACAGAAGGCTAACAAGATTGGAGCCATTCTAATCTCCAAAGGCAGGATGTTCCATAGAGCAGGAGCCACTGTGGAAAAAGTCTGCAGCTGGAATAATACAGCTGGAAAGGATATATAGAGCAAGAAAAATTGTCAGGGTGTTCGACATATTTCTGAAACTAGAAATATGTCGAATATGCTAGAAAATTTGCAACTCTTTGGCTTAGAAAACAGGTGACTATGACATAGACCAGTGATGGCTAACCTTTTTGCCGTTGTGTGCCAAAAGCAGGGGGAGCATGGGGGGTCGCGGGTGCGTGTGCGTGTGCCCACATCCATAATTCAATGCGCCCCGCCCTCCCGCGCATGCGCACGTGACCCCCCCAACACTTCTTCCTGCTTTTGGCACGCGATGGCACTGTGGACCCGGTAGGCCCATTTTTCCCCCTCCCCAGGCTCCAGTGGCTTTCTAGGAGCCTGAGGAGGGCAAAAGCAGCCTTCCTCATCCACCTGGAGGCCTTTCAGAGGCAGGAAACAGCCAGTTTCCCGACTTCCGGTGGGACCGGAAGGCCTGAAAATCAGTTGGCCAGTGCGCGCATGCGCGCTGGAGCTGAGCTAGGGCAACACTTGCGTGCCCACCAATATGGTTCCGCGTGCCACCTGTGGCACCCATGCCATAGGTTCGCCATCATGGACATAGACTATCAAAGTCTATGAAATCCCATGCGGTATAGTGAAAGTGCAGTAGGAGGACTTCTCCCTCTTGCCAATCATGAGCTCCAGGAGTCCTCCAATGAATGGAAATTCACAATAGGAACTTGGTTGTTTATTTCACAAAAAGGAAGTAGTTGATTACCCAGGGTTATTTTATTATTATTCGATTGTTGCCAAAAGCAAGGCAATGGCTGTTAATTTGATGGCTTTAAAAGAGGATTGGAGGAAATTTTGTTACTTCTGGTTTGGGGATAGGAGGCCTCCAAATGCTGGTCCTTGTTATTGCTCACTTACAGAGCAAATTCTCTTAAAACCACAAATAAAAAAACCACTGGGGCATTTGGGGCTGATCTAATTTTATAAGTAATCAAGATGTCTGGGGCTGTGACCTGTTTTATCAGGAAAGATGCCTGACAACCTCATAGCCACAAAGGCCTATGCAGATACTGCTTTTTGTTGTGCTTCCTGGCCATAGGGCCAACTCAAGTGCCTACTGGGATTATGAAATGGTTCTGCAGCTCTTGTTAATGAGAAGTGCTATCTAGACTTCTTTCCTGCCAGGATGAAAAGAAATTGACTCCCGACAGGATCCATAATAAAAAATATTTTCTACTCCTAGTAACTAGTCTCACAGCTGTCTAATATTAAACCACTCCTAAGGTTGCCAGGTGTCCAGTATTTGAGCGGACAGTCCACTTTTTTCACATTATGTTCACTATTTTTTTTCACAAAATAGTGGACATTTTTTTTATTCAAAAGCTTTATGATTGTATATTTTTTAATATTTCTCAACGTTGTACTGAAATTAAAGAATTATTCCTTAAACACAAAGAATTGATCAAAGCTGCGCAGTCAAATAAAAAATACACACAACAGCAAAGTAAAATGTAATTTAATATTTTACATATTATTATAATATATTTGATGTTTTGAATTTTAAGTAAAGTTTTGAAGTGATTATTTTAATACGTGTTAAAATGTTTGTAAGAAATTATATAATTTAATTGTAATTTTTTTAAAAAAATTTTACTACTTAACCACCACCCCTCCCCGCTTGTCCGCTATTTTTTGGAAGCAGACCTGGCAACCCTATCAGTCACACTTCTGATGATGACTGAATTTCTCAAAAGACAATAATCACTGAGTTTTCTCCATCTAAGAGTGTTTATAATTTGCTCTTTAACAACATCCTTGATGAGAAGAAAGAACTAATTTTACCCTCGGACCAGGGAGGCCAGGCTCTCCTTGAAGGCCAGGGATTCCAGTTGTGCCAGGTGGTCCCTATACAAATAAGGAAAATTAAATATTTGAAGCAGAAAAGTTCTGATACAAAATTGGTGCATTCTTGAAATAAAGGTTTATTATGAACTAATAACTCCCAAAGCCACAGTACTATGTTATCACTGAATGCACAGAAATGAATGAATTTACAGTTTCCCATCTATCAAAAAAAAAATTCCTCACAATTGCATCACAATAGAAGATAACATAATATAATACCCAAAGCCCTACCTTCATTTAGTATGCACGTAGACATTTGCATCAATCAGATATCATGCCACTGGAATATGCGTAGTATAAAAGACTACACCCATTATTTTTACAGTGTTTCCCATGTGGCCTGGCAATTCTATTACATTCTTAACATGGTTAGTTAATATTCTTTAGAATTAAGAAATGCATTCAGTAAAGGGTTGGACTACATTACCTCTAACATAACCTCCAAGTCTATGAATCTAAATTATCTGAACAGTAACACTCCTAATAATTTCAGATGACAATGTTATACATACACACATATAGAGAGTCAAAAAAATCCAACAGTTGTTGTTGAGGACTGGCAGCTTTTAATCTCCTATATGTTTTTGAGGGCTTACATTCATCATCTTTTGCAGGGCTGTCAAAATCCTGGCTTTTGGGCCGGATGCGCTGTGCACTGGCCATGCCCACCCCTTGTTTAGCAAAGGGGGGGGAAAGTCCCGATACATCACGTGACGCTGCCATGATGACGTGAGTTTGACACCCCTGATTTTTTGGATTCCTGATTTCTAATTGCACAGTACTGAACTTTCTTATGTTGATTTTTTTAATTCTATTTAATTTCATTTTATTTATATAAAGAGTTGTATAATATTATCCATAATCTCCTTTTGTAGCCAGCTTTTTCTTAGGTACTGTTTTGGGGAGATCTGGACATAAATTAATACCATTATTATTTGACAAGTCAAGATAATACTTGATGGTTTTGATACAATCAGAAATAATCTACAAAAACTTTTTGCAATTAAACTGATAGCAATAAATTAGTTAGAAATTTAACCAATAAATTACTGTTGAAATTGTTGTTGCTTTTCCTGCAACCTCTGTCCTCCTCCACCCAATGTACCCCCAATGTCATTTCCTTACTTTTGAAAATGAGTTGCAAAAACTCACCTGGGGACCTTTAATTCCTTGTTCCCCATTAAATCCTGGTGAGCCAAGGGCACCTTTATTTCCCTAAGAAATTTAAAAAATTGAATGGAGAGACAGACAGACAGACAGACAGAAGCTTTTATATAGCTACGGTTTAATAAGACAGACTGGCATTTGTAAGATTTCAGTTAAAAGCTGCATTCTTCTTTGCATTTCCTTTGGGCATGAGGGTCAAATGGAACTAAGTTCTGTCAGTGGATGGAACATCTTTCAGATGCAGCCATTTACATTACTTGAATTTTAAATGTATTTTTCTCTGGGATTACCCATATACTTGATTAAAAATCTCAGTCTCCTTAAACATTTATGTCTACAAAACTCATGGACAGATGTGGGCCAGTCAGAATTTCAATCATTCTGTATTAACCTAATTTACAGAGTTGCTATGAGGATACAGTGCACACAAAAATCATGTACTGTATGCCTATAATATTATAATGAGGTTTTTTTGGCAGAAGGGTAGAATAAAGATGGGGATCAGGGAGATATTGCAATGACTCCCTTCTTGCAGCTAACATCGTCGTCTCTGTTTCCAAGCTTTTCATTGTTCTTTATTGTTTTCAGTGATAACTGTTTTTATGAATTTATTGATTTTTCTTTTTAATTCACTGTTGTACGCTGCCCAGAGTCACACTGTTGTGAAATGTGAAGCCATATAAACATGATAAATAAGCAAAGACTAAAGGTCTTGCTTATTACAATTTCATAAGCAGTTTTTGAAATAAATATTTGTGAAATATATCTATTATGTACATGCATGGTTTATACTTGAAAAATAGTACATAATTTGTCCCAGAAAGGATTCTAAAATGGTTGTCTATCTGAAGCACACAGGTGGGCTGAGTAAGTATATTCTTCTCAACAAATTCTCCTAAATGCAAAGCTATTTAACAACTGTGAATTTAAAAAAACCAATATTCTATATTTTTCATTTTTTCAACTTTTATAAAGATATTACTTAGATTTGGCTATCCTCACTTCTCCTGCTATATGTGTATACAATATTTATAATATATATTATATTATATATATAGCACGTAACACAAACACACATCATGTAAAAACATAATAAATACTTACTTTGATACCAAGTGGTCCTCTTCTGCCAAGTGCTCCCTTGAAATAAATATATAATAGCCATTAACTGTTATGCAGAGGTATCACTAGAAAAATATTTTTTCTCTATTTTGGTAATTACCTATAGCTTTTTATACTCTGAGGATTTTTTTTCTGGTAGATACTCAAACTGAAAATATATATCTTTCAACAGCTAAATGCTATAGAAAACAGAAGATTCAGACTTCAAGGTGTCTTAATTCTTAAGATTTTAAAAATCTTACTTATAATTATTTTTATGTTATTTTATCTTTGTAAACACTAACTTCTATTTAGCAAGACCAAGCAAGAGATTTGGTGTGTTTTCCCTCTCTTCTTCACCAGCTGAGATGAAAGCTCAGCAACTGACTCTGTCTTGGCAGATGTCTTTGTTTGTACAAAGGAGTGATTCCTGGTTACAATAAATGGGCTGCTGGTTCCTTTTAATCGTATTAATAAAACAAACATTAACACAAGACACCAAGGTATGTCCAGAAAGTATCCACATACCAAAGTTCAATGAATTTCATCATTCTAACCGAGCTTAGAATCTTTGTATTTTTAAATATAACATGAGCTCAATATTAGTAACAGATAATATATACAGATACTAAACAGATAATCAAACTAACACCATATAAGTAAAGTTTGCAGTTAAACACTATCAACACAAATGTCATACACAGAACTTGTAGAATAAACGAAGCAAAGTATATATACAGCTTATCCATCTGCTCACATTAACTATAACTTCCCATAACAATCAGAAAGACATGTGCACACCAGAGGTGGGTTTCAGCAGGTTCTGACCAGTTCTGGAGAACCAGTAGCGGAAATTTTGAGTAGTTCAGAGAACCGGTAGTAAAATTTCTGACTGGCCCCGCCCCCATCTATTCTCTGCCTCCCAAGTCCCAGCTGGGAGGAAATGGGGATTTTGGGAGGAAATGGGGATTTTGCAGTAACCTTCCCCTGGATTGGGGAGGGAATGGAGAGTTTACAGTATCCTTTCCCTGCCATGCCCACCAAGCCACACCCACCAAGCCATGCCACGCCCACCAAGCCACACCCACAGAACCGGTAGGAAAAAATTTTGAAACCCACCACTGGTGCACACACAAAGCAACAATAATTTCTTCAACAATAATCTTCTTCTGTCTTATAAAGATAATGATAAAGATACCATAGAATCAAGCTCAGCATCTTGTGACTAAAATGGGAAGAAATTTGAATATGTTTAACTTCTATGTTTGCCTCAATGCTCCACTGATGTAACATCCCACTGAGTTTAAATTAACAACAGCAGGAACATGACTGATCCCAGTTGTCAGAACAGTCAGAAGACACAAAAAAAGAGTGTTTTGTTTCCATTGCAAAGTCAGTATATTTTGTGATAGACGTTTTGTGCACATTCTGCCCCAGCTCTAGGTCTATTTCTTAACATGAAGGAAAGCACTGAGAGAATCTTCCCGCCTTGATTATCATTACTACTTAAACATAATTTTGTAGCAACTGCACATAGCCCCATTCCAACCAGCATCCTTATTCCCCATTTCCCTTCTGGAATCAAGATATGTACATCTTCATCTGAGATTGTTACTTGTGAAAGTAAGGGTTCTTTCTTTCTTTTATCACAGGGACAAAACTATTAATGCCACTAGGCTATCTTTCCTAGTTCTCTGTCCAGTTCAAAGTTTTGCATCACATTAATTCACGTCACCTCTAATCAAAGCCAATGAATTATTCAATATTTCATATTCAGACACTTAATCAAGGGATTCTACACGAGCTTCTCTTGAGTAATGCAACTCTATTGACAAAAGTGCAACACAATTAACAGTCTTTATTGAATTCTTTTCCCATTTATTATTTTCCTCTTCTCCCCACTACCTACCTCGGTTTGGTTTAGTAAATATCAAAATATTAGAAATTAAACAAATACATTAGCTTTTAAAGTGTGAATCTCAGCACAAATCCCATACAATTATGGAATCTTACCTAAAGCGTTCCTATATTATTCTAAATCATCCATGAACTAAATTTGATAATGCATAGTATTCAAACATTTGTCATATACATACATACATACATACATACATACATACATACACACACACACACACACACACACACACACACTCTATTATTGTAGAAACTATGTTATTAGCAAATCAAATAGCAGGGAAAATTATACACACATCTCTTCCAGCCCCTCCTGCGTCACCTCGTGGTCCATCTCTTCCAAGTTCTCCCTGTAAGAATACAAAACACTGGAATTGCTTATCACTAAACAAGAGACATATGTAAGTTACAACAGGACAATAAAAACATTTTAGTAGAAAGTATTTTTGAAATTTTCTCTTTTCTTCTTTTAAATTAGGTTTGTGTTTTTGATATGAATGGATCCTGGAATGGGGTAATTGAGAAAGATTCTGACCTCACTTCATTCCAATTCTAGAACTCAATTAAGCTCTGGTGCCAAAAAATCTTTCTTTTTTTCATAAAACACTATAATGAGGAAATAAGGTAGGATTTATATTGATTTTCAAAAACTGGCTAAGTTTTCTCTCAAACTAGAGAGATTTTAGGGCTCATGCCATCATTAATTCAAATAGAGTGTTTTATAGGATGGAAAAACTTGAGATGAGAAATTATTAGTTTTATATTTTACCCAGAATAGTCTCCTTATTGATATACTAAATTATTATATTATGTTGTTTTCTGGATTGATCTGACCAGTTGATCTGACCTAGTGATTGATTTCATCTTTAATTGATTAACTTTTATTCTTCATCCCTCCCATTTCTATTATGAGAAAACCAAAATTGTCTGTAACAGAATAACGGAGTTGGAAGGGATCTTGGAGGTCTTCTAGTCCAGCCCCCTGCTCAAGCAGGAGACCATATACCATTTCAGACTTATGGCTGTCCAATCTTTTCTTAAAAACCTCCAGTGATGGAGCACCCACAACTTCTAAAGGTAAGCCGTTCCACTGGTTAATTGTCTCATAGTCTTGTGCAGCTTTACTTTTTTTTTGTTGGTAAGATAATTAGTCCAGTCAATAGATTGCATTAAATTCTCCCAAACAATTTCAACTGGATTTTGGAAGTTCTAGGACAGCCTCCCAAGCATCTCTGTCTAACCCTCCTACAAATCCAAGGATTGATATTTTACCGGTGGTCCAAGTTCTCCCTTTTCGCCTTTGGGTCCTCTGTCAGTGCTATCGGTTCCAAAAGTACCCTGGAAGCAGCCAGAGCAATGAAAAGCAAGCAGAGTGAGACAAAAGTTATTAAATGTTTATAACACAGTTTATAACATAGTGATGGATGTAGTTCAGAGAAAGATTGTTTTCAATCCTGACATATCCACAAAGCTCATCTTATAACCGAGGGCTTTCTTCATCTCTCAAACTTTTCTAAGTGCATGGGTGCATATTTAGGACACTAGACTACAGGAAGAGAAATCCTTACTTAGAAATAGACCTTGATACACAGACCTTGTTCACATTACTGAATGCTTTGACCTTGTTTGATAACTTCCTTCAGCTAAGTAACATATTTACATTGGGAAATAGACATGGAAAGATAACTTTAATGATTCCCTGGGCCTCTTGGAAAGATTCTGGCTTGCTTGGGTTTACAAAGCAGAATGATTTTCGGTTTAAATCTTTTATGGCCCAAAATTGCACTGACGAAAATTTTGTCTTACCCGTGGAATTTGGGGTACTGGTTGCTTGTATTCTATCCTGCACATAATTTAATATTTGCATGAAATGGAAAAAAAACTTTATTAAGAATGGATGAGAATTCTCGGGACGACTTCCGGTTTGCGAGCCTCGGCGACGGCGGTGTTTCTTTAAAGACCGCCAGCCCCGCCGCCTGTAGAGCCGCCCCGCGATCGAGGAGCGGCTCGAAAACTCCAAAATCTTGAAGATTGAAGGAGAAGAGATAGCAGGGTACAGGTTGAGCCCCTGTAACCCCCCAGGGAACTGTTTCTGGGGAGGAAACAGGCGTGGCTCCCTTCCAACCTGCTGAAACTCCGGGCGGCGTGGGACGTTTCTGCTAATTAGCAGAACAAGCCGGCAGCAGCAAACTCTTAAAGCGAAAGGAACTAATTTTAACAAACAACGGAAATATCAACTTGAATCCAGAAACTTGAAAACTGCAAGTATCAGTGCTTTGTTGACTTTCTAATTTAAAAGAGAAAGTGAGTGAGTGAAAGTGATTTGAAAAAAAATGGCGCCCAGCATTTGAGTTAACGAGCTAATGAAAGTGGATTTGTGAAGCTTTCCTGCTTTGTTACAAAGTTATAAAGCTGCTACAAAGTTGCTCTATCTAAAGAAAAAATTTCTTTTTCTAAAATTTGACTTTGTTTTACTTCAGCTTCACTTGATTAAATCTGGGGGACTTTTTTAGAAGCTTTTGTGGAAGAGGGAAAGGAAAAAGAACTTCCCTCTTTAGAAAAATTAGCTTACGTGGCACAATGGCTTCAAAGAAGCAGGAAGGGAAGGCATCAGGGGGGGGATCCCCCACACATAAACATCAAACGCAACTTCCCCCTGCTCAACAGTTACAAACTCAGAAAAAAGAAATTGATGTGGGAGATTTAAAAGACTTTATTTCTAAAACTTTGGATGAAAAATTTCAAGAATCTCAACAGGAAATAGATCATAAACTTCAAAAATCACATGAGGAATTTCTGCAGGAAATTAATGAAGTTAAAGATATGGTGAAGCAGAATCAAAATATGGTGACCAAAAAAATAGCAGAAGTGGCGTCTGGCCTGGCAAATTTTATTGGGAAAGTTGATTTTAAAGTTGAAGAACTCAAATTAGAAGTTAATGTTAGGATGAAAGATAATGACTATAAAATTGAAGAAGCTGATAATAAAATGCAGAGAATTGAAGATGAGATTGTCATGATACAATTCCGGGCGATGGAATTTGCCATACGGCTTCGGGGAATTCGAGAGGAGGAGAGACAGGACTTGAGACAAGTTTGCTCTGAAGCCCTGGCTAAGATCTTACAAGTTAACCCTGATCTGGTATTTCACAAAATAGATAAAATTTACAGAGTGAACTCTTGGGTGGCCAGACAAAGACAACTGCCTAGAGATGTGGTCATATATTTTACTGAGAGAGAAATTAGAAATGAAATCCTCCAAAAATCTTTTCACACCTCTGTACAAGTGGGGGGCTCACGACTTGTAATTTTTAAAGAATTACCTCCTAAAATGCTGAAAGCTAGAAAAGAATTTGGTTTTCTTGTTAAGGAATTGAAAGACTTACAGATACCCTTCCGGTGGGATGCGCCAGCTGGGATAATTTTTAGATATAAGGGAGAAGGATATCGATTGAATACTGTGGAGAAGGCACAACATTTTTATAGTACTATTCTTAAGGAAAGAACACCATCTCCACGTACATCTACAGTTTTGGAGATTAAGGAGAGTGAAGAGAGGCAATTGGAAGAACAGCCTAAGCAGGAATTAGAAAATGTGCAAGGTGCAGAAGGAGGTTTTCTGAGTGAGCCCTTGCTGGATTCTTCTCCAATTTTGGATTTGATTCAGTTGACTGAAGTTAAAGATCAACGTATAACTAGAGCTCAATCCAAATTACTTAAACAAAAGCAACAACAACAACAGGAAAGACAAGACAAGAAGGCAGCAAAGAGTACCCCACAAGAGAGTGGAGCTATGGGAGGAGCAAGATCGAAGCTCTTGGATGAACTTCAAATATTTTGCTCTGCGCTCCAGAAACAGGCCGATGACCCTTAAGTGTTTATCTTGGAATGTTAATGGGTTGAACTCAGCACAGAAAAGGAAGAAACTATTTACATATTTGAAACAATTTAATAATGATATAATATGTTTACAAGAAACGCATATTACAACTCAAGATCAGAAATATCTGATAAATTCAAAATTAGGAGTACATTATATATCTTCAACTTCGCAGAAAAAGAATGGTGTGGTTATTTATGTAAATAAAAAATTAACAGCAAAAGTTATAGAAGTAGATCAAGATGGTAGGTTTGTAGCAATTGAATTGCTTACAGCAAATGGTCAAATTCTTTTGATTGGAATTTATGCTCCCAACCAACAACAGGATTGTTTTTACAAGATGTTACATACTAAAATAGTGCAATGGGACTATAGATCTATTTTATTTATGGGAGATTGGAATGGAGTAATTGATTCTAAATTAGACAAAAAGAGCTTGGCAAAGTCTAGAATTAGACTACCGCAGACTTTTTTTGATTTGAAAGAAGATATGGAACTAAAAGATGTTTGGAGAATACATAATCCAAATGAATTGGATTACACTTTCTTTTCCGATAGACATAGATCCTTTTCTAGGATTGATTTTATCCTGTTGTCAAATGATCTACTTATTAAGACAAAAAGAACAAAGATTTTTCCAAGAACTTTGACTGACCATAGCCCTGTATGGATAGAAATTGAGATGGACAAGGTTGAGAGACGTTCTTGGAGATTAAATGAGAATTTGTTTAGATATGAAAAAAATACAATAGAACTTAAAAAGCATTTGAAAGAATTTTTTGAGATAAATTTGAATAAAGGTACCCCAATTGAAATTGTTTGGGACGCTAGTAAAGCTTATATGAGAGGGGTACTTATCTACATGAATTCTAAACATAGACTGTTCCGACAAAAGAAAAGATCTGAGTTGGAAATGGAAATAAAGAATAAGGAACAATTACTTATTAAAAACCCAACAGATGGCTATAAAACTTTTGAAAGACCAATTTCAAATGCTTATGGCGGAACAAGTTGCAACAAGTTTACAATACGCGAAGCATAATACATTTTGCAATGCCAATAAACCGGGCAGATGGTTGGCTTACACACTGAGGAAAAAACAAAGTATACGGACTATTGATAGTATTAACATTGGAGGGAAAGAAATTTTTCAACAAAAATTAATTAAAGAAGCTTTTGTGGATTATTATACTAAATTATATGCCAAAGAAGAGGTGCAGAATGGACTTATAGAAAAATATTTAAAGGATAAGAGAGTTACAAAAATTACTGATCAACAAAAGGAAAGAATGAATTATCCTATAACAGAGGAGGAGATAATAGCAGCAATTAAGCAGCTAAAAACAGCCAAAGCTCCTGGCACGGATGGTTTGACTGCAGTGTATTACAAAACTTTACAAGCTGAAATGGTGGAACAACTTAGAGATTTATTTTGCAATATTCAACAAGGGGGTAAAATACCCCCATCTTGGACAACTGCTTATATATCTCTGATACCAAAGGAACAAGTTGGTCCTAAAAAACCAGAGAACTACAGACCAATATCTCTTTTGAACACAGACTATAAAATTTATGCGAAGGTATTAGCCAACAGGTTGATGCCAGTAATCCAAAAAGTAATTCATGAGGACCAAGCGGGATTTATTGAGGGCAGATATATGAAGGATAATGTAAGGCAAGTAATAGACTTATTGGAATATCTTGATAAGAATAAACAGATTTCTGCAGTGCTGGTTTTTTTGGATGCGGAGAAAGCCTTTGATAGAGTGGATTGGAACTTTCTACTAAAGACTTTAAAAAAGATGGGCTTTGGGGACCAATTTATACAGTCGATCTCAGCAATTTATCAAGAGCAAAAAGCACAGATTATTATTAATGGAAGTTTGACGACAGAGTTTAAAATTGAAAAAGGAACAAGACAGGGATGTCCGTTGTCCCCACTTTTATTTATATTAACATTGGAAGTCTTGCTAAATACAATACGGGACTCAAAAATTTTGAAAGGTATAGTGATAAGGCAAGAGGATTATAGAATAAAGGCATTTGCAGATGATCTGGTTGTTACCCTATCACAACCAATGGAATCAATAATCCTGATGAACGACATTATACAAGACTATGGTAGAGTTTCAGGTTTTAAACTGAACTCAAAAAAGACTAAAATGATAGTTAAGAATATGACACAAGATCGTAAACACGAGCTTGAAAGGAGGGCAGGTTTTGAAATTGTACCTAAGGTAAAATATCTTGGAATTCAGGTTGCAGAATCAAATATGAAATTGTTTCAAAATAATTATGAGGTGTTGTGGCGAGAGGTTCAGAAAGACATGGAGACTTGGAAAAAGCTGCAACTGTCTTTACTTGGAAGAATAGCAGCAGTCAAGATGAATATTTTGCCAAGATTTCTGTTTTTGTTCCAAATGATTCCGGTGCTTAAAAGTGATAAACAACTGAAAGTCTGGCAGTCTGGTGTGAATAAGTTTGTCTGGAACGAGAAAAAGCCGAGAGTGAAATTGAAAATTATGCAAGATGTTCCAGAAAGAGGAGGCCTTAAACTCCCATACCTACAGTTATATTATGATGCAGCAGCTTTAACTTTAACAAGTGACTGGTTTGGAAATAAAAAGGCTGGAATATTGAATGCAGAAAGTTTTGATCTTGAATTTGGATGGCATGCTTACTTATTCTATGAAAATAAAGTGGATAAAGTATTTAAAAGTCATATACTTAGAGACTCCCTGATGAAAGTTTGGAAGAAGCACCGACTCAAATGGGATTATAAAATACCGCTATGGCTGGATCTTGGTCATACCTTGTGGAATACAAATATAATGTCACTCGGGGGGTTTTTATATAAAGAGGTTCTTTTTACAGATGCGGGCAGATGGCAGCTGAAGACATTGCAGACACTGTTGGACGAAGGGATTAATTTAACCTGGTTACAATATAATCAATTACAAATGAGATGGAAAGAGGACCAAAAAACTGGTATTATGTTGCATGAGGAAGAATTGGTTAGACATATAAGAGAGAAAGGTCCAATGCATATTAAAAGGCTTTATAATGTTTTGTTAGAAAGAGATTCAGAAACGGAATTAGTTAAAGATTGTATGATTAAGTGGGCACAGAATTTTGAAGAACCAGTGATGCTGGAAACTTGGGAAAAAATTTGGGTTCAGAATGTTAAATTTACACAGTCGCAAAACCTGAGAGAAAATTTTTATAAAATGTTTTATAGATGGCATTTAGATCCTAAAAAGTTGTCATGTATGTACCCTAATGTTCAGCCAAAATGTTGGAGATGCGAATGTTTGGATGCTACGTATTATCATGTATGGTGGACCTGTAGGAAAGTTAAGGCTTTTTGGATAAAAATTTGGTGGGTCATGCAGAATGTTTTGAAGAAAAAAATTCAATTTTCTCCACAATTGTTTTTATTGGGTATAGTTAAGGGTTTTACACGGGGTGAAATAAAACTAATATTGTATATGATAACAGCAGCAAGATTGTTGATAGGTAAATACTGGAAGAATGAAGCTTTGCCTACTATCGAGGAATGGACTTTGAAGATGGCCAGTTTTGCAGAGATGGCGAAGATCTCAGCGTATTTAAAAGATTGTTCACAAGAGACTTATGAATGGGAATGGAAAAGGTGGATAGAATATGTTCAGAACAAATACCAAACTAGAAAGTATCAAATAGCTTTTATTTGAAAATAATGTATTAGAAATATTTTAATGTAAAGAGACAAAGAGGAAAAATTATATAGGGGGAGGGATGGGTTCAGGTTTATTTATTAGTGTTATTAGTTATGAGTATGTAATAGGGAAGTCTGGGGGGGGAGGGTTAGGGAGGGTTAGGGAGGATGGGAAGTTTGGGGAGGGTGGTGGGGGGGTGAAAAAAGGGGTGAAAATGTAATTGTAAAACTTTTGCAATAAAAAAAAAAAAAAAAAAGAATGGATGAGAATTCTCATTGATTCAGATTATTTTTAGAAGAATTTATGCAGAAACAAATGTCTTTACGATCTAGATTTTAGTCCATGTATTGTGATGCTGAATTGGGATTGTTGCCTCTCTTTTCTGATTATTTTTTCCTGTTTAACTGCTATATGACAGTTATGTAATGAATCTCTCCTGGCAGCTTTGATAAGCAACCAAAATTCACAGATCTCTTAATAAATTAGAAAGAAGAAACTGAGAATTAAAAACATGAATGTGAAAGGGCGAAGATGCACAGGTTAGAACTCAAGATATGGTCAGAGGACCACAGGTGAAGTTTCAATTAAACTGATTTATTATAATTCATGCCTATGCCTAGGAATCTAGTCAATTAAGGATAAGGGTAAGCAGAATTCAAGAGTGATTGGACTTAGTCCATTTGTGGCTATGTAGAGATTCTAGGCTGATTCTGTTTTTACTCCACCTCCAGGTTCTACTACTCCCTTCCCTCTGGATATTGCCTCACTCATGACATTGTATTCTCCCAACTATTTCCAGCTCAGAGCAGATACAAGTTTAGAAATCAATAGCATACACCTTTGCAGATGTTTCATCTTGCCCAACTTCCCATTAAAGGGATTGGTCTTTACTAAACAGCCAATAGATTCTGAAATAGAGGAGACTGAGAAAAAAATACAACTGGACTGGTAGCACAGTTCTGAAAACAATTTCCTAGCCTCAGCATGTGCTTTGAAGTGTCCTGTACTGCTCTCCTGACCCCTGATTTTACACCCTTTTACCTCATAGACCTCAAGGTTTCAATAAGAGTAAAGTAATTGTTGCAAGTGTCAAGCTTACCCATTCTGATAGTTAACATCTTAAATCTGCTGCAATTTTAAATCTTTTTTAAATTAGTTATTACTAAAAGATTTTACATATATAATAAGTACATTTAAAAATATAGTAAATATGAAAGAGAAAGGAAAGAAAAAAAGATATAAAGAAAAAAATCTCTCTCCCTTTTTTCTTTTTTTCTTTTTTCCTGGAATTAGAAGTCTAAAGTATAGACATCTCAGTATCTTTCAACATATTTACCGGATTGCCTCGAAGTCCATGGTCACCTGGGTCTCCTATTTCTCCTTTGCTTCCTCTGCCACCCTATGAAGAAATAATTTCCGTAATATCAAAACCTTTGCCCATAACAATGGAATCCTGTAATTAATGTGACTTTCACCTTGCCCTGGCTGATATTTCTAGCAAGAGAATAACCAGAGAAAGGATACTAGACCAGCCATCTCCATTTTTCCCCCCAGTGAATGGCCTATTCAGAGATACAACTGGGCTACATTTTATCTCTGATTAGTCTCTCCAGTTAGGACTTTATTGAAGAAAACAAAAATATCTGAGCCTTTGCTGATTTCCCAAAAGTCTCTTGTAGCTCTATAACAAGCAATACATTATTTGGTTGTTTGGAGTTTTTTCTTTTCAATTTTGAAGTTTTGGAATAATAATTTAAAAAAATTACACTTACCTGTCTACCAGGGCTCCCCCTCTCCCCAGGAACACCTGGAAAGCCTCTCTCTCCCTGGCAAAAGCAACCAAATTAATTGTATTTATTAATCAAAGTGTGTTACTGAAATGAGTTCTAACCAGAAAGAAATGTTATTTCATGTTCTTTATTAGTCCAAAAAGTAACTCAAATGACTCACCTCTTCTCCGTCTATTCCATCAAGCCCATTTTCCCCTAATTCGCCCTACAGAATCAAAGAAAATAATTAATTATTATAATCTCAAAAAAGAAATACTGAGGTGAAATTGACAATGAGAAACGTATAAGACAAGGAAATGTATATTCTTTTTTCTTCCGTTATATTGAAATTGTTAAGTACCTTTTCTCCTGGGAATCCACGGCCCCCCTACAAAAAAGAAAGAATTGTCATTTATCTATTAAAATTTTATTCAATTTCTCAAAACCTACAGCTACAGAGGAAAATGAGCAGTCAAAAAATATTCAGATAATCATCACAGTTAGAATTACTTCCATTTTTCTATAAAATTAAGGAAAAGTTGGAATGGCCTCAAAATAAATAGAAGACAAAAATAAATAGAAAACAAAAAACAGCAAAAAAGATTGTTTCTCAATGAGTAAGAAAGTCTCAATTTATCTGTAAAGACCACAGTTTGATGCATACACTTTATTTTTTTAAAAAAATCCACTGAAATCTCACTGCCTGTTTAGGGAAGGTGTGTAGGCTATGATTGGTTAAGGTAAATTCAATAAATATATTCTGTTTCTAACTTCTGGAAACTTTCTTTTCTTACTCTCCTTTTCTTCTCAGAGCTTGCCTTCAACCACCAGTTCCCCACCCCACCCCCAAAAGTATTTGGACAATACTATTGAGTAATTTTCTATCAGATGCTATAATGTGGAAGTAGTGAACTAGTATAAACTGGATTGGTGTCTATTGAGAAGTCTATACAGTATGTGTTCTTCTTCTGTAAAGCCCAATTCTCTTCCTTTACCTTCATTCCCCTTTCACCTGGGCAGCCTTGAAAACCTTGGGTTCCATTTATCCCGGGGGGTCCACGTTCACCCTTTGACAAAAAAGAAAGAAGTATGAGAGTCAGCATGGATACCTCTTCAGTCACAAACATATTTCTGAGTGATGGCAGTTAAAGAAAATGGGCACATGAATACTAGAAAGGAAAGGAGATGTCAAATTCTGCAACAAGAATATTACATCGGATGTTATTCGAATATGGAACATTTCTATCATGCAGACAATCTATCATTCAGACAATCCTGTCAACTAAAAGTATACAGTTTTTATAATGCAAAACAGGTGATCAGTCCAAAGATCATAATTGATCCAGGGCCATTGGGATCCAGTTAACTTGCAATAAGCAAGGTCATAGGGTCTAACTTTCTTTCATGGAGGCAAATTTTCTTTTATATCCTTCATCCAAACACATGCACATGTGCCTGCTCAAAATTCAATCAAACTCCAGCATGGCAATGAGACATATAAAATGCAATACTAGAATAATGGACTTCATTCCAAAGCTTGTCTCAAGCAAAGATGTGACTCCAACCTCAATAGCAATGCTCTCAGAAATGTTTCCCAGCTAGCAATAAGCTTTAGAAAGACTTCTGTGTGCACAAATTGAAAATTTAAAGCCGGATTACAGTGAGGATTTTTGATACACAGTTCTGAGAGGACGTTTAGTGCTCTTCCTAACATCGACACAATCACAATCTGCCCAACACACGCCTCAAAAAATCCTCACTAAGAGGCTCCCTAGTCCTTGATTACATAGAGCAGGATGGAGGGAGTGCGGGAGTTTACCCATACCCGATTCCTCTTTGTTCTTTTCTTTTTTAGTGAAGTACCTTGCACTCTAGATGCAAAAGAATAGGATTATTGCCTCCTTAGTCATCTCCACTTGATTTCCATAAGAGAGAAGTTTTTTAGCTTAACATTAGCCTTTCAGCATTGGATAGTAGTGTTACAATGTTTTATATGATACCCTAATGCCCTGCTGTTTGTCCATGTTAAGAAACTGTGTAAATAGAGACACGTCTCTTAATGGCACATTTAATCTGGATGTGTATCTATATGTGTCTGTATGTCTGTCTTTGTGTGTGTGTGTGTATCTCTATACTGTATATATATTGTCAATACATGATTCCAGATTCACATGGAATATAAACGGCATGTGAAAACTCTAGATAAGGTTTGGATCTTTTGTTATTGTGTATAGCAGGTAAGAAAAGATAGCCTGTGTTTTAATTTATATATAGTATGGAAGAAAAAAGCAAAATGTTGCTAATATTCTGCTCATCATGAACCAAAGACTGTTGCAGCACTAAAGTTGTGGTACCATATTCCTTCCTTCCTCCTCCTCCTCCTCCTCCATCCCTCCATCCCTCCATCCATCTTCACAGCAAAAGTATTGCTGGTTTTCTTTTGTTTCCTTGCTACTGCAAGTAGAAGTTCAGCTGTTAAGAAACATTTACTCACCAGTCCACCTTCATCTCCTGGATAGCCTCTATAGCCATTTTCCCCTGGAATTCCCTTTAAAACACAGAGAACATATTTATACATAAACTTGAGATGAATATCCTATATTTAATCTTTAAGCCCAATTCTGCCTTTTTACAAAGAAAATATAGTAAGTCATTGCAATAAATATCTGAATATGATCTCAAAAAAGCTTGAGATTATACATAGACAGTGTGTGTGTGTGTGTGTGTGTGTGTCTGTGTGTGTGTGTGTGTGTGTGTGTGTGTGTGTGTGCATGTGGGGGGGGCGAGGGGGAGGACGGGACAGGGGGCGTGTATTCTCCCAGGTTAGGAGTCACAGCCCCAAACACTCCTATCACCACTGAGACCACTTTGGCCTTTACTTTCCACATCCTCTCCAGTTCCTCCTTCAGGCCCTGAAACATCTTCAGTTTCTCATACTATTTCTTTCTGATGTTGCTGTCACTTGGCACTGCTACATCTATTACTGCCACTGTCTTCCGCTCCTTGTCTACTACCATAATGGCTGGTTGATTGCCTAGTACCTGTCTGTCCATCTGGATCTGGAAGTCCCACAGGATCTTAGCCCTGTTAAGCTCCATGACCTTCTGTGGAATATCTTATCTGGGTTTGGGCCCATACATTGTGCAGATGTAAAATACAGCAACATGGTTGTGCCATTTAGTGTATGCTGTTCCTGCCTGCATCTTACATCCTGCCAGTATGATATTGGACTGTCTCTGGGGTCCCTCTGCATAGTCTGCACCTTGGATCCTGTCTAATATGGTAGACCCGTGCTTCGAAACACCTGATGCTTCAAGCCTTTTTCTTATGCTGCTATGATCAGTGCCTCGGTGCTATCTTTTAAATTTAACCCTTTCCAGCCACAGGTATGATTTTCTAATTTTATATATATTGAGAGCATTCATGCTATCTCACTCATTTAAAATTATATCTCTAATGCACAGATCAATATATAATTTGTTTATAGAGTTTCACCTACATAGCAAAGCCAACTATAGAGTTGCATTCTATTATTTAAATCTTTCATCAAGTACTGTCAAGCACAGGTGAAATGTGATACTGAGTATCAAAACTAACTCTAGAAACTCCAAATTCTGAACCAAAAGCTTTTGTTAAACAAGGTGCTGAAATGAAATTCATATCAATTTTAACACTAGAAATTTAAGTACATAAAATGGACATCATAGATAAAAACATGCTTTCTAGATAAGACATCATGAGTACAATATAGAGATCACTATACAAGAACTGCTGGGATCCAGAGAATCACTGCAAGTGAGTTCAAAACCTTGGGCATCTTTTGTATTTCTCCTTGGAATAGATCCACCTCATTCCCATACTATAGATGCCTTATTATAAACTGTAAAACCCATGTTAAACATCTCACCTTTGGTCCAACTGTGCCTGGAAATCCTCTGTCTCCCCGTTGTCCAGAACATTTGCATGGGACTCCACAACATGATCTTTCTGCAATATTGTCCTGAATAAAACAGACTACTAATTAAGTAAAAAATAGATCATTAAAATGCACATATGTGCACTTGATGTTGTCCACAGTTACATTTGTGCAATATTGAGCTTTAACTGAAATGATTCCTTGGAGAACGAAAAAAGTACTGAAAACAAGGAGGACAAACATTATTAATATAGTAATTGATCAGATGTTGAAAAACTAATACATTTCTCAAAGACAACAGTGCTAAAACAGACTGAAAGATAAATATATGAGCCAATTAAGGACTCCTCCACAAAGGAGGAGTGGAGTGGGCAGGGTAGGAGATCAAGAAGAGATGTTTTCTAGTTTTTCTGGTTATAAAGGAGACTGGGGAATGGATGGCAGTAGTTGTACTTTCATACTTGGAAGATTCTGTCAATGTAACTTTATAATAAAGTAGAATTTGCTCATCAGGCTGTGACACTTCTCTAGTTTATCGCAAATGGCCAATACCAATCTTTCAAGAATGGATACACCCTAATCTAGAATACATTGTGTGGGAAGATTGAGGGGAAAGTCAGGAATCCAAGAAACCTTAAACCAGTGGTGGATTGCTCCCGGTTCTGTCCGGTTCTTGCAAACTGGTAGTAAAAGCAGCGGGAGGCTCCGCCCACCTACCCATACATCATAATGGATGATCTGTGCATGCGCAGAAGCACGTGTGAGCGAAGCAAGCATATGCGCACGCTCCCGTTGCAAACCGGTAGTAAAGGTAAGTAGAACCCACCCCTGCCTTAAACCCCTGGAATATTTAGTGGGGCTGTGCATACTTCTGCTTGGAAGGGTCAAAGATCTTGCAGGGAACATGGAGATGCCAAGTAACTCCAAAGAATGCTTTCACTTTCAAATCTGAAATACTATGCAACCTTAGTATATAGTTAGATAAGTTGCAATCATGCTAACAAAACTATATCACAGAGCGCTCTTGCAGCATGAAAGATGGGAAATTGACATACAAATCAGAAAACTGCTGGTTCATATTTTACCCCTACCACAGTCTCATCAGGAAGCCTTTAGCAAGCTTCTCTCTTAACTTTAATATCCCTTTTCCTCAACTGTATTATAGAGTTAACAACAGTGATGTACTATACTGATTTGTAAGAATATAGAAAATGTCTCAGTTTTAATATGGGTCTAATTCAGGAATTTAGCAGACATTAGTCTGCTGTATAGTAACCTTCAAATTAGCTTTATTGATTGATCCATCTGGGATATTGATTTGGCACAGCAGTTTCCCAGTTCAATAACTCTGGACAAGGGATGAAATTTTCATCATGATTCATTTAAGGACAGCAACCACAAATAGCCTTTGCAATGCCCAGAAAGATGTGACAGGCCAGCAGAGACTGTTTAAACAGTATCTGGGTGGTAATCCATCAGGCCATTCACTAATATAGAAAATGTTATATGAGAAGAACAAATAACATGGCTTACATAAACCCCTTCCTCTTTGAGGGCAACTGCTTTGTAATTTTTTGCTTTTCCATCTCTGAAACTTCACAGAAGTTACATTTTTATGGACAAAATGTACATTACGTATCATAAAAACACCATGGTTACATATCTTCAAAAATGCAATATTGTTACATAATAGGTACTTGCAAATATATATCCATTAACATTTTTTAATGTCATTAAGAATAAAGTATAGACTTCAGTTATTTACCAATTGTTCTGTCACTTCAAAATCTAAATCCAGCTGATTCACTTGGAGAGGCCTATTATAAGTAAAGCCACGTCCAAATTCCAGTTTCATTGCTTCTTCAAAATTAGATACTCGGTCCAACGCAACAAGAATAAGAGCCTTGACACCTAGAGAACATTGGGGGGGGGGATCCATCTTGAATAATTGTTCATAATCCCTGAAGGATAATGTTTATCCTATAGAATTCTATCCTGTTATCTATCTGAGAAAGGATTAAATAAACTGGTTCTATTTAGCTTCTCTTTCCCCCTCAATTTCTCAATCTTAAATTTGTTTTATTCTATAATCTCCAAAAGGCCACCCTTTTAAAGCAGTCAACATTATTCTCTTAATGTATGCTTTTTAAAAAAGTAACTGAGTCTATATTACAGGTAGTCCTTGACTTACAACCATTTTTAATGACTGTTCAAAGTTACTAGAAACTTACAGTCATTGCAGCATTGTCCCAGGCTCATGTGATCAATTTTTGCGACCTTCTGACAAACAAAATCAATGGGAAAGCCAATTCACTTAACAACCATGTTATCAAATTAATAACTGCAGTGATTCACTTAACAACTGTGGTAAGAAAGGCTTTATTGCGAAGGTTGTTGAGAGCGTGGTGGCACATCAGCTCCCGTAGGCCTTGGATGAAACATTATATCTGGACCCGTGCCAGTCGGGTTTCAAGCCCGGGTACAGCACGGAGACGGCATTGGTCGCACTGGTGGATGATCTCTGGAGGGCTTGGGACAAGGGATATTCCTCTGTCCTGGTTCTATTAGATCTCTCGGCAGCTTTTGATACCATCAACCATGGTATCCTACTGCGACGCCTTGAGGGGTTGGGAGTGGGAGGCACTGTTCTATAGTGGTTCTCCTCCTACCTCTCTGGGCGTTTGCAAGCGGTGTTGGCGAGGGGACAGAGGTCTGCCTCAAGGCCCCTCACTTATGGGATCCCTCAGGGGTCAGTCCTCTCTCCCCTTCTGTTCAACATCTATATGAAGCCACTGGGGGAGATCATCCGTGGTTTTGGGGTGGGGTATCATCAGTATGCTGATGATACCCAACTTTTTATATCCACCCCAAATCAGCCCAGTGATGCCCTCAACGTGATGTCCTAGTGCCTGGAAGTGGTGTGGCTCTGGATGGGGAGGAACAGGCTTCAGCTCAACCCTGCCAAGTCGGAGTGGCTGTGGATACCGGCAACTCAGTTCCAAGGGAATATTCCATTGCTGGTTATAGGGGGTGAGGTGTTGCCCCCTGTTGATAGGGCGCGCAACTTAGGCGTCCTCCTGGATTCACGGCTGACTGTGGAAGATCATGTTACGACTGTGACCAGGGGGGTATTTGCCCAGATACGTCTGGTGTGCCAGTTGCGCCCCTACCTGGACCGTGATGCCCTACGCACAGTCACTCATGCGCTTGTCACCTCCCGGATCGACTACTGCAATGCTCTCTACATGGGGCTGCCCCTGAAGACCACTCAGAGGCTTCAGCTGGTGCAGAATGCAGCCGCGCGGGTAGTGATGGGAGTGTCCTGACACTCTCATGTTACACCTCTCCTGCAGGACCTGCATTGGCTACCAGTTGCCCTCCGGGTGAGATTCAAGGTGCTGATAATCACCTATAAAGCCCTACATGGCTTAGGCCTGGGGTATTTGGTGGACCATCTGCGGCCAGTGACAGCTCCCCATCGCCGGGTGCATTCCCACAGGGAGGGTCTCCTTGGGGTGCCATCGGCCAGGCAATGTCGGCTGGCGACCCCTAGGGAGTGGCCTTCTCTGTGGGCGCACCTACCCTGTGGAATCAGCTCCCCCTGGGGCTCCGGGTGCCCCCTGACTTTCGCTCTTTCCGCTGTGGCCTTAAAACATGGCTATTTCGCCTGGCCTGCTTGGACTGAAGGGGTTTTAGAGGGGATTTTAATGGTTTTTATAGTTTTATTGGGTATTTATTTTAAAAAAAATTGAACTTTGTGTGTTTTATTGTTGTGAGCCGCCCTGAGTCCTTTCAGAGATAGGGCGGCATATAAGTCCAAATAATAAATAAATAAATAAATAAATAAATAAATAAATAAATAAATAAATAAATAAATAAATAAATAAATAAGAAAGGTTGTAAAATGGGGGGAAATTCAATTAACAACTGTCTTGGTTAGCAATGGAAATTTTGAGCTCAATTGTGGTTGTAAGTCAAGGACTACCTATATATGTATTTTGGCAAATATTTTCTCCATTGTTAGATTGTACATCTGTGTATCCATGTACATCTTTTCCTAATACATTCATTTTTATCCATTGTTTTTATTGAAGAAACACATAAAATTTAGATTAGCCTGTAAGAATTAATAGATTTTGGAAAAAGATTTTTTTAAAAAATGTGCACTCACAACAATGTCTGGGTCTTTTGAAAATAAAGCATTTTACTCAATACTTCCTGAGATTACTATGTGACTCTATGTGACCATATGCTTATTCCAATGAAACTTAGTGGAAGAAGTCCCTACTCTTCTAGCCAAAGCTTCTTAAGAGTTAAAATAAGAATTCCATCCAACTTGTGAATTTCAAAATATGCAAACCTCTCTCCAGTTACCTGCACTCCCTATTTTATCCACCCATACCCCAAAAGAAGGAATGCCCTAGCTGAGTTTTGTTATTGCTATATTCATTCCATTATGGACCCACTGTAAAAATATTTGTTTAAGAGTACTACAGTTTAGGTAAACTGCACTACACATTAAAATGCACATCTTCATCTTTAACCTATATTAAGCCTTTGAATGAAGCCACAGACAAATATGGTGCCATTAATATATAGATGATGGCAGCCAATATTACATTTTGATTCAAATGTTTATTTCCAAGATTTGTCCTGTTTTGAAAAGAAACTGCACCAAATTACTAGTGCAATCTCAAATATTCCTAAAATGTAAAACAGTTTAGGAGTACATTCTTCTTGCTTCTATCTTCAGGAACAGTTTCCCATCTTACTCAACCATAGCAATGATCTTGGAGGTCTTTATAAATTGAGCATTTGATAGTATCAGGGATACCGCTTTTATATAGCAACATTCCATTATTCTGTACTTTTCTTTCACAGTCTGAGCCTACTTCTTACAACATCTTGGATTGAAAACCTAGTTCAGCAACAACAGCATTTGCTTGCCAAAAGAACAAGTAATTCAATAACCCCCCACCCACCCCATTCTTTATGTAGAAAGAAGAAATTTTGCAATGGTTTGGGGCTTCTTCAAGTGAGAAAAGAATGGAACATTCATTTTAAACTATCAAGAATATTTTAACAATGACATTATATCTTGTGGACATGTTAGTGATAAAACAACTGCAAAAGAAAAAAAATTACTTAGTTCTGTCAATGTTTATGAACATGGAAGGCTCTGGCCTTAATATTTCAATGAAAGGATAAAAAGCTAAAGAGTCATGTTGTATTAATGGTTGTAAACACTGGACATATGCTTTAGGGTTATTCTATATTCATTTATCTACAAGACTTGATCAGTGTGAATATATGTATGTAATCTCAGAAATCCCAACTAAAAGGAATTTTTATGTCAGTATGAAAATAAAGCTTTACAAAACATACCTTCTTTCTTTAGATTCGCTGATGCAGCTGCCAATGGTCCCATAGCACCATCAATACCATCAGTTAGGTGAATCACCACCTATTGAAAAAGAGCTTCATGTTAATAAAGATAAGTTGTGAAGTGCTCCTCAGTGAAAACATCAGCCAGTCACCGAGTTGATATCCAGGAATGGCCTGAGGCTCAGGACTCTTAGAAGTAGGCAATTAACACTTATACACTGCTGACACAATTACTTTTTGCAAGGCAACACACTAAGCCCAGTTCTTTAAATACACTTGCTGCAAATTATTATACAGTATATTCTTTCATACACCCTCCTCTCTTCTTCTGTGATTCCAGTAGATCAGTTCAGCTGGTTAATTTGACTGGTCTAGCCCTGCAGGTATAGACTCCTCAAAGTCACATACCATATAAGCACTTAAGCAACAAGCACTTAGACTTATATACCACTTCATAGTGCTTTACAGCCTTCTCTAAGTGGTTTACAGAGTCAGCCTATTGCCCCCAACAATCTGGGTCCTCATTTTATCCATCTCGGAAGGATGTAAGACTGAGTCAACCTCTGCCAAACTGCTGGCAGCTAGTGATCAGCAGAAGTAGCCTGCAATACTGCATTCTAACCACTGCGCTACCACAGCTCATTTGCATCAGTGTAGCCTAGATACTCACAACTATTTGTTTTACTTTCACTATTCCAGCAGGATATACATGTACACCACACAGCAATCACTGGGGCGGTGGGGAGGGTTCCGTAGAATAATATTTTGATGCCGCAAACTAATTTTGTTTTCCAAAAATGAAAATGGAGTCAACATTTACCTTTGTACTTCCAGTAGGAGCTGTTTTAAATTTATTCTGGTAAGACTTGAGGGTGTCTGCTGTGAGCACATATGGTCCATCATTTCGCAAGGCTTGGAACTTTTCAAACAACTCTGGCTGATACTCTGAGAAATCAAAGGCTTCTACAATTCCAGAGGAAGTCTGTGCCAGAAGTGCTACACGCACTGTGGGTGCCTGATTGGGAGTGCAGCTAATTTTCTGCATTTGACTGATCCTGTTCAGAATATCTTCAACTGTTGATTCCAGCATTCTTTGTACACTGAATATGTTTTGCCCTTGTACAGTATCTGAGACATCAAATCCAAGTATAACATCCAGATTGCAATCTAGAATAGAAAAAAATGGCAACCCTAACATACATAAAGTAAAGGGAAAGTGGCATGGTAGCTAGAGAACCAATTGTTAAATTGTACTGTGTAAAAAATATATATAAAAGTGATTTCTGGATTTCTAGTCAAGAATAACTGCTCTGTTTGCACTGTTCATTAATATCCAATAATACATTACTTGATTCAATATCCAAAACATCACACTATGATCAGCTTTCTATGAAAAACCAGACAGTCTGACCATTTTGAGTTATTTTTTCCCAAACTTGTATTAACACAGAACTTTGAGTGTTAATAAATAGCTATACTTAAGACTGGACTACATAACATACAGGTAGTCCTTGACTTACAACAATTTGTTTAGTGACTGTTGGAAGTTACAATGGCACTGAAAAAAGTTGTTTATAGTTGTTTTCATATTTACAACCATTGCAGCATCCCCATGGTCACATGATCAGAATTTGGTGCTTGGCAACTGGCACGTATTTATGACAGTTGCAGTGTCCTGAGGTCATGTGATTGCCTTTTGTGACCTTCTGACAAGCAAAGACAATGAAGAAGCCACATTTACTTAACAACCGTTATTAACTTAATAACTGCAGTGATTCACTTAACAACTGCAGCAATAAAGATTGTAAAATGGCATAAAACTTACTTAACTTGTCTTGCTTGGCAACATAAATTTTGGACTCAATTGTGATCATAAGTCAAGGACCAAGAAGAAGGGTCTTCTCTGTGTTGATTCCCTCGCTGTGGAACATCATCTCATAGAGAGAAGATTGCCCCCCATTTTGACATTCTTTCACAAGGCCCTGAAGATCTAGTTTTCACAACAAGCCTGGGAAACCAGAGTGGGATGGATCCCATCGAATCACTTTTTGATTGACTAATTGTTGTCCCCAGATGGTGGTTATTGTTTTTTATTTTTTTTATATTGGTTTTTATCTTTCTAAGCTACCTGGAGTCAGTGAGAGTGAGTTGGGTGGCCATCTAAATTTTCTTAAATACAAATAAGTAAAAATAAAAATACTACCTATACTTGCTATTATGAAATTGAATATTAAAATAAGAGAAACAAAAGCAAAAGATTGCTGCATATATAAATTACGGTACAGAATTGTATAAATCTCTAAATGTAAAATAAAGCAAAAAAAAAAAAAAAAACCAAAAAAACCCCCACAACAACCAACCAGAAACACAAATTGAATAAGATTTTCTTTACCTCTGGAGACTTCCACCACACCACGACATAATTGTTCTCTCATGACATCATTCAGAGTCACCAGAACAGCCTCATTGAGCTCTGAGAGGACTTGGGGAGTTGCAGCCCTAAAAGCTGTTGTGCTGTCACTGGAGAGCTTCGTAATTTCATTCAAGTCAATGTTTTTCACACCAACTGCAAAGACCTTGACACCCGACTGAGACAGCCCTAAGACTGCTGCCTCCCCATCGTCTTCTGGCTTGCCTGCTGTTACAATGACAGCAATCTGAGGGACATTCTGGTCTTTCCTGCTGCCAGCCTCCTTCACAAAATGTTTTGCTTGGATATGCTTGACACCTGCTCCTGTATTGGCAATTCTGCCTCCTTTGTAGACTATCTTCTTCACTGCTTCTAAGATATGCTCTTTGTCAGAGAAATCCTTCAGAAAGAATTCATCACTCACATCAGAGTTGTATTGTACTAAACCAACTTGAATCGAATCGCCTTCATCATAAATAGCATCAATTAAGTCATGTATAAATTCAACAACATTGGGGAAATTGTCTCTCCCAAAATTGATAGAGCTATCCAGCAAGAAGACAATATCACCTTGTTTTTTATCAACTAAAAGATTTAAAAGAAAAAACCAGGTATTAGTTCATTTTAAGGCATTTTGCTTTAATCAGTATTACTAAAAATGTGCATGATTTCTGTATTCACAGAATTCATCAAATATAACTATAATCATAATGTATTTTCTGAATAAGCACTTTCACAATGAATAGCACTTTTCCTCACTCTCAGCTTTTGGTGAATAAGCTAAAACTGCATTTCAAGGAACCAATTCTCTGCACTACCAGGAGAAAAGAACATAGCAATCTCCTATCATGCAAAATTTTCTTGAATCCCATTTTTAAAACATTATGTCAAGATGAGATGATCAAGTACATAAATTAAGTCCAGAGAAAGTAATATGCTACAGCAATTCAGGATCAGGCAGAGAAAAGGAAAAGAGCAATTTAGAGAAACATTTCTTGCCCCACTTAAAATAGACCAGGTAATTTACAAACAGGCTGGTAGACTAGTGCAATAAAAATAACCTGGTTTTGAATGTTAACAAAACAAAGGAGATCATTGTTAATTTTAAAAAGAGCCAGCATAGTCATACTCTATTTTGTATCAAGGCTGCAGCTTTAGAAATGGTCAATAGTATTAAGTATCTGGGGGTGCAGATAACTAACAATCTGACTTGGTCTCTTCATACGTTATCTTTAGTGAAGCGTGTAAATCAACATTTCCATTTCCTGTGTCAGATGAGGAGAGCATTACTTGGACTTCAGTAAGGCATTTGATAAAGTAGACTACAACCTATTACTTGATAAGATAGAAAAATGTGGGTTAGACAGCATCACCACCAAATGGATTCATAACTGGCTGACCAACCGCACTCAATGTGTAGTCCTCAATGGAACTATATCTACATGGAGGGAAGTATGCCATGGGGTACCCCAAGGCTCTGTTTTAAGCCCTGCACTCTTCAACATCTTCATCAATGATTTGGACAAGGGTGTATGTGGTTATATGCAAAATGGTTATCTTTTGAAAGCTGAATGCAACGAAGTATCATTTTAATGTATGTTGATTAGTGTACATTTAAAGTGACAATAAACTTTCTATTCGATTCTATTCTATTCTATTCTGTTCTGTTCTGTTCTGTTCTATTCTATATAAAGGATAAATTTTCCAAATTTTCAGATCTAGAATCCACATTCCATTTAAGGCAATAGATCAAATCCAGTTCTGAGGAAGTAAGCCTAGGAGCGACTTGCTATCCATAGATGGTATAGAAAGAAGAAGGAAGTAAAGTAGAGAGGAAAGGATTTGAGATTGTGGGGAAAGAGTTATTTTCTTTCCATTCTTATCCAGTGGAATGGCTGTCTGTTGTTGCATTATTAATAAATAAATGAAAGTTTTCATTTTAATAATTTTGCCTTCTGAAAAATTCCTTCCTTAAAAACTATTGCATCTATCTTAATTAAATAAACAGTCCAGTCCACCTTCCTAAGTACTGTACATGGATTTCAATTTCTGCAGACAAAACTGAAATATAACACGAGATGAAATTGGTGTATAGCCAAGGTGCAGATCCCCATTTGCTTGGCTCATCATCAGTGCAGGTCACCAACCTCTTTCTAACTGCAGGAACACGTGATGCTGTCCTCTTCCCTTCCTAGCCCATTGCAGATTTAGCCCTACCTATGTTTTCTAAATACAATTCAAAGCTATTTATTTCCCCAAGCAAAGCAGTCTTAAGATCCCCAGAGCATATGGTCTCTGGCACTTCATTCTATTCTAATACCAAGGCCCCTCCCCTCGAATGACTGGTCATTGCCCTAGGCAGCCATTTCAGCTTGAATTGCAGCACTGAATATGTTCTCCACCTTTTTCCTATAATCTTCAATTGATCCATCAGTTGCCCTCTCAAAGTTCAGGTTCCATTCAGCCCATCCATCATTTTGGCTTCTGCCCAGGCTGGGTGAAGCATGTTTCCTTACTTTTCTATCCTCTGCCCACAGTACTACAAAGATTCCCTTCCCCCTTTCTTTACTACCTTTTAAAACTTATTTAATTTTTAACACCTTTTATTTTAAAAGTTACTCCTTTATGTGTATGAAGCTGAACAATCAGTTCTTCCTTGTTAACAAAGCTTCCATGGACCAGTAAAGGGGCACATGAACAAAAGAACAACTCACTCACTATTGCTTTAATTATGGTAGCATGGGAGGATATAATGATACCATAAAAGAGAAAAAGAAAAAGAAAGGATTTTGTGTTGATGACAGAGGAAATAATATGGGAAGCAGGGATGAAGGTGTTTGTGTGGGCAAAAATCTGGGAAAGAAAAGAAAAGGAGCTCATTAGAAGAAAACAAACCATAAAAGGAAAAGGCAGGCAGAAGTAGACTCAGCTGCCCAATTGCCAAGCACCAAGGCTTGCCTTTCTGGTATGCATGAGAAGGGCCAGAAGCAGTAGTGTAACCAATCAGGTCATATAAGTAGCCAAAGGTAGACTGAGAACATTCTGGCCCTGTTGCCAACCCACTGAAATTTAGACCGGAAATTTTGAAGTTGGTTTGAGAGTCATCAGGAGCTATATCAGAAATAAGCAGTTTAGGCTGCAAGGCTGAATTACCCAAGAGGTCTAGATTTGTTGATTAGAGGTGGGTAATTTCATTCTACCTTGTTTACACAAAAGCAAGTTCTAAACTGAACCTCTAATTAAATATGCAAAAATGTACAATGTGAAAACTATATTGATCTTTGAATGTTATAAAGAAAATTGAATGCTATTTTCTTAACTTTGTCTTTTCATGCAATAGCTCTGTTGCAAACTGTCTATTTTTATTTAATTATTTATACAAAGCAGTGTGTTGACTCCAGCTATAGATACTATTGAAAGCAATTTTCATTTTCATACACCTATTTCTTTAAATCCCCCTGAATATTATTCTAACTCCACAGTTTTATTTAAAAATGAAAGACTGACCAGCAATAACCTCAGTAGGTAGTTCAGTTGGCACTTGTCTTGTCAAAAGTGTTGCAAAGATCCGTTTTTCTAATGCTGGGAGCTCAGTAAAATCTCTCACAATAAATGCAGTTTGAGGATTGCTGGTGATCCTTTGCAATTCCGCACTGTCTATTTGTCTTGTTCCAACTCCCAGAGTTCTAATCCCAGAGTTCTGCACCAGAATAGAAGGCCTGCTGATATCATCCTGGGATCTCCCTCCAAGCAAGAGGACTAACTGCTGGGGGACTCCATCTTCTCGCCTACTTCCTGCTGATCTGATAAAGAGAGTCTTCATGACATGGTCCAGAGCTTTCCCAACATTCAGGGGAGAACCGCCTTTGTGCCTTAAGCGTCGTATGGCTTGTAGCACACTCTCTTTGGCCGGATAGGCTTTTAAGTCGAACTCGGGAAACACTTCATTGCTAAATTGGACAACAGCAATTCTCACTCTACTTGGTTGGATATCTAGTTGCTGGACAATCCGGTAAATGAAATCACGAATGTGAGCAAGTCCATCTGGTCTGACATCATCAGAGCTGTCAACAAGGAAGACGATGTCCATTGCTTCACTGTCAATGTCTACAATGAGGAGTGGGGACAATGGGAAAACAGAATAAGACCAGTTTTTTTCTCACAGAAAGGAGATCATGTTTAATATGCAGCTTCAAGCCCTGGCTAGCTCCTGTCTCAGTGAAGAGAATCTGGGTTAGCAGCAGTAGACAATTTAAAGTCCTGTCAGTTGAGAGGTAAAGCTGGTCCAAAAGGACCAGTGGTCAAATGCAGAACTTACAATTTATCTTCCTCTGCTTTTTTAAAAAAAAATCAAAAACACCTCTTACAATTCTGTTTGGTGCTTTGGATCCCTGAAAATGTGGCAACCCTGGTTCCCAAGTGAGATGGTTGTCATCCTGATCCCAATAGAGAAATAAAACTTGGCTTGGGCCTAGAGAGATATTACAGCTCTGTCTTGCCAAATGCCAAAAATAAGGCTCCTCTCTGCTAGTCACTGCAACAAGGAAGCAGGAAAGATAGGGAGATGATGCGGAAATGTTCTATGCAGACAATCCTACAAATCATCTTACCTGGAGGGCGACTTGTATCAGCAATGATTTTTTTAATTTTCTGGGTAGTTAATGTTGTAAGAGGGGTTAACATTTTCTGTTCCAGACTAGGTAGATCTTGGTAAGTTGACACTTGAAATACATAATCACGACTAAGTGCTATTTTGGTCATTTCCTCAGGATCTACATTCTTTCCAATAGGAAGCGGAGCCACACCAATCTGTTTGATCTGGTGTACCGGGTTCTCTGTATCATCATGAGGTTGGTGGGAATAAAGAAGGATTAAAAACTGAGGTGCTCCTTCCTCTATGCGACTCCCAGATGGCCTTGTAAAGATATTCTTTGACACATATTCTAAGGCGGAACCAAGGTTCACTTGCCTCCCACCTCTGGGACTTAGTCTTCTCACTGCAGCTAGCACCTCCTCCTTGGTAGAATGTGCATTCAGCAAAAATTCAACTTTGGGATTATCACTGAATTGAATTACAGCTACTCGAGTAGCATCTGAACCCACATTCATATTGTTTACAAGCCGTTCGATAAATTCACGAATTGAAGGGAATTCAGAAATTGCAAACTGAGAGCCATCAATAAGGAAAACGACGTCTTTCTTTGTATCTGCTATAGAACAAAAAATGATATTAGATGACAGTCAAAATTATACTAGCAAATAAATTCAACATGGTTAAAGAAATTAATTAACTAATATTAACAGCCACACGGTACAAAATATTATTAAAAAGCTATAGAAAATAAACTCTGAAAAGTTGATTGGAAAATAGTGTTTCTGATTAAATTGATACATGATGTTTATAGATTTTACTTACCTTTTTCTATTGCCCATTTCTTCCATAAAATTCTCAGGGGGAGACATAGAGGGTACCCATATATACTATTTGCTTTACTAAGCTATGCAATTGTTGAAATATGTAATGTATGTTTATTACAATTGAATGTATTTAAAACATTTCCAGAGCATTTGTATCATAGAAACAAAGATACTGATTGAATAAAATATTAACAAAAATCTATGTGATGGCTTGAATCTTACACGTCTATATTTAGAAGAATAAATAATGGTTTGTGGTGATGTGCAACTCCTGTTAGCCTAGAATCCCTCTGAAATGGAATACCACATAGTATCAGCTATTCTACTGCTATATGCAGAAGACGATCATATTCAATATATAGAAGACTATCATCATTATAAAGGATATTTGCCTATTTTTCTATGTCAATATGCATGGGAAGTCGGGTCACTAGTAAAGTAACACAGAACAGCAATTGGGTGGATACCTGCCAGTTATCATTTTTCATAATGACCAGCACTGTTATCCTTTCTGGGCATTAGGGGAAGAAATAGTGATTGTATTTTTTTAAAAAAAGGAAAATTCTTTACTGGCCTTATTTATGGAAATGGGAGGCGGGGGATTGAGAAAAATAAAATCTTAAGAAATGTTCATAAAGATATCTTTTGGCTTTACTAATTATATGGTTCTAGAAATGTGATTGTCTCATTCAGAATTCTGAAGTGAGCAGGCTGTTGAAAATAGTGATTTTTGAAAAGCAGCAGCAATTAATTTTGGCCAGCCCATGTTCTTTATTTGCTTTGTTTATTTTAAGTCGCAAATTACAGTATAATAATAATTTTAAAATCCCCTGAGCCAAATGATGGAAAAATCAGCTCAGTGGCGAAAGCTTCTATTTTTGCGCTGGTCAGTTGGGTGACTCTGAAATGAGTTGCTGTATTCAGTTCACTAATACCAGAAACAAGGAGAGCAATTTCAGAAACAAAAGAATTTGTCTGCAGCTCAGTGACATCTGCATTTTCAATGCCAATGCTAAAAGGATCATCTTCAGATCCAAGGAAGCTTTTTTGACATCATCTCTTGTCTTTTTAGCTGACAGCAAAACCAAGAACTATGGGACACCTTCAGATATCCTGCTTCCAGGTGGGCTCAGGAACACATCCCTAACAAGTTAATTTAGGGCTTCCCCTGTGTTAAATGAAAAGCCCATAGGAGATAATCTCTGGGTGACCTTGATCATCTCAATCTTTTCACAGTGTATTCGTTCTGAAGGAACTCCAGGCTGATAGTATTACTGTGCTGGGCCACAGCAATCTGGACTTTATCAGGACCAATATCCAGATTATCAGCAATTCTTTGTACAAAAGTATTAAATTCTGTGGAACTACGTCTGGAGCCATATGAACCATCTATCAGAAATACATCATTCTTCTTCTGAACTTCAGATTCACAGATTCAGAAGGAAAAAATGAGATTCATCTTCACATCAACCATTTCTTAGAATGTGTTCATTTTTATATTTTAGTGAATTAACTTTGCTTGTTCTACTAACACAGTTAAAAAATTTGGGAAAACAACGAAAGAAAAGGCATCATAAAGGAACAATGACGTGAAACCCAAAGATGTTCATTTCAGAATTTGCTGATAGATGAGGAGCGTATGAGACCTACTAGTTTCTCAGAGGAATCTTCTGTTATTGAACGTAAAGTTTTGAAATAACATTGTGTCCTTCATAATACAACTGTTTTTTTTTTTGTTTTGTTTTTTTGATATTTTCAAATTTTCTTTTCTCAACTTTCTACATTGCATAGTCACTTCCCAATGACTATGTTCTGGACTGTTGCTTTCCTGATGTCATCTGCAGCAGGATCACAAAGAGGGTAGAGGTGGTACATTTCTACCCTGAAATACTTCCTAAGGAATGTTGCTTTTCCATTACTAGGGTCAGAGTAAAACAGTTTATTAACAAAGAGTCCTTGGAAGAGTTGGTAATGAGATTCCCTTTCCCCAAATAATTTTGTATTTCCACAGCCCTGACAAATAAATTGACACTAGATACAAGTTTCAGGGCTGAAAAATCTTTAATTTCTGAGACTCCTAGAGTCACTAGAATCTTTATTCACATTGGTTTTCGCTTCTTGCACTTGCACAACTGGGGTTTTTCTGTGATATTGTGAAGCCCTGATTAAATCTTCTATTATTATTTTAAGATGACATTATTAGGGGTTTCATGGGTGATGTATTTCTGTAGCAAAACATGTCCCTGGAAATTTCCCAGAATAAAATTCCTAAAAGGAGAACTAGCTAGCTTTTCCCATTCCAAGTTTATTGACCATGAAAAATGGTCCTGAACTTTGTTCTAAATTTGGGTTCAGCCCACAATGGTTTGTCAGTTTTCAGCTGAGGAATGTGTTTGCAATTTTGCCAAAGTGTATTGGTTTCAGAATTATATCTGATTGCCTATGTGTCACCTTCTGACTGGTTTTAGTAGGCTATAGAAAATCAGATCTTTCAAATGACTGAACATTTGTTTGATTGCAGTGGGGTAACCAATTAATCAAACCACCCCAATTAATCAGTCAGTCAGTCTGTCTGAATATTTTAAAAAATAATGAACATCAAGTGATAAATAAAAATAAAGAAATATACCTTGAGGTTTAAGTTCTATGGTTTTCAACAGATTGACTATTTCAGGTTGTATGTCTCCAATTTGAGAAAGGGTATTAACCTTTAGAATGAACTGAGGGGCATAAACTATCTTTTCTAATTCAACTGGATCCGAGGTCTTGGTTTGGATAACAAAAGTAATCACACCAGTTTGTTTCAGGGTATCAGCACTTTCATCCACAGTATCATCTGATCTCCCAGCCACAAGAAGAACCAGGAATTGTGGCACGCCTTCTTCAATCCTGCTCCCAGCATGTTTTACAAAGATGTCTTTTACAGCATAATCTAATGCAGCTCCAATGTTCAGTAGCCTTCCTCCTTTCATCCTCATCTTTCTCACTTTCTGAAGGATTTCTATCTTGGATGGGATGTCAAAGTTGAACTCCACATTTACATTGTCACTAAATTGTGCTACAGCTATTCGTACAGCATCTGGCCCCACATTCAGGTCAGAAATAATTTGGAACACAAACTCTCGAACAGCAGGAAACTGGCCAGCCACGTTCATTGAGCCATCAATCAAAAATAAAATATCAATCTTGTTTTCTAGAATGAAGTGAGGTAAAAATATTCAGTATGTATCATTTTATTACAGAATTTCTGTTTATTTAAGTGACAAGAAATCCAAATCACATTTTATTAGTAAGGAATATAATTTGACTCAGGTGATCGCTTTGGCACCTTTGATTACATCTTTGGTACAAGCTTCCACAATTGAAGAAAAAAATTGACATGGCATCAGAGGGAAATGTGGAACAGTGGGGAAATCTGAATCAGTTTACTACAGTTCGCTGGCTGCGCATGCATGCTGTGTGCCAAACGCGCACTGTGCGCACGCATGCACAGTGCCCACCACGCACCAAATGTGAGGTGCGCATGCGCATGCAGTGCACCCCAACAGGAGGAATGGGGTAAGTAGAACAGCACACCGGGGGAGGGGGGGTGATTAGCTGTGGCACGCGATCTTCGGAGCCTTTTTTTTTTACTTTTAAAAGCATTTTTTACAACCTATTCAAGTGAATAGGTTGTAAAAAATGCTTTTAAAAGGTAAAAAAGGCTCTGACGATCGTGCAGCACAGACGTGATCATTGGAGCCTTTTTAAAAACTTTTTTAAAGCATTTTTACCACTGGTTCCAGAGAACCAGTAGTAAAAAAATGCCTAAAAAGTTTTTTTAAAAAGTTCCGAAAATCAGCTGAGTGACGCATAACCTTCGGAATTTATTTTTTTTTTACTTTTTAAAGCACTTTTTACTACCGGTTCAGTGAACCAGTAACCTTTTTTACTATCAGTTCGGGCAAATCGGACCGAACCGGGAACATTTCACCCCTGCTGTGGAATCATAGAGTGATTTACAACTTTGGGGGAAATGAACTCTTGGCTCCTTAATTGAATTATGCATATTACATTTCTGGTGAGACTCATGATATAGGACAGCACATTACTCTACCACCTCTCCAATGCTTAAATAAGCCCCTTCACTAGTAGCCTGTTGTTTGCTTTTTATCAAGGAGGCTGTAATATAAAAATTTGGAACCTTTATCACCTTAAGTTTCAGAAGAAGGAATAAAGTTCTTCTCACAGTATTATATTAATACAAAAAAGAAATACCTATTCCATATAAATATACTTTGTTGTCCTTAATAAAAATATATACTGCTTTACTTGTTGGCATCTGGTCATTATCTACATTTTCCTAATGTATTTTAAGGAATAAGGTTTCCAGATACCAGTATTTCTAAGAACTGATTCATATATGCACATAATTGCCTTGATAGTAACATCAATAGGTAAATTTGCATTTGAAAATGAGGCATCACCACTTTACTACACTGAGCAATAGTATTCATTCTGCAAAGTTTTTCTTCTGAAAAATCATAATTGTTTTTGGCTCTTTTGCAGACAGGCTGCATAATATTTCACATTGGGACAAGGGACCATATTTTTAAGGGAATGATTTGAAATCTCTTGTTCTCTCGCTCTCTTAATATTTAAATCACCCTGAAAGCACTTGCACTATTCAGGACTTATCATAAAACTTCCACTTCAGAATATTTTTTTAATTTGTATGTCCACATATAAATCCAGAAGTGCTGAGTGGCAAGAAGTCTACATGGGAAGAGACCTGCAAGCAATGATCTTCCTAATATTCTGATAAGAAATGGAAATATTATTGGCATTCCTATATTTACAATTTAAGCTCCTCCTGTCATTTGCTCAAAAGGCTTGATTCTAAAATGGCTTAAGAAAAAACTTTCTGGACTGAGACATTTTGGTAATGGCATGTGAGATATTCAGTCTGGACAACAGGCTCTTGTGTTCTCCCACTGGACAATTCCCCTGCTGCTGGGCCTTCCCGCTTCTTTCTGCTAGGAAAATGTCGCCAATCACTCTCCCGCTTGTGGGGGTGTATGTGTATAATAACAGTAGTAAAAAGTATATGATGCTGGACCAGTGGGTGGTGTTTTTCAATTTCCTGGACCACAGTTGAAAATCAGGGACTGACCCAAAGTCATCCACTGTGCCGTCTGTGCCTAAAAGGCAGAGCAGAGCCTGGCTGTCCCACTCCTGACCCAGCACCATAGCCATGGCACTGCCTCTAGTTATTAATATAAAATATAAAATGTCAGATATAATAAGATATAATTAATAGCTCATAAAATTAGTATGCCACTCAAAACATATCTGCATGATAAAAGTCAATGTAATATGAAAAAATCAAATTACCTGTTGATGTGATCGTAATTTCTTCCACATCTCCACTAACATATGTTGTTAGTGGACTAATCATTTCCTGTGGTAAAGCTGGCAGAGAGCTGAATTCATCCTTAAAATATACTATTTGTGGATTAAATGCAATCTGCTGAAGTTCTGCTAGTTTGGCATTCCTAACCCCAACACAAAAGGTGAGCACTCTCGCACGAGCTAAGGCATTGGCGGCATCTTGGAAGGCATCAGCAGATGGCCCTGCCGCAAGGAAGACTAGCACTTGAGGGACATTCACATCTTTCCTGCTCCCACCTGCTTCAGTGAAGTGATTGGAACGCACAAAATCTAGTGCAGCTCCTGAATTCAGAATTGACCCCCCTTGCAGTCTCAACTGCCTCAGACGAGAAAGGACATCTGCCTTGGTTAGGAAGGAATTTAGGAAGAATTCTGTTTTGGGGTTCTCACTAAATTGTACCAGGCCGATTCGTACATCATCAATTCCAACATCAAGGGAATTAACTAGGTTCACAAGAAAGTCACGGACATATGGGAAGTTGGTATTTCCAACGTTGACTGATCCATCCAAAAGAAAGACGATATCTCTTTTGGTTACAACTGCAGTAGAGCACAGAAAATAACATGAGACTTCATAGAAAAACATACCAGTATTGGTCATGTGTGCATTTGCAACTGCGGTACACACATGTATACCTCATTCAAGAGACAACAAGACTGGACAGGACAGGACAGGACAGGACAGGACAGGACAGGACAAGGCAAGACATCACAGCCATGAAAAGAAGAAAAGAAGAACCGAGAGGAGTATCAAGAACCATCCACCGCGTGATTAATCAAAACACACCAACTACATTTTAAAATGTGATATTTCTCAGATTTCCATTTGCAAGTAATGACTGCTAGCTACGTGTGTGCATGTGGAACTATGTAAAGATTCTATTTCCCTGAATTCAGTGGACAATACATGTGTGCTAGAAAGTCTTCCAAAGACTCTGATCATAGATTAATTGGAAAATCTTCACCTGTATATTTGATTCAATTTGATATAGGTAGTTAAGGCATCAGGCTACAAATTGGGAGACTTTGAGTTCTAGTTCTGCCTTAGGCACAAAGCCAGCTGGATGACTTTGGGCCAATCACTTTATCTCAGTTCTAAGAAGGCAGCAATGGCAAACCACTTCTGAAAAATCTTGCCAGGAAAACCGCAGGGACTTATCCAGGCAACCTCTGAAAATCAGACATGATTTGGAAAATAACATGTAAGTTGGCAACATGAATTTTTCAGGATGGAGTGCTCTGCTTTGACCACTTAATGTTCAAAGGGCTAAATTTCCTGCCATGAACTGGGCCTATTTCTACCCCTTTACCAGTTGAAAACTTGAATTTTATCTAGAAATTTTTAGATAACAAGAGAGCCTATAACCATGTTACTAGGCATGGACCATGGCATAGAAAGCTAAAGAATTCAATTTGCAATTAATCCAATTTTAACAGATGAGTTTTAGATGAAATTAGGCAACTATAATACATTGGGTCATCATTTCAGAGACGTAACTTACCTAACAGTTGCACACTTTCATGCAATTTCCCTGACCTTCACCATAATTCTGTCACAGTCTTATGCACCCCTGTGCACTCCCATGCACCTTCCCCAACCCACACCACACCCTTGACTTGAACGTCTCGCACACACCTATGCATCCTCCCTGACTCATATGACACCCTTTGCATACTATTGTGCAGCCTCCCCAATCTGTATGGCAACTTTCACACAATCCCATGCACCATCCTGATCTGAGTGCTACCTCTTGCACATCTCTGCATACCACTCTCAATGGGGAGGAATGCAATGCACCCTGTGGATCAAGAAGGGGGGGTATGCAAGAGATTTTGAGCAGGTTGCAAAGGATGCATGGGAATGCAGCACAGGTTGGGAAGGGTGCATAGGGATGCACAGAATGCAGAAGAGGTGTCATGCAGGTTAGGGGGGATTTGGATGTAGCATGGGTTGGGAAAGGCATGTGGGGGTTGAGTGCAGCATGGGTCAGAAAGAGTATATGGGAGTGCATCAGAGGTGCTGTGCAGTTCAAGGAGGACATATGGTGGTGCAATGCAAGTCAGGAAGGATGCACAGTAGTGTGTGAGAAATGTCAAATGAGTTGGGAATGGTGTGTGGGGATTAATGTGGTTGTGGGAAAGGTGCTTTATGGATCAGGGGTCAGTGCATTGGTGTGTCTTCATTCAAGAAGGGTGCATAGGGGTGCCCGAGTGGCCAGTGTAGTATGAGTGCAGATTAGCAGGTTGCACAGCTGTGGGAGATTTATCCAATAAATTTATGATCTTCCCTGCCAATTTCTTAATTGCCAGTACTCCCTATCAGCTTCCCACAAGCAAAGTTTTTCTCTGCAATCATGATCAAGTGCTGGCTTCTCCAGCGACTTTTGAGAAACGGGCAGGGAAAGTTTGAAATGATGATCATACAATGATGTCTGGCTGCAGCAGTGCAGTAGCCACAACCATTCCAAATTTCCTTCCCAAGGGAGTAATGGGTGCTGGCATTCTGTAATTTAGCCCTTTTGAAGTATCTTGGTTGAAAAAATTGTTGTCCAGTGATGCACCATTTTGTCCAATTGATGGTTAGAGACAGATATGGGAGATAGTAATATATAGGTACAGAGAATTCCATGTTCTTCAATCAAAACTGTAGGAATGTCTACATAAATGGATATCTTGTTTAGAAATGTTTAGAATGTAATGTTTAGAAATGCTACCAAAGGAAAAAGTGAAAGTAAAATCTTTTGCTGCCTATTATCAAATGTTCCCTATTAGTACCTATTGGTACCCTATAAAACCCCACCCACACTGTTCAACAATTTTTTCCAATCCACTGAAGAGGCTTCAAACGATTGGGTGTGTGGGATGGGGCAATTTGTTTCCATGTAGAATTGGATTAACCTAATTACAGAAGTGAACATTTATTTAAAAGGAGGAATGTACATCCATATTACATATTTACAAAGAGAAAAGGGAGAGGAAGAAAATGTATCTTCACAAATATAGCAACATTTAAGAGCATTTTTAATTTCAGTTCTAAAATAAAAATGTCATCAGTAATATGTACCATGCAAGAAAATATTAGTAAGAAATGTACATTTTGAAAAAGATTTAAGTTGCAGATTTTACTATATTCTAATTTAAGGGTAATTAAGTGATATCTGGAAAGTTAGCAAATTAAGGATGATGTACTGTAACTTCAAAGTGTTTATGAGCATTCAACATTATAGAGGAGGCCATTTAGAAAATTAACATTTTGTGGTTATAACTAATGTTTTCACTTCCTTGTATATTGTATGATAAGATTAGAGTAAACAGTTACATTACCAGATGGATAGATGATGGAGAAGAAAGTAGATTGACCATCTCAGGGATTAAATTTCCTATTTAAAAAATCTCTTTCCCTCAATTCTTAAAATAAATTACGGATTGCTAAATTTTTAATGAACTTATTATTATATAATTCTAACTTTGATGGGAGAAAAAAAGTATTTATATTATTTTGAAGGAGGATATACAAGTCCTTTAGAAAAAATAATAATGAATCTATGCATTTCTCTACTAATATTTTATGGCTACTAATAAAGAGCTAATAGCTGTAAATGAACTAAGTAATCACTGAATAATTAAATAGTATGGAAACTGAATAAGGGATAACTGATTCCAGCTAGCTCAATTTGGCAGAAACATCATGGTGATCAAATTAATAAATGGACAATGCTAATAACTTTGAACCTGCCATTTTTACATGTAAGGCAAAAGAAATATATAGAAAAATATATCTCACAATGTTTTCAAATGTTAGCTACAATGTATAGCAATATTTTCTATACCAACTTTTAATTGTCAAAATTATATAGTTAAAAACAAACAATAAAAACCTATCCATAAATAACTTCAAGCAATGAATAGACTCTATAGGCAGTTCTTGTATAGTAACTGTTCCAAGTTACAATGTTGATGAAAAAGCAACTTAATAACCAATCCTCTCATTTATGACTTTCACAGGTTAGTAATGCAAAGGAAAGCTGAAGTAAAATTGCAGTTTCACTTAGTGACTATTTTGCAATGACCAAGTTGCTAGCCTCAGTTGCGGTTACTAAAAAAGGGCTACCTGTATGTACCAGCTAGTGACAGGAATCAAACAGCAAAATGAATGAATGTATAAATAAATAAATAAATAAATGCATATATATATATATACATACATATCTATATCTATCTATCTATCTATCTATCTATCTATCTATCTATCTATCTATCTATATTGTTCTTTTTTTAAAAAAAGTGTTAAATAAAATGAACAAAAATTACCTTCTGTTGATGGTATTTCCACAATTTTTTCATGGAATGTCCTTATAGGTAACAAAACATCAGGAATGATGGCTGTTAGTGCAATTGTGCGGAATTCTGGGGGGGTGAAAAGCATGCTTGGTTTCTGGGCAATTTGTTCGAGTTCAGTACGATCAGCATTTCTGGCTCCCACAGCAATGACCACAATGCCATTCCTTTTAATTTCTTGTGTTGATTGGAGAACATCATCCCTGGACACACCCCCAGTGATCAGAACCAACATGCGAAGGACACCTTCATCAATTCTGGCCCCAGCAGCACTGGTGAAGAAGTTGTTTTTAACAAACCGCAATGCTGAGCCTGTATTAAGTATGGCACCACCCATTGGTTTTATTTTCCTAATATTGGTGACGATATCTTTTTTTGTCTGGAAGCTATTAAAATAAAATTCTGGTCTTACAGTATCTGCATATTGTGCCACTGCAACTTGAATGAGATCTGGTCCAATTTCCAGTCTGTTGATGATTTTGGCCACGAAATCACGAATTGCATTAAAGGGGCCAGTTCCCAATGCAGTAGAACCATCTATCAGGAAGACTATGTCTCTCTTATTGACTTCAACAACTGTAAGCAACAATATATAAGCAGTCAGTGTGCTTACTCACTGAAGAACACAAATAAATTCTGAATCGGTACAAGCATTATTAGATAAACATTCCTATTTTTTGTACAAGACATTTACTTTAATTGTTGAGTTACAGTATATTCAATCTAACTTTATGTTTATGATTTTTTTGCACTTCAGTATTTCTGCTTAAAATTCATGGGTAATATTCATGCAACTACATTTTTCTGGCTTTACAGTAGAATAACATCAAAGCCTATAAAATTCTGCCTCCCCTCCCACTTCCATGCATGGAAAGACCAAGAAAAGGTAACTAAACAACTTTATAACAGCAAAACATACCTAGGTCCAAAACCTGCAGGAAACCAACATCAGTAAGTGAACAGCTTTATGAATGAGCACACAATTCCAAAAATAAGTTAAAGGGATTTCATACTACCTTGGTAATATTCCCATTAAAAATCAATTAAATTAACCTATCACCTTGAAATGTAATGGCTCTCATATGTAATTGTGAAGAAAGCTTTATTATTGCAAGATCATGTACTTCTATGCAAACTGTCCCAAAGAGTTTCCACTGGGATCCTTTTGCCCAGTCTGCCACAGACACACTTAACTTCAACAATAGTTTCCACTTTTCCTCAAATATGGAACAACATGCTGTGATAGGTTAGTCTGATTCATCACCCAACTTCCCTGTTATACTTTAGGATGGGGCTGAAAATATTTTGAGGGGATTAAAATTGTTTTAATTGCTATAGTTAATTTTACTGTAGATAGACATTTGTATGCTACCTTAAGCCAGAAGATAGGTTGTCAGCATGTGAATGAATGAATGAATGAATGAATGAATGAATGAAGAGTGAACTCAGCACTGAGTGGAAGCAAACTAATTAACCATTGGCATCAATAATAAATAAATAATATACATATGTATTTCAGACTATGCATATCCAGCCCCAATAGAAGAATAACTCAGCAAGTTACTAAGGAAGTTGTTGAGATAGTAGTAGCAAGTCAACTACAGAGTATCCTAGATGAAGCAGATCATTTGAATCCTCATCAGTCCAAAAATGGTGATGTGGAAGATAATAGATCTTAGGGCAAACATGATTATGACTCAGATGTGAAATTCACATCAATCACTTTTAGCTCCAAAAGATCTATTACTTTGGGATGTAAGCATACTAATAAAATGATTCAACTTTCAAATCTTGAGATGATAGGTAGAGTGACTACTGCATTTGAAAGGAGGCTAATATGCATCTTTCCTGTTTTCATTTGTCCAGCACAGAAACTAGGCAAACACTCAGGAACTGTGTTTTTCACAATCTTAAGGGCAGGTTTAATTTTAGAGCCGTAATATTGCCATAAAATATTGTATACAGCTCACAGTGATTGAAAAGTCATTTAATTATTAAACATTATGGTTGAATATAATAAATGTCTGTAGTTTTAGAACTTTTCTCTTTTGGTTCCTTCCTGGGGCTGCAGATAAGTGTGACCACCTGGACTGCCAGTACAATCCTTCCTAAGGGATCCTCCCTGTATGGATTTGGGAGTGGAGTCCTAAATAAATAGCACTTGGCCTCCAACTGTCTTTTGAGGAAGTATTCTACTACAAAGTTACCCTAGATGAAGCAGTTTATCTGGACCCTCTCCAGTCATTTTCAAGCTTGGTTTTGGGACAGAGACAGCATTGAATTCATACATAATTCATTGTAAATTATACTAAATCATAAAGACAAGACAATTCTATTATTCTAATCCAGACTTCCAGGGAGAAAGCCTTAACATTTTCAAAGACCACCCAGGTAACCTGAAGGTTGGAAAGCAAGAAGATGTAGCTTTTTCCACCCTACTTGCCTTTTCAACCCACCCACCCCACTTTGTTCCTAGGATTATTTAAAGTTTGAAACAGGGTTGGAAACAGGGCTTTGGTTGGATCTCATTTTCATTATCTCCAAAACTGCAACATTCAACTTGGAAAAATAGAGAGACAGATTTATGAAATAGAGATTCCAGACTGAAAAATATCAGGTTATTTGACCTATCACCAGGACACTGATGGGTACCATTTTTCAATCTGGAATCTCAGTGACAGGAAAGATTACTAAGAGTTTCATTCTATGAGTTGCTTTTATCTTTCAGATCCTGCTGTTGCATAGCAGATAAGATATAGAGTGAGCACATTTTAAATTGCAGTAGACTGTTTATTTCATTCTAGAACCCCAAGATAGCACAGACAAAGATCTGAGAATGCTGAGACCCTGAAACTTGAAGTAGAGGAAGAACCTAGAGCAGGAGTGTTCAACTCGTGGCCGTCATATGCTGGCCACCCCATTCCCATTTTAGCAAAGGGGAAAAAAGTTGTGATACGTCACATGACAACAACATGTCATCGCAAGTTTGACACCCCTGACCTAGAGCTTATTGACTGGGAAATTCTGGGAGCTGAAGTCCACACAGCTTAAAGTTGCCAAGTTTGAAAAACACTGACCTAGAGGAAGTGCAAAGTTGGTGCCTTGTATAAAAAAAGGTGGACCTTTTTGAAGTAGAAATCCCAGACAGACTTGTATGTGTGGATTAAGCAAACAGTATTGATATGTATAAATGTGTGCATTGCGTAGATTGAAGACCAAAACTTTTAAGACAAGCAAAGGTGAAAGTAAAGGTTCATTCTCTGAGCTTGTCGGTTGGTTTCCAAACATTTCATTACCAGGCTAGATAACATCTTCAGTGGAGTTTAGGGGATGTCAGTCAGGGGTAAAATGCACTTATCTTTCCTACCAGCTCGCTTCACTTGCATGCGCCATTGTCTGCGCATGCGCAGAGGGTCAAAACCGGGACATGATGATGTCCCAGTTTGGGAGAGCACAGCCTCATGCAGCCAAACCACCCACTGCTGGCGCTACCAGCACGCACAAGCCGGATAGAGACGGTTGCATTTCACCACGGATGTCAGTGTTCTTTTTATAACAGCTTCAGGTATGGATGTGTGTCAAGTGAGGGTCTTGTGACAGGTCTTGTGATGGGTCAGCTGTCAGTCATCAGTTAGTCTTGTGATGAGTGTTGTGATAAGATTACCTCAGGTCAGGGTCCTTGGGAGGTGAATTGCTGGGGGGGAGGTGAAGGAATTGTGTGGATTGATTGAGGGTCAGTGCTGTCTCTGGTTGACTGTGTAGCTGATTTGAATTCTGAGGGATTCATAGCTGGTTGTAGGTCAATGTGTCTGTTGATGGAATTATTTGTGGAGTGCCAGGCTTTGATGAACTCACAAGCATGGCGGGTGGTAGTGTGGCCAATGATTTTTTTGTTGCTCCAATTGAACTGGTGCTGTTTAGTGTTGATGTGGGTAGAGATTAAGGATTTGGGATCATGGAATTTGACTGCCAGCTGGTATTTGTGGATCCTGGTTTTTAATTGATGTGATGATACAGTTGACTCATCAAGACCCATCACAAGAGTCAGTGATGACTCACAGATGATCCATCACAAGTCCTGTCACAAGACCTTCACTTGATACACCCGCACCTGAAGCCTTTATAAACAGAGGAACACTGACAGTGACATCACCTAAACTCTGCTGAAGATGTTACCTAGCCTGGTAATGAAATGTTTGGAAACCATCCAACAAACTCAGAGAACGAATCTCCACCCTCATCCTACACCCAAGCTATAGATATTTGCCACTATTACAAGCAAAGATTTTCCCCTTCTCATCCTTCACTCTGATGTTTATTCTTTCCCTGAAAAAACTAAGAAAGATGAGTTCCTAAATTTCAGGCAAAATGTTAAAATTGGCAATGCCATTTGGAATTTCACAACTCCTGTTCATGATTGTGGTCATAATAATGGCAATAGTAGTAACATAACTGCTATTTCTTAGTGCATTTTTTAAATGGCAAAGTACATAAGTAAGTACTACTTGAGGACCCAGTTTGTGGGGGCAATAAGCTGACTTTGTATAAATATACAAAAGTATGAAGGCTATTGCTTAACGCATTGTAAGCCGCCCTGAGTCTCCGGAGAAGGGCGGCATATAAATCAAATTTAAAAAAAAACTTTGGTGGGAAGATAACAGCATTTCATGTGCCTTGGTGTATAGTCATGCCAGTATGGTATCTATGTTTATGCAGTTATACATAAGCATCTGCCCTCAATCCAGAGGTGGGTTTCAGCAGGTTCTGACCAGTTCTGGAGAACCGGTAGCGGAAATTTTGAGTAGTTCGGAGAACCGGTAGTAAAAATTCTGACTGGCCCCGCCCCCATCTATTCTCTGCCTCCCAAGTCCCAGCTGATCGGGAGGAAATGGGGATTTTGCAGTATCCTTCCCCTACCACGCCCACGAAGCCACGCCCACCAAGTCATGCCATGGCCACGAAGCCACACTCACAGAACTGGTAGTAAAAAAATTTGAAACCCACCACTGCCTCAATCCCATCATTCTCAATCCTCAGGCTACTGTCAAACAAATAACATTTGATATAAGAGCAAATATAACTAAATTGAAGATAACAGTGCATTGAAAAATACATACCTTCTGTAAGAATGGTTGGGGCATCTAACAAAATGAGCCTTTGGGCCACTCCAACAATGTTTGGCAGTAAGAGTTCTTGAAGTTCACCAAGGTTACGTGTATCCAGGGCAGTAAATACGAAGCTTGCATCAGTAGCAATTTGCTGAAGCTCTGCATTGTCAGCATTTTGGACCCCAATGCAAAATGAGAATATACTAGCTTGCTTAATTGCTAAAACTCCTTCTCTTATGTCATCACTAGACTCAATATTACTTATGAGCACTAAAATCTGTGGCACACCTTCCTCTATTCTGCTGCCTCCTGAGTGGGTGAAGTGGTTTTGCATGACAAAATCAAGAGCGTCTCCAATATTAGCTTCCTCGCCACCAAGAATGCTAAGGGCCTTCACTGCCTCTAGAATATCAACTTTTTGGGTGTAGCTGTTCAAGGAGAATACAGTTCTGGGTTCATCACTAAACATAACCACCCCAATGTGTATGAGCTCAGCTCCAACTGAGAGTCTTTCAATTAAATTTGCAATGAAATCACGAATGGCTGAGAAAGTGACAGCGCCGTTCTTTGATCCGTCAATAAGGAAAATAATGTCAGCAGATTCTTGTGCTTGAAAAAAAGAGAAATGCAACAGGTGAAAGCATTAAACCAAGTGAATCCATGCAAGTTGAATAGTGTTCGACATGTTTCTTTGAAAAACAGCAAGAAACACGATTATGGAGGGAAAAAACATGTGGTGACCAAAGTCAATGAAACTTGCCTGCCAGTTCTGCATTCTGATTGAATATGAATGATCAGTCTTTAGAAAAATTGCCCCAAGGACAGTTTTTGTATTGTAAAAACTTGCAAATTACTATATTTTGCAATCACAGATGGGCCATTCTCATATTAAAATAAAATGAGGCTCTAAAACAACTTCATCATCAAAGAAATGTGAACTTTGTACATGGCAGGAGAAGCTTTTTTCTATATACAATGCCTTCTTATGCCACATTTCAGTTATATGTAGTCCAGGGTTTACTTCCTACACCCATAAAATGTGACAAAATATAAATGGAAAATGTTTCCATTTTGACATTCAACATGGATCAGAAATAAGAAACAGTTTAATTTGGAATTCTCTATATATTTACTTCAAAGGGTCTTAAATCAGAGAAAAATACATGGAATTGCATGGCAAATGAAGCAATCATGCATTTGTTTTCAAAATACAAATTTGAGTCAAGTGGCTAATGATAATAAATGCAATGGAATAATAATAAAATTATAGGAGTTAAGAAAAATATTTTTGAAGCAGAAAAGATTTTAAAGGCCTATCGTGTTAAAAATGTAATATAATAAATAAAGGAATTTTTGGGAACTGGGAAACATACTTATAAAATTTTATGTTTCAATTTATTAAACAAATTAAGAATTAAATAAATACTTCATTCAAAAGCCAAATGTTTGTGTGTATATATACTTTCTGTATCTAAGGATTATTAGATTATTCAATTATATTTGTCTGCATATTTTCTAATTCTAATCTACATAAAACCAAAGTGCAAAAGAAAAGAAAGTAAGCATATATAAGTATCCTTTATGGGAATATAATGTTAACATTACAACAAAAACGTACTTCTGATTTAATTGTTCACATATTACCACTGGATATTCAATCAAGTAATGCAGAATCATGTTAAAGCAATAAATCCAGTCACAACAATTATCCAACCACATATGCTATGCCTGTTTCTGGATCCACAATAGTGAACCTAATAATTGCACGGAGAATGTATTTTTCAACTGAGAAGATGGATTTTTAATATTATTATGATCATGTATTTATTTCAAGTCTCTCATAGTTGAATAGAATTTTTAGAGTTATATCCAATCATTCTATAACAGTGATGGCTAACCTTTTCAGTGCTGAGTGCTGAAAGTGTGTGCGCACACACACGCCCATAATGCAACGCGCACGCCCCTGTGTGCGTCCTGCTCCGCGCATGCATGCACGACCTCCTGTGTGCACCCTGCCCCATGCATGCATGCACACCCCCCACATGTGCCTCTCCCCCACGCATGCGTGAGCCCCGCACATGCGTGGCAGATTTAAAAACCAGCTGGCCGGTGGGAGGCACGCCTGCATGTGCAGTGGAACTGAGCTGGGGTGACAGCTCACGTGCCCGCAGATAGGGCTCTGCGTGCCATCTGTGGCACACATGCCATAGATTTGCCATCACATCTCTATAATATTTCTGCTTGCTGGTGGAATAAATATACCATGGTGCTGAATTCATTTCTTCCTCCGTCTTGCACAAGTCTGTGCACCCATCACTCAGGAAGAGCAATGAAAAACCTAGTTGTATTTATGGAAGGAGATACATGGAACGGTTCACATAATCTAGTAGCCTAAACTTTCTCATTTACCATCATCTAATCCTGGGTTAACTACTCTCAGACATTTCAATCAAAAGAATATATTATATATAATATTATATGTATATACTGTATATAATATACTATTATAGTATATTATGTATATATTATACTATATATATATATATATATATATATATATATATATATATATATATATACATACATACATACATACATATAATATATGCATAATATATATATTAATTTAAGCTTTGTTCAAAATTTCCTGTTTATTATTTTAGTAATCAGATTCTTAGCCATATGGCTATGCATCAGTAATATACTCCTAAAACTAGGATTTATAAAGTTATGTTCCTTCTTCCCAGAAACTTTTGAGACAGCCTGTTATATAATACCTTGTAAGAGCCAGTCTGAATATACAGTGACTCTCATTTCTTCTAAGCCTATTAACTGGTAAAAGTATAGCTCAAAGAGGAGCCACCTCTCCTTATCCCTTTTTGACTACTGTTTGTGATGAAGATTTCTTGGAAACTCAGAAAGTTTGAAAAATTCAAATTGGACTAACTTTTTAAAAATGTTTAGATTTTAAAAAAAATGTATAGACTTTCTGTTAAATACTGCAAATTGCAAGGAAACAGGAAGACGATATATATAATAGTTGGATAATTTGTCACTGCTGAAGAATCTTTATACCAAAGAATACAATGAAAGGTTGAAGTATTGATGAAAAGCAGACTAAAGCATGCTTTTTAGAGTTTCAGAACAGCAAAGAAAAGGCTTGAAAGGAAGCAGTAACTAAGGTAGTGTGTAATATATACCAAGGCAATTTCAGCTTTAAAGTTTCCAATTACACAGAGCATATTGTTGAAAAGTAAACACTTGCAGTTACTAGAATAGTGAACATTCTCTTCCACTCTGCATTTGAAAATAGTTCCTTGTAGTGTTTAATATGGGAGCATTGTTAAATTCATAAGTTGTCATTTCAACTCATTGAAAAAAGATTAATTAATTAGCCAGCCTGTTAATTTTTGAAACACCTATTTATTGTTAGAGAAAAATACTTCTTCACATTATTGTTGGGCACAAGTAACCAAGCATCATATCTGAATGCATGTAGAAAGAAACATCTGTTTTTAGAACAATCATTTGCATATTTTTACCCAACACAAAATTATCACCTTAAGCATTGATACAGAGCTCTGCCTGCAGAGTAGTATGTGTGCTTATGAACTCTTGATAAGTTATTGCCTCAAGGCTCAAGAGTCTTCTGTTAATGAAGGCTAGCTAGAAAGTCCTGCTCAGCATCTGATGAAGCTCCCAGAACCCTAATTCATTGAGGGGAGAGACCAACTGCCAGACAGCAGAGTCCCGTAGGGATGAAAGCAGCTATCAGGAAAGTAATTGCAGACTTCCGGTCTGGCTTCCGTCTCCACCAGACGGTCCTCCGTGACTGCCAGCCCCGTTGCCTGTAAAGAGCCACCTTTACATCTGAAAGGCGGTTCGAAAAACTCCATTTCCTGATGGAAATGTGAGCCAGAGCAGGCGAGGGCAGGTAGAGCCCTCTGCGAAGTCCCCAGAGTTTTTTTTTTTTACTCTTGGGGACGAGCAGAGCGGGGCTCCCTATTTTCGCTCGCCGCTGCTCCGGGCTTCGGGAGGACTCTGCCTTTTTGCAGAGTTAGGTGCCGGGACCAGACCAACTAATAAAATAACAGATGGTTCAGTTAAAGAGAGTGAGATTTGTACCTGGGACCCTAAACCGCAAGTATTTTTAATGATTTTACAAGTGTTTCTAACTGAATGGAAAAAATAAGTTTAAAATGGCGACTGCTGAGGCTTGAGAAGAAAGCCGAAAGTGAAAGTCCTTCCGTAATAAGCTACACAGTATCGAAATATACAGTGTCAGCTAGACTAAAAGGAAAATATCCATTTTAAGTTTCTTTTTTTTTGAGATCTGTATTTGATCTTGTTTGGGGAGAAGTTTTCTTTAAAAAAAAAAGCTTTTTTGTGTGGCAGGATGGCTGACAAACAAGCAGTGGGGGGGTGTTCCCCCATCCACAATTAGCTGAACAAGCTCTGAGCCTACAGACTCTGCAGAATGGTTTTAATTTAAAAGAATTTCTTCAGGAGGAAATGGCAAAATATCATGAGACTATGAACCAGAAATTTGAGAAATTAAGGCAGGAAATTAAAGAAATGATACAACTAAAGTATGATAATCTGCAACGAAAGATTGTAACAGTGACTAATGCTTTTTCAGAAGTTGTTATAAAGATGGATACAAATATCAAATTATTAGAGTCTAAAATGGAGGAAGTTGATGATAAGATTTATAATTTGGACAATAAAATACAAAGAATTGAAAATGATTTGATAAATATTCAAGACAATAGTTTAGAAGTAAAGTCTAAAAAGGAAGCTGGTCACGAGACTTACAATGCAGAAGATATAAAGCAAGGGATTGAAAGAGAAGTTGTAATGATGCAATACAGGCTCACAGAATTTGCGGTCAGAATGAGAGGATTACAGGAAAATAATAGAGATGATCTAAGAAAAATATCTGCTCAAGTTCTGGCTGGGATTTTAAAGGTTCATCCTGAGGAGGTATCTTATAAGATTGACAAGGCCTATAGAGTAAATTCTTGGATTGCAAAGCAAAGGCAACTGCCTAGAGATGTGGTGATTTACTTCACAGATAAAGAAATAAGAAATGATATTGTGCAAAAATCCTTTAATTCTACTCCACAATTGTATGGAAGAAAGATCTGGATATATAAAGAATTGCCGCCTAAGATGTTAAAAGATAGAAAGAAATTTGGACTTTTGGTGACTGAGCTAAAAAAACAAAATATTTCATTCAGGTGGGATGTTCCAGTTGGTATAATATTGAGATATCAAGGAGAAAGATATCAGCTAAATACTGTTGAAAAAGCGGAAGAATTTTACTACAAGGTCCTCAAAAAGCAAAATCAACAAGAGATAGAAATTCAAGAAAAGCAGAAGGAGGTGGAAGTAATGAAGAAACAACAAGTTACAGAGGTCTCTACAGATGAGCTGCTTTTGGATTCTCTTTCAGAGGTCTCAGCTGGACCATTTAATACAAGAGAGGCGGCTCTGGATTCTAATGTAATGACTTATCAAGTCACAAACCAGCATGGAAATCAATTAGTTGATATACAATTTATAGAACCAGAATGGAGATTTAAGCCACAAAAGCGAAACCAACAAGATCAAGTTATAGATCAGCTTGAAAACCAAATAGTTGATATACAATCTACAGAAAGGAATTCAGGATGGAGATCCAACCCACAAAAAGTTAAGAAAAGAAGAAGCAGGTTTCACAAAAACAAAAACTTTTAAACTAAACAACAGTGTAATGCCAGTTATTTAAGAGATGATTGAATACATGAAAAGATAGCTGAGGCAAAGTATTGGTTTATATTATCCTGAGGAGAGTGACAGACTTCTGCAGTGCTGTACTTTTGGGATGTGAAAAGGGCCTTAAACTGAATGGATTGGAACTATCTTTTTTTGGATTCTTTGATAAATATATTATGTTTATGCTGAGTTACAAGGCAAGAGAGTTATGGGATTGGGGCACGCAGAAGATCTGGTTGTTACCCTATTACGGTGGTTGGAATTAATAATTTGGATAAAAGACACCTCTACAGACACTATATGGAATACAAATACAAAGTCACTCAGGTGGTTTTTTTTTATTATTATTATTATGAAGATATTTGCTATTGATGGGGGCAGATGGTAATTGAAGATACCGAACATACTGTTGGAATTAGGATGTGATGTTACCCTAATATGGGTGATGGAGTTTATAATCTAGTTGAAAGACATTACAGAAGATATTATATGGATTACAAGCCTAAAGTCTTTTTAAGAGGATTTTATTTACATAAGGGAATATTTTTTAGTGGAGTGGGCAGAAGAATAAAGATATTAAGAATTATTAAGTATGGTAGTCTTGTAGGAAAGTGGGTGGAGACAGGTTAGTTTATTGATTGTTTAGTTTAAGAAAAGGGATATTATGTTTAGATATGAATATATGTAAAAGATTTGAGTTAAGAGATATAACGATGGGGGTGAAGGAAATGGGTAGACTATGAACTGAATAAATGTTAAATTAGGATTTATTATATAGTTTTATAGCGGAAGGTTGTTTTTAAATGATAGATTAATATACATAAAAGATTTGATTTATTATTATGCTAAATTAGGAGTTATTATATAATGTTATAGTAGAAAGTCATTTTGAAATGTATAGTATAAGGGGGATATGATAATCTTATTAGAAAGAAAGGGTCAGCATATGGGAATGGAGTAAGGAGATGGTAAAGTATTATATAATCTGTTATGAATTTGGGTTTTATTATGAAGAAGTCACAGGGGGAGGGGAGGGGGGAGGGGGGGTTAGGGAGGAGGGGGGGAAAAGGGGGGGGAAATTTTGTATTTGAAAAACATTTTCAATAAAAAAAAAAGGAAAGTAATTGCAGAAAAGGGAAGTTTCCATTCATCCAGTAATAAGTCTTTCACACCTTGGTTCCCATAATTCTCTAAGGATATTCAAAATGATGCATCTTCCATTTACTCCATTGTTTTTGCAATGTGATTTTTTTTTTACATCGAAATCATGGATATTCTGTTTTAAAAATGAGAAAAAATTTTCCTGGAGGTAAAATCAGTACAGATTTCTCAGATAGGCTTTTTTTTAAGTTATAGTTAAATATAGATAGTATGATGGGTAGCATATAATTCTGGGCATGGCTAGTTTAGTGAAGAGAAGGACCAGGGGAGATATGATAGCAGTATTCCAATATTTGAACGGCTGCCACAAAGAGGAAGGGGTCAAGCTATTTTCCAAGACACCTGAAGGCCAGACAATGAATAATGGATGGAAACTGATCAAGCACAGATTCAACCTAGAAATGAGGAATTTTCTGACAGTGAGAACAATCAACCAATGGAACAGCTTGCCTTCAGAAGTTGTGGGAGCTTCAGCACCAGAGGCTTTCAAGAAGAGATTGGACTACCATTTGTCAGAAACAGTGTAGGGTCTCTTGCTTGGGCAGGGGGTTGGAATAGATGGCCTACCAGGTCCCTTCCAACTCTGTTAATCTATTAAATCTACTAAATAAATAAAATGATAAAATAGAATAGCTTAGCAGAGAAGAGTACTTCCTGATTTCCTGTAGGACTCTCATTATTTGCCCTATTTATGAAAACATTTGGTTGTGAATCATGAAGAAACGTAATTGAACCAAAGTGAATAAAAAGTAACAAAACAAGGCAAATATTATAAAGCTTTTGGGTTTGGTTTGGTTTTTTGCAACATTATTCCTTTCCTGAATTTCAAGGGATAAAAGCAAATGGCTAAGAATGCAGGCTTGCAGAATAATAATTGATAAATTTAAATCAATAAGATTTCCTGCTCTATTTCATCATTTTTACTAATTAAATAAAACAATTTTTATTCCAGTCAGATTATTTCCTCCCCTCTTCTTCTGCTTAATGTAAAGGTGGGATTTACAGGAGATTTCCTCTTTAATTCTGCTATCCAGCTGGGAGCCAATGACTTCTGGTTCCCTTTCTTCCCTTTGTCCATTTGTGTATCCAGGAGGGCAGAGATAATTAGAAAGCTGGGGAGAGGCACAGCCTGAGGAGGCTGACAGGGAAATCACATGTAATGGTGGAAAAGCATTATATGGGGAGGGGGAGAGACCCTTTGTTTTGAACCCCTTGAATGTGCATCTTAGGGCTTTTCCAGGCAAACTCTTACAACTAAGGAGAGGCTAAACATCCCACAATTAATAAATTGCAAAACATTGTGGGGGGAAAGGGCTTCTCTTCTAGCTACCAGTAACAGTAGTCAGATAAACACAGATGTCTTACTCTTTGTACCACCTATGACATTTTGTAAAAATCTTAAAATTCTGTGTATTGTAAGTGCTATAATTGTATAATTTAATTTGTCTGGATATTACACACTCCCTGGCAGGAGCATTCAAGCATCCAAGCATGGAATAACTCATGCAGTACTTTTTTAAAAAACTGACAGTAATGAAAATATTTGCAACAATATTCTGTTCAACATCTTTTCACCTTATCATTTTGCTTGCATTCTTTCTCTACACTCTTTCTCTACACTGCATGCTATTTTAGTATTAGCCACACATCATACAGACAGAAAATATTAGTATAGCACTAGAAGTAAAGTTAATTATTGTTACCTTGAAATGCCCTTGCGCTACATATCAAATGCTCAAATGCTCAAATGCTTAAAATTATGGAAAAGTAGCAAATAATTCCCTCAGACACAAATATTGCAATGGCAGAGGAGATAGTGTTACCTGTGATGTCTTTAATCCCTCCTTCTACTCCAGCCATTTCTGGAGCCATGGATGAGTGAATGCTGGCAACTAAGTCGCCTACAATGCCGTGGAGAGCAGTAAAGTTCTCTAGGTTGAATAGGTGCATATCAAGGGGTTCGCTTGCTATTTCCTTTAATTCCCCTTCCACTGCATCCTGCACTCCAATGGCAAACATGTTTACCTCAGCAGTTTTAAGTATAGATGATGGTAGAGCCACATCATCCTGGGATCGTCCATCCGTTAACACTATAATAATCTGGGGGATGCCATTGCTTGCTCTGCTTCCAGCAGCTTTAGTTAGATGGTTCCGAATTAGGAATTCTAATCCTTGTCCGGTCTTGGTTCCTCCCCCCATGTAAGGCATGTGTGAAATATGGAAGAGGACATCTTGCAAAGTATGATAGGTGTTTAACTGGAACTCTGAATGTGGGTTTCCGCTGAACTGGACCAGACCAAACCGAAAATCATTTCCACCCACATCTAATTGTTTTACAACATCATACAGAAACTCCCGAACAAGTTGGAAATGTTCGTTTCCAATGCTCCAAGAGGAATCCACTAGAAATATTATATCAGCAGCAGCACCGATTTTGACATCTTTAAAAAAACACATTGATTTATGATTTTCCAGAGGTTATGGTGGGGAGAAAGATCTTGTCCTACATTAATACCCAGGCTGTTCTTTTATATCACCAACAACACTGAGTTCATTTACACTGGGACAGATGGAAACTTTTCAAATCCTGGAAATTATTCTTTTTTAACGCACATTGAGTGATGTGGAAATTTTAAACTTCTAAAGCAGCTTGTAGAAATGCATTTTCCTTGCTAAACTAAGCTAGAACTGTTTCCACTGCAATATTTGCAAGGACAACAAGGAATAATGGATGGAAACTGACCAAGGAGAGATTCAACCTAGAAAATAAGGTAGAATTTTCTGACAGTGAGAACAAACAACCAATGGAACAGCTTGCCTTTAGGAAGTTGTGGGAGCTTCATCATTGGAGGCTTTCAGGAAAAGATTGGACTGCCATTTGTCAGAAGTGGTTTAGGGTCTCCTGCTTGGGCGGGGGTTGGACTAGATGACCTGCAAAGTCCCTTCCAACTCATCTAATCTAATCTAATCTAATCTAATCTAATCTAATCTAATCTAATCTAATCTAAACATTTTGTATGATTTTAGTATGATTTCCTTGCCTAGGTAAGATAAAACAAGTGTGCTCTTTATATACTTGGTTCCTTCTTCTACAGGAACTACACAAATTATGGAGTATATTAAAAATATATTCACTCAATAGTTCATTGAGGAATACCGAGACTAATCCAAGACACAAGAGATATTGAAAGGGAGTAAATCAGTGGTGGGTTCCAACCAGTGTTACTACCAGTTCTCTTCGTGCATGCACTTTGCTCCGCGCAATCGTGTTAGGTTTCTGGCTAGCTGAGATGCGGCAATCAACTCTGCCTCATCTATCAGCTGGGCTAAAAAAACAGAAATAAAGGTAGGAATAAAACAGGGGCAGGCGGGAGGGCCCAGCTCCCAGTCAAAGAGAATCGATTCGGTGACGTCACATTGTCACCACTACCAGCTTGGCCGAACAGGGTGAACTGGTAGCAACCCACCACTGGAGTAAATCTGGACAGCACTTAATGTGCCAATCTGAAGTTCCATAGATGAGTTTCCATTGAACAGGATCACTCACTTCCTAATGAGTGGCAGGAGATTTTCTGTTTCTTTCCTCCATCCCTCTCCCTCTCCCTCCCTCCCTCTCTCCCCCCCCCCTCTCTCTCTCTCTCTCTCCCTAGTTCACATATCCTGTAAAGCAGTGATTTCCCACCTTAAAGCTCAGCAGTCTGGAAGGGGGAGAGGGGAACTGGCCCGTGCATGTGCATGCACATGTGCAAGCTGGCCCACCACATGTGCAAGTTAAGCTGCACACGTATGTGTGTGTGCTGGCCCACCAGTCATGCAGCCCTGTTCCAAACAAGCCACATCCGGTAGCGGGCTGCAGCCTGGGGGTTGGGAATCCCTGCTGTAAAGTTATTAGTTTTGATTTAGTGCATGAAACTAACCAATGTGGGTTATAAACCATATTTTATGGCTTAGCATTTTATGAGAGCTCAGTTGCTTTAGAATAATCAGTAAGATCAGATTATCACCATGATAGTCAGCAGTCTAGTTCCTTTTTGGAGAAAAGTCCCTCCCTCTGTTTCCTGGAATTTGTGTTTTAATTGCTATCCAGCAAGTCAGTGAAACAAAGAAGGAAGAAATGAAGGAGCATATTTCCTTCTCTACCCCACACTAAATAGCAGATACTAAAAGGGAAAAGTGGAGGTCTGGTGTGGTGGGGGGGGACGACTTAGTAATAGAAAGAGTTCAGGGGCAGCTGCGAGGAACAGTTTTTCAGATTTATTTTAAAAAGGTTGTTCTGAAATAAGTTGTTACAGTACTTGTTCTGCGTTTTTTTACTCTGGCTCATGTTAAATACCTTTGTATAGTACCAATATTATAAGAACATGATGCTGTCTTTGTTCATCAGACAGAAGAAAAGTCAAATTAAAATTAATTGAAAATTGTACCAATGTCCAATATTTCCCAAATATTTTGTAATATTACTTAATTCTTTACTGTAAAAAAGAAGAATCAAGTATAAAATCAATCATCTGTATCATTGGAAAAAGAACATTTATCTCTTTAGAAATGTAACATATGAAAGTTGGCTCCCTTTCACAAAAATATCCCCATTTTTCGTATGCTGTGTCTACACCACAAATGACATTGATCTATTCCAGCAGACCCATTGTTTAAGGATGAAAAGGGTAGATACAGCAGAGGCAACTGCTTGTTCACCAAGGCAGGCATGCAAGAGATGTGATACATACAGTAAATGTGTCTATGTTCACACAACAAAGATTCAAGACAGACATTGGCAATCAGTACTACAGCAATATACAAAGCAATAGATTTTTCCCTTCAAAATTTCCAAGGAAAACCTGGGATAAATTTCATTTTTAAATACCAAATCATTTAAAAATAGAAGACACTTACTAATTTCTTTGAGCTGTGCATCAGCCTCATGATTGCCTAAGAGTAAAAGACAACAGATTGTTGCAAAAATCAAATGATGACACTTCCTCATTATGTTTGGTTATGAGTTGTTAGCTTTTCAAAGCATCAGTTTTAGATCTGAAAAGAAATGGAAATATTGTCAGTTAAATATTCCTGTTGAAATTTGATATACAGAACCCAATAATGTATCCTCATAATAATGCTGACTTTGTTTTTGTTTTTCTATAGTAAAATAGTGTAATTTCTTCACTATAAAGTATCTCATTGATGTTCATAAGAAGACTTTTTTTCTCACCTTTTCTGGTACCAGTTAATGCTCGCTGGGATTCAAATATCTTCCAATGAAACCAATAACCAAATTTGAGCCAAGTGGCATCTCCTATTCTTTCCCTCACCTCTTCCAAAATAATTATCCCCTTGGACTTGGCTAGGTAAGACACACCTTTGAATATATTCCCAATGTTGTAACCTCAATGTCACCCAGTTCAGCTACTGGTTTAGGATATTCAGTTTAAAGTTTTCTGCTTAGAATTAAGGAAGAATTTGGCCATGCCATTCTGTATCCAGTACTTCATGAGCTTCCTCTCCCCAAAATACAGGAAGTCTTTGTTTACCTACCATTACTTCAGTGACCATAGTTAGGACAGTGCCAAAAAAGGAGATTTATGAACAATCCTCAGACTTGCAGTCACTGCAGTTTCCCTGCAATCACATAATTGTGAATTGAGCACTTGGCAACTGGTGCTCATTTACAACAGTTGTAGTATCCCACAGTCATATGATCTCCATTTATGACGATCACCAAGTCAATGGGAAAGCCAGCTGAAAGTCACAAGTCACGGTTGCATAATGTCATGCTTAACAACTGTGGGTGATTCACTTAATGGCTGCAACTAGAAGTGATGTCATAGGTTGGTATGGACACATGACATTTCACTTTATAACTGTGACCCTAGCAACAGAGTTGCTTATCCCAATTATGGTTGGTACATGAGTTACACTACAGAATGGTCTCTTTACAATTAACTGAGAGTGTTTCATAGTTTCAGTTCAGTTTACTTCGTTTCAAATTCTGAGCTTATTAATGAAATTCTGCCCCACATTTGTAAGAAAAATAAACTGTCAAAGACACACCAGTTAGCAATAAAGAGTTCCAGTTCATGACACAGTAAGAAACTGAGTATTATCTGAGAAGTTAATTGATACAAAGTACATGATCTTAATCAAGGCTAAAATTTCTTTGATGATTTCTCTTAGAAAACATTTGAAAGTTCTTTTGTTGGGATCAGAAATAAAAGGAGCTGCTAAATCCTGACCATGATTAAATAAATAGGAAAGTTTAGGCCTTCTGAATGCTTAAGTTACCAGCAAGAATATTAGATTCAGTTCAAATAGGAGAAATTGAATATGATGGTCAATTTGAATTATGCTGCTTCTTTATCACCTTAGAAACAGAGTTACATTGAGCTCAAGAGGAGATTGTTATCCTGGCAAAACCACAGAACATGCTGATTCCTCTCAAGTCTCACAGAATTATTCCAACTGTAGCATTGTCAACTGGATAACGACAAAAACTAGAGCTTAAAGGAGTGAAAGTGAAGTGAAAGCAGTGAATCAATGTAATTGTCAGCCCTCGAAGCCATCTTTTTCTTTGGATCTTCAGGACTACCACACTTAGTGCTGTGTGAAAAGGGGAGGAGGGTTGCATGGAGTTGGTGGAGATATATAGTCATAACAACATTCTTTTCTCTGGGAATCAAGGACATTCATCCTGCACCTGGAGAAGCATGACTGGGGAGCATCTCCAGTTGGGATGGTGGAGTGATTGGACCATGTGATGGACATGTGGGTGCAAGGGAAGGGACTTTGACTTTCCTTTAGGTGGGAAAACCCCGGGGGCTTTCAGATGTACCAATATGACATCTCTAATAAAATGGAACTTTGAGGAACTGTTGGCCTCGGAGTCTTACTTGGTTCGGGGTGTTACTTGGAACCCTGACATTAACCCGAATCTCCTTCAAAACCTCAAACCAGCTCCCTGCTTAGCGGTGTGTTGTCCCTGCTTAACGGTGTGTTTATGCTGCTGATCTGGGCAGCGTAAAGACTCAGGGAAGATGGAGGAAAAGACGGCAACTACGGAGGGAGCAACCGGGACTGGTTTGGAGGTCCTCCTTGAGACCATTTACTCCCCTTCCAAGGCTGTGGTAGCAGCACCGGAGGCCAGCAGCTGTGTGCCAAGGGGGTGCTTGGCCCAATGAGCCGGTGCCTTGGCAGATTGCTCAGCCGGATCCTTTCTTATGGGGTGAAGCCACGGGAGTTGCCCCGCCTCAGGAATTGGTGAGCGAGACAATGCTGCAGGAACCTCGGATGGGGACGAGCAGAGTGGAGCATGCCCATGCCTTCAAATGTAGAGTGACAAGGCCTCCTGAGCCCAGCGATTCCCGAGAGTGGGATCTCCCACCACTGTCACAGAGCCAGTTGCTAGCAAGACTTCCAGAGCGGTTTGACCAACTCAGCATGGGCAGCATCGCACAGCCTCCCCCCACCGGCTGACCCAGCTCAGTTCTGGCTCAACCCACGTTCACCTTCCTGGGCCCAGGAGTCATGACCATCCAGAGTGGAGCATCAGCTTCATTTCACTTAGCACAAAGCAGATCGTGCCTCAGCCTCCCCCGTCGGGCCTGGTCCACCAGGATGACAGCTTCTGCAGGAGTTGGCATGGCACAGCAGCAAGGGCCACTAGGCCAATCCAGCCAGGCATTGAGGAGAGAACTGTTGGGGCTGCTGAGACCCAACACCCCTCCCTCACCAACCAGTCATCAGATTGCCTCCCGCCAACCAAATCCCCCCTGGCTGGGCCTTCTACCTCGGTCAGGGGTGGGTGCAGTACCAGTGGATGCCAGCCTTGGTCCTACTGCCGGCACCGGCCACAACCAGCCGCCCTCCCCCACAGTTCAGAGTGACGTTTGATGGAACCCCAGGGAAGCTGGCTTATTTCCTCAACCAGATTTGGTCCCATATTGATCATTATGGAGACCAATATCAAACCAATCAAGACATAGTGTTGGCGACAACTTGAATGAGGGGGAAGCAGCAGATTGGATAGCCCAGCTACACGATGAAGGAGCCCCAGAGCTAGAAGACGCTGACAAGTTCGTGCAGCTGCTCCAGGTCCGATTTAAAGATACGGCCCACAGGCAGGAGGCCAAAGCTCAGATTAAAGCCCCGAAGCAAGCGGGCTGACCCCCAAAGGTTTTTGTTTGGGAATTCTGGAGGCTGTCCAGAAAACTGAGAGACTGGCCTGAACGTTTTCTCATCTACCACTTCAAAGAAGCCCTAGACCAGGACCTCAGGCAAGTTTGCAGCATTAGGGGAGTTCCAGACTGTATACAAGACTGGTACAATTTGGTCATGGCAATGGACTTAGAGATTCACCCGCATCAGAAGCCTACCCCGGAGAAGCCAGCCAAGAGAACCCTGGTTTGCAGAGGCCCTGCAAAGCCAGCTGAAGTGCCACAACCAGCAGCACCAGGAATGATTAAGTGTTTCTGATGTGGCCAACACAGTCACCAAGTGTCTCCATGCCTGGCCCCCACTCCAGTCCCTCAATTCCAGACCCCATCGGCATCCCAGGGAAGGAGGACCCCAAGGAAGCTGCCAGACAAGGGAAGAATCGCCCAACAAGCCATTGAGGTTCCTCTTCTCCCAGCCGGGAATGAGGAAACTCGAGCTTTCGAGACCCCTCCGGGCTGGTGACCAGTGGTGAAGAGGACCCAACGGTAAAGTGAAGCCATCCACCCCTTCACTGTCAAAGTCTGGATAGTAGTGCCAGAAACTGGGGTCCATGCAGATGTAGAGGCCATCATAGACACCGGCTGCACCAGGTGTCTGATCAGCCTTCCCATTGTCCAACAGTTAGGGATAAGCATGAAACCCCTGGTGCACCCCATACGCTTTGAGCAGGTCAATGGGATGCTAATAGGTGGAGCCCCAGCCACTTTAGTCACATAACTCGTTAGACTGGAGATGGGACACCACCGGAAACTTATCCGATTTGTAGTAGCCCCCAAGATGACTGAATCAATCATACTAGGTCCTGCTTGGCTGGACAAATGGGGCCCAACCATCATGTGGGAAGATGGTTGTCAGGGTTCCAAGGAACACCCCCAACGAAATAAAGCTCTGAGGCCTGAGGTTCTTCAAAGTTCCAATTTATTAGAGATGTCATGTTGGCACATCTGGGAAAACCCGAATCTGAAAGCTTCCAGGTTTTCCCCACCCAGCTAGCAGTTAATAGCCCTGCCCCACACCCACAAGTTCATCACATTGTCCAATCAACTCTTCACACTCCACCGGATACAACCTTCAGGCAGTCTCCATCAGACACAGGCAAAAGTCCTTGAATACAGAATGTTGGTATGACTAACTTTCTACCACTCCAACAACAACCCTCTCCCAACTTCCCCAGCTAAAATATGTGGCAGTTAAGAAACAAAAAAGAAAACTGTCTTCCAAACCTGACAATGGTTACCAAAAACTGAGAATAGGCATTGGGTCACTGCCGCCAATTCCACCAGCCAAATGCAAACTGGCAACAAGCCCTGGCAGCCCCAGCCAGCTGGAAAGCGTGACAGCCACCACAGATGGGCTCCATGGCTGTCTCCAGGTGCCCAAGGAATATCAGGATTTGGCAGACGCCTTTAGCGAGCAAGACTGCAACTTCCTCCCTCCCCATCACCTGACAGACTGCGCAATTGAGTTCATACTGGGAGCCAAGCTACCAAAGCCAAAAATGTACTCCATGACCCCAAAAGAAATGGCCAAATTAAAACTTCCGGTTGATGTCACGGTGAGAACGGCTTGGAAAATAGCGGGCTCCACCGAGCCCCATGAAATCTGGCCGGCAACTGCTGTCAGGAGACCCTACAAGATCAAAGCCACCTTGTAGGGGCAGCGAAGAAAGGAAAGGCACTTCATGAACCAAAAGGAACTTGCAATTTCCTCGTTAGGTCTGAAGCTAGCTCTCCTTTTTTTCATGTTTTATTTATATAACATTCAATTTTCATCAAACAGTGTACAGTCTACTTAAACTACTTATGTTTAAGTAGTCATAATACAAAACTTTGTTGTAGTATTCATCACCATAGTATTGATAATGTAATAACATAATGATATAATAATAGTAATACTTAACATCATCTTCTTTAACAGCTCTCCAGTTTAACATTTCCTCTTTTTATATCTCCTCCTTTCTAACTTCTGTTTCTGTTGTCTAGCCATTGATAAAATATGTCCCATATCAAATAATATTCAGTTTCTTCTTTATCCTTAATAATAAGTGTATAGGATCTCATCATTTTTCCATTGTTGCTCAAATAAAATTCCAGTTGCAGTTATTATATGCAAGATCAAATATTTAGCCTTTTTATCATATTTTTCTGGTAGAATGCCCAACAAAAATATCTCTGGTTTCAGGTCTGTATATGTTGCTTTTTCATTTTTTCCATCCACGTGTGTATTTTCATCCAGTATTTTTTTTTGCTTTTGGGCATGACCACCACATATGATAATATGAACCAGATGATTGGTTACACTTCCAGCATTTAGCCAATTTGTCTTTATACATTTTTGCCAATCTTGCCGGTGCAAAATGCCATCTATAAAACATTTTATACACATTTTCCTTATATGCAGTCCACATCGTCAATTTAATATTTCTATCCCATAGTTTCTGCCACTTATCTAGTTCTATTGCATATCCAAAATTTTTAGCCCAGGCAATCATGGTCTCCTTTACCTGCTCACTTTCAAGTTTAATACTTAATAGGTAATCATATAAGTTCTTTATCAGTTTATCATCTGTTCCAGTTAATATCTGATCTAGTTCTGTTAACTCTTTATTAAAACCATACATTTTAGCATCTTTCTCGTAACAAGATTGTATCTGCATATATGTTGTTGATGTTGTTGTTGTTAGTTGTGAAGTCATGTCCAACCTATCACGACCCCATGGACAATGTTCCTCCAGGCCTTCCTGTCCTCTACCACCCTCTGGAGTCCATTTAAGCTCACGCCTGCTGCTTCAGTGACTCCATCAAGCCACCTCATTCTCTGTCGTCCTGTTCTTCTTTTGCCCTCAATCTTTCCCAGCATTAGGTTCTTCTCCAGTGAGTCCTTCCTTCTCATTAGGTGGCCAAAGTATTTGAGTTTCATCTTCAGGATCTGGCCTTCTAAAGAGCAGTCAGGGTTGATCGCCTCTAGGACTGACCAGTTTGATCACCTTGCTGGATAAGACTCCTGCGAGTCCCTTGGACTGTTCAAAGGTCTCAATTCTTTGGTGCTCAGCCTTTCTTATGGCCCAACTTTCACAGCTATACATTGCAACTGGGAAAACCATAGCCCTGATTATACACACTTTTTTTTTGAACAATTTTTTTTTATTTTTTAAAACACATAAAGATACAAAAATCTTTTCAGAACGAGCCATTGATTTGGTCATAAGTAGGTACAATTACTAATTCCTCTTTAACAAAAGCTTTTCCCAAATCCCTGCTAATTACCATAAAAAAAAGAAAAAAATTCTTCCTAACTTATATTTTTTAACACAAATCAATTACCTTCTATTATTTCACCACAAATCTTAGTTTCCAAATAGCACAACTTAATTTTCTCTAACATTATTGCCCTAAATTCTATCTGAAAAAAGAAAAAAAATCTTAAAACCCATTACACTAATCTTAAAATCCTTAATTCTTTTCTTTTTTTTTTAACATGGATGGATATATCTTAAAGATATAAATCAACAAAATATTTACGCAATATTTTAACTGTAGCATTTATCATCATCATTTTACTATTTATCTCAGCTTAACCCTTTTAATCACAACATAATCATTTCATTATTAGTATCAATTCCAGCATTGTTATCTTTATTTCTAAAAGTTTATCCTAGTATATAATCTTCCTCTTAATCATCCTCTTTTGGCTGTTAATCACAGCATAGTCTTCTTAGGTTTTACTGTTATTCCCAGTATAATCATTTTGTTTTGCTGTCAAACCCAACATAATCACCTTAGTTTGCTGCTTATCCCAGCATAATCACCTCTTTTTTTAAATTTTACCATCCATCAATACATTACTTGTTAATATTCAATCACATTATCATCTTTGTAACAATTTAACATTGAGGCTTACTTCTTACTCCAACCACTTCCTTATATAAATTAGTAAATTTCTGTTAATATATTCTATTCCTCACATATTCTTACTTTTTCCTGTATTTCAGCTTTTTACATATTATATATTTTTCTCATATTCATATTCATTTTTATTAATCTATAAAAACCTCCTTTTTATTATTACTGTCCATCTATACATTGCTTTATTTTTAATCACATTGTTTCTATCTTCTTTTTTCCAGCCGTGTATATATCATTCCTTCTTTCCTTGTCTGTAACATATATTCCATTTCAGTTTCAATGTTCACAATTTAATTCTCCATATATCAATTTAGTTCTTTTTCTTACATCTATTTCAAACAAATCACATCAATTTTCTTCTTTTGTTCCTGCGCCATTTAACTTCTTTTGTTCCTGCACCAATTAGTCAATTATAAGAGTTCCATCATACTTTCCCTTTTTTTTCAACAAAATCAAATCGTCTGCAGACAAAGAAAAAACAGCTCCATTTCCAAAATCCCACAGTTGTTATCTGAAGTATTCACAATGTTTCCAAACAAGAAGTCAGTTACAATGTTTCTTTTTAGACCAGAAGGTGTCCCTCTACAATCCACAATTTCCTTTAGTCATGCAAATCGCCATTTTGTTTCAATTATATAACATTCCAGTCCAATTCTCTCCTTCTTCTATGTTTAAAAGTAGTAATTCTTCTTTATCTTCTTTTCTTTAAAAGTCTAATTCAAATTTAAAGTTGTTCAATTTTGAACCAAGTCTCAATGTTTATTTTTCAAATTTAGACTAAATTGAAAAATTCAGATATCAATTTTCAATCAGGTCTTTTTCTTTTCTTTTAAAAATTTCATCTTAAAATCTTCTATGCCCCCTAGCTCCGCAGCCACTGATTTAATGTAGGGATCTTACAAAATAAAAAGCCATTACTCCAAACGTTGTTTCAAACCTGGGTTGGTTGACACTCACCCGGCTTCAAAAGGCATCACTCTTTTCGCTTTCCTCCTGCACATCGCTTACCAGTTTGTCCCAGCTTCGTGGCAGCCGCCATGGCTGCCACCCTCCACTGCCGATTCACAGAGAGCTCCCTCTGACCTCCAAGGAACTTGCCTGTTCTTCTGGTCGTCCGAGGCACCTCTCTTCCATCCCCGTCCCTGCAGGACAGTTCCGGTCCAAAGACCCATTGGCGGCGGTTCGGCAGCCGGGGGTTTTGCGAGGCTCATTAGAGCCTGCTATTTCCCCGACTGTCTCGCCGCAACGTCAAACCAGAAGTCACTTTTGTTGGCAGGGTAATGTCTCTGCTTTTTAGAATGCTGTCTAGATTTGCCATAGCTTTCCACCCTAGGAGCAAGCCTCTTTTAATTTCTTGGCTGCAGCCCCCATCTGCAATGATCTTGGAACCCAGGAAAATAAAATCTATCACTACCTCCATTTTTTCCCCATCTATTTGCCAGGAATTGAGATGGCCGGGAGCCATGATCTTAGTTTTCTTAATATTGAGTTTCAAGCCAACTTTTGCACTCTCCTTCTTCACCCGCATCAAGAGGCTCTTTAGTTCCTATTCACTTTCTGCCATTAAAGTGGTATTATCTGTACATCTGAGGTTGTTGATATTTCTCCCAGCAATCTTAATTCCAACTTTTGATTCATCTAGCCCCGCCTTTCTCATGATATGCTCTGTATATAAGTTAAATAGGCAGGTTGACAGTATAAGCCTTGCCAGACTCCTTTCCCAATTTTGAACCAATGAGTGGTTCTGTGTCTAGTTCTCACTGTTGTTTCTTGACCCACATATAGGTTTCTCAAGAGACAAATAAGATGGTCTGGTACTCCCATCTCTTTAAGAACTTGCCACAATTTGTTGTGATCCATACAATCAAAGGCTTTAGCATAGTCAATGAAGCAGAAGTAGATGTTTTTCTGGAACTCCCTAGCTTTCTCCATGATCCTGCATATGTTGGCAATTTGATCTCTAGTTCCTCTGCGTCTTCGAAATTCTGCCTGCACTTCTGGTAGTTCTTGGTCCACATACTGCTGGAGCCTAGCTTGTAGGATTTTAAGCATAACTTTACTAGCATGTGAAATGAGTGCAATGGTGCGATAGTTTGAACGATCTTTGGCATTGCCTTTCTTTGGAATTGGAATGTAAACTGACGTTTTCTAATCCTGTGGCCACTTTTGAGTTTTCCAAATTTGCTGGCAAATTGAGTGTAGCACTTTTACTGCATCGTCTTTTAAGATTTTGAATAGCTTAGCTGGAATACTGTCACCTCTACTAGCTTTGTTGGTGCTCAGACTTCCTAAGGCCCATTTGACTTCGCATTCCAGGATGTCTGGCTGGAGGTCAGTGGCCACCTCATTGTGGTTATCAGGCATGTTAAGCTCCTTCTTGTATAATTCCTCTGTGCAATTTTGTCACCTATTCTTAATCTCTTCTGCCTCTGTTAGGTCCCTGCCATTTTGATCCTTTATCATGCCTATCTTTGCATGAAACGTTCCCTTTATATCTCCAATTTTCTTGAAGAGATCTCTGGTTCTCCCTATTCTATTATTTTCTTCTATTTCTTTGCACTGTTCATTTACAAAGGTATTTTTATCTTTTCTAGCTATTCTCTGGCATTCTGCATTCAATTGTGTATATTTTTCTCTTTCTCCCTTGCCTTTCACTTCCCTTCTTTCCTCAGCTATTTGCAAAGCTTCCTCATATAACCATTTTGCTTTCTTGCATTTCTTTTTCTTTGGGATGGTTTTAGGTGATGCCTCTTGTGCAATGTTGTGAACCTCCGTCCATAGTTCTTCAGGCACTCTGTCTATCAGATCTAATTCCTTAAATCTATTTGTCACCCCTACTGTATCTTCATCAGGGATATGATTTAGTTCATTCCTGAGTGGCCTAGTGCTTTTCCCTACTTCCTTCAATTTAAGCCTAAATTTTGCAATGAGAAGCTCACGATTTGAGCCACAGTCAGCTCCTGGTCTTGTTTTTACTGACTGTATAGAGCTTCTCCATCTTTGGCTGCAGAGCACATAGTCAATCTGATTTCTGTGTTGACCGTCTGGTGACATCCATGTGTAGAGTCGTCTCTTGGGTTGTTGGAAAAGAATGTTTGCTATGAGCATCGTATTCTCTTGACAAAATTCCTGTGCCCTGCTTCATTTTGTACTCCAAGGCCAAACTTGCCTGTTATTCCAGTTATCTTTTGGCTTCCTACTTTAGCATTCCAATCCCCCATGATGATAAGGACATCATTTTTTAAAAAAATAATTTTTATTAAACATTTTTTCAAAAAACAAAAAAGACTCTAAACAATAGTTTCTTTCCAACAGTTTCGCAACTGTTAAACATTTCTTACTTATCCATTTTTCTTCCTTATTTCAATATCCTTTATACATACAAGTCTAATATTGATTTATTTTCATATATACATATAAATAACAGTGTACACAATTTCATTTCTACAAACTGAATTTTTCTGTTTCCTCTTATTTGTTGTTACACTTCTACTCCTATATCTTCCTTATTTGATCTTTCCTTGCCTTTTATCTCTCTCATCTAGCCATACATACCATTTTCCCCACACTATATAATATTCTTTTCCTCTTTTTCTTGTATTTCCTTTGTAAGTATATCCATTTCTGCACATTCCAAAACTTTTCTAATCAAATTATCTTCGGTCAATATGTTTTTCCAATTCTCTGTGTATATTATTCTTGCTGCTGTGATAATATGAATAATTAAATATTGTATTTATTTTTCTTAAGACCCTGGGAGTGTTCCTAATAAAAATGTTTCTGGTTTCATCTCAATATGTTGTTTCATTATCTCTTCTAATTGTAATCTAATTTTACTCCAATACTGTTTTGCTTTGGGGCACGTCCACCACATGTGGTAGTACATGCCCCTTTGTTGTTTGCATTTCCAACACGTTGATGAGGTATTGGAAAACATCTTAGCCAATCATGCTGGTGGAAAATGCCACCAATAGAACATTTTATATATAATTTCTTTATATGGTACAGACATTGTCAGTTTATAATGTTTATTACATAAATTCTCCCATTTATCTAATTCAATGTTATATCTGAATTTTTTTTGCCCAGATTATCATATTTTCTTTGACTACCCCCTCTTCCATTTTATATCTTAATAAATAATTATAATTTTTTTATCAATTTATCTTCCGTGCCTTGAAGAATTTTATCTAATTCATGTGTTTCTTTTTGGAATCCATATTGTATTAAATCTGTTTTATATCTTGATTGTATTTGCATGTAAGGCCACCAATCAATGTCTGTACCCTGTTCTTTTAATTCTTGCCGTGATTTCAATTCGCCTTGACTATTTAATAAATCCTTGTATCTTTTAATTTTGTTGATATCCATTCTGGAATTTTATCATAATGATTTTTTTTTTATCCCTTGCCATTTTTGTAGTAATGTGTCTCTAATTAAGTGTCTCTGAAAGTAACTGTGTTGTCTATTTTTCCCTTTCCCTTTCCATAAAAAAGCGTGCCATCCTCTCTGTAATCGTGCCCCTCTAAGGTTAGAATTCTTTTATTTCTTAATTCCATCCAGTCTCTGATCCAAATAAGTGTGTTGTAGCTTTGTAATAAATTTCCCAATCTGGGAGTCCAAAATCTCCTCTTTCCCTACTATATAATAAGAGCTCTGCTCTTCCCCAGTAGCATATTGGACACCTTCCAACTTGAGGGGCTCATCTTCCGGTGTCATATCTTTTTTTCCTTTTGGTATTGTCCATGGGGTTGCCATTTCCTTCTCCAGCAGATCATGTTTTGTCAGAACTCTCTGCTATGACCTTTCCATCTTAGGTGGCCCTACACGGCATAGCTCATAGCTTCATTGAGCTACCCAAGCCCCTTTGCCACGACAAGGCAGTAATCCATGAAGGGGCTGCATATATGACCACCATGCAATGTCTATCCCTTGGCTATTAAGTTCCTGTTTAGTTTTTAATTCCCCTTTGTCATTTAAGATATCTTTGTATCTTACAATTTTTTCCATGTTGATTACATTAGGATGTACCAATGCGTCCATAATGGAAAACCAGATTGTATTTTCAAATAATGTTGTTCTTTTATCTTAGACCAGACTAATAAAATGCATTTCTAACATAATGACTTCCCTGGACTACTTGGGCTACCAAGTGTCAAGTGAGGGAATAGAGATGGATCCAGGGAAAGTGAAAGCGGTGCTAGACTGGCAACACCCACACACACACAAGCAACTCCAAAGCTTCCTGGGGTTTGCAAACTTCTACAGGCAATTCATTCCAGTGTTTGCAGAACTGGCCCTACCCCTAACGGAGCTACTGAAAACAGCCCCCCCCCCTCGAAACCATGCCCAACTCAACCGCTGGCCTGGACACTTGATTGTCAAAAAGCATTCAAGAAATTGAAGCGGCTCATTGCTGAAGAGCCAACCCTGAAAGACAATACATCGTCCAAGCCGATGCCAATGATGTAGCAGTGGCAGCAGTGCTCCTCCAGAAGGACTCCTCTCCTGGGGGAGTGGTGGTTAGGGACTAACTGAATTATACTCCTACGTTTCTCTCATTTCAGGACACAATCATCGGCTGAGGGAGGGCAGCCTGTCAGCCCTGAAGGCCATTTTTACTCTGGATCTTCAGGACTGCCACACTTAGTGCTGTGGGAAAAAGGGAGTGGGGGGTTGCATAGAGATATATAGTCATAACAACATTCTTTTCTCTGGGAGTCAAGGACGTTCAGCCTGCACCTGGAGAGGCATGACTGGGAAGCATCTCCAGTTGGGACAGTGGAGTGATTGGACCTTGTGATGGACATGTGGGTGCAGAGGAAGGGACTTTGACTTTCCTTTGGGTGGGGAAAACCCAGGGGCTTTCATATTCGGGTTTTCCCAGATGTGCCAATATGAGATCTCTAATAAAATGGAACTTTGAGGAACTGTTGGCTTCAGAGTCTTACTTGGTTGGGGGTGTTACTTGGAACCCTGACAATGATATAATAGTTAAGGTGCCTATTTAGGATCAGTTACTATCTAACTCATATGTCTAATAGCAGTTGGGTAATAGTAGGGAGAGTAATACGTGGGTCTACTACAGGGTTGTCAAACTTGATTTTATTGAGGGTTGCATCAGGATTGTGTTTGACCTTAAGGGACTGAGATGGCTGTAGCCATGGTGGGCATGGCCAGGGTTTGCATGGTCAGCTCACCATCACTTGTGTTGGGGGTGCCTGTGGTGGCCTGCCAGAAAAAAAGAGCTCCCAAGCTCCATTTTCAGCTGCAATGGCCTCCTGCAACCCTCTGCCAGAACAAATGGAGCTTGTGGGGGGGGGTGGCCCTCTCAAGCTCTGTTTTTGCTGGCAGAAGGACCACAGGCCAGTCATTTGCTATTTTCAGGGTGGCCCTGTGGGCCAGATCTAAGCACCCTACAGACCAGATCCAGCCCCAGGGCCTTGAGTTTGACACCCCCGGTTTACTATGACATTAGTCTATTGATGAATCACTGACATTTTAGAACTTTCTTTTCTTTTCTTTTTTCTTTCTTAAAACCAGCTGCTCTACTCAAAAATAGTAGACCTTCTTGCCTCATAATCTTTCAGGAACCACGTCTTATCAGTTTCTGATGGATATATGTAAGTTTGAGGGTAGACCAGAAAGAGTGACATTTCTTGAATAAGTAAAATGAATGTAAAACAATTCAGGCCACAATGGAACAAAGACTTTGCTGTAAAAATGTCTATTTCTCTGTAAGGGCATATAGAATTTTGCTGTCGGGAAACTATTTTCATATATGGATGGATGAGGATTATGATGAAGAAACTTGGGATTCATGTAAATACCAAGAAATAGGGTTAGAGGCTAAACTAAATGTTTGAAGAACCCTCCTTCTACAAGACAAAAGTAAGGCTTCTTTTCCAGCACAATGGGAAGATTTTTTTTGCCTAAAACCATTTATTTGAGGCAAGCCTGTCAACTGTCTCATATGCAGCTCTTCCTGTGCTTACCATAAATATTTAAAGGGATCTGTAATCTAAGCAAACACATTGTTTCTTTAATTATACAAATATGGCAAGGACAGCCATTTTCTCTCCTTTGAAGGAAAATGCACATGCAACTCATGGAAAGCCATTCTCTCCAAAAAACAGTGCTCTGAGTGGAGGGAGTTCAGATGTCCTAACATAGTTCCAAGAATGTAGCTGAAAAATATATTACACAAACACATGCACTGCTGCAGTGCCAATAAGTTCAGATGTGCAAAGTGATGAAAGTGGCGTTTCATAGGGAAAGAATGCTCTGAGACTGTTCAGGGCCCCTGATGGGGGTTGAACCCAGAAAAAAGCTTACATGGAATTGCTGTTTGAGCCAGCTGCCTAAGCTTTTACAGAACTCTCTACAAATAGTGAGAGAGACAGTCTGGGTTGAACTGAATTCAAGCAGAAGTGAATCCCTCCCTTAATTCTTATAGTAAAGGAGACCCAGCCAAAGAGGCTCAAGTGCTGTTTTTACTCTCTCCTTCCCCATTTCAGATACTCTCTACATGCAGAGAGCAAGTTCCTTTCCTATCCAGTTACCCTTTTCCCTTCCTCTCCTTCATCTTCCCTTATTATATTTCCCATGCCAGGAGTCTGTTATCTCCTCTCTTATAATACTAATACAGATACTGATACTAATGATAGAAGATTATCTTCTATTCAGTGTTTTCTTTTCCAGGACAAATATGGTCTTTTGTGTCACCAGATAGTCTTAGATTAAAACCAGTGTCACCAGATAAAATTGAAATCAGAGAGCAAGATCAACTTCTGCAGCTGAAAGACCAACTTCAAATCTCTTCTTTTCCTGAACTGTATTGACTAGCAATTACAGAACAATTTTGCTTTAGGATCTGGCGCTACCGACTGTTCCCTACTTCCTCTCCTCTTTCTCTTTTCCCCTATCCATTTTGTGTCATGACTTTTATACTGCAAGCTCATAGATTTTTAAAGTAAGTCACTCAGAAAACCATTTTAACTGAACAGTATGACAATCATATTTTCAATCAATCAATAATCTATGACCAATTTATGCTCTTTACACACGCTGGGTAATTGGATATTTATAATGGAATGCAAGAATGATGTGGATATGATTCTGCTGATAAGACATGCAGATATTAGACATCTAGTAGTGACCTGAAATCCACTAAAAACACTGATTCATCAAGGACTAACTCTTGATCAGGGCACCACAAGTGCAAATAATACCAACATTCAAGTAGAAGCAGCCTTTGTTAAATTATATTTTTAGTAGAAAGACTGGAGAGGAAGATAAGAGTTTGTGATGAAGCCAGATTGACCATATGCTATTTGCAGAACACATATAGGAGATGGTCTCTCAGATTGAAAGATGACTGGAGTCAGCAAAGGTGGATTTTTTTATTCTGATTTTAAAGAATTATCCAGTCTTCTTGGTAGCCAAAACCATACCCAAAGAAGATAAAACCAAAGCAGAGGAGCCAAGTTGAAGCCTTAGCTCCACTATAATTTTTGTGATGAACCTACTTATCCAGCTTTTTCTCACAGGCCTAAAGAAAAGGAGAAAGTTAAAAAGCTATACATTTGTAATGGTAAATGGGAACAATTTTAGGAGAAAAGAAGAAGAGAAGCACACTAGACAACCAGCATGTAAAAGCTAACTCAGTCCACAGAAGGAGAAAGGGCATGGGAAGTGTTTGAGAAGGGATGCTCCCTAGTTGTTCAAAAAGTAAAAGGAAAGGAAGGGAGAAATACTTTCAGTTTTGCAAAATTCTGGGTTTTTTTTTGTTTGTTTTTTTAATTTGATTTATATGCCGCCCTTCTCCGGAGACTCAGGGTGGCTTACAATGTGTTAAGCAATAGCCTTCATACTTTTGTATATTTATACAAAGTCAGCTTATTGCCCCCACAAACTGGGTCCTCATTTAACCTACCTTAGAAAGGATGGAAGGCTGAGTCAACCTTGAGCCTGGTAAGATTCAAACCTGCAGAAATTGCAGGCAGCTGTGTTAATAACAGGGTGTATTAAACCACTGTACTACCAAGGTTAATGTAATTTTACAATAATTTATTTATTTATTTATTTTATTATTTCAATTTGTATACCGCCCTACTCCCGAAGGACTCAGCCATAGAATAAAACATATAAATACAAAATTTAAAATAAAGTAAAACGAATTAAATAATTTGGCTGAAAATTTAAAACCCCAATAATTTAAAACCAAATTTAAAATTTCCATTTAAAAACAGGAAAAACTTAGGTCAGGCCAGCTTGATGAAATAAGAACGTCTTGAGCGCGCGACGGAAGGTACGCAGATCCGGGATCCTACGTATCTCCGGGGGGAGCTCGTTCCAGATAGTAGGTGCCCCACAAAGAAGGGTCTCCCCCTGGGGCCGCCAGTCGACATTGTTTGGCCGACGGCACCCGGAGGAGCCCCTCCCTATGGGAGCGTACTGGTGGGTGGGAGGCTATTGGTGGTAGCAGGAGGTCCCGTAAATAACCAGGTCCTAAGCCTGGAGCGCTCTAAAGGTGATAACCAAGACCTTGAAGCGCACTCGGAAGACCACCGGGAGCCAGTGCAGCTCACGCAGGAGAGGTGTTACATGGGAGCGCCACGTCGCTCCCATTACCACCCGTGCGGCCGCACTCTGCGCCAGTTGGAGCCTCTGAGTGCTCCTCAAGGGGAGCCCCATGTAGAGAGTGTTACAATAGTCCAGACGGGAGGTGACGAGGGCATGAGTGACTGTGCGTAGGGAGTCCCGATCTAGAAAGGGACGCAACTGGCGGATCAGGTGAACCTGATGAAAAATCCTCCCGGTCACGGCCGTCAAGTGCTCTTCTAAAGACAGCCGTGAATCCAGGAGGACACCCAAGTTGCGAGCCCTTTCCGTGGGGGCCAATGATTCGCCCCCAATAGTCAGCGATGGCACCAGCTGACTATATCGGGACGTCAGAAACCACAACCACTCGGTCTTGGATGGGTTGAGAGTTAATATTCCTAGTAATTTTTATCTGGAAAAATTTATCTGGCTCCCACATGTACGGTACATATGATACAGCAGATATCATATGTACTTTTCATTTTGAGGCAAAGGCCTGATGGAAATTGGGTACTTTTGTCTACTTCAAAGGGCCAAAAACTTTTAGGTTTTTTTAGACAAAGAACTAACAATGAGTTCATCCACTCAAATAATTCCAATCCAATGAGGCTTCTTTAGATTCGTTTTGGCGTAGTTCACAATTTAATTGGTCTTTGGGGTTTAAGGATTATCCATAAGTGTGTTCATTTGCAAATCTGAATTTAGAATAACAGTACTGGAATGGACCTTGGAGGTCTTCTAATCCAACATCCTTCTCAACCAGGAGACCCTATAACATTCCAGACAAATGGCTATCCAATTTCTTCTTGAAAACATTCAATGATGGAGCATCCACAACTTCTGAAGGCAAGCAATTCCACTGATTAATTGTTCTGTCAGCAAATTTCTTGTTAATTCTAGGCTAGATCTCTCTTTCTCATTTGTTACTTCTTGTCCTGCCCTCAGGTGCCACACAAATATTGGAAGACTTATCATGTCACCTATAGTCCTTCTTTTTGTTAGACTAGACCAGGGGTGTCAAACTCATGTCATCACGTCGTCGTCACGTGATGTATCGGGACTTTTTTCCCCTTTGCTAAACCGGGGGTGGGCATAGCCAGCACGTGACGCATCCGGCCCACGGACCATGAGTTTGACAGCCCTGGACTAGACATACCTGATTCCTTTAACCATTCATTGAATGATTTAGCCTCCAGTCTCCAAATCATCTTTGTTGCCCTTCTCTGCACTGTTTCTAGAGTCCCCCTTTTTTGTATTGTTGTGACCAGAACTGGACATAATATTCCAAATGTGATCTTCCCAGTACAGTATAAAACAGTACTATGACTTCACATGATCTTGATACTATCCCTCTGTCGATGCAGCCTAGGACTGCTGAAGTCTAAGTAAATTACCATATTTTTCAGAGTATAAGACGCACCTTTTCACCCCAAAAAAGATGGCGAAAATCTCGATGCATCTTATACTCTGAATGTAGCCCCGCCCAGGCTCACAAACAGAGATTTCAGAGGCTGAATGAAGCCTCTGAAAGAAGCTTCAGAAAAAAAGCCTCTGAAAGGCTTTTATCTAAAATAATATGGCAAGCAACAAAAGAAGAATCAGTTTGAACCAAACTATGTTAACAAATCTGGAGAATGACACAATAACCAACAGATCAGAAGAGGTTAATCTTCATACCAATACCAAAGAAAGGAGATTGAACAGAGTACAGATAGTCCTTCAGAATAAAAGCCTCTGAAAGAAGCTTCAGGAAAAAAAGGCTTTTTTTCTGAAGTTCTGTTTCGGGGGCTTTCAGAGGCAGAAAATAATTTTTTTCTGAAACAGAGTTTCAGAAGTTTCAGAGGCAGAAAAAAAAGCAAGGCACAGAGCTCACAACCAACGAACCTGTTGCCGAAATTCACCTCTGGAAACAGCTAATTGGGGATATTCCGGGAGGCCGATCCACCCACCAATCAGCTTTTTTCTTATTTTCCTCCCCAAAAACTAAGGTGCGTTTTATACTCCAGTGTGTCTTATACTCTGAAAAATACAGTAAATCACTTTGTTAAAGAACGTAATAAGTTTGTCTGGCATGATATTTTTTTAAAAAAGCCATGTTGGCTTCTACTAATAACTAGAAAGTATCAAGAGTGATTGGTAGTTAAGCCAATTCCAGTCAGGAAATATTATTTTGAATCTTTTAGCTTGCAGTGTATGTGACTGAGTACATAGGACACAAGTATATAAAATCATACCAAGTATGAAAATAAAAGTTTTTCTTTCTGCACACAATGTTAAAACACTTGTTCTTTCATAAAATTAAAACGTGTGAAGAATCAGGACCAACAAGAGGAAACACTGTTCAGTATAAAACATAACCAATGAACACAGGTTCCCTGTGCCCAGAGGTGATAATAGCATAAGGTGACCAGACGTCCCGCTTTTGGCGGGACAGTCCCGCTTTTGAACAATTTGTCCTGCGTCCCGTGGCGTTTTTAAAAAGTCCCGATTTTGGGAAAGAATGCACCGCGCAATGGTGGGTTGCTCCTGGCTGCCTCCTGAGTCCGAGGGAAAAAAACTGTTTAAACTCTTGCCGCGGGGCTTCAAAGGGCCGTCCTACAGCTGATCAGTGTTAAAAGAAAACAAATTAGTAGACCAATGCCTGCAAAAATAGAAAAAACAGCCCCTTAAAGCTTCAGCATAGGTTAATTAGCACAAGTTGATTAGATCGGCTTCCCCACTCTCAGCTGATTTGCTCTCAGCTGTTTTGCTCAGGGCTCTGTAGTTGCTAGCTGCAGAGTGCTGGAGATTTTTTCCCCCTAACTATGCTGAAAAAGCGAAAGCGAAAGTAAAGAAGAGTCTTTGCTGCAGCGTGGCAAAATGAGGCAGGGAGAGATTTCTTTTTCTTTTTCCTCACCAAAAAAGGTAGGTGCAAAACTGCAAACAATGGGAAATTTAGGGCAAAAGAGGAGAGTTCAAGATTTTAAAACACAAAAGAAAAAAAGCTCTATTTAACTAGGGAATTGTAATAATTGAGATACTATTAATTGTATATTGTGTTGAAAGCAGGAATGGTTAAATTGTGGTTTGGAGGAATATATGAGGGAAATTATTTGGTTTATTATTATTGGTAAATATAATTAACTGATTTGTAAGAAATTGGATTGCATGGAAATAATTGGAATATTCATGTTCATATTGATTAATATACAAAAAAGGTAGTTATATAACTAATTGATTTATAATAAAATGTTGAATTTGTATTAAACAACTGTATTACATAATTACATAATTAACCAATATGAGGATGGATATAAAAATAGATGACAATGGGAAGGGGTATAATATAGAATAGAAGGGAAAAATTGAATTTGATTAAGATTAGAGATGTGGATGAAGGGTAATATTGTTTTTAAAAAAAAATAGATGAGGAATAAATATGGCAAAAAGGAAATATAGAAATTGTAAATTTAATTGAAATAACTAAACACTGTTTAAATTTGTGAACCAGCCAAATAAAATACATTGTATGTTTGAATGTGTATTTCTAATTATTGCTATTAATTCATATTTGTTCACTTTTATTCTTTAAAGTTTAACAATTCATTCTTTATCTTAATATCTTTATATTTGTTTGGGTTTGGCTTTCTTCCCTTTCATCTTTTTTATTGTACAGCAATCTTCCTCCTCAAACCTACCACCTCTCTCTTTTCTTTCCTTGTTACTTTCTCTTCCCCCACTCTTCTTCTCCTCCCTGCTTCCTCTTCCTTTCTCCTTCTCCTCCTCTTTTCCTCCCTCTCTTACCCTCACTCCTACTTTAATTTCCCTTCCCTTCCTTCATCCCTCTCTATTGCTGTATCCTTTTATGCATATGGACTACTCAGAGGGCTGAAAAAGTTATTTTTGACTGGTCGGGTCCTCACACATTTGACCAGTCCTCGAACTTACGACTGTCCTCACATTTTACATTTTTGCCCTATCTTGTCACCATGGTGAAGAGAAGCAGTTGGGAAATGAGTGACATGGTTGTTAAGAATGCTGCACGGGCATAAATGTGAGGATGGTCATAAGTGTGAGGACCAGTCAAAAGTGCGAGGACCTGTCAGAAATGACTTTTTTCTATACACATAGCCATGGCCACCTGGTCACATGACCAGCTAGCCACACCCACCCAGTCACATGACCTCCAAGCCATGCCCACAAAATGGTGGGTGTCCCGCTTTACCAATGTTAAAATCTGATCACCTTATAATAGCAATTCATTTAGATTGTTGTTAAAAAGGAAACAGACAAATTTAGAGATAATTAAACTATCTGTAGGTAATAATGTTTGCTAACTGTTCACTACCTGTTAAGTCACAGCTAGCATATCTTAAATGACAATGAAAAGGGGTTGTTGCTTTCTTGCCCAAACAATGACCTTCCTGGACCAACCTTCAGTTGACTATAGTGGAACATAGAATGCTGGGCTAAATGGTCTATTAGCTTGATCTGCAGATGTATTTCAATTGGACTTGTGCATAACAGCTTGCTTTTGAGCCATTCATCTATCATTCTTAGTGCCATTGTACAAATTGTGCTGGAGCCAAGCCCTGGGAGTTTTCTACAGCTGACTTCTGTTACCTGTTTGTAATTCAGAAGATCAGCAGTATAATTCCATCATTTTTTGCTTATCCTAGTAGTCTGTATTTCATAAGAGTGGCATGGGCGGAGAACATGTGGTTGGTAACATTCTTTATTACATACAAAAGCTTATTGAGTTCTGAAAGGTTTCTTATTCTGTCCCAAAACATTCATTTTCCTCTTATGAGCTTAAACTGCAGTATCAGAAGTTTACTTATAAATACAATTTTTATATATATATATACTGTATATATGTGTATGTATGTGTATGTGTATATATATATATATATATATATATATATATATATATATATATATATATATATATATATATATATTTGTCTATGTAAGTTTTCACAGGTAACTATACATACACACACACACACACACACACACACACACACACACACATATATATCAGGGGTGGGTTCTAAATTTTTTTACTACCGGTTCTGTGGGCGTGGCTTATTTTGTGGGTGTGGCTTGGAGGTCATGTGACTAGGTGGGCGTGGCTAGCTGGTCAGAGTCATTTCTGGAAGGTCCTCGCACTTATGACCAGTCCTCGCACTTACGACCCGACTCATTTGTTTGCTTTTAACACTGATCAGCTGTAGGATGGCCTTTTGAAGCCCTGCGGCAAGAGTTTAAACTGTTTTTTTCCCTCTAGTCATCAGCTGGGACTCAGTAGGCAGCAATAGATTGGGGGTGGGACCAAATAAAAGGTAAAATAACGTGGGTGGGTGGGTGGGTGGGTGGAGGGAGGGCGGGGGGGGAGAACTGGTTCGGTGACATCATATCGTCACCACTACTGGCTCGGCCGAACCGGACCGGACCGGGAGGAACCCACCATTGACTGATATATATATATATATACATATATATATAAAAATATATACATATTTGTTTTCTGAGGTTTTCGCGGATGTGTAACCAAAGACCTACATATATATTTATATTTATATATATATTTATATATTTATATATATATATTTATATATTTATATATATATATATATATATATATATATATATATATATATATATATATATATATATATATATATATATATATATATTTCGTAGGCTTTTATGTGCATATTCTTTCTAGCCAGGTTTTACCTACGTAAGCTACAATGTTACCAGGGCTGTATAACATCGTAGCTTATGTAGGTAAAACCTGGCTAGAAAGAATATGCATATCTATCTATCTATCTATCTATCTATCTATCTATCTATCTATCTATCTATCTAGTATATATTTTGCATACTGTGTGTATATATATATATATATATATATATATATATATATATATATATATACCTCTTGTATGACAGAACCACGAGAACTTTTTTTTTACCTTTATCCTCCCTTTTCTGTTTACTTGTAATTTTCCATAGCACTGGTGTAAAAGTACTGCTCTGAAGAAGTAGGGAGGAGTGGCCTGTCTCTTATTGGTTAAACCAATATCTCTTTGACTGAGGCAACAAAAATAAAATTCCTTATCTACCCCTCCTTCCAACCCTTTTCTGAATTTTCTACAAAGGACTTGGGAACTTTGCTGAGTTTGAAGTTACTCTAACAGAAGTAATTTGATGCTAGGCCTTTTCCTTTCTTTCTCCTTGTTTTGGCACATGACTACTGTTGTCTTACTAAGTTTCTTTTAACATGTAAAAATCAAAGAAAAAAGTCAAGGAAATTATTGGTCTAATAATGGGAGAAGATAGAAGGAGATGCAGGGAGAAAGCAGAACCTTTTTTTTTTTTTTTGCATTTTTCTCATCTCATATCACCTTGAAAGAATGCCCTTTTTTTTAAAGCACATGCATTTACATTTTTATTTCGGTAATTTTTTTTTATAAAATCCAAAAATCTTTTCTTCTTCAGTTACTTCTTCAGTTAAGATTCCATTAAAATTGTGAATGAAAGTTCAAACATTTTGAATGTCAGAATGTGTCACTTTGCACTGACAATGATTACAGTATGAGAGAGGGATAGAGTAGGGAGATGGCTCTGAGGAAAAATGGAAAACAGGAAAGAAGGATAAAAAATAAGCACTTCCCAGAAGCAGAGAACTATAGCCAATACTATACCATCATCTGCATGCAAGAGTACATTCATGTCCTCAACAGTACATGTTTAATGTCTCGACAAGTGTTCCTGCTAAACAATAATGGCATTCTTTCTTTCATCAGGCACAGATGGAGTTTTCACACACATGGAACTAGTCAGATACTCACTCCATAAGTAAACCACAGTCATATTTTAATATATTTCCAGTTACAACATCTATGCCTGAATCCTTCCATTTTTCAACATTTTCATTTATGATTTGTTTTTATTCCAATCAATTTATTAGAGAAAAATTCAAACCAATGTTATTAAGAGACAATTCATTCACAAATATGTACAGTATGTAGAATGAAAATAAATTTTAATGAAGTAGTTTTGCTTGTTTATCAGCTGAAATTAACGTATGGTTGTGAATATGAAAAGTTGAACCAGATTGATAATCATTATCAGAAGACAACATTGTAAAACTTTTCAGATCTATATGCAAAATAATTCACATTGGATAGTTGCTCCTTAATTGTTAAAATGCTCCTGCTTTGTGGTTGATTTCACCAGTAGCTCTAAAAGAATATTATTTTCAAACTTAAGACAAAAACGATGAAAAACACTGATCAAGCACTATTTGCCTCCCCTCTCCTACACTGAAATGTCTTATGCGGGTGCAATACGAAGGGAATTTATCATTTAAATGTTAATTTTGAGAAGAAAGTGTTTTTAATTTAACATTAATTTTGGCATTGTTAATTCCATGTTATCTGTGATTTAAGTCATGTCCGAGGGCCAGTGCTGTGGAGTCGGAGTCGGAGTCGGAGTCGAGGAGTCGGAGTCGGAGGAAATTTTGGGTACCTGGAGTCGGAGTCGGAGTCGGCAAACAATGCACCGACTCCGACTCCGACTCCGGAGGCATCCTAAACAATGGCAAAAAGACTGCTAACATAAAGTTATGAAAGGACGTTTTGTCTTCCTTAAAATGGATGCATGCACACGTCACAGAGTCAATTATTTCGCTATTAATGTTAGATTTGTGGATGAAAATAACAAAACAATAACACGGACCCTCGGAGTAAAGGACACTCAGGCACATCACACCAGTGATTACCTTCAGAAGTTAGTGGAGGGTGTTCTAGAAGATTTTGAAATTAAAAAGGAACAGATTTTATGTGTTGTGACAGATAACGCTTCTAACATGTTGAGCACAATTGAGAAGATGAAGGCAGATGAAGAAGGTATCAAACAGATATTAGACTTAGAGGAAGACAGCTCTGCAAGTATTAGAGAAAGTTTAGAAACTGAAGAGAATGCTGACATTTTTTTAGACAACTTTGTTGAAGAAGCATTGAAGCTTGCTACTATTCATCATATGCGATGTGCTGTTCATACACTGCAACTTGCCATAAGAGATGGATTAAAAGATCGCCATGCAGCTACATTAATTGGCAAATTACGGCAAGTAACTGTTGCAGCCAGGGCCCCAAAAACAGATGCAATTTTGAAAAGACGTGCAGGAAAAGGAGCCATTTTGGATCAAACAACTCGCTGGGGAAGCACTTATTTAATGGTGAAGCGTTTGCTTGAACTTAAAGACTTCATAGAAGAAATGGACAATGAAAATCTTGCATTAACTGCAAGCCAGTGGACACAAACAAAAGAGCTGGAGAACCTTCTTTCTCACCCCTTCACTGTCACCAAGAGGTTGCAATGTGATGATCTAACCCCGGGTAAATTCCTCTTGGAATGGAAGAGCCTGTTATATCGCCTGAACAAAAATGGAGGGTTAATAGCTGAGGGCATTGCATCTTCAATGATGAAAAGAGAGAGTCTTTTGCTGGAAAATGAAATCTTGTTAGCGGCTATTTATGTCGACCCAATGAGCCGACTTTTATTGAACAGTAAACAGATTGCTACTGGGAAAAAGGCCCTCTATGATGTAGCAGTTCGCATGAAGGGATTACGACCTGAAATACCTCCACAGGAGGATGGAGTTCTTTTAAGCAATAGTGGTAACTCAGAATCATCTTCTTCAAACGAAGAATTAGACTTTGATTCCTTCTTAGACAAAATGGAAGTTGCTAAAGGAAAGCGACGTCGCATAAGCGTTACAGAACCAGTAAATGTCCAAATAAAAAAATTCCAACAGGAGTTTTATAAAGCACTAAAAGAAGTTGAAAAGTATGATCGCTCATCAAAACTTACTGTTGAAGAAGCCATCCTTGTTTATCCAGAGATCGTTAGTGATGTGGCCAGAATAGTTACTGCAATGCCACCCACCCAAGTCAGTGTCGAAAGATTATTTTCAGCCCTAAAAATAATAAAGTCTGACTTAAGAGCCTCTATGAAAGAGGATCTGGCAGAGGCAATTCTCTTCCTTAGAACTCTACATTGAATTGATTTGCATTTGCTAAGCCTATAACTACATTTCAAGATTAATATAAACCATTTCTAGGTTTTACAGATTTTGTTTTTGGTTCATATAGATAAGCTTTGTTTTTGTTCTAAAACAACCAAATAATGTGGTTTGTATTTTTGAACTGGTAAAGTTCCTGTTCCTGATGTTTATGCCTGCTGCTACTATCCAGCAACTTGATTAATTAAATTAATAAAAAAAAATTAATAAAACTTTGTTGTTTTCATTGTGTTTGTCTTTTGCTTAAACTGTTCAATACAGTAGACTGTTGGCTTCCCAGCCAGTAGTCCTGTGGTAATGACATGTATGTTGCCTTTCTTTCCTTCAAGGAATGTATAAAATACATTCGCATATTAATACAGAGGAGTCGGAGTCGGGGAGTCGGAGTCGGAGTCGGAGTCGGAAGTACAAAAAACTGAGGAGTCGGAGTCGGAGTCGGAGTCGGAACATTTATCTCCCGACTCCACAGCTCTGCCGAGGGCCACGTTCATTTGCATGGATGAGCTGGCTAGATTGATTATATAAACTTGGCTATTCTGATTTAGATCAGAGGGCCAGGAAAACAAGTGGCTAGGATCCACTTTCTTGCCAGAAATCTTCTTTCTCTGGTGTAGGCCATGCAGGCCTGTTGCCTACATACAAACAGGGCACACAAGATTTGCCTGCAGATTACAGCCTATCAGCCTGTTAAGTATAATAATCAAGCACTATCTAGACAACTATATGACAAACTAATTGACTGGATTGATTCAGAGCAGGGGTGACATGTTCCCGGTTTGGACCAGATCGGCCAATCCGGTAGCGATGGCAGCGGGTGGTTCGGAGAACCAATAGCAAAAATCCCTGCCCCCCCATGTCCACCCAATCGCCCGGTCACCCGCTTGCCGCTTCTTTTAAATATGCTTTTAAAAGGTTAAAAAAAAGGCTCTGTTGATCCCAGCTGAGTTTTTTTTTACTTTTAAAAGCATTTTTTACAACCTATTCTGTTAATTAATATATAAATTCAGTTGCTGCCAAAATCAATCAATTATATCACCCACCAAAATTATTAAATAAGTATATTACTACTTATTATATGCAGATGAAATAGCACTTTTGTTACAAATATTTATTGAATTCAACGAGTCCTGAATGCCTTGACTATGTATTGCTTAGAAGAAGCTTTCAAAATCAATCATAGTAAAATCAATATTCTGATTTTTCCAAAGGGACCTAAACATGCATGGAGGATAAATGGCCAGAATATAGAACAAGTTAAAATCTTCAAATATTTGGGCATGAATTTTCATAGTACCACAAAACGTGGTGCACATCAAATGCTCAAAAATAGTGGCTGCAATCCAATCTTTCTATTTCACTAGAAAAGTACAGCACATACCGGTAGCACCAAAGCTATTTTCAGCAATGGCTTGTGCACAACTATTTTTCAGTGCCCACCTAGGACTCTGTTCCTCTTTTGCCTCTCTCAAAAAGGTTCAGCCTAACTTTCTAAAGGTCACATTGCAGGTAACCCCTGTGTTTCTAATGCAGGTCTAAGGCAGGGGTGAAATCTATCAGGTTCTGACAGGTTCTGGAGAACTGGTAGCAGAAATTTTGAGTAGTTCAGAAAACCAGTAGCGGAAATTTTGAGTAGTTCAGAAAACTGGCAAATACCACCTCTGGCTGGCCCCAGAGTTGGGTGGGAATGGAGATTTTGCAATATCCTTCCCCCAGGACTGGGGAGGGAATGGAGATTTTGCAGTATCCTTCCCCTGGAGTGGGATGGGAATGGACATTTTGCAGTATCCTTCCCCTGCCACGCCCACCAAACCACGGCCACCAAGCCACACTACATCCACTAAGCCACGCCCACAGAACCAGTAGTGAAAAAAATTGGATTTCGCCACTGGTCTAAGGAGGAGGCAGGGTTGTTCAAGGTCAAAACTGGAGCATGGAGCTGCATTATCACACATTGGCTGAAACTACTGTTCTTCCCCATAGGCCTGAGCCCTTTCTTTATGGAGGGTAACTACAAACCAACAGAAGGCAGTAGTGCCTCTGCTGTAGGCAGAGTGTTACAACAGAAGTTAATAACCTCTGAAATTTTGAGATAGTTACATGATATAAATATCTCACTGGTGGGGGGAGGGGAGTTGTCCCAAAAATGCTCTTGGGTAAAACAGACAGGTCCTGTTAAACTTCCTGATCTTTAATACATTGTATAAATGCACTAAGAGCATGCTCATAGACCATCATTTAGAATTCTTCCTTGGAGAGGCCAAGATGTTGGAGATTTAATAAATCCATCTGTTGTGATGCTCTGCCCACAGCAGTTCTGGAGGGCCAATATATTAAAAAAGTTCCATATGAGCTAAGACTGTTGCCCAAGTGAAACTACAGATCATATCCTGTTTTATTGCCCCCTCTGTAGAGGACTCACAGACTCATAACAGATGATTAAATCTGTTGCCAGATTAAATATCCAGAAACTGTGATCTGTTATATGTACAACTACTATTGTTGGATCAGTATGATTCAGTTTCTCTGAACATAGCTAAGTCTTGTTACACTATCTGTAAAATTAGGCAGAACTTGGTTACTCACTGATGATTTCACCATCAATTGTAATATATTACTATGGCCTGTTCCATTTGGTTCTGTTCAATTCTGCTTTATATTAATGTTTATTTTTTTGTGCTGGTGCATGACTGAAAAACATTTGAAATCTGAAGATCTGTATCTTCACTTAAGCCACAGCAGCAAACTGGAGACATTGATGATAGGTTCTGCTCAGTAGTGGGTTTCACTTACCTTCACTACCGGTTTGGAACTGTGAGCGCGCATGGGAGTGCTTCTGCGCATGCGCAGAACCTTCTGTGCATGTGCAGAGTGTCTGTGATAATGTCTGAGTGGGTGGGTGGAGCCTCCCACCACCACCACTACCAGTTTGCCCAAACCAGGGCGAACTGGTAGAAACCCATCACTGGTTCTGCTATCATCCTGCTGTCAGGGCTGCCGTTATGCTATGCTGCATCTTGCTTGCTGATGGTAGCCTGCCATTGAAATGGGGAGGGTGGAGGGAATTGGGTGTAATGAGAGAGAGGATTGCCAGGGTACCATGAGAAAACGAAACTAAGCCTTGGACCATGAGAAACTCTGGTTACTTCAAGACAAGAAAGGAATGCCAACTGCACAGACAGGGACTGTTTCCCAAAACAATTTGTTAGCACCTAATTGGACACTTCGTGATAGCAAGAGGGTGCAAGGGGACATTGAAAGTGTTATGTACAGACTGGCTAGAATCTACATAAGTTTTCATGCTCACCATGGACTGGCTGTAATCTGCATAAGGTTTCATGCTCACCACTGATTGGCTGTCCAGACTGTGGGAGATTTAACCTGCTGTCATTGGCCGGCTGGTCTGCCTGGGGCTCCTTAAAAAGGCAAGCTCCAGAAGCCCAGCTGGCAGAGCGCAGTCACATCTTGCTGGAAATAAAAGATGCTGAATTCACTAATGACTCTCGCCTGCTGTTTTGCACTGATCTAACACTGGTGACAAAGGACAAAAAGGACCTGAGAACCTCCTCATGAACCATGCAGCTGTCTTGAAACAAGGACCTCCGACCACCTGCACGAATGGCATAGCAAGTATCACCGGCCCCAGCGATCTTCGACCCGCAAGCGGAAGACTGGCACACATACATGGGCCATTTCAGAATGTTCCTGGAGGCCAATGATTACCAGGACAGGCCAGACAACAGGAAACAAGCGTTATTTCTGATCTACTGCGGCACCAAGATCTACAAAATGGCACAGATGCTGATCGCCCCAGCAGATGTGGAGACCATTGCCTGGGCCACCCTGCAACGTGCCCTGGAAGACCACTATGCCCCCATGGTCAGCTGAAATGAGTTTTACCACCGGCACCAACGAGAGGGAGAAACCGTCAATGATTTTGTGACCAGCCTCCGGGAGATCGCTACCAGATGCGAGTTCATAAATCCCAAAGAAATGATGAAAGACCGGATCATCCTGGGGATGAGGGACCTTGCTCTATAAAAGAAACTGTTGATAAGGAAAGGGGTCTCATTCAAGGATGTTGTCGAGGAGACCAGGGCTGCAGAATCATCAGACAACTCGGCGGCAAATGTAAGGAAGACCAGTGGGGTGCACCACACATACTGGGAGCCTGAATGGTCAACTGAAGTCCCTGAGTACGATGACGACTGGGATGACACAGCCAACACCCTCCACCACGTTTACCCAGAAAAGCGGCAGAACCCCAGGGACGCGGAGAGCAGGCAGCCACGTTGCCAAGGCTGCATGGGTTTCCAAACAAGGGCAGCTTGCCAGTTCCGGGACGCAACATGCCGCCGATGCCAAAGAAAGGGCCACATTGCAGAAGCCTGCAAAGCGCCCCAACCCATTCCCTTTCAACCAAAGCCTATAGCCCTATCAGGAAGACCAGGGAACCCTAGAGCTGGCCAACAACGGAGCAGATGAAGAGAGGACCAATACCAAGCTCCAAGAGAAATCCATTACACAACTGTGGGACACACAGATGCATATGAGCAGGAGAAATACCACGCAGTCGTGACCATTGAAGGGGAACCATGCAAAATGGAGCTGGACACAGGGTCATATTTTACAATAGTATCCTGGCAAAGAATCAAGAAGTTGAACCCAGCCGCAAGCAGGAAGTTCCTGAAACTGCCAAATGTCCTCCTGAATGACTATCAAGGGAACCGGATAGAGGTACTAGACAGAATGGAGGTCAAAGTAATGTTCCACGAGTTCCAGGGCCGGCTGCCACTCATGGTCATTGGCAGCCACTGGCCATTACTGTTGGGAGTAGAATGGTTTAAACCCCTGGGCCTGGACATCACCGGACTGCACAACGTAACCAGCCACGAACTGGATCAGCTGTTGGCAGAGTTCACGGATATCTTTGACGAGGGCCTAGGTAAATATACGGGGAAACCCATTTCATTTAACCTAGACCCCCATGTAACCCCCATTAGGCTCAAACCCCGTAGGGTACCATTTACTTTGCGGCCCAAGGTCGAGGAACAATTAGACAAGCTCATTGCCCAGGGAATCCTCGTGCCAACGGACCACACAGTGTGGGAGACTCCCATAGTCACCCCCGTGAAGCCAGATGGGTCCGTCCGCATCTGCACAGATTACAAGTGTACACTAAACAAGGCCCTCCAACAGAGTGCATACCCAGTGCCCGTGGTATTTTCCCATAGGAAGCGGGAAAATATTCGCCAACCTGGACCTTGCCCAGGCCTATCAGCAGCTGCCAGTAGACGAAACCACCGCTGAAGCACAAACCATAGTGACTCACAGGGGGGCATTTAAATGTACCAGGTTGCAGTTTGAGGTCAGCGTAGCCCCAGGACTTTTCCAGTGCCTAATGGAGCAGCTACTGCACGGGATCCCAGGAGTGGTGCCATACTTCAATGACGTTTTTATATCAGTGGAGTCAATAGGCCAGTTGATGGAACGTGTGCGCGAAACCTTGGGGAGGTTCCAGAAAAAAGGACTCAAAGTTAACCCTAATAAATGCAAAATTGGCGTAAGGCAGGTAGAGTTCCTGGGCTACCTAATAGATGGGTTGGGCATCCACCTGACTGACAGCAAGATGAAAGCCATTAAGAACACCCCCACCCTGAAGAATAAGGCAGAACTGCAAGCCTTCTTGGGACTGTTAAACTTTTACAGCACATTTTTACAACAGAAGACCACCATTGCTGAACTGCTCCACAAACTCCTGGGGAAGACGATACCGTGGACCTGGGGATGGAGGGAAGACCAAACTTTTGCAGCAGTGAAAGACCTCCTCTCGTCCGACAGCATCCTGATCCAATATAACCACACGTTGCTAGTTCGGATCACCTGTGATGCCTCCCCTTTCGGAGTTGGGGCGGTCCTTAGGCACCACCTACCAGACGGAATGGAAGCACCGATAGCATACTACTCCAAGACCCTGTCATCGGCCGAGCGCAACTACAGCCAAATTGATAAGGAGGCCTTGGCCGTGGTGGCAGGGATCAAGCGGTTCCACAAGTATGTATATGGTAGGCTTTTCAAGATTGTAACCGACCATAAGCCCCTATTAGGACTCCTCGCCAGTAACCAACAAACCCCGCCATACATGTCCCCGAGGATGACCAGATGGGCCATTTTCCTCACGGCGTACAACTACAAGCTGATCCACCGCCCCCGCAAAGACATCAGCCACGCTGACGCTCTCAGCCGCTGCCCGCTGCCAGAATTGGTGGAAGACCCTGCACCCACCGCCCAAGTGCTGTTGATCAACGTCGATCTGGCCAGCTCAGTGACCTCCAGAGACATCGCTGAACACGCCCAAAAAGACAAAATGTTAAGAAAGGTTCTGAACTGGGTGTTGAGGGGGTGGCCACAGGAGAACTTGGGGGAGGAGTTCAAGAGTTACCACAGCAAGCAAACTGAACTGTCAACCATTAAGGGCTGTTTGCTGTGGGGAGAAAGGGTCGTCATTCCCCAAAAGCTTCAGAGGCACGCCATGGATGCCCTGCACGTGGGCCATCCTGGGATCGTGAGGATGAATGCATTAGCCTGGAGCTACATCTGGTGGCCCCAGATGGACAAGGACATTACCGAGTAGGTGGCCACCTGCAAACCCTGCCAGGAGACGCGACCAGCACCACCATGGGCACCCACTCATGAATGGGAAGTGGCCAAGGGGCCCTGGTCCCACATACATATTGACTTTGCAGGGCCAGTAGAAGGACAGATGTTCCTGATTGTCGTGGACGCATACTCCAAGTGGCTAGAAGTGATCATCATGCAGACAACCATGACAGAAGCCACCATCCAAGCCCTCCAATGGCTGTTTGCCACCCATGGTCTATCCGACGTCCTGGTTTCCGATAATGGCCCACAATTGACAGCCAAGACCATGAAGGCATTCCTCACAGAGTAAGGGATCTGGCACGTACTCATCTCTCCTTTCCACCCAGCAAGCAATGGGCAGGTCGAGCGAATCGTGAGACTAACCAAGGAAGCCCTCACTCAAATGGGCCCAGGGAATTGGCAGGATAAAGTCGACCAGTTCCTCCTCGCTCAACACATCACCCCGCATATGACCACCAACAAGAGCCCAGCAGAGTTGCTAATGGGAAGAAGGCTGAGGTCACAACTTGACCGATACGACCTGGACTACCTTCCTGAGACCCCCCTGGACTCCGCAGGGCTCACACGGGCATTCAACGTACAGGACCAGGTATTCGCACACAACTATGCGAGGTACTCAACCTGGCTGGCGGGCCGAGTTGTGGCTGTCACTGGCCCCAAGTCATACCACATTGAGCTGGAGGACGGGCGGATCTGGAGGAGGCATATCAACAACTCAGACACCGCCTGGGGGACACTGAGCTGAGGAACCAGGGCGACTGGACCATGACCGGAGGGTCAGAGCAACAATCGCAAAACCTGAGGTTTCCACCCCGAGGAGCATGCTCAACCGCCGACCGGGAAGCAGATGAGCAGGAACCAGGCCTACCAGGTAGCCCAACAGGGGGACTACTTGCCAACCAGAGCCGCGACCATTCCTCTGGGATTGAGGGCATCCAGCGTGAAGCCACGGGTTCAGAAGCTGAAGGAATCAGGCCAGAAATCGACTCGTGGGCCGAGGAGCTCCAGGGGGTTCCTTCCCAGGCAGCAGGAGGAACACCAGACTCGACCGCTGCAGCCATGATCCCGGGGACTAGTGAACTATGCAGGTCCAGTAGGAAGCCAGCACGCCCCGCCTACCTAGAGGACTACATCACATACGTAAGCAGGGGATTGGACACTGTTCATTCTAGGAGGGAAGGAGTGTTATGTACGGATTGGGTAGAATCTACGTAAGTTTTCATGCTTGCCACGGATTGGCTGTAATCTGCATAGGGTTTCATGCTCACCGCTGATTGGCTGTCTGGACCATGGGAGATTTAACCTGCTGTCATTGGCCGGCTGGTCTGCCTGGGGCTCCTTAAAAAGGCAAGCTTCGGCAGCCCAGCCGGCAGAGCGCAGTCACATCTTGCTGGAAATAAAAGGTGCTGAATTCACTAATGACTCTTGCCTGCTGCTTTGCGCCAATCTAACAGAAAGGTTAACTATGTACTTTGGGCAGGAGACCCTCAGATCCAGCTTTGCTTCTTCTGTAGCCACTTGTAAAGTATGTAAAGTATGCTTTTGGCTAACCATGGGCCTAAGAGTCTTGCTTTCCAACTGACCAAGTTGGGACAGCTGACATCTGCTATTTAACAGCCTCCCTGACCAGGAGGTTGTCTCTTGGTAAATCCCATGGAAACTCTGATTTCAGTATTCATGAGCCAGTTTAAGATTTCATGATCTTTATAATAACCATATGTTATCTCAATTACTGGGTCAATTCATAGCTCAGAAGTTGGGTAGATATGATTATTTTCCAGTGAAGTTTGACTTTTTGCAATCTATACTACTACCACCCCTCTGGAACCCATTGAGATAGGTTATATCGGATTTGTATAGAATATGAGAAATTCCTGAATGTTGTGGGTATTTATTTATTTATTTATTTATTTATTTATTTATTGGTTCGATTTATATGCCGCCCTTCTCCAGAGACTCAGGGCAGCTTACAATGCGTTAAGCAATAGCCTTCATACTTTTGTATATACCTGCTTAGTAGGGTTTTCGCCCCCCCAAGCGGTATTCTTTTTTATACGAAGTCACCTAATTGCCCCCACAATCCGGGTCCTCATTTTACCTACCTCGAAAGGATGGAAGGCTGAGTCAACCTTGAGAAAAAATTAGAAAAACCTCTAATTTGCTGGAATTATTACAGATATAGATTAGGAGTTTAATCCTCCATCTTGTCCTACCATTTTTATGGGATCCACCTCAGATTTTGTGACTGAGAACATGGGTAAGACTCTTATGGCAACTCCTGTTACCCCAGGATCATGACCCTTCTCCATTATGGTTAATACAAATTAGATAAAGGGGACTGATGAAGTGAGTCCAAGGGTTAGTGAATGAAACATTGTATAAAGGAGTATCTCTTGCTACTCTTTAGGTCTCAGTGATGGTAATTTCTGGAGTGAGGAGGTTACAGTAATTCAGTGATGAATACTTCAGAACCCCAAGAAATTGGAAGTTTAACGAAGTCGCTCCTTATGTCTATTTCCACTTATCCTACATGACCTTTTTCTTGCTCCTTTATGCCTAAATTGAGATGGAGATAATGCAGAGCACAGGACTAGAAAGCTGCCCTAGCTGGTTCTTATGAGAAAAGAACTGTGCAGAGATATGTCTAAACTACATTTGATATACCCTCCCTAATTTCTTAGATTATGAACTCTTATATCTTATTTTTGGACTACCCACACAGGTAAGTATGTCATAGCTTTCACTGAATCAGTGGATAAATAATATTAATAATAAAAATACCACCACTAAAGGAATGCAAGTAGGAAAAAGTATTCTGGGAATAAAACCAAATGAACATTATAAATACGTAACTTGGGGTTGGGAAAATAGGTCACATTGCTACATTTTACAGAATACAACAGTTGCTGGAGACTTATGGCTCTTTCGAGACATCATGTGACATGTTATCTCCTTTCCCACCCTTTCTCCAATTCTGCCAAAACATACAGAGGAATTAAAGGATGAAAATGACAGTCATTAATTCTATCCCTGTAAACTAAACCAAAAATTTTAGCCTTGAAATTGCTGACATTCATTATTCTAGGTTAAATATGAATAAACAATACTCACCATCATATTTAAACAAATACACAGTTTATCAAAAGGGGGAGAAACTAAATCAAAATAGTTTATTCCAGAAAGTGGATTCCAATAGGAATCTAAAATACTTGCTAAAAATAGAAAAAAGGCATCCCTCAGACAAAGCAGAGGATTCTTAATAGCTTCCAGACAAGGGATAAAGGCATCAGATTAAATGTGGCAACCATGCAAAGACCATAAGTAGTTCCAGACAGGATCTGATCAAGGGTAGCAGGAGGTTCAGGCACAGATCTTGGTAGATATTTTTTTTTCCTTTGGGGCAGCTATGGAGGATTGGGGAGTTGAGATCCAACTGAGAACAAGGGTGACTTCATAGGAACCATTTCTGGGAGTTAAGTGCAAGGAAATTACAGGACTCCCTCTTCTTCTTTCTCAGGCCTAGAATGCTTGTAAGGAGTCTATGAATCATTATGAGGGAAAGAACTGCACATGGATGACAGAAACTCTGTCCTAACTGAAAAATCCCACTGAAACCACTGGAATGATCTGAGCCATTCCAATTTTGGTCAGGAGCAATTGGACATATAGCCAGGAAATGATATTTGGCCAGGAAGACATTTCTCACCCAGGCAACTGATCAGGAAGAGAGTACAAGAAAAAACCTCAAAGCATTTGGCCTGGTTTTTCAAAGATTAGTCATAACAGACATCTCCCCAAGGAAAAGCTTTCCAAACTATTCACAGATTCTTCTTCACTCTTTAGTTTGTATTTTATTGTTCTTTCTATAACACACAGTTGATTCACTAAAATTATACATGGATTTGATGCTTTACCTGTTTCGTTGTGTGACTAAGCCTCAATAAAACTAGTTTAGTTATGCAAAGGAAACTGTTATCCATTGGCATGAGAGAAACAGAATTCCTGCATCCACCTGGATCTAATTTTAATCTCAAGAAACAGCTTTCAATGTTCTCAAATGAAAATAATATTTGGTATTTCTCCTGATACAGCTTGCTTACAGTCAGAGGTCCTCCTAGACTCACATATTCTTTTTGAACAACATCGTGGAGACCAGCCTTTGCACAATTTTAACTTGTATGTCAGTTGCAGCCATGGTCACCCATTAGCAGTGATGTTGGTTGCCCATGTAACATACTGGTTGCCAGTTAGCTTCTAGGTGCAATTCAAAATGGTGCTTGCTATCTTTAAAGTGCAGAGCCTGATTATTTCTTAAGTTACCTTCTCCAGGTTGAATTTACCTTTCCAGTGAAATAAGAAAGAAAAAGGTCATTGAGGGTCCAAAAATCAAAGGAATGCCAACTACAGGGACTGATGTGGGGAATCTTTAGCAATGGCTCCTCTCCTTTCCAACAGCCCCTCCCCTCCCTGATATTCAAATTAGTTATGTTACTCACAAAGATGGAACCTGAGACCAGGTTATCTAAGGAGCCATCTTCTTCCAATAGTTTCTCTCCATCCAATTCAGTTGAGTAGATTGGGGATGCTGAGGGCCCTGTCAACCAAGGAATATTAGCTCGGGTGACATGTCTCCTCAGCAGTAAATCCTTCCCTCTAGAACCGTGATGGCGAACCTATGGCACGCATGCCAGAGGTGGCACACAGAGCCCTCTCTGTGGGTACACACGCTGTCACCAGCTGCTCTTCCGGGTTCCATCATGCACATATGCGCCAGCCAGTTGTGCATGCGCACTGGCCAGCTGCTCTCTTCCGGGTTCTGGCGCTCTGGTGCGCACGCACCTCCAGTTTCAGCACTCGGTGCCGAAACGGTTAACCATCACTGCTCTAGAATGTTTTTCATTTGAAGATGACCGAAACCCCATTAGCCTTTCATAATGCTCTAAAGCATTATGAACCCCATTAGCCTTTCATAATGCTCTAAAGCATTAAGAACCCCATTAGCCTTTCATAATGCTCTAAAGCAAGGGTCTCCAAACTTGGCAACATCCAAGACTTGTGGATTTCAACTCCCAGAATTTCTCAGCCAGCATGGCTAGCTAAGGAATTCTGGGATTTGAAGTTCACAAGTCTTAAAATTGCCAAGTTTGGAGAGCCTTCTCTAAAGACCTAGCTATTATGTATGAGCCTGGAACCCTGAAAGTGTTAGGGACCATATTATCTAGTAGTTGAATTGCGAATGTTTATGAAATTATGATAATTCTCTGTTGCCTATTTGTGTTTTTATGGTTTTAATTGTGGTATTGTTTGCCACCCAGCGTCAACTGCATTTAGATGAATGACTATAGAAATGGAATATAAATAAATAAATACATACATACATACATACATACATACATACATACATACATGTAATTGACACCCCAATCAATAGGGAGGCATAGAGTCTAGTTGAAGGGTTCTGCTTCCCATTTCCCCTTCTGGGCACAATTATATCAGAGCCTGGCTTCAGAGAGGATAGTGTTGCCCTCACAATAGAAGGCAAGATAGCATTCTTTCCATATCTCCTCTTGGAAAGCTTCACTTTTCCTCTATTTCTGTTCCTGTTCACTGTCATAAAAAAACACTATTTCTCCCACACTCCGACTTTCTCTCTTTAAAAATTTGAAATTTTTGAAATTTGAAAAATTTGATATTTTGAAAAATTGAAAGTGTTCCATCACTGGAGGCTTCTAAGAAGAGACTGGAATGGTATAGGGGACTGATGGCTAACCTTTTCTGGACTGAGTGCCCAAAGCGTGTGTGCGAATGCGCGCACAGCCCCTGGGCATGCACCCCAGCCCCTGCATATATGTGCGCGCGGGGGGGGCGCACACAACCCATGCATGCGCGGCAGAGACCGACTACCAGCTGGCTGGCAGGAGGCAAGTGTGCATGTGCGGCAGAGCTGAATTGGCGATGGCTCATGTGCCCACAGAGAGAGTGCTGCGTGCCACCTGTAGCACGCATGCCATAGGTTCGCCATCACAGGTATAGGGTCTCCTGCATGAGCAGGGGGTTGGAATAGAAGACCTCTAAGCCCCTTCCAACTCTGTTATTCTGTTCTGTTAATTCTGGCAGTAGTTGCTAGAACATCTGCAGAATTGGTTCTCCTTCCCTTGCCCATACTTTGTGATAGATAACTGTGTGAAAGATAAATCAGAATTGATCCTGCCAGTCAGGTTCCTTTAAAACAGCAGTAAAAATCCTCCATAGAAGTATGACACCAGAGCAGGAGAAAACAGGAAGCAGAGAGAACAATTTGGGAGGAAGCCAAAGGATTTTGTTCTAGGTCTTATTAGCCAGATGGGCCTATCTGTAAGAATGCATTAGATCATGGGTAACAGTAACAGAGTTGGAAGGGACCTTGGAGGTCATCTAGTCCAGCCCCCTGCTCACGCAGGAGACCTGTACTAGGGATTTGAACCGCTGAACTGCCAACCTTTCTGATCAACAAGGTCAGTGTCTTAGCCGCTGAGGGGTGGCAAACTCGATTTCATTGATGGCCACTTCAGGGTTGTGTTTGACCTCATGGGTATGGGGGGCATGGCCATGGTGGGTGTGGCCAGCTTGACGTCACTCATGTCAGGGGTGCCTGTGGCAGCCAGAGCAAAAACAGGCTCCTGACCTCAGATTTTGGCTGCAATGGCCTCCTGCAACTCACTACCAGTGGAAACGGAGCAGGTGCCATGTGCGACCCTGTGGCCCACGGGCCTTGAGATTGACACCCCTGCATTAGGTCCTCAAGAGCAGTTCCCCATCCTTAGTGCAAGATCATGAAAACACTGGCTTTTAACTATGCTGTATTATGAATCATAGTGGAGGCAAAGAAGTAGTTGGGGCATTAGGTCCTATAAGCAAAACATGTTTTTTACTTTCTAAAACAGGCCATTGTTTGTTTCATTATACATCACCTATAAAGTTTAACAGAAAAGAAGCACATTCACCAACGTTCCCCCCAACATCACCACAATTCTATACCATAAATGTGACTTGTTTACAAAGTGGAATACAGCAGAAAGTCATGTAGGGACATAAAAACAATTAAACAATGTTGTGCAGGGACATAAAATAATTAACTACATCAACCAATTAAAGTTTCAGTTCCAATTATTTTTATTTTTTTAAATTTGATTTATATGCCGCCCTTCTCCGGAGACTCAGGGCGGCTTACAATGCATTAAGCAATAGCCTTCATACTTTTGTATATTTATACAAAGTCAGCTTATTGCCCCCACAAACTGGGTCCTCAATTTACCTACCTTAGAAAGGATGGAAGACTGAGTCAACCAATTTAGCATGTTTTACTGAATGCTTCACCATGTTTAGGATTCCGTTCCAAAAGGCCTTTTGGAAGCCACAGGAATGCCAAACCAGCATCTGTTTGTAACTCTTGAAAGTAGCTGGGTCTTTTCTTTCGATTGCGTGACAGCTGCAGAAAGCAGCAGCCCAGCCACAGAAAAATCACAGCTCCTTTGAAGAACTGCAAATGGATGGTTTGTTCAGGATTCTGTACACTTTGAAGGCTATTTTTGAATTAATTCCAAAGTGCTGCACAGTTCTACCAAATACAGACAGAAATTGTTTTTCATACTTAGGTTAGAACCAGCCTTTAGGGAATAGGAAATGTGTATAAGGTGATCAAGTCATATCACAAATGTCAGAGAGCATTGAATTTTCTCGTACCATATTCCATATAATTTCCAACATTTCACAGACAAATTAAATAGGAAGATAGCAAGCACAAACTGTCATATCAAGAATGATAGCCCAATTCTGTTATTGTCCATTGTTGAAGGTTCTATTTACTGTACACTCTACCATTTAGCTTGCAACCAAGAAATAGTTTTGCTAGCACAGCAAATATCTTAATGTTTAATATCTTCTGGGTCAATTTCTCTCTCCTATGAAGTTCATGGCATTACATATTTTGCTTTAAATACATAGTTTCAGTCATCCGTAGCAGCCAATTTAGGTCAGACAGTATTATCTCCATCCTGTAGAATGGGCTGAAGCTGGCAGAAAAGGAAAAGCCTATCTAGGCCCATACAAAAACATAAATGAATTTGTTATCAAATAATTTAACTTATCACCTTTAAAAAAAAAAGTGGCTATATGAACATATTTTTGTTACTTCCCCACCCACTCCAAGTTCAAGATTTGCCACTTAATTACTAACATCTCCTTTTCAAAAATGTCTGCTTTGTAGAATGTAAATTTAGTTGAACTTCCTGCAAGTTTTAAATCATTTATAAATAATAAAATATAAAACTCTCTGCAGCTTTAGTTGAAACATTAAACATTCTTAACAAGAATGATAATATAGAAATTGATCTATAATAGTGCCCTTAAAAACCACATTTCAGATTCCTTTCAGTATGATTGCAACACTTTCCAGAGATATCAATTTGCTTAATTAAACTTTCCAACTAGAATTACTTCACAAGAGAAACAAGAATTCACATCGTTAATCTTTCAGACTATATCCGTCTCTTCCTCCTGCTCATCTTGAAGATCTTTATTTATTAACCCCTGCAGAACTGCCTGGTCGCTTCATTTTGCAATAAAAGAGGTATATTGCTGTATGACATGAAAGACTTGCATAGGAAACCTTTTCTCAGCAGCCCATCGTGAGACTGTTATTGTTTAAGATGGATATTGGCTATGTTTATAAGTATCTATCGTTTGAAATAAACATGCATTTGTGGTTCAATTGAGAGCATATGAAGGTGGGACAGCAGAGTAAAAAAAGCTGTGCAGAAAGATAATTGGGCATGGTTCCATCTGCCCAAGTGCATGCCCAACACTCAGAAAATACTCCACAGAGACCAAAATAAGTCCTAGATACATGTTTAACTTTGCATTCCCCAACTCTCCCTATTTGAAACTGAGCAATCTTTCCCAGAAGAGCAAGACATTGTTTCACCTTAGTATGTTTATTCCACCTGCATACCCAGTGGTGAGATTCAAGTAATTTAAGTAATGATTTCTTCCAACAACTAGTTTGTCAAACTGCTCAGAAAGTTAACAACCGGTTCTCCCGAAGTGGTGCGAACTGGCTGAATCCCACCACTGTGCATATCCCCTGTATTTTCTTCCCCAACAAAACATTGGGGAAGGGCACAGCACTGTTTCAAGATTGAATAGCTTTCCTCAAAAAAAAGGAGTGTGCCATTTTCTGAGGTGTCAAGCTACACACTTATTTACAGGATCTTTTCAGTACTGAATCTGGTACTGTCCCTTCTGAGAATCATCTCCCTTCACGCCTTTTAGTCCCGGTCATTTAGAAAAAGTACAAGGGGAATGGAAAGAGCAATTTAACTCAACCATCCCTAGGTTTGTTTGCTGTATCTCTGGAGTCAATCCTATCATTCCTCATCAGCTCACACCTCTGCTTTCTGCCCACTCCCCATCATTCAAACAGAACTTTTTAAAGCAGAGCAACTACCAAAATGAAGAAACATTATGGCTTTTTCTGGAAAGGATGGTAATAGAAATCCTAGATGTAACTTCACCACAAACAGAACTGACCCCTTAAAACAGAGAATAAAGTTGTAAAAGAGAAGATCCAAACCAATACATTCATAAACAGGAGAAAAGAGGTACATTTCAATGCCGATGTAAGGATTTTCTCTGTCCTCCACTCAAACTATAAAGTCTTCAATGAGCACCTTCCCCCCTCCCAACAACAATTAACGACCAACCCATCGTGAGTGCCCACTGAGAGTGGGTTGAAGTTGGCTGCCTCCTGTCAACTCAACGGATGGAACTGTTCCCCCTACCCCCCCACTGCCCCCACCAGGCATTCTCTCCCGGTTGCCCCTAGTACTTCAGTGTACGCCATCTAAATAATAACCATAGAATTCAATTCAAATTGACAGAGATTCTTAGATAAAAATCCTTTCTATAATAAAGAAAACAAAGTACTTACCCCTGAGTAAATGTAGAATTAAGAATTCCAGGACCTTATTGAAGGAATTATTTGCATATTAAACTCAACTTCTCATTTTGCTAAATGTTCCTGGTTCCCTCTGGTGCTTTTCTCCAGAGTGAAGGAGAGGAAGTTGGGATTCTGAACAGTATTCTTTTTTTTAAGACAAATCTCTCCAACTGGGTAGGCACAGTGAAGAACTGAACTCCCTTTTGGTGGAAGAAGCTCAAAACAGGATTGTCTCTAATATTACAATCAAGGCCTCCTCACTCACTGACCCAAACTGTAAATGAAAAGCAGATTTGCTCAAAGAGCAAATGGTTGTTTCTGCTGGCCCCTGTGTGCAAGATGATGTCACAGTTTAGCATTGCCTCCGTTCTAGTTTTACATGAGCTTTCTGCATGAAGTACCTCCTCCCAGTCACCTTTGAGGAAAAGAGAACTAACATTTTCTGTTTTACACGTTGCCACAAGATTATGCATCGGTTGTTTAGGGTGAGTAAAAAATGAGAAATGCAATTAATTTTTACGCATACCACTTTTAAAATGTTAGTTCTGGACTATTTCCTTAACTGTAAATTCTGGAGTCTCTGTTTATGACACTCAAATAACACTGTCCAAATCCTATCTGAATTTTATATTTATAACATTGGAAGTGAACCTCTACCTTCTCTCCTGTTTAAAAAAAAAATGAATTTCAAAAAATATATAAAATACAAAATAACAAAAAGCAGTAAAATGGGGGAGAGAGGATAAAAAATGACCAAAAAAGCAACAATCTTCTGACTTTCTTCAGCAGAGGTATAAATATATAGTAAAATAACCTCTTGCTCTAAGTTAAAACAAAAACAAGAATGGAATGGAATGGAATAGAATAGAATAGAATAGAATAGAATAGAATAGAATAGAATAGAATAGAATAGAATAGCTGGAAGGGACCTTGGAGGTCTTCTAGTCCAGCCCCCTACTCAAGCAGAAGAACCTATACCAGTGATGGCTAACCTTTTTGCCATCGCGTGCTGGGAGGGGGCGGGGGAGGTTCGTGCACGCTCGTGCCCACACCCATAATTCTATGCGCCCCGCCCTGTGCATGGACCCACAACCCCCCTCCCCCCCTGCTCCTGGCATGCATTGGCCTGATAGGCCTGTTTTTCTTTCCCACCTGGCTCCAGTTCCTCTCTATGCATCTGGGGAGGGTTAAAACAGTCTTCCCCACCCTCTCGGAGGCCCTCCGGAGGCCTGAAATGGCCCATTTCCCAACTCCTGGTTGGACAGAAAGTGACTTTTTTGCTGTCCCCAGCCTTCAGAGCCTCTCTAGGCTGAGAATTATAAATGACACTGAGAAGCCACATGGCTGTGCTGGCTGGGAGGATGCTCACCTCCCTGGTTGAGAAGCCGCCTGGCTGCACTGGCCGGGAGGAGACTCAACCCCCTGGCTGAGAAGCTGCATGGCTACACTGGCCAGGAAGACACTTGCCCACCTGGCCGGGAAGATGCATGGCCGCACTGGCCGGGAGGACACTGGGGTCCCCATTTGTAACAACCAGAGGGCAAATGTATGCCTGTATGTACCTCACTAGTTGCTGGGCAATTTATCTACTCCACCTGTATTTATATATTCTTCAAATTATGTTTAAACTTTAAAAGAAATGGGAAGCTGACTTGCCACAAAGCAAAACACCATCCTCCAGAAAAACCATTGATTGATTGACTGATATTCCATCATTATTTGTATAAGTAATTCAAAGCAGCAAACATTCCAAATATCCCTCCTCCTTCTATTTTCCCCATCACAGTCCTGTGAGGTAGGCTGAGCTGAGAGAAGGAATGACAGGCCTAAAATCAGCCAGTCAGTTGTTAACTCACTGAGCCATTTCTGAACTTTTCTGCAATGTGAAAAAGAGAGCTATCTGCAGCCAGTATTTTGTTTAGAAGTGCGTCCACTTGTCTTGAAAAAGCAGAAAAATTATAAGCATAGGACTGTGCATTGCTATGGTGAACAGGGATGCATTTATCTGTAATTCTTTAAACAAAATATTGCCTTTTCTGGGGAAGAAAGGCAGCTGCATAATCCCAGGAAGCTGCATAATCGTAGGGGAAAAAATGGAGCTGCCTTAAAGAATTGCAAACAGATGCAGCATTCCTTTCTCTGTGCTCTGCAAAATATATTTTTTTGCATTTGAATAAAAAATGCAGTGATACAGTACAAGAGGGCAAGTAAGAATACACAATTAAGAAATGTTATTTGAAATAGGTGCTTTGTAAACTTATCTGTGGCAAGTCTTCCCGGCCACCGTTCTGCAAAAGCACAACAACAATAAATATGCATCAGAATCCAAATATAAGGTTCCAAATTTAGCTGACATTTATGGCTGTTTATTTTGTTTCTACTACTAGTAAAGAAATGAGTGAAAAATCATCATTTTTATAATTATTCCTGAAGTGATGTGTGTGTAAAAGGCAGCACTGATCACTGATCATAACAGCACAGGAACAGGCACTAAGCACCAGATCCATAGACGCAGGGATTTACCACACTAGATAGAACTCAAGGGATAGATCAGTGTCTCTCAGCTGAAAGATGTATGTATAACTCCCAGACTTGTCCAGCCAACCATCAAGGAGTTTCCACAGAAGATTGTGGGGAATAATAGAGCTAAGAATCTGTAGGAGTTCCAGATCCAGAAGGACAGGCAGGCATTAGATAATCAACCAGACACTGTAGTAGTAGACAAATTAATAGACAAAGACCAGAAGAGCTTGGGAGGCCACGCAAGTGGGGTGAGTGATGCTGAGTTGGCCACACCCACCCAGTCACATGACCACCAAGCCATGCCCACCCAGTCACATGACTACCAAGCCACGCCCACCTACACACATGACCACCAAGCCATGCCCACCAAACTGCACCCACCAAGCCACGCCCACAAAGCGGTTGTTAAAAAATTTGAATCCCACCACTGGATAGGGCCCATTGTTCAAGTTTGTCCAGATCTTTTTGGCTTCTTAGCTTGTCTTTACGCAGTTGTGCAAAGGCCTTCCTGCCAGTTTAGTATCAGCTGCAAATTGGCTGAGTTGCCCTTCTATTCCCTTATCTAAGTCATTAATGGAGATATTGAAGAGTACTGGGCCTAAGATTGAGCCTTGTTGTACCCCACTGCTTAATTCTCTCCATGTGGATGTAGTACCATTAAGGACTATTCTTTAAGTACGGTTTGTCAGCCAGGTACAAATCCATCTGGTGGTGATGTTGTCTATTCCACATTTTTCTACCTCCTAAATGCGGGAGCCAATCAATTTAAACCTTCAGTCCTTCCACTTGTCAGGTGGACCCGAAGGAATCTTTGCTCAAGATTTCCCTCCTCATTTCCATATTCAACAGAAATAAAACAAAAATCTAGTTTGCAGTTTGCAGAAATGGGATGAAAATAACAAAATGAAATTAAAATTAAAAGAAACAAATACAGAGTCCATCCCTTAGTGCAGAAATTAAAAACCTTGGCACCAAATAGGGATTCTGGCTTGCCAATCATATCTGGAAAAAAAAAGATCTTAAACTATCATTGGTTGCAGGACATTCAGTAATATAATGTGGCTGCAAAAAATAAAATCCAATTACAATAAACAAATCAAGTTTTTGAAATATCAACAATACAGGTAGTCCTTGACTTACAATCACAATTGAGCCCAAAATTTCTGTTGCTAAGTGAGACAGTTGTTGTGAATTATGCCGCATTTTATGACCTTTCTTGCCACAGTTGTTAAGTAAATAATTCCAATTGTTAAGTTAGTACAATGGTTGTTAAGTGAATCTGGCTTCCCCATTGACTGCATGTCATGGTCTTCCGGGTGCGCTTCAAGGTGTTGGTTATCACCTTTAAAGCGCTCCATGGCATAGGGCCTAGCTATCTTCGAGACCGCCTGCTGCCACCGACGATCTCCCATCGACCCGTGCGCTCCCACAGAGAGGGCCTCCTCGGGGTGCCATCAGCCAAACAGTGCAGGCTGGTGACCCCCAGGGGGAGGGCCTTCTCTGTGGGGGCACCTACCCTCTGGAATCAATTGCCTCCAGAGATAAGGAGAATCCAAGACCTCGGTGCCTTCCGCCGTGCCCTTAAAACCTTCCTTTTCCAGCAAGCCGGGCTGGCCTAATTTTTTAAGTGTTTTTAAGTGTTTTGTTTATTGTTTTTAATTAATGGGGCCAAATTTATATATGTATATTTTAACTGTATTTTAATATTTGTACTTGATGTTTTTACTTGGCTGTTCACCGCCCTGAGTCTTCAGGGAGAAGGGCGGTATACAAATTCAAAATAAAATAAAAAAATAAAATAAAAAGGTTGGAAAAGATAATCATGTGACACCAGGACACTGCAGTCATCAAAAATATGAGTCAATTGCCAAGCGTCTGAATTTTGATCACATGACCATGAGAATGCTGCAATGGTCAGAAGAGTGAAAAACGGTCATAAATCACTTTTTTTAGTTGTCAGTACCTATCTTTCCATCCCTGATAACATTTTCCTAATAAACACTATGGGAAAATTGCCACATGACTTGGACCAAATCAGGCTGTCTCAGATTAAGAGTAAATATCTTTGAAACATTTGTAATAAGAATTAAATAGTTGGCCATAATTTGAGTTTTCAACACAGGAAAGCTGCTGCCTTCAGCTAATCAAATGAAGCCTGCCATACGTTCCTTTATATTATTGCATTGCATTTAACATTTTTAGTTAAATCAATGAGTGGGTTAGCTATTTTGCAAAAGTTGGGCATAGCCACAGTTCTTAATTACTATTACCGTACTAGCTCAAGATTTGGACATTAAAGCTCATCTTGATAGTCTTATTGTCATTGTTCCTATGATTCCTTCTCTTTTGTGTGTAATATCCTATTGGTTTTAAAGCTTACCAACGTACAAGAACTTTATAAAGCTTATATCAAAATATTGTAAATGGGTAGCAAGATAAAGAGTTAGGACGTTGACTTACCTGAACGTCCGTTCTGAGAGTGGAGAGGCCAGTGGTCACACATGGGCCAATGGCACGATTCAGCCCAGATCAAGTCTGATAGTTGAAAGGCTCCTCCTCCTGTTGCTGCCTCCCAGCTTTCGGACGAGGGATGATCAGACTGACGACGCTCCAGCTGAGCTGAAATAAAGAAAGAAACAGTACACCGGGCGGAACGGACCGGCGGAAAAACAGGGTGGGGGTGACCACTGGCCTCTCCACTCTCAGAACGGACGTTCAGGTAAGTCAACATCCTTTCTTAGCGAGGGAGAGGCCAGTGGTCACACATGGGACATGCCAAAGCCCATTAGCTAAAGGGAGGGACCCGCCCGGGACATGGAGCCCCCATCAGCGCATACTTGTTGGAGCACTCGGCGACCGAAGGCCACCTCCGCCGAAGCGAACCTGTCTATTTTATAATGGCGGATGAAGGGGGTAGGAGACGTCCACGTGGCGGCCTGACACACCTCCTGAAGAGGAGCCTGGGTAGCCCAGGCTGCCGAGGTGGCCGCGCTCCAAGTAGAGTGGGCAGTCAGGTGACGAGGCACCTGTAAGTTTTGTGTTCCATAAGCGGTAGTAATAGTGGCCCTTATCCAGCATCCCACAGTCTGGGAAGATACCTTAAGCCCCAGTGTAGCCGGTAGGAATGACACAAAAAGGCTCTCCGATCGGCGGAAGGAAGAAGTCCGCCGTAAGTAGATTCGTAGAGCCCTGCGAACGTCAAGGGAATGCCAGGCACGTTCACGAGGGTGGGAAGGGTTGGGGCAAAAATCCGGCAGGACTAACTCCTGCGCCCGATGGAAGGGTGTATTCACTTTTGGGATAAAGGTGGGGTCCAAGTGGAGCACCACCCGGTCGGGGTGGAAAATACAAAGGTCGGAACGGGCCGAGAGGGCTGCCAGTTCCGATATTCCCCTGGTGGAAGTAATGGCGACTAAGAACGCCACCTTGTAGGAGAGAAAACGCAAGGCCACCATCCTGATGGGCTCAAACGGGCCTTGCGTGAGTGCGAGAAGGACCTTGGGCAAGTCCCAAGACAGGTACCGGTGAATAGGAGGGGACGGAGGTTGGAGGCGCCCTGTAGGAAGAGGCGTATGAGGGGTCTGTCCGCCAGGGAGCCCCGGGAACCAAAACACAAAATGGAAGATAAGGCAGCTACCTGTCTTCGTAGCGTGTTAGGAGCCAGTCCAGCATCTAACCCCTCCTGAAGAAACATCAGTACCTGTTTTGTTGACGCCGAACCTGGGTCCTGATGTCTCCTCGAACACCAATGAGCGAAGGATCGCCACGTGGCACCATAGATCCATCTTGTGGCTGGCCGCCGTGCAGCCAGGATGGTGTCGATGACTTGGTCTGGTAAGCGGGAGCCCTTCAGGAGACGCCGCTCAACCTCCAGGCAGTCAAGTGAAGCCAGTGGACGTCCGGATGTAGAAGGGGTCCCTGGCGTAGAATGACCTCCACAGGGGGAAGACGCCACGGAGGGAGAATTGACAGCATCTGGAGGTCGGCGAACCACGGGCGACGGGGCCAGTGGGGGGCAATGAGAAGCAGCTCCGCTTGTTCTGCCAGGAGTTTCCGGATGACCCTGGGGATAAGAGGGAGGGGGGAAGGCATAGAGAAGACCCGGAGCCACCTGCTGTGTAGGGCATCCACCGCCTCCGCTCTCGGGTCGGGAAACCTGGAAAAAAGTCGAGGTGTCTGTCGATTGGCATGAGTCGCAAAGAGGTCCACCGTCGGATCCCGGAAGCGAGCTGCTATCTGGAGAAACAGGGCTGGGTCGAGTTGCCACTCGCCCTGATCTATGACAGACCGGCTGAGCCAATCGGCCTGTGTGTTGGATTGTCCTGATATGAGAGAGGCCCGAAGGGACCTCAGGTGAGTCTCTGCCCAGGCTCCCAATCTCTCGGCTTCGTCCATCAGGCTGCGAGAGCGGGTCCCCCCTAGGCAATTTACGTGGGCCTTGGCAGCCACGTTGTCCATCCGAACTATGACATGACGGTCCAGGACCTGTGTTCGAAAGACTCAGAGAGCCAGGTGGATGGCTCGGAGCTCTAACCAATTGATGTTGTGGCTCAGGTCCTCCTGAGTCCAGCGACCCTGGGCCATGGTGGAATGGAGATGAGCCCCCCAGCCCTGGAGGCTGGCATCCGTCGTCAAGATGACAGGGTTGGCTTCCCGGAAATCCCTCCCCTTGAGAAGGGCCGGGGACAACCACCAGTGAAGAGAGAGTCAGACATTGGAGGGAATGGACACCATCCAGCTGGTGGCCAATAGGCGGCATTTCTGATACGGGAGAAGAAACCACTGCAGAGCCCTGCAATGGAGACAGGTCCAGGGAACGATCCCTATACAAGAAACCATCTTTCCCAGAAGTTGAGAGAGGGTCGCCAGGGAGACGGAACGTCTCCGGACGACGGACCTGACCAGAGACCGCAAGCTGGCCAGGCGCTCCTGGGAAAGGTAGACCCTGCTCTCGACTGTATCGATGATCGCTCCCAGATGTTTATACGGGTCATCGGTACCAGGTGGCTCTTGGCAATGTTGATTGAGAAGCCATGAGCCGTCAGGACCTGGAGGGTGGTATTCAGGTCCTGGCGCGCCAAAGCCTCCGAGCTCGACTGGATGAGGAGGTCGTCCAGGTAGCACTGGACCCTGACCAGGCGAGCTTGGAGGTGGGCCGCAAGAGCACCCATCAATTTTGTAAACACTCGGGGAGCCGAGGAGAGGCCGAACGGGAGTGCGCGATACTGGTAATGTTGACCCGCATGACAAAATCTGAGGAACTTGGAATATGCCGGATGGATGGGGACGTGTAAATATGCCTCTGTCAGATCTATAGATGAGAGGAGGTCCCCAGTCCGAATACCACCCAGAATGGATTGTAATGACTGCATTTTGAATCCGAAAGGAGCGCCTGTGGCCCCCCCAAAAGGAGCGTCTGGACTGGCCCCTCTGGGACTGGGGACCCTGGCGATCCGGAGGTCGGGAACGGGGGAAAAAGGGCCTCTGGTTTCTCGATCCCGAGAAGCCAGATTCGGGGTTGCAAAAGGAACGAAAGGGAATGGTGGAATGGAGTTCCGACCGACGGGACAGATTGGGGAGGATGCGCCTCTTATCTCTGGTTTCAATTAAGAGGGGCTCTAGAGACACCCCAAAGAGAGATGGTCCTGCAAAGGGAGATGAGGCCAGGCGCCATTTCGACTTGGCGTCCACCTGCCATTGGCAGAGCCAAAGGAGGCGGTGGGAAGCTACGGAGGCCCCAATGGATTTGGCCGCAAAACGTGACGAATTTAGCGTCGCGTCCACAGAAAATTCTAGGGCCGCCAAAATTTTGTTAATATCTTGCTGTGAGCGGGAATCCATCAGGGGAAGGCGGTCCCTGAGCTGGCGAAGCCACAGCATGGACGCCCTGTTAAAGAAAGAGGATGCCATGGCGGCCTTGGCCGCCAAGGCGGAGGCAAGATGGACCTTGACCAGGGAGTGATCAAGGCGCTTCTCCTCAGGACGCAGAGTCTCCTCAGGGGGCGCAGCCATGTTGGTGGGGCCCGAGAGAGCCACAATGGGTGGGTCAATTGTTGGAAGCTGTAACAGAGAGGAAATGTCAGGTGCAAGGTTATATAGACGCCTGTCTAGAGAGTTGGGATTAGGTCCCAAAACGGGACTGGACCATTGACGTTGGAGAACATCTTTGAAGAGTTTGGGTCCAGGAATCTCTTCCACCTCTGAAATGGGCTCCTCAAAGAGAGGAATTGCAGACCCAGATGGCTCGCCAGATGGCGGAGGGGCCTGGGGGACCCCTAGACGACCGTTGCTTTATGAAGGAGGGACCTAAACAATTGAGGCTTGAATAAGCCGACAAACGAAGGTTGGTCTGGTGCAAAGTCCTCATCCTCAGATAGATCCTGCTCCTAATCTCCTGGTCTAAAAGAGAGAGATGGTCAGAAGCAATGGAAGGAGCAACTCCCCCAGCCGGATTAGAAGGTTCATCATATCGAGACCCCTCCACATCAACTTGAGAAGAGGTGGAGTCAGCAACCCAGGACGAAGTACGTCGCTGGAGCTCTAGTTGAACCCCTTTCTGTATAGCCTGCTGGATGAATGATGCCAAATCAGGAGTTATGGAGAAACCAGCAGCTGCCTCTGTAGCCGAGCCTGCAGGAGGTGGGGGGGGCGATGAAGCCGTGACAGGAGAGGCTGCTCTCCGAGGAGAGGGGTCAGATGGAGGGCCAAACAAGGCTTCCTGGTCATCAGCCTGTAAGTGGGGCTCTGTAGGATTCCCATCAGGAGACAACTGGGGGAGAGGAGTCACAGAAGTAGCCCTGTCCCCAGAAGGAGTGGAAGCAGAAGGGAGGGGAACCGGGACTGATGCTGAAGGGGTTCCTGAATGTGAAGGGGCCTCCCTAAGAGAAGCCTCCCTAAGGGCTTTTTGGATGGAGCGCTCAATCGCTTCATGAAGGCGCTGCTCCTCTTTGGCCTTTGATGCTTGGGCCTTTGCCTCCTTAGAGGCCTGAGTCCCCTTGGAACGCTTTGGGGGCACTGCAGAAGAGGGACCTGGAGTTGTCTCGTCGGGAGCCACCCTCTTGGAGGATTTGGAAGGATGAGAAGCCATTGAGCCCTGTAGGGAAAATCGTTTGATACCAATTAATCAGAGATGGAGAAGGCTCCAGACTTTCCCTTTCCCCAAAATGGCGGCTCAGGCCTCGTGGAAGCTCAAATGAGTCCGTCAAATGGCGGCCGCTAATCACTGAAGGCCTTAACGGTCCAGAGGCCTAGAAGAGTCCCCGACCAGGCCTCCTGGCAACTCAAAGGAGTCTTCCAAAATGGCGGCCGACATTTACTGAAGGCCCTAACAGCCCAGAGACCTAGAAAGGCCCCGACCCTGATCGTGGCCCGACAGGGGAGAGGAAGGAAGTTAGGGCAAGGGGGAGACTCTTGCACCCACCCCCGAGGGCCTCCGATTGCGCCCGCCTTGCCTGACTGTTGCAATGTCCCACAAAGATTCGCGCTGGGTCAAACTGGCAAGGCAGGAGCGTGTGGGGAAGAAAGCCCCAGGGACGCTGAAAGCATTGCGCGAAGAGCGCGAACGCTGCTGCTCCGTCCAATTCGGCGAGGGCTGGCTGAGGCTCAACCCACCGATCGCCACCAGAATTGTCAGCTGAGAAGCGGCGAAATGTTGATTGTCCTGGCCAGTAAGTGCTCCAATGCAGCTGAGCGCAAGGACGACGGGCGGCTATCTCACGAGGGAGCCTGCTACCAGCATGACTGGGAGGCTCCGCAGCGGGCTCGGGCATGAACCGTTCTCGCCGCGTGAGGGGAGAGACTCACCAAGGAAGTCTCTATCCCCTTGATCGCCAAGCGATCTCCAGCTGCCAGGCACGAAGCCGGTATGCTGGGGATCTGCCTTGAATGTTCTTAAGGCAGACCCTGCAAAAATAGTGAAAATTGGAGAGAAATTCCCTCTAATGCAATATAAATGACAGAGAGGCTCAGTGGAGCGTCTGATCTGGTTCAGATCGAGTCTGAAAGCTGGGAGGCAGCAACAGGAGGAGGAGCCTTTCAACTATCAGACTCGATCTGGGCTGAATCGTGCCATTGGCCCATGTGTGACCACTGGCCTCTCCCTCGCTTAGAAGTGTCTATACTATACTTTTCCCAAATTTGGAATGAAAAATAAAGTATTGTTGCCTTTTGTCTTCTCTGCAAATGGTACTAATTTTCTGAACAGCAATGACCCTCACCAAAGGTAGTCTTCAATTATTTGATTGCATTTTGAATTGTGGTAAGAGAAGTTTATTCCTGGGAATCTGTCTTCTGGAGCTTGCATTGGAAAAGAAAGCAGGCCATTTATGGCTTATGAAAACATTCAAACATTAATGTAATCATTTCACTGAAAGGGAAATACCTCTAAGATGTTTGAGTCTTCCATTTCTTAATATCAGTCTTTTTGGAGAATGTGGGAGGGAGTTGTGTATTTATTTAGAAATTTTATATTGCCACCTATGACAATTCAAGGCAGCTTACAGGACATAAAAGCACAATATAAAAGAAATAAAAATAATAAATAATAAAAATAATAAAATAGAACAGCCACCCTGATCCCCACCCTGGGGACAACACAGATTCATACAAGCCATTTAATGGCTTTATCCTGCTCTGGGTTCTTTAGGCCCATTGGCAAAACCACATCTTCAGGGCCTTCCAAAAGAGTGTTAGAGTGAGGGCCAGTCTAATTTCCAGTGGGATGATGTTCCAGAAGGAGGGAGCCACCATGGAGAAGGCCTTTCTTATGGGTCCTGCCAAATGTATCTCCTTAGGGGACAGGACTCATAACATTTCTTGCCTCCCCGCTCTAGTGGGTTGGGTAGATGTGATCAGCAAGAGACCTTGTCCCAAGCCATGAAGGGCTTTAAAGGTGACAACCAGCACCTTGAATTGCACCCAGAAGCAAATCAGCAACCAACGCAGCTCCGACAGGAGAGGTAATACATGTGTACACCGAGGTCTGCACAAAACCAAGTGGGCCGTTGCATTTTGCACCAACTGGAGCTTCCAGATGTGGAGCACATTGCAATAGTCAAGATGGGAGGTGAGTAGGAAATGATTGAGGATTGTTGGTTCCAGGAAAGGGTGGAGCTGGCACATGACCCATAGTTGTGCAAAGGCCCTCCTAGCCACAACTGTCACCTGCTTTTTGAGCAGGAGTTGTGAGTCAGGAGAACCCCCAGATTACACAGAGGGTCTGTTTGGGGCAGTGTCACCCCATCCAAGAGCAAAGGTGGCAATTTTCCATGGGCCAAAGAATCCCAAACCCAGAGATCGTCAGTCTTGTCAGAGTCCAGTTTCAATCCGTTGCTCCCCATTCAGCCCCTAACAGCCTCCAAGCACTGTGAGAGGGAGGTCACAGCATTGCTTAAGTCACCATGGGTGGAAATATACAACTGAGTATCATCAGCATATTGATGATATCTGTTGTGGTCTACCAGCAGCCTGGGGAGCTGGCAGTGGAGTCGGACAGTGAGGAGGCTGGGGAGGAACATGGGCTAGTCCTGGAATCTGGGGAAGGCCCGGTGAGGGCTCTGCATCCGAGGCAGAGATGGGACCAGGGCCATCTGGGAGTGATGCATGGACTCCGGAGCCCTCAGAGTCAGACAACAGAGAGGCAGAGGAACAGGAGAAACCTGTGCACATATGTGCAGAGCTGCCAGAAGGCAAGATCAGCTAAAGCAAAAGGGAGTAAGGCCAGGAAATGATTGGCCCCTCCCATAAGACTTAAAAGAGAAACAGGCTTCTGGTTTGGCGTCGCAGCGATGCAGTCGGGGAAATAGCGGGCTCTGATGAGCCCCACGAAAACCCCGACTGGCAAACCGCCGCCGACAGGTCTGCGGACCGATCATGTCCTGTAGGGACAGGGGAAAGAGAGGGACCCCTTATTCGGCCGAGAGGAACAGGCAAGTTCCTCAAAGGCTGGAGGAAACCCTCAGAGTTGGTGGCGGGTGACGGTAGCCATGGCAGCTGCCACGAAGCCTGGACAAACCGGGACAAGAAATGTGCAGGAGGAAGGAAGAAAGGGAGACGTGCTTTGAAGCCGGGTGAGTGACACAAACCCAGGTGAGAAACAACAATTGTGTATTGACGTTTACAAATAAGACTCCCAGCTTTAATTAGCGGCTGAAGATCTGTGGGGTTTGAAGATTTTGTAAAGTAATGAAAGGAGTTAAAGACCTTTTAAGAAATCTATTTCAGCACTGATTGATTGGAATGAACTGACTATTAATTAATTAGAACTGGATATTTGAATTTTGTTAAATTGAAACAGATCTGATTTTTGGAAAAGAGAAAAGCGATAATTAAGGACTTGGCACCTTTAAAAGCCAGACAAAGAGATCAAACGTATAGCTACATAATTGCTTCAAAATGGCGATTGAATCTGTGACTAAGTGAAAGTGTGGACTGTAGAAATTCGCTCTCTCCTGAAAAAGAACCATTTTGACTCACTATTTATTTTGGATTACTTTGAAAATAACGATGGACTTTTGAATTTTGGAGATTCCTATTCTGTCTACTGATGGTTTTACAAAGAAAGAAGAAATACAATGGAACTAATAAACTTTTAGCTAATTTGCGTAGCAACAAAAGGAACAAAAGCAGAGCTGATGGACTTTACAGGAAACAGACTTTACAACAGAATTAAAAATGATATGCAGAGTTTTAAGCATGGAAGTATTGACTATGAATTGAAATACTTATGGACAGATAAGGAAATGAAGAAATAAAATAGATAAAATTAAAAGGCAATGTTTAAATGTCTAATTGTCTAAATGGTTAAATGGTTAGCTTTAATTTGTCAACAAAGTGGTGAAGAATAACTATGTTTAACTGTTAATGATTATATATGATACAATAAGGTGCACAGATTGAAGTAACAATTGAGATTGAACTTAACATATGTTGGAAATGACTAGTACCAAGAAACAGATGGGGAAACACCCTGGAAGAGTATATTTGGAAATAGTGGATTAATAAATAAACATATTGAAAAGGAAATACTTAAAACAAAATATGCTGGTTATCAGCTTAATTAAAAGATGGAGATGTGGAGGAGAATAAGCTGGAAATCAGCTAAAATAAATGATGCTGGTAAATCAGCTTAATAATTGTTGGGAGTAAGGAGGAGTATATGCTGGATATCAGCCAAAATAAAGCATGCTGGAAATCAGCCAAAACAGTGGAAAATGCTAGAAATCAGCCAAATAATAGTTGGAGTGATGGAGGAGAATATGCTGAAAACTCAACCAAAATAAGTAATGCTGGAAATCAGCCAAATAATAGGTGGAGTTAGGGAGGAGAATGCTGAAAATCAGCCAAAATAAATTATGCTGGAAATCAGCAAAACAACAGTTGGAGGTATAGAGGAGAATACATTGGAGAACAATTATTAAAATTGTAAAGTAAATATATAGATTAAGAGATTAGATCATTTTTGTGTTTTAATGTTGGTGTTAAAAGGAGCAATGGAGAAAAATTTAGAAAGAGCTGTATTGAATTTTGATTTATAATTGAATATAAAAATGAGCAATGTTTAGTAGGAAATTAAGATTTATGGCGATATAATAGAAAGACTTAAATTAGGATGTTGGAATTTATGTTAAAAATATTTGTTTTTATTTGTAAAATCAGTCTACCTATTTGTGACCAGACCAAGACTTCGTACTTGAAAGATTTTTTTTTATGTTTATGTTTGAAAAAAAATTAATTTAATTTAATATTTAAATTTATATACCACCCTTCTCCCAAAGGACTCAGGGCGGTGAACAGCCAGAAGTAAAAAACATCAAATACAAAATATAAAAACAATTTAAAAATGAATTAAACAATTTGGCCCGACAGTTAAAATCCCCCATTAAAAATCCAAATTAAAATACACAGTTGGAGAGATTAGGCCAGCCCGACTTGATGAAATAAAAAGGTTTTGAGGGCCCGACGGAAAGTACGTAAGTCCGGAATCATCCGTATCTCCAGGGGGAGCTCGTTCCAGAGGGCAGGTGCTCCCACAGAGAAAGCTCTCCCCCTGGTGGCCACCAGTTGGCATTGTTTGGCTGACGGCACCCAGAGGAGCCCCTCTGTGTGGGAGCGTACTGGCCAGTGGGAGGCTCTCGGTGGCAGAAGGCAGTCCCGTAAATATCCCGGCCCTAAGCCATGGAGTGCTCTAAAGGTGGTCACCAACACCTTGAATTGCACCCTGAGGACCACCGGGAGCCAGTGCAACTCACGCAGGAGAGGTGTTACATGGGAGCGCCATGACGCTCCCATAATCACCCGCGCGGCCGCATTCTGGACCAGTTGGAGCCTCCGGGTGCTCTTCAAGGGGAGCCCCATGTAGAGAGCATTGCAGTAGTCCAGGCGGGAAGTGACGAGGGCATGAGTGACCATGCGTAAGGAGTCCCGATCCAGAAAGTGACGCAACTGGCGAATCAGGCGAACCTGATAAAAAGCCCCCCTGGCCACGGCCGTCACATGCTCTTCTAAAGGCAGTCATGCATCCAGGAGGACACCCAAGTTGCGAGCCCACAATAGTCAGAGAAGGCACCAACTGACTATATCGGGACGCCGGAAGCCACAGCCACTCAGTCTTGGATGGATTGAGCTTGAGTCTGTTTCTCCCCATCCAGATCCGTACGGCCTCCAGACACCAGGACATCATGTCAAGGGCATCATTGGGGTGGTCCGGGGTGGAGATGTACAGCTGAGTTTTATCAACATACTGATGGAACTTCACCCCGAAACCACGGATGATCTCACCCAGCGGCTTCACATAAATGTTGAACAGAAGGGGCGAGAGGACGAACCCCTGCGGCACCCCACATACAAGGCGCCTCGGGGTCGACCCCTGGCCCCCCATCAACACAAACTGCAACCGGTCAAAGAGGAAGGAGGAGAACCACCGCAACATGGTGCCCCCCCACCCCTAACCCCTCCAACCGGCGCAGCATGATACCATGGTCGATGGTATCAAAAACCGCTGAGAGATCTAACAGGACCAGGACAGAGGAACAGCCCCTGTCCCGAGCCCTCCAGAGATCATCAACCAATGTGACCAATGCCATTTCCGTGTTGTGCCTAGGCCTGAAGCCTAACTAGAATGGATTGAGATAGACTGCTTCATCCAGGTACTGGGGGAACTGTCGCGTCACCACACTCTCAACAACCTTCGCCACAAAGCGAAGGTTGGAGACTGGACGATAATTTGTTAAAACAGCCAGGTCCAAGAAGGGCTTCTTGAGGAGAGGCCTCACCACCACCTCTTTCAAGGCGGCAGGAAAGTAGCCCTCTCTCAAAGAAGCGTTAACAACCCCTTGGAGCCAGCCTCGTGTAACCTCCCGGGAAGCCAGCACCAACCAGGAGGGGCACGGGTCCAATAAACATGTGGCCATGCTAAGTCTACCCAGAATCCTGTCCACGTCTTCAGGGGTCACTGGGTCAAACTCCTCCCAGATAACACTCTCAAGACCTGTCTCCATCACCCCACCTGTATCTACCCAGTCAGAGTCCAGGCCTTCCTGAATTTGAGCGACTTTGTCATGCAAATACTGCACAAAATTCTCAGCCCTGCCCTCCAAATAAAAAAAAAATCCAAAAAAAAAAAAGACTTAAAAGAGAAACAAAGGCACTTGGGCCTTTTTGCAGGAAAGCAATGTTGCTAACTCTGTTTCCAGTCGGCGTCTCTTGTTTGTTTCTGAACTTTGTGGGGCTTTGCCAAGTAAGGCCTTTGGCAGGGTGTCAAAGAAGATAAAGGTTGGTAATTATCCTGAAGGACTTCTTCCGAAGGACTTGCTTTGCAACTAATTGGGACTCAGCTGGGAATGAACGTAATTCTCAGCTGTTACAATAAAATAGGTTTTTTGGGGACTAATTGTGCATTGTAATGACTTAGTAAGCCTAGGTCACAACACTTAAGCCCAACCCTGGTGAGAAAGCTGGGGTTCCACCTCAAGATTTTAAAAAACCCAATTGCATCTGTCAGCTGGATGGGTCCGTTGTTGGCAGGATCCCAGTCACATTTGCCACTGAGCCTCTGGAATTAGCCATGGGGAGCCACACTGAGACTTTAGTTTTTATAGTGGCACCTGGGATGGAATTGTCTTAGGGATGATGTGGCTGAAATGATGGAACCCACAGGTGAACTGGAAGGAGGGACTTTTGAGATTCCAAAGAGGGGAACCAGCCCCCTGCCGCAGCAGCCATGAACAGGGAGATGGGCCAAATAAAGAAGCAGCTGCGGCCTTGAAAGGGCAAGCCGCTGCAGGGCATACCCTGAGAGTACCGGGACCTAGCTGAGGTGTTCAGTGAAGCGGGCTTGGATGAACTTCCTCCCCATCAACTCACGGACTGCAACATTGAGATTGTCCCTGGAACTAAGCTGCCAAAGCCGAAAAACTGTATTCCATGACTCCCAGGGAACTGGAGGAGTTACAGGCCTTCATAAACAAGAACCTAGCCCAGGGCTTCATCCAACTGGCTAGACCCAAAGTAGCTGTTCCAGTGTTGTTCTGGGAGAAGAAAGATGGGTCTCTTCACTTGTGCATTGATTATAGAGGTCTGAATACAGTGTGCGTGGAAAATCCTCTTCCCCTCATGAAAGACAGACTAACCCACCTGTCCAAGGGAAAAGTCTTTTCTAAGTTGGATCTAAGGGAGGCTTATTACAGTCTCCCAATAAAAGTTCCTTTTGAAATGCTGCTTGTTTCAAGAGTTCTGCTTTATTGAGGGAATAGGAGAGGCAAGTCCTTACAGGAACATAAGTAAATTATCAGTTCTGAAATTCATCTTCAAATGGGATTCAGTGATATTAAAAAAAAAACTGGCACTGCTTCTGCCATGAGTATTTTGGCCAGGAAATGTGGCTTTACTCTGATCAGGGCTGCATGAAAAAGCAGAGTTAGGACTTTCTGTAACTCTGCTGACATCTAGGAATCATCTGAGGTTTTCTAACTCAGGTTTGCCAATTTCAATTGTTTACCTCCCCAAGTATTCTTGGACTGGAAAAGCTGGCTATAAACTTATTTGCATACATCTAAATTTAAAAATATATTTTTAGAGTGCAGTTAATGTTTTGATTTTGATCCCGTTTGTGCTGCTATGATGTGTTCCCATGACTACAATTCTCTCTTTATTATCATGATAAAAAAGAAACAAATGAGTATTTTTCGTTCAAGTCTTCTGGCTGTATAATATCCAGCAAACTCCCATCCACTATGTAATTTTTAGCTCTGATCCTTCTAAGTTAGTAATTTCCTTCACAGATACCCATTGCTAACCATGCTGCAAGCCAGATAGTGAAAGTCACCTGAAAATATATAAAGGATGGAGTTTGTGTTACAATATCATGACATTTCATCTGTTGTCCACCACTCATACTAATAATGTATTTATTTCTATACATATCATATGTTCAATTTTAAAAGGAAAAACTCTAAAATTTGATGGCCCCCAGGAGGTGTCTTCTCTGCTCACCTTATACTCTCCATGCTCTCTCTTTGATAAGCTTCCATCTGTTACTTCTTCTCCAGATTTAGATGCTTTGGAAATAGATTGAGTTTCTCCTCTCTGTGATAGCCCCTCAAAAATTGGAACACTGCTATCACATCACTCTAGTCCTTCTCTTCATTAGACAGTAGACATACCCAGTTCCTGCAACCATTCATGGTTTAGCCCCCAGCCCTCTTATCATCTTTGTTGCTTTTCTCTGCATTCTTTCTAGAGTCTCAACATCTTTTTTATATTATGGTGATCAAAACTGGACACAGTATCCAAGTGTGGTCATCTATATGAAACCGTTGGGTGAGATCATTTGTCACCATGGAGTGAGATATTGTTGTGACCAAGGCTTATTGAGTCATTACAAGATACAATTAATCCCAAATAAACCTATTTTATTGTAACAGCTGAGAATCACGTTCATTCCCAGCTGAGTCCCAATTAGTTGCCAAACAAGTCCTTCGGAAGAAGTCCTTCGGGATAACCACCAACCTTTATCTTCTTTGACACCCTGCCAGAGGCCTTACTTGGCAAAGCCCCACAAAGTTCAGAAACAAACAAGAGACGCCGACTGGAAACAGAGTTAGCAACGTTGCTTTCCTGCAAAAAGGCCCAAGTGCCTTTGTTTCTCTTTTAAGCCTTATGGGAGGGGGCAATCATCTCCTGGCCTTGCTCCTGAGTTGTCCCTTTTGCTTTAGCTGCTCTTGCCTTCTGGCAGCTCTGTGCATGTGTGCACTAGGAACAGGCTCCTCCTCTTCCTCTGCCTCTCTGCTGTCCGACTCTGGGGGCTCCGGAGTCCGTGCATCACTCCCAGATGGCCCTGGTCCCATCTCTGCCTCCTACGCAGAGCCCTTGTCCGGGCCTTCCCCAGACTCCAGGACTGGCCCATGTTCCTCCCCGGCCTCCTCACTGTCCAACTCTGCTGCCAGCTCCACAGGCTGCTGGCAGACCACAATATTAAGCATCTGGTGCACCCCAAGTCTAGCAAGGCCCTCGGTTTGACTTTCCTCCTGGAGCTGGGGATTAATAGTTCTAGGGGCAGGGTGACCGGATCAATTGGTCCTCTTACCAAGGGGTCATCTTTGAGCCTTTGTCAGATGGCCCGTGATCTTCTTTGGATGGGGTCGGAGTTCCCCTCCGGATTTCTAGGAGGGACGGAACTCTATGACCTTGCCGCTCTTCAAAGCCATGTCTTTGGCACACTGCATGACTTTGGCTGGTTTTCCTCCAAGAGGGCGGTCTCCCTTCTTTGCTGGGGTTTTCATTCAGGGGCTGGGTGGCATTCTTTGCCATATTTGAAGCAGTTGATTTAGCATGGTGGCACTGCTTGCGGTTAAGTGGCATCTCACTTCTCATTGGGTGGGGACCACTTCCAGACTTGGCTGGACCAGTACTGGTTCCTTGTTTGGTCAATCTCTGCCTCTTCCACAAGGATGTACCAGTCATGGAGATGATTCAGGGCCTCATGGGTGATGCAAGCGTAGTAGAAGTTGTCATTCAGCCCCTCCTTGAAGCAGTTCACAAAGATGTCTTCTGGCCAATCCACACATCAAGCCAGGTCTCGGAACTCCTCTGTGTACTCAGCCACTGGGCAGTGACCCTGCCTCACAGTCTTAATGTAATCCTTGGCTTTGTGGTCGGTCAACCTCCATCTAAGAGTTGTCATAAAGCAATCAAAGTTCCAGAGCTCCAGGGCATTCCATTGTGGAGGCTCACCATTCATCTGACAGCGGCTCCCTCCAGAGCCAGGGTGGCGACCCTTACTCTGGTCCCCTAGGTTGGGAAATCTTGCTCATATTCCTGCATGTAGGTGAGGACATGGGCAAGGAAGAACCTATGCTGGGGGTCCCTAACAATTTTGATGCCCAGGGGGTGCTTTTCATTCCAGCTGGAGCTTTCTGGCTCCAGCCTTAGGGGAGTTCGTGGCACCCAGGTCTCAGCAAGGGGGAGTTGCAGGGGTGGCAGCCACTCCATCCATCCCAGGGGCATTTGTGGGAGAGTCCGCTCATCCTCCGTCAGTTCCTTGGGCCGTTCCTTGGGCCCATCCATGTGACCCATGACATCTCGGGCTTTTAGGTTCCAGAAAGCCTCCAGTACAAAGTGCATAGCATGCTTCATGAGGCAATTATTTCGGTCCGGCTCCTCATCTAGGTTATCATTGTCAGACAAGGCTTGCAGCTCACATCTCCAGCCATGTGTCGGTTGCCTCAGGTGACGGTGACTCCCTTGGTCCTCCCTTCCCAGTTCTCCTTCTTCCCTACACTGACAGACCATCTCGGCTTCGCAAAGTCTTCCAGGGAGCCAGTTCCTCCATCTAGCCTCCAGAGGCTGTATCAGTTTGAGTTATGGTGGAGGTTTTCCCCTAGTGCTCAGCTTCTCCATGTTCTCTGCTCAGTCAGACATTCTTTGCAAGGTCCCCACAGTAGAGTGAAACTTCTCTGGGGTGACCACTTTGCAGATCCTGCCTAATTTAAGGGCTTGCCTCTCCTATACCCTCAAGAAAGCAGAACTCTGGAAACAATCAGCCTTTCGAAAGGAAGTTTTATTGGGAGATAGTGATAGAAAGAAGAGTAGGCAGGATCTGAAGTTCCCACTCAAAACCATTTGATTAAAAGATGCAGAAACCCTTTCCTTCTGTCCACTCCAAGGTGAGCCAATCCACAGGTGTGAAGTTGTTGCGAGAACTTCGAGCTGAGAAGGTGATAAGAAATTGTTCTCAGGTGACGCTTGTTCGTTCCTCAGTAGCTGAGACAAAACAGATGGCCCCAGGCTCGTCCTTCCCATTCCCAAGAAGGGAAATCAAAGTAAAGGAAAGATCAGAAACAGGAAAGATCATAAAATGTCCTCCAGGCCCCTTCCTATGGCAGCATCCCAATAGGGATCTATGGGAACCTTTGAAAATGATTATTACATATCACATTGTTTTTCCATGTTTTTCTCGAGCATAAGGACATGTATGCCATTGACAGCATAACTCTTGTTTTATTTGATTACCTATTGAGAATCTAAGATGGCTGCTTAAGGCTGTACAGCTGCAGTTCAAGAAGCAGAGGATGGAACAGGGGAGGGGGCCAGAGAAGATTTAAGAACTTCTAAATTTTACTGCAGAACAACCAAATGTGCTTTTAAGGAAACTTGGGATTCTAAATATCTACCCTAAATAGGGCCATTTTGAAGCAAAAATTAGTATTGCCCTCAAATATATATATACAGGTAGTCCTCAACATATGACCACAACTGAGCCCAACATTTCTATTGCTAAGTGAGAAATTTGTTAAGCAAGTTTGCCCCATTTTATGACTTTTCTTGACACATTTGTTAAGTGAATCACTGCAGTTGTTAAATTAGTCACACAGTTATTAAATGAATCTACCTTGCTTGTCAGAAAGTCACAAAAGATGAATACGTGACCCTGAGACACTGCAACTGTCATAAATGTGAGTCAATTGTGAAGCATCCAAATATAAATCACAGGGCCATGGGGATGCTGCAACGGTCATAAGTCACTTTTTTCAGTGCCATTGTAACTTCAAACAGTGACTAAGCGAACTGTTGTAAGTCGAAGATTATGTGTCACACACACACACAAACACACACTGTAGATATCAATTTAGAAACCCATACCAGTGAGATTCCTGCTTTACTTGCACACTTTGAGATTACATCTTTCAAAATCTCCCTCTGTCATTCATTTGCATTGACTACTTTCTATTATTTGCTCTAAACTTGCACAAGCATCCCTAGATATAAACTGCATTGATATGGCAATCTCTATGGCAAATCATGACTCAAAAGGACAGCATCGTTCACATGATTTCCATTTGAAGATAGTAAGGGAGTGGTAGCCAAGATGGAAGAAATGTAACAGACCTCTTCAAACTAACATTTTTTTTAAAAGCTGTAAGCTTTAGCAAAATGTAATCTTTTAATAAATTCTGTTAGTCTGAAAGAGCTCTACCAGATTGCTTAGATTGTTTATTTCCATTTGATGGCTGTTTGAAAGGAAGTACCCTGAATTATTAGAGTGTTCATTCTCAATGATTTCTTCAGATTTTCATGGTATGTTATTGTATAAAAAAAAGCTGCTGACCCACATATTCCCAAATAAAAAACCTAATTCACATGACATTCAAAAATATCTCCAGATTTCTAATCTTCTAAAAAGAACACAAATCAAATGATATAAGTTCTCCTGCTTGAGCAGGGGGCTGGACTAGAAGACCTCTAAGGTTCCTTCCAGCTCTGTTCAACTATTCAACAAATATGAGTTGAATTCTTCATAGTGGCAGTATATTCTTATCTTGGGCATGTAATGAGACATTAGGCCTCTGTGAATTAGCAGTGTCTGATTCAAATAGTAAATTCAAGCTTCTGAAATGGCTTAATTCAATTTGATTTTACTCTTTGAGCTTCAAAATCCAAGTTATTATTTTTTTTTAATATACTTTATTAAATTTTTCCATTATAAAAGAAAGAAAAAAAAGATATACAATCTCTATCTCCTTCAGAGGTACAGTGTTTATACAATTTAGGGAATCATACGTCAAATAAACTTCATCCTTAGCTGTTCAATATTCTATGCAATATTCTATGCAAATTATTTATTTTTATTCTATTGAAAGAATCAGTTTGAGTCCATCTTTTAAGCTGGAAGAAAAATAGCATGCAAAAAAATGTAAGTCGAGCTGCTAGAAAGGAGGCTCTGTTTATTTCCCAATAACAACAGCAAGTGAGTTCTTAGGGACAGCTGGCAAACGGGTTGTAAGTTAGTGAGTTTTAACATGTTTCTCAGTTCTTTGTTATTGATGTGTTGGTGTATGTGTGAGTATGTGTTCCTTCCATGTTCCTTGGGCTGGAGACAATACTCTAATTGCCATTGCAGGTTTTCCTTTTGTTGTGTATGAGGTTGCGACTGGTCCTTGGAGCAAGAGGAAATGTAAATGTAAGTGTTTTTGTTTTTCTAATTTGACTCTAGCCTACATAATCAATTTCAGCCCTTTATTTAATTGGCTTGTCTATTCAGAGATCTCTTTAGCTACACAGAATTTTCTGAATGAGAGTCCGGTTTTATACAGACAAGCCTTTTGAATGAAACATAGTCTCCCTAAGCTGGTCTGAGGACTGCCTTTGTGGAGGAAAGATGGGAGAGGTTTCCTGCCTATTCTTAGAGGATTTTCTTCTCTTTTGGGAGATCGTCCTTGAGGAAATATTTTACTCTGGGGGGGGGAGATTTCCTTTACAATTCAAAATTTGGTCTGAAATGTTTAATTGTGAGCCCAGAGAGCTGGACAGTCAAGTTTGATTATCCCATCAATGGGAAGATGTGTCTCTATTTGCTCCCCCTGCATCAACCTGTCTACTGTGCCTGGCACAATCTCTTAATTCTAATTGGCATTATCTACTTCTGCCAACTTTCTTCACCTTGCCTGATCACCATAACTAACCCAAAAATGTACAGTGGTCATGTAATATGAATTCAGAATTAAGAGACTATGCCAGATAAGCAAGGGGGGCTTCGGCAAACAAGCAGATAAGATTGCTGGTAGAAGCAATTGGCTGGCAATTAGAAGATAGTGGAACTGCAGGAAGGTGGGTGGAAGCAGGAAATCCAGGCAGTGAAACTGACTGACTGAAATGGGTAGGCTGGTGAAGAAACAGACAGTGCCAAGTCAAATTCATGATTGCACAAACTGAAGCTATTTACAGGAAGTGAACCTTGGCAGGTATGAAAGAAGCAAAAAGATTTCTTGTACTTCACCCATTTCTTGTACTCTTGCACTCAACAATTCAGCTGGATCATTATGACAAGATAGGCACAGAAAGATAGATATTTTTCAATCATAATGGTAGATCCTGCAAATGGACAGACCCAGCAAAATGGCAACAGTTGAATATTTATCTTTCTCAGGCTCTTTTGAAACAAAGCCATTGCAGAGGCAAGCCAATTCTAAGAGAGAATGAGAAAAAGCATAGCAGCATAAAAAAGCAAGAACACAACTCATATTAAAAGTTCGAACCTCCCCAGGCTCAAGGTTGACTCAGCCTTCCATCCTTTCTAAGGTAGGTAAATTGAGGACCCAGTTTGTGGGGGCAATAAGCTGACTTTGTATAAATATACAAAAGTATGAAGGCTATTGCTTAACGCATTGTAAGCCGCCCTGAGTCTCCGGAGAAGGGCGGCATATAAATCATTTTTTTTTAAAAAAATGGTTATGAGAATCAGAGGATTTACTGAGATGATGACTTTTATTGGCTAATTGCTCATGTCTGCTTATAGAACCCATCATCCCTCCTCAACATGCTCCACTGCAGAAGTAACTGCTCTATTATGTACAGTATTACCAAGATTAGAAGCAACAAAAACTCCCTTATAGCATCAAACTAATTTAAATTGGTGGCTTACAGTTCAATTCAACTCTTAGAATGGATCCAATGGTTTCAGTCAAGGTTCCTTTCCTTACTGAATCTTATAATTTTTGCAAACTTCTTTGCTCCTCTGCTACCATTTCTTCCATCTTGGTGTTAACTTGCTCACCTTCTGAAGCTTCAGGCCTCTCTAAAATGTATGAACTACATTTATAGCTGTTATAGAATTATAGAAATACCGTATTTTTCAGACTATAAAACGCACTGGTGTATAAGATGCACCAAGATTTCAAAGAGGTAAACAAGAAAAAAATGTTTTTATCCTCCCTGCCCCCCCAGGAGCACTCTGCAAGCCTCCCAAAGCCTCTGCATGCGCTGTTTTTGCAAAAAATGGGCCCATTTTTCACCTGTTTTCCCCCAAAACTGGTGTTTTTGCCCTCCCTAGCCCAAAGGAGCACTCTGCAGGCCTCCCAAAGCCTCTGCATGCCCTGTTTTTGCGAAAAATACACCCATTTTTTGCAAAAACAGGACACATGGGGCAGGGCTTCAGGAGGCCAAAAATGGCTGTATTCTGTGCATAAGACACACCAACATTTCCCCCCTCTTTTAGGGGGGGGAAGTGTGTTTTATACTCCAAAAGGTACAGTAGTTAAATAGTTAAATTATTATTAATTTGTGCAACTCAATTATTTTAAGAACAGTCAAGTAGATAATTAACATTCCTGAAATAATGAATGTTAAAACACCTAGCTCTTCTCTGAAATCTTTTGAAATAAAACATTCTATTTAGAACACCTCCAATTTCATTGAATTATAGTTTATTTTATAACCACATATGTTATAAAGAATATGATACGATATGTTCTCCTTGCTTCCCACCCCCAATTTTTGCAAGCCGTCTCCTCCTCCCTGTCCCCCCTCACTCCTCCTCCTTCTCCACTCCCCATCTTCTCCTCCTCCTTCTCCTCCTGAACTATCAGATGAGGTCTTCTAGTGGTTTCATGTAGAGCTTAAACATCTATTTATGCATCTTTAATACAACGTCATCTAGCTGGAGAAGTAAAGAATTCATGAAAGTCATATCTCTAAGCAGAAATTGCAAGAGAGGTAACCAACAAAACATATTATGATACTTCCCCAATATAAACTATTATGAAGTATTGACTCTTGAATTGATTCAACTCAAAATATGTTGCCTTTGAATCACAATCTGAATGGAATCATGCCACTCTCAAATCTGAATTGGAACTTGGTTTATACAGTATGTGCCCAAGTATAAAACAGTAGATTTTGGACAAAATGTTACAAATGCTTTTTTTTTCTCCTACAGAGATTTCTAGCCAAAATTTCAATCAGTCATCCCTTTTACATCCCCATCTATTCCACCCAAAGGATTCCAAATTCTTGTCCAACTGTTACTTTACATTCCATCACTATGGAGTTTTTGAAGAGAAGATTTTTTTAAATGAAACCTTAGCTCACAATTTTTGTTGGCACATTATTCCTGCCTTGCTAGACATTCTTTCCTTTGGTGGAGTGTTGGATTTTTCATGTTTATAGTGTGGGTTGGCATTAGGTGACAAAATGCACAACTTAATAACTGGACAGAAAACTGAAGAATCATCTGCCTCCTTGAAAATTTTCAAAAGCCATCTTTGTATCCTTAATGTGACCAAGTCTTAGTGTCCAGGTAAAGGAACAATGGGCAAATGATGTCCTAGCATCTTAGACTAGACTTTTGCACAGAAATGAGACTATTGCCCAAAGTGAGCAATTAGATTTGTTGGAATATTCTACATGGAGTCAGACAGACTCCAGTTAACCACTTCATTAAAGGGTGTTGGTTTGTTTTTTTGAGGTGTACTCTGTCATGCAAGACCGACCTGTTCTGAACAAGGAAGAGGTGGAGCAGTATTAGATGGTTACTGTTACTATTTCCCAACCTTTTCAACCCTCTATGGTCAAAGCAATGGAAAAAGGACCTCAGTTTTCACCATAAAACACAACAAAATCATATGTATAAGACCTACCCTAAATTTATTCAGGAGGAAGGGATGCATATCAAAGGTGTGGCACCCAACAGCATCAGACAACTGCACATTTGTTTCCTTCCATCCCTGCCTGCCTTTCAAGGCAACCACCAAACATCATTTAAATGGCAAAGATGACTCTCAAACCAATTCAGGCAGGATTCCCAAGAACTATGAATAACTTGCCTTTGCCCATATTGACATTGCTCTTTTCCTACTAGAATTCAATGTCCTTAGTGAATAATTTCCAGTGGAAAAAAATTAAGGTCAGGGCATTTCTCCATTATAAACATATCATAAAACACTCCCTTGTCATGTAGAAAAGAACAACTGTTATGATGGATGCAAATGACTGAGATAAAAATGGGGTTTTTGCTTTTTGTTATTTTTGCACAAATAATTAGTATTACAGTACTAATAAAATACTTTTTAAAAAATGTACTCCATTAAAATATTTGCTATCAGTAAAAATGGAGCCCAAAATGTGAATATAACACAGATTTTCCACGATTTTTTGTTGTGTTAATTTTTTCAGAAAGTATTTTTTCTCACATTTTTAAACACCATTGATCCAATTAAAAATGTACAGCACCCAGATTTTCTTTATCTAATTTTATTTCATTTAATTTAGCTTTCATAAAATGAAGAAGGTTTTAACTTCCTGGATTTTTATCTTTATCACTAGATATATCTTTGATTTCTAGTCTTCCATGGAAAACAAATATTCAAATTCAAGTTATTATGCACATAACTAGAAAGCTAATCTATACCCTTCTGATACTATACCTTCACAGGTATTCTGGTTCCTTTTTAAGACTAAATACAGTTGTAGTCCCACTGTAAAATCCTGTAAAGACATATCTAGAAGAAGCTGGGCTGGATATCTATTTTGTCCCTTATTTTTATATATTGGTCTTAAAAGCATATAAAATCAATATAGGTAAGGTAAAATTCAATCACTTAAAGAACAAAGTACTGAATTTGGTTCATTTGAAACCAGGACTAGGTTAGAAAATGCAGAAAAAAATTACTCAGCAGTGGTAAATTTTCCCTTAGCAATTTTACTTCATAGAATAAAATAAAAGTAAAAATCTGTTTTTCCATTCCTTGCAGTAATCATATTTATCTACAAGTTTAAATTTTGGGTGATCAGTGTATGTGAGAAAGGGATTAGGCCACAACCTGATTCTACTTTTCTCAAATGTAATGTCAACTCTCTAAACTACTCTAGCTGAAGCCATATTTTTCTTGCTTCATTTCTTAGTTGCCATGCTTATGGGGCAGAGTGGGGCTTATGGAATGTAGAGTGTTTTCCTCTAATGTGCCAGACATAACAACAATAAGTCTCCTGAGAACCAAGGCCAGATCAACATACTCTAGCAATGGCAGGAGAGAGTGCGAAGAAGTTCATCATCTGCTTGGTTGGCTAACGTGACCTGTGACACAAAGGGGGTAGGTAGTATCTATTCTTTAATTATACCAAAGTGCGGGAATTATTCAGTGTTGGTTTCACATCTGACCATGCCAATATGATGTACCCAATAAACAGGATTCTTGAGGAAGCCGTGGCCTCAGAGTCTTGAACTGATTCGAAGCATTACTTGGAACCATGACATGTAAATTTAGATGTTTTAGAAGAAAATTTTGTCAAGTTCTTGGTGACTTCATAGACACAGTTTTCTTGCCCATTGACTAAAACTGGTATGCAATTTTTGTACTTACCCAGCCTTGAATTGAAAATCTTTAGCAGTACCAAGTCTGACCTGATAGAGCTTTGCTCAATTGACTAAATCAATTTCTTAATAGTGGGAGAAATTACTATTGTCTTAACAAATTGATTATAATGCTATCTCTTTTTATACTGACTAAACTTTTTTTAGTTCCCAATATTGTAAAGTGCTCTAATTTTAATTAAAAGTATTTATTTAATGTTTCAAGAGTGGATGGAAGACTTAGGTATAAACTTGGAAGTACAGTTTGAAACCATCAAATTATCAGTACCTGAATAAGGAATACTTAACCTTGTAGGAACCCCCCCCCTCCCCAGAATAAAATATTATTTATTCTTAATATTAAAAAGAGGCAGGGTCAGCGGTTCATCCTCACTTTCTTTGAAGCTTGCTAGCAACAGCCATAGCTAGGGGGAAGGGGGCATTGGGGAAGGGAATCATGCTGGAAATGTGAAAGAATCTTATGGGAAATTGGGTAGTATGGACACTAACAGAAAACAGAGGTGCCAAACCGAGCCATCTGCCAAGCTTCAAGGACACCAGTCTTGGGAAAGGAATTTTCACTGGCGCCTGAGGCACTGATTTCCCAAAACATTGGAATGAGACCTAATTGGACTGCTCTTCTGGGTGGGAGGGTTTTGGATTGGGGATTGCTTTCAATATATGATTTTTGCAAGGTTTTTCCTCAGAGCTTGCTTCATGCATGCTGCACTCAGAATCTCTAGTAAAAGTACCTTTTCTATAAAACTTATGGAGTCAAGGGTCATTCTTTTCTAGGGAGTAGCTGGGGCCAGTCTGACAGTAGGCAAGCTCTTCTGTAGCAGTCAAACCAGACATCTACCAAGGAGACTGAGCAAAAAATGACAAGCCACAAAAGTAGTCTGCAGGAGGTTGGAGCTCACGAAGGCACCCCTGCCAAACCACATCCCAAAGAGGAGCTCAAATGGCTGTGGAACGTAAGCATTGGCAAGGGAGCACCGAAGCCTTGGTGGTCTCTCCTCCTGGAAGGTGAAGGAGGAGGATGTGGAAGAAAAAGCCTTCAGTATGACGTACAGTTGGGGAAGACATGGAGCCAGGGGCATTGCGGTGGTCAGGGCGAAGAGAAGCTCCCAGGGGAGCTGGATGAACAAGAAGACCTGGTGGAGCAGGCCCGAAGGATGCTGAAAGATGCCAAAGAAATCCTCACCCAACTAGCAGAACCTTGACCCCCACCGGGGCCATGTGGGAGATGGTGTCACAGCCCTGGCAGCCACAATGGGGGGAGTGGCAGTTTCACATGGACCCAGCCTGGTCCAGGCAGCTCCACCACTAGCTTCTGCAAGGGAGGGGCTGTCCTCCCAAGACAAGGGTTGCTGAGACCTGCTCTGGGCTTGAAATATGCAGGAGACCCAAAACATCTGGGGGTTTTCCTCGCCTAGGGATAGAGCTATATGTAGCAATAGGGAGCCAACCTGGTCACCGAAGCAGCCTGGGTCTGGTCTGTAATCATGGTCCTGGAAGGCACCACTGCAGAGTGGATGGTCTCTCTCCACAATGATGATGCACCAGAGCTCCAAAGCTTTGACCGATTCATGATGGCCTTGCACAAGCAATTTGAAGACCCACTCGCCCAATGCAAGACCTGAACCCACATCAAAACTATCAGTCATGGCTGGAGGGGAATGGCAACATACAACCAAAAGTTTTGTGAGCCGGCGTGCCAGCTGGTTGACTGGCTGGAGGACATCCTATTAGAGTGCTTTCAAGATGGGCTCAATGACAATGTATACAACACCTGCATCTCATGAGAAGCCCCCCGCACTCTCCACCAGTGATATGTGCTAGCTGAAGAGGTGGAGATAGACCTGGTTAGGTCCCAAAGCCAAAACACCCATGGATGGCACTGTTCTCCCCAGTGGTGGGTTTCAAAAATTTTTACTACCGGTTCTGTGGGTGTGGCTTGGTGGGTGTGGCACGGCTTGGTGGGCGTGGCAGGGGAAGAATACTGTAAAATCTCCATTCCCGCCCCAATTCAGAGGAACATTACTGCAAAATCCCCATTTCCTCCTGATCAGCTGGGACTTGGGAGGCAGAAAATAGATGGGGGCGGGGCCAGTCAGAATTTTTACTACCGGTTCTCTGAACTACTCAAAATTTCTGCTACCGGTTCTCCAGAGCTGGTCAGAACCTGCTGAAACCCACCTCTGGTTCTCCCCCTCTGGTGAAGGCAGAGGTCCCGAGAATGCCCAGATACAACTTTAGCCCCAAACACTGGTCTTCTGGATGCTTCAAGTGGGGGAAGGAAGGGCACCAAGCCACCACTGTTGACTCACCAAAATGACTCCAAAGACAAGTGGCAACACTGGGAAAAGGGCAGGAAAAGCCATCCCAAGGCCCCATGAGACGGCATTAGGAGTTGAAGCATTGAGTTCTCTCCTCCTGTCTAAGGGGAGCAGGGTACTCCAACCACCCCAGAGAGAAGTGACTCTGATTCTGATGACAGTCCCCTGGTAAGTCACCCTGTGAATCCTGTCACCATCCCAGTCAAGCTGAATGTGCCATCTTTGGGCACCCAGGGGAATGTGTTGGCCTTACTGGACTTGGGTTGCACCACATCAAAAACAGAGAATAAGGGTTGGGTTCACAGAATATAATGAGCCACAGACAATTATTTTTTTAGTCTACTATAATGTGGGAACCCTACCATAAGCTTGTAACAGGTATTTTTTACTTTCATGATTCCCCCTTCTCCACGTTGGGGGTGATGAATGGCTTAGCTAAATACCTGCTCATCACTTGATGACTCAGAGTAGAGTTGATCTTTCCCATACCTACTGTTCTTCTAATCTTTTAAACCTAACCCTAATTCTCTGCTATATAACTTCCATAATCTCCAAACAATCTCCAAACCAAATAACGAACCAACCCACCAACCAGTTCTGGCTTTGTGTGATGAATGATGCAGCTTAGCCAACCCAGTTAATTTAATGTAATATGATTTAGCTTAAAATGTACTTAGCAAATACTGCCATGGGTTAAGTTATGCCTTGCATAACTTAATTTATGATTAGTATTCCTTGCAGTCATCTAGTTTAATAGGCGTTCCATACAGTGCTGCAGCCTCAGTATAGCCTCCATCACACCTAAAAGGCCCTATATTTTTGCATACAACTTTCACATACAAAAAACCTCCCAAACCTCAGAGTTCCATTTCAAGGGAAACCTGTTCTTTGAGGATTAAAGTCTTTAAAAGCAATCCTGCAGTGCTTCACTAGAGGGGCTGCCTTACCTGTGCCAAATGAGCCCTGAAAGCCAAAGGGCCTTTCCCTCTCCTTTTAGGAGCAAAAGGGCCAAAGGACGAGAAAGAGGAGCTATTTCTAAGTAGCCTGGCTTCCCCAGGACCCTCCTATGTATTTCAGGGGTTCCTATTCCCCGCCTACATACAAAACCCAACCTGGTGCTTGCCTGCCTCAGAGTCTAGCCACAGCTGGAGCACCAGGCAGCAAGGGCAATTGCTTTAGCCAAAAGTGGCGGGGGAAGCTCCCAGGGCTGCCCGCCACCGATTTTTATACATGAAGGTCCTCGGGTGAGATGGACCACTTCCTTCGACAGCAAATAATCCACCCCTCCATTCATGCTGCGCTCTCCTGCAAGGTCTCTGCTCAGCACCCTCTCAGTCTGTCAGGCAAGCGCTTGAAGGTGAACCCAGCCAAGCCAAAGTTGAGCAGAAGGGGGAGGGGAGGGGGCACTGGGAAATGGGCAGCCAGAGAGCACACCTCTCTCAGGTACTCGCCCTGCCCAGATCAAGGAAAGCGGCCTCGGAAGCCACCTTGGCTTCAGTTGGGAAAGAAAAGTTGCCTCGCAGCGGGATGGCAGTTTGCACAGACTACAAGTGTTATCAGAAAACACTTAGCCAGAGCACTTTTTTGCAGCCTGCTTTCAAAGTGGGATTGTGGCTGCTTCTCCACTGCTGGGATTCCCCACTGCATTACTGCTATGGACACTGACCCTGCTGCCTTGCTGCACAAAGGGAAGGAACTTTTGGGCAGCCGTATACCTTGCTCTGTTCCTTCAGCAGCCAGCTGGGGTTTCGTCGGTTCCTCAGAAAACGCGATTTGCGTATCATGCATTTCTCTGCACATAATGCATTTATTAGGAATTGCATCCTCTGAAGCCCTATTCTCGGCTCGGCAGCACCTTTCTGCCATTCCTTCGCTTTGCGGAGAGAGGGAACGAGCATGGAATTCGACTGCCTGAGCCAAAGTTGTCCAGGGGATCTTGAGACAGATCATTTTCTCAGGGAGGGAAACCCTCAGGAGGGAAAGGGTGACCTGGGGCCAGGCAAAGGAGGCCAGGAGGCAGAGCCAGGCTGAGGCAATTCAGCCAGTTCGCTGAACTGCACATAAAATTAACAGTGAATCGGTGCGAACAGGCTGAATCCCATCACTGTTTACAGCCCTCTAAGCAGTTTAGAGTCAGCATATTATCCCCAGCAATCTGGGTTCTCATTTTACCGACCTCGGAAAGCTGCAGAATAATTATTCCCTCTGTTCAATACTTTTGAAAAAAGACATCAAGCATCTGCTGCATATTAGTCTTAGCAATCATCAATAGTATTGATGGTTGTCAATCTGTATGAGGCAGCACTAAAAATGTGTCTCTGGGAGTATGCAAACTAGAATATAAGTACATTCTTGCTTTCTTTTTCTTTTGCATTTTTCTTGTTTTATCTTCTACTTTGTCTTTTTTCTTTCCTTCCTTAATCTTTCTCTGTTTGCATAAAAATAAAATATATATTCATTCCTCTTTAGAAGACTTAGATTATAGGGCTACATAAATACTATACTGATTTGGGGAGGAATAATAAAATACAGAAAAGGGGCGTTGGTCCTACTTGACACGCTCCTTCTTGTTGAGTGGAGACAGCAGCCAGTGTGGGTAGTACTCACCCAATCAGATTAAAGGACTGGGTCTGCCAATAATTTTTAGTCCTGCCTTGTTGCTGGGCAAGCCAGCTTTTGGCGAAGACTTAATAGGCAGACTCGGTGTGTGGGAGAAAAAAAGGAGACACAGGCAACACAAGTAAGTAGACAGATGAAAGAACAGAGAAGGAGCAGCCCACAAAGGGAGGGCCTGGCTGCTGTCTCCACTCAACGAGAAGGAGCGTGTCAGGTAGGACCAACGTCCCTTCTCCATTGAGAGTGGAGACAGCAGCCAGTGTGGGACATACCCAAGTTCACTGTCCCGAAGTCAGAGGGGGACCCGGCTGGTCCGCAATATTCTCCCCGGCAACGACCCTCTGCAGAACCCGCCATCCAAATGAGGCCTCAGCCGAAGCAAATTGGTCCAGTTTATAGTGTCGTATAAAAGGGACAGGAGAAGTCCACGTAGCCGCCCTGCAGATCTCATTCAGAGGAGCCTGAGTCGCCCATGCTGCCATCGTGGCCGCGCTGTGGGTGGAATGAACAGTCAATCATGATGGACGCGGCAGGGAATGAAGGTCGTAAGCCGAAGCAATAGTCTGTCGAATCCAGCGCCCAATGGTGGACGACAAGACCTTGCCACCCTGGGAAACAGGCAAGAAGAGACGAACAGTGACTCTGATCGACGAAAAGCAGCCGTCCTCTTAAGATAAATCTGTAGTGCACGTCGAACGTCCAGAGGGTGCCAACGACGCTCTCGTGGGTGAGAAGGCCTCAGGCAGAAATTAGGCAGAATAAGTTCCTGCGAGCGGTGAAACACGGAATTGATCTTAGGAATGAAGGTAGGGTCCAAACGTAGGACCATGCGGTCCGAGGGAAACACACAAAGATCCGCCCAGATGGACAAAGCCGCTATTTCTGAAATGCGGCGGGCTGAGGTTATGGCCACCAAGAAGGCAACCTTGCAGGAGAGCAGGTGGAGGCTAGCAGTCCGCAGAGGCTCGTAAGGAGGACCCATAAGTGATTCCAACACCAGCGGAAGATCCCAAGTCAGGTATCGATGCAGCACAGGAGGACACAAGTTCGTGGCACCCCGGAGAAAGCGACGGATCAGAGGATGTTGTGCCAAGGATGACAAGGAGCCACAGACAAGGATGGAAGACAAGGCAGCCACTTGTCGGCGAAGGGTATTAGGAGAGAGACTCTGGGACAGGCCTTCCTGCAGGAATACTAGAATGTTCACAATGGACGGTTGAAGAGCGGGCACGCCTGCCCGAGAGCACCAGGAACAGAAGGACCACCAGGTGGCTGAATAAATACGGTTCATAGAAGGGCGGCGAGAAGCCAGTAAAGTCTGAATGACGTCCACCGGAATGTCCGCTGCCATCAACATGCCCCGCTCAACCGCCAAGCGGTCAGACTGAGCCAGGCCAGGTCCAGGTGTGTCAGAGCACCCTGGGAGAGGGCATCAGCCTCGAGAGGGATGCGCCAAGCTGGAGCCACCGAGAGGGATACAAGGTCCGCAAACCAGGGTCTCCAAGGCCAATGAGGGGCCACAAGGACTAATTCCGCCCGCTCGAGCAAGATCTTGCGGATGACCCTGGGAAGAAGTGGTGTTGGGGGAAAAGCATACAGGAGGCCCACCGGCCAAGGATTCCGAAGAGCATCGACACCGGCTGCCCGAGGATCTGGATACCGGGCGAAGAACAGTGGCAGTTGCACATTCACGTGAGTCGCGAAGAAATCAATGACCAGAGTGCTGAATCGCTGAGACAGCTCCTGGAAAATCCAAGGATGGAGGCGCCACACCATGTTGTCTACCCGACGACGACTCAGCCAATCCGCCTGGGAGTTGTCCACACCGGATATGTGCTCCGCCCGGAGCTAGCACAGGTGACGCTCTGCCCAGAGACCCAGCCTCATTGCCACCGACAGGAGAGACTTCGACCTGGTACCCCCCAGCCTGTTCAGGTGAGCCTTGGTGGCCACATTGTCTGTCAGGACGAGGACATGAGTTCCGGAAACCAGATGACGAAAGGATCTCAGCGCGAGAAAGACAGCCTGCAGTTCCAGCCAATGTATTGGACGCCGAGCCTCTGAGGGGGTCCACGTCCCCTGAGCCAGCTGACCTTGGCAATGTGCAACCCAGCCTAGGAGGCTGGCGTCCGTCGTCACCACCACCCACAGAGGTTCGAGGAAGAAGCAAACAGCTGTTAGAGCGGGGGAACGCCACCATCAGAGGGACATGCGAACCACAGAAGGAACTGGAATCGGCCTGGGTGAGGTGCCTCTGCCCGCCTTCTGCAATGGCAAGAGAAACCATTGGAGTTCCTTAGCGTGCAGCTGTGCCCAGGGAACAATGGATATGGAAGAAATCATTTTCCCCAAAAGTTGTGAAAGGACCAAAGGAGAGACCGCACGGGACCTTTCAACCTTGGTGACCAACTGCTGTATGCTATCCTGCCTATCGGGAGAAAGGAAAACCTTGCCCTGAATTGAGTCAATAAGGGCCCCCAAATGAACCAAACTGGTGGAGGGAGAGAGGTGACTCTTGTCCAAATTAACCGAAAACCCATGGGCCGCCAGGGTCTCAACAGTAAGACGCACATCCAAAACGGCTTGCTGGGGCGATGGAGATAACACAAGAATATCATCAAAGTAACACAACAGTCTAACGGAACGGATTCGAAGAGAGGCCGCCAAAGCGGCCAAAACCTTCGTAAAGGTACGGGGGGCCGAGGAAAGGCCAAACGATAAGGCCCTGTACTGGTAGTGCACCCCCCTTTAAAAAAATCTTAAAAACTGTCTACGGGAAGGGAGGATAGGGATGTGCAAATACGTCTATGGAAGAGAGGAGATCGCCCCTCCGGACGCCATCTAGGATCGTTTTTAAAGATTGCATTTTAAATTTACGGTAAACGACATACTTGTTCAATCGTTTTATGTCCAGAATAGGTCGCCACCCCCCCCAAAGACTTGAGGACAAGGAAAACCCGGGAATAGAAGCCCGTACACTCCTGACCGGAAGGCACTAGCTGAATAGCCCTGATGGCCAGGAGATGCTGTACCGCAGAGTCCATAAGGGACCTCCTTTCCGAATTACGAGAAATCGGACAGCAAACAAAGGTATCCGGAGGGGTGGAAACAAACTCAATGGCCAGCCCCGATCGCAAGGTAGCCTGGACCCACCTGTCCGAAGTGGACTGCTCCCAGACGGCGGCAAAGAGGACCAATCTGCCGCTGATGGGAGGGTCAAAAATGCAATCAGCAGCGGCGTCGGATGGAATGACCTCCTCCCCCCCTAAAGGGCCGTTTAAACCCAAGGGACCTGCCCCGAAAGGACTTATCCTGGAAGCCTCGTTGCCTGCCAAAGTTATTGTATGGCCGAGGTGAGGAAAGGGAAGAGGAGAACCCCCCACCATCAGCACCTCTAATTTGTGGACGAGAGGGATACGGAGAGAAGCGGGAGTCCCCTCTACGATATGTTGCTGCAAGCACTTTCTTTTTGTCCCTCGTTTTAGTTAGGAAAGGCTCCAAAGCCTCCCCAAAGACCTGCGATCCCCCGAAGGGAACCGAAGCCAGCCGCCATTTATGTCGGGCATCCGCCTGCAATGGCGGAGCCAGACCAAACGCCGCGTGGTGACCATCGAAGCCAAAGACTTGGCGGCAAAACGAGCCGCATTAAGGGTCGAGTCCGCCTAGAACTGAACCGCAGCCACAATCTTATTGAGGTCCTGCTTGGCACGAACATCCTCGGGCGGTAGCTTGTCCTGCAACTAGCAGAGCCAAAGCAAAGTGGTGCGGTTGAAGAATGATGCAGTCGACGCGGCCCGAATGGCCCATGCAGCCCCCTAATGGGCTCTCTGAAGAACCGAATCAGCCCGACGCTCATCTGGTCGCAAACCTTCAGCAGGATCCCCAGGTACGCTGACATTAGACAGAAGCTCCACGATGGGAGCATCCACAGACGGGAGTTGTAGAAGCGAATCCAATTCGGAAGACATGTGAAAATTTGTACGATCAGACGAAGAAGGAACAGGAGTCGATCCCGGCGAAGCCCACTGCCACTTCACGATGTCCAGAAAAAGAGGGGGAGTAGGAATGGTGGAGACTGTTTTAGCAGGTTCAGCAAACATAGGGTCCAGGGACCCAGGAGGAGTAGAGGTAGAGGGCTGTGATGCAGGAGCTGAAAGCTGAGCTTTGTTCACGGCCTTAAAAAGCAGCGACTTGAATAAGGCCTGAGGAAATAGCCCAGAAAAGGTCGGTTGTTCCTGCGGAAATTCTCGTCATCCGACAGCCCAGACTCACCATAGTCAGGCTCAGACAAGGTGGAGCCCTGACTAACATGTGAATGCGAAGGGGACATTGGAGCCCCGGCATGGGCCTGATCAGAGGAGTGAAGATGTTCCAGAGAAAATTGACCGCACCGATCCAGATGCGGTGGGGGGACGTAGTCCGGCTGCCAGAGATTTCTGCACCGCCGCCTCAATAAGCTTCTGGAGCTGATCCAGAAGAAGAGGACAAACTAAGGCCTCTGCGGAGGAAGCCGGAACCAGAGGAGGTGGTGGAGGATCATGCGTTTCAGCGGACAGAGGGGCGGCCATAGGCGTAGAAGAGTCATTGCCCCATAAGTTTGAGGTGGAAATGGTGACAGGGCAATCCCAAAGGGACAGCTGTTCTGGAGTCGCTGGGCGAGAGGTCCGCACAGCATCCAATGGTTTGGGGGTCTCTTGAGCAATCTGTCCTGCAGCTCGATGGTTGGCGCTCGCCTTGTCACAAAGTTGAGTCAGGACCTTGTCCCTACGTGTCTCCACCCTAGAAGTGGCACCGCCCTGCTTATGGGCTTTATGGTGAGGGCGCGAGGCCTGGACTGAAGGAGGCGGGTCCATAGGTGCCCGAGGAGAGTCCTGGTGGGCCAGCAATACCTCATCTGCATGAGTGTCCACAGAAGAGCCGCCTTACGACCATGCTTCAATTTACTCAAGGTCTTCGGCATGGTGACCGATTGTAGGCACATCAACAGGCACACATTGCCCAATCAAATGCGGGAGCGCAGAAACTCCACTAATGTCCTCCTCAGATAGTCAACGGGCAGCAGAAGCAAAAGGGAGCGCAAAAACTCCACAAAATGGCCACTGTGCCACCAATGATTTTCCAAAATGGCGGACCGCAGATGCAGGCAAGGCAATTCACAGGAAAGGACAGCCGTCAGGAGGAGAAACCCCCAGGAGCCAGCAGGAGGGAGCGCGAAACTCCACAGATCAAAGTCACAGTCCTGCAATAGAAACAGCCGGCAAGTGAAGATGGAGAAGGCGGCGGCGAGCGCAGCTCCGTTAATTGATTCCAGCTGACTGTCGGGAGCTCGCAAAAGCCGTGGCAAGCAGCGAGGCCAATGCAGGGAGCTGGATCGGTCCGGAAAGGCAGGAAAAACAGTTCACAATAGTCCTCAGGCTTCAGAAGGGGGAGCAGGCAGCAATGTCCCTGAAGAAAGTATCCTCCAGCAGCAGGACGAACGAGTGAGCAGGACAGTCACAAAATGAAGAGGAGGATACAAAATGGCCACCGGAACCCAAACGGCGCGAAAAAATGGCAAACAAAACCCAAGCAGCGGTCAGAAGCAATAGGAGGGAGAAAAGCGCCCCAATCCAGCCAAAAGGAACCAAAAAACCGCTAGCTGCACTGCCCCGCGCCTCAAATTCAACAGCAGGGGGAATTATTCCCGCCCCCCCGAAGGGAGAAGAAACGTGTTGAAATGCCCTGATAGCAGCAGTCCCCAGAGACACACGAAATAAAAAACTCACAAATAGTCCAAATGCAACCAGAATCCAAAGGAGAAGGCAGAAAACGTAGTCAAACAGTCCAAGTGTCAAAGGTAACCAGAAAAACCAAACCAGAGAGGAGAATAATTGAATTTAGCAAGAGCTAGAGACCCACACGCCAGTCCTGACTGAAGGACTGAATCAAAAGCTGGCTTGCCCGGCAACAAGGGCGGGACTAAAAATTATTGGCAGACCCAGTCCTTTAATCTGATTGGGCGAGTACTACCCACACTGGCTGCTGTCTCCACTCTCAATGGAGAATGATGCAGCATACAAATGTTTTATCAGTGTTTTGAATTTACAGATTTAAGTAACTGTGTATTATTTAAAAACAAGTTAATATAAACTTTATTTAGAAAGAAGAGGGTACAAATTTTTGGTTTTTGAACATTTGGTGATAGATATACTGGTGCTATAGTTACTTTATTTGAAACAGAATTAGTTGCCATGGCCTAATGTCTGAAAAACACTAGTATAACATGAATATAAATCAACTATCTCAATAATATTTCAGCAATTACTCATTAGAAATAAATTTGCCAGCACATTTTGGGCACTTATATATGCCAAAGAATCCCAATCTAAGATTTATGATATAATAACAAACTGAGATTTTACCCATTAGTGCTTCCTTTGCATTTCCTTGAGTTGTTTTAAAACAAGATTTTATTCTCAACATTTACCATGGTCTTTTATATTTGTTTCTTCCAAATCTATACTCAGTTTTATAAATTAAATAGTTGGGATCTCTTTTTAAATTAACATTTTACCGTAATTTCTAAAGCTATATAGCAGTCTAGGTTCAATAGAGAAAAGCTATGTGGCATGTGTGTGCATCTGGGGGTTCTCCTGGATTCGTGACTCCTGCTTGAAGAGCAAGTGGCAGTTGTGGCCAGGAGGGCCTTTGCACAAATGCGGTTTATGCACCAATTATGCCATTTCCTGAACCAACAATGCCTACTCACGGTCACTCATGCCCTAGTCACCTCCTGTCTTGACTATTGCAATGTGCTCTACATCCAGAAGCTCCAGTTGGTGCAAAATGCAGCTGCCCACTTGGTTTTGTGCAGATCTCGGTGTACACATGTATTACCTCTCCTGCGGGAGATGTATTGGTTGACGATTTGCTTCTGGATACAATTCAAGGTGCTGGTTGTTTCCTTTAAAGCCATTCATGGCTTGGGACCAGGTTATCTGAGTGACTGTCTCTTGTCAGTCACATCTACCCAACTCACTAGAGCAGGGAGATGTTGCGGGTCCTGTCCCCTAAGGAGATACATCTGATAGGACTGAGAAGGGCCTTCTCCATGGTGGCTCCCTCCCTCTGGAACATCATCCCTCTGGAAAATAGACTGGCCCCCATTCTAACACTCTTTCAGAAGGCCCTGAAGACGTGGTTCTGCCAGCAAGCCTGGGGAACCCAGAGTGGAATGGAGCTCATTAAATTCAGACTGCTGCCTTAATCTCTCACCTGTGCATAAAATTACTATAGAAATGCAACGTCTCTATTTTAGCTAAAATGAGGAAATAATAGAAGAATTGCAGATATATCAATTGTTATCATTTATTGCCTTGAAATCAATATGGCAGTGTTGTAGGATACTTCATCCTCCAGTGTTTTGTCTAGTAAGGTTCATTTTTCTAACTAATCTATTAGTACTGCAAAAATTAATGTCAGTCTGTTCATCTCCTATACTAGTCAACTTGATCAATTTTATCTTGAAACAAAGGAGTGTAGAAAGTGTGGCTCTTTTCCCCTTTTTTTCAGAAACTCAAACTCAAACTACACTTTTAAACATATTCCCTAGTGGGCAATATCCAAATGGCCTACAAAATATGCTCAGATAGTTCAATCTATCTATGTACTACTAAAACTCATGTATCTGAAACGTTTAACTGGATTATACAGTGCGTCATAGGGCAACAATTTTGAACCTAAGTATCTCAAATGGGCAAAATTACAGGATGCATCCAAAACCTGGGATTCCTGGCTACCATGGAATTGAGATTTGGCAAATTATATAAAGCAATTTATGACATAAAAATTATCATAAAGCACTTCCTGTGGTAATGTTTGACTGTGCCATAGAGTTCAAGGGAAAAAATCTGTGAATATCTCCCTGAACTTTAAGGACTTTTTCAATATAATGTTGAAGGCATTGAGGAATCTGGTAAGGAAATATCTCTGAAGCTATGACCCAATGGGTCATGGGTTGTCTAATATATTATTAAAATTCTTGTTTTCATAATCTTTAACTAGGCAAAAAAATGCCTCATGGGGCAATAGTTTTGAACCAAGGTACCTCAAATGGGCTAACACAGAATATGTCCAAAATCTGGGACCCATGTACCCGAAGAAATTGAAATTTGGCACATTTTATGTAACATTTTATGACATAAAAATGATCATAAAACAGTTTATAACATATAGTAGAAAATGTCATAAAACATATCCTGTGCTGATGTTTGTGCTATACATTCAACATGGGTTATTTTCCAGGCAGATACATCTCTGAATGTATCCCAACTTTTCCAGTGAAGGCATTAGAGTTTTTGTCATTGTTGAAGACATGGAGGAATCTGATAACGAAATATTTCTAAAGGAAGTTTGGTTCCTTGCTCGAGAGGAAAAAAAGCTTCATTACTAACTGGTGGGGAATATTCTAATCATTTGATATATTAAGTTATTTGGAGTTAGACTCTGAATGAGCTAATTGGGCTAGTTAAGGTGTTAAAGGTATTGTCTCACTGAGAAGAATCTGGGAAGTGTTTGAACTTGTAACTCCTGAAGAAACAGACAGAATTCTCTCTGCTTTTAGTCTGGCCTCTTTGTCCCTGACCCTCAGGTTGATTAAGGTCACCTAGGATTTAGAGGCAGCTGGGGTCACGCAGTGATGATGGTCTCTTTGCAGGAGGAAGTGGTTTCAACAATCTTGAAGGAGGCAGTAATGAACCTTCTGCTCAAGGGACCTTCCTTGGGCACAACTGTGTTAGAGATTTGCCACATCTCCATCCTTCATTTTGAGAGGAAGGTTGTTGAAAAGCAGTTGATTATGGTTACAAAGGACCCTTGAAGAAACAGATTACTTAACAACTTTTCAGTCAAATTTCAGGCTGGGGCACAGTTCCGAGATGGCATTGATTACAATAGCAGATGCCCTATGGTAGGATCAGAATGGGGAAAGTTTTTGATCTTTCAGCAGCTTTCAGTATCATTGATGGCAGAGTGGCTCTCCACAATCAATTCTAATGTTGGTCAGAAGAAAGAGGTCCAGCCTAATGACTCTAATTTGTGGGGCACCAGACCACTCCCTTTCCTCTGATTTAATATCTACATGAAGCCTCCCGGTCAGATCACCTGTTGTTTCAGGGTCAGAATTCACCAGTATTCTAATGATACTCAATTATGCACCTTATCCCTAGGCCAATCGAGTGATGCTGTTGAAATCATGTCTCCAGGCCATTAAGGTTTTTAAACTTCATGGATGGGGAAGAGAATCAACTATTGTTCCCCTCCAATGATGCCACTGACGTTTGGGATTTTATTTTGATTTTTTTTTTTACTGTTTTAAATGTTAAACTGCCCAGAGTTGTTGGAATTGGATGGCATAATCAATAGCCATTGTTCCTTCACTGACTCAGCCAAAATGCTAAAATGGAAAATAATCCTTGTTTCTCTGTCAAGGCAACAGGAGTGGAAGATGCCCAAACATTTTCTTATCCTTAGGGTTCATTAGATTTTATCTCTTCCTGTATTTCTGTTGAAGATTGGCAGTTGTATTTTTAAATTTTTAATTTCACTTTTCAACTGACACATACATGTAGAGGCCATGAGAAAACTTCCCCAATTTATATAACTTCTTTGAGCTGCGTTGCAAATGCAAAAAATAAACATTTTATGAGCTTCTTTCAGAGGTTTACATATGTATTATGCAAGCAATTTCATTTAAGCAGCATAATCCCAAACCATAGTACATGTCAATTGAAAGAAAATACAAGGAATAGATGTTAATGTTTCAAGAATGCTTCTCAAGTTCCCGCTGGATGCCCAGCTGAGCAACTTGACAATCACTCAGAGGATGTCAAACTGTTGGCAGGTGAAGATGCGGAGAAGCAAAGTTGTTGATTGGTGAAGAGGGTGGGCACGTGCCTGGAGCACAAGAATAATGGGGGATCCTTTGATATGAAGCCCAGAAAGAAGATATTTTCTTTTCATAAAGTCCAGACTATCAATACCATATTCCCTGGATCTGGATCCCAATCCTCTGTCTAACGTGGGCCTCTTATCCAGGGTTTGATCTCTGGTGCCACCACCCAACTTCTGAAAATCGTGCTTTAGCTGGTTCACTGGCCCAACCCACTCCCAAACTCTTGCCTGTTTTCTAATCTAGCAGCAGGCTTCCTTACAGTTTTGCAAACTCTGGGTCTCTTTGGCTTTTTGTACCTACAAAAAGAAAAAAATACAATATTTATCCTTCTGAGCATATGCAGCTTAATATTTCCGACTTCACTAGGCCCTATTACAAAATCCAGAGGTATAGTATAAGCAATCAATTGGCAAATAAAGTGAATGAAAATTCAAAGACTCCTAACAATGCACAACATCTTTTGGCTCAAGGGTTACACCACACTTTGCGGGGAATGTGAAGCACTGCATGCATGTAAGGCCATGGGGTTTTGGGTTTTTTTGGCTGGGATTCAGGAATTTGAAGAAACAAATACAAGTAGTCCTCAACATATGGCCACAATTGAGCCCAAAATTTATGTTGCTAAGTGAGAAATTTGTTAAGTTTTCCTCTTATTTTATGACCTTTCTTGCCACAGTTGTTAAGTGAACCACTGCAGTTCTTAAATTAGTAACATATTGCTAATTTATTATTAGTACATATTATTAAGTGAATCTGGTTTCTCATTGGCTTTGCTTGTCAGAAGTTCGCAAAAGAGGATCACGTGACTCCGGGACACTGCAGCTGTCATAAATGTGAGTCAGTTGCCAATCATCTGAATGTAAATCATATGACCATGGGGATGTTGCAAGAGTCATAAGTGTGAAAAATGGTCATAAGTAACTTTTCTCAGTGCCGTTGTAACTTTGAATGATCCCTAAGTGAACTATCATGGCCCTGTCAGAGCCTGGGTCTGAGGAGGACGACGAGATGGAGCTAGGGCTGATGGAGGAATGACTGGAGGAGCAGGATGAGGCAGTCCTGGCTCACTCGGGCCTGGGAAGGGTCGCCAGCGAAGGAGAGAGGGCACAGGACAACCAAGCGAGGGGGTAGGAGAGGGCAGGTATAGAGCAATTTATTTAACTATTTGATTTAGTGATCTTAAATTAATAAACCAAAAGCAGCTCCACTTTTTGTCCATGTGTGTTTTTCTTTATATGTTCTCTAATACCATCAGTAATTTATAGAATATATTAATTTGTTTTGAAATAATCTTTACAGCAGGCAAGCAAATGTATGTTCCTATATGCATGGAGAAATCCCCTGACTATCTTGCAGCCACTTTGTCTCTACTAAGAATATTACCATGTTGTTGCTTTTGTTGTTGCCATAGGAAAAGGGCTTGTGCATTAACAGAATTCTAGTCCTTTGTGGCAAAGAACTATTGAAAATCAGTTTGGTCCAGTGGATAAGATGCTGGCCTAGAGACCAGGAGACCATGAGTTCTAGTCCTGCCTAAAGCATGAAAGCTGGCTGAGTGATCTTGAGTCATTCTGAATACAGAATACAGAATGACAGAATTGGAAGGAACCTTGGAGGTCTTCTAGTCCAACCCCCTGCTCAGGCAGGAAACCCTATACCATTTCAGACAAATGGTTGTCCAATATCTTCTTTAAAACTTCCAGTGTTGTAGTATTCACAACTTCTGGAGGCAAGTTGTTCCACTGATTAATTGTTCAAGTTGTCAGGAAATTTTTTCCCAGTTCTAGGTTGGTTCTCTCCCCAATTAGTCTCCATCCATTGCCTCCCATCCTGCCTTCAGGTGCCCCGGAAAATAGGTTGACTCCCTCTTCTCTCTCAGCCCACCTCACAGGATTGCTGTTGTGGGGAAAACAGGAGAAGAGAATATTATAGAGGGGCTGTTTGGTTTAGTGAAGGGATGTGGTGGCTCAGTGGCTAAGACGCTGAGCTTGTCGATCAGAAGGTCAGCAGTTAAGCGGTTCAAATCCCTAGTGCCGCGTAATGGAGTGAGCTCCTGTTACTTGTCCCAGCTTCTGCCAACCTAGCAGTTCAAAAGCACGTATAAAATGAGAATAGAAAAATAGTGACCACTTTGGTAGGAAGGTAACAGCGCTCTGTGCGCCTTCAGTGCTTAGTCATGCCGGCCGCATGACCATAGAGACGCCTTCGGAAAGCGCTGGCTCTTCAGCTTAGAAACAGAGATGACACCGCCCCTAGAGCCAGAAACGAGCATGCATGTGCGGGGGGAACCTTTACCTTGGTTTAGTGAATGATTAAGGCACTAGGCTAGATAGCAGGAGATTGTAAATTCAAGTCCTGTCTTAGTCATGAAAGCCAGCTGGTGTTGTGGCCCGCCAGCGACCTGTGCGGATCGTGGCTCATCCCAATGAAGAGGAGGCTGGTGTGGTGTTGCGCCAGCAGCCTGCACACCAGCGCTCACGTAGGACAGTGAGGAGGCTGAAGAGGATGTGATGCCAGAGGCAGAGACTCAGCCAGGGCCTTCAGAACCTCCAGAGTCTCCTTCCAGTGGAGAGAGCAAAGTGGAGGAGCCTCTCTTCAATGCTCGGGCACGAAGGGCTGCCAAAAGGCAGGAGTGGCTACTCAGGAGGAGGAGGTCTACTCAAGAGTAGGGCTTGAGGATAATTGGCCACTCCCTTAGCCTATTTAAGTCGCACGCAGCTAGTGCGTTCTTGCTGGAGACAACTCATATTATTATCAGAGTATTTTGGTTTATCATATCTTGTTTTCTGGGCTGGTTGCCAACCTGTGCTGGTCTTGTTTATTCTTGCTACTTAATAAATTTGATAAGGACCATTGGTGTGTGTCAATATCCTTGGAAATCCGGAGCTGGGGCAGAACAGCTGGGTGATGTTGGTTAGTGATTCTGACAGCCCAACCCACCTTACAGAGTTGTTGTTGTGAGGAAATTAGGAGGAGGAGTGTCTGTTGGATATATTTGCCACCTTGAGTTATTTGTAAAAAGTAATACAAATTAGTTAATAAATGTATGTTCACTGCCTTGAGTAATAAAAGTAATAAAGGCCAGATAAAAATCTAATCGACAGACAGTTGGAGACTATAGTACAGCAGCAGATGGGCAAGTGTTTTAATGGTTTCATCGAAATAAGAATATAAAATTTCAGAGGAAGGAAAAGGAATACCTTCCTTCCAAAACCTTAGGGGATGCTAATCTTGCTAAGGTAAAAGCACCCTTGTTCTTGTAAGAAAGAGAAGACAAATCTATTCAGTCCAGCAAGGATGGACTGAACAAGGGACCTGCTCCCAATATCTAGTTTTAGTTTTAGCCAATATCTTCATATATGAGACTCAAGAGAGGTGAAGGCAGGCTCCAAATGAAGAATGGCTTTAGGCATGTTATGAGGCACATCTTGATTTGTTTGATTTGGTTAAGATCAACTGTATTTAATTTGTATGGCAGTCATTGCTTCCCTAAAATAATTTTTTCAAATTTCTTAAACTATTCTTTTCTGGACTCAAGCTTGGATTTCATCCTTCATATTACTATCAGAAATTTAAGCTTTTAGGAGCTCCAGCCCCGTGACTCTGTATAGCCGTTAGAACAGCGAAAATCAGCTGTCTAGCGGCTTAAAAACTCTCCCCCAGGGAAAAGGGGGAGAGAAGAGCAGAAGGGTCTGGGTAGAGCTCCCCAGACCCCTAGGCTTTTTTTTTTTTAAGCCTGGGGTTTGCATGGTGAGAGCTCCCTGAAAGCCCTTTAAGAGCTCCGGAGCCGGGACGAGTCTGCTTAAAAATAAGCAGACCGAAGCATCGCAACCACACCAGCAAAGTAACTAGAAAGATTATAAAGAATTTGGACTATGGATTTTGGATGCTGGCAGAGTTAATCCAGGAGACTAAAAATGCAAGTATTGTATGTTAACTCCATTTAAAAAGGGAAAGATGGCGCCTTAGGGTGTGAAAACAAAACTTATAAGTGAAGTGAAAGTCCTTGTTAACATCAATAACATTGTTAAAGCTATCGGGTTATTCAAGAAAAAGATTTAAAGTGGAAGTGGAATGGAAAAGACTGTGGTATTGATTTTAACTAACTTACATCCTTAATTTGTGTGGAAAATAATTGGATTTAATGACCTGATAGCTGAATTAATACAAACATAAAGAGACAATTGAAAAATGGCTGAAATTAAAGATGGATTTATATGAGTCAGCAAACTTACAAGTGGTGATAGCGAAGGACTTAAAAGATTTTTTAAAATCTTTTACTGTTGAGATAAGACAGATAATTAAAAGAACTATTCAAGATTTTAAATTGGGGAATAATAATGACTTGCTGGCTGGAAAAGAGGAAGAAATTAATCAGGATAATGTGCCTTTGGAGGATAAAAGAGACATTGCTGGGGCTAAAATGGAGATTATTATACTGAACACAGAGGTTCTGGAAAAGGCTTCCATTCAATTAATTGAGAAACAGCAAGAAGACTCTTTACTGCAGGTTGATAAATATTTTGACAAGTTTTGGCTCTATAGACAGAATCAATATATAAGGAACGAACTGATGGACTACAAATGCAGGAAGAGTCGAAATGGGGGCTTCAAATTAAAGGAAACAACCCCAAGAAGAGAACGAATTCCAAAGACACATCAACTACAATTTCAAACCCAAAATTTTTTGAAATTAAACGCAGGGGGAGGAGCAATGCTGAAGAAGAAAGTATTATTGAAGAAGGACTGGAAAAAATATAGAAAGAAAGAAAGACTGGTTATATTTTGGAGATTGTCTCATGATGTTAAAAGATTTAATTAAAGTTGGATAATTTCTGAATTTTATGGTAGTTTTAAAATATTGAAGTTTAAAGATGGATAACTTAAAATTTAATGGATAACTTTTTGAAAGTTTTGAAACTTATATTTTGGAGAATGTTCTGCTAATGTACTAAGAGATTTTAAAATGTTTAAAATAAGATTATGTGTTTTTTTGTTTTTGTTTTTTTTACAAATGTGAAATGTGATAAGAGAATTTATAAAAGGAAGGTTGAAGTGTAATTTTTAAAAGGGGAGTTAACAAGTGTGAGAGTTTTGAATTCTGTAATAGTTAGCATATTTTAGCTTATGTTTGTTAAATGTTATATCCTATTTTTGCTCTGGGAAGTCGGGGGGGGGGAATTGGGGAGGGGGATTTGGGTGGGGATAAAATGATGTATGATAATTGATTGTGTAGTGTTTGGTTGTTTGAATATAAAAAATAAAAAACTTTTGTCTTAAAAAGAAAAAAGAAATTTAAGCTTGCATTTTGAATGTTTATTTTGATCAGGAAATAAATATTGTGAAACTTTTGAAACTCTTCAGCCAATTGTCTGTCAATTGTCAAGCACTATTTACTGCCTTTTTATGGCCAGGAACAGACTGAGAATCCTTCTATAATCACCTACCTTGTACTCTGAATATCATTCAATTAAAAAAATGGGTCAAAATGAGCAGCCATTGAGGTTGTTTGCAACTAAATGTGCTTATTTAGTATATTAAGAAAGTAAACTAAATAATAGGTTGGGAAAATCCAAACTTGAATCCCAAAACTGATTGGCAATATCTGGATTGCAAACATAGTACCAGCTTATATATTTAATATCCCATTTATTTTTTAAGTAAATTCAGTAGAGTTAAATATTAATAAATATTAATAATGATATAACTAGCTTTGTATATATAAGAATGGTTCTTTAGTATATAAGATTGGGGGTGGGTGGGTTTGTGAGAACTCTTCCTTTTAACCTTGCCTTTTTGCATATAGAATAACAAATTAAAGTCATTGTTCCAAATTAGCAGGTTGTTCTCATAAACATGCTATCAGCTTTTTGATAAAAATCAGATTGAGAAAGCAAAATAATAAAAACTTTATATTTTGTTATATTTTGAGGTAAAATGTATGTTTTTATTTAAATATAAATCTTCTATTCTGGAGTTACACACAGTATAATGGGCCTCATTCTGCACAATTCAGTTATGCCATTTTCTTCTTATGGTTATTTTATTTCTAGTAAATGAAGTAATTGGAAACAGACAAGGTTTTTTCTGGAAGCAGGAAAATATGTTGCATTAGAGCAACAGAATATTGCTTATGTGATTTCCTTCTGGGAAGACTGAACTGACGTGCAATAATGTAGGCAGTAGAGTACTTCTTGTATGGTTGTTCGTCACATGGCTGTACCTTCTCTAATGCTATGCTCTCAATTTCTCAGCTGATCTGTATATTTCAGTTCCGTATCATTAATGTCCTCTTTTCACTCTGCAGAAATAAAAATGTCAACATAAAACATCTGGACAAACATCTTAGCCAAAAGCATTCCCCAGATAAAATATACACAATAAGTAAAGTATGTCAATGTACTGTATGTAGTACGGTAGATTGACAAATTTCAGCAAAGCTGTGATACATTACTAAAAAAGTAAAATGTGCCTCAAGCTAAATCTATTGCAGAAATTGTCAATGGCAGATCCAGAAATGGCTTACTAGCCATTACTACACACAATTTCTTTCTTGTTTCCCATAACACATCATAGCACATAAAATTTCTCCACAGGGTGATGCTATCACACAAAGTTTCTGGTAGGTCCACTGTTTTCATAGAGAATTCAAGTCATGATCAATAATAGCTGAGAATTCCTTTTTCTCTATTCCATACAAATACACTGGATTAGAAAAGGGGCTTAATTTTCATCCTTTAAGTGATATTCTAAATCATTCCATTTATAAAATTCCAATTAATCATTGTTGGGGTGAATGGTCATATAAGTAGGGCTACATGAAGGAAGAAAAGGATACTGCTTCCAAACCTGCTCATTATGTAGATTTCCTCATATTCATCTCCCTTTCCCTCTTTCCTCCCTCTCTCCTTCCCTCCCTCCCTCCCTTTCTCTTTCTCTCTCCCTCCCTCCCCCTCCCTCCCTCCTCCCTCTCTTTTGAATAAACCAAGTGCTTTATCTCCTCAGGACTTCAATGAAAAAAAGAGGTGGGGAATATGCATACTATATTTGTATAAAAGTAATGGGTTTCGAAATAACAGCAACTGTGACATGGAAGTCTCACTGAGACTGCTCACTGCTCACTGCTTGGCTGTTCACCGCCCTGAGTCCTTCGGGAGTAGGGTGGTATACAAATCAAATAAACTAAACTAAACTAAACTAAACTAAACTAAACTAAACTAAACTAAACTAAACTAAACTAAACTAAACTAAACTGAGACTTCTCACTGTGCAGCTAAACATTTATCTTAAACTCATGAGCTAATACACACACTGAGGATTTTATAATAGAGTTGTTGTGGATATTTGATATATGTGTTTTTTCTGCTCCCAGAAACTGTAGACCGATCATTGCAAACCAGGTACATGATTCTTACCCATTATGGAATATATTTTTCCAGGGCGGAAAATAGATTCAATGTCTTCACTGAGCAGAATCTTCCTTTATGTCTGCATTAAAATTCAGGAGAATATGGAACAATTATGAAAACTTCTCTTGCTTTTCTTAAAGGCTAATGAATGTGCATCTAGTTTTCAGAGAGTTAGATATGGAAGACTGCCCCCTTCTAAACTGGGAGCATGCAGGTCTTTGCTCTCCCTCAAAGCAAGGGTCCTAAATGCCAAAGGAAAGTTCATTTCTGTTCTAGAATAGGACTAGCATAGCACAGTGTTTTTTCTGAGCTTCTTCAAAGATCTTCTTAGAAATTTGAGAGCTTATAAAATCAAAGTTGCCCCCCCCCCCCAAAATACTACTTATACAGATTTTCGATGTTCTTTTTCTCCTGGACAACAGAGCTATACTACTTCAAAGCTAAAGTTATCAATCTCCAAACAATTTTTTGTTGTCCTGGAAATTTCTCTGAAGAGACTAGGAAAAATGTACCAATTTCTGCAGATACATTTTGGGTCCCATTCATAAAGTTTGAGATGGATTCATATACACTTTTTATTTAGGTAGCTCCTGGTTGTTTTTAAATCAGTCTGAAACTTTTGTTTGGATTCATCTGAATTTGATGAGCACTCCTGCTCTCCATTAAAACTGCACTCTCCACATTATAAGCAAGAACATATTCTAATAGTGCAGGGAAAGAGCAATGCAGTAATGAATCTTCTCCCAGATCACATTCTTTATATGATTTATCTACACTGTTATATAAACATTGTGTGCTGATTACATAGAAGCATAGAGCTGTGCTACATTTCCTGTTTTCATATGATCTGGACAGGCACATCTTTGTCCATCATCAAGTTCTGAGGAATGTTTACATGCTACTTTCAGATTCTTCTATTATTTGCTGACCAGTCAGAAAAGCTTATGATTTGATCTTAATACTGAACTGGGTTAATTCCATTGGGTAAAGCATTATATAACCTTCTTTAGCTTTGGTAGATTACACTGGTCATCAAATAAAGTAAAAAAGACAGAAAAAAACCTGATTTAAATCAAATGTAATGCTTGAAATAGTCTGTTGCCAACTGAATGATTAAACAACAGATACTTCATTTGTTTTTTTGTGGAGAAATAAGGCATGCAAATTACCGAATATTAGCAAGCATTTCAGTGAATGCATTTTAAACTGTTGCAAGTTTTCTAAAAACTTGTGAAAGGCTGAGCTTTTCCCATCATAAAGCAGACTGAATGTCTATTCCTATTCTGATTCTAACATAATTATTAGAATAAATGCAAATGATACTATGGTATTCATGAGGCAACTAGAAAGAATATCTTTCTAATCCCATTTAAGCCATTAAATATAAGATCTAGCTATTTCCAATAGTTTTACTGTATTTGCAAAATCTGACCTCTATACGGTGATATCCTCATACAGAGAGAGAGAGAATCAACTTTACATTTACTAGATCCTCTTTTCTTTGTATGTTAAATAGTCCAGATAAACTAACTGAAATACTAAATTGCAAAATTGTTTTTATTAATTTTGAATTGCACTGATCTTTCCTGAGAAAGAAAAACAAGAAGATGTACATGGAAATGAAAATTCACCACCACAATGAAGTGGAAATCTGGGTTTTGGTGTTAAAAAAAAAGTTCATAATGAAGCATGAATTTTACAACATATTCCCAATTCTGCTAAATGAAATGTAGAAGTACTCAATTGTATGTAAAATTATCTCCCTTACCCCACCCCCGAAAAGCCCTGCATTTAAGTTGATTAATCAATGAACAGCTGAAGTTTTCAGCATTTTACAAGCATGTTTTTTGTTTTTTAGAGGGAAGAAATGAAAGTAAGGGCTTGCAAAGCTATATAGCAAGGGTATCAAACTTGCAGCCTGCGGGCCAGATGCATTACATAGTGGCCCTGCCCCTGCCCAGTTTAGCAAAGTGGGGAAAAGTCCCGATACGTCATGTGACGATGCCATGATGACGCACGTTTGACACCCCCTGCTATATAGCAATATAAACTGGAATCCCCTTCAGGAAGGAAAACAGCTTTGGGGACACTTGGATGGTTTTATATTTCAACTGGATGTACATAAAAATTGTGACAGAAAAACCGTAACTGTAATTTAAACATGACTTATAGACTCTATCATGGGATAACATACCCAATTGGGGTCAACTAAGCACTCCATGTTGCTGTAATACTTGTGTGAAACAACTCTCTATGAGTATATGGAAAATAAAATGGGTGATGACTTCCATCTGTTATGTAGATCTCTTTTTTGAATCTTGAATTAAAACAGCTGCAAAAAAAGCAAACAGTGTACAGTATGTATGTCAGAGGAAGGAGAAGTAGGTTTAAAGATATTTGAAAAGCTAGATTTCTCATAGTCATTTTTATGAAGTAAATGCCTCAAGCTCTGAGCAGCTGTCCTAAGAACTTGGCCTATTAAAGAAAATCTAGAGACCAAAGACAGATGTTTTCCATTTGGCTCCTGGGACTCACATTAATCCCTCCTTGCTTGATTACACTATTAGGAGAAGGCCATGTGTAGTTTCCTCCTATTTTAATGGAGTATTACATAACTTATACTGTAGTAAAAGAAATGCCTCTTTCTGGCAAATCTGTTCTTGCTATTTTGTTCAATGAGACAAAGCAGAGTTGCATTTGGGTTAAGAAAATTAGTACAAAGAAATCCTGGTTTCAAAAGAAAAGCTAAGCCCATTTCAGCCCATGCAAATGTAATAGTTTTTAAAGGAACAACCTTTGACCTCTTTGGTTGATGGTTATTTATACCATTTGCATATAACTCAGGCAAAAACACACCTTTTGTAGTTTGTAGTATTTTTTCCACAAATATATAGATCCCCCTCCCTTTGGAGGGAGGGGGATCTATTCTCCTAAGCATCAAGAAATCCTTGGTCCAGTAAAATAAGGCTGAATTTCAGCTGGGAAGAAATGCCTTAATACTTGCATTGCACTATTCTTTTATTTACAATTGTTTGAACAGAAATTAGTAATATTAAACAGGAAAAAGATAGATGGAAGGAAACCCTTCATAGCTATTATTATCCCACTGTAAGGTCTTGCCTCTCCAATCTTCCTAAGAAAGCAGGACTCTTAAAATTGCAGTGGTTCCAAAAAGAGTTTTTATTGGAAGGTTTGTGATAACAAGAGATCTTAGGCAAGAATTGAACCTTCTCATTTAAAACCAGCTATTTAAACAATGCTAACCAAACCCCTCCCACACTACATCATTGCAGGGAAACAGAAACAGAGACTTCAAATAGAGATTAGCACAGTAATTCAGGAAACAGAAACAGAAACTTCATATACAGACCACTCCATTCCTCCCCCCCTTCTTCCCACCAAAATGCTAGCACCCTTGTAGAAATATCTGGGACCTGACATGCCGCCCCCCTACAAAAATGGGAAGAAAGAAAACAAAAGAGGAAAGGAGACAAAGGAAATATAATATCAACAAGGTTTGTCAGGATACAATTGATGAAATATATGTCCTAATTTAGGGGCATGCACATGTTTTTTGTGAACTCATTCATTGTGTGAGAAGGGAAGGTGTTTCCAAGCCACCAGGTACTAAGTGGACCCATGGAATTTTCTAGAGACAAGAATTTCCTGAATCTCCAAATGTTGTTCACCCTCTACCATAATAGGGGTCGGAACAGGGGTAGTAGCTGGACGAAGATCAGAGGTGACTTCAGGCTTCAATAAGCTACAATGGAAAATGGGATCGACTTGCCGTAATGACTTAGGGAGTTGTAATTCCACTGTGACGGGGTTAATGATACAAACTATGGGGAAAGGCCCAATATATTTAGGACACAATTTTTTAGACTGCTGCAAAGATTTTAGAAACTTGGTGGAAAGGTAAACTTTGTCCCCCACTTTGTAAGGTCTTTGTAAGGTTCTGTTTGTTTCTTGTCTGCTTGTGCTTTATAGGCAGCCTTGGCTTCATTCAAGGCTTTGTGGACCACCGGCCAAATGGTTTGCAAATGACTGATCCACTGTTTCAAGGAGGGTATATCTGGTTCATGTGAGGATAATTCAGGCATAGCATTAAATTCTTGCCCTGTGGCCACCCTAAAAGGGGTAAAACCTGTACTAGTGTAAACTGCATTATTATAGGCTACTTCTGCAAAAAGCAGTAGTTCGGTCCAGTTGTCCTGCTGGTAATTAATCAAACGAGCCTTGGTAGCACAGTGGACTAAAGCACTGTTATTAACATCTGCTGCTTGCAATTACTGCAATTCAATTCTCACCAGGCTCAAGGTTGACTCAGCCTTCCATCCTTTCAAAGGTAGATAAAATGAGGACCCAGATTGTGGGGGCAATAAACTGACTTTGTATAAATATACAAAAGTATAAAGGCTATTGCTTAATGCATTGTAAGCCGCCCTGAGTCTCTGGAGAAGGGCAGCATATAAATTAAAGCAAAAAAACAAAAAACAAAAACAAAAAACAGTGCAGGTACTGTTCCAGAACTGAGTTTGTTCATTCTGTGGCCCCGTTTGTCTGCAGATGATGACTAGAACTAAGTCCCTGCTTGGTCCCAAGTAGATTAAAAAAAGCTTTCCAGAACTTGGACGTGAATTAGACCCCCCTGTCCAAAATAATATGTCGTGGGGCCCCATGCAAGCAGTAAATGTAGACCAAAAATAGCTTAGCCAAGGCTTTAGCTGTAGGGATCTTTTGGCATGGGATGAAATGAATCTGTTTTGAAAAAAGATCTGTGACAACCCAGATCACTGCGTTTCCAGAACTCTCAGGCAATTCAACAATAAAACCCATGGATATCGCTCTCCATGCTGCTGAAGGGCCAGCCACCAGCTGCACTAGACCAGGAGTTTTCCCCTACCTGCATTTAGCGGCAGCACATATGGGGCAGCTTGTTACATAACTTTCTATGTCCTTTTTTAATGAGGGCCACCAGAATTGCCGTTTCAGTAAATGTAATGTTTTTACAAAACCAAAGTGACCAGCTAATTTGGAGTCATGACAAGCTTGCATAGTTCTCAGTCTTTCCCTAGCTGGGACATACAGCTTATTTCCCACCCAAGCTAACACCTCTTTTATTATGTAGATATGTTTAATGGCACTAAACCACTCGTCCATTTCTAATGCTTTTTTGAAATCTATGGTGGTGGCATTGTCTAAGGTGGAGGGGTCGTTCTTCACCTGAAAGCGTGTGATGACCTTAGCTGCTAATTGGAAGGTTGGGATCATGGGCTTAATTACTTCCGCCTTGATACTTGTATTGCAGTAGTCTGAACAAGGCATCTGCCAAAACGTTTTTCCCTCCCGGTAAATACTTCAAAGTGAAATTAAAGCATTGGAAGTACTGTGCCCACCACACTTGTTTTGGAGACATTTTCTGTGTGACATTTTCCAATTGTCCCCTTCTCAGATCCTGATCCAGTAATAAGCCTCCCCCAAGTCTAGTTTAGAAAAAAATATCCCCTTCGCCAGATGGGCCAGCATGTCCTTCATGAAGGGTAGGGGATAAAAATTTTCCTTGGAAATCGTTTTTACATTCCTATAATCCACACATAAACGTAACGAACCACCCTTCTCCCGGAACAGGACGGGGGCGGCCACCTTGGGTCTCGCCAGTCCAATGAACCCACACTCAAGGTTTTTGTCTATGAATTGCTGCAATTCATCCAGTTCCCGGGGAGTCATAGCATAAAGTTTCAGCTTAGGTAGTTTGGGCCCCGGTAAAATCTCAATGGCATAATCTATAGACCTATGGGGGGGGGGAAGAGTTCATCTAAGGCCGCTCCATTAAAAACATCCATCAAATCCCAGTATACCTTGGGGACACTCGGTAGGAGTCCATTCACTGCAGCCATAGCTACTTCCTCACTCTGTGGTATTTCAGTCTGGTGGGGTTCCTCGTTCTGAATTGGTTAATCATTAGGGAATTGGAGGGTCCCCTCTGTCCAGTCCATCCTTGGGTTCCACTTCTTTAACCAGGTTAGCCCCAGAACTACGGTCCAGTCCATCCCTGGTGTCACAATGAAAGCAATGGTTCAGAGTGATTTACCATCATTAGTTTGAGTGGTTCAGTGGCAAATGTGGCCAGGGCACCCCCTGCAATGGACCCATCAAGTTGGCAGAATGAGACTGGGGTTTTTAGCGGCCTTAGTTGAATGCCAAGTTCCCCGACCAGAGTTGGGCTCTCGTGCACCCCGAATCCAGCAATGACTTAAGTCTCACTTTTCTCCGTTACCGGAATTAACAGTTCTATAGGGGTTGTAAAGCATTCAACAACCCCATTCACCAAAGGATCTTCGTAGTCGCTCTCTGACTGACTGGGTTCCTCCATTGGAGGGGTCAGAGTTCCTTGCATCAAAACTGATATCGGCGGGAACTCAACGACCACATGGGTCTTCAGGGCGATATCTTTGGCACATGGTGGTGGCTTTGATGGTTTCCCTCCAACCTGCTTCTCTCCCTTTCAGGTGGACATTCTCACACGGCACACATTTGTAAAGTGACATTCTTCCCGCAATGGAAGCAGGCGACTGACGGTGCTGGGACAGAGCGAGGTTTGGGTTCCTCCCTTCTCCCTTCCGGCAGGGATCTCTTCCAGGAGCTTTCATGGTACTGTTTTTTTTTTTTTTAATTTGATTTATATGCCGCCCTTCTCCGGAGACTCAGGGCGGCTTACAATGCATTTTGATCGATTTCTGCTTCCTCAGCCAAGACACACCAGTTGTGCAGGTGGACTGGGGCTCCATGGGCAATGCAGACATTATACAGGTCATCATTTAAGCCAACTTTGAACCAACTCACAACTATTTCCTCTGGCCAATCTATGTGGAAAGTCAGATCATGAAATTCTTTGATGTACTTGGTGACTGGATGGCATTCCTGTCTGATGTGCCTTATGTAGTCTCTAGCCTTGTGGTCAGCTAGGGGGGTCCTCAAATCTCTATCTCAGGGCTGTCATGAAATGGTTGAAGTCGTGGAGTTCCAGTGCATCTGCATTATGGAGGCTCACCATCCAACGTGTAGCTGATCCTTCAGGGTGACAATCCTGACTTTGGCGACTTCTGTAGGGAGATCCCTCCCATACTTCTGCATGTAGGTCAGTATGTGTGCGAGGAAAAATCCCAGTTGCTAGGGATTCCCATTGAATTTGACACCAAGAGGGGATGCCTTCCGTTCTAAGGTTGGAAGCCTCCTCTCGTCGAGTCACAAGCCTTGCTCTCCATTGTCTCCTGGGTGGATCTTCCATGGTGTAAATGGGTTCATCAGTAGCCCCTGTGGTTTCAGCCAATGCCCCTGGGGTTGGGGATCCCTTTTGTCCATCGGTAGTCCCCTTTTGTACTCCTAACTGGCTTACAGCGCAAGCCTGGGCATCCGCATGGCATGGATAGCCTCCCTCGTGAGGTTCATAGCTTCCCTCAGGAGTTGGTTGGGCCGGTCTGGGGTTCCTTCCAGTTCATCATTGTTGTAAAGGTCTCCCATCTCCTGCTTCCAACCAGGTCATTGGCTCCCACAGGTGAGGGTGACATCTTTGGTTCTGCCACCCCAGCCTTCCATCTTCCCAATACCGATGGACCACCTCGGTTGGGCAGCGGTGCTTGAAGCAATGTTCTCCTCAACCCAGGCATTGAGGGCCTCAATTGAGATTTTGGGTGGTGGGGTTCTCTCCCAGTCTTCAGCCTCTTCATGGTTGCTGCTCTGAGAAGACATGGTATGCACAGTGCCCACCGTAGGGCTGTTACCTCTCTGGGTTGACCAGTTTGCAGTTCTTGCCTAATGTAAGATTTTGCCTCTCCAGTCTTCCCAAGAAAGCAGGACTCTTGAAACTGCAGTGGTTCCAAAAGGAACTTTTATTGGAAGGTTTGTGATAACAAGAGATCTAGGCAAGAACTGAACCTTCTCATTTAAAACAAACTATTTAAAGCAATGCTAACCAAACCCCTCCCATCCTACATCACTGCAGGGAAACAGAAACAGAAACTTCATATGCAGACCACTCCATTCCTCTCCCCCTTCCTCCCATCAAAATGCCAACATCCCTGTATAAATATCTGGGACCTGACACCCACTCTCCATCCCCCAAAAGTTAGGTTTAGTGTCTTTCTGGGACAATCATTTTTATTTATAAAAGTTGATGTCAATAGAAATCTAGTTTCTAATTGATTAGGCAAATTACAGAAAAGACTATAGTGCCACCCTTTTCAAGTACAGAACATTTGGGTCCAATTCAGCTACTAATTCATCCATTGATGACGACTTCTCAGTTGAATAAATGCCACTAAAGTCTGGCAGGAATAATATTTCTCTTGATAAATGTTGATGGAGCCTTGAAATTTAGAATCTCTGTTCCCTCCGTAGAACATAATAGAACTGGATATCTACTAAAACCTAAAGAGGAATATATTTCTGTGTGGGTACAGTAAGTATTCTGTTATTTAATACCAGTAGCATCATTACTATTGAACCCTTAATCACAAAGGTATCATGAATCAGTAAATCAGTTATGCCTAGTTTTCATATAGCAAACTGGGGGATGAAAAAGGAAATAAGATGTGACTAAGTGGGCTTCCCAATGCTTGCAAATTCTATTCCTATTGGTATAAACAAAAAATATCCTTAAATTTGTGGAAGATAGTGAATCCCTTCCTTAGTGGATTAAGAAAAAGCATATCCACAGCTGCAGAGCCTCACAATCAGGAAAAGTAAATCATAATGATTTATGATGCTGCTTCCCAGGGCAATAGGGGAATTATTCAAAAGTATTTTGATTGTTTATAAGGCTTCTTATTTTCTGGGTTTTAGACAAGGCCTCCATAGGTCCAAATGAACTATGTACTTTATATTTCCTGTATAAAAAACAAGGGAAATCATTGACTCATTCTTTGAAAACAATTTAGGCTTGGTGCCCTGGAGTTCCACAGTGAAAAAATAAATTCAACTATGTGCATATGTGTGCATACCAGGATCAAGAAGGCAAAAGTGATTTGACCACTTCCTAAAAGGGGCGTTGGTCCTACCTGAGACGCACCTTCTTGTTAGGTGGAGACAGCAGCCAGGATGGTTTCACTCGTCTGTTCAGATTGGAGGACTGAGTCTGTCAAAGTCTTTAAGTCCCACCCCCTGTTGCTAGGGGCTCCAGCTTTTGGCGAAGATGAAGAAACAGACTCGACGTGTGGGAGAAAAGACAATGATTAGTAGAGAAGGACCAGATTGACAAAGGGTGGGTCTGGCTGCTTTCTCCACCCAACAAGAAGGTGCGTCTCAGGTAGGACTAACGCCCCTTCTCCATTGTGGGTGGAGACAGCAGCCAGGATGAGACATACCAAAGTTCACTGCCCCTATGTACGGGCAGAACCAGGCTGGTCCGAAGAACGCCCTGCAGAATGAACCCTTTGCAGCACTCTATGTCCAAACGCAGCCTCAGCAGAGGTGAACTTGTCCAACTTGTAGTGCTGGATAAAGGGAGAAAGGGAAGTCCAAGTCGCCGCCCTGCAGATCTTCAGCAAAGACGCTTGCGTGGCCCAAGCCGTCAACATAGCCGCACTGAGGGTGGAATGCGCCGTCAGCTTAGTAGGTCTGGGTAAAGAATGCAGTTCATACACCTTAGCGATCGTCTGCCGGATCCATCGTCCGATGGTCGAAGAAGTCACCCTGCCACCTAAAGAGACTGGGAGAAACGACACAAACAAAGACTCCATCCTGCGGAAGTCAGCAGTTCTCTTAAGGTACACCCGGAGAGCCCTCCGGACGTCCAACGTATGCCACTGCTGTTCTAGGGGATGTGCAGGATGAGAGCAGAAGTCAGGGAGGATGAGTTCTGGCATGTGGTGAAAGGGTGAATTAATCTTGGGAATCTTCATCTTCATCTTCAAGACAAAAAACTACTCGATCTGCGTGGAACACGCAGAGGTCACTGCGCATAGACAGTGCGGCAATATCTGAGATTCATCTTGCAGAGGTGATAGCCACCAAAAAGGTGACTTTGCATGATAAAAGTCGGAGACTAGTTGTCCGTAAGGGCTCGTACGGGGGACCTGTAAGGGAATTCAGAACAATAGACAGGTCCCAGGTGGGATACCTGTGCACCACACGGGGACATAAGTTAGTGGCTCCCCGCAGGAATCTATGAATCAGAGGGTGCTTGGACAACGAAGGAAGAGATCCCTAAGTCAGGACCGTGGAGAGGGCCGCCACCTGTCTTCGAAATGCATTGGGCGAAAAGCCGTTGTTGAGCCCGTCCTGGAGAAAAACAAGGACATTAATAATTGAGGCCTGAAGGACCGAAACCACCTTTCAGTCACACCAATTACAAAAGGCCCGCCAAGTAGCTGAATAAATGCATTCCGTGGACGGCCTCCGTGATGCTTGGATGGTCCGGATAACCTCTGGGGGAATGTTATCTCCACTCAGGATGCACTGCTTGATCGCCAGGCGGTCAGTTGGAGCCACTGAGGGTCCGGGTGGACCACTGCCCCCTGGCTGAGAGAGGCAACGCCCTGTGGAATCCTCCGTGGAGGGGCCACCAACAATGAGGTGAGGTCCGCAAACCAAGGCCTCTGAGGCCAATGAGGGGCCAGAAGAATGAGCTCCGCTCGGTCCTGCAGAAGCTTGTGTATCACCCTGGGGATGAGAGCAATTGGCAGAAAGGAATAGAGAAGGCCTGGCGGCCACTGGGAGCAAAAGGCATTGACTGCTTCTGCGTGAGGTGTTGGGAACCGTGAGAAAAATCACAGGAGCTATGCATTCAGGTTGGTTGTGAACAAGTCGACCTTCGGGGTGCCAAACCGGGCCATGAGGTCCTTGAAAATCATCGGATTTAGGTGCCACTCCGAGTGGTCAATATCCTGATGATTCAACCAGTCCACCTGCACACTGGCCATCCCAGAGATGTGCTCCGCCTTCAAAGAGCAAAGATGATGCTCCGCCCACAATCCCAATCTTTTGGCCTTCAACATACGGGACTTGGACCTGGTGCCGCCTTGTCGATTTATGTGCGCTTTCGTTGCAACATTGTCCTTTAATACCAGGACATGTGTGCCAGCCAGACCTTGGAAAGCACAGAGCCAGAAATACTGCCCTCAATTCCAGCCAATTGATGTTCCGACGGCTCTCACTTTGAGTCCACCTGCCCTGCACCACCTGAGATTGACAATGGGCCCCCCAGCCGAAGAGACTGGCATCTGTTGTTACCATCAGTCTCTGAGGTTCGTGGAACTGACAACCTTGGGCAATGGCTGGAGATTGCCACCATCTGAGAGATCGGAGAACGTCCTTGGGAACAGGAACTTTGACCAATGATGTGCCTCTGCCCGCTTCTGAAATGGTAAAAGGAACCATTGGAGGTCTCTGGAGTGTAATCAGGCCCAGGGCACAATGGAAATAGCCGAAATCATTTTGCCCAGGAGCTGTGAGAGTAAGAAAGGGGACGCTTTCTTGCACCCCTCCACCCTGGACACTAGGGCCACTAGATTATCCTGACGTTCCTGGGAAAAATTCCGTTGGGTAGCAAACCAAAATGGCAACTCCGCAGTGAACCCCAATCTTAGGGAGGTGATGTTCGACATTTTCAGGGGTGTCGGGGGTCAGTTAACCATCTTTTGACCCCCTCCCAGCGAGCCGAGGTGTTGACGGCTCGATAGAGCCGTGGATGGAGCCCGAGGAACAACTGACTGTCGGGGAGGAGGTTAGAGGATGGCAGCAGTACCTGGACGCTTGGCTGCAAAGACGCCCCCATTGTTGGTGGAGAAGAGGGCAGCATTACAAACATTAGGATCCCTCAGTTTTTGAGGGATCTGGACACTCCCCCTCTTTTTTTCTGAAGCATGGAAGGGGCTTAATGGGCTGAATGGCCTCAGGATCAAGCTTATGGGGAAGGAACTGAAAACTGTCAGCTGGGGGATGACAGTTGGTCTTCCCCTTAACCCCCCCCCCCCCTTATTAGGCTTAGGCCTAATAGGGCCACTCAGCATAAATTTACAACTTTTGATTGATCTGCAGCTTTATTTGACCATTATTTGACCATCTTGTCCTCCCTGGGTTACCTGGATTATCCGATTATTCAATCATTTATTCCATCCTATGACTACACCTTGTTTTTTTCTGAACTAAGCCTCGGCTATCGCTGGTGTGAGAACGGGAGGAGGCACAGACACTGAGAGTCTTGGACTATGGTGGGACGGACCATCTCTCATTTGACCTTATGACTCTGGTTTGGGTCACCTTGAAAGGGCGGCCTTTGAGACTTTTTTCCCCACCATTGAATAGACTTATTTTAATCACAAGACTTCCCATCGTCATGATAGGACGATGATGTCCCGATGTTCTGATGTTTTTAGCATATTATCTTCTCTTTAACATCTTTTCCTCCCTTATTTAATCTATTTGTTTTTATCATCTCTAACACCCTTTAATAGAAAATGATCCTTCATCACTCTCACCTCATTACTATTCTTTAATGTATTCAACTGCGGAGCTCCTTGCACTGCGAGACTCCCCCCTCTCACAGGTTTGGCCCTCTCAACTATCGAGGGCTGCCCTTGATGACGGGTTTTGGAACCCCGAGAGGTGGTACGCTAAAAAACGGAAACTCTGAGGTTTTTTAAATAGATTTTTAGATACAATTTTAAGGGGATCCGGGAGGAGGGTGGTTTTTAATAATAAAAATGAGACTGGGGGGGATCTCTTAAGGATCAGCAGCCATGCCATTTTGACAGTCCCAGCGGGTTGGGGAGGTTGGGAGTCGTAGGAGATGCTCAGAGGAGGGTGGGACAAGCTGTATCTGTGATGGTGGGAAGGGGCAGAAGAAATCGAAGTAGGGGTGGGGAGCATCACACCAGATGCATTCGGATGGTGACTTGCTCCCATACCTCCTGCTCACCCTGCTTTCCTGGGTATATGAGAGTGAAGGACCCTGGTTTCCGTCTGATATACGTGAATGCCAAGTCCGTGATGAATAAGGCTCTCCTCATACGAAATCTTATTGATGAGGAGGGTGCGGACCTGGCCTGTATCACGGAGACCTGGTTGGGGCAAGAGGGGGGAATCCCTCTCTCTGATTTATGCCCCTCAGGCTTTCGTGTCCTGCACCAGCCGCGACACCAGGGAAGGGGTGGGGGGGTGGCAGTAGTTGTTAGAGAAAGCCTGAGTCCTAGGGAGGTCACTGTCCCTAAGATAGGCGGGTGTGAGTCTCTTCTATTGAAGTGGGACCCTGGAGTTCAGTCAGGCTTGTTGGTCACATACCTATCTCCCAGCTTTGTTGTCACAGCCCTGCCCGCACTACTTGATGTCTTGTCTGAGGTGGCACTTGAACTCCCCAGCCTTTTGGTTGTGGGAGATTTTAATCTGCCTTCGATTGGTGAGTCATCTGAGACAGTCCAGGAGTTCATGGCCTCCATGGCAGCCATGGACCTGACTCAGGTTATTCAGGGCCCAACTCATAGGGGAGGACACACATTCGACCTGGTTTTTCTCTCTGGGCAGTGGATAAATGATCATGGTAAGGGGGAACTTTCCATCACTCCCCTGTCATGGACTGACCATTCCCTCCTTAGACTAGACTTTCAATCTGCCAACCCCTGCCGCTGGGAGACAGGACCCATAAAATGGTTCCGCCCTAGGCACCTGATGGACCCAGAAAGGTTCTTGAAGGAGCTTGGGACATTCTCTACCTCTCAATCCTGCGATTCAGCTGAGGCTCTGATGGCATCCTGGGAACGGGTGGCTACCAACGCCTTGGACAGAATCACACCTTTGCGGCCTCTAACCCAACGCAGATCCCGGATTGCTCCTTGGTTTTCCATGGAGGTCCGGGAAATGAAACGTCGGAAAAGACGCTTAGAGGAGAGTTGGAGGTCCTCCCGATCTGAATCTGACCAAACACAGTTAAGAACCCATATTAGGTCTTATCTAGTGGCGATGGAAGTGGCGAAACGTCACTACTTCGCCGCCCTCATTGCATCTGCAGAAAACCGCCCAGCGGCCCTGTTTCATGTGACCCGCTCCCTCCACAATCAGGGAGCGAGGAAAGACCCTTTGCAGGGCAGAGCTGAGGATTTTGTACAGTTTCTGCATGATAAAATCGCTCAGATCTGGATTGGACTGGACTCTGACTGGGCAGAATCCAATTGGGAGATTAGGGTGGGTCTTGAGAATAATATCTGGATTGAGTTTGACCCTGTTTCTGTCAAGGAAGTGGACAGGATTGTGGGCAAACTTAGTTCCTCCACTTGCTTATTGGACCCTTGTCCCTCCTGGTTAATTTCGGCTGCCAGAGAAGTGACTAGAGACTGGATCCAGGCAATTGTCAACGCTTCATTGAGAGAGGGGAACTTCCCCGCCTCTCTTAAGGAGGCGGTGGTTCGACCTCTCCTCAAGAAGCCTTCCCTGGATCCAGACTCACTTAATAACTATCGTCCCGTCTCCAACCTTCGCTTCATCGCAAAGGTTGTTGAGACTGTAGTGGCTCAACAGCTCCCACAATTCCTGGAGGAAACGGAATACCTTGACCCGTACCAATCAGGCTTCCGACATGGTCACAGCACGGAAACGGCATTGGTCGCTCTGGTGAATGCTCTCTGCGGGCTCGGGATGGGGGTTGTTCCTCCATCCTGATCTTACTTGACCTCTCAGCGGCTTTTGATACCATCGACCATGGTATCCTACTGCAGCGACTTGTGGGGTTAGGGGTGGGAGGCACTGTCTTATGGTGGTTTTCCTCCTACCTCTCGGGTCGCTTTCAGTTTGTATGGACGGGAGGGCAGAGATCCACCCCAAGGCCCCTTAATTGTGGGGTGCCTCAGGGGTTGGTTCTCTCCCCCCCTGCTCTTTAACATCTATATGAAGCCACTGGGTGAGATCATTCGTGGCTTTGGGGTGAGATATCATCAATATGCTGATGATACCCAATTATACATCTCCACCCCAGGCCACCCCAGAGATGCCCTTTCCGTGATGTCCCGTTGCCTGGAGGAAGTACGGGCCTGGATGGGCAGAAACAGACTCAAACTCAATCCCTCTAAGACTGAGTGGCTGTGGATGCCGGCATCTCGGGTTTCAGAGGCTCTATCACTTTTGATAGATGGGGAAAAACTTGCACCCGTTGATAGGGCTTGCAACTTGGGTATCCTCCTGGATGCTCGGCTATCCCTAGAAGACCATCTAATGGCCATGACCAGGGGGGCCTTCGCACAGGTTCGCCTGATGCGCCAGTTGCGCCCTTTCCTGAACCGAGATGACCTTCACACAGTCACTCATGCCCTGGTTACTTCCCATTTGGATTACTGCAATTCCCTCTACATGGGCCTGCCCCTGAGATGCACCCGGAGACTCCAGCTGATCCAGAATGCAGCTGCACGGGTTGTTATGGGAGCCCCTCGTTACTCCCATATAACACCCCTCCTGCGTGAGCTGCACTGGTTACCAGTGGTTCTCCGGGTCCGCTTCAAGGTGCTAGTCCTCACCTATAAGGCCCTTCATGACTTAGGTCTGGGATATTTGCATGACCTTCTCCTACCTGCCTCTCACCGTCCTGTTCGCTCACATAGGGCCGCTCTCCTCAGGGTTCCGACAGCGAGCCAATGTCACCTTGCTGTGCCCAGGGGTAGGGCGTTCTCTGTGGGTGCTCCCACCCTCTGGAATGAATTACCTACTGAGCTCCAGACGGCTCCTGATCTCCACTCCTTCCGTCGGGACTTGAAGACTTGGCTTTTCAAACAAATAGGCTGAGACTGATTCCGGGCTTTATTATTTACTACTAATTAATTATTTGGATTAAATTATGATTTTATTGTACTTGTTTCTTAACTTGTGTTCACCGCCCTGAATTCTTCGGGAGAATGGCGGCATATAAATACATGTAAGAAATAAAATAAATAAATAAATAAATAAATAAATAAATAAATAAATAAATAATAAATAAATAAATAAATAAATAAATAAATAAATAAATAAATAAACAAACTCTGCCCTTAACCGAGTCAATCACTGCTCCCAAATGGAGAAGCCGGGTTGACAGAGTGAGATGACTCTTCTCCACATTAATGGAGAACCCATGGGAAGCGAGGACCTGACGAATTAATTGAAGGTCCTGGAAGGCCTGCTGAGTAGAAGTAGACAAAATTAAAATGTCGTCCAGATAACACTGGAGCTGAACAGATCTAGCCCTTAGCAGCCGAGGTTGCTAAGACTTTCGTGAAACAATGTGGAGCAGAGGAAAGCCCAAGGGGAAAAGCCCGATATTGATAATGCCCCCTCTAGCAAAACCTAAGAAACTTCCTGTGAGAGGGGAGGATAGGAATATGCAAATAGGCCTCAGTGAGGTCAATAGAAGAGAGGAGGTCGCCCTTCCTAATGCCGTCAAGGATGAAACGCAAAGACTGCATTTTGAGCCGACGATATACCACATAATGGTTCAAACGTATAAGGTCCAGAATAGGTCCCCACCCCCACCCCCGATGACTTTGGGACCAGGAATACACGAGAATAAAATCCCTGTCCCACCTGATCCTCAGGCACTCTTTGTATAGCCCTGATCGATAGTAGATGCTGCACCGCCGAATCCATAAGGGTTCTCCTATTGCTGTTATGAGAATGCGGACAGTGTACAAAAAACATCGGAGGGGGGAGAGAAATTCTATGGCCAATCCAGATTTGATAGTAGCTCGGACCCATGTATCAGATGTGGTTCTCTCCCAAAGGTTGGCGAAGAGGGCCAATCTGCCACCAATGGGAGGCTGAGAAATGCAGCTAGCAACTGAGTCAGATCGAATGACCTCCTCCCCCACGAAAGGGCCGGTTACTCAAAAATGGTCTACTTCTGGAAGACCTGTCTTGAAGTCCCCGCTGTCTGGGGTTGAAAGTCCCTGTGTAATGGGAAGAACTAACATCCCCTTCTGGTCTTCGAAACAGGGGGCGCTGGGCATAAGACAGAAAATGGGCCTCCCCCCGACGGTGGGTAGTAGGTAAGATTTTCCTTTTGTCTTTGGTTTCAACAAGAAAGGACTCCAAAGGCTCTCCAAATAATTTGAATACCATAAAGGGAACCGACATTAAACGCCATTTGTGCCTAGTATTTGCCTGCCAATGACGGAGCCAGACCAAACGGCGAGCCGCCACAGAAGAGGCTAGTGATTAGCGGCAAAATTGAGGGTGGCACTATTCACTAGCACTATTGAGGGTGGCATCCACTGAGAACTGGACTGCCACGATGACTTTGTTTAGATCCTGTCGGATTCTAGTCCTCAGGCAATAACTTATCCTGTAACTGGCGCAGCCATAATAAAGTTGTCCCATTAAAAAATGAGGCTGCTTATCAAATCGTCCAGGTAGACCCTTGATGCACCCACTGAAGAACCTGGTCTGAGCGACATTTCTCTGGATGAAGGCCTTCCTCCGGATCCCTGGGAATAGCGGCGTTAAGGCAGGAGACCTGCTACAGGAGCATCCACGTATGGCACCAGAAGGAGAGACGCCAGGTCCGAAGCTACGTTGAAATATTTGCCGTCAGTAGTGGATGGAACCGGGGTCGACCCAGGCGAGGACCATTGCTTCCTGACTACATTGAGGAACAAAGGTGGCATAGGAATAGAATCCACCAGCCTGGTGGGTTCCGCAAACACGGGATTCAGACCCCCTTGTGGCGGTGGAAGAACTGACTCCGTTGAACCGGAACCAAATTGGGCAGTATTAACCGCCTTAAATAATAAAGATTTGAAAAGGGCCGGAGGAAACAGACCTGTGAAGGCAGGCTGTTCCGGGGGGAGGTCCTCATCATCTGAAAGTTCAGGCTCCTGGGAATCTACCTCCCCAAGAATTGAGGGGTGACTGGCGTGGGAAGTAGTTGGGGAACTGGGATCTCCCGCGGAGAAGGACTCTTCCTGGTAGTCTCTATCAGGTGAGGTAGATGTGAAGGAACACACTGAAGTGCCCCTGCCAGGAGGAAGGAACCCGGCAGCTAATGACTGTTGAATTGCTGAAGACCCCGAAGAAGAGTGCGGCCAGTTGATGGTGTCAGATGCAACAGGACAAACTGAAACAGGAGCTGGCTCAGCGGGCAAGGCAGGTCCCCATAATCCAGCTGTTGGGATAGTTACAGCACAGTCTCGAAGAGACACTTCGTCTGGGGTTACCGCAGATGGTAATTCCACCGGGAGCTCCGCCCGCTTGGAAGGACAAAGTCCTTCCTTAGAATGTGAAGAGGATACCATATTACCACTGGCTTTTTCACAAAGCTTCTGTAGAGCTTTGTTTTTGCACCTCTCATCCTTGGAAGATGTCAAGGTTTGCTTGTGAGGTCTATGATGTGAGCCAGATGACCACCTGCTGGTTCTTGGATCTGATGGATCATCCTTCAGGGCCGGCCCAGCAAGAGATGCCTTGGCATGTGGAGGCCCCTGGTCCTCTGCCCTGGCCTTCTGGCCATGCTTCGATTTAGCTAATGCTTTGGGTATAATTATGTGTGTGCAGTAGACCTCTACACCTTTTTAGACACCAAATTTGCTCAAGGTCAGCAATAAACGCAGTGTAAAAATATCTGTCCTCAGGACCGTAGTCACTGTAATAGGGGCTGTTCAGTCAAGCCCTGTTGCCCTTGAGTGGCGATGCAGCCGCAATCGCCCGGGCCTGCACTGACAGGGGGACTGGCCAAGCGGACACTCACTATGCTAAATTCCTTAAATAAAGGAAATAATTCCAATCCAGGCACAGGCTGATGCGTGGAGGCCAATAACAATTTGCCCTCTCTGAGGCAACTCCAGGTGGCAAACAAAATGGCAGCCACAAAGGACGTCAAGACAACTCCGGTCGGCAAACAAAATGGCGGCCGCAAAGGGCATCGTAAATGGGAGCGTGAAGCTCCTCCTAATGGCCACCAACTGCTCGATGTATTTGCAGGCTGGAGCGCGAAGCTTCCGAACCTGTTGCCGCAAAGCTAGGGAGGAGAGCAGTGCAGGACGATGCCGACGAGGCACGATCCAAAACGCTGGGGAGCGCGAAGCTCCACGTTCACATAAAGAGTCGGGCAGCAGCTGTCAGATCACCAAAATGGCCACCTGACTAACTCTCTGGGGAGCGCAAAACTCTGCACGGACTCCTCCAGCTGCCGGGAGTGCGAAACTCTCTCACAAAGAAATCAATCAATGGGACAAATAATTCACAGATGGTAAATAGGGAGCTGAAATAAAATCCCTCAGCAGACCAGGCAAGGCCAGAGTCTGGGAAATTAGAACCACAACGTGTGGGGGATCTGAGGCACTCACAATTCGTGGTCAAATAACAGACCAAAGTCAAAGTCCAAATATCAATCAGTAGAAGCAGAAAAAGTGGAATTTAAGAAGCAGAAAAGGCAAAATGAAGCCAGAGACACAGTCCCACATGACTGTCCAGTCTGATGGACTGAGTCAAAAGCTGGAGCCCCTAGCAACAGGGGGCAGGACTTAAAGACTTTGACAGACTCAGTCCTCCAATCTGAACAGACAAGTGAAACCATCCCAGCTGCTGTCTCCACCCACAATGGAGAATCATCAATCAAATGATACAAATTATATTACAGATTACAATAGAAGTGAATATCTGTAGCTCAGTGTTGAACAGTGGTGTCCTTACTCTCTGAGCTTGGTTGTATGCTTGCAGAAGTTTTGTTACTAGACTAGATAACATAATCAGTGCACTGCTCATCATCAAAGTACTGATGATGATACCTAGTCATGTAATGAAATGCTTGCAAGCAAATAGCCAAATTCAGAGAACACCAGGGACTCCATAATCCACAATACTTGTGAGATAATGGATGTGATGTCAAGGACTTCTCCAGATGCCTACACCTATGAAGTTATGGATAAAGTAATAACAACTTGCAACGAAGGAGGGCCTGGAAACAATGAGGGACCAGCCTGTGGTGCCTTTGCCAGTGAAAATGGAGCCCGGGGAGATCGCACGCGGCCCACCTGGGCTCCATTTTTGGCCATGATCGACTCCTTCAGCTCTCTGCCAGCGAAAACGGAGCTTGAGGAGGCCGTGCATGGCCCACCCGGGCTCTGTTTTCACTGGCAGAGGGCTACAGGAGGCCATTGCAGCCAAAACCAGATCCTTGATGAGCAAGATGGCCATGCCCACCCCGGCCATACCCACCAGGCCATGCCCTCATGTCCCCCGAGGTCAAACACAACCCTGATGCGGCCGTCAATGAAACCGAGTTTGACAACCCTGCTCTATGCAAATTTGGGAATTACTTATACTTCAGTTTTTATGTATATCTCAGACATGCACATAAAGAAATTTTATGTATTTAGAATATTCTGGAAATTTGTAATAATAATTTGGAAACATGTTGCTGTACCTTTCCTGAGATTCTAGCCAGGATCTAAGAGAGCAATGGTGGCAGAGATTAGAATGCATCCATCCTTCCAAGGTTGGTAAAATGAGGACCCAGATTGTTGCAGTATATGCTGACTCTGTAAACCGCTTAGAGAGGGCTGTAAAGCACTGTGAAGCAGTATATAAATCTAAGTGCTATTGCTATTGCTTTATCAGAATGTGGTGTTTTTTGAAATCCTGCATTCTCTCTACATTGTTAAGTTACCAGCTATAGCATCATGATCTGAACTGCTTCAGCACTGACTATTTCAATTGTAGTGGCAGGATAGAATTCAAGGGGAAAATTTAGAGAACTCCCACCTCCTCTTTCAGAAGACTTCTGGGTCCATATGCTCTAGCTCAGGTATGGGAATGCGGGTTCAGCTGGATACTCTCTGAAGGGCCCTATTCGTTCTCTCTTTGTTCATAACATAGACTGTATTTGTAAAGGCAGAGACATCTCCTTGCAGAACATTCCTGAGAAGTGAAGTAATCAGATAACAGGAGATGGGCCCCTCGCCTGGTAGTAACTGGCAGCAAATAGCCAGAGTTAAGTTTTGTTTTTGCACCTTAAGTATCGCTTTCTTAGAATTCACGTGATTTACTGTAATAGGTAGAATGTGAAACTTATATGGAGAATATATGGATGTTTTTCTATTTCTTGTATGTAATATGAGATGTGTAGCCATAATAACGCCTTCTGATGACGCTGTATTTTGATAACTAATAAAAGAGAAGGCAGGCTTTTGCTCTCTGCTCTCTCATCACGAGAAATACCTGCGTTTGTGCTTTCTCTAATCTGGACCATACATGAGAAGCCCACCAAGAATGAATGCAACACTCAGGACCCTGCCTTGATGTGCAACTTGTTATTTCCAATACCATCATTTAATTCCAGGAATTGTTCACCTCCTAGCCATAATGTATGTGGGAGAGATAGCTCCCAAAACATTTATAATTTTCTGGCAACTTAAAAGGAAAAATGGAGGAAATTGAAATAAATTCTGTAGCACTCCTCCTGATTCTGTAGTTCTGAGGGGTGTAATTAGGAAATCTACCCTCTATATTTTGGGAAATATAATGATCTCATAAGAGATTAAATAAAATCCAATGTATTTTTTAAAGTTAATTAAAGATTTGAAAAGATCCCTTTTGGGATGTAAGTATTCATAAGCAAGCACACATGTTCTGGCAAAGAAAATAAAATTTATAGGGATTTTTTTTGATGTCACGGGTTATAATTTAAAAGGATCTCTCCTACAAAAGAAAAAGAAAAACTTAAGAAAAAAATTTGCCTTAATGATATTAACGTGGAAATCAACAGAATGAGGTTTACAATAAGGCGATACGGTATCACTATCCTTTTCTCAGCCTGCCTTGAAGAAGTATTTCTTCACTAAACTACACTAGGCAAAAAATGGAATAAAAATCAGTTACGCCTATTTAAATCATTTAGATTTGGAGATGATGTTATCTTCTCACAAGACCCAGAAGAGCTACAAACACACATAGAATTTTTGCCACTTCCTTCTGTAAGACTTAAGATAAATACATTTTATATTTAAAAACACATGCTCAGAGAGCAGAAATTAGCATGATCAGTTCCCCCCTTTTTCAGAAGAAGGGGATTTTGTTTTGACAGTCTGAAACATAACTGGCCTTCCTGTCCCTCCTGTCTCAGAATGTCCCAAGCCAAGGGAACTCCCACCACCACCTCCAAAGCCTGCAGAACCAGCAGAGCAACTCTGCATTCCACACTGACCCGCCTATCTTTGACCTCCAGAACACTAGAGATTTATTGCTATTTCCAAAGCTCCAAATAATTTAACCCTATGAATTATTAAGTCTAGATATCTTAAAGTGGTCAAGGTTGAGAAACATTGATATATATTAGATACATATTATTATTAAATCTAAATAAACATCTGAATTTATCAGATTCTGCATTAAAGGGAAAAACTAGTCAAAAGTATCTTTCTGTTATTGTATTTGTTACATTAATACCTTATTGCTAAGTAACCTTGCTTGTCTTCAGCCAGTAACATAAGCAGTTCCAGCAAACTGAGCAATGGAAAAACTGTGCCAGCCAAAAATCAGCTTGTTTTCAGAAACAAGCCAGATAAATGGAGACTTAGGAAGATCAATGATCAGCTACCCACACATTTGGAAACAGAAATTGGATTCTCCTTAGGTGACTTTGCTAGGAGCACTTTCATTAATACATAATATAACTTTCCCTACTAATTATTTTACATTTGTTTTAAAATAAACATGTTATTGGGAACTCAAAATGACTAATAAAACAGATTTAAACAACAAAGCACCAGACCAAAAAACAAATGCAAAAACCAGTTTATTGGCAGGGGGATAAAGAACCCTTAGTTCAGTCTTTTCTGAAGGTTTCTTCAAAGACCTGGGTAAAATAAGATGTAGGTATGCTTTAAGGAAGGTATTCCAGAAAGTTGATGCCACAAGTAAAAAGGATCTGTTCTCCTGCTATTTATCAAACCTCTTCCTGGAGAAATAGCTGTCAAGCCTGCCCAGTTTGCTCTCTTAGGAAAGTAGGACTCATGACTCCATTTAGTTAAAACAAAGGAACTTTTACTGAAAGAAACTGGTTGCAACAAAGTCGGCAGTATCTGGTATTTCTGCACAAAATACAAAGCTATTCTTTCCAATTCTTAATCTCTCTCCCCATGACCAATACCCCAGCCCGCCAATGTGATGCTGATACGATGTTTTGAGAAGCTCTGAGGTGTGAAACTGGTAACATCCCGTTCTCAGGGCAAATGGCCTTGAAGATCCTGGTACCAGCCAGTTTGGTGATCTGGTCTTCTTCCATTGTCTATTTCTCCCCTCCTCTCCATTTTCTACAGTGGTGGAATTCAAATTTTTTTACTACCAGTTCTGTGGGTGTGGCTTGGTGAGCGCGGCTTAGTGGTCATGTGACTGGGTGGACATGGCTGGGTGGTCATGCGACTGGGTGGGCGTGGCTGGGCGGTCATGTGACTGGGTGGGCATGGCCAAGCCACAGGAATAAAAACCATCAAGGCATAACAAAAAACAATCACACTCACTACAGAAACACACAAAATCTCATCAAGCTGCACAAATTTTTAGGAAGGAGTTGGATAACCATTTGTCTGAAGTGGTGTAGGATTTCCTGCCTAAGCAGGGGGTTGGACTTGAAGACCTCCAAGGTCCTTTCCAACTCTGTTATTCTATTCTATTCTAAATTTCAAAATATAAAAGCTATAGAGTCATAACATAAAATTTTCTTGCAAGCAAACTCACAAAATTAACTGTTTACATCACACCATATAGATATTGAATTTTTTATGCTAAATTTTTTTAAAAAGAGCAACTTACCCAAAATTAGGCAAAGGCAGGCAGGCAGATTCAGGAGTTCCTTGCAGGTCGATCGGGGCTATTCAGTTGGGCCGTGGGCCAAGCACTGCGACCCGCGTGGGATGGAGCCGTGGCGGTGAAGCAAGCCAGGCAAGCTGGAGGCCGGGGATGGTGAGGGGGGGCTAGTGCGACTTGCAGGCTTACTTACTCAGGCAGGCAGATCACGGCCGCTCAGTTGGCCCACAGGCACCATGTGGCAAGGCAAGCAAGCCACACAGACTGTGTGGTCAATGCAAGCAAGGAGCCACACAGTGTGCTATGCCAGGAAGGTGAGAAGTGACTGGGCGGGGCAGGGCGGGGTGAGCAGGCAGGCGGGTGAAGAGGGCAGGCAGGGGGGCAAGCAGGGTGAGTGGTGACTGGGCGACCAGGGGCGGGGCCAGCCAGAGCTGGTATTTGCCGATTCTCCGAACTACTCAAAACCGGTTCACCCGAATCAGTCCGAACCGGCTTAATACCACCTCTGGTTTTCCATCGCTTGATACACAGGTGTGGATTATCCCAAATGCCTCCCTCCTCCTTTCCCCTTTGATGGCAGGAATCCAGCAAGGCAGCAGGCTGGCGATGGAGATCTTGATATGCTGCTCCCCTTGACAGGGACGTTAATCCTGCAAAAGAAGAGAGAGAGAGAACAAGGAAAACTAGGGTTAGATTGTTTTGCTTTTTCAGGATATTGGTTGTGGAAACGTTTAAGGCATTTGGCAGTTTTAAGATCCACCCACTCCATTTCAGAAGGGGGAAAGTCTTTCCATGGCACGAGGTACTGGATCTTCCCACGGTATTTAGGGGAATTCAGAATGCCTTTGACTTTAAAATGTTGCTCTCCTTCAATCAGGAGAGGCTCAGGTGGAGGTGATAGCATTGGGTGCAGGGGGGATAGTGCCTTAGGTTTCAGCAGACTGCAGTGGAAAATTGGGTGAATGTGCTTGAGTGTTTTGGGGAGTTTGAGCTCTACTGTGAGTGGATTAATCAGACGTTTAAGGGGAAAAGGTCCAACATACTTGGCCCCAGTAGTGAAATCTAAAATTTGTTACTAGCGGTTCTGTGGGCGTGGCTTGGTGGGGGGAAAATGGGTGGGTGGACGTGGCCAATTTTTTTTTTTACTTTTACTTTTTTACTTTTAAAACCATTTTTTCTACAACCTCTTCGGTGAAGAGGTTGTAAAAAATGCTTTCAAAAGGCTCTGACGATCCCAGCTTGGGGGTATTCCGGTATTGAGGCAAAGTCTTCGCCTGTGGCCGCTTTGAATGGGGTGAATGGGCTGCTATGGATGGAATTATTGTACGCTACTTGGGCAAATGGGTGGAGCTCTGCCAGTTGTCTTGCTGGTAGTTTACATAACACTTGAGGTACTGTTCTAGAACCCCATTATCTTGTTCACACACACCCATTACTTTGGGGATGGTGACTGGAGCTTAATTCCTGGGAGGTCCCCAAAAGTCCTAGAAACTCCTGCCAAAACTTTGAGATGAATTGGACTCTCCTCCCACTCTTCCTTTCTCCCGACCTCTAAGGACCATCAGGGTCTTGGGGATTGTCTTCCCCCAGCCACTTCGACAGATCAAGTCCTCCGGGAGGGCGTCTCATAGACACCTCTCCCCAGGTTTCAATTTCTTCTTGGTTGCTTCCCAGAGTTGATATCGTATGCATAGTCCCTCATGGTAGAGGTAAAATTCTCTCCAGGTTGACCAAAATTGCAGATACCACCTAATGTCAGGCCTGCCCCCAGTTTGTTCTCTCAGGAAAATAGGATTCTGGAAGGAACCTTGGAGGTTTTCTAGTCCAGCCCGCTGCTCAAGCAGAAGAACCTATACTATTTCAGATAAGTGACTGTCTAGTCCAGGGATGTCAAACTCAAGGCCTGCAGGCTGGATCTGGCCCACAAGGTGATTAGATCTGGCCTGCGAGGCTACCTTGGAAGCAGTGAAGGATAGGCCTGCGGTGCCTCGGCCTGACCCAGGCTGACCAGGTGCCAATCCACAACCTGGTGATGGCCATCCAGGCCAGAATGTGGCCACCTTAGATCCGTGGGGCCACACTAGAGCCAGTGAGGGGTCGCTCCCACTCCACCCCCAGGTGCATGCAGAGAAGGCGGCGAGCACACACGGGGCCTAGCGTCCCTTGGACTGTCTTGCTCTGCAGGCTGATTGCGTTCTGAGTGCTTCCCTTTCACCCAGGATGCCAGTACTCACTGCCTCCTCTGCACCCATCCAGATGGCAGGGCCAAGGTGGCAGGACAGTTTCATGGGTCGGATCTAAGGCCAGGCACAGAAACCAATGCCGTCCATGGCCCAAGTTTACTCCTCACTCACATGCACCGGCCTTATTGTTTGAAGGCAGGAATGAAGCCTTCAACCAGACATGACAAACACAAGGCCTAGATTTGGCCTTCAGGGCCACCCTGAAGACAGTGAGGGTCTGGCTGCTGCCATCATGGTCACAGCCAAACAAAGCTGGATGCTCTCCCGGCGTGGGCATAGGAGGCAGTGAGTATGCGGGGGGCAAAAGTGTCTGGCAGCAGCCAGCTGGCCGAGGGGCTCCGCAGCACGCACAGTGCAGGTGGATCTGGGATGCTGCAACCACCAACCTGGCCCTCTAAGGCAGTGGCACAGGGGAGAAGGCCCATGATCCTGCCCAATGGAGGTGTTGGGCGGCCGCCCACCTGCCCACCTGCTCTGTCCCACTGTCTGTCTTTGCTTGCCTGGGGCCAGGACAGGAAAGGTGGCTGGGCAGGTGTCCACCATGTCTGGCGGGCTGGATCACATGCCTCCCCCTGCGCCTCTACCTTTGCCTGCTGCCGGTGCTGCTGCCACAAGGCAAGGGGAGGCACGTAGTAGGGCGGAGTTGGAGCCGTCCAACTTCATCTTCTAACTCTGCTGTACATATGGGACAAGTCTTCTGCCTGCCGCCCCACTCGCAAAGGCCCCAGCGAACAGGAAAGGCAGGTAGCCCCCATCCCCAAAAGGCACCTAGGACTCTGCAGCCCATGCAGTGCAGAGGGGTCCAAGCCCCAAAAGCACTGGGCTAACTCACCAAACAGGAAGCAGAGTTACGCGGTCTGGTCTGCCAGATGCACTAGGTGATCACGCAGCCTGCCAAATGCACCGGGCTGCTGTGCAGCCACCTGCTCCATTCCAGCTGTGGCGGCCACAGGTAAAGACAGATGGTGAGGTTGCAGTAAGGCACCACAGCTAGTTGCCCTCACCGCCGCACTGCAGCTTCTGCATGCTAAGCCCACTCCTTCATATCTTGTTCTCCAGCAAGCCTGCCACCCGCCCTTCCTGTCACCAGATCCGTTGGGGGTGGGGGGGTTGCTGGAGGTGCATGTGCACTGGGAAGATGATCTTCTGTTTTCGGGGCATGCATGCACACTGACCAGCTGGTCTTTGTGCATGCATGCATGCCAGAAACCGGAAGACCAGGTGGCTGGCGCGCATGCACGGCCGGAAGCCAAAGATCATCTTCCCGGTGCACACATGCACACCAGGTGGCTGCTCTTCCAGTTTCTGGTGCTCCCACGCACGTGAAGACCAGCTGGTCGGTGCGCCGGAACCCAGAAGAACAACGGGCGATGGCTTGCGTGACTGGAGAGATGGCTCTGCGTGCCACTTCCGGCACATGTGCCATAGGTTAGCTATCACAGGTATATACCATACCTAGCATTTCCCAAAGTTTGCCACAGTAAAATCCCTATTGTGAGAATGCTCTAAAGCTGGGGGAGAAAAGAAAAGAAAGCCAGAAATGTTTGGCGTTCAGATAATAGATTTCTCATGTCTTGTCTAATTTGGCTTTAGATCATGGGACTCTTTGCTAAAGCAAATCATAATGGATTTGATTCCATTTATGACTAATGATAAATTATTAAATACAAAGAGGAGCTTGTTCAAATCACATGAACCTCTAAATGCTTCTTTTCTATTAATTGAAGAGCACATATTTATCTTCAAACTTACATGTATTTGTGAACTGGCAAAAACAAGAACTGCCAGACTGTAAGAGCCAAAAAGAATTTGGGTTATCTTTTTTGCAGTTACTTTTCATTCTCCCAAAATGTTCTGCAACCGTTATTTAAAAAACAAACAGGAAGCTCCCTTCTTTACATTAAGCATTAAATTCAGGTGGGTGTGGATTATATTTCATACATTGCTTAGATCTTATAATCTTCTCCAGATGTATGAAACCTGTCAGATATATCAATCAGACTACAACTCAATTGATGGAGGACACACATTGTGGATATATTTTAGAACTTAAAATGGCTCTTTTACTTACTTACTTATTTTCTTTCTTTCTAAAATAAGAACATAGAAAAACAGAATACTTTCATAACCATACGATAGATAAATGCAAAAAAATGTGTTTCTGTCAATGGTGAACATGTTGGTATTCTGTACTGAGAAAAAAATTCCAAAATGGATGCAAACTGAAGCATGCTAAGAAAAGAACACATATGCCATTAAAATAGTAAATCTGTGCCATCCAATCAACATCAAAAAAGATTCTTAGCCACAGATATGTGAATCTGAGGAATTATCAGTGTGTCACAACAAAGACAGTGTCCTTGTGGGAACAGTCAAAAAGTTAAGTATTATTGAAGCCACACCATTTTTATATGTACATTAAAGAGCTTGTCTCTGATTGCCCTCTTGGCATCCTCCTCACACAACCACTAAGTAGAACAACAAATTATTAAGCCTAGATAGTGATGGTGAAGAAGATGCACTGAAACTAATATACCAGAAAGGCTTACTCAGTGTTGGAGAGACGAAACTGGCCTACAAGAAATACCAAATGAAGAACAGAAAAGAGACATGGGAAGACAAAGTATTACATGGCCAGTACATTAAAAAATAGCAGGCAAAGCAAATAACAACATGACTTTGTAATGGCTAAGAGCAGGAAAATTGAAGAAAAAGGCAGGGGGACTAATACTGGCTGTACTTTAAAAGTACAGCCAGTAATAACCAAGCTTTAAAAGTAAATGAATACGAAACCAGAACTGAAAAGACAGCAACAGACAGAAAGTACTGCCTCTGCAAAGAAGCTGAAGAAATAGTGGATCACTTGGTTAGTTGCTGCAAGATCACAGACTGGCTACAAACAATGGGTTGACAAAGTAGCAAGAGTGGCGCACTGGAAGATATGCAACAAATACAATTTTTCTGCAAGCAAGAACTGTGTGACCATAAAATAGAGAAAGTCATAGAAAATGAAGAAGCTAAAGTGCTCTGGAATTTTAAAATTCAAACTGACAGGCACTTGCCACATAAACTCCAAACATAACAATTGTTGATAAGATTGATAGACTGATAAAAATGCCAAATCCAGTCCAAACATCTGGCTGACTGTGTAACCGACCATAACAATAGCAATAGAAATAGCACTTAAACTTATACACTGCTCCATAGTGCTTTCCAGCACTCTCTCAGCAATTTATAATGTCAGCACATTTCCCCCAACATTTTGGGTCCTCATTTTATCAACCTCAGAAAGATGGAAGTCTGAGTCAACCTTGAGCCTTGTTAGGACTGAATTTCAGACTGTGTACAGTTGTTTGCCTGCAATACTATATTCTAACCACTGTGCCACCAATAAAAATAATTTTAAAAATAAACATCCAAGTAGTAATAATAAATCTACATTAAAATAATCTGAACACTTCTTTCCTATCTATGTGAAATGTTACTTGATTTCAGGAAAGCATTTCATAAGTTTGCAAAGTAGTAAAATTTAGGTCTGATGGATACTGAGTGATTTGTTTTCTAACAGTGAATGGAGTAGAAGTCAAATCTGCAGAAGATTAAAAAAGAGAGTTATAGCATACATCATTGGAATATAATTGAATAGTAATGAAACTAGCCAAATGGAATTCAACACAACTAAATGCAGGGGCCTTGATTTAAATATTCCATTCCACATCTTCACACAAAAAGACAGGAACAAAATACAAACTTTAGCAGCAGCCAGCACTAAATAAGGAGAGGATTCTGAGATTGAAGATCTGTGCATCACCAATCTAACTGTAATCTGCATCAACAAGCCAGTAGTTTTCCACACCTACAAAGTAACAAGCTTGCTTTTTCATTTTTATTAAGAGGCCTATTTCCACACATTCCTTGTGTACAAGGCCTGCCTTTGATATTAGATGTTGCCCTTCAAGTGACCAGGCAGAGAGCCTCCGTATGCCAAACTTTTACCATTATTTTACCAAGTCTTTATCAACACATCTGTTGTTGTGATTAGTACTTGGGTAGGATTACACAAGCACCAAGTATCAGAAGGCATAGGCCCATTCTGATTTCTGTATGCAGAAACCCCTCTTTTTAATCATATGAATAGGACTACAAACACATTACTCTACACTACCTTGTAGAGATCTATTTTCAGTTGTGGACACTGCATTTTCAGAAATGGGTAATTAAACTGGACAGTTTCAGAAGAAGGCAACGAATAGGAATATGGAAAAAAGGGCTAAGAGGCGGTATAAGAATATTTTATATAATATAGTGTTGGAAGAAATGTCCATCTGGGTTCAGTTCCAAGTGGTGAGAAAGACACTGGAAACATGGAGGCTGATTGGAAAGATGATTTAATGGTGAAGCAGAACTACCAAGCACATGTGAATCTGGGTAGCTGACCACATGGAGTGGAGTGTTATTTATACCCTCTCTTGGGCTTTGAACTTGAACTTCCTATCCTGTGGCAAGGGCATGTATTCTATTGGCTGTCAGACTCCCAGGGGGCTATGCAGGGGTCACAACTGAGGTTGTCTGAATTAAGGTTGGTTGAACCTTGGGCTGATGTAATGAAAAGGCTTGGTTCTGCTATGTGGTGAGCTCTGCTGATAGATAATCCTACTATGTCCTGGAGGGTCATGTCTTAATCTCATTACCCTGGAGCTGGAGGCTTTTTGTTTTGTAGATAGGCTGGCCCAGTCTTTTGTCTTGTAGATAAGCTGGCACCAAAATGTCTGCTGGAGGCAGGGATCTGAGTTTCTGTCTCCCTTGAGATTTTTATTTCTCTTTTAGGGGAAATATATTCTGCCTTTTTAATAAAAGGTGTGGGTGCTAACTTTCTTCAATAGTATTAAAATATTTTATTTCAGCAGTTTTATAAAGACTCAGATATCATGTCTCATTTTGTTTTCTTTGGGATTTCAATCAATCAGAATAGAGCTGGAAGGGACCTTGAAGGCCTTCTAGTCCAACCTCTGCTCAAGCAGGAGACCCTATACTATTTGAGATAAATGGCTGTCCAGTATTTTCTGAAAAACCTCCAGTGATGAAGTACCCACAACTTCTCGTCCTGCCTCTGATGCTTTGGAAAATAAGTTGACCCCCTCTTCTTTGTTAATACCAATAGCAATAGCACTTAGACTTATATACCACTTCATAGTGCTGTACAGCCCTCCCTAACAGTTTACAGAGTCAGCATATTGCCCCCAAGAATCTGGGTCCTCATTTTACCAACCTTCTCACACTTAACTGTTCACAGATGGTTAAAATAGTTTATCCAGAAATGTGAGATAAGGTGTACAGTTTCTCCTTAGATAAGATTTAGAGGCCCTGGCAAGGAAGAAAGTAAGTTGTGTGGAATTGTAGGAAGTTAGCACCTATCCCTCTCCTAGGAAAATGAAATATTCTAGGAAATATTAAAAAGACAGAATATTATATTTTCCCTAAAAGAGAAACATGTTTCTAAAGACAAATTCAGAGTCTCAACTCCCTGCCACCCCCCCCCCCCACCCCAGCAGATATTTTGGTGCCAACCTATCTATAAGTCAAAGACTGGGCTAGCTTATCTACAACACAAAAGACACGGCTCTCAGGACATGACAGGATTAGCCCTTACTCAAGATCCAAACCAGGACAAAGCCATAATAGGAATTGCCCAAAGTCCCTTCATTACATCATCACCCGGCAAGATTCAACCAGGCCTGGGACACAGACAGCCTACAAAGTTAGCTAAGACCCCCGCCCCCTGGGATACATTTCTTGTACAGGAACAGAAAACTCTAAGGCAGGGCCCAAGAGAGTATATAAATATATCCCTCTCTCCACTCTATGTGCACTTATTGCCCAGGATCTCAAACCATGTGGTTCTGTCCACCATTAAACCATCTTTCCAAGCAGTCTCCATGTTTCCAATGTCTTTCTTCCCGCTTGGAACTGAACTCAGATGGACATTTCTTCCAACAGAATGATGTGAGAAGGGAAATGAGTGATTGGTTAAGAGGGTAGTATTCAATAGGTTGATTGTAATAATATACCCAACCTCTACTGAATGGAGGGGGTCCTCAGGGCTGCTCACCTAATAACTTGCAATCATCTCTCTTAGGTGAAAAATAAAGACTTAATTCAGTGGTGGGTTGCCCCCGGTTCGCACCAGTTCTATAGAACTGGTAGTAAAACTGGCGGGAGGCTCCGCCACCGACCCTGATGTCATTGAAATGCTTCTGCGCATGCGCAGAAGAGCATGCACGTACACGAGCAAAGTGAGCACGCGCGCATGGCCCTGTTCTGAACCTTTAGTAAAGGTAAGTAGAACCCACCCGGCTTAATTTAAAAATAAGTAAATGAAAATATTCTACTACTATATTATATTATATAAAACAATGTAAGAGGAAAGGGTGAAGGTACAGAGTAGGTTTAATGTGGAAGAGAAAATATTAAAATAACCATTCCAGCACTCTATATTATCTGAAGAGTACTACAGGGATGTAATCCTAATTGCCTTCTGTACCTAGAAGTCAAGAACAAGTCTTATAGGCTCAGGTTACAGGAAGTTTAATTTTGCTTATTACAGAAAGCCTCTTGATACTGAGTCATTTGGCCAAACAAATGATGTAAAAATTGCCAAGCTCTCTCAGTGAAAAATTTCCAGCCAAAACTGGTCTCAGTAGGTGCTCATCTCTGAGATTTCTGCAGTGAGCAGGGGATTAAACCAGATGCCCTTGGGGGCCTCCTCCATGATATATTTATGTAGGCTGGCTCAGTGTTGTTTGTGACTGAAGAATTAACTAAAAACTGTTTTACAACACTCCATATGTTATATATATCTGCATTAATATGTTCCAAACAAGCTTTGCACAATAATGAATACGACAGTGATATCAAAGAAATTCAGTGTACTACCTACACAGAACTTCCTCTTCTAAAGCCAAGTGCTACTAGCATGAAGGCATTCCAACAATGAAGTCAATTTGTATATTGCATTTGATCAAGGAGGCAAATAGGTTTGCTGGATAGAGAAAGAAGAAATATTGTCAAGGAAGCCCACAGCTTACAGACAGTGAATTCCACATTCTTTTGCTTACAGCAATGAATACTATAAATAAGTTTGTTCTTCTGTTGCCCAGCCCCAAGCACATTTTTAAAGAAAAAAAACTAATTTAAATGTCTTCTGCTTCTCTGTCTGGACTCTTTAAGATCTAAGGAATAACCAGTTCAAAGTATTGTGAATTTCCTGTTCCCTCCTGATTTGAAGTGCAGGATCTAATTTCATTCTAAAGATAAATCAATGCAATGTCTGTATTAATTATCCTGCACACATTTACTTATTCAAAAGAATGTTGCAGAATAATATTGGGGAAGGTAATTTTCCATACCTTTACATCCAAAGAAACCTGTGCAGTGTGTCACTTGCGTGGAAACAATCTGAGAACTGGCTTTGCTGTATTTATATTTTAAGGACAGAAATTGGTGCAAAGAAAAGTCCAGGATTCATCTGATCTAACATCCTGTTTCCAATGTGGGGCAATTGGATACTTCCAAAAATTAAAGCAAGGCATGAAGGACTAGTCTCCCCTGTTGTTTTGTTCCAGTAATTTATATTCAGAACTGCATCGTCTTTGAATAGAAGGTTTCAGTAATCATCATGACCTTTGGCAGGCTCACCCGTATTGCTTTTTCAAGTTCCTTTCTAGTAAAACAACAAAATGTTTCTTTTGCAAACCCTAAGCAAAAATCCCCTTTGGATCATACATACAACCTCTCTGCAACCTTAACAATCGTTTTGTGCAAAACGACTTGCCAGCTAGCCATGCCCAATGGCATTTGGGGGGAAACGTACAATGCCGGGCAGCTGATTAACCGCGGAGCTGGGCCCTCCTGCCGCGTTCTCTGCAGAAAGGCAGTTCTGCAGGAAGTTCACGCGGAGTCAAGTGCTAATCGGACCATGTGATCGCTGTGCCCGATTAGAGGTTTGTTCTGGGGAGCTCCAGGCTAGAAGAGAAGATCGGAGAAGTCTAGTGTGGAAAGCATGTGATAGAAACTTTTTGTGTGCGTGTTTTAACAAGATTTACAGCAGGAAAGAGACAGAGGTCTTGTTATTCCCAGCCAACAGAGATTAGCACCAGGTAAGAAAGAGAATCAGCCCGTGTCAAGTTAAAATGTTGTTTGTTAAACACGTTTGCCCAGTAGAACTGACCGTTGAGCGGCCGGGAGCCTAGATGCGGGGGATCGAGTGAAGGTAAGGCTCTCTGACTGAAAGTAGGTGGCGGGCAAGGGACCTTTGTAGGTAGAGGCTCTGCACCCTTCGTGTCCTTTTTCCTTGGGAACCGAGGCTAACTCTGAAATCCTCGCACCAACTGCAGTATTACACTTGGTAACTAGCATTGTTTTGTAATTTTAGGATCAGAAAAAGGATTAGCCCCTTTTACATAGTAGATTTCAGCTAAACGAAGGCATTGCAAAGAGTATCCAGGAGATCAAAAGTGGCATGTGAAAGGGTCTTTCTGCTCATTTTCTTTTCCGGAAATGAAAAACATAAATTAACTATTACTAAATGTTCATTGTATCAGCCATTTCTAATGTCTCTTGATTAATCAATGCAAAGCATGAAAACAAATCTTTCCCAAGTGCTTTATCTGAAAATCTGACTAGAGTGCTTGGAAAGGCCATCAGCAGGCCCCTGCCTATTTACAAATAAACAAGGAAACTGATCTTGCAAATACATTAGCCTGCAAACAGAAAATTGAGATCTAATAAGTGTTTGCAAATCTGTCCAAATCCAATAAGTCTGAACAAATGGCCTGCAGATCCAGTACTTTTTAACTATCATAATAACACTAATTAAAAGAAAATTATTTTACTAAAATCCAGTAACATTTTGTTTTGATTATGTGTTGCAAGTGGAATTCAGCTCTAGAGACACATTCAAGTAGTTTTCTTGGGAACAAGATGGAAATGGTTTGCCATTGCCTTCCTGTGTGTTGTGGATTTTGTTTTTCTTTGTTGACTTGCGGAGCCCTAAAGGCTTCTCTCTGGAGGGACTGAACTGCTAAATTTTCTCATGGTCTCCCATCCTAGTGCAATCAAGAATAGGTTACCTCTTACTACCTAACTGGACAGAGGAAATCTTTGGCATTTTGAGTTGAAGTGTCAGTGGCATGAACTAATTTCTTCTATTCTCTTTTGATCAGCAGAGAAATGGAGTAAAATGAAGGGTTTCCTAGACTCCAGCCTAGTTAGCACAGTCTCAATATGCGTGTGCTTTACTAAACATTGCAAGGCTCTATCCTGAACATGGTTCATGTGAGTGTAGAAACTCCCTCTGTATATAGCTTGGAACAAAAGAGATGCTCATTGCAAGTTAAAGAAAGAGTTAAATGGTTAAGTGTAGTTCATTTACACTAGAGTCTAGACTAAATAGAAGTGAGTAACTACATCTTTTCCACTGTAGTTATAGGATGACTTGACCAATTCCTGGCAAGGAACAGGTTTGTGTGTTTCATTGCATTGAATTATGCATCTGAGCAGAGAGGACCATTGATCTCCTTCTGTTACATCCATTTAGAAATGGGTATTTAAGCCATCTTTCTCCATGCAGACCATTGAAAATAAACAATGAAGATGAGTATAACACTAATCTAATCCCAAAGTCAATCTGGTGTGTAAATAAACTGTGGATTGATCTTTTCTTTAAAAAGAATGGATAAAATGTCAGCTAGTCATGATAGCCATGACAATGTTTTTATTGGATTTAAAATGATCCGATAAAGCTCTAAAATGCCATTTTTGGGAATACTGTGTAGAGTTTATATTACAAGAATCTGCAAATAATGGTATAGTACCCACATTTTAATATGCTGAATACTGCATGGCAGAGGTACCACCAAAAATCATATTTAATATGTTTTGTGGAATTTGGATCCATGACATAACTTCTCTTATCCATTATTAACTAATTCTTATCTTCTGTGATGGGAAGGCCACATCTCCTCCCCCCCCCCCCCCCATATACACTTCAACAAAACCAAAATGTTAAATCCCTTCTAACAAATAGAATATCATTGTGGAACATTTAGAATCTTGACAGGTGTTAAAAGATGCAAAGGAAAATCTGCAACATATGAAATGAGCTTTCCTCTTTGGGGGAAAGTTCTGTTCTATGACAAATAATTGCTATTTAGTTACTCCATGTAGTGTTCAGGTCCAGAAATGCTCATCAAATTAGGAGCAAACTCCTGATATACAGTATATTGTCTGAAGACAATGGTATTACAAACCATAATGATTATTTATTTGATGGTTTGTATCCTTTATTACTTTTACAAATAATTCAAGGTGGTGAACATATCCAACACAACTTCCTTCTCTTATTTTCCTTCCAACAACAAACCTGTGAGGTGGGTTGGGCTGAGAGAATGACTGACCTCAAGTTATCCAGCTGGTTTTCATGCCCAAGGGGGAACTTGAACTCACAATCTCTCATTTTTTACTCTGGTGCCTTAGCCACTAGACTAGTGGTTCTCAACCTTCCTAATGCCGCAACCCTTTAATACAGTTCCTCATGTTGTGGTGACCCCCAACCATAAAATTATTCCTAAAACCATTGAAAATATGTGTTTTCCGATGGTCTTAGGTGACCCCTGTGAAAGGGTCGTTCGACCCCCAAAGGGGTCGTGACCCACAGGTTGAGAACCACTGCACTAGACCAAACTGGTTCACCTTTGCTGTGAGAATGTATTGATGTAATGCAAGAAACTGACTGAGAGCTTTAGAGTTTGCCTGATTCACTTTGGATTGATCATTTTGATCTTCAGCATTGGACAACGGCAAATGTCTGTATTTTCTATTTGGCTTTATTCAGAAAAATTGAATTAACCATTTAACCATGGAATTTTTATGGCAGCTGTTAAGCTATGGGCCAGTTTCCCTGAAAAACAGAAATGCCAGTTTTTTGCAAAACCATCATTTATTTTATTTATTTATTTATTCAATTTATATACCGCCCTTCTCCTAGTGGACTCAGGGCAGTGCACAGCCAAAACTAAAATACATAACAATACAAAATTTAAAATTAATTAAAAGAATTACATACTTTGGCCCGAATTAAAACAGTGCGAATTAAAACCCATTAACAAATTAAAACTAAAAATTAATAACCATTAAAAACTAAAAAAGGGGGGCGGGGTTCACGCCAGCCCTGCTTGCTGGAAAAGAAGAGTTTTCAGGGCACGGCGAAAGACCCAAAGATCCGATATCCTTCTTATCTCCGGGGGCAAATCGTTCCAGAGGGCGGGGGCTGCCACAGAGAAGGCCCTCCCCCTGGGGGTCGCCAGCCGACATTGCCTGGCCGACGGCACCCTGAGGAGTCCCTCTCTGTGGGAGCGTACTGGTCGGTGGGAGGCTATCATAAACTGCAGTCATTGACTGTGTATGATGGTAGAAACAGATATAAGTGCAATCTGGTTGCCAAGTGTCCAAAGTCCGATCATGTGACTATGGTGGGGTAACCATTGGAATTTTAAATTTGGGTTGTTAATACCCTCCCGATATGTGCATTGAAACTTTGAACGATGGCCAAGTGACTGGTTTTAAGTTGAGAACTACCTGTAGACAGACTTAACCTTTATGAAAGATCCATTAATTGGGGGTGGGGGGCTGTCTTCTGAGCTTCTCATCTCAAACCTTTTTTTAATGTATCTGAATTTGGTTATTTTAGGAGAGAATTCAATAAAATGTGCAGTCATAGTATGATGTTTATTTAGCCATTTTTTGTTTGAAGACTTTTTGTGACAAGAGTCCCCTTTTGTGGGGAATACCCTTGCTATTGTTTCAAATAAATTATGAAGACTTTGGCAAAATAAATTACAGCTCATTTAAGTGACTGTTTGAAGGTACAATTGCACTGTAAAAAATGATTTATGACCATTTTTTACACTTACAACCATTGCGGCATCTCCGTCACATAATTAAAATTCAGATGCTTGTATGATGGTTGCAGTGTTCCAGGGTTATGTGATCACCTTTTGTGACCTTCTGACAAACATAGTCAATGGGGAAGCCAGATTCTCTGAACAACTGTGTTACTAACTTAACAATTGTAGCGATTCACTTAACAACTGTGGCAAGAGAGGTCGTAAAATAAGGCAAAGCTCACTTAACAAATGTCTCAGTTAGCAAGAGAAATTTTGTACTACTCTGAAGTGATACTTTACCCTGATTGTAATAAATTGTATATGTACTGGGCACACCCTAAAAAGAATATTTGCACTATCCAAAATATGGATCACCAACTAATACACATAGCACAATAGAACTGATTACAAATGAAAATATAATGGAAGCACACAAATATTAATGAGTTAATGGGCCTGCATAAATAATTTGCTGAAGGCTTGTAAAATCATGGAGATGAATTTCTTAGTCAGTGGCCATCTTTCTCCACAATTCTGAGAGTCTTACAGTTCCATTATTTAATATAATCTGACTTAAACAACAAGGTTTTTAAAACATCATTGCTTTATTAGGTCTGTTTAAGCAGAGAGTGTATTTAATAAATGGCAGAAATTGAACACAAAAGATGGGATTGATCTATTTCTCTCTTCGTATCTAAATACAGCTGTTTGGAGTTGAGATGCAAACATTCAACTTTAAATTACTCACCAGCCATATGTAATATCTCATCAGAAGATCCATTATGGTCTTTATTATGTGCTGTCTAATGAGCAAAAATATATTACACATAACTGCCAGCAACATCTGGCTTCCTGTTGATAAATTAGGTAAATAGGTGTCTTCCTAATCATATCCAAGTAAACAGGTAGATTGATGAATCTAAAAATCAAATTTCATGTGACATTATTTGCTCATTCAAGCAGAATGTTACATATTTATTTGTGTAGGGGCAGCTCCATATTAGTAGGGGAAGAACACATGAGTGGAAAAAAATATTTCATAGATATGGTCTCCAAATAATTGTTTATACAGACTTTTCCCCCTAGTACAGGTAGTCCTCGAGTTACAATAGCTCACTTAGCGATAGTTCAAAGTTATGTCACCCCCCAAAAGTACTTACAACACAGTCCCAAAATTACAAATGTTGCAGCGTACTGCACAGGTACAGTATATGTGGTACCTCACTCGACAGTAGTAACTGTGAGAGGGATCTCAGAGTCCTAATGGACAATCATTTAAATATGAGCCAGCAGTGTGCTGCAGCTGCCAAAAGAGCTGTTAGTTTAGAGTTCTAGACTGCATAAACAGGGATAGAATGAAGATCACGTGAACTGTTAATACTACTTTATAATGCCTTGGTAAGGCCACACTTGGAATACTGCATCCAGTTTTGGTCGTTGAAACTCTAGAAAGAATGCAGAGAAAAGCAACAGAGATGATAAGGGGACTGGAGGCTAAAACATATAAAGAACAGTTGCTGGAATTGGGTATGTCTAGTTTGAAGAAAAGAAGAGCTAGGGGTGACATGATAGCAGTGTTCCAATATCTCAGGGATTGCCACGAAGAGGAGGAATCAAACTATTTTCCAAAGCTGCTCAGGGCAGGACAAGAAGCAATGGATGGAAACTAATGAAAGAGAAAAGCAACCTAGAACTAAGGAAAAATTTTCTGAAGTTGGAACAATTAATTGGTAGAACAACTTGCCTCCAGAAGTTGTGAATGCTCCAATACTGGAAATTTTTAAGAAGAGATTGGATAACCATTTGTCTGAAATGGTATAGGGCCATTATGGCGAACCTATGGCATGTGTGCCACAGGTGGCACACATAGCCATATCGGTGGGCACACAAGTTCAGCTCCAGCACACATGCGCGCGCCGGCCAACTGACTTTCGGGCTTTCTGGGCCCACCAGAAGTTGGCAAATGGGCCATTTCCGGCCTCCGGAGGGCATCCGGGGGGGATTAGGGAAGGCCGTTTTTGCCCTCCCCAGACTCCCAGAAGGGCTCTGGAGCCTGGGGAGAGAGAAAAACAGGCCCACTGGGCCATTGCTTTAAAGAGAGATAGTTCTCTCTTTAACTCGTCCTAAATAAAAGCTAGTTTCTACATTATTCAGAGAAAACACCATGGATGCTTCCTGTAAATCTAAACAGTTTTAAACAAAATCTAAATGTGAGACCTGCCCCAATCTTATCCTTTAGGAAAGAAAGACCCTCGATTCCATTCGATTAAAGCAAAGGGTTCTTTTACTAAAGGTGTTGGTTGCATGTTTTGAGAACGATGAGATATTTGGGGATAATCCACATATTTTTTTCAAGGTGCCTGGCCTTGGGATGCTGGTACAAACTGGATCTGGCTGCTCTGGTCTTTATTACCTGTCATTCCCACTTCCCGATTTCCATCACATACACACACAGCTTTATTGCCCTTCCATCTTCCCCCCCTCCTTTCTAACCTTAGATGGTAGGATGCCTGTGAGGCACCAAGCCGAACCAAGCAGAGCTGATACTAAATGTGCCTTGGAAAAAACCCAAGTATCTCAAAATATAATTGTAGGCATGTCCGATTTGATTACATTTATCTTACTTTTATTTCAGTTTTAGGGATTTTACTTTCTAAAAATGGGAAAGAAGCTTGACCTTTCCAAGTTAACAGATGAAGAGGCCAAACATGTCTGGGAAGTAGTTCAGCGGGACTTTGATCTGCGCAAAAAAGAGGAAGAACGTTTAGAGTGAGTATTTAAAACATAGTTATTTGTCAGATGAAAATGCAAAGTGGGTGTTTAATATGCATTTTCAAGCTGGTTTTTTTATATTGAACCATATAAAAATAATATTAAGGAATATAATCCAAATTATACCATCGCAAATAGTTTATTCATATTTATAATGTTGCTTGTTTAATAAGCTGCTCTCCATTTATTTATTTATTAGTTTTTTTGTTTGTTTACATATACATACATACATACATACATACATACATACATACATACATGAATCATGCAGTTGGGAAGAACTTTTAGCCAAACATGAAATACTCAACACATTTGAATGCTAGAAAGATCTCTAACAGCCATTGCTTTTTTGGTTTGTTTGATTGTTTTCTGAACCGATAAAAGAAGAATATGAGGGAGAGTGGAGAAATATTTGAAGGACGTCTTATAGTAAGGTTTGATGTGTAAAAGTGTTGTTTGGTTTGATAAAGGCTTTGGCTAGACAGGACACATTGCCATACACCACAAAATATATATTTTTCAGTGTTGGGCTTTGCCTTGAAAATCTAATGTCAGTATGGGAAATAAGAGGGACAAATATTAAGGAGACAGGAAAGCCCAATTCAGACTTGTTAAAGATTTTATTTATTTTGTGGGAAGAGTCTGGAAGTGACTCATCAAAATGGGAGGCTCCTTAAAGTATACATTTATATTAATAACTCTACAGTATCCATAATCAGAAAAATAATATTTTCCTATGTCCATGGTGAGCAGACTGTACTCTGAGTGGTTCAGGAAGAGGAACATTTTGGCAAAAAAAATGAGAACTCATTCTCGTCTAATCATTCTAAATCTCCCTGGGCAATTTAGACTTCGTATGTTCACATTGCAGAATAATTCAGAATGGATTCTTGTACTTAGGCTCATAGGCCTTTCTCAAAAACCAATGGATTATTCTAGCTATCTAGAACTCTTTGGGCACCTGGAAAGCTGCCCCTTTTGCTTCTACTGTCCACTGACTTTCAGTATTAAGATAGGCTTCTGTTCTTCCTCACATTTTTTGAGAAAAGTAGCAGCCTGAATTATAGACCCTAGATCCTGCATGGAATGCAGCCAATTTATTGATTTATTTTTGTTTGTCTCAAGTACCAGAGCCATCAAAATAGCTTACTGTATAGAATAAATATATGCAATAAGATCATAACCACAATGTCACAGTTTAGTATTAAAGAGCCAAGAGATAATATCAGTGCAACATGTAGAGTACAAAATTAAAATAATTCAAAAGTCTGCTGAAATAAGAATCCTTTCAGCTGTTGGCCAAATGTCTTGGCATGGCTCCTACACACAGGGTCTGCCTTGCTTCTAAAAACAAACTCTGGTAGTGATCACTTTTGTGAGAGAAGATACTGTTTTCAATACTCTGATCAGAAATAATTATGTTTTAGGACAGGGGTCCCCAACCTGTAGACTGCAGCCCATTGCCAGGCCGTGGCCTATTCACAACTGGGCTGCATGAGTGGTGGGCTGGCGCACATGCAACCCCAATCACACGAGTGGCGGTTGCCAGCGCTCACAGCCCTACTTATGCAAGCGACAGCACTTGGAGTGTCAGGCAGCTTTGGTGAATCTGAAGGAGCACAAGACCACAGCCCCAAAGACTTCTCGATGGCAAAAGCTTTTGCAAAGAGGCAAAGCTTGGGGGATGGGGGGGAGAGTGATCTCGCACTGCTTCAGGCCTTCCGTCCTTTTGCCATGGAGAAGCCTGAAAGAGCTGTGACCGCACCTCAAAGGTTTCTCTTCTATCTTGTGTGAATGGAGCTGCGCATGTGTGAGCCGGCCCGGTGCTCATATGGCCCAGTTTCCCTCTCCTCCCCAGCCGGGCCGCCAAGTCACAAAGGTTGGGGATCGCTGTTTTAGGAAATAAGTATCACTTCAGCTGTGCCAAAAAATAGACTAGATTTCCACAAAAGCTAGTTCTGATAACTGAGATTTCCAAATACCTTCTACTCAGAGTATGATGTATCCAACCTGAATTAGTGATTGCAGCCAGATCCCCTCTTAATTATTTATAAGCAATTAGAGGCTGCAAATAACAAGAGACTTGCAAATAATCCAGGCCTTCCAACAAATGGCATAGCTAAATGCACCAGCCAAAGAGGAAGATTTTCTTGGCAGGAATAATGATTTGTACATTCAGATCCAACCCTGGAATAACCACAATTCCAAAATTAGTTTTGGAATCTGTATCTCTGCTTTTGTCTTTTTCCTTTCCAAATTAGGTCTCTTCTATCCTTTTTTGTCATTAGATAGCTGCTACCTGTTGCAATTTCTGTGTTGCTGCTCCATTCATGATCTGATATAGCAGAATATGGAATCATAGAATCACAAAATCATAGAACTGGAAGGGACCTTGGAAGTCTATTGGTGCAACCCTCTGCTCAAGTTAGGAGATCTTATACCGTCCCAGACAAATGGTTGTACAATCTTTTCTTGAAAACTTCTAGTGATGGAGCACACACAACTCTGGGACACAAGTTGTTCCATTGATTAATTCCTGCCAGAAAATTTCTCCTTAGCTCCAGGTTTGAATTCCCTCTGATGAGCTTCCACCCATTGCTTCTTGTCCTGCCCTCGGGTGCTTTGGAGAATAAGTCAACCCCCTCATCTCTGTGACAGAGCCTCGTGTACTGGAAGATAGTTAATAATGTCACCTCTAATCCTTGTCTTCATTAGGCAAGATGTACTTAGTTGCCTTAACCTTAATTTAACTTAATCTGAATTTGAGAACAGTTCTCAATTGTGCTGAAATATAAAGAGGCTATAGTAATAATAATTTATTAAACTTATATGCCATCTCACAACAATCAAACAAAAAAATTACAATAAAAGCAATAAAAAATAAAAAGATGGCTAATGGGTTGAAGCGAGGGGTCTCCCTTTTCCTTGCCAAAGACAGCAAGGTGAGGAGCTATCCAGTTCTCAGGGAAATCTCTTACAGGGCAGGTGCTGTTTACAGAGGTGTGCTTTCAAAGTCCCAATAGATGACATTGTTAATCAGAGTAACCAATAGGATGCCAATCTTGCAGGATCAAATTGGCTAGCTAGATTGTTACCAACAACAGGTCCTAGGCCATGTACTTTTTCCATCCTAATTGTAGCTATAAGCTTGATAAAATGAGGCAAAAATAGTGATGAAATGTGAGATGTGAAGTACCAGATTCCCCTACATAGAAGCAAGATTTTCTTGCGGCTGTTCAACCAGACCCCCCTCCATCCATGTCCTGATCTACCAGAATTGGGTAGATGTAATGAATAAACAAATGTGGTAGTTTCCATCATGTTTACTTAAGATGCAGAAGGTCTTTTCCTACCATCTAATTATGGAGCCAGTTAAATCACTAGCATGAAATGAAGTGGGTTTCATGAGTAGACAGATAGTAGGAGCTTTCTTGAGTTACTCAAATAAATTATTTTCTATACTATAATAAAACAGAATGTAACCTCCTCAAAGCAAAGCCCCCTTTTTTCATTGGGTTCTTTTATGGCTGTAAAAAGTAGATGCAAATGATTTGATAGATGTTACCTTACTACATGGAAAACGTACATTTTAAAAACTGGTAAAAGTTAAAGTTCAGCATTTATGAAATTATTCACATGTAACTCTTGCATACTAAGCTGCTCATTATGTAAATGTTCTGTAGAAACCTAGGATTACTTTATTGTGCTGATATCCATAGTCGAAACAGAGTTTCAAAATATCAGTTATATAGGCACTGATATTTTTCATATGTATAAATGCTTAACTTCTATATTTGACTTGTTGAGCCCCTAAATTAATCTCCCTTTTTGTCTGTGTACACAATGTATTTACTTATTTATTTGGTCATACCTCCAGACATTTGCGAAAACAGAAAAAGCAAACATCTCAATGCACTGTTGCTGGTTAATATACCACAGAAGCAACATTAATAACTATGTATATTAAAATTTTCCAGTTATACTTTCCAGTCCTACCCACCTGGAAATAAGCCATCAAGGACCTGTCCTACAGTGCAAATACTACATTCCTTAATCATCGCCTCAAAGGCAAACAAAAGATGGTGTGTATTTCTAACTGTGCTGAAAGCAAGCAGAAGTCTATCAGACACCCTGGCGGATCTGCGCTGGTAAAATCCAGCTTAAAAGTGTTCATTTATGTGAGATGTTGATTGGAATATATTTTTAGTTCCTACAAACTCAGATGATTATTCCATATTCCTTTACAGGGCAAAGATTTTGACTTCAGCCCAGGGCAGGAAAGGAAGATTTAAAGCCCCCCTCACTTAAGTGCTGTTGACCCTTATCTACCCTGTTTCCCCCAAAATAAGACATCCCCTGATAATAAGCCCAATCGGGCTTTTGAGCGCATGGCAATAAGGCCAAGCGCTTATTTCAGGATTCAAAAAAATATAAGACAGGATCTTATTTTCAGGGAAACACGATAACTCTAAGCAGATGCTGATTGTTAGTTGAGTAGATTCCTGTACATAGGCTTTTAACAATAAATCAGTTTAATTGAACCTTCATATGTGGATCTGCTCTTTCATGCCTGACAGCCACTGTGCAAGACTCTTCTGGATTTGCGCTGAATATACTCTGCAGATGCCTAAATCACTATAAGAAAGAAACAGAGCTACCCATGTTACTCTTAGTGGGTCTAATTACCGTTCAAAATTTGTGACTCAGGCATATTCTCATTCAGCAATTAAGAACCTTCAAGAGGAAGCCCCTAATTTGAATCTTACTTCTGCTAATATGACCTTGGAAGCTGTATTTTTTTACCCTTGGCCACCCACCAACTTAGTAAACAAGACAAAATTGATGATGATGATGATGATAGTTTATCACATAGGACAATAATGATATCAAGAAAGTTTATGAACTTCTAAGTATTTGTTTTACAGGGAAATGTCACAAAAGATAGATTCACCAGATTTCTTCAGAGGATGTCTGCTTTATACTTTGAGATCTGTGGATTTAGAGTATGATGTGGTTAGTAATCATGTTCCATGGGAAACCCAATTTTCTCTCCTTTAGTCTAGATAACTAAGCTAAATAATGAATGTCATTTTAAAGTAATACCCAAATGCAGTCTCTTGTTCCCACACATTCTTTGATGTGCTAAGCTACAGAGTTGGTACCTAACAAGTTAAAAAGCAAATGTAAATCTCAGGCCCAAGTGGAGGGATTGTTTCAGTGGCTTCTTCTGTCTAGGTGTTTCTCACTCTTAGCAATTTTAAGAAGCATGGATTTCAACTCCCAGAATTCCCCAGCCAGCAGGAATTAAAATCCACATATTTTAAAATTGCCATGGTTGAGAAACACTCATCTGTCTGGATTAGTCTCCCTTTCCCTTCTAGTGTACTAAAGCCAACGCTTAAAAGTAATTCAAAATCTATGCAGAATTACATCTATGGAGATTCTCTGTGATTTTGAGAGTTCAGCTTTACATGCACAGCTCGGTGGTATCTGCCCAACCTTTGCAAACCTTAAAAACTTAAATTGAACCTGTCTACAACTTCGGGGATGACTAGGAAATGCCAGGCTTGTACACTATTAAAAAAAAAAAAAATCCAGAAGGAAACTATTCTTGTTTTCTTATAGAAAAAAACTAGTTAGATATAACTATTAAACCATTAGGAGTATAGTATTTGGAGAAACAATATGAAAATTTTAGAGTGTTCTTGCTATAAGAAATGTGGAGTGTGTGCTTGGAATGATTATGTTGTTGTAGGATTCTGTGGAATATTTTAGGGGAAGTCTCTTTATTCAGTTGATACCACAGAATAACAATAACCCAATTAGTGTAATTCCTGAGTCCCAAGAAATCAGATTCAATCAGTGGCTTTGTTTACAAATTAAACAGTATGAATATAGAAGTTCAACTGTCATGAAGGCAAGAAAGGATGATTCTGTCTGTCTTCTGAAAATGGCTCATAGGTGGGAGGGAAACTACTGCATTCCTGTGTTGTGCCTCCAGATGACAAAGCCATTCCAAAAATGATATTGTAGGGTCTAGAACTACTCGCCGTAGCCGGCTCATTGCCGCCAGTTGCCACTGCCAACAGATCACTAAATGTTTTTGGTAGTACTGACTACAATGGGACAATTCGACGTGGCCAGCTCAGCAGGGTCAGCTTACCACAGCCAACTTGTCACCACCAAGTCACCTCTGCCAACTCACCGCTGCCAAATCACCATAGGACAACTCCATATTGCCAACTCGCTGCGGGGACAATTCGCTGTGGGCAGCCGGAGGGAGAGCCGAGCAAGTGATGGACAGAGCAGTGGCCTTTTTTTTTCCACACCCCCTGCTGCCACTCTGCGCTCTTCCCTTCTGCTCCCTCAGCCACTTGCCCAGCTCTGCCTCCAGCTGCCCACAGCAAGCTGTCCCCACGGTGAGTTAGTTGTGTGAGTTGTCCTACAGCGATTTGGCAATGGCAAGCTGGCAGAGGCAACTTGGTGGTGGCAAGCTGGCTGCAATAAGCTGGCCCTGCCGAGCTGACCGCACTGAGTTGTCCCATTGTAGTCAGTATTATCAAAAACAATTAAAGATCCAGCAGGATTCACAGATTTGTATTTTGGAAGAGAGAAGTAAGGAAAGTACTAGATCACGGGTGTCAAAATCAATCACATTACATTTTTTGCCTTTGCGGAGCCGGGGTGGGCGTAGCCTGTGCAGGGAGGGAGTGTGCTTGGATGGTGGGTTGGAGATGGTCCTTGATGTCATGGGTTGTCAGTGTCATCTCCCTTGAGCTCTCCTGAAGCCTTTAGTTGGACTGATGGTTTCTAACATCCCCCTCCCCCCTCCAAAGAGAAAGCAACAGAAAGTGGCTACAGAGCAGGGGCTCAAACAGAAAGACAAGGTAAAAAGAGATATTTGGTGAATAAATAAAAAGGTGTAGTTTGGGAGGGAAGTAAATTTAATAGGGGGTAGTATGAAATGGATATTTAGTAGAATGTTTTAATTCTTTTTTTTTTAAGCCTTCTTAGGTAGATATAATATGTACAGTATACCTTCATATACAGAAGCCGGAAAATCCTGGTCCTATCAATGTATGAAAATTCTGATCCTTAAGGAAAAAAATTAACAAAATTTAAACTGTAGGTTGCAGAAAGCTGCCCACTGCTGCTCTGTTTCACATAAGGAATTTGAATTTTAAGTGCCCCATTATGAATGAATAATTTACCTTCTCTCATATTTTTATCTGATTAAATATCAAAAGCTTTTTTTGATACCATTTACTTAAATATACAATATGGATATTATTAATGTTATTATTACCAATTCCATTTATTATGGCCACCCACTCTAGAAGACTCTGGAGGGCTTGCAGTATTCAGAAATGCATGCCTATATGTGAGTGTGTGTACTGTGTGATAAACAGATGACAGTGTTTATTTATTTCTACCCAAAGGGATCTAAAATGCAAAATTGAAAAAGAAAGCACTAAGCGGGAGCTATTGTCCAGTCAATACCACCTCAATGAAACACTCTGTATCCATTGCCTGCAACCCTTTAAGTTTCTATTAAACAGCAAACGCCAGTGCTTGGACTGCCACTTGTACATATGCAAAAGTTGCAGCCAGTACAACAAAAAGGAGCAAGGTTGGATATGTGATCCATGCCGCCTAGTTAGGTAAGTGGATTAGACAAGAGTTTTGTCATCTCCTTTCTTTATTACTGTTCTGACTACATATTAAGTGGTAACTTTGTTAAACTTTTAAATTTCTTATGTGAAGCATAGCTTTCATGACTTAGCAAGTCTTACAAGAATATTGTGTTTAGTTTGGTTAGTTTTGGTTCATTTGAACCAATTGAATCCTGTTAGTAATACTGTATATCCAGAACTGAGAACTAGTCATGATGAGAGAAAAATTATGAAACCTGCATGGTGATGGATTGCAAACTATACCCTTTTATCCTTGTGGCCCAGTGCTGAATGCAACTATATAAAATTTGTGTCATGCTGTTACAACGTATGTTTCATCACTTGTTATCCCTTCTCTCTCTGGACATCTGTGAGAGTAGAAATTAGAGGAAGGAATGGACGGGGTGTGGGGGGAGAGATACTAATATCAACATCTTCCATTATTAAAAGAAGGAGACTCTTAAACTATAATTATCCAAAGGACACAACACATAGGATTATTCCTTGGCTATTTATTGTAATAGCCTTATAAATATGTTATGCTGAAAGATAGTGATCCCTGCAAAGATAACAGTAAATTGAGACACCGTTTTCTTTCTTTTTTTTTAGCTCCTTAGCTCCTTGTACTCATCTAAAAGCAAATTAGCTTGAAGCTGCTTTTTTTTCCCATTCTTAGAATATGAGAGTTTGATCTACTTTCTAGATTGGCAAATGTTTAACACTATGTTAAAAAATGTTTTAAAAGATATGTTTAATGCAGTATTTTTAAAAGTTAAATGTGCAAAGATAAGAGCTGTGCCTTGTCCTTTTTTTGGTCTTTTAAATTGCTAAAACAATAAACATTTAAAAATATTTTTAAAACCTCTATTTTTCATGGATTTTCCACTGTTATTTATGGACAATACTTCTGTTTTATCTGCCTCTTCTGATATACTTTAGCAGCCATTTTCTTTTTGTTTCTTACTTCCTTGACCATCAAAAACTAGTAATACTAAGTAACTAATCAGATTTACCCTAATTCTTATAGCAACATCATTGCCATGATAGGCCTTAATTGATGAGTATTATTCATATGATCTGCATAGAAACACATAGATCATATGAATAATCCTCATCAGTTAAAGGACTATTCCTTATTTAAAGAATACCAAATGTGGGGCATTAGAACTTTTCTGAACAATGGCTCCTACTTTCTGACTCAATACCACATTATCTTATTTCAAAACTAAAGGCAATTCTCTTTACCTAGAATAATTTTGAGAAAATACAGCCTTATGTTTGCATTATTCATACACAGATAACTAATGCATTGTATATAAAAAAAAACTTTAATCTGGATGCATGTACCTTGAGCCAAAAGTGTGAAGAAAAATGCGAGTAGCTCGTTCTTTAAAGAGTTCCTTCTTAAAATGAAAACAGTCAATATGTGAATTGTATTTATTTATTTAATTAATTAATTACTTTTTATGTCACCATCTCCCTTTTAAGGCAACTTCGGGTTGCCTTGCAAGTTATTCAAGAACAGCAGGACCCTGAATTTTCTATTTAGATGACTACCCTGAATAGGAGTAATGTATTGACAGTGCTCGGGTTTATTAGTTATATTTGAAAGCATTATCATTTTCTAGAATATTTTCAGTCTTCCTCACTGAAACCAGTCAGGATATTTTAACTGATAGAAAATTTGGAAGAATCGATCCTGGCTAATGTGTACTGTCTCTCATCTCTTGGGCAGGATTGTCAAAACTGGATCACTGGAATGGTATTATGAACATGTCAGAACTCGGTTCAAGCATTTTGGAAGTGCTAAGGTGATGCGATCTCTCTATGGAAGGATGTCGCGTGGACAGAAAACAAATTCTACTTTGCTTGGTATGAGCTATGGTCTTAGTGAGATCTTCTCAGTAACTTTCTTTAGAGAGCTTGGAAAATTCTATAAACCACTGGATACCAAATTAAATAACGCATCACTATAATTATCTCTGAATAACTGCAGTCTATTTCCACATATTACATTACTCTCAGGCCAAAGAATGTGGTTTTCCAGCTGGTTTGATCCCCATCAACTTTGTTTTAGAAAGTTAATCACCACTGGGAAATGATTTGGAAATAGTGAGTTGGAATGAGTTATTTGATAGTTAGTTCATTCTAAAATTAGGGATATCCATTTGAAAGTAAAAAGATCCACTATTCTAAAGATAATAATATGAAAAAATTGAAAGAATAAGTTGTAACAGTGAAAATACCAACTAAGTGTTTGATGGTCTTTCATGTTTTCCAACATTCAGACTTGGTATGCCGTGCTAGGAGAGATAATGGTAATATATGGAGAGATAATACAATGTCACTTTCTTGATTGCTTCAAATAAAGTTTGTGACACAATCATACTGCCTCTAATATAGTAATTGAGAGTGTCTAATTACGGTATGAGCTCCAGTGTTTACTCTTACCTATCCTTTTGATTAGTAAAACTAGGAACATTCTGTTCTAAAGAATCACTGATTTCTACCATCCTTTTTTCTCAATGACCACAGAATAATTACCAGAAATAATACAACTAAAAATTGTATCAAAAATATATTGATTGATAAGCAGGAGTTTCTAATCAACAACATTGCAAACCATAAGAAGTTATCATTATGATGCTATGCTTTTTTATTGAAAAGAAGCATTCTTCTGTTGTAAATATAGTAGGCCTATATATGATGGCAAGGGAAGAAAATGCTTCACTTGAATGTGACATTGCATATATAGCTCCATCAGAAAAGCTACACAATCCCAGGGAAATGTATTTTAATTTAAGAAATTTAAAATAGGTCTGTGCACTTGAAAGCATGTTTTCCCTTGAATCCAAAGAATTGCACAGCCCGATTGATAATATGCATGTTTTTAGAACTGTGATATGGTTTTAGAACTGAAAATGTCACATTGTTTTACAGATAATCAGGGCTTAAACTGGGTGAGAGGGTGGCAGGGATATAACACTGCTAGTAAACAACCTAATATCATGGAGTTGGATTAGAGTAAATATGATGTACTTCATACTATAAAAATATCTGCTTCTGTAAAAGCCTTAAGGATTTGTAACAGTGGTGAAATCTAAACCAGTTTGCTACCAGTTCGCTGGCCGTGCGCCAAGCGTGTGCGCATGCACAGTTTGCACCAAACACGTGCTGTGTGCACATGCATAGTTGCACAAAAGGAGGCTTGGGAAGGTAAGTAGAACAGCGGGGGCGGGGGAATCAGCTATGGTGCATGATCTTGGAAACCTTTTTTAAAACTTTTTTAAAGCATTTTTTGCTACCGGTTTGGGTGAATAGGTAGTAAAAAAAATGCTTTAAAAAAGTAAAAAAAAAAAAAAAAAGGTTCAGACAATCACAGCTGTGCCGCGCAATTGTCCGAGCCTTTTTTTTTAAAGCATTTTTTAACTAACTAAAAAGTTAAAAAAAAAAAATTCCAATGATCAGCTGAGCAACGCATGATCGTCTGAACTTTTTTTTTTTTTTTTTTTTTTTTTACTTTTTAAAGCATTTTTAACTTTAAAAAATGTAAAAAGTAAAAAAATGCTTTAAAAAGTAAAAAAAAATGTTCTGGCAATCGCGTGTCGCTCAGCTGATCGTCAGAACTTTTTTTTTTTTTTACTTTTTTTTTTTTTTTACATTTTTTTGTGAACCAGTAGCATTTTTTACTACGGTTTGGGTGAACCGGCCAGAACTGGTAGCATTTCACCCCTGATTTGTACCCTTTTTTGTTTAAATAGCCACAAAAGAATGGTCATATGTCTGTGTACAATCATTTATGGAACTTTGCTTGTGGTTATTTTTTTTCCAATTATGGCTCTTTGGATCCAACTTAGAATTTCATTCTCTTAATCAAAAGGCACTGACTTTCTGCTGGTTTCTTGGGACACATTAACTTCCAATGTCTTTCCTTTAACACATTCTTCAGTATGGCCAGAGTTTTCTCAAAGCTACCTACTGTATTTGTGTTTAGTGAATATCCTATTTCTTGTTTGATGCTTGTTGTATTCATCACCTCTCATGCCACAGAGAAGCTTCATGAACATTCTGATAGTTTTCAGACACCATTTATTTTATTACTAGCTGATAACCCGGTGTTGCCTGGGTATTTATTTATCCCAATCCTGTGTTAGACAGAAAGAGCAACTTCACCCTGAGCCCTGATTTCGACGAGAATTAAATTAGTTAAAAATGTTTTCCCTGTGCCCCCAGAAGTGTCAAGTAAAATCACCTTGTTGTTTTGCTAGCTGATCCATGATCATTTGGTATGGTTTTTTCTGATCTTGATTTAGAAGGGGCTTCTTTTCTGTGATATATGCACTAAGCTGTTCAATGTTGTAGTTCTTTTCTCGCATGCAGTCTGTGTGAAGTACGTCATGTTGGTCTCCTAATGATGATCATGGCCATACATTTGTCCTCAAGAATAATCAAAGTCTTGTTGAAACTGTCCAGACCAAAAGTAATTTCTAATGTTGGCTTCTCCCTTGCGCTGTTTAGAGAGTCCATTGAGTGGGCTATCTCCTGTCCGATTGGTCCGAGACTGAGTAAGATGAATAAACACGCCTCCTCTTCCTGTTATCCCAGTTCTTTACTCAGTCTGATCCAAGAGACTTGTGTTTTCCTTGTGCTCCATTAGTGGAGCTTTTCTTTACAATCTGCTCTTTCTCCTCAAGGCGGGAACGGCAGTTAGGATGGGTGGTGATCGGTTGTGAGTTGTTAGGACCGAGTCTGCAGAACAAGCTTAGCCCCGCCTCCTTGCCATAGCCTCCAGTTTTTCGACTCGGTCGAGTAGGACACACGTGCCTAGGCTTCTCGCAATTCTCTGCTACAGTTTACTACCCTATTTTTTCATCTCAGACCGCATTCCCAGCGTGAACGGCCTTTGCCTGTCTCCGCTGAAGACCGCTGACGAGTGTGGAGCGGTTGGGCTGCCGGCCGGCAGACCCTTCAGTGTGCACGAGCCTGCTCTGCCACACTTCCTGGAAGTTTAGACCTTTCTCAGTATCGGCTGCGACTTGGGCTTCGCTCTGCAGCTTTGAGGCGCTCCGTTTGTTTTTCGCGCCTATTTAGATCGTGCTAGTGCCTATTCGGCTAGCGATCTCGTCCTTGCCGGAGCGGTTCAACGGATTGCGGAGATCGGGGCCGACTGAAGTCTTCGCTCTAGCGTTTCAGCGTCGGCCATTTGGTGAGGTGCTTTGCGGACGGCGGCCTTTCTCCGGAATTCAAAATGGCGGACGCCATAGTGCCGAAGGCTTCCTGCTCCTCTGGCGGCAAAGGGAAGAGAGCCCACGAGCCTGATCCTCAAGAAGGGACTTCGGGCACCCAGGGAGGGAAGAGGTCTAGGTCCCAACGCCCTGCTAAATCATCTGGGAAAGGGTCCTCCTCGTCGGCCAAGTTTACTAAGGAGGACGAATGCCTCCATAAGGCTATGGAGCGTGCCTTTAACAAGGCAGCTCCTGACCCTAGCACAGTGGCCAATCTTCCATCTTCGGTGGCTACCTCGTCTTCCTGCCTTGATCCCTCAGTGCCCTTGCCTAGTGGCTCTTCCCTTCCACTTAGTTTGCCCCCCCGGTCACCGGATATTTCCATCCAGGGGGATAATGGGTTGGGTACAGAGATTGCCACAGTATTCCCCTCCCCCCAGACTGAGGCGGATTCTAGGCCCCAAGATCAACTGGGTGGGGGGCCCGTTTCCACCGCTCAGATCCCACAGGAGGCTCTACCTGCGGTTTCTCAAGTTCCCCAGCAGGCTATTACCCCAGCCTTAGCTCAGTTGATTGCGGATTCTATCCGACAGGGCATTGCCCAGGGCCTACAGGAGAGGGCTTCCTCTCGTGTTTCCGAATACCTTAATGACCAGGCTCTGTCCGCTAAGTCTCAGCCTTTGGTCTCTGAACCCCCCCTTCAGGAAGGAGATGTTTCTCCTTCCAGGGACAGCCACGAATCCATTTCAGGGGAGGAGGACACCATTATTGAGCAGGATTTGTCGGAGGACGAGGGGTTAGAACCCGACCACCCCTCCTTTGTGGGTCTTTTCCGCCCCCAAATGTTTAGGTCCCTCCTATTTAAGGCACAAAACACCACCTGCCTAGGGTGCCCTGGGACCAAGCCCAAGGAGCCCTCTGGCAGTTCAGACCCCGCAGCGGCCTTATTTGAAGAATCTTCGGTTCTAACGGAAACCATCCCGGCTCCTAAGCTGTTCTCCGATGTTCTGCAAAGGCAGTGGAAATTTCCTAGCTCAGGCCCCGTCCCGAACTCTGGACAAGAGATTCTACAATCTGGCTCCAGACTATGCCGCCTTGTTACAAATCCCGGTGGTATTTATTTATTTATTTATTTATTTATTTATTTATTTATTTATTTATTTATTTATTTTAAATTTATATACCGCCCTTCTCCCTGAGGACTCAGGGCGGTGTACAGCCAGAATTAAAAAACATAAAATACAAATATTAAAAAACAATTAAAATATATATAAATTTGGTCCAAAATTAAAATACAAACCAATTAAAACATTTAAAATTTCTTCTTAAGCCAGCCCGGCTTGCTGGAAAAAGTGGGTTTTAAGGGCACGGCGGAAGGCACTAAGGTCTTGGATTCTCCTTATCTCTGGGGGCAACTGATTCCAGAGGGTAGGTGCCCCCACAGAGAAGGCCCTCCCCCTGGGGGTCACCAGCCTACATTGATTGGCTGATGGCATCCTGAGGAGGCCCCCTCTGTGGGAGTGCACGGGACAATGGGAGGTCATCGGTAGCAGCAGGCGGTCTCGAAGATAGCTAGGCCCGATGCCATGGAGTGCTTTAAAGGTGATAACCAGCACCTTGAAGCGCACCCGGAAGACCACTGGGAGCCAGTGCAGCTCGCGCAGGAGCGGTGTTACATGGGAGCGCCATGCTGCTCCCGTCACTACCCGTTCTGCTGCATTCTGGACCAGCTGGAGCCTCCGGGTGCTCTTCAAGGGGAGCCCCATGTAGAGAGCGTTGCAGTAGTCAAGGCGAGAGGTGACGAGGGCATGAGTGACTGTGCACAGGGAATCCCGATCAGGAAAGGGCCACAACTGGCGAATCAGGCGAACCTGACAAAAGGTCCCCCTGGTTACAGCTGTCAGATGTTCCTCCAAGGACAGCTGCATATCCAGGAGGACTCCCAGATTGCGAGCCCTTTCTGTGGGGGCCAAAGACTCGCCCCCAATAGTCAGTGATGGAGTCAACTGACTATATTGGGATGCTGGGAGCCACAGCCACTCAGTCTTGGAAGGGTTGAGCTTGAGCCTGTTCCTCCCCATCCAGATCCGCACAGCCTCCAGGGACTGGGACATCACTTCAAGGGCATCATTGGGGTGGCCTGGGGTGGAGATGTACAGCTGGGTGTCATCAGTGTACTGGTGGTATCTCACCCCGAAGCCACGGATGATCTCGCCCAGCGGCTTTACATAAATGTTGAACAGAAGGGGCGAGAGGACCGATCCCTGCGGCACTCCACAGATGAGAGGCCTCGAGGTCGACCTCTGGGGTTGATGCCCCAGTAGTAGCGCTGGCCTCTCCGGTTCCCTTGTCCGGCCCGTCGGAGGAGTCACTGTGCCCGGAAGATCGTAAGGCTGAGAGATCCCTGATTAAGGGGCACCAGGCTTCGGCTTGGGCTGTGCAAGCGGCATCGGCGGCCTCATTCTTCAAAAGGGCAGCAATTCTATGGCTGAAGCAGTTGGAAGGCCGCATTCCGGCATCGGATGTCCGCTCCCACCAGGACATAAATAAGATCCTTGCCTCAGTGGAGTTCTCCGCCAACGCCACGTTGAACGCCGCCCGTTTTTCTGCCAAGGCCATCGGCTCAACGGTTACGACCCGGCGGTTGCTGTGGCTAAAGAACTGGCAAGCCGACATTCGTCATAAGTGGCGCCTCGCTTCATCGCCTTACGCAGGGAACAAGCTGTTTGGCGCTCCATTAGAACCTCTGCTTGTCGAGACCTGTGACCACCGTAAGGTTCTACCTGCAGTTTCTCGGCATTCTGATTCCAGGCAACCTTCTTCCTTTCGGCCTTCATCCTTTCGGACCTCCGACTCCGGCTATTTCCAGCAACAGTTTCCCCGACCATACCAGCCCAGGGGACCAATGGCCCAAGACAACCAGGTCAGACAGGGATCCCATTACCCCCCTAAAAGGGCCCCCCGTGGAGGTAGAGGCAGGCCCTTCAGGCGGGCTCGTTAGAGTACCTTCTCCTTCGGTGATAGGGGGTCGTTTAGCTTACTTTTCCTCCACATGGGACACCACTATTTCGGATAATTGGGTGAAACGGGTTATTAAATTTGGTCTTCCCCTTGAATTTAGGTCTGCCCCTCCTCAGTTGTTTTTGCGCTGCCCTGTATCCCTCCTTAGTCTTAAGAGGTCCTGAGTGGAGAGGGCTATTAAACATCTGTTGCAGTCCAGGGCCATTGAACCCGTCCCTAGGTCCCAATTTAGCCAGGAGTTTTATTCCCGTTTGTTTTTAGTTCAAAAGTCCTCCGGGGATTGGCACCCCATCCTAGATCTGAAGGCCTTGAATCGGCACATAATTTATCACCGATTCAAGATGCAATCCCTGCAGACAATTCTTCTTTCCATCCGGGAGGGGGACCTTCTATCTTCCATCAATTTAACAGAGGCGTACCTTCATATCCCTGTTCTCCCTGAACATCGTAAGTTCCTTCGGTTTTGTTATGATGGGAACCATTATCAGTATCGGGCCCTGCCCTTTGGGTTATCATCTGCCCCTAGAGTTTTTACAAAGATTATGGCTTCCCTCATGGCCTATCTCAGTGGGTTGCCCATTAGAGTTTTATTTTACCTGGATGATATTTTAATTTTGTCCCGATCCCCTAGTCAGGCCCAACAGGATTTAGCGGCCACCCTGCACGTCCTTGAAGACTATGGGTTCTCTGTCAATTGGCGTAAGAGCCATCTGACTCCCTCCACTAGGCTTCAGCATCTGGGGGCTATAATAGATACGGTTAGTTCGGAGGTCTTCCTGTCCCCTGAACGCATTTCCAGTTTGGTCACGTTGGCTTCCCGGGTGCGGCGCCAGAGCTCATCTTCTCTCCTCACCTTGTCTTGTCTTCTTGGCAAAATGGTGTCAACGTTCGGGATCGTCCCTTGGTCGCGGCTGCACAGCAGGAACCTCCAATGGTTCCTCCTGCCCTTCCAACGTTCCCGCAGGGCGGCCTCGGCTACGCGAGTGGTGTTGACCCCGGCCGTGCTCCACTCCCTGGCTTGGTGGTCCTCCGAGGCGATCCACAAGGGCAGCAGATTTCGCGAGCCCCAGCGTTTGATCCTAACGACGGACGCCAGCCTGTCGGGCTGGGGCGCTCATCTCAGACACCTGCTGGCTCAAGGTCGGTGGTTGCTCCGCGAATCTCGAATGAATATCAGCGTGTTGGAGCTCCGGGCTATCTTCCTCGCTCCGAGACATTTTCGCCCTCACATCCTCGGCCGGGACATTCTGGTCCTAACCGACAATGTCTCGGCCAAAGCACATGTAAACTGGCTGGGCGGCACTCGCTCTTGAGCTCTCATGCACGAGGCCCGCAAACTGGGCACGTGGGCGGAAACCAACCTCGCCTCGATCAAGGCAGCACATATCTCGGGGATGGAGAACCGGGCAGCAGACTCCCTCAGCAGGTCTCAGATCGACCAGGCAGAGTGGAGTATACCCCCGGAGCTGTTCCAGGAGCTGCAGGCTCGCTACGGCCCCCTGGCGGTCGACCTGTTCTCCTCGGCATCGAATCACCACCTGCTAAGATATTTCACCAGATTCCTTCTCCGGGGGCGGAGGCCGTGGATGCTCTGCGGAGTCCTTGGCCCTCGGGTCTCCTACTGTACACCTTTCCCGCAATTCCCCTCATTCCTCACGTCATCAGGAAACTCCTGGAGGAGCAAGCGGAACTAGTTCTTCTCGCTCCCTGCTGGAGCCGCCCCCATGGTTTGCAGACCTGCGTTCCCTCTCGATTCAACAACCGTGGCTGATTCTGTCCGACCGGATTGTCCTCCGGCAGGGTCCTCTGACTCATCCGGACCCCCAATGGTTCAGCCTGACCGCCTGGAGACTGAGCAGCTCCATTTGACCGGGCTTCCCCTCTCCGAGGGAGTTGTCTCGGTGATTCAGGCCTCCAGAAGGGGGTTGACCTTACGTATCTATGAAGCGACCTGGGGGGCCTTCACCAGGTGGTGCCAGAAGAGGCGTTTGTCACCTTCCTCAGCCTCGGTGCAACACGTTCTGGAGTTCCTTCAGGAGGAGTTCCTCTCGGGCCTTGCTCCAAATACACTTCAACGCCAGGTGGCGGCCCTCTCTTCGGTGCTGTCCTGCGGGTCCCCAGATCCTTTCTCCAGTCATCCCTTGATCCTACCAATCTGCGTCCCCCGACTGTGCATCGATTTCCCTCATGGGACCTCCCGAGGGTTCTTTCGGCTCTGACAAAGGCGCCCTTCGAGCCCTTACGGGAAGTTTCTCTTCGTTACCTTTCGATGAAGGTGGCCTTCCTGCAGTCACGTCCGCCGGCCGTATTTTGGAGATGTCCTCGTCCATTCGTAAAGAACTCTGCATCTTCTACCCGGACAGAGTTGTTCTTCGCTTGGACCCGTCCTTCGTCCCGAAGGTCAACTCTGTTTTTCATCGATCCCAGGAATTAGTACTACCAAATTTCTGCCCGAGACCGCGACACCGCTTGGAGAAGCTTTGGCACTCCTTAGATGTTCGTCAGGCGGTGAAGATTTACATCGCTCGCACCTCCTCGTTCCGACGAATGGATTCCTTGTTTGTGTCGTTTCTTCCTTCGTCTCTGGGTTCCAAGATCTCGTCGCCTACCTTGGGCCGATGGATCCATGCCTGCATATCGTCGGCATACGTCACCCTGTCGCTTCCGGTTCCCTGGGGTATAACCGCACACTCCACCTGGAGTGCTTCCACATCCGCGGCCTGGTCGACGCGAGCGTCCGTGGAGATCTGCAGGGCGGCCACGTGGGCTTCTCTGACCAGCTTCACTCGCCATTATTGCCTGGACGCTTACGCTTCGGTGGATGGTGCCTTCGGCAAGAGGGTCCTTCAAGGCGTTCACGAGGTCTCCTAACTCGGGTCCGGCCCTTTTCCCACCCGACAGGACTCTGGACTTTGGTATGTCCCATCCTGACTGCCGTTCCTGCCTTGAGGAGAATGGGCGTTGGCTCTTACCTGATACGCCCCTTCTCTGTCAGGCGGGCATGGCAGTCAGCCCCTCCCTGTGGGGGCTGTCCCCGTGCAAGGTCGCGGGAGGGGGGCGATGTTCCACTAATGTCTCTGCTTTCTCTTCCTAGACACGTTTATCTGCACTACGTCCTCGTCTCAAACTGAAGGCTATGGCAAGGAGGCGGGGCTAAGCTTGTTCTGCAGACTCGGTCCTAACAACTCGCAACCGATCACCACCCATCCTGACTGCCGTGCCCGCCTGCCAGAGAAGGGGCGTATCAGGTAAGAGCCAACGCCCATTCTACCTGACTTTCCTCTAGTGAACTTTTATCTGTTCACGGGATTAGCAATCAGCACGACCTCCCTGCAGCTCAGCTGAGCCGAGTTCTTCTAATCGGCTGCAGTAGCTCCAAAGCTGATCAGCCTTTGAATTCATCGCTTGATTATCAAACTGTGAGTTGTTGGGGTGCGCAGGCGGGGCCGTTCCGTAGGTCCCAGCGCAGCTGGGATTGAGGAGAGTCTTCGTTCCGACAAAGTCCAGCTCTCCCACGCATTGCCGGAGCTGCCCTTCTTCACAGGACTATCTCGTTAGTCCTTTAATTGCAGCAGCGTGTGTAAGCTCTTTACGGAGCAGTTTGTCTACTTCGGAGCTGGTTAGAACCTTATTTAAAGAAATATTGCACATTTAAGCCTATTGACTCTGATAGCTGATTCTCCCTAACAGCAGAGCCATTTTACTTTAATTGCTTTCCTGGCGGCTGCCATTTTGGGTGGCTTAATCTGTGAAGTCATTCCGGCGCCATTTTGTTTGCCTCAAAGGGGGGGGGAGTCCTACTCCTGAGGCCTGGTATTACTGAAATCCATCTTTTTAGTCACATTATCAGAATTGTTTAATTGTATTCCTCTCATTATTCTGAATTAAGGCATACTGTGTTGCTAAATAGAGCCTTATATTATTTTAGGCTGCATTTCTAACATGGCTAATTGTAGCCGCTCAAAAAAGAGCTCTAAATCACCCTCTCATCAGGAGGACAGTTCAAGGAGTGAACACTTTTCCAAGAGACCAGCTCCTCAGTCTGCTCACTCCTCTTCCTCTGCGGCTGCAGAGAAAGATGCCAAACGAAGGCACTTGGCCTTAGACAAGCAATTTGACAGAGCTGAGGCAGGCAGAAATCATCGTGCATCCTCCACCTGCCACAATACCTATTCAGTCTTCTCCACCTCAAGAGCAGCCCATTTCTGATCTGCCTCTTCAGGAGATAGTTTCTTGGTCCCCCAACAGATCTACCACTGCTATGGATGATCAGTCCATCGTTAGAGAGGTCTTTGCTCAGGGATCTGATGCCACTCCACCTACACAACCTCCAGCTTGTGCTTCTCCAGCTCCTGCCACTTTCACTCCTACCTCTGCAGGCCTTCGTCTAGAAGAAAAGCCTTCTTCTTCCATTTCCCGGGAGATGTGCGATCTCATCGCTCAGACCGTGGCCAAGACCATTGATACTGCTCTCACCCAAAGAGGGATCCTAGCTCTCTCGTCTGCTCCAATTCAACTACAACGTTCTTCCAGAACATCTTCCAATCTGGACAGTGAGGTTTCCTCCCACACTGGGTCTCCATCACGCTCTCAGCATAGCGACCAGTCCGTTATTGATGAGGTGGATGACTTTGACTATAACCTTTCTGAGGAGGAGGAGGAGGAGTCTTCTTCAGACAAGCCCCGTTCCTCAAGCACGAACTGTTCATATCCTTGCTGCACAAAACCAGAGTCACCATCAATATGAGTAGCTCCTCCTCTGCTCCAAAGGCGGCCGAGAGCCAGGACTCCAATAGCTGCCTGTTTGCAGAAGCTGTGGCTGAACAAGAGGTTGTTCCTTCACCTAAACTGTTTCTGGACACCGTTCAATGTCAGTGGACCCAGCTTGGCTCCATTTCCAACCCAAGTGGTCTGGAGAAAAAACTATATACCACCGAACAGGAATTCGAAGATCTTCTCAAACTGCCTTCAATTGATGCCCCCATGGCTAGTCTTACCTCTTCCAGCATCCTCCCATTAGATGCTGCTGTGGGTCTCCATTCTGAGGACAGGCACGCTGAGACATCTACCCGCAAGACTCACCAGGCCCCGGCTTGGGCCATCAAGTCCGCCACCGCGGCTTTCTTTGCATGTATCTCATCTGGGTCCGTCAGATGCAAAGCAGAGTGCCTCCTGATGACACCTGGCTTCACCAGGACATCAGCAAGGTCATAGCTGCCATGGAATACATGGCTGATGCCACCCTTAACTCTGCAAAGTTTGCTTCTAGAGCCCTGGCCTCCAACATTACCTCTCGCCCACTCCTCTGGCTACACCATTGGCAGGCAGATATGAGGACTAAGTGGCGTCTCGCAGCAGCCCCCTTCAAAGGTGGCAACCTCGGCGAAAGGCCGACGGAGCGCCTTTTAGGCGCTCCAGCCCCGTGACTCCGTATAGCCGCTAGAACAGCGAAAATCAGCTGTCTAGTGGCTTAAAAACTCTCCCCCAGGGAAAAGGGGGAGAGAAGAGCAGAAGGGTCTGGGTAGAGCTCCCCTAGACCCCCAGGCTTTTTTTTTTTAAGCCTGGGGTTTGCAGGGTGAGAGCTCCCTGAAAGCCCTTCAGAGCTCCGGAGCCAGGACTTAAAAATAAGCAGACCGAAGCGTCGCTACCACACCAGCAAAGCAACTAGAAAGATTATAAAGAATTTGGATTTTGGATTTTGGATGCTGGCAGAGTTAATCCAGGAGATTAAAAATGCAAGTATTGTATGTTAACTCCATTTAAAAAGGGAAAGATGGCACCTTAGGGCGTGAAAATAAAACTTATAAGTGAAAGTCCTTGTTAACATCAGTAACATTGTTAAAGCTATCGGGTTATTCAAGAAAAAAGATTTAAAGTGGAAGTGGAATGGAAAAGACTGTGGTATTGATTTTAGCTAACTTACATTCTTAATTTGCGTGGAAATAATTGGAGTTAATGACCTGATAGCCGAATTAATACAAACATAAAGAGACAATTGAAAAATGGCTGAAATTAAAGATGGATTATATGAGTCAGCAAATTTACAAGTGGTGATAGCGAAGGACTTAAAAGATTTTTTAAAATCTTTTACTGTTGAGATAAGACAGATAATTAAAAGAACTATTCAAAATTTTAAATTGGGGAATAATAATGACTTGCTGGCTGGAAAAGAGGAAGAAATTAATCAGGATAATGTGCCTTTGGAGGATAAAAGAGACATTGCTGGGGCTAAAATGGAGATTATTATACTGAAAACACAGGTTCTGGTCCATTCAATTAACTGAGAAACAGCAAGAAGACTCTTTACTGCAGGTTGATAAATATTTTGACAAGTTTTGGCTCTACAGACAGAATCAATATATAAGGAACGAACTGATGGACTACAAATGCAGGAAGAGTCGAAATGGGGGCTTCAAATTAAAGGAAACAACCCGAAGAAGAGAACTAATTCCAAAGACACACCAACTACAATTTCAAACCAAAAAATTTTTGAAAATAAAAGCAGGGGGAGGAGCAATGCTGAAGAAGAAAATATTATTGAAGAAGGACTGGAAAAAATATAGAAAGAAAGAAAGACTGGTTATATTTTGGAGATTGTCTCATGATGTTAGAAGATTTAATTAAAGTTGGATAACTTTCTGAATTTTATTGTAGTTTTAAAGTATTGAAATTTAAAGGTGGATAACTTAAAATTTAATGGATAACTTTTTGAAAGTTTTGAAACTTATATTTTGGAGAACGTTCTGCTAATGTATTAAGAGATTTTAAAATGTTTAAAATAAGATTATGGTTTTGTGTTTTTTTTCTCTTTTTTTATAAATGTGAAATGTGATAAGAGAATTTATAAAAGGAAGGTTGAAGTATAATTTTTAAAAGGGAAGTTAACAAATGTGAGAGAGTTTTGAATTTTGTAATAGTTAGCATATTTTAGCTTATGTTTGTTAAATGCTATATCCTGTTTTTGCTCTGGGAAGTCGGGGGGGAATGGGGGAAGGGGGGTTGGGTGGAGATAAAATGAAGTATGATAATTGATTGTGTAGTGTTTGGTTGTTTGAATATAAAAAAATAAAAACTTTTGTTTTTTTTTTTAAAAAAAAGGGGGCAACCTCTTTGGCGAAGCATTGGATCCTGTTTTGGTCGAAGGTAGGGACAAGAAGAAGGTTCTTCCTTTCTTGTTCAGACGAACCGACAGACATCCTACTTTTTCTTACTGTAGACAGTCTTTTCGTTCTACTGACCCAGGATTCCAACCATCTGCCCCTTCACAGTCTTTCAATCCTCTGTCTGACAGATTTCAGGACAGACAGCAATTCAGAGATTGCAATTGTCAACCCAGTCCAGGTGGCCATTTCGTGGCTCCGGTTCCCAACCATATTGCAGAAAGTAATACCAACCCCACCCTGGATCCCATCGACGGCCATCTTGCCCTTTTTTCTAATAGGTGGTGTTCCACGACTACAGATGCTTGGGCCATCCAGATGGTATCCCTAGGGGTCACCCTAGAATTTGTTTCCACACACCCCCCGTTGATTCATCAGGTGCTCAGTTCCCTCCAACCCTATCAAGAGGTCATCCATGGAGACCGAAATTCAACACCTCCTATCAATTCGAGCCATTGAACCGGTTCCCCCAGAGCATCAGGGAGCTGGTTTTTACTCTATTCTTTTCTTAGTTCAAAAGAAGTTGGGGGGTAATAGGGTCATTCTAGACCTGAAACGCCTGAACGTTCATATTAAATATAGATGTTTCAAAATGCATTCACTACACTCTATCTTGGGAGGCATTAGGCTTGGTGACTTTCTGTCCTCCATAGATCTCCGGGAGGCCTACCTGTACGTACCGATCAGACCATCTCACCGACGGTTCCTTAGATTTTGCTACGGGGGGGGGCTCATTTCCAATACAGGGCCCTTCCCTTTGGCCTTTCTTCTGCAGCCCGTATTTTTACTAAGCTCCTCGACGTGGTGGCAGCACATTTGAGAACTTCACCCATCAGATTGCAGTGCTATTTAGACAACATACTCATCCAGTCTTCCTCATTCCAAAAGGCTCTTATGGATCTTCAGGCAACTATACCACAGCTTCACCGAGAATTGGGAGAAGAGCCAACTGCATCTGTCCACCAATCTCATTCATCTGGGAGCTCGCATAGACACAAAGGCCGGCCTCGTGTTCCTGTCGCAGGAATGCCAACACAACATCAGATCCACAGTGGGTCAGATCAGACCTTTCCGCAAGCCTCCGCCTTTCCTACTCTCCCAATTATTGGGTCAGATGATTTCCTGCCTCTCCATTGTTCCCTGGGCCAGGCTTCATTCCCGCCCGCTCCAGTGGTTCCTTCTTCCCAGCCAGAGGGCAGGCATCAGCAATTCCAACTCCAGGGTCAGGGTTCCGTCGAGGGTTCTATCGTCTCTCAACTGGTGGACATCCGCAGCTCTAGAAAGAGGCTCCTCTTTCCTCAAACCCCAACGTCTGATTCTGACCATGGACGCCAGTCTCTTCGGCTGGGGAGCTCACTTCAATGGCCAGATTACCCAGGGCGGTTGGACACCGGGGGACCTTCAACATGACGTCAACTGGCTGAAACTACGGGCAGCCCATCTAGCTCTATGGCACTTCCAGCACCAACTTTCCGGTCAACGTGTGCTTCTCAGGACGGATAACGTCACCACAAAAGCCCATGTGAATCATCAGGGCGGAACACGATCAAGGACCCTCATGAGCAAGGCTGCAGAGCTGGGAGCCTGGGCACAGAGACACCTGCTCTCCTTACAGGCAGAGCACATCGCGGGCTCCACCAACCCTCAGGCAGACTGGCTAAGCAGGAAGGACATCGACCTGGTGGAGTGGCAACTGCACCCGGATCTTTTCCATCAAATTGTCCTCCGCTTCGGCCAGCCAAAAATGGATCTGTTTGCTACCCCGAACAACACCCAGGTACCCCGTTTTCTATCCAGGTACTGGAACCCAACGGTGGAAGGGACCAATGCCCTCTGCTGCAAATGGCCACAGGGTCTTCTTTACGCTTTCCCTCTGATTCCTCTCATACCACAAGTCATACGGAAGATCCTGGAAGAAAGGGCAGAGGTCATCCTCATTGTCCCGTATTGGCCTCGCCGACCCTGGTTCGCGGACCTCAAGGAGCTCTCGATGGGCAGTCCATGGAGGATCCCACCAGATCGTATAGCTCTCATTCAAAGAGCTGTCCAACATCCAGAACCTCAATGGTTGCAGCTAGCCGCCTGGCCATTGAGGGGGAGATCCTGAGGAAGGAACACTTCTCTTCCGAGGTAATTTCCACTCTGCTCGCCTCTTGCAGAAGGTCTACCACCCGGATTTATGATGCCACCTGGTCCACCTTTCGTCGATGGTGCGCAGCTTCTGACATTACGCCCACTCACACTTCCATTCCACAGATACTGGGCTTCCTCCAGACAGGTTTCAAGGCTGGTCTCGCGGTCAATATTCTGAGGCGTCAAGTCTCTGCTCTGGCCACCATTATTCCCTGCAAGGACTATGGTTCATTATCACATCACCCTCGTGTACAAGGCTTTCTTCGGGGAGCATCCAATCTCCACCCTCCCACAGTACACAGATTCCCATCCTGGGACCTCAGCCTTGTACTTCAGATTCTAATGGACCCCCCTTTCAAACCATTATCCTCTGCCAGCCTGAAATTCCTCACCTTCAAGGTGGCCTTCTTCATCGCAATCACCTCCGCTCGTCGAGTCGGCGAACTGGTGGCCCTCTCCATCCGAAGAGACCTGTGCATCTTCCATCCTGATCGTGTAATTCTTCGGCTTGATCCCACCTTCCTTCCAAAGATCAACACCTGGTTTCATAGAGCCCAGGAGATTGTTTTACCCGATTTCTGGCCCAACCCCGTTCATCCCACCGAACGACGATGGCACGCCCTGGATGTACGTCGGGCTCTCAAGAGGTATATTCATAGGACTGCGTCTTTCTGTCATACAGAATCCTTATTTGTCTCCTTCCAACCTACTTCCCTTGGATCAAAACTATCCTCGGCTACCATCTTTCACTGGCTTAAGGCATGCATTACGTTGGCCTACAAATGTAGGAACAAGGCACTTCCTGGTCACATTACAGCGCACTCAAACCACAGAATTCTTCAAAGGTCCTCCCACAGGTCCTCCCCAACCGCCTCCTCTCTATCTTCCCTCCCTAGGGATATGTAGCTTGGGTATATCCCACTCAATGGACTCTCTAAACAGCGCAAGGGAGAATGAACATTGGACTTACCTGAAGGTTCTTTCTCCTTGCGCTGTGTGAGAGTCCATACCCTCCCTTGTTTGTCTTTTCTCTTCCTTCTCAGTTCCTTTTTTTCCTATAGCATTGCGCTCAAGTCACTTGATTCTTTGGATCCGGACCTCGTTTTTCAAACTGGGATAATAGAAAGAGGAGGCGTGTTTATTCAAATTTCTTTCTCAGTCTCGGACCAGTCAGACAGGAGATAGCCCACTCAATGGACTCTCACACAGCGCAAGGAGAAAGAACCTTCAGGTAAGTCCAATGTTCATTTTCCCCCTTATTAGAGGAAGCCCCTTTGTGGAGTACTGTGAAGCCATTACCATGGCAACTCCACTGTGCTGTACAGTAGAAGCCATTTTAAGGCACAACAGGCACAACATACATATTTTACTAACTAAATGAATAACCAAATAACTAAATATTGTTAAATAAAATAAATGAGAGCCAGTTTGGAGTAGTGGTTAAGGTGTCAGGCTAGAAACAAGAGACCCTGAGTTTTAGACCTGCTTTAGGCATAACGGCAACTGGGTGACCTTGAGCAAGTCATATTCTCTTGCCCTTGGATGCAAGCAGTGGCAAACAACTACCAAAAAACCTTGCCAAGGGACTTGACTAGTCAGTCTCTGAGAATTGGATACAATTGAACAGAAGGGTGAGGAGGAAATCCCTACAGACTCAGCCAGGTTTGAAGCTGAGGCAGAATATGAAAACCCATATACAGGCATAAAGTTGCTTAAACTGGCCCTCTTCCATTGTCCTGTATCTTCTCCCTCTTTTAGTCTCTAGAATAAGAAGGATCAGCATTTAGGTCTGATAAAATGCTATTCTCATTCACTTGAATGCAGGTCAAACATGGTTTGGAACATTTTTATGGTCAAGATCAGATAGATGCATATAGTCACCTTCTTTTTATATGGTTGAAATTGGTGAAAAAATTATATCTATCATAGCCATAAGATAGGAGTGTTGGGAAATTTTACTACAATCTGAATGAAAATTTAGCTGCACTCTTCCTAAGAACTAACATTTGAAAATCTTGAGGAAATTCAGCTAAAATTCAAGAGAATATTCTGATTTGAATTAGATTTAAAACTGTATCCTTCATGATATCCTTCTTAAAAATGATTTCACAATAACTTTATATAACAATTTTGAAACATTGGAATAATTTTCAGTACATACCCGTATTTTTTGGAGTATAAGACACACTTTTCCCCCCCTAAAAGAGGGTGAAAATTTGGGTGCATCTTATACACCGAATGCTGGCCCCCACCCTTTGGCCTCTGCCTCCCAGCAATTTACCTCCTTGCTGCAAACAGCCCGTTTCAGCTTCAGCACAGCCTGATTAGCATAAGCAGCTGATTGTCAGTTGGATCAGCCTGCCGATCCTCAGCTGTTTCGGGTTGCAGGGATTGACATTGCCTATTGCCGCATGGTCCTCCGCTGTTTGCTGCAAGGAGGCAAATTGCTGGGAAGCAGATTTTTTTTTTTCTTGTGCTAATCAGGCTGTGATGAAAATGAAAATGAAACTAAAGCAGGCTGTTTGCTGCAAGGAGGCAAATTGCTGGGAGGCAGAGGCAGATTTTTTTTCTTGTTTTTCTCCCCAAAAAAGGTAGGTGCGTCTTACAGTCCAGAGCATCTTATACTCCGAAAAATATGGTATGTACTGGGAAATTCTAGAAATTTAAAATTTCTAGAAATCTTAAATTTGCCAAGTCAGTCTGTCCGTCCCTCCCTCCGTCCCTCCCCTCTCTCATTTATAAAGCTGCCCATCTCACCAGAAGTGACTCTGCAACGTCCAGAAATCAATAAAACCACAATATAAAAGCATTCATTATAACAGCATTATAAAATAGAAAACATAAATATAAAATATAAAAACAAAAAACAAAAACGAGAAAAAATGACAACCACATTTCATCCATTATAAGAAAATACCCTAAAATGTCACTGATTCCCTAGGACCTCCAAACCTGGTATCACAGCCAAACCTTAACGGCCTTTTTGAATATTAACAGTGATGAAGGAAATCAAAATTTGGAGGGAAAATATTCCATAAGGTGAGTATCAAGCCCTGCCTCCTAGCATCATCAGATGTAGGTCCCTCACAAATTCAAATTTGAAAAAGTCAGATACTCTGTCCTTTTGTCAGTCTGATAATTTATTGGGTGCATTATGTTTGTGAAAAATAACAGGTTTTGAGAAAGGCTGGCACAATTTCATGGTTGTGTGTAGCGGGTGTCACTCTTGCACACATTTCATAGTGCAGGGACAGTCAGTGGAATGCAGTGATGTCCTTATCACATTCCAAGTGTGCATAATTATTGCTAACTATTTAGCACATTCCTTTAAACAGCTTGTATGGCATTTCACAGATATGTAAAAGGACTGCTATTTTCTATTGCTTTTTGTTGATTAACTCTGATAAATGTAATTAGACTTTGACCCTACATCATGTTTACTATAAAGTCTGATTTAAAATAGCTTAATTTCTTTTATTCTAGGTCTGCGTGGCAGAGTACATAGTTTGCCAGATGTCACCAGTAAGTTGTTTTTTTTTCATTGTCATGTACAAATTCTTTAGACTCTAAAATAGTGTTGTCATTTTGAAAGAATCTTGAAAATTGGGTCTCTTACTATTTCAGATTTCAGACATTGAGTCCATATTATAGGCAGGAATTCATCCATTCAAAACAAACAAACAAAAAACCCCAAAACCCTAGAAATGGGCATCAGATGTTGATGTCCTGAGCAGAAGTGGGACAAAAACTGTAACATTGCCTTTGAGTTGATGATTTATATGGACACATCTGTTCAACTTTTTTGGCATGATACAGAAGTGGTTTGCTATTGGTCATTTCCAAGATGTTTGTTCAGTAGCTTGCTAATGCAAAACAGGACTTTATAGCTTTAGGGAACAAAAACAACAACAACAATGCTCTTTTAAGAAAGTAGCTTTTTTGGGGGGGCATTTGAGAATTGGACCAAAGGGCCATTCCATTCACAGCAATTGAAGTGTGAAGTATTGATTCCTTGATTGAGATTGCTCCATGTCTTTGTTCCTAATTTCTTAATTGTGTCATCATAAACATGTTGTTAAGCTGTTATTGCACCATTATCTGTTGGTTCTGATATCTGATTTGTGTTTTAAGTTGTCTTAATTGCTTCATCTTCTTTGCAGTTTGGTTCAGCAAATGATTCATTTCATTTTTCTCTCTTTTTCCCATTCAGAGTTTTCATTAAATCTCTTCTTTTCTCTTAATTTCTCATTCCTCCCTGCCCCCAAAGCAACACCATCATATTATTTGGGAATCAGTTCTCTTTCTTGGAGATCCTTCCGTTTAGCCAGAAATCTTTTACTCATCGTTCTGAAACTGGCTACAATGGTTTTCCAGAGAACATTATGGTTGAAAATGTCTTCAAATTATGTCCTCAAACAATCTAAGTACAGGCACTTTCTGTTCAAACAATCAAAAGTCACAGAAGTATATCTTAAAATTCCTATACATGTTTCAATGAATCTTGGCAGGATGCACATTCCCTCATGCACTTTAATGTGTCTGGAAAAAATCAAAGTCTATTATAAGATAAAATTTAGAGCTGTTTATGTTGTTCCATACTTGCCAAGGGAACAAAAAACAGCCCAATTTCTGAACCTCATTTTGGATTTGGCTATTGTGTCAAAGTAGATAGACTGACTCCAATTGAGCCCTGGTCTGAGACAAACCTCTGAATGGAATCTTGTGGTCTGTTGTGGATCACTAAGTGGTCAGGAAATTATAGATACAATCACCTTGAGGAATATCCTATTTTTTTCTGATAAAAGTCCTACAATTAACATCATTAATTTAGGTGATAATGTGCAATATTAAAGTTTGCCATGACTTGCAAAAAGGCTGGCACGCCCACATTTGGGACACGGAGAAGAAAAGGAAGACACATTTCCACAGACATAAAATTAGAGACTCCTTGGTTCAAACATGGACTCAGATTAGGCAGAAATATTACAAAAAAATTCCAAATTGGCTCTCAACGATGGAGGCCCTGACCCACCCAAATAGGTGGGAGAGGGAGAAAATGGGCAGATACAAAGATATTTTGGACGAAGGAGGGAGGCTTAAACCAAATGACACCTTACGAGAGCAAGGAATAATCCTAGATTGGTGGACCTATTCACAAATAAAATCCAGATATCAGAGAGATAAAGAACAATACGGTTTAGAACTTGGACCAAATGGATTGGATAAAGTCCTGATGGGAACAAATAAAAAGATTCTGGCAAAACTATACAATTATTTATTAGGCGAGGGTAAGTTCGAAGATGTTACAAAGAACCAAATAATTGCATGGGAGAAAAATATAGGGCGTGATATAAATTTTGGGGAATGGGAGGAGGCATGGAACAGAAATCTTAAACTTACTAGAGCGGTGGCATATAAGGAAAACCATTACAAAATGTTGCATAGATGGTACCTAGCCCCGGCCAGACTAGCAAAGATATATTCCAATATACATCCCAACTGTTGGAAATGTGGCCATGGTCAAGGCACCTTCTTTCACATGTGGTGGACATGCCCGGAAGCGAAAGGATACTGGAATAAAATTAGGAGGTGGTTACAAGAAATAATTGACGAAGATATTGAACTAACACCAGAGATTTTCCTCCTGGGAATAATACAGAAACCATATAGAAAGGAAATGATACATTTAATGATCCACATAATTACAGCCGCTAGATTGGCATATGCACAGTACTGGAAAGAGAAAACTCAACCACCAGAAGAGCTTACAATTAAGAAAATACTCGAGTGCGCAGAGATGACTAAATTAACTTATGAACTAAATGATGAGAAGTCAGTTTACTATATGGTATGGGAAAGGTGGTACAAGTGGTTGCATGACAAAATGAAAGAAAGATCTAAAGGTGTGTTAAATATTGGTTAAAAGTGAGTTGAAATGTCACCAAATACTATTTATGTAAATAGTTAAAACACTGCACATCCGATACTAATTGAAAATGTTATCATACTTATGTGTTTTATGTTTTATGTTTCTGTTTGAATGTTTGTTTTTCCTCTTTTCTTTTTTCTATTTTTTATATTTTTTTTTGTTTTTTGTTTTGTAAAAAACCTCAATAAAGTTTATTTTAAAAAAAAAAAAAAAGTTTAACATTAATTACAGTCCATAAAGAGTCAGCCTGTAATATAACCAGTGGCTATGAATATCATTTATCATCAGTATCATGAGATGTAAAGACCCTTTGTGGGTAGAGTTTAATGTATACTAACAAGAAGTGGTACCACGAAGAAGATCTCATTTGCTTATTATAGTAGTCTGACTAATCTACAGTGGGAGAAAATGGTATCCCAGGTATCCTGCCTTCCAAGTTGCTTTCATTTGTCAGCCTAACTAGCCAACAGCAAACACAAGTTCTTTCAACAGTGTCTTTATATGATAATACTTTTCACTAGCTGTTGCTTGCGGGGCAATTGTAAGAAGGGCATTCATGGATCAGATGACAGTAAATGAGAAGTGAAGTTATCATTGGGAATGCATATACAGCAATATCAGTTTCTAAATCAGTAAAATGAGGATGGCAGCAATTGAATCTGACATCTTCTGGAATGTAAAATGTGATCTGTAACTGAGCTGTAGCCTGTCTACTAGGTATCTGATCAACATATGTTTGTTTGCATATATGCATGTGTCTTTCTTATCCAGGTGATTATCACTTGTACAGGAATAATGAGAGTGAGGAGGGAGAAACAAGTGATGATGTGGATGGAGCAGAATCTGAGTCTTATGCCAGGGTAAGGATAATTCAGGTAATTTTTTTCCATGCATGTTTTACATAATGTGGAATTTTATTATTAAATCATACCGTCCTTTCTTTTCCTCACTGCACCTCCTCCTCTGAGTTTATCTGAGGAAAGGTGCTTCTTTTACTGTAACTTTCTGACACAAATCTCTTTTGGTTTTGAACAGTCCAAACAAAAGTTCTAGTAACTTCGATACATTTCCAAAAATGTGCTCATGTCTCATGCATGTCTGAATTCTCAAGGAAGGAATCTTTTCCACTGCCTTCTTTCAAGATATTCTTTGATTTCTCACCTTCAGTCCTGATATTCCCAGGTTTAAGCAATGCTTCTTGCAAAATAACCTCTTGAGTTGAGATAAGATGAACCAGGGATAATCACCTGCAGAGGCCTGATGAAAATGAGGAATATTGTGCCTGAAGCCTTTCTCACTAAGAGTTCTATTACTATCATACAATAAATATCAGCTGCCTTGAGTCTTCGGAGAAAGGCAGCATACAAGTTGAACAAATAAATAAATAAATTAAATAAATAAATAAATCAGGACAGATGTTATCCTTTATTGAAGATCATGTGAAATATAATATCTTGTATTTGCAGTGAAATTTTAAATCTTTCTCTTTTTGTGCTTCCTAAGATGCGCAAGAAAAAGCGCCTACTTTCTGTACATTCCTTTGATTTTGAAACCGACTCAGAATATTCTTCCCAATCTCGCCGTCAATCTGTCCAGCTTTCTCCATGTCCTGGGAAAGAAGACTTTCAGGTATTAGGGATCTGGTGGTGGTGTGAATCTATGATCCTTTTTTCTTCTTTCAGTTTTTTTTCTTTTCATTGAACTTTTGTTAGTCTAATGTGTAGCCTAAGAGTTTTTAATGTGAGAAATATATTCAAACTAAGGCTCTTGAAAATCTATGAGATGCCTGGGGCTCTTTGCTTTTTTCAGAAAAAATCAAAATGTTCCATGTACTCAGCAGTGTGAGTCTGTCAGCAGAAACTGTATCTTTGCAGCACCTCCTGGAATGACCATCTGATCTCATCAACTGGTCAAAAAACCTTTTTAGATTCTTTCATGATGAGAAAACATAGCTTGAGTTTTTAGCTTCTTATGTCAGAGTTGCTACCTTTGGCATCTTGGATGAGTTCAGTTTTGCTACATTTTCAGAATGTAGGTAGACAGGTTGAATTTCTGTCAAATATTAAGAAGTGTGGCTTGAGAACCAACTTTCAGTTTTAATGTAGTCTTTACCCATTTCATTGACTTTGACCAGGTTCTACCATGTCTATGCCCCATGAAAATGTATTCACATGTTTTTGACACACAAGGCGTGTTATACCACAACTGATTAAAGTTAGACGTTAATGCTCTTGGATTAAGAAGTTGTTGGAAAAGAATAATTGTAGGTGTGCAAATGAGAGAATATGTAGCCTGCTTATTAATACCAACAGATGATTCTTCTTAGAGCATTGAAGATTTTCCAAATGGTGAGGAAGCCTCCATGCAGAAGGACTCCATGATAGCAGAAGCAGACTTGGCTGCAGTTTTCCATCATATCTTGCAAGAGCAAGGGAAGCACACGGCTCTTCCAGAACAGGAATTCAGCACGGAAGTCCAGTTTATAGGCAACTCACAGACCAAAAACCTGGAAACAATCCCCAAGGCTGGTAGGTGCTTCTTACATTAGAGGCAATTTTAAATTGCCAGTGTTAGAGGCAGTGTTCACCTAACAATGAATCCTGTATTGTCCGGACAGTTCAAACTTTCAGAAATATATCATCTTTTGTTTACATGTAGTGATTTTATTTTTCTTTCATAATTCACAGAAAGATGTCCCAGCTTTAACAGTTTTCTCACAATCTTTCCAGCAAAATAAAAACTGGCATATAAATGACTAATTGAAGTGTTAAAACTCCAGTATTTTTATATTGGAATTTACTCTGTTATGTCAGAACAGTGGCCAAAACCATAGAGAGAAAGTATTTCTTCACGACTCAAAAGTGGTTGTTGTGATGGAACTCAGCAATATCAAATAGAAAGATGCAAAAAGGGTAAAATAAATAGAGGAAAAATACAAATGTATCTATTCATATACATATATACAGTGGGGCAAAAAAGTATTTAGTCAGCCACCAATTGTGCAAGTTCTCCCACTTAAAAAGATGAGAGAGGCCTGTAATTGACATCATAGGTAGACCTCAACTATGAGAGACAAAATGAGAAAACAAATCCAATCACATTGTCTGATTTGGAAAGAATTTATTTGCAAATTATGGTGGAAAATAAGTATTTGGTCAATATCAAAAGTTCATCTCAATACTTTGTTATATATCCTTTGTTGGCAATGACAGAGGTCAAACGTTTTCTGTAAGTCTTCACAAGGTTGGCACACACTGTTGCTGGTATGTTGGCCCATTCCTCCATGCAGATCTCGTCTAGAGCAGTGATGTTTTGGGGCTGTCGCTGGGCAACACGGACTTTCAACTCCCTCCAAAGGTTTTCTATGGGGTTGAGATCTGGAGTCTGGCTAGGCCACTCCAGGACCTTGAAATGCTTCTTACAAAGCCACTCCTTCGTTGCCCAGGCAGTGTGTTTGGGATCATTGTCATGCTGAAAGACCCAGCCACATTTCATCTTCAATGCCCTTGCTGATGGAAGGAGGTTTGCACTCAAAATCTCACGATACATGGCCCCATTCATTCTTTCCTGTACATGGATCAGTCATCCTGATCCCTTTGCAGAGAAACAGCCCCAAAGCATGATGTTGCCACCCCCATGCTTCACAGTAGGTATGGTGTTCTTTGGATGCAACTCGGCATTCTCTCGCCTCCAAACACGAGGAGTTGTGTTTCTACCAAACAGTTCTACTTTGGTTTCATCTGACCATATGACATTCTCCCAATCCTCTTCTTGGTCATCCAAATGCTCTCTAGCAAACTTCAGACGGGCCCAGACATGTACTGGCTTAAGCAGGGGGACACGTCTGGCACTGCAGGATCTAAGTCCCTGGCGGCGTAGTGTGTTACTGATGGTAGCCTTTGTTACGTTGGTCCCAGCTCTCTGCAGGTCATTCACTAGGTCCCCCCGTGTGGTTCTGGGATTTTTGCTCACCGTTCTTGTGATCATTTTGACCCCACGGGGTGAGATCTTGCGTGGAGCCCCAGATCAAGGGAGATTATCAGTGGTCTTGTATGTCTTCCATTTTCTAATTATTGCTTCCACAGTTGATTTCTTCACCAAGCTGCTTGCCTATTACAGATTCAGTCTTCCCAGCCTGGTGCAGGTCTACAATTTTGTTTCTGGTGTCCTTCGACAGCTCTTTGGTCTTCACCATAGTGGAGTTTGGAGTGTGACTGTTTGAGGTTGTGGACAGGTGTCTTTTATACTGATAACAAGTTCAAACAGGTGCCATTAATACAGGTAATGAGTGGAGGACAGAGGAGCCTCTTAAAGAAGAAGTTACAGGTCTGTGAGAGCCAGAAATCTTGCTTGTTTGTAGGTGACCAAATACTTATTTTCCACCATAAATTCTTTCCAAATCAGACAATGTGATTGTCTGGATTTGTTTTCTCATTTTGTCTCTCATAGTTGAGATCTACCTATGAGGACAATTACAGGCCTCTCTCATGTTTTTAAGTGGGAGAACTTGCACAATTGGTGGCTGACTAAATACTTTTTTGCCCCACTGAATGAGAAAACATTTGGTTGCAAAATTACAATTATAAATGATCCATTTAGTTGCCAGGTTAATTTGACTTAGAGTATTTTTTGGAAGGGAAATAAGTGTACTACCTACAGCCTCCAATGCAGTTCTCTATGTCACAACACATATTACAATTCATTCTTTTTTTGCTCAGCCTATTGTCCAGGGTTCTGGTTACAGGGACAGATAGGAAGAGGGAATGTTATATATGCCACATTGAATTCCTGAAAAGAATTTTTAAAGATGAATATGATCCAATTTTAAAAATGTAGGTGTTCTGTTTGCAAAGAAGGAGTACAAATCCTTCCCAGGCTAAAAGTCATTTGTTTTTCACACTTCTAGCTTTATTCATGTACTGCATATTTTCAAAAATGATGAGCTTGTTACCACTTCTGTTCCTATCAGCTATTCTGCAATATTATTGGGAAAATTCTGTTCCCGGGTTTTCCAGATTTGTAGCAGGTTTTGCTGCTGAAGACAGTCTCAGTCAGCCCATTGTGTTTTTAACTGGACATGGGAAATGGATGCTTGAATCTGAATGCATCCAGATTCATGACAAAGGCAGATGGTGAAATATAATTGCTTTGATGTACCTCTCCTCATCATGGAACAGGGCAGAAATATTTTCTTATTTTCACACTGATGACTACATTGCAGAGTTTTAGAGGATTAAATTTTCTGTATGATACAATCTAGTTATGTTCCACGTCTTTGCTATGTCAGAGGGTTTAGTGTTTTACCAGTACTATAAATATCTAGGAAATGAAATTATCGGAAACCAAGTTATCCCTAATGTTGTTTCTTTTAACAAGGTGACAAACACTGGAAAGTGCATGAGCAATGATCGGCCATCTGCTTTTCCTCGGGTTGCAAATAATGTCTTTTTAATTTGCTATAGGTTTTTTTTAGCTTACAGGTGATTTGGATGACTGAGATGCTGAAAACTAGCTGCAAACCTGGATTAGGGAATAAAGAGGCAAAGTTCCAGAACCTCCAACTTTCTAACAAAAGCTTTCCAATTTAGCTACAGAGATTGTAAAAATATATGAGATAACTCATATCGAGGTAAAGTATTTGGAGACCCTGACACAAACAGATTGCTTGGACAGTTCATGTCAATCTGCTGTAAATTCCTGTCTCATATCATAGGATATTTGAGAAGTAGAACAGGGAAGGAAGAAGCTATAGGTCAAAGAATAAATTTTGCATGCTGAATAAAATAGTTTCTAGCTTTTGTGTCTGCACTTTCCTTAGATGGATCACTGGTCACACTCAAAAAAAGACAGAATCATATATTCGAAGTATCCTTAAGACTGGAGCTCAGAGACTTCCGGGTTGGCTCCGCAGCGCCATTGACGGTCTTTTTAGACCGCCGCCCCCGTGATTCCGTTGAGCCGTTCTGACAGCGTTAATCAGCTGTCAAACGGCTTGAAAATCTCCCCTTCGGGAAAAGAAGGGGAGGAGAGCAGGTGGGTGAGGGTAGAGCTCCCCGAAAACCCCTGGATTAATTCCAGGGGTTAGGAGGGCGAGAGCTCCCCGTTCAGCCCACTGAAGCTCCGGATCCGGGGGGACTCTGTTTTTTTTTACAGAGCTAGGCATTGCGTCCAATTTCTGCTGTCAAACAGAAGATTAAATGATTTCAAAAAAGCAGGCGGAACAGAAGCAGGAGGACAAGCTTTTTGCAAGTATAATACTTAACTCCGGGGATACAATGTTTCTAATTGGATTTTCTGAGCTGGAAGTTAAGATGGCGTTTCTTTGTTGCGATTTTAAAAGTGAAAGTTAGAAGGAAAGTCTTTGCTAATAGACTCGTGCTCAGAGACTGGCTTTAAGTTGCTGGAATAGATTTTGAAGAGCTGTTTGGGAAAAGATTATTTCGTTTGGTGATTTATAAAGAAATTGCTGAAAGCTGCTCAAAAGGATGGCTCTGACTTTATGATTTTATGGTTGTGGGAAGAAAGAAAATCTTTTTAAAATAAAATGGCTTCTAAGAAAGGAGATCTTGAAAGTGCTGGAAGCTATTTGGAGGTGTCAGAAACGAAACAGTTGTCTGATTTACAGAGTTATAAGGATTTTGATGCAGAATTTACAGAATTTATAAAAGAAGCCATGAATAATCATACTGCAGTTATAAGTAATCAAATAGCAATTCTTAAAGGGATAACAACAGAAATGACGGAGACAAAAACAACTACGGAGCATGATGACAATTCAGGAGATATTCTGATTGCAGCAGAGAGGGTGGAAGAATCTTCTCAAGAATTTTCGAGCTTATTCTCTGCTCTTTTCGGAAAAATTGATAGAATCTTTCAAAATTATGACTTGGTTTGGAAAAAAGTAGTAAATGTCCAGACTTTCGAAGTTTCAGAAGATGAAGGAGATTTGCCAGTGGCATTTATACATTTAATAGAAAAGAAACAACTGAACCTTTTTTCCCAAACTCTTGACAAACTTTGGTTTTACAGACGAAGGAATGAACTGATTTATATAAGCATGAAGAGGCGATTTGGGGGCTCTAAATCAGAGGAAATTTTCTCAAAAAGGGGACAATCTTTGCAGTTACATCAACCTCAAATTAAAATGAAAAACCTCCTCAAAATAGAAGTAGGAGGGATGCAGAAAGACTGGAAAAAATATAAAAAGAAAGCAAGAATGGAAGATTGACCTTTTCTTTTGGCTTTGTAGTTGTTCTAATCATGGTTAAAAATGATTATGTTTTAGGTGTTATAACTACTGAAAGGGGAAAAAGTATAAAGTTAAATATTGATTTTTAAATATGATGTATTAATGGTTGATTAATCCTTTTTGGTTTTCTAGTTCATGTATTAATGGTTAATTATGTTGATGATTATCTTTCAAAATTTTAAGAGTTGGAGGGAGGAATAAAGGGGGAAAATTTAGAAACTTAAAAAATGTAGAAATTTAATTAGTGAATATCTAAGGTTTATTTTTTGTTATGAGATTTCAAAATAAGAAAGCAAGAATGGAAGATTAACCTTTTCTTTTGGCTTTGCAGTTGTTCTACTCATGGTTAAAAATGATTATGTTTTAGGTGTTATAACTACTGAGGGGGAAAAGTATAAAGTTAAATATTGATTTTTAAATATGATGCATTAATGGGTGATTAATCCTTTTTGATTTTCTAGTTTATGTACTAATGGTTAATTATGTTGATGATTATCTTTTAAAATTTTAAAAGTTGGAGGGAGGAATAATGAAGGGGGGAAATTTAGAAATTTAAAAAATGTAGAAATTTAATTAGTGAATATCTAAGGTTTATTTTTTGTTATGAGATTTCAAAATATTTGAACTTTGAGAAAAGTAGGAGGGGGAAAAATGTTTTTAGGTTTGAATGTTTAATATTTGTTAATGGTTTTAAAACTCTTAGAGTTACTGGATTACATGCTACTTTGAGTCTATAAAAAGGGAGGTTGATGAAATTGTAAAAGGGGAGTTAAGGGGTCTTGGGAGTTATTATATCTTGCAGTTAGCTAGTTTATTTTAGCGAATGTTTTGGTGAAATCCATGTCCTGTTTTTGTTCTGGGAAGTCGGGGGTGGGGGGTGGTGAGGAGGGGTTGAAGATTGAGTTTACCAAGGATTGATTTTTTTCTTTTTTTTGATGATAGTTTGAATGATTGTTTATATTGTATACTTGTTTGATCAGAAAATAAAAACTTTTTATTTAAAAAAAAAAAAAGACAAAAATATATAAAAGACTGGAGCTCAAAATAGATATGCTTTTATTTGTATGATACTTCAAGGTGCATATTTTCAAACATGCAAATGAATCACTACAGAGCCTCACACAAAGCAAGCTAAGCAGAAATGGCCATTCAAAATTCTCCATCAAGTTTATGAGCATAGAAATTAGGTGGGTGATTACTCCTAATTTCTTCTGGGAAAGAAGTTATTGAACGCAAGATTCTGATAGTGGTAAAAATATCGCTGTTGTTGAAACTGTTTTACAATTTCTTCCATTTGAATTTAACATAAGCATTGGAATCTGGGTAGTCTGCAGGCAAATAAGAGATGATTGTACAATAAAAGACAAAATATTCACATACACGAACACGTATACACATCCTGACCACCCTATAATTAAATAATAACCCCTGATTCCACTCAGGAACATTTATCTAAAACTATTTTTTTCCTCAGAGTATTTCTGAAGCAAATTCTCTTTCATCATACAAACCATAAGAACTGGTAGGAACAAAATGCAGATTTATTTTTTTTACTATTCCAGAGTATAACTCCCTCCCCCACTTTTTCATATCCTTTGTGATAGTCATAATAACTTAATTGTTTTATTCATTAAATTTGCTTGTGGCCTATCTTGCTGCAAGATGATTCTGGGTGGCTTACAAGTTTAAAAACAATAAAATGATATATACATACATAGCAATACAAATATAAATTATGATTAAAGTTATGGTAAAAAGATGGGGAGGGAAGAAACGGTGCACATGGGGTGAAGTGGAATCTGCTGTTGGTTCATAAACCACCTTCATAGAATACTCTCCCATTGGGGTCTCAGCCAACACACACAATACCTGTCAATTGGTTCTGCCTTTTTTGAATCCCCCTCCTAAGTATTGTATACTTACTGTGGGCTTGTCAGCCAGCCCTGAGTTCTGGGAACATCTTCCCATATATAATTACTTTAACCTCTGAATAAATTATCCATTGGGCTACCTATGTTTACCACTAGGCCACACTCTGAAATTGCCCTTTTGAATTACCCCAGTTAGCAGTGGGACTTAAGAGTCACTACTTCTTTTTATGAATATCTTCTGCTAAATATTAGTACCTTGCATTTATTTGATTTATATCTCTGGGGTTTTTTTTAATTCTCTCAAACAAGACCGGGGTACAAGCCCATAGAGCACACCTCTGAACCGTGAACATTAAGTTTAAGAATCACAAATTTAACTCTTTTGTTTCTTAACTTAGCTGATTAACAAATAATATTGAGTATTTGAAGTTTGGGAAATAATTGCACAGCTCGGTGTCTTATGGGAAGAAAAAGCGAAAAGGAAAAGAGAGAGGGAAGAAGGGAATGAGGAAAAATCTTAATAGATTTTTCTGAAAGGGAGGAGCGTCTGCATTTTTATGTTAAATTCCCACTACTTGTGATGCTTCAGTCTCTCAGAGGTCAGGCAGGTGGAAAAGGGGTGTGGAGAAAGTGGGAACCCATTGGAGAGAAGAGATTACAAGAGAGTAAGTAAACACACAATAGGGTAGGGAACACATTGAAAGAAAAAACTGAGTGTCAATTGTTGGCTTAGTTTACTGGCAAGTTTGACCCTTGAGCCGCTAGGAAGCAAAAGAAAGTCTTTAGAGTGAAACTGATTAGAGTCTTGCCAGTTTCAGAAAATGGTCAGCTGAGAGAGGGTGCTAATCAAGTAATTAAAGTCACAGAGCTGAGCTTGTTAACCTGCTCTTGGCATGTTTTAAGTGAGCCCTGGGTTGGGAAGAAAAGCAGTTTAGCAAGAAATACCTTATTTAAGCAATCTCTGTAAGGGGAAAAGTTCTGTAAGGGTGGGGAGGAAAAAATATGGGTCAGGTAATCGGGCATAGACCACCCAGAAAATTCAGATCTCCAGTCATACATCTTTTATTACTTCTTTACAGAAAACAGTCTTGGAAATTTTACATCACTGCCTTTATTAATGGTACTCCAATTAAAATTTATTGCTAAAAACATATTTCTCTCAATCTTAGCATCTGTAATGGGTAAAAGCATTTCTTCTAAATTGCTTGTTTGCAGATAATTGTTTTCCCCCTTTTGGTGCCTTAAAGCCACTGTTGACTCCTGGCAATTGCCCAGGCTAAGTGCCTGCAGTTTTCTTGGCAAGATTTTTGGAAGTGATTTGCCCTTGCCTTCTTCCTAGGGTTGAGGGAAAGGGACTGGCCTGAATTCACTCAACTGGTTTTCTGTTACATGTGCATATATTTTTTTCTTAATTTGCATCATGGTTTGAGTTGTCCCTGATGAAAAAAGAACCTGAATCTTGAAGGGTTTACAATACCAGTTCAAGAATAATTTAAATCTCACGTGAGCCCTATAATACTATAAAATGCTTTTGCTGATTTTTCTCTATTATCTTCATTCCCCTTTTTTGCCTCAAATTCTTGTGAAAACAGAAAATGTTACTGGTGAATCAGTTAATTATTGATCTGATCATCAATTGTCCAACCCTTTTCTGTTCCCAAAGGCAGTCCATGGAATATGCAGCCCCAACTCCAGTACTCAGCTAAGGTGGATACTTCTGATGAAGATGAAAAGGAGGCTCAAGAAACTTTCATCTATCAGCCACGGTACACAAAACACAGGAGCAGAGCATCCTCACAAGAAAATGTAAATGGAAATCAGGTAAATTAGATATTGGGTAGCTTCTATGTTTATTGGCATAGGACCTAGATATCTTCGAGACCGCCTGCTACTACCGACAACCTCCCATCGACCTGTGCGCTCCCACAGAGGGCCTCCTCGGGGTGCCATCAGCCAAACAATGTAGGCCGGTGACCCCAAGGGGGAGGGCCTTCTCTGTGGGGGCACCTACCCTCTGGAACCAACTGCCCCCAGAGATAAGGAGAATCCAAGACCTCGGTGCCTTCCGCCATGCCCTTAAAACTTTCTTTTTTCAGCAAGCCGGGCTGGCTTAACACTTTTAAATGTTTTTAATTGGTTTGTCATTGTTTTTTAATTACGGGGCCAAATTTATATATATCTTTTTAATAGTATTTTAATGTTTGTAGTCTATGTTTTTATTTGGCTGTACACCGCCCTGAGTCCTCAGGGAGAAGGGCGGTATATAAATTTGATATAAAATAAAATAAATAGATTTCCTATATTTTTCTCTTTTGGAGAATTTGTTTTGGGAACTATGATAAGATTCAAATCAAAAGACACCGAGGTGAAGAAAACAGGGAATAGTAGAATAAAACAATTACAGATAGCAATATAAAGGTGGTCCTCAAGTTAAAACCACAGTTGGGACCAGTATTTCCATTGGTAAGCAAGGTGGTTGTTAAGTGAGTTGTGCCCAGTTTTATTACCTTTTTTGCCACACTTGTTAAGTAAAGCTGATGAGTACTATTTTAATGACTGGAAATGGGGAAGATTTAAGGAACCCTAGTTGAAGGTGAAAGACAAAGCACAAAAATCAATCTGATGCTCAGTATTACATAATAAACCCAATTTTATCAACTATGAGTTTCAGCTCGGTGCAAATACAAGTACTCCTTGACTTATGACAGGTTGCTTAGCAACTGTTCAAAGTTACGAAGGCCGCACAAAGACAGGCCATGGTCATATCAAGTTTTGGGCCCTTGGCAACTGTCTCACTTTTATGGCCATTTGCAGCTTCCCGTCATTTTTTTTTTTGTCTTTTTTGTCAGTTTCTAGCATTTATTTCCAGTTTCTGACAAAAAATTGGGAAAAATTGTTTTGTTTAACAGCCACTACAAAAATTATCAAAAAATTACATGTGATCCCTCAACATGCAACCACAATGACTTACAGAACATAATTCTAGGCTCAGTTAACAGTTGTAAGTTGAAGAATACCTGTATAATAATTGTAAAAGTAGTGGAAGTAGTAACAAATATTATCTGGGCTCAAAAATTGAAAGGGAAGCTAACCATAACCATGAAATAAAGTGACATCTATTTCTTGGAGAAATACAGACAAAATTTATTATGTACAGATATTACATTCCCAACAAAGATATTTATTACCAAGGCCATGATTATTTTCTCAGCATACTTATTCAATATTATGTTATAATATCTTCCATGTATGGAAAAATGTGGAAATACAGGTAGCTCTTGATTTATAGCAGACTTGTGTCCTTCCCTGCAAGCATCCTTACTGATTTCTGGAGAAGTTGACAGGGAAGGCTGCAAATGGCAATCATGTATCTGTTCTGATGCTTCAAGTGATCATAAATATGAACTGGTTGCCAAGAGCCCAGACTGGTCACATGACCGTGAAGTTGCTGGGATGGACAGAACTCCAAGGACCAGTCATAACCGTCATTTGTTTGGTGCTGTAATTTTGAACTATCACTGAACAAATGGTCATAGCTCAAAGATTATCAATATAAAAATTCATTAGTTGAGTCCAAGCATATTATGGACAATGCTAACAAAAAGTATGTTTCTCAGCCATATAAAGAATTAAATAATTTCTGGTGCTTCTATTCATCTCTCAGATGAGAAAATGTTTATAGGTTCAGAGAAAAAGAATACAGTTTATAGATTGAAATGGGCACAAGCTATAAACTGTTTCATCAGTCTTAATGTTAATCTCATTCTTTGATATGCAGGTATTCGTTGAATTTTAATGACAACACATATATATTATGAAGAGCCACAGTGGCGCAATGTTTAGAGTGCAGTACTACAGGCTACTTCTGCTGACTGCCAGCTGCCTGCAATTTGGCAGTTCAAATCTCACCAGGCTCAAGGTTATCTGAGTCTTCCATCCTTCTGAAGTGGCTAAAATGAGGACCCAAACTGTTGGGGGCAATATGCTGACTCTGTAAACTGCTTAGAGAGGGCTATAAAGCACTTTAAAGCAGTATATAAGTCTTAAGTGCTATTGCTGTATATATATTGTAATTAATCTGCAAGAATAAATTTAATTGAACATAGATTTAATTGATCAATAAAACTACAAGATACAAAATAAATCTAGTATTTTATTGAAACTACAGGAAATAATCTGCTTTCATTCGGAATACAACCCATATAAGAAATGAGATGCAGAGTATGTTTGTAAACTAACTTTTGGAGTCAGTATACATTTAAGTCAATACTATTATAATGCCTTGGAATCAACACAACTCATATTTTCCATTGTTATTTTCCATTGTAAAACTAGATTTACAAGTTCTGTAATGAACAGTGCCAGTATAATATTATACAATGTTCATTCATTTGCCCACACATGAATTGCAGCTTGCATATGTTAAGATTTCAGAAGTTACAGCTGGTCCAGAATGTTACTGCATAAGCAGTTTAGGGGTACACATCATTATTCTAGAGTAATACTTACATTCCCCAGGCTACACCGATTACTAGTTTTCTAGGATCAGTTCAGTGTGCTGGTTATCATATATGAAGCTCTAGATCATGGGTATCAAACTGGCGGCCCATAGGCCAGATGCGTTACATGCAGGCCACGAATATCCCAGCTCCACAAAAGGGAAAAACATCACAAAACGTCACATAACAGCAACGTCACACCACGAGTTTGACACCCATGCTCTAGATGGTTCAGAGCTTGGTTATCTATGGGATCATCTTTCTTCCACTGCCTCTGCCTATAAGTCTATAAGTCCTGGTAGGGTAATTAGTGCCATCTTGTGGGATCCTGGAGGCCTTCTGGAATACCATTCTCTCAGAGATCCACTCAACCCTATCCTGCTTTGCTTTAGAAAGTCACTGAAAATTTGACTTTTCAAAAATGCTATGAGCTGAGATATTTTGTAATTCTGCCAAATCATGACTGATGAGATATGGCTGAAATTGTTTTTATGTGGCTTTCCATAGTGTCATTTCATTTCTATACTTTTTTCCATTTATGAATGTTTTATTGGGTTTTAAACTTAAGTTGCATTGTCTCTTTTTGATTTGGAACCCTATCAGTCAAACGAATAAATCAATAAAAGGAGGTCAGTAAAATGGGATGCAGAACTCCATTTCTAACTCTTAACCTAGTGCTAGTGGCAAATTCTATTCTGGAACTAATAGATCTTTGAGAATACACCAAATTACATCTTTGCTCTTTTCTAGTCATAAAAACACACCATATTTCATTTTATTTTCCTCCTTTTCTTTTTTCCCATAAATCCATGGATTTTTATAAAAATGCTCATTTGGTGGAAGCCATTAATTTTAAAGTGTGTGTAATTTTAACCTTGTGGCCTACTATGGGGAGAGCATCTTGAATAGGAGCATGATTCTTTCATATCTCAAGACCTAAAATAGACACCTAACATCGAAAACATCATCAAAAAAGCACAACAAAGAATGTTCTTTCTGCACCAACTCAGGAAGCTCAAACTGCCCAAGGAGCTGCTGATACAGTTCTACAGAGGAATTATTGAGTCTGTCGTCTGCACCTCTATAACTATCTGGTTTGGTTCCGCAACCCAACAAGACAGACACAGACTTCAGAGGATAATTAGAACTGCAGAAAAAAGAATTACTACCAATCTGCCTTCTATTGAGGACCTGTATACTGCATGAGTCAAAAAGAGGCTGTGAAAATATTTACAGACCCCTCGCATCCTGGACATAAATTGTTTCAACTCCTATCCTCAAAACAATGCTATAGAGCACTGCACACCAAGACAACTAGACACAAGAACAGTTTTTTCCTGAACGCCATCACTCTGCTAAACAAATAATTCCCTCAACACTGTCAAACTATTCACTAAGGCTGCATTTAAAGGTAAAGGTAAAGGTTCCCCTCGCACATATGTGCTAGTCGTTCTCAACTCTAGGGGGTGGTGCTCATCTCCGCTTCAAAGCCGAAGAGCCAACGCTGTCCAAAGACGTCTCCGTGGTCATGTGTCTGGCATGACTAAACGCCAAAGGCGCACAGAACGCTGTTACCTTCCCACCAAAGGTGTGTTGTGGCTCCGTTACCTGAGTGTGTCATCGGCAGGAGAGGACTCCGAGAGTGAAGAAGAGGAGTTGGCAAGGCCTCCCTCTCCAGGACCCTCCTCTCTGGCAATGCCTTCGGTGTCCGCTGAAGGGCAAGAGATAGGGCCGGGGCCAAGCACGTCCACGCAGCCACAGATGGACAGTGATGAGGGTAATGAGTCTTGGCTGGATCCATGCCAGCGTCGCAGAGATAAGTGCGTGCAACAGAAGAAAAGGCGTGCCCAAGATTAGGCTGAGTCACTGGACCACACCCCACAGGATATAAAAGGGAGTGTGGTGGCCAGTCAAACCTTGTGACGAACAAAGCTGAAAGCTTCCACGCCATTCTGCATTGCCGGACTTTTGCTATAAGACTTAGCTGGACTATCTCTGGACTTGATTACCTCCGTAATTATTGAGCTGTTTCTTTTGATGTATCAGAAGTGGGGAGAAGTTATCTCTCCTCTTTGTAAATAATAAACTCTTGGCAGGCAGCCACTAGGTTGTTGCCAAGTTCCGTTATCTTAAGGAAAAGGATTTTGCCGGCTGGTTTGGTCTTTAACTCATGAACGTCTGTTGGTGTGTGTGCGTGTGGGACAGAACAAGGTGGTTCCTATCTTTCTACTTGCATTTTTTATGTGCTTTCGAACTGCTAGGTTGACATAAGCTGAGACAAGTAACGGGAGCTCACTCCATTACGCGGCACTAGGGGATTCGAACCGCTGAACTGCCAACCTTTCGATTGACAAACTCAGCGTCTTAGCCACTGAGGCATCGCATCCCTGTTAAGGCTGCATTACTAGTACTATTAATTAATCAATCAGAATAAAGTTGGAAGGGACCTTGGAGGTCTTCTAGTCCAACCCCCTGCTCAAGCAGGAGACCCTTTACCATTTCAGAAATTATTTATTTATTTATTGTTAAATTTGTATACCGCCCTTCTCCCTGAGGACTCAGGGTGGTGAACAGCCAAGTAAAAACATAAACTACAAACATTAAAATACAATTAAAAATATATATATAAATTTGGCCCCATGATTAAAAACAATAACAATTAAAAACATTTTAAAAAGTGTTAGGCCAGCCCGGCTTGCTGGAAAAAGAAGGTTTTAAGGGCACGCAGGAGAGGTGTTGTATGGGAGCGCCATGCGGCTCCCGTGACTACCCGCGCGGCTGCATTCTGGACCAGTTGGAGCCTCCGGATGCTCTTCAAGGGGAGCCCCATGTAGAGAGCGTTGCAGTAGTCCAGGCGAGAGGTGACGAGGGCATGAGTGACTGTGCACAGGGAATCCCGATCAAGAAAGGGCCGCAACTGGCGAATCAGGCAAACCTGACAGAAGGTCCCCCTGGCTACAGCCGTCAGATGTTCCTCCAAGGACAGCTGCGTATCCAGGAGGACTCCCAGAGGACTCCCAGATTGCGCGCCCTCTCCGCAGGGGCCAAAGACTCGCCCCCGATAGTCAGTGATGGAGTCAACTGACTATATCGGGATGCCGGGAACCACAGCCACTCAGTTTTGGAAGGGTTGAGCTTGAGCCTGTTCCTCCCCATCCAGATCCGCACAGCCTCCAGGCACTGGGACATCACTTCAAGGGCATCGTTGGGGTGGCCTGGGGTGGAGATGTACAGCTGGTGTCATCAGCGTACTGATGGTACTTCACCCCAAATTAGTCTTCTCATCATTCCTATCACCCATCTCCTCCCACTTAGGACTGCAACTTTGTTGCTTGTATCCTTACAATTTATATTTATTGATCATTTCCCGATTGCTTATTTGTACCCTATGACTATCATTAAGTGTTGTACCTTATAATTCTTGACGAATGTATCTTGTCTTTTTATATACACTGAGAGCATATGCACCAAAGACAAATTCCTTGTGTGTCCAATCACACTTGGCCAATAAAGAATTCTGTTCTATTCTGTTCTGTTCTATTCTATTCTATTCTATTCTATTCTATTCTATTCTATTCTATTCTATTCTATTCTATTCTATTCTATTCTATTCTATTTTAGACTAGAAAAATGGACCCTCTTGAAAAAAAATCTTTCCAATACAATACAATATAGTAGCTCATAAAGATTGGTTATTAATCATTCACGTTTTGTTTAATCAGACTAGGAAATTCATTTCTCCTAGGAAAGGAAAAGAAAAAAAAATTCTTTACATAGAGATATGAAGCAACTTTGAGGAAAATCTTGTTTTAATAAAAATTGAGCAAAAACAAATCATAATTCATTTTTTTAATTCTATGGCCTAAAGATCTCCTGAGATTAGTTATCATATATTTTAAGCATTATTTGGTTTAAATAGCCAACTGAATAAGAACATGTTTTTGACATGAATATCATTGCATTGAAATATGAAAAGTTCTAAGGTGGAACTTACAAAGTATATGACCTTTTCATGAATTCATTTGAGCAAGTTAGCTGTGATAACAAATGACTCTGGAGAAAGTTTCAGTCAGAATCAAGCTTCTATTATATACTTAATGTACCTCATAATTTAGATTTATGAGCAAAAAACAACCTTGTTTTTAGCTGCAGAGATACAGATGCTAAAATCTAATGAATTGTGTTGAGGTAAGGCTATAATTCTATTGTTCCTGCTCCTTGTAATGTTGTTAGTCCTCATAATGTTATTAGTGTTTAGGTGTACGTAACCATATTATTCACCATGTTCATCATTTAGCTAAAAGCACCACAGGCAATTTTGCACTCCAGATGTTCATTAGGGCCCCTTCACCTATTCAAAACATTCCAGATTGAAGTGAAAGAAGAGCCTAAGAACTAATCTTCATGGTTTCAGTTACAGATGCATGACAAACATTCGCTTGATTTTTCTCCAGCCTAATAGAATCCATCAATTGGGTGAATGGTAGACTTTCAGGGAATTGGTATTTGCAAGTACTCAAAGCTCACCCATTGTGGGAGACTTGTTATTGAGTATCTCATCCCTCAGAAAGAAATAATAACTTTTGGTGATATTGGCAATCTTTATGACATTTCTGTCATTCTGGGCATGTTCCCCTTACTACGGCAGAATTGTTCCATTTCTCCAGTTATCATTGTCCGAGTTCTCCAAACCAGAAAAGAGGAAAAGAAGCCCCAATCATAAAAGACAAACCTCTTTCTTAATTCACATTTGATTTTAAAATTAAATCTGTTAACCTTCCATTTTATAAACCTGTGTGAAGAACTGAGATCATGATGCGAGATTAGCTTGACCTAAGACCTTGGAAAATGTCAGCTCTATAAATAATTATTATTTAATATTAAAGTGTAAATATAGCCCTAGTGGATGTTGCCAGTAGTGTCAGCTACAAACAAAAGTTGTTTGTAGAGCAAGACACAAGATACAAAGCTGGCTTGTTACTTGACAAGTGAGCATGTTATTTCTATCCTGCAAAGGAGAGGTCTTAATTTAGAGGTCATGTACAAAAAACAAAATGGGAAATGCTGAGAAATACATTTAAATGTGTATATTCAGTATATACAGCCTTCCTCCTTAATAGTTATCTAATGGTTACAATCTGTTATTCTTAATTATTATAGTGTTCCAGCATTTTCCAAAATGTTTCTTTTGTAATCAATAAAATCGTGATCTTTTACGAGAGCTTTATGAGAGCTAGTATTGCTATGTATTTGAATAGGATAGGATAGGATAGGATAGGATAGGATAGGATAGGATAGGATAGGATAGAATAGAATAGAATAGAATAGAATAGAATAGAATAGAATAGAATAGAATAGAATAGAATAGAATAGAATTCTTTATTGGCCAAGTGGGATTGGACACACAAGGAATTTGTCTTTGGTGCATATGCTCTCACTGTTCATAAAAAGACAAGATACATTCGCCAAGAATCATAAGGTACAACACTTAATGATTCATAGGGTACAAATAAGCAATCAAATCATACTAGGAAACTATCAATATAAATCGTAAGGATACAAGCAACAGTTACAGTCATGAAGTCATAAGTGGGAGGAGATGGGTGATAGGAACGATGAGAAGACTAATAGTACTAGTAATGCAGCCTTAGTGAATAGTTTGACAGTGTTGAGGGAATTATTTGTTTAGCAGAGTGATGGCGTTGGGGGAAAAAACTGTTCTTGTGTCTAGTTGTTTTGGTGGATAGGAGTTGAAACAATTTATGTCCAGGATGCGAGGGGTCTATAAATATTTTCACAGCCCTCTTTTTGACTCGTGCAGTATACAGTTCATCAATGGAAGGCAGGTTGGTAGTAATTGTTTTTTCTGCAGTTCTAATTATTCAGTCTGTGACTGTCTTGGGTTGCAGAACCAAACCAGACGGTTATAGAGGTGAATAATTCCTCTGTAGAACTGTATCAGCAGCTCCTTGGACAGTTTGAGCTTCCTGAGTTGGCACAGAAAGAACATTCTTTGTTGTGCTTTTTTGATGATGTTTTTGATGTTAGGTGTCCATTTTAGGTCTTGAGATATGATAGAACCTAGAAATTTGAAAGTCTCTACTGTTTATTTCTCCTTTAACTGCTAAGAAAAATTGTGGTGGTGGGCTCTGTCCTTTGCTATCTTCTTTCTTCTCTCTTAGATACTTCAACTGAACAAACGCATCTCTGTTATTGAAAGTATGCTCAGCTGCCTTGAGGAAAAGATCCTAGTTCACTCTGAGAAGGTAAAATGAAGAACAGAGTTATACATACGCCCAAGTTGCTATTTACTTAGCTATGCTCAATCAGCCTGATCTGACTGCAGGGCTGATCAGACATTTTAGGCTACTTTTTAATAGATCTAGATGCCAAGCTGCTCATTATTCCTAGCAGTGCTTCAGCACCTTGCCCACTTACTGTATTTTTGGACTATATGACGTACCTAAATTTAGAAGAGGAAAACAACAACAACAAGTTTTTGGTCTCCATGTGCTCCTTTTTCAAGGCTTTTTTCAGTCCATTTTGGGGGCTTTTTTAGCCCATTTTTGAGCCTTTTTGGGGGGGGCATTTTGAAGGCTTTTTTCAGGCCGTTTTCAAGGCTCTTTCTGCCCGTTTTGGGGGCTTTTTTCAGCCTGTTGAAGCTTTTTCGCCTTGTTTTTGAGGCTTTTTCCAGCCCATTTTCAAGGTTTTTTCCGGGCCTTTTTTTTTTTTTTTTTTAAATGGGCCAAAAAAGCCTAGAATATGGGCTGAAAAAAGCCTCAAAAACAGGCAAAAAAGCCCCCAAAACAAGCCAAAAAAGCCTTGAAATCAGGCCAAAAAAAGCCTCGAAAATGGGCTGAAAAAATCTCCAAAACGGGCCAAAAACAGGGCGTGCGGAGGCCAAAAAACAGCAGATGGGCGGGGCTTCGGCAATATTTGGTCTATATGACGCACAGACATTTTCACCCCCTTTTGGGAGACAAAAAAGTACGTCTTGTAGTCCGAAAAATATGGTAATTAGTGCAGACGCCTCAGGGAAATTGTCTAGTTCCATCTTCCTCTGAAGAGCCTCAGGGCCAACATTTCTTAGTGCTGCTCACAGACTTAATTAATTCTTTCAAAAAAAAAATGGGACTTCAGTTTTTAAACTGGAAAAGTAAAATGTTTTTATAGTATAAATAGAACACATCGCCAGGGATGGAGACAAGAGGTTCCAAATGTAAATAGGTGCTTAACCCACTAAGATTTTCTGCCTCATTATGGATCTTTCATTTAAACTAAATGATAGAGAAATATTGTACATTACTAGACCTCATTGTGTCATTTCTGCTGTTCATAGGAATGGATGTCTAAGACACTAATCCAAACAGTCATGGAGGGTAAATTGATTAGTTAATTCCTACCGCATGGTGAGATTTAGGTTTCCTTAATCCCATGTTAAAAAGAAACACATATGTTTACTCATGTGTATGTAGACTTAGAATAAGCCAGTTAGAACATATGACTGAGAATAACTTGTTTTTATTTCACTAGCCTCTAGCTATTGATTCCTACATTGATCGTAGCATAGAAGAGAAGGAATTGAAGAGAAAATTAGAAGAATTGACAAGTAGCATAACTGAAAAAGCTGTTTCTACTGATGAAGAAAATGCAGGAAAGAAGAATGAAGAATCCAAACCAGAAATGGATTCATCCAATGGTGACCTTCCTCATGATGCAAAGAAGGTATTGTCCTCTGTTTCATATGGTAGTCTTTATTCTCCTTTCAACAAAGCTCTGTTCAGGCAACCACCTTATAATGTGACCTATTTTCCTGTAAAATCCCACTCCTTGACACCTCATCGACAAAGGCATCTATCTGTGTTCAGTGAGAATGTGTGGACCAAAAAAGCATGAGGATTCCATTTCAACTTTAAAAAGATAACATTAGGATTTGAAAAGACATATAGCTGTATTATGGTGAAAGTTTTTTTTTTTGATGCAGATATTCTTGCTGAACATGGGGTTCTCTTTGTAGATTAGATCTCAAGCTTAACTTTGAGGAATAGGGCTCAACCCTATTGTGTCTATGGTTGATGTTAAGCACTTTTGTAATGTGTTCGAGTTTATGTGTCTTGCTTGAAGAGTAATCAGCTTGCTTTGATTATATAATTCAACTAACTATGGCAATCTCAGTGTGAACTATTTATAATGTTACTAACAACAATTGAAAAATTCCATTTAATTTTTGTTATAATAAATTTTATTAAAAGTTTTAAAAAACATACAAATTAGCACAAACTAATGCAAAATAGAACAAAGAAAGAAAAGAGAAAAGAAAAACAAGAAAGTGCAGAAAGAATAAAAAGAAACAGAAATAAGCTTCCAGGTTCCTCTGCTACAAATATATGGTTGATTACAAAATTATATCTTAGTCTATGTTTACAAAAAAAACCCTCCTTTTTTCTGTTATCCACTTTTTCCAGCCATTAAAACCACAAGTCATAAGTGCATTTGTCCGCAAATAGTCTATAAGGGATTTTCATTCGATCATAGATATAGATAATGTCTTTTTCTATCAAAGGAAATTAATTTAACCATCTTTGCAAACTCCAACAACTTAACCAACCATTCCTCCATCGTGGATAATAGACCTTTCCACTTTTGAGCACATACTCACCTTGCTGTAGTTGTCATATATAGAAACAAAGTTTCATGATTTTTTTCTAATTGCCTGTCCATTAGTCTCAAAAGCAAAGTCTGTGGAACTCTAATTTTTAAAGCTTCTGAATTTATATACGTATTTGTATCAAAAAAAGTTTGGCTTTTTTATATGTCCATCAAATATAATAAAATTTTCCTTCATGTTCACATTTCCAGCAAAGATTCAAAGTACCTTCAAAGGTTAGAGCACAAAGTAAATTTCAAACCTTTCAGTCTTATATTTCCCATTGTTCCATTTATATATTTTAACTAAAGTTTTTAGCCCATTTTTATCATACATTCTTTCACTTATTTTTCTTTGTATTTATTCCATACTCTGAGAATGGACTGCCTCACATAATGATTTTTATCTACATTCACCTTAGCTTTGTCATATAATAAATATTCTTGCCACCCAAATCTTAAATCATGTCCTTAACTCAAATAACCACCTATTCTTTAATACACACTCCTTTATCCAAACTAAACATCAGATAGCAAAATATAATTTCAAATCTGTTACACCCACTTTTCCTTTATATCTGTATACATGTAACTTTATATTTAATTTGGGTTTTTCCACCCACTATACAAATTTCCCCAGTAGTGACAATTGTAATTGGTCCCACCTTGACATATATTTTTTAATTTTATTCAGTGCTTAATATAGTTATTTTGAACTAACATACAGTTTATATTTGTTATAGTTATATTCAAATATTTTATCTTCTAAATCTTAAAAATCCATTTTGTTAATTTTATTTAATATTTTATCTTCATATTTTTGTTAACTGCTTTGGTTTATTAATCTTGATACCAACTAATGCCCCAAATTCTTCTAGCTTTCTCATTAAAAGTTCAATTCTTTTTAAAGAGTCTTCCAAAATTCATCTACAAAAGTTCTCTTATAACTCTTTACATCTTTATGCCTATAATCCTCTCATTTGTGTCTCTATCCAATATTTCAAGAACTAAAATACTGTTTGAAAATTTCTTGTATCTGTTCTTAATTTTTGCAAATAGTTCTTAAATCTAAATCACCCTTGTTGGGTTGTTGGTTTTTTTGTAATCTTATAAGAAGTTTAACCCACTGCAAAATTTTATCTTCGCTGCAGAAGAAATATTTCTTCATCTGTAATTAATTACTTCCTGAAATTATTAAGAAGTGGGGAAAAGCAAGATTTTAATGTCCATTTCTGCTCTAATGCAGTGATAGGTTTCCCAGCATCTCAGCTTCTGGAATGACTGCAAAATCTTTTCCATTTCTTCAGTTAGCTCTGAAGAAACTACCGTCCGTAGCACACATAATTTATCTCATCTTCTTTGATTCAAGAAGATTGCGCTAGGTAAAATATGCATTCTAGTCAGAGTTCACAGGTATAATTCCCCATCAGAAATTCCAAAAATCCATTTTATTTTAATCACCATGTATACAATATAGTTTGTAAATCTAATTCTTGTGTTCCACTGATACATAACAAACAAAATTTAACATTGGGAAATCCATGATCTTGCTCTTTACTTTGTAAAATTTAATAGCAGCCAAGAATGCTCAGGGGATGTCTTTTCAATTATTCCCCTTGCTTCTTTAGCTGTGAAATTGCTCATTCATTGCAGTCCAAGAGTAGAACTTCAAAACACACTTCTTTCAATCCAGTTAACCTTCTGGAATCAAAATGAACAGGATTGTGTAAAACCAAAGCAATAATGAATACATAGTAATCCTTCTGCAGCATAATTTTTAAAATGCTAGTCAATTGCCTTGCCTTATCCATTAGTCAAGATTTGCCAAAGCAACATTATTTACTATTAATACTTCAAGCAATGATTAATGAGGTATTTTCATCTTTGATTCCAGGAATCTGTGGACATGCCTTGGCAATTTGGCAAGATCTGTTTCTGATTACAGTAGAATCAAATTTAATTGTAGGATGGAAGAATCTTTGCATCTTTACTACCTCCTAGCCTCTTATAATATGCTCATCTTTTTGAAGTAATTATTAACAAAAGATATGTGTATGCTTTTGAGTTCTAATGGTTTTTCTCCCTATTACTGATGTTTCTAATTAACAGCTTTAGCATGTAGAAATTGGTCTTGACTTGGGCTGTCTACCTCCATCTAGGAAAGATGTCTACTATTGTCTACTCTGCCACTAGGTAGAAAAAACATTTTTCTTCTATGAGATATTTTACATTGCACCTCTGTCTTGTGGAAAGATGGTAAAAAATTTGTTGTTGTTTTTAAATGCATAAATCCCTTAGAACAGTGGTGACAAATTCAATTTCATTGAGGGCTACATCAGGGCTGTGGTTGACCTCGGGGAGGGGAGGGGGGCTGGCGGGCGTAGCTGACTAGGTGGGCGTGGCCAGCTTGACACCACTCCCAAACTGCTGGTATGTTTCCTCTTCGCATTGGGTAGACCGGGCCGAAGCCACGCTGGCCGATGATTCCTCTTCACATTGGGTAAACGGGCGAAGTGACGCGGGTAGACTGGGGCGAAGCAACATGGGTAGACCAGGCTGAAGTGACGCAGGCTGGCCCCTTACATTTTCTAGGACAGCCCCATGGGCCGCATTGCGGCCCAAATCTGGCCCGTGAGCCTTGAGTTTGACACCCTTGCCTTAGAAGATAAAGCAGGTCCTGCTGCACAACACTCACATCATTGCTGCATTCCAGCTCTTTAGGACTCTTGAAGTAGAGGAAAGGGGGAAAATATGTCAGGCAATCCAAAATGCTGATCTGAATTTAGTACAGAATCTTTGTGACCTCTTCAGATCATCTGACTTATTTCTGAATTACAGGGATGATTAACAAGACTGTCGGTACTAGCAGTTCATTAATACTCTCTTTAACTTCTCTCTGATTTGTCTTATGCTCAAGATTATGGCCAGTCTTGTCAAGGATGTGACATTCATTCATTCAGACATCTTACATTTGTGACATAACATTGCTCCATGTTAACTTAAAGAAATTCTGAAAACATTTGTGTGATTATTGTATTGTGACTTTTGCATCTTCCCTTAGTTCATTAATCATGCTTTATTCCCATTGCAGTTGTAAACTGATGTGAATATGGACAGTGAAAGAGAAAAGGCAATCATTTTGGAGCATTGAATAAAAAGCCAACAACTATGCTGGCAGTTAAGGCTTTCAGCAGCAACTGTTATGGCCTATATAGTCTTCTCAGTAATTACAGTCTTATAATAGACACAGATTTCAACAACTTATTAACTTTGATCATTCATCCCAGTAGAGGCTCTGCACATTGCAAAAGCAAGATGGACTTCACTATCTTTATCTTTGTTTCTGTTGCCTTCAAAGGACTTTGTTTGTGAACGGGTGGGCTATAGCCCTGAAATGTGTTCTATGAGAACTAGACATGAAAAGGTTCTGAAGAATGGATATAAACCGTTCTGGCCTTCCTGAATTCACCCAGAATCTCAAGATATGGAAAGAAGGCAAAGCAGCTAGAAAACAGTGGTTAAACCAGGCTCATCAATCTATTAATGATTGTACCGAGTGCATTGTTAAACTACTGCTGGCTGACTGACTATATTACAAAATAATACATAGAAGCCTAGTGGAGATATATAGAACAAAGCAAATTCTAAAACATGATTTTTAAAAAATCAGCACATTAAATGAACATAAAAGTGAAGATAGTATGCTTCAAATAAGACACTCTGACTTGAATTCCCTTGTTTGAAGATACCTTAAATTTTACTTTATTGGCACTCATTAAGTAAATGCTTTCATTCCATTTCCTGTAGTTTGGTTTTCATTGCTTTCTGGACACATCAATTTGTTCATTTATCAGCATGTCCTTGTGAACTTTAGCTCTTCCACCTGCCTCATCAGCACAGAGACTACATCAAGAAGAAAAATCATTGAGAGTAGCAGAAAGGCTCACACATCCTTTGGACAATGGTAACAAATGCTAAACTTTCCAATTCTGAAACAGAAAACCTATGATGTTCACAGCTATATGTTTAGCATATTAGAATGTCAGGTTCTGTGTATATATGTACACAAACAAAGAAGAATATTTCCTTTCTCGCTCCAGAGGTATACTAATCCCATGAGCTTCATATTGTTCTATTATGCGCTGAAATGCACCTTTGTGCATTTTATTTATCTGGCATTTCCCAATCTTCTGCCTTGGTCTAGTGACCAGCTGTGTTCAGCCAGCCTCCTGATCATTTTCTTGTTCTTGCACTGGGGAACTACCTAAGGACTGGAAGAGAGCTGATGTGGTTTCCAAAAAAGAGAAAAAATAGATGCAAGAGATTACAGACCAGTCAACCTGACATCAATACTTGGGAAGATCCTGGAAAAGATAATTTTAAAAAAACAGATTTCCAAACATCTAGAAGCAAGGAAAGTTATAACCAGAAGCCAACATGGACTTGCCAAAAACAGATCATGCCAAACAAATCTTATTTCATTCTTCAACAAAGTGATTAAATTGTGGACCAGCAAAATGCTGTGGAGATAATATATTTGGATTTCAGCAAGGCATTCAACAAAGTAGATCACAACCTACTTCTTGGTAAGCTAGATAAATGTGGGATAGATGGTATTACCACCAGATGGATTTGTAACTGGCTGACAAACTACTCAACGAGCAGTCCTTAATGGTATTACATCTGCATAGAGGGAAATAAGCAGTGGGATATCACAAAGTTCTGTCTTGGACCCAGTACTCATCATTATCTTTGTAAACGAATTAGATGAGGGAATAGAAGGGGAACTCATCAAATTTGCAAATGATACTAGACACTAGGGTGGACTAGAAGACCTCCAAGATCTCTTCCAACTCTCTTATTCTGTATTCTTACCATCTTTCCATTCCAATAGAAAATCCCAAGAAGAGGAGGTCAACAGCACTGCCAATTTCCACAGGTTCTTTTCATTCCAAAGTAAATATTAAAAATCTAAATTTGCTAATATTGACTAGTATTATTGTACAAAATACCAATGAATAGTATCTTCCAGGATGTGAGACAATTACTTTAAAATGTTACAGAGTAGCAGAGGATGCCTTTGAACAATGATCATTATTTGCAATTGATGTTTCATAACCTACATTGGCTATGTAAAGATCATAATAGCTTTACTTTCATCAAAGTAAAGCCACACTAAGAGTTATCTTGTAGTATAGATGCAAAGCATCTGTCAGTTCAGTGTTCATATTGATCATTGGAGGAATGTGATTCTTAAAAAGCTAGCTGGACCAGACACAACAAGTTACCTTCACTGAATAAGCAGCCACAAGTTAAAGCACAGTGAACCCCATCAGAAATCACATCAAGACTGAAGAGCACAAGCTTATGCTGAACCCAAGAACCCATCCTTGCCATAAATTGTGGGTTGGTTGGTTGGTTGGTTGGTTTTTTTAAAAAAAACCTCAAATTGAAAGGGGGTGGGTGTTTCAATCTGATCACAGTTCACATTCTGACACATGGTTTCCTAAAATAAGAACAAGTAATATGCAGATTTGCATACTGGTAACACTGAAATTGGAGTGATGAATGCTCCTGTACTGCTTTTGGAGAGATGGGAGAGTTTGTCTCTCTCATGAGCTGGTCAGAGTGGATAGTGTCAGCATTCCTTCAAATGACTGTTTTCTGGGTTATACAAGAAGGAAGCAGGTACTTAAGACACCCTAAGTTTTAGCAAAGTACCATTTTTTTCTCCTGAAGATAAAGTTAGGCCTGTTATGTGGTCACTTTTTGCAAATACTGTCCATAATCAGAAAAGTACCCACCCAGAGTTTTAGCAGCTTGGAGGAGTCTATAAATCCCATACATAAATGAACCTGTATTCTCTGTGAAGGACAGTCCACACATCTAAAATATTGTTCTTTATTGCTATGAGGATTTAAATGTGTTGCAGAAGAACAGGTAACAATTAACTACTTAAGGCTTATTTAAAAATAATAATAATAGAGATAAAGGGTTTTTTTTTAGAAATATATCACACAAACCATGACCTGTTGGCTCTTCCTTTAAGAGTAATTATTTACCTAGCACTCTTGCACCCTCCCCAATCCTCACTGTGCTCTTTAAGATTATCACACACCCTCCTCAATCCATGCTGCAACCCTGCATGCCCATGTTGGCACCGCCCTTGCCCATTCATTCTCACTCCTGTACACTCTTCCCAACCCATACCAGCACTGCTCAGAGCCTCCCAAACTCACGCAGCACCTGCCATGAAGTCTCTTGCACCCAATGCAACCTCCCTGACCCAATGTAGCATCTCTCTCCCACCCACCCACCCCCGTTACTCTCCCCAATCTAAGTGGCACCTCTTGTACAACCAACCTATGTGCCACTTCCCACACATCCCCTCCCTCCCTTGGAGTCATTTATCTGCTTGCCACCCTGGGACTTTTGACTTCCTGCCAACTTCCCCACTGACTTTCATTATAGGAAGCTGACAAGGAGCATTGGAAATGACAATCACATGTCTGGCAGCATGGCAGCATTGAAGCGACCACAGTTTCACAATTTTGTGAAATATCAATCCCATAGAGTCATGGATCGTGGATTTTAGTCTCATTCTTTAATTTGGCAGATTTGAGCCAACATGCTGCCCCATTTTGCCCAATTGAAGGTTACAACAAGCAGACACAAAAGTTCTAGTAGCATATGCATTTATGTTACTCTGTCACGGTGCATAAAATGAACTCCATATTTAGCAATGTGCATCTTAGGATGATATTTGATTTCAGCAAACCCTTTGATGTTATATTTATTCTGCTAACTTGCCAGCATTTATTAAATAAAAATGTAGCATTCCAGTTTATTGATTCCTGTTGGCATTTGCCCATTAATCTACGAACTAGGAACTTAATGTATGTTTCAAATCTGAAAATACATTTTTAGCCTGAGAAATAATGGAGCTTGTAACTGACGTTTCAACAATCACAATCATAAAATATAAAATAGATGGAGAAGATAATCAAGTATTACGATAACCCCTTTTCAAAGGCAGTCAGTCTCCTGAACCAGTGTGTACCCTAGAGCTTTGGTAGTGTTGTGCATTGACCAAAGAAGAGTCCTTAGTATCTCAGTCTTCAGTCCTTAGTATCTCAGGCAATGGAATCGATTAAAAACCTCTGTGTGGTAGCTTTAAGGACTACAGTCAACAGAGTCCTGAGCTGACAATAAGTAACAATACAATATAACAGAAGACAGCATCCTATGCCTCATTCTTCAGTGAAAATTCTATTCCTGATATAACAAGTTTTGATGTAACCATGTTATCTGTTTTGTAACTTACAGAATCTAGATTTAGCAGAAACTAGATTTGGAGCAGTTATACATTTTCTTTATTAAAATACAAGAATATACAAAAGGAAGATGATTTATATATGGAAGATGAGAATGTTTTTTGACCTTTACATTGATTTACATTACATATTGGTAAATTGGGGGCAAATATGGTTTCTCTATTACTGTCTCTACAGGTAGTCCTCAACCTACAACCATAATTGGGATTGGATTTCTGGTCATAAATTCTCATGGTCATAAGTTGAGACACCCATGTGATTGGACTCAGTTTTATGGCTTTTTTGCAGCAGTTGTTAAGCAAATCACCACAGTTGTTAAGTGAATCTGTGGTTATAAGTGCGAACCCATTCTTCTGAATGGGAGGATTTTGCAAGAAACTTGCAAAAAACTTCACAAATTGCAGTCACATGACAACTACAACCAGTTGTAAAGGCAAGCCAATTGCCAAACCACCAAAACGCAATAATGTGATCACAAGGAGGGTGCACATGACATTTTACAATAGCTAGAAGTGCTTTACACACATGTTCTGGGTCTGTCTTAATTTCAAATGTTTGTTAAGTGACCAGTCATAGGTAGTTCACCAATAGCAGTACATTTACTTTTGCTGTCCAACTTGACATATACTGATGGATCATAATGCCTTCTACTTCAGTATCCTCCCCAATGATCCTTTCCCCTCTTGTTTCGATTGCTTACTTTCAATATCTAGTTGCCAAGTGGTGAGAGGATGGTCCCTACTTATTTAAACAAACTTTGGCTATCAAGGTCACCAGATGATCTATGACCAGAGTGTCAAACTCAATTTCATTGAGGGCCGCATCAGGGTTGTGTTTGAACGTTGGGTGGCATGGCCAGTGGTTGTGGCAGCTTGACATCACTTGTGTCGGGGGCGCCTGTGGTGGCCCGAGTGCTCCGCAAGCGAAAACAGGCTCCTGAGCTCCATTTTCGGCTGCGATGGCTTCTGCAACCCTCTGCCAGTGAAAACGGAGCTTGGTAGGGCCACCGGCAGCCCTCATGAGCTCCATTTTCAGCTGTGACAACCTCCTGCAGCCCTCTGCCAGTGAAAACAGAGCTCATGCCCGCGGCCCTCCCGAGCTCTGTTTTTACTGGCACAGGCATCGCGGGCCGGTCCTTTGCTATTTCCAGGATGGCAGTCCAGATATAAGCACCCCCAGTAGCCGGAGCCAGCCCCTGGGCCTTAAGTTTGACATCCCTGATCTATGATTTCACCTCCCTTAAAAATAAATTGCACATACAAAACGCAAGTTCTGCTGTCCAGTCTTAATTCTGATGGGGTCATAGGCTGTAGGCAAGGTCATTCCTCTTAATTGTCTTCTTTAACAAGGCTTACTTTTCCTGTCAGGTTAGCAGGAGCATAGGTTTGATATGAAATGCCCTCTGAGCAGAAAGCTTTTCATGTAATGAATCATCACATGGTGCATCGAGTTGTTCTGAAAAGCATTTTCACAAAACAATGGTGATTTTGTTGGTCCAGGAAAATTTACTTCCTTATTCCAAAGATTAATCTGCTGGGTCTGTTCCAGCCCAGTTCAAAAGAAAGGCAATGTAAAGCAAGGCAAATCATATCTATACTTCTATCCTTCTCTCCCACCAACTATGTATTCATGGCACTTTCTAAATGTGTAATAAGATGAATTTGAATTTTGGGGGGGAAATGCTTGATTTTAAATTCAAATAGCCAGAAACTATTTGAGATACAATATAAATTTTAATGTATACTGTTATTCAATATATTAAGACAACTACACGATACTACCTTATGAAATAAAATCTCATATTTTATACCAATACTTACACAAATACAATTCTTCTATGTTAAGTTTAAAGTCTAAACGTGTTGTATGTGGAATGTGTGACTTCTCATATACTTTCCCAGTCCATTCCCCCCCCCCGCCCCCGCCCCCATGGACATCTCTTTCCTGAGACCATCTTGCTTTCTCAAGAGCAGACACCCAAATAAAATGTACCGTACTAAATAGGATGGTCACCATGAACAGTCCCTTCATATCTTCTGCTTCTGAGGCAAAAAGTGCTTCTCACACATAAGCCATTATCCTAATGAGAGCTTTTCACTTACCTTTGTTCCTGCTTTATTCTGTGAAGCATTATCCAGGATCAATGTATTATCTGGGTGTTACTCTTCCTCAGGTTAAGAGTCCTCCATGGATAATGAACCCTTTAATTAAATCAACCTCCTGCTTCCCATTTTCTCTAATTCCCCCATTTCCCTTCTGCTGTACACAAAGTAACTGTTGAGCATAGAACCGAGAGGTCATCAGCCAGGGCTTTTTGTGGCATTACAGCCAAAGCACTTGAGACCCATTAAGAACAATGTAGAAATCCTTGAATATCTCCTTGAAAGGATGAAGATGTTGGATGATGATTCAATCTTCTATGGAGCTTGAGAAATAGGAAGCAGGTATCTCAAACCTAGGAAGTATTAGAAAGAAATGTATGAAAGCACAACTCTGTCTCCCTCATCCCACAGGTTGTCACTGAAGTATAAGTTACAACTGATACTACTAATAAGGAATAAGTTGGAAGTATTAGATCAGCACATTTGGAGAACTGGAGGGAAAAACACTTCCCCCCTCAGAATAGATAGTTACAACAATAAGGACAGTTGGGCTGTGCAAACTACTTTCACCTTAAAAGTTTGAAAGTTTGTCATGCGAAAGTATTATACAGGAATCATGTGTTTATACAATATATGTATGTGTACCCTAATCAATATACTGTTGAATGAAGACCTCTTCGTTGAAAGTATCAACTGTTTAACATTGTCAAGTACAGTTCAGTCAATAGATTTTTTTTTTTTTTACTTCGCAGTCTAAGACGGAGTGACAGAGTGGATCAAAATCATCCAATTGGTTTCCATGCCTAAGAGAGGACTGGAACCTAGGTTTCTCTACTCCTAGTTCAATACCTTATCTACCGCATCACAGTGTTCTCTCATATATGTATCAAATCCATAAAATTAAGCATGTGGAAAAAGAGGAAGCCAGCTAATTTATGGTGGCCAGTTTGTCAGGAAATTTCAAGTTTTAATCTTTTGAATTTACTAGGTTGGCTTATTCAAACAATTCTCAACATTTATCCCATCCTGTGCAACATAGATATAATAAAGTTGTCTATCACTTAGGTTTCTTACCAGATTTTCTGGGATATGTAAATTGTTGCAGTGTAGGATGAGTTGGGATTCACATTTGCCACAAGATTCAATTCAGTTCCTGCTTCACTTCAAAACAATTTGGTAGCCACCCAAATCTTAGTTGGAAATCAAAAATTCTGTATCCTATTTCTGCTAACTAGAAATTAACAAATGATTATAAGCTACTTTTTTTCTGTTTGATAGAATTTGATCATACTCAAAGGCACATTAGCTCCTAAAGAAATGTTTCTGAGATATCAGAGAAATTAATAGTATACTGAAATATAAATCTTTACATTTTTGTTTTGAAAAGAGAACTATTAATAACTGTTCTTGGGTACTCAGGCATATACTTACCGGGGATGACTTTAAAGTTTCAGATGATAAAAGTACAGATCAAAAGTACAGTGGTTACAATTTGGGAGTGTCTCCCAAACCAATGTGCATAATCACATGATGTAAATGAAATGGAATAATATTTAGATCTCAACTGGACTTCACCCAGTTTTCTGTGGCTCTGCTGATTTTTCAGGTGCTACTTCCAATATGACCCTCAAATGAGAAGTGTGAGCCACAGATTTGAAAAAGATGTAACCCCCCTTTATTTTACACTTCTGTATAATTATTACAAAAAAGACAGTTGCATAGAGGAGGCTTTGTTTTTTTAAAATGTGAACTTTCTAAAGTCCAATTGGCAGTAGGGACATAACTGCAATAGAACTAGTGTGTAATGACAGGGGCAGGAATTTGAACATCTTAACATTTTTTCTGAACAAAATCTTATGAAGATGTCACAAATTCTATTACAGCTCTCAATATTCCTGCTCTGAACTAGAAAAGGGCATTTCGTCTCAAACAAATCACATCAACATCCATGTCTCATAGCACTTGATTGGGCAATCCTCATTAAACTATTCACTATGATCTGTTTAGTCACATAGACACACACACATACACACTTTTAAAAAAAAATACGACAAGTTAATGAGGAAATCCTCTACACCATCTGGAGGGTGGCTCAGATTGCCTATGGTTTAACAAAGCAAAGTGCAATTCAAACAAAGACGGGTTCTTTCATCAACAGTGAAGCATTGTCACAATTGGGGGAACAGCCTGTTCTGAATAGGATTTGATTCCTTCTGAAAGCTGAGGACTATAGTTTGGAACTACCTTCTGAATCAAACATAGTTCATGAATGTTCAAATGGGTATTGCAGCTAGGGATATTTTTATAGCTTTGATTAAAATGCTTGGTATATTTCTGAAAAAAATGACCTGGTCAAATTCTTAATCAACTTCCATTTAAATGAATGAATTATCCACAATTTCTTTGCCCTAATGGACAGGTTTAGACATCAGAAAACATTTTGCAGAATGCATTTCAGCAAGGTAGAATCTGCTTAAAGCACTGCTGTCCTAGCAGAAAATCTGTTATGTATTTGTAAACAAAAGTTTACCAATCCATCAAGCTAATGGGACCCCATCTGCAATTCAAAAATACTTACCTCCCTATTTGTTTAAATGTTTTAATGCAAATACCACTATTCCCAAACTAGATATGGGAAAGGCAGGTACCGTGTTGCAGTCTGACATTAAAACTTTTCTGGGTTGTTGTTTTTTTAAAAAAATCAGTTTTAATGATAGCATTTGTAATAGCCTGATAAACCAAATCATCCAGAAATATTTTTATAAGTAAATAACAGAAAATTATTAAATATGCCAGAGAGTGAAAATACCCCTCTAGGTAGCCTTTCCCCTAGGCTGGCTCAAAGCTGATAATAACTCCTTGGGGACTAGGATTGATTTCATTGCCCCCTTTCCTCAGATTCTCAACCTTTTTTAATGTTTCATAGCATTATGAGGACCCAGATTGTTGGAGGTAATATGCTGACTATAAACTGCTTAGAGAGGGCTGCAAAGCACTGTGAAGTGGTGTATAAGTCTAAGTGCTATTGCTATTCTTTATGGGATGTGATAGTGCTCTGTCTGAAGGCCAAAATTGACACAGTATGAGATACTATGCTTCAGACTAATGCTTGAGGGCAGAGGCATGGCACTCTGCTACATAAAGCATCTGGTGAGGCTGATATGTTTTGACCAGGTGCCTCACCTCAAAGGATGGAACTTTTGTGCTGCAAATGCAGAGAAGTCACTATTTTGGAATCTACTAGTGGGTTTGGTTGAAATTTGTGTTCAACCCAGAGCTTTTCTTAATGACCCACTGAAGCAAGGCACTCTTTCCAAAGTATAGCACCCTCCAGCTGTTGACTTTTTGTAATATTCATAGCTTAGTAAATGTGTTGAGAAATCCAATTGTGTCTGGTTGTTTCTATCTGAAATTGGAAAATGGGATGACACAAGTTAATTGCCACAAGCTCATTTTTATATGTGATGTTGGAATGGCATCTAGGTAAATTTTCCATTTCTGTTCAACTTTTGAATTACTGTCATACACAGTTCACCACCATCACTTTTTTCTAACTAAAAAGTCATATTTTTCTTTTCGGCTTTCTTACAACCTTGAAACTAGCCAATTCCACATTATTCCAAATGTAATTATAAACTTGATTTTAGGAACAGTGATATGGTGCTGACAATTTTATTTTCCTTTCCTTTCCTAATAAACTCCTGGTTTAGCAAAGGGGGAAAAAGTCCCAATACGTCGTGATGCCACTGTGACGACCTGAGTTTGACACCCCTACTCTAGAATTTAGAGAGATCATTGACAATAATCTAGCTGGAAAGTAACTAGTACTGCTGATTACAGGTGCCTACTCCTATGGAGAACATCTATAGATTGCAGAAAAGGCGAAGAGAGTTGGAGAACCAAACCCATCACAGTGCAACAACAGATTCAGAACTGTCAGAGTTGGAAGACAAAGTGGCTTTTACTGTGGCTGAAGTACAACACAGAGAGACTGAGGTAAATCTCTGTTGTCTTTTCATAAAAGGCTGCTTGGGTTGATTTCTAAGCAAGAATTCCCCAGAAAATTATCCCATACAAAAATTGAGCCCATAGAATAGTTTTAAATATTTTAACCATAGTTGAAATGTCCCTACCTAAACTTTTTCATGAGCCTAAAAAACTATATTTCTTTACATTGTTCAGATAAATTTTATATATATAATTGACTGATGTGTTTTTATTTAATGATTCAGTAAAAAGAAGGCATTTATTAATAGAATAGAAGCAACTTTGGTCTAAGATTATAAAAGGAGATTAAAATAAAATGCAATTTCTTAAGCCAAGAAAAATAACATATAATCACTTTCCTTTCTTAATGTATTTCTCTTAATTAAGAGAGAAGATAAGTCACAATAAGAATTGATCTTGCCTAAACTTTATTCTGCAGGCTAGCTCAGCACAACTAAGGCAAAGTAATTTTGCCTCAGAAATCTGGGAACTCATTAATGAAGGCAGAGAATAATTGGTTCTGAGAAAAGTACAATTTTTTTCCCTGCTAGTACCTGATTTGTACATTGTAATGAAATCAGGGTGTAGTCTGTTAAAAAAAAGCCTGAGAAAGTCTGGAAAGCTATAGTCACATTACATAAAGCATGGCATGCTTGTTCAATTTATTATTTTCTATAGCACTTAAATAATTGAAGACAGTTATCCCCAGATTCCAGTTCATTGGCATGTCGAGTGCCAAATGAAATAGTGCTATTGCTGCACTGACTTAAATTAGGGATAGATGTTTGCCTCTCCGTGTGTGCATATACAGTACAACCATGTATTGGTTGTATGCTAGGAAAAAGTCCAGTTGCCTTTATGATGGAATAATGTGCTACTTCCTATAAAGGTGTCTGATATAGAATCTCGAATCGCTGCACTGAGTGCTGCTGGGTTGAGAGTTAAACCAGTGGAAAGGCCTAAGAAAAAAAGAAGCATCCAGGTGAGCATACCTGAATTTTACAAAAAAAAGCAATGGCGTGCCTTAATGAAATTGTATGGTCTCTGAATTCAAGTTTATAATTATAAAAAGTTGAGGAGCTACCAATACTGCCCCGCTAAGCAAAGCAAGAATTCTAAGTACTCTTAATAGGCAGCAAATCTCATTTGTTGATTATATTATTTTTATTATTTCTGTGTTTGTTATCTGGTATCTATATCTTGAGGTTATAATAAAGGAAGAATGCCCCAGACTCTGCTCTTTCTTGGTCTTTAGTTTGCCTTTTTAATAGTTTGTAGACTAGATTTTTTTTTTCCTGTGTATCTGATCTGTTAGAATTCCAGGCCTCTAGGAACTCCCTTATATTTTTGGATTTCTCTTGATCTAAAATGGCTATAGTCAACTTGGTAGTTAAATTGGTCCATGTATCTAGTAAAAAAAATCCAGCATGTCTTCTGGCTGCCAACTAAGTGTGTTCTATAATCCTTTGCCTGTTTGTCCTACACAGTAGCTTTCACAGCCAACACATTCTCTGTTGTAAATAATTTCACTTCATGTTTGTTTAAGATATTTTGGAAGGATTTTGTTGGTTTGTGTGGGCTACTTTGATACTTAGCAGTTGACGTAATCTGCTGGTGGTTTTTGAGATATTTTTAATATATGGAAGATTTACTCTTTTTATGGGTTGTGGCAGGGGTGAAATCTAAATTTTTTTGCTACCAGTTCTGTGGGCCTGGCTTGGTGTGGCATAGCTTGGTGGTTATGTGACTGGGTGGGCATGGCCAGTTTGACATCATTCACGTCATTCTGCTGTGCATGGGGTGCTTGGAGAGAGAGAGAGCAAGACAGCTTTCCAATCTCTGTGTATGTGTGGGAGGGAGGGAGGGAGGGAGCGATCTGAAGCCGAGGCACCCAAATTTCTGGCAGCAGCGGGGGCAGCTTCTGAGCAGCCAGCTCCACCTGACCTACTCCCTGAGTCTCGCTGTTCTCCTTGCCCCCACCCCACTCAAGCAGTGGCTTCCCTGCTCAGCCCCAACAAGCTATGCATCCATGGTGCCCGCACCAGCATCCTGAGAGAAGCAGAGAAGATCATTGCTTGCAAGCAGACAAGCAGAGGTAGCAAGTGTATGCCGTGCTGTAGGAAAAATGAGAGGTCCTGTTGTCCCGCAGAGCCTGCCGCTGCTTGAGGGGGGGGGGGGCGAGGAGAACGGCGAGACTCAGGGAGTAGGTCAGGTGGAGCTGGCTGATTCAGGGCTGCTCAAAAGCCGCCCGTGCCGCTGCTAGAAGTTTGGGTGCTTGGCTTCAGATCACTCCCTCCCTCCCTTCCTCCCTCACACACACACACACACACACACACACACACACACACACACACACACACACAAAACAGAGGTTGAAGAGCTCTCTTGCTCGCTCGCTCTCCAAGCGCCCCATGCACAGCCCATTTGAGGAAAGGGCACGCACGGCTGGGCACGTTTGGCTGCAGAAGGAGGTGCAGCGCAATGGGGTTGTTTTGTTCACCGAGGTGGTACTTCGGGAGGGCAGGCGGACATCTGCAGCTGACAACTATAATGGATATGTCCACCTGCCTTCCCGAAGCACCACTGCAGCGAACAAAACAACCCCATTGCTATGGATGCATAGCTTGTCGGGGCTGAGCAGGGAAGCTACTACTTGAGTGGGGGGGGGCAGTAAGCTGCTAGCTCCTTCCCCGCAGCCCTGCCATGCTTGCCTGCCTTCGCAATCTGGCCACCAGGATGCCAGGAAGGCAGCATGGAAAGCAGGCAAGCATGGCAGGACTGCGGGCCGTGGACCAGTTCAGGGGCGTGGCCAGCCAGCCATTGCTCCTGGTTCGGCGAACTAGCCTCAATCTCCGCTACCTACTTGCCCGAGCCGGTCCACACCGGGAGCATTTCACCCCTGGATTGTGGTGGTTGTGTTCTAGTTGGTTGCATTGAAAAGCACTTTTAATAATGTGAGTACCCAATGTAATGGGTACCCATTTCATTGAAGGATACTATAAAGGTTGTCTTATTATTTCTCTTTGGAGTTCTTGGAATATACAGACAAGCCTGGATATTCAGGCTTGTCTGAAAGCCCTCTTATGTTGGGCAACTGGATTGTTGCTCTGGCAATGCAGCACTTGGTTTGTTTATATTGCTTTTCAGTATACCTGAATTTGAAGTCTGCCATTATTATTTTGGTTGATGAGAATATATAGGAATGGTAGTCTGTTATTTTTTTCTTCCCTTATAAATTTGATTCTGTTAAAAACTGAATTTATTGTAAGTATTTGGTTATGACAAAAAATAATGTCCACCTAACAAATTCACATTTGGAGTTATTTATGGAGGAGGACTATTATTTCCGGACGCTGCTTAATTGTTTCTGATTTGAATCCTAAAATAGGTGATTCCATAGATGTTCCTTTGATTTCTTTGTATATCTAAACTAAAAATAAATGGTGAGGCGGTAGTCTATAAATTCCATATTTCTAAGTAAATTCCATTTTTGTTTCCTTCACTTATTGTGGAGCTTTGTACAGTAAGGATTAAGTGGTTTTTGCCAGTTTTGGATCTATGGATGCAGAGTGGATTTGATTTAAATCAAACTGATTTAAATCACGATTTAAATCACTAGTCAGTAAGGCTTGATTTAAATCATAGTTTTCTACATAAAGACTAATTCTTGCTGGTATAACTTTAATATGCAAGTAGATGAAGCTTTTTAGAATAACAACTTTTCATATTAGTTTTTTTATCCCCAGTTTAATAGGTTAATCATTCATATTTGGACAACTTTTCTGTTGTATTTAGGAAGGAGAAAAATAATCATTACCTTAATAATAACAATTTAAATAGATTTATTCAACTGAAACAATAACATTACAGCATATGTTATTTGCTTAAATAAACATCCATGTTTGTTAACTAATTTGGCTAAACAATATATATATATATATATATATTAAGAAACTTAGACTGTCAGCCCAGTCTACGCATGAAAAACTTAAATACTGTCCTCTGTAGCTCACTCGTCATCTTCATCTTCTTTGTTCATAATCTGGAAAAGAAAAACAAGCTTTCCTGCTTTATCGGGTCCCAAACAATTTCTCAATTTAGAATGAATGAGTCCAAAGGAAGAGAATATTCTTTCAACGCCTGCAGAAGAAGCTACTGCTGTTAAAAGTGAAATCATTACTTGAACAGTCTCTAAATCCAAGTGCTTAAGTGACTTCCACCAGTTCACTGGTGTGACTTTCTTTAAAATATCTTCAGCAAACATATATTTCTTGAATGGTTCCTCCTTAGCTTTGAAGTTTATTATAGTTAGCATTACAGATGGATGATTGCTGGATACCCATGTCATAGCTAACTCCTTTTCCTCAGCACTTAAGTTTTGACCCTGATACTGGATATTGACAATATTTGCCAAAAAATGAGCTGGAGACAGTACTTGTCCCATTCGTTTTTTTAATGCTTGTAATTTAATTCTGTCCATGTGTAGTTCTGTTTTTAAGTGTTCACTCAGATCCTTCCAAATTTCAACAGCATCAGCAATAAAACAGCTATTTTTCTGTATTTTGTTTAAAGCTTCAGAGATGGGTTTCAGGATGCTCAGCATATGTTCAACATTTCTCTTAAGCCCAATGTTGAGGGTTTTGGCCGTGACAGTGCCATCTATTTTATCTCGATTTTCTTCACAAACTGTCATCAGAATAGGCCAGTTCTTGATATACTGCTCAAAACAGTCCACCACAGAATTCCACCTAACATCTTGTGGGAGCGTTAGCTTGGTTCCACCCATCCTTTTCAGAGCTGCTGCAGCAAAATGATTGTTACGGAAGTATATAGCAATTTCAACAACATTAGTCTTTATTTCTGGAACACTTAAGTCTTTGGCTAAGAGGTGCAGCAAATGAGCACTGCAACCATATGTTATTAGCTTTGTATTCCCTTCTTACTCTTCTAAATTTCTTCTCATCTTGGATACATTTGCAGCATTGTCTGTGACCAAACTGCGTACTAGACATTTGAATTTTTGTTCACATGTTATTATAGCTTTTACTGCCACTTCTTGTAAGTATTCTGCTGTGTGTGCATTTCCTGACGTATCAATTGTTTGTGCAAGGAAGACTTTCCCTTCTTCTGTTGTTATACAAGCACATACAATAGGATCATTGTGGACATTACTCCACCCATCAATACTTAGGTTAACAATTCTACCCTCCAGAGCTGTTGCACATTGCTCCATTTCTCTGTCATATACTTTATCCAGCAGTTTCCCTGCAACATCTGCTCTGCTGGGTGGACTGTATCTTGGTCTCAGTGACTGAACCATATTAATGAAATGTGGGTTCTCAGTCAGACGGAAAGAAGAGTTCGTTGCATAAACAAACTGGGCAATTTTTTTATCAATTAATTCTTTTTCTAATCTGCTAGTTTTTATCACAAACTTATCTATGGTGGTCCCAGGAGGGAAGGGTTTTTTCTTTCTTTTAGGTGACAGTGATATGTGGCTGTGGGTGTCTGATGATGATGATGCTAATGAAGCACTATCCTGGATGGATAACTCTGAAACTGTAGAACAGGAGGATGGTGATCTTGAAGGTGGATAGTTTCCAGAATCCATGAATTCCCCTAAACAAAAAAGTCAATGCTGTTATTTTATTGTTTATACAATTTCTGCTTATTGTACACAGCACTGCCCCAAAAGGAATATTTGCTTTTCTTCATAACTGTACCAAATGACAGTAACATGCAGTAATAATAAGAAATATAATTTTGCTCAAACATGACAGTTCAAGGCAGTCTTTAGAAATATGATTCAATAAAAATGTTTACCAACCTGAAGATCCTGCCTGTTCAAATGTGTTTCTTTGGTCATCTTCATCACAGCACTTCTCATGATAATGCCTCATTCGGGCCACCAGGCCTTGCATTTCTTTGTTGCAGTGTTTGCAGTTTGCACGCATGCCTGCCTTACCAATAGGTAAAGGAACTTCATTAAAATATTGCCAAACTGGGTCTTTTTTACGGCCTGCTGCCATTATAGGTTTTTTCCTCCAAGGAAAGAATGTGATAAACCTCAGGTCATACACACAAAAAGATCCAAAGACTTGTCTGTCTATGGCTGTGCAGTATTGTGCTCAGAAAGTTTCACTTTCATTTTGTACTGCTTGTCTGCTTGCCCCTTCCTCCTCACACTTAGTTTCACTTTCTTCTTGTGCAGATCTATTCCACTCCAAACAATCAGAAAAATATTGTTTCTATTCTATTCACTGAACTTCTTGAAACTTAGCACTGAAGGGGTTGATTTTGTATTCATCGGTTTGTAGAACAATAGGATTAAGGTCTTTTTCTCAACTCTGTTCATGTTATAACATTTTTGCTGTGAAGAAGAGGCATGTGATCTCTGCTGAGTCAAATTCAGTTTTGAGAACTGCAAAAGTAAACCAAGCATCTGTGATAATATCTTGTAGGCAGAGAAACTGCCCAATAATCTTACAAAAACCTCTGGAAGAGCATGACATTGTGAATGGATTAATGGAATTTATTTACCAAAAAATTAAACATATACAGCCTTATTCTACATAATTAAAAAACTAATCTTTATTTCATGATGGAATAACCTTTGGATGGTAATATATTTTCCTCAAAAAGCGTTTTATTTAAAAAAAATCCGATTTAAATCAAAAAAATCCGATTTAAATTAAAAAAAATCTGATTTTTTTAAATTTTTTTAAAAAAATCATTGATTTTTATACACCCTGTATGGATGTGAAGAATGCTGTGTTATTGGTGAGTTCACGAATTTATTAAGTTGTATGTTGGGGTGCCCAATAGTTACACAATTAGGTAGAGTGGTATATCTGGTCTGTGTATTTTTGTGTGTCCATAAAAGCATGGAAAATGAATCCATAGCTTTTTGAACATGATAGTTGTTTTATAATTTGTCCTACCTTGGCTAGATCATTGAGACTTTTTTGACTGGAATAATTTCTAAATTGAGCTTGTGTTTACAGATTAACCAATTAACAGAGTTGGAGGGGACCTTGTAGGTCATCTAGTCCAACCCCCCACCCAAGCAGGATACCCTACACCATTTCTGATAGATGGCAGTCCAGTCTCTTCTTGAAAGCCTCCAGTGATGAAACTCCCACAACTTCTGCAAGCAAGCTGTTCCATTGGTTGATTGTTCTCACTGTCAGAAAATTCCTCCTTATTTCTAGGTTGAATTTCTCCTTGATCAGTTTCCATCCATTATTTCTTGCCTGGCCTTCAGGTGCTTTGGAAAACAGGTTGACCACCTCCTCTCTGTGACAGCCCCTCAAATATTGGAACACTGCTAGTCTCCACTGGTCCTTCTCTTCAGTAGACTAGTCTTGCCCGGTTCCTGTAACCGTTCTTTCTATGTTTTAGCCTCCAGTCCCCTAATCATCTTTGATGCTCTTCTCTGCACTATTTCTAGAGTCTCAACATCTTTTTTATAGTGTGGTAACCAAAACTGGATGCAGTATTCTAGGTGTGGTTTTGTTAAGGCTTTATAGAGTGGTATTAGTACCTCACTTGATCTTGATTGAATCCCTCTGTTAATGCAATTTAGGATTGCATTGGCGTTTTTGGCTGCCGCAGCACATTATTGTCTCATATTTAATTGGTTGTTCACTAAGACCCCTCTCACAGTTACTGCTATTAAGCCTGGTATCACCCAGTCTATATGTATACTGTCAAGCTTCGTTGTTATCTCCAAATAAATGAATTTCCAGATGCCCGATCTTTGAGGAAATTTTTCTCTTTATTGGGCATAACGAACTGACCCTGACTCAAGCGTAGTTAGCACTGAACTTTGGCCCCCCCAAAACCTCTCTTTCCGGTTCCCAATTCTCTGTGTCTCATTGGCCATCTTCCAAGCCACTCTATTCATCCCATCTCCGTCATTTCACAGGAATGCCCCCCTCCAATCTCTATCTCCGTGGAGACAGTTCTTCAGGGGAAAAAGTAGGTGAAAGTTCAAACCTCTCCTCCCTTCCTTATGGCAGCTTGGAAGCTGACATATACTTTTGGTTTTTCTTTCCTAAGTGCAAGACTTTACTTCTCTCTACATTAAATTTCATTTTGTTAGATAGGGCCCAGTGTTCAAGTCTGTCAAGATCCATCTGGATCTTGAGCCTATCATGTAGGGTGTTGGCTATTCCTGCCAGCTTAGTATCATCCACAGATTTGGTAAATTCATAATCATAATCATAAGTTTATTTGTCAAGCATATATAAGATAACAGGTAAAAATCTAAACATAATTTGAATACATGAAAAGAGTAAGTAAAAAGGAATATTAGGACAGGGACGGTAGGCACGCTGGTGCACTTATGCACGCCCCTTCTATATTTTGCTATTTTCTCCTTCTGTATTCTATATTCTCCTTCTGTATTCTATATTCTCCTTCTATTCCCTCATCAATGTCATTTATGAAGATATTGAAGAGTACTGGGCCTAAGATGGAACCTTGTGGTATCCCACTGCTCCATATAGACGTGGTACTGTTAAGGACTACTTGTTGAGTATGGTTTGTCAGCCAGTTACAAATCCATCTGATGGTAATGCTATCTACAGTATCTCACTTTTTTCTAATTTACCAGTACCAAGTTGTCGTCTACTTTGTTGAATGCCTTGCTGAAGTCAAAGTATACCATGTCCATAGTATTTCACTGGTCCACTAATTTAGTCACTATGTTGAAGAATGAAATAAGATTGCTTTGGCATGATCTGTTTCATCTTTGCAGATTCTGGCTATCTGCTGATATTCTGCCTTAGTTATGTGTCCCTCTTTTAATTTTTTGTACTTGTCCTTTTTGTCTTTCAATTTGTCAGAGAAATCTTTGTGCAGCCATGCTGGTTTCTTCTTGGATTTCTTGTTTTTCTTTTTCAGTGGTACTGTGCTGGACTGGGATTTTATGATCATATTTTTCAAAGTTTCCCAACCTTCTTCAGTTGTTTTCTCCTTTAGGATTTTCATCCAAGGAATCTTTCCCAAGTTCTCTCTGAGTTTGTTAAAATCAGCTCTTTTAAAATCTAAAACTCTGGTGTCATATTGTATTGCATGTGTTTGCATTACATTGAATTCTACTATGACATGGTCACTCTCACTCAAGGTTCCTTCAGTTTCAGCTCCCTTTATCATTTCTTCTCTGTTTGTAAGAATTAAGTCTGGTATGGCTGTCCCTCTAGTTCCCTCTTCTATCTTTTGGACAACAAAGTTGTCGTCTAGGTTGGTCAGGAACCTATTTGATTTCTCACTTGGTGCAGAATTAGTCTTCCCGTTGATGTCAGGGTAATTGAAGCCCCCCATTACTATTGTTGTGTGTTTCCTACATATATTTGTTAATTGGTAAGCAAAAAGTACATCTATTTTTTCTGCTTGGTTGGGTGGCATGTAGTATACACCTATGGCAATATCATTCTTTTATATATATATATTGACCCATAGGCATTCTAGGTGGTTTTTGTCTTTGGTTTTGTGCATTTCTGTAGCAATGTAGTGGTCCTTTACATACAGTGTAACTCCACCTCCTCTTTTATGGGGTCTGGTTTTTTTGAACAATTTGTAACCTTCTATCAGTATGTTCTAGTCATAGGTTTCATCCCACCAAGTTTCTGTGATTGCAACTATATCATATCTACCTTCGTATATTAATAATTCGAGTTCACCCTGTTTGTTCCCCAAATTTTGTACATTAGTATATAGGCACTTGAGATCTTTATGTCTGACTCTGGGTATGCTTCCTATTACTCCCATTTGGTGTTTGAGTTTGTCTTCCTTCCTATCCCTCCTTACCTCTTTATTTGACTTGTTTTCTAGGAGTTTGATTGGAATTAGTTCCTGGAGATTTTAAAGATTGGTCACCCTTCCCACCAATTTTAGTTTAAAGCCCTCCTAATAAGTTGAGCTAGTCATTTTCCAGAAACATTCTTCCCAGTCTTTGTGAGGTGCAGCCCATCCCTTGCCAAAAGCCCATCATGGATGTAGTGCAGACCATGGTCCAGGAATCCAAAAGTTTTTTGGTGACACCAACCCTTTAGCCAGTAGTTCACTTCTAGAATCCTTTATTCTCTTACTGGATGTTGACCTTTCATTGGCAGTAGAGATGAAAAAACTACTTGTGCACCTAACTCCTTTTCTTGCCTAGCTGCTTGTAATCACTCCATATTGTTTTCAAATGTTTTTTTGTGTGTGTCATTCATCCTTACATGTAGTAGTAGAAAAGGGTAGTAATCTGTGAGTTTTATTATTTTGGTTTGGTTCTCAGCTCTTTGATCTTTGCTCCAGGGAGACAACATACCTTTCTGGGTTGACTGTCTGGTCTACAGACAGCTGGTTCTGTTCCCATGGAAATTGAATCTCCTATCACCAACACTCCCCCTTTTTTCCCCCTAGGGAGGTTTGGAGTATTTTTCTACCTATCACAGAAGCACTTGATTGTGCTACTTTTAAAGCGACATTTGATGTTGCTTCTTTTCTAGGTGACTGCATATTTTCTTCCAGAGAGATGTAAGCATCTTTGATCTTCAACACTTTATTAGTTTTTTTTTAATCTGTTGTTCTCTATCCATGAGAACTGTCATTCAGCCTTTGTCTGCTGGTTTTTGGTCCTTCTGTAACATTTTTTATGGCTAGAGAAGGGCAGTTTGCTTTAAGATCATTCTGTTTATGTGTTGCTTTGGTCAGAGGTAGGATTTTGGATACCTTTTCTTGGATCTCATTTGAGAGTTTAAGTATTTTGAATGCTCTTTCTAATGCTGTGAAGAATTTACAACAATGTCCTATATGCTACTTTACAAAGTGACAAAACAAACATATATATGCTAATAACTCCATAATGGATCATTTCTGAGCCATGAATCTTAAACCATTACATATAATGTACTATAGGAATTAGTAAATAAAGTCCACTAGTAAAAATTTGTCACTGAACTGAACAGCAGAGAAAATAGGAAAGTAAAGAGATTAGATAAAGGGTCCAAGCCATAGAATTCTGGTGGAAGAAGATATTCTTTCTTCTTCATTATAAATTCAGTTGTATCTTATATTTAGCCTTTCTAAGTGGCTTGTTTTGTCACTTTTGAATGAATTAGCCCTAGAGCAGGTAAAGATATGCAAAGCGGGTGCATACTCATCCAACTATTTTCTTACCACTTGATTATCATAAATAAAATCAATGTTTTTCATATCCTTCATTCCAAGGATTTAACCTTCAGCCTCCCAGGAATGTATATAATTCTATAGAGGACTCAAACTTTCCTGATACAATATCACCAGATGATTTGAAAGTATATGCAAGTACAAGATGAGACATAGCAACGATGGAAACTGTCATTTAGCTGCTCATTGACATTTAGCCAAAGAAGATTTTCCCCAATTTTAAAATCTAATCTTGGATGACTTCAGAACAAGAGACAAGCACTTTCTTCCTAGGCTCATTTTTTGAAACAAATACTCTACTTGCTCTGAAATCTACAAGGATTGCCTAGTTAATTTTGAAGATATCATCATAAAAGTTTAAACTCAGATAACCATAGCTTTTGCCATTTTTAAATTTTCATTGCATGATTTTTCTAACATCACCAGCAGCCAATGATACTAATGAAAATGCTGATCATATATCATGTATGCCAATAAACTCTGCTTAATTAAGACTACATACTTAAAATATAGATCGAAAAATAACATTTACCAAGTAAAATTCACAAAAGATCAAAATATAAATCTTGCCTGTTTTAAATTTGTACATACTTCTACATGATATTGAACCTGGAGAAGCAGAAACATATAAATCTCTGAAATTGGGATCTACAAATCAAACTGCGTTCTAGAAATTCAAATACTAATTTTCAAAACCTCTTTCAATACTTATTGATGGTGCTTAGTGATAGACATGATCCTGTAGTCCTAAGAAATATTTCCCTTGGGCTTTCTGGTATGACATTAATGACTGCATATTGCAAATGACATTTTGATGCAAACAATTGGCTAAATGGTGTACAGTTGAAGAGTTGTAGGGAGAAACAGGATATTCAGCTTCTTAAAAAAAAGTCTAATCCAAATAGAAGAAATATTTTAATGAACTTCATTTACTTAATGAATTAATGCAGGCAAAAGAGTACATCAGCAAAATAGAATTATCCACAAAATAAATGAGTGAACTGACATTTATTTCTGGGCCAAAATGCTGTCTTGCTGAAGAAAGTTGCAATGGGGGAAAATACAGCCAACTCTTATTTACATGTTAACAAGATTTTATTCTTTTTAGGTCATGTCTGTGTCCCGTGTGTTGAGGAAGAAATTCAGTATTTCCCATGAAACTGCAAGTAAGATCTTTGCTCATTTATGCAAGGAGGAAAATGCTCAGTTGATTGGCAGCCTCTGCCTAATAATAGTTGCCTTGGTTAAAAGCAGAGTTGAGTTACTTTCTGCATGTGTGCATACCTGGAATGTATGGATCAATTTTATAATGTCATTTTCATACATATTCAGCTATTACTCTGCCAGAGTTTCTGCATCATGCTGAAAGGGTCTTGAAGACAATTCTTTTATTTCACTCACCCTGCACTCTGCTGCCACTCACCCTTGTCTCGACCTATTGCCCCCAACTGATCTTTGCTGTTTTCTTCTTCCCGGTGCTGAGGCCCAATTGGCAGAAGAAGCTGCTGGACCTTTGCATGGCCTCATCATCAGTGGGAGAAAATACCCTGGGGGGGAGGGGGCAGCAGGGGGTAAATGGCAGTGGTAGAATACAGGGCAGCTGAAAGGTTAGAGTTGGTGAGGGGGAGTCAAGCAACCTCTGTGATCATAAATGTGGGCAGGCTGCCAAGTGCCCAGATTTTAATTATGTGACTATAGGGTCACTGCAACAACTGTAATTTCATTCAGTGCTGTTGTAACTTTGGTCATTGATCAAGTGGTCATTAAATGAGGACCTTTTGTTTTTCCAGGTGTATTTTCAACATATATTAATATTTAAGCAGAAAGTTATACGGATAATCTTTCAGCAACATTTGCAGTAATGCCGGCAATGAAAAAGTAGCTTTGCAGTCAATGCTCACATTTATAATCTTTGCAGAACTGTAAAGGAAAGGAAAGCTGAAGAAGATCATAAGCACACTTACAGTTTCACTCAGCAACCGCTTCACTTATTGACCAAATTGCCAGTCCCAGTTGTGATGCTAAATGAGGACTACCTATATATAAAAGACAACTTCATAGATTATTATATGTAATTATAAGGACCTGCCTCAGCTAACCGCTCAGGAAAATAGGACTCTTGAATTCATCAAGTTGAATCAAAAGAACTTTTACTGAGAGAAAACGGTTGCAAGAGAGCAAGGCGAAATCTGAAAAAGCCTGTGCAAAGCAACCAGCATTCTTTCATTTCCCAAAACCCAAACCCCCTGTCAGCTGTCCAGCTAGCGAATCCAAATCAGGAATTCTTGGGTCATTGTTCTTCCCAAAAAATAAACTTTATTGAATACACTATATTGGCACAGTAGAAGCGAAACCAGCTCTAAAGTTCCCGTGCCAAAACCCACATATTTAAACTTGATTATCCCTGTTGGCCATCCCCCTCAGTTCATTGTGTTGTCCAATCAAATGAGTTCCTCTAGTTATGGGAACAACCTGCCTTATTCAAACACCTGCGCATTTGGAGGCAGCAGGGTTTGGTTTCATGATCTACAAAGGGGTTAGGATTGGCATTCCCTTCCCCCCAGACATTCCAACCACTCCCCTCCTGATTGTTGTCAAGCAGAGAGCGAAGAAGTAACTGGGTGAAAGAGCAATCTACTCTTGACATGCTGACCCCCAGGAAAAAAGATGCATCTGTAACACATGTAAACATACATAATCATAAGCAATCCCCCCATTGTACAAAATATTCGTTTCACTTTGGCCAATTAGGGTATCAAGAATGAAAGCTCTTTTACCAGCCTAGCTACTTCTGTTGCTGCTACCCACTCTGCATCTGCTACAGGGTAGCCTTTCCACTGCACAAGGTACTGCAATTTCCCCTTGTGGAGTCTAGAATCCAGGACGTCCTTAATTTCGTAATAGTCTTCCCCTTTATGAAGACTGGGGCAGAGGGGGCACCCAAACTGGCCTCAGTTTAGAATCTCGGAAGAGTTTTAACAGGCCGCAATGAAACACCAGGTGGACCTGCCTAATACTTCTTGGCATCTGAAGTTCCTGGTTAATAATCCACACAATGGAAAATAGGCCTATATACATTGGACCCTATTTCTTGCAGGGCTGTCTCAAGTTTAAATATTTTGTGGATAGGTACATTTTTATCACTCATCTTAAACTCTCTTTGCGGGGCCCTCTTTCAGTCTGATTGTTTTTTGTGGCCCTCCCTTGCTTTCTCTAGTGCCCTGTGCACCGTAACCCATGTGCCTCTCAGAGTGTACATCCACTCTGCTAATGTTGCTGAGGATGGGGTTTCCTGGGGAAGCTCTGGCATAGCTGCAAATTTAACCTCCGTTGCCACCTTGAAAGGGGTAAACCCAGTGCTACTATGCACGGAATTGTTGTTTGCCACCTCGGCAAATGGCAGCAGCTCAGCCCAAATAGTCTGCTGATAGTTTACGCAGCATCATTAGTATTGTTCCACCATTAAGTTAGCTCACTCTGCCGGTCCGCTAGTACTAGGATGGAAGGCAGAGCTAAGCCCTTGAGAGGAATCTATCAAGTTCAAAAACTCCTGCCAGAATTTTGCAGTGAATTGTACTCCTTGGTTTGAGATAATCTGTTTTGGGAACCCATGCAGTAGAACTGAACAAACAGTTTTGCTAAGGTCTGGCTGAAGGAAGTTTCAGGCACGGTATGAAATGCGCCTGTTTTGAGAACAGGTCAACAACAGTCCATATTTCAGTACTTTCGATACTTTCAGGCAGCTCAACTATGAAGTCCATGGCTATCTCCTCCCACAGCGTAGTCAGGCTTGCCACAGGTTTCCCTGCCAAGCACTTCATAGATGTGCATACAAGGCAGCTTGCCACATAGGGTTCTATGCAGGGGTGAAATGTAAAATGTGACATTTGTGTGTGGGTGTGGGGGGGATAATGTGACTGGGTGGGCGTGGCCAACGTTTTTTTTTTTTTAACTTTTCAAAGCATTTTTTCTAATTATTTGAAAAGCCTCTGCCGATCAGGCAACTCAGCTGGGATTGTCAGAGAGGCTTTTTAAAAAATGCTTTGAAAAGCCTCTCTGCTGATCAGGCAACTCAACTGGGATTGTCAGAGAGGCTTTTTAAAAAATGCTTCTCTGCTGATCAGGCAACTCAGCTGGGATTGTCAGAGACTTTTCAAAGCATTTTTTTTACCACCTCTTCGGCCAAGAGGTTGCAGAAAAAAATGCTTTGAAAGGTTTTTGACAATCCCAGCTGAGCCGCACGATCATCAGAGACTTTTTTTTTTTACTTTTAAAAGCATTTTTTCTACAACCTCTTCTGACAAAAAAAAATGCTTTTAAAAGTAAAAAAAATAGGAGGGGGGGCACAGGGATTTCTCCGAACCACCCGCCGCCATCACTACCAGATCAGGCGATCCAGTCCAAACCGGGAGCATTTCACCCCTGGTTCTATGTCCTTTTTCATCCTCAGCCACCAAAATTCTCTTTGCAAAGTGCAGGATTTTTATGAACCCAAAATGCCCTGCTGGCTGTGCATCATGATTCCTCTGTAGAACCAAAACTCTCTGGCTGGCTGGGACATACACTTTACTCCCCTTCCACGCTAAGCCTTGCTTCAGCATCAAGTCACCCAGGCTTTTTTCAGATGCTGGATCAACAAGTCTTCTCCAGGGCCAGGAGGGTTCTTGGGCTGGCGCTGCAAGCTCTTTAGAGGGGATGATGGAATTAACTATCTCTTCTCTAGTGTTTTTATATTGAGGCAAGCATGAAAGCGTGTCTGCGAGGAAATCCCCCCCCCCCAGCAAATAGCGCAGGGTAAAGTTGAACCAGTTAAAGTACTGACCTGCTTAGGGGACAATTTCATTGGGGCCTTCAGTGCTTCCAGATGTTTGTGGTCAGTTCAGACTTCAAATGGGATTTTGCTACCCTCTTAAGAATTGCCTCTAGATGAGGAATGCCCAGCAGACAGCATAAGCTTCCTTCTTCCAAATTGCCCACTGCCTCTTGGTGTTGGACAGCTGTGTCCAGCACAGGGTTGCAGTTCTCTGCAATAACACTGCCCCCATGGCCATGTCACTAACGGCTGCCTGGATCACAAATGGCTCTCTGGGTTTGGGTGTTTCAAGACTGGCTCAATGGCAAAAAATCTATTTAGCTTCTCAAACGCCATTTGGCATTCAACAATTCAATTCAAGAGTTGGCTTGGTTTGGGCTTCACCCCCTTTCCTGTTTTTAATACATTTGTGATGAGCAGGGCTATCTGTGCGGAGGTAGGAATGCATTGCCTATAGAAGTTTGCAAACCCCAGGAAACTCTACAGCTGTCTCCTGATCCGTGGGGCTTCCTATTTAAAATTGCTTTCACTTTCCCCAGGTCCATTTCCACCCTCTCACTGGAGATGCGGTACCCTAGGTAGTCTAAACTGGTCTTGTGAAAGTCACATTTGGATAGCTTCGCATATAGCTGAGCTTTAAGCAGCTTTTTTAACACAGCCCTCACTAGCTTCACATATTCTTCCATGGTCTCAGTGTAAATTAAAATGTCATTCAGGTATAGCTGTACCCCCTTATATAAGTACTCATGTAAGACTTCATTGATTAGTTGCATGAACACAGCCGGTGCCCCCTGTAACGAAAATGGCATCACCCAGAATGGTAGCACCCAAGGGATAGTTGAACACTGTTTTCCACTCATCCCCCTCCCTGATTCTCACTTGGTAATACGCTTCCCTCAAGTCCAGCTTAGTGAAGACTTTCCCCTTAGATAAGTAACCTAACATGTCCTTTATCAGGGGAGGGGGTACATGTTTTCCACGCAAATATCATTAATCCCCCTATTATCCATGCACATCCTCAGGGACCCATCTTTCTTTTCCTTGAAGAGTACAGGGGCTGCCACTCGTAAGTTAGCCGATTGGATGAAGCTCCTGGCCAAGTTCTTATCTATAAAATTTCTAAGTTCCTCCATCTCTCTGGGCTTCATGGAATACATCTTTGGCTTTGGAAATTTGGAGTTTGGAACAATTTCAATGGCGCAGTCTGTGGGCTGGTGGGGTGCAAGCACATACAACTCCTTCTCACTAAACGCTTCAGCAAGATCGCAGTACTCTCTTGGAATAAGCAGCTCTAGCTCCTTGCTCTCTATTAGTTTCACTTTCCTAACCGCAGGCTCATGGCTCACGGCTGCCGTTTTTCCCACTTCCTGCTGCTTAGCCGCTCTCCTACTCATGTACCACTTGTTACTGTCCCAATTTACTGCCTGGTTCCACTTCTTCAGCCAGGCTAGCCTCAGTCTCTGTCATTCTCGGGGCCACAATAAAGCGAATAGTCTTTACATGATTCCCAAGCCTTAGGCTCACTGGATCCATTAAGCAGGTCACTGGCACCCCCTCTGTAAGGGAACTGTCTAGTTGTTCAAACCCATGGGCCTTCTTAATTTCCTGAGTCTGAACCCCAGCTTTTCCACCGTCAGCAAGCTAATTAGGCACTGGGTGCACCCTGAGTCTAATAGGGCCATGAGGATGCTCTTTACTCCCACTTGACACCACTTACCATTAGGTTATCTTCCCCCTCACTGTTGCTCTCGTAAAAGACCAGACCAGGTTTGTCGGGGCCCTCCCCCTTGCTAGATTGGGGAGAGAACTCCATGGCTTGCTGTCCAACCCACAACTTCGCTGGCAGCTTCTTTGCCTTTAGCCTGGTGGGAGCCCATAATGCAGACGCTGGGTGCAGAATGGGGCAGTCAGCTGCTCAGTGGCCTTCCTTCCCGCATCAGAAGCAGGCTCCCAGGATTCGACAGGGCTTCTCCTTTGGGTCAGGAGGAACACCTCCTTTTTCCCTGCAGGCTGCAGGGCGCCTCCCAGCCATTCGGCGGGTTGATTCTCGTGCGTGACATGCTGTCAGTACTCCATCAGGCCTAGCTCCTTATTAGTAGCCACACCCGGTACCACACCCGGAGATAGGCAGTTGAGGTACAACTCTCAGTTCAGGCTGTCCCAGAACCTGGTAGACCAGCAGGGGCTCAGGCCATCCTCTCAGATGGGCTACCAGGCTGCGGAACTCTCAAATGCATTGTTCGCTTCCCTTGCTGAATAGAGAGGATCCTGGCCTCTACTCAGTGGGCTGTCCTCCAATCTGTACCGCATCTGTTGCACAAGGACATCCATATTCATCAGCTCAGGGGCCTCTTCATCATAGAGCGACACCAGCCACTCTACAGTGTCTCCTTCCAGGTTTGATGTAACCGCATTCACACAGGAGGGCTCCTCAGGGTACACTGCACCATACCACTCCAAATAATTCCACACTTGAGTCAGGAAGTAGGCTAACTTTTCAAGCTGGCTGTCAAATTTTGCCCTCAAGGGGGGAGGCTCAATTCTGCTGTATGTAGCTTAGCGGTAACCCTACCACCTTTGGGACTGCCTGTGTGGAGGCTTACTGCTGCCCTTTGCTGTGTGGGTCCTATCGGTGTAGTTGGGTTTGATGCCATTGATTGTGGCTGAGGAGGGGATGGGGTAGCCAGTTGATTGGCAGCCCACACCCCAGCTCCCATTACTGCCGGCCTCAGTGAGGGAGGGCTACAGACCTCTAGCCCACCAAATTTCTCTCTGAACTGCTCCATCAGGAACCTCCACTCTGCTGGTTCCTGCCATTTGGCTGCTCTCCTGGCTTTCCACTTGCTTCCTTGGACCACCGTAACTCCGGAGGCTCTGCCTTCACCATGCCGCTTGCCCACTGCCCCTTTTTCCCGGTGCAGTGCCCCTCCTTGGCACACAGGTGGCTGCTCCAGCTTCTCAGCTCTCTGTTTAGGGGACATGCTGGCCCTGTTTAGGGCACACGCTGGCCGGTTGACAGCAACCCCACTTGGGTTGCTGTCAACAGCTCCCAGAGAGGGGCTTCTCCCAGCTTCGCCCTGCCATCCATCTTCTTGTCAGCCACCGACATCTTGATGTTGCAGCTCTCCTGGAGGGGTCCAAGTAGGCTGCAGTAGTGAGAGCTGGCTTAATGTCAGCTGTCCAGCTAGCAAATCCAAATCAGGAATTGTTCTTCTCAAAAAGTAAACTTTATTGAATACACTATATTGGCACAATAGAAGCGAAACCAGGTCTAAAGTTCCAGTACAAAAACCCACATAGTTAAACTTGATTTTCCCCATTGGCCATCCCCCTCAGTTCATTGTGTTGTCCAGTCGAATGTTATGGGAATAGCCTGCCTCGTTCAAACACCTGTGCGTCGTGACCTTGGCAGCAGAGTCTCACAGTCTGCAGACAGAGTCTTAGCATTCCATTCCGCCCCAGACGTTCCAAGCACACCCTTCCCAATTGTTGTCAAGCAGAGAGCAAAGAAGTAACTAGGTGAAAGAATGATCTACTCTTGACACCAGCAGCCAATGTGATGCCACAAGGTTGCTATGGAAACTCTCAGATGCTAGGCAGATAACAGTTCACCCTCTGGGCACAATGGCCTTGAAGTCAGGCTGGAACCTGAGAGGGAATCTGTTCCATCTCTGAAGACAGTCCACTTCCACAATTCCCAAACAGTTACAGTCAAAGCAAAAGCATCCAAAATGCCAGCAAGCCTCCTCCCCCACCTTCCAACAGAATGGCAAGACATGATGGTAGACTTCACAGTAATAAACATGGGATAACTTATACTTGCGGAAAGTGGAATTAACTTGCTTAAAGGACTTTTATAGTTAAAGAACTATCTGCTTAATAAAGTTTTAAGTATTTATTCCACAATTTTCTTTCCTTACAGTTATTTATACCAGTCCCAAATGCCCCCATTTGATTAGCATATTCTCATTACTAGATGTAATCTACTAGGGTAAATTTTAGAGTTGTGATGCCTCTGAAAATGATAAGGAAGAATTGATTCTACCAGTCACTGAAGTAGCAGCAGACTTCCGCAGAGTTCTCCCATTTTATTTAAATTTAACATGTCTCTTAGAGTAGCCACATCTTTTATTCAGATCCACATGGAAGCAAAAAAGCTGAGCCAGTAGGACTACTGGAACTGCGATTGTTAAGTCACATGATGTTTTGTCTAACAATTGCTTCACTTAGTGATAGAAATTCCAGTCCAATTTGGGGTCGTTAAGTGAGGACTACCTGTACTGGATTCAAATTTTGCTTCTAGTATGAATTGAGGGGGAAGGAGGACTTAGAAAATATTATTGATCACTCATTCAACTGCTACAGCATTAAGGCAATAATTCTTACTTACATTTTTTTATTATTATTATTTTATTTCAAATTTATATACCGCCCTTCTCCCTGAGGACTCAGGGCGGTGTACAGCCAGATAAAAACATATAATACAAACATTAAAAACAATTAAAAGAAATATCTCTGTTTGGCCCCAAATTTAAAAAGACAAAACCAATTAAAATTATTAAAAGAATTTGTTAAGCCAGCCTGGCTTGCTGAAATAAGAAAGTTTTAAGGGCGTGGCGGAAGGCACCGAGGTCTTGGATTCTCCTTGTCTCTGGGGGCAGCTGATTCCAGAGGGTAGGTGCCCCCACAGAGAAGGCCCTCCCCCTGGGGGTCACCAGCCTACATTGTTTGGCTGATGGCACCCCGAGGAGGCCCTCTCTGTGGGAGCGTACGGGTCGATGGGAGGTCGTCTGTGACAGCAGGCGGTCTCGAAGGTAACTAGGTCCTATGCCATGGGAGAGCATTGTAGGTCCTATGCCATGGGAGAGCACTCTACATTGTAGAGTTATTGCAAAGTTCACAAAATAATTTTAAAAGTGCAGTGTATTTTCTTACTATTAAAACAAAGTACAACACATTGAACATGGAGATTTAAAAGAAAAAGAAAAATTGAATAGAAATCAAGAGTCATCAATGTAATTCTTATGTTAATACAATTTTTAATAACAAGCATTGGTCACTAAAGCAAAAAGGATGTCATTAAATGGTTTAGATATAATATTGTGTCCAAACTTGGAGTTAATGTGAATAAATGATAATGTGGGGAATGCCAAGTAATTCATAGAGATAAATTCTCTTAAATATAGAAAAAGATCGTTGTCTAACTTGTACAGTACATTAAAAGTGTTGCAGGAATTCTGGCCGAAAGAATTAAATTAGTATTAAATACATATATACACCCAGACCAAAATGGATTTCTGCCGGGACGCCAAATAAAAAACAATATGAGAACAGTACTTAATACTTTAGAATACTATGAATCGCACCCAGAGAAACAGGTGGCGTTGGTTTTCCTTGACGCCCAAAAAGCCTTTGACAACCAAAATTGGAAATTTATGATTAGACAATTACAAAATATGCAAATTGGGGAAAAATTTGGAAAAATTATAAAAGAAATTTATACAAACCAATCAGCAAAGATAATTATGAATGATGACATAACAGATAAATTTAATATAACAAAAGGAGTTAGACAAGGTTGCCCACTTTCTCCCTTACTGTATATTCTATCATTGGAAATCCTGCTGAAAAAAATCAGAGAAGATCAAGGAATTGAAGGTTTAAAGATCAATAAAGAAGAATATAAAGCCCAGGCCTTTGCTGATGATTTAGTGTTTATAATAGAAAATCCTATGGAATCTATACCCAATTTGTTTCAAAAAATAGAAGAATTCGGAGAAGTGGCTGGATTAAAAATCAATAAAAGCAAATCGAAACTAATTGTAAAATATCTAACGAAAAATCAAGAAAAAGAATTGTCAGATAGTATACAAATTCAAACAATGAAAAAAATAAAATATCTAGGAATCTGGTTGTCCATGAGAATGTCAGCAATAAAAGAAAATAATTATGATAAACTAATAGAACAAACAAGGAAAGACTTAGAAAAATGGGAAAATTTATACATCTCATTCCTAGGAAGAATTTTGGCCATTAAAATGACTATACTACCTAAATTCTTATATCTTATATCTGTTTCAGGTTACCCCAATAAAAATAGATAAATCGTTCTTTGAAAAATTGAATAAAATGACATCTAAATTTATATGGCAAGGGAAAAGGCCACGAATAAATTTTAAGCTGCTCCAGCATACAAAAGATAGAGGAGGAGCTGCACTCCCAGATTGGGAGATATACTATCAAGCAGCAGTACTATCGTGGGTTAAAGACTGGATAAAATTAAAGAATTCTAGAATTTTAACAATTGAGGGACACGAACTCCAAATTGGCTGGCACTCTTTATTTATTTATTTATTTTATTTATTTATTTATTAAATTTATATACCGCCCTATTCCTAAGGGACTCAGGGCGGTGAACAGTGAACAATAAAAATACATGTAATACAAACGTTAATAATAAAAAAAAAAAAAAAATGTGGGATGAAAAATACAAAACACATTCATACTTTAAAAGACACACAATAAGAAACTCATTACTACAAATTTGGCTTAAAATCAAAAAACAACATTACATGAAAATACCAAGTTGGTTAGCGCCGGTAGAATCAATTAGACATCCAAATTTAACAGATAAGACAAAAATAATTAGATATAAAGATTTAATCGACCACCAAGGTAAACTAAAAACAAAACAACAATTGGATACAGAATCAGATAGAGAAATAGATTGGTGGACTTATACCCAAATACAATCTAAATACAGAGAACATATAAAAACATATGAAATTAATAAACAAAAACAAGAAATAGACAAAATTATACTAGACTCAGAAAACAAATTAATTAGCAGAATCTATAAATTTCTTTTATGCTATAAAATGGAAGAAGAGACAATCAAGGAAACGATGATAAAATGGGCTCAAAACATTAAACATACAATACCTTTGGAAAAATGGGAAAATTTTTGGCAAATAAATATAAAATTAACAAGAGCAGTGGCGTATAAGGAAAATCAACTTTAAATGTTTTATAGGTGGCACATGTCTCCAACTAGACTGGCGAAAATACAGCCCAAAAATAGCCCAATCTGCTAGAAGTGTAAGAAGACACAAGGAACCTTCTATCATTTATGGTGGACATGCCCGGCAGCAAAGAAATTTTGGTCTAATATTAGAAAATGGTTGGAACAAATAACAGAAACACAGATAGATAAAGAACCAGAAACATTTTTACTAGGAATCTTTAATAAATCATACCCTAAAGATATCAAATACCTTACAATTCACATACTAACAGCTGCAAGAATAATCTATGCAAAAAATTGGAAGCAAGAAAGAACGCCAAACGAAACAGAATTAATAGAAAAAATTCTAGAATGCGCTGAAATGGATAGGTTAACCAAAGAAATACAAGAAAGAGAAGAATCAGACTATTACAAAGTATGGAACAATTGGTATAATTGGTTAAAAACTAGAAACAAACAAAAAATATAGGGGGAAATATTACCGGTATAAAAAATGTTATTAGATTAAGGAGAGGTGAAGAAACGTATTATAAGCAGAATGTCACTTTGAAATAATGCTTAAGAAGGAAACATAATCCTTTTCTTTTTGTTTATATGTTGTATAAATGTTTGTTGTATGTTATGTTATGTTTTTTTTAATATTTATATTTTAATAAAAATTTATTTTATAAAAAAATAAAAAATAAAAGTGTTGCAGGAAACTTACTTTTTACCTGCTGATTTAATTATTATCCTAGAACAGGTTTGAACTTAAACATTCTCCTTCCATTTAAACATTGTATGTATACTTTGGTTCTTTCCCCATTCTTACCTTTTAATACTAGCTAAACATGAATAATTTTATTGCGACATCTTGCCATCCTTATTATTTACTTTAACTTTTCAAGGCAATGCAGAATCCTTTGCTCGGAACTCCTATTACAGAGGATCACTGACCCAACGAAATCCAAATGGAAGAAACAGAAAAACAGATCACATCTTCGCGGCAAGTATTCAGAATTTACTTTACTGCTTTCATCCCAACTGAGAATAGATGGCAGAATAAGGATAACAGCAGATGAATAGAGGAGTTCATTACCTTGAAATGCCAAATTTCAATAGAAGACCACTGTTTTTTGTAGGAGAAAGATATGTGGTCATTTATAAAGACCACATATGTTATTAATATGAAATATTAATATGAAAACATGTAAATTAAACAGAATCCAGAATCAGACAAATGAAATAACAGCTAATAGCAGTATAGCATGCTTTTGCATCAGGGTAATCAGTCATATGATCTTATTATAATATATGTTATAATAATCATATATAATCATATAATCATATAATCCCAATAATTCATGCAACCAGATGACTGCATCAACAATAACTTTATCTATTGGCTGATTTCTTATTTTAAAATTGAAATATAAAAGTAACTAGCTATGGTAGAGCTAACCTACTTGATTGGCAATTTCACATCTCTCTCTTGCTCTCGCTCTCTTCTCCCAGGCAAAAAAATATTTCTGTTCCTGCTTTTTCTGTTGCTGTTTTTCTGCAGCAGTATATTTGCACCAGGGAACATTCTTATTTTTTAAAAGATGCGTACGTTTCAGCAGGAGTACATAGTTTACATTTGAAATTGGAAACATGACAAATCATAACAAAACTAGTTGACTCTGGATTCTGTGAATTGGGAGGAGGGAATGCACTGGGGGGGAGGCATGGCAGCTGTCCTTTAGGGAATAAATGAGTGAGTTAGTCTTACTTCTTGAGAAAAAGTCTGGGTTGGAAATACTTTTGAATTATAATCCAAAATAATGATCCCAAATCTTTCTAATGTCTTTTATTATTGATGAATATTTTTAAAATGTTACAGATAAAACAACCACTTTTGGATTAATTCCTACAGATGAACATATTCTTTTCATCTTACCCTAATGTATTTTTCTTCCAACATAATACATATACTGTATGTAAGAATCTGAAATCTCCTTATCATTTTTTTCCCCTGTCATTACTCTGGCAGTTCTTTAATATTTTAGGGGCGAGCAGCAATCATCTCTTTTTTCCACGAGACATCTGCAGTTGGAAAATGTTAACCTCACTCTCTTTGGTTTCATGACAACATTTTGCATTGTTCTGAAGCCAGTCAAAAGAAAAACAGTGATTGCTATGAGCCATAGGAGCATCTAGCAGCATTTGTGCTCAATCTGCGTGAAACTCCTAAACTTTTTTTTTTATTTAAAAAGTTTTACAAATACATTTTCTCCCCAGTTTCCCCCCCCAGCCCTCCCTAACCCTCCCCTCCCCCCAAGACTTCCTCAAGATGAAATCCAAATCAAAATCACATTTTATAAAACTTAAACCCCTCCACCCCATGTACTGTTTATATCTTCATAAAATTCAGTTACTCTATCCCTGCATAATACATTCAGCTAAAAGCTATCTGATATTTCTTAGTTTGATATTTATTCTGCACATAATCTATCCACTTCTTCCACTCCCAAACATAAGTCTCTTGAGTCCGATCTTTTAGATACGCTGAGATCTTCGCCATCTCTGCAAAACTGGCCATCTTCACAGTCCATTCTTCAATAGTAGTCGTTTTTCCAATATTGACCTATCAATAATCTCGCTGCTGTCACCATATACAATATCAGCTTTGTTTCACCCAATGTAAAACCTTTAACTATACCCAATAAAAACAATTGTGGAGAAAACTGAAACTCCTAAACTTTTAACTCTATAAATGGCATGGGAAAAATGTATGCACAATCTCAGTCCAGCAACGTTTATGTGTGATTGTTACTTCCTGATTTTGATTGAGATGCACCCAGAGCTGAATGGAAGATGAGCAGCTATATAAATGTTTTAAGTAAGTAAAACTTCAAAGGCTCACATTGGTGTTTTGATACTTTACAGAAACCTGTGATGACCCATCGTTCTTGAAAACAATGAATCTTCTGAGATCAACACTGCAAAATCCTGGCTCAAGTTTTCATTTTTGTTGCTTTTCTCTCTTTTACCAATCTACTTGTTCTATAAAAGAAGGAAAAGGAACAAATTACATCTGAACAGCAATCTCTGAAGAAGAATCCTATGACATTTGAGCTCTTTCTCTAGCAGAGCAGCAGGTCTCAATGTATGTTATGGAATCCCTTTCTCAGCTTCTTCGCATATCTTAAGGAGAACTGGCTCAAGCATTTTTCTTTCTCTTCCACTCTTTTATATAGTTCTATATATATATATATGGCCAGGTGAATTAAAGATATGTTTTCTAGACCACTAAGCCCATTGTTTAGCTTTATGGGTCCCATATATACATTTTGTATTGTATTGTATTTTTTGGAACTGCCCGAGATTCATGTCATGCTGCTATTACTAAATCATTGGGTGGTAAGGAGAAGAGTTTGATTTACTTTACAATGTAGAAAAATCAATAATTCCTGCAGGTAGCTTGCACTTTTTGAATTAAATCTTCATGTTCTATTTGTTAAAAAAAAGATTCAGAAAGACTTTATAAAACTAGCTAATTAGCCTAATAAATAGAGGGAAACTATTTTGTCTAATACAAACCACTGGATTATAACTCCTGGAAATTTATGCCATGGTAACTATAGACTTCCCTCATTTTTTGCTAGGATTAGGTGTCCCCAAAACCTTGCATAAAGAGTGAGACGCTGAACCAGTGGAAAAGGGGGGTTGTTGAGTATGGTGTCAAATTTTATAATCCAAAATGCATGAGTAAAGAAGATGACCTTGTCAGAGATTTGCAGGATCTGTTGCCTAGGGAAAAGGAGCTAAAGCATTTTTAAAGTCCAGAACAAGATAGCATTGGAAAATGGCTCAGGCAGACATCTTCTTAATTCAAGGAGGAAGAGGAGGCACAATGCAATCAGACCTGCAAGATTCTGCTACTACAGCCAATTTCAATAAAAAATAGTTCTAGCCTTTCTGTGGAGTTGATTTCCTGATTTGGCTTACCTGGTGGGGCTGATATGCACTGACAAATGTGCTCATAAATATTTAAAGCCTTCTTAAGTAGCACATTACAATGGAAGCATATTCTCCATCTTTCTTATAGCTGGATTTCATGGCAAACTAAGGGGCAGAATGCATTATAATTTTTGCTAGCATTTTTTTTTTATTTAAAAAGTTTTAACAATCATTACAACAATTTTCCCCCCCTCCCACCACCCCCCTCCCCCCTCTCCCTCCAACCCCCCTCCCACCAACACCCACCTCCCGGACTTCCCAGAGCAAAAACAGGGTATAACATAACAAACATAAGCTAAAATAAGCTAACTTTCTGTGGTCTCCAAACTCCCCTTTGCTCTTTAACTCCCCTTTCAATTAACTAAACATATTCAAAAAGAAAATATAGATTTCATTCATAAGCTATTTGAAACTTTTTAGTCCGATATTTGTTTTGAATATAGTCAATCCATCTTCTCCATTCCAATATATATCTTTCATTTGAATGGTCCTTCAAATTCGCTGAAATTTTAGCCACCTCTGCTAAATTCACTACTTTTAGTGTCCATTCTTCAATAGTAGGCAAGTCTTCCTTCTTCCAGTACTGTGCTACCAAGAGTCTGGCTGCTGTTATTAAATTTAAAATCATTTTTTTAAAAAATTTGATTTATATGCCGCCGTTCTCCGGAGACTCAGGGCGGCTTACAATGTGCTCAGCAATAGCCTTCATCCTTTTTGTATATTTATACAAAGTCAGCTTATTGCCCCCACAACTGGGTCCTCAATTTACCTATCTTAGAAAGGATGGAAGGCTGAGTCAACCTTGAGCCTTGGCAAGATTTGAACCTGCAGTAATTGCAGGCAGCTGGTCTTAATAACCAGCTTAATAACAGGGTGCCTTAGACCACTGTACTACCAAGTAGTACAATTTAGTCTCTATAACAGTACAATCTGTAATTATGCCTAACAAAAAGAACTGTGGAGTAAATTTTATCTTCTTTTTGAGAATATTTTGAATAATCCACCATATTTTTATCCAAAATGCCTTAATTTTTTTACATGTCCACCATATATGATAATACGTGGCATCATCACATTCACATCTCCAACACTTGGGTTGCACACTTGGATACATACAGGCTAGCTTTTTAGGATCCAGATGCCATCTATAAAACATTTTATAAAAATTCTCTCTTAAGTTTTGGGCTTGCGTGAACTTCACATTTCTAACCCATATTTTTTCCCATGTTTCCTACATTATTGGTTCTTCAATATTTTGTGCCCACTTTATCATACAGTCCTTAACTAACTCCGTTTCTGAATCTATTTCTACCAACGCATTATACAACCTTTTTATATGCATTTGACTTTGATCTCTAATCTGTTTTACCAAGTTCTCCTCATTTTGCAGAAAACCAATTTTCTGATCTTCTCTCCATCTAGTTTGCAACTGTACATATTGAAACCATGTTCGAATTGTCCTTTCTTCTCTTAGTTGATTCAAAGATTTTAATTGTAGTATACCTCTTCCCTTGTTAAGAAGCTCTTTGTATGTAATCACATCCTGCCTTTGCTCTACACTTATATTCTCTATCGCGTGTCTGGGTATTGCCCACAATGGTAACTTCTCATTTAGTTTATACTTGTACTTTTTCCAGACACGCAATAGAGCATTCCTTAATATATGACTTTTAAAAGTCTTGTCCACTTTCTTATCATATAATAAATAAGCATGCCACCCGTAAACCAAATCATATCCCTCAATATTCAATATTCTTTCTTCTGTTAAATTCATCCAATCACTCATTGCTGATAGAACAGCTGCCTCATAATATAGTCTTAAATTAGGCATTTTGAGACCTCCTCTTTCACGTATATCCTGCATCATTTTTTGTTTTATTCTCGGTTTCTTCCCTGCCCAAACAAAATTATTAATACCCTTCTGCCATATCTTCAAATTCTCATCTTTTTTAAGTATCATTTGAAAAAGAAACAAAAACTTAGGCAAAACATTCATTTTTACTGCTGCTATTCTTCCTAACAAGGATAATTGTAATTTTTTCCAGTTTTCCATCTCTCTCTGTATTTTTTGCCACAACAGATCATAATTATACTTAAATTATTTCGCATTTGATGTCATAATATAGACCCCTAAATACTTAACTTTTTTTAGAATTTCAAATCCTGTTAGTCTTTCTAATTCTTCTTTTTGATATATAGTCATATTTTTAGTTATTATCTTCGTTTTCCCTGCATTTATTTTAAATCAGGATACTTGTCCATATTGATTAATTACATCCATTAGACCTACAACCGACTGTAATGGTTGGGTTAAAGTAACAATCAAGTCATCTGCAAATGCTCGTAATCTATAGTCATACTGCCTAATCTTAATTCCACTTATTTTGTCCGACCCATGTATCTTATTTAACAAAAATCCCAAAGTTAAAACAATAATGGAGACAAAGGGCATCCTTGTCTTGTTCCTTTTTCTATATTAAAAGTATCTATTAAACTACCATTAATTATTATTTGCGCTGTTTGTTTCTGATATATTGCCTTAATAGATTTTGTGAAATGTTCCCCAAACTGCATCTTTTCTATTATTTTCAATAAAAATTGCCAACCTGAAGCACTTGGAGCATCTGCTGGAAATCTCCATGCATTTTACTTTTTGGCCTTGCTCCTCCCACTGCTTCTGTTTTTGTAGTATCTTGAGTCATTTGAAGTTGCTGCACTCTTAATTCTTCTTGATGCTTGGCTGCTGCTCGAGTCTGTCTTTGATCCTTAGGTTCTTTTATCTCCAAAGCTTGAACAGTAGTCGAAAATTGTATTAATTCTTCTTGAGTAATCAAATCACCCTTTTGGGCCTGTGCCAACAATTCTTCTTTCTCCCCCTTTCTTGCCCCCTCTATTTCCGTCTTCCTTCTAGCTTCCTGGAGCTGTGGGCATCCAGCCTTTAATACATTGGTATAGGAATCTCTTGCCTTCCACACTGAATTGAGACGGTATCTTTCTCCTGAATAATTCACCACTAGACCAGCTGGAACTTCCCATCTATACTGTATCTGATGGTATCTCAGTTCTTCCACCAGAAAGGCATAATCCTTTCTGGCTCTCAACATTTTGGGGGGAATTTCTTTCAGTGTTAAAACCTCCTGCCCCTGCACTTGAAGTTTATTTTTAAAAGTAACTTGTAGGATTTCATTACGTAGTCTCCTTGTAAAATAAACTACAATGTCTCTTGGTAAATGTTTCTGTCTGGCCACCCATGAATTGACACAATACATTTTGTCAATTTGCCATTCAAAATTTGCTTTTTGATCTCCCATTATCTGTGCAAATGCTTCTGAAAAGATCTCTCTCAAATTCTCTTGCTTATTTTCCTTGAGGCCTCTTATTCTCAGAGCAAATTTCATGTCTCTATATTGTATCATTATCACATCAGCCTCTGCTCTTTCCATCTTGTCCTGGACCTCCCCCATTTTATTTTCCAAGTTCTCATTAGACTGCTTAATTTCGTCCACTTTTTCATCTATTGCTTCAATATGCCCTGCCAATCCTTGTACTGCCATAATAATATCTTCTCTAATTTCTTGGTTTCATTTTTGAATAGTCTCTTTAACTTGAGCTATCTCTTCAGCAACCTCTCGAGTTTGCTCCTGAAACACTGAAGCAATTTTTTTTTCTGTAACAGAGGCTTGTGTTTTGAGGGCTTCCTGCAACATTTCAAATGTTAATATTGTTGGTTCCGTTGGAACAGAGAGAGATTGCAATCTGGACGTTTGAGCTGGCGAAGTCCCAGCACTTTTTGGGACAATAGCCTTAATTTGTTTTGAAGCCATTTTTAGTTTCCAATTTAAATTTAATCAGCTGCCAGAACAATAGATCCACCAAATCCAGAAATCAGTCTTTAAATAATATCAGTCCTTTTTTTAAAAATCACTGCTGTAATCTTTGATCATCTTCTTTTTTAAAAAAAAAACACAAATCTCTAATTTTGAACGGGCTGCCAACACTAAAAGAAACTTTCCTTTTTAACTTTCGCTTTCACGCCCCATTAAAGCTCAATCGCCATCTTGGTTTCACTTCTCCCCTTAATAAGTCAGAAGGAAGTAATACACATTTGGAGTTAAAGTTCAATACTTGCAGATCTAATCTCTCCTGAGTTTGCTCAGCCTGCTTCCGAATAATGTTTATTCCAAGCATTGTTTGCAGGGGTGGTCGCGTCTTCTTCTGCTTAAAGCAGAAACGTCCTGGATCCAGAGCTCTGTCGGGCTTCCAGGGAGCTCTCACCCTTCGAGCCCCAGAATTGTTCCTGGGGCTCCTTGGGGAGCTCTACCTATGCCCGTCTGCTCTCTTCCTCCCCTTTTCCCCGGGGAGAAAGTTTCCAAGCCGCTAGACAGCTGATTTGCGCTGTTCTAGCAGCTTTACGAGATCGCGTGGCTGGCGCTCAAGAAAAGAGCGCCCTCGGTGCCTGCGGTGCCACCGGAAGTCCGCTAGCATTTTTCATCATTTTATACACAGTAGATTTGCCCAGGTTAAAAGCTTGTCTTAGGACTGAGGATCCTTCACCCATTTCAGAGCAACATAATACAGATAGTCCTTGAGATACGACAGGCCACAATGAACGTTCAAAGTTACAACAGACACCCCAAAACTATATATGACCCTTTTTCAAAGATGCAGTGGTAACCCCATGGTCATTCATCCTTATGAAACATTCATGGGGATGCTTCAGTGCCCCCCACCTCTCTTCTCTCCATATTGTATTTTAAATCTAGAATTATGTTTTCAAACTTTAAAATTTGAATTTCTATGCAAGTTGTCTACCAAATATTTATTATGGTGGGTTTCATATACAACTTCAAATTTTGTGTCATGTATAAGCACAGACCTTCAGAAAATTAAGATATTACTGAATTCTCTGAAATAAAAAAAACTTGAACTCTTGTTGGCAACAGTGACCTATATATCAAGCAGTTATTGAAACTGAAGTCATTACTGTTCGATATTCTTAGAATTTGTTTCATGATAGAAATGCAAAGTTCAGGCATCTTCTATCACAAGTGTTTGAGTGTCTTTATTCCAATGTAACCAAGTGGCATCATTTTGATTCTAATATTGTATCCAAACTGTATCTACAACATGTTTATTTAGGGCTGTGCAGTGCTTCAAATATGATTCCCAAGGTGTTTTGGAGCACATGGGAATGCAAATACAGCAACTTTCTGCAACTAAAATGTAAGGGCGCTAATTAATTCCATTCTGCTTTTGGGTAATCGCACCTTGATTTAGAGACGTGGATCGAGACTTTTCCCTTGAAGCATACTTCTGCAAGAAAATAAACCCCGAAGATATTTTTTTCTAAGAAAAACTCATTTATTTGTTATAAAGAAAAGAAAACATCTTACTATCTAAATAATTACATTTTGGCAACGTTCCTGCCGGCCACCTCTCTGCGGCCGGAGCTCTTGGCAAGAAAACAAAGAAAGATAGAAAAAAAGTGAAGGAATGCGGACATTCGTAGTGGATCAGAGATAAGGACTTGGCAAGCTACGGAAAGTCTTAACAGTCCAGAAATATGAGCTCATCTGGTAAATACAAAAACGCAGTGACATAAAAGCCATAGTTGTTTTTTTTTATCACATGACTGCTTTAAACAGTTGCAGAGAGGTGCTATAATAATGCCTTTGGCTACGTAGCCTTTTGAAATCAAATCTAAAGTGTTGATGGCCCTAATACTTATTATGTCTTTGGCAATTACTGTATTTTTCGGTGTATAAGACGCACCTTTTTACCCCCAAAAAGGGGGTGAAAATCTGGGTGCGTCTTATACACTGAATGTAGCCCCGCCCACCCGCCGGCCCCCACCCTTTGGCCATTTTCGGGCAGTTCCAGGCGGCAGGGATCTGGGTCGGGGCACACCCTGAGGAACAACTGGACTCCTGCAACGCTCTCTACATGGGGCTCCCCTTGAGGAGCACCCGGAGGCTCCAGCTGGCGCAGAGTGCAGCCACGCGGGTGGTTATGGGAGCAACATGGCGCTCCCGTGTGACACCTCTCCTGCGCGAGCTACACTGGCTCCTGATGGTCTTCTGGGTGCGCTTCAAGGTTTTGGTCACCACCTTTAGAGTGCTCCATGGCTTAGGACCTGGTTATTTACGGGACCGCCTACTACCACAAGCAGCCTCCCACCGGCCGGTACGCTCTCATAGAGAGGGGCTCCTCTGGGTGCTGTCAGCTAAACAATGTCGACTGGCGGCCCCCAGAGGGAAGGCCTTCTCTGTGGGGGCACCCACTATCTGGAACGAGCTCCCCCCAGAGATACGGAGGATCCCGGATCTACGCACTTTCCGCCGTGCTCTTAAGATTCTCCTATTCCAGCAAGCCGGCCTGGCCTAATTTTCTCCCCTGTTTTAAAATTCTTTTAAATCGAAATTTTAATCTGTTTTAAATTATTGGGGTTTTTTTAATTGTCTCGGGCTAAATTATTTAATCTGGTTTTAATTATGTCTTTTAACTTTTGTATCTATGTATTTTATTTTGTGGCTGTTCACCGCCCTGAGTCCTTCAGGAGGAGGGCGGTATATAAATTTAACAAAACAAAACAAAACAAACAAACCCTCTTTGGGACGGTCTGGGGGGAGGGGAATCTGCCCGGCAGCTTCGGGGAACAAGGCAGGTGCCACGATTTGCGGCTGGTCACCCCTCTGGCTGCCCAGCAGGCATCTTAGAGCAGGCAATGGCCACAATGACTTCACTCCCCTGCAATGTAGGAGCTGCCGCCTAAGCCCTCTGCACCCAGGAGCCAAGCGAGCCGAATGAGAGCTCCTAAAGAGAAACGTCCCTCCTTTCCAGCCACCGCTGCCCGGATTCCCCAACGCAATAATCAGAGCCACGTTTCAGGCTGTGGGCGGCCAGTTCTCCTGCAATGTGCAGCGGGGAACTGGGAACCATTTTGGATTCGGGGAGGGGATTGCAGCACTTCTGCCTGAAAGTGCTTTTCTTCCCGTTGGGAAACGCTGCTTGAAACGCGGCTCTGATTATTGCGTTGGGGAATCCGGGCAGCAGTGGCTGGAAAGGAGGGGCGTTTTTCTTTAGGAGCTCTTGTTCGGCTCGCTTGGCTCCTGGGCGCAGAGAGGCGGCAACTCCTCACATTGCAGGGGAACTGGCCGCCCGCTGCCTGAAACGCGGCTCTGATTATTGCGTTAGGGAATCCGGGCAGCGGTGGCTGGAAAGGAGGGGCGTTTTTCTTTAGGAGCTCTCGCTCGGCTCCTGGGCGCAGAGGGCTTAGGCGGCAGCTCCTACATCGCAGGGGAGTGAAGTCATTGCGGCCATTGCCTGCCCTAAGCTGCCTGCTGGGCAGCCAGAGGGGTGACCAGGCGTAAATCGTGGCACCCGCCTTGTTCCCCGAAGCTGCCAGGCAGATTCCCCCCAGACCGTTCCAAAATGCTGGTAGGCAGAGGTAGAATTCTTGTTTTCTTGATTTCTTCCCCCAAAATTAAGGTGCATCTTATACTCTGGTACGTCTTATACACCGAAAAATATGGTAGTTACAATACATACTTATTTTATTAACATAGCTAAAGATGCACAAAGAAACTGAAAATGTGAGTTCCTATATCTGTTTATCTGATTAATGTTTTTTTCCAAGCTCAGAAAGAATCTTGAGTTCAGACCAAAATTTCTACTTTTAATGCTAATAAATCTTTGCTGAATTATTTTCAGTAAATAACCAAATTAGAAGGCATTTTCCAGTTACAGCTGTGACTTTTCAGTATCCTGAACTTTTAATGCCTCCTGTAAGCTATCTTTCATTACTATGTTCTCATCAACCGTTATGTGTCCAGATCTCTTCCAGTTAATGTAAATTAATTCCATTGATGCAATCAGAAAGAGAAGTCTGTGTTACGTGCAGTTTTATTATTCTTCTTTAAGGGCTATGTTTTCTCAAATAAAGCAATTCTGGGACAAGGGATTCTGAAGGAAAAGATACCCACACCCCACATCCATACATATTGGCAGGACTTCATTCCAAAACAATCATAGCTACTGGACCCCATAACAAAAAGGATTGGGTAACCCCACCTAATGCGTCCCTTTAGGCAGACATTATACTTTGTACATCTTACGCATCAGCTTTTATCTTGATTCAGAAATATAGCCAGGTAGGCTGCATTATAAATGGATGGTTTGTGTTCCCCACAGCAAAATGTCCTGTTTTCCTTTCTTGCTTGAGAGAGAAGGGCTTTTTTACCACTCTGATTGTCTGATTAACTAGCTAAAGCCTTGAAATCACTGCTGCCTCAGGTCTACTTCTTTGGGATGTGGAAAGCAGAGCCAATTAGCTCAGTCCTCGATGAGAGCAAATGTTAGAGAGCTTTTTCAGCATTTTCTTTGAAACTGCAGGGCAGATTTCCTGGGTGGGGGTGGGGGAATTCCTGCTTCCAAATTCTTGACACTTCTTCTTTCCTGCCATGTGGACCTTGCCACCATCACCCCATTCCCCAAGGGATAGGGGTTTGTTGCTTTCCTATAGAATGTGAATGTGGGCAGCTAATGGAGGGGGAGGTGAGGCCCCTTGTTGAACACTGGGAAAATCTTATGCTTGGGAAGCATTAAAGCCAGCAGCCCATGGAAAGGACCTTAACCAGAAAAGAAGGTAAGATTGTTACGCCAAATGCAAATGAAGATAGAATTTCTGGAGTTTTCCAATTTGCTTTGGAGAGAGGTTGCTGTCATTATCACTTGTACTTAATATTGTTGTGAACCTCCTGTTATGAATTTTTTCATAGAAAGAAAACACCAGGTAATAGGGATACGATGCTATTTTGTGATTAATAGTTCTGGCTTCCCACAAGAAATTACATTAAAATAGCTCTCCTGGATGTTCCAAATCTAGTGATTAATAGAGATGTAGAAATGCAGAAACAGAAGATTATGTAATGAATTCTCACCTGCAAAATTCTGGACTGCTTTTTATCCTACATCTTGATCACTATACTTGTCCTTCCAAAAATCTGCTGGCTGTAAAGTTATGTTCCTTCACTGCTTTATTAATGCTAATTGCTCAAAAATCCCACAGTAAGAATAGAATATCTTCTCTTTTAAAAAAAAAAATGCTCAATTCTAAATGTTCAAAGCTGCAAGCCTATGCTTTAATTGCTTTTCCTTACCTGGCAGTAGCCTATCCTGATGTGGATGCTGAATTATTTTTGAATCCCCAAAACCAAATAATGGCATTTTCAAATGAATGTAAGTATTCCTATTGTTTACACTAATAAATGGAATAAGAGTCAAAGGTGGTGAACAATTCCCGAATACCAAAAGGCGGTGCTTAAATCAAGTGAATCTGAATGAGTCCGTCCACATTGGTCACTCCCTTTCAACTCTCTTTCCAGCATCCAGAAAGACTGTATTTGTTTGAGTGCTTGTGGAATCTTTACATGTTCAGGACCTTTGATATCACAGTTCTGCTTGCATACCAGTGGTGGGTTTCAAATTTTTTTACTACCGGTTCTGTGGGTGTGGCTTGGTGGGCGTGGCAGGGAAAGGATACTGTAAAATCTCCATTCCCTCCCCACTCCAGGGGAAGGATACTGTAAAATCCCCATTTCCTCCCAATCAGCTAGGACTTAGGAGGCAGAGAATAGATGGGGGCAGGGCCAGTCAGAGGTGGTATTTATCGGTTCTCCAAACTACTCAAAATTTCTGCTACCGAGTCTCCAGAACTGGTCAGAACCTGCTGAAACCCACCTCTGTTGCATACCCCCTCTCCCATTCAGCTCTGCAAGGCTAGGGTCAGGAAGGGCAAGGCTCAAAACACTATGGGGCAGAATTATTTTTCATGGTGATGTGCCCCTTATCCACTTTTGTGATACTTAGTTGGAACATCATGGCTAAACAAAGCTCTAGTGAAACAGTGAAAGACCTGATACCATAATATTTGGTTATTTGGTTGTTTACACTTATAGCCACACTTAACAGCAATAGCAATAGCACTTAGACTTATATACCATTCCATAGTGCTTTACAGAACTCTCTGGGTGGATTACAATGTTAGCATATTGCCCCCAACAAACAGGGTCCTCATTTTACTGATCTCAGAAGGTTGGAAGGCTGAGTCAACCTTGAATCTCATCAGGATCGAACTCCAGGCCGTAGGCAGAGTTAGCTTGCAATATTGCATTCTAACCACTGCGCAACCAAGGCTCTTCTTTACAGGCCACCATGTGATCTGTCACTAGGGTGATCTGAAGCATAACGGATTCCCAAACCCGAAGAGAGAAACCTTCTAAATCAGTAGTCCATTTTCTAATGAGAGGTTATTGTAGACGCAGTTTATGCTTCTTGAATTGCAAATTGATATGCATTGGAACTGCAATAACTGGATCAGAAAAAATTACAAGTTTTCTACACTACAACAGTGACTCCTTTTCTCCAATGTTTTTATTTACTTTATTTGTTTCAATTTACAATGATCCTATGTTATATATACTATGAGGTTTATAAGCTAGTTTGTCCAAGGCAAATCATTGAACCATAAAACTGAACAGGAATTTCATTGAAAGATCCAACCCACAGCTCTAGCACCTCATCACAGAAAGTCCTCTGTAAAGGAATCCATAAGATAATGGGCAGCTGGCTATTTTCTTGGTATGTTTTGATTTTCTGGATATTTACATGTAATTGCCAGTAGCTGCAAAGGTAATAGGAGGAGCCCATGTTAGTGCAGATGAATGGACATCATTTTCACTTATTGTACACGCTGTATCTGCTATTATTTTAGGGTAGAACAGAAATGTAAATGTCACTATTCCATTTTTTTTTTTAATTTGATTTATATGCCGCCCTTCTCCGAAGACTCAGGGCGGCTTACAATGCGTAAGCCATATTGACCAAGCTAGCCTTTTACTTTTTTAAAAAAATGAGATTTTTTTAATACTATATGCTAGTATAAAGGGCGAAACCAAGGAAATATATTGATGTCTTTTATGATTAGGGAAATTTGGAATACCCATATATTTAGTTATGCACATATATGTAAATGTCACTATTCCATATTGACCAAGCTAGCCTTTTACTTTTTTAAAAAAAATGAGATTTTTTTAATACTATATGCTAGTATAAAGGGCGAAACCAAGGAGATATATTGATGTCTTTTATGATTAGGGAAACTTGGAATACCCATATATTTAGTTATGCACATATACAATCTACTTGTTCTGACTTAGGCTTCCCCAAAAAACACGAAGCAGAATCCTGGTCCCAACAAAACCCCTTTTATTAAACAAACAGTGAATTCCTCTCATTCACCTTCAGCAAAGTATTTCAAGAGAGAATTTACAGTCACAGACCTTATCTGGCTTGGAGAGCTGCCAGGCCAATATCTTCAAAACTTGGCACAAACCAATTAGGCAAACTAATTGTCTCCTGCAAACTCCACTCCCCTTTTGCTCCTCTTTTATTCCCTCTGGGAGGGGCCAGTCATCATCCACCTGTGGCCTTACTCCCAAGTCGACCCTTGTCTTTAGCTGTTCCCTTTGTCTGGCAACTCTGTGCATGCACATACTGGGAACAGGCTCCAGCTGTTTGTCTGCCTCGCTGTTGTCTGACTCTGAAGGCTGCTGATAACTGGCATCTTGCCCTGGCCCCCTCTCTGCCTCCGACACAGAGTCCTCATCAGAGCCTTCCCCAGACTCCAGGACTGGCCCATGTTCCTCCCCAACCTCCTCACTGTCTGAATCTGCTGCCAGCTCCACTGGCCACTGGCAGGCCACAACACCACCATCACAACAAACAGGAAGAGGGAGGCGTATGACCCCTTCATATAACCCACCATGCTGAGTGAAGAGGAATGCAATTTCAATGGGGGGGGGAATCCCTATTTGAAGAACAAAAGAAATTTCTCAGGTTGAAGATAAGGCAGTCATTCTGAGAAGTCATATGTGAAATCCTGTATTACATTGGAACAGAAGCCAGAATGTATTTGTCAGGATTCCAAGTAACAGCCCATATGAAATCAAAACTCCAAGGCAGGGTTCCTCAAAGTATAGATTTATTAAGCATGTCATATTGGCACAGCTGGTGAAAACCCGACTCTGAAGTTTCCCAGGTTTTCCCCACCCAGTTCAAAATCCAAAGTTCTCCCTCCCCCCCATCACTCACAACCATCACATGGCCCAATCAGGTCTCTCTCCTCATCCCAGATGCCTCCCATCCACGCCTCTCCAGGTGCTGGTGAGAGTGTCCTTGGTTCCCAGAAGAAAGAATGTTATTTTGACTACATATTCCCCCAACTATCTCTACTCCCCTCTCCCTTTCCCACAGCTTCAGCCAGCCTTACTGTGGCAACCCTGAAGTCGCTCAAAGATGGCTCCAGGGTTGACAGTATTTCTTTCTATTATTGTGTTTCATTAGTGACAGCAGAACCATAATAAGTTTTCAATTTCTAGGATATCAACTATCCCAACTACAGTTGGAGGATGCACATTGCACATCTACCTCCCAGACCAAAACCCCTAGGAAGAAAAGTGACCCTGGACTCTTGTATATGGGTCTTCCATCCAAAAGAATAGCACTGAGGTCCACATATGCAGAGCTGAAAATCAAATAGGGGAAAGCTGTCCATAATCCCTCCATGCATCCTGTGCCTGTTAGGATCAATGTCACTGAATGCTTCTCTATGTGCCTCTGACACAGCTGTGACCAACTGTCCAGGGAACCACAGTTCAATCAGAACTAGAAATTTCAAAATCCAGAGCAAAATGTGCCATTTTATTTTACTTATTTTATTTATATGGTGTAACTTAACTGGACATAAAATACAAATAGATCAACATTAGAGGCTCAGAGATTAAATTAAGTCAGATGCAGAGTCAATAGAGTCAGAAGAAATGGAGGGAGGTTGAAAATTAAGGATTTAAAATTTAAATGTTTTTAATTGTTTTAGAATTCTACATGCTCCAGAGGCATTGGATTGAAATAGGTGACTATAGAAATAAAATAAATATCAATATTGTCTTTTGATAATCAAAATGATCTTTCAGAACATCTCAAACTTGTAAAATCTCAGTGAAGGCATACAGCCAATCTAGTTTCCCAGTTCTTTACCTCATTTGCTTAAAGGAGGAAAGTAATTCAAAATAAGAAAACCTCTTTCCTTGACTTGAGGGAAAAGAGCTGAAGTTCTAAAGGGAGGAGGGGAGAGCCTGTTGAGATGCCCTGTCCCAATGCTGATGTCAGAGGCTGCCATGCATATACAAAAGGAAGACATAAAAAGGGGGAAAGGACCACCAGCTTGCACTGAGCCTGACCACTGAAGGCATAACCTGGATGTGCCATTCTTCAGTCCCCTTGACAAACAAGTGAGTATTGCTTTCAATGCAGTCTGTCAGCTCTATGAATGTCTGCTTTTGGGAAAGGTGGGAATAAGGAAGGCAAAACAAAGCATGACATGCATGTTCTCAGTAGCCCATTCAAGTTATTGGGGGAAATACTAAATAAAATCATCTTCCAGATCCATTTTTCCCACTGCATTGTCTAGTTTTTTAGGGTTTGTGTGTGTTCGTATTTTTTGTGTGCTTTATAAGCAAGTTTATTTGACTATTACTAATTGTTTGCTATTGTATTCTACTAATGTGATAATTTCCTGTTTTCCAATTCCATTGGTTTTTAAACAAAATAGTGGGATTCTTTATAAAGAACATTGTAGATGAAACAATTTCCAGTGTGCTTATTTCAGACACACAATCTGTGTCTGTGTTCAAAAGACAACTTATTCAATAAGTAATAAATGTAGATCATGTTATCCCAGCCTTCCAGTTTGGAAACTAAAGTTTAAAGAAACCAGCTTACCTCCAGCTTGCTAGTGGACTCCACCATAAAACAGACTCAATATCAACTTTCCATTCATTTTGCTTCTTCTTAAAGGTGATAATGATTTACCTGCAGCCACTATAGGGGCTATTTATTTAATTAATTTAGATAATGATGCTCCAAAAAGATTTAAATAATTGTGAGATTATTTTGTAAATTTTTCTTGACAATAAAAAGGTATTTTAATTTATATTATGCATTTATTTCATTTTTATCTGTCTTATTATAAGCCATGAGATGTAATATACATATAATAAATTTACAGTCATTTCTTCCTATTTGCTATTTCCTATTTGGAAAACAGTTATTTATTTTATTTATTTATTAGTTCGATTTATATGCCGCCCTTCTCAGGAGACTCAGGGCAGCTTACAATGCATTAAGCAATAGCCTTCATACTTTTGTATATACCTGCTTAGTAGGGCTTTTTGGGCCCCCCTAAGCGGTGTTCTATTTATACAAAGTCAGCTTATTGCCCCCACAAACCGGGTCCTCATTTTACCTACCTCAAAAGGATGGAAGGCTGAGTCAACCTTGAGCCTGGTGAGAATTGAACTCGCAGTAATTGCAGGCAGCTGGCAGCTAAGTGCTACTTTAACAGCAGCAGTTTAGTCTGTTTAGTTTCGCGCCAGTTACCTTTGATTCTGAATGGGGTGAATTAGTTCAAACAATAGGGAAATGTTTGCTTAATAAATATTTACATTTACAAATGATGATTAGCTCAGGCAAATATTAAACATGTACATAATATTTTCTTGTGCGAGCAAAGAGAAGAATGTGAGAAGGAATCAGTCAAATTACAAAAGATAAAATGTTTAGTCTAGCTGTAGATTCCTTAGTGAGTGATCAAACACACTTTGATGTTTGATATAATAAAGACAGCAAGGGGTGGAGGGAGAGGCACAGCCAAAGATGGCACTAGGCAAACAGCAAGATGGGTGGTTGGATGGACACAGGCAAAACTGGTTGCTATTGAAAATAAAAAACACTTTGAAGTACAGGGAAAAAAATAGGACTTGGACAAAATCATCCAACCAATCATTGACAAAATCTGACTTGTTTCTTGAGTATGCCAAGCTTGGCATAATAGATGCTGAAAAATGTTGAGTTATCCTGGGCCTGACAGTAGTATCCACTTGTACTCTATCATTCTGGGGTGTTATGGATTCTAAGGCAGACAGCATAGCTTGTTGGTAAACTTGTCATCTTGTCATCATGAGATGGTTTGTGCTGGGAGGCAAGCATGGCAGCCAGGAAGAGAGGACTCGAGGTTTCCAGAATTAAGAAATGAAGCCATGCATTAAACCTCTGATCTTTTGCTCTATTGGCTGCCAGGCTAACATGGTTCCTTTATGCAGAACAAATATATTTCCTTATGGATATAGCCCAGAAGGATGCCCAATGGTCTCATTCCCAGGGTGAAAGGTAAATTCCTATGGGTGTTCATGTTGGTCTTTGTGAGAGAACCACTGAGAAACCTCAGGGTAAAAAGATGCTAGAGTTGCTCACAGACTGATTAGCTTTGGGGAAGGTAGGCAACGTACACAAGTCAGATTCAAGAAACTGCCTGGTAGCACAGCTGATAGAAAGATGGGTATGCTGAGCATGGAAATGGCAACAATGAGCCGCTGGTACAGCACATGAGGAGTCCTCTGGTGTGCTGGACCAGACAGGCTGGCACAAGACTACAAAGGTAAGTCCTGGGAACTGATAAAAGGAGAATAAGAAGAACACATCTTTGTGTTCTTCTAAATCTTTGCCCCTATTCAATGAGATTGCTTGTAATAAGTAAAAGACTACCAATTTGAAGAAGTCTGGGCTTTCAAAGAACAAATATTCCTGGATCTAATTGTTGCTCCCTTTTCTTCAGTTCCTGGCTGTGGTTTGACAGAGGTGAAAGTGAGTTTGCTAAAAGTTAATTCTGATGAAAAAAGGGCAGGATCAAGGAGCTTTCTGATGCTGGGCCATAATAGACATGATATGAATTGTAAGTTTCTAAAAGTGTAACTTGGAATGCTAAAAGAGACTCATACAGCAGTGGAATCTAGGGTGGAGTGGAATAAAGTGTGCTTTGATTATCTATTTTCTTCCTAAAGTTTTCCATGAAAATCATCTTCAAAAGCTCATTTTCAGCAAAAAGAAACCACAAAGCAAATTCAGATTGAAATACAATAATTAAAGAATGATATTTAGAATATGAATCTAAAAAGAAACAACCCAAAGCAGAAAAAGCAACTTAAGCAATCAAAACAATGGACCATGCTTTTTATATCAGTTTGATGGCAAACTGATATAACTTAGTATTTACTTAGTACTAAATAATTTTTCAGGAAGTATTTTTTCTTGAAATTCAACATTCAAATTTGCTTTGCTGTTGTAGAATTTTGCAATGACTCTCTACTTTACTAAAGCTATCTTTTCCAGAGTGCTTTTCTTGTATGAGGCCAGTAACATATTTTTTGTTCCCTGTTGCTTTAGGTCACCTATTTTTTTCTTTGTTTAAAATCAGATATCAAAGTGCTTTGAAGAGTGGGGGAAAAGAACCTGAAAGGAATGAGGCTGCTAGTTATCTGCCTTCTGCTGCTGGTCTTTATACCTGAGACTAAATGCCGAATCCTTGAACGATTCATGGAGATCAGGAGTAAGTTCCCACAGCCAGGTGATTGCATGGATAGAGATATTTTTCATGAGCAAAATGTCCAGCATATATAGAAACCTGAACACGGGCTGAAGGTAGAATCTGGGGTAGTACCCAATGGATGTTGGCTTTGTCTCATTTCCCTCTCAAGACCTTCTAAATGGAATGTATTACAAACTGCATTTGGCAGCAAAAATGTAGAAGACCAATAGATAGCATAAACAGTTAGATTTGATCCAGATCTAGTGGTTGTCCAGATTTTTGACTAGATATTCCTGATATCTGTTACTCTGGACATCTTGCTATGCAACACCTGCAAAAATTTTTTTTTACTTAATCTAGACTAATCTGTTCCAGACTGTGGAAATCAACCACAGATGTTCCCTAGAGTCTTCTTTTGCAGCTCTCAAAAATCTTATTGCTGAAATCTAATAGCAAAACTTTAAATATGATGAAGACATTTTCCAGGCACTTTAAAAACATCTCTCTCCCTTCTACCCACCCCCCTCTTTCTCCCTCTCTCATTGATTTTTACTTCTTTTATTAATTCAAAAGCCTTAAAAATTCTACCATTGTTTTTGTAAAGTTGCTGCCACATCACCTGATGGTCTCAAGTGCTGGGAAACAAAATAGAAAAAAATTAATGTCCCTGGTGGGAAAAGAACATTGTCCACCCTTGCCCTACACCAAAATGTTTTTAAACTTTACAAGACCAAAACAACCAAACAAAATATTATAAACATATGTCTCTCATGTGTCTTTTCATCATTTACCTCCATTCTGCAACAGTAGTTGTGCATACATATAATATTTTCTCCAGAATTATATTCAGGCATCTAATGATCTCAAGATATGCTATGCTATGATCCATTGATTAGGCCAATTAATTCACACACTTCGATGTTCCAAATACAGCAATGCTAGCTAGCAAATTCAACTTTGGAAATAAACATTTTGAATCCTAATCTCTTCCTTGTCAAATTGTTGCTTAATATCCAAGCTGTTGTTGTTAGTTGCGAAGTTGTGTCCAACCCATCGCGACCCCATGGACAACTTTCCTCCAGGCCTTCCTGTACTCTACCATTCCCCGGAAACCATTTAAGCTCACGCTGACTGCTTCAGTGATTCCATCCATCCATCTCATTCTCTGCCATCCCCTTCTTCTTTTGCCCTCAATCGTTCCCACCATTAAGTTCTTCTCCAGTGAGTCCTTCCTTCTCATTAAGTGGCCAAAGTATTTCAGTTTCATCTTCAGGATCTGGCCTTCTAAAGAGCAGTCAGGGTTGATCTCCTCTGGTTTGATCGTCTTGCAGTCCAAGGGACTCGCAGGTGTTTTCTCCAGCACCATAGTTCAAAGGTCTCAATTCTTTTCACAACCATACATTGCAACTGGGAAAACCATAGCCTTGACTATATGCACTTTTGTGGGCAGGGTGATGTCTCTATTTTTTAGTATGCTGTCTAACTTTGCCATAGCTTTCCTACCCAGGAGCGAACTTCTTTTCATTTCTTGGCTGTAGTCCCCATGTGTGGTGATCTTGGAGCCCAGGAAAATAAAATCTGTCACTATCTCCATTTCTTCCCCATCTATTTGCCAGGAATTGAGAGGGCCGGGAGCCATGATCTTAGTTTTCTTAGTTTTCTTCAAACCAACTTTTTCACTCTCCTCCTTCACCCTCATCAGAAGGCTCTTTCGTTCCTCTTCACTTTCTGCCATTAGAGTGGTATCATCTGCATATCTGAGGTTGTTGATATTTCTCCCGGCAATCTTAATTCCAACTTGTGATTCATCTAGCCCCGCCTTTCTCATGATGTGTTCTGCATGATGTGCTCTGCAAGTTAAATAAGCAGGGCGACAGTATGCAGCCTTGCCGAACTCCTTTCACAATTTTGAACCTATCAGTGGTTCCGTGTCCAGTTTTCACTGTTGCTTCTTGACCTGCATATAGGTTTCTCAAGAGACAAATAAGATGGTCTGGTACTCCCATCTCTTTGAGAACTTGCCACAATTTATTGTGATCCACACAATCAAAGGCTTTAGCATTGTCAATGAAGCAGAAGTAGACGTTTTTCTGGAACTCCCTAGCTTTCTCCATGACCCAGTGTATGTTGGCAATTTGACCTCTAATTCCTCTGCCTCTTCGAAATCGTGCCTGCATTTCTGGTAGTTCTTGGTCCACATACTGCTGGAACCTAGCTTGTAGGATTTTGAACATAACTTTGCTAGCATGTGAAATGAGTGCAAAAGTGTGGTAGTTTAAGTATTCTTTGGCATTGCCTTTCTTTGGAATTGGAATGTAAATTGCCCTTTTTCAATCCTATGGCCACTTTTGAGTTTTCCAAATTTGCTGGCATATTGAGTGTAGCACTTTTACTGCATCATCTTTTAAGATTTTGAATAGCTCAGCTGGAATACGGTCACCTCCGCTAGCTTTGTTGGTGCTCAGATTTCCTAAGGCCCATTTGACTTCGCATTCCAGGATGTCTGGCTGGAGGTCAGTGGCCACCTCATCGTGGTTATCAGCAGTGGCGGGTTTCAAATTTTTTACTACTGGTTCTGTGGGCGTGGCTTTGTGGGTGTCGCATGTTTGGTGGGTGTGGCTTGGTGGGCATGGCAGGGGAAGGATACTGTAAAATCTCCATTCCCTCCCCACTCCAGGAGAAGATTACTGCAAAATCCCCATTTCCTTCCGATCAGCTGGGACTTGGCAGGCAAAGAGTAGATGGGGGAGGGGCCAATCAGAATTTTTACTACCAGTTCTCCCAACTACTCAAAGTTTCTGCTACCGGTTCTCCAGAACTGGTCAGAACCTGCTGAAACCCACCTCTGGTTATCAGGGACGTTAAGCTCCTTCTTGTATAGTTCCTCTGTGTAATTTTGTCACCTCTTCTCAAGCTCTTCTGCCTCTGTTAGGTCCCTGCCATTTTGGTCCTTTATCATGCCCATCTTTGCATGAAACGTTCTCTTCATATCTCCAATTTTCTTGAAAAGATCTCTGGTCCTCCCTATTCTACTGTTTTCTTCTATTTCTTTGCACTGTTCATTTAAGAAGGCATTCTTATCTCTTCTAGCTATTCTCTGGAATTCTGCATTTAATTGGGTGTATCTTACTCTTTCTCCCTTGCCTTTCGCTTCCCTTCTTTCCTCAGCTATTTGTAAGGCTTCCTCAGACAGCCATTTTGCTTTCTCGCATTTCTTTTTCTTTGGGATGGTTCTAGTTGCTACCTCTTGTACAATGTTGTGAACCTCCGTCCATAGTTCTTCAGGCAGTCTGTCTATCAGATCTAATTCCTTAAATCTATTTGTCACCTCTACTGTATATTCATCAGGGATATGGTTTAGTTCATACCTGAATGGCCTAGTGCTTTTCCCTACTTTCTTCAATTTAAGCCTAAATTTTGACATGAGAAGCTCATGATCTGAGCCCAGTCAGCTCCTGGTCTTGTTTTTACTGACTGTATAGAGTTCTCCATCTTTGGCTGCAGAGCACATAGTCAATCTGATTTCTGTGTTGACCGTCTGGTGACGTCCATGTGCAGAGTCGTCTCTTGGGTTGTTGGAAAAGAGTGTGTGCTATGACCATCATATTCTCTTGACAAAATTCTGCCAGCCTATGCCCTGCCTCATTTTGTATTCCAAGACCAAACTTGCCTGTTATTCCGGTTATCTTTTGACTTCCTACTTTAGCATTCCAATCCCCCATGATGATAAGGACATCATTTTTTGGTCTTAATTCTAGAAGGTGTTGTAGGTCTTCATAGAACCAGTCAACTTCAGCCTCTTCAGCACCAGTGGTTGGGGCATAGACTTGGACTACTATGAAGTTGAATGGTTTGCCTTGGATTCGAACTGAGATCATTCTGTCATTTTGGGGATTGTATCCCAGTACTGCTTTTCCTATTCTTTTATTGACTATGAAGGCTACTCCATTTCTTCTGAGGGATTCTTTCCCACAGTAGTATACCTGATGTTCATCTGAATTAAATTAACCCATTCCTGACCATTTTAGTTTGCTGATTCCTAAAATGTCAATGTTCAGTCTTGTCATCTCTTGTTTGACCACATCGAGCTTGCCTTGATTCATGGATCTTACATTCCAGATTCCTATGGGGTATAGTTTAGTTTAGTTTAGTTTATTATATTTATATACTGCCCTTCTCCCGAAGGACTCAGGGCGGTGAACAGCCATGGTAAAAACAATATACAACAAAAATTAAAAAACTTAATTAAAATAATTCAATCATTGGCCGAATTTAAAACACCCAACTAAAATCATTTTAAAACCCCTATCAAAACCCAATTTAAAAACCTTTATCCCATCAGACCAGCTTGCTGGAATAATAGGGTCTTCAAAGCACAATGGAAGCACAAAGGAAGGCGCGGAGGTTAGGGATCCTTCGTATGTCCGGGGGCAGTTCGTTCCATAGGCCCGGGGCTGCTATAGATCTTTACAGCATCGGACTTCACCACCAGATACATCCATAACTGAGCATCCTTTCAGCTTTGGCCCAGTCCCTTCACTCTTTCTGGCACTACTAGTACTAGCCCTCTGCTCTTCCCCAGTAGCATATTGGACAACTTCCAACCTGAGGGGCTCATCTTCCAGCATCATATCTTTTTGCCTTTTGGTACTGTCCATGGGGTTTTCATGGCAAAGATACTGGAGTGGGTTGCCATTTCCTTCTCCAGTGGATCACGTTTTGTCAGAGCTCTCTACTATGACCTGTCCGTCTTGGGTGGCCCTGCATGCAGTGGTGGGATTCAGCCAGTTCGCACCACTTCAGGAGAACCAGTTGTTAATTTTCTGAGCAGTTTGGTGAACCCGTTGTTGGAAGAAATCATTAAGGCAGATAACCAATTGTTAAATTATTTGAATCCCATCACTGCCTGCATGGCATAGCTCATAGCTTCATTGTGTTGCGCAAGCCCCTTCACCACAACAAGGGAGTGATCCATGAAAGGGATCCAAGCTGACCCGTGTACAATTTCCTGAACAGTGGCGAATCATTTAGCTTGGCCTTTTTTACAGACAATTGGGACAGTGTTCCCCAAAGTGGTTTGTATTGACCCCCAAGAGTTGATGGAACTATCCATCACAGGTGGTCCTGGACTTATAACCATTCACTTAATAACAGTTCAAAGTTACAATGGCTTTGGAAAAATGATTTATAATCTGTCTTAACAACTTGTGATTTACAACAGACCATCGCAGAGGCTGCAGTCATATGATCGCAATTCAGGTACTTGGCATTTGGCTCACAATTACAACTGATTGCAGTATCCTGCAATCGTGTGATCATGTTATTGACCTTCTCAGCTGGTTTCCAACAAAAAATATCATTTGGGGAAGCTGGATTCATTTAATGACCATGTGATTCACTTATCAACCATTGTGATTTATTTAACAAACATGGGAAAAATGGTTATAAAATCAGGTCCAGTCACACGTTAACCCATTACAACAGAAATTCTGGTCCCAATTGAGGTCATGTTGAGAACTACCTGTACTGTTCTTATTATTTCTAGTACTATTAGATAAAGTAATATTTATTACCTTCATTTCATGCAATAAATGTTGGGAGATTGATGAACAATCTAAAACTTCATGGGAGGATCAATGAGCTTAAGAGTTTGGGGACTCCTGGTATAGACCAACTTTTTTTTTTTATCAAAGTTCTAAAGTCTAGTAAATGGCTAATATTTTTTCTAGTGACTGCTTAAAATACAGTTCACAACATACTAATAAAATTATGCAAATGATATACACTTGAAGAAACAAGTGTGAAGAGCATCTGGCATCAAAATAGAAAATGAGGAATTGTTTCTTCTAATTTTTTTTCTCCATGACATGACAATGGCTACATTTTAACACTGCATAACAATCGCAGAAGAATATTCAGTTCACACTTATGGATAACAAATGCCCATATTTTTAAGTATTTTCTTTTTGTCAGTTATGATAACTATTAGCATTATTACATACAATAATCATCTTTATATTTTATGAGTTATTTTATGAGACTGACCTGATAGAAATAGTCCCACCCACCTACCAAAACTGAGACAATTTTCAGAATACTGTAATACTAATACTCCTCTAATGAGTGCCTCCATGTTTTACAATATGCTAGGAACCACCTAGCTGTTTCAGTACACTTTCCTTTTCCACTGAGTTCTCACTGTCTTCTGGGTTTTGCCTTGCAGATCCTGATATTGATCCTTCTTGGTACACTGGGCGAGGGATCCGACCTGTGGGGCGATTTGGCAGACGAAGAGCAGCTGTAGAAAATGTCCAGAAGTCTGGCAACAGGCATCTGCAAGCTTGTTTCCCTGTAGAAGAAAGCAGTGAATCTTTGCAAGATGAATGAAGCTACATAAAAGTTTTAATACAATGGTAACCAAATATATATATATATATATATATATATATATATATATATATATATATATATATATATATATATATATATATTGCACATGTGCACAGACGTAATCTATCTTAATCGTCTATCCTTTCTAAACCTTAATAAATATGTTGGCTCTTGCTTCAGTCTTTATTATTGTTATTATACAAATCAAAAAAATATCTTTTGGCTAAAGAATTTCATTAGACCATATTTCTCACAAATACATTTGTATTATTACAAGGCATAACATTCATTTTTGGATTACTGATACTAAGTAGTGCAATTCCTCAATGAACAGATATTGTTATAAATAGTTTTGATTTATTTACTTTGCGTAGCTACGTTTTGCATTTTTATCCTTCCTTTTCCATTCCAATATGTCATTTTATCTATTAAAATATAAGACTCACCTTCCAGGAGTTTATAGTGTAAAATACAATTTTATTCCATTATACACAATTATACAACTTTAATTCTTGAAGTTACTGGAAATAATAATAATAATAATAATAATAATAATAATTTTATTTCTATACCGCCCTTCTCCCGAAGGACTCAGGGCGGTGTACAGCCTATTTAAAAACACAAACAAAACAATGATATAAAATTTAAAATAATTAAATAAATGGCTCAAATTTAAAACCCCAATAAATTTAAATACCCCAATTTAAAACTATTGCATTGATAGTCCGGCCTGGCGGAACAACAGGGTCTTCAATGCGCAGCGAAACACCCGGAGGTCAGATATCTTACGAATTAATAATAAGTGGACATGGCAATACCTGGAGACATCAAATAGAAGAGAAAGAATTAGAGAAAATCACAAAAAATCACAAAAACACAAAGACCTGCAAGGTGAAGTAGAACAACTACTTCACAAAACAAAACAAAAGAAACCAAAGATAATACCAATAGTAATAGCTGCCTTGGGTGTAATTCCAAAACATCTGGAATACCACTTGAATACCACTAGCACTGAGAAAATCACAATTAGTCAATTGCAAAAGAAGCTTTATTTGGAACAGCTTACTTCCTGCAACAATTAGGGTTGCCAGGTCTGCTTCCAAAAAATAGGGGACAAGCGGGGGGGGGGTTGTTAAGTAGTAAAAAAATTAAAAAAAATTACAATTAAATTATATATTTTCTTACAAACATTTTTACACATATTAAAATAATCACTTCAAAACTTTACTTAAAATTCAAAACATCAAATATAATAATATGTAAAATATTAAATTACATTTTACTTTGCTGTCGTGTGTATTTTTTATTTGACTGCGCAGCTTTGATCAATTCTTTGTGTTTAAGAAATAATTCTTTAATTTCAGTACAACGTTGAGAAATATTAAAAAATATACAAAGTTCACTTCAAACTGATGGTACAAGCAATTGGTTACGTTCGTCAGTCCACAAATTTCCCATGACGCTGAAAATTCGTTCAACGTTTGCATTTGATACCGGAATTGATGCACAATACTGGAACAGTTTCAGTAAACTTGGAGCTGGCTCTTTCTTGAAAAAGTATGTCCACTTATCAAGGGATGAATCGCCCTGCAGATGAACATAAACTTCTTCTAAGGCAGAAATTTCATCGAAGAGAGTGTTGGGTGGAAGTTCTTCTCGCCATGGTGATAATAACCAGATGTTCGTCATTTCTTCTAAAGTTGGAGGATTATTGCGATCAATTAGATTGAAACAACTTAGCGTCTCATATACTGAATCGGTGAAATTATACCACTTTTCTAGGTACGCAATGGCTCTTTGATACACGTTGATGGCTTCTTTCTTGAACTTTTGCACAGCATTCTCAGGCAAATGTTTTTTACGTAAGGCAAATAAAACTTTCATTCCAAAAAACTGCTCATCATATTTTTTTTGCAAAGAATCACGCAGTTTACACATGATAATGTGAAGATCACATGCAAGAATTTTCTTGCTTTCCAGCTTCAGTAGGATGTCTTGCATTATTGACATGAAGAAGTGCGTGAAATATAAATACAATTCTGAAATTGTTGGTTCATCGTCCTTTGCGAGTTCATTTTCCTGAACCGAAATAAGGTTCCAGATAACCTTATGGCACTCATCAGATCCAAGAGAAATAAAATACGATTTTAGAGATATCCAGTTTAAAAGAAGTCTTTCGACCGCTTTAAACAAACTTAACCAACGTGTTGGAACATGGCGCAAAACTTCATGGAATTCTGACTCGCAAAACTTACGTATCATTTCATCATAAAGCTTTTGAATAAAAAAAATGTCCACTATTTTGTGAAAAAAAAATAGTGACCATAATGTGAAAAAAGCGGACTGTCCGCTCAAATAGTGGACACCTGGCAACCCTAGCAACAATACCTTTATAAGACCATCAAACAACCAGGGGTGGGCTTCAAAAATTTTAGCAAGGGGTTCTCTGCCTGGTTGCTGGGTGTGCGTGGCCATAGTGGGCATGACCTAGTCTGCCTCCTGCACCATGGCGGGGGGGGGCATTTTTGCCCTCCCCGAGCTCCGGAGGCTTTCTTCAAGCCTCTGGGAGGGCGAAAACAGCCTCCCCAGACTCTAGAGGTCCGCTGGAAATGGAGGCTGGCCCATTTCCAGCCTTCCCAAACTTCTGTTAGGCCCATTTTTCGCCCTCCCCGAGCCTCTGTGTGCACCCTGCACTTACTTGCATCCAAAATGGGCCATATGGGGACTCCTGGGATGCGATGGGCACGGCCAGCCAGGAGTGGGATTTGGGGGTTCTCCGAACTGCACAGAATCTTAGCTAGAGGTTCTCCCAAACCCCTGTGAACCCCAGCAGCCCACCCCTGCAAATGACACCTTTCTATCCCAGGTCCTTGGGAAGGATTTATTAGGTGGATAAAAATGTCAAATTCAATCTAAACATCTGTGCAACTAACCATAATAATAATTCATTCTTGTACTAAAAATGCATAGTATAATTCATTGTCATAGAACTGGACAACACTAGTAGTAAAAATATTAATATTCTTAAAAGACAACATAACCACCACTTTGAACTGCCAGTGGCAGTGAATGTAAAATAGTATACAAAATTGGGTGTCACGTATTCAAAGCACATGAAAATAGTTTTGGATCAAAGAAAAGAGAAAGACTGCCAAACCGATTTAAATTAAGAATGGAATTGTGCTATCACAAAGAAGATCCTATCTTTTGTGCATATTCAGTTAATGTCAGCCAGCCTACTGCTTGCTGCCATGGAAATGGGGAGAGAGGTTAGTGGAGAAATTTTCATTGCAGCTTTGCAACTATGGTCTGGGCTTTGCTTATCTATCCAAGTTCATTTCTTCTAGCTTTGATATGCAACAGCCAGAGACTATGCACTTGAATCAAAGACTTTCTCAAAACATTTCTCTGGTTGCCTGGCTACCGGGTGGAGTGGGGTGTTAGGTTTTATGGTTTGTTTCAATTTGCCGCTTCATTCGCTTTTGCCTCAGATCTTGCCTGAAACTTGTTGCATTCAGTTCTCTCTTAATAAAAGTATCTTTTCCCTGAATCTATGGAGCCAAGCGTTTTCTTTCCTAAGAATTGGACGGAGGCAGCCCTGACATTTAAGCTCCTGGGTACTTGGTGCTGTACTCAGAGCAGGCCTCTCCTGATGGTCAGGCAGCTCTATATGGAAAATAATTTGTTTGTCAGAAATTGAACCTAGGCATCAGTGGTGAAATCCTCTGCCAGTCGCCACCGGTTCGCTGCCCGCACAGACATAGTGCACGCCAGAAGCATGTTGTGCACGCACATGCACAGTGTATATCGGATGCATGCTGCATGTGCATACGCAGTGCACACCAGATGCACACTGTGTATGCCTGCACAGTCCACACTAAACATGCGCTTTTGGATTTCCTGCTCTTTTTTTAACTTTTTAAAGCATTTTTAGCTACCGGTTCCGGAGAACAGGTAGTAAAAAAATGCTTAAAAAGTAAAAAAAAAAAAAAGTTCTGAAGATCAGCTGAGCAACACGCGATCGTCTGAACTTTTTTTTTTTTTTACTTTTCAAAGCATTTTTTACTACCAGTTCAGGTGAACTGGCCTGAACCGGTAGCATTTCACCCCTGCTAGGCATACAAACTGAAAGAATTGAGTCTGCAAACAAACTGGAAACCAAAAAAGCTGAAATAAAATGTACTCTGATTCACAAATGCCAAACAAAATCCTGATTGCTGCATTTTCAACTACAGAATCTTCTAGATTCATTTCAAACGCTGTGCTATGAATTCTATTAGTCCATTCTGGAACTGAGAAATTTGATAGATAAATGAAACCAATTCTGCTGAAAGTGAAAGAATCTGCTTTTTAAAGAACTACTAAATCACTTCTTCATGATTATTCAGTCAGATTGTAAATTTTGTCTAGATTGGGCTTCTGCTTGTTAACTTCCATAAGGATGTGAACAAACTTCAAATGATACTTTAATTCTTCTCCTGGTACCAAATTATAAAAGTGAAATTTAGAGCCTTGTCATTATCATGCTTGTAACATCTCATTTTATGTCATCAAAGATCTCCTAGCCATTTAAACTGACATTAAAAATCTTGAGAGACAAAATTGAAAAGTCTTCAGTATATCACTTTCTTCAGCACCACTTTCTGAGTGCAGCTTTCCAGACAGAAATAGTACAACTTTAGAGCAATAGCATATGCCTCTCTCCAATAATGGGAATTAGAAACTGATGAGTGTCTAGTAAAAAGAGCAGAGTACTCTTTCCCTTGTCACATCCTGTTGCTGGATATATAGTGAAGTATTTTAGGCAGTTTTTTTTTCCAGAATTGGTCCTAATAACAGGGTGATTCATGCAGATAATTACTTTCCCACAGAGAACCCAGAAACCAAAGTATAACCATGAATTTGAAAGTTATGAAGAGTTGAACACAAGACAATTTTGGGAAATGTTATTTAAAAAATAAAACTTTCATTGTATTGTCTTTCAAAATTATGAGAACCTTTCTAAGGAGGCATTGACTATCGCAAAAAGTCTAAATAGACAAGCAGTCAAGATAGTTTCATTTATCCAAAAAACCAATCCCTATACTTAAGGACAACTGCCAATCAACTTTCTAAACTGTAATTCACATTTTAATAGAAATAAGGAATTTTATCTATAAATTGCTATAGATAAGGATATCACTATTGAGTCTGCCCTAGACAAATTGAAAAGATAAGCTGAGTAACATCCACTAGAGCCCAAATCCTTATAACAAGCACATATTTCTCTCTTGCTGTTTCCACATTCTACTCCATTCTGCCAATTCCAAGGGTACTCTCTGCCAAATGCTTCCCAATGTTTCAAAATGCAACACTGTATTTTAATGGGCTGTGTTTGTGGGTTCTTTTTCACTATCATTTGTCTTTTATCTGGATGCATGTCTGAACAAAGGTACATTTAAACAAATTACAGTATCCTTAAAGCTTATGAATATCCTCTCCAAATAAAATGTATGTATGTATGTATGTATGTATGTTCCTCAGATTTTCAGAATACCAGGATTTTCTGCCATTCTAAATACTATGAATTGTAACTAACACATAAAGAGAACATACATAAGGCGGCCAGGGCAAAGCAGAACATTGTGCTGGAGAAGGTGGAACAGAGTGGATTTCTGTCCCAAGGCAAAGTGCACAGGACTCAACCTCAGCAAACTATTTTGGCACTTGAAGGAAAAAGCCTCACCTCTCCCATCCCAGAATCTAAATATGTAGTAATAACAAATTCAATAACAAACAACTTGTTGTCCTTCCATAACCCTTTCAAGAACAACTTCCTGCTTTACTTTCAGCTTGGAGTCCTCCCAGGGGCAACTAGACAGCCTTCTGTAGAGTTAAGGCCTGGTCCATGTATGCTGGTATGGAGATATTTCTAGTATAACTTAGGAGAACTGTCCTTGCATTCCTATAACACTGCTTAAGATGTTTTCCTTCTTATATACTTTGATAATCTATACTGCATCTTGATAAAAGAGCCATTGGATAAACTTGCCAGTTATTTTGAATATAATGCTACAATCAGGAGTATTATATAGCATAAAAAATTCAATAAAACATATGAAGAAATGTTTTCCTAAATTGCAGGAATGAAGAGAAGAACTAGAGATGACATGATAGTGGTCTTCCAATATTTGAGGGGCTGTCACAGTGAAGGGGGGTCAGCCTATTCTCCAAAGCACCTGAGGGCAGGACAAGAAGTAACAGATGGAAACTTACCAAGGAGAGATCCAACCTACTTGGACAGCCATTTGTCTGAAATGGTATAGGGCAGTGATGGCTAACCTTTTCCGTACCGAGTGCCCAAAGCACACACACACATGTGTGCCAATGCGCACATGCCCGAACCCCCAAAATGCAATGCGCAAACGGCCCCCGCACATGCACCCTGCCCCCACACATGCGCGCCCAGCCCTCCACACACCCCACGCGCATGCACGGCAGAGCTGAACTGGGGCGACGGCTCACATGCCCACAGAGAAGGCATTGTGTGCCACCTCTGGCACACATGCCATAAATTCGCCATAATGGGTATGGGGTCTCCTGCTTGAGCAGGAGTTGGACTAGAAGACCTCCAAGGTCCCTCCCAACTCTGTTATTCTGTTATTATTCTAAAGAAATCTTATCCCTATCATTAAACACTGCAATCCCAGAAACTCCCAGTATTTCTGGCAGCATTTAATGTGATGAAAAGTTGTTTCTTACAGATCTTTCAGCTTGGAGACTGTTTTATCACTTTCTCTTGCCCTTCATGAACTTGTGGAGGAGAAGGGAAAGCACAGTTTTCCTTTGGGATTTTTTATTTGTTTTTAAAACTCATCATTTATATGTATATGATATAAGTTCTAATTAAAACCACATGTTACCATTTGTTTCCCTATGTACTAATTGCAAATTGATAATTGCTTCTGGTAAATCTCATCATTTTCTGGTGACATCTCACCATTTTCAGAACATGAATATTTACAGAATTCAAAAGATTGTTGGAATAAGGAAGATATGCTTTTTTCAGAAAAAATTATTCTTCAAACCCTGGAAGACACAGTAAGAAAGACCATGTAGTTGTGGGGCAGCCTATCTTCTAACTTTTAGTTTCACTTATACTACAGAGAAGAATGACTTCAATTTATTGTATGTTAAGTAACACTCTCTGCTGACACTTTGAAGCCAAACAAACAAAGATGACAGCTGGAAATAAGTCCTGCAAAAAGCTGAAAGTTCTCTCATTCTTGTATTTTGATACATACAATAACATTTGACTATTAAAAGTAGGTGGTATGCTTATTTAATGCATAACTAACCTCAATGAAATTATGAGCTTTACCCATGCAGGCCAGGAGGTTTATACAAACCACGTATAAACCTCCTCGCGAGCTGCACTGGCTCCCGGGGATCTTCCGGGTGCGCTTCAAGGTTTTGGTTACCACCTTTAGAGCGCTCCATGGCTTAGGACCGGGGTATCTATGAGACCGCCTTCTGCCACCAGTAGCCTCTCACCGACCAGGACGCTCCCATAGAGAGGGGCTCCTCAGGGTGCCGTCGGCCAAACAATGTCGACTGGCGGCCCCCAGGGGAAGAGCCTTCTCTGTGGGGGCACCCGCTATTTGGAATGAGCTCCCCCCAGAGATACGGAGGATCCCGGACCTGCACACTTTCCGCCGTGCCATTAAAACATTTCTTTTCCAGCAGGCCGGCCTGGCCTAACCTCTCTTTCAAACTGTTTTTTAAAATTTTTAAAATTTTTAAATTTTAAATTTGTCTTATGAATTTGGGGTGTTTTAAATTTCGTTTTCCAGGCCAATTATTTAATTGTATTTTAATGGGTTTTTTAAACATTTGTATTATATTTATTTTATTTGGCTGTTCACCGCCCTGAGTCCTTCGGGAGTAGGGCAGTATACAAATTCAAATAAATAAATAAAATAAATAAATATGGTATTTATTTATTTATTTACTATCTCATGGTATGAGATAGTTGGAGGACCCAAGCTGCTTCCCCACTGGCTTCACTGCCACCGCTGCTGTCGGTGTTATCCAAATGCTCTGTGAATGACAGAAATGGGAGGGAGCATGTTTAATATGCCAGGGCAAAGACAGTCTGGCAATCTAAAGAGACTGCCAATAGAGAGTCTCCACTGGGCTAGAGGTTGTATCATTCTATTAGAGTCAAAAGCTAACAAGAATCTAGAATCATAGAATCATAGGGTTGGAAAGGATCTTCTACTCCAACCCAGTGGTGAGATTCAAATAATTTAACAACCGGTTCTCTGCCCTAATGACTGGCTGGGTAGGTGTGGCTGGGTGGTCATGTGACTGGGTGGGCATGGCCAACTCGATGTCACTCACCACACCCAGCCCCGCCTCCTGGCCACTCGCCTCAAAGGCCTCAACAAGATACAATTTCCCTCTCTATTAATTTACTACTACTGAACATCCAAAATACACTATTTAATCCTATGTACTGTATATATGCCATATGTGTACATACATATTATATAGTATAGAGTGTGTATAGGCACACAAAAAGATACATTATGTACATACAGTTTGTGCCTATAGGCACACAAAAAGATACATTAGGTACTATATATGTGTATGTGTATACTGTATGTGTATGTACATACACACAGAGCTCTTCAAAAACTATACACATTCAACATCACTTACTGAGTTTGGAAAAACATACCCAGAGTCCACTTTCTGCCATACATTTAGCTATAACTTTTGTACATTAGAACATTACACACACTTTCAGATTTACTTCCCTAGCCTGCACATGTCCATTAGAGCCAGGAGATGTCATGGGCATTGCCAGGGAACTCTGGGCAACAAAGGGGGTGTCAGCCGCTGCCAGCAGTAGGCAACCAAAAGCGCATGACTGGGGCATACACAGCCGCCCTCCCCCTCACCTTAATGAAGCTGATGTCCTCAGTGTACTGGAAGAAGTACTGGGAACACATTTTGAGGCCATAGTTGCCATCCATGCCGATTGGAGGACACACAGCTGAACTGGACTCAAACGCTTCCCAGCTCTCCTCATCCCAGAAGCACCACTCTCACTGTCTTCTCTTTGCTAGCAGCCGCCCTCTTCTCCCTCTCCATCCCTGGTGCCGGGCGATCCCATATTCCCTGCCACTGCTGCTGCCACTCCAGAGGGTGGGTGCAGCTGGGAGGCCAAGCATTCCCACAACCTGACCGGGTGGGTGGACTGGTGGGAGAGGGCCGGATAGCGGAGGGTCAATCTGGGCGGTGCAATCTTGCAGCCCCGGGCCGCTCCCATCTGCTAGCAGCTGCGGCAGGCAAGGCCCAGCAGCAGGTGAGGCCCCGCACGCCCCCCCCACCCCCGCACATGCACGGCAGAGAACGGAAGACCAGCTTGCTGGCAGGAGGTGCACGCACATGTGTGGCGGAGCTGAACTGGGGCGACAGTTCACATGGCCACAGAGAAGGTGCTACGTGCCACCTCTGGCACACTTGCCATAGGTTCGCCATCACAACTATATACCATTTCTGACAAATGGTTGTCCAATCTCTTCTTGAAAACCTCCAACAATGGAGCACTCACAACTTCAGGAGGTAAGCTATTCCACTGATCAATTGTTCTCCCTGTCAGGAAATTTGCCCTTAGTTCTAGGATGGATCTTTCTTTAATGAGCTTAAGTGGATCGCCACTTAAGTTTGAGCCAGCAGTGTTTGCAGCTACCAAAAAAGCCAACACAGTTTTAGGCGGCATCAACAGAGGGATAGCATTCTGATCATGAGGAGTGATAATAAGATCCCTTTCAGCCCTATGATTCTATGCACCCTTGATTACACATGGGAAGACTGCCTACTCAGCCTGTGCCCTTGGACACCCCTGATATCTTTGGTGATATCAACTGTAAAATTTTAGAGACGGAGGGACTGCTCTCCATTCCTTAAATTGACAATATTACCTGAGTAGGAGTCAACTGTTGTAAGGAAGCAAAGCTCTATATTACATTGTGTGCATAGTAAAGAAGCCTAAAGAAGGAAGACAGGACTGCTGTGGCTACAATGCTGTTTCCCACAGATATTCATCAAGTTGTAATTTTTATCTTTTTTGGTAAATTTGACATCTTTCAGAATAAGATATTTTATCTATATATATTGTGCCAATTGCTTTGCTTGTTCTTTGCCTGAGAACTTCAATTCAGGTTAATCTTTATGGAGATTTTTGAGATTCTCAACTGCTATTGTGAACATTCCAACATCCCCTCAGAATGTCCTATTTCACTGTGTCAATGGAGGCATTTTCCTGAAGTAAAAAACATGGAATTACCTCTTTCATCAAACAAAATCATGGTTAAAGCAAACATGCATGCCTGCCCAAACAAAAATAAACAGACACAGGTCCTTTTATCATATAGTGCAAAAAGTGTTTCACTTTTTTACCTCCTCAATAATGTATATCGAGAAACAACGGTAAGTTGTATCACAGATTTTAAATTTAATTGCAGCAAGATTTCCCTTGAATCAATCGCAAGCAGAGTATCCCCCTCTTTCCCTTGAAATCTCTCTCCTTATGATTTAATGGGGATAAGACACATCAGTTAGTATTGTTTCCCCAAAAATAAGCCCTCCCCCAAAAATGAGCCCTCCCCAAAAATATTTAAACGCATGTGTAGCTAGTCCCCGCCATTTCCTCTGGTTAGGGTTAGGGAGACAGAGCTGGAAATCAGGTAAGATGGCAAGAGGAGCCCTGTCTTGCTCCATGCACCCCAAAATAATAAGACCTCCCTGAAAATAAGGCCAAGCACTTATTTTGGGGTTCAAAAAATATAAGACAGGATCTTATTTTTGGGGAAACTTGGTATTAAGATGAGTTTATTTGTTTAACTTTGATTTTAATCTCAATTCATATAGTTTTCTGTGTTAATTCATTTAATTGGCTGTATTTTTGCAGTTTTCTTTTGTAGGCTTCATTAATAATCCTCTGAATATAGGGGAGAAATAATGACAAAACAGGTTTACTTATTGTCCCTGGCACTCTCCCTACTTACAGGCCATATCAAAGAGTCTTCCGGTTTTTGCTAGCTCCGGTGAAGATGGTGCCTTTTTAAGGTCCGCCAGCCCCGCCGTTTGTAGAGCCGCTTCGATTGTGAGAAGCGGCTTGAAAACTCCAGAATCTGCAGGATTTGAAGGAGAGAGCAAGCAAGGTGCAGGTTGAGCCCCTGTGAGCCCCCAGAAGTTTGCTATTGGGGGGGAAACAGGCGCAGCTCCCTTTCAACTTGCGAAGACTCCGAGCGGCGTGGGACGACTCTGCTTTTTGCAGAGCAAGCCGGCAGCAGCAAACACGAAAATTGAATGAAACTAACTTTACCAACTAAAAGAAAACCTGAATCCTCAAACCAAGGAACTGCAAGTATTCTTTTACTTTGTGATTTCCCGATTTTACTAAAAAATAACACGAGCGGAAGCGGCTTGAAAAGATGGCGCCGCTCCAGCGTTAACAAGTTAACAAGCTGAAAGGGAGAGTGATTTCCTAAAGCTATTCCAACAAGTTACATTGTTGCGCTGTTTGTAGCAAGCACAGGAGAAGAAGGGGGAAAAAAATCCCTTTTTTAAACAAGTTGATCTTACAGTCTAATTCTACTTCTAATTTGCCTAAAAACTGGGGGATTTTTTTAGAGGACTTTGTGGTGCTGGAAAAGGAAAAAGGATTTCTCTTTTTAGAAAATCTAACCTACGTGGCAAAATGGCTTCTAAAAAACAGGAAAGCAAGGCAGCAGGGGGGGGATCCCCCACACATAAGCCTGAAGAGCAGTTTGACTTTGAAAATTTAAAAAAATTTATTACTCAGGCTTTGGATGACAATTTTCAAAAATCCCAGCAGGAAATGGATGATAAATTTCAAAAATCTCAACAGGAAATGGATGATAAATTCCAAAAATCTCAACAAGAAATTAAGCAAGAAATTAGTGAAGTGAAAAAATTGGTGAAAGAGAATTATGATAAGGTGACTGATAAATTATCAAATGTGGTTTCTGGCTTGTCAGAAATTATTATTAAAGTGGACTCTAAATTGGAAGATTTTAAATCAGAAGTCAATGTCAAAATAAAGGATACTGATTTTAAAATTGCTGATGTGGATAATAAAATGCAGAGAGTTGAAGACGAGATTACGATGATGCAATTCCGGTCCATGGAATTTGCTATAAGAATTAGAGGTATCAAGGAGAGTGACCGGCAAGATTTGAGACAGGTTTGTGCTGATGCCTTGGCAGTGTTGTTAAAAATTAATTCTGATGAGATTTTTTACAAAATAGACAAAATTTACAGAGTGAATTCGTGGGTGGCCAAAGACAACTACCAAGAGATGTGGTGATATATTTTACAGACAGAAGAATGAGAAATGATATTTTGCAAAAATCTTTTTTTTCCTCTGTGCAAGTGGAGGGAACTCAAGTTGGAATTTATAAAGAATTACCTCCAAAGATGCTGAAAGATAGAAAAGACTTTGGTTTTTTAGTAAAGGAATTAAATAAATTAGAGATACCATTTCGGTGGGATGCTCCAATGGGTATAATTTTGAAGTATCATGGGGAAAGATATCGACTGAATACTGTTGAAAAGGCGGAACATTTTTACCATACTGTTTTTAAGGAGAGATCACCATCTCCACATTCATCTACTGTATTGGAGATAAAGGAGAGTGATAAGGAGAAGCAACCCCAGCAAGAGTTGGAAGCCCAGCTTAAGCAGGCTGAATTAGATCCAATAGAAGCACAGGGTGCTACAGGAGGTTTTCTGGAGGAGCCCCTGTTAGAACCCTCTCCAATTTTGACTACAAGAGATGTGGCTTTGGATTTAGCTCGTATGGCTGAAGCTAAAGACCAGCGAATAACTCGTGCGGTTTCAAAACAACTCAAAGAAAAACAACTGCAAGAAAGAGCTAAGGCACAACAATATAAAAAAGGAGCTAAGAATACTACAGAACATAGTGAAGCCATGGGGAGAGCAAAGTCGGTGGCCTCGGAAGACATCCGGCAATTCTGCTCGTCGCTTCAAAAAAGTATGCATGATGTTTAAGAAGGCCTTTGATAGAGTGGATTGGAATTTTCTACTAAAGACTTTGAAAAAGATGGATTTTGGGGATCAATTTATACAAGCGGTATCAGCAATCTACCAAGAGCAAAAGGCACAGATTATTATTAATGGAAATTTAACAACAGATTTTAATATTGAGAAAGGAACAAGACAAGGTTGTCCGTTATCCCCTTTGTTATTTATTTTAACACTAGAAGTCTTGTTGAATACATTACGGGACTCAAACAGCATGAAAGGTATAGTGATAAGGCAAGAGGATTACAGACTAAGGGCATTTGCAGATGACCTGGTTGTTACCCTTTCACAGCCGATGGAATCAATAATCCAGATGAAAGACATTATAAAAGATTATGGTACAGTATCAGGATTTAGACTGAACCAGAAAAAAACTAAGATGATAGTTAAAAATATGACACAAGATCGAAAACATGAACTTGAAAGGATGGCAGGTTTTGAGATTGTACCAAAGGTTAAATATCTAGGAATTCAGGTGGCAGAATCAAATATGAAATTATTTCAAAACAATTATGAGGTGTTATGGCGAGATGTTCGAAAAGATATGGAGACTTGGAAAAAGCTGCAGCTCTCGCTACTTGGAAGAATAGCAGCAGTTAAGATGAACATTTTGCCAAGATTTCTTTTTCTGTTTCAAATGATTCCGGTGCTTAAAAGTGATAAACAACTGAAAGAATGGCAAAGTGGAGTGAATAAGTTTGTTTGGAATGAGAAAAAACCGAGAGTGAAACTAAAAATTATGCAAGATGCTCCAGAGAGGGGAGGTCTTAAACTTCCAAACCTACAGATATATTATGAAGCAGCAGCTTTGACTCAAGTAAGCGCTTGGTTTGGAAGGAAAAAGACTGGAATATTGAACATAGAAAGCTTTGACCTGGATCTTGGTTGGCATGCTTACTTATTTTATGAAAACAAAGTGGATAAAGTGTTCAAAAGCCATATACTTAGAGATTCGCTGTTGAGAGTTTGGAAGAAGCACCGATTTAAATGGGATTACAATGGGATACCGTTATGGTTGGATCTTGGTCATATCATGTGGAATACAAATATAATGTCACTCGGGGGGGGTTTATATAAAGAAGTTCTTTTTACAGATGCGGGCAGATGGCAACTAAAGACATTAGAGACACTGTTGGACGAAGGGATTAACTTAACCTGGTTACAATATAATCAACTTCAACAGAGATGGAAAGAGGACCAAAAAACTGGTATTATGTTGCATGAGGAAGAATTGGTTAGACATATAAAAGAGAAAGGTCCAATGCATATTAAAAGGTTATATAATGTTTTGTTAGAAAGGGATTCAGAAACTGAATTGGTTAAAGATTGTATGATTAAATGGGCACAGAATTTTGCAGAACCAGTAACGTTGGAAACATGGGAGAAAATATGGGTTCAGAATGTTAAATTTACGCAATCGCAGAATTTGAGGGAAAACTTTTATAAAATGTTTTACAGATGGCATTTAGATCCCAAGAAATTATCCTGTATGTATCCTAATGTTCAGCCAAAATGTTGGAGATGTGATAGTCTAGATGCTACATATTATCATGTTTGGTGGAATTGCAAGAAAGTCAAGGCTTTTTGGATAAAAATATGGTGGGTTATGCAGAATGTTTTGAAGAAAAAAATGCAATTTTCTCCACAATTGTTTTTATTGGGTATAGTAAAGGGTTTTACACTGGATGAAACTAAGTTGATATTGTACATGATAACAGCAGCGAGATTATTGATAGGTAAATATTGGAAAAATGAAGCTTTACCCACTATTGAAGAATGGACTTTCAAGATGGCCAGTTTTGCGGAGATGGCGAAGATTTCAGCATATTTAAAAGATCGCTCACAAGAGACTTATGAATGGGAATGGAAAAAATGGATAGATTATGTGCAAAAAAAATACCAAGTTAGGAAGTATCAAATTGTTTTTCATTGAAAGTTATATAGAAATAGAAATGTATGAATTGTGAAGAGAGAAAAAATTATAGGGGGTTTGTTTTTCATTGAAAGTTAGATAGAAATAGAAATGTATGAATTGTGAAGAGGGAAAAAATTATAGGGGGTTTGAGGGGTTCAAGTTTTTTTTATAAAAAAAAGGGGGATTTTGATGGGATTATATTCTGTGGAAGTCAGAGGGGGAGGGTTGCGGGGGTTTGGGGGGGTTAGGGTGGGGAGGGAGGGGTGGGTTGGGGGGGGAAAAGTGGGGTGAAAATGTAATTGTAAAACTTTTGCAATAAAAAAAAAAGAGTCTTCCTGCTAGTTTCCATCACTGTCTTCCATCTGTGATTTTACTCTTCATTTCCTCAGACTTTACTGACACTTTGAACTGTTTTTATTTTCATTATTCTAAGCACTTTGTTGTTAAGGCCATCTCTTTACATAGGAGATAAGAAGGCCTCATCCAGTTACCTCCTCTAATCTTCCCACTGACAGCAGGTGTAGGGAAGGGACATGGAGATATGCCATGCACTGGTTCACTGTGTACTGTGTTGGTTATATCACTTGGTGTCACTTTGCTTCCACAATTTTAACAATAGAGACTGTTTCATCTTGTGAGCTGGACTTGCACATGGTTGTTATGGAAACATCCAGGTAAAATACAGATAGCTAAGTTATGAGTGCTGGAATAATTTTTAAACTATATTTGTTCATTCTTGCACCAATCTCTGCTTGGGGCTGACATTTTATAGTACAGAGGTCAACCTTCCCTAACCAAATGTCCTATATTGATTGTGTGCCAAGTTGTGTCAACTCTTAGCAACCCCACTGATATATTTTCTCCATGGCAATCTATCCCAAATCTGGTCTTTCCAATCTTCCAGTGGTGTACCCATCAATAATGTAACTGAATGCAATTGCTTTGCTGCTGGTCTTTCTCTTCTCTTCTCTTTCCTTCCCTTTCCCAGCATAGATCCTTCTCCAGAGAATTATCTTCGTATAAGATGTCTGAAGTAGATAATTTGAACCTGATCATTTGTGTCTTGAATGACATCTCTGCACTGATTTTCTTTAGTGATCCCTTTGTTTGTTTTTTTGGCTGTCTATCCATTCTTAGGAATTTTCTCCAACGCCAAAATTTGAAATTATCAATATTCACTCTAGTTTGCTTTTCCAAAGTCCAACTTTTGCTTCCATAGCGTGTCACAGGGAATGCCATGGCTTGCACAGTTCTGATCTTTGTTTTGTTTTTGTTTTTTAAACAAGTTTTATTAAAAAATTTCCCTTTACATACATATTTTTTGAACACAGTATTGACTCGGTCTCATCTTATACAACTTATAACATATTATATATATTTTATAATCTATTCCAATCTTCTTTTTTGGTTTTTCCAAATACAATTTACATATTTCAATTTCTGCCATAATATTCTTTTTTCTTTACTTTTTTCTTTTTTCTTAATTTCTTCTTAATACCTAGGGTATAAACAATATTACCATCCACCCTTCACACCCTAATTCTTAACATTATTTCAATTAATTATCTTATTTCTCCATTTATATAAACAACATATTTCATCCTATTCAATTTTTATATTGAAACCCTTTAACTTAAAACAATATCACTTCCCATCCTTAATTCCTGATTTCTTATTATAACATTAATTATCTTATTTCATCACTTACAACACTTCCTTTAATTTCAATTGTTTTTATATATGGACCAAATTATCATTTCATATTTCATCTACTGTTTGTTTTTTACTAAACAATATACCTTGTCATTCTGATTTTTTACATCACATTTTTTACTATAAATAATGTACTTCATCTTATTCTATTTTTACTTTGAAATCACACTTTTTTACTTTTCAAGTTTATCTCTTAATTTCAGTTATTTTCATACACAATATATAGCATCATTTTTATTTATTACATTCACAATTACTAATGTTAATACAATTCTCTTAAATCTATAAATATATACGTTATTTCTCTTCCTCCTTTCCTCTATTCTTCCTCTTTTATCCATTTTCTCTTGGTCCCTCCAGAATTCCTTTGTCCCATTCTCTTTTAGAAAACATTTCCCCCTCTCCATTCTTTCTTTTTCATTGTTAATCTCAGTGTAATCATCTAACTTTTTATTACCTACCATGTTTCCCCGAAAATAAGTCCCTGTCTTATATTTTTTTTGAACCCTGAAATAAGCGCTTGGCCTTATTGCCATGCATTCAAAAGCCTGATTGGGCTTATTATCAGGGGATGTCTTATTTTGGGGAAAACAGGGTAGTCTCTTCCCTTTTCCTTTTCTCCCCTTTGCTCACTTCTTTTTCAGAAAATATTTCTTCCTGTCCCTTCTTTTTTCCCCACCGTAAATCCCAATGTAATCATTTAACTTTTCATCTTCAATAATTTTCTCTTCAACCTTGCATTCTTGCTTCTCATTTTTATTATCTTTATCCTTTTTTTATTTTCTTCTAACCAGGCTTCTGCTTTTTTTATTACCCCTAAATGCTCCATGCATATTTTTAAGCATCTCTATTAGTTCCTCATACTCTCTATGCTCCATGTTGTCTTTTCAAAAAAAAATAATAATAATTACAAATAATATTCAGTTCAAATATTTTTCTAGTCCACTCCAATTTAAAGTTTTGTTGCTTTTCACTTCCTTTCAAAGTTGAGATCCAACAGTTCCAAAAGAAACAAATATTCCTTAAATTCTCTCAGGGTTGTCAAGGTCATTAAAGTTTCAATTTTCAAAACAATCATTGTAGTACTTTTTTTTCCACCAGCAGATGTCTCTCTCCAATCCACAATTCCCAAAGCAACAAAAAAGTATCACATTTGTCAAAAAAAAATATTTTAAATCCACATAAAAAGTACTTTCTCTTTGGTTTCTTTTCTTTATACTGTTTTAATTTTCTCCAAGTTCAATTTTAAATTCAATTATAAAAATTTTCTTATACTTATATATTTAACTTTTTCTTTGTTCTTCCTTCCAATGTCACAACTTCAAAAATAGTTTAACTCTTCATTAACAAATGCTTTCCCTCGGGTTTCTTTTTCTTGTATTATTTTTAATTTCTCCAAGTCCAATTTTAAATCCAAATAGAAGTTTTTCTTTTTAGGCTTTAGTACTTTAAACTTCCTCTTTGTTCTTCTCCCTCTATTAAAATCCCCAAGTGCCAATTAGCCACTTATTTCCACCCTGGGACCACTTTGAAGATTTTTTAAAAATTCCTTTTTACCTGTGAGTTGGCCAATCACTCACTCGGTACTAATACTCCATTCAAACACCGCTTCTGCACAAATCTTAGTCCGGTTGCCCTAGCTTCAGAGCGGTTGTAACGGCCACCCCACCCCCACCCCCCGCCGCCACTGGTCCGAAGAGCTTGCCTCTGACCCTTCGAGGAACTTGCCTGTTCCTCTTGGTCGTCAGAGGCGCCTCTCCTTCTTCATCGTCCCTACAAGACAGTTCCGGTCCAAAGACCCCCCCCAACAACGGTTTGTCTGGCTGGATTTTCACAAGGCTCGTTAGAGCCCACTATTTTCCAGTCAGTCTTGCTGCGACACTTCCAGTTCTCCTCAGTTCTGATCTTTGTAAGTATAAACACAGTAAGGGATTTGAATGGCTTTTCCAGGCCTTCATGGCTACTCTACCAAGTGCTAGTTTGTGATGTATTTCTTGACTGGTGGTTCCTTTACTATTGATAGTTGATCCTATAAGACAGTGTCATATGTATGTATAAGTGTTTAATTGTATTTATATGTATATATGTGTATGTGTCCATAAATGTATAAGGCCCTATCTAACAAAATGAAATTCAATGTAGAAAAAAGTAAGGTTTTACATTCTGAACAAGAAAAACCAAATGTACAAGTACAAGTAGGTGAAATATGGCTCAATAGCAGTAACTGTGAGAGGGATCATGGAGTCCTAGTGAACAATCACATAGGTAAATAAGTGCCAGCAATGTATGGCAACAACCAAAAAAACCAATGCAATTCTAGGCTGTATTAACAAAGGGATAGAATCAAGATCATGTAGTGTATTAGTACCACTTTATAAAGCCTTAGTAAGACCACACTTAGAATACTGCATCCATTTCTGGTCACCATATTATAAAAAGATGTTAAGACTCTGGAAAGAGTACAGAGAAGAGCAACAAAGTTGATTAGAAGGCTGGAGGCTAAAACATATGAATAATAGTTGCAGGTATTGGGTATGTCTAGTCTAGTGAAAAAAAGGACTAGGGGTGACATGACATAGGGGTGTTTCAATAATTGCCACAAAGAATAGGGGATCAATCTATTTTCCAAAGCACAATATATTTTCCAAGATAAGAAACAATGTATGGAAACTAATCAAGGAGAGAAGCAACCCAGAGCTAAGCAGAAATTTCCTAACAGTGAAAACAATTAACTAGTGGAACAGCTTGCCTCCAGAAAGTATGTGTGCTCCATCACTGGAGGTTTTTAAGAAGAGACTGGACAGTCACTTGTCTGGAATGGTACAGGGTCTCCTGCTTGAGCATGGGGTTGGATTAGAAGATCTTCAAGGTCCCTTCCAACTCTGTTATTCTCCGTGTGTGTGTATCTTGTGATCTTCAACAGGTCTTATGACTAGAAGATTGCATGACTGGAGAGGAAAAAAATTATTAAAATCCTGATGTGGGCCTATCCCAGAGAAAACAGCTCTTTACCACTCACTATATACACTTCATGGCTTAAAGGAGACAGTTGTGTCCATCTCTAGACAAACACAGAAAAGAGAAAACTAAACTTTGATATAATTGACTCCTGATTTTTCCAAAAGTTACAAATCCTAATAATCACTGTTTACCAGAGTATATTTCAAATACATGTTAATTGCAATAACTGCAATAAGATTGTAAACAGGAAGCTAAGAAATAGCTGCTACCTAAAGCCACACTGTGAGGTTTCGGGGCAGGGTTTCAGCCAGAAATTTTCAAAACTGTAGTTTAGTGTCAGACAGCCCAATTCTACTGATGTTTTGTCAGAAGTGAATCCTGCCGATTTTCTCATAAAAACATGAGCTGTATTTTAAGGGGCAGAGGTGATTATCAGTAGTTGAGGGATCTTAATAATGTATATGTGGCCTTCCCCAAAGCATTCAAATGGCTGAGATTAGTGATAATCAGGTGAAAAGAATGAGCAAAGATTGAGCACCTGACAAAATGCAAGAAACAGACAACACACAGTTAATTTATTTCTTATCCATATGCAGTATGTAAAAGTATCCCCTTTGAGTATCCCACAGGATAGAAAAGGCAGGGGTTTTTCTTGTTCTGAAAATAGCAAATCTACATCAGTGGTGGGTTGCTACCGGTTCTCCCCAGTTCTTGCGAACCGGTAGTGGAAATTTTGAGTACTTTGGAGAACCGGTGAATACCACCTCTGCCTGGCCCCGCCCCCAATCTATTCGCTGCCTCCCTAGTCCCAGCTGATCGGCTAGAAGGAAAAAAACTGTTCAAACTCTTGCCGCGGCGCTTCAAAGGGCCACCTTACAGCTGATCAGTGGTAAAAGGCAGTGTGGTGGTAGACCGGTGCGATCTAAAAACAAATGAGTAGACGGGTGTGCTCCAAGAACAAATAGGTAGTGTTATGTATTGATACTTTTAAGCGGGAGTTTCAAACCTGCCTATGTTTCTGATTGGCTGACAGTCCCTCCAGGATTGTATATAAGGAGGGCTGCAGCCTCGGAGCCTTTGCTGAAGTCTCACTGTAAATTAAAGAGCTGTTGTCACTTGCTTGGTTGTGCCTCTCGTTATTCCCGAACCACTTCATTGGCGACGAAGGTGGGATAGAGGTCACAAGAAGCGAACCAGTGAGACCACGAGCTTCAGCTAGGCGACGAGGCGAACTACAGGAGGCATACCAAATATGTCTGCCTACGTTCCGCCCAAGCCTTTTGATCCGACCCGCGAAAAATGGGTCTCGTACCTAACAAGGTTCGAATGCTCGCTCGAAGCCAGCGACATGCAAGGGCTCTCCGCTAATCGGAAGAGGGCCCTCTTCCTAAGCCACTGCGGACCGGACGTGTTCGAGATGGCAGAGTCACTGTGTGAGCCAACACCGGTCCAGACCGTCTCCTGGGACACCCTGATGGCCACGCTCCGGGCTCACTATGCTCCCGTGCCCTCCAAGTTCGTGCAGCGATACCAACTCAGACAGCGCGTTCAGCGAGAGGGAGAACCGGTCAGCGCATACATGGCCAGCCAGAAAAAAGCCGCAACCCATTGCGACTATAGAGACTTGGACGATGCGTTGCTTGAGCAACTTATCTGTGGTGTTCGGGACATTAGGCTGCAACGGCGCCTGCTTGCCAAGCCTGACTTGACACTTGCTGGAGCCCTAGACGAGGCCAGGGCTCATGAAGCCTCCACAAAAGCCGCAGAAACACTGCACCGTCCGCTGACCAGCAAAGACAACCCCAAGTCTGCCCCGGTGCACAGGGAAGACGCCGGATCCAGCTCGGAGTCCGAGTCGGATGAGGACGTTTTCCGAACGGAGCACCAGAGAAAAGACACAGGCAGCCCACGGTGAAGCTGCCCCAGCTGTGGAGGGCACCATGATAGGCTGTCCTGCAAATACAGGGAGGCTATCTGCAGGCGTTGCGAGAAAAAAGGGCACTTGGCGCGAGTCTGTAGAGCCATTCTGCCCAGAAAACACCAACCACGTGAGCGCCGCAGCCAACCAGAATCAACGCGCCAGAAACAGCCAACGAGAGAAGGCGGCGCGAAAAAACGGCGCGAATTTGAACCTCGAGATGGCCGCAGCATTCACATAGACCAGGCCAGCGCGGAAATCGAGGACAAAGTCAGCACGGTGGTCGAAATCAACGGCAAGCCATGCTCGATGGAGATCGACACCGGATCAGCTCTCTCCATAATGTCATGGGCGACCCTAAAGACCCTCCTGCCATCGTTCCGGAAGGAACAGCTCTCCAAACAGAGACTGCGCATCCTAGACTACCAGGGGAACCGAGTCCCCCTCGAGGGCGTGGGCACGTTCCGAGTCACCTACGGAGACTACGAAAGAGACCTGCCACTGACCATCATCACGAAGCAGCTTCCCAGCCTTCTCGGCATGGGGTGGTTCCGAGCCCTCGGCATGGGCTTCACTGGCGTCCACCAGATGCTCAAGTCATCGTTAAAAGACAGTCTCCTGGCAGAGTTCCAGGACGTTTTCAGGGACACGTCGGGCAAGTATGTGGGGACCCCTATCTCTCTTAATCTAGACCCCAACGTAGCCCAAATAAGACTCAAGGCGAGACGGGTGCCCTTTGCATTGAAACCAAAGATCGATGCAGAACTGGACAAATTAATTAAACAAGGGATCTTGGTTCCCGTTGACCACGCAAAATGGGAAACCCCCATAGTGACCCCAGTTAAGTCGGACGGCTCAATTAGAATTTGCGCCGACTACAAGTGCACGATCAACAAGGCTTTGCAGCCGAGCGCCTATCCGGTGCCGATCGTGCATCATCTATTACACTCCCTGGGGCCCGGAAAAATTTTCGCCAAACTAGACCTGGCCCAGGCCTATCAACAACTTCCTGTCGACGATGCCACGGCTGAGGCACAGACAATAGTAACCCATAGGGGTGCATTTAAATGCACCAGGCTCCAGTTCGGGGTGAGCGTAGCACCCGGCCTATTTCAAAGCACCATGGAGTGCCTGTTGCAAGGGCTTCCCGGGGTGGTGCCATATTTCGATGACGTCCTAGTCAGCGCTCAGGACGAACAACAACTAGGGGACAGAGTTAGAAACGTCCTGTTCAGATTCAGGGAAGCGGGACTCAAATTAAAAAAAAACAAGTGTATGATAGCAGTCCCCTCCGTTGAATTTTTGGGGTACAGGGTGGACGGCACAGGCATCCACCCTACCGAAAGCAAGGTGAGAGCTATTAAGAGCGCACCTGCCCCCAAGACCAAAGCAGAGCTCCAAGCCTTCCTTGGACTGCTCAATTTTTACTCAATGTTCCTGAAAGACAAGGCTACCGTCGCAGATCCCCTATACAAGCTATTGGGGAAGAATGTACCCTGGGTCTGGGGGAAACCACAAGCAGCCGCTTTTGAGGCAGTAAAGAGACTTCTATCGGAAGACAGTTTCCTAATCCAATACAACGCGGCGCTACCGCTTGTATTGGTTTGTGATGCCTCCCCCGTAGGAGTTGGTGCTGTCCTAGGCCATAGACTGCCGAACGGCCTAGAGGCGCCCATTGCGTTTTACTCTCCCACTCTGTCAAGCGCAGAGCAGAACTATAGTCAATTGGACAGAGAGGCTCTGGCTGCAATTGCGGGGGTTAAAAAGTTCCACGAATACCTCTATGGCCGGCAATTCGAACTTGTGACTGATCACCGGCCCTTGCTAGGACTTTTGGCAGGCGACAGGCCCACCCCCGCTGCTCTTTCCCCACGTTTGACTAGATGGGCTATTTTTCTTTCGGCCTATTCATATCAGCTTGTACATCGACCCGGACGGACCCTGGGTCACGCGGATGCCCTCAGCCGCTGCCCCCTACCTGACTTACTGACCAATCCAACACCAGAGGCCTCCGTCCTTCTACTGGACACATTAACTTTGGGACCTATTTCTTCTGCTGAAGTGGCAAAAGCCTCAGCCAGGGACCCGATCATTTGCACTGTGATGGGGTGGGTGCTGAAAGGGTGGCCGGTCAAGGTGGACGGGGGGGACTACCAAGGTTTTGTAAACAAATGAAACGAACTGTTTACGCAAGGTGGTTGTTTGTTGTGGGGTGACAGGGTGGTAGTGCCAACAAAACTACGAACAAGGGTCTTAGAATTGCTGCACGAAGGGCATCCGGGCATTGTCAGAATGAAAAGTCTAGCCCGCAGTTATGTATGGTGGCCCAACATGGACCAAGTTATCTCCGAGTGGGTGGGGAAGTGCAGACCCTGCCAGGAGTCTCGCCCCGATCCCCCGGTAGCGCCCATCCGAGAGTGGGAGAAACCAAAAGGGCCATGGGGGAGGATCCATATTGATTTCGCTGGCCCCTTCCATGGGCAAACATTTTTAATTGTAGTAGATGCCTTTTCGAAATGGCTCGAAATAATTCTAATGCCCTCTACCACAGCCGAGGCAGTTATTAAAGCCCTTCACAAGCTATTTGCCACACATGGCCTACCGGATACTCTAGTATCTGACAACGGCCCTCAATTCACAGCAACCCTGTTCGAGGGTTACTTGGCCGGACTGGGCATCCGCCATGCCCTATCGGCCCCGTTCCACCCGGCTTCTAACGGATTGGCTGAACGTTTTGTAAGAACGGCCAAAGAGGCCCTATCCAGACTAGATAACGGGGACTGGCAGGCCAGGATAGACCAATTCTTAGCTGTCCAGCATGCTACACCATGCACAGCCACAGGGAGAAGCCCAGCAGAGCTCCTCATGGGCAGGAAGCTTCGGTGCGTGTTAGATAGGCTTCACCCTAACTACTCGCACGAAAATTTCAAGGGAGAGACCTCTGGACTAAGACAGTTTCAGGTTGGGTCCCCGGTGTTCGCTCGCAACTATGCCAGCGGACCGCTATGGATTGCAGGAACCATAGTGGGCATAACAGGCCCGAAATCTTATACGGTAGACGTAGGGGTAGACAGACTCTGGAAGCGCCACATAGACCAACTGAGAAAAAGGGTAGTCGGCGAAGCAAACATCAATTTAGACATCTCCGAGCCTAACTATAACAACTTTCCCAAAACAGCTAACTCAAGCCCGGGTTCGCGAGAATACTTAGCTGACAAGCCCTGGTTCCAGTGCTGCCCCAGCGAGTCGCCACTCCCAACCGGGGATAACCACGCCCCGGACAAAATCCAGGAGGTTCCATTGGCGGAGCCGGGAGAGACAGAAAGTCCCTCCAACCAGCTCGACGCCCCACCAAACACTGAACTGCGCAGGTCAACTAGGACGAGAACTCGGCCTGGGCACCTGCGAGATTTTGTGTGTACTTATGTAAATTTTTGAATGTTAGTGCCTTCTGGGAAGGGAGGGGTGTTATGTATTGATACTTTTAAGCGGGAGTTTCAAACCTGCCTATGTTTCTGATTGGCTGACAGTCCCTCCAGGATTGTATATAAGGAGGGCTGCAGCCTCGGAGCTTTTGCTGAAGTCTCACTGTAAATTAAAGAGCTGTTGTCACTTGCTTGGTTGTGCCTCTCGTTATTCCCGAACCACTTCAGGTAGACTGAAACGCTCCAAAAACAAATGGGTAGACCGGTACAGCTCTGCAAGCAGTTAAAAGCCTGGTAGACCAGTACCTCTGCTAAATCCTAAAGAATTGTCACATGACCATCAAACCACGCCACAGAACCAGTAGTAAAAAAATTTAGAACCAACCCCTGGTCTACATGTCTTAATTGTATTTTGCACCTGTTGCCTTTTAATTTCTTTGTGAAGGTGTAAGGTCTTGCATCTCTTCCCAAGAAAGCAGGACTCTTGAAACTGCAGTGATTCCAAAAGGAGCTTTTATTGGAAAGTTTGTGACAACAAGAGATCTAGGCAAGAACTGAAGTTTCCCATTTAAAACCAGCTATTTAAAGCAATGACAACCAATCCCCTCCCACACTACATCATTGCAAGGAAACAGAAACAGAGACTTCATATAGAGATTAACACGTAATGCAAAAAACAGAAACTTCATGTAGAGATTAGCACAGTAATGCAGGAAACAGAAACAGAAACTTTATATACAGACCACTCCATTCCTCCCCTCCTTCATCCCACCAAAATGCCAGCGTCCCTCTAGAAATATCTGGAACCTGACAGATGGTTTGCACTGGGTGTTAGCAACCCGTGGCTCTGGAGCTGCATGCGGCTCTTTCACCTCTCTGCCATGGCTCCCTGTTGCCCTGTCGCAGCAGAGGGATGAAAGAGCTGTCGCCCTGTTGTGGTGGTGATGATGGGCGGAGCCTTAGTGTGGGAGCGAAGAGCCCCTGTACTTGCCTTTGCACGGCAACAGGATTCCCTATTCGTCATGGTAATTTGCTGTTGCCACCAGCAAAGAGGGCTGGGAAAGAATGGCAGGGATGGATCTTGAGGGGTGGGGGCCATCCCCCAAGCCTGGCCTTCCTCCTCCCTCATCGGCGGGGCCAAGAGAAAGAAGGGGCTGGCGTGGGGATGCGCTCCCCTCCCCTGGCTGAGCCCTGAGCACAAAAGCCCAGCGGGAGGGGGGATAGCTAATCCAGCAGAAGCGCCCCCATTGCTGAGTTGGACGGTGGAAAGGCCTGGCCTGGCTCTCACAGCGGGACACTGTTCGGCACCTCCAGATGCGAGCTGCTGCCTTTGAAATGCACTGTGCCTTTGAGAAAGCCAGGCAGCAATGACTGGGGCCATGGGGCAGGGGAGATGTCAGGGCTGCTCCCCCCACTCCTCAGCAAGCTGGGCCTGGAGGAGCGGTCCAAGCGCTGGAGGGTCAGAAGGCACGCTCTGACATTGCCCCAACATGCGTTTCTGGTGCACGCTCCTCTGTCCCAAAGTGGGATTGAGCAGGGGTTAGGTGGAAGGGAGCAGGGGGAAGGGTAAGGGGGCTTCTAGGGGAAGAAGCCCAGCTGGCTTTCCTTTTGGTGTGGGGCATGGGGAAGACCTAATACCCCTTCCATGGCCTGCCAGCTGCTCTAGCAGTGCCTTGAGCAGCACAGTGAATATGTGCTTCACAATGGGGGAGACTGGGTCCCCTCCTCCTCCTGGAGCCCATTACGACGCAGAGCCACAATGCAACCCTTCCCCACTTGTCACTGGCAACTCTCTCTCTCTCGGGGCGGAGAGCAGGTCATGCGTCCAGCACCAATGAAGGCCGGAAGTAGCCACTCCCTGTTTCCTGCTGCAGTCGGGCAGCAAGAGACACACAGAGACAGATTCAGCTCGATTTGGCTCTGTCTGCTCCCCTCTCTCCACCTTTGCCCAGTTTTGCAAGGATTCAGTGGATGCTGACTTGGTGATTGGGGGGGAGGGGTTTGTCCCGTACCTTGCCTGCCAAGTGTCTTCGGGGGTGCCAAGGGACTATATTTTCTAGCCACTTTGGACCGAGTTGCAAGATGCATATGCTTGCCTGTGTGAGTGTGCTGCTGCTTGGGATTATGCTTCTCTGATGTGCGTTCAGCGATCTAGGGCTTGGTGTAAAAGAATTTAAAGCTGATCTTGGGGAAGGCATGAAAGAGCTGTAAAGGAGGGGCTTGAACAAGTGAGTGAAACCTGTGAAGTTGAACGAAGCATGAGAAAGAAACTCAATGTGACCTTGCCTTGATCTATATACACTGCTCAAAAAAATCATGTTACATATAGTAGTTTTGTGTTCCCTTTAGTTGTTTGAGCATGTATAAACTACTGTATGTAAAGAACAAAGTATTTAATAAGGCTATTTCATTCATTCAGATCTCAGATGTCTTCTGCTTGTGTTCCCTTTATTTTTTTGAGCAGTATATATAAAAGTTAATATAAGTTTAATTTTTAACTTGTTAGTGTTAATTGCACTTTTAACTGTTAAATTCTGAGATTTGGATTTAATTTCTTTTTAACTTTTTCATTAGATGTTTTTTACTGTTGTGAGCCGCCCTGAGTCTGGCTGGAGATAGGGCAGCATATAAATCTCAATCAATCAATCAATCAATCAATAAATGTGAAAACTGCTCACACATTAATCATGAAATCTCCAGAAGTGTAAAGCCTACAAACTTGAAAATTGCCACGTATGTTCTTCTTGGCTTCTAGGTGCTCACTAAGAAAGGATTTGACCATCAGAGCATTAGTATTTCCTATATTATTATAATACGCTCTGATGCTAATTAGTTAGACATTCTACTCCCCCTCCCAACTTGAAAATAACTCTGGAGAGAATGGGATAGCATAAGACAGGCTACTGTGGAGTAAGCCTCATGGAGAGAAGGGGTTAAAAAGCCTGATGGAGAGAAGGGGATAGGCTAGGAGACATTTCTGTGGGGCAAGACTGAGGGAGAGAAGGGGAGAGGCTTCTATGGGGCCAGCCTGAGGGAGAGAAGGGGAGAGGAGAGGGTCTATGGGGCCAGCCTGAGGGAGAGAAGGGTAGGGTAAGAGAGGCTTCTGTGGAGCCAGCCTGAGGGAGAAGAGAGGCTTTTGTGGGGCCAGCCCAGGGGTTAAATCCAGCAGGTTCTGTAGAACCTATAGTGGAAATTTTGAGTAGTTTGGAGAACTGGCAAATACCACCTCTGGCTGGCCCCAAAGTGGGGTGGGAATGGAAATTTTGCAATATCCTTCCCTCAGGAGTGGGATGGGAATGGAGGTTTTGCAGTACCTTCCCCTGCCACGCCCACCAAGCCATACCACCCCACACCCACCAAGCCACGCCCACAGAACTGATAGTAAAAAATTTGGATTTCACCACTGGGCCAGCCTGAGGGAGAGAAGGGGAGAGGAGAGGCCAATCACAACTACTCATTAATTTTCAAACTCTAAGTGTCAATTTTCAAGCCCCATCACATAGTTTTGTAGCGAAGCACGGGTGTCCAGCTAGTTCTCTGATATAAGAGGGTCAGAGAGAAATTCTGGCAGTCTTTTGAAATTGTTATTACACTTTGGCTTATCTCAAAGGGTTGGAATCTGTGTAGTTTAATTGTAAAACACAGCTTGAATACTTGCAATCATAATAAGGTTATAACACCCAATTACTGACTTTTCTATTCATCTAGCATTAGCCTCCTGTTGCATGAATGGAGGGGGGGAGAACCCTTGTTACAACATACAGAGTCGGTTTTGTGAAGTGGGTGGCTATATAAATGATGAATAAAAATTCTTTTTTATATATATATAATTTTTATTAAAGTTTTTTTAAAAACAAACAAACAAAAAACAAACAAAAACAGATATTTACATCTTCTTTTCAACATCTTCTCATCAGTAATCCATATTTATACATTTTCTCTTTCTTATCTTAATATCTTTTATACATATATTTCTAGTATATGTCATGTGTAAATGCCTCATTCTTGAATGAAAGAAATATATATCCATGGAGTGTCAAGAGTTAACTTATTCTCCACTTCCTAATGTATTCCTCACTAACCACTCCCCACTTCTAATCCCGCCTCCCTGGTATAAAAGATGATGCACACTCATTCTCCTTGCTTCTATCTGCAATCACTCTGTGAATATAGAATGCCTTCTGTAAATAAACAATCTTCTATTTAAATATAAAAAGTCTGAATTCATTATTGAGTCTGATCCTCGAATTACGGCAACAATCTGGTAGCAGAGGATGGTTGGCTGACTCAATAAGAAACAGACATGCCAAAGAAAGAAAACTCCAGAAACAAAAGAGAAAGACCCAACACCAGGGCACACAACAAAGAAATGGAAACAGATCAAGAAATGATCAATGAATCTACAATAAAAATGACAAAAGAATCTGAAAACTTCACTACAGACGACGAAGAGGTAATCGATGAACCCAGCGACCAAAAAGCGAGCGAGACAGAAAACAACACGCTCAGATTAGAAATACTAAGACTGCTGAAAAGCCAAAAAGACAACAAAAATCTCATCGCGAACCTCCAAGACATCATAAAAGATAGCGGAGCAGCGAGAGAAAACCACATCAACACACCAGAACCAAAAGACCACAAAATAGTAAGCGAATTACCCATAGATGAAAATATAACTAAAAGAAAGACTAACAGTCCCGCACAAAATTTTGAATGGCAGCCATCTTGGTTTTGTCAGCCCGCCAAAATGGCTGACCCAGAACCAATCAGAAAGCAGAGTTCAAAATGGCTGGCGCGAAAAGCTCTACACAGCATAAGAAATAAAAAAGAAAAATTCTACTCATCAGAAGAATCTGATACAGACACCGAAGAAACATCAACCGAACTACAAATTGAAACAGCTATGAAAACACTCTTCACAGCCTTCAGCCCGAATCTAAAAATCTCAAAGAAATCAACGAAAGTACCAAAGACAGTCGACCAAATAACAAAGAAAAGACAAACTGCACAATCCAAAGGCAAAGATACAGAAGCAAACGAGCAAGCGTCTCAGCATCTATCCACTCCGACTCGACCGACGAGAGCGCTAACGCCCGAACCCAGAGAGCCTTGCAAGTACTCGCCCACACCGCAGACGCTTCCGGGAGCCAGAAACCTCAACCGAGATGACTACGATGAGAAGAAGCAAGCCCCGATCCACACCTGGACACCTAAATTTGAGCCAGAGAGCGAGTCATCGGAGGAGGAGCACTGCCGGGGAGCTGCAGCAGCGAGAGCCTCCCCCGGCAGCTTCAGGAACGAAATGATCTACGCGCATGCGCAAATACGCCCAGACGAACATAGAGATAATAAAGAACAGAGGGAACCATTCAGACTAGTCGCGAGTATCCCTACACCATTCTGCAATTATCAGCATATACAGGACCATGGACAGCCTCCAGCTGTAAGTAATGCAACAAATAACATTGGAAATTTGCCTAATGATTTTCCAAATTTGAGAATAGACGGTGTTAACTTACAGGAATGGAGTCAGCAACTCCAGGTTGTTTTCTTAAAAGAAAATTTATTGTTTTTCATAACTAACCCTCCTAAAAAACCATGGACACTAAAATTGGACTGTCTACATCACAGAGCATTTTATTTACTAATCTCTAGTATATCACCTGCTATTTATCATAGTATTAAGCATAACCTAACTGTCTCAGAAATAATTCATTGTATGTTTAAACTGTTTCATAGTGAAAGTGTGGCAACCACAACTAGAATGTCTAAAAACTTTTTCTCAGCCAGGATAAAACCTGGGACTACTATAAGTGAACATTTACTATTACTGAACGCAACTAGAGCAGAACTTCATTTAAGGGGAGAAATAATATCTGACCAGACAATGAAAAGTGTTATTATTAATTCATTAGACCCATCATGGGACAACTTCATATCACATTTAGATACAATTAACTTAGGCTATCTATCTATAGAAAGTTTATCAAATAGATTAATTGCTGAAGATAATTTGAGAATTATCATCCATTGACAGATATAGACACAGAAATTCACCAAACTTTAGAGAACATAGAGGGGGCAGAGACAACTCAAGGGACAGGAAGTCCGGATCATTGTACGGATTAGATAAACACACAATAATCAAAAATCAAGACTCAAAGGACAATGCTTGGTTCATTGATTCCGGAGCAACAAATCACACAACACACGATAAGAAAATATTATCTTCCTTCGTCGAAGATAAATTTGTAATTAAAGTAACAAACCAAGAGGAAGTCCAAGTTATTGGAAGAGGAAATGTAGAATTACCCGGTCTAGGGAAAATAGAGGGGGTACTATTAATACCCAAAATACCTCACAACATTCTCAGTGCAATAAAGCTAAGCAGGGACTCTAACATAAATATAATATTCTCAAAGGGAAAAGTAACTAGAGAAAAACAAAATAAACATAGGTAATATAATTACCAAAGGAGACTTACCATATTTAATTACAGAAGAAAAATGGTTACACAACATTAATTCAAACGTAGAAACTAACACCAGCACAGAAACAGAAAATGATATAGATAGTGACAATGAAGAACATGAATCAGAACATAATGATGAAACTACATCTGATAACAATACATACACTAACAAAAAACCCATAATTGGAAAGTCAATTCATGATGAATGTGCACACATATTACATAGAAAATTAGGACATGCCAGTTTTCCTGTAATACAAAAAATGATTGAACATGCTGAAGGTGTTAAAATAAAAGACTGTAAAAATTACCTGGAATGTTCAGTATGTAAGTCTTCAAAACTGAGAACCAAGCCCAGACCCAAAAAGGCAACAAGATCATCAAATCATATTTTTAATCTAGTGCATATGGATCTAGTTGGCCCATTAACTCCATCAATTATATACAAAAAACGATATTTCCTCACTATTGTAGACGACTTCAGTCGTTATGGCTTTGTCTACACCTTAAGACATAGAGATGAAACATTTCAAAAATTTAAAGAATTTTATAAACGTGTGGAAACACAGCATCACACACAAATCAAACAAATCATGACAGACAGAGGGTCTGAATTCATGTCAAGAGAATTCTCTCAATGGCTAAAATCAAAAGGAATGTTGCATTTCACCTCTAGTTCTTTCTCTGCTTTTCAAAATGGAGTAGTAGAATGACGAAACTCGACACTACAAACTATGATTAGGTGTACATTAGAGGATGCTGGGTTAGGTAAGCATTTCTGGTCAGAAGCCCTATTATATTCCAATTATACACTCAACCGACTTTGGTCTAGCATCATAAACAAAACACCATACGAACTGATGTATAGTAAAAAACCTAAGATAGCCCACATGCATGTGTTTGGAGTTACAGCAGATGTACATATACCGAAACAATTAAGACGAAAGGGGGATAATGTGTCCAGAAGGCTTAGATTCATGGGTTATGAAACAGGTACAAAAGGATATAGATTTATTGACAATAACAACAAATTCATAATCTCTAGGACCGCTGTATTTCACGAACAGGCCAATTGGTCTAAAATACATCTCAATGAAATACTCCCAATGTCAAGGCCTAATATTAAAACACAAGGTAGAACAAAACAAGAAGGGCAAACCTGTAACACACAAAAAGACAACACCAAAACGTAGATAGGAAATTGTCCCAAAATCAAAATAGATTCATTAACACAAAAGGAGGCAAGATATTTACATGATAACAATGATAGACCAGAAAGAACAATTAGATGTAACAGAAATCAAGTACCTGAACGATTTAAAGATTACATAATGCACATACATAATGAAACACCAACATCAAACACATATGAAGATGTATTAAAACTCCCTTTGGAAGAAAAAAACAAATGGGAACTAGCCATGGCCAAAGAAATGGACAGTTTACGAGAACTTAATGTATTCACTCCAGCACCAGTCCCAAAGGATAAAAGAATTAGGTGGATATTTAAGATTAAAAATCTAGAAGGGGGTAACACATTATATAAAGCAAGATTGGTAGCACAGGGTTTTGCTCAAAGATACCCTGAGGATTATACCGACACATATTCTCCCACAGTGAGAACTGAAAGTGTTAAGACAGCTTTAGTGATAGCCTCAGCTCTTAATCTTGAAGTTTTTCAATATGATATACAAACTGCATATCTACATGCGAAACTTGATAAAGAAATATATGTAAGAGCTCCACATAGCAAAAACACAAATAGAAATGAAACATGGTTACTGAACAAAAGTTTGTATGGATTAAAGCAATCCGGCAAACATTGGTATGAATGCTTGGTCAACATACTCAAGACCATGAACTTCAATGCCACAACGGCAGGCAATTGTTTTTTTGTTAGAAGAGAAGGTGAATCTTTAGAATTTGTATTAATTTATGTGGATGACATTTTGTATATTGGCAAACATAAAGACAAGAGAGATATTTTTGTAACAAAACTAGGATAACATTTCTCATTAAAGTCATTGGGGAAAGTAAACAAATATCTTGGAGTACACATTAGTAAGACCGAGAAAGGATTTAGATTATCTCAAAAGGATAAAATAATTGAGCTCTTGAACAAATGTAATATGAATAATGCAAAGCCTTGTGACACCCCAATGCAGACTGATTTCATAAAAAATATGAATGAATCATCTCCTGAGTTTAATGACAATACGCTTTATAGGTCAGTTATTGGTTCTCTTTTGTATATTGCTAATTGGACCAGACCTGATATTGCTCTACCCCTTAATTTGTTGTCCAGATATGTCAGTAAACCCCTAATTTACCATTGGGAAGCAATTAAGAGAGTGTTGAGATATTTGAAACACAGCTTAGATTTCTGTCTATTGTTAGAACCAAACAATGTTAAAGAGCCTATCCTCACTTGTTACGCTGACGCTGACTGGGCAGGCGACACTAAGAGTAGGAAGAGCACTTCCGGTTATGTATTCTTCCTTAACAACTGCCCAGTCTACTGGTATACTGGGAAACAGGATTTAGTAGCTAGTTCAACCACTGAAGCAGAGTATATTTGTCTGTCAAAAGCATCTAACAATCTCATCTGGTTCAATGATTTATTGACTAATGTTTGGAAGAGTTCATCACAGCCCTTCACTATATATGAAGATAACAAAGCTGCAATAGAAAATCAAGAGCAGACGCTATTGGCCAAAGATCTAGGCATATAGATATCAAATACAAACATGTAAGACAATTATCTCAAAATGGATTCATCAAAGCTATTCATTGTGACACTACAGAGCAAATAGCTGATATATTGACTAAACCTTTACAATCCAAACAACATAAATATTTAACCTCAAAATTGTATGTTCAATATTATTCTAATTCTGAATGTAATTATTGTTGTGTGTCAAATCGGCATTTAGAGGGGGATTTGTCATGTGTAAATGCCTCATTCTTGAATGAAAGAAATATATATCCATGGAGTGTCAAGAGTTAACTTATTCTCCCCTTCCTAATGTATTCCTCACTAACCACTCCCCACTTCTAATCCCGCCTCCCTGGTGTAAAAGATGATGCACACTCATTCTCCTTGCTTCTATCTGCAATCACTCTGTGAATATAGAATGCCTTCTGTAAATAAACAATCTTCTATTTAAATATAAAAAGTCTGAATTCATTATTGAGTCTGATCCTCGAATTACGGCAACAGTATATCATATATATATATACCGTTATAATATATTCTCTTAATCTAAATATTTTATTTATATTTAACATAAACAGGTACCTAATTTCCTTTCCACAATTTATATCTTCCCATTGTTTCCATATTCCTCCACCTAATTTAACCACCTAGTTTTCTTTTGTCCCTTTTTTTCCCCTTTCTCCTCCAACCATTTATACCATTTCTCCCAGACTAAGTAGTATTCTGTTTCATCTTTTTCTTGTATCTCCTTTGTGATGAATAAAAATTCTTATATCTATTTTGATCATCCTTATTTCCTTTCAAGTAAAACAGGAATTTTCATAAACATGTCAATGGATTTTCTTAAAAACATAGCTCATACACAATGGAGAACATATGAAGACACTACATACGGCATGAGCAAAAACAAACGTATTTGTGTGTATATTGCTTCTTGTACATGCAAAAGCGGAACCATCCCAATCAGCTGTTTTATAATGCAGATGAACACAGCTTCTTAAAAAGGGAGAAAGACTGACTAAATGCTTTGGAACTGTACAGGAAAAAAAAACACCATTTCCTATTCCATCCTCTGTCTGACCCATCCTTCAGTCATGCTTTTTCCCAATGCATCTTCATTTTTATTTTGCTTTTCTTATGTTGAGTATTTCTGCTCTAGCTGATGAGTGCATCCTTCTATGGAAAAGAAACTGAAGGTTATTGGCAAGGAAGAGGTTTTCTGGGATGGTTCTTTTGTCTTATTTTGTTTTGCAGTTGTGATACATACTTCTACTAGTAGTTGCAACCTCAGTGCTGAGTGCACAGTGAAAGAAGGCTGAACTGTTTGTGGAATAGACTTGAGAGGTCCAAATATGAAATCCCAGGAGGTTGCAGAAATGACAGTGAGCTATGTTACAAGATTGCCTGGCATGTCTGAGTAAAGCGGCTGTTGTTTCCCAGTTATGCCACAACTGCCCTCACTTCTTCTCTCCCCGCCCCCCAAGGCCTGACCTACATTTGATGCTCTGAATTTCTTTCATTTTTCGGGACCAATTAAAGTCTCAATACAGGCTTTCAAATAAAAGTAGAACCTCTGGAAAATGCTTTCCTCTCTCTCTTCTAAAAGGTCTCATTTGACAAAGAACATAATAAAGCAATGTCTAATTACAGGAGCTGTGATGTCCCAGCATTATCTTTTCAGATGGACCAGTGATACATCCTTATTTGTGTCAGGATTTGCAGGAACATTGGTGCAATTCCTGAGATGGGACGGGGGTCGGGGTGTCAGTCCATCTTTAGCTGCCTGGCCTTTGCTCATGCGCAAAGCAATGTGCCCTGTTCTGAAGCCAACAAAAGGAATGCCGATGTAAGTAAGTGACTGCACAGAACGCACTAAGATATTTAAAATGGAGTATTGAAAGGCGTAGTGGCAGGGCTGGCAGGGAGGTGTCCGCTAAGGCCGGGGGGCTTTTAAACCTCGATCTTCAAGCACAAATTTTTCCTGCTAAGACTCTCCAATCGGCACGGGATAGGCTCTAAAGCTACCTCTCTAGTGGCGCCGAGACGCCAGCAATATATGGATCGTCTGGAAGCCCTCCAGCTGTATTCGCTAGGAATGGGAGTGCGCTTGGGAGAGAGGGAGTGGAAGCCAAAAAGAGAATGGTCTCAACTCTGTTTTGTTTTGAGCGAAGACGTCTGCACCAGGTAGCATCTTTCCAAAATACCAGAAGTTACAGAACTCTCCAAGCAGGCTTAGCCAGATATGACCCAGTGATCGTCGGGGCTAAAAATGCTTCTTCACAATTAGCCTCTTTAAAGCTTCTCCATGACGTCCAACCATTTCTTATTTATATAATTTTTATTAAACCATCCGATTCTTATGCAGCATGACTGATTGTGAGCTCCTCCTTCAAAGTGCCTCTGAATTTTAAACTAAAGACAAGGCTGAAATTATGTAGGCAAATCCTTTCCCCATATTGTGTGTTCAGCGTGGAAAGAAACATGATATTTTGAATATTAGGTAACCTCTACCAGCATTAAAAAAATTTAATGGAAAAAACTAGGGCAATGTAATATATATTTTTTCTGCTTTAATATTGGAGGTGGGTTTTTGCTCTCCCAAACAGGCTCTGAATTCCACCTGCCCTTTTCCAGAATACTCCCATTTTCCCCATTAGGAGAAACTCTTATATTGCATAGAACGATCAAGGTACCCTTCTGCCCACTGGACTGTAGAATAAGGGTATCCTATGATTTTCTCTTTCATAAATGCACTGAACACAGCCTGAGCTTGCACAATATGTTAGGTGAAATTAAAACAAAGTACAGTAATGTGGTTAAGCATATTGTAAGAACCTAGCCATTATCTTAGAACAGTGATGGCTAACCTTTTTGCCATCACATGCCAGGAGAGGGAGGATGGGGGAGGGACGTGCGCGCACGTGCAACACCCCCCCCCCGCTCCTGGCACATGATGGCTGTTTTTCTTTCTTACCTGGTTCCAGATCCTCTCTATCTATCTGGGAAGGGCGAAAACAGCCTTTCTCACTCTCGGAGGTCCTCCAAAGGCCTGTAACGGCCCATTTCCCAACTCCTGGTAGGACAGGAAGTGACATTTTTTGCTGTCCCCAGCCTCCAGAGCCTCTCTAGGAGTCTCTAGGAGCCTCTCTAGGAGTCTCTGGAGGCTGGAGAGAGCAAAAAACGTCACTTCCTGTCCCACCGGGAGTCGGAAAATGGGCCCTTTCAGCCTCCGTAGGGCCTCCAAGGGAGTGGGAAAGGCTGTTTTTGCCCTTCCCAGATAAATAGAGAGGATCTGGAGCCAGGTAAGAAAGAAGAACGGGCCTTCCCCACCCACCCCCAGGCCCTCCAGAGGCAGGAAACAGCCTGTTTCCCTACTTCTGGTGGGCCCAGAAGGCCCGAAAATCAGCTGGCCGGTGTGCGCATGTGCCCCAGAGCTGAGCTGGCATGCCCACTAATATGGCTCCGCGTGCCACCTGTGGCATGCGTGCCATAGGTTCGCCATCACGGTCTTAGAATGTTGTGTGCATCTCTTTGACTATCTGTTGTTTATGGGCATTGCATGTTAATGTTCAGTGATCCCAAGCTTTGTATTACTGTAAAATCACAGAAATTATTAAAATCTCATGTGTAGCTTGTTCACCTACAAAGTGAAGTGTGGGTAAGAGGAGCCAGGAGCCAGCCCTATGATCTATTGCTTTCTATGTCCCCAACCATAATGGAGTGTGGCAGGGGTGGGTTCTACTTATCTTTACTACCGGTTTGCAGTGGGGCTGTGCATGCACGCATGCTCTTCTGCACATCCGTAGAAGTTTCTGCAGATGTGCAGAAATGTTTTGATGATGTCATGGTTGGTGGGCCGAGCCTCCCGCCGGTTTTACTACCAGTTCTATAGAACCGGTGAAAACCGGGGGCAATCCACCACTGGAACGTGGGAAGCCCCCCTCCCCCTGAGAATGAAATATTTTGCGATTCTTTTCTTTTTTGAATTTATTATTGTTTCTATATACTGTCATCTGTCCCACTCAGTCTTCTAGCAAAGAAAGACTCTTGGTCATTTGTTTCGCCAAGAGTATAGTTACTAAAACTTAAATGGTTACAGAAGTAGCGTAAGCTGAATGTGAGGTTTCCCTGTGTAAACAACACAAAGGAAAATTCCCTCCCCACCTCAGGCATCACGTGGCTATCTGCAATTGTCCAATCAGGTGCTTGTATATTTTTCAGGAAACAGGTACCGGGTTAGCTGTGCATATCAGTAATGACCTTAGCTGGCTGGAGCTTCTAACACGGCTCAGCTGGGCTTCATCCCCTCCCCCCTTCTTCATATTCCAATAGTTTCTTCTCCTCCCCCCCGGCCCCCCATGTTAATGTCTGGCTGCCAGCTCATGAAGCTTGGATAGTGAGATGCAGCCATGACATGCTGCTCCTCCAGAAACAAGTCTAGTCCTACAAAATAAAATACAATATAATAGCACATCATAAGTGGATGGGTCATTTGGGTTTGTTAGGGTACATATCATGGAGTTAGTTGGTGAGGCGAGGGAAACATACATGGGATGCCTCAATCCACTCAATGTCAGAGTGGGGAAAGTCCTTCCATAAAATTGCAACAATTTCCCTTATAGCAACAATCAAGAATTTATTTAACCTCGAAATGTTGTTCTCCTTCTATTAGGATGGGAGGGGGGTGGTGGCTTCATGGCAGGACATAAGGATGAGTCAATGACAGGTTTCAAAAGACTACAATGGAAAACTTGGATAGATGAGATGCAGCCATGACAGGCACAATGGTTAGAATGCAGTATTTGCAGGCAAAGTCTGCCTATAGCCAGGAGTTCAGTCCTGGTCGGCTCAAGGTTGACTCAGCCTTTCATACTTCCAAGGTTAGTAAAATGAGGACCCAGATTGTTGAGGGAATATTATGATATTTTAAACAGCACTGAGCGCTGTAAAATACTATGAAGCAGTATATAAGTCTAAGTGCTATTGTTGTTGCTATATTATGTATTTGCATGTGCTACTTCCTTTTAAAGTTGTGAATAATTTTGCAGCTACAGTATTTTTCGGAGTATAAGACGCACCTTTTCCCCCCTAAAAGGGGGTGAAAATTTAGATGCGTCTTATACACCTAATGTAGCCCCACCCACTGGCCCCCACCCTTTGGCCTCTGCCTGCAGCAGTTACCTCCTTGCAAGCAAACAGCAAGAAGAAACCGCTCCTTTCAGCTTCAGCATAGCCTAATTAGCACAAGTTGATTGGATTGGCCTCCCGACTCTCAGCTTGTGAGCTCTCAGATGTTTTGCGCAGGGCTCTGCTGCTTGCTGCAAAGAGGTAAATTGCTGCAGCAGATTTTTTTTCCTTGTGCTAATCAAGCTATGCTGAAAACGAAAGTGAAAGTAAAGCAGGCTGTTTGCTGTTTGCTGCAACAAGGCAAAATTGCTCAGAGGCAGAGGGAGATTTCTTTTTCTTCTTTTCCTCACCAAAAAAGGTAGGTGCGTCTTATACTCCGGTGCGTCTTATATTCCAAAAAATATGGTATACCAAAAATTTTCTGACAGAGAGAACAATCATCCAATGGAACAGCTTGCTTTCAGAAGTTATGGGAGCTTCATCACTGGAGGCTTTCAAGAAGAGACTGGACTGCCATCTGTCAGAAATGGTGTAGAGCAGTGATGGTTAATCTTTTTGGTGCCGAGGGCCCAAAGCGCACTCATGCATGCAAAAATAGACACGCGTGCCCGAACCCCCAAAATGCAATGCAAGCTCTCCCTGTGCATTCGCCTTAGCCCCCACACATGTGCCATGGCCCCCATGCATGCACTCCTCTCCCCCGCATCCCGTTTTGGCTTCCAGGTTGGTGCAGGAGGCTTTCCAGGCCCAAAACGGGGCACGGGGAGCCTTGTGTGGGGCCCCCAGCACCCCATTTTGGCTTCCAGGTTGGTGCAGGAGGCTTTCCAGGCCCAAAATGGGGCAGGTCCCCACATGCCCCGTTTCGGGTCTGGAAAGCCTTCTGTATCAACCGGCCCCCCGTGCATGCGTGCACATCCCCATGCATGTTTGCATGCATCCTCCGCATGTGCCCACCCCCTGCGCATGCATGGCAGAGACCCAAAGACCAGCTGGCTGGCAGGAGGCATGCTTGCATGTGCGGTGGAGCTGGGCTGGGGCGATGTCTGGCATGCCCTCAGAGAGGGCTCTGTGTGCCACCTGTGACATGTGTGCCATAGGTTTGCCATCATGGATGTAAGGTCTCCTGCTTTGGGGGGGGGGTTGGACTAGATGATCTACAAAGTCCCTTCCAATTCTGTCAATCTCTCTAGAATAATTTGGTAGTAGAGTGGAAGATATATAAAATGCACACCTTTGAATTTAATTTAATTTATGTGTTTAGAGTATGATGTAAAACGTTTTGTAAATCATAGAGAAAATATTCGTTTTGAAGGATAGAATATGAGTTTTTAAAATAAAAATAATTGAAAGGACCCAAGTTATTACAAATCAGTCAGCTTACTATAGATGGACAAAACTCTGGAACAGATTTTTAAGGAGTTGGTTTGTACTATTTTGTTGGAGCCAACCTGAAAAAATAAAGAGTAAGTGATGCCAAACCTAGTTGATCTCTTTCTTTGATAGTGTATCTTGATTTTAGAAAACCATATGGAAAAAATCTCACTGCAAATCCTTGTAGAGGAGATGGCAAAATGAGGGCTAGATTATTGTTCCCAGTAGGGAGATACAGAGCTGATTAAACAGTTATACCAAATGAGTGGACATAAATTTGTGTCAGGATGAAAATGCCATACCACAGGCCTTTCTTCTATATGCCCAGGATCGTTCTTCAGAAAATCCTGGATGAAAGGTTAGAAAATAGGATTATCAAATTTGTAAACCACACAATCATAGCAGGAATTGCAAAACTTAGAGTAAAATGTTCTTAGAGAATGACATATTGAACAAGTGTGATGCAACTGCAAAAAAAAAAAAAGAGAAAGAGAGTTACTGGTAGTGCAGTTGTCGGCTGCATTAACAGAAGTATAATGTCAAGATCAAAAGAGGTTAACATTTCTGTCTATTTTGTATTGGTCAGACCAGACCCACAAGTACTATCTCCAGTTTGGGGCACCACAGTTTAGGAAAGATTGATAGATTAGAAGAGAGCAACCGAGACCAAGAAAAATACTTATGAAGAATAAGTCATTGGGTATGTTTAGCCTGGCCAAGAGGAGAGACATAATAGCACTCTTCTAGTGTCTGTAGGGTTGACAGATAAAAGACAGGACAGAATTGTTTAGAATCATTTCAGAAATCAGGATAATAAGCAATGAGTTTAAATACAATAAACTATATTTTGGTTAGACACCAGGAAAAACTTTTAATGGTAAATGTAATGATAAAGTTGAATAATGAATTAGGCTGCCTAAGAAAGTGATGAATTTTGCTGGAAATGTTTCAGCAGAAATTGGATGGCCACCTTCTGCAGATCCTGTAACACTGGATGATTTGACTAGTACTTTCCAACTAGGTAGCCCTTGGTTAATGGTGGCAATTGGGAATTGAATTGCTGCTGCTAATAAAGAGGTCATAAAGTGTGATGTCACTTTATTTTAGCAAACAGTTATTCCAGCACTCCTGATTGCCATTAAGCAAATCCTCATACATTGTTAAATGAAGATGTCATGTAGTTGCCATTTACAAACTTCTGTTGGCTTCCTAGTTGACATTGCTTATTGAAAGCCAACAACAGAGGTTGCAGATAATCATGTGACCACATGTGATGGCCAGAACGCCAAGGACTGGTTGTAAATATGACTCGTTCAATGTCATCACAAGTATTCATTAAATGAGGACCATCTCTAATTAGATTAGAAGCCTGCTTGCACATATTTGAGTCTAAACAAAGAATTAATAACGTTTTTCCTTTATATTTTAAAAATAAAACCTAGGTAATGTTGGTTTTATATGTGAGAGAAAAGTATGGTTTATTTATTTATCTGACATTTATGTATTGCACATTCCCAGCAAAACTGAAAATTAATTTTAGGTGATGCTGAGTGTTATCATTTAGTAGTTGGAGGACATTAATGGCTCTCCATAACTATTAAGTATTGAGTAACAGTTTGAATAGACCTATCAGGAAGCAATCTGAAGAGCAGGAACTTTGAAGAGACGTCAGTGGCTGAAGCCGGGGACAGCTCCCGTATAAAGGGAGCTGCTGCGGCTGCAGGCGTCATTGCGTATTCGGAGTTAATAAACGGGTTATCCTTATAATGTGTCCTGTCCTTCTTATGCCAATGATCTAACACTGGCGACGAAGGTGGGATACTGAAGGACGAAGAAGAACAAGGAACTCCAAGCAATCAACAGCCATCGATCAACAACACCGTATCGGTAGATCATCGGCTACAACATGTCTGCCATCAGCCCGCCCGCGCCATTCAACCCAGCCAGAGAAGACTGGGAAGCATACATGGAGCGGTTCTACATGTTCATGGAAGCGAACGATCTGCTGAGCTTATCTGAGCAGAGGAAAAGAGTGCTTTTTCTCACACATTGCGGACCAGCAGTGTTCAAGATGGCTAAAGCACTCATCGCCCTGGCCAACCTGAGAACTATGACCTGGCCAGCATTGCAAGTCATCCTAAAAGTACATTACGCGCTGCAAGCATTCTCACTGGGGAGAAGACATGAGTTCTATCAGAGGGACCAGAAGGAGGGTGAGACAATAAGTGAATTTGTGGCAACACTAAGAGAAATAGCTGCCGCATGCGACTTTGTGAGCCTGGAAGAAGCCATGAGGGACCGGTTAGTATTGGGGCTGCGAGACCTCACACTCCAAAGTAGACTGTTAGCCAGACCCCAGATTACATTTAAGGAGGCATTGGAAGAGGCGTCGGCAACCGAAGCGTCTCAGAAATCAGCGGCGGCGATGAAAAAGATGAAAAACTGACCACCCAGTAAGGATGAAGCCTCCGTACATTACAAAGAAGCGGGGACAGACTCAGATGAAGAAGAGGAGGAAGATGAGGTCCACTACCTACAATCCAAGCGTAGGGAGAAGGGATGAGGAAAAGAGAAGAGAGAGACCTGGTGCTCAGGATGCGAGGGCAACCACCCGCGATCCGAATGTAGATTCCGTGATGCGATATGCCAGAGATGTGAGTGGAAGAGGCATATTGCAAGGGTTTTCAGGGCAACCCAACCAGCGGCCAGAAGGAACCGACCACCCCGTTCACCAACAGGGAACAAGAAATTCCAACCCAGAGGGAGGAAACAGCAATTGGGACGAAGCCAGAGGACCAAGAATTACAGGGCAGACCAAGGAGAGACCCACCAGACCATCGTGGTGGGCCATGCCAGTGCGGGAAAAGCAAACAAGATGGTGGCAACCATCCTCATTGAAGGGAGGCCATGCAAGATGGAGGTCGACTTGGGGTCTAGCCTATCAATAGTCTCGTGGACAACAATAAGAAAACTGATACCGCACATCACCAGCCGTGACCTCAAATGACAATGTTTAACGCTCATCGATTATCAAGGGCACCAAATTCCCATAGTGGGCATGGGGATGTTCAACATTGTGTATAAAAACTTCAAAGCCAAGTTGCCTCTCACAATAGTGGACAGAGACAGACCCAGCTTATTGGGTATGGAGTGGTTCGAACCGCTAGGACTCGCGATCACCGGCATCGACCACATCCAAGATGACAGCTGGGAGGAAGACCTGATGAAGGAGTTCGCGGAAATCTTTAACGGCGAGCTAGGCAAGTACAAGGGATCCCCAATCACGTTCAGCCTAGATCCCCAAGTAGCGCCTGTTCGGATAAAGCCCCGAAGGGTCCCATTTGCTCTAAGGCCTAAGATAGATGAGCAATTAGACAAGCTAGTTGCTCAGGGAGTCTTAGAACCTACTGATCACACAAAATGGGAAACTCCTATAGTGACATCCATCAAGCCAGACGGATCAGTCTGTTTGTGCGGGGACTATAAAAGTACCATTAACAAGGCGCTCCAGCAAAACTCATACCCCGTGCCAGCAGTGCAACATCTGCTACATTCGTTGGGCCGGGGAAAGGTTTTGCGAAACTAGACTTGGCACAAGAGTACCAACAACTCCCCGTAGACAAAGCCACCACAGAAGCCCAAACGATCATCACACACAGGGGGGCATTTAAATGTAAAAGATTACAATTTGGGGTGAGCGTAGCACCCGGCCTGTTCCAGAGCCTAATGGAACGGGTGCTGCAAGGAATCGAAGGAGTTGTCCCTTACTTCGACGATGTCCTTATATCAGCAAAAGACCTAACCCAATTGAAACAGAGGTTATGGCAGGTACTGGCGAGATTTCAGGAGAAGGGGCTTAAGGTGAAGAGGGACAAGTGCCACCTAGCAGAGATGCAAATCGAATTCCTGGGGTACCTAATTGAAGGGTCGGGAATCAGGCCCACAGCTGGAAAGCTAAAAGCCATAAAAGAGTCCCCCACCCCAAAGAATAAGACGGAGCTGCAGGCATTCTTGGGGTTACTCAATTTTTATAATATATTCTTACCGCAGAAAGCCACTACTGCTGAACCACTCCACCGACTACTAGACAGAGCGGCAGAATGGAGATGGGGGGGCCAAAGAGAAGAAATCATTCGAGGACATCAAAAGTCTGTTAACCTCGGACAGAGTACTAATACAATACAGTGGGACATTGCCAATAAGACTGACATGTGATGCGTCCCCTTTTGGCATTGGAGCTGTATTAAGTCACACTTTGCCCAACGGAAGAGAAGCCCCCATCGCATTTTTCTCCCGAACTCTGTCAAAACCAGAACGGAACTACAGCCAATTGGAAAAGGAGGCATTTGCTGCGGTAGCCGGGATTAAAAGATTCCATGAATACCTCTATGGGCGGAGATTTGAGCTCATAACCGACCACAAACCACTACTAGGTATCATAGCAGGGGACAGACACCCCCCCATTCTGTCGCCCCGAATGCTGAGGTGGATAGAATTCTTGGCCGCCTACAACTACACGCTCCAACACAAACCAGGGAAAACGATTGACCATGCTGACGCCCTCAGCAGATGCCCACTTCTAGAAACGAGAGAAGATCCTGCTCCGACAACAAGTACACTTCTCATCGAGACCATGGAAGGAAACCAGATATCGGCCGCAGACATCGCAAGAGCCACCACTAGGGACAGAACGTTGGCGCGAGTTTTGAATTGGATCTGGAAAGGGTGGCCAGAGAAAGGCATGGACTCGGAATTCCAGCCATTCAAAATGAGACAGAATGAGCTCTCGGGACTGAGGGGTTGTGTATTATGGGGGGACAGGGTCGTCATACCAAACACACTAAGATGAGGAATACTGAAGCTGCTACATGAAGGACACCCAGGGATCGTAAAAATGAAGGCTTTGGCTAGGAGCTACGTATGGTGGCCCGGAATGGACAAAGAAATTGAAGCATGTGTATCAACCTGCGAGCCTTGCCAGGAATCCCAAGCAGCTCCAAAGCCAGCACCCATCCACGATTGGGAAAACCCGGGGGCACCTTGGTCTCGATTGCATATCGACTTCGCCAGACCGTGCGAAGGGAATACATTCCTAATTATCATAGACGCATTCTCAAAATGGCTGGAGGTGGTTCTCATGAAATCTACAACATCAGAAGCCCTCATATAAGTACTAAGAAGACTATTCGCCACTCACGGCCTACCAGACCTCATAGTCTCCGATAACGGGCCCCAATTCACGGCGAACTCTTTTGAGATGTTTTTAGCCGAACAAGGGATACAACACGCGTTGTCAGCACCGGGAAAACCATCGACGAACGGATTGGCTGAACGGATGGTCAGATCCACAAAAGAGACATTAACGAGATTGGGACCAGGGGACATACAAGCAAAACTAGATAAATTACTAGCAATACAACACATCACACCAAGCGCTACAACCCACCGGAGCCCAGCGGAACTACTGATGGGGAGGAAGTTGAGATCTCCACTGGATAGACTACACCCCCAGTACAGCTCAGAAAAACCAACTGACTCTACGAGCCAAGTCTGGAAGTTCCGGGAAGGGGAGAAGGTCTACGCCAAGAACCTGAATGGAAGCCCCCTCTGGGTACCGGCAGAGATCACACAAGTAACGGGCCCGCTTTTATACAGAGTTCAGACGGAAGACGGACAGCACTGGAAGAGGCACATAGACCAACTCAGAGGAAGAGTATCGAGAGACGAGAGCGAGCCACAAAATGACCGCCAAGAGAGATGGAAAGAAAGAAATACAACGGTGGGAGCGGCCCTACCACAATCGCGAATAGAAAACTCAAATCTGGAACGCGGCACGGGAAACTTATCTGAAGCCCAAGAGGAAGAGCCGGATCCGGGAGAAGAACACCAAGGCCAGCCGAGGGGAGCAGAGAAAGAAATTGAACAGAATAGATCCAACCGAGCTCCAGAGTTCGAGAGAGTTCCAGAGACAGCACCAGGAGATCAGCGGAACTCAACCTCTCACTCTGAGAAAACAGAATCGACTGATCTGCGCAGGTCCAGTCGAACCCCAAGGCGTCCTGCCTACTTGCAGGACTACGTTGCCTAGCGGACACTGGATTGGCGGACACTGAACTAGAGGGGAAGGGTGTTAAGTATTGAGTAACAGTTTGAATAGACCTATCAGGAAGCAATCCGAAGAGCGGGAACTTTGAAGAGACGTCAGTGGCTGAAGCCGGGGACAGCTCCCATATAAAGGGAGCTGTTGCGGCTGCAGGCGTCATTGCGTATTCGGAGTTAATAAACGGGTTATCCTTATAACGCGTCCTGTCCTTCTTATGCCCACGATCTAACAATAACCATTGTCCTTGTTTAAATAATAGTATGAGAGGTTGATCCTAGCTTCCCTCTCTTAGATGCAGTTTTGACTCTGAGCATGATCTTTGCTTATATTCTAATGGTGTCCTACTTTCTATGTTGGGGTGTAGGAAGAAGGGAGAAGGGAGGAGGAGGGAGGAGGAGGAGGAGGAGGAGGAGGAGGAGGAGGAGGAGGAGGAGGAGGAGGAGGAGAAGAAGAAGAAGAAGAAGAAGAAGAAGAAGAAGAAGAAGAAGAAGAAGAAGAAGAAGAAGAAGAAGAAGAAGAAGAAGAAGAAGAAGAAGAAGAAGAAGAAGAAGAAGAAGAAATTTTCTTATAATTTTTAATTATAGAGTGGACAATGTCTCCACTGATTAAGTTCCCGGTCAGGAAGAGATGTCAGCTTGGCTCATGTAAATACACAGCCTTTCTCCGCTCATCATCTAGAGATTGTGTTGATTTCAGCCCTTTCATTCTTTGTGATCGTCTATTTGCTTTGTATCCTTCCTTAGTGTCTTCCTGGAGGTATGTTTACATAAAGGTGTGTGTGTGTGTGTGTGTGTGTGTGTGTGTGTGTGTGTGTGTGTGTGTGTGACTAATTTTATATTATTGTTTGCCTCACACAGAGATTTAATCCAATGCTTTGTAGAAAGGGAAAAGAAAATATATGAATATATGAAAATATATGAATCACGGATGTGTGCATGCAGCAGCTGAATTGGTTTTCCTGCCTGGCTGTGCCTTAGAGGGAATGTGACATAATTGAAGTCTGCGCTTCAAAGCTGATCTGTTCTGATAGCTTGTTCACCAGAACCTTATAATCATTGCCTCTCTCTGTAGAAATACACAGTAGGAGACGGGATGGGAGCACAGGTCATTGAAGGATTACACACTCTATTCCCTTCCAACTCTGTTATTCTGTCCATGTTACTTTCATTCTTCTTCTGCTCAGGTAGTGGGGGAGAATATAGTTAATGCATTTAAACACACACAAACACCCCCCCCCAATACATATTCAGAATTCAGTTGGTATAAATTTATTTTTTTCGCCTTAGGATACAAAATACAAAACAAGAACCCTTAGCCTTTCAGTTTATTTTCAGCATCAAGTGCAGAATAGAGAAAAAAGGAGGGTAAAGGGATTACACAAAAAGATCATCTGACCATGATTTTCAGACAGTGGAAAACTGTTGGCCACAACCTTCTAGTTACAGCTTTACAACTGAAATTGATTAATCTTCAGTCCCTCTACTCCCAGTCCCACTTTTCCAGAGAACCAGTCTGTTATTCTGTATTCTGGACTACCGTGTTTCCTCAAAAATAAGACCCTGTTTTATATTTTTTTTTAAACCCTGAAATAAATGCTTGGCCTTATTGCCATGCGCTCAAAAGCCCGATTGGGCTTATTATCAGGGGTTGTCTTATTTTGGGGAAAACAGGGTACAAATATAAGGACCAATAATAGAAATGTAACTATCAGATAAAATACTGATCTGAAATACTGAAATTAAATGGAATTAAAAGGAAAATAAGGAAGTGGAACAAGTGATTCATATCCCTCTTAACTGCAGCCAATTTAGGGCAGGGGCAATTGGCTAAACTCACATTTTCAGGGTGGGAGTTACAGTTGCAGCATCACAAGAAGTCTAAGAAGAGATTAAGCTATGAATTTAACAGACAAAACCAAAATATCACCGGGCCTAAATGGTATCCATCAAAGTGTTGTAAAGAAACTTGTTAGAAATATATGTCTTCCAACAAAAATAGATAACTTCTTAAGATCAGCCTTTTGTTCCAAAAAAAAAGCCCCTTGGAAAATATGAAATATTTTAAAAATGACTTCAAGTCTAGTAAATGATTATTGAATGTTAAGCATCAGCATGGCTTCTGCAGAGGATGGCCCTGTTTTGCTAAACTGTGAATGTATACCAAGTATACAGATGGGTGGTTTGTTTGGGCTTTCATAAGGCATATAGCATACAGGAAATACTTCTGAATAAACCTGCATTTAAAGAATAAGAAGGCAGGCCACCAGAGGTTCTGTTGAAGGAGGTTCTTGATACCAATTGTCCAGAAAAGAGTGGGAGCATGAGGCAGTTACACTCATGACCAGCATTGGTATCTTGCTATCCCTTGTGGCTATCCCAGGAAACTTTGCTGATGTACTTACTTACTAACATTTAAAGGATTACTTACATTTAATGGATTATGCCATTTGACTCTCTTTATAAGTCATTGAACAAATTCTTCAGCAATTAATGTATGTGTACTAAATATATACTCACCAACAAATAGGGTTGCCAGGTCTGCTTCAAAAAAATAGCGGACAAGCGGGGGGGGGGGGTTAAGTAGTAAAAAAATATTTTAAAAATTTACAATTAAATTATATATTTTCTTACAAACATTTTAATACGTATTGAAATAATCACTTCAAAACTTTACTTAAAATTCAAAACATCAAATATATTATAATAATACGTAAAATATTAAATTACATTTTACTTTGCTGTCGTGTGTATTTTTTATTTGACTGCGCAGCTTTGATCAATTCTTTGTGTTTAAGGAATAATTCTTTAATTTCAGTACAACATTGAGAAATATTAAAAAATATACAAAGTTCACTTCAAACTGATGGTACAAGCAGTCGGTTACATTCATCAGTCCACAAATTTCCCATGATGCTGAAAATTCGTTCAACGTTTGCATTTGATACCGGAATTGATGCACAATACTGGAACAGTTTCAGTAAACTCGGAGCTGGCTCTTTCTTGAAAAAGTACGTCCACTTATCAAGGGATGAATCGCCCTGCAGATGAACATAAACTTCTTCTAAGGCAGAAATTTCATCGAAGAGAGTGTTGGGTGGAAGTTCTTCTCGCCATGGTGATAATAACCAGATGTTCGTCATTTCTTCTAAAGTTGGAGGATTATTGTGATCAATTAGATTGAAACAACTTAGCGTCTCATTTACTGAATCGGTGAAATTATACCACTTTTCTAGGTACGCAATGGCTCTTTGATACACGTTGATGGCTTCTTTCTTGAACTTTTGCATGGCATTCTCAGGCAAATGTTTTTTACGTAAGGCAAATAAAACTTTCATTCCAAAAAAACTGCTCATCGTATTTTTTTTGCAAAGAATCACGCAGCTTACACATGATAATGTGAAGATCACATGCAAGAATTTTCTTGCTTTCCAGCTTCAGTAGGGTGTCTTGCATTATTGACATGAAGAAGTGCGTGAAATATAAATACAATTCTGAAATTGTTGGTTCATCGTCCTTTGCGAGTTCATTTTCCTGATCCGAAATAAGGTTCCAGATAACCTTATGGCACTCATCAGATCCAAGAGAAATAAAATACGATTTTAGAGGTATCCAATTTAAAAGAAGTCTTTCGACCGCTTTAAACAAACTTAACCAACGTGTTGGAACATGGCGCAAAACTTCATGGAATTCTGACTCGCAAAACCTACGTATCATTTCATCATAAAGCTTTTGAATAAAAAAAAAATGTCCACTATTTTGTGAAAAAAAATAGTGAACATAATGTGAAAAAAGTGGACTGTCCGCTCAAATAGTGGACACCTGGCAACCCTACGCAACAAATCAGAAATATAATTTCTACTATGAAAGAAAAAATGAATGTGCTAGAAATTTACATTAGCAATTTTTAAGAAGTCTTCCACCAAGATGGAGGAGGCTAATAAAAGTGTTCAGGACCAATGATTTATTTGAGGGAGAAGTTCCTTAAATAAAAACTAAACAATCTTTCATCAGACTGAATAAGAATTAGTATGGAAAAATGTAGAATTCTTCTGCATGGCATTCATTGCTCCTCTCTTGTTTGACAGTGAAAGTAGCTGACTTCAAAATTGATTTTACTGATAGCTGTACACAGTTTGTCCTAGTTTCCAAACAGAAAGAACAGTGCAAATATCAAAGGACAGCCTTAAACTGTGATTATGATTCCTATTTTAAAAGAAAAATATTATCAGGAAATAAAAAATAGTTTTGCTACATTTCATATTCATGTTGTCATGAGGAGGTTAGTTGATAAGGTATAATATTTAATAGGATTTGATTGTTACTTTGGTACAGCATCGTATTTTGCTCACTCTTCCACTTACTAATTTTGTTTTTCCACTTAGATGCCTTCTAAAGGATTGTCAATTTCATTCATTTGGATTTGTGATCAAGAGTGATACTTTTTAATATACAGTGCAAGCACAGTGCAAACTTACCAGTTTCTATTGCTTCTGTTTTTTTTAATACATTACATCTTTGTTGCTATTTTCTAATCATGGCAGTTATCCCTTTATGTTTCTTTACATGTATTACATCTTATTGCATTTCTGTAGAAAGACATATTTCCCATATTCTGAGCATTGGTGTTTAGGCATGGAAAATCATGAATTTTATTATTTTTCCTGACTTTTCACTATGTGATTTATTTAATTGATTCATTGATTGATTGTGTGACATCAATTCTTAGCAACCAGATAAACTTTCTCCTGAAGGATCTCTTCCTAACCCTGGACCTTCAGCTTTTCTAACAGTGCACCCATCCACTTTTCTCTTTTTCACTTTCCTTCCACCTTTCCCAGTATTACAGACTTCTCCAGAGAACTAGGTCTCTGTATCAGTGGTGGTATTCAGCCGGTTCTCTCCAGATCGCGCGAACCGATAGCGCCGACTGTGGGAGGCTCACCCAGACATATTGCTGGACTACTGCACATGCACGGAAGGACGTGCGCATGCGCAGAGGTGGCACATGTATACTCACATTTGCGAACCAGTAGGGAAGGTAAGTGAATCCCACCTCTGCTCTGTATAATATAGCCAAAGCATGATAATTTTAGGGTGATCATTTATGCCTCAAGATAAAACTAGATTAAATTTATACCTCAAGATGCCCCAGATGAAACCAGCATAGTTGCATAAAGAACTCTCTGACAAACTGAGGGACAAAAAGGACAAGTATAAAAAAGGAAAGGGGCACATAAGTAGCACAGAATACCAGTAAATAGTCCAAATCTGCAAGAATCGAATGAGGAAAGCTAAGGCTCAGGATGAACTACAACTTGCAACAAATGCCAAAAATAATGGGGGGGAAAGTATATTTCAATATATAAGGAACAAGAAGAAAATCAAATAAATGATCATTCCACTAATGAGAGAAGATGGCAAGAAGGTGACAGAAAGCAGGAAAAAAGTAGAACTGCTTAATTCCTTCTTTGCATCTATCCTCACACAAAAGGAAAAAATAGTCCAACCTATCAAAAGCAGCACCTTGGGAGAAAGCTGGAATGCAGGTCAAAATAGGCTAGAATTTGGTAAGAACACCTATCCACTCTAGATGAGTTTAAATCTCCAGGACCAGAATTTAAATCCCAGGGTTCTGAAGGAGCTGGCAGATGTGATTTCAGAACCGCTGAACAGAATCTTTCAGAGCTTCTGGAGCAGATGGGAACTGCCAGAGAACTAGAAAAGACCTGAGGTGGTTCCAATTTTCAAAAAGGGGAAACAGGTGGATCCAGGAAAGTCCACACCAATCAGCTTGACATCAGTACCCAGGAAAAGAGCCCTGGTGGCGCAGCAGACTAAAGCATTGTTATTAACATCAGCTGCCTGCAATTACTGCAAGTTCAAATCTCACCAGGCTCAAGGTTGACTCAGCCTTCCATCCTTTCTAAGGTAGGTAAAATGAGGACCCGGATTGTGGGGGCAATAAGCTGACTTTGTATAAATATACAAAAGTATGAAGGCTATTGCTTAACGCATTGTAAGCCGCCCTGAGTCTCCGGAGAAGGGCGGCATATAAATCAAATTTAAAAAAAAAATCTTGTAAAAGATAAGCAGCAGATTTGCAAGTACCTAGAGACAAGCAAAGCTATTACTGGAAGGCAACATGGGTTTATCAAAAACAAGTCACACCAGACAAATCTTATTCCCTTCTTTGGGACAAAGTGACTAACTTTTTGGATCAGGTAGTCCTTGACTTACAACATTTTGTTTAATGAATGTTCAAAGTTATAACACTGAAAAAAGTGACTTAGGACTGCTTTTCACACTTAAAATTGTTGCAGCATCCTCATGGTCACGTGATTGAAATTTAGATGTTTGGTAATTGGTTCATATTTATGATGGTTGCAGTGTCCTGGGATCATGTGATCATCCTTTGCGACCTTCTGATAAGCAAAGTCAATGGGGAAGCCAGATTCACTTAACAACCATGTTACTAACTTAACAACTGTGGTGGTTCATTTAACAACTATAATAATCAGAGTTCCAACTGATGCCCCAATTAAATCCTGAGCCTCAAGCCAAGCTTCAAAAGAAATCCAGTTATTTATTAGGAGTTTCATGTCAGCACAGACCAAGTGAAGCCTGTTAGGATATGGTTTGAGCCTAACAAGTTGTCCAAGCAATATATGTATTCTGTGATTTTAATATGAATATGTATTGTGTGACTTTAAAGTTTTCCTGCTGATTCATTGTAATGCTGAGTCATGCTGTAATTAGTTGTGAACGTATTTAAGAAAGGTACTATAACATATTCAGTTGATGATAAGCTACCATTGTGTGAGGAGTTGCAACCATTGTGCTATCATTGGTTGGATGGATCTGCTACCATCGTGGTTTGTGAACCAGAGTGAGTTTATTATTCTAACCAACTACTGTTTGTGTGGTAAGAAGATTTTTGTATCACTGGACTGATTTAACTGGCAAAGACTTGGATTGATTTAAAAGACTATGAGATTGTTTTTTCACTATAAAGTAAACTTTTGATAAACCAGTTTGCACATCTCTTATTCATTGCTCTCAGCAACGTTTCTCTGTGCTCTATACTCTGCTGGTTGGTAACACAATAACAATATCCTTAACAAAGCCAACTCTGACCTCACTTAATTCGCGTCCTGGCTCTGACCCTGTTTCCCCCTCCCCCCAAGGTGTGTCATCAGTCACATTCTCCAATGAAGCAATTTCACGGGTTGTAGAGGTCCCTCTCTCCGGCCACTGTGGGCCTGTGGATATGGCCTTTATGTGGCCAGCTGGAATGTGCTTTGTTTTAACTGAAGTGCAAGTTCCTCAGTGCAGCTGCGATGTACGATTCCCCATCCCCCTGCCTATGGCAACTCAAGAACAGGTCAGGAATGCTTCACGAGTTGACATTCAGCTTCCCTCATTTCCTGAAGGTGACCTGTGCAAGACAAAAACAGTTTGAGTACAGGTATAGATTTTAGGGCTGTGACCCCCCCGCAACCAGGGTTTGTTGGGTTGTCTTCATGGAATTTAGCTATGAGGCGGTCAGCTTGGATGTTTCTGCTCTTTACCCAAGATGCATCTAATAAGTGGTAGCCCTTCCACTTGATTAGGTATTGGAGCTGTCTCCTGTGCCACTTCGAGTTGAGGATGCATTGCACCCAGTGGTGAAATGTAAAATTTATTACTACTGATTCTGTGGGCATGACTTGGTGGGGGGTGGGGGGTAATGTGACTGAGTGGGTGTGGCCAACTTTTTTAAAAAATCTTTTAAAACCACTTTTTCTACAACCTCTTCGGCCGAAGAGGTTGTAAAAAAATGCTTTTAAAAACCTCTGACAATCAGGCAACTCAGCTGGGATCATCAGAGCCTTTTAAAAGCATTTTTAAAAGCATTTTAAAAATGCTTTTAAAAGCCTCTGACGATCCCAGCTGAGTTGCCTGATCATCAGAGGCTTTTTTTTCTTTTAAAAACATTTTTTCTACAACCTCTTCGGCCAAAGTGGTTGTAAAAAAATGCTTTTAAAAGCCTCTGACGATCCCAGCTGAGCTGCACGATCATTAGAGGCTTTTTTTTTACTTTTAAAAGCATTTTTTCGGCTGAAGAGGTTGTATAAAAAATGCTTTTAAAAAGAAAAAAAAGCCTCTGATGATCGCGCGACTCAGCTGGGCATGAGGGGGTGGGCAGGGATTTTTGCTACCAGTTCTCTGAACCACCTGCCGTCATCGCTACATTCGAACCAGATCCGGTTCGAACCGGGAGCATTTCATCCCGGTTGTACCTCATAATGGGTTTGGGCCCCTATAACCACGGCGCCCAGGGGCTCACATGGTAGTGGCCTCAGGGTCGACCCAACCATGGGTTTTAAAAGGCTGCCATGGAATACCAGGTGTGTCTTCCCTAGCAGTCGGGGCAATTTTAATTGCACCTTGACCATGTTGATAATCTTCACTATGGGGAATGGCCCCATGAACTTGGGTCCCAGCTTCTTGCTGGGGAGTTTTAACCTCAAGTATTTTGTGGAGAGATAGACCTTTCCCCCCAGCTGGAATGGCCATTGCAGGGCTCATTGTTTGTCTGCCTGTTTCTTATAGATCTGCGCCGCTTTAGCTAGCGCTTTCTTGACATTTTCCCATGCTGCTTTCAGTGTTGACAGCCAGTCTGTCAAGCTGACTGAGGAGTGGGGATTCCTTGGATATTCTGGCATTGGGACAAAGTCCATGCTACTCATTACTTTGAATGGAGTTAGTCCCGTGCTACTGTGAACAGCATTATTGTAAGCAACCTCAGTGAAAGGCAGGAGGTCCACCCAATTGGACTGCTGTTAGTTCACGTAAAACCTCAGGTACTGTTCTACCATGGCATTCAGTCTCTCTACCCACCCACCCCCCATTGGTGTAGATGTGCTTCAGGAACAGTTTGGCTACCTGGTGAGCTGAGGATAGTCTGCTGCAGGTTATGAAGTGTGCCTGCTTGGAGAATAAATCTATCACAGTCCAGATCACCGTGTTCCCCCCACTCTTTGGCAACTCCACTATAAAGTCCATTGCGATTTCCTCCCATGGCCTTGTTGGCTCTGCCACCGGTTGCAGCGATCCAGAGGGATTTCCTGGTTGCTTTTTCATCGTGGCACAGATGGTGCAACTTTTCACATAACTGTCCAAATCTTTCTTTATGTTGGGCCACCAGAATTGCCTCTGTGCTAAGTGAAAAGTCTTTAGGAAGCTGAAGTGGCCCACCGATTTGACGTCATGGCTCTTCTGGAGGATTAAGGTGCGTAGGGACTCTGGGACATAGAGTTTCGTCCCCTTCCACGCTATGTCCTCCCTTTTTGTCAAGATGTGTTGGTTGTCACAGAACCAGGGGTCTTCTAGCAGTTTGGTTTTGAGTTTCATGGTTAGATCGCTTGCAGGTCAGTCTTGCTGGTTGCAGCATTGTTGTCTGGTGGTCATTTGGGCGGCTATTTGAGTAGGGGGGATGATGGCATCTACTACCTCCTCCAGTTCACATTTGTACTGGAGCATGTGGGAGAGGGTATCAGCTAGGAAATTCCTCCCCCCGGGATGTGTTTAACATGAAATTTAATTGGTTGAATTATTGAGCCCAAAGGACCTGTTTGGGTGATAGTATTAGACCTGGAAGCCATCTTTTATATTTGGGCCTTCAGGCCTGCCACCTCTTCTTCTGTGGGAAAATGGGAGGGGGGATTGCACAGAGTGCAGATGATATGTATTCAAAATAATATTCCTTTCTCAGAGAATCAAGGATGCGGTGCCCTGGCACCTGAAGTTGGATGACTGGGAGGTGTCCTCAGTTTGGATGGGGGATGATTGGACCATGTGATGGACATAAGGGTGCTGGGCAGGGACTTGAACTTTCACTTGGGTGGGGAAAACCTGGAAGCTTTCAGTTTCGGGTTTTCCCAGGTGTGCCAATATGACATGTCTAATAAAAAGTAACTTTGAGGAAATCTAAGCCTTGGAGTTTTCTTTCATTGGGAGTGTTACTTGGAACCCTGACAGATAGTTTCAGTGGGGTCCTAAGGGCCTCCAGATCTCTATGGTCAGTCAAGACTTCAAACGGTTTCTCCTCCACTTCCAGCAGGTGGTGCCAGGTTAGCAGTGCCCATCTTATCGCAAAAGCCTCTTTTTCCCATGTGGCCCAACGCCTCTCTATGTCCGTGAATTTGCGGGAGGTGTAGGAGTAGGGGTATAGTTTTCCTTAGCTATTTCTTTGGAGTAGCACTTCTCCCACAGCCATGTTGCTGGCGTCTGCTTGGATAATGAAGGGTTGTTTGGGGGTAGGATACTTCAGTACCAGTTCCTTTGCAAAAAGTTCTTTTAGTATTTCAAATGCCTTTTGGCAGATTAGGTCCCATTGTAGGGGGCAGGGCTTCATTCCTGGCCCCCCTATCTTCAGGAGGTCTGTCATGGGTTTGGCAAGCTTCACGAAGGAGGGGATGAATTGCCTGTAAAAGTTTGTGAATCTTAGGAAGCTTTGTAGCTATCTGTGGGTATGAGGGGGCTGCCAGCTTAGGATGGCTTGTACTTTGGTTGGGTCCATTTCTATGCCCTCATTTGACACTCAGTATCCCAGGCAGTCTAGCCATGTGCAGTGAAATTCGCATTTTTGATTTGCTGCCAGAAGTTTTTCCAGTGCCTGGCGGACTAGGGGTATGTGGTCTTCCATGGTCTCAGCGTAGATGAGGATGTCATTCAGGTAGACAAGGACCCCTTTATAGAGGTGTTCAGGCAGCACCTCATTTAATAACTGCATAAACACCACCAAGGCCCCCTGCAGTCCGAAAGGCGTTACTTTGAATTGGAAGCTCTCTAGGGGGCAGTTGAATGCTGTTTTCTATTCATCTCCCTCCCTGATGTGGACTCAGTAGTATGCTTCTCTGAGGTCTAATTTAGTAAAGACTTTTCCCTTGGCTAGGTGAGGCAGCATGTCCTTCATGAGAGGGAGGGGGTATAGGTTGTGTACACATATGCAGTTTATTCCTATAAAATCCATGCATAATCTCATGGTTCCATCTTTTTTTTTCTTTGAATAGGACTGGGGTTGCGACCCATGGCTTGGGTGGCTCGATGAACCCCCTTGCTAGGTTTTTGTCTATGTATTTGCGCATTTCTTGCATTTCCCGGGGCGTCATGGCGTACAGTTTGGGTTTGGATAGTTTTGCCCCGGTGATGATTTTGATGGTACAGTCTATCTCGCAGTGGGGGGTAAGGCGTTGCACTCGGCCTCACTGAACACTTTTGCAAGGTCCTGATATTCTCCAGGGATCTGTTTGGCCTTTGGGGTTTTGTCAGAGGTGGCTGCCAATTGTTCTGATGGGGCCTTTGGGAGGGCTTTCCTGTGTGGGCAATGTTCCTGCTTGCTGGTGCAGAAGGGGTTGGGGCCCACTTGCTATCTTCAGCCTCTGGTTGCCCCCTTGCCACCAGATGGTCGCGCCCCACTTGTCTAGCCAGGAAAGCCCCAATATGACCGCACCTGTCATTTGGGGGGCTATTACAAATCATATTGCTTCCCGGTGGTTCACTAGCTCTAGCTTCACTGGTTCAGTCAGGTGGGTGGTGTAGGCTCCCCCCAATAGGGACCCATTGACCTGTTCGAACTTGGTCGGGTGGGCCTGTCTTTTTGCTCTAATTCCCAGTTTCAGGACCATGGTTAGGTTAAGCATCTAATGCAGCCTGAGTCTATTAGGGCTTGAAAAGTATCCTGGGTTCCTGTTTTTGGGGCTGTGGTGTGTATTGAGAAGATGAAGGGGTGGATTGGTTCACTCACCATTGGGTCATTTTCGCCTTTGTCCTCACTGTCATAGGGGTTCGGCAATTGTTCATCGTTTCCTAGAGTTCCCACCCCTTTGGCTGGGTGGGGAGGGACCTCTACAGCCTGGAGGGCTTTTCGGGATGTGTTGGCAGCATGCCAGGGGCCTCGTTCCTGGTCTTGCCCTGGGTGGTGGCTCTGCCTTCGGTTTCATAGCTGGGGTTGCACATGCCGATGCAATGTGACCTATCCCTCCGCATCTGTAGCATTTCAGCTGGCTTCATTGGAAAGTTGGTCTTGGGGCCGGTTGTGGTGCTGCGGCCTCCTGTCAGCCGGATGGTTTCCGGTCCGGTTGCTTTCTCATGTCATTGATGCGCAATCCGCCATCAATTTTTTATAGCTACTCAGAACCACTCAGAGAGTTGGTTTGGGATGTCCCGATAGGCGTTTACTTGGGCAATTTGCTTATCCAGGCTTGTTCTGAAAAAGTGAACTAATAGCCGTTCCGGCAAAGGGGGTAGCCTTCCCACGACTCTTCTAACTCACAGATGTGTTCCTTAATGAGTCGCCCTCTCTGCTTTAGGTTTCAGAGCTCATCCTCCGCATACTGATCCTCCTCCACCTCTTCAAGTCTGGCTTTGAATTCTTATAGGAAGTCATTGACATCTTGCAGATGGAGGGCTCTCCTCTTGTGGAGGGCTGCTAGCCATTCCTTTGCTTCTCCCTCTAGCCCCCTAGCGAAGGTATTCACCATGGCTCTGTGTGATGGGTAAACATGTCCGTAGCCCTCTAGGTGGACTCTAGCAGAGTCAAGGAATAGAGCCAGTTGATCTGAGTCCCCATCGAATTTCCCTCTGAATTGGGGCAGTTCGTTCAGCATTGCTCTACCCTCATCATGTTGGCCCCCATATGCCTGTGCTTGGTGTGTTTGGTGGCCTCTGTTGGCTCTAGTTTGTAGAGAAGGAAGGGGCTGTCTGCCTTGGGTAGCTTGCCTGTTCTGTGGGGGGGGCACCGGCTGCAGCCTTGGGCTCATTCTCTTTTTGGTGGGTGGAGAAGGGGGGCGATGTTCCCATCTGCTTCTCCTCACTTCAAAGACCTCAGTTGTAACCCTGTCTCTTTTGGGAGGCACAACGGCCCCTCATCACGAAGGGTGGCTTGGTCAAATTCCTCCCTCAGCTGCTCTATGGATCTCCCCAAGGGTTCCACCAGAGTTTTTGGGAGTCTGACCTGTTCTCAGTCCCACATCCATTTCACTATTCCTAGCTCACTCAGGGGTTTTCCCCAGCCCTCGGTGCTAGGGTGGGGGAACTAAGCCTCAGCTGCTTTAGGGACTTTTTTCCACCAATACTCATCCCTTATTGTTTCAGTCGCTGGGATGGGCATCTCGGCTGTCTCGGCTTTGATGGTCAGGGAGGGCTGCACTCTGGTTCTGATTGGGCTGCTGGGTCCTGGAAGTCCCTGGGTGGAGGCAAGTTCTGCCTCTTTTGATGAACCTGGATCATCGCCTGGAGCAGGCTCTCTTCGGATAGTCCACCCTCTTCCATGGTAGCCTCTCTCCATGCACCCCAGGTGTTGTGGAGTGACTGGAGAGCCTGGGGCTCAGGAGTCCTGGTTATTTTGATTAGTTTTGAGAGAGTTGGCTTGCTGTCAGGGTTCTAACCGATGCCCCAATTAAATCATGAGTCTCAAGCCAAGCTTCAAAAGAAATCCAGTTATTTATTAGGAGCTTCATGTCAGCACGGACCAAGTGAAGCCAACTCTGACCTCACTTAATTCACGTCCTGGCTCTGACCCCCCCCCCCAAGGTGTGTCCAATGAAGCAATTTCACGAGTTGTAGAGGTCCCTCTCTCCGGCCACCATGGGTCTGCGTGGATATGACCTTGATGTGGCTGGCTGGAATGTGCTTTGTTTTGACTGAAGTGCAAGTTCTTCAATACAGCTGTGATGTTTGATTCTCCATCCCCCTGCCTATGGCAACTCAAGTGCAGGTCAGGAATGCTTCACGAGTTGACAGTTGTACAATGAGGCAAAACTCACTTAATATATATCTCACTTAACAACAGAAATTTTGGGCTCAATTATGGTCATAAGTCAAAAACTACCTGTGCTTGGATTTCAGTAAAGTATTTGACAAAGTAGACCACATCCTACTTCTTGGTAAAATAGAACAATGTGGAATAGAAAGTACCACCACCAGATGGATTCACAGTTGGCTGATCAACTGCACTCAGCATGTAGTACTCAATGGAACTCCACCTACAGGGAGGGAAGCAGACAGTGGGATGCCTCAAGATTGTGTATTGGGCCCAGTGATCTTCAATATCTTCATAAATGATTTAGATGAGAGGATAGAAGGGGAGCTCATCAAATTTGCAGACAACACTAAGCTGGGGAAAATTGCTAACATATTGGAACATAGATTCAAAATTCAGAAGGATCTTGACAGATTTGAGCACTGGCCCTATCCATCAATAAGCAGTTCAGAGGTGTGAAAAATAAGGTCCTGCTCTTACTCAGGGGAAACCAAATTTACCGGTATAGAATAGGCCAGTGATGGCTAACCTTTTTGCCATCACATGCCAAAAGCATGGAGAGCATGGGGGGGTTGTGCGTGCGCGTGCCCATACCTGTAATTCAATAAGAGCTTTGGTGGCGCAGCAGACTAAAGTGCTGTTAAGTAGCACCAGCTGCCTGCAATTACTGCAAGTTCAAATCTCACCAGGCTCAAGGTTGACTCAGCCTTCCATCCTTTCAAGGTAGGTAAAATGAGGACCCGGATTGTGGGGGCAATAAGCTGACTTTGTAGAAAAAAGAACACCACTTAGGGGGGGCCGAAAGCCCTACTAAGCAGGTATATACAAAAGTATGAAGGCTATTGCTTAACACATTGTAAGCCGCCCTGAGTCTCCAGAAAAGAGCGGCATATAAATCGAACCATCAATCAATCAATCAATCAATCAATCAATCAATAATGCCCCACCCCTGCGCATGTGACACACACACCCCGGCGCTCCCCCCACTTTTGGCATGCAATGGCCCAGTAGGCCCGTTTTTTCGCCCTCCCCAGGCTCCAGAGGCTTTCTTGGAGCCTGGGGAGGGTGAAAACTGCCTTCCCCACCCCTATGGAGGCCCTCCGGAGGCCAGAAACAGCCCGTTTCCTGACTTCAGGTGGGCTCAGAAGGCCCGAAAACCAGTTGCCCGGCGCGTGCATGCACGCTGGGGTTGAGCTAGGGCAATGTTCACGTGCCCACAGATATGGCTCCACGTGCCACTTGTGGCACACATGCCACAGGTTTGCAATCACGGGAATAGGCAGTACATGGCTCAACAGCAGTAACTGTGAGGGGGATCTCAGTGTCCTAGTGAACTACCAGTTAAGTATGAGCCTGCAGTGTGCTGCAGCTGCTACAAAGACCAATGCAATCCTAGGTTTCATCTATAGAAGGATAGCATCAAGATCACAAGAGGTAATAGTACTGCTTTGTATTAGTAAGGCACACTTGGAATACTGCATCCATTTCTGGTCACCACAATGAAAAAAAGATGCTGCAGTCCTAGAAAGTGCAGAGAGGAGCAACAAAGATGATAAAGGATTGGGAGACCAAGTTGTACAAAGAAAGGGAACTTAATGAAGAGAAAGTTTAGGGGTGACATGATAGCTGTCTTCCAGTACATGAGGGGCAGTCAGAGAAGAAAGGATTGACTAATTCTCCAAAGCACCAGAGGTTAAGACAAGAAGCAATGAGTGGAAGCTCATTAAAGAGAGATCCAATCTAGAACTAAGGAGAAATTTCCTTAGTTCTTGACAGTGACTACTTTCAATCAATGGAACAGCTTGCCTCCCACAGTTGTGGGTGTTCTATTCCTGGAGGTATTCAGGAGAAGATTGGACAGCCATTTGTCCAGGATTGTATAAGGTCTCCTGTCTTGGGCAGTGGGTTACACCTGAAGACCTCCAAAGTCCCTTTCAGCCCTATTATTTTAAGAACTGTGGCTTGATTTGTTTGATGATCCATTCTTGGATATCCATAGCATTCTCAAGTGTCAGTACTCTTCCCAACTTCCTTCCTCAAAGTCCAGAGTGGTTTAATAGACTTCATTGAAATAACATCAATTTCTTCTACAGTGTGCACGTTTTTACTTGGAAGTCTAGCATTTTGCCACCCATTCAGGGTTGGACTGGAAGATCTACAAGGTCCCTTCCATCTCTGATATTCTGTATTTTGTATTTTCAAGATTTAGTTGAAAGCCCTCTTATTCAGATACATAATGCCTACCTTGAGACATAAACTTCTATCTTACTACTGCCAACATCTTTCATGTATTTGTTTATTAAAATCTGTCTTATCTAAGAAATGCATATCAATCTAACTATAGATAGTAAAATACCAACTTCTAAAATTACTTCTGCTAATCTGAGAAACTTGATTTTATATTTTTCTATTCAGTTTGTATCTCTTTATTCAGTGATAGGACCATTTAGAAGGGCAGTTAAGAAGCAAACTCTGGTGTGTCTCTATTGCTCTATTGCTCCAACGAAATCCAGAGATTACCCAAACTGCCCATTAAAATTAAAACTCACCCCATAAAATAACCAGGTTAACGGTTTGTCATGTTTGTTGTACTGTACTTACAGAGAAATTATTTTGGTTTTTAATCAGAAAAAAATGATTCAAACAACTTTGCTGATACCACTACAGCTCCTATTGAAAATTAAGCTCCTATCCATAAAATTAAGATGGACCAGTTCTATATCTAGATCAGATTTGTAGCCATTTTACAGCTCTCAGGCCAGATTCAGCCCTTTGATTATCCCTGTCCAGTCTGTGTGAGGTCAATCAGAATTTAGAAATCAAACGTAAATAAGATGTAACATATATTCTCCCAAGCTACTCTTAGCAGCTAATCACAGCCATATAATTTAACTGCTTTTTATAAAGCAATACAATTAACATTGAGCAGAATTAAGTTCAACCTATTGATTCAGGCCTCCACAACAGTCACAGTTTCTCAAGTGGCCCCTTAGGAAAATTAATTGCCCACCCCGATCTAGATGAAGATGTTTAAAAAAGGTAGGTGTGTTGAAATAAGGTAAAATAATCCCCACTGAGAGTAGCAGTTCCATTGAAGACTAATTGAAGGCTTTGTGGGTTCTTTAATTGTAATTCCCTGAAAAAAGTAAATATTCCACTGGCATCTAATTAATAACTTGGTTTGACCCTTCTGTTTAATATAAATTTGAAGGTGAGCCAATATTTAGTTGTATTGATTTAGAAAGTAAATTTGTTTCTGTTATATTATGCCCTAAGGGAAGGCAGAGTTCCTGAACATTTCTTCCTCTGCATTGTTTCCTGCTTCCTCTTCACGCCCTTCTGAAGTAATTAGTCACAATGCAGTGTCCCTCATGCAACATAAGCAGGACCAACCTTGCTAGGGGCAAAGAGGAATGACTACACACACACACACACACACACACACACACACACACACACACACACGATGGTGCAAAGAGGACACAGTCCTATTGCAAGCTTATGATGTTCACCCAAGTTCTTGGCAGGTACCTATATCTCATTACCAATTTTCCTTATTAGATTTTCAAAGATTGTTCCAAAACCAAGCATATTATAATTGATTAAACAACATGCATGGATTGTGTTTTAGTCAAAAGAGAGACAACCAATATAACATCAATGAAAAAGCATTGGTGATAATTGTGATCATAATAATAAACACCATCAAACCACGTTTGCCTATCCCAGGACCTTGGGAAAGACTCACTAGGTCAGTGATGGTTAACCTTTTTGGTGAAGGAAAGATCCTGCACCAACCTGAAAGCCAAAATGGGGGACGGGGGGGTGCGTGAGCCCCCCTGCACCCTATTTTGGGCCTGGAAAGCCTCCTGCACCCCCCATGCATGTGCCCCAAGCCCTGCGCATGTGTGCATGTGTCCCCCATGCGCCCCACCTCCCATGCATGTGTAGCAGAGATCCAAAGACCAGCTGGCCAGCAGGAGGCACGCGCGCATGCGCGGTAGAGCTGGGCTGGGGCAACAGCTGTTGTGCCTGCAGAGAGGGCTCTGCGTGCCATCTGTGGCACGTGTACCATAGGTTCACCATCATGGCACTAGGTGAACCAAAATGCCAATCCAGTCTAAACAACTGACTGACTGTGTAATGAACTGTTCTGCCCCAGCTCCGGAATCCCAAGGATTGTGACACACAACAACGGTCCTTATCAAAGTTATAATGTACCAAGAATAAATAAAGTCTGGCAAAGGTTGGCAACCAGCCCAGAAAACAAGATATGATAAGACACTCACTCTCCAAAATGCTCTGTAATAATTACACGTTGTTTCCAGCAAGAAATTACTAACTGTGTGCGACTTAAATAGGCTAAGGGAGTGGCCAATTATCCTCAAACCTTACTCTCAAGGAGACCTCCTCCTCCTGAGTAGCCACTCCTGCCTTTTGGCAGCCCTGCGTGCTCGAGTATTGAGGAGAGGCTCCTCCACTTCGCTCTCTCCACTTGAAGGAGCCTCTGGAGGTTCTGAAGGCCCTGGCTGAGTCTCTGCCTCTGGCACCACATCCTCTTCAATCTCCTCGCTGTCCGACGCAAGCGCCGGGTGCGCAGGCTGCTGGCACGACCCCACACCAGCCTCCTCGTCGTCAGGATCAGCCACAATCTGCGCAGGCCGCTGGCGGGCCACAACAATGAACCATAATAAGAATAGCACAAGTAGCATCAGCAACCTGTTCTATAGCCTCTTAACACACAGGGCAAGAAAATATTTGGAGAAGAGAAAAGTATTCACTTTTCTTTTCTTTTGAAAGATCCTGAGTGTTAAGACTAGGAAATGCATGAAGAAAAAATGTTTAAGAAATGGTTAAAATGGTATTGTAAAGTGGTAGACTGATCTTACTGGTCTTTTGTTATTTCATTTTTTTAAAAGACCTTTATCAGTACTTTTGTGGGATCACAAAGAAACATTATCTTTCTAGAAAAAAATGCCTTAACAATCAACATGCCATATTTCACAAAGATACAAGGTTTGCCTTGCTGGTCAGGCTAAAGCGCACCATGTTGTAAAGAAATTTAAGAATCGTGATAGGATTTGTAACTGGCTGACAAACCGTACTCAATGAGTAGTCCTTAATGATACTGCATCTACATGAAGGGAAGTAAGTAGTGGGATACCACAAGGTTCCGTCTTAGGCCCGGTACTCATCAATATCTTCATAAATGACTTAGATGAGGGAACAGAAGGGGAACTGATCAAATTTGCAGATGACACTAAGCTGGCAGGAACAGCCAACACCCCAGAGGACAAGCTCATGATCCATGACAGACTTGAACAATGGGCCCTATCCAACAAAATGAAATTTAATGTGGAGAAAAGCAAAGTTTTACACTTAGGCAGGAAAAACCAAAGATACAAGTACAGATTAGGCGAAACAGTAACTGTGAGACGGACTTTCGAGTCTTAGTGGATGATTACTTAAATATGAGCCAGCAGTGTGCGGCAGCAGCCAAAAAAGCTAATACAATCCTTGGTTGTATAAACAAAGGCAGAGAATCTTTATAAAAAGTTAGTAACACCACATTTGGTTACCACATTACAAAAAAGATGTTAAGACTTTGGAAAAACTGCAGAGACAAATGAAGAAAAACAAATGAAGAAGGGTTGCAGGAATTGGGTATGGCTGGTCTAGAGAAAAGAAGGACTAAAAGTGACATCATAGCTATATTCCAGTATTTGAGGGGCTGCCACAAAGAATAGATGGTCAACTTATTTTGCAAAGCACCAGAAGGCAAGACAAGAAACAATGGATGGAAACTAATCAAGGAGAGAAGCAACATGGAATTAAGGAGAAACCTAAGTGACAACAATTAACCAGTGGAACAGCTTACCTTCAGAAGTTGTGGATGCTTCACCACTGGAGGTTTTTAAGAAGAGACTGGGCAGCCACTTGTCTGCAGTGGCATAGGGTTTCCTGCTTGAGCAGGGTGTTGGACTAGGAAGACCTCCAAGGTCCTTTCCAGCTCCATTCGGACTGATTGATCTGTTAAAGAATTCTAGGAACTGCCATGTTTTGTTTTATATTTTCTGGAATTAATGTTCATATTCTTGTGTCTCCTACCAATATGATATAAAAGAAGTGACTGTCTTTTGTGTGGGATAGACGGTTCCTGTCTATTCCTTATTTTGCCAATCCATTCTGGTACCAGGCTGTTTGCTTTTGAGCATATGAGAATTTATTCTCATAGCACCGTGATGGCGAACCTGTGCAGAGCTGTCTCTGCAGGCACGCCAGCCGTCACCCCAGCCCAGCTCCACCGTGCATGCGTGCATGCCTCCCACCAGCCAGCTAGTCTTTGGGTCTCTGCCGCACATGTGTGGGAGTAGGATGCATGGGGGGCATGCACGCACATGTGTGAGAGGTGCAGGTTGGTGCAGAATGCTTTCCAGGCCCAAAATGGGGTGCGGGGGGCTTCGCGCAGCCCCCCACACTCCATTTTGGCTTCCAGGTTGGTGCAGGAAGCTTTCCAGGCCCAAAAGGGGGCGCCGGGGGTAGGCCCCCCCGTGCATCCTCTGATCATTTGAACATTGAAAATGAGGAAGAAATCATTCTTGGCTAACTGCTGGATCCTACTGCCCAATCATAGGAAACTCCTATATGCTGAAGCCTCTTGGCCTAAGGGCAAGTTATTTGCTCAGTGGCTTTTAAAAGATGTCAGCAAAATGACAAAAACATCACTGTTGGTTACAATTCATTTCAAAGAACCTAAAGGATTTGGGAGAAAATAGGTCACATGCACTTCATCTCACGTCACATGCTTCCTATTGAGAGGCCAATGAGGTTTTTAGACCTCTATACATTTGAACAAGATAATTTTATCCATTCACATTTTCATCTTTTCTCAATATGAAAAGAGTGACCATCTGTTTGAAACCCACATCAATCTAAATAATTTCTAAAGCAGCTTTTCCTTTTGGAGGTAAGAAGATTGCATATACTGTTTTGATAGAATATGGTGGTTGTTGATGCTTCTCTTAAAAAGAGTGAAATATGTGTCTTATTAGGGAGTATGAAAAGATGAATCCTAAATTCTAAAAGGTATTCTAAATATTTTTTTCAAAATTTTAATGGCAGGAAATCTAAAACAAGGTATATTTAAAAGAAAACAGAAAATATTTAATTGAAATACTTTAAGTAAATAAATGTCATTCTTTCTACTTGCATTTTGGTATAATAGTTTGCATGTCCATGCATACCCACCTTTGTATTCAGTTCCTTCACGGATTTAATAATATGGTATATTAAGTTTAAATTAATGGGGATACAATACTTTCTCAACATGTTTTCATATATGATTAAGTATAGTTAACCTAAACATAGAAAGCATATTATTGTAAATTATATATCATTTATCAAAACTGATAAAAATAAGAAGTTATGAAACAAAATCTAAACAAAATTATAACAGAAAGCTACAATATATTGCTATATATACATGTGGAGACTAATAGCATTTTATTTGTTCTCTAAATCTCCTTTATGAGAGAAAACATGCCAGTTAGTACTAAAGGAGGCGGGATTGTTTTTTAAAAATTGCCTGATCAAGTCAAATTACATTTCAAAAACTACAGTCATGATATCAGTTTGATAATAGGTATTTGTTTTAATATCTCACAAGAGCTACCTGAAAAATCTGAAATGAGGGTAATGTTGATTTCAATGAATACGCAAATAATTTTAGAGTAATTGTTTTGTGAAGTGTGCTGGAAATTAATATATCAAATTTCAGTTATGTATTTTCTCTGACATTTCCTTTACTTCATTAATTTTTACTCATTTTTATTGTTACACAGTTATCTTAAATAAATTTAATGTTATGTATCCTATAAAATTTAGATACGTAGCAGTTATATTATCAGAATAATGTTAAACAAAGATTAAAATTGGTGATAAGTTTAACTTAATTTTTACTTAAATGTTAAATTTATAGAAATTGTAATATGGGGAGATAAGTATTTTAGATAGATGATAGATAGATAGATAGATAGATAGATAGATAGATAGATAGATAGAAAGATAGATATTCTATTTATTATCAAAATCATACTTCAATAATAGATATAGATATTTATACTATCAAAATCATAATCTGTTCTATCAGTTAAAGCCTTAATATAGTTAAGACAGTTGATATTAAAATATCATACAACAAATTAATCTGAACCAAACATTATAAAGAAATGCTCGAGCTGCATATGCTCATTCCCCTGTTTCAGTGAAGCATCAGAATTATAAGATACACAAAATACAATACTAATTAATCTTATTAGTTCTTATTACTTAATAACTGGAATTAGGACTTTAGCATTAAATTAATTATAAATACAAAGATTCCATTTTCCCCCAAATCAATTGTATATCTAAACTGTTTGAACGTTATTTGTTTCTTGGAGCAAACTATACTCTTGAGATTCTATAAAATCAGAGAAACATGTATTAAATTCCTTTGCCTTAATCTGGATTCAGATTGATTGAGTTTAAGATTAATTCCTTGTCAGTATGGTTAAAGTATCAGTTTAAAGAATATGTTAAACATCTGGGTGAAATATTAGAAACAAAGCTGGGGTTTATTTGTATCAGTGCTAGTGCAAAAATAAAATGAGAAGTTTCTTGAAGTTCAAATAGAAAACGGCATCCATATCTTATTCATTTAATATCAATTTTTTAATAGAATAAAATAGAGATGGAACAGAGATGGAAACAGAAATATTTCCTATTGTCAAATCTGCTGGAACACCTACAGACTAATTCACATTATAATTGCAAAGGAAAATATGAAACGTTTTCATTCCTGAGTGTAATTAAGTTAATGGCATTTTAATTATTTTGCAGAAGAATCAATATCAGAATATGGCAGATAAGTATAATAAATAGTCTCAAACATTTACTATTCAAGTTTTTCAAACTCTAAATACAATTTTTGAATAGCATATAGAGACATAGAAAATATGGAAATCATATACTTATAAAACATCTCTATAAATAAACACTGGTGCGCTAAGAATATGGCAGCATTGAGGGAGAACTCTGGAGATTAATCTGACAGGTGGGGTGCAGACTTTTCATTTCAGATTTTGGAGGCTAGTTGCATGAAGGGTAGGGTATCTTAGAAATATCTAAAGGCAATCCCTGGTGTAGATAGCATTTACACACATCTTTTGAAATATTTAAATAATAATAATAGGATAATTTGTTATAATAATTTTCATTGTATATCTTAAATTAAAACAGTGATATAACAATCATATTCTCCCCCCTTCTCTGAATACATATGCACACATGCACCACACCCACATATGCACATATTTGTCTTTAGATAAAGAGGAATTTTCACTTCTAGGTCACAGAACCTACAAACTGTTAATAATAAGAGTCCTTATATGTTCATATGGAGTGATGTTGGTGGGTATTGTGAGAGTAGCCCTGGAGCTGGTTGTTTTAAGTTGGCTATGCTGAGGATGGCTGGGACTGATTGCCTTGCCTGGGTCCCTGGAGGATTCTTTCAGCCAGGAAGGGAATTAGGCAAATGTTCCTGAGAATAGTTCCTGCCATCCACTTTCCTGAGCTTCAGTTTCTTAGTTTTTGATTTCTTTAAAAAACAACAACAATGAAATCTTATCTAGTGGAGATGGAGGCGGCGAAGCATTCTTACTTCTCCGCCCTCATCACATCTGCAGATAATCGCCCGGCCGCCTTGTTTAGGGTGTCACGCTCCCTTTTGAATCGGGAAGCGGGGGATGACCCTCTACGGGGGCAGGCTGAGGAGTATAGTCAGCATCTGCTGGACAAGATCGCTCAGATTCAGGACGGTCTGGACTCTGACTGGGCAGGGTCAGATGAGGGAGAGACGATGGATCTTGTCATCTGGGAGGAGTTCGATCCTGTTACCCCTGAGGAAGTGGACAGGATCATGGGGAAGCTGAGTGCTACCACACGTTTGTTGGACCCGTGTCTCTCCTGGCTTGTTTACGCAGCTTGGGAGGTTACACGTGACTGGATCCGGGCAGTGATTACTGCATTCCTGGGTGAGGGTAGCTTCCCTGCCGCCTTGAAGGAGGTGGTGGTGAGGCCCCTCCTCAAGAAACCTGTCCTGGATTCAGCTATTTTGGACAACTTTCATCCTGTCTCCAATCTTCGCTTTATTGCAAAGGTTGTTGAGAGTGTGGTGGCACGGCAGCTCCTGTTGGTCCTGGAGGAAGCAGATTACCTAGATCCGTACCAGTCGGGTTTCAGGCCTGGATACAGCACAGAGACAGCATTGGTCGCGCTGGTGGATGATCTCTGGAGGGCCCTGTCTTGGTCCTATTGGATCTCTCGGTGGCCTTCGATACCATCGACCATGGTATCTTGCTGCGACGCCTTGAGGGGTTGGGAGTGGGGGGCATTGTTTTACAGTGGTTCTCCTCCTACCTCTCGGGGCATTCGCAGGCGGTGTTGGCGGGGGGGCAGAGATCGGCCCCGAGGCCCTTCACTTGTGGGGTGCCCCAGGGGTCAGTCCTCTCTCCCCTTCTGTTCAACATCTATATGAGGCCGCTGGGGGAGATCATCTGTGGTTTTGGGGTGAGGTATCATCAGTATGCTGATGATACCCAGCTTTTTATATCCATCCCGAACCAGCCCAGTGATGCCCTCGACGTGATGTCCTGGTGCCTGGAAGCGGTGCGGACCTGGATGGGGAGAAACAGGCTTTGGCTCAACCCTGCCAAGACCGAGTGGCTGTGGGTACTGGCATCTTGGTTCGAACAAGATATTCCACCTTTGGTTATAGGGGGTGAGGTGTTTCCCCCTGTCGATAGGGTGCGCAACCTGGGCATCCTCCTGGATTCACGGTTAAATTTGAAAGATCATGTAACGACCGTGACCAGGGGGGCATTTGCCCAGGTTCGCCTGGTGCGCCAGTTGCGCCCCTACTTGGACCAAGATGCCTTACACACGGTCACTCATGCGCTTGTCACCTCTCGTATTGACTACTGCAATGCTCTCTACATGGGGCTGCCCCTGAAGACCACTCAGAGGCTTCAGCTGGTGCAGAATGTGGCCACATGGGTAGTGATGGGAGTGTCCTGACACTCCCATGTTACACCTCTCCTGCACGACTTGCATTGGCTGCCAGTTGCCCTCCGGGTGAGATTCAAGGTGCTGGTGATTACCTATAAAGCCCTACATGGCCTAGGTCCGGGATATTTGGCGGACCATCTGCAGCCAGCAACAGCTTCCCATCACCCGGTGCACTCCCACAGGGAGGGCATAATCAGGGTGCCGTCGGCCAGACAGTGTCAGCTGGCGACCCCGAGGGAGAGAGCTTTCTCTGTGGGCATACCCGCTCTTTGGAATCAACTCCCTCTGGAGCTCCGGGTGGCCCCCAACCTTCGCTCTTTCTGCCATGGGCTGAAAACTTGGCTATTTCACCTGGCCGCCTTGGACTGATGGGGGTTTTAATCTGGGTTTTATTGAATTTCTTAATTTTAACTTGGACTTCTGTTTTAATGATTTGTCTGTTCTGTTTTAATTGTTGTGAGCCGCCCTGAGTCCTGTGGAGATAGGGCGGCATACAAGTCCCAACAAATAAATAAATAAATAAATTTCCTCCTGGAAAATCTAGTAGAGTAAGTTGTTTATCCCCTCTCTCAGAAATTATCATTCCTGCCCCCTTCTTGCTGATGTAGCACTGCTGGAGCACTCCAAGCATTTCATATCCATTGATTTGTTGGTTTTTCTTCCAGTGCTCCAGCATGCAGATCAATATACAGACCTCAGGCACAGGTCTGAATTGAGCAGACATCTTAAAGCAAAGGGATCTTTTGATAATGAAAGATGGATTCATGGCAAACATGGGTTCCAGCAAAAAATTAAACCCAATTCTAGCAGATCAAGTGAGTCTTTTAGCCATGACCAGCACCATTATCAAAAAATATGTTATCTAGACAGGGCTTACAGCTTGCTCCGTGCTCTAAGACACACACAAGTTCAAATGGTTTGTGCAGGGTGAATGACAATGAAGTTTGTCCAGATGCTCACAGCAAATTTCATTTAGACACAAAGCAAATTTTAATAGTAACAAATACACATACAATTATATCATCAAAGGAAATTACATTATCAGTTGACTGAATCTTCATTGTTTTTTTACTCTATACATACTTAATTCAGTGAATCAATGGCACAGTGGTTTTCTTCAGCCAGTTGATACATGCTTTGCTTATTTTACGTACATTTCTGTGTCTTATTGAAACGTATATACAATCCTATACCAAAAGAAGCTCTCTGAAATGAATGGTAGCTAAGCAGAATTAATTGTGCTTTGGATAACTACTAAAAAGCAGGTTATTTTAAAACTCAAAGACTCACTAGGATTTTAATTCAGCTTGAGACTTAGGTGAAGTGTTAGGTGACACTTTTAGAGATGGCTATATGGAAGTCAAATATTTGAAGGGTACATACTGATTACTGATGTCTGTTAAAATCTGGAAGGTGGACTATTTATCTAAATATCAATATGATTTAGGTGACATAAATACATACATATGCCCCAAATTCACTTCAGCAATATAATTTAGAAAAAATATTAGGTCTTGTTTTGCTACTTCAAATCAGTCAAAGATCTGCCTTGTGCCATTCTCTGATATCAAATACTTTTTGTTAGTTTTATAGGTACCTTTTCTCCAAAGTTTAAAGCAACTTACTTGGGTATCTTCATTTTATCCCCATAATGTGATGAGCCAGTTTGGTCAAGTGGTTAAGGCACCAGGCAAGAAAATAGGAGGCCATGAGTTCAAGTCCCTTCTTAGCAATGAAAACCAGCTGGGTGATTTTGGGCCAGTCATTCTGTCCTCAGCTCAATCTACCTCTCACAGCATTGTTGTTGTCAGGAAAACAGGAGGAGGAAAGTGTGTTGAATATGTTCGCCACTTTGAGTTATTTGTAAAAAAATAATGAAGATATTAAATAAAAAGAATCTATGAGGTAGGCTGAATTAACAAGAAATTATAATATGGCTGAGAGTAGACTAGCACCTGGGTCTGCCCAATCTTTTTCTAACACCACTCTGGCTTATTGACAACTTTAATTTGTAGCAAGAGGAAGGAGACAGAATATGTGTGCTAATCCCACTGGCCTTGCTTCCTATTGTAATTCTGGAAGCTATTTCAAAATGAAGAAGAAATTTGTTTAGTTTGCATTTGAAGAAGATAATTTGAGCCAATACATGAGCAAAAACTTAGCGATCATTCAAAAATCAAATTTCTCTGGCATTTTTGATGTACACTAATTTACCTATTAAAATGTTTAAAATATGTTAGAGGCAAAAATTGTATAAAATACATATATGAATGAAAGCAATATAAAATAGTGCATTGTGTTAAGGAAATTATTTGGAAAAGGAGATGTGTTAGAAATAAAATATAATTATTAAGGAAATAAACTTAAAACATTAAAAATTGCATATCAAAACATTCATTGTAATAGCACATGACATATTTTCAAATCATCCAGGTCAGGTTACAATGATAATAATCTCTAGATGTTTTAAAATGTAACCTATTGACACAAATTTATGTTGTGGTCATAAATGGCATGGATTATTAAATAGAGAGCTATATCTTGATTACTTTCACAGAGCACATGCATTCAAATGCAACATTACGTTTCAAAAGATTAAATACAAAGCAAATCTGCAAATGAAATGAGGCCATTGAGATTGCTTTGCTCTTGGACTGAGAGGATTTGAGGAACAGGACTAGATCAACAGATTGAAGGTGGGGTTGATTATTCTAGCGATGCTCTGCCTAGGATTAAAGCAACAGCCATGAATGATTTCAGAATAAATAAGAGAGACTCTCAGATGTGATAGCCACTGATTGACTGCACAATTATGTTCTGATAATATAAAGGTAATAGGGATTGCGTTACATATGAAATACAACTTGTTCAGCTGTCCTAGCAAATGGACAGCTTGCTGGGGTGCATAGGAAAAATGACACTCCATTTTGCATGTACAAATTGCAGAGAAAATATGGATATTTTTAAAAAATCCAGAACAGTGATTTCAAGCATGATCTATGGCAGATTATATACAAGGAAAAATTACAACTGCATTATCTTCACTGAAGGCAAACACAATCTGGGGGAGAGGCCTGGCAAAAGTACAAATTGCTGCAATATTGGGAATCTGAAATGTATGGCATGATAGTGTTCAAGAGAAATTTCCATTCTGTTGGACCTCACAATAATAGATTCGCAGCTGGAGGGAGGGAATTGCAGCCCAAGGCTCTTGCTGTCCTAGGCACTGAGGAGGTCATGAAAATAAAATATACTGTTACATACAAACATAATTTATTTTTAGATGTATTTGCTAGAATCCATATGTAGTCATGTGGAATCAATGGAATCCTGAATCCTTAGCCTGAATCCATTGCTATAACTATTAGAACATACTATAATTGAAGAACAGGAAAACAGTTTCTAAAGGTATTTCAGATGCCTATGGCCTTATAGTTTGATCAGGGAGTGGGACATTCCCCTTCCCCTTCTCTGTTCTTGGCTCCCCTGCTCAAAATGTCCCACAGAAGTGCCATATCATAGCTCACTCTCAGTTGAGTGAACTTGAGTCACATGAACTGACTGCCTGGTCTGTTATCACCCTTTCATTAAGGTCAATACGTTGTCCAGGTATTTCTTGAACCCTTTCTTTAATAGTTTTTACACAGTTCCATAGTGAGTCATAATTAGCTTGGTCCAGGAACGTTGTCATGGTTGTAGCTATCTGGCATTGAAATTAGGGTTCACCAGATCTCAATTCCAAATTATGACTTCACAGTTAGGACTCATCACTACAGTAGTATTATATGTAATAATTGACTTATAGTAGGGTTTATGAGGAATTATGAGGTTTTCTTTCTACTTAAAAAAATACAGTCTTCACATGCTGGTATTTAAGCAGCATTTCTAAGTACTGTAAAAACATAAAATACCTAGAGAGATTTGACCCAGGTGTATTCCTTTCAAAACAAATCACTGTGTATTCAAAATCAAGTTCCCCAATTCTGGCTGAAAGTACTGTATACAGATTAGACAAGATTCCATTATAAGACTTCAAAAACTCTTGGATCCAAAATAGATTATAGAATTAGTTTGGGTGAACCTCTGAATTCATAACACAACTTCATGAATAGATATAATTGAGAGTAGTGTTATGACTCTGGATAAGATACAGAGTGAAAGATGTCTTCACTTGTCTGCTGTGGTATCTGCTTGAAAATCCTAAAATCTGTGGTTAAATCTTTAGCATTATTTTACTAAGAATAAGTACAATATTAAGATGATTACAGCTCTTGCATTACTATTATTATAACTCTGTTTTTCTAATTTTGCTGCTTTATGCTGTCTTGCAAAGGCAGCAATAATAATAAATCAAAGCAAATAGAAGGACGTGTGCTTTTTTCCATTTTTTGGAAAATTGTCCTTTTCTAGAAATCAGGGCTGTGTGGAAACAGATCGATAGATGCTTGTCATGCTAGTGGACAGCTTTTAGATGTTTGCTTTAGTGGGATTCTATCTTCCTTTTGCCTTGTCCAACTTTTTGGTAATGACTTGCATAGTACTATAAATACCCCTCTTCTTGGAGGGAGGAATTGCCTTGATTTGGCCCCTTCTCCTTAACATTGGCTTGTGAGAGAGACAAGCCCTTATAGGGCACAACAACAGCAATAATAGTAATAATAATTTTAAAACAACAAGGAACATTAAATAGTGTGACATTGCTTATTAGTGACAGTACCCTTGAGGCCACACCAACTTTTTCTCCTTTTGAGGAGTTGAAACAAAAGTATTTCTTTTTCTTGAAAATCAATAAGTAAAAGGAATTTACTTTTTACCTTAGTCAAATACACAAACATTGATTAACAGGATGGAATAAGGCATTTGGTGTTCATAAAAACATAACGCAACTCAATCTCTCAGAATGTGTAATGGGTGATCAGGCACAGAATGTGTTGGGAAGGATATGAGACTCAAATAGCTTGAGAGGGTACCAATATACATAAATGGAGTTAGCACAAAAACTTCTGATACAAAAAGGCAAATTTCTAACTAATCCCTAATCTTACATAGAAGGCATCCTTCAGTTTTAGGATATTTCTTAGCTTCTCTCTTAATTAAGACATGTACCACTAGTTAAAAAAATTAATCAGAATAAATCTTTAATTGTAAGCTGATAAATGGGTTCAGAATGCCTGGTTCCTGGCCTGACACCTCATCTCCTTTCTAAGGTACCCCTTAGAATGGGAAAAAAAAAACAAAATCTCACAGGACAGACACTCTGCTGACAATTGGCTCAGTAGGAAGCAGTACTGCTCAGACAGATATATATATTCTAATAGAATATTTTGCACTTTGATGCTGAAATTTTGCACAAAGAGCAACATTTTTAAAACAACATTTTCTCCATTACAACAATAGCAATTTTTATTTTCAATTTAAAAAATGAATAATACAATATTATTTTTCAATTGGGGGGGGATTATAATAGTCATCTACTGAGTTTCTGCTGAAGAAACTCCCACCCATTTTATTTTCTTGCATTGGAATGAGATAAGAAGTTTGAAAGAAGGCTGCCCTTTTTAAATATAAAATACAGAATCAAACTAGATTTGATGGAGTAACTTGCTTTTTGCATTCTACTTGCTTTTTTTTTTTAGCCCTATAAAGAAATCCTTTCTGGGGGCTTGAGAGCCTGAATGTTCATTTGAGACCATTCTTATAGATCATCTCTTAATTAAAATGCATCAGAATAAGACCCAAATCTTGAAATGACATATTCAGAATATACCTAGAGCAGATAAAAAAAAAAATTCCAACATTTTCCAACTCTTTTGAATATTTACAGTGATACAGATAAATTGAGCTCCTTCAGACAACTGAAAGCAACTTGGAATGATCTAGAACCTGGGTTCCACTCAATGCTAAATTAGAAGATTTAGAAATCTAAATCTCTCCTATTGACTGTCATATGAAATTCCCAAGTGTTTTACAATCCTTCTTTTGCTTTTTGTCAGATTAGATGAAATTTGCAGCCCTAGAGGAGCACAGAGATAGATACCAATACCTAGATCCAACTCACTTCCATGTGGACTAATATAGAATGAAAATAAAACAAAGAAAGAAAGCACAGTTTATGTATAGCCTGTTTCTGGGTAGAGAGATTACACCTAACATACTGTCATGAGTTTCACTTGGTGGTGAACATATGTGGAACATTTTAAAAAGCATGAATCAAAAGTTTCCCTTATCTGAGTGATAAAACTTGTGAAGGTCTGAACTATTGGAAGAAATTTGAATGTCTGCTTTTCCAAAATGGATATGATAATTCTTCCCTAGGGTATAAGGCCAGTAGATCATTATGAGCAATTATTGAAATGCAAACTCTATTTTGCCTCCTTGTTATTTAATTGTTATATTAATTTATACATCAAAGTCTTATCAAATATCCTCCCTGCTGCCCAATTTGCCTAAGAACCTGTTCCCTGAAAATTGACATACAGATGATACTTCATAACTTTTATTGAAATAAGGAAAGTCTTGCAAACGCTCAGTATTGAGGAAGAATTGCTCACCATCAAAAAAATGAAACATACAAATTAATAGAATATTAAATATCCATTACATTAAATCTAGACACATAATCTGTATTATGAATTTGAAATTAGAATACAGGTCATGGCATGTTGCTGTATGAAAAGGAATTTAATGTCTGATTCAAATCACCTCATCAATATATATTGTCAATATGAAGATATGAAAAACAATTACAATTTTATTGAGGCAATTTAAATTCAGGAGAGGTAGATATTGATAATCCATTCTGACAATTAAAAAAAATTACCTCCTGCATCTGATATTTCTTTTTAACAATCAATGTAGAGTTTCTTCTGATGAAAGTTGAAACTGCTCTTGCATGTTTATAGTTGCCATTTTCATACACAATTCTCACGTGAGTTTTTGATAAAGGTTAAGGAGACTATGAGTCTCTTGCAAAAAGTACAATTTCATTTCTGATTGATATTCATATTTTTGTCAGTACTTGTCTACATATAGTTTGAAACCTCAAGGTTACAAAGGAGATTGTAATTGAATATTATCAATTTTAAAACAATGAGCAAGAAGACAGAAAAATAAATCCATTCATGCTTTGGCAAAATATCAGTCCCCGCTTCCCCAACAAGTGAGAACAATGGGATAAGAAAACTTAAATATAATTAAAAATAAAATCTAAGAATTCTGATGAGCAGTAGTCAAAGATTCTGCAGTACATATTTAATGCTCCCTATGCATAATATTTGGGTAATTATTAATGTACGTATTACATGAATAAATAGGAAGAAGAAAAATTCTGATTGATTTATTAAAGTATATAACTCATTAAAGTATATAACTTAGAACAAAAGCAATACAAAAAGTCCTTCATTTATGAGCATTCATTTAGCAACCATTCAAAGTTATGATGGTGCTGAAAAAGTGACTTACAAAAGTTCTCATATAAATTATTGTTGCAACATCCCGTGGTCATGTGATCAAAATTTGGGCACTTGGTAACTGGTATGTCTTTACAATGATTGCATAGTCTTGGATTCATGTGGCTGCTATTCACAACTTTCTCAACCAGAGAAAGTCAGTGGAAGAAGCCAGATTCGCTTAATGACTGCATGATTCATCTAATGACCATATGATCTGCTTAACAACTGCAGCAAAATGGACATGAAATTGGGAACAGCTCACTTAACAACTGCCTCACTTAGCAACATAAGTTCCTTTCAATTATGGTCATATGTTGAGGACTAACTGTAAAGAGCAACGGGATAGGGAAGAAATGGGGAGAAAGAAAATAAAGTGTGACTGCAAAAGAAATTGTAATCTTTTTATGCAGCTAAAAACATTCAGCTGCCACAAGCAATTGTTTATTTAGGAACTAGATATAAAAATGTTCAGCAGTCTAAATACAAATGTGGCAGAATAAGTCACAATAACATGATTTTTTTAAAAAAATCTTACTTTCCTATAAAATAACTTCGAAAGACTCTGAAAGAGATAAGTTATTATTCATTTTCCACCTGATTATGAATTTTTTTTTAGATAGATGTAGAATAGGGGTGTCAAACTCAAGGCCTGGGGGCCGGATCCAGCCAGCGGGGTACTTAGATCTGGCCCGCAGGGCCACCCTGGAAACAGTGAAGGACCGGCCCACAGTGCTTCTGCCTGAGCTCTGTTTTTAGCTGCCACGGCCTCCTGCAACCCTCTGCCAGTGAAAACGGAGTTACTGTGCAGCCCTCCCGAGCTCCGTTTTCACTGGCAGAGGGTTGCAGAAGGCTGTGGCAGCTGAAAACAGAGCTCAGGAGCCTGTTTTCGCTGGCAGAGTGCTTGGGCCACCACAGGTGTCCCCAACAGCTGACCCTGGCCACGGCCACCACGGCCTCCTGAGTCAAACATAACCCTGATGCAGCCCTCAATGAAACACCCCTAATGTAGAACAAAAATAGATGGAACCTTGATGAGCTACTGAAAGATTGTTTTCTCAAGCAATGATATTTTAAACCTCTTTCTACATTTTTGAACTTCCTTGGTATACTAAGGAATGACTCTTTTGAGTATTTTTATTTTTCTACTGCAATAAAGCACAAATAGACTTTTTTACTGAAAGTAAAATGTCATTTCTCAAAGTCCAAGGAAATTCTCAGTGAATGCCTAAAACAACTTACCAATATGAAAATGAGAATCTAGAATTTCATGAGAGATCTTAAATCTACTGATAATCTTCAGGCAAAGACAATTGTTTCTATGATAAAGTATCCTCAAAAATCCCTGTTGGTCTTTTGCCTCTACTGCCATAATTCCAACTACACATAAATTATTTACAGAAGAATAAAATTCCAGGGACCTTATTTTTTTCCAGAATAATCTTTCCAAGTAAAACAGGTAAAAGTTAAACAGGTAAAAATTATAGACAAAATAACTGACTTCTCATGATGCTCCAGCTGAGATGCCCTATTCATAGCCATATTCAGTTTAATTTAATTTATAATTACAGACCCTTTCTGAAAAAATCAAAATATAAAATAGTCATCAGTTCCCTTAATTGCCATTAAACAGTTATAAAAATATAAAAATATCACAGGGGGTGATGGAAAAGACTGATACTTATCCAACTATGATGCCATCTTAATTAAAAATGCACTTTATCCCCATATAATAAACGTTAGACAAGACTGAAGTATGTCTTTTATCTTTTATTAGAACATCCTTTGAAGTAGAATGTCCAACTTTTGTTCTGTTGCATGCATTAAAAACAGCTAACTGATTTAGTACGTGTTAAAATTTTTCAATACATGTCTTTGACTTCAAACTGTAATTGAACTAAGAATTAGAGTTGTAAGCTATGGCAGTCATTAAGCGGGTCACCATATGACTGTCCAATTTTATGACCTTTTTTACACAGTTGTTAAGCAAACGCTGCAGTTGTTAAGTACACCCATTGCAGCCAATGGGTGTTTTTGCCAGAAATCAGAAGTAAACGCCGGTTTCTTGCAAAAAAAATCATATATTTAGGTCACATGACTGACTGACACTGAAAACTGCTATAAATATAGGCCAGTTGCCAAGCACGCAAAATGAGATGACATGTCCCCCTGGGGGGGGGAGTGGGTAGAACTTTGAAACTGAGTCGTAAGTAGCTCTGAGTAGATTCATCTTAACTTTGCTAGGTGACTGGTGGTAAACCTAGTCTATCTGTATTAGTAGGATTTTAAAGGTATAATATAGATGTCAATATATTTGTATACAAATTATATACAAAACATGTCGTCAAGAAGTGTGAATTTAGAATATTCCTTGCTCTTGTTTTGAGCTTTCTGTAGTGGTCTAATTAACTGAAATAAACAAACAGAAATTAAAGGTATTATTAGAGACTGTACTGTTAGAGAAACTAAATTGATGTTAAATTTAATAATGGCAGCAAGACTTTTGGTGGCGCAATATTGGAAGAAGGAAAACCTACCTACCATAGAAGAATGGACATTAAAAGTATCCAATTTAGTGGAAATGGCAAAAATTTCTGCGTATTTGAAAGATCAATCACAAGAAAGTTATATTTTGGAATGGAGAAGCTGGATTGACTATATACAAAATAAATATGGGACTAAAAAGTTTCAAATAGCATACAAATGAATACAAGTATTTAAGAAGATGTGTTATCATTTAGTTATGCAAAAAGGGAGTTAAAGTGTGAAAGAGTGGAAAAAGTGTTTATAGACAGCATACGTTTGTCTAAGATTGTTAGATGAAATACCCTGTACTCTGCTCTGGGAAGTGGGGAGGGGAGGAAGGAGGGAGAGGTAATGGGGGGATGCTAGGGTTTAATTTTGTGTAAAATGTAAATAAAACTATTTAATAATAATAAAAAAAGAAATTAAGAAGACTATAATTTAAAGAGGGAGGGAAAATAGGCTTTTCTAATAAAAGTCTAATAATCCATTTCATGATTTCTTTAAAAATAAGTACACAATAATGAAATATACAAAGAATAAAGTCTCTAGTCTAAGCTAGAAAATGTAAGTAACTAACCAATTTCTAAAATGGCTTTCAACCTTTTTTCTGTATCTGTATGTATATATGTATCAATGTAGCTCATATGTCCATTAAGGTTCTGACAAAAATGCTTATCTTTCACCAGTACAATGAAAAAAGGCTAATGTAGCTCTCCTGAATGCTGAAGCATGAAGCATGTATAATTTAATAGCAATGATAAAGCCGGGAGCATTTGGCTAACACATGACCCACTTTTTCAATCAATTGGAAATATTTACATAACAGCTTGATTTTCATGCTTTATATTTTCCAGACAGAAAAAGGGACTACCATAGTCCATGTGGACATTTCCCAGAATTGGGGTGTCTTTCTTCAAAATAAATTCCATTACCAAAGACTGATAATCCTAGTGGTTAAGGCAACAGACTAGAAAACAGGAGACAGCATTCTAGTCCTGCCTTGAAAGGCAAGTGAGTGACCTTGGGTTAGTCTTTCTTTCTCTCTCAGCCCAATCCACCTCACAGGGTTATTGTTGGAGGGAAAACAGGAGGAAGGAATATTAAATATGTTCATCAACTTGAGTTATTGATAAAAATAATTAAGGTGGGATTTAAAAAAAAATCTTTTTAAAAAGTGCAATAAAAAGATTTGAGGCAAAGAATAGTTAGAATCGCAACTCTTGTATAATACAAAATGCTTTCACATGTGAGAAATTGAATAATGATGACGGGAGATCTATACTATATACAATATATATATATATTGTATCTCCCAGGAAGCAACACAGAGTTGCAGTTTGTCAGCAGAAAAAGGGCCCAAGAACTTGTGAATGAGATTTCACAGAACCTAGGGCTGAAGAACAACTAAGTTTACATAGGTAAAACCTGGCTAGAAAGAATATGCATATATATATATATATATAGTATGTATATATAAAAAATAGAGGCCCAAGTGGCCTCTGTGGTGAGGAGGGTTTGTTGAGATTGCTGAATAGAAGTTTATCCTCACTTTTAGACTTGAAGCTGCAGTTAATGTGCTGAGTGACAACAAATATTTATTTTATTTATTTGTTCGTTTGTTTTTCCTACAAAAGGAGCATTTGTTTTTTCACTAGCAGGTGATCTCCTGTGGAGATACATCTTTATTTCTTTGAGTCTCCAAACTTTCTACATCATCCAATATTCCAAGACAAAATATGGAATCTAAAGTCTCTGAAGGTGGTCTGAATGTCACTCTCACCATCAGATTATTGATGCATGGAAAGGTGAGCAGTACTGAAGTGTTTTCATGTCATCACTTCTAATGCAAGCATAGTAATGAAGGCTAACTTTGTTTAAATATAAATCAGTGGTGGGTTCCAAAAATTTTTACTACCGGTTCTGTGGGCGTGACTTGGTGGGTGTGGCAGGGGATGGATACTGTAAAATCTCCATTCCCTCCCCACTCCAGGGGAAGGTCACTGCAAAATCCCCATTTCCTCCCAATCAGCTGGGACTCAAGAGGCAGAGAATAAATGGGGGCAGGGCTAGTCAGAAGTGGTATTTATCAGTTCTCCGAACTACTCAAAATTTCTGCTACCAGTTCTCCAGAACTGGCCAGAACCTGCTGAATACCACCTCTGATGTGAATCCAAAAACTGTGCGTGTGTGCCATACTTTTATTCCCTGAAAAACACATGTAATGCATGACTCCTAAATGTGAAATATTCTTTCATTGGGAAGCAAATATTACAGATATGGTCCTAGAACCATGGGAGATGCACAGACTATAAATTGGATTGATCCCAATTTGATGTTTCAGGTAACATTTTCCTTTATTCTTGACTGATTTGGATTTCTGCAGTGAAATTCTTAATTTTTATACTGTACTGTTTGACCCACATAACTATCTACTCATACTGGTATTCTTTAAAATGTGCATAGGTTTGTAATGACTGTCATTTGGGACAAATTATTAGTAGTCTTCACCAGTGATCACATCCAGTATAGGACACAGAAAGTGAGGAGAAGTATTATAGTGTTTGAATACTGTTTGTACTAAAATTAGTAATAAAGTAGTGAAATAAGATGAAATAAGTAATAAATCATGTAAAAATACTTAGCGTTAATTGCTAACAAAAATGTTCAACATATAAATGCAACAAATTGATTATGAATGTTTATGTTCTCTCTCGTTTTTTCAAAACCTCTTGTTCTCAAAAGTTAGGCATGTCTTCATATACGGAGACTATTTCCCTGAGTATAAACTGATGCCCCTGTCTTTGAAGTCTTAAAATACCAAGCCCCCATTCTCACACTTGAAGTGACTAATCAAAATGAATATGCCCCATCTTGAGATATCCCTTTTAAGAAGGGACACATTAAGTCATCAAGTTAAGGCATAGCAACAAAGCAGAGGAATTTATGGTACCTCTGTAAAACAAAGATCCTCACTGAGATGGATTACAGGCAGTTTCCAGAAGTATATCCCATATAAGTCTGGCAGAAAAATTGACAGAGAAAGTCAAACATACTGTATGCAATACATCAAGAGTAGTCTGAAACAGAGAAATGCAGAACTAGGGTTGCTGTTATAGAGAGTTAGAGTTGATGTCTTCTGGGGAGGGGGGGTTCATGAAAGTACTCCAGTACTTAAATCCCTTATTCAGATTTATTCTTTTATTGAAAGTTCTGGAGGTCCTAAAATATTGGTTAGACAACAAATAGTTACAACGAGCATGAGATTTTATGTACTGTAGCATTATCTCAAAAATTATAGAAATTTTTATATATCTATTCAAACCATTGATCTGAATTGGGTTAAGCCATTGTTTTGGGTCTTTTGTTGACCCGCAGTTGAATCAAGAAAAAAACAAACATTTTGATTCTGAAAATGGGAGTTTAAAAGCAACAGATTAAAAAGGAGATTATATTAAATAGGATCACAAGGACTTGATTATGTGAACAATTAACTTGGAACAAAAGAGAACCATTGAGAATATGAACTTAACATGAAAAAATAGGTTTTATGATTAGGTTATTTTGAGGGTTAGATTGGCTAGTTCACCATTTTGTATTTATTTGCAAGGGTGATTTCATTTAGTCTTTTGTAAGGCGTTAAAGATCTCGCTCTTCTCCACTTCATTTGGGCTGGGAGGTTGAGCAAATTCTGCCAGCCAATTGTTTAAATTGTTTTTTTCCCTGTAAATACCATGATTTGTGCAACCTCAAATATTTTTAATTGGATTTGTTTATTAATTTATTCAATTTCTATGGCTGCCAATCTCAAATAAGTGACTCTGGTTGGCAAAGAAATTGTTGTTCTGGATTGTTTGTGTTAGGCATTGTACGCTACCCAGAATCACTGCCATGAAATGAGTTAAATAAATAAATAAGCAATTATTTTAAAAAGCAAGTATGATTTTGATACTTCTTGCAGGAATTTCTCCAAGTACAGGAGATGGAGATATCCAGCCACCTCTCTTCAGTTGTGCATGAAGATATCAGACAAAAGGAGTAAAAGCCTTTTGTTCCTGGAAGTTCTTTTGTTTCCCCCACTCTAGGCAAGCAACATTTCTGAACACAGTAATATCAAGCAAGAGATAAAGTATCAAAATATGTTTTGGACAGACAGCCAACACATCTGAGTTCTTCTGTATCAATACTGCTCTGATCATCATTCATCAATATGGATAAGCCTTTGTATTAAATAGGAATCCCGGGGTAAATTAAAATAATACTAGAAGCTAGTGCCATATGTTAGGAGAACTAAAGCAAGTGTCCATGAACCTCAGATTGCCAAATTGTGATATAGTGGGTTCACTAACATTCCTGTTTACTGCAAACCTGTTCATGCATTATATTTTACTGTAAATATGGGCAAAGGTGTGAACCCAGCTTTATAAATAAACAGGGTTGTTGTTAGGGTTAGGGTAGTTATTTGGGCATGGCTATTCAATTTTTTTAAGTGTTTGGCTTGAATGGGTGAGGGAGAAAGCTATATGGTAAAATTCTTCTTTTTCTTATCTACTAGCAAAGTACAAATATGTAAACCTTGTTGTAGTAGAGGTGGAGAGGGAATGTCTCATAAAAGAAAAAAAAAACCTCTACTGATATAAGTAACAAACATGTCTTTGTTAATTGATATCAAAGGCTGGCAGAGGTTCTCTTTTAATATACAATGCATTTTTCATTTTAGGTTTTACCTAGCCAAAATTAATATACAGTAATAACTTTTCATTTAATTCCAAATATGGCTATACAGTCACAACAGCAAGAACTAGCTGTCCGAGGTAGGCTATCAGGGCAGGGGAACACTGACTATCCTAAAATCTTTGGAACTCCATCAATGTGGCTCTTTTCTTCATTGTTTTACCTTCTTGCTAATAAAGAAATTGTTATTTTGCACTGAGTACCCATGCAATTGTGATAGGAAATTAATAAACCATGAGCCAAATAAATAAGATTTACTGATAATTAAAGGTTTTACATGCTTACTTTGTTGCCATTTTCTTTCGAACAGGAAGTTGGAAGCATCATTGGAAAGGTAATGTGATGTACTCTACGTTTGAATGCTCATACATGTTCTTTGTGGGCAGAGCTATGCATGTGGGAGGGGACCAGCAAGGGGCTCGAGATTTTGTCTTCTCTCCCTCTTCCTTGCTAGCTGATTCTTGAGAGAATAAGAGCTGTATATAATTAGAGCATGAGAGCTATAATTGGTAAAATAGAAGCTATGCATTCAGCCATCTCCCTTTTCCCTAAATGTAAACTGCTTTCTCCACTGAGCTATTTGCCAATCTGGTTTCTTATTAAAAGCAGAAGGCAGCAGAGACTGATCAAGCAACATCTGCATTCACTTAGATGGAATGTGGAGGAAAATGTAGATATTCAAATTGGAGCTGATGAAATGCTGAGAACATACTAAACAAAGGGTCAATAATTGTAGAAAAGCCTGGAAGAATACAAATAATTGCATATAGGAAACTAATTTGAAAATATTTTGAGGAAATACATTTCCTAATATCAAGCAACTCACTCTCCAAGTAAACTAAAAAGCTATATCCATGAGGTCCCCAGAAATCTGGCTCAATTGAATATAGTATTTACACCAGTTAAATATTCATACCAATTAACCAAAATATGAAAATACTTCTGTTGGTCAATTTCCCTTGATATAAATCAGATTTTGTATCTATCAATCTGTTATTGTTCCTGATCTCTCTACCAGTTAGAAGGATCCCAGAACAAAATATTTATTTTCATTGAAAATAACAATTATTCTATTTCACATCAAATGTAATGGAATTCTGAGATGCAGCTAATCTAATAAAGCTAATATCCTGTTACCGTCAAACTATCTACCATGTTTCCCCGAAAATAGGACATGTCCCGAAAATAAGGCCAAGCCTGATTTTTGGGGTGGGTGTAAACATACGCCCTCCCCTGAAAATAAGCCCTCCAGCAAGCACGGCCGTTTTTGCCATGGATTGCAGCCACTTCTGCAGCAGGAGGCCAAGCGATGCACCCCATGTGCCTTGTGGCGGCCTTCCAAAGGGTTCTGTAGCAGCAGCTATCCACAATTTTTTTACCCTTATTTCGTCCCGACCATATTGGGCCACGTGTGTCAGGATGAAATAAGGGTTAACAAATTGTGGATAGCTGCTGCTATGGTACCCTTTGGAAGGCCGGCGCGAGGCACAAGTCTCCTGCTGCAGAAGTGGCTGCGCCTGAGGAGCGCTTTTGGGAGAGAAGGCAAAGGGGAAGCGATCCCTTGCAAACTCCCTGCCTCTCCGCTGGGCAACGCTCAGCAGCCCCAGACACCCAAAGTCCGTGCCCGTCTGGCTCCCTTTTCCACAGTGCCTGGCTCTTTATTGAGGGGGGGTGCGGGAGAAGTGAGAGGCATGGAGCGAGACAGGGCTCACTCTTCTTGCCATCTCTTCTCCCCCTCTCGCCGGGCATGGCAGAGCTTCCTGTCTCTGCCCAAATTGTATGCAATTTGGGGATGGCAAGTGTGGAGGGGTGTGGCTGGGGAGACGTGAAATGTGTCTTACCTGCCTTGTAGCTCCGTCGCATGTCTTGCCATTGTCTGCAGGCAAACACATTGTAGGGTAAAAGAAACATCACAAATTCAATCAGACTTCTCAAACTCACGAGAAGTTTAGTTTTACCCTACAACGTGTTTGCCTGCAGACAACAGTGAGACATGCAACAGAACTACAAGGCAAGTAAGACACGTGTCTCGTGTCTCCCCGGCCCCACCCCTCCCCACCTGCCATCCCCAAATTGCATCCAATTTGGGCAGGGGTAGGAAGCCCTGCCATGCCTGGCGAGAGGGGGAAAAAAGATAGCAAGAAGAGCGAGCCCTGTCTCACTCCATGCCTCTCGCTTCTCCCCCGCCCTACCTGCCATCCCCCTCGACAAAGAGGTGGCGGGGAAGGGCAGAAGCCAGGCTGCTGTTACCATTGGGGTGTGTGGAGCTGTCTTACCTGCCTTGCAGCTCCATTGCGTGTCTCGCCGTTGTCTGCAGGGAAACACGTAGGGTAAAAAAAATCTAGTGAGTTTAATCAAACTCCTCAAACTTGCGAGAAGTTTCGTTTTACCCTACGTGTTTGCCTGCAGACAACAGCGAGACACGCAACAGAGCTGCAAGGCAGGTAACACGCGTGTCTTGCGTCTCCCCAGCCCCTGGCAAGGGGGGGAAAGAAGAGACGGCAAGACGCGTCTTGCTTCTCCCAGCCTCACATGCCACCCCTCTCAATAAAGAGCCGGGTGCTGTGGAAAAGGGAGCCAGGTGGGTGCAGGCTTTGGGTGTCTGGGGCTGCCGGGGATTGCCCGGCAGAGAGGTGAGAGTAGGGCGGGAGTTTGCAGGCAAGGGGGATGGATGGATGGAGGGGAAGCGGGCAAGTGCCCAGCGAACAGCTGACGAGCGGCTGTGTTGCGCTGCCACAGCAGCACAACACAGCAGAAGCCATGAGGTGGCCATGCTCGCTGTCTCCTGCAGCCCCAAAATAATAAGACACCCCCGCCCCCCGGTAATAAGGCCAAGCCCTTATTTCGGGGTTCCAAAAAATATAAGACAGGGTCTTATTTTCGGGAAAATATGGTATCTATCTATCTATATATAATGATATATTATATATTATATAATATATTCATTATAAAGCTACAGCTTCAGAGTATCATGCAAATAAGAATTTATCTTAACAATGAAATGATCTTCAAATATTCATATACTGATTTATTACTAATACACCAAAGGAGACCATATAGTTGGAGAAAGAGAAAAAGAGAGAGATAATGATAAAGAGAGTTGAGAAATTTTATACATATCTCCACATTAAAGCAAAAGCATCTGGGTCCACAATAAAACAGATAAAATCAATGCCTATTTTTCTCTGAACTAAAACCTACTTTGTATGGCTCCAATCATGACTAACTGAATAATATGCAAAAACAAAAACTATAGAACAGTGATGGCTAACTTTTTTACCATTGCGTGCCTGAAGAGGGGGGGTGGGGGAGGTTCGCGCATGCTCATGCCCACACCCATAATTCTATGCGTGCCCCCTGCGCATGTGCACACAACCCCCACCGCTCCTGGCACGCTATGGCCTGATTGGCCTATTTTTCTTTCTTACCTAGCTCCAGATCCTTTCTATGCATCTGCGGAGGGCGAAAACAGCCTTTCCCACTTCCTCGGAGGCCCTCCAAAGGCCTGAAAGGACCCATTTCCCACCTCCCAGTGGGACAGGAAGTGACGTTTTTTGTTGTCCCCAGCCTCTAGAGCCTTTCAGGCCTCCGGAGGGCCTCCAAGGAAGTGGGAAAGGCTGTTTCCACCCTCCGCAGATGCATAGAGAGGATCTGAAGCCAGGTAAGAAAGAAAAATGGGCCTCCCCCACACACCCCCAGGCCCTCTGGAGGCAGGAAACAGCCTGATTCCCTACTTCTGGTGGGTGCAGAAGGCCCAAAAATCAGCTAGCCGGTGTGCGCATGTGCGTCAGAGCTGAGCTGGAGTGCCCACTGATATGGCTATGCGTGCCACCTGTGGCATGCATGCCATAGGTTCGCCATCACGGCTATAGAACATATAGTAATGAAAATGAAAAAAACACAATATAAGCAATAAAATATGGATGGCAGATAATCAAAAACTCTTGCATAACCAGATCTAAAATATTATTTGGCTAATATACTGCAATACATAATTAACAACTTAGGGTACTCTAAGGTATTTCATACTCAATTTCTAATCAAAATATGTCTCTTTTGAATTGTAAAAAAATTTGTTTAACACAAGTTAAGTCAATAAGAGAAATGAAATACATTGAAAGAATACTGTAAATAATCTGTAAACTGTACGTAGGATTGGAATAATAAAATCTAAACTCTTGTGCAGGATGTGGCATAATTCTATTTGCAGAACTGTATTCCAGAAATAGTTTCCAAATAAGATTGGAATGTACATAAGGTTTACTTTTTAGATATGAAGTTATTCAAAATATCAAAGAATATTCCCACAGTTTAATTAACCATTCTTCCATAAAGGAGTTGGAGATTTATTTTCCAATAAAAAGCATATAATGCAACCATTACCATGTATAATATCAATTCTATGTATTTTTAAGGAAAATGTGGTTTGGTGAAGTCCAAAAAAATATTTCAGATTGAAACAGGATTATGACATTAAAGATTTGAAAAAAAGATACTCATTTTAGCAATCATGACTGCAGTCATAAAATCAATGATTAAAATACTTTAAATTAATTCTCTCTAAAGATAAAGTTCAGGGTGAAAATATTCATTTTCACTGAAATTCCCACTATTCCATTTCTATAATTGTATACAAGTTTTACATTCCTTTAATCATACAGAACTTGAATTGTTCAGATTCTGAATCATATTTCATAATTGATAATTAATTGTGCATGTTCAGTATTATGAGTTCCAAGATTTTCAAATTCACTCTAATTTCTCAACTCTCTACCTTGCTTCTATTATACAACTTTATTGATTGGGCAGTGCTTATCAGTATTACATAGATACCAGGCAAAATCTGTGTATTATGTGTAACATGAAGAATAATGACATTTTAGTCAGTTTGTTCTTACTACTGTTTCTTTTCTTGTTGTTGTTGCAGAAAGGAGAGACAGTAAAAAAGATGCGTGAGGAGGTGAGCATCATTACCATTGTATAAAATAATATGGGAATAAATGTAACAGGTTCCAGAAGCAGCAATTCACATTACATAGAGAGGGGAAGGCTTGAAATTTGTTGACCAGTTGATTTTTTTTTCTTCACGCAGTCGTATTCTTTAGCATTGAAAGAAAATTAGCTTCCCTATGACAAAAGTACAGTTTTGAATTACTAGAGAAAACCTGGATCCTACTCTGTAATTTTTCCTACATAGATATTAAGCTGGTCAAGCCTGCCCAAACTATTCTGAATTTCTAAATGTCTGAACAGAGTTCTTTTCATAGGTCAAAAGAAGTTGTAATCTAAGGCTAATTTATACATAGTTGTTTGGCTTCAACTTGAGTTAGAACCTGTGTGGTTTATGTTAGATTATAGTTAAATATTTTGAGTGTCTGGTTTGTTCTAAACGCTGTTCTAAACATTTCGATATAAAAATAATTGATAATCCATAACCAATACAAAATATGAAATCTATACATTTTCTAAGAATGTGGTGTATATAAAAAGTCTTCTAGTCCAACCACCTACCCAGTACAGGAATTTTAAAACCAAATGCATAGGTATAGAATATCTTAAAATCTTAAAACCAGATCCTAAAAACCAAATGTACAGGTATAGAATAGGACGTATTTGGGTCAACAGTAGTAATTGTGAGAGGAATCTAAGTGCCCTCGTTGTTCACCACTTAAGTATGAACCAGCAGTGTGCTGCAGCTGCCAAAAAGCCAACACATTTCTAGGCTACATCAACAGAGGGATAGTGATCATGAGAAGTGATAGTACCACTCTAAACTGCACAGGTAAGGTCACAGTTTGAATACAGCATTCAGTTCTGTTCACCACAATACAAAAAAGATGCTGAACCCCTAGAAAGAGTGCAGAGAAGAGCAACAATAATAATATAAGATAAGAGGTCTGGAGGCTAAATTATACAACGAACAACTAAAGGAACTAGGAATGTTTAACCCATAGGTTTGTGATGGCGAACCTATGACATGCGTGCCGCAAGTGGCACGCAGAGCCATTTTTCCAGACACACAAGCTGTAGCCCAACTCACCTGCAGCTGCACATGCACATGCGCCCCAGCTGGTGTTCAGGCCTCCAGTGTGCATGGGCGCAATTCAGGGGACCCAGCTGGTCTTCGGAGCTCTCCTGCGCATGCATGTGCATTTGTGCATGTGTGCGAGAGTACTGGTGCGCAGTGTGCACATGCACAGACAGCGTTCACACGCATGCATTGCACACGTGAAAACCATGCACGTGCGCAGATGGTGCAATTGCATGTGCAGTACACAGGGGAGCCTCACAAAACTTGCGCACATGCGCAGATGGTGCGATTGTGTGTGCAGCATACAGTGAGGTGTGTGCACAAAAGCTGTGCACATGCGCAGATGGCACAGTTGTACACGCAGCACATGGGGGAGGAGCCGCATGTTAGCGCAGATGGCAAATGTGTGTGCGAAGCGCGCAAAGCACGTACCTGTTCGGCACTCGGTGAGTAAAAGGTTTGCCACCACTGGTTTAGCCTAATGAAGACAGGGGAGACATGATAGCAGTCTCCCAATACTTGAAGGGCTATCACAGGGAAGAAGGCATTAATCCTCCCCAGCTGCTAGGACAGGACAAGAAGCAATGGGTGGAAGCTTGTCAGAGGATGATTCAACCTTGAAATAAGGAGGAACTTCCTGACAGTGAGAATGATCAATCAAAGAAACAGCTTGCTTCCTGGAGTTGTGGGGCTCCATCGCTGGAGGTTTTCAAGAAAAGATTGGACAACCATTTGTCCTACCTTGGGAAGGGAGTTGGATTAGAAGACCTTCAAGGTCTCTTCCAGCCCTATGATTTTATGATTCCTCATTCCATTTTGGACAAATGGCTGTCCAGTTTTTTTGTTAAAAATCTCCAGTGATAGAGCATCTACAACTTCAGGAGATAGGCTGTTCCATTTCTTATTGGATTCATAGTCAGGAAATTTTGTCTTAGTTCAGCTTTGGATCTCTCACTGTAACATTTCCACCTACTGATTTTTACCTTATTCTCAGGTGCCAGGGAGAATAAATCTATTCCCTCTTCCCTGTGACATCCTTTTATGTATCAGAATACTGCTATCATGTTTCCCTTTAGTTTTCTCTTCTTTAAACTAAATATAGACCATTCTATTTGTTATTATAACTACATTTTATAATTATTAGAATTTGACAGAGCCGAGGACATAGTGAAGGGAGCGATGATAGCTTGGGCAAAAAATGTAGGATATAACATCAAATTAGAGGATTGGGAAACGATTTGGAACAGAAATTATGAAATAACAAAATCAGAAAAATATAAAGAAAATCAATACAAAATGTTTTATCGCTGGTATTTGGCACCTTCAAGATTGGCAAAGATATATCCAAATTTAACCCCAAATTGTTGGAAATGTGGACAAAAGCAGGATATCTTCTTTCATGCATGGTGGTTATGCCCAGAATTGAAAAAATATTGGAAAAAAATGCAAAACTAGTTACAGGAATTAACCGGCATTTAAATAGAATACACTCTGGAACTGTTTCTTCTGGGGATAACGAAAAAGAAATACAAAAAAACCCAAAACAACGTACATTATTCTACATATAATAACGGCAGCAAGACTAGCCTTTGCACAGTGCTGGAGAAACACAAATATATCCTCGGAAGACTTAATAATTAAAAAAGTCTTGGACAAGATGACACTTGAGCTGAAAGGATTGATGGATTTGGAATATTATATAATATGGGAGAACTGGTATAAATGGATTGAGAATAGAAAAAAATTAGATAAAGTAGGATTGAATTTAGTTAGAATGTATAGAGTATAAGTGAAATATAGTAATATGTCATGTAAATGGTCACAGTTATGCACAAACTTTCTTCTTTTTGTATTTTAATTGTTGAAAATCAATAAAATATTTATTAATTGAAATGGGAAATTTTTTTAAAAAAATAGACCCCCCTTTACAGGATCACTTTAATCATTCTTCATGGGATTTAGTATCCAAACCCCTCACCATCTTTGTTGTTCTTCTCTGCACTGTTTCCAGTTCCTCAACATACTTTTTGTATTGTGGCCACCAGAATTGGACACAGTATTACATGTGTGATGCAGTGCAGCATAGAGCAATATTATCACTTTCTACCATCTTTACATCTTAGACCTACTAATGTAGCTTCAAAACTGCATTGGCATTTTTGGTATCTGCAGCACATTGCTGGCTCACCCTTTCTCTGTGGTCTACCAAGACCCTCAGATCTTTCTGGCAAATATTATTGTTAGACCAAGTATCACTTGTCTTGTACTTGTGCATGAATCTTAGTCTAAATGCAGATCCTTACATTTCTCAACATCAAACAAACATTTTGATGGATATGGCAGAATGTTCCTGTTTATCAAGATCCTTTTGAATCTTGAGTCTGTCTTCAGAGGTATTAGCTATCTTCCATCTTTGTGTAATCTGCAGATTTTATGAGCATCCCTTCTATTCCTTCATCTGCCCAGGACAGAACCTGAGGTGCCCCACTGCATACCACCCTCCATCTGGACATAGACCCATTAAAGACTACCTTTGGCTATGGTTGTTCATTTAACTATGAATCCATTTGATAATGGGACCATCTAGCCCACATTTTTTTCCAATGTATCTATGGTCTACTTTTATCAAATATCTTACTGAAGTCTGAGTATACTATATTTTTAACATTCCCCATATGTATGACAAGATGTGGTTTCTCAATTGTAGAGTGGAGCACGAATCAATATCTCAGAAGGAAACTGTCCAGAAAGGATTGTGACCATTACAGGCCCTACTGATGCCATCTTCAAAGCATTTGCAATGATTGCTTATAAATTTGAAGAGGTAATAAACATCAAAGGAAATGTTTGTTTTCTACTGACCCTTTCTTGGTAAAAACTCCTCAAAATGCTTTTTTTAAAGATATTATAGGAATAATGACAATTGGTATATATGCACCAGGCCTATCACTTCATTATGGTTTAGTTTGGGATTTGTCTAGAATCAAGCATGGATTCTAATAAATACCCCTATCAGAGAAAATTTTGTAATATGGGTATATCAGACTGAAAAACATTTGTTCACTGAACTATGCAGCCATTATTTCAGGAGATTAGCAATGCAAAATAACTTTAAAATAAAGGTAAAGGTTTCCCCCAGTGATGGCTAACCTTTTTGCCATCGTGTGCCAGGAGAGGGGTGGGTGGGAGAGGTTCGCGCATGCGCGTGCCCACACCCATAATTCTATGTGCTCCCCCTGTGCATGCACGTGCAAACCCCCTCCCTCCCTTCCTGGTAGGCCCTTTTTCGCCTCTCTAGGAGTCTCTGGAGCCTGGGGACAGCAAAAAATGTCACTTCCTGTCCCACTGGGAGTTTGGAAATGGGCCCTTTCAGGCCTTTGGAGGGCTCTGAGGGAGTGGGAAAGGTTGTTTTCACCCTCCACAGATGCATAGAGAGGATCTGGAGCCAGGTAAGAAAGAAAATCGGGTCTTCCCCACCCCCACCCCCACGCCCTCTGGAAGCAGGAAACAGCCTGTTTCCCTACTTCTGGTGGGCCCAGAAGGTCCGAAAATCAACTGGCCAACGTGTGCATGTGTGCCAGAGCTGAGTTGGTGTGCCCACTGATATGGCTACATGTGCCACCTGTGGCACGTGTGCCATAGGTTCACCATCACGATCCTATCCAGTTGTGTCCAGCTCTAAGGGACAATGCTCATTTCCATTTCTTAGCCGAGAGAGCTAGTGTTGTCCAAAGACATTTCTGTGGTCATGTGGTCAGCATGACTATAGGCTGGAGGACACGGAATGCTGTTACCTTCTCACCAAAGTGGTACCTATTTATCTACTTGCATTTGCATGCTTTCAAATGGCTAGGTGGGCAGGAGCTGGGGCAAGTCATGCAGTCCTTGGGTCTTGAACCCATGCTGTCAGCTTTCCAGTTGACAAGGTCAGTGTCTTTAACCGCTGAGCCATTGCACTCTTTAATGAACATTAATAAAAAAAATGTTTGTTCATATTCTGTTCCTTTGACATTGTCCTAAATGTGTAATAATGGTAAAGATGAAGAACTATTGTAAAAGGTAAGATACAAATTTCCTAAATGTGAAACATCTGCTGGTTTTTACAACTTAGGCAGAAGAAAACAAATTCTATTTTCCCATTTGCTCATCCACAGTTCCACAGTGTGATAAAAATGCTTGGCTCATTCTAATAAAGTACCACATTCAAACTTCCTCCCTCCCTTCCTTCCTATAGGATATAATCAACTCAATGAGTAACAGCACAGCTACAAGTAAGCCACCAGTTACACTAAGGTTGGTTGTACCAGCAAGCCAGTGTGGATCATTAATAGGCAAAGGAGGCTCCAAGATTAAAGAAATCAGGGAGGTAAGTCTCTGATTTCCCTATGTGCAGAGAAAGTTATTTTCTATAAGAAATAAAAGAAAGGCCGGTCTTCAAACCTCTCTAATTCATAAATCTTCATGAAGTCAATAAAATGAAGCAGGAATCATATTGAGAACCTTCATGTCTTCTGAGGACAAGAATTTCCACTTATAGAAAATTTTATTTGGCCACAATCTCTTTAAGTTCATCTCTGCTATGTTGAAATGGTGTTAATATTAATGACAAAAGTCCAATTATAAATATATTACTTATATGTTAAAAGAAGTAAATAAATTAGCTGGACATTCTCTGGGCATAACTGCCCTCCAGCTGCTCCATTCTGTTTTATATAACACTGTTGTGGAAGCAGCAAAAATACTAGTAATTTATTTTTATTTATTTATCTAAATTTGTTATGGTCATCTATTCTAGTAAAATTTGGGTGAATTTAAACTGATAGTTGAAACAATGAAAAATGTAAAACAAAATGGAAGGTCTGGGTTAAAAACAGCCATAATAATAACAAGAAAACATAATGGGAACCCCACAAACATATTAATCCCAGACCTGAGAAGACAGCCAGACTTTAAGGCCTTCCATAACCACAAGAGCGAGGGGGTGCCATTTGTCTCTTGGGGGAGAGGGAGTAATGCTATTCCAGAGGGCAGGAACAGTGATGGCCAATTGTCTACAATGGCTTCATGAGGCAGTTGCCTCACTCTGCCTAATGGTATGGCTAGCCCACGTTAGCAGTGTGATTTGTAATTACTTCAGATAATATACGATTAAAACCTGGACAAAAATATATTGCAATGGTTATTCTATGATTTATAATCTTCTGTTTGGATTTTATGTTAAAAATTGTTTAGAAAATAAAATTGATCCAAAATGAGCAGTTGAGAGTAATCTCAGAGTGGCTAATCTGATCATGCTATTACTAATCCATTAAAATCTGCTCTGGGTGTCAGTCCATTTATAGGCTGAATTCAAAGGCCTGGGTGGTTTAATCTCTAAAGCCATCCAAAGGGCATTGGAAAAGGATCCTGAAGTAGGATAGTATCCTACCCGCTCAATTCTGGGCCTGGTGGCTCAGCAGATTAAAAGCATTGTGATTAACACCAGCTGTCTGCAATTACTGCAAGTTCAAATCTCACCAGGCTCAAGGTTGACTCAGCCTTCCATCCTTTCTAAGGTAGGTAAAATGAGGACCCAGTTTGTGGGGGCAATAAGCTGACTTTGTATAAATATACAAAAGTATGAAGGCTATTGCTTAACGCATTGTAAGCCGCCCTGAGTCTCCGGAGAAGGGCGGCATATAAATCAAATTAAAAAAAAAAAAAAATTCATTACCCAAGGCTTTCATTGAGCTGCCTCCATGCCTAGGTTACTGAAACAAAAAGGGATGGTGGGCTTGTTGAATGCCATCCTGAGAGAGGCTCACTTGATGCCTACATTCATATCTTTTTAATGCCAAATTTTTCACTGAGTTTTATTTTTTATTTTAGTCATGCACTGTTCCTATTCTGATCTATTTGTAACATTGCTCTTCATCCATTATTTAGTTACAGTTTATTTTAGTTTTTTTTTCATTTCCCAGAGAAAGTTGGTTCGTATGGCTTCACACACACACACACACACACACACACACACACTTATATATATGAAAAGAGAGCAAAGAGTGATTATATCAGGATATTTAAGTGCCTGTGCAGAAAACAATAAGCTGTTTCCTTTCTTTAGTCCACAGGTGCTCAGGTTCAGGTGGCAGGGGATATGCTGCCCAACTCTACAGAAAGGGCAGTGACCATCTCAGGGACCCCCGATGCAATTATCCAGTGTGTCAAACAGATCTGTGTGGTGATGCTGGAGGTACAGTCTGTAACAATAGGGGTAAAGTATAAAGGAACATAAGTAAATAACTGAAAATGGATTGTTATTAGTCCTTGCCTATTCAAGCATTCAATCAATCTGGGGTTCAAAACAGCTCTGGGTGGCTACATGAGAAAGTAATTCTATGAAGATTTAGGTTAAAATAGTAGTTCAGAGAGACAGAGTGTGCAGGCTTACAATACCTACTAGCCCATTTGGTTTATATTGTCATTAAATATACTTTACTTATAAAAGATGCAGTGAGATACATTTTTGCATATTTAATATGAAACAATTATATTCTTCAGAAATCCAAGGAAACAGGAATGAAAAGAGGAGTACACTAATCATATCACTTCTATTTTTCTAATTCATTAATTTCCTGGTATTATTTGCATTCTTCAGTTGTCAAGGATATTTCTAGCATAAGACAAATACATGGTTTGTCTCCATCCTCTGCTTTCAGATGAAAGCTTTCTTGATTTTAGAGCACTTTTATCCAAAAATAAAATAAAACATTAACACCATTAGGTGATGTGCTATGGAATTACCATCAGAATGTATATGTTAGCGAATGAAAATCTAGAAACAAGAATGGCCATTGATAATATTGGATTAGGTGGGGTTGGAGGTGGATTCATGTTTATGAAAAAATGTTGAAGAAATCAGGGCAAGAGCAGATTCCAGGTAGCTGAAGTTAATGAGCAATTATAGCTACAATAATAGCAGGGTGCTTAAACCTCACTGAAATCAAAAAGGAGCTTTCCAAATGTATCCAAAAAAGCAAGTGCTTTATCTTTTTTTATTGCAGATTTTCAAGGTAATATTTCATGAATATTTCAGCTAAGACAGTACCTAGAATCATCTCCAGCATGTTAATTTTTTGCATGTAATTAAATAACCTTTCTATGTATAACTTCATTATGCTCCATTGGCTCCAGGCCAGGGTTCATTATTTCAGAATTCTGCTTTACATTTTCCTTCATGAATTTCACTGTCTTGAACTTCACTGGTGAAATTAACGGTCGCTACACTTGGTATTATTTTCTGTTTCTGCTACAGCCCTAGACATGTCTTCTTAGAATATCCAAATATTGTGACTTGCGATGCTTCATTTATGCAGCATCAGAAATCATATTCATTCTAAATATTAGGGGAGAATTGAAAAATCAAACTATAACAACTGCATATGCAAGTTTTAAAAGAAAGTAAAAATTCTTCATGTTAATATGCAGTACATGAGAATAAAAATAAGGTTCACACAGTTAGATTCAACTGCCATGTGGAGGAGCAAATGTTAATCCAAAAATAAGTAACTAGCACAGGGATGTGCAATTCTTTCCTGGGCCTTATTTGGCTTTTGAGTAGTAGCTAAGGACAGCAGTGCCCCCAAAAGTAGCAAATAAAGCCAGCATTAAAACTTAATTTGATTTTATTAAATGTCATTAAATACACTTACTTTAGTTACTTTCCAGTCACACATTTAGTAATTTTCTTCTTCTCCCCTATTTAAAAATTAGAATTGGGTAATAATTTTTGAAAGTCTCAGGAAGCCACATTCTCGCCTTTTGGCTAAACAGTTCATACCAGATTGGTGGCTCTTTGGAAAAAATGAAGTGGGTGAGTGAGCTATATTACTAAACTATTTGCAGTAGTTTTTAAAATGTATCTTGTGATTGCCCAAAAATACTAAAATAAAAAGGGGCAGCTTCGTGGCAGCAGAAAAAATAGAAGCCATAATTTGGTCTAAAGGCTCAGAGAAAGGTCTTGGAAGTGGTCTTCAGAGGGCTGGAAACCTTGCAACCTCACAATCCCTCTGCTGCTGTCTTAAGCAGATCATCGATGGAAAGGAGAGCCTTTAACTTGTGCCCAGCAGTCCCAAGGCAAGTGAATACCTGGCCACGATCAATGGTCCACTAAATGATTCTAGTTTCTGGTCTGGTAACAAAACCTTGCAAAGTTAACTTTATCAGTTCATACTCAGTATGGTTTGATTTGTACATGTTTGGTTGCCCTCTAACACTCTTTTTGCTATTGTTTTAGGAAATGTGGTCTAATGTTCTCTCTCCCTTTCCTTGTCCCTTTTCCTAGTCCCCACCGAAAGGTGCCACCATCCCCTATCGCCCAAAGCCTGCCTCCACCCCTGTCATTTTTGCAGGTGGTCAGGTAAGAGCCGACCCACTTGCAGCCTCCACTGCCAACCTCAGCCTTTTACTGCAGCACCAGCCGCTGCCTGTTAGTGCACTCAGGTTTTGTTGCCTTTTCACTTGCATGGTGTCATCCCATTCACATTACACCAGGACAAGTGGACTCAAAGCTCTTAGTTTGCAAAATATTAGGGGTAGCAACTGAATAAGCAGTATGAATACCATCTGGTACAAGAAAAGGAAATAGGTATCTAGATCGCACAAGACAGACTCGCCTCAGTCTTTGCTTAAATCATAAGACAATAAATGTTATCAACTAAGATCTAGAACAATAGATATATGTGAGCTGATTTGACATAAATTCATCACTCAAAAATATAATTGGGAGTTGGCTGACCTCACAGAAAGCCAAGGATACTTTCTAAAATAATATTTAGATAGAATTCAGAGGTTGCAATACATAGCAAATGGTTGTTCTGTCAACTTTTTTCTAAGAAACGAATTGGGGCAAAATACCCACCAAATCATGCCACATGTTTATCTATTACACTATGGCCTTTACAAAGTATTTTAGTGAGATGCTGGCAAATAGAAAGAAAGTAATTTCTGTTTATCTTGTCCTAAAATTTCTTAAGTTTATGTTTATTTTTACATTCAGTATTACATTCTTTATTTACTTCTCAGTGCTCATGAAGCACGTCTTCATGGAATCAGAGAACATAAGATTTGGAAGAGATCTTGGAAATCATTTACTGAAGTCCAAACCCCCAATTCAGGAATCCACCACTAAACTGATGGTTATGCAGCTTCTGTTCAAAGACCTCCAGTGAAGTAAGCCCATCATCTAACAAATCAGTCACTTTCATTGTTAAACATTAGAAAATTCTTCCTGCTATCCAGTCTTGCCATTTAAATCTATTATTTCTGAATCTGCACTCTCTTCCCAACAAAATGACAACCCTTTAAATATCATGTCTTCCTGCAGTTTTCTCTTCTGCAAGCTCAATGTATCAGTGCCTCCAACTGTTCCTTACTTCCAGGTCCTCAGTCACCTCTGTTGTTCTCCTCAACACATGCTCAGGTTTGCCCATTTCTTTTCTGAAATGCAGTGTCCTGAACTGGATACAGTATTCTAGAGGCTATGTAATTATCAGAGAATAGAGAGGAACAATGATTTCTCTTGATTTAGATGCTACTTCTGCTGATGCAGTCAAGGACTGTATTGACAATTTTGGCATCACATTGTTTAATGTCATGTGCCAACACAATCAGTTTCTTTTTGCCATACTGCCATCTAATATAGTTCCTTTATCCTATACTTGTGCCTTCAATTTGCATTTATCCTTGTTGAAATTCATTTTACTGGTTTCTCCTCATTCTTCCTGCCTGTCAAAGATCTTTGACCCCAATCCTAAAGTATCCCTTCTATATTTGTATCATTTTGTAACTTGTCATCCATGTCATTTATAAATATTTATTAATTTATCTGTATCCCCCTTATATTTTTTTTACAAATAACTCAAGGCGGTGAATATATCCAACACATCTTCCTCTCCCTATTTTCCCCACAACTATCATTTGAGGTGAGGTGAGCAGAGAGATAGGGACTGGCCCAAGGTCAACCAGCTGGCTTTCATGGATAAGGAGGGACTTGAACTCATGCTCCCCTGTTTTCTAGTGTGGTGCCTTCACCACTAGACCAAACTGGGTCTCAAATACATTGAACAGAATTGAGTCCTGCAGTTCACCACATTGACATTACTTTTCAAATTGATGGGAAAACACAAATATACAGTTGTTGAGTACAATTATTCAACCAATTCTGTAATCTACTAATAGCAACATAGTCTAGCCCTCATTTTGCCATCTTCTCTACTAGAATTTCATGGGAGACTTTGTTGAATGTTTGCTAAAGTCAAGATATATCCCCATGATCAACTAAATGGTCAGTAAAAAGAAGATCAGGTTTTTGAATCTCATAATTCTTGATAGGCCTCTGCTAGCTTTCCAAGCACTTCATTCTTTCCTAAATGCTCACAAAATGCTTAATAATCTATTCCAGAATTTTTCCAGTTTCAATATCAGGATGACTAACCTGTAATTCCTCAGGTTCTCCTTTTTCCTTTTCTGAAAATATCAGCATTTACCCTCCTCCGATTCTCTAGCCGCCCTGAGTTTTCGGAGAGGGGCGGCATATAAATTGAATTAATTAAATTAAATTAATTAAATTAACTATGTGCCTGTCCTCCATATATCTATTTTAACACAACAGAATTACACCTCTTTTTTTTTCAGATCGAAATGATCCATTGCCCAGAGAAAAAGGTAGAATAGTAAAAAAAAAGAAAAGAAAAAAAGCTCTTTTTACTGCTTTCAGCTTCCTTTTGTGAGCAGAAGTTAACTTTTGCAATTTAAATTTGATTTCTTTCTCCAAATATTAACTACTTGTTGATACTTCTTGGAAATTACAACACACTTTCTGTTTTTTCTATATTTTATCTTCAACTTTTAGCTTAGTCAAAATTATCCAATGCACCCACAACAGTTTTCTAAGATGCCCATTTTCCCCCTCAATGGAATGATGTGTTTCCAGTGCCAGTCCTCCTGTACTTCTTTGACTTATGGATTTCTGTCAATGCAATCAGACTTGGTTAGCATTTCTCTCAGCTTGTCGAAATTAACTTTGTAGTGTATATTTATGATTATGTGCCAATCTGTTTCTGGAACACTTGAACTCTAAGATAATATCAACATTCTTTCCAAGGTTTTCCTTGTTTTGCAACTTCAATAGCTATTCCCTACTTCAACACTCTTCCCTGTTTATTAGGATCATCAGTTCTCTTGTTTCTTCTTCAACTTTCTCAACAATGAAGCAGTCAGAAAGACCATAGAAGAATTTTGGAAACTTTGCAGTTTTGCCTGAAATGGTTTTCCAACATATGTCAAGGTAGTTAACATCTTCCATTATTAGCATTTCTTCTAAAATTTGTCACTGTAAATAGTACATTTTTTTTTTTTGACTGCTTAACTTTTGTATTAACTTCAGAAAAACATCCCAAGTGCAACAGGGTCTATTTGAAATACTTGCATCACCCTGTCTTGATAGTTAGCTAATTTAAACAATAAAATTTATCTGGATGAATCTCGGTTTTCCATATATCAAGTAATTGTACATTCTCATTTAATGAAATAAAATGTTCTGATGGTTCCAGTGGCCAAATAAGATTAGTGCTTGAAAACAGGAAATATAATATTTTAAAACAAAGTGAATAATATGGTTGAATCACTAGCAGACATACAGTCTGAAATACATCCACAGCTAACATACAACAGAGCCTCTGGCTGCATTGAGCTAAGGAACACATCATGTTGGGAGTATATATTTTCCTTTGCAACTGACAGAGACTTGGGTGAATCAGATTGTTAAATAGTAAATTATTTGACAACATCCCCCATTCATTTGTTCTCAATCTAAATCATGTTCTTTTCCTCAGTAATTGACCATTCCTAGCTTACCTAAAAATTTAATACCTTTGCAGTCCCTCTGTTATAATTATATATTAAAAAGAAATAATTAAAGTTCAATTTTGAAGAACAAAAATGCTATAATGACCCAACCAACTGTAATTGGAAATATTTGTTCAGGGCAATATTTGTTCTCTTAACTCTCAATCTGGTGAAAGAGCTTTGAGTCCAGCTTTTGCTTCTCAAAAGGGAAAGTAAGACAGAAGGAACTGTTACAATAAATGAAGTATAAGTCCCTTGAGTAGAAGTGGCGCAAGAGAAGGAAACAATTAGGGATCTCCATCACTTAATACTTTATGTTATGGGCTCATTTAGTTGGCTAAGGTAAAGGAGGAATTGCAAAAACATCAACTTTCCTTTCTCTTGCAACAGCACCAAGGCAGTAATAAATATTTGGTATACAACGGAGTAATAACATTACTGCTACCATTTAAATACAAGAGATTCATATGATATTTTCATACATTGGTATTTGTTGTCTCTTAATCTTAAAATCAGAATCCAACAAGCTGCAAAAAAGAAAACACAGCATGAGCCAAATCCAATTCAGCAGCCAGCAAGATATATCTTGCAGGAAGGACAATTGTTACTTTTTAATCTAGGCCAACACTCTTTGAAATTAGTTTCAGCCATCTAATAGAGAAATGCCATAGCTAGATTTTCACACAACAACTGACATACAGAGCCATTCTAGCAGTCATCAGAATTGATTACTATAGGCTCAAACACAGGAGTCAGCCAACTGATAGGTAGTTTTCCTTCAGGTAGCAAATTACTTCAGGGTTGAAAAAACAACAACATTTGGCTGTCTGCATTGGAAGAGAAATTGAGACTCCACCCACTTTACAACTAGCCAGTACATACAGTATGCTTTGGTACTGGAATGTAAAGATCCCAAAAATGAATCATTCTGCTAATAAAAAATACAGTAGCACAAAAATAAGACTGCAAATCTTTGTCCATATGTCATAACCTGTGTGAACGATTCTTGCTTCTTTTATCTAGATTTTATTTATTTAAAAAATAGCCCTATCTTATATAACCCAAAAGGTTGAATGTGTTGGGATGGAAATAGAGAATTACTTTGCTTAATTGCAAGGTAACACGCTTTTCTATATTATATGGCTGAAATTTTTTCCTGTTTAATTGGTGTCAGTGTCTTCAAACAGGGAAACTGATAAAATTTAAGTATTAAAACAAAAGAGAAATGAAAAAACTGACAAATACATTTAAAGAGAATCCCTCCATCTCATACCAAGCACTAATCACTTCTCTGTATTTATAGTATTGAACCTTAAATTAAGGAACCCAGTTGGTTTGATTTTGAAATTCAACTAAATTTTTCATTCATTTTCCTTTGCTGTTCTTACTCTCCCTTTATGTGTGATTGTTCATCTTTCTAGCCTGTTTAAATGGAACTGTCTTTAAATCACTTATGAAAAATGCTTTCCTTTGGCACGTTTACTGTTGCTTATAAAGTGTTCTTTATTTCAATTTTTCAATAAAAAGAAAGTTGTTTTATAGCCTGCAAACTTTTTATTTATAAATCCCCAAAAGAGAAGAAGCTAAAAGAGAAAAATGTCTGCTCCTCAATGGAAAGAATTAATAAGAATTAGAAGCTTAGGGATTTTGTGATTGTGGTTGTGTTTTTTACTGTTTTTTTACTGTATTCTATTACCTTATGTATATCAGTGATTCTCTCTTTTTCACAAAAAGGATCAGAAGTATGTAAAACAAGCATAAGGGGAACGTGCTAGTACCACATTTTTATCAGCCAAACAATAGAAGGTATATTGTTATTTACTGGGCAATATGTTTAAGATCTTAGACTTAAGTAGAGTCTAGCCCTACAAATTGGACCACAAGGGAAGTATATGAAGCCAATCTAAGCATCTTGCACTAAGAAATCTCACAGCAGGTTCTTTTTTATGAGGTCATAGATTACAGTGTCATTATTACTGTTGTACTTGTTGTTGTTTACATCCCTTTATCAAATACTTGTCTTTAAGTTTCAGAAATAGAATATTTGACTATAGATTTTTTAGAACTGGTTAATCCTAAATAAGGAAAATGCAAAATTAGGTACTGGAAATTCTATTTAGTTCAGCCATAAACTCTTGGGAAATAAAATGTTTTTCTGTCAGATTTCCTCATTCTTTACAATGGAAGTATTCATACCTATACATTGATTACCATTATAGCCTTTTTGTGAAGAGGTAATAATAACGAGAAAATTATAATCTCACTATTGAAAAAGACACTTCATGAAAAAGATACTTCAAGCCTATAGTTATTGGCACATTAGGCAGAATAACAGATTAAACACATTTTTACAATAGCTAAATTATTTGGCTATATCAAATATGAATTAACAAATTACCTCACCAGGAACATTATGAAGTTACTTGGAAAAGGCATAGGATCCTTAATGGGACTCAAATTTCCAAAGAACAACAAGAAAATAAGTGATTTTTTGTTTGTTTGTTCTCTGCATTGTGTTATTCCTTGATGAAATAATAACAATGAAATAATTTTGTCAATGCTGATTGTGTTTAAGTGGTGCTCCAGATGATTATTATATTATATATTATATAATTATATTTTATAATTATATATTTATTTATATTATTAGTCAAATTTATGTGGCTGCCCATCTCACAAAATTCATCTGGAAGGTGTAAAACAAACCAGTAAAAACGGTAAATAAATAAGATAATTATTAGTTAAAAATATTATATAATATTATTAAACAGAATTAGAAATTATAGAAGAAGACCTAAAACAGGTAAGGAGAATAATACATGGATGGATATAAATAATAAAGAAGCCGCATCCTGGGTCTCAAGCCTACTGGGTCACTGGGACCTGATGGATTACATCCCAGAGTTTTGAAAAAACTGACAGATGTGATTTCGGAACCATTGAACCATATATTTCAAAGTTCTTGGAGTACCAGGAACTACCAGAAAATTGGAAAAGAGCCGATGTGGTTCCTATCTTCAAAAAAAGAAAAACTACAGCCTGATATCAATACCTGGGAAGATATCTACATGGAGGGAAGTAAGCAGTAGGGTATCCCAACGTTCTGTTTTAAGCCCAGTACTCTTTAATATCTTCATAAATGATTTAGATGAGGGAATAGAAGGGGGACTCATCAAGTTTGCAGATGACACTAAACTAGCAGGAATAGTCAACACCCCAAAAGATAGGCTCAAGATCCAGATGGATCTTGAGCACTGGGCCCTATCTAAAAAAAGGAAATTCAATATAGAGAAAAGTAAGGTTTTCACTCAGGCAAGAAAAACCAAATGTACAGTTACAGATTAGGTGAAACTTAGTTCAATAGCAGTAACTGTAAGAGGGATTTTGGAGTCCTAGTGAACAATCACTTAAAAGGGCTGTGGTGGCACAGTGGTGAAAATGCAGTATTACAAGCAAACTCTGATGTTTTCCAGCAGTTTGATCCTTGCTGGCTCAAGGTTGACTCAGCCTTCCATCCTTCAGTAGATAGTAAATGAGGACCCAGATTGTTGTGGGAAATATGCAGACTATGTAAAACACTTAGAGAGGGCTGTAGAGCACTATGAAGTGGTATATAAGTTTAAGTGCTATTGCTATTGTTAAATATGAGCCAGCAGTGTGCGGCAGCAGCCAAAAAAGCCAATGCTAGGTTGCATTAACAGAAGGATAGAATCAAGATCTCATGAAATATTAATACTATTTTATGAAGCCTTAGTAAGACCACACGTAGAATACTGCTTTCAGTTTCGGTCACCATATTATAAAAAAGGTGTTGAAACTGGGGAAAGAGTGCAGAAAATAGCAACAAAGATGATTAGCGGGCTGGAGACTAAACATGAAGAACATCTGTAGGAATTTAATAGGTCTAGTCCAGTGAAAAGAGGGACAAGGGATGACCTGATAGTAGTGTTCCAATATTTCAGAGGTTACCACAAAGAAGAGGGGGGTCAACCTATTTTCCAAAGCACCAGAAGGCAAGACAAGATACAATGGATGGAAACTAATCAAGGAGAGAAGCAACTTAGAACTAAGGAGAAATTTCTTGACAGTGAGAACAATTAACCAGTGGAACAGCTTGCCTTCAGAAGTGCAGATGCTCCATCACTAGAAGCTTTTAAGAAGAGATTGAACAGCCACTTTTCTGGAATGGTGTAGGATCTCCTGCTTGAACAGGAGGTTCAAGCAGGGGATTAGACTAGAAGACCTACAAGGTCCCTTCCAACTCTGTTGTTCTATTCTGTTCTGTTTCAATGTCCCCATTCAACAATGGAGCTTAAAATATGTACCAGTATTTGCAATCTAACTGATGTCACAGTATTGTTCTTTGCTTAAAATTGGGAAGGGGATGATGCTAAAGAGCAGAACTGAAGAGAGTATACAGGTCTTTGAGTGATCTTCGGAAGCTTAAGAGTAATGATGCCAGCCTTATATCTGGGGCGAGAAGATGCTACAAAAGGGATGCCACATCAGAAAAGGCTTGCTGTCTAGGATCCATCAAATGTAGCTTTCTAGATGATGACTGATATATCTGACATAACATATATAAAATCATATAATTATGTGAAAGTATATAATATTATAAGTTTGGTTGCCAATCCGGTGTAAAATTCTGTCTGGTGGTCAGACATATAATGTTATATAATAACCAACCTGAGAATCACTTGGACATTATTAGCATTGACAAAATCATTCAATTGCAAAACGCATTATTTAGAACACCTGACATTCTGTAACAATATCTTTAATACCATCAAACAACTGCTTATCCCACATCATTGGGAAGGATTTGCTAAATTCAGTCTAAATATCTGGCTAAATGTATAGCCAACCATCATATCTAAATATAAAGAGAGAACTCTGATCCACAATATATCTTGTCAGATGTCAGATCTTACTGTTTGCCTGGCCTACCGACAACAATGTTGCAATGGATGGGCATCACAAAGCAATCACTGTTTACACTCACAACTGAGTGCCTATTGCCAGTCACAGCAATTTTGCAATATAGGAAATTATGGCTGCCCAAGGCTTGCACAATTGAATCCAGTCAAGCAGCTCTCTTAGAAATGTGCACTATCAGGGTGCAGTCCCCCTTAACTAGCTCTGATGGTCTTTCCCTGAAGTCCCTATTGCAAGGTTGATCAAAATTGCTATTTTTTAGCTGCGAAATCCAGAAGGAAATACTGATCTGTTCCTACCCCTTAGCCACCCAACAACTATTTGCAGTCCAAACCTTAATTGAGACAAATATTTATTCTGGGTAGAAGTTAGAGTGGAGAGTCGGATTGGGGACATGGCTGTTTCAAAAAGGACTTTTGTTTACAACTGAATATGGCATAAATATGGCAGAGTCTGTGCCAAAGACCCTCTTCCTCCTCCCTAATGGAGTTGTAACGTAAGTTAAAGTTGAATTAAGAGGGAAATTAAGGCCAATACTTAATTGCATGAAAACAAAGTAGATATTCTTGTGGGGTTGGTTTGCAATAGTTTCAACTTGGCCTGTATGGGGACAAATATATTTTTGAAAAAGGAATGCCTGATAACTCAGTTCTCCTTCAACTGTGCCATTCTTGCTATGCAAGAGTTAAGGTGAGTCATTTCCCAGCTACCAGGTCTCTATTCAGCTGCCAGGTACTTAGGTGCGGTCATTTCACAGGGAGAAACTGAGAGGTGTGGTAAGGTTGTAACTACTTACTCCTTTTCACTCATACAAGGACCACTATTGTTGAAAACTATTTAATCTATTTAGAGAAATTATTCAAACATTTTCTCCCTCCAACACTGGCCCTGGAAAATTAGCTGAAAGGCCTGCATTAAAGGGAGGAGAGGGATGAACCTCAGGCTACCCAATAAAGAGGGAAGGGTGGCTGTGTAACGCATTTGGAAGCACCATCTGGTCCCAGTCTTAGCTTCTGGCTTCACTGTTAGTTGGTGAGTTTCTCCTTGAGTTTCACTTGCCTATGTGCCCAAATGGGCCAGGGGCAAAAGCTTAGGAAGTGTAGAAATGGTTAATTACTACCAGCATTAGAAAGTGCTTCATTGGGTAGATTAAGGTGACCAGATTTTAACATTGGTAAAGAGGGACATTGTGGGCATGGCTTATTTTGTGGGCATGGCTAGCTGGTCATGTGACTGGGTGGGCGTGGCTAGCTGGTCATGTGACCGGGTGGCCATGGCTATGTGTATAGGGTAAGGTGAACAGATTTTAACATTGGTAAGAAGGACACCATTGTGGGCGTGGCTTATTGTGTGGGCGTGGCTTGGAGGCCATGTGACCGGGTGGCCATGGCTATGTGTATAGAGACTACTCAGAGGGCTGAAAAGTCATTTCTGACAGGTCCTCACACTTTTGACTGGTCCTCACACTTATGACCATCCTCACATTTATGCCCGTGCAGCATTCTTAACAACCATGTCACTCATTTCACAACTGCTTCTCTTCACCATGGTGACAAGATAGGGCAAAAACGTAAAATGTGAGGACAGTCGTAAGTTCGAGGACTGGTCAAAAGTGCGAGGACCAGTCAAAAATAACTTTTTCAGCCCTCTGAGTAGTCCATATGCACAAAAGGACTACCCAGAGGGCTGAAAAAAGTGATTTCTGACAGGTCCTCGCATTTTTGACCAGTCTTCGCACTTATGACTGGTCATCATTTATGCCCATTGTAGCATTCTTAACAACCATGTCACTCATTTCACAACTGCTTCTCTTCACCATGGTGACAAGTTAGGGCAAAAACGTAAAATGTGAGGACAGTCGTAAGTTCGAGGACTGGTCAAAAGTGTGAGGACCAGTCAAAAATAACTTTTTCAGCCCTCTGAGTAGTCCATATGCATAAAAGGATACAATAATAGAGAGGGATGAAGGAAGGGAAGGGAAATTAGAGTAGGAGTGACGGTAAGAGAGGGAGGAAGAGAAGAGGAGAAGGAGAAAGGAAGAGGAAATAGGGAGGAGAAGAAGAGGGTGGGGGGAAGAGAAAGTAAGAAGGAAAGAAAAGAGAGGTGGTAGGTTTGAGGAGAAAGATTGCTGTACAATAAAAAAGATGAAAGGGAAGAAAGCCAACCCCAAACAAATATAAAGATATTAAGATAAAGAATGAATTGTTAAACTTTAAAGAATAAAAGAGAACAAATATGAATAAATAACAATAATTAGAAACACACATACAAACATACAATGTATTTTCTTTGAACAGAATATTTGGCTGGTTCACAAATTTAAACAGTGTTTAGTCATTTCAATTTAATTTACAATTTCTATATTTCCTTTTTGCCATATTTATTCCTCATCTATTTTTTTAAAAAAACAATATTACCCTTCATCCTCATCTCTAATCTTAATCAAATTCAATTTTTCCCTTCTATTCTATATTATACCCCTTCCCATTGTCATCTATTTTTATATCCATCCTCACATTGGTTAATTATGTAATATGAGTTGTTTAATACAAATTCAACATTTTAATATAAATCAATTAGTTATATAACTATCTTTTTTGTATATTAATCAATATGAACATGAATATTCCAATTTTCCATGCAATCCAATTTCTTACAATTCAATTAATTATATTTACCAATAATAATAAACCAAATAATTTCCCCCATATATTCCTCCAAACCACAACTTAACCATTTCTGCTTTCAACACAGTATACAATTAATAGTATCTCAATTATTACAATTCCCTAGTTAAAAAGAGCTTTTTTTTCTTTTGTGTTTTAAAATCTTGAACTCTCCTCTTTTGCCCTAAATAATTTCCCATTGTTTGCACCTACCTTTTTTGGTGAGGAAAAGGAAAATAAATCTGCTGCCTAATTTTCCAACGTTGCAAGCAAACAGCAAAGCCAACAACAGCCTGTTTTACTTTCAGTTTCGTTTTGAGCTTGGTTTGCACAAAGAGAAAAAAAAAACTGCTGAGCAATTTAGCAAGAGCAGAGCCCTGCGCAAATCAGCTGAGAGGGGGAAGCCGAGCTAATCAACGTAGGGCGGCCCTTTGAAGCCCTGCGGCAAGAGTTTAAACAGGTTTTTTCCCTCTAGCCATCAGCGGGGACTCAGGAGGCAGCCGGGACTCAGGAGGCAGAATGAAAAATCGGGACTTTTTTAAAACGCTGCGGGACGCGGGACAAATTGCTCAAAAGCGGGACTGTCTCGCCAAAAGCGGGACGTCTGGTCACCTTAGGGTAGATACATTTTAAAGGATTCAGTTACATTCCAGTTTATTACATACTTTAGGCCTATACCCACTTTATAGTATGGTGTTTTTACAATGTCCCTGATGTGACAGACAGACTCAAATATTGCAGACTATGGAGGATCCTAACATATTGCTGCTATGTAGATTAGTGATACAAGTCTAGCATGAAGTGAAGCCTATAGCAACTGATCATGTGTCAGTGTCTTACACTGCTTTTTTTTCCAGGCCTATACAATTCAAGGACAATATGCAATTCCACATCCAGATGTGAGTTTCTCTTTATTATTTGTACATGTATTTATGTCACCTGCATGCTTTGTCAAATGAGTAATATTAATATTAATATTTAATATTAATATGCTTTTTTAAAAATAATTGGCCATGTGTAGTATTGGTAATAATTAGGACCCAATTATATTTCTATTGAGGACTTGGCCTGTTGTTAAATTATCAAAAAAATTTCTGTGCTATCCCTTTGCTAAATTTTTTTGTTTCCTGATATTAGCCATTAAAGAGCTTCCTTTTATTTTTTCTGCCATAATGCTGATAATGACATAAACAACCTGAGTTTATGCATCTTCTTACTTTATGATGTGGTTATACCCAGAATCCTTGCTATTTTCCTTAGTCTTTGCTAATTTATTTAATTTATATTCCACCTTTTGCCAAGAGCTCAAGACACTTTCCATTTCCTTAGTTATAATGAAAGAGGAGAGTAAATTTCTGCTGATGCTGAATCCTTTATTTTTAGAATTTGGGGGAGGGGGAAACAGTTGGTTATTGTTCTCCAGTAGTCATTCCAAACCAGAAGTGGGTATCATTATTTGTTTTACATCTTTAGCAAAAACATTTTTTCTTAATAGCAATAGCAATAAGACTTATATACTGCTTTGCAGTGCTTTACAACACTCTCTAAGTGGTTTACAGAGTCAGCCTATTGTCCCCAACAATCTGGGTCCTCATTTTACCGACCTCAGAAGGATGGAAGGCCAAGTCAACCTTGAGCTGGTCAGGATTGAAGGAATCGAGCTCCTGGCAATGTGAGCAGAGTTAGCCTGCAATACTGCATTCTAACCACTGTGCCACCACAGCTCTTACTTTATGTTCCTTCCTCTCTAAAAAAAAAAAAAAGCATATAAATAACATCTGAAACAACATTTGCAAAAATGCTTCTCATAAATGAGATTAGTACCAACTGTTGTCTCTTTCAGCTGCAAAATGAAGATTATGAATGAGTTTTATTTAGCCCATTCTATGCTGCCAACGGATGCTCACACTGAATTTTATACAGGGAGAAAAAAATTGGGGCTTTAATTAATTCAATTTTAATTAATTCAATTTATATGCCATCCCTCTCCGAAGACTCAGGGGGCTTCATTTTTACCTGTTTTCAATGTCTAGGCTTTATGCTTGCTTGCTTATGTATTAATGGATGGAAGAAAATTAATTACTGTTCTCTGATCAGAAATACATGTCTTACATGTAATAAATAACATTTATTACATTTCTCTTAGTTATAAATAACAATTGCTTAGTAAATGTCTATCTGATTAACTGCATATAACACTGAATGTAATAGGATAAATATACAATAAATAAAAATATGGAAATATGATCAAACAAACTTAAGCCTACTTCTCATGCAGGGACTTTCAACATGCAGGGATGGGAAATTTATATGGAAATGGAAGTGCTAGTTGAGGGGTCCTTGGTGCTCTCTGAGCTTGGTTGTTTTCTTGCAAATGTTTCATTATCCAAACTAGGTAACATCACCAGTACTGATTACGCACTAGCACTGATGATATTACCTAGTTTGGGTAATGAAACACAAGAAAGCAACCAGGTTTCAGAGAGCACCAAGGACCCCTCATTTCAACCATGAATTACAAATATTCTCCTTTAACGTGTTAGTTATCCTTATATCTCTCTGCTGGTGTTACACAGTAGTATAGTTGTCCATAATGAAGAACTTTGCACAGGGGCTTCAGGGTGATACAGAACACTGAATGATATGAAATTAAAACTTCAAAGTTAACCACATAAGCAATCAATATACTACATGTCACGGGTGTCAAACTCGTGATGTCATGTTGCCGTCATGTGACATATTATGACTTTTCTCCCTTTTGCTAAACTGGGGGTGGGCGTGGCTGGTGCATGACACATCTGGCCCGTGGGCCACGAGTTTGACACCCCTGCTATATGTCATGCAGCTATGACTCAAGGTCCCTCTTCTTCAGAAAAAGAGCCTACTGATCATTATTTACAAAGGAGGCGGGTAATCCAGTCCCTCTCTCCTTTAGTTTAATAAAATTCCACAAGTTCATGCATATTATATAAATGAGAAAATACTGTGGTCCAAGCGTGGTTGTAGCAGTAGGTGAAAAAGCAATATAGCTATAGGAAAAAAATAATTACATTTTAATAATTTGTTCTCAAGCTGACTCACTCCCAAACCAAATGGGAGCAATGAACTGGAGTGGGATATTAAAGAGCAGATCAACCCATGGAAATCAATGCCATTATTTCTCAAATAAGAAATGTTATCACATCTTACAAAGCACATCCTTAAACAGAGAGAGCAACACAGAACACTTTCTAGATGAAAGAAATCTCGTCAGTTTAGAAAAACTTCAGCTGCTAGAGTAAGATTTTATTGATCACATGTTTCACTTTAGATTGTAATCAGTGAAGACAGCACAATTCTCTTTGTGCTGATTTGGAGCTTTTTTTAAAAAAACAAAAACATGAAACATAAAATACATCTTTTTAGAGCAAGGATTTGATCCGGTATAAAGTAAATACAATTACTCATATTCCCTCAATCAATTTTGTTCCAAATTTTATCCATTTACCTCTTTAAAAAAAAAGAAAAGAAAAGAAAAGAAAAGAAAAGAAAAGAAAAGAAAAGAAAAGAAAAGAAAAGAAAAGAAAAGAAAAGAAAAGAAAAATGTATTCTAAACATTTAGATTTTAAACATTCTACTATGTCACCCTAAATTCTAAACAATTATTTCCAAATAGACATCATTCCAAATCTTTGTCATTTTAACCATCAATATTTCATATATATTCCTCATTTCCAGGACCCATTACATCGAGTTTGTACCTCTTTTAAATGACAACTAATATCCATAATCTTAACAAAGAATATTTTCCTCCTCTCTTAATTGTTTCTAAATCAATCAACATTTCCATCTAAAATTTGTCACTCCCAAAATACTTTATTTTAAAGTCTAATATTTAACTGATTCATAATTTAAATAGCTATTTCCCAACAGTGTTTTCCGCCACTTCTATCTCTATTTATTTAACTGGTTCACAATTTGGCTTAACTATTCTCCAGTATTGTCTCCTCCACTTCCTCCTGAGTTTATTTTTGGCTGGTTCAGTTGCTTTCCAGCGATGCTTTCCTCCACTCCTAACCTTACTTATTTGAGCTGGTTCACAGTATAATTTAACTGCATCCCAACGTTATCTCCTTCAATCCTCCTAACTCTATTATGAAACTGGTTCGCAACTCAAATAGTTGCTTCCCAGCAATGCTTTCCTCCGCTCCACCCTCTATTTTTAACTGGTTCACAACTGTATTTCAGTTGCTCTCCAGGTATATTTTCCTCCACTCCTAACTTTTTATTTTTTGGCTTGTTCACAGTTTTGCTTTAACTGTTACCTAGCGTATGCTTCCCTCCACTCCTAACTCTAATGGCTGGTTCACAGCTTTACTTTGGCTATTTTCCAGTCCGTGCTTTCCTCCACTCCTAACTCTTATTTTTATTTTTAACTGGTTCCCAGTTTTGCCTTAACTGTTCTCCAGTATGATGCTTTCCTCCACTCCTACCTTATTTGTAAGACTAGATCACAGCTTTACTTTCACTGTTCTCCAGAATCATGCTTCCCTCCACTCCTAACTTCATTTTTTTAACTAATTCATAACATTTTATTTTAATTATTGTCCAGCTTTATGTTTTCCTCCATTTCTACATCTTTTATTCAATTATTTAATCTTAAATTAATTCACAATATATTACTCATATTCATTTTAAATCCATTCTCCTCCATGTTTTTAACTGATTAAAAATAAAAAAGTATATCAACAAATATCTTAGCTCTTATTCTCTCCTAGGCTTTCTCCCGTGCCATATTTATTTCCAATGAATATCAATATTTTAAATCATTTTAAAATCAATTTTCTATAATTATTAAATCTGTAATTAATTCTTCTTAATATCCAGCACCTTAGAGAACATTTTCTTCTAAATTATTAGGTCTATAAATAGAGCTTAAAAATTCCAAGTTTAAAAAAGTATTAAAACATCCAAAAATCATAATTTTCAATCATTTATACTCATTTTTTCCAAATCAAATTGTTGTATATTCATAAAATCAACTTAAATAAAAATAATAGTGAAAAAAGAGAGAGAATAGTAACAGTATTAATAATAGTTAAAATAAAAAGAAAAGAAAAAAAGCAAGAATACAAATAGGAAGGAGAATAGAAATATAACAAAAGAAATTGAAGAGAATTAGAAAAAATTGAGAGGGGGAAAGGGACAAAGGAAAGAAAAAGATTTGGAGCTTTTTTCTTATTTCTGACCATTGTTGTCTGATTTAACTGTTTATGCATAAATCCAAAACATTGGTGTTGGACAGCTTGAAAGAAGGCCAGACTTTTTTATAAACACAATTATCCAACTCTAATTTTGGAGTTTTCTTAATCCCTGCAGTATTTCAGTACAACTCAGCTTCTGGTTCTTTAAAAAAATGTACAGAATTCCAAGATTGTTAACTGAGATTTCATTAGAATAGAGCTGGAAGGGACCTTGGAGGTCTTCTACTCCAGCCCCCTGCTCAAGCAGGAGATCCTATACCAGTGGTTCTCAACCTTCCTAATGCCGTGACCCTTTAATACTGTTCCTCATGTTGTGGTGACCCCCAACCAGGGGTGGGTTCTAAATTTTTTTATTACCGGTTCTGTGGGCGTGGCTTATTTTGTGGGCGTGGCTTGGAGGACATGTGACTGGGTGGGCATGGCTATGTGTATAGGGACTACTCAGAGGGCTGAAAAAAGTCATTTCTGACAGGTCCTCACACTTTTGACTGGTCCTCACACTTATGACCATCCTCACATTTATGCCCATGCAGCATTCTTAACAACCATGTCACTCATTTCACAACTGCTTCTTTTCACCATGGTGATAAAATAGGGCAAAAAACGTAAAATGTTTGGATAGTCGTAAATCCGAGGACTGGTCAAAAGTACGAGGACCAGTCAAACATAACTTTTTCAGCCCTCTGAGTAGTCCATATGCACAAAAGGACTACCCAGAGGGCTGAAAAAAGTGATTTCTGACAGGTCCTCGCATTTTTGACCAATCTTCGCACTTATGACTGGTCATCATTTATGCCCATTGTAGCATTCTTAACAACCATGTCACTCATTTCACAACTGCTTCTCTTCACCATGGTGACAAGATAGGGCAAAAACGTAAAATGTGAGGACAGTCATAAGTTCGAGGACTGGTCAAAATTGCGAGGACCAGTCAGAAATAACTTTTTCAGCCCTCTGAGTAGTCCATATGCATAAAAGGATACAATAATAGAGAGGGATGAAGGAAGGGAAGGGAAATTAGAGTAGGAGTGAGGGTAAGAGAGGGAGGAAGAGAGGAGGAGAAGGAGAAAGGAAGAGGAAGTAGGGAGGAGAAGAAGAGGGGGAGGAAGAGAAAGTAAGAAGGAAAGAAAAGAGAGGTGGTAGGTTTGAGGAGAAAGATTGCTGTACAATAAAAAAGATGAAAGGGAAGAAAGCCAACCCCAAACAAATATAAAGATATTAAGATAAAGAATGAATTGTTAAACTTTAAAGAATAAAAGAGAACAAATATAAATAAATAACAATAATTAGAAACACACATACAAACATACAATGTATTTTCTTTGAACAGAGTATTTGGCCGGTTCACAAATTTAAACAGTGTTTAGTCATTTCAATTAAATTTATAATTTCTATATTTCCTTTTTGCCATATTTATTCCTCATCTATTTTTGTAAAAAAACCAATATTACCCTTCATCCTCATCTCTAATCTTAATCAAATTCAATTTTTCCCTTCTATTCTATATTATACCCCTTCCCATTGTCATCTATTTTTATATCCATCTTCACATTGGTTAATTATGTAATATTACAGTTTAATATAAATTCAATATTTTAATATAAATCAATTAGTTATATAACTACCTTTTTTGTATATTAATCAATATGAACATGAATATTCCAATTATTTCCATGCAATCCAATTTCTTACAAATCAATTAATTATATTTACCAATAATAATAAACCAAATAATTTCTCCCATATATTCCTCCAAATCACAACTTAACCATTTCTACTTTCAACACAATATACAATTAATAGTATCTCAATTATTACAATTCCCTAGTTAAATAGAGCTTTTTTTCTTTTGTGTTTTAAAATCTTGAACCTCCTCTTTTGCCCTAAATTTCCCATTGTTTGCACCTACCTTTTTTGGTGAGGAAAAGAAAAGAAATCTGCCTGGCTAATTTTCTAACGTTGCAGCAACAGCAAAGCCAACAGCCTGCTTTACTTTCAGTTTCGTTTTTCAGCATAGCTAGGGGGAAAAAAATCTCTCCAGCAAGCAGCAGAGCCCTGAGCAAAACAGCTGAGATCAAATCAGCTGAGAGTCGGGAGCCGATCTAATCAAGGGCTAATTAGCCTATGCTGAAGCTCCGCGGGCCAATAAAATTACAAAAAAACACCGAACCATTTGTTAAATTGCTGGCTCGCCCGCCCCTCGCCCACCACTATTTATTGGCAATAAATAGTGGTGCGGAGGGGTGGGGCGAGCCAGCAATTTAACAAAGCCCCGCGGCAAGAATTTAAACAGTTTTTTTCCCTCTAGCCATCAGCTGGGACTCAGGAGGCAGCAATAGATTGGGAGTGGGCGGGGTAAGCGAACGGCCGGCAATCCAACAGAGCAGAGAGTGAGGGTGAATGAAGGCATGGGGGGGCGGGAGAGGGCTTTGGCGAGCCCTGTGAAATGGCCGTTCGACCCCCAAAGGGGTCGCGAACCCCAGGTTGAGAACCACTGTCCTATACCATTTCAGACAAGTGACTGTCCAATCTCTTCTTAAAAACCTCCAGTGATGAAGCACCCACAACTTCTGAAGGCAAACTGTTCCACTGGTTAATTGTCCTCACTGTTAGGAAGTTTTTTCTTAATTCTAGGTTGCTTCTCTCCTTGATTAGTTTCCATCCATTGTTTCTTGTCCTACCCTCTGGTGCTTTGGAAAATAAATTGACCTCCCTCCTCTTTGTGGTAGCCTTTCAATACTGAGAATACTGCTATCATGTCCTTGTTTTCTCTAGACTAGCCAAACCCAAATCCTGCAACTGTTCTTCATATGTTTTAGTCTCCAGGCCTTTAAACATTTAAATTTAATGTAAAAGGTTTTGTAAAATGATACTTATATTCATTTGCAGTCTTTCAGACATCTGTAATATATGCATATTTATGTGTTTTCCCTAGTGTGCTGTCAAGAGTTAAGTAAATGAAGGAAAAGAGATGGTGGGGTTTTTATTGTTGTACATTAGGTATCTGTAATTAATTTGCCTAACCAAATGATTACATAAGTGGTTATACAAATTACATAGCTTCTAGGGAATATATAACATTTGCAATCTGGCTTTTGAAACTCTGGGAACGTTTGGTGGTTGAATGTCCAGGACAGTTAGCAGCCCATACTTCACAAAACAGAAAAGTTTACACTGATACAAGTCTTCCAAGGAGCTAAAACTTTTCTAACTTTGTTGGATGCTGCCCTGTCACTTGATTGTGAGATAGGAAGCTATATAAATATGATGAATAAATGAAATAGAACCAGAAAACTAAAACAATTTATTTTTAATGAAAAATTATTTTGCATCCGTACTAAAATAAAAATCATACCATCTTCTTTATTTCCTCATTCTCCTTATATAAGAAACTTACTGAGAAAAGTATCATTCACAAAAGACACATTGACTGGTTTGATTGGTTTGAAGTGGAGCTATTGTGTTCTGATTAGCCCATTGAGTTTTATATTGTGGTCTATTCAGGTAAAATAAAACTGGTTTTCCATAATAGATCCTCTGAATGTATTCTGAACTCAGTATATTTCAGTTCTGAATTCACTCCAATTCAGTAAAGCCTATTTTAGTTTGGCATCCCTGAAATCTTTCTGAATTGGCCAAATTGAGTTCAGTGCATCTGACTAACTGAAGCATGTGTAAATACAAAGAGATGTTCAAACAATATATCTATATATATAAAAGCAAAAACCACTCATGCCATAATAATGAAATCTCCAGAACCATAAAGCCGACAAACTTGAAATTTGCCACGTATGTTTCTCTTGGCTTCTAGGTGCTCACTAAAAAAGGATTTTTCAAAATGACTATCAGAGTATTAGTATTTCCTATATTATTATTAGCATGCTCTGATGCTAAGGAGTTCTACTCCCCCTCCCCACCTGAAAAGAAATCTGTTCCAAATGCAGAACACAAACAGAGGAAAGGAGTTTCACTTTCAGTTTTACTTTCACAGCAGAAAGCAGCTTTAATACAGAACACTTGAGCTAAGCCATGGCCAGGCTCCTTCCTGTCTCCTTCTTGCTTACACAGCAAATACTGTTTCATTTTCCAAACAGCCCTCTGATACTAAGGAGTTCTATTCCACCTCCCCACCTGAAAAGAAATCTGTTCCAAATGCAAAACACAAGCAGAGGAGAGGAGTTTCCTTTCAGTTTTACTTTCACAGCAGCAACCAGGGGCTAGGATAGGGGAGACTTCTGTGTGGCAAGGCTGAGTGAGAGAAGGGGGATAGGATAGGATAGGATAGGATAGGATAGGATAGGATAGGATAGGATAGGATAGGATAGGATAGGATAGGATAGGATAGGGTTCTTTGGGGCAAGGCTGAGGGAGAGAAGGGTACAGGAGAGGCCGATCGTAGCTACTCATTAATTTTTAAGCTGTGTCGATTTATAAAGCCTGATCACATAGTTTTGTAGCAAAGCACGGGTATCCAGCTTATATATATATATATATATATATATATATATATATATATATATATATATATATATATATATATATATACATATATATATATATATATATATATATATATATATATATATATATATATATATATATATATATATATATATATATATATGTAAGTTTTCACGGGTATGTATGTGTGTATAGTTAATATTTCGGGTTTCTTCCCGTGTAATTGTGGATATATCCCTAAAAGGGTAGAAGTGACGTTTCGACAGAATCCCATCTGCCATCATCAGGCTTATGTCAGCAGTCTTTTGCAGTAACTGCCGTTGCTATTTCAAATCTGGTGCTGGTATTCTGGGATGGCTCCACCTTTTCATTCTGATTGGTTGGGAGTCCCAGTATGTGTTTATTGGCTTGGCTTCGGGTGTATGGTCGGTTTTTCTCCACTAGGTGGCAGGGCTTCATCTTTGTGGCTGGTTTGAATATGATTTGGTTGGGATTTGTTTTTTGATTAATGTTTGGTCTATGTTTTATATTTGGTGTTAAGATTCGTCTATCTATGAGAGCAGGTTTCCAAATAGTAGGCAGACGTGAAGTGTCATCCCGTTTATTCATGCAATATGGTCTTTTTTCTATTTCAATTGCTTCTCTGATTATCCTGCCATTGAGATGTTCTATTTTTGCAACTGTTTTTGTTTTATTAAAATTAATATTGTGTCCTGTTGTATTTATGTGTTGAACTAATGATGATGTGTGTTCTTGCTTTTGTATTGAGTTTTTGTGTTCCTCGATGCGCACACTCATTCTTCTGTTGGTCTGTCCAATGTATGTTGATGGGCAGGAAGCACACGGGATTTCGTATATGCCTTGATCTTCTAATTCTATTTTGCCTTTGGGGTTTCTCAGAATGGACAATATCTTTCTATCTGTGCAAAATATGGTTTTGATGTTGTGTTTATGCAGTACTTTGCTAATTTTATCTGTTGTTCCCCTTATATAGGGCAAGATGGCTTTCCCATTGTTTTGTTCCTCTTGTTTTTTATTCTGTCTTGGTGTTGTATGTTTGATCATATTGATGACTTTATTTCTACAGAACCCATTTGATGTCAGTACATTAGTTAATGTATATAATTCTGTTTGTAAATGTGCTTCATCAGCCAGACGTTTAGTTCTTGTGGTTAATGTTTTGGCAACAGAGTTTATTTGTGCTGGATGGTGGTGTGATTTGGCGTTGAGATAGCAGTTCGTATGTGTCTTCTTTTGATAGATGGTATGTCCTAAGGTGCCATCAGATTTTTTATAAATTAATACATCGAGGAAAGGTAACTGGTTTTCTGATTCTATCTCCATGGTGAACTTTATTTTGGGATGGAGGCTGTTCAAATATACTAAGAAGTTTTCCAATTTATCTCTTCCATGTGGCCAGATCACAAAAGTGTCATCAACGTATCTGAGCCATAATTTTGGTTTGTTAACAGTTTTTTCTAAGGCATTGGATTCGAATTCTTCCATGAAAAGATTAGCGATGACTGGTGATAATGGTGATCCCATTGGTGCACCTTCTACTTGTTTATATCTCTGTCCTCTGTATGAAATATGTGTTGGATAAACAATGTTCTGTTAAGTCTGTGATATGTTTTGGTAGTTGATATTTGTTTTTAATTGATGACAGGGCTTCTTTGACAGGTATTTGTGTGAATAGTGATACAACATCGAAGCTTACAAGAAGGTCATTTTCTTTTATGTGTTGCTTTTTTATTATTTGTATGAAATGGTATGAGTTCTGTACATATGAAGCAGCAGATTCTGCGTAAGGTTGAAGATGTTTTGCTAAATATCTGGCTAGATTTTGTAAAGGTGAGCCTATGGAACTTACTATGGGTCTGAGAGGTATTCCATCTTTGTGTATTTTTGGGAGGCCATACAGTTTTGGGCATTTTGATGATTTTTCTCTGGGAATAATTTTTTGTTGGATTTCTTTACTTATAGTACTTGATTTTATCTTTATCTTCGTGGTTTTTTTCTAGATATGTTGTTGGGTCTGTGTTTATGGGTTTATATGTGGCGTCTTGAAGTAAGTCAGACAGTTTCTTTTCATAGTCCACTGTGTTCATTACTACTGTTGCATTGCCTTTATCTGCCTTTATCCAATAGGATCAATCAATCAATCAAACAAGGATCTATTAGCTTCATACTTAAAGATAAGCAATATTATTCACCCCATATTATGGGACAAAATAAAACAGCTTGCCACCTGGAGATCTGAAATAGAAACCACTCATAAAACTTACAGACATTTAAAGAAACTTAAGAAATTAGAACATAAAAAACCTCCAACCACAACACAACATCATTTAAAACAAGTAGTATACAATGCTTCTGATAGAAAACTAACAACAGCAGAAACAAATGTCTTAGCAAAGGGCTTTAATTTTGCAGTGGCACCCAATAAAATTCCAATAGAAACCATCATATGCGAAGTTGAAACCAGCCTAAAGAAACTCAGTGCTGACGATGCTGATAAAGTCAGACATGATGTCACCAACATTCTATGTACTAGTAAACCACCTAAAAGCAACTTATCAAAAGAAGAACCAAAAGCACTGCAAGTTTTAAAAAACGATAATAGCATAATGATATTACCAGCAGATAAAGGCAATGCAACAGTAGTGTGCACATCGAGGAACACAAAAACTCAATACAAAAGCAAGAACACACATCATCATTAGTTCAACACATAAATACAACAGGACACAATATTAATTTTAATAAAACAAAAACAGTTGCAAAAATAGAACATCTCAATGGCAGGATAATCAGAGAAGCAATTGAAATAGAAAAAAGACCATATTGCATGAATAAACGGGATGACACTTCACGTCTGCCTACTATTTGGAAACCTGCTCTCATAGATAGACGAATCTTAACACCAAATATAAAACATAGACCAAACATTAATCAAAAAACAAATCCCAACTAAATCATATTCAAACCAGCCACAAAGATGAAGCCCTGCCACCTAGTGGAGAAAAACCGACCATACACCCGAAGCCAAGCCAATAAACACATACTGGGACTCCCAACCAATCAGAATGAAAAGGTGGAGCCATCCCAGAATACCAGCACCAGATTTGAAATAGCAACGGCAGTTACTGCAAAAGACTGCTGACATAAGCCTGATGATGGCAGATGGGATTCTGTCGAAACGTCGCTTCTACCCTTTTAGGGATATATCCACAATTACACGGGAAGAAATCCGAAATATTAACTATACACACACACACAGATATATATATATATATATATATATATATATATATATATATATATATATATATATATATATATATATATATATATATATATTTGTTTTCTGAGGACAAAAATACAAACAAATAGAAGGAGCACCCATGGGATCACCCCTCTCTCCTGTCATTGCTAACCTCTACATGGAACACTTTGAAACCCAAGCTCTAGAAAAATCTGATCACAAACCCAAACTCTGGCTCAGATACGTAGACGACACCTTCATAATCTGGCCACATGGGAAAGAAAAACTGGACAACTTCCTCACACACCTCAATAGCCTACACCCCAAAATACAGTTCACCATGGAAACAGAAGCGAACAACCAACTTCCCTTCCTGGACGTCTTAGTCTACAAAAAATCCAATGGCTCCTTAGGACACACCATCTACCAGAAGAAAACACACACAAACCGCTATCTGCACGCACTCTCACACCACCACCCAGCACAGATCAACTCCGTAGCCAAGACACTCATCTCCAGAACAAAACGCTTAGCTGATGAACAACACCTAAAAACCGAACTACACAGTCTCACTAATGTACTAACATCCAATGGATTCCAAAGAAATAAGATTACCAACCTAATCCAAAAAGAAACCCCCACTAAAATCCAAGACAGAGAACAAGAAAACGGCAAAGCCCTCCTCCCATACATAAAAGGCACCACAGACAAAATCAGCAAGATCCTCCACAAACACAACATCAAGACAGCATTCTGCACAAACCGAAAAATATCCACCATCCTAAGAAACCCCAAAGACAAAATTAAGTTAGAAAATCAAGGAGTATATGAAATCCCATGCACCGCCTGCCCCACCACATACATCAGACAAACCAACAGAAGAATAAGTGCACGCATTGAAGAACACAAGAACTCAGTCAGAAAAGAGGAACCAACTTCTTCCCTGGTCCAACACCTCAAAGCCACAGGACATGATATTGACTTTAAAAAGACCAGAACTATCGCCAAAACTGAACACTTTAACAACACAATAATCAGAGAAGCCATTGAGATAGAAAAATGTCCACACAGCATGAATAAACGAGTTGATACCTTCCACCTACCAGCCATTTGGAAACCCGCCCTTATTGACAAACGAGTCCCTAACACAAAGAATGACACCAGACCCACACTCACGAGAGCCATACAGGATGCAACCACCACACATCCACGCAGAAAGCAGACTCAAACCCACACTAATGATGAGACATGACCCCGGACCAGAAGCCAGACCACAGCTGCATCATTAGCCACTTTAAACCCCTCCAATCCATACATGAAGCAGACTGACACCCACCATGGAGAGTTGGCACGGCCACGAACACGAAGCCAAACAACAGCAACACAGCTCACCAGCTCAAATCCCCCTGTTACTCAGACTAACCCGAGCACAACCAAGCCCCCACCTAAACAGAACACACACCCATCCAATCAGAGCACAGCCAAACCCCCATCCAATCAGAGCACAGCCAAACCCCCAACCAATCAGAACATAACTCCACTGACAGTTAAAAGGAAGAAACAGCTGCGATCACACACATTGCTCCTAGAAGCACGAAGCCGAGAACACCAGCCTGAAGATGACGAATGAGACTTCGTCGAAACATTGCCAAGAAACCTCCAATTTTACGCGGGAGAAAACCCGAATAACCAAAGACCTACACACACACACACACACACACACACACTCACTAGAGCCAGTTTGGTCTGGTAGTTAAGACACCAGGCTACAAAGTGGGAGATCATGAATTCAAGTCCTGCCTTAGTCATGAAAACCAGCTGAGTGACAGCCACTCTCTCTCAGCCCAACCTACCACATAGAGTTGGTGCTGTGGGGAAAATAGGAGGAGAAGGTGGGTTGGATATTTTTGCTGCCTTGAGTTATTTGTAAAAATAATAACGGTGGGATACAAATAAAGAAATGAATTAAATGAAAAAATATGCATACTTAAAACTTATTTTAGGAGATGAGCAGTTCACTTTGGATCCAGAGAGGAACCATGTGTTATTTTTCCAAAGCTTCTGTTTCTTCTTATGTATAATGGATAAATCACTAAATTATTGTAACATATTTATGTTTTGTGGAATTGGGTGGAATTTAGAAACCCAGATACTTCTCCATAAAATCTTAGAAGTAGAAAAGCTTTGAAGTTCTGGGCATTTAAAAGGACAAGCCCTTCTCATCAGGAATTACTATGATAAACCTGCCCTTATAATTTCTGAAGGTCCAGCACACAGTATATGGTGAATAAATAACAGTTTTAAGGTTTAAAATTTTTTTCATTGGGTCCCAAGTCCTAAAATTCTTGATGGAAAAATTAGATTACATTATAATACTGAACAGTATGTAATGTAGTGCATGAGAATCTATAGACATGAATTTTAAAATGGAGGAGTTGTAAATTGGAAGCGATTGTCAGAATAGATTTCTGATTGCAATCTATATGTGGAAGAGAATTCTACTTGGTGATATCAAATTTACAGGGGTTGAACACTGCAAAACAGGCATTTGAATTGTAGGTAACCAGAGGTCATGATCGTCTACTTCTCAGGTCTATGTTGTATTCAACATCTCACCTTTTGAAAATGGATAAAACACAGATGTTCTATTTCTCTCTCTTCCATCTGATTTTTTTTACCTTCTGTTAAATCCATCTGAAATACAGCCACTGCATCTGATGACATTAAAGTCACAGTAGGTTAGTTTGGTTGATGAAGAAGGCTTTTCTGTTTGTCTGGTTTTAAGGGTCACCTGAGAGCCAGTTTGATTTAGTGATTAAAGCATCAGTCTAGAAACTGTAAGTTCTAGTCCTGCCTTAGACATGAAGTCAACTGGCTGATTTTGAGCTGGTTATTTTCTCTCAGTCCTAGGAAGGAGGCAAAGGCAAACCACTTCTGAAAAACCTTGCCAAGAAAACCTCAGGGACTTGAGCAGGTAGTCTCTGAGAATTGAACATGACTGAACAGAAGAAGAAAAAATAGGTCACTTAAGCCATTGAGTCCAACTGCCACTTAATTTAGGAATTCAAATTAATATATCCAATACAGAAGACTGCCTAGGTTTCACTTTAAAATGTCCAATGAAGAGGTGCCCATCAACTTCCTGGATAATTGGTTCCATTATCAAATACTTTGATATCTTTGTTAATTTTTTTTAAAAGCTCAATCAGGATCTGCCATCTTATGAAATCTATTGCTCTGTGGAACACAAGAGAACAGTGGGTGATCTCTCCTCAATTATCCTTTCTAAAGATAGATACAGATTAACAGAGTTAGAAGGGACCTTATAGGTCATCTAGTCCAACCCCCCACCCCAAGCAATGTCCAGCTTCTTCAATTTCTCTTTGTAGGCCTTAGTGTCTAGTCCCCTGATCCTCTTCATTGACCTTTTTGGAGTCTGTTCAATTTCTCTGAATCCTTAATATATGTTGCCCAGAAGTAAACTTAGTATTTGAAGTGGTGATAATCAAATAGAATAGAGTGGGTTATTTCCTGTGATTTGGAAACTAAGTATCTGTTGATGCAACCTAAAATTGCATTTGCCTTCTTTGCAGCCACATCACACTCTTGGCAATGAATTCAGTTTGCAATCAATTACTAATCCAAGATCTTTTTTGCAAGTAGGTATCCCACATCGTATATCTGTGTATGTAATTTTGTTTCCTAAATGAAGAGATTTGCACTTGTCTGTTAATTTTCACTTTGTTACTTTCAGATAATTTCTGCCATGTATCAAGATTTTTGAATTTTATTTCAATCTTCTAGGATATTGGCTATCCCAGCCAAGTTTTATATCTGTAAATTAGATAAGGGTTTTTTTTTATAGCTTTGCACTCAAACCATTAATGAAATCATTAGCAAAAAATAGAGGACAGAGAATTAATCCTTATGAACCCCATTTGATATCTCTCTCCAATTTGATGAGGACCCTTTCATTAAAGTCTTTGAAGAAGTTTGAGTCACCTATGAACTGTCATGCTTAGCTAAGTTGGCAATTTTAAGCTATGGTTAAGTTTAACTAGTTTAGCTAGTTAACCAATTTAACTCCATGCATGGTTAAATTTAAGCCATGGTTGAGTTTGAGCCAGCTATGAAATGTCATGCCATTCAGTCCATGCTTAACTAAATTAGCATGTCATTGAATAATTAACCAATGCTTTGTTGAAGTCAAGATATATTGTGTCTGCAACATGTTCACAATCTATTAAGGAAACTTCTTGTTCAAAACATGAGGTAAAATTAGTCTGGCAAAATGTTTCAAGTTCTTTAGCATCTGCTCTGGGATTTTCACTTGTATTAGTATCAGATTGAGTGGTCTATAGTTTGCTGGATTTTTCCTTTTGTCCATTTTAGTAGACATGGACAATGTCTGCTATTCTCCAGTCATCTGGTATTTTACCAGTTCCAATTTCTCAAATATAATGAATAAAAATTCAGCTAGACCACCAACAACTTCATGACCATGTTTCTATGATTTTCAAGCTTTAAACCTTCCTCTGCATCCGGTCATATCAAATTTCCTGGTGGAACATATAGCTTCTTGTAGGTGAGGAAAAGACTGAATCAAATTCATATTCATTAGGTGATGTCAAATTTGAGACAGTTCTGTAAAGAAGATATGAAGAACATATTTTGTTGGCAAAAAAAAAAAAAAAAACCCCACAAGAAAGAAGCATTACTGAACCATCCATGGATTTGTTTTCTTTTAAAATTCCTACATATATCGGATGGTGGCTTTTGCAAAGCCAAATCTTCCCATCCTACCCACAGTGGATTTGATCATAATTGTGTATTCCCTCCAACGTACACAATCATAACTGAAATCATAAGGGAGCTCTGTGTTACTTCCTGTCTCTGTTTACACTTCATACTAAAGTAAACTAACTGTATTATGACTTAGCATGATGGGTGAACTTAGTGTAAAGTTTAATTTTCCAGCAAAGAAGTTCTATATCCCATCACTTTGCTATAAATTAAAACCATAATCAACCTTAATGTTGATTAAGCCAGAAAGATTCTACAGACAATCTTCTGGTTAAGAAGCAGTAACCAAATATTGGTTTGTTTTTCCTTACTAGTTGTTCCAAAATTCCATGGTGCTCACAGTACACTAACCTAAAGAATATCCAATTTGTGATTAGGGATAGTAAAGGTTGCATAGAGAGAAATGAATGTCACACTTTTGAAGAACAGAACATTTTATTTTGGAGTACTTTATACAGAAACTTAATTGTTTTAGATTCTACCCGCCCCTTCCCCTGCCCCCATCTGTAAAGTTATTTCAAGACAACATAGGTTGTACAATGCCATTTGTTTCTTGTGTTTTGCTTGTCTTCTTGGTTGACTAATAAAAGCTCTACTTTTCAAACTCCTTGTAACTTTCCTGTCTTCTTCAGCCTCTCAGGTATTCTGGCTCCAGTGCTTCATCTGACTGTTATAACACCAATGTCAGACTACCCTGCACCCTTTCACTCAGATATGCTGCAAGAGCGGGAGTTTGGGGTTTTGTTTTATTTTATTTTTTTAATTTTTTCCCTTCTGAAGTCAAAAGATCATAGTTTAGTTGGCTGGCCTGGATGGTTTTAGGGGAACTTCCCACAACTAATTACTATGCTGTAGGGAGTTTCTGTAATGACATCAGAATTCAATTATCATCCTACTACCTCAGGCTGTTACACAGCATGGCTTTAAAAACAGATTTGGTTTCAAGTTATTTTGGTGTTTGAATAACACTATAAATTTGGCATAAAATATATCGGAATTGCCTTCCTCTTTGCGAATGAGTTATTAGAAGTCTAATGCTAACAGCACAATAAGGGATGAACAGGATCTGAAATACATACCTATTTTGGCCAAATCACATACTGGACTTTTTATTGGGACTTTTTATTTTACCTAGCTATGAAACTTTCAATATTTTGAAGAATTCAAATATTGGAGGTTACAGCTCCAGAAGCACTGATAGTCTCTATGCAGTAGAATCTCATTGGGAGATGGTAATCTCATATCCATATATTCTTCTACTTGGTTCAGGTTTTGTGATGAACACATACGTATGTACAATTTCATCCGGAAAGACACAACACCAAAACTAGGCTGCTGTGTTTCAGATCCTGATTGAGCACATCTGCCAGAAATTTGACCAATTATAATTTCCCAGGCCAAGTCCTTCTATAAAACCTGTATGTTGCCATGATTCCACATGGTTTCCTGATTTCTTTCTTAAAAACATTACTATTATAATTTTGTTCTTGGTTTTCAGTGTGACTTGTATTCTATAACAATAACCTTCTTAGTTCTAATATCCCTCCTACCCCTCAGCAGTTGACCAAGCTCCACCAGTTGGCTATGCAGCAAACCCCCTTTACTCCCCTTGGACAGACCACCCCTGCTTTCCCTGGTACGTACCCAAAATCCCTTAACAGATTTCCTTCTCTTTTTACCTATGCAGTTCTCTCTTTTTCTAAGCTTGGTTTGTTAGATTAAAAGAAATAGGATGTATAATTGCAATGGAAATATTAAGAGAGGACAAGAGGCAGATACTAGAGTTGAGAAAAGGTCAGGTCATATATTTGCAAGTTATGTGTTGCTATTATCTGCTCTAAGCACCTATGTCAACAATCCTTCAGTCGGGGTAAGGATGCATTCTGCATTGAGAGGCAAAGATTAATTTCTCATACTTGTCCCTGATTGTTTGTGATTTTCTATAGTTATACTACTAGGAGTCAAAGATATTTGGATGGCTACTGAATGCTTAGCATTTGAACCACTGCTTTTATGGAAAACTAAGAATAGGCCAGCCTTTTAGCTCAACTAGATTTCTGAAAATCATTTCTGAAAAACTCAGAAATGTTAGGAAAAGGGAATATTTTCTGTAGAAAACTAGGATGGCAGATATTATTTACATGTTACTAAACATATGTTTTAATAGCATTGCATTTTATTTGAATGAAAATGTACTTTTTCTGCCATTTTGTTCATCATATTTTGAGCTTCCTAGATGAAGTGACATTGCTTCTCTCCTTGAAGGCAAAAAAAAAAAAAAAAAATTACATGTATTTCTTCTTTGCTCTTCAGGAGAAAAGCTGCCCTTACATTCCTCCGAAGAAGCTCAAAATCTGATGGGCCAATCCTCAGGTAAAATAAATACAGGCAATAGAGTCTTAGAATTCTTTTTGTCATTGCCAAAGTGATAAATAAAGCAGTTGTTCTGATTATATTGATGGGATAGTTTTACTGATGTTCAGGAGGCAAGTCACAGCACAATAATAGTTATGACACTACAATAAGAAAATGGCAGCAGTTAAGACAACCTGGCCCTTTTTCAGAATAACTCTCCAGCAGAATGACACGTCACTGTTAAAATGGCTCCTCTTTAGACCTTAGCTCTTTCATCTTTATGTCTCTCTTCAGTTTTTGAAACTGTTCTTTCATCCCCAAATTTTGGCTTGGAGTAAACAGCATTCTTTCACTTTCCATTGCACATCCCACATACTCTTTCTAAAGGGAACTGTGATTTAGCAGAAGCCATAACAAATTAAAAATCCAAGTAAAACCATTGTGCTCATCCTTAGATCCTGGCTTTGGTTCATAAAATGATTTTTGTATGTTTTGTAGCTGCATAAAAGACATTTACTAGATACTATTAGAAAAGAATGAATGAAGTAAAAATAATATCCATATTAAAAACATCTGTATAAAAATATTTATTTTTAATGTACCATTCTATAAAATATCACTATTATATAAAATTATATAAAAGACAGACAAATGAAAGACATTAATATTATTGTGCTATTATAATAACACATTTACCACAGCATAGTGTGTGACGCCCCAATCTCTGTCAATCTGATGATTCACATAATTTTTACTGGAACTAGGAATATCTCTGAAAATAAATTCAGCCATCAATAAATAAATTTAAAATAAATTCAGATCAGGCCGCAAGACTCCATAAAATCCTTGTCCTTACAGCTACAATCCTATACAGCTGTATATTTTATTGGCTTTGTTAAAAACTTTACAAATCAAATCTGTAAGTTGATGGGTGCGGACTTCAGTATTACTAAGCTTCATTTCTAAGTTTGAGCAGACTGAACTAGTGTTTGGATGAATCCTTATTGACTCTATTCTCTCATATTCCTGCTTATTTCTTCGCAGGTAGTGGAAAGCAGACTATGGTTTCTCTCCCATCCCTTTCTTTTTGGTTTTTGGTTAGTACTGTGTATTATGCTGAAAATTCTCAGCATCTAGCATGGAGTAACTTACCTTCAAACAATTCAGAAAGAGGCTCAAAACCAGATTTCGTTACTGGGCAGTATTACAAAAACAGATTCAGATTGATCCCAGCACAGTTCCATGGAAGTAAATCTTATTAGTCTTAATGGAACATATTTCCAAATTTCTGTGCTTTCTGTGAGACGCAGTCTGCAAACTATCATTGTCAACACTTATAAATATTTAATATGAATATCAATGGAGATCATGAAGTTGGAATTATACCAAGTCTTCCCTAGCAACTCTTCATTAGCTGATCTGGAAAGTTTCATAACTACAGAATATTTCATAGACTATATATCTTACACATCCACTGTTTTTTTAATAAGGTACACATTATAAGATTGTTCACATATTGTATTTGTGCATGTTATGAGTTATTCATAACAAAGAGCCTGTTCATTTAGATTTTTTAAAAAATTACTGCATGTACCTACACCCTGGAAATCTTGTGATTAATTCATATGTAGATTTTAAGTATTTTCATTCTTTGTCTTGGAGTTGTATTGATTTCAGAAAGCCATATATTGTGCATACTGTTCCATTAAAGGTTGCCCAACAGGCTGCACAAATTTTTATGCATTGTCATAACAAAGTTTTTAGAATAGTGTTCACTCTTATACTTGGACAAACTACTGTTGTTCTGTGGCTCTTATTAAAAAGCAGAATTCCTAGTTTTCGTGATGGCCACTTTTTATTAGATATTAGACAGTGAATTTTAGTCCCACTGTAGGCATGAAAACTTGTCTGGGTGACTCTATTAGTTATAAAGTAATAAAGGTGGGATTTTGAAAAAAAATATTACAAATAAATATTACTTGGGTTTTGGGCATTTAACTATTTAGGCTACATTAACAAGTGATTAGGTCATTGCTTTCCATTCTGAAACATTTACATTGCAACATGTTCCTGTGGGAATTATGTGGAATTATAAAGAATTAACTGTAGCAGTACAGTTCCAGTATTACTGTACATTTTTAAAAACATAGTTTTAGAAAACAGATTATGATGTCTACAATTTATTGGCTGAAGTCCACACTTCTCTTTGGATCTCTGTAATTTCAGTACAAAGAATATGTTATCTAAATATGTAAAAACATTCATTCTATTGTGGATTTACTGCCTATAATAATTTGTTTTCGTACTTTGCAAATATATATATAAATAATCCTTGCTATTAACTCTCAAGATCATAAGAAATTCCATTTCCCTACTGGCAAAATATGTCTGTCATTTTCATGCTATATAATTTAAAGTAATTTTGCTATAAAACTACATTATTTCACCAGAACTGGGTTTAAAATACAGTATTCCTCTTCCTTGAAATGGCATCCATACGACAGTGAGCAGCACAGAGAATATTAATTCATTCTTGGGAGGGGGGTGGGGTGGGGGGTGGGATTCAAAATAACTATCATAGTTTGCCTCCTAAATAGCCACAAGTACTCCCTAATATTTCTAAGCAGCTGTATCTTTTATTTCATCAACCAATAGTGACATTTTGAGCACTAAAAACTGAAAATGGAGTATTGGCCAGCTTGTTTATTCCAAAAGGCAAAAAAAATGAGCTGAGGATATCAGTATTCAAAGAACACAGTATCACTGCATTAGAATCTATTGAATTGTCCTCTAGTGAAATATTACAGCAACTGCTCTCTGAGCTCCATTTTTTATCTGTTATTTATTGAAACCTTCAATCTTCCTTATCCTTTGGCTCTAGTGCAGTCTGGAAATTCACAAGATCTGCTATTTTGGTGAAATGCCATCAAAAGTGCAATACTTTTTCCTCAAACAATGACAATTTTCTCTTACATATGCTCAGGTTTGGATGCCAATCCCCCGGCCAGTACTCATGAACTCACCATTCCCAATGATGTGAGTATTGCATCTCGTGTTCTGCTTATCATTTGATAAATGTATGCAGCCAACAATGACTTCTCATTGTGACATGGTGTCCAAAAAGCCCCTTCATTGACTTTAGGCATGCAATTTCATTAGTGGGTGCATAAAGCTATTAAACTGATAAATAAAGCAAAGATTTTGAGAGGTCTGCTTTTGCTAACTTTCTTGGTGCTTGGAAAATTTGCTTGGTTAGCATTCCTGATAAACAACAGCATTTTTTGCTTGAATCAAGGACTCCAGTTTGAAAGATCTGCCCCTTTCAGCTGGATATCTAAAGCCTACCATGCTATCATATGAGAAGGGAATTGTTTTCCTCACCCATCCCAATCCTGATCCGTTTCATTATGGCCCTTCTTTTGTGATGGAAGGATATGTTGTATGTCTGAGTACTCCTATATTAGAATAGTTCTTTTTCATTGGAATGGTGTTCATGTAAAAGTGTCATAGTCTCACATTTCAGACACAACATGCAAAGCAACTCAAACCATTTGTTTAAAAAAGAAATCAAATATATTGTACTTCTTTTGGAAATACTAGTGAAGAAATTGTACTCTTATTAAGTTTAAAAGCTCAATTTTGTTTGTTTGTTTGTTTGTTTGTTTGTTTGTTTTATTCCTGAACTGCCCTTTTCTCTCAGGTAGAGAGTCTAGACAGTATACAACGAAGTATTAAAATATAAAAACAATATATTAAGTTGAAAAACTTAAGAGAGAAGGATGATAAAACTTTGTTAAAATTAATTCAAAGATAGAAGGGGGGTTCTCAGGGCATAGCCAACCCCATAGCTGCTCACTCCTTTGGACTTCTCATGCGAGGCTGCAGAGCCTATTTTAACTTCTTTTCAGAAAGCCATGAAAGTGTGTGTGTGTGTGTGTGTGTGTGTGTGTGTGTGTGTGTGTGTGGAGAATATTCCATTGGGCGGGGGCAAGGCCAAAGAAGCTCTCTTCCTAGATCCCACCAGTTGGATTTCTTTAGCAGACTGGGTCTGCAACATATCTTCCCTGTCTGATTGGGTGGGACAGGCCAATGTTTTTATATGATAGAAATGAAAATAAAAAGTCTCCATTCTAAGGTATAATTTTTATTGTTTTAGAATGAATGGCTCTTTTCTATTTCTATGTAAAATGATTGTAAAAAAGATTCTATTAATTAATAATAAATCCAATAGGCATTTCAAGTTGTTTTAAAAGTTAAAACTTTTAACTGTTGTAAACCATTGTTCGATTAACAGTAGCCAAAATAATGTACAAAATGAAATAATCTCTATGTTCTAAATTAGGGCATCTATATAGAGAAATGAAGATGGATATTATCACATGTACAATAGAATTATATATTCTAGGTTTAGCCTAGAATGATATGTATCAGAAGAAATAGACATGAAATGGCATGGCTATTTTCTTGCAGTGTTTAAGTACCGTATTTTTCGGAGTATAAGGCACACCTTAGTTTTTTGGGAGGAAAATGGGGGAGGGGGATTCTGCCTACCAGGTATTCATCTGGCTAGTCCCAGCACATTAGTTCGCTCGCTGGTTTTGAGGTTGGGGCTGGTTGGGCCATCAGCTTCAGCACATTAGTTTGCTTGCTGGTTTTGAGGTTGGGGCTGGTTGGGGCTGTGCTTCTAAAGCTGATTGTCGGAGGGAGCAGCAATCAGAAAAGCAAGCAAAGCACGGAAGATCGCTTTGCTCACATTGGGGCTGCAAAACAGCTTCAAAAGCAGCAGCTGACCCTCAGAGGGAGCTCCAGTGACTAAAGCAGGCAAAGTGCAGAAGGGGTAAGAGAAGGCAGCAGCTGTTCTGGGTAGCCAATTTGGGCACCGCCTGGGGTTACATTTGGAGTATAAGACGCACCCAAATTTTCAGCCTCTTTTAGGAGGGAAAAAAGTGCATCTTATACTCCAAAAAATACGGTAGCTTAATTTATCCTGCATTAATCTATGAAATGAGTTGCCTTATTGCCTTATGCCTTTAGGCATAAAGCCAGTAGCTATCAATATGGACAGGCAATAGGTTCGGGATGTTTGAAAAGATTAGCAATTTAAAGAAATAGCCATCCCTCACAATGTAAAAGCACTGATAGCACTATCACTTAGCACTTAAGACTTATATACCACTTCAGAGTGCTTTACAGCACTCTCTAAGCAATTTACAGAATCAGCATATTGCCCTCAACAATCTGGGTCCTCATTTTACCAATCTCAGAAGGATGGAAAGCTGAGTCAACCTTGAGCTCTGTCAGGATCGAACTCCAGGCTGTGGGCAAAGTCAGTCTGCAATACTGCATTCTAACCATTGCGCCACCACAGCTCCTAATGATAATCATAATGAAGTGTTAGAAAAAATTTCCACAGAATAAGTATAATTAACTTCCAGAATAGACCTAATTTAAAGTATTCTAGACTGTGACTTTGAAACTCAATAGTTGTCAGTTTCTCTAGTTGTCATTTTTGATTTTGATTTGATTTGATTTTATTAGATTTGTATACTGCCCTACTCCCGAGGGACTCAGGGCGGTGAACAGCCAAAAAATAAAACACATAGATTACAAAATTTGACTTGAACTAAGTGTCTTACAAACGTATAAAATGATATATTTCAATGCAGGATGGCAAGCCACAGTGCCACTGTGATTCTACTCAGATGAAGTCCAGAATGAATAGATTATTGTAGTAAGAACAGTCTCCCTATCTTAGAGTTTCTCAAGTTGCAGTTATAATTCAAATACACAAATGTACTAGATCAAGACATCTATTCAAAAGAAGAAGGTCAGCAGATTCATTCACTATACCCGATTATCAATGTTATTTAAACCAAAGTAGAGTACAAAGGCAGAATATACAAACATAATTTTTTGGGAAAGCAAAGAACCTCCATCTAGTTATGACTAAATCCAAATATGATGTTCCATAAATACAATTTTCTCAGAACAGTTTGGGTTTCCTAGCTATCGGTAGGACCATAAGGTTCCAAGGCACCTGTCAAGCCAGAAGATTTAATTGATACTGAACTCCTTCATGGCAAAACTTCCACATTCTAAGATACTAATGAGCAAACATGTTCATGAAATACAGCTTATTTCTGTTCTTAATTTACTCTAATTAGAAATTCTAAATGTTCACTGAAATTGCGGAAGTACAAATGTGCATTTTTTTTTAAATTTGATTTATATGCCGCCCTTCTCCGGAGACTCAGGGCGGCTTACAATGCGTTAAGCAATAGCCTTTTCTTCAGTATGTCTTATATTACACAGCTCAAGAAAATCTACAATTTAGATGTAATTTGCTCTTTCTTAAAATCCACTTGTTCTGTCAGGGTTGTCTGTCTCTCCCACTCTCTCTCTTTATCTTTCTGTCTCCTGTAACTATGTACAGGTTGTCTTCAACTTACAATTTCAGTCATAAGTCATTGCGATCATAAGTCGAGTGACCATGTGACTGGACTTGATTTTATTACTGTTTTTATGATGGTCATTAAGCAAGTCATTAACAAATCAAATGGTCCTAAATCTGAATCCAGCTTATTCAGTAGGCATTTTTTGCTTTATCCGGTAGGCATTTTTTGCCCTTCTCTTGGCCAGAAAATGGAAAAGAAAAAAAAAAAAAACCTTTGCAAAACACAATCACAGGATCATAAATGTGAGCTAGTTACCAAGCAGCCAAAATACAATCAAGTAACCATGGGATGATGCAGGTTGTAAGTAACTTTTTTCAAGTCCATCATAACATTGATCAGTCATTAAGCAAGCAGTTGAGGAGCACTTGTATCTATCTATGCTACAAATTGCAAAATAAATAAGTTTATATTGGTCCTGAAGATTGCTTCTCCAGGGCTTTGATGTGTGAATAGATAGTTTTGGACTATAGACCCCACAATCCCTTGTCACTGGCAATTCTCACAATCCATAAATCCAGTTAAGTTTTAGCTAAAGAGAAAGCAAATGTTTAAAACAATTTCTGACGAGCAAAATTTCTATTTAATATCTTATGAAATTTTAATGGATGTCGCTATATTTGAGTCCTAACTTGAAAAGTCTTTTGTTTGGTCAGGTGTTTTTTTTTTAATTTGTTCATTAAGAAGGTTTTGGCTTGGCTTTCACTTTCCATCCTTTCTCTGCTTGTTTTTACATCTAAATATTTATGATTATATGTAGGATGGTTGAATGTTTACTGTTGTTATTTATATTACTAAATATATATTCCAATTTGCTGTTTTATAGTAGAATGATTCGTCTTCTCAGTTTTGCTTGTGACCATTGACTCACTTCTGCTCCAGGCCAAACACTTCAAGAAGAGAAAGAAGCCCAATAGTCAGTCCATTGGCTAAGCAATTGATACGCCCTCCTGTCTCAGTTGCTTCCTTAGATCAGAAGCCCCCATACCATTCTGAGCATATAGGGAGGAGAAAAAAGAGTTGTCTGGTTTATGTGGGTGACAGAAACCAGGAGAGAACTAGATAAAGCCTGGGCCTGCAAAACAAACACTATTTGTGATTGTGTTGTAGAACAGGAGATCCTTCAGGCCTCACCTAAGGCTGCCCCTAACCATCTGTATGTTATAACACAGGCAAAATGGAGCATGAGATTCATTGCAGTTGGGTGGTGGTCAGTGGTGAAATCCAATTTTTTTTACTACCGGTTCTGTGGGCGTGGCCTGGTGGGCGTGGTGTGGCTTGGTGGGCGTGACAGGGGAAGGATACTGCAAAATCTCCATTCCCACCCCGCTCCAGGGGAAGGATACTGCAAAATCCCCATTCCCTCCCCACTCCTGGGGGAAGAATATTGCAAAATCTCCATTCCCACCCCACTCTGGGGCCAGCCAGAGGTGGTATTTACCAGTTCTCTGAACTACACAAAATTTCTGCTACCGGTTCTGCGAACTGCTCAAAATGGTTCTCCAGAACCTGTCAGAACCTGCTGGATTTCATCTCTGGTGGTGGTGGTTTATAAATGCTAGGATTAACCCCTTCTGGGAATAAATTCAGTGCTCCATTGTGGTGCCATGCAATCCGTAATCAGCCGTAGGAGACAGGAATATTAGGTATAGTGTGTTCGTCGCTTTGAGTTACATATAAAAAGGCTGAATAATTATTAAAAATAATAATATACAATTTTTCTGTTGTATATAGGAATGCCTATATTTGCTATATGTTCTACATGTGCTATATTCCATCACTACAAAGCATACTTGGCCAGGTGAATCTCATGTACATACCGTAGTTAGAATTATCATTTTAAATAAGGAAACATCTAGGAAGATTTCTGCCTTAATAATTCATAGTTTTCTCTAGCTAGTGCAGCTCCAATTTCCATTAGTGATGTTTCCACAGTTATAATGGGTAGTGCTAAAAAACAGTAGTTTGGAAATTGCCCTGTGTAATGTTATAGGAAAGAGCATAGTTATAGCATATTGTTAGTAACAAAACAAAAGGGAAACTAATACTGAGATTTCTGGTCAGTTTTGTGCTATTTGTTGTTCACAATTCTTAATACCATAAGAGTTAGTTTAAGAAAGTCCTAATATCTCTTTTCCTAGTTAATAGGCTGCATAATTGGACGCCAGGGGACCAAAATTAATGAAATCAGGCAGATGTCTGGAGCCCAGATCAAAATCGCCAATGCAACAGAAGGCTCATCAGAACGTCAGATCACCATCACAGGAACCCCAGCTAATATCAGTCTTGCTCAATACCTCATCAATGCCAGGTGAGATTTCCTCCTTAGACCCTCATTCTTATTTTTATCAACTTGTTCATAATTGGTTAAACAAAGTGGCTATAATACTCATAGCATGTTCATTTCCACTGCATCACAGAATCTCCAGAAAGTAAATTTCTGTTGAATACGATGCAGAGCTAGCTGCCCCCTGTGGTACACCTTGGAAAGGATGCAAGTGTGAACCAAATGGGCTAACAGTCTTAGGCAGCCAAACTACTACTCTGTATTAGCATTGTAGTTTCCTGGCTAATGTAACACCGCCATTTTGATTGATATTGTGTAACAATTCAATAAATTAACAGATTAATTGCATTAAATCAAATACTTCTCTCCTTTTTCTTATTTTCCAGTTTATAGCCATTATTTTTCCTTAATTCATCATTTTACTTAGCCAGATATGTCAAATTCTTTTCATTTTAACAATAATTTTTCACAAATAAAAAATTCATTAACATCAAAGTTAAAACAGCTGTTCTTTTTCCTAGTAAATGTATTAGTAACTAGTCTACATACCGTAGATAAGAGAAAAATCTGTTAAACATGTTTTTTGCTTCTAGTCTTAGCAATTAAGAGAATAGGATAAGCATTTCTGAGGAATTAGTACCATAAATGTAACTTTGAAAACTAAACTTATTCGTACACTAGTGCAACTAATAAAAATGCTGACCAGCATTATTCCACAGCAAAAAAAAGGTCTTGTTACAGTTTTTAAATGGGATATAAATAATCATTATTGCCTAATACTATCATTTTAAACATTCTCTCTCAGAAAGTTCTGACTGGATTTGATACTTTGGACTATTGGATTTTTCCAAAGGTTCTAGGATAGTTGAAGATGGTAATGTAATACAGGTAGTCCTCGATTTATGACTACAATAAAGCCCAAAATTTCTGTGGCTAAGTGAAACATTTGTTAAGTGAGTTTTGCTCCATTTTATGACCTTTCTTGCCACAGCTGTTAAGTGAATCACTGCAGCTGTTAACAACCCGGTTGTTGAGTGAATCTGTCTTTCCCATTGACTTTGCTTGTGAAAAGGGGGTCACATGAACCCAGGACACTGCATCCATCATAAATATGAACCAGTTACCAATCATCCAAATTTTAATCACATGACTAAGGGGATACTACAACAATTGTAATCGTGAAAAATGGTCATGTCACTTTTTTCAGGGATGTTGTAACTTCAAATGGTCACTAAATGAACTGTTGTAAGTCGAGGACTACTGTATATGCACTGTTCCAAGTACTGTGGCTATTTGTAATTAAAGTATTGAGATTCTGCCCATTTCCATTGTGCTTAGAAGCATTTCTAGATTTTTTGATAGGGAACCAGCATTTGGACACAATAGGAATGGACATTATTAACAGCTACAACTCACTATATGAAGGATGGAGCATGGTGAATAATACACAAGTCCTTTGATTTCTTCCTCACAAACTGCTGTTTTTCATCTGTATGTATCTTTATTTCTTCTAGGCTGACGTCTGAGGTCACTGGAATGGGCGCACTCTAATTTGTCTCTTGTCATCTTTAATTCTACATCACCTGACTCCATCAAGTTAATTATCCTTCATTCAGCTTGTACAGCCTGCATATTTACTACTTCACATACCTATTTTATCTCTTAGGATATTTTTCTTCAAAAAGGAATGTGTGCATGCACGTCCACACTCACACACTCATGTTGATAAGTGTCTTTCCATTTTGTGCTCCTGGTTTTCTTCTTAAAATTTAATTTATGCTCCAGGCCAGTCTGTGTTTCAGATGTAAAGTGCACACTGATCTAAATAGATTTTGCTGGGGTTTTCTTTGATTAATTCTTCAGAGAAGCCATTCTCTTAGCCAGAGTTTAGCTGGACATTGTTACCTTAATTCTCTCAGTTTTTTTTCAGCACCTGCAGTAATTCTGAGACTGAGCCTCATTTAGAGCAAGAGTTGCTTTGAAATAGATATTCAGTTATGTCATTATTCTCTCGGTTTCTAAAACTTATGGGTTCCTGCTTCATCCTTAAAAGTACCCTTTGAATCTGGTATGGTTTCTCCCATTAAACAGAGCAGGCAAGAGCCAGTGAGCATCAGCAGGAAATCTCATTGGTTCCCTCGTGGTTCCTACTGCTCTGCAATGGCATAGCTAGAAAAAGCCCTTCTCATAATCTACAAGAATCAACAAAGGGGGGGGGGAGGGGGACAGTTTCCTGAAATGTGGAAAACAGAGAGCATGAAACTAAATTAAATTCAAGGTGTGGCAGGAACTGCTCAAAACAGCCACCCACAGACTTTTGGATTTAGGTTAGGAAGCTTCAGTTTCTGTGAGCCAGCTGTGTTTGCCATTGTTTAAATCCAATAAAGTCTGTGCAGCTTTGCTAGTAATAAGTCCTAATGTTGATTTCAGTGTTTTTTTGTTGATGGGGTTTGTGTATCATTTATCTTCTCAATTTATTTCACACTTTGATTGGGAAAGAGAGAACTTAAGATATAGCCATTGGAGTGATTTTTTATAATGGTAGAGTTCAAGTTACACTGAATTCAGGGGCTTTGTGTATAGTAAATGTCATCTAATGAAGACATCCCTCCCCCCTCCAAATGTTTCAGGCACTATTTAAGCAAGCAAACGAACAAAAAACCAGAAATTCAAGAAGCACAATTCTAAACGTACTTATCCTTGTCTGATTTCCCAGTACACATAGTCCTTGACTTACAACAGTTACATTACGTTTGTAATTCGAGGACTACCTGTAACAGAATTCTAGAATTTCAACATATAACAGAGCATTAGTTTAGGTATAAACTGCTTAGAGAGACCAGAAAGGGATTTATGACCATTTTTCACACTTAAAACTGTTGCAGTTTCAAATTCAATTCAAACCTTTATTGTCAATGCACAACATGTGTACAATGAGATTGGATGAGCCCCCTTAGTGCAAAATACATCTCAATTACTCATAAGTGAAAGAAAAAAAAAAAAACCCTAACCCAATTAATCATACTAACAGACACACAATCCTATATACGTATATATGCATAACATAACATTATATTATTTATTTTTATTTATTTATTATTTATTAATTTAATTTGTATACCGCCCTTCTCCCAGAAGGGACTCAGGGCGGTGAACAGCCAAAATTAAAAAACATACAAATGCAAAAGTTAAGATAATTAAAAGAATTAAATCATTGGCTACCCAAATTTAAAACCCCAAATCCATAAAATTTAAAATCCCAATTAAAAAACCATTTAGGCTAGGCCGGCTTGATGAAATAAAAACGTCTTCAGGGCTTTACGGAAGGTCCGGAGGTCCGGGATCAATCGTATTCCAGGAGGCAGCTCATTCCACAGGGCGGGTGCCCCCACAGAGAAGGCTCGCCCCCTGGGGGCCGCCAGCCGACATTGCCTGACCGACGGCACCCCGAGGAGGCCCTCTCTGTGAGAGCGTATTGGCCGGTGGGAGGTTATCGGTAGCAGCAGGTGGTCTCGCAAATACCCTGGCCCTAAGCCATGGAGCGCTTTAAAGATGAGAACCAACACCTTAAAGCGCACCCGGAAGACCACCGGGAGCCAATGCAGCTCGCGCAGGAGAGGTGTTACGTGGGAGCGCCACGTTGCTCCCATAATCACCCGCGCGGCCGCATTCTGCACCAGCTGGAGCCTCCGGGTGCTCCTCAGGGGGAGCCCCATGTAGAGAGCGTTACAGTAGTCCAGGCGTGACGTAACCAAGGCATGAGTGACTGTGCACAAGGAGTCCCGATCCAGAAAGGGGCGCAACTGGCGTATCAGGCGAACCTGATAAAAAGCCCCCCTGGCCACGGCCGTCATATGCTCTTCTAAAGACAGCCGTGTGTCCAGGAGGACGCCCAAGTTGCGAGCCCCCTCTGTGGGGGTCAGTGACTCGCCCCCAATAGCCAGAGATGGCACCAGCTGGCTATACCGGGACGCCGGCATCCACAGCCACTCGGTCTTGGAAGGGTTAAGCCGAAGCCTGTTCCTCCCCATCCAGACCCGCACGGCCTCCAGACACTGGGACATCACTTCGAGGGCATCATTGGGGTGGTCTGGGGTGGAAATGTACAGCTGAGTGTCATCAGCGTACAGATGGCATCGCACCCCAAAACCACGGATGATCTCACCCAGCGGCTTCACATAAATGTTGAACAGGAGCGGCGAGAGGACCGACCCTTGCGGCACCCCGCAAGCAAGGCGCCTCGAGGTCGACCTCTGCCCCCCTGCCAACACAGACTGCGACCGGTCAGCGAGATAGGAGGAGAACCACCGCAACACGGTGCCTCCCACCCCCAGTCCCTCCAGCCGGCGCAGCATGATACCATGGTCGATGGTATCAAAAGCCGCTGAGAGGTCTAACAGGACCAGAACAGAGGAACAACCCCTGTCCCGAGCCCTCCAGAGATCATCCACCAATGCGACCAATGCCGTCTCCGTGCTGTACCCAGGCCTGAAGCTGGACTGGCACGGATCTAGATAGACGGTTTCATCCAGGAACTGTGGGAGCTGTCGCGCAACCACACTCTCCACAACCTTCGCAACAAAGCGAAGGTTGGAGACCGGACGATAGTTTGCCAAAACGGCCGGGTCCAGAGAAGTCTTCTTGAGGAGGGGCCTCACCACCGCCTCTTTCAAGGCGGGAGGCAAGAAATATTATATTATATTGCACCATGTAGACATGTTGCACGTTGTGCTGGCCCTGAAAGTCTATCATACTGTTGTGGTCCACCAGCAGCCTACAGAGCTGGCAGCAGAGTCGGACAGTGAGGAGGTTGGGGAGGAACATGGGCCAGTCCTGGAGTCTGGGGAAGGCTCGGATGAGGGCTCTGTGTCGGGGGCAGAGAAAGGGCTATCTGGAAGGTACGTGCTGCCTCCGGGCCTCCAGAGTCGGACCTCAGCGAGGCAGAGGAACAGGGGGACCCAGTGCGCACATGAGCAGAGCTGCCAGAAGGCAAGAACAGTTAAAACAAAAGGGACTACTCGGGAGTAGGGCTTGGAGATGATTGGCCCCTCCCATAAGACTTAAAAGAGGAGAAAAGACACATGGGCTTTGCAGAAAGCAACGTTGTTAATTCTGTTCAGTTTAAAGTCTGAAGCTCTGTTTGATTCTGGACTCCGTGTGGCTTTGCCAATTAGGTCTTTGGCAGCGTGTCAAGGGAGATAAAGGTGGGTGATTATCAGCCTTATCCCGAAGAACTCTTTACAACTATTTGGGACTCATCAGAATTCACAGCTGTTGCAATAAAAGAGGTTTTTGGGACTACTCATGTGTTTTACTGACTCAGGAAGCCTAGGTCAGAACACATATGAAATAGTTATGGTGTTATGTTGCATTCAGAAGTCTGACAGCCCACAGATAGAAGCTATTTTTCAGCCTGTTCATTCAACTGGCTATGCTTCTATATCTCCTGCCCAATTGTAGGAGAGTAAAGAAGTGCTGACCAGGGTGTGAATCATCCCTAAGGATTTTCCTCACCCTGCTAAGATATCAAGTCCTAGCAATTTCATCTAGTGAGGTCAGGGGACAGCCCATGATATTTTGTGCTATGCTCATCACTTTTGGTAATGTCTTTCTATCTCTGGCTGTCAAGCCAGCATACCATACTGTAACACAATATGTGGGGATGCTTTCTATCATAGACCGGTAGTAGGAGGTCATCAGCCATTGTCCCACCTTGTTTTTCTGCAAGATCCTATGGAAATGGAGTCTCTGTTGAGCCTTCCTGACTACCTGTATCATATTATTTTTCCAGGTGAGATCTTCACTAAGATGGATTCCCAGGAATTTGAAAGAGGAGACCCTCTCCACATAGCCCCCCTTGATGTAAAGTGAGGCAGGTTCCTCTCTCCCGGAGGTTTAGCACCATCTCCTTAATCTTGTTGATGTTTAGGTGCAAGTTGCTTCCTGAGCACCATGTGGATAACTTCTGGATCTCTTCCCTGTATGCTAGTTTGTCGCCTCCTGTAATAAGACCCAGTACGGTTGTATCATCTGCAAACTTGATGATCACATTAGATGGGTCAGAAGATACACAATTGTATGTGTACAATGAGTACAGGTAGGGACTGAGCACACAGCCCTGAGGAGAGCCAGTGCTGAGCTTCAGGGAGGAGGATATGAAAGACCCAGCCCTCACTGTTTGTGGGGAAGGAAGTCTTTAATCCAGTCACAGGTGAGAGAAGGAAAATTCAAGTCAGTCAGCCTTTCAATGTGGATGCTTGGCAGAATGGTGTTAAAGGCCAAGCTGTGAAATCTAAGAAAAGCATTCTGACTTAGTTCCCAGGTTTTTCTAGATGACTCACTACAGAATGTAGGGCAGTAGCTATGGCATCACCTGTTGACCTATTCCCCCTGTAGGCAAACTGGTATTGGTCGAAATTTGGTGGGAGGCATGACGTAAGGTGTTGAAGAACCAGTCTCTCGAAGCACCATCACTACAGACATGATCATCCCCATAGTTATGTGATCAAAATTCAGATACTTGGCAACTGGCATGTATTTATAACAGCTGCAGTGTCCCACGGTCATATGATCACCTTTTGCAACCTGGCAAGCAAAGTCAATGGAGAAATTAGATTCACTTAACAGCCATGTTAGTAGCTTAACAATTGCAGTGATTCACATAATACCTGTGGCACAAAAGCTCGTAAAATGGGGCAAAAATCAGTTAACAAATGTTTCACTTAGCAACAGAAATTTTGGGCTCTATTGTGGTCGTAAGTCGAGGACTATTTGTATCTTTACAGTATTGAGGGTTTTCACAACCATTAGCTATTAATAATAAGGTGGATGGGCTCAGTTACAATGGCTATGAGTGCACCATTAGAAGACTTGAAAGACCAGGTTGTTATGGAGAAAACCTTTGTGATGCAGAGAGTCAACAATGACTTGATAATTAAAAAAGGCCAGGAATAGTAGATTATATTAACAGTTGGTTTCAATGTTCCCAAGTTTGTAAATATTTCCTTAGCAAAATTCCTTTAGGCCTACTGCCTGTATTTGGCAGGATACATTCCTAAACAAGGGCCAAATATGCCCACAAATTACTGTTCAAATACCCCCCCCCAAATTAAAAAGAAGTATGTTCTTATTTTAATAGTGGATTACATGCCCTCAAAAGAATCTATATGCCCACAAAATCTTATTGTGTTAAAGAGATTGGGTTGATTTTTTTCCCCCAGCAATCTTTCCTGGCAATATCTTTTCTAAGATACAAATATCAGAACAGAAAACAATATTTTATTCCAAGAGTGGCCACACAGATTTCTGTAATAGCATAACAATATCAAAAGCTTGGTTTTTACCTCCTTCCTAATGACAATCTTTGTAATAAATGTTAGACCAACATCGTTAAGCTATCACAATTTCACAAATCTCAAATTTTAAAATGTTTTGAAGCAATTAATGAAAAACTAAAACACAGGTTTAGCTCAAACCAGAGCAGTCTAATGAACCTATTTGGGAAAAAGTTCTTTTCTGAAGGTTTGCCATGAAGGAAATGGATAAGCCTCATCATCACCCAGTAATTCATTTCATCCACATTTTTTTTGTATTGGATAATCAAATAGTCCTGAGAAATAGTCATAATTGTCCCTAAACCATTTAAGGAAGTTGCTTCCGGTTTTCAGTTGAAAATTCAGTGGTAATGCAGATGACCAATGGGCCAATCCTGTGAGTGTGACTATTACAGCTCTGGAATATGGGACCGGCCATAGTGGGGCTGGAAATCTCTGCCCTGGGGTGGCACGTGCAATGCACAACTTTGCAGGTGGTGCAATATGCAAAAAGGCGCGCAGCCCTCTCGGTCCGGAATGAAATAATGGTGCTCTTGCTGTGGCGGGGGAGGGGGCTGTGCAAGCAGGCCAAAGCAGCGATTAGAATGGCTGGAAGCTGCAGGAGCGAAGCACTACTTGCACTTGCGTGGCATCATCATTCCGCCTCAGTATATTTGCACCAGCCAGTGGTGCAAAGCAGCCCATGTCTCCTGCCGCTTGGGACTCAGAGCGGTAAACAGCGACTGGTCCGGGGAGCAGCCAGATTTTGCTCTCCATTACGGACATCAGATAGGCCCCCTGCAAGCTCTCGTCTCTCAAGGAGCCCGGCCAAAGTTTCCTGCGTTGCTTCAGCAAGCGCTCCTTAAGAGACAAGAACTTGCAGGGGCCCGATCTGGCGTCCACAATGGAGAGCAAAATCCGGCTGCTCCCTGGACCAGATGCTGTTTACCACTCCGAGTCCCAAACGGGAGGAGACGAGGGCTGCTTTGTGTCACCATCTGGCGCAAATATACCGAGGCGGAATGCTGATGCCGCGCAAATCCTGATGCCGCACTACAGCAGAGAGAAGAAGCCGGATTTTGCTCTCCATTGTGGATGCCAGATCGGCCCCCCGCAAGCTCTCATCTCTCGAGGAGCGCTTGCTGAAGTGGCGCGGGAAACTTCAGCCTGGCTCCTTGAGAGACAAGAGCTTGCAGGAGGCCGATCTGGCATCCGCAATGGAGAGCAAAATCCGGCTGCTCCCTGGACCAGATGCTGTTTACCGCTCCGAGTCCCAAACGGGAGGAGACAAGGGCTGCTTTGCGCCACCGGCTGGCACAAATGTTCCGAGGCGGAATGCTGATGTTGTGCAAGTTCAAATAGTGCTTCGCTCCTGCACTTCTTCCAGCTCTTGTTGGTGCTCCACGCACTTCTGTCTCTCAGGGAGATGCTTGACTTCCTCTCAGCCCCAAGACACTGGCTGGCCCATGAGATGAGAAAGAGAGAGAAAGAAAGAGAGAGAGAATGAGAGAGAGAATGGAAGAGAGAGAATGAGAAAGAGTGGGAGTGTAAGGATCGCCTCTCCTTCCAACTTAAGAAAGTACAAACTCTTGAAACGTAGTTGTTCAAAAGGATTCTATTATTAAGCAGAAGTGAAAACCATCCAGCTAAAGCACCATCTGAATGCCCTTAGGCAAAGCAGTAGGATTAAAGTGGTAGAGACCCCTCCCTTTAAGTCAGAATGCAGATTTCAGCCAATACACAAGTGTGAAGATGTTTTCTTTACTATTTCCTTTGAGAACCCGAACACACATGCATTCCCACCACTTCCCTTTAAAGTGAGACAACCCACATGGCTATCATAAAAATTCCTGCAGGTAAAGGGAATCTCAGGCTTCCTTGGGCCAGGATATAGGTTGTAAAATATCTGATGACACAGGCCATGCTAGTAAATCGAATCCAAGTCCCCCCTTCCTCCACTTGAATGGCAGTATCACTTTTAGGGATCTGACATGCTACCCTCCTTAGAAAACAAAAGGGTCCACCTGTAAAAAAAAAAACAAATATACACAAGATTTCAAGATTTCATGACAGTAGATCAACAAGGTTTGTTAGGGTATTGGGAGTGAAATTTTCTCAGTAAGATTGGAGCCCTAACGTGGTGTTTAGCGACCCATTCATTGTGTGCTGATGGTAAATGTTTCCAAGCAACTAAGTTTGGACTTTCCCTCTGTGGATCCTAGAATCAAGGATTTCCTTGATTTCAAAGTGTTGTTCACCTTCAATCATGATGGGAACAGGTGGTGTAGATGCAGGTGGTCTGAGGGATGAGATTACTTCTCGTTTGAGTAAACTGATTTGGAATACTGGGTGGATCTGCCTGAGTGTTTTGGGAAGAAGTAGTTCAACTGCTACTGGATTGATGATTCTAGTGATGGGGAAAGGTCCAATGAACTTTGGCCCTAGTTTCTTTGATGGTTGTAATGATTTCAAGAATTTTGTAGATAAGTATACTCTGTCTCCAATATGAAAGGGTTTGGGTTCCATCCTTTTCTTGTCAGCTTGAATCTTAAAAGCTTCTCTAGCTTCCTGTAAGGCTAATCTAACCACTGGCCACGTCTTTTGCAAATTATCCATCCACTCCTTAAGTGAGGGGATGGTGGGTTCTTCTGTGGGTAGTTCAGGCATGGGGCTGAAATCCTGGCCTGTTGCTACTCTAAAAGGGGTAAAACCAGTGCTTGAATGTACAGCATTATTAAACGCAACTTCAGCAAAAGGCAAAAGTTCGGTCCAGTTATCCTGTTGAAAATTAATGAAACATCTTAAATATTGTTCTAGTACCGAGTTCAAAATTTCAGAATCACCATTAGTACAAGGATGAAAAGATGTGCTCAACCCCTGGCCAGTACCAAGTAAACCCAAAAACGCCCTCCAAAAGTTGGAGGTGAATTGAGCCCCTCTGTCAGAGATGATTCTTTGTGGAGCACCATGAAGTCGATAAATGTGTATTAGGAATAATTTGGCTAAACTTTTAGCAGTTGGGATCTTTTGGCAGGGTATAAAATGTGCCTGATTTGAAAATAGGTCTGTCACAACCCAAATAACAGCATTTCCCTCACTGTTTGGCAATTCCACAATGAAATCCATAGCGATCTCTCTCCAAGGCCCTGAAGGTTCAGCTACCTTCTGCAATAGACCTGGTGTTTTCCCCTGATGTCTTTTTTCTGCTGCACAAATGGGGCAGCTAGCTACATAGCTTTCTATGTCTTTTTTTAGTAATGGCCACCAAAATTGTCTTTTAATCAGGTGTAAAGTTTTCACAAACCCAAAATGTCCAGCTAATTTGGAGTCATGGCACCATACTATTAAGCATAGTCTTTGGCTTGCAGGGACATACAACTTCCCCCCCCCCACCCAAGCCAAGTCTTCTTTCATCAGACAGCTGGATTTGTTGTTCAAAAACCATTCATCAGTGGCCAATGCTTGTTTAAAATTTTGGGTGATGTCATTGTCCATCACTGTTTCTTGTTTTTCCTGGAATCTGGTGACTACTTTAGCGGCTAGTTGATTGTTTTGTACTATAGGTTTGATTACGTCTGACTTTGCACTAATGTATTGCGGTTTTCTGGATAGCACATCCGCCAGAAAGTTTTTCCCCCCCTGGAGGTATTTTAGAGTAAAATCAAACCGTTTAAAGTACTGAGCCCATCGTACTTGTTTTGGGGAGAGTTTCCTTGGGGTGTTCTGTCCCCGTACCCCATACGCACCCCCACAGACGGCCCGGAGTTAATAAGCCACTCAACAAAACTCTTTGAAGATAAAGCTGGCAGCAACCCAGTGGCTAGCTGCCAATTCACACTTTACTCACACAAAACAAAGATTAGACTGCTAGCATTCCGATAAAACAGGCAGAATGTCAACAATACAAGGATTAATCCAAATGCAGTCCGATAAAGCAGGCAAAGTCCAGTAACACAGAGATCATGGAGTATTTCCAGTTTTTGCTCGTCACAAACTGAACCGGCCACCACACCCACATTTATACCCTGTGGGGTATGGTCCAGTGACTCAGCTAATCTCTGGCATGCCTTCCCTTCTGCTGTGCACACTTCTCCCTGCACCTCTGTCGCGGGTCCAGCCAGCACTTATCTTCTTCATCGCTGTCCACCTGTGGCTGCGGGGACGTGCTTGGCTCTGAGCCTATCGTTTGGCCTTCAGTGTCCTCTGGAGGCATTGCCAGAGAGGAGGGTCCTGGAGAGGGAGGCCTTGCCAACTCCTCTCCCTCACTCTCAGAGTCTGCATCTGTCGATAACCCAGGCTCAGGCAACGGAGCCACAACATGGGGTCTTTAGGGCTTCTAGATTTTTATGATCAGTCCAGACTTCAAAAGGGGTCTTACTGCCTTCTAGGAAGTGCCGCCAGGTTAACAGTGCCCAACGAACTGCATACGCCTCTTTCTCCCAAATAGCCCACCTTTGCTCAGTCTCATTCAACTTTTTGGATGTGTAAGCGCAGGGTTGTAGTTGGTCTTGCTCATTCTTCTGAAGCAGGGCCGCTCCTATTGCCACATCGCTGGCATCTGCTTGTATGACAAATGGTTTCTCCATGTCCGGGTGTTGTAGAATTGGTACTGCCGGGAACAGCCGTTTAAGTTTTTCAAATGCTGCCTGGCATTCCATAGTCCGGTTCAATGGTTGCTTTGGTTTAGGGTTATCCTCCCCCTTTGTTTTTAAGAGCTTGGTGATGGGGAGGGCAATCTGAGCGAACACAGGGATAAACTGGCGGTAAAAGTTGGCAAACCCCAGGAAGCACTGTTTACGTGTGCGTGGAGGGTCCCAAACAAGTACAGCCTGCACTTTTAGAGGATCCATCTCAATCCCCTAGTGTGAAATGTGGTATCCCAAATAGTCAATCTTCTCTTGATGGAATTCACATTTGGAAAGTTTGGCATAAAGTTTGGCAGCACAGAGTTTGTTTAAAACTGCCCTGACTAGTTTTACATGTTCTGCTTTGGTCTCGGTATAGATTAAAATGTCGTCCAAATAGACCAGAACCCCCTTATATAAATGCTGATGCAGCACTTCATTTATTAACTGCATAAACACTGCAGGAGCTCCTTGCAACACAAAGGGGAGCACCTTAAATTGGTAGCAGCCAAGGGGGGTGTTATATGCCGTTTTCCACTCATCCCCTTCCTTAATTCTGACATGGTAGTAAGCCTCCCTTAAGTCCAGCTTTGAAAAATTTTTCCCTTTAGCGAGGTGTGCTAACCTATCTTTCATAAGGGGGAGAGGATACATGTTCTGCACACTGATAGTATTAAGGTTTCGAAAGTCAACACATAGGCGTTTTGAGCCATCTTTTTTCTCTCTGGAGCTGCAATTTTTGGTCCGGCTGGCTCGATGAAACCCCTTGCTAGGTTTTTCTCAATAAATGTTCTCAGCTCTTCCAACTCCCTCGGTGACATGCTGTACATCTTGGGTTTAGGGAGTTTCGCGCCAGGTAAGATTTCTATTGCACAGTCAGTGGCGTGGTGGGGGAGGGGGGAGCTCATCTGAGGCTTTTTCACTAAAAACCTCAGCTAAATCCTTGTATTCTATGGGTATGCCCTCAGTTGGTGTGGCGTGACCAGGCATGGCTGTTTCTCGATTCTCTGCCCCCTCAAGTCCTTTATGTGGATACTCAGCAAAAGTCACCTTCCTCTGAAATTTTATGATGCCTTGTTTCCAATTGATTTGTGGGTTCCATCTTTTTAGCCATGCAAGGCCCAGAACCAACGGCCATTCCATGCCAGGTGCCACTATAAAGGTAAGCCTTTCCTCGTGGCTTCTGATGCCTATATGTAGAGGCACTGTGGCCAGAGAAGCTGGCTCCCCTCCTGCTATTGCCCATCTAGTTGGCAGAAAGCAATGGGGCTTTTCAGCTTTCTGACGTTAATCCCTAACTTCCCTACTAAGGTTGGGCTGATCAAACAACGGGTGCACCCTGAATCCACTAGGGTGGGGATACTTATCTCCCTGTCCTGGTTTGGGATAAATAGTCTTAAGGGGAGGGTAAGCGGTTTAATTGGTTTGCTTACCAGTAGCTCATCATCTGAATCGCTTCCGAACGAGTGTGATTCCTCCTGTTCAGATGCCAGGGTTTCTTCTCCAAAGAGGGGAGGGGATGGGACTTCTACGGTCTCCCTGCTCCTCAGAGCAGTCTCCTTCCCACGCCGACCCGGTTTTTCAGAACCCTCCCCCGGTGGGTGGTTCCGGGCGGGTGTTTGCGAACGACACTCTGCAGCTCAGTGCCCTTCTTTTCCACACTTGAAACAGGCTGAAGATCTCGGGGAGAATGCAGTTTGTGGTTTATGGGGCTCCTGTTTCCATTGAGGTGGGGATTTCTTCCATGCTCGCCCCGCTCAATACTGGTTTCTGGCCATATCGATCTCAGCTTCTTCGGCGGTGACATACCATTCATGTAGGTCATTCGGTGCCCCTCGGGCCATGCAGGCATTGTATAGATCATCACTCAGTCCGTCCTTGACAGCTCACCAAAATATCTTCCGGCCAGTGCACACAACACGCGAGGTCCCGGAATTCTTCAGTATACTCTGCTACTGGTCGTCGCCCCTGCCTCACCACCTTAATGCAGTCGCGTGCTTTGCAATCTGCCAGTGGGTCCTTGAACCAACGTCGCAGGGCCATCATGAAACGGTCGAAATTCCGCAGTTCTGGTGCGTTGGCATTATGTAGGGTCACCATCCATCTGGCTGTGGCACCCTCTAGAGCTAAGGTCACAACTTGCACTCGGGAGCCTTGGGTTTGGAAATCACGCCCATACTCTTACATGTAGGTGAGCACATGTGCCACAAAGAATCCTAATTGTTGCGGATTCCCATCAAACTTCACCCCAAGGGGGGGAGTTTCTCTTTCCAGTTGAGGAGCCCGGGGTTGGTTGGGAATGGGCGCCGGTGTGCGTGCTGCCTGGGGGGAGGGTTTGCTGGGTCTTCTGCTGCTGCTGCACCATCTGCTCGATAGGCGGGCTCCAGGAGGGGGGTGCCTCCCCTGGCATCATCAACGACTGCTGCCCTTTCAGTGCTCTTTGGTTGTTGTCCTGGCTCCCTTCGGATGTTAAGATTTTCCAAAGTCTCCATCACCAATTGGGTTATATGCCTCTTCAGATAGTCCTCCCTCAGGGGTGCTTTGGTCAGTCTCCCCTGGTCAGTAAGGGTTTCTAGTTCCAGTTTCCACCCCGGTTTTCGGTTGCCACGGTTGAGGGTGACTCCTTTGGTTCTCTCATCCCAGCCATCTTTCTTCCCAATGCCAATCGACCAGCGGGGTTTTTCCGGATTCCCCAGGGTTACCTCATCCTCTCTGATGGGTTACACGAGACAGGCATCCGACTGGGTGGCGGTTGCTGTCTCTCCCCAGCAATCGGTTTCTCCCAGTTCTCTGCTTAGTTCAGACATGGTTTGCAAGGTCCCCTCAGTAGAGCGAAGATTGCTTCTCTGGGTTGACCGTTTTGCAGATTGTGCTTTCTGTAAGGATCGCCTCTCCTTCCAACTTAAGAAAGTATGAACTCTTGAAACGTAGTTGTTCAAAAGGATTCTTTTATTAAGCAGAAGTGAAAACCATCCAGCTAAAGCACAATCTGAATGCCCTTAGGCAAAGCAGTAGGATTAAAGTGGTTTTTAACCACTTTAATTAAACCCCTCCCTTTAAGTCAGAATGCAGATTTCAGCCAATACACAAGTGTGAAGATATTTTCTTTACTATTTCCTTTGAGAACCCGAACACACATGCATTCCCACCACTACCCTTTAAAGTGAGACAACCCACATGGCTATCATAAAAATTCCTGCAGGTAAAGGGAATCTCAGGCTTCCTTGGCGCCAGGATATAGGTTGTAAAATATCTGATGACACGGGCCATGCTAGTAAATCGAATCCAAGTCCCCCCTTCCTCCACTTGAATGGCAGTATCACTTTTAGGGATCTGACAGGGAGAGAGAGAGAAGAAAGGGGTCAGAGATGGGACAGAGAGAAAAAGAATCAGAGAGAGAATAAGAGAGAATGAAAGAATGAGAGAAAGAGACAGAGAGAAAGAGAGAGAGAATCAGAATGAGACAGAGAGAGAGAGAGAGAAAGGCAGAGAATGAAAGAGAGAAAGAGGCAGAATGAGAGAGAATGAGAGAGAGAAAGACAGAGAGACAGAATCAGAGAATGAGAGAGAAAAAATGAAAGAGAATCAGAGAGAGAGAGAGAATCAGAATGAGAGAGAGAGAAAGTGGGTAGAGAAAGAGATTAGAGAGAGAATGAAAGAGAACGAGTGGGAGAGAGAGAGAAAGAGAGAATGAGAGAGAATGAGAGAGAGAGACGGAGAGAATCAAAGAGAGAATCAGAGAGAGAGAGAATCAGAATGAGAGAGAGAGAGTGGGGGAGAGAGAAAGAGATTAGAGACAGAATAAGAGAGAATGAGTGGGAGAGCGAGAAAGAGGGAGAGAAAGAGAAAGAGACAGAATGAAAGAGAGAGAATGAGAGAGAGAGAGAGAGACGGAGAGAATCAAAGAGAGAATCAGAGAGAGAGAGAGAGAGAATCAGAATGAGATAATCAGAATGAGAGAGAGAAAGAGAGGGGAGAGAGAGAGAGAGAGAGAGAAAGAGAGAGGAGGGAGAGTGCCTGAAGAACTTCATCCCGTCACTGGGAGTCTAGGCACTTCAGTAAGCGGCATGCTGAATTCGTATTAGTGGTCCGTGGGATTTAAAATTATGAACTTGGTCCCTGAGGTCCAAAAGATTGGGGACCCTTGCTTTAAAGCCCTAATCCCAGCACTTCTTCCTGTTTCCCTTAAATCCCAATAGACACTGCTTTCAGCTCAGACTGCTAGGGCTCCTGGTTTCTTGCCCAAGAAGTCTGCTCTAATGACTCTTTCCAACTATCACATGGAGAAAGATCTCCCTGAACAGTCCATAAACTCCAGAAATACATGCCATATCCCTAATTTCCTTAAAGAGTTTCTGTGTCCTTTTTTGTTTTTCTTTAAACAAGTTGAAGGTACCATTGCAGAAAATATTTTTGTGGGATATTAAAAACATGTTTTACAGAAAAAAAGAAAATATTGAAATATTGTGAAATGTTAAAAGCAAATGCCACACGATGATCATGTTTGTGTTCTGCCATAAAACCTTAGGACATTCTCCGATTTTCTTTTCATAAATTGAACACAACTATTTTATAAGCATATCTATTTACTTGCCAATTTTCAGATGATCTATCAAGATCCAACTTTTTGATTTACAACAAAAGTTAATTAAGAATTTATTGTCTGAAACCTCTTGATGATTTTAAGAAATAGTACTCTAAATTTGTTCACACATCTATGGTTTAATAAAATATCTTAACAAGCCCACATGTAGCTTCCATATACTAGCACATATTTCATGCTGAAGCAACCTATTAAAATTTTTAAATCAAGGAATAATTGCATGAAGAAATAGAGTTTATGAACTGTGCAGGATCTGCTAATCTATTCTGTGTAATTTCAGTAGAACAGGCTCATAATCACTATAATGAGTGATAACTTCTGTGTAAGGCTATCCAAAATATTTAAGGATATGATACATTCTTGCAGTATGACTGAGGACTTTTTCTGACTGTTTTATTATTAAATAAAGTATCTCTTTGGGGATGTTTTTCAAAATGATCATTCGGAACCAGCAGAGATTCATGCAGCTTTTGGACCTATTTTATTGCTGGATGTGCTAACTGGCAAATACAGCCAACACCAACAAATGTCCTACTTTGATTCTTTTGTAGAAGTTTCAGAATTCCATTGTGCTTGCCAATCATTACAGAGGCTTCGTCTGAAACAACAGCCACATAATTTTTAAGACAGCTTCCTGAATCAGAAGCATTTTCTGAGAACCTTTCAATATTTTCTGCTGGTTGCTGTGGATATTTTGAATCCTAATTGAAGTTTAAAGTATTTGAAAGAAGAACTTGTTATTCCTGTCACAACCATTACCTGGGTTCAGTGTATTCATGGTGATTATTCTATAATATTTCTGTGTTCAAAAACATTCCGCTTGTTATAGGAAGAGAACCGTGTTACTGTATGGTGGCAAAAAAAATCCAATGAACACCTTTTCTAACTTTAAGTTTAATTTCTAAAATTAATTAAGTTTGTATCTTTTTATAAAATTTGTTGGAAAAGATGCTACCAAACTTCTGATATTCTTCAATTAAAGCTCACTGCAAGTGTCAAATGGGGCTCCAGTGGAGAAGAAAACCTTAAAAAGTATTTCTGTGTTAACTGTGCTGCACAGGATGCTATGAATTGGACAATTACTGCCCTGAAAAAATGAAACTCTTTGCCTTTCCTCATTTATTCTATGCTTGACAGCACTTCTGTATATGCTCCTTTAGATCCCACCAAGATCCCAACATTACATGCTGAGAAGTGATGGACACACTTTTCATGAATGGCATGTTTCCTTCTCTAGACAGTTTTATCTATCTTTACCCTCTTAAAATGCATGGATCTCAGTGTTGCTTCATGATTTTTTCCTTAGAAAAACATTTTTTAAATGAAATATGATTTTAGATAAGAAATTAATTTAGCTTTTGGGCAGTTTTGGATAGAACAAGTTTTCTAGATTTAAAACAATTTATGGAATCACATAAGCAGTTTCTGAAAATAAAGTACTCATCTAGATAATTAAGAATCTTGAACTACCAAATTATAGACTACTGTTCTTACTATTTACAAACACTTTCTGGCCTTGTAAGCTAATACATAGAAGAGGCAATAGGATTGCACCAGAGAATTCCAATTCTACATAATATTGTGCAGGCTCCAACTCTGAAGTATTTGGCAAAATGCAGCAAGAAAAACCCATCCTGCACTTAACATGATAAGACTTCTTGAATTACACGAAGACTCTCCTTGCTACTCATTGTATAAAGATGGCTAGATATTGCCAACAGATTGAGGGGGCACAGTCCTGCTCTTCCTTCTGTACATAATAGGGACACCTTTCCTAGAATTAACAGTTTAACAGAATTAGAAGGGACCTTATAGGTCATCTAGTCCAACTGCCCACTCAAGCAGGAGACCCTACACCATTTCTGACAAATGGCAGTCCAATCTTTAGTAATGAAGCTCCCACACTACTGAAGGCAAGCTGTTCCATAGTTTGATTGTTCTCACTGTCAGAAAGTTCCTCCTCATTTCTAGGTTAAATCTCTTCTTGGTCAGTTTCCATCCATTATTCCTTGTCTGGCCTACAGGTGCTTTGGAAAACAGCTTGACCCCCTCCTCTCTGTGGCAGCCCCTCAAGTATTGGAAGAATTAATGCATTAGGTAAATATTGTGTTTGTGGATGGTGACAGTGGTGCATTTATCTCATTTCCTACACAAAGCTTAAATGTGTAGGCTATGCAAAGAGAGTCAGATTCCCTGGCAGTTCAGAGAAGAGCCATACGATCCCAGCTTCATTCTTCCTTATCCACATGCAAATACATTTCCATCCTCTACTTAAGTAGTCTTCACGTGACATAGATGATTGATTTCATAGAAGATCCTGTGCCCCTTTAGCTCTTGAAGTGCATGATTGTCAGTAGCAACCCAGTGAACTGGACAGTAGCCATTTTAGAACAGATCTCAGCTGCTGAAAAGAAAATTAGGACACTCAGTTTCCTGCTCTTTTTTTTCCTGGCAGAACAAACTCATGCTGATCTGATCTGTTTGGAGACAGCCAAGGGAGGCTTTGTAGGAAAAAGGTTGAGATAACCTTGACTGGGATCCATAATTAGAAGATAGTATGTGGCTTACTAGAATAAAGCTCATTAAGAAAATTTACAGACAGATGCTTAAGATACTGTTGTGGCCCGCCAGCGGCCTGCACAGATTGTTGCTGATCCGGACGAGGGGGAGGCTGGTGTGGTGTTGCGCCAGCAGCCTGTGGAGCCGGCGCTCGAATCGGACAGCGAGGAGGCTGAAGAAGATGTGGTGCCAGAGGCAGGGATTCAGCCAGGGCCTTCAGAATCTCCAGAGGCTCCTTTAAGTGAAGAGGATGAAGTGGAGGAGCCTCTTCTCAATGCACGAGCACGCAGAGCTGCCAAAAGGCAGGAATGGTAAGTCAGGAGGAGGTCTCCTCGAGAGCAAGGCTTGGGGCTAATTGGCCACTCCCTTAGCCTGTTTAAGTTTGCACACAGCTTGTAAAAAGCTGCAGGAAACAACGTGTGTTCGTCCGTTCGTTCGCTGATCATTGAGTTTGAATTTTCTCTGCAAACCTGGCTTCTGGGCTTTCTGCCAACTCTAGTAAGACTCTATCTTATCTGTGGAATTTCTGGCAGGTCGTTAAGAACGTTTTATTAACAGCCTGCATTTGCAAAAGACTGTGTTTTGAAGTAAACTGAGTTTTGTTCGAAGTTTGTGTGTGCTACATTCTTTGGGATCCGTAGCTGGGGCAGAACAGATACAAAAGAACAGGTTTATTGGCCGAATTACATGTAATGACAGATAAACTGCATCTCTGAGGTTTTGGTCCTCAGAATGGGAGAAAAGAGAAATAAGAGGAAGAAAATACTTGTCCTCTAGGAAGCCTGCTATAGAGGCCAGCCCAAGAATTCCAGTCAGGACAAAGCACAGCAGAAACAAAAACAAGGTAATCCATTGCATATTACTTCTGTTCTTTCTTCCCCTAATGGCCAATAGAATCAATCTCTGTAAAGATTAAATGATATTCAGTTTCAGCAATGCCATTTTAACACCCCTTTCAGGCTTGTTCTACTGTGGTGACACTACTCCAGCACTCTGTTTCTCTTGGAGGCCAGAAGGAATAGCTAATCCTCCAGAGTAACCTATTCATCCCTATTCAGAGCTTCTTAGTCACTCAATCCACTGCTGCTGACTTCAGTGCTTATAGAATATGTTAATCTTTAACTCATTTAAACGTGTAGCATGAACAAGGTCAGATGCTGGTTTTAAAAACTTGTTTATAAGCAAGGAGGAGATCATTAAGCAAACCAGAGTATTTTCTAAATTGGCTATTTGTGGAACCAGAGAAGAGTCAGAGAAATAATCAGTCAGCTGGTTAAAGAAGATGGCAAGATGGTGACAAACAACAAGGAGTAAGGTGGAGCTACTTTCATTCCTATTTTGCAACCTTTTTTCCATAAAAGAACCCATTTTTTTCAGCAGTCCATCCTGTTGGACATTGCACTATGAGGAACAGAAAAGAAATGCTAGTCAAAATAGGCAAGAAATGTGTTCTTTTTTAAATGGTCAGAGGTGAGGACTGGTCAGTAGTTATTGCATAAACTTTCCAGGCCATAATTCCTGTTTTCAGCTAAAGAATGCTAATTCTGGCTGAATTTAATAAGGTTCTGGTTTTAATTAAGTCCTTTATTTTTCACAATGAATTATTGGGGAAAAAAATTTAGAGCAAATTATCATTGCCAATTTCAGTAAAAAATGTGTTTATAGTATGGAATTACTCTTTTGGGTTATGCTACCTGTACATTTTAAATGAGCATTTAAATGAAAATAGAAAAAGAACAATGATTATGAGTTACATCCAAGTTAAGTATGAGAACACAAAATACCCGTTTTCTGTTTCCCCCTCCAGACTATTTTATTATCCCAAATTTATCCAGCAGGGCTTTTCAGAGCAGATTTTTGCAAAAGGGCACTAGAGAAATTGTCCCCTTTCCATTCTGTTAATGAAAGTTTTGGGACACCCATTAGAGTTTGTGCCATGTGTGTATGAAGGAGATGTGTGGTATATTATACTTTTTTCTAATTGTGTTCAGTGAATGACAGCTATATTGAATACCAGATGGTTTGATTTGCCTTAGCAGCAAGAAAAAAAAAGGATGATAAGCCATATTGTTGTAGAGAACCCCGCCTTTTTTTACCTTTTTTACTTGCAATGTTCCTTGTTTGAGAAGCTGGCTGCCTTTCCTCTGAGGGAAGTTTTGCGAACAAGATGTCCCAAAGGGTAACTCAACTGCAAGGCAACCCTACCATATCTTTAGAACTTTTATCATGTTGCAGGCACTGACCACAAGATGCTGCTCTGAAGAAGACCTCTTCCTTTGAATATGCCACTGAGGCGGAGTTAGCTCTGATTGCTAGCTAAAAGCTAGCAAAACCAATGGCACATCTATGTGTGCTGTAATGGATTTTAGAGGAAGAAGTCTGTCTTTTTCAACATAATGTCATATGACATGCATAGCTGTAGGGTTTGTCATTTTTATTCCTTTATTCTAATGTATTTATTGTATTAAACTGATGTATTACAGTAGATATGCTGTGCAATTAGAAAATTAAGCATTGATTGATTGATTGATTGATTGATCATCAGGGAAGGGAAAATGTAGTGTCAACTGTGTTGGGGAAAAGGTCTTATTAAGAATATACATGATTAAAACTGAAGACATACAGCAGGATAGTTTTCCAGATCAAAAGACATGGAACATTCTGCAGCTTTCTTTTATTTAGTTCTATCAAAGCAAGAATAAGAATATTAAATAGAGTCCATGAGGAGATTTACATCCTCTTCCTAGCAGGACTTTTAATTTTATAATTCCTGCCGCCTCTTGTACTTTCCAGGGTGTAGAGCTATGTATCACTTCTAGAGCTGACAGTTCTGAGGAAATCACATAGGAGATTCAGCACTGACCTGGGAGCTTTATTGTTGTTCCTGGAATGTTTAGGAAAGTTACTGCTAGAGCATTTGCAAATGGCAAAGCTCCTAAATTTGCAACTCTGCTGAAAGTCAAAGCCCTCACTGTCCTCAGAGGTATGCCCTTGCCAAGGTGAAATTCTGATATCCAGCATGATAGCTTGAAGGCCATCAACATCTCCAGAGGTTTAATTCTCAATGTTCTGTTTCAGAAGGGTGAGGCGAGGTTTCTCTTAGGGTTTACTTAACAGTTGCACATTCCAGTGCTTGTTTACTTCTCTCTTCCGACCAGCTGTGGCAGGGGATTCAAGATCAATGTTGGTAGGCAGCGGAATTTATACGCAGTTAGTTGGCCTCCCATTTACTTGCCTGAAGTAGAACTATCTGTACTTCGTGCTCAGAGCCAAGTTCAGTTTTAGTCCAAAGTCCACGTGGAAAATTCATCTTGAAAGTATTTTCAATACTTTCCCTCTTAATACTGGCACAATTTTAATGTGATGAGGTTTCACTGCTATTTGTAATAGTTTCAGTTCTTTCAAGGAGTGTAGCTATGAACTTGGGAGAGTGTACCAAGCTCTAAAATAGCACCATGTCACCAAGTCTAAAGTTGTTCCATCAGTGCCTTAATAGCTTCAAGCTAGTTGGTGGGTTGTCTTGTATACTACTAAAGAAAGAACAGCATTTGAGTCATTCATCAAAATTTCTGACATGTCTCCATACTGGCTCAAGGAATAAAGCAAAAACAAGCAATGCATCACAGATGGTATATGTAAATGTAGCTCTATCAAAAACTGATAAAATGCCCAAAGAAACAGAAGTGTGCTGATTAACTACATTTCTGGTTTACTACTACTATCTTGAAAGCCACCAGCTGAGTGACCAAGAAAAATTCTATAAACTACAACTTTTATAAAGATTATAAATGAAAAGGACTTGTACATTTCCACAGTGATCATGGTTGATGGTCATTAGCCACAAATTTAAACCTAGAGAATTAATGTCGGTAAAAAGGAAATGTTAGCCTCTTTTGCTGTTTTAATGAAATACTTTAATGAGAAACCAGCTTCATGCTATGTTAGTTTTCTATAACTAAAAGCATACATGTGGCCTCTGAATATGGGCCACTGCTCTTGCAATTTTTTCTATAATGTCAGCTAGGACAGTATCATCTGGTAACACAAGGAGCATATGGGGAAGAAAGAAAGAAAAAAGAGAGAGAGAGAGAGAGAGAGAGAAAGAAAGAAAGAAAGAAAGAAAGAAAGAAAGAAAGAAAGAAAGAAAGAAAGAAAGAGAAAGAAAGAAAAGAGGAAGGAAGGAAAATTAAGGATACAATTATAAGCATATTTTTAAGGAATTGGGCACATTAGACACAACAATCTAAGAACTGAGTCTTGAATGAATCTCATAAATAAATAAAGTTAAATATATACAAAGAAATCAGGCATAGTTAGTTCTACACCATTGAGTTGGATTTGATTCTTAATGACTGCACAGAAAAATGTTCATCATGTCAGCTTGTCCACAGAATTCACACTTAGCTTTTCCAATGCCATTCTAATACAATAGTCTCTTTTCCCAACCACCCATCTTATTTAACTTCTCCTTACTTTAATTCCCATTACTCAAACTCCTGCCCTAATACTGGAATTCATTTCTTGATCTTATATCTAGCCCCTCTTGTAATTTGCTCTAGCATTTATTAATAGTCTTCTCTATTGCAGCTATAGTAAGTGGATTTACTTTCTGCTTACTTCTCTAAATGAATTTGGATATTGCTGGGTGATATTGTTATGCATAATTTGGAAAAAAAATAAGAGTGTACAAAGTCTTGGGCACCATAATCTGTTAAAACAAGACACATGCATTCTAGGCTTTTACCAGCAATTTTATCCTCATCTGACAGCCATGTGCATGTGGGTTGAAAAACTTTTACATACGATGGTTTACTTGATGGGACAATGAAATCATCAGCCATGTGATCAATTTAAATTTTTCAAAATCACTTATGAAAGTTATTCTGATATGAATAAATTAGGGTTATCATAATATGCACTATAGCATGGTTCACAAACTATAATCCACAGAATGACAGAGTTTGGAAGACCTTGGAGGTATTCTAGTCCAACCCACTGCTCGAGCAGGAGACCTACTGTATTTTTTGGACTATAAGATGCTCTGGACTATAAGACGCACCTAGCTTTTGGGGAGGAAAAAAAGGGAGAAAAAATCTGCCTCTACCACCCAGCATCCATCCAGTATTCATTTGGCCTATTACCGCCGCCCGTTCACTGCCGCCACCCGTTCGCCATCGCTCATTCGGCGTGGCCATTCACTGCTGCCCATTCAGCACGGCCTGTTTGGTAGTGCCTGTTCGGCGCTGCCCATTCGCCATCGCCTGTTCAGCATGGCCCGTTCAATGCCACCCATTCGGTGTGGTCTGTTTGCTGCTGCCGTGGCTCATTATAAAACATCTGATCAGTACCACACACACACACCCCTCCCCCCTGCCGCAATATTTGGAGTATAAGACGCACAGACATTTCCACCCACTTTTTTGGGGGGGAAAGTGCATCTTATACTCTGAAAAATATAGTATATCCATGATGGCGAACCTATGGCATGCATGCCACAGGTGGCACGCAGAGCCCTCTCTGCTGGCACGCGAGCCGTCGCCCAGATCAACTCTACCCTGCATGTGCGTGTGTCTCCCGCTGGCCAGCTGATTTTCGGGTCTCTGCTGTGCATGCCCAGGGGCGTGGGGTGTCATGTGCGCATGCGGCAACATGAGGTGTGCCCCCCTGTGGCCCATTACGGGCCTAGCAGTCCTCCCTGCAGCCTCCTGGGACCAAAAACGGGCCACAGGGAGGGCGCATGCGTGGGGGATGGGGGAGCGTGGGGGTTCACATGCACATTGCATTATGGGTGCAGGTGCACACTTTTGGCACACAACAAAAAATAGCACACACAGCTATCACTGTGGTATATCATTTCAGACAAATGGTTGTCTGAACACTGAACACTTCCAGTGATGGAGAACATCTGAAGGCAAACCATCCCATTGATTTCTCTCACTGAGATGAGTTTATACTGAGATTACAGTATAAACAATATACTGTATAATAAACAATCAAAGACGTCTTCTGACAAGTTTAATATGAGGACCAACCAAATATTTCAGAATGCACAGCAAATTGTGTTAGATTCGGTTTAACAGAATAACAGAATTGGAAGGGACCTTGGAAGTCTTCTAATACAATGCCCTGCTGAGGCAGGAAATCCTATACCCGTGATGGCAAATCTATGGCACGTGTACCACAGGTGGCATGCGGAGCCGTCGCCTAGCTCAGCTCCACTGCACATGCGCATGCGCTTCCTGCTAGCCAGCTAATTTTCAGGTCTCTGCCCTGCAAGCGGGAGACACGCACGCATGCATGGGGGGGGCGCTACCTTTCTCCTCACTTTCTGCTGCCCGTGCCTTCCCAGATCTCTAGAGATTCCCCTCCCAGCACTGTTTTGGGAGGCGAGGCTTTTTCCCCCCTCCCAGCCATTTTGCGAGGCGAGGCTTTCCCCCTCCCCCCAGCCCTGTTTTGGGAAGCGAGGCTTTCCCCCCCCCCAGCACTGTTTTGGGATGTGAGGCCAAAAGGGAGGGTCGCTCACGCATGCACGGGGGGAGGGGAGCGCGGGGGGTTGCGGGCGCATGAGCGAGGGGAGGGGGATTGCGGGTGCATGTGCAGGGGGCGGGGCGTGCGGGAGGGGTATTGCATTATGGGTGTGGGCACGCACACATGTGCATGCTTTTGGCACCTGAGGAAAAAAAGGTTAGCCATCACTGCCCTATACCATTTTAGACAAATAGTTGTCCAATCTCTTCTTAAAAACCTCCAGAGCACCTACAACTTCTGGAGGCTAGTTATTCATCTGATTAATTGTTCACTGTTCACTGTCAGGAAATGGCTCTCTCCTTGGTTAGTTTCCATCCATTGTTTCTTGTCTTTCCTTCTGGTGCTTTGGAAAATAGTTTGACCCCCTCATCTTTTTAAGATCCTCTCAAATATTGGAACACTGCTATCATGTCTCCCTGAGTCCTCCCAATTCCTGCAACCATTCTTCATATGTTTTGGCCTCCAGCCCCCTACTCATCCTTGTTACTCTTCTCTGCACTCTTTCCAGAATCTCAACAGCTTTGTTTTATATTGTGATGACTACAAATGTTTCATCTTACTTTTACTTTCACTTATTCAGAGAACAATATTTAATTCACAATTTCCAGTCTTAGCTGCTTGAACCAAACACAGCAATTAGAATTTCCTTAGCCTCCTGTAAGAAAAGAAAAAGATTGTATTTTGCTCAATTTTATTTTCTCTGGTTTTCTTTGATGTATGAATAACATAAATGACCATAGTAACCACTAGATGGAGCTCTCGTACCAATTCTAGAATAGAATTCTTTTCTCTTTTTTTTCTTCAACAGCAAATTTAAGAATCTGAAAAGTGAGATTTTCTATATAATATTCTGAAATCACCAACAATTTTTTTTCATTCAAATGTTTATAAATGATTTGTTAAAATTATAGAAATATATGACATAATGAACATTAAGGAAGACTTAAACTAGGTATAAGGAAAAGAGAAAAGTGGGGATACAGAATGTATATAAGTGCATATGTAAGTAACTATATGTATAATGGGGCAGTCAAAGTGTGGGTCAATGCCATTCATGTCACCCATCATTTTCTAAATGCAATTGCTCAACCATAGAATTTTGTGACTTTTGTAGTGATTATATTACATATATCTTGTCAGGGTTCTGACCAATGCCCTAATTAAATCATGATCCTGAAGCCAAGCTTTAAAAGAAATCCAGTTATTTATTAGGAGCTTCATGGTGGCACAAACCAAATGAAGCCACCTCTGACGTCACTTAATTCGCGTTCTGGTTCTGACCCTGTTTCCCCCTCCCCCTCAAGATGTGTCATCAGTCACATTCTCCAATGAAGCCATTTCGCAGGTTGTAAAAGTCACTCCCTCCGGTCACTGTGGGTCACCCTGGAGATGACCTTGTTGTGGCCGGCTGGAATGTGCTTTGTTTTGACTGAAATACAAGTTCCCCGATGCAGCTGCGAGGCTAAATTCCCCATCCCCCTGCAACTCGAGAGCAGGTCAGGAATGCTTTGTGAGTTGACATATCTCTCAACAGAATTAGCACAATTTCAGATTGAAGGCAGTTTAAGCATCTCCTGATAAAGTAGGAGATTAAGTCTATGTGCCAGGTATGATCTTTAAAAACAGGAATATTTGAGTGTGAGTGTGAGTGTGTGTGTGTTTGTGTGCGTGTGGGTGAGAGAGAGAGGGGAGGAGAGGGAGAGAGAGATCAGATCAAAATTATGATCTGGATTATAACTGTGACCTTGACTGATCTTAAAAAAAGTGAAACAGAATTAGGCTTTGTTACTATGTGGATGTGGACCACTAAGGAATTCTACGGCTACAGAGAGGACTAAGAAGTAAAACAAACTCAGAGAAAAACAATGGTGATCCACTCCCAATCATTGTGAAGAAAACAAACACCAGGAACATCATGAATTGTTCCTGATTATCATATTAAGAGGGATTTAATATGTTTAGGAATATGTATCATAAGAAATCCTCACTGATTCCTAAGATAAATTGAACTTTGTCCTTAGGCTGTGTTCAAATGTATGGTACCCTATAATTCCATAGCTACATCTAGATCTTGGGATATCTGCTAGGACCAGTGGAACAGAATACGCCACACACTGAATATTGAGTTACTGGTTCACACGCTTCTCTACAACTGAAAGTGGTTTGTGATGGATGTATCATGGATGAGACCCTCAGTTCTCTACAGGTATCCTCAGAACTTTTTTCTATGATCAATTGCAAATTCATATGAGGAAATTCATAGATTTTCAACTCTTGATAGTGGAGCTTGGAAGATCATTTAGGAAGAAAACCCATTTTTGCCATTAAGAGGACCAGTAACAAAAGTAGATAACTATCAGTAGAATGTTTTTAACATTCTATTTTTTTTTTTTAAAAAATCAAAACATGCTCTGTGAATAATTTTGATCACTGACCATAATAGTACAAGTAAACAAATATTTAAAATAGCTAAACAGTTTATATTACAAATAGAAGTGACAGAAGTCATAGAATAACAGAGTTGGAAAGGGCCTTGGAGGCCTTCTAATCCTCTAGTCCAATTCCTGCTCTCAAGTGGGAGATGCTTTACCACTTCAGACAAATGATTGTCTAATCTGTTCTTGAAAACCACCAGCACCCATACTTTCTGGAGGCAAGCTATTCCAGTGATTAATCGTTCTCAATAACAGAAAATTTCTCTTTAATTCTAGATTGGATTTCTCTTTGATAATCTTCAATCCATTCTTTTTTGTCCTACTTTCAGGTGCTTTGGAGAATAGGGGGCCCGCCTCTTCTTTGTGATAGTCCCTCAAATAGTGGAAGACAGCTACCAATTCTTCCCTAGTCCTTCTCCTTGTTAGATTACTACCCATATTTTTCGGACTATAAGACGTACCGGTGTATAAGACGCACCAAGATTTCAAAGAGGTAAGTAAGAAAAAAAAGTTTTTGACGTCCCTGGCCCCCAGGAGCACTCTGCAGGCCTCCCAAGCCCTCTGCGCGCCCCGTTTTTTGCAAAAAAACAGGGCACAAAGAGGATTTGGGAGGCCTGCAAAGTGCTCCTGGGGGCTGGGAGAGGGTAAAAATGTCATTTTTGTGAAAAACAGCATGCGCAGTGGGTTTGGGAGGCCTGCAGAGTGCTCCTGGGGGCTGGGGAGGGCAAAAACGCCCATTTTTTGCAAAAAATGGGTGAAAAACAGGCCCGTTTTTTGCAAAAACAAGGGTGTTTTTGCCCTCCCCGGCTCCCAGGAGCACTCTGCAGGCCTCCCAAACCCTCTGTGCACCCCATTTTTGTGAAAAACAGGCCCGTTTTTCACAAAAATGGGACGAGCAAGGCGGGGCTTCAGGAGGCCAAAAATGGCTGTATTCAGTGTATAAGACACACCAACATTTCCACCCTCTTTTAGGGAAGAAAAAAGGGTGTCTTATACTCCAAAAAATACAGGTATATTATAACTCCTTGTTAGACTACTATATTATAACTATCTACCAGTTCCAGCAACCATTCATCATACAGTTTAGCTTCCAGGCCCCTAGTCCTCTAATCACCTTTGCCGCTCTTCTCTGCACTCTTTTTAGAGCGTCAACATCTTTTTGTATTGTGGTGACCAGAACTGGATGCAATATTCCAAGTATGATCTTACTAGTGAAGTATAAACCAGTACTAACATTGCACATAATCTTAATACTATCCCCGTTAATATAGTCTAGCACTGCATTGGCTTTTTTTTCAGCTGCAGCACACTGTTGGCTCATACAGACGTGGTTATCCACTAGAACTCCTAGATCCCTCTTATAGTTATTGCCATTGAGCAGGTACATCCTTTTCTATACTTGTACATTTATTTTTTCCTGCCTAAGTGTAAGACCATATTTTTTTCACCACTGAATTGTATTTTTCTGGATAGGGCCCAGTATTCAAGTCTGTCAAGATCATTCTGAACCTTGAGCTTATCTTCTAAAGTGTTGGTTATTTTCCCCATCTTGATGTTGTCTGCAAATTTGATGAGCTCCCCTTCTATCCCCTCATTTAGATCATTTATGAAGAGTACTGGGTTTTTGAATGAACTGAATGAGAAGCTAAGAAGCTCCAAAATAAGGCTGAATTCTGACTATGATACCATTATTACTTGTCAGGAGATCCTAGAAAATTCTCTTTTTAAAAATGTATAGTAAGTGTTTCTACTGCTTTCTTAGTAGTAAAATATCCTGAATGGTATATGGAATGGATCATCATTATATGGTTTAAACTGCCCAACCAACTAAATTTTGAACTCATGGCACTCAGGATCAAATCAGGAATGACAGGAGTAAGCCTTACTGTCAGTAAGCCTTTACTCTTAAATTTGATATTAGAGCAGATAATGCTGGCTGGAATAACTGAATAACTTTGATATAATTCTGTAACAGTTCTCAGATCTACGCTCAATTATTGTAGATAAAATCTGAGAAGCTATCTAAGAAAAGAGCAACTCAAGTTTTTTTTATTGTATCCATTTAGTCTGGACTAGCCCTAAATCTAGTCTCATACTGACAATAGGGATTGATTCTAAAAAAAAATTATCAAATGCTTTTATGCTACTAAAATGCAAATAAAATGGTCACTATATGGTTGGCTCTTCAGCCAAAATAAGTATATGAAAAGGGTCCAACTCTTTGAGATTACAGTGTAAATCATCAAGGATGTTTTCTGACCAGTTTACTGTTCAGTGGGGACCAACCAAAATACTTCAGAATGGATGACAAACTTTTTTGGATTCAGTTTCAAGCTAGAAGCTACATTGGAAAAAAAACAGAAAAAAAGGAGGAATGTGGGAAAAATACTTTGTGCAATTTTTGAAACATAGAAATTGCTAATAATGTTTAAATCAGTTTCTCATATTTTAAAATGTTTTAATTACTGCTGTATGTTTTTTCTGCTGCTCTGATGTTTTAGAATGAAGATTTTAACTATTACGCACTGTGAAGCACCTAATGTATCAAATAAATAAAGATATAATTAAACATATGGAATATTTTGAAAGGGATTTTTGAGTGCTAGGCAGTGAAATTCTCCTTCCAATTCGTACTCTGATGAAAAAATACTTCAAATTTGTCCTCTTGCACTTAAATACAAGGTTTTCAGGAATAAAGATCCTATTTTTCAGTATACAATGACCTCTTCATTGGTCCTCATCTCCGATTTCTCATACTTCCATTAAATTAAATGAGGACCCAGTTTGTGGGGGCAATAAGCTGACTTTGTATAAATATACAAAACTATGAAGGCTATTGCTTAACGCATTGTAAGACGCCCTGAGTCTCCGGAGAAGGGCGGCATATAAATCAAATTAAAAAAAAAATTCTAAAGAAATCACCATGATGCACTCTGCCAGATGAACTGTTTCAGGAGAAGAGCTATCACAATTGTGAATGTAAAATCCTGCTCTTGAGAAATTTATGGAGAATTTCTCCTTCTGGAGAAATTCAGAGAAGTTATCTATCCAATTTCTCTCTCCACTAAATTCCTGGAGAATTCTGAAAAGCTATTTATGCCCAGTTCTACTGTTTAGCATACATATTAATATACACATGTTGCAAGTTTATTAAAAAATTTATTGAATGTTACATCTTAGTTCAGATACTTTTAATCATCTTTTAATCATTCTCTGTTTGAAACCAGACATTATATAATTGAAATCACACTTCCCAATTTTCAGCAAAGAATCCTAGCTCGGTACATCCCTACTAAATATGAATTCCTTTTTAAAAAAACACACAGTACCACTGTGCTATTTCCTTGTAGCTAACCTAAGTTGGCTATCCTAAACATTTTATCTGCAAGCTTTGAAAAAGCAAAAGATTTTTTTTCAATCTAACTTTCTTAATATGAACTGATATATTGTTTGCCTGGGGAGGTTCATTTGCACAGTACCTACTTTTAGGCTGCCTTTTTTGTATTGCATTCTTCAAACCAAATCTATCTCATTTTTAAGGAAATCAAGTCAAACTTTTCCACAAAGGCAGACAGCTATTAAATATATATTATTACCAGATGCTTTGAGATTTTCCATATAATCAGAAGCCAACATCAGTTAACTGGAAAAATATTAACCCATCCAACACCAATGAATACTGAAGCCTACTACAGGCTGACTCAACTGTTAGTGATACCGCTATCTCACAATTGTTTGATTCATCTTAAATCAAATACTGCATGAAGATTTTGGCATCTCACCCTCTTAGTAAAGATGAGTTATTGTGGGAGAAAAGGATGTAAAATAGGTGGTGATGAGGAATGAAAGCCGCCTGCCATTTTCAGTTAAGGAAGAATAAATATGTAATAAATATGTACGATTGGATGGTAGCCTGAAATTAAATTCCTTGGAATTCCTTGTAGAATGCAGAAAGATCAATGACCCCTTAATATCAACTCCAAATACACCAAGTCACATTTTGCTTTTTGAAGTAGTATTCACAGCAGTTTTGCACTTCCGTTACAAAAAAATTGTTCATGGACTGTGGGCTAAATTCATCTTGAAAATATCTAGGTTAGTCCTCATCACAGGCATTCTCACATTAGGAAATCTTGTAGATTTGGCTTCAAGCAACAAGCTTAAACCAACCATAATGTGGCTTAGTGTGTCACGTGAAGCAGATTTCTCTTTGATGAGTCGTAATTTATTAGTGGGAAGCTTGAGTTTCCATCAAAAATATTTCATCCAATGCTTTACATGTTCAGTCTTTTTCTTACAGTTAAAGGGGGGGGGAAAAACCTCTTGGGGTAAGAATCAGGTTCAAATGTTGGGGAGCTGGTTCCTGCACTTTGTCTAATGACCATAAAATAGCACACATAGCCAGAATTTTCTCTTCATAAATTCTAGAATTGAAAGGAGCTAGTTATGTCCACAATGCCAATCACTTCCTCATTTCAGGAATCCAAAATATATCAGTCGCAACAAATGTCTGTTCAGTCACTGTTAAACACATTCAGCCAAGGAGAGCCCCACCTCACTAGATAATTGGTTCCATGGTCAAACTGCTCTGACATTAGGACATTTTTCCTAACACTAAACCAAAACTGCCTTTCTATAATTTAACACTGTACCACTGATTAACAGAGAACAAGATGTGACCTTTAGTCAGATACTTGAAAAGTCCCCTCAGTCATCTTTTCTGAAGACTAAATAAATCCAGTCCACTCAGTCTTTCCTTTGCTCATTCTTGCTGTCCTTATTTATACTTATTTTTATTGAGCAGCCCGATTTAGACAGCTCCATTATATGCATTCAAGCAAGCAATTATTCTATATTCTATGTTCAAAGCCTTTTAGTTGTGTTGCAACATGGGGGAGGACGAGCAGCCTTCGTTTGGTCACCAAGACCTCATCTGAGCTGGAATCTTGAAATGGGATGGAAACCTTTCTGGGTATTTTGTTTAGCCCATGGATACAATCTTGAGAAAACATGGGCCTTGTGTGTTCAGCACCGTATATGAAGAAATCACCTTAACAGGGCAGAGTTGGAGTCCAGTCACGCAGAATAGAGCAAAATCCACTACTTGACTTAGCAACTGTACTCTTAAATGCAGCTTCATTTTCTACTCCTAAGTCACATTTAGCTTCTGCTCAACGCTGCTCAAAATGCATATGTTCAATACTTTGCATATGCATTTCTTCTAAGCTGTACAATACTGTATACATCTACATCTATTGTTTTCTTCTAAGTGATATATTTTACATTTATCTTAAGTACACTCAATTCTGTCCTGGATTTAGGACTATTAATGACTCCCCTAATTGGGATAGCTATATATTATCTGTAATAAAAGAACAAAGGACTCTGTAGGACTCTGTGTAGCCATAGCTGGAAAAACTCAAATGAGCAAGGACAATTGTATTGGCATCCTAAAGTGTTAATGATGGGAACCTCCACTCCCCGTCTTGCCTGTTTTCAGCTAATTTACTGTCACCCTATTTTAACTATAGCAGCAATGCCTCTTTCTCCAAACTAAGTGGCCACATCATTTTAAATAAAATTAGGAGTTTGTACATAAGTTTGGCTGTATTCTGATATTTTGTCCCCTTAAGGATAATTAAGAAAACTTAATTATCATTCAGATAAATTTTCTTTCCTGTTTACCTTTTCTTTTTACACATAACACTCATTTTGCTGAGATTCACTATATTTTCTTATTGTAAGATATTTTGTAATATGAAAATACTTTAATTATTGCCATTGCAGAATACAAATCAAGTCTCTTCTTCAAACAAGGGAATGACTAGGCTGGCTCATCAGATAACTTTTGAGCATAAAGATTTTGGATCAAAGTTCTAAAGAGAGGATTTGTGTTCTAAAGGAATCATATGTTCTGCGGAAAATATACAGAGCTCTGTAGCTAAATGGTATTTGAAGTGACTCATTTTTCAAATGTTGTTAAAGTTGTGGGGAACATTGTCCTGAAGCAGCTGAGTGTGCTTAAGCAACCGGCTGCAGAACCAAGATCTGTAGCCAAGAGTGGGGCTGTAGCTCTTTCTGAGAAAACCCTTCCCTTCTGAAGGAAGCTGAGATCAAGTCCAGCTGTGATTCCTTCAGGAAAAAAACATGTGCCCTTGATGTCTACCAGATGTAAAAAAAAACAAAAAAAACAAAAAAAACCACCCTCCCAAATATGGTTAAAAAAAAGCCCAGCAAAAATCATGCCATTATCATTAGGACATACTGCTTAAAACAAACTTTCTTATAGATTTTTTACAAAAAAGGTGGAAAAGCCTAAAATGTTAAGCCTCTCCATACTGTTTAAATGTTATTTTTCATGCTTAAAAGTTCATGCTCCAATGAACCTAAGGAGCTGTTTTAAAATAATAAATGTAAGTTGGCTTCATCCTGTTTGAGCAACAGAATTATAGCTTAGGGGGGTATTTTCTTTTTCTGCTGTAATTATCTAGATAACTATGAGAATAAGGGTTGAAGGCAGGAGAGAGTCAGAGGGATGAAACTCGAATTCAGCAAGGTTCCTTGCCACTTGATCCAGTGCTATACAGTACAGCGTACTTTTCCAAAGATCTTTGCACAGTATAAGAAAAAAGTTGTATTTCTTGGATTCAGTGCTCCCCCTAATGGAAGAAGAGTGCTTCTTTGGCTGTTGGAGAACTTGGCCAAATACCCCTCTGGAAAAACATATGGAGAGAAATTGAAGCAGTAATAATGGATATAAAGGAAGAAAGTACACTAAAATACATTGGCCTTGAATGAGTGTTATGTAAATTCTATGTTCAATGTTCTAGTGATAACCTTCCTGAGTTTTCATGTATCTTTTCTGAGAAGGGCCAAGTCTGGATCTAGCTTCCTACTGAAGTTAAGCTAAATCTTGTTTTTATACTTTTGTAGGACACTTTTACAAAGAGGCAAATGAAGCAAATCTCAGTTGTAATGACAATATTTCTGTCTTGAGTATTACCATTTAATTTTCCCAATGTCTTTATGATATATTGGTTAAAGACTTTAAATTACTTGGTGGTGCATAAATACTATTTACTATAGAATTTTAATTATTCAAATTCTATTCAGGAAATTTTCTCAAATTTCATATTAGTATCTATTTGTTTAAATATAGCATCTACTATACAGTATGAAACCAGCAGGTACCTATGGGAAATGATTCCCTTAATAAGTATGAATTAGTTTTTAATGTTGGATTTGGCACAGTTAAGACTCCTGCTGCATTTTCTTTGATTAAATTGTTTCTATATCTTTATATCTTTGCAAATTATTGACAAATAATCAATCCTGATTATGCTGAAGTTATTTCCTTCTGCAGGTTTTCCAGGGAAAAATGTTTATCCAAACTTCCAAAAATCTATTATTGTTGCCAAGAAGATTTTGGGCATACTATATATCTCTGCTAAATACATTGATTTGTAGGAATCTTCTTCCCCTTTCTATTAATTTATTATATATGTATTTTGACACATGTATGCTTTATTTAAATGCATTTCACACTGATATAGTTTGCAAGCAACTTCCCCACATCTACACTGATGCAATTTTTCTAAATGTATCATGATTTAGCCAATTTCATTCTGCTAAACAATATGTCTGCTTGTTGCTCCCTGTGCCATGATTGAATCCACTTTAGCGAATTTATTTTACCTCTCTATTATGCTGTTTCAGTTCTTCTCTCATCTTGTTTCTGGATTTTAGATAAAGTAAAGATGTTATATTTATAGCTTTTATCCTTGTTCAGTAGTATAGGCACAGATATATCAGCTTGGTTCACAGAGATAAGTCATAGGTTGTTTTGGTGTTAACCTATTGTATAAACCCAGAAGTTGTGGGATGTAATATACAGTACATTCAGAAAGTATTCAGACCTTCACTTTTGTCAATTTTGTTATGCTGCAGCCTGATTCTATAGTTGTTGAAATTCATTTTTTTCTCATTAATCTACATTCAGTATCCTATAATGACAAAGTGAAAACAGAATTTTAGAAATGTCTGTAAATTTATTTAAAAAGAAAAAACTGAAATATCACATTGGCATAAGTATTCAGACCTTTTGCAACAACACGTAAAATTTAGCTCTAGTGTCTCCCATTTCTCTTGATCATTGCTGACATGTTTCTACCCCTTGAATGGAGTCGACCTGTGGTAAATTGATTGGACATGATTTGGAAAGACACATACCTCTCTACAGAAGGCATCACAGTTGACAATGTAGCAGAGCTAAAGCTATGAAGTCAAAGAAACTTCCTGTACAGCTCAGAAACAGGATTATTGCAAGCCACAGATCTGGGGAAGGCTACAATAAAATTTCTGCTGCACTGAAGGATCCTAAGTGGCCTCCATAATTCTGAAATGGAAGACGTTTGGCACAACCAGGACTTTTCCAAGAGCTGGACGCCCGGTCAAACTGAGCAATCAGTGGTGAAGGGCCTTAGTAAGAGAAGTGACCAAGAACCCGATGGTCACTCTGACTGAGTTCCAAAGATCCTGTGTGGAGATGGGACAAAGTTCCAGAAGGACAACCATCCCTGCAGCCATCCACCAATCTGGGCTTTACGGAAGAGTAGCTAGATGGAAGCCTCTCCTCAGTGCAAAACACATGAAAGCCCTCTTAAGAGTTTGTTCCTCACAGTCTGAGAGTCCTTCAGGTGCTTTTTTGCAAACTCCAAGTGAACTTTCACTTGAGTTTGATCAGTGGAGATCAATGGATAGCTGAAGTGATGGTTGTCCTTCTGGAACTTTGTCATTATGGAGTACTGAATGTAGATTAATGAGAAAAAAAAAACAAATTTCAACAACTATAGAATCAGGCTGCAGCATAACAAAATTGACAAAAGTGAAGGAGGTCTGAATACTTTCTGAAGGCACTGTATATTCCAGGATGCAATACATATCTAATCAGTCATGGTTAAAAGCAAGCATGGCTTAACATATGTGCATTGGCCATTTCCCTATTGGCCATTCCCTATTGCCCTATCTCAGTCTACCAACACATACAATAGCTAACAAGAGTCCCTCATGTCCAAATTCAATTCCTTTTTTAAAAAATTAAAACAGAGCTGACATGGGATAAGCAATCATCTTAGATTTTCCCCAAACCACAGAAATATTAAGGCTCCTCCTGCAATATCTTTTGCTTGAGGAGCAGATCTTGCTCTTGCTTGACCTACTCCATGCACTGGAGAGAAGGGCTGAAGCAAGGAGTTTCTTTATTCAGTCAAAAGTCCCTGTTTTAATTTGTGTTTGGAATAAACATTAAAAGGATGTAGTGTACTTATTAACAAGAATTAATTCAGTGAAAGCACATTAAAAAGGCACATATCTTAATTGTTTCTACAGCATATCTTAAAATTTAATGAAATGTTTTGTGAGGGCAAATGCCATCTTGGTAAGAATATACATTGAAACTAAGAATAAAAATTAATAATTTCATGGTTTTCTAAGTATTTATATATTACTTTATTAACTGAGTACACACATTCTATTCACCACCAACCAAAGACGAGGATAGTAAATATGGCAGGAATTGTATCAAGATTCAGAAAGATCTTAATAAGCTAGAATAATAGGCAGAAATCAGCAAGGTGAATTTCAACAATGTCAACGCCTTAATTTGAATAGGATAAATTAAAGGCATAAGCATACAATACAAGCGAAAAGAGTGTGGGGGACATAAAGGCTGGACATGAACTGACAGTATATTCAGCTATAAAAAAAAAAGCAATACAGGTAGCCCTCGACTTATAACCATTCATTTAGTGACCATCTGAAGTTACAATAACACTGAAAAAAAATGACCAATTACCATTTTTCATAATTTACAGCATCCCCATGGTCACATGATCAAATTTGGATGCTTGACAACTGGCATGTACTTATGATGGTTGCAGTGTCCCAGAGTAATGTGATTACCTTTTGTGACCTTCCAACCAGCAAAGTCAGTGGGGAAGCTAGATTCACTTAACAACTGTATTTAACATCTGCAGTGATTCACTTAACTGTGGCAAGAAAGGTCATAAAATGTAGCAAAAGTCATTTATTAACTATCTTGCTTAGCAACAGAAATTACGGTAAATTATGTGTTAAATTATGGTTGTAAGTCAAGGACTACCTACACAATCCTGGATTGTATCTGTAGAGTTATAATGCTAAATCAAGTCACAGCCCCTTTCTATTCTGCATAGTTAATCATACTTAGAATATTGTGTTCAGTGCATTTTGGAAAGGACACTATCAGACTGGAATGTATCTAGGAGAGAGCATGCAAGATGGTAAGGAATCTGGAAGGTTAGTGAGAGGTGCAGCTGGAAGCTTTGACTATGTTTAGCCTGGAGAAGAGCAGACTGCAGAGAGACATCATAGCTTGTTCTTTCAGGCACAGGGGTCTAAATTGCAGGGAAGCAAATTTTGATATCTAAAAAAATGTCCTACTAGTATGTATGTGCAACAAACAGATTTGGGGTGGGTGGGGAGTAGAGGTGAACTATCCTTCTCTTTAAGCAGAAACTAGATAGCCATCTGTTAGGGATACCATAATAGTGGGTTCCTTCATTGTCCAAGGGTTGGACCAGATGAGTCCATTAGAATTCAGCTTCTAATAAATTCAAATAAAGAAATAATTTCCCCAGGGCTTTTTCCAATCCTTACATTCTATGGTTCTGTGATAATTTCAAATAGTTTGAAGCAATACAGGTGACCCTCAACTTATGACTACAATGTACAATGTAGTCGTAAGTCAAGGACTTGAAAAGTGAAAGGCTGGAGGCTGAAACATATTAAGAACAGTTGCAGGAATTGGGTATGTCTAATATGTCTAGTAAAAAGTATGTCTAGTAGAAAGAAGGACTAGAGGCGACATGATAGCAGTGTTCCAATGTTTGAGGGATTGCCAAAAAGAAGAGGGGGTCAACCTATTTTCCAAAGCACCTGAGGGTAGGAGAAGAAACAGTGTTTGAAAACTAACTAAGGAGAAAAGCAACCTAGAACTAAGGAGAAATTTCCTGACAGTGAGAACAATAAACCAGTGGAACAGCTAGCTTTTAAAACTTGTGAGTCCTCCATCACTGGAGGCTTTTAAAAAGAGACTGAACAGCTATTTGTCTGAAATGGTGTAGGGCCGTGATGGCAAACCTATGGCACATGTGCCACAGGTGGCACGCAGCACCCTCTCTGTGGGCATGTGAGTTGTCGCCCCAGTTTAGCTCCGCCATGCATGCACATGTGCCTCCTGCCGGCCAGCTGGTCGTCGGGTCTCTGCCACGCATGTGCGGGGGGAGGGGCACATGCATGGGGAGCGTGGCGTACAGGGGGCTGAGCACACATGCACGGAGGGCGGGCCGCATGCATGGGGGCCACACATGCATTGCATTTTGGGGGTTTGGCCGTGCGCTTTGGGCACTCAGTCTGGAAAAGGTTAGCCATCACTGATGTAGGGTCTCCTGCTTGAGCAAAGGGTTGGATTAGAAGACCTCCAAAGTCCCTTCCAACTCTATTATTCTGTTAATAGATTTTGCTTGTCAGAATGTCACAAAAGGTGATCACATGACCCCAGGACATTGCAACTTTCATAAATATGAGTCAGTTACCAAGCACCTGAATTTTAATAATGAGGATGCTGCAATGCTCATAAGTGTGAAAAATGGTCATAAGTATCTTTTTTTAGTACATTGTAACTTTGAATGGTCACTAAATGAACTGTTGTAAATCAAGGACTACCTGTATCTTAATTTAAGTGCTCTTATTTTAATACATAAGAAAGCTTGAAAATGATTCTTGCAATAATGGGAGAAAGTATGTGGATCACGAAAGACAGAAACCGGGACTACAATTCTGTGAATGTTTACTTAAAGTAAGCAGTAAAAATTAATAGATTTGTTTTGAAAGTAAACATGTATAACATATTAAATTCTTGGGGACCATTTGCAGAGGAAAGTAATTTGTTCTTCCCTAACCTCAGATTTTTTTCTATCACATCTACTTTAGCACCTAATTAATATTACCTTCATTAAAATAATGAGAACAAAACTTGATGATTTGTGATTTTCATGGGCAGAAGAGAAAGCGGAGATTGATAAGCCTGTAAAGTGAGAAAATAACACTGTCTAAAATAGTCTATAACACAATTGTGTTTCCTGGAACTCTTGGATTCCACAAGCAACATTCAGGGATTCCAGTGACAGATTCTGTTTTATTGTATTACTGCAATATTGATTGTAACATTTTGTTCTAATAAAATATATTATGTGAAACCTATTTATTAATAAATTCCACATTTATTTTTCACATTGAGAAGAGTTCCTTGGGTATCCAAAGTTTGAAGACTATTGTTCTAAAACAGGGGTATCAAACCTGCGTCGCCACATTGTCGTGATGTGACGTATTGTGACTTTTTTCCCTTCGCTAAAACGGGGGTGGGGGTGGCCAGTGAGGGCCGCAAGTTTGATACCCTTGTTCTAAGACATTGTTTTCTCAACCTCAGCAACTTTAAGATGTATGGACTTAAGTACCAGAATTCCCCAGCCAGTGCTCACTCAGGCATACAACTGTGACCAAAGAATTAATAGCTAGGTAAGGACAACCACAACCCATGAACATTTAAGTGCAGGTGAAATTTTTCTAGGACATAGATAATTTCTTCACCTTTCAGTCTCGCCACTCTACTGCCATTTGATCCTGATGCATAGAAACTCGAGAGTTTGTATCACCTATCAACTACAAGAAAATCAAAATAAAGCTATGTCTGAATGCTGAAACGAAAGTTTTCTGCTCTGACTTTATTCCTGCTCTGTAGTTCTTCCATAATTATGGAAAACAAGACCTCACAGTGTCAAAATACGTTGCAGAGAAAATCTTTTTGAATCTTACTTTGTTACTAATTTAGGCCTACCACATCTGGCTTGCAAAACTCTCGAGGCCTAGTATATGGCAGGAAAAAAGGGACTTTCCCCATTATTACTATTTAATCTTATCTTCTTTAAAACAAGCAAGAGTACATTCATGTGCAAAATGAAACTATAAAATTATCAATTTGATTTTGCATAACATGGCATCTGAATCCAGCCACTGTAGTTTGTAAACCTTGATGCTCTCTTAATATGTGAAATCAGCCGCCATATAATAAACTATGGAAATCCAACATATGAAATCAGTAAACATCTATCAAATACTGGTCTTTAAGTCATTACAAAATATTGTACAGCTACTCTGCAAATGGAGGGAGAGCTATGTTTGTTCCTGAATAGCCACTATTCAAATTTAATAGTTTGTTATTACACAGGTTTGCAATTGTTCGAGTTTTTCATCTTCGACATTGTTTTGATACATTACCTTTCCAGTACATCCTGCATGTTGAAAAACACATCATTACAGAGTTCACATTCCTAGAGTGGGTTGTGATCTAAAAGCCTAGCTGAAAGTGTGGGCCCCAAGTCTTATGTCTCTCTGCTAATATAGAAAGGCAGATAAGAAATATTTTTTTAATTAAAGTCAGAGATGCTTTAATGTAAATTCAGAGCCTATAGAAACATGCCTCTCTACTTGAGGAAGGTAGAAGAACAACTGCATTAAAAAGAGCCATTTCCAAGGAGACTCGGGTGTTTCATGACTCACCAGCTGGTGCTGAGAATTCAGCTGCAGCAGAGGCCGCCTGTTCCCTCCCCTCTGGAAGGATTGCTCTGGCTCCTTCGACGTCCACGGCCGCTGCCGCCGCCGCCGCCTCCTCCTCTTTCCTTTCCTTCCTACACTTTTCAAAACTCAGGGACGGGACAGAAACTTCACAAAAATTACTAACTAAAAGAAACTGGGTTTGAACTTTCTCTTGTTGCGCTTCTTTTGCATTTTCACATCTCGCCGAATGATAACTCCGTTCCGTGCAAGATGAAGTTAGCTTGCATCTTCTTTATTTTCCTATTTCAGGACTGTTTTTTAATAAAGAGGGTTCTCGCTCAGGGATCAGAAATATCGAACAGAGTAATAGCCTTCCAAGGTAAGAATATATTTCCATGATTCTGGTTTCTCCAGATGTGCCTGTTTTAATGGACTGAAAGGATGAAGCTGTTAATCGTAACCCAACTCCACCTTTGCCCTACTCTTTCAGTAAAGATTTTTGATCGTGTTATTTTGTTTAAACTTTTACTTACATATCAATTTGACAAACAGAAAATTAAGTGCAGGGTAGCAATATGCATTCCACCAATGTAAGTAAAGAATATCCGTCGTGCAGTTTTTGGAGAGAGGGAAAGAACTTTCTGTGTCCCACTATAATATGCGTTTGGTAGGCATTTCAAAATATGTACAATATGCGTGCTTTTATTTCAGTGATCAACTGAACAGCCATGGCAAGTAATTTTAATGATACTTTATGCTGAAGACATAGGCAGAACTGAAAAGCAAAACAAAGAGTGTTATTTTATAGAACAAAAAAAACATCTCTTTGAAAGTGCCTTGAAAAAAATATAGGAAAGTGACCGGTTTTGAATTATGGATAGTAAAGCAAAAAGGGGAAGGAAAGAAAATATTTCCATTCTTGTTGGAAATTAAAATGTCCCAAATATAAAGTCAAAGGAGTAGAGAAGAAATAATTAAGAAGAATGTTTTTCTGTAAGTATATTTTTAAAAAGTACATTTAAAAAGTACATTTAATATAGTCAATGTGTAACTTATCATATTTGAGTAACTACTGCAAATTTTCATTTCAGAAATCAACTTTTCCAGTATATAACTGGAATATGTGATTTTTACCTGCTGATTATAAAGATTGTGAATTTTGTGATGAGATTGTAATAGGCCACTCCATGTATGCAAACATAATCTTAAATGCCTAGGATTTTGCCATGGTGAGAGGGTTGGTAGGTCTCTACCCATATTAATGTCCCCATAATTCTAGTGGTCCTGTCGATTATGTTTGATGCTGGAGGTAAAATTACATTCTCTTAAATTATATAAACTCTTTCAAATGGGTTTTCTTTTTTTCCGTGTTTCCAAAGCTCCTTATATTATTGCCTGCATGCCTAAATGTGCATATCTTGCAAATTTATTCATAGATTATATAGTGATTATTCTACTAGTTTTCTAAGAGTGGAGTGAGGCTAAGAGACCCTGGTTTGTCTAGGCCACCAAGTGACCTCAGAGCAAAAACAAGCCTATATAATTAATTGCTGAGGTTGCATTGGTGAGTAAGCCATAGGGAACAAAGGAGGTCTTAGTTTTGAATAAATCTGGAGAGTGTTCTGTGACTACAGCTTCCTTCCATATAACCTGATGCATTGAAAACTTTCTGATGAATCTTTTAATGTAAAAATGTTAACATTTTATTTCTAAATTGTCCATTTCTGAATTTTAACAGATTGCCCGGTGGATTTGTTTTTTGTCCTGGATACCTCTGAGAGCGTTTCCTTAAGGGTAAAACCTTTTGGTAGAGCCAACGTTGACAAGATCAAAGCATTCACTAATCAGTTCATTGATAAATTAAATGACAGGTACTTTATATACTCAAGTTTCTTGAATGTGGAAGTTATTGTAAAAAAGCATTATTATACTGATTTGGAAAGCTCTTTCTTTTGGCCACCCTGCCCTTTCTCTCTCTCCCTCTGTCTCACATCTCCAACATGCATAGACGTGCGCAGGAAGAAGAAATAGTGATTTCTAGAGAGGCCATCTTGAAAATCAAAATGGGCCTACAATGTCTAGGCAGTCAGAAACTGCTGAAACCTGCACAGAACTACAGAGAAGCTGTTGGATGGATGTTAATATTTTTGAATAATTGTAAAAGGATCTGATATTTTCCTAAGAATTAGAATAAGCAGTATTTTTGCATTCATTTTTACACTCTAATTAGCAAATAATGGTGATGGTGTTCCTTCTGAAAATGTTTCTTCAAAAAATTCCCTAATCATTAGTTTACATTTATTTTACACTTTGCTGTTTCCACAGATTCATAAAAACACACACCCAAGGAAACATTTTTTTTTCATATATTCCTGAGCCAATATTTTACTGATGTAGTTCCCTTCTGAATTGGTAGTTGTGCTTAAAAATGTTCAAGGGAGCTTAAATTGAAAGTCAGGAGGCAGCAATAGAAATAATTTTTAAAGGCAGTTGTAGTAGAAATTCCAATTTCATATATTAGTATATTTGAAAACAGAACCCTGTTTTCGATTTGGCCAGATCCTGACCCCACAACCCTAACTAGTTTATTACTTATTTTTTCACTATCTGGGTGGCCCACATAGTATTGAAATGCAAGAAACCCAGCTCATAATAATAATAAAAAAATATTACTGCATCATGAGAAGAAACAGTCTCCTTCTAAACTGCATTTGGACCTTCTACAAGTTTATGGACAATTTTGATGCTTTGTTGGGCTGAATAAAGGCAGTGTGTTTACAAACATTGCTCCTGTGTTTTCATGTTTACTTTTTGTGTGTCAGGAAAGGAAAGAAAAGAGATGAACAACTAAAAGAGGTAGACCAGTTCTGGGGAGCACCCAGATGGAGCAACCAGAGGCAAAGGTGGTGGTAGACACCCATCAGCTTTATCTGCTTCTCTATCTGTTATCTATCTGCTCAGTAATTGGTTTTAATTTCAGCCACTACCGGTTCCCTCATGGGCGCTCACACATGTGTGTGATGCTTCTGCGCATGCGCAGAGACGTCCGGGCAGGTGGGTGGAGCCTCCCACCGCCGCTACCAGTTCGCCCAATCGGGGGCAAACCAGTAGCAACGTACCACTGTATCTGCTTCTATCTGCTTCTCTGCTGGCTGTGGAACAGACCTAAAGCTTTGACGAGAAGAGACAAAACTTGTTAGGGGACCATTTTCAGATGAAGAAGATGAATTATACTTTCTACTGATGTGAAGAAAACCTCTGAATAGGATCAAGCAAGTGAATCACTCTACTACCATCAGTCTGGTTCTCTGCTGCAAAAGCTAAGACTACAGAAGTCAAGCAAAGTCTTATTTTTCTCTCTCAGGAAGTAGAGATCACAAAATAGCAATCTAAATTCCACTACAGGACACCAACCACAATGATTAGATGCTACTAGCATTTAATGAAGCCTGTACTGTAGTCCTGAAGTAACTATTGACCAATCTCAGCAGATGCTTCCTATATGGACTTAGCTGCAGTGGACAGAATCATGTATTGAATAGTCGGGTGACTTGCCTTGCAGTGATAGAAATAAAATAGGCTATTATCTGTTTTTGTCATTGCTCATGCTGAAGATGGTATGCATGTTCCTGGGAATATCACATCATTGCTGAAATTCTGCCTCTGCTGGATCCTCAAAAGCTAAGAAAAATTTCTCTACTTGCAGAATGATTGCTGGAAGCCATTTCACTGTAGAACTGAAAATATAGGTTTCTGTTGGATAACCAACAGATTCTAGCCAATATGCAACATCATCTGATTTAAACTAAGGAGGGGGTGCCTGTGGAATGAACTGGTCTAGTTCTATAACTTCACACCCATATTCTTCATCCATATTCACTGTCCTGATATGTCCTGGTTTCTCATTTTTCTCAGATTCCTGTTTACCAGGAATCTGCTAAAACAAATAATACTTTACTATTACTGAGGCAAAAAGCATGTCTTGGGAAAAAGGGATACATTCTTCCCACTCATCCCCTCCCTCTTTTTTTTTTTACAGATACTATCGGTGTGACCGAAATCTAGTGTGGAATGCAGGTGCCTTACATTACAGTGATGAGGTGGAACTGATCAAGAAACTTACCCGGATGCCCAGTGGGCGAGCAGACTTGAAGAACCGCGTGACCTCAGTAGAGTCTATTGGGAAAGGCACCTATACTGACTGTGCCATTAAGGCAGGGCTTGAAGAACTACTCATTGGGTAAGTCGGAACCATAGTTTCTCATGGCACCAATAGAGAGAAGGAAAAATGTGTGTGGAAATCCGCAGACCATTAGAAGACAGAGGCCTTAGGCCAGTGATGGCGAACCTTTTCGGCACCAAGTGCCCAAACTGGAACACGCATGTGTGCGTGGTGAAGCCCTGGAAACTCGAAGACCAGCTGGCCGATGTGCATGCGCTCACTAGCCACCTGGTCTTCTGGTTTCCGGTGCACGGTGACCAGCTGGTCTTCACGAACACCAGAGACCCGGGAACTTGAAGACCAGGTGGCTGATGCGCATGTATGCACTGGCCACCTGGTCATCTGGTTTCCGGTGCATGCATGCCTGCCGGCCAGCGTACCAGAGCCAGATGGTCTTCAGGTTTCCAGGGCTCCGGCACATGCAAAGATCATCTGGCCGGCGCACATGCACGTGCCAGAAACCAGAAGAGCAGTTGGTGACAGCGCACATGCCCAAAAAGAGGGCTGTGCGTGCCACCTCTGGTATGTATGCCATAGGTTAGCCATCATGGCCTTAGGCATTGATACCATCATTCTAACCCTAGAGGTCCAGCAACTATAAAAAATGAGACTTAAGAGAGAATTCCAACTACAGTATATCCTTGCAAAAAAAAAAAAAAACCCATAGTGTTTGAATTTGTGTGAGTGCTCCATCACTAGAAGTTTTTTAAAAAGCATTGGACAAGACAGCTATTTGTCAAGATATACAGCAGTGATGGCTAATCTTTTCTGGACCGAGTGCCTGAAGCGTACACATGCACACACCAATGCGCATGCACATGCCCGAACCTCCAAAATGCAATGCGCGCATGGCCTCCACATGCCTCCGTCCCCCCACACATGCACGGCAGAGACTCGAAGACCAGCTGGTCGGTGGGAGGCGTGCGTGCATGCGCTGTGGAGCTGAACTGGAGTAATGGCTTGCATGCCCACAGAGAGGGTGCTGTGTGCCACCTGTGGCACGCGTGCCATAGGTTCGCTATGACAGATATAGAATCCTGCTTGAGCGGGATTAGGTTGGGCTCCAAAGTTCCTTCCAGCTGTTATTTTGTTATTCTGTTGTATGGGGTAAAGCTTGGGATACTTTACATGGTATTTGTTTTACAAAACTTTAATTTTTATCAGTACCAGTTTTCATATTTTTAATGTACTTCTATCCCCTTCACTCTTACGCACTATAGACACATCCCTTGGAAATGTCAAAATCATTTGACTCTAGATCCGTGATGGCGAACCTATGGCACGCGTGCCACAGGTGGCACACGGAGCCATATTAGTGGGCATGCCAGCTCAGCTCTGGGGCGCATGCGCGCGCCGGCCAGCTGATTTTCGGGCCTTCTGGGCCCACCAGAAGTAGGGAAACAGGCTGTTTCCTGCCTCTGGAGGGCCTGGGGGCGGGGTGGGGAAGGCCCGTTTTTCTTTCTTACGTGGCTCCAGATCCTCTCTGTGTATCTGGGAAGGGCGAAAACAGCCTTTCCCACTCCCTTGGAGGCCCTACGGAGGCTGAAAGGGCCCATTTCCCAACTCCCGGTGGGACAGGAAGTGATGTTTTTTCCTGTCCCCAGCCTCCAGAGGCTCCTAGAGAGGCTCCTAGAGACTCCTAGAGAGGCTCCTAAAGACTCCTAGAGAGGTTCTGGAGACTGGGGACAGCAAAAAATGTCACTTCCTGTCCCACCGAGAGTTGTGAAATGGGCCCTTTCAGCCTCCGTAGGGCCTCCAAGGGAGTGGGAAAGGCTGTTTTCGCCCTTCCCAGATACACAGAGAGGATCTGGAACCAGGTAAGAAAGAAAAACGGGCCTACCAGGCAATCATGTGCCAGGAGCGGGAGGGGGGAGGGGGTTGCGCATGCATGCACGTGCGCACGCGACCCTCCCCCGTCCCCCCTCTCCTGGCATGCGATGGCAAAAAGGTTAGCCATCCCTGCTCTAGATGATCCTAAGAGGATGTCCATTAAAGGATCATTGGGGCCAGGCCTGGGCAAGCACAACCTGTGCTGAAATTGGCTCTTTCGGAGTGGGAGGGGGAAAGATGGGAAATAAACAGATTTAATACCTAAATTTTAAAAATGCAGGAGGGGGTAGATGTTTTACACATTTCCACAAACCATTTGCAGGAGTTGAAACCAAGAATTTCAGTGTTTACATTGAAGTGTTTACAATAATATATAATGTTTCAAGGTAAGCAGCCGGATGCCTCTGTATCCATAAATCTCATCTGTAGCAAGATGAAAGTAATTTTTCATTGTTAAGATGTATGCATACAACCATAAATAGAAATAATCACATAAATATTTTCCATCGAATTTGTATTCTCCTTCCCAGCAGAATGATGTTTTTATATGGAAAACCCAGGTAGTCTTTCATGGAGGAAGCAGCTCTCATGTTAGCTTTTATATGTGAGTCAATGAGTGAAATGGACTTTTTCTCTGTTAAAAAAGAAAACATCCATGTCCTGGGTGAAATGTTGAGCTGGAATGTGTTCCATCTCTGCATGTATATGTTTATCTATTTGAAAATTAAATATTTGTCCTTGGTCTAATATTATTTATCTTAGTGATTTGGCTTTCTTTTATTTCAGGGAGAGGCATTTATTTTTGTTTTCTATTTAAATTACAACAAAATTGTGCATAATTTATCAAAAAGTTATTATTTTCTGAAAGTTGTAGAAGTATCAGGAGCGAATGAAACTGTTACAGTTACAAGTATGTGTGTGTGTATGAGTCTATACATGGAAATTGGAGGAGAAAACCCTCAGATACTTAAAATATCTCTATTAATTATAAGACTGGAAAGAAATGACTGATTTATTAGGTGACTATGGAACTAGACATGTGTAATAGTACTATAAAATAGTAGTAACTGAAATTACAATGAATAAGGAACTATATCAATACTATATCAGATATTTCACTAAGTGTCTGAATGTACTTTTGCAACTGAGTACTACCATGTTTCCCCAAAAATAAGACCTATCCTGAAAATAAGCCCTGGCCTGATTTTTAAGCGTGCACCTAATATGAGCCCTACCCCAAAATAAGCCCTAGTGAATGGATGGGCGTGGCCAGCACAGGAGGCAGTGAGTGTGCACGGGTCGATGGTGTCTAGCAGCAGCTGCAGCCCGTGCAACACAGGTGAGTTCATTACCTGTCCAAGCACCAGGTGGAGGCAGGGGTGGGAGGGAGACACATGATCTGGACACACCGCATGGGCCGCGGAAAAGTGGAGAGTCAGTAGGCCAGAGCGGCAAGCAGTTGCGGGAGGCTCATCTTCGCGCGGTAGCACTGGCAGCAGGCAGAGGCGTGGGGGGAAAGGCAGGTGATTCAGACATCCCCCGTGAGCCACGGGAAAGCTGAAAGTTGGTGGGCCAGAGCAGGTGGGCAGCCACGGGAAGCTCATCTCCATCTGCCAGTGCTGCTGCACGAAGATGAGCCTTCCGCAGCTGGCCAACCGATCCGGCCCACCGACTCTTGGCATTCCTGCAGCCTGTGCGGTGCATTCCGATCACCTCCCTCCCCACCCACCCCGCGCCTCTGCCTCCATCTTCTGCTTCGATAGAGTATCAATTCACCTGTAATGCACGGTCTGCGCAGCACGAGTGCGCCAACGAAGAAACCAGCAGGCTGCACTGCTGCCATATACCAGTGGTCCCTGTGTGCTTGCCACCTCTAATGCATGCGCCGAGGGGTGGGATGCCCAGCCATGCTGATCTCTCTGAAATTATGTTTCCTCGAAAATAAGCCTTAGTGCTTATTTTGCAGCCCAAAAAATATCAATATTCCCGATCTTATTTTCAGGGAAACACAGTAGTATATCTTTCCTCATGGTCCAAAATTAGATTAAGATAGCATTCAGATAGACTTTTAAATATGAACTCTACTGTGTCTTTCAAAATTACTTAAAATGTTTCATTGAGACTTCTACCTCTGTACTGAGCATCACATGACTTCTGAAGGTTTTATTCTCCAGGATAAACAAAGTTATAGCACAGTTAAGGATCCACTTCAATCCATGGATTTGAACCTTGTCTTTCGCAGGTAGTCCTTTCATTGTCTCCATTTATACCTGACATGGCTGCCAACCCCCAACTACCTGTACTAGTTTTCTGATTTATAAGGAGAAGCCCTTTTAGACTTTTCTTAAGACTTTACTGATATATCAGCAGATATTATCATGGTGTATTATTTTTTTTTTTGTTGTTGTTGTTATTATATTTTTACCCCAGTTTGGCTTTCTCTGTCTCTCTGACTATGTTTCTGTGTCTGTCTTTGTCTCTCAACTCAGGGCAGCATAATACATAAGCAGAAAAGATAAAACTCCACAGCAACCATTTAGGATTGTGATGTGATGAGAGTGCACGCTTATGTAATATGGTTTGTTTTTCATTGACTGGTTTTAATTTTTTCAGCGGATCTCATCATAGGGAAAATAAGTATCTTATTGTGGTGACAGATGGACATCCCTTAGAAGGTTACAAAGAGCCCTGTGGGGGACTGGAAGATGCTGCCAATGAAGCAAAGCACCAGGGGATCAAAGTGTTTGCTGTTGCTGTATCTCCAGACCATCTGGTATGAAATGTGTACACATGGATGATATTCGAGCAATTACTGTCAATAAATAAAGATCAGTCCAGAGACAGCTCTTGCTCGGGAGATGTGCTTGTTCCTATGATTTTGCAGACAGTGGCCAGCCACAGAGGTGGCACCCTTTGCTCTAACCCTTGATTGTAATAATCAGAGATGCTGCCCTCTTTGTGCAGCATTTCCTAAAACTATATTGGTTCTGATTTAAGGTGGGTCAAATTTGCTGATTTTAAAAGTGCAATATATCATATGCCTAATTATGCCAGGTCAGATAAGGTACACGTGCTTAAATAAAGGTTTTAATAAAACCTCATGTAATCTTTAAAAAGAAACATTGGCAATTCTTATTGCTCAGATATTTCAGTGAGTAGCAAATCTTCACAAAAAAATAGTTGATAGCTGTGGGTCAATCATTAATTTTTTTTTCCATGCATTCTTTCAACTGATGTGTGTTTCATTTGGCAGAAAGGGGCAGTAGGTACAGAAAATTGCAGAAAACATGCAAAGGCATATATGTGTGTGTAAAGAAATCTTTTCAGGTATTACAGTGAATGCACATATGTTCAGATCTAAAGTTAATTGCCCAAATGCCTCCCCTCCCCTGCAGGAGGATGTCAGTACATTTCCTGGCATATTACATAGATAACTATAACCAAACCTACATCAACACAAATGAGTGGAATTATATTTGGATCTTCATGTGAAGATTAGAGTACCAACAGTCTATGCAGCAATTAGACCAAGCTCATTGCTAAATTTACAAGCTGACATTGGAGTGAAAATATAGTTTTGATTTGGTTTATTTTATCCTAGGAATCCAGATTAAATGTGATTGCTACAGACCATGACTATCGTCGCAATTTCACAGCAACTGTACCACAAAGCGATATTCCTAGAACAATTGACACCATCATTGAAATGATTGTAAGTCTTAGTGTTTCTTTTCTATTTATTAGATCTACTTGAAAGGAAGATAATAGAGACTCAAGTAGATGAGTTTTCTTCTGTCTAATTTGCTTTTCTACAGCAATAATTTTAAATTTAGAGGTATTTTCCTGTTGGATAAACGTATCATGCATTAGATATACTATCTTATTATTTCTGATCATTTTCTTCCTTATTTTTTCTTTCAGAAAAATAATGTGGAACATGTGGTAAGTTTTTTCAGTGCCCTTTTGTTCATTCAAGAATCATTTTTATCTTGTAAATTTTCTAATTTCTTTTCACTATTTCTTTCCTAGTAAACCTTGAGCTAATCATGCCAATGTTAATCTAAATGCCAAGATTCACTCTTATTGCCTATGATTTAGTAAGAAGGGAACAGCAAAATGTTTTTGTCCCAAGGAATAGAAGGAAGAACCATATCTTACACCAAAGTTACAGCCCTTTGCTCAGATAACAAAGGAGGATTCAAAATCTTAATCTTCTATTTAAAAGTTAGGACTAATGTAAGCTCTGCAATATTTGAGAATTTAAATAGTTTTTAAAAACTTCTTGTATAAAAACTGGAATTATCAGCAAGTCAGTATTTATATTTATATCTAGTTTTCGGAGGGAAGGGGGGTTCTGAGCAAGTGTAGGCATTAAGCATGAATGATCTTAGGCCACAAAATTCAGGCCAAAGAGTTTTCTATCAAAACATTTCTTTGGCTGTTTGTCAACATGATCCAGCTTCAACCTTCTACAGCACTAGACTGGTCTCAAAATGGAGGCTCCAACATGTGCTCAGTAACTCAAAAGTATGCCAGCCTGGAGCTGAAGCCAGGGGGCTGAATGATAGTCCTCTAGTTTGCATTTTGCTCTAAAGTGTCTCATTTACATTGGCACTTGGCCCAGTCTGATGCAGTCCCTTTTGTCACAAGTGATCAGATGTTTTCATCCTAAAGCAGAGAATAATGGAAATATAGCTGAACATCTTGAGGGTATCTTTCCTCTTTTCTTACCATGCTGGAGATTTGCATATTGACAGGTCCTACATCAACATAAATAATTTCTGAAGAGAAAACTCTAGAGCAAATAGCAGAACAGACAATTATTATGCTGTTTTTTGTGTTTGTCCCCTGAAATAAGTCCATACAACATTTTTCTTATAATTTTTTAACTTAACACATTTAGGCATATTCAAGGAACATAATTTTGTTGGTTTTTTGGTTGATGACTGTTCAAATGGACAGGAAACTAATCTAGAAGCTCCAAACAATTGCATTATGCCATGTGGCAGCCTCAGTTCCTGCTAGAACTCACCAGCATTGTGTGGGAAACTGCTTCTCAATTTTTCTAGCTTGTTACAAATGAAGGGATGAAGGAATGCTTTTAAGTTAGAACAAAAGATAAATGTACTCATTCTATAAAAGTGTAAACTTGGTAACTCTTTTAATGGTGTCTTTTTATTCTGTCAACAGTGCTGTTCCTATGAATGCCAGGTGAGTGTTATTATCTTGACAGTCCAGCAATATATAAAATCTTGCTTTTTACATTCCTGTGCTCTAATCCCAATTTTTGATTGTTGTTTCTTAGCCTCCTCGAGGACCTCCAGGGCACATTGGGGACCCAGGAGAAGAGGTGGGTGTTTTCTTCACTATATCAGTTCTATAAGACTACATTTAGATTGACTGCCAAATATCTGGTAGAATTTATTGTCACCTAAAAAGTAGTCATACAGTGGAAGGAGGTGATTAATGGAGGCAAGAAGATCAGACATTTGCAAGCTGCTCACAGCCATCCTACCATGGTTTCATGTGAGCAGCCCTTTGAATTGTTGTTCTGCTGATGATCAAACCCAGATCAGGAATGATAATTGTTGCCATTCAGGATTTAATTCTGAATGTATGAACAAGCCTGATATAATCTGGCTAATGTACAGTTAAGCTCTGCCCATTTGAATCCTCAACTGAGCGGGCAGTCATATAGGTCTCTGTTACCTGAACTAGACCAATATGTTCATTCAAAATTTCATTTAAGAGTTGCCTTATGGGCAAATGGCCTTGCATTTAAGAATAGGACCTTTGATTGAAAAACTTATTTCTTTCACTTTGACATATTTGGTTAGATTGCAACCTGAAAAGAAGTGAAGCCAGCCAGTTCTCCTCTCCGTGAAATGACTAACTTGATACCTTCTACAGTGTGCACTTCTGTCAATAATAATACTTCATTCCAAGCCTTTTCCTGACCATTCTCCTATTGACAGAGACCTCAGCAGCTGTACAGTACTCACTTCCATTCTTCTCTGCCATGCAAACCTTTCCATTCCAAATTGAGGGAGTCCTTTCTTTAAAGGCTCCTCGGTTCCCATTACTACTTTCTTTTTGTTTATGTACCTGCTAATTTATATGACTAGAATAGTCTTTTGGGGGAAAATAGTACTTCTACATTTTACAGAGTTTTGTTAGACTTTTGTAATTATTTACTGTTATTGCTTCCGAAACAATTGTGAAAAGTGAAAAGATAGGTTAAAAATTAATGTTATGTGTATTGCAATATTTGGCATTTGCCCAACATTAAAGGGCAGCTTTGAAATTGCAAGATCATTCATAACATGACTCCTTTTCTTTGATGGTTTTTAAAAGCTAAACTTTACTTGAAATGTAAAGTTAAATAAAAATTGGTAATAGAATCTAATGCTTACTGATATTTTGTTTCAGGGAGAAAGAGGGAGACCTGGCTTGCCAGGAGAAAAAGGAGAAGCTGGAGATCCTGTAAGTAGAAAATATATTTGACCTTGGATGAAAGATACTCAAAGTGAAGCTGAATCTTATGTAATACTGAATTATTTTAATGTATATTCTGAATAAATATGGAGTATTTTCTTTTAGTTGGAGGGCTGCATTCCTACCAAAGGACATTTTCCATATATGAAGCTTGTGAGATAACGTTAATCAATTTTGCAGACACACCATCTGTATGTCAGCATCTTCCTAAATTGCAAACTGCCAATGAAGTTACAGGAGGGGTGAGATTCGGCCTGATTTCACCCATCCATTCTGTTGAAGTATCTCATGATTCTTTCTCAAATCATCAGTATTATGTCCAGTTTTGGTAGATTTTAATGCACCACTGTAATATAATAAAACTAGGGGACACTTCTGTAATTTTCACAAAGAACTGTAATCTTCAATCTTCTGTAGTCTTCAAAAAGACCCTTACGTAAATCAGGAGATCACATCTGATAGGCACTAATACATTTGTCAGTGAAGTGTTTTTGATAACAGAGAAAAGCTTTAATATGAAATTCTGGAAGCCCTGAGCTAGTGTGAATTCAAAAGAGATTACTTCTGAATAGACACGTCTAAAATTGCATTATTAAAGAAACAAGGTTGGATCCAGCCATGAGTCCATTCTACTTGTATGTCTTAATCCAACTGTATATCAATCTTAATGCTTTTGTATTGTATTGTAAGAAATTGTCAAAATCCCAATTAACACAAAATTCTGGATGAAATTCTTTTCCCTACAATCTTGAGAGAATTTCCTAAACAAGAATCGGATCTGACTGCAATGGGATTTATTGTTTGAATGTTATTCTTTACCTAGGGAAAGCAAGGTGACCCAGGACCAATTGGCTACCAAGGGATGAAGGCAAGTATAATTTCACTTATTGCTTTCTTGATTTTTTTTTCCTCATAATTTTATTTGTAATATATCTGACCTTTCCCCCTCCTTCTCATTTTTAGGGAGACAAAGGTAGCCGAGGGGACAAGGTGAGTTGTGTTGATTAACAGTGCTACAAAAGCAAATGAATCTGTGTTGAATTATTGGGGGGGGAACAACTCCAAAATTCATTGTTAGCGTATGCCATTTTTAGGGCCAGTCAAAATATCACAAGAATTAGCCTTGATCTAGATGTATGCTATAAACCAAATAGAGGATGGGGAAGAGAAACTGGCTTGTGATTGAAACTGCAAAGTCTCTATACTCTCAGGATCTTATCTCATTTCATATCATTTCAAACCACATAAATAAATCACAATTGAGTGGGTTTACACATCAAGCCAAAAACAAATCAACAGCATTTTGATTTAATATATAGCATGAATCTGGTTTATACCTCAAAAAAATCATTTAACCCCACCCCCCCCCTGCCCTCACCCTCTGCTGCTAACTCCCTTTAGAGAATCTACTGTAGCACTCTAATAGTTGCCTATCAGCCTGCCTGCTATGTAGCACTTCAGGAAATTTCCTGTAATATTTAATTAAAGCCTGCCTTCTTCCTGAGATCTCATCAAATAAATAAACATGTCCTACAATCAGTTTGAAATGCAAATATGTTAAAATTGCTTCTAAAGTGTCTATTTTCCAGAAGGAGAAAAGGATATTTAAAAAATTAAATTAATTTGGTTCTACTTGGAATTGTTTGGATCTGAAATTCCCACTAGAACCATTGGACAAAGAAACAAATCTTGGATTCTATTTTGCACATTTATTTATTTGTTTATCAAATTTATATGGCCACCCATCTCACAAACAAATGATTCTGGACATCATACATTAAAAATAAAAACAATACATTAAATACAATATGTTAAAATATATTAAATATATTTTATATAAAAATTATTTTAAAACTATTATTATGATTAATTTACAATTCAATTCACAGTCTGGGACTGGTAAAAACCTAACAATTCAAGTCCTAACCAAGGGCCTAAGAGTTGTTAAAATAGCATCTGAATATATAGGCAGTTCTGAGTAAGGTGGTTTTTTGCAAAGTCAGAATATTCAGGTCTAAGTTCAAATTTTCAATGTATCTAGGCAGCCTTTTGGGTATTGCTCCAAGGGCTCCTATTACTGTTGTTGCAACCATTGATTTCTTCCTCCATAGTCACTCAATTTCAATTTGAAAATCATGATATTTTGTTATATTTTCTAGCTGTTTTCTATAGTAGTAGTAATAGTAGTAGTAGTGTTAATCTTCAATTTATTGTTGTTGTTGATGATGATGATGATTTAATCTTCAGTTTGACTCATAGTCTGGGACTGATAAAATTTTAACAGTTCAAGTTCTAATCAAGACCTAAGAGCTGTTAAGGTAAAGTCTGAGCATATAGGCAGTTCCGAGTAAGGTTGTTTTTTGCAAAATCAAAATATTCAGGACTTATGAGTTCAAAATTTCCATGTATCCAGGCAACCCTTGGGGTATTGCTCCAAAAGCTATTATGATTATGATTATTTATCCTACTATCATGGGGACAGTAATTCTGTGACCACTAGGAAGTTAAACAATCAGAGCAAAGACAGGGAATGGTTCAGATAAGATTTAGGATATTTTGCAAAATTGTATATATGCTTTTTTAAATGAAAAGGCTAATTCTGTTCAAAAGGACATACAATTTGTTCCTAGGATATTGTATTATGGCATGATGCAGCCACTGTATTTGCTGATATAATATCAGTGCCCAGTGATTATCTAGAAGATCATATAAGATTACATAGTAAGCTCTAAAAAGAGGACCAAAAACATCCACTTCCCCTGCCCTTTTCCATATAGCTCCAGTAAGCACTTGTACATCATTCTAAATCATCTTCTTTCATCTACAGGGCTCAAGAGGTGCAAAAGGAGGCAAGGTGGGTCTTTAGATTTTGCTTGGGGGATGATGCCATTATCTTTTTGAAAGTGAATTGAATTATGTATTATATACCTGACTTTTTTTCTGTTACAGGGAGAGAAGGGCAAGCGTGGCATAGATGGCGCTGATGGCATGAAGGTATGGTTGATATTTGCACACAGAAGGTAGTTTCCCTCTTTATGCCTTAAAAAAAAAAGCTGCATTAAAGGTTGCAATTGAATAAAGTATTGGCTTTAAGGGTGTGAATGAAGAAAGTGGTTAGAATGCAATAATGCAGGCTAACTCATTGCTCACTCCAGGAGTTCGATTCTGAGCGGCTTAAAGTTGATTCAGCCTTCCAACCTTCCAAGGTTGATAAAGTGAGGACCCAGATGGTTGGGGGCAATATGCTGACTCTCTAAACTGCTTAGAGAGGGCTGTAAAGCTCTGTGAAGTGGTATCTATATATATAAAAGGGAAATACCACTCATGCATCATCACAAAATCTCCATTTATGAAATTTGCCACTTTTATGTTCCTCTTGGCTTCTAGGTGCTCACTAAGAAAGGATTTTTCGAAATGACCATCATAGCATTAGTATTTCTTATATTATTATACTGTATAAATCTAAGTGCTATTGCTATCTTCTAATGATAAAAGAAAATTCCCAATGATTCATAATAGTCATGTAATTTTTTTTTCTTCACAGGGTGAACAAGGATATCATGGACTATCAGGATGCAAAGGATCTCCTGGGTTTGATGTATGTCAGTGCAAGAGATTACATATCTATCCATTCTGGTTGCTAACAGGCAATCTCAGGGTGCAGTGGTGGAAGCATATCTGTAAAGAATAGGTAGTTACAAAGTGCAGAATCTGAAAGATGAAAGAAAAAATACAGAATAGAAATAGGTGGAAAACAATATGGAGAAATTCAGCCCAGCCTGATGGAGATTATTGTAATATACCAAAACGTAACACATTGTCATTAGTTAATTGATAACTGCTTGGTTCTAGGGCTTACAAGGACCTCCTGGACAAAAAGGGGATACTGGTTCTTATGGACCCCAAGGGATAAAGGTTAGCTATAATTCATTGTTTTCTCATTATGACTTGGATACTATACTTTTTGTGATGTCAGCATATAACTACCATGATAAATTTATCTAGTATTTAGTAAATACTAGTTTACTAGTATTAATACTTGTAAAGTCGTTAAATATGGCATTACATTCATTTTACAAAACATTTTCACACATGGAAATCCAAACAGTCCAAGGAAGCAGTTTTAGTAGGTTATTGTAGTAGTAAGTTGAAGTGAGGGGAAACCAAATCAGCAATGTACTAAATCTCAATAAGTAATATTAGTTTAAGATATTGATCTTAGCAACACTCTTTTTCAATGTTGTAATGTTCGACATTTATATTATTTATAATTATATATACATATATTTACATATTTATACATACATACATATGGTACATACACACACACGCATAACAATATAAATATATATTATATTATAAAATTATAAAACTTAAATATAAAAATGGTCTGTGTTTGAAAGAATTGGAAATTCTGCTTGTATGTTTCTCATTTCATGTCATCTCCTATCACGATCATAAAACTCTAGATTTCTCTATTTTTGATTAAGTGATTCTCACTTCCAACAGGGCGAGGAGGATCAAAGACAAACCCCCTCTTGTATGTCATGTCATTTAGGATGTTGGAATGGGATTTCTGTTTTCCTTCCTAAACTTATATGTCTTTGTGTTCTTTACTTCAAGGGAGAGCCTGGGCCCAAAGGAGGTCCAGGCCCACAAGGAAAAGATGGGCGTCCTGGCGACAAGGTATAGTTGTAATTGTGAATTTACAGCATTGCTTGGCCTTCCCCTTTTATCACTGCTGTTAGCTGTCCGGAGGAGAGTCCCTGATCATATGCCGTTTCTCCCCACTTCCCTTTCTCACATCTCAGACAGGGACAGCCAAATACGGATCATAGACATTGCTCCCTCCCCCAACATAACAGCACCAAGCTAGGAGAAAAGAGGCACTAGCCAGCATATTCACACTCTTTCTGCTCAGACAGCTTTAAGCACTGGGTAGATCGTTCAGATTTATGTATGCTATAACAATTTCCCCAATGTTACTTCTTGTTACTGGTGCTAAGGAGTGGTACATTCTATGATAAACGTTTGTTTATATTTTATATCCTGCTGAGAAGCAAATTTATGACACTGGGCTAGATATTACTCTAAGTCAATTAATTTGGCCTATTTGATTTTTGTTTGTTTGCATACTGTTTGATAAGGGAAGTCAGCAGAATTGGGTATTTACTCAGGCAAATAAATAGCAGGGTTAAGTGAAGGTTCCCCAAAACTTGCTAGTGGATCCATTAGAGCTGTGCTTCCCTAAACTTCTCTATTCTAAGTAAATTGCCCCAAATGACCACAGGGACATTTAAATAACAAATTTCTGATAAGTGGTAAAAGGACTTTCTGATAAGCAGTTTTGGGTAATGAAAAGGGGAACTAAGGGGGAAAAGCACTGCATTAGAAGATGGTAAACAGCCAGAAGATAAGAGACTGGATTTTTCATCCCTCCCTCACTTTACCAGGTAGAGACTAACCCTAATCCTAACCTCATTTGAGCTTTCCTGGTTTCAAAATTGGCTGTTGGTAATTTGCCAGATTAGGAATACTGGTTAGTTGATCAGACACAAAACATGAAATTGACTAGATACTGTAGCTTCTCTTGGATTTTTCCTGGATTTTACACATCTGTACTCTTGTGCATGTATTCCATGCAACCTAGATGGAGAGGGCAAATGTTCTTTATAAAGGACTGTACAGGAACTCCTCACTGACTACTTTATTTAGCAATTGTTTGAAATTGAGTTGGAAAAAATAGCTTTGCCACCAAACCTTATATTAAGGATCAACACAGTGTTCCATCATCACACGATTGCCATTTGGATGCTTTTCAACCAGTATGCATTGACAACAATTGTATGATCATAATTTGCACGCTTCACAACCTGCTTTCAACAAGCACAATTAATGGAGAGTGCAGATGTGAAATTGCAAGTCATGGTCACTTAATGACTTCAATGATTTGCTTAACAACCAAAACAGAGGCTTCTGTCAGTCATGTGATGTTTTGCTTTGCAATTGCAATACTTACTAACAGAGTTGCCAATTGCAACTGTAATCTAAGCAAGAATAACCTAAGTAACATTCCTTCGTCATAGAAGCAGTGTATGAAATAATCATGATTTTTAGATACTTTGGCCTCTTCTACATTTCCACTTCTTTTGCTTCCCAAACCATCAGAAAGTTTCGAATTGTCATATGATCATCACCCAATTTTAGTATACTGATAAGGAGCTAAAAAAAAATTACTGCTCCCACCCAGCTGCAGGATGTTTTGGAGTAAAGAGAAAAGTGTTTTATCCCATGTCATAGATGAGTAAAATTGCTATTCCATACAACCCAGTCCATGTCCTCAATTCATGTTGCCTTTGTCTAGTTGCATTAAAAAATATGAAGACTTTGAAGCTTCTAAGCCATTATTTCCCCTCAAGGACCTTTTAGGGGAACCAAAGCTCAGGAACCAGCATTTGGGGATAAGATAAGAGATCCTTCTGATGGGAAAATGATTGCCAACCAGCTGTAAGGAGTTACCATATTTCAGATTATGAATTAAAATATTGGTTTTGTTGCAGCTATACTATAGCCAAGCCAAAATTGAATCATCTCAGCTCCTCAATGCAGTTGATGTCATGGGATCAGAGAAAGTCAGAGTTGTTTTTAAACTGGCAGACAATCTTTATATAAAGATGTCATTTGCCTATGAAAGGCAAGCTAGTTGATTTTGATTTTGAAGGGCAATAATAACATTGCTCTGACATCTCTATCCATTTAAGTTTAGATCACTATGTGATTCACAGCTGTTGCATGAATACTAAAAAGCTCATGGTAAAAATATTTACTTTTTCATATCTTTTAGGGTCTGCCTGGAGAAGTGGGAGCCAAAGGAGAAAAAGGAGAATGGGGAGATGAGGTACATGTTTAAAGATTTTATGGGCCTAAAGGAGCAAGTTTAAGTACATGACAATCAATTTCGCTCTCTCTTCTTTCTCTTGTAGGGAAGTCCTGGCTCTGATGGTATCGCTGGACCAAAGGTAAGGTTACTATTTTCAGTGATGTTTTCTGTAGTTGGTAGCAAAATTGGGAACCAAGAAAATGGTCTTCATTAAGCCTCTGGAGCTGAAATTTAATGGATTTATTAAAAGCTGTTTTTCTAATATTTATATGGAATGGGATACAATCAGCAAAGAGCTTTCCTCATCTGTAAACACAGTGAAACCTATGAAAATGTTTAGGAATTCCTTCAGTCCTTAGCAAGCCTTCAGAATCCTTCCTAACTGGATTCTTAGAACAAGTTCTAATACAAAATTCCCATTTAGCTTCTTTGTCAAGAGAAATATGTCTAAAAGCTCTCTGCCACAGAGAGCAGGCTTGTTATTGAATCTAGTATATAAAATCATAATCCTTTTGCATACAGGGTAGCCCTGGATCCGAAGGCTTACGCGGTGTCCCTGGGACTCGTGGACCAAAAGGAGAAAAGGTAAATTTTCATTTGCGATATTCCCAAGTAGTTTAGAAGAAGAAGAAATGGCCTGGTGATTTTTTTAGAGAAATGGTCAAGTTTAAGAGTTTTAAATACTTCTAATAATGTCTCAACATGTGGGAAAAGACATTCTGCACTCTTAACTGGTTATGTTAAAACTTATTTTTGCAGTGAATTTCTTGTAGCTGAAACTTGGAAGATACACATGACTCAGTGTACAATGGACTGAGTTTATAAATTAAGAAAGGCATAGAATAGAATGAGGAGAGGAGCAGAACATAACAGAATAGAATCATAGAGTTGGAAGGGACCTTGTAGGTCTTCTAATCCAACCCTCTGGGATGGGCAAGAGGCTTTATATCATCCCAGACAAATGGTTGTCCAATCTATTTTTGAAAACCTCCAGGGACAGAGCACTCACAACTCCAGGGGGCAAGCTGTTCCATTGATTAATTGTTCTCACTTTCAAGCAATGTCTTAGTTCCAGGTTGGATCTCCCTCTGATGAGCTAGTTGAACAGGAAAGGAAAACAATGTCTCTTTTAATGAAAAAGTTGGGAGAGTAGGGAAAAATATACTGTGTCTCAAACCAAAAAGTGCATCTGTAAAATTGGGCAGCTAGAAGAATTCAGCTGGCCAAAGCCAATTGGGAAACAAGGAAAGAAGATTTTTTAAATGCTATGATATATTGAGAAAATTTAGTGCTGCAGGGTTCGTGAGTTTGAGGATTGTATCAAAATAATATACAGTAGTTTCAGCTTCCCTCTCATTGGCCTATTCATGGGTAACAAGGACATTTATATATTTTATCTCGGAAGACTAAAAAGCACTTTTCATAAAGTAACATTCCGAACCCATTTTGCTTTGTTTAGGCAGAAATTTGTTCACATAATTCAGAAATATGCTTCTGAAGAGAATTGTCATTTTAAAATTGTGGACCAGATTAGTTTGTAAACCTAAATTGCTTGATAGTGAGATGGGAAGCATATTAGACAGACAGACAGACAGACAGACAGACAGACAGACAGACAGACAGACAGACAGACAGACAGACAAATTCAAAAATAAATTTCTCAAGCATCCTAACTATAATAAAGGGTGAATAGAAATACATTTTTGATTATGCCCCCTCCCCCATTTATTATATTCTGTTTCCCTTAACTCATCTATGGTGGTGGTAGTGTTATTGTAGTTCATTGCAGTCAGCCAGATGTGGATTTGGCATTTTTATCCACTTATTGAGTCCTTCCCTTGGGATAGGCAGATGTGGATGTGGTAAAGTTATCATCACAGGATTTAATTTGTTCTAAGTAAAACTGCCTTTTGCAACAAACCAATGATGAATTTGTCAATACTGATGGTCTTCAAGTGGTGCTCCAGTTGTTTTGGGATTTCACCCAAAACCCCTATTACTATTGGTACTACCTTTGCTTTCTTTTTGCCACAGTTGCTTTATTTCTGTTTGCAGATCTTTGTACTTTGTTATCTTTTCCAACTCTTTCTCTACTATTCTGCTGTCTCCAGGTATTGCCACATCCATTGTCCAGACTTTTTTTTACTTTTTTATCCGCAATTGTTAAGTCTGGTGTGTTATGTGGCAAGTGCCTGCCTGTTTGAATTTTAAAGTCCCAAAGCATTTTAGCTTCTTCATTTTCTGTGTTTCTCTATTTTATGATCCCAACAGTTCTTGCTAGTAGGTTCATGGTATTTCTTGCAGATCTTCCAATGCACCATTGTTGCTCTTTGTCATGATATTGTCTGTAAACAATATGTGTTATCTACTTGAAGCAGTTAACTAGGTAATCCACTGCTTCTTCAGCTTCTTTCCAGAGGCGTCATTTGCTGTCTGGTGCCATCTTCTCAATTCTGGCTTTTATAAATATTACTATTTTTTCATTTGCTATTTCTATTGGAAGAAAATGTTTGTGTCTCTATACATTTCTGTGGATAAGAGTCATTTCTATATGAGAGAGGGAATAATTGGTATATGCAAATAGGCAATCAAGTTTATAAATTGTCTATGTTCTTCATGAGCAGGACGCTGGACTAGAAGACCTCCAATGTCCCTTCCAACCCTGTTATTCTTTGTTGTCTTTCTAGTCTTCCAATGGTGCACTCATCACCGCTGTAACTGAGTCAAGCCATTATCCTGTTGATTGTCCTCTGCTTCTCTTTCCTTCTACTTTTCCAACATTAAAGCCATTTCCAGAGTTAGGTCTTCGCATAATGTGTCCAAAGTATGATACTTAAAGTGAGAATTCTAAGTTGATTTGTTTAATGATTCATTGGTTTGTTTTTATGACTATCTACAGCATTCTCCAGAATCTTCTCCAACACAAAGTTCAAAGGCACTAATGCTCTTCCTGTCCTGCTTCTTCAAAGTTCAACTTTCACTGCCATGAAGTGTCACAGGGACACACCATGGCTTAATTAATATACAATAGTGGCCAAATTGTAGAAACCTTTTGGGAAAAGTGTATTTTCTAAAACTAGATAATAACACCACTTTTTTTGGAGTAGTACCATAAAATTATATATCAATGGAAAGATAACTTAATCAAAATGTAATGCAATAACCTTTATGAAGGATTTGCTATTAAAATAGCAGTTACAGTATAAAGAAGAAAAGTGAAACACGTAGAAAAAAAGAGATATACAAAAATTATCATGTCAGTTAATACTTAGTGGGTAACCTTTAGCATGAATTACGGCCTTACAACATCTTCCCATTGAGTGAACCAAGTCTTATAGTTCTGCAGCTGTTATAATATGAAACCAAGATTGAATGATTGCTTCTATTAACTGGGTTTTATTGCTGGGTCGCTTCTGATTAACAGGTTTCTTTAGTCGGCTACATAGATTTTCAATTGGGTTGATGTCTGGGCTATTCCCAGCCATTCCAGCAGTGGAATATGATTATCTTGAAACTCCAAAAAAAAGTAGTGTTATTAACCATCAAACCTCAAAAATACACTTTCCCAAAAGGTTTCCACCATTTTGGCCACTACTGTAACTAATAGTAATTAATTCAACTAAAATAGATGTCTTCTTTGTCTTGCCCCTGTTCTTTTTTGTTGGATCCTGGCGGTTACAAATACATTCCTAAGCAAATATGCCTCGCAAAGACATGTTTGTTGGTGGAGGGGACAGGATTTATTTCTGCTGTAGGTGGCAGTCTAGTCTTCTAATCCAACCCCCTGCCCAAGGTAGGAGACCTTATACCATTTCAGACAAATAGCTGTCTAATCTCTTTCTGAAAGCCTCCAGTGATGGAACATCCACAACTCTGATAGCAAGCTGTTCCATTGATTAATTGTTCTTCCTATCAGAAAATTTTCCTTAGTTCCAGATTGGATCTCTCTTTAATAAGCTTCCACCCATTGTTTCTTCTCCTATCCTCAGGTGCTTTGGAGAATAAGTTGACTCCCTTTTCTCTGTGACTATCAGGTACTGGAAGACAGTTATCATGTCACTTCTAATCCTTCTCTTTATTAGGCTAGACATATCTAGTGTCAAGCACCAGGGAAATCAGAAAATCCAGAAAATGCAAATGGGTATAAAGATTTATTGCAAGCTTAAGCTCTCTACAAGAATCTGAACTACTAATTGTCAAAGCAAATTGGTGATAGATAACAGTCAAAGGAATTCAAGGTGGGCTGGACTTAGATCTCTTATGGGCACAAAGGGACTCCTGACTCATGATGCATTTGATCCCTTTCTCAGGCTCATCCTGGTCATCTCCTACATCTAGCTCCCTCAGCTGTTCATCATATGGTTTAGTGTCCAGACCCTTACCATCTTTGTTGCTGTTCTCTGCAAAAAGGATGGTAAGATCTCTCCTAGAATATTACCATTTATTTATTATTATTTATTAATTTAATTTATATACCGCCCTTCTCCCAAAGGGACTCAGGGCGGTGTACAGCCAGCATAAAACACACAAATATAAAATTTAAAAACAATTTAAAAATATTAAATAGTTTGGCCCACATCTAATTAAAATAAAGCTACCCAATTTATACATTTAAAATTAAGAATTAGCAATTAAAAAATTAAAATTAGGCCAGCCCGGCTTGTTGAAATAAAAGCGTCTTGAGGGCCCGGCGGAAGGTACGTAAGTAAGTCGGGAAACCTCCGCATCTCCGGGGGCAGTTCATTCCAGAGGGCAGGAGCCCCCACAGAGAATGCTCTCCCCCTGGGGGTTGCCAGCCGACATTACTTTGCCGACGGCACCCGGAGGAGCCCCTCTCTGTGGGAGCGAATTGGCCAGTGGGAGGCTATTGGTGGCAGCAGATGGTCTTGTAAATATCCAGGTCCTAAGCTATGGAGCGCTCTGAAGGTGGTAACCAATACCTTGAATCGCACCCGGAGGACCACCGGGAGCTAGTGCAACTCGCTCAGGAGAGGTGTTACATGGGAGCGCCATGACGCTTCCATGACCACCCGCGCAGCCGCGTTCTGGTCCAGTTGGTGCCTCCAGGTGCTCCTCAAGGGGAGCCCCATGTAGAGAGCATTACAATAGTCCAGGCGGGAAGTGATGAGGGCATGAGTGACCATGCGTAGGGAGACCCAATCCAGAAAGGGACGCAACTGGCGGATCAGGCGAACCTGATAAAAAGCGCCCCTGGCCACGCCTGTCACATGTTCTTCCAAGGACAGCCGTGCATCCAGGAGGACACCTAAGTTGCGAGCTCTCTCCGTGGGGGCCATCCTTTTTATATCATGGCAACCAGAACAGGATATAGTATTCCAAGTGTGGCCTCATTAGTGCAGTATATAACGGTACTACCACTTCTTGTGATTTATCTTCTTTTTGGATAAATTTGATATGTGAACTAACTGGAGTGATAAAATGTCCTTGTCAACTGTCCGACTAATGAACCCAAAGTAAGTAAACACTTGGGAGCTTTGAATTCCCAAAAGTAAAACTTTATTGGATACACCATTTTGGTACTGAAGAATCAAAACCAACTCTGGTTTTCCCATGCAAATGTTTGCCTATGTAAACAATAGCTTCCCTTTCTTCCCATTCATGGATGATCACATTGTCCAATTATGAGATATCCTTTTGTTATGGGAACAGCCCACCTCCGTCTCAAGCATCTGCAGTGATGACCTTGATGGTTTCCAGACTCTCACAGTTTGTGCACAAATTCTCAGCCCTCTATTCCACCCTTCCCTCCTCCCAGTTCATTGGCAGGTTGAATAGCAATAGGGTTTGAAAGAAACAAAGCAGTTCAATCTTGACAGTCCTGTTCTAAATGCAAACAGTTTTGCTAGTGGCTGCTAAAAGGAGTGGAATGGAACCCATATATGACTCCAAAACCAAAAATCTCCCTGTTCAGTTACAAAGAGACTTGAGGAGGAAAATATGTTTCTAGGTTTTTTATTTACATCTGATGTTTTCTCAAACAGAATTGCAACTGTACTTGGGGAGCAGATGTGGACAGATGTTCAATGCAATTAGTTCTAAAACATTAGTTTCCATGATTTTGTATCTCTGCTGCCATCTAGTGATTGTCTGGAGTTCTTCAGCTAAGATGCAGCAGGCCTAAGAGGTAGATATTTATGGTTCCAAAGAACAAGTAAGGATTATGGAGGGAGTAACATATGTTGATCAAAATTCTGCAACTGAGTTTTCTGTTCTCATGGTGGGAAAAAGGAAAAGGAAGTTCTTGTTTTATAGGAAGCATGCTTTAGGAGAAATCAAAACAGAGTCAAATATATTGCAAATAAACCTTGACAGTTTTGCATCAAACAAAAATTGTCATTTCTTTGTGTGAATGTTGCTACAAAAAAAAAAGGTTGGAGCTTCTATTAACATAATATCCAGCCTAAGTAGGAATATAGTTCCAATTACTCATTAGACCTAGTTACAGCATATTCTACCCTTTTATCCATGGTGGAATGCTCAACCACTTCCTGTTTTCTCTAGGGAATAATCCTGGAAGCTAAGTCAAACAAAAAATGTCATTATCCATAAAACATGGTAGTATAATATTCATGAGTTAATGGGAACTTGAATCCAGGCTTACATTGATATTCTAGCTGCCGATTGCTGCTGGCTTTCAGTTAAAAACATGCTACTGTCAATAGGGCAAAGGGTAACAAATAATTAAAATGTGGGTTTTGTATCTACAATGAAACAAACATGCTGACATTCTGGGAAGACAGTATATCTTTCAAACTCAGATGATAGAATAATGATTATTTAATCACCACTATTATATAATTTGCATTATTATACTGTAGAGGTCGTTCTTTGCTCAGTTCAAGTCTAAATCTTCAGCTGTGAGCGCAGCAGGGATTTTCAGAAAAGGGATTCTTGATCTACCTCATTCCAAATTCATAAAGCAGAGACATTTCCTAATTCTTCACATGAACCAAGTATTCTGTTTATATAAAGTTTTGGCACAGAGGAAGAAGGAGTGCTGCCACATAAGGGACTGTGTTATATCCCGCCGTACTATATTTATTTTTCAAACGAATAAAACATTTTTCTCCAGAAGTCCCTCAATTAATCTGGCTCTGACCACTCTTATATTTCTACTTCTCAGAAAATGGAATGACAAGCAGCAGTCTCTCCTCTTACCCCCTCTCCACTGCACCCTTCACTAATGTTCTCACAGTGTAGCTTCCCACAGACTCCCTGGGTTTCCCAAGACCTCTTAATTAAGATTGGGTAATGCAGTAATACCCCTTGGTATGCTGCTGTGTTAGACACCTCATTATTTTGGCTTCTTGCCCTTCTCTTGTGCTACTGTCCCATGAGTACAGCATACTTTGACATTCTTTAGAAAGAAATTGTTGCCCAGTGATAACACAAGGATATTTGAAACCCAAGGATATTGCTCACTGCTGGTTCTTTGAGTCAGTGCTGTTCATTTGCCATGAGGTAGTCAAGCCTCAGAGAGTGAGTAGTGTCCCTGACTGAGGATGACAAGAATTCAAGGCACCAAGAGTGGACCAAGCAGAGAGAAACACTAGAAGTGCCACAACCCAGCAGTCAGTTTCAGTTCCATGTAGCCTTTGGGCATTCCTGCCAGGCCATCGATACTGCATCAACTCATGAGGCAAAAGAGGGTATATGTGAACAAGTCTTTTCCTCTGGCCACTCTCATAGTTGCTTTGCCTTAGTCCCATTTGAGCCATTAACTTCTCAGTACTCTTTATTCTACAAGCAAATTGGCAAGAACGTTGGAAATAGTTGGCTTTCATGTCAATATGATGCAATGGATCCTACATACAGTATAATTATGCCAAAATCCTCCAATCCCTGGAGGATTCTGGGCAAGATATGATTTTTGTTTTAAATGAGCTTTTTGAGTAGATAATCCATGGGTTTTAAGATTATCTGGGCCTTTGATAGTGTTTGCTTGATATTGTTTTCCTGTGTTGATTATAAGCAAAATACGGTATAATTTAGTATATATATATAGTATACATATAGAACACGTATGATTCAACTCTGCAGATGTTATATTGTCTCTTCTGCTTTTCTACTTATTCTACTCTGCAAGTATTGCTTCATTTATTTTCCTCTTTTTTTAGGGTGAGCCAGGTCCACCAGGAGAACAAGGTCGTGAGGGACTTTTTGGACCACCAGGAGAGCCAGTAAGATGCTCTCAATTCTTCTGCGTCCTTGATCGCTCAGTTGGGCAGAGGGAGAATGTAAAACGATGAGTGGAAAGGAAGAGAATATTAGACGAGGCCCTGGCTCTATATTAATTTGAGTTTCATAGTAATAATTTTTTCTCAGTGAAGATCAATCAATGTAATTAGTGTTGATGGGAGTAGTGCAAAGAGCCCTATAAGCAATTAAGACAGTAAAAAAGGACTTGATTCTGGCTCATAATGTAAGGATCTGGTATCCTTGTATCATTAACATTATCAATAACATTACTAAGAACAGACGGTACTCTTATGAAATATACACTGAATAAGAAAACACATCATTAATGAGTTCCTCTTATATTTTCTAATATAAGACCATGCATATAGGTTGCAGTAGATACTATTTATTGGGGTTTTTTTTTTTTTTGCTTTCATATTTTCCACTTCACTGCACATATTTCTACTGGCCTGTGTATTCCAGCTATAGAGGAAAATTGTCCTTCAACAAATCCAGGACATTTCCATCCTATAATGCTCCAAAGTGAGGCCTCTTGCTCTGTTCTATTAGTCGAGTTTGTAGTTGTAAAACAACACGTATTGTTAAAATGAAATGCAGATGTTCTGCACCAAAATGGCAAATTGAAAACAGCAGCTAGCATAAAAGCTGACATAAATCCCATGTAGAACCTTCCCTGCTATAAGAGCCCTCTGTGTTTTTCTATATAAAGTTGAACATATTGCATCAAGGTGACCAAGCAAGAGTTCCTCGAGACATTTAAAACAACAGACTTTTTAAAAAGAGAAGAAAAAGGAGACCACAATTATTTGTTCTAAGGGGGATACAAAATGGCCATGAATCACATTTTACTCAGGATTCAAGTAAATGAAATTTTTTAAAAAACCAAACTCTCAAATAAATTGGCATCAGTAGAGTAATGAAATTTGATACCACTTTTAGGAAAAACAAATTAGAAAGGGCTATAAAAGGAGGAATAGGAAGTTCTTAATTTTAAGTTCTTTATTTTGGTTCTTAAGCCAGTACAGGGCTTTTCTTGGATCGATGGAAAGCTAAAGTCTGACAAATTAACTGATAATACTGCATGTCCTAGACAGTACAGTTGCACAGAACTAACATTTAAATTGTACAGTTTCCCCGATGATTATTGTCTTTGTAGTTTGTTCTATGACAAGGATGAAAATGTGCTTTAAGTAAAGAAATAAGTCATACTCATCCTAACGCTATTCTTTTTCCAGTGCGCTGCTCCTGCAATCCATGGATGGGTTATTTCATATTCCTTGTTAGGGACTGACTGTAGATTTTTTTTTCTTTGTTCCTTTGACCACGCCTCCTTAGTCTTCCAACCATCAGTCTTTTTTACTCAGTTGCTAGGAGAGACTGGTGTTTCATCTGCTCTGCCTTTTGGATTACTTCTTCAGGTTTATTTGCATTTGTAATTTGTTCCTTTTTCGATATTTTGTTTTTTATTGTTTCTGGACTGCTTATTGCTGACTTTGATTTAATCTGCCTGCTGAGGTGTTGGTGACGTGCCTGGGTCTCCAGAGAGCATGTTGTTCTCACGCTACAGCAGCAGGATTGGAGAATCATCTGTACAGTCAGGTTTGCCTGTCTGGCCCTTGACTTGGGCCCATTGCAGCAAGCCCAACAGTATCTGTGAAGTGGTGGTAACTTTGGGGGGTGCCTTAGTCTCATTTCATCATCAGACTTGTCCTGCTAATTTGATTGACTGCTATATTTGGTTCCAGCTTCCCAATATACCAACTGCTCTTAAGCCATATATCTGTTCTTGGCCATGGCTGACTCCTCACTTTCTTTGGATATGGAGCATGAATCTAGCCCCCCCCCCGGGTAAAAAAACGACGGGTCCAAAGGTCAGTCTAGGAGTAAGCCTAGTAAGGCTCAGCCCGCTCCATCCCAAAGGTCCGCAACTGAGGACAAGGATGCTCAAAGGCATCATAAGGCCTTGGAAAGGCAGTTTGACAGTGTCCACCATAAGACCTTGACTGAGACTTCTACTGTTTCGGCTGCGGATCCAGCTCCCTCTGATCAGCCTGATTTGGGGACCGCTTAACACCATGTGTTCCCAGCAATGCCGGCTAGTACTGGGGGGGGGGGCAGGTCTTAGTACCCACAGTCCATCTACTTTGGGCCTTTCAAGGGGGGTTTCACTGTCCCTGCTTGACGTTTCAGCCACTCAGTGGGTCATGCCACCATCTGTTCCCCGGCGGCTGCCAGAAGCTACATTCACTCCCACAGCTGCGGGGCTCCGCAGGGAGGAGGGACATTTCCCTAGCCATGACTTTAATCTTCAGGCTGTGCTTTCTGAGGCGCTCTCTAAGATTTTGGCATCTAGTAAAGAACAAGGGGCTCCTAGTTCAGGTCTAGGGTCTGAACCCTCAGCCCCAGTTGCAGGAGTGTTTGGCCAGCAGGCCTAGTTCCCCTGCTTATAGACACTCTGTTTCTCCTGAGGAGAGTCAGTGTTGCCGGATAAACCAGCGTTTACGGGGCTGTTCCGCCCCTCACTGTTTAAATCATTTTTGCACATGGCGAAGGTGACTACCAATATAGGGATGCCTGGACCTTCTACTGCTCCGCCCCTGGGGTCTGCTGGTCCTCATGATGTATTGTTCAAATCGTCCACTCCAGACAAAGACTGTGTTCCTTTTCCACAGTTGTTTGCTGAGGTGGTTCAGACTCCATGGGGTCAACTGGGGTCTTTGACCGCTCCCAGTGCCCACGATAAGAAGTTATATTGCTTGGCCCCTGAACTGGAGGAATTGCTGGCCCTACCATCTGTAGATAATCCGGTGGCATCTCTTTCTTCCTCTTCTGTTATCTCTTTGTGGATTGTGGATGGTCTGCGAGCCGAGGACAGGAAGGCCGAACTTTCCTTCAGGAAGGCACACCAGGCTGCAGCTTGGACCATTAGGGCCGCCACATCTACCTCCTTTTTCAACAGAGCTTCCCTTATCTGGCTACACCAGTTACAAGAACATTTGCCACCTGACGCGACTAGGCTCCACCAGGACATTAATAAATTGGTGGCTACCACGGAGTATTCCGCAGACGCTTCCTTAGATGCTGCTAAATTTGCGTCCCACGCTCTTGCCTCTACGGTGACCTCGTGCAGACTCTTCTGGCTCCACAACTGGTGAGCGGATTTAAAGGCGAAGTGGAAGTTAGCCTCGGCTCTTTATAAGGTTCCCCAATTGTTTGGTGCTGCGCTTGAACCAATCTTGGTGGAAGATAAGGACAAGTGAAAAGTCCTTCCCTCGTCTTACAGGAGACCGGACAGGCGATATACTCCATATTCTCAGAGGCAGCCCTTTCGCCCTTTCTCCGGGCCCAGTGGGTCCTATAACCAACGCTCCTATACCCAGAATTTTGACTGGCCTTCCGACAAGCAGTCATTCAGAGATCGGGGATGAAACCAAGCTTCAGCAAAGCAGCCTTTTCGTGGAACCAGCTACAGGTCCTTTCAACGAGGCAAGTGACTCCCGGTCTCTGCTTCCCATTGGTGGTCGGCTCCAGCACTTTCACCATCAATGGGAGGTGTCGAAGTCCGACGCTTGGGTGCTTCGCACAGTAACACACGGCCTGATATTGGAATTTCACTCCAGCCCTCCCAACCACTTCGTTCGATGTCCAGTTCGGGGTCTTCCTGCGAAGCAACAACTAATGGAGGTTGAGATTCGGCACCTGTTGGACATACAGGCAATCGAACCGGTGCCCAAGGATCAGGAGGGAACCGGCTTTTATTCAGCCTTGTTCCTTGTGCCCAAGAACTCGGGGGGCTGGAGGGGGATCCTAAACCTCAAGCGCCTAAACCTGTTTGTTCGTTATTGCAGGTTCAAGATGCACTCTCTAAGATCGATCCTGGGCTGTGTGTGGAAGGAGGATCTACTACACTCCGTGGAACTCAGGGAGGCATACTTGCATGTGCCCATTCATCCTGAGCACCGCAGATTTCTTCGCTTCGAGTATGCCAACAACCTCTTTCAATATTGTGCCATGCCATTCGGGCTCTCATCGGCCCCAAGGACGTTTACCAAATTGGTGGCAATGGTGGCGGCATCGATCGCGATGATCCCGGTGCGCATTCTTTGTTACCTCAACGACATCCTGGTCCTGTCGTCCTCCCCAGCTCAGGTGGCCCAGGATATCACTCTGGTGATCAGTACCTTTCAAAGGCACGGTTTCCCCATCAACCTACCGAAAAGTCATCTCACGCCCACCACCCGTATTCTTCATCTGGGAGCAGAAATCGACTCAGTTTTGGGGCAGGTGTTCCTGTCTCCCAAGAGGCTGACCAGTATCAGGGAGATGTTGCAGCAGGTGCAATCCCAGAGGTCCGTACCTATATTGCTACTGTCCCAATTACTGGGAAAGATGGTCTCCTGTTTTGGATCGTGCCCTGCGCTCGCTGGCACTCTCGCCCCCTGCAGTGGTTTTTACTGCCATTCCAGAGGTCGGAATGCAGCAATTCTCGAACCAAGGTGGTGCTGCCAGCCCGGGTTCGTCTATCCCTCGCATGGTGGGGGTCGTCAACACTTCTGAAAGGCTGTGTGTTTCTGGATCCCGATCGTCTCGTGTTGACTTCGGATGTGAGCCTCCAGGGCTGGGGAGCCCATCTCCTGGATCAGGTAGCTCAGGGCCTATGGTCCCCAGAGGAACAGACAAACAGCATCAACTGGCTGGAGCTGAGGGCTGTTCATCTGGCTCTCCGTCATTTTCAGGACACTGTAGAGGGGTGGCATGTACTTGTCCTCATGGACAACATGATAACAAAAGCACATGTCAACTGGGAAGGGGGCACTTGATCCAAGCCCCTAATGGCCAAGGCGGAGAAGCTGATGACCTAGGTGGAATGGCACACTCTGTCCATCAAGACAGATCACATCTCCGGTCAATCCAACATCTGGGTGGATTGGCTCAGCAGGACGCATGTAGACCCGGCGGAATGGTAACTTCATCCTCGCCTATTTCTGCAACTGTCACAGAGGTTCGGCATGCCTCTGGTCGACCTCTTCACAAGTCCGCAAAACACCCAGCTTCCTTGGTTCTACTCTCGCTTTCCAAGCCCTACAGCAGAAGGATGCAATGCTCTTCGATGTCCATGGCCACCAGGCCTTCTATATGTCTTTCCTCTCATCCCTCTCATCCTGAGGGTCATTCGAAAGCTACTGTCCAAACAGGCGGAACTCCTGCTGGTTGCTCCCCTTTGTCCTCATCGTCCTTGGTACGCCGACTTAGTGGACCTGTCCGTGTCCCCGCACTGGACAATTCCTCAGCACGAGATCTCTCTCAGCCAGGGGGTCATCCTCCACCCAGAGCCCCAGTGGCTCCAGTTGACCGTCTGGCACTTGAGAGGGTCCTGCTGAGGAAGGATCATCTCTCGGAGAACATGATCGAAACCGTCCAGGCGACCGTCTACGGCATGTATCTATGAGGCATTTTGGATGGCCTTCTGTCATTGGTGCTCGAGACAACATGTAGACCCGACTACGGCTTCCTTTCCTGAGGTTCTAGACTTCCTACAGGCCAGTCTGGACACCGGTCTAGCCCCTGCTACTTTGCGGAGACAGGTAGCAGCTTTGTCCACTATCCGCCTTACAATTCGCTTTATCAACATCCACGCATTAGGGGATTTCTTCAAGGAGCAACGAATCTCTGCCCGCCGGTGGTGCGCCGCTATCCTTCGTGGGAGCTGCCATTGGTCCTTCGCGCTCTCACGTCGGCTCCATTTGAGCCTCTGGGATCTGCCACCCTGAAATTTCTGACTCTCAAAGTTGCATTTCTCCTGGCAATTACATTGGCCAGGAGAATTTCAGAGCTTGCGGCCTTGTCAATTCGTAAAGATCTCTGCATCTTTCATGCCGACCATGTGGTCCTGAGGGTGGACCCTTCCTTTCTGCCCAAAGTGAATTCGCTTTTCCACAGGTCTCAGGAGCTCATCCTACCTGACATTTGTCCGGCCCCTCACCATCCGCTGGAAGAACAGTGGCACACCTTAGACGTGCGCAGGGCCCTCAGACGATACATCAAAAGGACTGCTTCATTTCGTAGAACAGAAGCTCTTTTCGTGTCATTTCACCCATCGTCCATGGGCAAGAAGGTCTCATCATCCACGGTGGGCAGATGGCTTAAGGCTTGCATTGCCAAGGCATACGAACTCAAAGCCCGACCTTTGCCAGGCAGGATTCTCCTGCATTCAACACGCAGCGCTGCCACTACAGCGGCTTGGGCTACTCAAGCTTCCATCACTGACATTTGTAGGGTGGCCACTTGGTCATCGATTTCGCCCTTTATTCATCATTACAAACTTGACACCTATGCCTCGGCTGAGGCTTCTTTTGGGAGAAGGGTAGTGCAGAGTGTTCATTCCACCCTGGACCCAGGGAGCAGTCAGCCTCCCTCCCTGGATCCTTGAGCTTCGGTATATTCCATCCATGGATTGCAGGAGCAGTGCACTCGAAAACGGACGTTGTCTTACCTGAACGTCCCTTTTCTGGGCGCTGCGACTGCAATCCATACCCTTCCTTTCGGCTTCCTGCTGGGGGTCTGGATGGGTGGCTTTTCTTGTTGTGTCTCTGCTTCAATATTTTTCTCTAGACCATTGGTGGACTGCGCCTTTGTGATAAAAGACTGACGGTTGGAGGACTAAGGAGTCATGGTCAAAGGAACAAAGAAAAATAAAATCTACACTCAGTCCCTAGCAAGGAATGTAAAATAACCCATCCATGGATTGCAGTCGCAGCGCCCAGAAAAGGGACGTTCAGGTAAGACAACGTCCGTTCTATGGGGAATCTTTAACTTTTCCCATAAAATATTCTGAAATGTTCATGGGTAACCTCCATTTCTAAAATATTGCAAGATCAGGCTTCTGCATCCTCGCTGTGCAGGTAAAGATAGTCCTCAACTTACAACAGTTCACTTAGTGATTGTTCAAAGTTATAACTGGACTGAAAAGTGACTTACGACTGTTTTTCATACTTACAAATGTTGCAGGATCCCCATGGTCACATGACCAAAATTCAGATGCTTGACAACTGACTCATATTTATGACAGTTGCAGTGTCCTGGGATCATGTGTTCACCTTTTGCGACCTTCTGACAAGCAAAGTCAATGGGGAGGTCAGATTCACTTAACCATGTTACTAACTTAACAACTGCAATAATTCACTTAAAACTGGGGCCAGAAAGATTGTAAAATGGGACAAAATTTGCTTAATAAATGTCTTGCTTAGCAGCAGAAATTTTGGGCTCAATTGTGGTCTTAAGTAGAGGACTACCTACATATGTGAACCTAAATGATAGTTCAGACTTGCATCTATACTTGATGCAAGTATATTTGAACCCCATGCTAATGGATTCTCATTTTTAAAATGCAATTAAACTTTTGAAATCTCACCTGCCATATATATATGTACATGTATATACCTCCTAGCTGTCAGGGTTCCAAGTAACACCCCCAATGAAAAAAAACTCCAAGGCTTGAAGTTCCTCAAAGTTCCATTTTATTAGAGATGTCATATTGGCACATCTGAGAAAACCCAAATCTGAAAGCTTCCAGGTTTTCCCCACCCAAAAGAAAGTCCAAGTCTCTGCCCAGCACCCATATGTCCATCATATGGTCCAATCAAAGCACCATCCCAGCTGGAGATGCCTCCCAGTCATACTTCTCCAGGTGCAGGAGTCTCTGAGGTCCTTGACTCTCTGAGAAAGGAATGTTATTATGACAATATATCACCCTTGCTCCATACAATCCCCCCCTCCCAGTTTCCCACAGCAGTAAATGTGGCAGGCCTGAAGGCCCAATGCAAAAGATGGCTTCCAGGCCTGACACTAGCATTTGCATGGTGTTTGTACTGGACCTGGTAAAAGTTCAGTTCCACAGCCACTTGAGGTAATCTGAATAATTTTCATTTACCCAAGGCAAAGAGGTTGGATCTGAACTTAACTATTTTGTAAAGTTTTACTCCTGATCTGATACCCTCTAAATTGTTAGCCTCTAAATTTGGAACAAATTAGCAAGCATGAGATCTACCTCTGGGTTTCCAAAGCTAAAATGTTGATATGAGTTATCAGCAACAGCTAAACTGTATTAAGGGATTATAAATTTAAAAGGTCTACTTGCTTGCAAAATATTTTCAAAAAGAATAATATATAAAAAGTTTCTTCCTCCTTAATATACAAACAAACAGAAATTTTATTTCAGTCATTGACCAATAAAAATATGTTCAGTGCAATAAAACAAAGAAAGCAGTTAATCCTTACCATCAAAGACTGTTGGCAAACATTAGTGGGGAAAGTTTACACATAATGTAGCAGAATATTGCTACTTTTAGAGAAATAGATTTGTCCTGTTTGTCTAACAAATAATGCATATACGAATTAGTGCAATGCCCTTGAAATTTAGTTTAAAAAGAGGGTAATCAACCAATGATAAATGTCCCTGTAGAACTAGCAATAGGAAAGAATTTGGGTCTTGTTATACTAAAAAAAGTATAAACAACTTGAGGCCTCTAAAGCAAACTTCTTCCTAAGTCTGCCCACTCCAAATTAGGTAGGTAGGGAAAGGGAAGGGAAGGGAAGGGAAGGGAAGGGAAGGGAAGGGAAGGGAAGGGAAGGGAAGGAAAGGAAAGGAAAGGAAAGGAAAGGAAAGGAAAGGAAAGGAAAGGAAAGGAAAGGAAAGAAGAAACAGCAACTTCAGGAAACTCCCTTCGGATCATTTTGTGAGGTTGCAGGGCAAGATTTGTGATTTCTGCAAAACTAGTTGGTTCTGGCCATGTATTACGAAGGATGAAACCACTGAACTAACATTTTTCTTCTAGGGTAAAGTAGGTGCACCTGGACCTAAGGGTTTTAGGGGAGATGAAGGACCTTCTGGACCAGAGGTTAGTGTCTATGGTTGGGGAGAATCCCATATCTCACTGAATTTCTCACACACATTTCTCAGATCAACAGTGTTACAAGATGCATACAGATGTCATCTAAAGGATATATACAGATGTCAATTAAAACAAGGAAACATTGTGCATTTTAGATGTTAATTTATATATTTAGAATATTTAAGAGTATTTTATTACTGGTTGGTGTTGTATGATGTTCATATTGTGAGACTTGGAAAACAAGTGATAAAACTTTGCAAAGAATAAATAAGAATAAAAAAGTTGGCTCCCAAAATTCTGGATTTAAATCTACTATCCTTCAATATATCAGGCTCATTTAAAAAGAGGAAGGCAATGTAACATAAATCTACAAAACATTAATTGTAAGAGTCTGCAGCATCTTAAAGATAAGGTGATATGTTGTTAGACTCTAAGATACTACAGTATAGATATTGTATAGCTATTCTTCTGAAAATGAATTGTGATTGTCTTGTCATTTGGTTTAAATTAACACTAAATATTAATGTAGCTATTTCCCTTTTTACTTTTCAGGGTCCTAAAGGACAGGTTGGACCACCTGGAATAACTGGAAACCCTGGCTTGATGGGTGATAGAGTGAGTGATACAATATCTGGGAATGCTAAATTTTAATTTGGCTGGTGTTCCAATTATGTTTACTTCCAGGGAAAACAGTCCTGGCCATAATCATACATGGTCGGGCTTCATGAAAACTGGAGTTCAAAGGGGTCATTAAGCCTCAAGCCAGTCTTTAAATCTCATAGGGTTGTCATTACCTTCTCCTCATTATCATAGAATTCTAGAGCCTTGGTAGTACAGTGGTCTAAGGCACCCTGTTATTAAGCTGGTTATTAAGACCAGATGCCTGCAATTACTGCAGGTTCGAATCTCGCCAAGGCTCAAGGTTGACTCAGCCTTCCATCCTTTCAAGGTAGGTAAATTGAGGACCCAGATTGTGGGGGCAATAAGCTGACTTTGTATAAATATACAAAAGAATGAAGGCTATTGCTTAGCGCATTGTAAGCCGTCCTGAGTCTCCGGAGAAGGGCGGCATATAAATCAAAAAAAAAATTAAAAAAAAAAATTAAAAAAAAATAGAGTTGAAAGAAGGCACTGAGGCCAGCAATTCTAATCCCCTGCTTAGTGCACAAATGCAAATTAAAGCATCCTGACAGATGATTGTCCAGTGCTCTGGAATGAAAGAAATAAGTAATGATCTTCCATCTAACATTTTTATATGTCTTTGAAGAACGGCATTGTTTCCCCACCCACCACTCACACAGTCTTTGCAAGTCTAACATTTCTTTAGTTCTTTAATTCTCTATTCAGAGGGCCTAGTTTTTAAGCACCTGATTATCCTCATTGTCCTTCTCCAGTTTATTCCTGTTTGTCTAACTCAGTCTTAAAATGCACTGCCTGGACACTAGATACAATGTTTAAAATAGGATATGGCCAATGCAAAGTAAAGGGTAATTCATCCATTCATGTGATTCGGAAACTATACTTCTCTTGATGCAGCCTAAAATTGTATTTTTAAAGAAATATTACATTACTAATTCATACCCAACCCAACCTACTATTCCAGTATTTTTCATGAGCACAGATAAGAACCAAGCCAAGAATCATCCTGCATCTGTGTATTTTTTACAGATGACTTTCAAGTGAGCTAAGCGTACTAAAGATATAAAACGATCCAAATTCCTATTCCCTGTTCTGATTAAACTGCAATCCTAACTTCCCCTTCTGTTCTTCACAATTGCTTAGTAGCCCTCATACCACATTGTGTCAAAAGAAAAATGCAGTTGCTGCCTTTCTTAGTTGTCAGAGGCATCTTGCAGCTGGTATATTAATTATTTTCTCTTTCATTTTTAACGTAACTAAATAAGGTTGATTTATTGTCCTCAGATTCTACAATACTCTGTAATTTTCAGATCTTAATTAAGCTTTTTGTGCTGCATTTGGGCTCTTGAACTGTCTTCCATGTCCTCTCTTTTGGAATAGTATGTTCTAGGATTATTAAAGTCCTCAATCATTCCTGCTTCAAACTTCTTTGAAAGAAAAATGGTTTGCTGTTGGGAAATACCTATATTTTACAGATTAATAGAGTTGGAAGAGACCTTGTAGGCAGTGGTGAAATTCAGCTGGTTCTATCCAGCTCAGGCAAACCAGTAGCGCCGGCGGCAGGAGGCTCCACCCACTTGCCTGGACGTCATCACGTCCTGTTTTTTATCCTCTGGGCATGCGCAGAAGGCTCTGCGCATGCTTGGAGATGCGAGCGCTCATGTGCACTCACATTTGCAAACCAGTAGCGAAGGTAACTGGATTTCACCCCTGCTTGTAGGTCATCTAGTCCAAATCCCCACCCAAGCAAGAGACCCTATACCATTTTCCCCTAGGCTGGTTGGGTAATAGTAGACACCAATAACCAATATTTTTTCCTGTATTTCTTTAAGCCAGAAATTCTTTATGCAATCAGCACTTCAATTTCTGGGCAGGGATGAATAATTCTAACAAACAGCAGAGCAATTGCTCTTTTTTCTCCTATTGAACAAATACAGTGTTAAGACACAGCGGAAAAAACGAGATACATGTCTTACCTGACTTCCAGCAAGGGAGGGGAGAAGAGACGGCAACGGGAGCACCATCTTGCTCCATGTATCTTGCTTCTCTGCCACCCCACCCCTCCCAACTTGCCATTCCCCCTCCCTGGCCGAGATCGGCAAGCCAGATTTGGGGAGCTGAATGCGCTGCCACCACCCGGGAAGAAAAAACATGAGAAATGGGCTCTCTCACAGCGCATACTCTCTCTCTTCTTCTCCCGAGTGGCAGCAATGCGTCCAGCTCACCAAATCTGGCCTGCTGATCTCAGGCGGCAGCAGCTCTGATTCGATCCTCGCTGGCAATGCTGTGGGCAAGAACCGGCTACGCCGATCCCACTTCATGACTGCACAGACAGCCCGCACCGGCTACTGCTCGAAGCTCCAGCGCCAGTCCCCCTCCCCCCAGTCCTAGGTCAACAGGGCTAGGGCTGGCAAGAGTTTTTTTGTGGCCGCTCTTTGCAGCCACCACTAAGAGAAGGGGTGTGTGAGCTAGGGTTTGCGGGAGCGGCCTCCGCGAGGCTGTTCCATGTGGATGGCAGGTGCATGTGGGGCACGTGGGGCATGTTCCTCCTCCTTCCCCCCACCAGCCTCGCCTCCTCATGTGTTGTTTGCGCGGCAGCTGCAGATGCGTCTAAGTATTTGGGGGGGGGGTATTTTCGGGGAGGGGCTTATTTTAGCACATACGTTCAAAAGCCCAATTGGGCTTATTATCCGGAAAGGTCCTAGTTTCGGGAAAACATAGTATAACTAAGCTGTAATCATGGGAATCATTCCACCGACTCTCCATTCCATTTATTCAATTATATTGCTTCCTGTACTTCAAGTGCCTTTGAATCAATTGCCATAATCTAAGCATTAGTTTATAGACAACCAATGTCTTAACTTGATGAACCAACCTGTTTGGTGATAAGTGGGGTGTTTTTTTTAAAAAAAAAATACTTAATGGAATTTAATGGACACAATTAAAGAAAAATATTTGTTCCTCTTCTACACCTCAGAAACATTTATAAAAAATGGATTTTCCAAGGAGATTGTTTTCAATATCCCCAAGAATTCAGTTTCAAGTCACCTTTGCCATGTGCAAAAATCACATTTTTACCAGCTATGTTATGCCAGTAGATCTTCAATCCAAGTAACCTGAACCAATGGTCCTACATTTCATTTGTTTAGCCAATCATTCATTTTTAGCTTTCTTGCCCCCCCCCCCCAATTTCTGTCCTCCTCTGTGGACTGGGAAGAATGAATAAGACCACTTGAGCCTCCAGATTCTTAACTCTTGAGTTTCAAAACAAGACGTCAGTTCAGCTTTTTCTTTTTTTTCATTTCGTTCAAAGATTTTCTATTTTATCTACTGTTATCCATTTTTTATCCATATTTTGCTTTTTTGTCAATGTGGATTATAATAACTAATTGCCAATAGATTCAAACTCTGACTTCCATTAATCTCCCAATTTCCTCATAGGGAGATGATGGCCCACCAGGAAATGGGACCATTGGCTATCCTGGTGCTCCAGTAAGTTTTATGTCATACTTTAAAAGTTTAAACAGAATTTATTCTCTTTATGCTGTTTCAATTTTACTTTCCAATCTTTCTTTACTTTTCCAGGGAGATCCCGGAATCAGAGGTGACCGTGGAGTTAATGTAAGTATTTTCCTCCTCCTTACCTTACTGAACAGGTGAAATGAGAATCCCTTGTTTTCTTTCCTGACAAACCGGTGTTTGTTTTGTAAAGAAGCAAGAAAAAGTCATCCTCCTCTTTATTTCTGCAGCATTTCAATTTCTCAATTGTATCTATTTATTTTAAGAAAAGGGGCCTCAATTAAGCTGTTAGTTTCCTGTGATAATTTTGCCTCATGACATAATATTGTAATGAGGTGCCTCAAGATGGGAAGCTGAAAGGTAGTCAGAGCAGGATTTTTCTCACAAATGCATTTTTGACCATATTTGGGAACAATGAATTACAAATTTGTATGTAGCAGCAGCCTCGGCATACCTCAAGGATGTGTCTCTCTGGCACCTTTTCATAAATACTGATATACAGGGCAAGTGGATTTGTAGATCAGATCTATTCTCTGTCGTCATTATTCCCATCCTCCCAGCCTTCTGTCCTTCCCAGCTCACATCAGCATTACCCTGGCCACTAATGGAGGTATGCTTCACCTGTCCAGCGCTGCACATCTCAAGTTGTAGAGGAAGGCATTGGGGGGTGGGGGGGGCAGCCACTGAAGGGAAGTCCCACAGGTCCAAAAGAGACTTCTTCTATAAAGAGATTGTTGGGGTTCTCACAAAATATTTTAAAATTGTATTCCTGCCAAATATATTTGAGATGAGTTGGGCAGACTTTGTCATTTGTTCTGAAAAACTTTCCTTTGCCAGCAGTCCTATTTGATACAATAAATAGCTTAAAAATAACAGTGCATTGAATGGAAACCAAAATCTTACTTGTATTGCAGTTGAATATTCTGATAAATAAAATAAAATAACAAGTGCCACTTTTCTGAAGAAGACTTAGGAGAATGGAATTATCTACTGTCAGTTGCAGGAGTCAGTCCCACATACTTTATGTGCTTTTCCTAAACGTTGCCTTGTCTTCTTTAGGGCACCAAAGGCTACACTGGGCCTAAAGGCGATGATGGTGAAATTGGAGAGCCTGGTAAACAAGTAGGTAAAAAATGGAATAGAGCATATTTGTCAAGAATCAACTCCTTTAGATAATGCAATCCATGTTTTTCATCCCATTCTACCTATTTATTTGAAATGAGAATTATGTAGTAACATTGATTGTATTATTCTGAAAAGACCCATGCATTATAGTTTAGAAATGACTGGAATGGATAGGGAAATTGTTCAACCGCAGCAAATTTAGAATATGAAAGAGGGAACTCAATTGTGATTCAGCCTAAAACCCTGTGCCAATTATTTGGGAGTAAATTGAGTTATACAGAAGTCCACATAGCTTCAAATTGCTGAGGTTGAGAAATACTCATCTATATACTGTAGTCTGTCTTTGGGATCATCAGCTAAGGAAAGATTCAAGTCTTTGGTCACTAAGTCATGAAAGCAGTGGATGGGGCTGCTGGACACAGGATGATAATCACGGCAGATATTGATTGAACATCAAATGTGATGTTTATTTTACTTTAAGAAAAAAATTGATAAGCATTACTCTACAGTTGAATCTTCCTACAGCACTCTGAAGTTTGAACCTATGAGATAATTACTTAACTACCAGCATAGCTGTTTCAAGGCCGTCCCAGGCTCTTGTGAGATTTTGACTAACACCAAATTATGTATTAGATAAGTCATTTTCATAATTTTCAATTCTATTGTAATTAGAACTTTGAACAAAAGGAAGCAAAGAAGCCTTTCTCTTGTTTTCTAAAAGAAAGGAGCTGGTAGCACCAGCATCCACTTAGAAAATTTGCCTTGTTCTTGTTTTTTTCCCCTTCCAGATAACTGAACCTGGGATCAAAGGGAAGAAAGGTGCCAAAGGTTACAGGGGATCAGAAGGAGAGCCAGTAAGTAGCAAAATAAGCTTCTTATTAATTCCAATATTACAAAGAATAGAACATCTCACCCCTCCTTTCATTTTTTTTTTTTAATTTGATTTATATGCCGCCCTTCTCCGGAGACTCAGGGCGGCTTACAATGCACTAAGCATTTTAGATCTTAAAGAAAGTAACAGGCTATGCTATCATAATACTATCAGGAAGGATAGGGTTTCCCAAACCTAGCCTCAGATTGGTACAAATGGCCATTATTTTTAAAGGCTTCTATAAGAAAAAGAGTTTTTCTGAAAAGACCTCACCTGCAGGAAAAATTACCTTCAGTTCACTAGAACATCAAGTTTTAGTATCATTAGAATCAATGAAAGCTGCAGTCCTTCCAGCTGATCGAAAAGTATGACTACAGCATTAGGGAGGAAGGGTTGTTTTTGTTCATGAGGAAAAGTAAAGTTTGCTTTGTCATTTTATCTCGTGTATTTTAGAGAACGGCTATATTTTAAATAATGTGCCAGCAGTTATATAGTCAAGGGCAATGGGGAAGATAGCAACCTGGGATCTTCAATAGCTAGCAGTCATAATTCTTTAGCATATTTTCATTTCTTCTTCAGTCTAATTTGGGAACTGAGCTTCACCAAAAGCAACCATAGGTCACAGCCGCCTTTCTATTCCTTTGGAATTTCTGTATGTAACTGAGAATTTTTCTCATAGCCTTTACCATGATTTTATCTCCTAGGGACCTCCAGGACCTCCAGGACCCCCTGGGCCAGATGTGAGTAGGACTGAAATTATGTGGTTTATCTTCTCTACACAACAAAGCACTATTCAAGTGTTTTCATGGAAAGTTGAGTAAACTGTTTAGCACAGCAAAACACTGCAGATATGAGAGATTTAGAACAATTTTATATAACATTCAGCTGCTTGGAGGAAAGTTAGTTCCATAGTCAGTGGCTTCTCTCTTTTAAGTCCAGAAAATATTCTCAATATTATTTAGAGAAAGCCTTTTCTTTTAGTAGGCCTTCTTAGATTAATTTATTACTTTTTTTCATTCATGGATACCTAAGCTTTACCCATTCCTTGCTCTTCATTCCAATTTGTGAAATATACCAACAAGTATCTTAAAAAACACGAAAATATTTCCTGTCACTTATCCCAGGTCCTGCCAGTAGCAGTTCGAAAGCTTATAAATGCAGGTAGATAAATAGGTACCATTTTGGTGGGAAGGTAAACTGTTCCACATTTCGCCATCCTCTTTGCAGTGTGATGTCATGCTGACCACATGTCTGCAGAAATATCTTCAAACAACATTGGCTCAATGGCTTAAGGAAACGGGGATGAGTACCCCTTCTTAATGTATTAGTGGATTAAAATCCACAGAGACTCCTTTACCAACAAATGAGAAAGCCAGTTTGCTCTAGTGGTTAGGGCACCAGGCTAGAAACCAGGAGACTGTGAGTTCTAGCGCTGCCTAAGGCAAGAAACCTGGCTGGGTGACTTTGGACCAGTCACTTTCTCTCAGCCCAACTCATTTCAGAGTTGCTGTTGAAGGGAAAATAAGAGGAGGAAGTAGGATTGGTTTGTTCACAACATTAAATTATTTATAAAAACAATAAAGGCAAGATTAAAACATGGAAATCGTTTTTAATGCTATACGATATTGGTCTGCTTTGCTTTTGATATTATTTCAGTACAGATGCACATTCATATGAGTAGATCTAGTTTTCACAGAAATCAAGATTTAGCTTCATTTATCAATTAGAATGTCAGAGATCTTTTCATTATTTCCTGCATACCAAATCATTCTCTATAAATGCTATATCCTCTCTAATGAAGCTTATGTAAATATATTACCCGGGGTCCTTGATGCTCTCTGAATGGGTTGTTTTCTTGCAGATGTTTCCTTACCCAAACAAGGTAACATCATCAGTGCTGATTATATACTAGCACTGATCATGTTACCTAATTTGTATAATGAAACATCTGCAAGGAAACAACTCACTCAGAGAGCACCAAGGACCCTTCATAATACATTTATATTTTAACCTTGAGCTACAAATATTCTCCTTTATTGGTAAACATATTAAGTTTGATTTCAGGAATAGATAATCCATGCTTTCCAGTTAGCCTTTCATAAGCTCCAATGACTCATTTGATAATGTCAGCAAACTTTGGCAATTCAGCTGCCAAAAATTGACACTGCAACTTCCTGCAGTCTTTAAACAATAAAAAAGCCAATCTTAAAAGTCTGTATGTGTGTGTATGTTTGTATATGTGCCTAAATAGATACAGATGACAGTCATTCTTTAACAGCCCTAAACTAAGATGCTGAAAGAAAGACACTGAAGTTCAATTGTAGTCTGTAAATTTCCTGAACTGTTTGCTAAATTAACTGTAAATATATTAAAGAATTTTCTTCAAGATTGCAGGGAAGGACCCAGTTCATTCTACATTTCCAAAGTCTCAGTGAGACCAACTTTTATTCCTTTGTTTTTAGGAATGTGAAATTTTAGATATCATCATGAAAATGTGTTGTAAGTATTTGATTTCAGTTCTTGCACAGTTAAGAGTATCATATATAAGATATATATAAGATATAAGAGTATTAACACATCATAATATATATATAATTATATACTGTATAATATATAATTATATATATAAGATATAAGAGTATCAACACATCATAATGAGAATTGGCAGCTTACTGGTTTTACCAAATCACCATCACAAACTATACAATAAATCTCCAGGTCTTCAACTGCTGCATCCCCAATATAGTATATGTGATTAATACAACTTTTCTCAAATTAATATTGGATTCCTTAAAATTTAATAGGAATATAGAAATTATGAACCTGCTTTAGTTGAACCACCTCAAATAAAAATGTGTTTTTACAGCTACCATGGCAAATCACTTGTAACAAATTGATTAGAACCAGATCTTGCTTTTCACTTATTTTTGCTGTTCTGAATTGCCAGCAAAGTGACACATTTTAAAGCCAGGTTCCATTCATGCATTTGTTTGGATATTTTAGGTAATATATCAAAAAATGGCAAAAATGACAGTAAAGGCATAAACCATACAAAGGAAGACTCAAATAATTCTTCCCCACACATACTATTCAGACATACAAATCATGCATTCATGTATTCACAACAAGCAGAAACTCCCAAATCCTACAATAGATATCCTGTATATCTATCTTTAATGTTTATATTCAGAAAGTTTCATATTCAGAAAGGTCCTAGCGACTACCCCCTTCAAGGCAACATTCACTGCATACAGTACAATTTCCTCCTTATTGAATTTATCATTATTCTAGCCTTTGTGTCTCCACTGCAGGATGAAGGCCTCTTCCTCATGTTTCCAACCAATATGGTCTTGAGCTTTCTTTTGCCAGTTAAATTTATATGTCACTGAAATATACACACACACACACACACCAAATTTATATTTCGCTGAAAGAAATAAAGGGAGCGAAATATAAATTTGGTATAAAAATGGTTTGCCATGAATGCAACTGCTTGAGGGCTCCTGGATTGGAGCTGAAAGGCAAAAGGGAAGCCGAATGCTCCCTCCCACATGTTGGGGTAGACCAGGTGCTTCGCTAGAAACACACACACACACACACACACACACACACACACACACACATATATATTACACACCTAGTCAATTATTCTCCTCAAAAACTCCTCCAGTCAGCATTACTCAAGAGCAATGGTAATAGAGAATAATAATTTCTGTGTTACCATCACTGCCACTTATTAGAAGGACTCAATTGTAAGGGATGAAAATTTGAGAAAGGATATGGAGCAGTGGTGAAATCCACATTTTTTTACTACCGGTTCTGTGGGCGTGGCTTGGTGGGCATGGTGTGGCTTGGTGGACATGGCAGGTGAAGGATACTGCAAAATCTTCGTTACCACCCCACTCCAGGGGAAGGATATTGCAAAATCTCCATTCCCACCCCACTCTGGGGCCAGCCAGAAGTGGTATTTGCCGGTTCTCTGAACTACTCAAAATTTCTGCTACCGGTTCTCTGAACTACTCAAAATTTCCGCTACTGGTTCTCCAGAACCTGTCAGAACCTGCTGGATTTCACCCATGATATGGAGGTTTTGAAAGAGATCAGGTGTCTGCCAGGTGCTACTGTCAGCAGAGACAAGAGGCGTATTTTTAAGATAGTCAAGAATGCCAGTAAGAACTGTGATGTTGATGCTATTATACATCTTGGCACAAATATATAAATTAAAAAAGCAAAAGCAAAATGATCTGTCACAAAAAGATGTACCGGTACTTTCTGTGCAGAATAATTTCCAGAACTTGGGGAATGAACTTAGTAGTATAGGCTGTAGGCTTACCTTTTCAGAAGTTTTACCAGTATATAAGGAACAAAAAGGGAAAGGGCAGCGTATAGCAGAGTTTAATGTGTGGCTAAAGGAGTGGTGGAGTGGTGTAAAAGGGAATGCTTTGGTTATATTAGTCATGATGTCTGCAGCTGGTCCAATGAAAAACTGTACAAAAGAGATGGTTTGCATCCATCAAAGAAAGGACTGAGTTACTTGGCATTATATTCACAGATTTTCTGGATAAATATTTAAACTGAACAGCAGGGACAGAGAGTTAATTGATACAGAACATTTCTGTCCCCAGCAATCTAAAATGAATAGGGTTATCAGTGCGTGTAACAAAGATGTTTGTGCAGGCAAGAGTATCAACCTTGCTGTCAAGCAAAATCAAGCATTTAGTAGTGCCATACCATGTGCACTAATCAAACAAGCAGTAAGGAAGTAGGAGAAGTCAGGCACAATACACGTTATGTAGAAAGTAAATACAGGGTCAATCAAAGTGGACTCAAATGTCTAAACACCAATGCATGGAGTATGAGGAATAAACAGGGTGCATTAGAAATTCAAGTATGGTAAATGAGGGCAGATATGATATTGTTGCCGTTATGGAAACTTGGTGAGATGAAATGGAACATACAGCTAGAGGAATTTAAATTATTTAAAAGAAATAGACCAAATAAAAGAGGAGGTGGAGTTGCACTATATATAAGAAATAACTACATCTCTACAGAAATAGATCACAACAATGATGAAAACTGCCTTGAATGCATTCAGGTCAATATAAAACGGGGGGGGGGGGTGACATTGCCATAGATGGCAATGATACTATAGACCACCCAACCAGAGGAAATAGATGAACTTTTTGCTAGTCAGATAACTAAGGTAAGTAGGAAGCACATCACAATAGTAATGGGAGACTTTTAACTACCCTGACATCAACTGGGAGACAAACTTTGCACCAAGTGGAAAAGGTTCCTGACAAACCTAGCAGACAACTTTGTTTCCCAAAAAGTAGAGAAGGGAACAAGGGGATCAGCCATATTGGACTTAATTCTGACAGAGATGAAATGATAGAAGGTGTTGAAACTACAGGAACCTTGGGGGGGAGTGATCAGGCAATATTGGAATTTAACATTATGCAAGCAAAAGCAATAGAACAAAGTCAAACTAGAGTCTTGGACTTTAAGAGAACTAATTTCAATAAACTTAGAGCATGGGAAGCAGGGGTGAAATCCAACCGGTAGCGGAAATTTTTAGCAGTTCAGAAAACCGGTAGCGGAAATTTTAAGTAGTTCGGAGAACCGGCAAATACCACCTCTGGCTGGCCCCAGAGTGGGGTGGAAATGAAGATTTTGCAATATCCTTCCCCCAGGAGTGGGGTGGGAATGGGGATTTTGCAATATCCTTCCCCTGGAGTGTGGCAGGAATGGAGATTTTGCAGTATCCTTCCCCTGGAGTGGGGTGAGAATGGAAATTTTGCAGTATCCTTCCCCTGCCATGCCCAGCAAGCCACACCACGCCCACCAAGTCACGCCCACAGAGCCAGTAGTAAAAAAATTTGGATTTCACTATTATTGGGAAGGATTCCATGGATGAGAATCCTCAAGGGGGAAACAAGTCAAGAAGCTTGGGAAATTTTGAAAAGTGAGATTATAAAAGCCCAGTCTAGCACAATATCAATGAATAAGAAAAATAACAACTCTCAAAAGAAAGCAGCATGGCTGCATAAAGAACTCTCTGATAAATTGAAAGACAAAAAGGACAAGTATAAAAAGTGGAAAGAAGAGCACATAACTAAAGCAGAATATCAGCAAATAGCCCAAATCTGCAAAGATGAAGTGTGGAAAGCTAAGGCTCATAATGAACAAAGGCTTGCAACAAAAGTAAAAAACAACAAAAAAGCTTCTTCCAATATGTTAAAAACAAGAAAAAAGTCAAGGAAACAATTGGTCCATTGCTGGGAGGAAGTGGCAAGAAGGTGACAAGCAACAGGGAGAAAGCAGAACTACTTAACTCATTTTTTGTATCTGTCTTTACACAAAGGGAAAAAACAGCACCACAAAAAACAGATTAGGAACACAAGTCAGAATAGGAAAGAAAATGGTAAATGAGCACTTGTCCACCCTAAATGAATTCAAATCACCAGGACTAGATGGATTACACTCCAAGGTTCTGAAGGAACTGGCAGACGTGATCTCACAATCACTGAACTATATCTTTCAAAGATCCTGGAGCACCGGGGAACTGCCAGAGGACTGGAAAAAAGCTGATGTAGTTCCCATCTTCAAAAAAATAGATCCAGAAAACTGCAGACCTATCAGCCTGACCTCAATACCAGGGAGGATTCTGGGAAAGATAATCCAGCAATGAATCAGTGAACACCTAGAAGCAAACAAAGTAATAACCAAAGCCAACATGGGTTTGTCAAAAACAGATCACGCAACACAAATCTTATTGCATTCTTTGACAAAGTGAAAAAATTAGTCAACCAGAGGAATGCTGTCGATATAATTTACTTGGACTTAAGTAAGGCATTTGATAAAGTAGATCATAACCTATTATTTGATAAGATAGAAAAATGTGGGTTAGACAGCATCACCACCACCAGATGGATTTGTAACTGGCTGACCAACCACACTCAATGTATAGTCCTCAATAGAACTGCATCTAATGCAGGGAAGTATGCAGTGGGGTACCCCAAGGCTCTGTTTTAGGCCCAGTACTCTTCAACATCTTCATCAATGATTTGGATAAGGGGATAGATGGGGAACACATCAAATTTGCAGACTGTTCTGACCATGGCTTCCTTAGACAGTAACAATCACACCCTTAGTCCCAAAAACCCTCTTTTATTTCTTTTTTTTTTAAGTTTTTTTTATTTTTTACACAAACACACAAACAAACATACAATCTATTTTTTCTGAATTGAGTATTGGCTGGTTCACAATAAATATACAATTAAAAATATTCCAATTGTTACAATTTCCCTAATTAAATTTAAAGATATTCTAACTGTTCAAATTAAGATATTCCAATTGTTACCATTTCTATAATTTTAATTAAAAATATTCCAACTATTGCGTATTCAATTCATTCATACATCCATATCTTCAATTCATATTTCAATTCTAAATGTACATAACATATCCCTCTTTCATTTCTTCCTCCTTTCCTCCCTTTCTATTTTTATTTTTTTATTTTTCTTTCCCCTTTTTTCTTTTGTGCTTTAAAATCCTGAACTCTCCTATTTTGCCCTATATTTCCTGTTGTTTTCCATCCCTTTTCCTTCTTTCTTGTTTTTCCACTGTTAATCCCAGTGTAATCATTTAAGTTTTTTATATTCTTTCTATTTTACCCTTTTTTCCCCTCTTTGTCTCTTTCCACACTTTCCGTTTTTCCATTATTAATCCCAATGTAATCTTTAAAATTCTCATTTTTATTGTTACTATCCACATAATCATTTAATTTTCCATAGTCAATCTCGTTGTCTTTGTCTTCTTTGTTTTCAATCTCTATGTCTTGCTTCTCATTTGTTGTTTTCTTGTCAGCTTGAGTATACTCTAACATAATTTTTGGATCATCAGGTTTCGGTTCGCCATGTAACATTGTAATTATTTCCCTTATTTCCGTTTTCAGTGACGGATACATCAATTTCATCATTTCCCTAATTTCCTGTGCCATTTTATTCTTTCCAAATTGATATTTTTCCAATTAAAAGTTTTGTTGTATTCCTCTTTTTTTTTTAATCAAAGTCAAGCCGCTTGCAGACAAACAAATCCTCCTTAGAAGTTCTCACAACTATTATCAAAAGTTCAAGGTTTTTCCCAAAACAAAAGTTCAGTGTTGTAATGGTCTTATTTCTCTTGAAGGTGTCTCTCTAGAATCCACAATTCCAATCAGTAGCCTGAGAATGTATCCATTTTGTTTCAATCCATGTTAACAGTCTTTACTAGTTTTTTTTTCTTTTTTTTCTTTTTACCTTTAAATATGCCAAATCAGTTTTAGAGTCCAATCCAAATTACACAGTCCGTTTTTCCCCCTCTTTTTTTTTTTTTTTTTTTTGTTACAAAACTTCTATTACAGGGCTTAATTTCCAAGTTCTCTTTAGTTTTTCTCTAACATTCAAAAAGAGATCTGCTTACTTTCTTTCCAATCCTTTACCCAGTTATGGAGTTATATTTCTTCTAGTTTTTAAAGTTCTCCAAATATTTTTATTCAAAAGTCAATTGTCTTTTCGGGTTTTTGTCAATTTAAATTTCTGCTTCAATCATCTTCTTTCCTTTCCCCCATGCCCATTAGCCGCTGTTATTCTGCTGGGGCTCGTTCAAATTTAAAAATCTTTTTCTTTTTTCTTTTTCTTTTTTTCTTTTTTCTTTTATTTTTGCCTATCAGTTGGCTGTCACTCACCTGGCTTTAAAACTCTGTTCCAGTCACCACTCCTACTCAATGCTTAGCCCGGTTGCCCCAGCTTCTTGGTGGCCGCAATGGCCACCGCCACCACTGCCAAGTCAGTTTCCTCTGACCTTCAAGGAACTTGCCTGTTTCTCTTGGTCTTCCGAGGTGCCTCTCCTTCTTCCCCATCCCTATGAGACGGTTCCGATCCAAAGACCCCTCAGCAGCGGCTTGTCAGTCGGGGTTTTTGCGGAGCTCGTCAGAGCCTGCTATTTCCCTGACTGTCTCGCCGCAACACTTCCAGTCAAATCCCTGTTTTATTTCAATGACTGTGAATTATGTTCATTCACAGCCTGTAATGAGTCCCAAGCAGTTTGTGAATAGTCCAACAGAAGTCTGCCAAGTCTTTCAGAATAAGGCTGATAAGCACCCACCTTTATCTCCCTTGAAACGCTGCCAAAGACCTAATTACCAATTAGCTTTGCAAGGCCAAACAGATCACAAAGTCAAAACGGAGCTCCAGAGTTTAAACCGACCAGAACAAACAAGGTTGCTTCCTGCAAAGGCTCATGTCCCTTTGCTCCGCCTTTATGTCTTATGGGAGAGGCCAATCATCTCCAAGCCTTACTCCCGAGTCACCCCTTTCGTCTTAACTGTTCTTGCCTTCTGGCAGCTCTGTGCATGCGCACACTGGGAACTGGCTCCCCCTGTTCCTCTGCCTTGTTGATGTCAGACTGTGGAGGCTCTGGAGTCAGCACATAACTCCCAGATGGTCCTGGCCCCATCTCTGCCTCTGATGCAGAGCCCTCGTCCGAGCCTTCCCCAGACTCCAGGACTGGCCTATGTTCCTCCCCAGCTTCCTCACTGTCCGACTCTGCTGCCAGCTCCGCAGGCTGTCAGTGGACCACAACATAGATAACACCAAGCTGGCAGGAATAGCCAACACTCCAGAAAATAGGCTTAAGTTACAGAAGGATCTTGACCAACTTGAACATTGGGCGCTATCTAACAAAATGAAATTCAATTGTGAAAAAAGTAAGGTTCTACACTTAAGCAAGAAAAACAAAATGCACAGGTACAGTATATGTGGTACCTCGCTCAATAATAGTAACTGTGAGAGGGATTTTGGAGTCCTGGTGGACAATCATTTAAATATGAGCCAGCAATGTGCTGCAGCTGCCAAAAAAGCCAACACAGTTCTAGGCTGCATAAATGGAGGGATAGAATCAAGATGACATGAAGTGTTAATACCACTTTATAATGCTTTGGTAAGGCTACACTTGGAATACTGCATCCAGTTTTGGTCACTACAAGGTAAAAAAGAGCGCAGAGAAGAGCCACAAAGATGATTAGGGGACTGGAGGCTAAAAGATAAAAAGAACAGTTGCTGGAATTGTGTATGTCTAGTTTGATGAAAAGAAGGGCTAGGGGTGACATGATAGCAGTGTTCCAATAGCTCAGGGGCTGCCGCAAAGAAGAGGGAGTCAAGCTATTCCCCAAAGCTCCTCAGGGCAGGACAAGAAGTAGGTGGAAACTAATCAAGGAGAGAAGCAACCTAGAACTAAGGAGAAATTTCCTGACAGAACAATTAATCAGTGGAACAACTTGCCTGCAGAAGTTCCAGAATGCTCCAACACTGAAAGTTTGCTATAGGGTTTCTTGCCTAAGCAGGAGGTTGGACTAAAAGACCTCTAAGGTCCCTTCCAACTCTGTTATTCTATACTATATTTACTGTTTGATGCCTTTCTCTGTTTCCTAATGTTACCCAGGTTTTGCATGCTTAGATTCCTAGAAAATCATATGCCTCAATCCTTTTAATAAATCTTACACCATTTATTAATATTCATTACTTGAAAAAGGTGCTATCAAATAATTTCCTGTTTTCGGTTGTCCTCCTATAGCTTTGACTGGCAAATAGTGGTGCCTAGAATTAATGTTGATAGCTCAAGAATCAAAACTCCTCAATTCAGTTAGGATAACAATAGTACATGATGTACATCAAAATCAAAATTATCTGAAAGCCAAAAAGAAATTGGCATAAGCCAAAATTATTAATATGTCAGTACTTTGTTAATTTATTTACATGCTTATTTATTTTCTCAATGTACACAAGAGAAAGCAATCTAGAATATGCTGCCTTGGAATGCTGTTTTGGAAAACAAATATGCAATTATGCTATCAGTTTGTTTTTTATTCTTGTATTTTGAAAAATATGTTATGGCTTTACTTTTGAATGATACAAAGTACTGTAATTATTACACTTCATAAACTAGAAATGGGTTGTTAGGAAAATGACTTAATGTGCTGCTTGCATGCCATTTTTAATTTCTTGAACAATGTTTATATTGGTTATATACCAATAAAAATGAAGTTTTTGTGTGCATATTCTTTTCTTAAACATTCTTGTTTGGAATTTAACTAGAAATTAGCTTAATTATTTGTGACAAATGCAATAATATCATACAGATAAAATACAGGTGCACACATTGAAAAAGTTGTCCAGCATTTTTATTATATTCCCCATATTTTCATTTGTTTAATGTAGCAGTATGTTAAACAACTGGAATGTGGGAAACATTATAAAATATAGCCAATATGAAGGGAAACATTTCCAATCTGTTTAAATTGTGTTCCTAGCTAAACAGCAGAAGTATGGATGTATTTCAACACTCTTTGTATTTGCCAAGTTTGTATTTCTCAATACATTTTATTCCTCTCTCTCCCCCCCCCCCCCTCACAACCACCTCAGCTTGCTGTGGTAAGTTTATTATTTGCAATTTCTTTATCATTCTTACATCATGTGTATAAAGATTTAGATGGAAATTCATTCTTTAGCCCATTCTTCAGTAGCGGGCAATCCTAGAATTAATTTCTGTAAGACTGCCTGCTGCCGTCATCACTTTTTCAATCTATTGTTATAGTTATCTGCTGCAAGAATTTTAAATTAATCAGCAGATCTGTTTAGCTATAGAGATTCATGATTAGGTTTATTATCTAGTTTAAAAAGTAGCTTAAAAGAGAACCAGACAAGACATGTTCATTTTCAGTATTTGTCATGAGAAGCATATTTTGATGATACATTTATTGAAATATATATTCAGAAATCCCCAGTTGACAGCTTAATCAAAATATTGGTCTAAATATTGCACTGCTTATTCAGCATTACTTATCCACTATTGTCACTTATTTTGAGATTTGTATGCATATCATAAGCAAATGTCCACTTGTGTGTGATGATTGAGATTTGACAAATATTGGGAGGCAATTATTTATTCTTTCAAAGGCTTTTTATTAGACTTTAATTATTTACAAATATATAGAAATATTTATTAATTTTTATATAATTAAAGTATGAGTCTTAAATCCTGATTTAGAATTAAATTTACCTGCTCCCAACCCTTAAATGGATTCATTCTAAATAGTTTGTAATCTTTTTCTAAATTGGCCCTTAATATGGACAAGAAGTCTTAAATTAGCTTACTTACTTGCAGTTGATTGACAAAAACCTCCAGAACAAAACAGAAGCAAAAAAATCCCCAAATAAAATAGCAACTCGGATTTTATTTACATATGTACGCACAAGCATTCACACACATGCACATACAAACATCTACATTTATTTTTGTAAATATGTCATCCTAAAAAACATAAAATACAAAGTGGATTGTCCATTAGGTCCAGACATCAGGTCTCCAGTCAAAAGCTGAGTGTGGCGCCTTACAGGGTGAAATCCAGCAGGTTCTGACAGGTCCTGGAGAACTGGTAGTGGAAATTTTGAATAGTTTGCAGAACCGGCAAATCCCACCTCTGGCTGGCCCCAGAATGGGAAGGGAATGGGGATTTTGCAGTTACCTTCCCCTGGAGTGTGGTGGGAATTGACATTTTGCAGTATCCTTCCCCTGCATGCCCACCAAGCCACATCACTCCCACCAAGCCACACCCACAGAACCGGTAGTAAAAATATTTGGATTTCACCACTGTTACAAGGACTCTGCTGCAGTTGGAGCATAAATCTAGGGTCCCAGTAACATAATTCCTGATCTGGCTGCAACAACTTTTCTGCAGGTTAATCAAAAGGAACTACCGTTCAAATCTGATGTAGTTAATTTCTTGATCTCCCTTTGATCTAGGGAAGTAAACTCTGGCCAGAAATCTCCTCTTTGGTGGCTTTCAAAGCTGCAGTAGCTCATCTCACTTTGGAGAGTTTTGGACATTGTCAGGCTGCCATTTCCCTCCAGAAGCTATTTGACATACCTGAATTTACCCTTAAATAATCAGGGAGACCTTTTATTTATTCTTGATACTATAAATGCTATTGGTTGTATAAGCTTCTGAAAATACAATTTTCACCCTTCTGTGTGTGCTTCTACAGTATCCTTTGTTTTGTTACAGAATGTAAGTGTGGTCCCATTGATATTATATTCGTATTAGACAGTTCTGAGAGTATTGGAGAAATGAATTTTGGTATTGCAAAGGATTTTATAATTAAAGTTATTGACAGGCTGCGTGCAGACGAACATGTAATGGTAAGTCTTAGTACAATTATTCCTTGATTTACAACCAGTTGCTTAACAGCTGATCAAAGTTACAACAGATCTCCCCACAACTACATACAACCTGTGTTTCTGGAGTTATGATGGCTACACATGGCCCTGCAGTCACATGATTGTATTTTGTGTACTTGGTAACTAGGTCACCTTTTATGATTGATTGTAGTCTCCCATGGGCATGTGACCATAACTTATGACCATTTTTGCTAGTTTCCAACATTTGCTTAATGACTATTGTAAAATATGGTTGCAACTTCAAATTCAGTCATGTGATGCCTTGACTTACAACTGCATCAACCTATGATCCTAGTTCTGGGCTCAGTGTTATCTGCTGGGTCCTCCTGCCCATTCTGCTGAGCAGTACCCTCAGCAGAATGGTTCTACCTCCAAGTTTTTCCCTAATGGAATCTCTATGAATAGGGCTAATAATTAGGAATAGCTGTTGAATAGCATGCACTTTAATGCATGAAATGTCTTAAGACAGGTTTCTCTGGAGCTACCATAGTCCAGATGGTGTAATCTCTGATTTTTGGCTTTAGTTACAACTATTCCTTGGATACTATTTTTTTTTTGACAGTTTTCCAGTGAAGACTCCAATCTTGCTATTGTGCAGTATAGTCATGGTGGAACTGAGGAATTGGTGCTCATGAAAGATGGAGACGTTCAAGGTTTCAAGGAGTGAGTTCATAACAGATGAAAGAATTCTTATTGTTGTTGTTGTTTTGCCTTCTATGTGGTATATTGTGTATTTACCGTATTTTTTGGAGTATAAGATGCACCTTTTCCCCCACTAAAAGGGGGTGAAAATTTAGGTGTGTCTTATACACCAAATGTAGCCCCGCCCACCCACTGGCTCCCACACTTTGGCCTCTGCCTGCAGCAGTTACCTCCTTGCAAGCAAACGGCAAGAAAAAACAGCTCCTTTCAGCTTCAGCACAGCCTAGTTAGCACAAGTTGATTGGATCAGCCTCCTGACTCTCAGCTGATTTGCTCTCAGTTGTTTTGTGCAGGGCTCTGCTGCTTGCTGCAAAGAGGTAAATTGCTGGAGCAGATTTTTTTTTCCTTGTACTAATCAAGCTATGCTGAAAACGAAATTGAAAGTAAAGCAGGCTGTTTGCTGCAATGAGGCAAAATTGCTCAGCGGCAGAGGGAGATTTCTTTTTCTTCTTTTTCTCACCAAAAAAGGTAGGTGCGTCTTATACTCCGGTGCATTTTATATTCCGAAAAATACAGTAACTTTCTGAAAAATATTTTCAAATATGAATAGCCACTACTTGCAAAAAGCTGCTTGCTAGGATTCCATCATATGCTTCTGTGGATGAGACACAATTAAACCATTCTTTTGGTGGGATTGTCAAATTATATGTCATGATTAGTAGCCAATCTAAAAGTGTTTTTGAGTTGCACTTGGACACTTTGTGGGTTGCCTTGCTCTTTAGTGGGAAGAAAGGAAAAGAACTGGATTTGGTGGAAGCATACAGTATATTGGAGACAACATTTCAATGTCTTAAAGCTATGAAAAGATCTAGCTATTATAGAGGGTCACAATTGATTGTCAGTGGGCCACAACTGATTGATTACATCAGTAAAGAGCTGATAGGGATGCAAAAGAATGTTTATATGTATTTCTATGTCTGAAAAGCCATCAGCCAACAAGATGGAACCAATATAAAATAAACAATCAGCGCTGCATGGATTCCACCAGAACTCCATTCAAAGGTCTGAGGAGGTTGAATGTCTTTGCATGCATGTGTCACAGCATGCTAGAAATGCATTCTTAAGAAGATTAGAATATGGAGAGTTTTTAAAAATGTAAATGTTAGGAGTATTGTGTACAGGTAAGTTGTATGCAAAACCATAGTTTTAAAGAAAAAATGTGTCATTAACAAACATAGCTTCTCCAGTTGATTTTATGCAAAATAATTGAGAGAATAGAGTAATGTGCCAGTAATACTGACATAGTCATATCATCTGCAAAAGATGAATAAGGTAAATAAGTGTTAAATCTGACATTTGGGTATATATTAGCAAAATGATGAATAAGAACTAGCTGGTTAATGTTATTTGGTTCACATAGACAAAGATGTATCCTTTGGGTTCTCTCATTATACGTATCTGGTGTTCATGTAAATATTTACAACAACTTTTTTCTGGAAAGACACCACTTTCATTCTCTGGACAAACAGTTGTGATTTCCTCCAGTTTCTTGCATTCATTCCAAAAACAAAACATCTGTTCTGTTGGATAGTTTAGATAGAGCCTTTCCTAATTCCATACCATAACCACCCACTGATCTGTAGCTGAAAAATATCCTGCTCAGTTGTTCTCTGCTTTAAAAAGAAATAGCCAATGAAATACTTTATTTGTGGTTGGGTCTTGCAAGTTAGGAATATTGCTTTGTTAACAGATGAGGTACCTATCACAAGGATATTGAGCTTCATACAATAGATTAGACTAATATATTGCTAATATTGCATTAGTTAGTTTCAAATTTCTGGAATGAAAACACAAACTAGACTTTCTGAAAGAAAAAATGCAAAAATCTTCCTATAAAGTATAAAGCTTTATTGGATAAGGTACAATTTGCTGAGACTGATTCCTTTGATGCTTTATTGCAAGGGCTGTGAAGAACCTTCACTGGATTGCTGGTGGCACCTTTACTGGAGAGGCTCTTGACTACACCAAAAAACGTCTGCCCCCGTTTTTCACTCACAAAAGAGTTATCATTGTCATCACAGATGGACGGACTGATGTATTACATGATCGAACACCCATTAATGTACTTTGTGAAAGAGATAATAAGGTGAAATCAATATAAGTTTGGGGAAGTGGTGGGAGTGGTAACTTAGAAATCAGAACACTGTGAGTTCTAGTTCTGCCTTAAGCATGAAAGCTGGCTGAGTAATTTTGGGCCAGTTGCTCTTTCTCTTAGTGCAATCCATCTCACAGGGTTGATGTGGGAGGAGAAAGGAGTATTATATACTGTATGTTCACCGACTTGAGTTATTTATTTAAAAAAGGAATGAAGGCAGGATGGATGATGGTAGATAGGTAGGTAGGTAGGTAAGTAGAGAGAGAGAGGAGAGAGAGAGAGAACAAAAGCTTATGAAACCATATGTCTTTGTAATAAGGACAACAGATATAGACTGTATAAGAACAACATTTCTTTAAGTAAATTACCAGAAACCATTTAGATATGATGGGGGTTGATGAGAAGGTAATGTTGACTGTTAAGTCCCTTTCATGTTCCTTAAAGAATCTGTACATATGCTTAGTGCCCTGGAATTTTGATAAGACTTGATTGATCTTAGACTCTCTAAAAGGGGCTGCTTTCTTTGCTTAAAGACAGTGCACATTATGGTGGTGTTTTTACCCAAAATCTACAAATATTTGTGCTGTAGTATTACTGTTTTAGGAATATTGCTGCAATCTTCCCGTAAACTTTTCAAGAGTTTCATTCACATTTTAGGAGCGCCAGAGAACCTTTATAACACTCATTTATCTAAATGTAAGCATTATAATACCTGTTATTCTTTAGGTTGTTCCTGTGGGTTCTAGTGATATTTTCCAAGATCCTCCAGATTCTGAAAAATTAAGTGAAATATCCTGTGGAGGCCTCACATTTACCCAACCAGAGTATATTGCCTTGCTGGATGACACCTTCATTCAGAATGTTACCTCTTATGTTTGTCGAGGTGGGTGAATAAATTGATATGCTGCTAATTTGGTTTAACTAAAACAGGAGTGAAACAGCACAGCCTTCTAGCATGTCCAATGAAGCCTGCAATATCCCTTCCTCTCTCCCCACACCATCCTGTGCTTGTTCCACACCACTTCCCATTGCCTTCTACAACCCTCCATGCTTCCACAATTCTCCCAGACCTCTGCCTTTGGTCTCTACTGCTTTCTGCTCCATAACCATTAGATGGGTGCAAAAAGTTGGAGTTGTTTGTTTTTGCCCTCTAATGATTGTCTGGAGTTTTGAAGCCCACCTGTGGTAGAGCCAAACCTGTTATTTTCTTAGTTCTTCAACTCTTGTTAAAGGACCATTGACTACATTAAAATAAGGAGATGACAATTGTGGGATGCAAGTGGTTACCTTAGCACTATTTTAAATTAAGTTCATATTGACGCAGAAGAAACATCTTCTTAAATAGTTCACTCTGTGCTAATGTCTGTAAAACACTTTTAATGAAGTTACCAAATATTAATTGTGTTTGCATTTGCAATCAACTTTGCAATCAAAGATAGACTGGGAAACTATGAACTGTATTCACCTCTCTGCAGGAAAAGCCATGTATAAAAATAAAATGAAACAGCCAGGGCTAGTTGCCATTTGGTTACAGTGGCAGTCTAAGCTGTACAATCCTAACTACAATGAAGAAATTTACAAAACACCTGTTTCATTCTATCGGTATTCAGGAGTGCTTTAATGGGTTTTTTGTTTGGTTTGATTTTATAGAAAAACAATGTCCTGACTATACCTGCCCAAGTGAGTATCCCATACTATTGTATGTACCTTATTTTGATTTCTCTGCTCCATGCATAAACTTAATATTGCCTTATTTAATAAAACGTTTTGCTGGGTTGCTTCATGGAGCCTGACTGGATCGTTTCCATCTGAGCATGTCAGCCAAAATGGATAAGTTATTTCAGCCAGCTGCAGCAATACAATATGGTAAATTGTAGTCATTTGCAATTTGTTATTCATCAGCCATTTTGGGTAATATTCCTGTCATCAGAGTGATGTCTGCCCAGCCAATACTTCCTGGCCTTTTTTCTTTAACGTTTCTGTTAAAATTCTGGCCAAAACCATTGTGAGCAGGGTAAGAGAAAGCTGAGTCTTAGTGTCCCAATTTCACTTCCTGTACATGATGGAGAAGAAAATCACAAAAGCACAATTGCTTCATTTGCAGCTGCTCCAGCCTCCCTAATAAGAATGTAAAAATGCTATTAAAGAAATATAATTTTAACTATATGAATCAAATGCTAAAAATCTCTTGTTGCTATTAACCATATGCAACATTTATTAATTAATTCCCAAATAAATTGAATTTTAGAACATTAGAGTCAGTGTGCCTCTGTATTGTGTAACAACAGAAAAGTCCCTAATCCCTGAAGTTATTCTGCTTCTCTTTTTTATACAATCAGTGTATACAATGAGTGCCCAGGGGAAGGCAGCATTCCCCCCACCAACCTCTGGGGTATGGGCTCAGAGAGCTGCAGAGAAGAAAAAACTGCTCCAAATCAGCAAGAAGGTTTTTGCTTCAATGAAAATGCTGCTTACTTACACAAGGTGTTTTCACTCAGTGTTGGAAGAGAGCTCCTTCCCAGTTCATCCCAGTATGACTCAGTCTCCTATGCTGAGGAGCTCTAGTCTAAGCTGTCTCTAGAAACTTTTCAGGGATAAGCAAAGAGGGAAAGGGAAAGTATGGATGGAAGCTGGTTTGCACTCAGGCAACTACTGAAAGCAAATTGTTGAAACATATGCAGCAGGGATATCCCCCAAATAACCTTTTCTCTTTTCAGTTACTTTTGCTAACTCAGCTGATATTACACTTCTCGTGGATAGCTCCACCAGTGTTGGGGCCCATAACTTCAATATCACCAAGAAGTTTGTGAAGCGTCTTGCAGAACGATTCATATCGGCTGATAAAAGTCCAGGGGCTTCTGTGCGCATCACTGTTGTCCAGTACAGTGGCAACACACAGCAAAAACTGGAGGTGGACTTTCAACGGAACTACACAGTGATAGCTGATATAATTGACAAAATGGAATTTATAAATGATGGCACAGATGTTGTTGCAGCCTTGAACTATGTCACCAACCTATTTCGGAGGTCCTCTCGTCCTGCTATTAAGAAGAGAGTGCTGATCTTCTCGGATGGCAATTCTCAAGGTATCACTGAAAATGCCATCGAGAGAGCAGTCCAGAATGCTCAACAAGCAGACATTGAAATGTATGTACTTGCTGTTGGCACACAAGTCAATGAGCCCAACCTACGTTTGCTTGTCTCCCAAAAAGCGGCTCAGGATGATGTAGCCTACAGAGAGCGCCATCTTTTCAGAGTACCCGATTATCAGTCTTTGCTGAAAGGTGTATTCTATCAAACTGTCTCCAGAAAACTAGCTATAATCTGAGGAGGTGATTCCTAGAGAAGCAAATTAGTGCATATTCTATGATTTCAGGAATAAATTGTTAACCTCCCGTGGAACCCATGTTTTTATACAGAGCCATAATCTTTTGTCCTTGCTTTCAGGCTGTGCTATGTTTATCCCTGTCCATTCCTCTTTTCTTTATTGTCCATGAATTCCTCCAGCCTACAGGAAGAAATACAAATTGATTTATTGTCACTCTAGTTCATAACTGTAACCAAGAGAAGAATTTTGTTTCATATTTGACAAGCAATAAACCAGGCTAACTGGGAATGTTAAATGCACTGTCTTTATCCCTATTAGTACTCCTCACATGAATATAAATATCTTATTTTCAGAATAAAATGCCACATGACTTCATTGCCTTTTTTCAATTTTGTAACTAAAAAGATATAATATAATACAGTACGGTAAGCATTTTCTGAGCTAGGCAGCTTGAGAAAAATTATTCTGCTCTTAGTAACGAGAAGTTTCATAGAATATTTATTGCCCTCCATTGTCACTTGAGGGAGATTACATGGGGTGAATGATCTGGTTCAAAACGTGATGGTGGTGGTGGTGGTGATGATGATGATTTGGCAATAATAAATCACAATATCTAGTCCAGTCTAGAACTGGAGAAGAAGGTACAACCATTTAATCAACCATGATATTATTTAGATACAATGAACTCACAAATGTGATTGAAAGAGTTATTAACAAAAGTCAAAAGGGACCTTGGAAGTCTTCTTGTCCAACCCCTACTCAAGCAAGTGACCCAATACTATTTGAGACAAATGGCTGTCCAGTCTCTTCTTAAACTCTCCAGCAATGGAGATTTTTAATCCAGTGAAGATTGGCATTATCTAAATTGTTTTTAAATGAAATTGTCTGGAAGCCTATACAGAACTCTTGTTGTCAGAGGATCTTATTTTTTTCAATATATTATGATAAGGTGCTACACTCACTTCATAAATTGAGCTTTACGTTATTGATATGTTTACATATTCAAACTTGGTTTGGACAGGTTTCATATAATATTTCCAATGGTGCTGTTGCTATGAATTCAGTATGGTTTTTTTAAAAAATGAAGCAATTTCAGAATTACAGCTTGTATGGTTTTGTAATCAGTATTCATTTTACCACTTTGTTTTATTTTATTCCTTTGTTTTACTGACAAATGTTCACTTTTGAGATTTTTTTGCAAATAAATTTTGTTCCATAGTTTCAGTGTCTTCTGTTGTTTGGAAAAAGGGCCTCCAGACTCTTGATTTTTTCCCCACCGTTGACTAATATGACTCTCCTCCTTGATGGAAGAGAAAGTGATTCTACATCAGTATCAAATTATAAAAGTGATGGTAACTAGTGGGAGGTTTTGTTCATTTGGCTTTTTATACATATGTGAAACAGACTTAAATTCTTTATATATAAAAAATTTATTAAAAGTTTTAAAAAGAGTATAAAAAGTAAAGAAAAAAAGATAAAAGATGCAGAAAGATAAAGATAAAAGGAAATAGAAAAAAAGCATCTGATTGTAGAATTCCAATAGACAAGCACCTGCCACATAAGACCTCAGCTTTAACAAAATTTGATAAAGTCTGGATAATGGACACGGCAGTACCTGGAGACAGCAGAAGAGAAGAGAAAGAACTGGAGAAAATCACAAAATTTGAAGACCTCCAAGTAGAAGTAGAATAATCGTGGCAAAAGAAAGCAAAGGTAGTATCAAAAGTAACAGGCACCATCAGTGCAATCCCAAAACAACTTGGAGCACCACTTGAATACTATCAGCATTGACAAAATCACCCCCAGTCAATTGCAAAAAGCAACTTTATGTGGAACAGCTTACATCCTGAGATGATACCTTTAACAGCATCAAAACATTTGCCTCCACCGGGTTCTTGGGAAGGACTGGATAGATGGATAACGCTGTGACAAACCATAATAATTCATTAAAACACTATCAAAATTAGGCTAAAGTTACTATTTAAAAATACCAACTATTAACACCCTTTTCACAAAGGTTAGAGGAACAATCAAATCAACCAAATAATCATTTTTGATATTTTGATGATGGTGAGAGGGGAGTCGGTTTTTGCTGCATCCTTGAAGGATTGCAATGTAGGTGCATTACAATAAAGTTAATTTTAAATCTTTCCAGAATTGGTATGCTTCATTTCTTGTGTTCCTGTCAAAAATTTTCCCAACCTAGCCTACTGGGGAAAAGCCGGACACTTTGTATTGTCTGACTTCCACAAATGTGTTCTTTATTCCCTCTTTTCCAATGACTTTGGTCAAGCCTTGACATTCTCCTTATTTCTAGATTAAATCTCCCCTTAGTTAGTTTCCTCCATTATTCCTTGTCTGGCCTTCATGTGCTTTGAAAAACAGCTTGACCTCTTTCTCTCTGTGGCGGCCCCTCAAATATTGGAACACTGCTATCTTATCTCCCCTGGTCCTTCTCTTCACTAGACTAGCCATGCCCAGTTCCTGAAACCGTTAATCGAATGTTTTAGTCTCCAGTCCCCAAATCATCCTGGTTGCTCTTCTGTGCACTTTTTCTAGAGTCTCAACATCGTTTTTATAGTGTGACCAAAACTGGATGCAGTACTCTAGGTGTGGTCTTACTAGGGCTTTATAGAGTGGTATTAGTACTTCAAATGCACTTATTTTCATATGGAGAGAATGGAACAACACTTGGCCCTGAGAAATCAGTAACTATGAGAGATTAATTGTGATATCACAGAGGTGAAAAAACTCTTGGCATACTAAACACCCCTTCTTCCTTCAAATATTTACATGCAGATAAGAGCAAGAGCATGAAACTCCTTTGGAGCCCCAGGAAGGTTGATTATCTGCAAACTAAAACTATTTTTTACACAACATGACTCAGTGCAATTTGACCTGCAATCCATAATTTTCAGCATCTCCATTTCCTCCTCTTTAAGAGGTGCCTCCTTGAGCCAGAAACATATTTTTATTTCACTTGAAGATATATAATGCCCCCCGACACAACCTGAAGGTAATTGTGGAGAAGTCTAATTCAAATATACCTAGGCATGTGTAGTATTTCACATGTTGGTGAAAATCACAACAACTAAATATGAGCACAAGAGATTACAACATAGCCTGCCCTGTTTATAGCTGTCTTTCCAGGTTCCCCTTCAAGTTGCCCCTCCCCCCATAGCAGTAGGGAGTCTACTATGTTTTCCTTCTTTATACTTGGCCAAATAAAGGAACAAGGAGAGGGGTAGGTACAAGTGACCACTTGGCCTATTCCCAGTCTATCAATGATTGTTTTTCTACCAAAATCAGAATAATCTACACATATACATATAAATACACAGACAAACATATTCATATGCATACAGTTTCCAATTTGTGCAAATCACATCAGAAACCACACAATAGATTGTCAGAAAGTTTGATAAAGCTCTAACAATTGTATTTTAATAGGAGAAAAGGCAGTCACAAAAGTAGCTATTTATTATTAAATCAATCGAAAGAGAGATTACATTTTCATTGCCAGAAAAAGAACTCCCAAGATGAATAATGTTTTCAACTGGATAAATAGTTTACTTAAAGAAAGAGAGAATGTTTCTTAAAGGGATTATGCTTGTATATTATTATTTAAAAGAAGATAATTTCTTGACTAAATAAATTAAATTGAAAGACCATTTCCAACTAATATCATAGGACATGGTCAGATATATTGTGAAAAAGTTGAATAGTAGGATATTCCTTCTCCTATAAAAGTCTACATTTACACACACATGCTGAGTGTACATGTGCCAAACTCACATTCCAGGGCCAGGACAAAAATACATCTAAATTAATGACTACTGGTTAATTGCCTATCAAATAAGGCCCCACACCAACAAATGAATCTCCATCTACATCTATAAACCATTATTTTCTGTTCATACACATGAACTGCCTTTGTACAGAGAAATCCATCAGAACATGCAAGTACAGTACACATTCTCCGCCCTCTTTATTGCTCCCCTATTCACAAATAATTATTGGGGGGGCCAGGGCATGAGTCATCTTCCTGTGCAATATAAAAAGAGTTATAAGATCTCATAACACTTTCTGTTCCCTGTAATGGAGACCTTGACGGAGGACTCTATTTTTGTACCACAGTCTTTTTTTTCCTAGTACACGTATTGCCTACTGGATGTTGAATAGTCCTGCCCCTGGGAAAAGAGAGAGAGCCTGCCAAATAGGATCTCCTTTGCCATCTGCCAAATTCTATTCACTAAGCACCTTAATTCAGAGAGGCAAGGCAGCCTGCTAGGATGAGAATCAAGAACTCAAAGACAGAGGGGATTTGTGTGTTTCCGTGTGGGATGATGGAAAGTTTCTCCAACTGTGGAAAAGTCACACAATGACTTAGTCATCAGAACACAGCCTTTCCTTCTTGGAGAGTACATTTCTTTAGTCCAGCCAGCTTGTCATGAGCAGGTACAATTTTGCTTCAGAAAAAAAAGACATATTTACAATTGCAACATCCTTCCTTTCTAACTCCTTCTTGTGACAACTTCTCTGCAGAACCCAAACACAGTTACAGTTGCCCAAGGGTGTAATTTTCCTTCCTTTCTCATTTTGCCCCACATCCTCTGATGCTAAAGAAAATCTTCTCTAGAAGGTGGAATTCTCAAGAAGGATGGCCCTGCATGGGAAATGCCTTAAATGTTACCTCCCTTGCCTCATCAGGTGCAGAGGCAATGACAGGGCAAGGGATCAAATTGGGAAGCCTCTGGCAGCTAAATAAAACCCTGAGGAGCAGTGGCTTCCCTTTTTGTCCACCATCCCCTCCGTTGCCTCCACGTCTGGATTGACTCTATGCCTGATGCCAAAAGGGCAGTTCTGCTTCCGCCCCCTCTCCCTCCACAATGCTAGACACTGCACACCACCACCGTTCACCTGCCACACCCACACCCACCCCCAGCCCGTGCAATCGCCTATCACCCATCCCAGGCTGGCAGACAGAAGCACCATAGTCCTAAAGGTCCCATTTCATCTCATTCCCATCTCCTTTCTTCCTCTGCACTCAGGAAGGGAAGAGGGGAGGGGAAGAGATTGGCAGCACTGCCAGTAGTTGTGCCACCACTGGCTGTGGCTTTCCCACATGGGGGCAGGGTGGTTCCAGTGAAAGGGGGCTGCGAGGCCAGGTTGGTTAGTGGGGCATGGAGACGCTGATGTGGGTGCGGCACTCAACTACAACTTGGTGCAGCAATCTGGGCTGGAACATAGTCAGCCTTAGATACAACCCATGCAGCCGCCCTGGAGCCAGCAAGAGACTTCCCCACTGCCTCAGCCCCACTCTCTGGGCGTGCACACAGGAGGCAGCAAGTATGTGTGTCCTGTATGAAAGGGAAGTGCTCAGAAAGCAGTCAGCCTGTGAGGCAAGACAGTCCCCAGAGATGCCAGGCCCTGGCATTCTATGCTATCTCCTTTGCGCATGCCCAGGGGGCAGAGCGGGACAGTCCCTTGCTGGCTCTAGGGCAGCCCCATGGATCTAAGGCTGACCATGTTTTGGCCCAGATGGCTGCCATCTAGTTATAGATCAGCACATGGCCAGTTTGGGCCAGGGCTGAGGCACCAGGGGCCGGTCCTTAGCTGTCTCCAGGGCAGCCCCATAGGCCAGATCAAGCCACATTGTGGGTCAGATACTGGACTCAGTGTACTTTAACGGGATATTACAATACTTAGTGCAGTGGAAAGGCTATCCCTCAGCTGATGCCAAGTGAGTAGATGGCCACAATGTTAGCACAGGCAATCCTCTTCCTGAGGCAATTTGGATTAAGGTGAGAAAAACCTGAAGAAAAGCAGTAAGAAAAACCCTGAGATTTGGATTACAAAATTTTTGGGTTTTTTTCTTCTTTTTTCTCTTTTTCTCTTTTTTGTTATTTTTGTTATTGTTTGTGCTTTTTTTTTTTTTTTGCTGTTATTTTTGTGGTGGATCTATATTTGGATATAAATTGGCTTGGACAACAATTTATATTTGGTAGATTACAAATATTAAGATATTACAAGATGAAGAAAACAACATCAACATTGTCTTTAGTGTCCTCTTTTGCAACCTCTTGCCCTGCTGGTCAGAGAACATTAGATGCTATGATACAACAAGAAAAAACCAATATTATGCAATTAGAATTAAAGAATATGATACAAGCTCTTCATGAAGATCTGAAGGAAAGAATAGGCAAATTAGATGAGAGAATGGAGAAAGTAGAAGGGGAATTAAAAAATGTCCAAGGGATCATGGAGAAAAATGAGCAACGAATACAAAAAGTAGAAGAAAAAGCTGAATCAACAGAAAAAAGAGTGGGAGAGCTGGATTACAGATTTACAGCAGCAGATAGAAATAAAGAAAAGACAATTATTTCCGAAGATCAGGCAGATTATTATCTAAGATTTCAGAATATGGAAGAAGAGAAGGGGGAAAATCTAGCAGAGATAATGGCAGATTTGTTGGTGGAAGTGATGGAGGAAACTAAGGAAAGAATTTTGAATGAGATTGATGAGATATTTAGAGTGCATACAAGATATGCAATGAGAAATAACCTACTTAGAGAGGTGCATATTAGATTTGCCAAGAAAGTAATAAAAACAGAGATTTTACAGAGAGAAGAAACAAACCTCTGAAGTACAAAGGTAGAGAAATAGTAAATAGATATTTGTTAAAACAAATATCGAGAGGAGTTAGAGACTTGAGAAGAGAGTACCAGTTCTTGACAAAATGTTTAATTAAAAAAGGAATCAATTTTAGATAGCTGATACCTGAGGGAGTATTGGTGACTTGGCAGGACTAGATTCAATAGAGAAGGCAGAACAATTTTATGATCAATACTTGGGACTGCAAGAGGAGGAGAGACTGAGAGAGGAGAGAGTGAAATGCCAGGAAGAGTTTATGGAAGAGAGAAATAAACAACAAAAAGAGACTGTCAAGGATCGGGAGGAAATAGCAATAAGAGAAGGAGCAAGGGCAAAGGAACCAAGAGAGACAAGAGAGACAAGGATGACCAGAACAACAAAACCTACATATAAGTAAAATATGGAAGAAGAAATAAAGTTAACATCACTTAACATAAATGCATTGAATTCGGCAATAAAAAGGAAAAGAATTAAATTGGAGAAATTAAAACAGGATATAATTTGTTTACAGGAAGTTCACATTAGAAAGCAATATAAAATTTTTTTGGAATACCCTAAAATGGGGAAAGTATATGCCTCACTTACACATCAAAGTAAGAGGGATGTTGTCTTGTATGTTAAAGAGACAATAAAGTCAAAACAAATTTTTATGGATGAGGAAGGGAGGATTTTAATGGTGGAGGTAACAATGAACTATAAACGAATTCTCTTAGTGGCGATATATGCATCAAATGATAACCAAGAAGACTTCTATGGTAAATTACATAGGAAAATAATAGAATTGGAATATGAAAATATATGTATTATAGGCAACTTAATGTAATCGTGGATGTAGATTTGGACTATAAAACTAAAAAGATAAACAAAAAAGCTAAGAAAACATTTCCAAAAGCTTTTTTTTAAATGGTGGAAGAATTAGGCATTCAAACGCTTGGCAAGGAAGATTTCCAAAGAAAAGTCAATATACCTTCTACTCAAATAAACACATGTCTTGGTACAGAATTGATATGATATGGATGTCAGTTTATTTATTATCTAATATACAAGAAATAAATATTTAAACAAGCACATGGGTGGACCATAATCCAATGAAAGCTACATGGAGGGGACAAAAAAGAAGTTAAGATGGACATTGAATCAAACAATTTTAAATGAAAAGGAATTTTTACGGTTTATGGGGAAAGAGTTGGTCTTTTTTTTTTTTTAAAGAGAATAGAAAAGAAGAAACTTCATTACAAAATGTATGGGACACAGCCAAAGCATATATTAGCGGATTGGCAATAACATATGTGGGAAAGAGAAATAAAAAGAAAAGACAAGCTCAAATGAAATTAGATGAGGAGTATAAGAAGTTAGAGATGGAATTACAAAAAGAGCCACAAAAAAAGAATATAAGAAATCAAATGGATTTGGAAAAAAAAACAAATTGAATTTAATAGAAAAAGAGGATTTAGCACAAAAAAATCAAGAGATCTAAACAAAAAAAAAATTGAAAACGCAAATAAACCAGGAAGATGGTTGGCATATAGATTGAAAAAAGAGAAGGAAAAAAATTAATCTATCAATTAATAGATGATGAAGGGACTGTATGTTATCGAAATGATGAGAAAAAGAAAATGATTCGTAATTACTATGAAAAGTTATATAAACAAGAGACAATCCCAGGAGAATAAACAAAATAATACTTAGAAAAACCTGAACTATCTATAATACCAGAAACATTTAAAAAGGCATTAGAGGAAAGGATAACAATGATGGAATTGACAGAGGCAACTAAAAGACAAAAGAATGGCAAAACACTGGGCCCAGATGGTTTACCAGCAGAGCTATATAAAACATTACAAGATGTTATAAGCAACACAATGCTGGACGTTTTTAATAAACTATTGTTAGAGGCAAAAATGCCAATTTCATGGACAGAGACATATATTACTCTCATACTGAAAGAAGTTTCAGACTTGCAACAGATAAAAAAAACTACAGACCGATTTCTCTGTTAAATGTGGATTATAAGATATTTACTTCAATAATGGCAGAAAGATTAAAGAGATTTCTAAATGAATTTATACACATAGACTAAAATGGCTTTTTACCTAAGAGACAGATCAGAGATAATATCAGAATAATTTTGAATACATTGGAATATTATAAAGCACATCCAGAGAAACAAATGACATTGATATTGAATTATAAAGTTAAATAAGCTAAGAAGAGAAATGTTACAATAATAGATTTGTTAAGTATTATTAGTATTAAAATAAGAATAGATATAAATAATGAATATGGTGGTAAGCTTAAACTTTTATGACATAAAAAATTTGTACCTAGATGACACACTGTTTAATGAATGATGAAATGTTTCTATTAAAAGAAAATAAAACTTTATTTTAAAAAATGTTAGCGCAGGCAAATTAGTAAAAAGATTCCAAACAAAATACCCTCAGTGACCAAAGAAATTAGTGAAGGCTAAGACTACCTAAATAATAATACTAATTTATATGTTAACTTCAAACTGAACTTGGCCACAGCCATATTTCTCTTCCTTAGTTGCCACATAGAGGGGGAAGGGGGAAAGGTGGTTGGAATGCATTACTAGACACAACAAAGAGCTTTCTCGTGAGAATCAAGATCATCTCTACTGGCAACAGATAAGGTTGGGGAAGGAGTGCCCGAAGAGCCCACCAATTAATCCAATTGGCAACCTTGACCTGACACATTTAGGGATGGGGTTATTTCCTGGTTTAATTATACTGAAACCGCGGCAAAGATTTAGAATTGATTTTCCATTGAAGCTATGCCGATATGACAATAAAGAAGACCTTTGAGAAGGAGCCATTTGCTTGGGATCATTAGTCAGAGCCTTGACACTATGCTCAATATTTTCCAGATGCCCTTTTCCTTTAGTGGGCCAGCATGTCAAGATTGAACCGCTTTGCTTCTTTCAAACCTTAATGCTTTTCAACTTGCCAATGAATGGGGGGGGAGAGAAGGGGGAAATGTAATTCTGAGAATGTATGCAGAGATGGTGAGACATCAATCCCATAATTGGACAATGGGATCACCCAGGTGTGGGGAGAAGAGGAAGCTATTGTTTAACTAGGCAAGGATTTGCATGGGAAAACCAGAGCTAGTTTTGTTTCTTCAGAGTCAATATGATGTATCCAATAAAGTTTTATTTTTGAGAATTCAAAGCTCCAGAGAGTGTTTCCTTATTTTGGGTTCATTAGTTGGACAGTTGACACTCTGTCCATCTCCACACAGGATCTCTGGAGCTCAGTCAGAGTGACCATCGGTTCCTGGTCACTCTATCTCAGGGGTCTGCAACCTTAAATACTCAAAAGAGCCATTTGGACTTGTTTCCCACAGAAAAGAAAACACCAGGAGCCACAAAACCTGGTTGGGCGTGGCCAATTCGATGTCACTCACTTCCACCAGTCACATGACCCCCCCCAACCATGCCTACCCAGCCGGTCATTAGGGTAAAGAACCGTTGTTAAAAAACACCAGGAACCACAAAATCCTTTTGACATATCTCTTTCTCCCCTCCCCCCTTTCTCCCCCTCTCTCTCTGTATCTCTCTATGTCTCTCTCTTCCTCCTCTCTCTCTATCTCTCTGTCTCTGCTCTGGCCGCTTCGCCATCCCCCACCGTCACCCTTACCTTCTCAGGCCAGGCAATGAGTGACTGGGAGGGGAGGGTGAGGGGCAGGGCCAGCCAGTGGTGGGATCACCTGACAGGGAGCCACAGCAGAGAGTCCAAAGAGCCGTATGCAGCTCCAGAGCCGCAGGTTGCTGACCCCTGCTCTATCTCATATTCCTAGACCTATGAATACACACACACACACATACACACACACACACAGCCCCTATATGTGTTTTTGTGTGTGTGTGTGTGATATTCCTTGAGCTATGACCATTTGTTCAGTGAGAGGTCACCCAACACACAGACACACGTACAGACCGCCCAGAGCTCTCTCTGAGACAGTTAAGAAACATGAAATATAAATAAAATAAATAAATGCATGCCAGAGACTACTGTTTACTAAAGTAACATTACTCATTCAACCAATAAAATTTAACAGAAAATATAACTGTCTTTTCTCTGCCAAGAAGTTTTCTCCAGGGAATATTATTTGAGTCATGCAGAACAAAATAAGATGTTTGGATAAAGGAAAAATATGCAAAATGTGTAAAAAGTATATTTTGAAAGGGTGATGCACCATGTCCGAGTTGCCCAAAGAAGCTATTAAGGAAAATGTTCCTGTGTCAGGGCATCTTTGAACAAGGCATAAGGAGAATGTTTGCTGCTTACACTCAGCTGGATTGCTTGAGACTAATCTCTTCTGGTTACTCTGGTGACTAGTAAACAATAAAAATACAGCTGTATTTTCCAATCCTCACTCCTGACCACATCCCACAAATCATACTAATATTATGTGGAAAAGCACAAGAATGTATTAAATGTATGGCTTGTATTAATTTTCTCTGCTCTTTTTCTACTGCATGGCAATGGAAAAGATAGAAAAGGTATCAGGGTTATCCATTTTGGATTTTTTTTAAAAAATATATACTTTTATGGAAAGTTTTTAAAACAAGAATAAAAAAAGAATTTCCCATTCTTGAAGAATAATTAGTCTTCCTATCTTATTCTAGGACCAGACTAATAATCAATTCTGCATCTTAAAACTGATTCTCTTAAAATAAAAGAAGAAAATGTTTCCTAAGGCTTTATCTGAACCAAAACTCAGTTCAAAGGCCAACAATATAATTTAAATTAAGCAATAGCAGATTCTGGGATATCCCACTTCATTTTTAATCCCTGGTACTTCTGGGCTGTTATCATCAGATTCCTTCAGATGTTGCTGCCTCTTTGTCCTGCTATTTACTGCCCATTACTTCCTAGTATTATCTGAGCAGCCAACACCCTGTCCTTGAAAAAAATGCCATACCAGCTTTCACAAGTTGGAAACAAACCCTTGTCTGGTTTATGAAACAACAAATGAATCTCAGGATGCTCTATTTGCTTTAAACAACTGTTTTTCAACCCTTCAATCTTGGAACATATTCAGTGGTGGGTTCCAAAAATTTTTTACTACCAGTTCTGTGGATGTGGCTTATTTGGTGGGTGTGGGTTGATGGTCATGTGACTGGATGAGCATGGCTTGATGGGCATCGTTGGGTGGTCATGTGACTGGGTGGGCGTGGCCAACTTGACATCACAGGTTATGGTTAGGGTGCCTGGCCTCTCCTCGCCTCAAAGGCCTCAATGAGATACAATTTCCCTGTCTATTTATTTACTACTACTGAACATCCAAAATGTACTATTTAATCCTATGTACATATGCCATATGTGTACATACATATTACATAGTATAGAGTATGTATAGGCACACAAAAAGATACATTATTTACTATATATACTGTATGTGTATGTACACCAGTGGTGGGTTACTCCCGGTTCACACCGGTTCACAAGAACCGGTAGTAAAAATTTATAGTAGTTCAGAGAACCGGTAATAACATTGGCTGACCACGCCCCCGAACCGGTCCCCGGCTTGGTCGCCACTTGCTTGCCCGCCCACCTCATCAGAGGCTTTTTTTTTAAAAAAAGCATTTTTTCTACAACCTCTTTGGCCGAAAAAATGCTTTTAAAAGTAAAAAAGAAAGCCTCTGATGATCGCGCGGCTCAGCTGGGATCGTCAGAGGCTTTTAAAAGCATTTTTTTCTGCAACCTCTTAAGGTTGTAGAAAAAATGCTTTTAAAAATAAAAAAAATGCCCACGCCCACTTAGTCACATTACCCCATCAAGCCACGCCCACAAAATAAGCCACACCCACAGAACCGGTAGTAAAAAAATTTAGAACCCAACCCTGATGTACACATACACACACACACATCTCTTCTAAAACTATACACATTCAACCTCACCTACTACATTTGGAAAAACACACCCAGGGTTCACTGTCATTTAACTATACATTTAAATATAACTTCTGTACATTTAGAACATTACACACACCTTCAAATGTTCTTCCCTAACTTGCACATGACTGTTAGGGCCAGGAGAGATCATGGATTGAGTAAAATGTGGTGAAACTCACTTAACAATGCTCTTGCTTAGCAACCAAAATTTTGGGCTCAATTCTGGTCATAAATCAAGGACTATCTCTGCCTTCCTCTGCATGGCAGCCTTGTCCTAGTAAACTCCTTCTCCTTTCTGGCAATTTTCCTCTCTGTTAGAGGCACCAAAATAATCCAGGCGATGTAAGGTTTCCTGCTGGAGCAGAGGGTTGGACTAGATGGCCTCTAAGGTCCCTTTCAGCCCTAGAGTGCTGTCCTATTTCAAAGCATCTTCTGAAGCTACGTCTAGTGCCAGGGTTTGTGTTCCTTCCTTCCTCTTCTTTCTTTCTTTCTTTCTTTCTTTCTTTCTTTCTTTCTTTCTTTCTTTCTTTCTCTCTCTCTCTCTCTCTCTCCTTCCCTTCCATCCTCGTTCTTCTTTGTCTCTCCCTTCCTCTTTTTTCTTTCTTTCTTTCCTTTTCTTTTTTCTTTCTTTCTTTCTTTCTTTCTTTCTTTCTTTCTTTCTGCTCTCTCTCTCTTCCTTCTTCCTTTCTCTCTTTCTTGTCTATCCCTTCCTCTCTTTCTTTCTCTTTCTCTTTCTCTTTCTCTTTCTCTTTCTCTTTCTCTTTCTCTTTCTCTTTCTCTTTCTCTTTCTCTTTCTCTTTCTCTTCTCTCTTTCTCTTTCTCTTTTTCTTTCTTTCGCGCTCTCTCCCTTCTTTTCCTTCTTTCTCTCCTTCTATTTCTTTCTTTTCCTCATTCTTTCTTGTCTCTCCCTTCCTCTCCCTCTCTCTCTCTCTTTCTTTCTTTCTCTCTCTCTCTCTCTCAAAGTCTAGGAGAGTGAGACCGGGAGGCCCGAGAGAAAGTCCCTGGTGGCAACAGCAGTAGGAGCAGCAGCGGCGGCACCCAAAATGGGAGCTTCAGGCTGTGGCGAAGGGGCAGGGGTCGAAATGAGAGCTTCAGGTGGCAGTGGCAGGGTGTCCCGGAACTCTCTGAAACTTTTCCTGTATGGCTTTTGCCGCAGCAGGCATTGGCAGTGGCGGCAGGGAGTCCCGGAACTCCCCAGGACTTTTCCTGCACGGCTTTTGTGGTGTCTGCCTCCCTTCACATGCGGTGTACATGTGCAGCAGCCCTGGGAAATCCGCTCGCCCTCCCACAGCACCACCACTGCCACCACCCCTTTCAGCCCTATCACAACGGCTCCATCTCCCCGAAGGGCCACCCACCCACCCTGGGCCGGAAGCAGCACATCTCCTGTCACAGGCCACATGTGTGTCCCAACCTCAGAAGGCAAAGGCATGGGGGACCACGGGAAAGGCCATGTGGAAGGCAGGCAAGCATGCCAGGCCACAGGGAAGGGAGTAGTTCCCTTCCCTACAGCCGGGTGGCCCTGGCATGCTTGCCTGCCTTCCATGCACCCTTCCCGGCAGTCCTGTGGCCAGGCCCACTTGCCTGCCTTCCTCCCTCACCACTGCCTCTTTGTTCGGCTGCTTACCTTCCACGGCAGCTGGTCCAGAGTCAGGAAGAATATTCTGATCAGAATTTTTGGCGGCCCCCAGCCAACCGCCGCTGCTGGAAAGCTTTCTCTGAAGGCAAGCTGCTGCCATCACCACCTTGTTCTTCGCATATGCACATCCCATTGGACTTGCAAGGCAATGGGATGCGCATGCGTGAAGAACATGGCGGCGACGAACATGGCAGCCAGGGCGAGCGAGTGGCGACCAGGCGACCGGTTTGGGGGCATGGCCAGCCAGCCATTGCTACTGGTTCTGTGAGTGACTAAAATTTTTTACTACCAGTTCTCCTGAACCGGTAACAACCCACCACTGAACATATTGTCTGCCATCTAAATGCAGGCATGCTGGTTTAATGTTGGTTAGTTTTCAGGGGGCTCATTGGTTTTCCTAAAAACTCCAGGAACTCAGTAACACTCTTCAGTAAGAATTATGCCATGGTGATAAGTCGGGCAAAATGTTATCTATTTTGCTATTCTTAACATGTCAGCAGATAGATGATGAGTTGTCCTTCCCTGCTAGGAGGAATAACCACAAAAATATCTAGAGTCATAGTAAAGAATATTCTAGGCATCTGATAGATAAAACCAGTCAGATCTGCTTAGTCAAGCTCTGTCTGGGCAAGTTTAGTTGAGGGGTCTTGTTCCTTGGGATGGTTAACCTGGTTAACCATGTCTTTGTTACATTCCTGTCTTTCTTGGTTAGCAAAGCCCTCCCAAGAGTTGACATGTAGTTGGGTTTATGAGATAACTTTATCTGAGGGAGGTGATGGTTCTGCCTTCCTTGAAGGAGACAATGGTATATCTCCTCTTCAAGAAAATATCACTGCTTCTATGAGTGCTGGACAACTTTCATCCAGTTTCCAACCTTCTCTTTTTGAGAAAAATTATTGAGAAACTTTCATTAACAATTTATATTCCTCAGTTCTAAGGTTTATGAGACCCAAGTTATGGAGAGAAGTCACCACTCAGTATTCAGCTCAGTATTTATTTCTGTTTGAAAAAGACTTCAGTTTTTGTCCATTGCCTTTTTTTAGTATCAGGGTTGGGAAAGAATTTTTATTTGCAATCTTGATTATTTTCCTTTCTTTTGAAATGTTGTCTCTGCAAAATATTCTCTGATGGAGCCAGGATAGGGGTGCTGCAATCCATCTTGGCTCTCTTTGAATTCTTAGTGGCCTTCAATACCATTATCGTGCTCTGACTAAGGAGAATGGGTGTACTGTGTAGCATTATGGGAGTTTCCAGTCAGTGTTAATGTAAGAGGAGAAATCAAAAGTCCTTGAACCGCAGGATATAACAAGGCTTGACACTCTTACCCCACCTGATTAACATCTATATGAAGCTGCTAGGTGAGGTCTTCCATTGGCAAAGTGACAGGTATCTTGATGTAATTTTTTAAAAATCCAGCAAAATAGTTTTACATTTTCACTATCTCTATTTTCTACTATTTTCTTCCTAACTTAGACAATATTCCTTGCAGCTATAATGGACACTTTTCTCAATTTTTGTAATGATTATTTCTAAACCATAATGTTTTTTTCTTTGTCATTCCACCCCTTCCTCTGATGTTATCAGTGTCATTCCACACATTTCTGTTGCACTCTTTTCATTCTACTCAAACATTTTCTTCATCATATTTCATTATATCTTCTTTTTCTTTTTCCCAGGTCCATTTTCCCCCAAGATCCACTTTTTACACAATGAAATAATCGTGTTTGACTATTGTCTCAATTTCCATCTTAAATAATTAAATAAAAAATGGTGTTATATTAAACCTTCTGCTATGTACATACTTCAATACCTTTATGCTTAAAAGACAGGCAGAAGAGAGACAGAAAGACAGAAGATAGATATGTCGGGGGGGAGGGAGGGAGCAATACAGTAAATAAGGGAAGAAACAAAGACCTAACTGCTTAAATAAACCTGTAGAGTCGAGGTGTCAAACTGGCGGCCCATAGGCCAGATGCATCATGCACAGGCCACGCCCACCCAGCTCTGCAAAGGCAAAAGTCGCAATACATCATATGATGTCATGTGACGCAATCAAGCTTGACACCCATACTGTAGAGAAATTCAGATTTTCACTCTAGCCCTGAAAAATTTAAAAATTGAATCTAAATGGGATTCCAGGCAATAAAGAATTCTACAAAATTTAATTTAATTTAATTTAATTAATTTAATTTAATTAATTCAATTTATATGCCGCCCCTCTCTGAAGACTCAGAGCGATGAGGGATATCTAAGTGAACAGTACATACAGATGTAAAATATTCATATAAATATTGCAAGTTTCCAAATGTGTCTACAGTGGTATCATCTGTGCAGAACATGTTTGTTTATTTTAATTAATAAATTGTCCATTAATGGCTTAAAGACTTCATATTTAAAAATATAAATTTCCAAGCAAGGTAATTCAAAACTATTTCAAAAGAATCCCCGTGATTTTATATTGCCTGTTAGGATTCAGTTGCTTTTGTGTCCCAATGGAATGATCTTGGTATAAAAACTATTTTTAAAATATATTTTGCTGGGAAACATAATCAACTTCTTAATCCCTTGTTTGTCAACCAAAGAAGATACAATTTACACAATTTAGTCCCTCAATAATATTTAGATAGATTGCATCTCTTAGATGTTTGCTAAAATGCGGTGAAGTGTCAAAATGCAGAGAAGCTGCCTCTGCCTTAATTCATAGATAGGGCAGCTCCATCCAAAGTTACCCCTCATGCACTCTCCCCGACCAGGGGTGGGTTGTAAAATTTTTTACTACCGGTTCTGTGGGCGTGGCTTATTTTGTGGGTGTGGTTTGATGGTCATATGACAAACAACTCTTTAGGATTTAGCAGAGATACTGGTCTACCAGGCTTTTAACTGCTTGCAAAGCCGTACCAGTCAACCCATTTGTTTTTGGAGCATTCCAGTCTACCTATTCGTTTTTGGAGCGCACTGATCTACCACCACATTGCCTTTTACCACTGATCAGCTGTAGGGCGGCCCTTTGAAGCACTGCGGCAAGAGTTTAAACAGTTTTTTGCCGCTCTGCCACCACCAAGAGCATGGGAAACCGCTTTCAGGCAGCTTGGTCTCAATTGCCAATCTACCACCACCGAGCGATTTACAAGGAGCAGATCGGTTCTAGCCAATCAGTTGGGAGACTTCTTGGCTTTTCAATTTAAAGCTAAGGTGTCTTGTTGTTTTTTTCTCTTCTTTGTCAAGTGAACCCTGATTTTTTCCTTCTAGCCGATCAGCTGCGACTCGGGAGGCAGCGAATAGATTGGGGGCAGGGCCAGGCAGAGGTGGTATTTACCGGTTCTCTGAACTACTCAAAATTTCCACTACCAGTTCGCAAGAACCGGGGAGAACTGGTAGCAACCCACCACTTTCCCCAACCCGTGTAGCATCTCTCATGCATCCTCATGCACCCTCCATGATCCATGCAGCGTCTCTCACATACCACCTTTGTGATGCACCGTTTCATCCAATTGAAGATTATAAACAGACGAGCATCCATAGGAGTTTTAGTAATATATAAATGGCTGTGAGCAATTTTTAGTAAGGAACAGGACACAGTTGGTTGTGGTAAAAACATAGAGTGCTTTTGACATATATTGTCTCTTGAAGGATCCATTTGCAGAGGCTGGTATTGTACTAAGAGACTGTCATCTCTGAGCAAACTTTTCAAGACGCTCAAGTGTATTGCTATTTGGTGTTAATTAGTGTTAGCATTGTACCTGTGTATCAAGGGCATGTTCAGGGAGAAGGCAAAAAGTCAAGACAGAAGGTATGCCTTTGTGATCTGACAAACATAGAAAGAATTTCAATCATACCTTTGTCCCCATCTTCACTTTTTGGACAGGATAGAGCAGTGATGGCTAACCTTTTTGCCATCGCATGCCAGGAGGGTGGGGGGGTTGTGAGTGCATGTGCCCACACCCATAATTCTATGTGCCCTGCCCCCACGCATGTGACTCCCACCGCTCCTGGCATGCGATGGCCTGGTAGGCCCATTTTTCTTTCTCACCTAGCTCCAGGGCCTCTCTAGGAGTCTGGGGACGGCGAAAATGGCCTTCCCCACCCCCTTGGAGGTCCTCCGGAGGCCAAAAACGGCCCATTTGACAACTTCCGGTGGGACCGGAAGGCCCGTTTTTTGCTGTCCCCAGCCTCCAGGGCCTCTCTAGGAGTCTGGGAGGGCGAAAACAGCCTTCCCCACCCCCCTGGAGGTCCTCCGGAGGCGAAAAATGGTCTGTTTGGAGCTGAGCTTGTGTGCCCACTGATGTGGCTACATGTGCCACCTTTGGCACGCGTGCCATGGGTTCGCCATCATGGGGATAGAGTGACTGCTGCAAAAAAAAAAAGTCTGAAAAAAGATACTATATAAAATACTCAGTAAGAAAAACGAATGTGGTCAATAGCAAAAGAAATGGCTAAAGTGTTAAAAGGCAGAGATAATGCAAAGTGCTTTTAATGAAATTGTTTTCCTAATAGCGAGAACAATTAACCAGTGGAACAGCTTGCCTTCAGAAGTTGTGGGTGCCCCATCACTGGAGGCTTTTAAGAAAAGACTGGACAGCCATTTGTCTGAAATCATATAGGGCAGGGGTGTCAAACTCAAGGCCCGTGGGCCAGATCCAACCTGTGGGGTGTTTAAATCCAGCCTGTGGGGCTAACCTGGAAATATCAAAGGACTGGCCCGCAGTGCCTCTGCCTGCCAAAACAGGCCACATGAGGCCACCCTGTGGTCTGTTTTTGGCCTCCATGGCCTCCTGCAGCATTCTGCTGGCCAAAAACTCCCGAGGCCCCTGCGTAGCCTGTTTTTAGCCAGCCAAGTGCTGCAGGAAGCCATGGAGGGTGAAAATGAGGTGTGGGGGGGGCGTGCACAGCCCCCCCCCCGTGCCCCATTTTGGCTGGTAAAGTGCTGCAGGAGGCATCTGTTATGTTCTGACAGATTGGTGCATGCGTATCTACCACCGCCAGGCGAGGGCGCTCTTCTGGTGGGAAATGAGCCGAGCGCTCATTGGGTAAGATGCTGACAGCTCGCATATATTAGAGCTGTCAAAGCCTGAAGGAATCGCTTCGTCCCTCAGATAGTTAGTTGCTGTTAGCGATTAAGCCGTTGCTGTTAACTTGTTCTAATTAAAGGTATGGTTATCGTTAATTGAGTCAGCCTCGTTTTCTGCCAACCCCCGTCAGTATATACCACTGGCGACGAAGGTGGGATGGTGAGGCGGCAAATCGAGCAACAACGTTTCAGCTGTCATTGACCTATTAAGCATACCGGAACACAGTTAAGTGCCTCAGGCAACCGCCCGGACACCATGGCCACCCTAACGATGTTCGCGCCCTTTAACCAGATGCAGGAGACGTGGGACTCTTTCCTAGACAGGTTTGACTGTTTCTTAGCAGCTAATGACTATACTTTACTAGGCTTTACTGGGCGATCGGAAGCAAGCCGTATTCCTCAGCGTCTGCGGCCATGAGATGTTTGAGACCGCAAGAGTGCTATTAGCGCCCCTGAGGGTTCAAGACGTGCCGTGGGATACACTAATGGCCAAGTTAAAAGGACACTATGCCCCACTGCCTTCCCGTGTTGCTAGGCGCTATGCTTTCCGCCACAGATATCAGGCTGAAGGGGAAACGATTAACCAATACATGGCCGCGTTAAGGACAGCCGCCCTGTATTGTGAATTCTGGGACCTGGATGACCTCCTGCTTGATCAATTAATTTGCGGGGTACAGGATCTTAACCTACAACACCGTCTGTTGGCCAGAATGGATGCCACCTTGCAGTGGGCGATTGATGAGGCCCGTGCATCCGAGCTGTCGGATAAGTCCTCAAACGAAATGCAGAAGACATCTGGCCCCGCACTGGTGAAACAGGCTTCAGCTGTTCACCATGAAGACATTGACTCAGACCACTCCATAGATGACGAAGGAGTGAGCCGTTTAAAGACAGTTCCTAAGAAGGATCGGGACCCCGAGAAGCGGAAGGCACAGAGTCGGTGCGATGGTTGTGGGGGAAACCACAGCCGGTCTTCCTGCAGATTCTGGAGTGCGGAGTGCAGGCGATGTGGCAGGAAGGGCCACATAGCCAAACTCTGCCGAGCCGGCCAACCGTCCGCAGTTAATCCTAATAGACCATTGTCCCGGGAAGTCTGACCACAAGGTAGACAAGGCCCCAAGGGGGAGTGCTTTACCATCTATTGAGACACGCACAGCCCTGAGGTAGATGTTGGCCAGGCCAGTGGGGAAGTAAAAAGAAAAATTTTCCTCACATTGTTAATCGAGGGTATTCCGTGTAAAATGGAAGTTGACATGGGATCCTCAATGTCCATAGTGTCATGGAGCACCTTTAAGCGCCTGTCGCCCAAAATGTTAAAACACCGTTTGTCTCCAGGCAGTATTAGGTTGCGGGACTATCAAGGTAACTCCATCCCCATTTTGGGGCACGGATATGTCAGAGTACAATATAACAATTTTAGCGGCCTCCTGCAAGTAATCGTTGTCAGCGCTCCTTACCTAATCTCCTAGGGTTAGATTGGTTTGATGCCCTAGGTTTGGCCATAACAGAGGTTCATAGGAATGGCGAGGATAAATTTGCCTCCTTATTAGATGAGTTCGCTGACGTATTCAGCGAGGGGCTTGGTACCTACGTAGGTTCCCCTATATCTTTTAGCCTGGACCCTGGTGTTGCCCTCATCAGGCTCAAACCTCGGAGAGTTCCCCTGGCACTCCTGCCCAAGGTCGATAAGGAACTGGATAGACTAATTAGCCAAGGGATCCTGGAGCCTGTGGACTACGCTAAATGGGAGACCCCCATCGTGCTTGCCATTAAACCTAACGGCTCGATTTGAATTTGCGCCGACTATAAGGCGACATTAAATAAGGCGTTGCAGTCCAACCCGTATCCTGTTCCTGAGGTACAGCACTTGCTGCATTCTTTGGGCCACGGCGCGGTGTTTGCCAAGTTGAACATGGCGCAAGCCTACCAACAGCTTCGGGTGGACAGCGCCTCTGCGGAGGCCCAGACAATAGTTACCCACCGTGGCGCCTTCAAGTGCAACCGCCTGCAATTCGGCATTTGTGTTGCCCCTGGGATCTTCGAGAGTTTGGTAGAGTGGCTATTACAAGGACTACCAGGGGTGATACTGTATTTTGATGACGTCTTCGTCTCGGCGAAGGATGACCATGAGCTTCTGAGCCATTTGCGACAGGTCCTAGCTAGGTTCCAGCGTGCTGGCCTTAAATTAAAGCGCGACAAGTGCCAACTTGGCTCTTCACAGGTCGAGTTCTTGGGCTACCAGATTGATGCTGCAGGGATTCACCCTACTCAGGCGAAGGTACGAGCCATCAAGGAGGCCCCCACTCCTAAGTCCAAGTCCGAATTGCAGGCCTTTTTGGGCCTTTTAAACTTTTACAACATGTTTCTTCCACACAAGGCCACTCTCGCAGAGCGGCTCCACCATTTGCTTAAGACTCAAACGCCATGGTCCTGGGGCCCCCGGGAGGCTGCTTCTTTTGCAGCTGTTAAAGACTTGTTGACTTCTTCTAACCTGTTGGTCCAGTACGATAGCTGCCTCCTGTTGTCCCTTGCCTGTGACGCTTCTCCCTATGGCGTCGGGCAGTCCTCAGTCACCGCCTCCCCAATGGCTCTGAGGCTCCTATTGCTTATTTCTCCCGAATGCTCTCCCCAACTGAGCGCCGGTATGGCCAAATCGATAAGGAGGCTCTTGCTTTGGTGGCTGGGGTCAAACGTTTCCACCACTACTTGTATGGCCGCTCATTTGACCTCGTCACGGACCATAAGCCCCTCCTCGGTATTCTGGCCGGGGAAGGCAAACCCTGCAGATCATCTCCCCTTGCATGGCTCGAAGGGTCGAATTCCTGATGGCTTATCATTACTGCCTCCTGCACCACCCCGGTAAGGCACTGGGCCACGCGGATGCCTTCAGTCATTGCCCACTTCCCTCACTGGTTGATGACCCCACACCTGTCGCTGCTGTTTTATTAATCGACGACCAATGCCTTCCCGTCACAGCCACAGATGTGGCGCAGCTCACCGTTAAAGACAAAACCCTCTCGCAAGTTCTGGACTGGGTTCTGAGAGGATGGCCTCTTGGTCCCACTGCCCCTGAGTTCCAGCCCTTCAAAATCTGCCAAACTGAACTGACTACTCTAAAGGGGTGTTTGCTGTGGGGTGCGAGGGTCATTATACCGCCTACCTTGCGGGGGAATGTTTTATCGTCTTTGCATGAGGGTCACCCAGGCATCGCCCGCATGAAAGCCTTGGGGCGCAGTTATGTTTGGTGGCCTTGTTTAGACCAGGATATCGCAAATTGGGTAGCTGGCTGTTCTCCCTGCCAGGAGTCGTGAGCGTCTGCTCCGGCTGCCCCTCCCCGGGAGTGGGATTCCCCCCCCCATCCCTTGATCCCATCTGCATGTTGATTTTGCGGGACCTATGCAAGGGCATACCTTTATGGTTGTACCTATTCTAAATGGGTTGAGGTGGTGCCTATGCCTTCCACCTCGTCAGACGCTGTTGTCCGTGCACTGCGCCTCCTGTTCACAACCCATGGGCTCCCAGATTTTATCATCTCCGATAATGGCCCTCAACTCACATCTACCACATTCCAAGGGTTTTTGCCCGTGTGGCCCCGTTTCATCCAGCCGGAAATGGTTTGGCTGAGAGGGCCGTGATGTCGGCTAAGGAGGCCCTCCATAGGTTGGGGTTAGGGGATTGGCAGTCTAAGGTGGCCACCTACCTTTTAACGCAACATTCTACCCCTTGCCCAGTCACCAATCGCTCCCCGGCGGAACTACTTATGGGCCGCCGCCTACGAATTCCCTTAGATCGTTTACATCCAACCTATTCCACTGAGTTGCCCCTAGACTCTGTGGGTGGGGTCCGAGTTTTCCATGAAGGAGACCCTGTCTATGCCAGAAATTACAGTGGCAACCCACATTGGGTTCTGGGGACAATTTCGGGGGTGACGGGACCGCGATCTTATTCTGTCCTCCTGGCTGATGGCCGTCTGTGGCACCAGCACATTGACCAGTTGAGGGTGCGGCGTTTGCCAGACCTGCAGGAGCATGGCCCCCAAGCCTCGACAGTTCCTGTGTGTCCACCAGCGTGCGAGCACGCGCCTGACCACCTACCACCTACCACCTACCATTGGACTCACCTGTACGGAAGGAATTGGCAACGATGGATGATCCGGGTGACAATGGGTTCACTCCTCCTTCCCAGTCCATCTCCGATCCTCCGACCTGGTCGCCCGTCCCAACCGCAGGGACCAATCTACGCCGTTCAGGGAGGAGCCGGCACCGCCCGGCATACCTGCATGATTACGCATGCGTCATACTGGGGAAAAGGGGTGTTATGTCCTGACAGATTGGTGCATACGTATCTACCACCGCCAGGCGAGGGCGCTCTTTTGGCGGGAAATGAGCCGAGCGCTCATTGGGTAAGATGCTGACAGCTCGCATATATAAGAGCTGTCAAAGCCTGAAGGAATCGCTTCGTCCCTCAGATAGTTAGTTGCTGTTAGCGATTAAGCCGTTGCTGTTAACTTGTTCTAATTAAAGGTATGGTTATCGTTAATTGAGTCAGCCTCGTTTTCTGCCAACCCCCGTCAGTATATACCAGCATCCATCCCGTCTCCCCACACCCCCCCTCTACCGCTCCGCAGAGAACTACAACGCTGATCCAGCCCTTGAAGAAATTCAGTTTCATACCCCTGATATAGGGTCTCCTGCTTGAGCAGGGGGGTTGAACTAGAAGACTTCCAAGGTCCCTTCCAATTCTTGTTATTCTGTTAAACTATTGCATTGTTTTGACAGTGGTTGAAGAGAGATAAAGAGACTCCAACAAAACAAATGAAAGATAAATGACTGAAATTACTTCAATTGAAATTGAAAAGAAGTGGATGGTGTATTTTAGACGTAGGATATGGAAGAGTGGAATTGAACAAAGGGTGCATGGGTCCATTTGGGAAACAACAATTGCACCACAGAATTTATGGCAGGGAAATGGAGAAGAGGAGGGTCAGTTGCCAACCATTTCACTAATTTAAGACAGAGGCTTGGTTTTCACCTTACTGGATTGGACTCATTGTCTAAGGTTGTGCCTGCAAAGAAACGTTCTTTTTTCCTGCATGCTTATTATTTTTTATTGTTGATTATGTTAATTTTTATTTTGCTTGCCCCTTTCACACCCATTAAACTCTGGAATCAGAAAGATTTGAAAATAGCACAGTTGCGCTGCCGTTGAAGTCTGAGGCTTCGTTTTGAGCAATTTTACAAAATCTCTTTTTTCCCCAGTAAATTCAGCGGGAGGTGCGGGGGAGAGGGGGGTCGGAATACTGTACAGTACAGACATAGCAGGAAGCAAGCAAGTTAACGAGAGCAGCACAACCACTCTTTCACAAGACTCTGTCATCCAAAGGCGGTCACTACTCCTGTCGTGGCTTTGTAACTCAGTCAAAAATTCAGCCCTCCTCTACCCTCGCCTGCCTTCATTCACGTCCCACCAACTCCTGCTCTGAAAAGGGGACTGCGCACCCCGCCCTTTCCCGAGGTGGGATTGATAGATCCACAGCGCCACCTGGTGGATAACGGATGTGACTACGCTGCTCGGAGCTTTCTTTCAAGGAAAGACTCGAAGGAGGAGAATTAAGAAGTAGGCTGTTACTTTTCATCAGAGAAGTTACAGTCTGGAGCTGAAGAATGTGCCGCCACACCCGATTGGCTCCTTCCCTTCACTCAAAAACTGAGAAACGGAAAGAGACCTTTTCTCCCTGAAGATGCAGACCCCCTCTTGAAACCAAAGGATAACCATCTTCATTTTACCTTTTTCAGTCTAAAAGTATATTGATCTCAGTATTTTGCAGGTAAGCTGACTACAACTTTGTATTCCTGCCCATTTTGTGATTTTTTTTCTTAATAATTAATTATCAGAGGACAAGCAAGTTTAAAAACACTGTTGTTTATCAAGAGAAGCAAATTTTATTTCTGCACAAACAGATGGGAAATTTTGCTGAACTTTTGCTTGGATGTTCAGTTATAGGGAGGCAAAGCTAATCCTCTTGTGCACCCTCTTTGCTTTCACAAAGCCTTTTTCTCAGCAGAAGTTGTTCTTATGCCTGCAGGAAAATGACTTCAGAATACAGTTGTACCCTTCTTTTAGCCACCAAAGCTGGGGAGTGGGGTGGGGGTGTAACATAGAGAGGTAATTAATCAGAATATGTATTGTTCGTGGGGTCATATCAGCACAAATGATCATTGGGTTATTTTTAATCACTTCTGGATTTTTTAAAACATATCTCTGGTTTAACTCTGCTTAAGAAACTAGAATATTTGGTCTGTACTATTTGTGAGGATTTTACATCTTCTAATAATCTAGCAACACAGTTAGATGCTGCAATGATTTTAACTTTTAAAAGCAGGCTAATTTTCTTTCCTTTAATACTGCCATTCTAGATATATTGCTTTCACTGTGTCACAAAGGAAAGTGCAAAATTCACTGACTATTTTAAATTTCTGTCTTAATTCCAGATTTAGGAATTGTACTCACTAGTGAGTTTGATTGACAAATTGCAATTTCTGTGTGTATATTTCTATGTATCTAAAACGTGATAGAACAATAATTTATTCATCAACACTGTTTGTCCACCTGCTTTGTATCATTTGACACAAAAGTAGTAGCATCTTCAGCAAATAGCATGCTTGGTTCTTGGTTTTGCTGCTTCAGAATTCAGACCTTGGTCTCTAAGCTTACAGAAGTCAGCCCAGCCCAGCCTTCTGCTTTGTGGAAGGACGTGAATGCAGGGAGGAAGAACATTCTGAGCAGTTACACATCAAGAATCTCTCTTTGGCTATTAGTTGGGAACATGTTCTGTCCAAAAACAGCTCCTTTCACAAAGGTATCACCACAAGCAGCAGCCATAGTGCCAGGGGAGGCCCAGCCTTGCATGGTTCTTTAGAAAGGATTCTGATCTGGTCAATGGGTTGGATTGGATTGGATTGGGAAATGTCTAGACCTACCACAGAACATGCTCTTCTTCTGCATAAGGCTACTCTGCTGAATGATCTGGAAGTTGTAAGGAAAGTTATATCCAGGTTTTTAGTTAAGATTGAATGTCATATGGTTCATGAGAGCATTAGTACAACAACATGAAATACAGTGAGAAAGTTCAAGCAAAGCAATCGGAAGAGAAGAGAAGAGAAGAGAAGAGAAGAGAAGAGAAGAGAAGAGAAGAGAATGGAAGAGAAGAATATTCTTAATAATAATGGTCAATGTTAGAGGAACTATTCAATGTCTCCTTTTGTTAAGTTAACAAAATCAAGATCAGCTGTTAATATAAAAACTTAAAAATATTTCCGTTCTGGGCACCTATAACAGCTTGTTGTTACATCATTACTATGGTTTTTGTTCAGCAGAGAAATACAATCTACTATAGCATACTGGGGAAGGTTGTTTGAAGTTCCACATATTTCTGAAATTTTGTGGGCCTCACTATTAAACATAAAGGAGAGCTGACTGTCCTATACAAACTGTTTTCCATGTAAAGACACAATGCAAATTAGAGACCCAAACTACAGCTGGAATTCCTTGATTTGCAGGCCTGAAAATTCCTGATTTGTTTAATCATAAATATAAGCACTTTAAACCTAAGAAGTAGTAGTAGTAACTTTATTAAAATGGCTGCAGATCAAATCAGATTTGTAGGGGTAAAATATTACTTTCATTAACAGTTTATATTTCTCAGTTCTAAGGTTTATGAGACCCAAGTTATGGGGAGAAGCCATAGCTCAATATGCAGTATTTATTTCTGTTTGAAAAAGACGTCAGCTTTTGTCCATTGCCTTTTTTTAGTATCAGGGTTGGGAAAGAATTTTTATTTGCAATCTTGATTATTTTCCTTTCTTTTGAAACATTTCTCTGCAAAATATTCTTGATTATTGAACTGTAAAAGAATGTATTTATAATGTGTGAATATATAGACCAAACCAGAGTTTCTAACAGGTAAACACTCATTTATGACCTCATTATTTTTCTTACATAAAATACTTAAAATACTTCAGGAAAATATGTAAAATATGTAAAATACTTCAGGAACATTTAGTACTTTTTAAAATCCAGATATAGATTTTAAAGTTATTTTTTCTTAAAAGTAACTGACTGTGTGGAAGCCAAAAAAACAAACAAACCCCCCCCCCAACCTGTGAAGGTCCTAATATCTGATGAAATCAGAAAGACATTGCTGAGAACTGCACTTTTAGGCCTCCTAAAATACATGGTTCCAGCTCCCCTTTTAGAACAACCTTGGGAGGTTGTTCTTGAACAGGATGTGGCCTGGGAAGTAATGCAGGGGTTGTGCCGTTGGAAGGTTCTGCTCACCTCTAGAGTTCACTGATGGTCTTGGGCAAGTCATTTTTTTAATGGATTTGTGTAGTTTGGTTAATATTTTTATTTCTGTCACCATCCAGAAATCTCTGGGCAATGGATGGCAATGGGTATATATGTTCATTAAATAAAAAATATAAATAAAATAGTCCTTCCATCAGGCCACATTCATACTGGATTTGTACCAGATAACTTCCACTAAAACCAAATATTCCCAAGACTGATGAAATAAATATCCTGATTTAAATTTCAGATTAATAATGAGACATCTCCATTCCTTCCTCCATATTAATTCAATGAATGTGTTTTTTCTCATTTAATTATGATTTCCCATAAAAGTGTAAATTTATGGAACAAGATCAATCAAGAATGGGGGAAAGAGACAAATCTCTATGGTAGGAGATTTAAAATGAAGAAGATTCCATAAAGTGGCGCCACAGCAGAAAAAACTTGTCTCCTGTGACCCACCAAATATAGATCTCTAACTGATCCCAAGCACAGCATGCCTTTTTTACCAGATCTAGTGGGGCAGGCTGATATAGCCAGAGAGAGTTGGTCTCTCAGATAGCTTGATCCAATGCCATGAAAGACTTCAAAGGTCAAAACCAGTAGCTTGAATTGGACTCAGAAGTAAACGGGCAACCCATGCAGCTGGCAGAGCAGAGATGTAACCTGTGCTGATTTAGGAGTGCACATGCCCACACTGCTGCATCCTGTAACAGTTGAAGCTTCGAGATACTCTCTTTAGAGTAAGCCCCATGTAGATTTTATCACCATAGTCCAAACTGGAAGTGATTAGGACATGAATGACTGTGAGCAGGGCTGCAGATCCAAGAATGGGTAAAACTGGCACACAAAACAAAGCTATGGGAAAGACCTCCTAGACATAGCTATCACCTATTCATCAAGCAGGAGTTATGAGTGTAGGAGGACCCCCCGGATTGTACACTGGTTCTGTCTGGGGAAGTGCAATCCCATTTGAGCTCTTCCAGAAGGACATCATGGTTGAAGGTATCAAAAACCTGAGAAGTCAAATAGAGCAAGGATGGATACACTACCTCCATCCCACCCATTCCAGAGGTCATCCAAAAGCATGGCCGATGTCTTTTCCATCCTATAGCCAAGTCTGAATCCTGACTGAAGAGGATCCAGATAATCTGCTTCCTCTAAGGCCCTCTAAAGTGTTGCACCACCGTTTTCCCTACCATTTTCCCCTGAAAAGAGGTGAGATCCTGGATGAAAATCGTCCAGTATGCTGGGATCCAATTATGGCTTCTTGAGGAGGGGGAAACATGACCTCTCTAAGAGGTAAAGAACAACCCCCTCCTTCAAAGAAGAATTAATCACTGCAAGAACTCGCTCACACAACATCCCCCTGAACTGCTTTAACCAGCTGGGAGAGGCATGGATCTAAAGAGCACGTGGCTGAGCTTACAGGCTACTGAGGAGTCTCTCCTGTTTAAGCAGGAGGCTGAACTAGAAGACCCCCCCCCCAAGGTCCCTTCCAGCTCTAGTCTATTCTCTTTACAGTCTGTCCAGCTTTTGTTGCCATATGAATTCTGCTGGACTAGGTGGACTAAAAATTTCACTCTATGTAAGGCACCTTCCCAGCATCCACTACTTTGTGTCTTAGTCAATTCAAAAAGTTTTAACTTTTGTGCTGACTCTATTCTAGCAGTACGTGAAGCAGACGGGAGAATTGTGGTGATGTTCTCACAAACTTTTTTAGCTGTTCTGCTCTGCACAACTGTCGTCCACCTCAATGCTCAAAATGATGAAGGAACTTCTTGTGCAGGTAAAAAACATAGTTTCTCAATTTACTTCAGTTCTTTGTGCTTTTTCCTTCTGTCATGCCTTCTGAAAATATGTAATGCTATAAGTTTAATATAAAAAATAATTAAAAATCTTCTACTGAAGATGTTCTAGGATTACAATCCATGTCCAAAATCATATATTTGAATATCTAGGATTCTGCAGTGCTTTGAGTCTGAAGGCAAAAGGGTGTTATCAATCTTACTGTGTACTCAGATAGCTCTAATTCCTTAAAGCAGCTACATTTTTTCTAGAATTCTGTGACTCATCTGCAGCAGCCACAAAACCCCAATGAAAATGGTATAGACTCACACACATACAGACACACACACATAATCCAGCTGGAGTGTATGCATTTATATTATTTGACTCATCTTTAAAAGGTGGAAAAGATGCAGAAAAGCACAACCAAAATTATCATTGTTCCAATATTTGAGGTGCTGCCATAAGGAAGAGGGGGTCAACTTATTTTGCAAAGCACCTGAGGGCAGGACAAGAAGCAATGGGTAGAAACTAATCAAGGAGAGAACCAACCTAGAACTAAGGAGAAATTTCTTGACAGTTAGAACAATTAATCAGTGGAACAACTTGCCTTCAGAAGTTGTGGATGCTCCAACACTGGAAGTTTTTAACAAGAGATTGGACAACTATTTGTCTGAAATGGTATAGGATTTCCCTATAAAAAGAGTTGTTTCTTAATTTTCAGGAAAAATATAAAAGTAAGTATTACTAAAAAAAAAACTAGTGATTTTTTTTTCTTTTTCCCTCCCTCGTAGTACTCAAACTGAATACCATTCAGCAAATGGATTAGCACCAAGTGGTTTGGTGGGTTTCTGAAAAGTTATGGAGGGATAAACTAGGAGAATTTCCTACACAGACTTTCCAAGCTGAGAGTCATCATACCTTTGGATTCTTGTGACTTGGCAGAAAAGATAAAAAGAGGAATGAGAGCAAAGGGAGATGCTGTTGGAAAAGGGATGCCTGCCTGCATGCAGTGCCTCAGGCATATCCCAGAGACTTGGGACAGCAACCCAGAAAATGGGTTGTCCAGTGGGGATCACTTTGAGACATTTTTCATGCTGCACTGAATTCCATCATTTGGGAGGAAGCATGAGATAAATGTAGAGAGTATTCATTTCTTACTTTTACAAATTCATGAAAGCCATTGTGGCAACAAGATCTTAATAAATTAGTGAGCTGAAGGCAATATAGCTAGTCCTCAACTTACAACAGTTAATTTGGTGACTTTTCAAAGTTACAACAGCACTGGAAGAAGTGACTTAGAACCATTTTTCACACTTACGACCTTTGCAGCATCCCCATGATACAATTCAGCATCCCCGTGATACAATTCAGATGCTTGGTAACTGACTCATATTTGTGACAGTTGCAGTGTCCCCAGGATTATATGATCACCTTTTGTGACTTTCTGACAAGCAAACTCAATGAGGAAGCCAGATTCACTTAACAACTATGTTACTAACTTAACAACTGCAGTGATTCACTTAACAACTGTGGCAAGATAGGTCATAAAATGAGGCAATATGTACAAGCACTTATGTGAAGGTGGCCACTTCTAAATACGTCTGTGCATCCAAGAAACTTTATGTAGTTCCTCTCAAATTAAGAAGTGTAAAGATGAAGATTAGCATTATGGCGCCAATATCTTTATAGCTTGAATTCTGATCATATCTGAAACTTGTCCTTCAAAGATGAAGGAAGGAGTTGTTACTGAAAGCAGCATAGACTGCCTTTAGACTGTATTTGTAGGCTTTGGGGAAAGAAGAAGTATGCATGATGCTGCCATAATGAAATAATTGACTTCTATACTTGCATACAATGGCAAATGGGCAGGATTTGCATCATGATGTAGCTGCATGTGTGTCATATTAATGCAGTTTCAGTATGCTGTGGATCCCTGCTTAAAAAGAGGGACATCACATCTAGGAACTTGGTTTGGGAAGACATATAGGAGATGTACCTGGGGTGGAAAAAAGAAATTCCAGTAGCCCATTTGGCTTAATAAATACAGTAAAAATTTGCTTAAGGGTGACTATGTTTCTGATAATTCTGTTAATTCCTGAGGTTTATTTATGTGATTACTTTAGGCTGAGAAACTGTATTGACCAAAACTCTCATACAGACAGTACTTACTGTCTGTAAATTTAGATTAGCCTCATTGGTTTAAGGAATACATGTTCCAAGTGGAAATAAAAAAGGCTCATGCAATATTCTATATGTTACATACTGATGCTACCCTGTAATGGAGATCAGAATGATCATCTCTTCTTGGAGAATGTGGTTTGGGAAAAAGGGAGGGAGAGATCTCATGTCTTCATGAAGCTGTAAGAGTCAATTCAGGAACTGATCCTTAACTCAGCTACTGCACCATAGGAATGAAAAACTACACAAACTCCAGGGGTTTCATTCCCCAGGAACATCTGGCAAGCCTCTAGATGGGTATGTATCTAGTCTCCTTACCACATTCTTTCTCCTTTTCTTTTTATACAGATAAAACTGAGTGTCCTATCACAGTGTACTTTGTCATTGACACATCTGAGAGCATTGCCCTTCAGACTGACCCTATTGAGAGTTTAGTGAACCATAGCAAGAAGTTTGTTGCTCAATTCGTCAATAAGCTGGCCAATGAGGTCTACCAACAACAAATATCCATAAACTGGCAAATTGGGGGACTTCATTTTTCAGATATAGTGGTAATCTTTAGTCCTTTAACCCAAGACAAGCTGATATTCAATGATCGGTTGGAAAAAATCCGTTACATTGGTCGGGGCACTTTTACAGATTGTGCTCTCTCCAACATGACGGCTCAGATGCCTCTCAATTCACTGGGGGTGAATTATGCCGTTGTGATCACTGATGGCCATGTGACAGGGAATCCCTGTGGAGGGATGAAGCAGCAAGCTGATCGAGCACGAGATGCAGGGATCAAACTCTTTGCAGTGGCCCCCAGCCAGAAAATCTATGAGCAAGGTCTCCAGGAAATTGCCAGCCTTCCACATGAGCTTTTCCGGAACAATTATGCCACCCTAAAGAAAGGCAGTGTTGATGAAGATACTGAGACCATGGATAAGATCATCCAAGTTATGGTAAGAATTGATACCTAAGAATTGTGTTAAAACATTGTTTTACTGGATCATTTAGTAGATTGATAGTCTACTAAGGTGGGAGCTGCAAGGTATGGTTTTCTAAAAACCAAGTACTAATTGGCTTAATTTGCATGAAAATACTTCAGGCCATCATTAGAAACAAAATATTTTAGAGAAGAAATGAACAGGAAGAGAGAACAAAGGAGATTATTCCTGTTCCTGCTACCTGAAGAAATCTCTAAGGAGGCATTTGCTACGCAGGATTCCAGGTCCTGCTCCAGAATTTGTTCTTAGATAATACAAAATAAAAAATAAAAAAATGGAGTGGCCATCCCAGATTTTGTGTATAAACTCTGCCCAAAATTCCTTTTGTTTTTCCAAACAGACTGCAATCCCCTTGAGGGTGGTTCTTCACAGCACTATCACTAGAGGAGAGAGGGAGGGAGGGAGGGAGGGAGGGAGGGAGGGAGGGAGAGAGAGAGAGAGAGAGAGAGAGAGAACAGTGGGATGGTTAAACACACAGATCTAAACATTTAATTTTTTTAATATTGAAATAAATGTGAGGAAATCATACTAGATATTACTATAAACCTGTACAAAGTTAAAATAATGTAAATAATATAATCAATTTATACCTAACACAATGTATGAATATGCTTAATTTGATACAACCAATTATGTCTATCATGGGAGCAATACAAATCAAGCAAAAGCACCTGATAGGATTTAAGCATAGACACATAAGGTTAGAAAGAACTCTGGAGGTCTTCTAGTGCAACCTCCTACCCAGGGCAAGAATCCTCAAACAATCTCAGAAAATTAGGTGTCCAACCCTAGTTTGATAACACTAGATGATGGTGCATTTGCAGTTCTAAAAGTCAAACTACTCCACTCCTCAATAGCTCTCACTGGCAGGAAATTCCTCTTTATTTCAAGTTTGGATCTCTCTCTGTAAAGTTTATATCCTTTGGTCCTTGGATGTTGCAAAGAACAAATCTACCAACTTTTCCCTCTGAGAGCCCTTCGGCTATTGAAACACTATTATTATGCCTTTCCTTAGTCTTCTCTTATTTAGGCTATTCATACATAGTTCTAAATTCTTCATAAATTTAGCCTCTAAGCCTCTCACCACCTTTCTTGCTCTTCTCTGCACTCTTTCCACATCCTCAGTCTCTGTCTTGCATTGTGTTGATCAAAACTGGACAGTACTCCAAGTGTTGAAGAGCACTTGGCCTAGAACAGAATGCTGAATTATTCTCCTCATTCCTCCTTCCCCTGTAGAAATAGATCCATTAAGGACTAGGAGTTGAAGAGAATTGTTCAACCAATTGCAAAACCATCTGGTAGTGGGTCTGTCCTTGTGACATTGTTCATTTTATTAAGTAGGAATTTGTGGTCAACATTAAGTAAGTGCCTTACTTAAAATTTAAGTACAATATATTATACCCATAGCATTCCCAATTATCATAGTACTGTAGTATGTTTCCTGGGCATCTTGGCTATTGGTTTGGCATTTTATCTATAGCTTCTGTCTGATGGGTTGGCCTGTCCCAGTATCATCGTTTCTTTTCTCCTTAGTATTAACTCAGATGCTTTCAGAAGGATTTTTACCTTGATGTCATAAATTTCCACATAGATATAGTAATTCTTTATGAATAATGTGACTTCCCTCTTCCCTTTTGTTGTGTCTGCTTCTTTTGAACAAATCATAACCTTCCATTCCTAAGTCCCATCCCACCAAGAGTAAGTAATACTAGCAATGTCATATTTGCCCCCCGCTCTGTACTAGGATTTTAATTTCTCTCTGTTTGTTCCCATGCTCTGCACACTGCTGTACAGGCATCTGAGCCCTTTAGTATTGCCATGTATAGTCTGCCACAGAAGAAAAGTCCAGGATCAAATCTTCGACTTCTTCCACAAAATTATGTCTTCTTTATATTTTATAACTTTCTCTGCTTCTAAAATCCACATTTTTGAAAGCATTAGGATTACCATGTCAAGGGCAAAATGAAAAATCTGAAGCCTTAGGTTTGATTGCAAGTAGGATCAAGCAGAAAAAACAAAGTTAAGCAGAATACCAGTCATTATTGCTAAAATAGCAATAATGTTGCTATTTTAATGTTGCTGTTGTGTTTGATAATTCAAGAATTCTCACAAGCCATAAAATCTGCATAACTCCCTTAAAATGGGATGAGAAAAACCAAACTTTGCATGGAGTGCATTGGTGGAACATGCTTAACCAGACAGATTCAAAAGAAAGAGCTATGCTGATTTCTTTTTTCAGTTTTATAATTTTCTTTTATTTTTGTTCATTCCCTAACAGAAACATGATGCCTTTGCAAAGGTAAGTGTACAAGTTGTGTCCATAAAACAATATTATGAATAGGAACTTCTGGAAACCATACGCAGCTGCAGGTTTTGAATCACTGCCAACGGTGCATTCTGTTTAGAAGAAGACCCCTTCTGATGCAGTGAGACTTCTTTCTCAGAAAATAAATTATGGGCTGAGTTGCAGTGTCATAGAAATCTATCCAGTCCACCTTAATTTTGTATGGATTTGTCTTCAGAAGTATTAACGAAGGGATAGCGTACAAAATATGCAGAAATTGAATTATTTTCCCAATTGCAAAATCTTTAGAAAAGGATGTGCAATTCACATATCCAGAAGGCGACCCACAAGTGCATGATATCAGATTAGACAGCCTTCCTTCGAGAAATATTATAAAAAGAGGAGCAGAAAAAATGTTTTTAGTGGAATTATTTAATGAGGCTGATTAAACATGATGGTCCTCCTTTTAAATATAACTTTGCCCTACAGCTCCAAGATATCCTTGTAGAAGAACAGAAACCATTATGAAATCTTCACTTATATTTTCTTTTTCTTTTAGTGCTATAAAATGAGCTGCCTTGAAATTCAAGGTCCACGTGGTCCAAAGGGATTTCAAGGACAAAAGGTAAAGATATAAGATATAAGTGACAATAAATATGTAAGAAGAAAGAACAAATTGTGTATTATACCTCCTAAGGATTTCAACAGAAACCCTACATTAATGGCTTAAAAATACCAAAAATACAATTTCAAGAGTGTGACTATCATGCAACAATGGGTTGTAACTTTGGAGAAATGAAGTGAGGAAATGGTGTAATGCTTCAGTCTATACAATAATCACAATTCATTAATAATTCAGCACAGTCACTTATCTTTAGACTATGTACATACAGATTAACGTGAATTCTGTCTCCTAAAAATTGCAGGGAAAAATACATTTGGGTTTTTTTAATATACATTCCCTTAACATCAGCATTTTTATGAATCTGATATATAACACAAAGATGTACAATTCTGTGTAAACTTTTCCTGATTATATTTCATTTAATACTACTACTTCTGATATTAATTTGTGCTTTTTGGGTTGTAGAGAAAGAGGATTAGTAGACAAATTTGTATAATAATCATTCTTCTAATATACAACTTTCTGTAATACGGTATATGTTGTTCCATAAGTTTTATATGAAATTCTTGAGCCAAGTATAATAGACTCATGCCACAATTGATGAGTCAACTTTTGCTGTGATTGTACCAGATTTTTACATTCATAATTTAGACAGTTGTATAACTGAGAATTGCAATCTATTCCCTATAAATCTGCCTCCTCTACAGCTGCATAGTTCTCTAGTATTTGCTGTATTTAGAATATAAGCAGTTCATTGGCAATTCAGTTTCTTATGTATTTGCAAAGTAAAGAAGCAAAAGTAAATCTCTTAGCCCTAGCCTAGAATCCTATATTCTCTTTTCTGGAACAAGTGACCTTCAACTTTGCTTCCAAAGGCTGGCATCTTGTCTTATCAATCTTCTTTGGCATTTTTTAAAGAAAAAATTAGAAATGTTCTTGAAGGATCAATCTGCTGAGACATTTCAAGAAATTTAGGAAATTGGCAGGGACTTCCGGTTGGCACCGCAGGCTTCATAGACGGTCTCCTTAGACCACCAGCCCCGAGACTTCGTAAAAGCCGCTTTGACAGCGCAAATCTGCTGTCTGGCGGCTGAAAAACCTCCCCTTCAGGAGAAGAAGGAGAGGAGAGCCGGTGGGTGAGAGTAGAGCTCCCCAAAAGTCCTCTGGAATAATTCCAGAGGCTTGGAGGGTGAGAGCTCCCCAGCCAGCCCGCCAAGAAGCTCCGAATCCGGGACAATTCTGTGCAAACAGAGCTAGAAGCCGCGACCAATCCTGCTGTCAAAAGTGAGTTTGATTGATTACAAGCTGTAAAGTAACAAAGCTTAACTCCGGACTTACATTGTTTCAAATTGAATTCCTTTGAGCTGGAGGCTGAAGATGGCGCCTTTGTTATGAGTGTGAGAGTGAAAGTCAGTAGCAAAAGTGCTTATTGAGAACTTTCTGTGAGAGTGGATTAAAGCTGCTGGAATTGAGAGCTTGTGGAGAAAAGACTATTTTGCCTGATAAATTAGAGACTATAAATTACAAACTTTTTAAAATTGTTCAAGGGACTCTGTGGCTTTGAAAGGAAAAAAGATCTTTTTTAAAAAAATGGCTTCTAAACAAGTTAAGCCAGGAGTTGTTAAAGGAGAGGTTCTCCAGTTGTGTCAGTGGTGACACAGAAAGCACAACTTCCGGCTGATTCACAGAGTCAGGAGGCTGCTCTTAATGATTTAAAAGAATGTATGAAAGAAGCCATGAATAGTCAAGCTACAGCAATGAAAGAAACCATGAATAATCAAGCTACAGCAATGAATAACTTAACAGTACTTGTGGAAGGGAAATTAAAGAAAGTTGAGGAAGATATAAAGTCAATTAAAGAAGTGGTTGCAATAAAGCATGATGAAATAAGAGATGATATTGTTTATGCAGTATCAGGCTTGTCAAAACTTGTTATTCAGCTGGATGAGAAAGTGGAAGAAATTAATGAAGCTAATTTAAATTTGGAAAGCAAAATGGGAGATGTTATGACCAAAACAGAGAGAGTGGATGATGAATTGGTAATGTTACAATACAGATCCATGGAATTTGCCTTGAGATTGAGAGGCCTGAAAGAAAACAGCAAAGAAAATTTAAAGGATATTTGTGCTGATGCTATTGCAGAGATAGTTAAAGAAAGACCAGAAGATGTGGCAAGCCGAATTGATAAAATCTACAGGGTTAACTCCTGGCTGGCAAGACAAAGACAGCTGCCAAGAGATGTGGTGATTTATTTTACAACTAGGAGGATCAGAAATGATATCTTACAAGCTTCCTACAAGAATAAAGTTCAGGTGGCTGGGCAAGAAGTGGTGGTTTTGAAAGAGATCCCTCCAAAGATGTTGAGAAGTAGAAAGGACTTTGGCTTTTTGGTAAATGAGCTGAGAAATCAACAAGTGGCATACAGATGGGACGTTCCAACTGGTCTAATAGTGACTTATAGTGGAGAAAGATACCGGTTAAACACAGTCTGGAAGGCAAAAGATTTCTTTGTCAATGTTTTAAAGGCTGGATACCCACCCTCACTGGGGGGGGGGGGGTAGAAAGAAAATGGAGATGATACAACAAGAAAAAGATGGAAAGCAAATACAAACCTATGCTGAAGTTTCAGCTGGAGGAATCATCATGGAAGAAGATTTGGATCTTGGGGGCTTGCCCCCAACTTTGGAACCATCTAAGAAGGGAGAACCGAAATTTCAACGACTGACCCGATCAACTTATAAACTTCAAGAACAGCAGTTAAAAATGCAACAATCTCAAGATCTATCTCAAGAAGTTCAGAAAACAGAAGCAGTCCAGGGGCTAGGCCGAAGAGTAAGGTGGAGGAGGATCTTCAGCTGATGCTCATGTGGCTTCGAAAGGCTAAAGATGGCAACTAAATTTCTATCTTGGAATGTCAATGGCCTAAATTCACCACAAAAAAGAAAGAAAGTATTTCACTACTTGAAACAATTTAACAATTATGTTATTTGTCTGCAAGAAACACATATTAGGTTATTAGACCAAAAATATTTGATAAATTCAAGATTAGGTATACACTTTGTGGCATCAGCGCCAGAGAAGAAAAATGGGTTAGTTATATATGTAAAGAAAGGATTATCAGTTAACTTAATCGAGGCAGATGATCAAGGAAGATATATTGCAATTGAATTATTAACACAGACTGGAAAAACGTTTTAATTGGAATATATGCCCCTAATCAGCAACAAGACAAGTTTTATAAATTTTTACATACTAAAATAATACAATGGGATTATAAATCTTTTATATTAATGGGTGACTGGAATGGAGTAATAGACACACAGAAAGATAAAAAAAAGTTTATCAAAGATTTCAACACGTGCAAAATTACCTAAATCTTTTTTTAATATGATGGAAGACATAGAACTGAGAGATATTTGGAGAGAACGCAACGTGGAGGAAAGAGATTTCACTTTTTTTTCTGATAGACATCAATCCTTCTCCAGGATTGATTTTATACTAACCACAAATGATTTTATTTCTAGAGTGAAGAAGACGAAGATTTGTCCAAGAATTTTAACTGTCATAGTCCAGTTTGGGTGGAATTTGAACAGGAGAGGGGAGAAAGGTCTTGGAGGTTAAATGAAAATTTATTTAGATATGAAGAAAATGTGAAAGAGCTTAAAAAACAAATGAAAGAAATTTTTGCTATTAATATGAACAAGGGCACCTCTATGGAAATGATTTGGGATGCTAGTAAGGCTTATATGAGGGGTACGTTAATACATATGAATATGTATAAAGAAGTGGAAAGAGATAGAGGAAGAAATAAAAAAGAAAGAACAATTACTTATACTCAATCCAGGAGATAAGAAGGTAAAAGAAACAATAAATATATTACGAGGGCAATTTAATATGTTAATGGCTGATCAGGTGGTAACTAGCTTACAATATGCTAAACATAATACATTTTGTAATGCCAATAAACCAGGTAAGTGGTTGGCCTACATGCTGAGGAAAAAACAGAAATCACGAGTCATTGGTAAAATAGAATTCAGAGGTAAGGAAGTTTACCAACAGAATATGATCAAAAAGGCTTTTTTAGAATTTTATACAAGTTATATGCTAGTGACTCAATACAAGGTACAGAAAAAATAGATACTTAAAGGAAGGGAATATTTCTGAATTAACGTTGGAACAGAGGGAAGGATTGAATCAACCAATAACCTCTGAGGAGATCATTGCTGCAATTAAGCAGTTAAAAACAGGGAAAGCTCCGGGAACAGATGGTTTAACAGTTGTTTATTATAAGAATTTACAGTTTGAAATGGTAGAACCGCTTAGAGTTTTATTTTGTAAAATTCAATTAGGGGGAGGAGTTCCACCCTCTTGGAGAACAGCTTTTGTTTCACTGATTCCGAAGGAAGATCAAAATTGTACCAAACCTGAAAATTTTAGGCCAATTTCACTTTTGAACACTGATTATAAAGTTTTTGCTAAGATATTAGCGAACAGATTAATGCCAGTTATGCAACAAACAATTCATAATGATCAATCAGGTTTTATAAAAGGGAGGCAAATGAAATATATTGTTAGACAAATTATAAATTTATTGGAATATTTGGAAAAAAACAACCAGGTCCCTGCAGCGTTCATATTTTTGGATGCAGAGAAAGCATTTGATCGATTGAATTGGCAATTTTTGTTTAAGATAATAGAAAAAATGCATTTTGGAGAGTATTTTATACACTCAATTAGAGCAATATATCAGGAAGAAACAGCACAAATAATAGTTAATGGAGGCCTAACAGAAGTTTTTAAAATTGAGAAAGATACAAGGCAGGGTTGTCCCTTGTTGCCATTGTTGTTTATTTTAACTTTAAAAGTTTTGTTGAATAAGTTACGTGACTCTGATAAAATAAAAGGAATTGTAATCAGACAGCAGGATTATAGATTAAGAGCATTTGCAGATGACCTGGTTGTTACTTTATCTCAACCTATAGAAGTGGCTCTATATACGTTGGATATAATAGGTCACTACGGTAAGGTATCTGGATTTAAAGTAAATCAACATAAGACAAAGATGATAATTAAAAATATGTCCATATCTCAAAGAGAAGATTTAGGGAGAAGAACGGGGTTTGAAATAGTTAAAAAGGTTAAGTATTTAGGAGTATATATTGCAGCCTCAAATACGAAATTGTTTAAAAACAATTATAAAGTTCTTTGGCAAAAAGTACAGAAAGAAATGGAAAATTGGAAAAAGCTACAACTATCATTACTGGGAAGGATAGCAGCAATAAAAATGAATGTATTACCTAGGTTTTTATTTTTGTTTCAAATAATACCAGTGCTTAAGAAAGACAGAAATTTGATGGAATGGCAGAAAGGGGTTAATACTTTTATCTGGGGTGGGAAGAAACCAAGAGTGAAACTGAAAATTATACAGGATGTACGTGAGAGAGGAGGTCTTAAAATGCCTAATTTTAAGTTTGTATTATGAAGTAGCTGTTTTATCACAAATTAGCGATTGGTTTAACTTAACTGAAGAAAGAATGTTAAACATAGAAGGCTATGATTTGTTATATGGATGGCATGCTTATTTGTTATATGAAAAAAAAATGGATAAAGTGTTTAAGGGTCATATACTTAGAAATGGGTTGTTGAGGGTTTGGAAAAAGTATCAATATAAACTAAATTATAAGATACCCATATGGGCAAACCCAGACATGCAATAGAAAATATAAGTATAGAGCAAAAAACAGAGGTGATTACTTATAAAGAGCTTCTTCTTTTGGAAAGGGGTAAGCTGCAGTTGAAATGTCTAGATGTATTAAAAGAAGAAGGGATAATTTATACTTGGTTTCAGTACGGTCAGCTTCAAGTTAGATGAAGGGAAGATCAAAAAATTGGTGTTATGCAAAATGAGGAAAATCTGGTGAAACAAGAGTAGAGATCAAAGTCAGATGCATATTAAAAGGTTGTATAATGCTTTATTGGAAATAGATTCAGAAACAGAATTGGTTAAGGATTGTATGATAAAATGGGCACAAAACTTTCAGGAACCAGTGATGATGGAAACATGGGAAAAGATTTGGGTAAGAAATGTTAAATTTACGCAAGCACAAAATTTGAGAGAGAATTTTTATAAAATGTTTTATAGATGGCATTTAGATCCTAAGAAATTATCATGTATGTATTCGAATTTGCAAGCTAAATGTTGGAGATGTGAATGTGATGATGCAACCTATTATCATATATGGTGGACTTGTAAGAAAATCAAGGCATTTTGGATAAAAATTTGGTGGGTGATGCAGAACATTCTTAAAAAAAGGTTGAAATTTACTCCTCAATTGTTTTTACTGGGTATAACGACGGATTGTACAGTAGTAGAGACTAAATTGATTTTGAACTTAATATCAGCAGCTAGGCTGTTGGTAGCGCAATACTGGAAGAAGGACTTTTTGCCTACTATTGAAGAGTGGATACTGAAAGTAACGAACTTAGCAGAAATGGCGAAAATCTCAGCATATTTGAAGGACTTTACACAAGAAAGATACGTATCGGAATGGAGAAGATGGATTGATTATATTCAAAATAAGTATCAGACAAGAAAATACCAAATAGCTTATGAATGAACATTAAGTATTAGAAGTAGTATGTTATCTATAGTGGAGTTAAGGTTTCAGGGGGGGATTTAGTATAAGGTGACCAGATTTTAACATTGGTAAAGAGGGACATTGTGGGCGTGGCTTATTTTGTGGGCGTGGCTAGCTGGTCATGTGACCGGGTGGGCGTGGCTATGTGTATAGGGTAAGGTGAACAGATTTTAACATTGGTAAGAAGGACACCATTGTGGGCGTGGCTTATTGTGTGGGTGTGGCTTGGAGGCCATGTGACTGGGTGGGCATGGCTACCTGGTCATGTGACCGGGTGGCCATGGCTATGTGTATAGGGACTACTCAGAGGGCTGAAAAGTCATTTCTGACAGGTCCTCACACTTTTGACTGGTCCTCACACTTATGACCATCCTCACATTTATGCCCATGCAGCATTCTTAACAACCATGTCACTCATTTCACAACTGCTTCTCTTCACCATGGTGACAAGATAGGGCAAAAATGTAAAATGTGAGGACAGTCGTAAGTTCGAGGACTGGTCAAAAGTGCGAGGACCAGTCAAAAATAACTTTTTCAGCCCTCCGAGTAGTCCATATGCACAAAAGGACTAACCAGAGGGCTGAAAAAAGTCATTTCTGACAGGTCCTCACACTTTTGACTGGTCCTCACACTTATGACCATCCTCACATTTATGCCCATGCAGCATTCTTAACAACCATGTCACTCATTTCACAACTGCTTCTCTTCACCATGATGACAAGATAGGGCAAAAATGTAAAATGTGAGGACAGTCGTAAGTGCGAGGACTGGTCAAAAGTGCGAGGACCAGTCAAAAATAACTTTTTCAGCCCTCTGAGTAGTCCATATGCACAAAAGGACTAACCAGAGGGCTGAAAAAAGTCATTTCTGACAGGTCCTCGCACTTTTGACTGGTCCTCACACTTATGACCATCCTCACATTTATGCCCATGCAGCATTCTTAACAACCATGTCACTCATTTCACAACTGCTTCTCTTCACCATGATGACAAGATAGGGCAAAAATGTAAAATGTGAGGACAGTCGTAAGTTCGAGGACTGGTCAAAAGTGTGAGGACCAGTCAAAAATAACTTTTTCAGCCCTCTGAGTAGTCCATATGCATTAAAGGATACAGCAATAGAGAGGGATGAAGGAAGGGAAATTAGAGTAGGAGTGAGGGTAAGAGAGGGAGGAAGAGAGGAGGAGAAGGAGAAAGGAAGAGGAAGTAGGGAGGAGAAAAAGAGGGTGGGGGAAGAGAAAGTAAGAAGGAAAGAAAAGAGAGAGGTGGTAGGTTTGAGGAGAAAGACTGCTGTACAATAAAAAAGATGAAAGGGAAGAAAGCCAACCCCAAGCAAATATAAAGATATTAAGATAAAGAATGAATTGTTAAACTTTAAAGAATAAAAGAGAACAAATATGAATAAATAGCAATAATTAGAAACACACATACAAACATACAATGTATTTTCTTTGAACAGAATATTTGGCTGGTTCACAAATTTAAACAGCGTTTAGTCATTTCAATTAAATTTACAATTTCTATATTTCCTTTTTGCCATATTTATTCCTCATCTATTTTTTAAAAAAACCAATATTACCCTTCATCCTCATCTCTAATCTTAATCAAATTCAATTTTTCCCTTCTATTCTATATTATACCCCTTCCCATTGTCATCTATTTTTATATCCATCCTCACATTGGTTAATTATGTAATTATGTAATACAGTTGTTTAATACAAATTCAACATTTTAATATAAATCAATTAGTTATATAACTATCTTTTTTGTATATTAATCAATATGAACATGAATATTCCAATTATTTCCATGCAATCCAATTTCTTACAAATCAATTAATTATATTTACCAATAATAATAAACCAAATAATTTCCCCCATATATTCCTCCAAACCACAACTTAATTGCTGGGTCGCCCGCCCCTCGCCCTGCCCCGCCTCCCATCCGCGCGGCATTAGCCTACCCTAGCCCAGGGCTGGGCAATTGTGGCTCTTTTACAACCTGTGGACTTCAACTCCCGTCGAGCCCATTCTGGGGAATTGTGGAGAATTCTGGGAGTTGAAGTCCACAAGTCTTAAAGCTGCCAAGGTGGGAGACATCAAGCATGAGGCTGGCCAAGTATCCTCTTTGAGAGACAACAGTTGAACATCAGGAGAGCTGTAAGAGGGCAGGGCTACATTTGGAAATTTTCGCATTTTTGCAGGTGGTGCATTACAATCTGGTGTCTGCAATGGAGAGCAAAATCCGGCTTCTTCTCTCCGCTGTAAGGGCGGCATCAGGATTCCACCTTGGTATATTTGCAGCGCAAGGCAGCCCTCCTCTCCTGTCGCTTGGGACTCGGAGCGGTAAACAGCGTCTGGTTCGGGGAGCAGCCGGATTTTGCTCTCTATTGCTCTCTCGGCCCCCTGCAAGCTCTCGTCTCTCGAGGAGGGCTCCCTGAAGTGGTGCGGGAAACTTTGGTTGGGCTTCTCGAGAGATGAGAGCTTGCAGGGGGCCGAGAGAGCAATGGAGAGCAAAATCCGGCTGCTCCCCGAACCAGACGCTGTTTACCGCTCCGAGTCCCAAGCGACAGGAGAGGAGGGCTGCCTTGCGCTGCAAATATACCAAGGTTTTTTTTTTTAACACTGATCAGCTGTAGGTTGGCCCTTTGAAGCCCCGCGGCAAGAGTTCAAACAGTTTTTTTTCCCTCTAGCCATCAGCAGGGACTCGGGAGGCAGAATGAAAAATCGGGACTTTTTTAAAACGCCGCGGGACGCGGGACAAATTGCTCAAAAGCGGGACTGTCCCGCCAAAAGCGGGACGTCTGGTCACCTTAATTTAGTAGTCTGAGGATAGATAGGTTCATTTAGCTTATGATTGTTAACTGAAATACCTTGTATTTTGCTCTGGGAAGTCTGGGGGGGAGGGGGGGATGAGGGGAGGGAAAGGGTGGGGGGAATATTGGGGGGGAAATCCTTTTTCTGTAAAACTTTTCAATAAAAAAAAAAGAAATTTAGGAAATTGGCCAAGAAACTTTGGACTTACTCATAAAACAGCAGTGAGCACATGGAACCTTAGCAATTATGGTTCCTTTTTTTAAAAAAACAACAACATTTATATATTTTCTCTTTGTATACAATAAGTGCTTAGTGAACAGCGTACTGTCTGAGTCAGGTTTTTTACATAACAATATTAAACTCCTAGTTTCTACCTCTATTATCTAACCAGGTACTTTGGCAATTATGATTCCTTGATAGCAGCAACCAGGTTCAGTAATCTCCTGTTTTCAGGGTTGATCCCTTGAGGGAGCAGCAATCATTGCTATCAGTATCTTAGCCTTTAGATTTGGATGGGATTTCTTCCAGATTTGTAGGTTGGACAAGAAGCATGACATTGAATTTCATTTCATTTTCATTTCATTTTATTAGATTTATATACCGCCCTACTCCCGAAGGACTCAGGGCTGTGAACAGCCAAAGAGATAAAACACACAGACTACAAAATTTAAAAGACAATATAAAAACCCATTAAATAATTTGGCCCGAAACAGATTAAAACATCCCCAATGTTTTAAGACAAATTTAAAAATTTACAATTAAAAAGGGAAGTTAGGCCAGGCCAGTCTATTGAAATAAAAAGGTCTTGAGGACACGGCAGAAGGTGCGTAAATCCGGGATCCTCCGTATCACCGGGGGGAGCTCATTCCAGATAGCAGGTGCCCCCACAAAGAAGACTCTTCCCCTGGGGGCCGCCAGTCGACACTGTTTGGCCGACGGCACCCTGAGGAGCCCCTCTCTATGAGAGCGTACTGGCCAGTGAGAGGCTACTGGTGGCAGCAGGCAGTCCCGTAAGTACCCAGGTCCTAAGCCATGGAGTGCTCTAAAGGTGGTAACCAAAACCTTGAAGTGCACCCAGAAGACCACCGGGAGCCAGTGCAGCTCGCGCAGGAGAGGTGTTACATGGGAACGCCACGTCGCTCCCATAACCACCCGCGCGGCCGCACTCTGCACCAGTTGGAGCCTCCGGGTGCTCCTCAAGGGGAGCCCCATGTAGAGAGCATTACAGTAGTCCAGGCGGGAAGTGACGAGGGCATGAGTGACCGTGTTTAAGGAGTCCCAATCCAGAAAGGGACGCAACTGGCGAATCAGGCAAACCTGATAGAAAGTCCTCCCGGCCACGGCCGTCAAATGCTGTTCTAAAGACAGCCGTGAATCCAGGAGGACATCCAAGTTGTGAGCCCTCTCCGTGGGGGCCAACGACTCGACCCCAATAGTCAGTGATGGCACCAACTGACTATATCGGGACGCCAGAAACCACAGCCACTCGGTCTTGGATGGGTTGAGCCTGAGTCTGTTTCTCCCCATCCAGATCCGCACGGCCTCCAGGCACCGGGACATCACTTCAAGGGCATCAATGGGGTGGTCCGGGGTGGAGATGTACAGCTGAGTGTCATCAGCGTACTTCACCCCGAAACCACGGATGATCTCACCCAGCGGCTTCACATAAATGTTGAACAGAAGGGGCGAGAGGACCGACCCCTGTGGCACCCCACATATAAGGCACCTCGGGGTTGACCTCTGCCCCCCTGCCAACACAGACTGCGACCGGTCAGAGTGAAAGGAGGAGAACCACCACAACACAGTGCCCCCCACCCCCACTCTTCCAACCGGTGCAGCATGATACCATGGTCGATGGTATCAAAAGCTGCTGAGAGATCTAATAGGACCAGGACAGAGGAGCAATCCCTGTCCCGAGCCCTCCAGAGATCATCAACCAACGCGACCAATGCTGTTTCCGTGCTATACCCAGGCCTGAAGACCGACTGGAACGGATCCAGATAAACAGAATAGTCTCTGAAGATACAATATGAAAAGCCTGAGCCAACAAGTCACATGAAATGATGTGTGAGCATAGGAGTTGATTCAGCTTTTTGTTTTATGGGAAATCTCTGAACTAATTATTTTCTTTTTTAACTTTTAGGGTGCGAAAGGGAACATGGGACTTCCAGGCTTTCTTGGGCAAAAAGGACGACAAGTAAGTAACTGGAAAAAGGGAGAATTCTAATAAGTACTATACAATTTCTGTTTCTTTGAATATGGAGTACACAAGATCATATTGAATAAGACTCTCACCTACACACCAGTTTTAGGATGGCATTTAATTCTAAAATTAGATACTCAATCAGTATCTGAATTCCTTTGACAATGTTTAGTCAGTATATTATTTTGGTTGTAGGATTTTCAACTTGCTTTAATGAGAATTTATTTATTTATATAATCTGTGTATATTCATTTATCATGCTGCTCTAATCCTCTAATTCATAAAGAAAATCAAAAGGTTCCATTTAATTTTTCTTTTAGATCATGATACAGATTCTCTCTCTCCTTTTTTTCCTTTAATAATAGAAGTTTAAGTGGAATGCATCAGATTTCTAAATACAGTTTATATCCTCATTAGGGGTCAAAGAATTGAAGCCCATTTTAGCCATGCTGGGGAGGGCACTTTCCAGATTAGGATTCCCCACACTTAAATATGCACTTTAAATAAGATTCATATCATTGTTGTTGAAGATCTTGCTGGGGATGTTCTATGCTGAGAGTGGCTGACAGGGTAGAGAGAAGATCCTCAACCCTGTGTCATCCATCCTCTTGGCTTTTAGTCTCTGTTTAATCTTTGTTGATTTTCATTTTTTTATATTTTCTGCTTATCATTTTGTAAGCCTCCCAGAATCACTTAATGAGGGATTTTAACTGTCAGGCCAAATTGTTTAATTCATTTTTAAATTGTTTTTATATTTTGTATTTGATGTTTTTTACTTCTGGCTGTTTACCGCCCTGAGTCCTTCGGGAGAAGGGCAGTATATAAATTTAAATATCAAATTAAATTAAATTAAATTAAACAGTGAGATAGGCATGTTATTATATTGATGGCAGCCTATAGTCTGTATGCTCTAACAGAACATTTCCATTCAATGCAAAAACATCCTTGTCCTATATGGGGCAATGTTAGTATTGATATTGAAGATGTGTGTGTCTTTATTTATATATTATGTGTGCATGTAGAAGGCAACTGGAATCTAAAGAAATGTGTGGTCCATCCTCCACTCGTTCATTAGCTTTCCATCCACATCTCCTTCTGTTAGGATCAGAATGAAGAACAGGCTTGACCCAGATGTTATGCTGTAACATGGTGTGACTTTCAGTGAATAAGCCTCAGTCTCGCACACTTTATCATACATTGGTTGATAATTCTGGCAATCAGAACTTGTGAGTGGAAAGGGAAAATGAGGAGAAAGAGTACATTTGACTCTCCAACTTGCTAATGTACCTCAGCACAGTTTAACAATACACCAGAGCCAAGCTTTTTTATAATGTGTGAAAGCAGTTTGTATAGTTTGTTCTTGCTGCTTGCTTTCATTCCACACTGACCTCTAATAAACAAAACATTTGATGTAGTGTATGCAATGATAGGGCAAAATAAATATATTCATCACTGCTTATAAAAAATATAACACAATTCTTTCAACTCTTTTAAAATATTTGTATTCCAGTCATATATGTTTATTCAGTCTGGAAGGAGAAACAATCACTAATATATTACTATTCCAAATGTTATAGGTTAATCATATTAAATTCACAAGTAAATGTATATAGGATTGCAACCATAATGTAAATTGATAAAATTGGTACAATTAATAATATTGCATAATGCAACTATTACCTTGTTCAAATTAATGTAAGTAATATGCATTATTGCCTGCCTAAGGTAAATGAACATATTATGCAGATTATGTCAACTAATAATGGCATTTTCTTTTTACATATAGGGTGATCCAGGAATTGAAGGTCCAATTGGACACCCTGGGCCTAAGGTAAATAATTTTAGGTCTCACTTGTTCTTGTGCTTAGAATTTGACCAAATAAGAGAGAGGTGGGGGAGGGAGGGAGGGAGGGAGATATCTTTGTAGTAACCAGTAATCATTAAAGCTGCAGAAACCAAATTTATTTTGATTCTCAAAATAGGACAGATAATTAACTCAAGTAAATGGTTATTGGGCTGATGAGATATCCATTCCTTTATCCTGTTCAATATCTAAAAATTCCTGAATTAGGAACAATTAGTTTATCTTAGGTTTTATAGACTGAGAAGAAAAAGGTGTGGTACTCCCCTCCCAATCACATTGATGAAAGACATGAACTATGTCCCAAAACAAGAAATACTGGACGATAGAAAGAAAATGAAAAGTTGTGTGAATTCCATAGAGAAACTAGAAGAGATTTTCTGAGCACTGAAACAAAAATGGAAATGTGAAAACCTGGTGGAAGTCAGGTGGGAATTGCTTACAAAGCATGACTGTTTCACAGTAACTGATAGCCTGCAGAAGCAACCTTAAGTGTATATTCTAAGTCAGGGACCAAACAGGAGGACAAGACATAGGAGAAGATAGATTGAGGCAAGTTGAGAGACCATAAATTCCAAACTAATCATTTACTTAAATTTATTTGTTTAAATCAGCTAATTAACAAATCTAAGTCAATCCACTCTAGTCAGAATAGCATATCAGAACTAAACTATACTATATCCACAAACACTAACTGAAAGTACTTTTTGTTTCTTTTCCAGGGTATTCCTGGTCTAAAAGGAGAAAAGGTAAGGTAGTTTTACACATTCAGAAAACTTTGGGAAGTGTGCTTTATAATTAGAATGCTTTATTTCGTATAATTCTGCATTTCAAGGAGAGCCCTGAGCAACGGGTTCCCTGCCACCTTTCCTGGAGATAGAGGCAAAAGGTCTTCACCTGCATGCAGAACCTGCAATCCTGAGTTGGGCTGAACCTGAAACAAGCTCCTGGAATGCAGGAGAACCTCTGCCACTAGGACAGAGCAATGCTTTGGATTAGGAAGCAGAAATATATTCTCTAGCACAACTCTTTCAATCCAAAGCAGCTTTTTCCGGGTTGGGCTGTTACTGGTTTGCACTATGGAGCTCCTAGGAAAAGAGGTAGCTACTGAAGGAGTGGCAAAGAGGTGCTTTGACGATCCCCCCATATGCCTGAAGTACTTTTGGTTTTCATGTTGGAAGCACTGTTCAGTCCTAATCACCAAATAAGCAGTGGTCCTGTGCTTTACTGAAATGCTCTTAAACTGCAGTTGTGTTTTGATTTTAATATTGTCTGGCTAATTGCTGGGATGTTATTTATGTTATCATTTGTGACTTTCTTATTGTGAACCACCTTGGTAAAACTTCTATCCCTAAAAAAAATCTTTTTCACCCAACTGGCCAGGCAGGGCTTAACATTGCAACTGAAAAGGAGTGGGGAAAATCTTCCATGTCATTTATTCTAGGGTAATATTTAGTGACACAGAATTATTTCACTCTGTCCCAAATAATTTCTTAACTAGCTGCCTCACTGTTGTGGCTGTTTTTAAAGGAAGCAGGGCTTGACTCATGTTGTTTTCTTATATCCTTTGTAGGGAGAGTTTGGAGCAGATGGACGAAAGGTAAGATTTGACAGAGGAACATAAGACATTATTTCACTATTGGTTTTATGGAAAAAGCTCTCTCTAATGCTTTTGGTCTTTGATTTCAGGGAGCTAGTGGTACTGTTGGAAGAAATGGCACTGATGGACAGAAGGTAATGTTGTTTTTAGCAATATAATGTCAGTCTTTCATTTACATTGATAAAATGCATTTTAAAGGAGAATGAGCTTCCTAAATATAAGCTTTAATTAGCAATTTAAAATAGGAGAGTGGCCCAGATAGATCATTAGTTTTCCCTTTCATTTTGTAACTGAATATCCATTGCTTGTTGGCAAGTTCTTCTGTCTCATTCCTGAGGTACTCAAATATCCACGCCCTCATTTCATTTAATTTAATTGGAAGAAAATAACTATTTAATTTATAGAAACAGTCATTTGTTCTGTCTGAAAATTTGCCAACACCATGTTGTGTATTGATTCTGAATAGTTGAGATGCATCCAAAATTAGTGGAGCCCCTATGAGTTATCACCTTATCACCCACAACTTTTTTAGACTTGGGTTACTGGTCTTCTCTTGGCATATGGCCTATAATCATTTGCTGCTACTGTAAATCAAAGTAGGGCAATTCATGGAAAACAGGCCTCAGGCAACTTCCCAGCCTTACTTTTTGCAGCTTAACAGGATAACGCTATTAACATTCAGTGGAAAAATAACAAGTTCTATTACAATGACTTTAACCGCTTAAAATGAATTAAGATTTAACATAGATGTTTTACACGTACGTAACCCCTGGGAGGATGAAAAAAATAGAAATGCTGATATAAGGTCTCCTGCCGTGCGCAGAGGGTTGGACTAGAAGACCTGAAAGGCCCTTTTCCAGCCCTATGATTCTATTCTATTTTATCCATTCTGAAATGCAGCTCATTCCTCCTGGTTCAATCTCTCCCCAGTTCATTCACTAAAGAGGCCCTGAATTGCTGGTGGAGGGAGCTGAAGAAGGAATTTAAGTACCTTTGTGATTCTTCCACCTCACCCCTGTTTAATGTTGCTTACAATCCCTCCTTTTATATCTAATGCTTTCAGGGCAAGATGGGGCGGATTGGACCTCCTGGCTGTAAAGGTGACCCAGGCGAAAGGGTAGGAGTGCTTTCTCTACTATGTCAACTCTTTTTTCATATTCTTATAAAATTTATGCAAAGGAGATTATTATATTCAAAGTGTCTTTGGAATTTTATGGATGATTAAAAAATACTAGTTGTTTTTTTAGAAAAACATACCTTGAAAATAAATTACACAAATGTCATTGGTTTGTTTAGCAATAAAATAAATGAAAACCTGAAACAAGAAGGTGACTTTAATTTACAAATTCTGTACAGCTCTTCAAGGTGAATAATAAAGTACAGTGATACAAAATGTTCTGAAAGAGCACTTTCAGAGTGTGCAAACAAATAGTCAATGAATTAATAGCAGAAAGCGGGAAAAAGACTGACCAATAGAAATCCTTTAGGAAAAATGAATGTTTAATACACCATGGATATATAGTTAGGTCATGCTTCTTTTCAGTTGCCTGTAATCATTCAATCATAATACTGTAACATCCACCAACAATCACATCTCTATACAACACAATCAGTAATATTAGTCAAACTGCTTGTACCATAGCAGTGCAAATTCAAGTATGTATCCATGAGTGAGATACGACTTGTCTTCTCTTTTTAGAGGCAATGTGCACAACTTACTTGGTTTTTACATGATTTGATAATATTTTTCTACCTTTTGCTTTAGTATTAGCTGACTGGGATATGTTTAGGAGGATGCAGATTATAAATGCAGTAAAAATAACACAACAATAAGTATTACATATCTACAGTCACAGAACACTTTCCTGTTGTTTACATTCTACTTTTCTAAATGAAATGGCTTCTGACTATATCCTCCTCCACTCCCACTCTTTCTTTTAGGGTTCCGATGGCTACCCAGGAAACCCTGGTGATCAAGGACCACCGGGAGAGGAAGGAATAAAGGTCTGTACTATTCCATACTGGCAGAGACTAAAGGCAGCATGACATAGTCAGGAAGAGTAAATTCAAACAAAAGCAGTACATGAATCTGGCTGATTTCTCAGTTGAGAAACTTTCTCAAGATATTTAGTTTAGAAAAAGGATAGTAAAAGAAAATGAACATGGTAGAGATTTGTTTAAAAAAATATTTTTTAAAAAAACTTTGGGTTACAAAGTAGGAAAACAAAAGGAAGTAGCTCTTCACTCAGGGAATCCTAGAGCTCTGCTGAGATTTGGAATGGACCTCTAAACGGTGCTTCTCAAAGTGTGGGAATACCAATGGTCTGTTTGTAGCCTCTTAAAGGAGTTCTGCCCTTTTCTTCAATTGCAGAGCACCTTCAGAGGACAAGCCTGGTGAGAAGACAGGCCTTCTCTGCATGTTTGCTTTGTTCAATTGATTTTACCTTTATAATAAAACAAATCTTATGATGAGTTTTAATTCGTAAAGAGAGCTGGAAATTCTGAAAAGTAAGGTAAGGAAAATGTTGCTATCAGTAGGAAGAGAGCTAAGAGCCATTTAGAGAACATTTTTCTTGCATGTCTCTTTCCATTTCACAGTTGTGAATTTTTCCCATGGGTAAACTGTTTAATTGGGAAGTCAAATCTTGCTTAATGTCAGGCTTGTCCTGACTTGAGCATTTAGGAAAGAAAGACCCTCAACTCAATGGTTGAAGTGAAAGGTTCACTTTTACTAAAGTCAAGTGGTTACAGTGTAAGCAAAGCTGGATCTGAATGTTCCTATGCAAAACCTGTGATTTTCCCACTTCCCTGGCCCTCCCCCCTTGACCATCCATCAGTGTCCAATAGTATTCGCTTTAGATGTTTTGGGAACGGCTTTGAAGTTTGGTAGTTCTTTGGTGGAGTTTTGCATTCTGTTTTCATGCTCCATCTTCATCAGCCAGTTCATTCTGATTGACACCTCTGGTTCTTGTCACCATGTCATTCTCGCTCTTCCTATTCCCTACTTCCTCAATCTTCTCTCCCCCGCAACCCTGCATTTTATGGCAGCATGCCAGCAAAGCAGGATATACTGAAGTTGGCAGACTTGAAAGTGAGGGATGATTTAAAAGGAGAAAAGCACACTTAATTTCTCTGCCCCAATATACATCACTGCTATTAAATTACATTTAAAATGAGTCATTTTTAATAGCTCTTCCATGACTATCAGAATGGGATGCAAATTGTTTTAGGAGGGCCTAATTTAAAGTCTGCACAACTGGAAATTGGGAAAAGCTGCTTTAGATGCTTCTTAGTAATTCTGGACGCTTAGAAAATGGGAAAAAGAAATAAAACAGGCTTCCACTAAACATCTCTAATGAGTTCCTTGAGGGTGGCATGAGCCAAGGCACAAAGAATGTTTTATTGCACAAAATTAAGTTTTCTGGTATCTGAAATGGGAGAGGAATCTTATTTCCTATTTTGTTTCTATACCTATGTATATCTCTATTAGCCTAATCCTAATTCTGCTCTATTTTTCCTTATCTCTATGGTCTTCTGTCTCTATGTTCCTCTGTTGCTAATTGCTAATTTTCTGATGGATAGGCGATAGATTGTGACTTGGAGAAAAATTGCATTGACTGATAAAATTTGGGCTCACTATAAACCACATTATTCTGATCAATTGCAAATTCTTCTTTTTGTTCTCTCTCTTTTGTAGCTTAAAAGTAAAGTTAAAAGGTTTTCCCCCACCCCTAATCTCTGACTTCCAAGATAAATAGGTTTACCTGGGAGGCCTTCTTCTGAGAAACATATCTATTCCAGAATAACACTGCCCTTGCCGCACCTCCTTACCTTTTTGGTGAATATAATTCCACTAATTTTTACAGTCCTTGTCTATTTGAGAGGATCAAGTTACAGTTGCTTCCCTTTCAGCCTAGTTTTTAGAGACAGCTTTGCCCCCTTCAAAGTACACCACTGCTCCAGCTACTTTCCTCAGAGCAGGCTAGATGGATTAGCCTTTACTGTATCAACTTTAGGTAGGAGTTAGTTATTACATCTTTGCTTCTTTCTGACCAAGTCATGCTGGAGCCTCTCTTTTACTGCTGTGTTTCACTGGCTGCTGGTCCAGGTTCCAATCAGTTGTTCCTTGCCAGTTGCCCCTTTCCTCACCATCTCTTCCCAGCTGGTGCTCCTTTGCCTGCACCTGGACCTCTGAATCTGGTCTGTCCCATGCCAGTCCTTTCTGCTCCTCTCTTTCTCTTCTCTTCCATCTAATTTTTGACTCAACTTCCCTTCTCTCCACACTTTCAATTTCCTTCTCAGCTTCCACCATACATCCTTCTGCTGGGTGTGATCATAACATAGTTTGATTGAGACTAATTTCATTCTGATTCCAGTATATGTGTTTGCATGCATGCATGCATATGTAACTAAAACAACTATAACAACTGTAACTGTAACAACTATAATTAAATTGTAACTTACATGCATTGTTTACTACATCTTGTTTCAGGGAGATCCTGGCCGGCCTGGCAGACATGGCCCACCTGGTCCCACTGGAGAACCCGGAGATTCTGTATGTAACCTTGTGACTTTTCTGAAATAATTAAATTCTTTGAACTTCAGAGCCACACGCTGACTGTAGTTCATCAGTAGCATGATTTCAAAATGCGGATATGATATATCTATCTATGTTCCTTTTATAGCAACTGTAAAAAGTTAGGAAAATAGGAACCTTGGTTAGACTGAACTAAACTTAAACTAAACTCCTCTAATAAACCCCAGACCAACTGCCTGCAATTACTGCAGGTTCGAATCTCATCAGGCTCAAGGTTGACTCAGCCTTCCATCCTTTCTAAGGTAGGTAAATTGAGGACCCAGTTGTGGGGGCAATAAGCTGACTTTGTATAAATATACAAAAGAATGAAGGCTATTGCTCAGCGCATTGTAAGCCGCCCTGAGTCTCCGGAGAAGGGCGACATAAATCAAAATTAAAAAAAAAAAACCCCAAATGTTAAGGGAAACATTCATTTATATTTATATTTGTATTTGGGGACAACTATTTATTGGAAGTATGATTGAAATGAAGTACCTAAGAGAGTATGTGCTTCCAAACTGCAAAATCCAAGGTTTTCTGCAACATTTGCACTCCCTCTAGTACAAATTTCACAATCCATGGTATTGATTGAACTCTCAAACATTGTGCTTGAAACTATCTGTAGGCAGATGGTCTGAAGGTAAGCGTTTTCCAGCAATGCTTTTCTTGGAGAGACTTTTTCTTCTAACCCACTATTTTCAGAGCTGTATTTAGCAGGACTAAAAATAAAAATAAAAAACTGGCTTAAAAAATCTAGATAGACCCCTTAAAACTTGGTTCTTCCAATCTGATGATAATTAATTAATGATTTGTATTACAAGAGACAGGAAACAATTTTGTAAAAACCTAACATTTGGAAGTGTGGTTCAGTGTGATCAAATCAGATAATCCTCTGGAACACTACCTTTTGCTGTCCAAACCTTTTCTAACAGGTTATGTTTCCATTGTTTTTCTTTTATTTTCAAAGGGACCAAAAGGATACAAAGGAGAACCTGGTCTTCCTGGTCCCAAGGGAAGTCCAGGCGCCAAAGGACTTGGGGGACCAAAAGGAGAAGCTGTAAGACCATTGATGCTTTCTAGCTTTGATTTTTTAATGCTTTTCAAAAGCAGACTGTATTACAAGTCTTAAAAGACACTCAGAAGGGTAATACTTCAGAGCTGCATGCAGTATCTAGATGCAGGTGCCAGACTTTTGGGGTTGATTTTCTTTATATAATACCTTGTGAAACAATTCATGGTATCAATCATATGAAAATTTGGAGCTTCCAATTTATTTCTTTTTATGACATTGAAATGTAATCATGTAAAAATGTACTATAGTGTCTGATCCTTAGTTTTCTGCCTTAATATTTAAATTTTAATAAAATGTCTCCTCTTGGCACATATTAGTGGATGAAATGCACAGAAAAAATAAATAGGAATTGTTTTACTTTTAAAATAAATATGTTGTCTTCTTTCTCTTTGAGAACTGATCCACCAAAAGCTATATTAAGTGCAGAAATCTTAACTTTGAAAGGTTGCTCTGGTCTGAATTTTGCTCTAGTTCTTAATAATCAAATGCTTTTATTTGGCTTTCCTTTCCTGGTAGTATCTTCATGTCTTAAAATAGAGTAGGTACTCTTGTGCAGCTGTTTAGCATTTCAGTGAAGTAACTTATATTTGGAGTTTGATTTTTAAAAAATAATTTTATTCTGTTTTGCTCAGGGTCGTCGTGGTGATCCTGGAGACATAGGAAAACCTGGAAATCAAGGATCCAAGGGGGAAAAAGTAAGTTCACCAAATATCCAAAACAACAGATATAAACCTTTTCAATGCTAGTGCTTACAAAAATCTCTTGGGAAAGGGAATGATACATGTAGATTTCTAATGGAAATGAATAAACTATAAAAAATAACCAAACGTTGTCTGAGAAAAGTTTTTCCTTGCTTTCTAAAGAGACTTGCTTGATTCCCAGTCCAGGAAGATAAAGGGAGCTATTACTTATGATGTTCTATTGCCTTTATTAATTTTCCAGGACACGTTGGTGAGTTTTATTTCTTAGCTGGAGTTCTTAACATGGTGCTTATAGACTTCAGTCAGTTTACCAGTGTATTTCTTGGCAGCTGCCTGCTTGATTTGACTTTTAAAGTTTAACAAAATAATATTGGGAAAGTGACATTCTGCAAAGCAAAGTTCCAGCCTTCAGAATTACCTGAGTTACATGAGCATTCTTTCAAAATAAAAATGGAGCATGGTGGCAGCTGGTCCACAAAACAAGAGAAGGATAGATAAGGAGAAGCCAGAGTAAGGCAAGGTTGTCCCCTATCCCCCTTATTGTTTATTTTGGCCCTAGAAGTTCTTCTCCGGAAAATTAGAACTAACGAGGAAATAAAAGGATTGAAGATCAGGAAGGAGACCTACAAGACGCAAGCATTTGCGGACGACGTAGCTCTAATCCTTGAAGACCCCATAGAATCGGGACCTAAAGTATTAGAGGAATTAAGTAAATATGGAGAGGTGGCAGGCTTTATACTGAACAAAACTAAAACCAAAGTATTGATCAAGAACACAACTGAGAGCCAGAAGAACGAGATAGAAGAAGTATTAGGATTACAGGTTGCCAAAAAAATTAAATACCTAGGAATTTGGATTACATCAAGATGTTCGACCCTGAAAGACGATAATTATACTCCCCTAATTAGAAAAATGAAACAAGACCTAGATAGCTGGAAAAAAATAAGACTATCACTTTTTGGCAAGATAGCCACAATTAAGATGAACATCCTCCCCAGAATATTATTCTTATTCCAAAATATACCGATAAATTTAGATAAAAAATTTTTTTTAGAATTAGACAAAATCATCAGAGAATTTATATGGGAGGGGAAAAAAAACCGAGATTTTCCATTAAAATTTTAAGGGGCAAAAGAGATATAGGCGGATTTGGACTCCTGGATTGGGAAACATACTACAGGGCAGCTAAGCTAGTTTGGTTAAGAGACTGGATCACCCTGGAAAATGAGAGGATTCTCACTTTAGAAGGCCATGACTTGCAAAAAGGCTGGCACGCCCACATTTGGGACACGGAGAAGAAAAGGAAGACACATTTCCATAGACATAAAATTAGAGACTCCTTGATACAAACATGGAGTCAGATTAGGCAAAAATATTACAAAAAAATCCCAAATTGGCTCTCAACGATGGAGGCCCTGACCCACCCAAATAGGTGGGAGAGGGAGAAAATGGGCAGATACAAAGATATTTTAGACGAAGGAGGGAGGCTTAAACCAAATGACACCTTACGAGAGCAAGGAATAATTTTAGATTGGTGAACCTACTCACAAGTAAAATCCAGATATCAGAGAAACAAAGAACAATACGGTTTAGAACTTGGACCAAATGGATTGGATAAAGTCCTGATGGGAACAAATAAAAAGATTCTGGCAAAACTATACAATTATTTATTAGGCGATGATAAGTTCAAAGATGTCACAAAGAACCAAATAATTGCATGGGAGAAAAATATAGGGCGCGATATAAATTTTGGGGAATGGGAGGAGGCATGGAACAGAAATCTTAAACTCACTAGAGCGGTGGCATATAAGGAAAACCATTACAAAATGTTGCATAGATGGTACCTAGCCCCGGCCAGACTAGCAAAGATATATCCCAATATACATCCCAACTGTTGGAAATGTGGCTATGGTCAAGGCACCTTCTTTCACATGTGGTGGACATGCCCGGAAGCGAAAGGATACTGGAATAAAATTAGGAGGTGGTTACAAGAAATAATTGACGAAGATATTGAATTAACACCAGAGATTTTCCTCCTGGGAATAATAAAGAAGCCATATAGTCAGCTCAAGGTTGACTCAGCCTTCCATCCTTCCGAGGTAGGTAAAATGAGGACCCGGATTGTGGGGGCAATAAGCTGACTTTGTATAAAAAAGAACACCGCTTGGGGGGGGCAAAAAGCCCAACTAAGCAGGTATATACAAAAGTATGAAGGCTATTGCTTAACGTATTGTAAGCCGCCCTGAGTCTTCGGAGAAGAGCGGCATATAAATCGAATAAATAAATAAATAAATAAATATAGAAAGGAAATGACACATTTAATGATCCACATAATTACAGCCGCTAGATTGGCATACGCACAGTACTGGAAAGAGAAAACTCAACCACCAGAAGAGCTTACAATTAAGAAAATACTCGAGTGCGCAGAGATGACTAAATTAACTTATGAATTAAATGATGAGAAGTCAGTTTACTATATGGTGTGGGAAAGGTGGTACAAGTGGTTGCATGACAAAATGGAAGAAAGATCTAAAGGTGTGTTAAATATTGGTTAAAAGTGAGTTGAAATGTCACCAAGTACTATTTATGTAAATAGTTAAAACACTGCACATCCGATACTAACTGAAAATGTTATTATACTTATGTGTTTTATGTTTCTGTTTGAATGTTTGTTTTTCCTTTTTCTCTTTTTTTTATTTCTTTTTTTGTTTTGTAAAAAACCTCAATAAAGTTTCTATAAAAAAAAAAAAAGATAAGGAGAAGCCAATGGGGGACAGGAGAAAGAGGCAGCATCTCTTTCCTTCTGGCAAATTAGCATTTTATACTTGGCCATGCCCACTGTGTTTGACAAGGCCCATTATATCTTCTGAAAGATTTAAGTACATCAATTGACTCAAATGTCTGTAAGACCTTTTTAGGCTTTTGACTTTATTTTTAAGAGCCATGGTGGCGCAGTGGTTAGAATGCAGTACTACAGGCTACTTCTGCTGACTGCCAGCTGCCAGCAGTTTGGCAGTTCGAGTCTCACTGGCTCAAAATTGACTCAGCCTTCCATCCTTCTGAGGTCGGTAAAATGAGGACCCAGATTGTTGAGGGCAATATGCTGATTCTGTAAACCACTTAGAGAGGGCTGTAAAGCATTGTGAAGCAGTATATAAGTCTAAGTGCTACTGCTATTGCTATTTTTAGTTATGTTTACCTGTTGCAATAAATAGGACAATAAACAGATTTAGAAATCAATACGAAAGTAGTGGAATATTAATCCAGGTTCCTAATGTTAACCTTACATCAAGGTTTAAATATTAAATTTATGTATGGATGTCTTGCTGGGATTTTCTCTCATACATCCAGTTATTATACATAGTAAGCTACAATAGAGTTGAACGCAATAACTAATATGAATTATTTCTTCATTCACAGGGAGATCCTGGTTCTGAGGGACAAAGGGGTCTACCAGGAGAAGTTGGAGAGAAAGGAAGAAATGTATGATAGAATATCAGTCAATGCACACACACCCCTATTTAGATTTCTTTAGCCACTACTTTAAAAGTAGATTGAAAAATGTTTCCCTATTATAGATAGATATTTATATATTATTGGTTTACATATACTGCTAGAATTGGTGAGACTGCTAAAATATCCTGGCAAAATGCCACTTTATTATGTTAAATTTAAAAAACTTTGATGCTTAATTCCTGACAGAAGAGAAGAAAGATGGTAGGGTAGGGGAAGGGGGACAAGAAGTCCATTCACAACTATCCACTATTAATTATACTACTGAATAGAGTTGATGGGAAACAGAAATCTGGAGCTTTCTCTGGATAACTTTTGTCCTCTAAAAATTGTATGGATAACTTTTAATTTTTAATTGTCTGAATACCGTTGTGTTCTAAAAATTGTCTTCTATAGATTCTTCACTTTCACCCCCAAAGTCTTGCCTCCTTGTTCATATAACTTTCTGGGACTGGGTCCTCTTTCCAACTGGGTTAATATTAATGTTTAATATTTCAATTTTGAGGCTCCATGACTCTAGGTAGCTTACAGTTAAAGAGTTAACTTTAAAATAAATTATCTTTTAACACAGTTAAAAGAAACAATATACATCATATGATTAAGGAACCTCAAAATCAAGGTGTCCTGATAGTCTTTGATAGTTGATAACACATCTTTCATAGTGTGCATTTAAGGAAATATAGTCTAAAGACTGCAACGTTATCTAATAGAAATTGTTCCTCCTTATTTGTTGTTGCAATGAAATTTTTTTGGCCATTTCTGCAGCATGAGATTCTAAATCTCTGGTGCAATGCAAAGTTTGAAATATAATGCAGCAGGAAAATTGAATTCTCATGAACAATAAATGTTTTTGTTTCCTGCTTTGCAGTAATCATTAAATTGATTTTATAAGGATTGACTGTCAGTTGCTTGTTGAATGAGTTCAGGTTTGATAGAAATAAATCTGAAATCAGTTATGGCTAAAATAAGATTGACAACATATAAGCAAAATGTTTCTGTGATATTCTAATATAGGTAGTCCTTGACTTAGAACCATTCATTTAGTGACCATTCAAAGTTACAGTGGTACTGAAAAAAGTAAATTATGATCAGTCTTCAACTTATGACCATTATAGCATCCCCATGGTCATGTGATCAAAATTTGAGCACTTGATACCTGGGTTCATGAGATCACCATTCCCAACTGGTTTCCAACATTCAAAATCAATGGGGAAAGCCAGATTCACAACCATATGTTTCACTAAATTGCAGTGATTCACTTCACATTCACTGTGGCAAAAAAAGGTTGTAAAATGGAGCACAACTCATTTGCTTAGTAACAAAAATTTGGGGCTGCATTGTGATTGTAAGGACTGTGGTTGTGAGGACTGCCTATATATAATACAATAAATAGGCTCATTTTCATCTGTTATAATTTAGGATGGCCTTACTCTCTAGGTAAGCCTCTTTATGTCTACGGTACAGACAGACAGATTATCAGAGTTGGAAGGGATCTTGTAGGTCATCTAGTCCAAACCCCTGCCCAAGCAGGAGACCCTATACCAGTGATGGCTAACCTTTTTGCTGTCGCGTGCCAAAAGTGGGGGGAGTGCAGGGGTGTCACACATGTGTGTGCCCACACCCATAATTCAATGTGCCCCGCCCCCCTGTGCATGCCCATGTGTCCCCACTGAGCTCCCCCTGCTTTTGGCATGTGATGACCCAGTGGGCCCGGTAGGCCCATTTTTTACCCTCCCCAGGCTCCAGAGGCTTTATTGGAGCCTAAGGAGGATGAAAACGGCCTTCCCCACCCACCTGGAGGCCCTCAGGAGGCTGGAAACAGACTGATTGCTGACTTCTGGTGGGACCTAGAAAGCCTCTAGAGCCTAGGGAGAACAAAAAACGGGCCTTCCCTCCCCTGGAGGCCCTCCAGAGGCTGGAAACAGCCTGTTTCCCAATTTCTGGTGGGCACGGAAGGCCAGAAAATCAGCTGGCTGATGTGCACATGCGTGCCAGAGCTGAACTAGGGCAATGGCTCACATGCCCACCGATATGGCTCCGTGTGCCACCTGTGGCACATGTGCCATAGGTTCGCCATCATGGCCCTATACCATTTCTGATAAATGGCAGTCCAATCTCTTCTTGAAAGCCTCCAGTGATGAAGCTCCCACAACTTCCAAAGGCAACTTCTGTTCCATTGGTTGATTGTTACCACTGTCAGAAAAATTCTCCTTATTTCTAGGTTGAATCTCTCCTTGTTCAGTTACCATCCATTATTCCTTGTCTGGCCTTCAGGTGCTTTAGAAGATAAATTGACCCACTCCTCTCTGTAGTAGTCCCTCAAATATTGGAACACTGCTATCATGTCTCCCCTGGTCCTTCACTTCACTAGACTAGCCATGCCCATTTCCTGCACTATATATAATGAAAACGTTCATTATATGTTTTAGCCTCCAGTCCCCTAATCATCTTGGTTGCTCTTCTTTGCACTCTTTCTAGAGTCTTAACATCTTTTTATAGTGTGGTGACCAAAACTGGATGCAGTATTGTAGGTGTGGTCTTACTAAGGTTTTGTCCATCAAAACTCCAAGATCCTCTCACAGTTACTGCTATTAAGCCTGGTTTTACCCAGTCTATATGTGTATCTGAAGTGGTATCTGAAGTGAGGGATAGCTCTGACGGTTCATCTCACATTTTGTTTCATAGGGAGATCAAGGATCACCAGGCCAGCGTGGTTCACCAGGTCCTGTGGGAGAAAAAGGCAACCCTGTAAGTTTATCTAAGCACATTTACAGGATACAGCCATTAACTTATTTCATTTACAGCCATTAGCCATTAACTATGTTGTTGCTTTCCAAGAAGCAGCAAAATAAGAAAATAATACATTTTCTTCCTCATACAAATTATTTCAATCAAGATTAAAACCCTTGTTCTTTGCTTCTTGGTATAGATTTCACTTGTCCAGTTTTCACAACATCTCTGGGAGGATCCAAAATCTTTTACTCTTCTTTTGTTATTTATTAGAATTGTCCATATAATAACCCAAGAGAATAAACAATAACAGCACTTCAAATGAAAAAAGTGTTTTTTTCAATTTTTGTTAATGTGTATTTCTCTCTCACTTTGAATTTGAGTATACGGTAATTTGATTATATTTTTTAATTATTACATAATATTATAATACGGAATGCAGTCTTCATTAGAAAAAGTGATGCAAATAGCAAGGGATTGAATAAATCAGAAAAGTTCAATGGTTAGGCCAGGAATTTTAGCATGAGATTTGACCCAGTAATATACTAAACTTCCGTCTTTAAATGGACAAAGAAGTAGTGCCTGAAAATCTAGAGTGTCTGCATCTCAATTCTGTTGCCTGTCATGGATTGGCAGAGAGCAGATGGAAGGAAAAACATGACTGGCTATATTTGAAAAAAGGTAATATAGAGAACCCCTTGTAAGTGGAGGAAAGCATGTTGATCATGCTATTCTAAATGCTACACCTGATCATTCATTTCTATATTCCATCTCTTTGTTTTCTCCCCATTTCCTGTTTGCAGGGCTCAGCTGGAGCTCCTGGGAGAGAAGGTGAAAGGGGTGACATGGGGCCTAAAGGACCCAAGGTAAGGCCTGCAGCTACCAGGAATAGACTTAGGTTTGTTTTGGTTTGCTTTATAATATTAACTTGATTTAATCAGCTAAGCCTTGTTTTAAGACTATGTTCAAGACAGAGGAGGTGTTTTTGTCATTCTCCATGTCTTTCTTGAAAATTCAGATTCATAGCATTTTTATTAAATTGTTCATTATCTTTCAGTTGGTGTTTCTTGCCAACTGAATTGGATTCTTCTATACTGCTGGTTCATTAAAGTCCTATTAAACTTAAAAAAGAAAGTCAGTTTGATATAATGATTGAGGATAGAACCAGGAGACTGTGAATTCTAGTCCTATCTTAGGCATGAAGTCATCTGGGGCAGTCACTCTCTCCTAGCCTTCGGAATGAGACACCTAGGTAGAAGGAGGCAATGGCAATAGCAAACTACTTTAAAAAAACCTTGCCAAGAAACCTGTAGGGACTTGTCCAGGCAATTGTCAGGAGTTAGCGCTGACTTAAAGGCACACATGAACCCACACACATGCGCGCACACACACACACACACACACACACACATACACAGACAAAAGGTCAGCTGATTATTTATTAATGGTGGTCATGAACAGACTTTTAAATTGTAAAAAAGTTTATATAAATATTAACTATAATTTCTAAAATATTAATGTTGATAAACATAAAGTTGGTTAGATTTTACATTTCTTATTCGAGATTATATCTAGTAAGAAAGTTGTGATTTCATTTTGAATTAAGTTTTCTGCATTGTACCATGCATATCTTTCCAGTACTTTTGATTTTTTTTGTTTTAATGTATCTACCACTTTTGGTAATTTTTTCTTCTTTTTCCGGGCATTTCAATTGTCTATTATTGTGTTTTCTTTATCGTGGAAATTATTGATGGAGTTGTATACCATGTATAAAAGATTTGGTACTAACTTTCTTTCAGATTATAAAAGAAAGCTTGGAGTAAATTTTATGGAATTGGTGATTTTATGAATGTTGCAATATAATTAAATCTAAGTAAGCTGTCCAGAGTCATTAGAGTTGATGGTATACAAATAATCGTAATATATAAATAATAAGAGCTAAGTTCAGTTGTCATACAGATTAGTAAGAAGCAAACTTCTGGAATCTTATATATGAAATGTTTGAATTGTATGTTTACTTTCTTGTTTTAATCATAGGGTGATAGGGGAAGACCTGGCTTAAGTGTTCCTGGTCCCAGGGGATCACGGGTATGTTTTTATGGTGTGGCATATTTATATTAATTCCTAATATGAAGAGGCTTCCCAGAACAAAGCAGAAGCACCATTAGAAAAGTTCATTTGTGGAACAATCAATGAGAAAGTCTCTTCTCTCTGTCTTTTATTCTCCTACTTATATTTTTAATCCTTCCAAGAACAGCGATTTCCTGGCTGGTTTAGAAACCAAAAAACTCTCTCTCTGGGAAGGCAGAGTCATTTACATTCACGTCCTTCTCTTTTGAACTTCTTAGAATGATCCTGCAAACATGCAGAAGCATGGTTTTCTGACAGTTTCAGGAAATGCTGCCAAATTTAAAGCTGTAAAAACAATGTCTTTGTGAGTATTTTTGTTGTGAAAGATAAAAAAACAAGAGAGTCCTTATCCTTCTTTTAACATTTACTAAAATAAACACAGCCCCCCCTTCCCCCTCTGCCTCCCAATATTTTCTAAAGAAATTAATCTCCTCTTCCCATCTCTTCCCATGATGCTCACATCATGGATAAGTAAAGGAAATGAGGTGAAAAATATAGCAAAGCATTGATTAAAAACATACAACAGAAAATCATTTTCTAACTAAGCAGTTTTACAATGATTTTCCTTTACAAGTAGATGAAGGAATTATCTTTGCAACTGATTATTTTAAATGCAGATCCATTTTAAAAAGTGCAAAAATTTTAATACTTAAATAAAGAGCAATTAAGGAAATGTTTTATAAACAATAGCATATTGTATACTTTAAACTGTTACTATGAGGTAAAGAATATATTTTTTGAATGTTTAAGCAATATACATTCAATTCATTGTTCATTGACAGAGAAAACACTGACAGACCATATTTAGCCATAATAGATACATTGTACATTATGTGAATCAAGCCAACTGTGTCGTATTCAATGATTATTAACTATGATTTAATGTGTTGTGATGGATTCAGTTTTTTGGAATGTTGCTCATCAGATATTTTACTACTCTCATTCTTTGTTGAAACCAAGGGAAATTGCTTGATTCCCTTGGCCCTCCAAAAATTATGTTTGTCTGTTAACTAATCTAATTAATTTATTGATCACCATATGAAATTTTATGTTATGCTTTCTTATATTTGAATAAATCTATGGCAAAACAAAATGAAAACTGGGATACTTTTCTCTCTTTCTAGGGTGACAAAGGTGAAAAGGGTCAACCAGGCCCAGAGGTATCGTACACTTATGTAACTTGCTTTTGCTAATAAATTGGACATTAATTGATGCCATGTTATTTTCCTTCACTTATTGAGGAATAGATCCCAGAAGCAGCTATGAGAACTGGCAGGAGGAAGGTATAGGTAGTATCCATAGTGGAGTTGTTCTGGGGTCTCCTGAGTTGCCAGTAGGATACCAAAACAAGCCACAAGATTAATACCAGTATTTCTCAGCTCAGCAACTTTAAGAGGTGTGGACTTCACCTTTCAGAAATCACCTCCTGCTGAGATGTTCTTCTCACAAACTTCTTTTTATTTCAATTTAGCTTAAGCCTTTAAATCAAGTAGAATCCTCTTTCTGAAGGAATAATAGAGGAAAATGAGGTATTGAGAAGAAAATAATGAGCTGTAGAGGAAAATACAAAACAATCTCTTCTTTATGCAATTTTTGATACAGGGTGCAAGAGGGGACCTTGGACCAAAAGGATTTAAAGGGAAAAAAGGAGGCCCAGGTGATGATGTAAGTAGACTCTTGATCTTACATTCTCTAAACTGCTTAAGAACTTTAACCATTTGAAGTCTAATTTAATATTCTGATTTAAAAAGCATTTCCTGCTCTTCCACTGCTTTTTGGCATATTATGAACTTAGCTAATGATAAACTGATATTTCATAATAGTAAACTCACATCTTTTATAAACTTACAGCTTCTTTCATAGGCTTTAAATTATACTGTTGCCCATGTAATCTTAAGAATTAGAACATCCCTTATATCTCATATATAATTGAATATAGAGTTATAATTATTGTATTGTATGTAGATAATATGTATATCATATCCTTATGACAAGGAGATTTAAACACCAAAGAGCTTGTGGTTCCAGGTTTCTCAGGCCTGTGGTTAAAATACAGTTGCAAAGTTTACTGGGGTACCATGTATGTTTCCTATAATGGTAATAATATCTGAAGCCTGCTGAATTTTCTCAGGATTCTTTAATGAATCATAGATAGAACCTCAAAAACCTAATTTAAATGTTGTACTGGTTGGGAACTGTTTCCCTCTTGATTCCATTTCTGCTTCTGGCTGAAATGATCTTACAGGGGTTTTTAAAAACAGTGCAAATGATGTGTGTGTGTGTGTGTGTGTGTGTGTGTGTGTGTGTGTGTGTGAGAGAGAGAGAGAGAGAGAGAGAGAGAGAGAGAGAGAGGGAGAGGGAGAGAGAGAGAGAGAGAGAAGGAGGTGGTGGGGAGGGAAGGGGCCAGGGAGAGAAATAACTATATACCCGGAGAGTTATAAATCCCCTTTAAACCCTCTTTGAAACAATTATCTGTCTCCAAAGAGCTGTCATTCATTTTCTGTACTCTTAAGTAAAACCTTCTTCATTCTCTGCCTTTAACTGCATTTCTCTGTCTCTCTAGGGAGGTGTTGGCCTTCCAGGTCCACCTGGATCCAGAGGACCAGATGGTGAATCTGGACCCAAGGTATTGTAGTTGTGCATCAGGTTGGACATTATTGCATGGCTCCCTTCCCTTTGGATGAGACATTTGAGCAATCCCAAACCAGAGAAGCAGGAGGCAAAAGAAGTGATTACCTTGATACCACCAGTAATGTGCTTTTTTCCCTAAGATGGGAAGAAAGTATGTCACTTTCTAAGCTCTGACAGCAGTCCATTTATTGCATGTCTGAAGAGGTTGGTAATGGTGCTGCTAGCACCGCAAGAAACATCCATTACTTTCTGAAGGCTGTAAAAAAGCAGGCCAGGTGGACGAGTCCTTTCCCCTTTAATTTAGTGCTTATCTCAGGATTTCAAGGAGAGCAAGTTGTATGCTGAGCACCCCTCTCCCCATTTCCTTGTCCTTTGAACACAATGTTGCATTAGAAGCACTCTATCATATTTCTGTTATTCTGTTCCTATTTATATCAAATTTATTCCCAAGAACCATTTTTGGCTCTACAAAACACCGTCAGTCCCTCAATCAGAACCTTCTCATTACTCTCATATCTGCCACTGTCTCTCATTCAGGCCTTTTGTATAAAAAATAATAAAATCAGTGAGATTTTTAAATCTATCTGTTTGCTATGTATACATAGAAATAGATTTATGCTTAAACCACATATTCATGTTCAAAACAAATAAACCTTTTCCTAAGTAATTAATCAGCAAACTGACATCATTCACTATCATTAAGTCTCTGAACGATGCATTTTTATACATGCCATGACACATTTTCTATGCTCTCCTGCCTTAATTCTACTTCTTATTTAAAGCAACACTTATATTTCCAAAAGCTAGTGAATATTAAAAAATATATTGCAAGTGGATATATTATTTTTCTTACATCCTTAAATCTCAGAAAGGATTCCATCATCTTCTTTTCTAGGGTGACCCTGGTCCTCCTGGAGATCCTGGCCTAACTGTAAGTCAAGAACATTTCTTATACTACATATTCACTTTGGTCACTTTGCTGCCTTTCTGGTATCAATGATAATTTGTTGTGAGCTATGAAAAAGCACAGCAAATGCTGCTTCACATTATTTGGCATAATAGAAATTATAATCAGAAGCTGATTTTGTTTCATATATATCTTAATGCATGTACTCTCTGATCATGTTTTGTTGAGATTAGGCAGATATTTGTGGACTTATAGTGTTACAATAATGGAACATTGGAATTCGCATTACTGTATAATATTTATAATAATCTACTGATGTCCATGTATCTCTTGCATACACAATTGTTGCTGTTGTTGTCGTTGATAGGACTGCGATGTGATGACCTACATCAGAGAGACCTGTGGCTGCTGTGGTTTGTTCGGAGTCTTTGCATGATCTTCATTTAGAGCAGAAGGGTTCTCTGAGAAGGGGGAAATTATACCATTTTGATAGGGGAAAGTTGCCATCATATCATGGTGTTCTTCAGTTATTTGATGGCTAGGCTAATTTTGGACAGTTTAGGGTAGGACTAGTAGCCCTTACATCAAAAGAATTTGCAGAACTGTAGATGACTCTAAGCAGTAGATTGGTTTTTAATTCATTGCAAATAGGCAGAAATAATCACAGCTTACTATGGATGTGTGCCTAATGTGGGAAATAACCCAGAAGGATATTTTTTATTTGTTTTTTTGGTTCCTTTAAAATTATTGGCCATTAACTTAGAAAGGATGCATTTAGAAGTGAAATAATGTACTCTTACTATTTTTTTTCCCTGGGATCCGAATTGACATCATTATTCACTCTGAACTAACAATGGCTGACCAAGCTGCTTAATTAATGCGATCCAGCATTTAGCTGTACCAGAAGCTTAAGCTTCCAAATGCCAAGCTTCAGACTATGTTGGAAGGGACAGTTTAGAAGCACAGCTTTGCCTAGGGACACATGGCCTGGATAATCTATGGTATTGCCTGACTTTCTGCATTTTGTATTCTAGTGCCCTCGGACCATTATCTCTCACCATTCTTATTGGTCATGTTGTCTGGCCATATTAGCCACCATTCTTATTGAATAGAGGGAACAGGCCAACATATTTAGAGAATGCCAGTTGGGGAAAGCTAGTTTAGCATGTACACTTAAAATGTTAACCCCTGGTTTGTTCACATGTGCAGTGTTCAAATAGACTTCAGGAGGCTCCATACTTTAAAATACTTCTCAGTACAATACGGTGCATTGTTGTTATGGTTCTGGACTCATTTTATGGTACAACTCCTGACTATTTTGTCTTCCTTTTCCATAGATTGTGAGAAGCGGTGTGGTCCATTGGACATTGTCTTCGTCATAGACAGTTCAGAGAGTATCGGCTATACCAATTTTTCCCTGGAGAAAAATTTTGTTATCAATGTGGTGAGCAGACTAGGGTCCATTGCCAAAGATCCAAAATCTGAGACAGGTCAGTGACTGATGATTTCTTCCTACAGCTGAATATTCTCCATAGCTGTAATGGTCTCCAATACTTGTATGATGACATACATTTTTTCAGTGTTGCAATTGCAACATAGGAAGCAATATCTGATCCATGTCACTATTGCAAATATTTGCTATCTTGACCCATCAATATTCCACACTGGTCTAATTTTTAAAAAGATATATAGAAAAATCTGTATTTGGACCCAGTTTTCTCTAACATACCCACAGCCCTTTCTGATCAACCTCTATGTGCATTGGAAGCTTCACTGAGGTAGTTGATTTTCTACTTCATTAGTGCTGCTCTTAAGGGAAGGATGATACAGTAGAAGAGCCTCCAGTGGTGTCATTCATCAGTACAAAGAAGATCCAAAATGTCCTTTTAGGTCTGTTCTAGAGAGCAATATCAATGGCAACTGATGTCTTTGTGGTCGCCACTTGGGATGTGACATTATGTCAGTGTCAATTGTTATTTGACTTGGGAACCATCCCTTTCTCTAAATATCAAAAATGATACTTTTTCTGAGGATTATTTTACAGTAATTGTATTAATGGTCTCTAAAAATGATTTCAAATCATTGGCCCAGTACATATGTGAATCTGCATTCAAACAGGCCGGGGGTTAGAGATCACTGTGATGAAGGGGAAATAGAATATCAAAATCTAGGAATTTTGACTGAGTTTATTTTCCTGGCAGGTGCCCGTGTTGGAGTGGTACAGTACAGTCATAAGGGAACCTTTGAAGCCATCCAGCTCAATGATAAGCGCATTGACTCACTCTCTAGTTTCAAAGAAGCAGTGAAAAAACTGGAGTGGATTGCAGGGGGCACCTGGACTCCCTCTGCGCTTCAGTTTGCCTATGAAACACTCATCAAAGAAAGCCGGAGAGATAAAGCCCGGGTGTTTGCTGTGGTGGTGACTGATGGACGTCATGACCCTCGAGATAAAGACTCAAACTTACAAGCCCTCTGTGATGGAAATGTTGTGGTCAATGCCATTGGGATTGGAGACATGTTCAATGTAGATGAAGAATCGGAGACTCTGAAAGCAATTGCTTGTAATGACAAGGACAGAGTCCAAAGAATGAAAGTGTTCACTGATTTAGTGGCTGAAGAGTTCCTTGACAAAATAGAGATTGAACTCTGTCCAGGTCAGTCAATGCAAGCTTCGCTAAGGCTAATTGCAAGAAAGTAATATGGCATGTCAGAGTTTTCATACATTTGGGCTAAGTATTATGTTCATGGCATTTCCATTTTAAAAAGTAGCAACTGTCAAGGTCTAGTGATAATCAGAATTGGAAGGAATGGCCAGAAGGGAATGCTCTGGTCCAGCAACGAGGCTTTCGTTTTCAAATATTGACTGAACTATGACTTAAATCATAGTTTGTGTGGGAGAAAATTGCATTGTTTCAGTAAGATAACATTCATACCCGACTGCATTTATAGTTCACTATGAAGAAAACTGCATTTGCTAATGCAGTTTAATTAAAAAGGCCTGTGCAGTACAGAGCACAGACTCAACATATTTTGTACCCACTAGTAAAGTCTTAAAGGACAGTTTTCAAAGATTGATCAATGTAGTCATTGCCAATCTTAGAGTGAGTCTAAATACTAATTCTACACTCTGACACTTGATTAGGCTATCATCCTAAATGAAAATGAGATTCAATTGATTTGTTGTTAATGATGCAGTATTCCCTAATCCCTTTGCTAGGGATTCCTAGGCCAACATGTCATTGTTCCTGCATGGAAGATCATTTTGAATCATAAATGGCCCAAGAAAAAGGATTAATTAGCTTCTCTTGGTTGCACTAATTTAAAACTTAATATTTTTAATATCCTGCCTAATTGTTGATAGGTATACATTGCATATTGTTGTAGTTATAAGCTAAATGTGATCTGAATGATTTCCATCGTATTTTTTACTCTTTTTTCAGATCCTCAGATTGTCTGCCCTGAACTGCCCTGCCAAACAGGTAAAACAAAAATAATTAAAACTATGATCCTCTTTCCCCTTCCTCTCCAATTTCACTGTATAAAAGAATTCTGAGCTAAACAAAGAATGGGCATTCTAACTCATATTTTTACATTATTTCTAAATGTTATTCCTTCCTAATGTTTAATTCTACAGGTAGGTACATTCTTGTATTATAGCTATTTCGCTTTATAGTTATGTTTTAAATATCCCAAGTCTTTTGAAACAGTAGTATCTTAAAGCATAAAAACCTCTTCTGACATGTCCCTTTTGAAAATAGCAACCTAATCTTGGCCCAGAGTCTAACCATAAGAAAGTAAAGGTCTTAATAGAAGCACTTGGGGAAATTGCCATTAATCCTCAGTGATCAAATGCTGGCTTATGTTTTGACACACCATAAATCATTGATATTGCTCCTTTGCTATTTTCCTTTGTTCAAGAATAATTGTTTCAAAGACCATAAGAGAACACAAATTTCCTTCATGTCTTCATTTAAAGGAACAATAGAACTTGTACATATTGTAGTCAGTTTAGTCCTAAAGTACTGGATCTCCATCTCTTTGCAATGAATAGAAAAGACCGATGGGGCATCAGTGGGGAAGGATAAGGTGCCCCCCATCTGGATCAAGGGATTCAGCACTGTACATTGAAAACAAGTATCGGTTCAGTAGAAAGCAGCCTGGGCAGGGGATAAATACATTAGCCTGATCAAAACTGTGCCTGAACGAAAAGTAGAGAGAAGAATATTAAGTGTATTAATGCTTTTCAGTTGATACTGAGAAAAATGTGCTGTATTGCCATTTGAGCTTTGTACTGGGCAAGATTTTTTTCTTTTCTAAAAACAACCACATTTTCAGCCTTGTTTACTCACCATATTAATGCCTGTCATAAACATGTACACTCTCTGTAGTAACTAAAAAGACACACAGCAATAAATTAATATTAATACATCCGTGGTAAAAATCAAATCAAGCTGAACTGAATCTGAACTTTCTGGAATTTACTATAAGTTGAGGGTCTGCTGGTATCTTTAAGGGTCTTGTAGGCAGCCTGGCACCAATAGATACCATGTTGCCTACCTATGATATGGGTGCTTGTGGGCTAGAGTCCATTTGCTGTGGTCCACAAACTGCCATCATTCTTTTGATAATCTTTAAGGAACTTCAGCATTGTGTGTGCTGTAACAGACTAACATTACTGCCTATTTGTACTTCTAGCTAAATATCTATATGTAGTGCTCATGTAGTAGTAGTAGAAATACTAGTAGAAATTTTGGCTACTTTAAAATGTTTATTTTTGCTTGTTAACTTTTAAATGTCCCAATAATTGCATTATCTCAAAGGAGTCATAAATGCAGTACATAAGATCACATTAAAGCCAGCAGCAGAATAAACAATATGAAGTTTTAAAAGCACTAAAGTTATTTTAAAATGCCTTGGAAGATATAAAAGGACTTTTCATGGCCCTGACAAACTATAGCATATGGGGCTCTAGAGAAAGTATTATCCAGGGACTACCATATTTAAACTCACTGGCCAGCAATTCAGCACCAGTATCAGTATATAAAACCAGCAGGATCTGAAATCAGAGCATAGCCCTGAAAATATTCTTTTGACACTCACTTGCAGATGGGAGGTACCCAATTACTTTCCGCCCTATGGAGGTCGAGATAACTTTGCCCAGCACCAAACCTATGATCGCCCAGTTCCTGAACTCCACGAGGGAGATCCAGGACCCCAGCATGTATACCCAACTGGTGGCCACCTTGGCCTATACCGCCGAAAAAGCCAAGTTTGCCACTGGACATGAGCGGCAGGAGTGGATGGACTTGTTCATTGATACTTTTAAAATGGTGCACAGAGAAATTGTGGGGGATCCAGAGACTGTAATAGGACTTTGCTGAAATTATTATTTTGCCTCTAAGACAAAAATAAATTTACGGTTTGGCCTACAGAATTTAAAGATATTTAAAAGGGCAGCCCTTTTAGCTGAAGAATTTCTCCTTTACTTTTTATTAATTCCAGATTATAACAAAGAAGCTTCTAGAATAGGAATGTTCTCAAATGTCTGCTCTGGTGTGGCTAAGGCTTACATGCAGCTTTACTTAATAACCAGCGCCCTGGTCCTGGCCAAGAAATGTTTCCAGTCACTGCATCTCCAAACAAAGACACACAGAAGGCAGGAGAGAGTAATCCTTTAATAAAACTTGTCTGGGCTGAGAGATTGGCATATTTGCTAAAGCAGAGATTCTAAGATCATGGTACACACACACACACACACACACACACACACACACACACACACTCCTGCAAGAATCTTGTTGTCAGTCCCAAAAGATTGTTACCAACTGGTAAGAAGCAGGGAAAGCATTAAAGAGATGGCTAGAGAGTAAGGAAGTTAATTTTTTAGAGGTTGTCCACACTGAATGACCACAAAGGGTTTTACAACAGATTCTTGTAGTTGCAACCATTATAGTGTTCCCCACAGCCACATGATTGTGATTCAGGTATTTGGCAACTGGTTCACAATTATGATGTCACAACATCCGATAGTCATGAGTTCTCAATGTGTGACCTTCACTATCAGTTTCCAAAAAGCAAAGTCAATGGAAAAGCTGACAGGAGATTGCAAATGGCAATCAAGTGACAACGGAATGTTGCAACTGTGCAGGATTTGCCTAACAACAGCAATTGGGGTAGTTGCAACTGCCATCATAAGTTGGCACAGTCATGTGATGTCATGCTTAACAACCACATTGCTTAGCAATAGAACTGCTAGTCCCAATTACCATTGCTAAATGATGTGGTTGTAAATGTAAAACAGTCCCAATTACCAAAGTTAAGCAAGGGCCACCTATATTTTAATTAATATGGTATATGAAATGCTTGCTATATTTGGAATGCAGACCAATGGTGGCTCCTTTCCAGAAAACATTTAACATCCTTACTCTGAAAAATCCAAATTAAGAAGAATGACAACATTCTGCCCTTTGACTTCCCAAATAATATTTAGAATATGATGTTTACAATTAAGTTGCTATATGGAGTGTTTCTAAGTGTTTGATATGTGTCTCTTTCTCTAGTGAAACCATGGCATGACCTTCATGTGTCTAACCCTAACTGCTTTTTAAGAACTGGTGAATATCTTGTGTCCCTTCTTCTGCCAACTAATTATCTGTAAATGCCTATCTGTCTGACTCTTTCTTTTACTTCTAAGAGCTTTGGTAGGTAATCCCATACAGTGGTTTCCATTACTTGTTGGACCTGGGATTGCATCCTGCCCCCTGGGTCCCACACCCTTGGGCCTACTCCATCCTACTGCCTTGCTTCACTTTCCTTTTCCAAAGATTTGAGAAAAAGAAACGTCTGGTCCACTGTGCAGCCTTTCTATACAGAGGCTGTCTCAGAAGCAGGTATCATTTTGGGGGCATCCACAAATGACCCAAGAATTACAGTCATTACCAAAATGGCACCTGCTTCTGGACAGCACCATGCAGGTCTATATAGGAAGGCCATGAAGCAGATCAGGTGCTTCTCTTTCCCAAAGGTAATTTTTGGAAAAAATAAGGAGTGAGGCATGATGGAGGGGAAGAAGCCCAAGAGTGTGTGTGACCCAGCAGGAATGGAAACTATGCAAGGGCTCCCTTGGTTTGAGAGAATCCCTGGAAGGACTGGAGCAGGCCATGTGTGACCTGGGAGGTGCTGCAGTGCACCACATGCTCCATCTAGATCACCAGCCTTACTTAATAACCGTCATGACTTATTACCATAATTCTAGACTCAATTGTGGCCGTAAGTCAAGGACTATATGAAGTTATTCTAAGCATGTTAGAAAAATTGTGCTAAGAATAAGTAAGGCTAGGGACCCAAAATTAAAACATTTTATATTAGATAGCAAGCAGTTTCACACCAAGCCTGACGCTGCCTTTCTGAGAAATTCCAGAAATATAGGGCCCCCAATAGCATGCTGGAGGCAATCTATATAGCTGCTGACACCTGCCATATATTGTAGATTATCTGAGAGACTCAGAGATACTAAGTTAAACCTCTGGCTCTGGAGTTTTCTTTCTCACGTCAAAAGACTGTTCCCATATGGCATGAAAAGCTGTTGCTATACTCAGAAAACCCTCACAGCTCTCAACAATTGTGTAAGGTACATAGAATCATGGGGCTGGAAAGGACCTCGAAGGTCTTCTAGTCCAACACCCTGCTCAAGGTAGGAACCTTATACAAAAGCAGTCAAATAGTTGTCCAGTCTATTCTTGAAAACCTCCAGTGATGGAGGATCCACAATTCCAAGAGACAAGCTATTTTATTAATTAATTATACACTCTGGCTTGTAATTTAGTGGTGGTGCACCAGAACATCTACTGATATAATGACCTTGTTTATTGTCTGGATTTGTCAAAGACCATAGCGAAGATAATTGGAATTGATTGGATTCTAGTTTCAAGGCATGAAATGTAGGATGGTGAAGCTAAAACGAAATCTATATTAATGCAATCTTTCTGTTTTTTATTTGCTCAGTTTCTTATTGTCTCCCAGTTATCCTTCCTCTTTTAACATTTTATGTTATGCTAATAGCATTTCTCATTGCTTGCTAGTCTTATTAACACAGGTGGCAAGTTTTAAGAAACCTGTATAAGTGGACCAAAACATACAAGGAAAAGAATATGAATTAACACTTATTTGGGGGGAAAGCCTAGAGATAGATGTGTTATAGGCTTTCCCTTTTACCTCTGAACCTGCATTTTTCGAATAACACCTGACCCAGTCAGCAGGTCAAAACAGAAAAGGCTACAAATCAACATGTGCAATGATGCCAGGGAGTAATGGGTAAGGAGGCCAAAAGTGACTTTAAAGAAAGACTTGGCACAGTATCATCCAGGCAGTTGAACAATAAAATACACTAAAACAATAGAACCCCTCTTTTGGCATAAATTTGCTGGTACAGACAATGCCTACTAATGTTTCCTGGCATCCATAGAAATAGTAATAATTGAGAAAAAATGTATAGGGAGAAGTATATAATCTAATTAATTTGTAAACTTTTGTCCATCGTTTACATCAATTGGTTAAATTTGATACACTCCTTATAAACTGGCTCAATCTGAAGAAAATTCCACTCAGAAACTAGTGTTCATGCTCAGGAACTTGCCTGGCCAGTCTGTCATATTGCATGTACAGTTATGCACTGGTTTTATTCTGTTTACTTCCCTAACATAGGCTTCAATCACATCTTTACATAACCTTAGAAATAATTTGAAACAGAGTTAATGGAAATTGTTTCTTGTTATTTCATTTTTGGCAATTCATGGCCAGTGATAAGGAACCTCAGCAAAGCTCCCTATCCCTTGTGTAAATCTGTTTTAGTTGTGATGTAACAGAAAACAAATGAAAGATTTAGAGACTTTTTACAGTGCTCTTCCCAATGAGACATTGGTGTACAAAAATGCTTTTATTTTGGGTAAAAGTTTGCAGTTAATTTATTTAGCCAGTAAAAGTTTTATTCTCCATAAAATGGTTTATGAATACATTTTCTGTTTTTGTTATTGTCATTTTTGCTAATCATGTCAATAGCAATATGTGCAATGTGCTTTCATATGTGAAAGCAAGAAATGAAATCTTAATAAAAAGTGCAAACCTTGGCTAATAGAGTATTATTTATTGTAACTTTACTATATGTTTTCAAACAAAAATCTAGCTAGGCTTAGGCCTTATTCCAAGTAAAGATAATCCTTGTTTAGAAACCAAACTGGGACCAGCAACACAGCCATTAACTAAAGTAGTCACTAAGTGAAACTGTGTCTCGGCTTGTCGTTCGTTCAGAACTGCGATAGGAAATAATCACCAGTAACACACAGAGAATCAGGGTTTACTTTGGCAATGATAAGCTTGCAGTCAAAAGTAAAGTACAAGTCGGTGTTTTGGTTCAAAACTATGACTATGCTTATGATCTGCCTTCAGTTTTCCTCTGCTTTATGGACCTGTGAAGATCATAAATGTGAGAATTGGTCTCAAGGTTACTTTTTCATTACCATTGTAACTGCAAACAGTCAACAAACAAGGACTATCTGTAGTGCTCTCCCAATACATCCCTTTCTTATTTGAGAAACTTGCAAAATTTCTCAAAATTCTTTGCACTAAAGAAACATTTGGAAAATATAGTCACCACCCTCTTAAACAATGCCCCTTTCCTATGTTTTACTCTTTAAACCCAGGGGAGTTCAGAGTTTTTTGGTGAAGAAGTTAATGGCTGAGTGGTATTTACATCTGTCTTCCTGCCGCCTCTATTTTAAATGCTTTTTAAGATAAATGCTGCACACCACAAAATTAATCAAAATTAAGTATTTTTACTACTTGAATTGTTTTATATATTCCATGCCATAATAATACCAACTTTTAGCACAAATACACTGGTCAAAAGGTTCCTCAGTTAAAACCCTGACTACTAAGGGGCTAGGGGCACAGCGCCCAACCCAAAGAAATGCAATTTTTAAACTGTACAACTTCTTTTTTCTATTTGTACTTTTCTTTTTGGTGCATGGATTTCCACTCCACACAGCACTTGATTTATAAACTCTGCCATTCTCAGAGTTTAAAGTCTCAGTGTTCCTATGAAATTACAGAAATGGGTTTATGTTATAGGGGGAAGAAGATAAGAAAAGAGTAAACATTCCCCCACCTGATCTCCAATCTTAGAATCTCAGAATGGAATGAAATCCTTTCCCCAGCTTTTTGAGTTATGTATTCTAAAGTCCTGATTGGTTTTTTTTTTCTTTCCCTACTCATAGAGCTTTCTGTCGCCCAGTGCACACAGCGTCCAGTTGACATTGTCTTCCTCCTGGATGGTTCTGAAAGAATTGGCAGCCAGAACTTTCGCAGGGCCCATGGTTTTATAGAAGCAGTGGCTGAGCATCTTACCCTGGCCAGAAGCGACAGTGACGACATGAATGCACGCATTGCCCTACTACAATATGGAAATGAGGACGAACATGACATAGTTTTCCCATTGACATACAATATTACTGACATCACAGATCGTTTAGCCAAGATCAAATATATGGACTCCTCTTCCAACATTGGGTCTGCCATCATATATGCTGTCAACAACCTTGTCATCAACACACAAGACAAGCAGAAGGCAGCTCGGCGTAATGCGGAGCTGTCCTTTGTCTTCATTACAGATGGTATTACAGGCAACAAAAACCTGGAAGAGGCTATTGATTCCATGAAGAAGCAGAATGTTATGCCCACAGCCGTGGCCCTAGGCAGTGATGTGGATATGGATGTCCTGCTGAAAATCAGTCTAGGAGACCGGTCAGCCATTTTCCGGGAGAAGGATTACCTAAGTCTCTCCCAGCCTGACTTCTTTGATAGATTTGTTAGGTGGATCTGTTAGTTGTGAGGTAGACACCAAAGCTTTTAAGCTCCTATATTGTTACATGTTTTTTAGCAAAAGTATGCTGCCAGAAGGTAGCAGGCACAAATTTTCAGGGGAATTTATTTTTATATTGCAAATTGGTAGGCTTGTTTCAAATAATGTTTATGGTGCTAATTAAAAACAAAATAATAGGAGGCTACAAAATACCACAGTATCATTTGTCACGCTTTAAAACATTGTTTAAGATCTTTATATTGTAATACTTTTGGTGCTGAATAGAGAAACCGTGCATTCAACATAAAGAACTATCATCTCCAGCTGCCCCAAGGATCCATCTTAACCCTCCTCTCCCATTATTTCCCACTCATCCATTTACTGGTAGACGGGTAATTCCATTGTGCCTTGATTCTGATCCTAATATTTCCTCTGTTTTCAAGGAGATACTTTGAAACAATAACAGGAAATATTTTTATCAGTACTGAGTCTTGCACTTGGCCTATTCCATTAGTAAACACCTAGTCTTCCTTGCTTTCTTTCCATGTACTTGCTTCAGGGTTGCAACATTGGATGGTTCCCCCTGTATCATGATGCATGTAATAAATGGACTTCACAAAGATCTCTGTAGCTATTTCATCTTGGAAAGATCTAGGAAAAGAAACGTTGTTCTATACAGGTAGTCATGAACTTATGACTGTAATTGAGCCTGGCAATTACAGTCATAAGCCATGATGGTTGTAAAGCAACTCACTATGTGACCCACCCATTTTACTACCTTTTATGGCAGTCATTAAGTGAATACAGCAGTCATAAAGTGAGTGCCATGGTCTTTAAGCAAACTCTTCATTCTCCATGAGGCAATTTTTGATGGAAACTGGAAGTAAAGCCCATTTCTGGCAAAAACGTAAATTGCAGAGTACTACAAATAGCCATAAATGCACACTGGTTGTCAAGCATCAGGGAAGAGGGTGAGATTGAACTTTGAAACTGGGTTGTAAGTCACTTTTGGGCGATCTGTCGTAACTAAGCGACTGATTGTAAGTGGAGGATTACTTGTACTGATAAGATATGGCATCCAGTCTTCCTGTGTCAGTACTGTTCTACTCCCAAAGAAGGAGTCTTTCACTGAAAATGGACATCAGTATAATGTAAAGAGATTCTGCTGGATTCTCTTCTGGATTTCCTGCTACATTTAATTGAAGCCAAGTGCCATCAGCTTTCAGTGTTCCATGTATAAATCTGGAATTTCCCTGACTTGACTTGGCAGACCATTTTTATTTTTTTCACAATAATGATGATAAGCACTATTGAACTGAATTCCAATTTAAAGTGTACTACTGTGTGCATAAAGGAGTCTATTGGAACTGTATTTAAGCATTCTGCTTTTATTAGGTCTTCATTAGAATAAACAGTTCTATCAATTTGCTTTCCCCAATCCAGGAAATTGCATAACAATCAATTTTCTTAAAGCCTGCAAATTTACATGAAAAAAATGAAAGAAAGTATGACTACATTTTTAAAGAGATGGGGGAAGAGTAATTGAAGTGTTACATAACAAAGATGATGAATATAAAAATTCCATAAATTATGAACATATGAAACCAAAAATATGATTTTATAAACATGGTTATAATTCAGAATTCTGCCTTATTAACATGGAGAACATTTTACTGGTTTGCACACTTCTACTCCAAATAATTTGTAGTTTGTTTGGGTTTTGTTTTTGTTTTTTTGTTCCACACTACAGAGTGTGTATACAGAGTGTATACTTTTTTATACTTTCAATCTTCTAGTGAAAATATATCTTTGGTTTTATTTCTAATTGCTAATAATCTCATTCTTTCATAAATGAAAGATTATACTTTCTCTGAAATATAGTGTGAACTATCCAAAGGGCCACTGTGCAAAGCCATACGAATTGATAAGCAATGAATACCCAATGTCAATGTATTCCTGACACACTGTTTCTGGAATAACATCCTTACTTGAGCCAAAATTGCACTCCTGATAAATAAAATCTTTTTTCATAATATCTTAATATTAATGTCATTCATTTTGTAGCAATTTAGAGTTGGAAGTACCAATATAGCTCTTTTACCATATATGCTTGTTTTATTATTTTCTTAATTATTAAAATCAAAAATCAAAAAAGAATATAAAGAAAATGTTTATGCAATATAAGTTCTAATTCATAATTTCCTATTAAATTCAAAGCTTTTTTAAAATTGACACAAAATGCTATACTACAGTCTTCGCTCTTGTACAATGGTTCCCTCAAGTGCAGCTCAGTTCCTGGTTACTATATGAACGTGTTCCATTGATATTATGAGAAAAATATGGAAATACATTGCTACTTCCACTTTATTTAGTTATCTAAATTTTTAGACTTGGACATCTCGTCTATACCTTTGGATTTAATGATAGTCTCTTAATAATTCAATCTATAAATGATAAACCGAATAGCTGATACAAAAAATATTTTTCATTAGTATTTCTTCCAGAAATTGTTATAAATTTAACAATATATCATATCAGGCTTCTTCACTGTAGTGAATCTAGATGTTGCCTTTAATTCAAAAGCTCTGCTGGATGGAGAACTTACATTGAAGTTCAACACATTTAGAGTTCATCAAGTTGGGATAAGCTAACTTACATGTTTTATGATTCGTGGGCATAAGAATGTACAGTAAAAAGGATGGAAGGATTTTAAAATATTTTTGATTGATTGGAATTCGTGAAGAGCTGTACTCATGCTGGGGTGAAAGTTCTTCAGTCTGAATCTGAGCTGCTGCTGGAACTGCCACTATGCTGAAAGAAAAAAAAAAGATTAAATCTTGTTGATATTTCGCATCTATTTTTCTTATTTATTTAACTTCTGTATTAACTGTTTCATTTCTATTTGTTTCTTCCTATGGTTTCCATTATAATACTTATAATGCTTATTCTTTTTGTGATGTCCGGAATGACTTGCAGGAGGATGAGAGCCTGGAGGTGGTTCAGGAGAGTAACATTCAGGCCCTCCAGGGAACATTCCAGGTAAACCAGATGGTGGATGCGATCCATGATGATGTGGACTCTGGAGAGGATCCCCCACTGGCCCAGGAAATCCATATGGAGGAACAGGCTGGCCAGGATAACCAGGACCTGGGCATGGTTGCATTCCTGGTCCAGGGTATGGTCCAGTTTGTGGTCCAGCAGGAGGAGGAATGGGCTGTGATCATGGCATTCCACCTGGCATTCCTGCCAGCAATATAAACGTGTAGATACTGAGCCCTTTGTAGTTGCTGATCTTCTTTAAAAGGGATTTCAATCAGTTTAAAAAAATCAATTGGAACAGTAGATTATTTTTTTCAGTCAAGAAAACGACCTACCCTTCAGCAAAGCATTTGACAAAGACCACAATCTACTTCTTGGTAAGATAGAAAAATGTGGGATAGACAGCATCACCAGTAGATGGATTTGTAACTTACTCAATGAATAGTTCTCACTGGTACTACATCTACATGGAAGGAAGGAAGCAGTGGGGTACCACAAAGTTCCATCTTAGGCCCAATATTCTTCAATATTTTCATAAATGACTTAGATGAGGGAATAGAAGGGGAACTCATCAAATTTGCAGATGACACTAAGCTGGCAGGAAAAGCCAACACCCCAGAAGATAAGCTCAGGATCCAAAAAGATCTTGACAGACTTGAACACTGGGCCCTATCCAACAATGTAAAATTTTATGTGGAGAAAAGCAAGGTTTTATACTTGGGCAGGAAAAACCAAAGGTACAAGTACAGATTAGGCAAAACCTGGCTCAAAAACAGTAACTGTGAGAAGGACTTGGAGTCCTAGGGGATGATCACTTAAACATGAATCAGCAGTATGCAGCAGCAGCCAAAAAAGCTAATAAAATCCTGGGTTATATAAACAAGCATAGAATCAAAATCAGGTGAAAGTACTGCTTACAAAACCTTAGTAAGGTCACACCTGGAATACTGCATCCAATTTTGGTCACCACACAAAAAAGATGTTGAGACTTTGGAAAAAGTGCAAAGAAGAACAACTAAGATGATTAAAGGCCTGGAGACTAAAACATATGAAGAATGGTTGCAGGATTTGTGTTTTAAATTTAAATTTGTGTTTAAAAGTTAAAATAAGCAAAAAAAATAGTAAGAGAACATCTCTCTGATCTTGATTAATACAAATCACTGGGTCCTCAAGGATTATATCCAAGTTCTAAAGGAGCTGGCAGATGTCATCTCAGAACCACTGTACCACATCTTTCAAAAACCCTGGAGCATCAGGGAACTACCAGAGGATTGGAAAAGAGCTGATGTGGTTCCCATCTTCAAAAAAGGGAAAAAACAGACCCAGGAAACTACAGACCAATCAGCCTAACATCAGTATCCAGGAAGATACTGGAAAAGATAATAAAAAAACAGATCTGCCAACATCTAGAAACGAGTAAAGTAATTAGAAATTCAGCATGGATTTGTTAAAAATAGATCATCCAAACCAATCTTATTTCATTCTTCAACATAATGACTAAATTAGTAAACCAGCGAAATACTGTGGACATAATATACTTAGACTTCAGCAAGGCATTTGACAAAGTAGACTTACTTCTTGGTAAGCTAGAAAAATGTGGGATTTATAGTATCACCATCAGATGGATTTGTAACTGACTGACAAACCGTGCTCAATGAGTAGTCCTTAATGGTACTACATCTACATGGAAGGAAGGAAGTAGTGGGGTATCACAAGGTTCCATCTTAGGCCCAGTACTCTTCAATAAATTCATAAATGACTTAGATGAGGGAATAGAATGGGAACTTACCAAATTTGTGGATGTTACTAAGTTGGGAGGAATAGCCAACACCCTAGATGATAGATGGATCTTGACAGACATGAATACTGGGCCCTATCTAACAAAGTGAAATTCAATGTAGAGAAAAGTAAATCTTACACTTAGGCAAGAAAAACAAAAATTACACTATATATAGACTGGGTGAAACCAGGCTTAATACCAGTAACTCTGAGAGGGATCTTGGAGTCTTAGTGGACAACCAATTAAATACAAGCCAATAGTGTGCAACTGCAGCCAAAAAAGCCAAGGCAATCCTAAATTGCATTAACAGAGGGATACAATCAAGATCAAGTGAGGTACTAATACCACTCTATAAAGCCTTAGTAAGACCACACCTACAATACTGCATCCAGTTTTGGTCACCACACTATAAAAAAGATACTCTAGAAAGAGTGCAGAGAAGAGCAACCAAAATGATTAAGGGAGTGGAGGCTAAAACATAAAATGAACAGTTGCATGGAACTGGGCATGGCTAGTCCAATGAAGAGAAGGAGTAGGGGAGACATGATAGCAGTATTTGAGGGGCTGCCACAGAGAGGAGAGGGTCAACCTATTTTCCAAAGCATCTGAAGGCCAGACAAGGAATAATGGATGGAACTGAACAAGGAGATATTCAACCTAGAAATAAGGATAATTTTTTTGACAGTGAGAACAATTAACCAATGGAACAGCTTGCCTTCAGAGGCTGTGGGAGCTTCATCACTGGAGCTTTCAAGAAGAGGCTTAGGGCATAGGGACTACTCAGAGGGCTGAAAAAAGTCGTTTCTGACCGGTCCTTGCACTTTTGACCGGTCCTCACACTTATGACCATCCTCACATTTATGTCTGTTGCAGCATTCTTAACAACCGTGTCACTAATTTCACAACTATTTCTCTTCACCACGGTAACAAGATAGGGTGCAAAACATAAAATGTGAGGACAGTCTTAAGTGCAAGTACCAGTCAAAAGTGCGAGGATAGGTCAAAAATAACTTTTTCAGCCCTTTGAGTAGTCCCTATGCACATAGGGACTACCCAGAGGGCTGAAAAAAGTGATTTCTGACAGGTCCTTGCACTTTTGACTGGTCCTCACATTTATGACCCTCATCATTTATGCCCATTGCAGCATTCTTAATAACCGTGTTGCTCATTTCACAACTGCAGTGCTTCATGTGACCGGGTGGGCATGGCCAGGTGGTCATGTGGCATCGCTTCTTTGCCCTAATGACAGTTTGCTGCAATGGTCGTAAGTGTGAAAAACGGTCATAAGTCACTTTTTTCAGTGCCATTGTAACTGTTGTAAATCAAGGATTATCTGTACAAAAATGCAAAAAGCTTCTTTGCTTGCAAAAAGCTGCCCTAAATACCAATCATTAGATTAGAAATACCTGCAAACTGGAGTTACAAATCAAGCAGGGTGGCAGAGCACCTTGAGGAATTAAAATAGTTAAAATGCAATGATAACTATCAGCAGCCAACTCTTGCTCATAAAGTGAAACCCTTTAGCAGAGAGGTCATTTAAGCTCCCCAGAATGAAGCAAAGGAGGAAACACAGTAGCTGTTGCTTGTTAAACCAATTACCAGAACAAATAAACACAGGAACTACTCAGATTTCTGAAGCTGCTTCTTTTCAGGAACAGAGACAGTGGTGGGTTCCTCCTGGATCGGCCCAGTTCGGCCGAGCCGGTAGCGGTGATGATATGACGTCACTGAACCAGTTCTCTTTGTTCGGGAGCTGAGCCCTCCAGCCCTCCCCCCGCGTTATTCTTATCTTTTATTTGGCCCTGCCCCCAATCTATTCGCTGCCTCCTGAGTCCCAACTGATCGACTAGAAGGAAAAAAACTGTTTAAACTCTTGCCGCGGGGCTTCAAAGGGCCGCCCTATAGCTGATCGGTGTTAAAAGGCAGTGTGGTGGTAGACCAGTGTGCTCAAAAAACAAATGAGTAGACCAGTGCCTCCAGAAACAAATGGGTAGACCAGTGCCTCCAAAAAGAAATGGGTAGACCGGTACAGCTCTGCAAGCAGTTAAAAGCCTGGTAGACCAGCACCTCTGCTAAATCCTAAAGAATTGTCACATGACCATCAAACCACGCCCACAAAATAAGCCATGCCCACTGAACCGGTAGTAAAAAATATTAGAACCCACCCCTGAACAGAGATTAACATTTTTCCTTCCAAACAAAGCTGAATAGGGAAAATTATCTCATCCCTAAACACAATTAAACTTCATCAAAAACCAGTTTTAGACCAAAAGTCAAAAAGGGTATGTTAACTCATGTTTGAATGTCAATCTTTCTAGCTAGCCAATAAGCCTTGCTGAATGTCACTCATCTTGGTTCCATGTCATTAAAAGCTTCTGCTTCATTATTCAATTATTTCTTCAAAGTGCTGATCATTGCACCTTGGCTGGAAAAACTCCAACAGGGGAGTATTTCCTCCCAACAGCAGTGTAAAAAGCTTAAAAGGGTTGCTTCCCCTTTAAGAAAGTCAAGCAAAAAAAAAAAAAAAAAACCTCCGAGAAGCTCCGGAACTGGAAGCAACTGTAAATCTAGGTGTACTGCCAAGAATGTAAAAAGGGTTAACGGAGAGGCAGTTTCTGTAAGGAGAGCAATAAAGATTAGGCTAGGAAACATTAATTCCTTACAGGATTAACCCTGTAAAGTGGAAAAAAACAAAAGGAGATTTCTTATAACAACCAATTCTCTGAATTGCTTAACTACTTAACAACCGGTTCTACCGAATCCCACCACTGCACAATAGTATATATATCTAAGCATTGATGCATGTATTAGGACGCAGAAAACCCTCACAGCCAATGTTTACTGAGGACAACGTGATTTATTTCCACTTTACTAAATTCCACTCAAGATACACTTGTCATTCAAATAATGAACCAAAGGATTGTGCTGGTGGGCTCAGTATTTTCCTATCAGTAACTTTGATTAATTTAACAATCTTTGCATAATGGCTGAAACAATATTCATTTTTCATTTCATTTTCATTTTATTTAATTTGTATACCGTCCTACTCCCGAAGGACTCAGGGCAGTGAACAGGCACAGGATAAAACACATAGAATACAAAAATTTAAGAGCAGAAGTAAAATCGAATTAAATCAATTTAGCCCAAGACAAATTTAAAACCCCAGGTTAAGAACAAATTAAAATTTACATTAAAATTTACATTAAAAAGAGAATGGGAGAGGTTAGGCCAGACCGGCCTGGTGAAATAAAAAGGTCTTGAGAGCGCGGCGGAAGGTGCATAGATCCGGGATCCTCCATATCTCCAGGGGGAGCTTGTTCCAGATAGTAGGTGCCCCCACAGAGAAGGCTCTTCCCCTGGGGGCCGCCAGCCAACATTGTTTGACCAACGGCACCCAGGGGAGTCCCTCTCTGTGAGAGCGTACCAGCCGGTGGGAGGCCGTTTGCGGCAGCAGGTGGTCCCGTAAATAACCAGGCCCTAAGCCATGGAGCGCTCTAAAGGTGGTAACCAAAACCTTGAAGCGCACCCAGAAGACCACCGGGAGCCAGTGCAGCTCACACAGGAGAGGTATTACATGGGAGCACCACGTCGCTCCCATAACCACCCGCGCGGCCGCACTCTGCGCCAGTTGGAGCCTCCGGGTGCTCCTCAAGGGGAGCCCCATGTAGAGAGCATTACAGTAGTCCAGGCGGGAAATGATGAGGGCATGAGTGACCGTGTTTAAGGAGTCCCGATCCAGAAAGGGACGCAACTGGCGAATCAGGCGAACCTGATGGAAAATCCTCCCGGTCACGGCCGTCAAGTGCTCTTCTAAAGACAGCCGTGAATCCAGGAGGATGCCCAAGTTGCGAGCCCTCTCTGTGGGGGCCAGCGATTTGCCCCCGATAGTCAGCAATGACGTCAACTGACTATATCAAGACGTCGGAAACCACAGCCACTCAGTCTTGGATGGGTTGAGCCTGAGCCTGTTCCTTCCCATCCAGATCCTCACGGTCTCCAGGCACCAGGACATCACTTCAAGGGCATCGTTGGGGTGGTCCAGGGGTGGAGATGTACAGCTGAGTATCGTCAGCGTACTGGTAGTACTTCACCCCGAAACCACGGATGATCTCACCCAGCGGCTTTACATAAATGTTGAACAGAAGGGGCGAGAGGACCGACCCTTGTGGTACCCCACATATGAGCGCCTCGGGGTCGACCTCTGCCAACACAGACTGCGACCGGTCGGAGAGAAAGGAGGAGAACCACCGCAACACGGAGCCTCCCACCCCTAACTCTTCCAACCAGTGCAGCATGATACCATGGTCGATGGTATCAAAAGCCACTGAGAGATCTAATAGGACCAGGACAGAGGAGCAACCCCTGTCCCGAGCCCTCCAGAGATCATCCACCAACGCAACCAATGCCGTTTCCATGCTGTACCCAGGCCTGAAGCCCGACTGGAACAGATCCAGATACACCGTTTCATCCAGGTACTCGGGGAGCTGTCGCGCAACCACACTCTCAACAACCTTCACCACAAAGTGAAGGTTGGAGACCGGACGATAATTCGACAACACTGCTGGGTCCAGGGAAGGCTTCTTGAAGAGAGGCTTCACCACCGCCTCTTTCAAGGCGGCGGGGAAGTCACCCTCACCCAATGAAGCATTTATAATCCCCTGGAGCCAGCCTCGCGTCACCTCCTGGGAAGCCAGCACTAACCAGGACAGACACGGGTCCAACAAACTCGTGGTCGCATTCAGTCTATCCAGAATCCTGTCCACGTCATCAGGAGTCACAGGATCAAACTCATCCCAGATAACATTCTCAAGACCTGCCCCAATCATCCCCCCTGAACCTACCCAGTCAGAGTCCAGATCTTCCCGAAGCTGAGTGATTTTGTCATGCAGATACTGTACAAAATCCTCGGCTCTACCCTCCTATGCTACATAGTTCATATTTTCTAGATTTAAAGCTTTCTACCGAAGACTTTTGAACATTGATGGGTCACTGAAAACTTACTTTATATTGCTATCATGATTATTAAGATGGGATAACAGGAAGCAAAAAGAGATCCCTTTTAGTCACACCAGAAAACTCTGGATTTGTAACAAAATTCATACATGTATAGGCTAGAAAGTAAGTTATATATTTTTTCTTTTTCTCAAAAGTGTTAAATCTGTCTGAATGTAGCTGAACAGTATTATAGATAAGAATTTTATGTTTAACCAAATGGTTGTAGATACCATATTTCATGTTGCCCGCTTGTCCAGATGATCTAGAATAACTGTCGTATTCTTTTGGGCTTCCTCCAAGAAGTACGAAATATTCCTGTGCATCTGCAAAAGAAAGGGAGAGGGAGAGGGAGGGAGGGAGGGGGGAGAGAGAGAGAAACAGAGAGAGACAGAGAAGAGACAGAGACAGAGAGAAAGAGAATTACTTACTTTAGTCCTGAATTACTCATGAAGGAGTGGTATTTTGCATAGTGAGGCTGTAATTATCCTATTTGGACACATTATGTGAGGACGCTACAACTCAGTTGCCAGATACAGTAAGGAAAGGATTTTTTCCTGGATTGATTTCAAACTATGTAATACTATATGATAAGATTTTACAAAAACTATAGCATAAATATATTAATACATAAGTACAGCAAAATAAACAAAGGAAGATAAGATTCTCAGAATGGAATGTAGATCAGCTACCATAGTGATTACCATGCATAAAATGTGACTCAAGCACAACGTGTAGATCCCAATTAGCGTGAAGCAATACAGCAAAATAGCAGGCAGAAAAAAATGTGGGAGGATGAGGAAGGAGACATGAGACAATAACAATGTGAGGTGGGAGCTTTTCCTTTTAAAACGATTTTGACTCAAAAGACCAGCTAAAATTGGGAAATCCCTGACAAGTAGCTCTAGTTTAAGGCACTATTTCCTAACTTTGGCAACTTTAAGATATGTGGACTTCAACTCCCAGAATGCCTCAGCCAGGAATGCTGGTTGAAGAATTATGGAAGTTGAAGTCCACACATCTTAAAGTTGCCAAAGTAGAGAAACAGCGCTCTAAGGGAAGTGAGGTCTTTGTCATGAGGAGGATGTTCAGTGAATTTCTTGAGTCATTGTGGTGAAGCATTCATTCATATTTGAACTAAGTGAGGCACAATTAAAAATAAATTCTAAGCATGAAACTAAGATTGAGAGAGGGGACAATTTCTGCTAGACCTGGTTGGCATCTGTCTAAAAACTGTATCATATGTTATCTCTTAGACTTTCCTTAACTGTGAAACTGTGGTTGAAACCCTTGACTTAAAAAATGCCATCATCTAAGTCAAGGCTGTCAAATTCGCAGCCCGCAGGCCAGATGCATCACACACTGGCCACGCCCATGCCTGGTTTACTGAAGGGGGGAAAAGTCACGATACATCACATGATGCCTCTGTGATGATGTGTTTGACACTCCAGAACTAAGTCATTTAGGAAACACCTTCTGTCAAGTGTCTGTTATCTTAGAGAAAAATGCAAAAAAACAAAAAAGCAAGGAAATCACCAGGCCTCCAGTCCAACTAACACTACACAGAATTCAAATAATCTCAACCAATCTTAACATAGCTGAGAGCTGTTTCAGCCTTTTTTAAGAATACAAACTAATGCTAAATTGTCCATAGTTCTAAGCAAATGTGAACAATTCCTACCTTTTGTGTGAAATCTTCATCTGTTATATCTTTCAAGTTGGTGATGACATTGAAATAGGCCCCAAACACACCTGCTTCTAAAGCTTTAGCTGCCACCTAAAATCAGTAATAGGAGAAGAGATGCCCGTGACCAAGGGGAATGGAACCTACCAACTTCATGCAGTCAACTATGGTCTCAACCAATTTGTAACCAGAGTTCACTCAATGAAATAATTAGTTGCACAAGTGAAGATCAGCTCTGTCCTCAGACGGGGCAGCACAAATACCTGAATATCTGATCTGCAGGCTATGTTTCCATGCTGTGCAATTTCTTTCAAAAAAGGCCATAAAGAGTTAATTTTTTCTGCCAAGGAGAAAGGGACATCAACAGCATTCTTCAGGCCTAGCTGCATGGCTGCTGTACGCCTGCAGACAGGGAATAAGAAAACAATGAAATAAATCTGGGAGAACAATCCCAACCCAGGGAAAGCATCTATCTTGCAATAAAAACAGATTAAAAACTACCAGACTATTTTTACCATGTACTTTTCAAATGTAAATGTATTCAATACAAAAAGAAAAAAATAGATTGCCCACTGTCTAAGGAAAGCCATAGTGTAGTGTAATAATAGACCCAGGTTCATTGTCACCCACTGAGAATTTCTTTACAGAATTTAATAAAGGGCAGTCTGACACTTAGAGTAAGATAGAAAAAGTTTTGTCTTCAAAGATCACATTGGTTACAATATTCAATAGTGGACACAGCATGGAGCTTTCTCCACTCCAAGATAATTATTTGCATCATTTCCTAAAGCAGCCTGAACTTGGGCAGGAAGGAGGAAGCCTAAGACTTTTGCTTCTTCTCATCAGCCCCAGGGAACAAAACCCATTTCTACTTCCATCCACAGGAAAGTCAGCAATCTTGGATATGGAGAGAGAAGGAAATGAAGGAGCACCTTGCATTTCTCTGCTGATCTGCAGGCAGTTCATTGGCCAAATGTTGCACTCACTGTCCTGCTGTACCTTAAACAGGGTTTTTAAACAACTTTAAAATGGATTTATGAGGTGAACTAAGATTCAGTCACTCACAAATCACTTAGGAGATGTACTAAGAACCTTTATCAAGTAACCATAGAATTTCACCAAAATGTACATCTTGGAACATTTTGAGCAACTTCTGAACTGCTATGAAAGCAAATACAGTAGTTTCATGTGAACAAAAGGCCCAGTAATACCTCTCTTTCTCCTCAGGGGTCTGCTTAGGAAGTTTCATAGCATCCTGTAGAGAAAACAAACACATATTTAGGCTATTATTTTAGGGAACATGAATGGAGGGTGAGGCTGTAAAATAGATTCCCAGAACTTATTTTCACTTTACCTTTCATATGCACTCCACTTTTCCCCAAAAATACAGCCTTCATCAAGCAAAAAGCAAAAAACTCCCCAACATTCTTCTTATCCAAAGGTACAAGATACACAAAATACAGAGTTGCTAAAAGTATGAATGCTTCACTCACCATGTAGCTGCTGAATGCCAAGGAGTCCCTATCTACTATAGCAATTAGTTGATTCATGGCCTGATGAAACGGGGGTATGAGTTGCCTCATAACTGGGTCCAGGTCCTCAAATTGACGCTTTCCATATGTCATTAATCCCACCATGCAACCAAGTGCTGCTCCCTAGAAGGAGAGACCTGATGTTCTGAAATGCCTTTGTCACACAGGAGGGAAAAAAAGCAAGATGTCTACACTTTCCTAATTTCACCAATCACCAGGCAGCAGAGACTTTTTATGTTACACCAAAATACTGGGGAGCAAAACTGTTTGCAGGGGAGGGGGAGAAGGAGAGGGGGGGGATTTCCTTATCTAACACTTGTTCACCCTGGGCACCTTCCCCAACCCTTGAACCCTCTTGCATCCTGGTACACCCTCCCCAATCCACCCCTGATCCTCTGAATGGTGTTGTGTCTTTCCAAAGCTTTGCATGTCCACCACATATAGCAGAATGTTTCTTCTTTCTTGTGGCATTTCCAGCTCTGATTACCATATAATTTGATTGCTTTTTGCCATTATTGACTGAGTTGTATACCATCTGTAAATTTTTTTTACACAGTTTTCTCTCAAATCATAGCTTCTTCAATAAGTCTTCCCATTGTTGTATTGAGACAATGTCTTTGAAGTTTTGCACCCAATTTAACATAAATGCTTTCATTTGTTCTGTCCCTGTATCAGAACTAATTAGAAGGTTATATATATAGGTGATCTTGATTTTCGATAAGGATTTCAAATTCTGTCATTTTCTTAATGTCCCTCATTTCTGAGGTCAGATTTTATTCTTCCAGCAATTTGTAGGTACATCAAATTCTTCCTTTGTCTTTAGTCTATTTGATGTTTGCACATGTAATTATACTTTTCTTACTATAGACATCTCCAACATGAAAAGTATTCTCACAAAAGGCTAATGGTAAAATTATTGGGCATTATTTTCCATGAAGAGTTCTGTATTTTTGTCAAGCTTTATTTTATAATTTGCTTTTCAGGTTGTGTTCCTCTTTTGTGTTCCTGTACCATATGGAGCTCTCTAGCTAGGCCAGCTCCTTCCGATAGCAACATTCTGCTGTCAAACAGCTTGTTCTAGAATACAGTTTAAAATTTGGAAGAGCAAGGCCACATTTCTTTTTTGAAACCTGTATAAATCCTACGAAGAAGTAAGAAAATAGATACTGTACCTTTACAGGGAGGATACATGAGATGTGGGTGTGGCTTACTGATGATGGCTAATGAGCCAGAAATAGATCTATATAAGTCTCTCACCTGGCACCAGAACTTGCTGGCTGCCAGAAAGAAAAAAAGCCCAGAATCGAGTGGATGTTATTCTACTGAGCTAGGGCTGCAGAAAAACCTTGGTTACATAGGAAAACCTGGCTAGAGGAAAAACATATATATATATATACACACACACAGACACACAGACACATACAGTATATATATATATGATTTACTGAACCTCAAACTTTGTATGGAAAAAGAATGAATGTACAGTTGGAAAATAATAATTAAAACATCTTGTTCTAAAACTGTGATGTAGTGATGTTCTGGGAAGAAGTAATTGCACGTAACAATCTGATTTTGAAACATTAGTTAATATTTTTGGATATCTATATTATTTTGAACTATGTGTAGTTCTCATTTAGCGACTGCAGCATTTAACAACAGTTCACAGTTAAAATGATGATGAAAAGTAACTTTATTATTACCTTCACAGATCTGTAAAGTAAAAAAAATCTGAAGGAAGAGCATAAGCATAATTACAGTATAATTAATATTTCCTCAGGTGCTGATTTCAATGTCATTTGGCTGGCAGATCAAGAAGGAACCTTTTAGCTACACTCAACCAAAAATACAGAATACGTATTTCCAGGGATTATGAAAAACAGGAAAAATTTGCATTCAGCATCGGCTGAGAGCAATTTATTTTCAAATTTCAAATCTTGCTGGTGAATCTCAGCATTACTGTATATCAGCATTACAGGAAAATGATTAGTGTGGAATCACTATTTAGGATAGTAGTTTTAAAATGGGGTATCGGAGTAGCTACATACCAGAGATGATATTGCTGCTGATACTGATCCTCCTCCAGGAGCAGCTGATCTTGCACCAACTTTCTGCACAAAGGTGTGAAGAGACATAGACACTAGACAGCCTTTTTCTCTGTCATCCTCCACCATATCCCTTCCGAAGGTAAAAAGCATTTGAAAAAAATCACTTTCACAAACTATAAAATGCTGTGCAGCCCTTGGTGTTCTCTGAGTTTGGGGGTTTTCTTGCAGATATTTCATTACCAGACTAGGTAACATAATCAGTGCGCCTAGTCTGGCAAAGAAATGCCTGCAAGAAAACCATCAAGTTAGAGAACACCAAGGATACCACCAGTGGTGAAATCCTCTCTGGTTTGCCACCAGTTCGCAGCCTGCACATGCGCAGTGCATGCCAAACACGCTCTGTGCGCATGCTTGCACAGTGTGCGCCAAATGTGAGCGCCCATCCACATTTCACACCAAACGCATGCAGCGCACGCATGCACAATGCACATTAAATGCACGCTGCGCATGCACATATACGCAGTGCACACCAAATGCGCACTTCATGCAGAAAAAGGAGACTTAAGAAGATAAGTAGAACAGTGAGGGGGAGAACAGCTGGGCCACGCAATTTATATTCACTAGAAAGCAGGATTTCCTGCTAGTGAATATAAATTGCACAGCACAGCTGATCATCAGAAATACCGGTTCAGATTAACCGGTAGCTATTTTTTTTTACTACCAGTTAGCCCGAATCGGTAGCTTTTATTACTACTGGTTTGCCCGAACCAGTGCGAACTGGTAGCATTTCACCCCTGGATCCCACAATTCAACCCTGATGTACAAATATTCTCTTCTGTTGGTATTATAAAATGCTGCTGATTAAAAACAAAGTGAAGTCAAGAAAGGACTGTACTCAGACATCTCTCTGCCGGATATAGGAATAAAGGTTTTTGGATGAGGAAATGATCCAGAGTAAGAAGACATTATTTGAGCCAGAAAAATATAAAAAATTTGCTCACTTGGAATATGGTTTTGAATTTCCCAAGCAAAAGCAGATCTCTTGGGATGATAGTGTTATGTGAATTAAATAGTACTTAATTAAATTAAGTAATTATTTAATTAAATCTTAAACAAATGCAACACATTTGCATAATTATAAACTGGAAATTAAATTACTTGCATCTTTTAATTTGTGCTTAAGATACACAACATGCTTTTTCGAAACTTGACCCTTCTTATGAAAAAGTTAAGAAGTAGCAGACAATGTTTGTTTCTCCAAATGGCAACTTTTATCTCTGGCTCCATACGTTAAGACCTATCTATATACAATATATGACTTCAATTAGAAATCCATATATCACCCATCCAGCCAGTCTTCAGACATACACTATCACCATACAACCAACTGTGAGAAAATAAAAATATCCATACTCAATTATGCGCTCCTTAGGACTGAATGGAGACAAAGAATCCAAGCCCAATCGATTAATTACCTGAGATTCAAGAATACAAATTCATATTATTAAATAGAAATTGGCATTTGAAACAGATGAAGGTCTTCTGTTCCTTATTTTTCCGTTTACATTACACTGAGCAGTGTAATGTAAACTGCTAAGTATCGGGACAGCTACGACTGCCATGGCTTGTGCTTGCTCATCACCTGTGGGCCTGTTCCCCTTTCCATCGTACCCTCCTCCCGGATCCCATTCCCACCCCGTCATCTCTCGTGTTAGTGAGGTTGGCTTCAGCCACGGCCAGGTTGGGCCAGTGTCTCAGGGCGGAGAGATGGAGAGCAGGTCGCACAACCTGGTTGTCAGGGAGAAGCAGGAGAGGGGTCAAAGAGCCACATGCGGCTCCAGAGCCATTGGTTGCCAACACCTGTACTAGATAAATTGCAATTGACTAGATTTACACAACATGATAAAACCAAACAAGCCACCTTGTGATTTACCACAGTGTGGGATCCCATTCTCTAGAAAGGTATGTTACATAATAACTAAGGAATAAAAAGTATCTTCAAACTAAGAGCTTAGAAATATCTGTCATGAGAAATTAAAGGAAAACCACTAACTGCAGTTTGAATTATTTTTGAAAAGGAAATGAACATCCAACTTAATGCATTTTATAGGACACATTAGGGTTTTTTAAACTTTTCTGTTATATAAAACCAAGGTATAAATGGATATCCAAAGTTACCAGTCTAATTTTATGTTCTTCCTCAAGGATGAAGATATTTTCTTTCTTGATATAAAATTCTGCCGCATCTAACATGGCCTTTTTAGGAATCAGTCCCACTAGCTGAGATCCTACCACTGGCAGATTGAGATCCTAGAAATAAAACCAGATATTTTATAGTCAGCCTACAGTCCAAGAAGCCCCAGGAGCCATGTCCACAGAGGCTGAGGCATTAGATCTGCATCAGGAAATGACCAAAAATGTAAGCAGCATCACCTCAGAACATTCCTCCTAGCAGATCTACCCAGAACTGTTTTTCATTTTTAGCTGTTGTATTTATATACATCACTCCAATAACATCACTAGTTTACAACAATTGGAATATATTTCATTACCTCAACATTGTTACATATTATTGCCATACTGGCATACCTTTGAATGCCATTTTTCAAGTATTATCTAAAAATTTCTATTGATGATTTATAGATTTTAGGCACCAGGAACCGGTTCTGTGGAGAATGTCTCTTGTCACTTAGAAAGTAAAGGCATTTCCTTGATCTTTGTGAAAATTATATGGCTACAAAAACTGCTTCTCAGTATCCTTGTTATGGCATTTTACTCCCCATAATGAACAGGAGTCCCCAACTGGCACTGGGCCACACAAGCAAGCAAAGGCCCATTCGCCGGATGCAGGCAGCATGTGAAACAACACCCCCTCTAGTCCGTGGAAAAACCTTTCTAAAACTAAATGAACTCAGCAGTGAAATAGCTGCCACATGGCCAGAATCTGTAAAGCCGTGAAAGAATAGCCTAATTTCCCTTAAAATACTATACAGGCAAAGGTTCTTGAACAGTCCACATACATTGAAATATCCTGATAATTCTCGAGATATGACCATAGGGAAGCTTGCCCTTTATCATAGACATAGTGAGGTGAAGCATCTCGACTAACAACCCGCCCCTCCCCATTTCTGCTCTCTCAATGAAGCTCTCCCAAGGTCTCCTCCACCCCTGAGCAGCCCTCCCTTGGGTCCCCACAGACCTTTTCCTATTCCTACCTGTCCCCCCAGGTCTTAGGTCTGATTCCCACCCCACTAGGCCAAACACTCTTCTCCTCACTTACCTTTTGAGGCTTTCCAAGCACTGGAATGGGTTGCTTCTTTGTGCGGCTGCATAGTGTGGCTCCCAGAGCAGACACCATTTTATCCTACCCACAAAATGGCAGCTGCATTCAGGTCACCACTGTGTGGCCCAGGAACAAACTGCTTTATTTTGCTGCCTTAAGGACTGTGCAGCTCTGCAGAAGCTTTTGCAGCATTCAGAAGCGTCTGTACCACTGTGCAGACCTCTTAAGATAACAAAACAAGCCATCTGGCAACCATCATTTTGTCGTATCCATAAGTGGGCAGGACAAAATGGTAACCATGTTGACAATCTGCTTTGTTTTGCTGCAGAATCCAGAAACTTCTACAGCATTGTGCAAACCTTGTTAAGGCAACAAAACAAAGCAATTGTCAACCCTGGAGCCATCTTTGAGCATCTTCAGGGTTGCCACAGTGAGGCTGACTGAAGCTGTGGGAAAGGGAGGGGGGAGTAGAGATAGCTGGAGGAATATGTAGCCAAAATAACGTTCTTTCTTCTGGGAACCAAGGACACTCTCACCAGTACCTGGAGGGGCATGGATCAGTGGTGGGTTTCAACCAGTGTTACCACCAGTTCACTTTGCGGACGTGCTTTGCATAACTTCGCACACTGGTTCGCTTCGCACAAGTGCATTGAATTTCAGAACAGCTGAAGCATGACAATCCACTCTGCCGTGCTTATCAGCTGGGCTAAAAACAAACGAATATAGGTAGGTATATCGCAGGGGCGGGCGGGAGGGCCCAACTGACAGTCGGAGAGAACCAATTCACTCTCACCTCATCATCTCCACTACCGGCTCGCTTGAACCGGGGAGAACCAGTGGTGTGTGTTGGATGCTTATCCTACAGTTGGGTAGGTAATATATAGAAAACTATGTTCTGTAACTTTAACTGCTACAAGATGACTAATTGGCTGTGCTAAGCAGACATAAAAGAAGGCAAGAAGTTCATTCACTTCTGCTCCTGCTATTAGAAGGTTGAACTGCTGAAAGGAACTGTGTCTGTGTTACTGAAGAGAACTGGAATTGTAAGCAAACTTTGTTTTTGTGTTGAACTGTGATTATTTGAAGAAGTGTTATCTTTGTTTTGAGAAGCCAAGTTTGTTTTTTTTACTACAAGTAAAGACTGTTTATTTTTCTTTAAACGTTCAGAGTCTGTGAGTATCTGTGTGTTTTGCTAAGCAACGTATCTATTCGCTGTCTGGTCCGTTGCACCACTTTGCAGAGGGCAGTTTTACCCTCAACAGTGTGGATGGAAGGCATCTGGGATGGGGAGAGAGACCTGATTGGGGTATGTGATGGTTGTGAGTGATGGGGGGAAGAACTTTGGATTTGAACTGAGTGGGGAAAACCCGGGGAACTTCAGAGTCTGGTTTTCACCAGTTGTGCCAATATGACATGCCTAATAAATCTAGACTTTGAGTAACCCTGCCTTGGAGTTTTGATTTCATATGGGCCGTTACTTGGAATTTCAAACAGGAGTTCCCCAAACCCAATGCATTTTGCTCCACTTCAGCCCAATCTGAGGTTCATTCAATTTATCATCTTTGTGCCACTCACCTTGGCATCCTTGCAAACTTCTTCATAGACCACATGAAGAGGAGTGGTTTCAAAATCCAACAGATTTGTAGAGACTTGAGCAATGTTTTTCTCATCCAAATACCATCCCATGCCTTGCACCTGTTTCAACCGCCCAGGCTGTAAGTGAGAAACAGAGAAGACTCTGAAAAGCAAATAAGTTCAGCCTTTTGTACTAGATTCCAATTTGTTAAACTAATGTTTTTTTTAAAAAAAAAAACAGGACCCACAAATCTGATGTCTGCCTTGCCTTGTTTTAAGACTTTATTGGCATGCAGAATAGAAAGATCTACAAGCCACTCTTCCCTGGAGTACCTGGTTCTTACTACGCCCCTGCTCTCGAATGTTAAGTGCTATCCGATGTGCCAGTTCCTTTGTGCACAGCAAGTTGATGTTGTATGCAATGAGGAATTTTCGTGCTCCTGTTACAGTGGCTCCCCATCTTGGAACAAAGGTTGCAGGACCAAAATCAGGAGTCCATTCTGCCTTTTTTAGCTTGAAAGAAAGAGTGAAAGTAAAGAGTGCTTTTACTTTAATACTATGAACATGCTCTTTGCCAAATTTTATAATTTGCTGGGCAATAACATTCCATGGAAATGATTTGATACTGAAATGATTTCAAAATCAGAAAAGGCTATTGTTCTATGGATGACAACAATATATTGTATCAAGTCTTAGATGTTAGCATTCTAGACTGAATGTGTTCTATGGTTGCTATGCTTTGATTCTCCATAAGAAATATACTAAGAAGATTTTAATATATTTTCTACAATCTGTTGAATTTGGCATAGACAATGAAGAGGAAATCATCACAGATGAAGACACACAACTGATATTTCCAATAATTCTTTAAAAACTGGATTTACTTTATAGGCTGAAGTATTTAAATAATTACAAAAGTGTCAGGAGATTTATTTCTATTTTTAAAAAAACGTCAAACCTTTATACAGGATCAGCATTGGTGTGAAGACATCAAACTAAAGCAAATTTTCTACTTAATCTGTAAGGACCTGTTGTACAATATTCAACTGATGGCATCTACTTGTTATCTATGAATCTCTTATACTATTTAAAAGAAGTTAGGTGTGGAACATACATTAATTTTGCCAACAAAAGATAAAATAAATATCTTATGGCAATGCAAAGCAATGGCAATACCTAAACATATGGATTAGCAAAGGAAAATACAAGAAGAAGTTTGGTTATAGGAGTAGTTTATTTTATTAGACCACAACAGAACTACAACAAAATAAATTTAAGTTATAATCTAAAAATGTATATTCATAATTTTGCATGTTATTATCTATTTTCAGTAGATTCAATTTTGTGTTGAATGACAGCATGGGAAACCCACAGCCGCCAGCAGCATGGCCACCAGCAATGCTGCCAATCTCTCCCCCGACCCTCACCCCTTCCTGAGCATGGAGGAAGGAAGTAGATGGGAATGAGAAGCAGGGGAGGGAGGGAGGAGATTATGAGAGGGAGGGAGGGTCTGAGGGAAGTCCTTCCTTAGCACTTTGCCACCAGCAGCCCTGCAGCCCTTTCGCCATCCACTTGCTCCCTCCTTTCCTGGTGGTCTCCCATCCTATAGATGAAGATGCTTTGGTTAGAAAGCTGGGTCTCCTTGCAAGGAAAGGAAGTGGGCCTCCCTCTGACCCACACACTTTGCCTTCCTGCACACACCATGACCAACCTGGCCAAGGAAAGCAAGCACAGCAGCAGCAGCCTTGAGGAGGAGGTAAGTGTAGCCAGGTGCCCCCTTGGGGAAGCAGGGGAGGGCTGAGCTGTGGATCCCACTGCCCTGGGAGTCCGAGGGCTGGGCTGGGCACTTGCCCTCCAATGCCCAGGGCTCCGGGCAGCCTGCGCTGCCATCCAGGGGTCCTCCAAGTGGCCTGAGCAGGACATCAAGGCTCCCCTGGTGGACAAGGGTTTAGCACTCGCCCTGGTCTTGCCTTCCTCAGCTAGAGACAATGGATCCCCCCCACCCCACCCGGGCCTCCACAGGCACCCCATAACATGAATGAAGTTGAGCTGACCAGCCCACCCCAGCCATGCCCACCCAGTCCCCCAAGGTCAACCACAACCCTGATGCGGCCCTCAATAAAATCGAATTTGACACCCCTGGTATAGCTAATGTTAAAAATACTATTGTTATCTTACTTTCTCAGGCAGGGTTTCATATTCCCCTGCTCGGATAGCAGGTAAAGATCTTCTGCTCTCATTCAGAGCTGCTTCACCGTATAGGTACACTGCAAATAAAAGCTAAATTCACTGACAGTTGTCATCTTGAAATCTAAATAGCCCGGTTTGCAAGAAATTAATGGTAAATCAAAAGAATGGATAGGAGGCCTAGTAGCTGTACATAATTAGTATTAGCTTTGATAGTCCAGTTGAGATGTTGAGGGCCTTCCTTTCTCTCAGAAGCCCATTCCTTGTTTTATCATTTTTATACCTGCCATTTGCTTTCCCTGGGCTTCTATCCACAATCCCATATCATAATTTAGAAGGTAGAACAAAGCTAAAAAAAAAAAAAAAAGTCAGGGTTCCATCTGCTAGACCTTGCCTGGAGAAGATTTAGAGATTGAAAATTAAAATAATTTTACCTATGGGAAAACAGGATTGCTTCACTGAAACAGAATTGGTGGACTGAAATGGGGGGTAAAGCATGAACGGAATGTCCTTCTTTGGCTGATTGCCCAGTGCTTGCCTATATGGATGTAGCAGTAGAACTCTAGCGCCATCGTTTGGCTTCACACTTAGTATTCTCCAGAATTGGAATACTGACTGCTTCAGAATAAAACTGAGCACTAATTATTACTCATATAGGAAAAGGAAATAAGATTCAGAACTTCATTACAGCAGAGAGCATAGAGTGTATCAAGACCTATACTCAAATTTGATAGGCATGTTGTCACTGAGCAAGAAGGTCACAGATCTTTGGGATTAGAACAAGGGCTGGTTTCTGTGAATGGCCAAACAGAATTTTACACTGAAATTGATTAGTCATTGCAGTCTTTCAGACCCAGCTTATTTTTCTATGACAGGCTCACCAGGCACATGCAGTTCATCTGCTAAGCATTTTCCAAAGAGATTAGCAGAACAAATACACTCTTCCATGGTAACGTTCCTCACAGGAATGAATGGGCAAACATCCAGCGCTCCCATTCGGGGATGCTCACCTATATACAAAAGCAAAGCATTAAAATGTGTAATAAAATCAGAAAGGATAACAGGAAATAGTAGTCATAAAACAGATAAAATATAGAGTATGTTTTGTTTTCATTTGTTGCGAAATATTGAATAAACTATACTAGTGGTCCCCAATCTTTCAGGAACCAGGGACTGGTTTTATGGAAGACAATTTTTCCATGGACCAGGGTAATGTAATGAAGCGGGCTCTGATAGATGACCACTGGATAACTTTCTATTCACTCTATTCTAAAAAGCAATGCATCCGGTTGGAAAAAGTACAAACTCAGCCAAAATCCTTTTGGTTCCTCTAGGAGGCCTCTAAGTTGTCAGAAGAAAGGGTCAAGGGGATCCACATGAGTTAAAAGTTGTCCATCGTCAAAAGATGATTTGAATCTATGCTTCAGTAATCTACAAAAAGAATTATGACTGTTTTGCAAAGAAACTCTGTAATAAGGAAATGTCAATTAAAAATGATAAATGTATATGACCATATGAATTGCTGAGTTAACAGAATCCTTTGTCTAGAAGGGTATAAAACCATTGTACCTAATTTCTGTCTTTGTTCAACGCTTCATGTACAGAGCCTTGAACCTATTGCGCAATATATAAAATCTGTCTCTGATTAATCTAAAAGTTGTGTTTGTCTTATTAAATCCACAACAAGGGCAGGGATGAAATGCTGCCCGGTCTGGTAGCGATTTTGGCCGGTGGTTCAGTGATCCAGTAGCAGGGCCGGATTTTCCTATAGGCTAACTAGGCTTCAGCCTAGGGCCTCAAGATCAAGAGGGGCCTACACAGTGGTGGGATTCTGCGGGTTTTTTTTTTTTTTTTTAATTTGATTTATATGCCGCCCTTCTCCGGAGACTCAGGGCGGCTTACAATGCTTTAAGCAATAGCCTTCATTCTTTTGTATATTTTATACAAAGTCAGCTTATTGCCCCCACAAACTGGGTCCTCAGGGTTCTAGGGGGTTCGGCCAAACCCTTTGTTAAATTGCTGGCTCGCCCGCCCCTCACCTCCCACCCGCGCGGCGCCAGCCTACCGTAGCCAGGGGTGGGCAATTGTGGCTCTTTTACAACCTGTGGACTTCAACTTCCAGAATTCCTGAGACAGCTTGGCTGTCTCAGGAATTCTGGGAGTTGAAGGCCACAGGTTGTAAAAGAGTCACAATTGCCCACCCCTTCCCTAGCCTGAGTTCCGCTGCCTGGGATCCACGTGGGCTCCGGACGCAAGAGAGCAGGATGGAGAAAGCAGCTTCCCCGCCTTCACTCACCCTCCCTCTCTGCTCTGTTGGATCGCCTGCCATTCGCTTACCCCGCCCACTCCCCATCTATTGCTGCCTCCGATGGCTAGAGGAAAAAAAAACTTCAAATTCTTGCCACGGGGCTTCAAAGGGCCGCCCTAGAGCCAGTGGTGCAGCCGAAACCTTTGTTAAATTGCTGGCTTGCCCCACCCCTCCACACCACTATTTATTGCCAATAAATAGTGGTGGGCGAGGGGCGGGGGAGCCAGCAATTTAACAAAGGGTTCGGTGTTTTTTTGTAATTTTATTGGCCCCCGGAGCTTCAGCATAGGCTAATTAGCCCTTGCTTAGATCGGCTCCCAACCCCCAGCTGATTTGCTCTCAGCTGTTTTGCTCAGAGCTCTTCTGCTTGCTTGGAAAGAGTGCAGATTTTTTTCCCCCTAGCTATACTGAAAAACGAAAGAGAAAGTAAAGCAGGCTGTTGGCTTTGCACGTTGGAAAATTAGGCAGGCAGATTTCTTTTCTTTTTCCTCATCAAAAAAGGTAGGTGCAAACAACGGGAAATTTAGGGAAAAAGAGGAGATTTTAAAACACAAAAGAAAAAAAGCTCTATTTAACTAGGGAATTGTAATAATTGAGATACTATTAATTGTATATTGTGTTGAAAGCAGAAATGGTTACGTTGTGGTTTGGAGGAATATATGGGGGAAATTATTTGGTTTATTATTATTGGTAAATATAATTAATTGATTTGTAAGAAATTGGATTGCATGGAAATAATTGGAATATTCATGTTCATATTGATTAATATACAAAAAAGGTAGTTATATAACTAATTGATTTATATTAAAATGTTGAATTTATATTAAACAACTAATATTACATAATTAACCAATGTGAGGATGGATATAAAAATAGATGACAATGGGAAGGGGTATAATATAGAATAGAAGGGAAAAATTGAATTTGATTAAGATTAGAGATGAGGATGAAGGGTAATATTGGTTTTTTACAAAAATAGATGAGGAATAAATATGGCAAAAAGGAAATATAGAAATTGTAAATTTAATTGAAATGACTAAACACTGTTTAAATTTGTGAACCGGCCAAATACTCTGTTCAAAGAAAATACATTGTATGTTTGTATGTGTGTTTCTAATTATTGTTATTTATTCATATTTGTTCTCTTTTATTCTTTAAAGTTTAACAATTCATTCTTTATCTTAATATCTTTATATTTGTTTGGGGTTGGCTTTTTTCCCTTTCATCTTTTTTATTGTACAGCAATCTTTCTCCTCAAACCTACCACCTCTCTCTTTTCTTTCCTTTTTACTTTCTCTTCCTCCCCCTCTTCTTCTCCTCCCTACTTCCTCTTCCTTTCTCCTTCTCCTCCTCTCTTCCTCCCTCTCTTACCCTCCCTCCTACTCTAATTTCCCTTCCCTTCCTTCATCCCTCTCTATTGCTGTATCCTTTTATGCATATGGACTACTCAGAGGGCTGAAAAAGTTATTTCTGACTGGTCCTCGCACTTTTGACCAGTCCTCGAACTTACGACTGTCCTCACATTTTACGTTTTTGCCCTATCTTGTCACCATGGTGAAGAGAAGCAGTTGTGAAATGAGTGACATGGTTGTTAAGAAAGCTGCACGGGCATAAATGTGAGGATGGTCATAAGTGTGAGGACCAGTCAAAAGTGCGAGGCCCAGTGAGAAATGACTTTTTTCAGCCCTCTGAAAAAAGTCTATGCACATAGCCACGTCCACCCTGTTACATGACGAGCTACCCACGCCTACACAGTCATGTGACCAGCTACCTGTGTCCGCCCAGTCACATGATTGCCAAGCCACACCCCCCAACTAAGCCACGCCCACAGAACCTGTTGTTAAAAAAATTGAATCCCACCACTGGTGAAAGAACCTCATAAGTGGAATAGCCTAGGGCCTCTTTTCATCTAAATCCGGTCCTGTCCGGTAGCGATGGTAGAGCGAAGCTCCGCTCACCTGCCTGGGTGTCATTGCTTCCTGGTTTTAACAAGGAAGTAATGTTTTTTACCTTCTGCACATGTGCACGTGCGCTTCCAAACCAGTAAGGAAGGTAAGTAGATTTCACCCCTGGACCAGGGTTTTGGTGGTTTTGCACAGAATTTAGATCCCACAAATGCACAGATGAAGCTTCACTCGCTTGTTCACCACATGCACTGCCCGGTTCCTAACAGGCCACAGACCAGGGGTTGTGGACCCCTGAACTCTACTAAAGGACTACGTTAACATTGAAGATCACTGTCAGGTCTGGGAAAGTAACTGATTAATCTTTGTGTATTTGCTTTCAGAAACATTAGTTCCAGGCAACAGTTAGCATGTCACAAATTCAGGGCTGTACCATCTTTCTTCTGAAATTTGACAGAGCCCTCTTTTGAGGCAAAATTGGAGATGATATAAATTTCTATATTTTTGCATTGGTGTCTATCACATTATGCCAAACAGAGGTGGTCAGTCTCATTGTCTAATCACATAAATCCACATGCCTTTTACGCCTGTCAATCCATCTTTTGGTCAATATTTATAAGTGTGGCACATTCCAATCTTCCCAAAAATATAAGGACACATTGTATAAAAGAGGATGGAAGTGTTTGCTTGGGTAATCTTATATTTATCTTATTACAAAGCCTCCAAGCAGCAATCTATATAATGTTGCATTTTAGTTTTACATTTTCATGAGATTCATCAAGGATATTCAAGATGCCTGTCTGAGCAGTGATTTGAGGTTAGGCTCCAAAAGTTTGATCACTGGTCCCCCATATGGCATAATCTAAAAGGTCAGGACCCAGAGAATTTTCATACTGAGCCATCTAGAGATAAGATCAGAGTTGTTGCAACACTAAACACAGACTGCAGCCCTATATCCCAGACCTTTTTGCTCCTACATTGACTCTCATAATTTGTCTCCTCTTCTCTGTTTACCTTTATGTTTTGCCATGTCAATAAGCTGAAAAGCAATTTTAGCTGCATTCAATGCACCCACAACAACATCCTCTGGACTTCCGACAAAGGTGTAAACAGTCCGATTAGTGGAAGGGCCTGCATCCACATCCAACAGGAGGCAACCCTTTGTTTGAGAGATGGCCTTGCCAATCTCATCTATGACCTGTAGCAGAGAAGAGACAGAGAGCTTGGAAAGGAAGCACATGGTGATATACTGTACCTCAGTAAACTTTCATCACTTTCCTTAATTGGGAACTAGATTTCCATGCTCTTACAATTAGTCTAATTCATGTTACCCTGAAGAATTTAGGAATGAACTTTCCCCTATCACTTCAAACAATTATAGTAGAATCCACTGATTAGGACTCAATTCAAGAGTAAATTAATCAAGTTGAGGAACTCTTACAAAAGATAACAGTTCCTAATCTAATGAATGAAACTGCTTCTTGTATATATGATTGCCAAGTTTGGTATGTCTCCCATGGATAGTTTTAAAGTGAAAGCTATTTCTGTTTTTGTGTTCTGTTTAAGTGAAATATATATAAATAAATATTTATGCCACATAAAAATCAAAAGTTTAATCTCACTTCATGGACTTTTTCATAGTTACTTTGTAGGAAGATGATGCTTCACACCGCCCAAAATCTGTTTTCTTGGCAGTTTACCAGCAGTTAGCCGTCACTCACTACCAGCAGTTAACCCTCATGGTATATGCAATTTATTAACACATGCTAATTTAAAATCTTGTTGCACAGATATCTGTGTCCATAGATGTAGAAGGCCTATTTTCAGTGATTTGCAAAACATTTCCAAATGTATTTAATGGTATAGAGATGATAGGTATGCTTCTGTCAGTTCCACTAGATGAACCAGACCAGGAAATCAACAGGAAGACCAGAACTACATTTTATTGTGATTGATTGTAATAATAAAATCTTCAAGTGTGATTGTGTTGTGTTGCTGCCTCCTTCTTAGAGTTCATTGAATTAGGAAGGTGTCTGCTGAGTCATTTTCAAATGTTATCTGTTATTTTGGATCTTTAAAATGCTTCACTGTCATTTGCCTTCATTCCTGTATAACTCTGTCACGATCATTTTTCTTACACTTTATAGTCTATTCAAACAGTTCAGGAGTATAAAAGTCTCTTATAAAAATGGATTTCATAACTGTTTAGTCCTTTACACAAAAACACAAGAGCCTGGATAGCTCAGCAGACTAATGCATTGTAATTTAACTCCAGCTTTCTGCAATTAGTAAGTTTGAATCTTGCCAGGCTCAAGGTTGACTCAGCCTTCCATTCTTTCTAAGGTAGGTAAATTGAGGACGCAGTTTGTGGGGGCAATAAGCTGACTTTGTAAAAATATACAAAAGTATGAAGGCTATTGCTTAACGCATTGTAAGCCGCCCTGAGTCTCCGGAGAAGGGCGGCATATAAATCAAATTTAAAAAACAACAACAACAACAGATTTCCTTTGAAAGAAAATTATGTAGAACTTACCTTTTTATTATTTCCTTCAGAAAAATTGGGAACACATTCCACTAATTTTGACATTATTCTAGTTGCAAGCTTATCCTTGTTTTAGACTTATGAGAATCCTGGATGTATTTTTCCTTCTGCTTTTTTGCTTTAAAGTGAAAGTAAAGTAGAATCTGAGTCTTTATAGCTTGGATCTAATGGGATTTCTCAATCCTCATTGTTTCTCATTAACCAAGGCACACCAGTTACGAAGAATTTTGCTGGCACTTTGGACTGACCTTTTTTTTTTTTTAAATTTAGCTCTGGCCCTGTTCATCAATGGTGGGGTTCAGCAGCTGCAGCTGCATTTAAAAGCAGAGTATTGCTGAAAATATACATTCATGCTGCTCTGTAAAAAATTGAATGGAGATAAATAGAATTCTCAATTTTTCTGATTGACAAAAGGATCTTTATCCCCATCAAAGTCACAAATAGAACAGATTTTTCTTCCATGCACTGATTAACAGGAAAGTTGTGCTAATTTTAGAGGCAATGCACTACAGTATTATTCAATTAGGCATTGTTTAAATCAGCCTATCTCAGTATATTTTTGACAACACATTTTTAAAAATGTTGTCTTCCATTCATTTAGAATCTTCTTGTGTTTTTCTTGGAAATGAGACTATAGTTGCACTGACTCTTTAGCACCTCACAATTTTCTGACCACAAGGTTTAAAATGTAAATAAAGATGCATGGATTTCCTCTGTAAGTCTACTTTATTTACACTTATTTATTTAATCAACTTTTAAGTTGCCTCTGTTACCTTAGCAATTCTAAGTGCACATAATATCACATAAATAAAAAACAGTAACACATGAGAAAAAAAACACAAGTCAAAAAAGTAACAAACAAGTAACAGTAGAATTGTTAGCAACCTGCTTTAGAAATATATGCTTCAGATGAAATGGGGTCACAGATCTTGATCTTTACCCTTCTCTCTACCTCTTCTTTAGAGATTGCTAATGACAGGATATTTCCTGCCTCCTTTTCACAGGCCTTGGTCCATCACCAGCATATACTTTCTCACTTGCTCCCTGCAAATGCCTGGGTCTTCTGATAGTCACTTGTTCTCTGCCTGGAAGGATATGTAACTTCCTCAGAGCTAAGCTTTACCTAGTCCTTTGACCCCACTCATTTTTGCCAAGGTAAGATTTTGCTCTCTAGAACACATTCAACTCACTTTCTTATTAATTCTCAGGGTGGTGATCATAGCACTCCCTCCACAATAACCCTATGAAGTAAACTGGGCTGAGAGAGGATGAGTGGGCAAACATAACCCAATGGGTTTCCGTAGCTAAGGATAGTCTTAAACCTGGGTCTCCCTTATCAAACCAACGCTGTGAAGGAGAAAAGATGTAATAGCATTCCAATGTCATTTGACTGAAATAGTTTATTAAACTCAACAATTCATCCTTTCCGAAATTGGACAGAATTCATGCTTCACTAAATAGATAAATGGCACATAAATAATATGTAAAGGGAGAGAAGCTCTTTGAAGAAAGAAGAAAAACAAGACAGAATATTCTAAGAACTGCCTAGCATTTCTGAAGATAAATTTTGATGAGAGGTCTGGGAATCCCTGGCTTTTTCAGGAGTTGTATACAGCTTCCACCGTTGCCTATCATTGGCCATGCTGGCTGAGGTGAAGGGGCAATCTAGTTTAACAGCATGTGGGGAGCCATATATTCCCTGCTCCATTAGTGGCGTACAGCCTCAACAGGGGCCTAATCATCAATTAGGCATAAAGCAGAATGTTGATAAACATCTACTACTCCAGCTTTGCAATAGCATTTGAAATTGCAGTTGTGTTCATTATGAATAAATGCACAAACTTCTCATTGGAACTAAACTTATGGTAAAAGTTTATCCCCCCCTTTGTCATCCTAAAACTAATTAGAAAAGTCTATTATACTTTCAAGCATTTGAATACATTGATAAACATTTGAATGCACATTTGTCATACTAAGTGACAGGATTCCAGAATCCAATATTTTGGAAGTACTGGAAATGTTTTGTACCACCAATGCAGGTAAATGGTGATATATAGTTCTGTAACAATCCAAAGGAATCTATATACATTTTATTATCACTGAAGCAAAATGCCCCAGGTTTTTTATAGGCATGAGAAAGAAATGTGTTTCTTGAAGAGCATTCAAATTTTACAGTAAGTCATGTCATACCTATAGCTGTACCTTTGTGGAACAAGCAAAATAAAATTATAGTCTGACAGGTGTTTTCTTTCTCACACAGAAATAATGCAGGATTTAATTGGGAATTTGTGAACTGTTGCAACAAACAACCACTTCTATATTATTTTATTGATATTCCCATCAAAATATACCTGACATAGCAGTTACCAATGAAACATTATCAATACAGCACCAGTTTTTCAAAAATATCATGAAATATAAACTTTGCCAAAACCAAATTACATACAACATGAAGCAGTGATTTGGACAGCCACAGCTTAATTAAAAAATCATACACATGTTATCCCACACCCTCTTTTAGCAGCATTCTTTATTACGTATATGCTGTGCTTAGGTGCTCTTTCTATTAAAAATGGGGACGTTGCAGGAGGCACTACCAGGCAAAAAGGGCCTTGTTGTCTTCTTTCGAAAGTTCACACAAACAGTTCAAGAGCAGTAAGGTATCACCAAGGAATTTAGCTGGGACAATGTCTATCACCATCTTTCTGAGATCATTAGGATTGTCATTCATGGGGTTAGAGCTGAGGTCAGGCCTTTGCTTCAGGATGCCATAGGTGTTGATAAGAAATTCACTAAACACTGGATGGACATCGGTGCGGTAGCCCATTTTCTCCAAGCGGGTAATCAGGTTATGATAACGCTGGGTTATAGCTCGATATTTTTTCTCGTCTAGAGAACCATCTAAAGATCTCGTGGAGACCTAAGAATTGTCAGATATAAACCTATGGTTAATATTTTATGGAAGTGTAAATCAGCCTGAATTTTGTATAACACTAATAGGAGCAGAAAAGAAGAAATTGACGATTGTACAGTTTTTTTAAAAAAATTGTGAAATGGATCACAAATAGTACTATTACTATAATATTTTCTACTTAAATTGGCTAATCTCCTAATACAATTCTGAAGTTTTGCAATTCTGTGGATGTTTGTACTATTGGTGTAAGTTTCCCCATGCATGCATGATCCAAACCTTCAGTTTTGATAGTCTTGGAAAAGTTCTTATAAATGCAAAAAAAATATTGTTCTCTCTAAATCCATGCACACCACACATACATATACACACAACCACTGCACACACACATATAAACTCAGAGTCCTCTACCGCAACATTACTACAATATCATTACAGTTACTTATAGCATAAATATGAATGAATTTTTATTCATAAAAATACAATGCACCTTGGAACAAAACCAAGGCTCAGAAGATTCAGATTTGTAGCTGGACCTAAAAAATGTAATGTAGCAGCAATTAATTCTGACTCTTCTGGGTTTTATTACATATTCATCTGGTATATTTGTAAAAAAATGCATAAAGAAAACCTTTCTAGTTCTCTATTGAATTTTGAAACAAAACCTGCTTGTGCACTCCTTTCATATAAACGTTTTATGCTGATCAGTGACCAAAATAAAAATGAAGAACTGAATATCACACTTTTAACTATTAGTTCAGAAACCTACGCATAGAAATTGAGTTGGCAGTGGTGGCTTCAATGGAAATAGAAAAAGGTTTTGATATGAGGCAGGTTATGTTTTTAGAACATATTTTAATAAAAATTAAAATCCCTTCCTTTTTTAACAGGTGGTTTAAAATATGGTATCTAAATATCTCAGCTAGAGTTAACAAATGCAATTATTTCTTCATTTATTAAGATGTCCTCTGGATCTGATTAAGAATAGTTTTTATCTCTGCTCATAGTTAACTTTGTTTTGAGATCATTGGCCTGTTTTATTAGACAATCAAAGGATATTTTGCAAACGAAAGTAGTTATCACACCAGTTATCACAATGCAAACATGCTATTTTGGCTCTTATTAGTAATTAGTGTCTTTTGTCTAAATCTACATTCATACAACATTTTAGAAAGTTACTTGGTTTAGAAGAGAAATGAGATTTGATTAGAATTAGAATAGAGCTGGAAGGGACCTTGGAGGTCTTCTAGTCCAGCCCCCTGCTCACGCAGGAAAACTGTACAATCTCAGACAAGTGACTGTCCAGTCTCTTCTTAAAAACCTCCAGTGATGGAGTGCCCACGATTTCTGGAGGCAAGCTGTTCCACTGGTTAATTGTCCTCACTGTTAGGAAGTTTCTCCTTAATTCCAGATTGCTTCTCTCTTTGATTAGTTTCCAACCATTATTTCTTGTCCTGCCCTCTGGTGCTTTGGAGAATAATTTGACCCCCTCTTCTTTGGGGCAGCTCCTCAAATACTGAAATACCGCTATCATATCACCCCTAGTCCTTCTTTTCTTTAGACTAGCCAGACCCAAAATCTGCAGCCGTTCTTCATACAGTTTAGTTTCCAGGTCTTTGATCATCGTAGTTGCTCTTCTCTGAACTTTTTCCAAAATCTCAACATCTTTTTTGTGGTATGGTGTAGTATGGTAATGATTATGTTAATGTGACCTATAAAATGAAAACTTGAAATTTATCAGTTTATGAAGAACTCTAGTATATCAAGTGTGGAATGTAATGATTGAAGTAATTCTATCTAACTATAGAAAATAGAAGATAGAATTATCTTCTCTCTACTGACAGAAGTAATTCTATTGACAAGAAATTATCAACTGGCCTGAGAAAAATGTGTTTTGTTTTACACTTTAAACTGAGCTCTCCTAGGGAATATAAGGCGGTCCACTTTTATTATGTCCAGAGTTCTCTTCTTTGACACCTTAAGAGGCTGCCTTCTTCTGCTCAATAATGCTGCCAGGTGGCACAAAAGCTGGATCTCTAAATTTTATTCAGGTCTACAATCTTGACAAAATCTCCATTTATCTCTAAGTGTTGGGATAGAATTACTTACTTGTTTTATTTTCTCAGGAATATTGGATACTGTGAATCCATAGAGCCGTGTTATTCCAGGGAATACATGTGCAAGGATACGCCTGTCTAACTGGAAAGCAATCTCTCCCACGATGCGCCCATTTTTCTTGTTGTTTTGAGCAATTTCTATATCTAGAGGGGAAAAAACAGAGATAGACATGATCTTAGCTAGAAGAGGCTAAAAACACTTCTATGAAATAGCCTGTCTGTAATGAACTTTTCCCTTATTAGATTAAAAAAATACTCATCATCGCAATTACAAGGGCCTGGTGGCTCAGCAGACTAAAAGCATTGTGATTAACACCAGCTGTCTGCAATTACTGTAAGTTCAAATCTCACCAGGCTCAAGGTTGACTCAGCCTTCCATCCTTTCTAAGGTAGGTTAAATGAGGACCCAGTTTGTGGGGGCAATAAGCTGACTTTGTATAAATATACAAAAGTATGAAGGCTATTGCTTAACGCATTGTAAGCCGCTCTGAGTCTCCGGAGAAGGGCGGCATATAAATCAAATTAAAAAAAAAATTACAGTAACGGAGTTGGAAGGGGCCATGGTGGTCATTTAGTCCAACCCCCTTCTCATGCAGGAGACCTGTACTAGGGTTTCGAATCACCAAACTTCCGACCTTTCTGATCTACAAGCTCAGTGTCTTAGCCCATTAATACTGAAGGAGAGTGAGAATGGAAATCACTTAAACCACAAATCCTGAGCACATCAAAGGTCTTACTAGAGCCCAATGGCATCAGAATTCATGTATTATACAGCAGAATAAAAATCAAATTTCTATTAAATAAAAAATGCAGTGATAATTCCTGATCTGTTATCTGCTTGAAAATCTAGTTTATATTTAATTTCACTGAAATGTAATACTTCTTATTTATTCATTTATTTGCTGTATCCTGTCTTTATTTTTTGTAAACTCAAGGTAGGATATGTGACTAATGCTCCCGCCACCTATTTTCTTCACAACAACAACCCTGTGAAGTGAGTTAGGCTGAGAGACAGTGACTAGCATAAAGTCACCCAGCTGCCTTTCATGCCTAAAGTGGGACTAGAACTTATGATCTACAGTTTCTATACCAGCACCTTAACCACTACACAAATTTGGTTCTCATTAATAATATGAGAATGGTACAAGGAAGCAACTCTGAAATCATATTTAAGAAGTAAAGAGATCAGATACATTTTTAGCATTCATTTCAACATAAGAAAGAATATATACTGTTTATAATAAATTATGACTGATATATGAATGAATAAATATATAAATATATTATTACATTAACATATAACGAACAGTTGCTGGAATTTGGTAAGTCTAGTTTAATGAAAAGAAGGATGGAAACAAATCAAGAAGAGAAGCAACCTAGAACTAAGAAGAAATTTCCTGACAGAACAATTAATCAGTGGAATAACTTGGAATAACTTGCCTTCAGAAGTTGTGGATGTTCCAACATTGGGAGTTTTTAAGAAGAGATTGGATAACCATTTGTCTGGAATGATATAGGGTTTCCTGAGCAGGGGGTTGGGCTAGAAGACCTCCAAGGTCCCTTCTAACTCTGTAATTCTAACTAATTATGAATAAATATATAACATATTCGTTCAATTTTTTGTAAAATGCAAAAAACCCATATTTGATCAAAATATTTAATCCTGTCAACCAGCTTTCACGATATCCAGAGAAATAACAATGGTCAGATTTTGCTTGTTTGGGTATAAAATATAACTGATAGCTGAAGGAAAGCCATTTCTTTTCCATTATAGCATTCCCTCAAAAGGGGAAACTCCTGATATGACCCAAATAAAAGTCAGACTATCAGGAGTTTGCAAGAAATTCAGCATTTCTTAAAGGTGCAGAAAAAAAGTGGTATGTTTGCAATCAGTTTACATTTATTGAACGATTTATTTGACTTTTAATTGTAAATGCTAGAATGGGACGAGGGGAGAGAGAGAAATTAACTAGTCAATCTGCCTACAATGGAATATTTTAGGAACCATTCAGAAATCAAAACTGTTGATCACAATTAAAATTTCTGCATTTATTTGTAGTGTTGAAGAATGATTTCCAATAAAAGATACAATGAATGTCTGCAAACATAATTCTGTTTTTTTAAAACATCCCAGGATTTAAAAAATAAACAAAAAATTAAATACAAAAAGCAAATTCAGTTACTAAATTGAATTAGGAAGTTTCTAATCATCAGAATGAAAACAGGACAGTTTTTCAAACTGCTGTATCATAATTTAAAACTGATGGTCACTGCATATCCCACCAATACAATAATTATAATATAACAAATTCGGGCACACTCAGGTCACCATCTACAGTGAGTAAGGGAGATGACAAAAATATACAACAATTGTTACATAAATTGAAACCTTGAGTCCTGAGGAGGAAAAGAGAAGTAAGTTTTTTAAAATTGCTAGTCCATGTATGATATACTATACTCTAAATAAATAATGCTAAATACAGGATAGGCTGAGAGACTGTGTTAGAGTGACTCTGCATGATAACCCATAAAAAGACCAGGGAGAAAAGCATTGCACAACAGCTCTACAGAGTAGTTAGTATTGTTACCAGTCATCCTTGTTTTACATTTTGTTTGTGTTTTAGGGAAATGAAATGTCCTTGAGGGCTCTGTAATAACAATGCAATATATTAAAAATATCTAGGAGGGATCATTTTTATACTGTACTAAGGACAATATGAATTAAAGTGCTAAGTAAAGCTGCATGATTTCCTATTTATTTCTGGAGCAGCATTTTATATTTACCTAAATTATATATAATACATTTTAAAAATGGATATAGCCTGGATTACTGTAATGCTCTCTACATGGGGCTCCCCTTGAGGAACACCCGGAGGCTCCAACTGGTCCAGAATGCGGCCACATGGGTGATTGTGGGGGCGACATGGCGCTCCCATGTAACAGCTCTCCTGCGCGAGCTGCACTGGTTTCCGGTGGTCTTCCGGGTGCGCTTCAAGGTATTGATTCTCACCTTTAAAGCGCTCCATGGCTTAGGGCCTGGGTATCTACGAGACCACCTTCTGCCACCGATAACCTCCCACCGGCCAATTCGCTCTCACAGAGAGGGTCTCCTCAGGTGCCGTCGGTCAAACAATGTCGACTGGCCCCCAGGGGGAGAGCCTTCTTGGTGGGGGCACCCACCCTCTGGAACGAGCTACCCCCAGGGTTACAACTGATCCCGGACCGCCGTACTTTCTGCCAGGCCCTGAAGACTTTTCTATTTCAGCAAGCCAGGCTGGCTTAAAATTTTTAACTGGTCAATTTTATGGGTAAGGGGTTTTAAATTGGGGAAGCCAAATTAATTTAATCATGTTTTAAATTATTTTAATTTTCATATTGTATGTATTTTAAATTTGGCTGTTCACCGCCCTGAGTCCTTCGGGAGAAGGGCAGTATAAAAATTTAATAAATAAATAATAAATAAATAAATAGCAACAAAAATAATTATATATCTGATATGGACAGTTGGTGAATGGATGCGAGTTTTTACTGGGGCTTTACTGTAGTTTATCATTTTAAATTGTTGTTTTTTCTGTATTGTGTTCATATTTTGTTCACCACCCAGTGTTCATTAGGTTCGGGGTGGTTTCTACTTACTTTTACTACCAGTTCGCAATGGGAGCACGCACACTTCTACGCATGCGCAGAAGCTTCTGAGCATGCGCAGATCACTGATGATGATATCATGGCGGGTGGGTAGAGCCTCCTGCCAGTTTTACTACCGGTTCTATAGAACCAGACCAGACCGGGGGCAACCCACCGCTGACTTGTGTAGCTTGGTTGTTTTACTGTATAGATTTATTTAATTAATAAATAAGTATTTCTAATGAGTTATAAAAATATTACACATATTTAAATTCTCAGATTTCTTGTTCTCTTATACAAACACACAAACATACCACACAGAGATGTGAAAACTCTAAAAATGTTTTGGCGGGGGAGTGAGGGTTTCGCTTCACAACATCTGCAACATGAAACAGCCACAAAGTCTCAGTATTACCATTCAGGTAGAATGTATGGAACTTCCTTAACTTGTCTGTAGCAGGTGAATCCGAGAACCAGACTCTCTTCTTCCGAGGCATCTCTTGCAATTCAAGCTGGGTTTTGTCTATGCTGGTGTCCAGAGCATTACCTCCTAAGCAGTAGGGCTGTCTCTCAGGACTCCTTCCTTTTGGGATGTTTACATCGTTAGAAAATGTGATCTGTGCTTGGGCCTCCTCTTTGTTTGTCCTTGAAGAAGGTGATTCTTCTGGCCACAATGTTGAGGAATTGAGCTTCTCTTTTGGATTCAGGAGTCCTCCTGTTTTGTAATGAGCTGCAGTTAAGCAGATTTAGCACCAGTTATGCCAAGAGTAATAAAACAGTAAATGGATTATAGAAATTCATTTTACTGGGCACATCCACCCCAAATAAATATTTCCTTCCCACTGTTCTCCACATCTTCTGTGAATACCTAGGCCATAAATAACCAGGACTTGATAAAGGCTGTGCCCTGCTCTCCCCTTTGAATTACAATGGAGAGAGAGAGAGAGGGAGGGAGGGAGGGAGAGAGAGAGAGAGAGAAGCTCACCTTGTTAAAATTGTTGTTAGTGCAGTGTGCAGTTCATATACCACAAAGCTCACATTTCTCTATTAGAGACCTCCCAATCTAATGGAAGTGATATCATGGAGGAAAACCTCATGAAAAAAAATCTATCTATGTGGTTGCTAGGAGTTGAAAATGACTTGATGGCTCGATTGATCATCTAGTGGAGAAATCACCAGGCTGAGATTTCTGCTTCACCTGATAGGTTTTTTTTACAAGATGTCTTAAATGAAATAGATCTCTGTGTTTTTTCATTTAGCAATAAAGAACAGGGTTTTTTTCATTTTCATTAGCACTCTTTAAAAAATATATTGGGAGTGATGACTGCTTAAAACTTGTGAAGTTATGACAAAAGGTTTGAGTGGTAAGACATTCCAATTTCTTGTGCAATCTTAACATGATTTTTTTTTAAAGTTCAGAGTATGAATGAATAGATAATTTTCACAATAAAGGGTGCAAATAGTAAAGTTCCTAAAACATCAGGACATTGCTTTTAACATATTTGTTTATTAAAATTGATAACTTATTAATAAGCAATTAAATGCCCAACATTACTTAAAATTGACGAAGAAGACCTTCAAAAAGCTATTTTCAAATGGAAGGAAATAATATTGTAGATGTAGCTTTATATAAGCTGTTTAAGCAAGTTTATTTATGGAGGAAAGCTCATAACTAAATGTATACTAAATGTGACAGAATGTTGATGTTTTATAGATTGATCAAAATGTTATTGATCAAGGCTTCCGGTCTGGCTTCTGCCGCCGCCAGACGGTCCTCTGAGACCGCCAGCCCCGTCGCCCGTAAAGAGCTGCCTTTACATCTGAAAGGCGGCTCGAAAAACTCCATTTCCTAAAGGAAATGTGAGATAGAGCTGGCGAGGGCAGGTAGAGCCCTCTGCGAAGTCCCCAGAGTTCTTTTTTTACTCTTGGGGACGAAGCAGGTTGTGGCTCCCTATTTCTGCTCGCCGCTGCTCCAGGCTTCGGGAGAACTCTGCCTTTTTGCAGAGCTAGGCGCTGGGACCAGACCAATCAACGAAATTAACAGATCATTTGAATAAGCAGGATGAAATCCGGATTGGGGATCCTAAACTGCAAGTATTCTAACCGCAAGACTGATTTTAAAATTAAAGAAGAGTGAAAGGAGGAAAAAGGAGAGTTTAAAATGGCAACTGGCCGAGGCTTGAGAAAAGCTGAAAGCGAAAGTCCTTCCGTTTGAATAGTATATAACGTTACGTTACAAAGTTACAAAGTATGTAGCAAAAGTGCTGGTTAGAAGTGAAGAGAAAAAACTCTTATTTCATGTTTCTTCCTTCTTAGAGACTTGTTATTGATATTGTTTGGAGAGAAGTCTTTCTCTTTAAAAGGAAAAAGAAAAAAAATCTGTTGTGTGGCAGGATGGTGCTAAAACTGACAAAGCCAGATAACCAAGCCATGTGGGGGGGCTCTCCCATTTATAAATCGCATGAACAAGTTGAGAGTTTGCAGATGCAGAAGAATGGCTTCATAGACCTAAAGAAATTTCTACTGGAGGAGATGGCAAAAAACTGTGAATAAAACTGTGAATTTGAATCTTGAAAATTTTAGACAGGAAATTAAAGAGTTGGTTCAACAAAAGTATGATATTCTGAAGCAACATATGAAAAGTTTCATAGAACTAATTCTGAAGATGGATGAAATTATAAATTTAAAAATAGACTCTAAGGAAGTTGATGATAAGATTTATAATTTGGATAATAAAATAGAAAGAATTGAAAATTATTTAATAAGGATTCAAGAAAAAAGCTCAGAAGTAAGAGTTTAAAAAAATAAAGGAAGCTGATTATAAGACTTACAATGTAGATAATATAAAACAAAGGATTGAAAATGAAGCCACAATAATGCAATTCAGACTCATGGAATTTGCGGTTAGAATTAGGAAGATAAAAGACAAGATTTGAGAAAGATGTCTGCTGAAGTTCTGGCTGGGATTTTAAAGGTTAGCCCTGAAGATGTATCCTGCAAGATTGATAGGGCCTACAGAGTTAATTCTTGGGTGGCAAAGCAAAGGCAGCTGCCTAGAGATGTGGTGATTTACTTTACTGATAAGGAAATAAGAAATGATATTGTGCAAAAGTCTTTCAACTCCACTCTTGAAATACATGGAAGGAAGATCTGGATATTTAAAGAACTACCGCCCAAGATGTTAAAAGATAGAAAGGAGTTTGGATTTTTGGTGACTGAACTAAAGAAACAAAACATCCCATTCAGGTGGGATGTCCCAGTTGGTATAATATTGAGATATCAAGGAGAACGATATCAACTAAATACTGTTGAAAAAGTGGAAGAATTTTACTATAAGGTTTTTAAAATGGGTTTAACATCTCCACGTATAATACACGAGGGGAATAAAGAAAAGCAAAATCAACAAATTGAAATTCAGGCTAAGCAGATGGAGGTGGAGGTAACGGAAAAACAACAAGTTATAGAGGCTTTTGTGGATAAGCCGCTTCTGGATTCTCCTTCAGAGGCTACAGTTGGATTACTTACAAATACAAGAGAGGCGGCTTTGGATTCTAATGTGATGACTTATCAAGCTACAGACCAGCATGGAAACCAAACAGTTGATATACAACTCATAGAAAGGAAACCAGGATGGAGATCTAAGCCACAAAAAGTTAAGAAAAGAAGAAGCAGGTCCTACAAAAATAAAAATTTTTAGACCAAACAACAGTGTAATGCCAGTTACTTAAGAGCTGATTGAATATTTAGAAATTTAGTTGAGGCAAAGTATTGGTGTATATTATCTTGAGGAGAGTGACAGATCTCTGCAGTGCTGTACTCTTGGGATGTGAAGATGGCCATAAATTGAGTGGATTGGAATTTTCTATTTTGGATTCTTTGACAAATGGATTACGTTTATGCTGAGCTATAAGGCAAGAGAACTATGGGATTGGGGCATGCAGAAGATCTGGCTGTTACCCCAACACGGTGGTTGGAATTAATAATCTAGATGGAAGACATCATAGATGACACTATATGGAATATAAATATAAAGTCACTCGGGTGGTTTTTTATATATGAAAACATTTACTATTGATGGGGGCAGATGGTAATTGAAGATACCGAACATACTGTTGGAATTAGGATGTGACGTTACCCTAACATGGGTAATGGAATTAACAATCCAGTTGAGAGACATTACAGAAGATATCATATGGATTACAAATTTAAAGTTAATTGAGGATTTTATATATATATGTAAATAAATTCTTTTTTAGTGGAATGGGCAGAAGAATAAAGATATTGAAAATATTATGTATGTAGACCTGTAGGAAAGTGGGTGGAGACAGGTTAGTTTACTGACTGTTTAGTTTAGGAGAAGGGATGTTATATCAATATACGTAAAAGATTCGAATTAAGAGATATATGTATGGGGGAGGAGGAAATGGATAGATTATGAGTTGAAATTGCTAAATTAGGATTTATTATATAGTTTTACAGCTGAAAGTTGCTTTGAATGTTGTTTTTAAATGTATAGTATAAGGGGGATATAATGATATTGTTAGAAGGATAGATTATGAGTTGAATAGATGAAATTGCTAAATTAGAATTTATATTATATTATATTATAATTTATTATATAATCTTACTGTTTTATATATAATCTTACTATTATATAATCTGAATGTTGTTTTTGAAATGTATAGTATAAGGGGGATATAATATTATTGTTAGAAAGAAAGGGTTAGTATATGGGGGGTGGAACAAAAGGATGGTAAAGTATTATATAATCTGTTATTAACTTGGGTTTTATTTTGGAGAAGCCACAGGGGGAGGGGAGGGGGAGGGGGGGGTTAGGGAGGAGGGGGGGAAAGGGGGGAAAAATTGTATTTGAAAAACTTTTTCAATAAAAAAAAATGTTATTGATCAAAACAGCAATTTGACGTGTTAATCTGCTGTGAGGGCCAGTTCTACTTCTAGGAGTTTTAGATAAGGAACTGAAAATCACAGCTAGTATGTTAAATCTCTTACACAGCTCTATCGTACAACCATAACTGGAATATGTTAACATTTTCAGGTTACTTCATCTCTAAATTGGATCATAAAGATCTAAAAAATAGCAACTAAAATAAAGAGTTGTATAGCTGACACTTAAATTTGTCCACAGATAGAACTTAGTCACTCATGATAATTACTTTGACACTATGGACTGAAAGTGGAAAATATTCAAATGCTTCTAGAACAAACTCTATCCCATTAACTGCAGATGTGTACCTAAAAATATACACATAAAGTGTTGACATCAAATATAATTTCTCACCAACGCTAAATGGAAATGTTTGAACCTTATCACCACCAGGGAAAGGACCATCTGTAGCCCAAGATTTCCTTAACATTGATATGTCTGTAGGTTCTTCACGCTGTTTTCCAGGCATGGTAGAATATGGTATATTTGAGATGTGTGCTGATTTCCTATCTTCATTTCTAGATTGAACAGTAACAGGATCAGTGTGGAACAATTTAATTGGTGACTGGGTGCTAGGACTTGACATGTTGGCCTCTTTGGAAAGGATGTGGGGAGAATAATTATAATCTTTTCTGACAGACTGAGCTGAAAAGAAAAATAAACAATAGAAATAGTTACATTTATGTCATGTATGTCATACACATATCTAGACACTGACATAATTTAGCAAAATACTTTTTGACATCATCAGAGCATATGCTATTTCTAGAAAACATTATCAGTGAACACATCTAGTGTGGTGTCTATTGATATACCTGTCCTTGGAAAATTGACTGAGATAACAGGTCTATCTGTACTGATTGAAATGCTTCAAAATATCTACCCAGAAAATATGCAGAAATCATCTAATCTTCACAGTCCAAACATGCTTTCTTGAACATCAATAAGTTGTATTGAATTCTTTTTGATACTGAATGTGACTTTTGTATCCCAACTGAACAGCATATTAAAGCAAGGGGACATTACTACAAGCAATTATTATCGTCATTTTATCTGGGACTTTTAACATTTTTGTATATAGAATGGGAAAAAATATGTGTGAGAGTGGGGGGAGAGGAAGAGAGAGGGAGAGGGAGAGGGAGAGAAAGAAAGATGAATAAATAAAAGTTGGGCTAAGCCCTCTGAGCAAACAAAGAGGAAGAGCAAATAGGAGTTTGGCAGGAGCAGTCAAGTGGGAGGCCTGGAAAGATTTAAGGAGATAATTGCTCTACTGCAATGCATCAGGGAAGTCATGATCAGAAGTATTGAAGCTCTCCAGAACAGACGGAAATGTGAAAAAAATATCAAAGAGCAGGAAAAGCTACTTTTCACAGAGGTACTGAAGAAACAAACTAATCTAGGTAACCTTTAAGAATTCCTCCTCATGAGCAAATGTATTCTCATCTTCAAGAAAAGAAAGGAGGCAGATCTGAAAAACTGTAGGCCTGTCAGGATGAAGTCTATACACAGCAAGGTCTAGCAACATGAATGTTGAGCACATAGATAAGAAGCTACAATTAATGAAAGCCAGCATTGGTTTGATAAAGCAAATTTATTACTAGTAGAACAATGCCATTGATACAGTGTACTTGGTCCACAGCAAAGCTTGTAGCAAGAGTACCTTATGATATTCCTTAATAAAATAAAATAGCAACAAGTGGGTTGGATCAGATTTCTGCAAGACCTTAATGGACTTCTGTCAGAACGAAGGGCGGAACAAAAAGTTTGTCGATGATACAAAATTGGGAGGGATGGCTAGTACTTTGGAAGAAAGAGAGAACATTCAAATAGAACTAAATTGACTTGAACAATGGGTTGGAATGAGTAATACAAGTAGTCCTTGACTTACAACCACAATTGAGCCCAAAATTTATGTTGATAAGTGAGACATTTATTAGGTAAATTTTGCCCTATTTTATTACCTTTCTTCCAACAGTTGGTAAGTGAATCATTGTTGTATAGTTAGTAACATGGTTGTTAAGTGAAGCAGGCTTTCCAATTGACCTTGCTTGTCAAAAGGAAACAGGAGTCTGCAACTATTATAAACATTAACCATCAAGCATCTAAATTTTAATCATGCGATCATGCGTATGCTGCAATGGTCGTAAGTGTGAAAAACGGTTATAAGCCACTTTTTTTCAGTGCCATTGTAACATTGAACAGTCACTAAATAAACTGTTCTAAATTGGGGACTACCTTATAGAATTTAACAGAAAGAAATGCAAAACTGGGGAAATAAAGGAAAGGCACCAGTATAGGATTAGGTGAACTGGTTTGACAGTATGTGTAAAAGGGGATCCAGGTGTTCTTATTGACCAATTTGATTTCTGGACTATACAACATCTCACTGCAGGAACAGACTGTCCCACAAAGTGGTGAGTTCTCCTTCACTGGAGACCTTCAGAAAGACACTGGATGGCCAACTGCCAGATATGTTGTACGGCAGTATATCCTATGATGGAAAGGGGATTGGACAAGATTACTGTAAGGTACATTTCAACTTTATGAATATGAAAGAAAATGTTATTGTTCACAGAAAATGCTTCATGTAGCATGGATAGCACTACAGCTATTCTACTACACCTTTTCAATTTTATCAAAACATTGCTGTTAAAGATTAGCCCTGAAGAGATTTTTTGCAAAATGGATAAAATTTACTGAGTGAATTCGTGGGTGGCCAGACAAAGACAATTGCCTAGAGATGTTGTGATATATTTTACAGATAGAAGAATGAGAAATGATATTCTGCAAAAGTCTTTCCTCTCTGCTGTGCAAGTGGAGGGAACACAGATTGGAGTTTATAAAGAGCTACCACCTAAGATGTTAAAAGATAGAAAAGATTTTGGATTTCTAGTGAATGAATTAAAAAGACAACAAATTCCATTCCGGTGGGATGCTCCAACTGGCATAATTTTGAGGTATAATGGAGAAAGATATCGATTAAACACTGTTGAGAAGGCGGAACAATTTTATTCTAATGTTTTTAAAGAAAGTTCACCATCCCCATGTACATCCACTGTGTTGGAGATAAAGGAGAGTGACAAGGAGAAGCAACTCCAGCAAGAGATGGAAGAGCAGCTTAAGCAGGGGGAATCAGAGGCAATGGAAATGCAGGGAGCTACAGGAGGTTTTCTGGAGGAGCCCCTGCTGGACCTTCCTTTGAAAATTGTGATTGACCCACCTAAGACTACAAGAGATGTGGCTTTGGAGCTAGTCCGGATGGCTGAAGCTAAAGATCAGCGTGTAACTCGAGCAATTTCTAAGCAACTCAAAGAAAAACAACAACAGGAAAGGACCAAGCCACAACAATATAAGAAAGGAGCCAAGAGCAATATACAAGAATGTGAAGCCATGGGGGGGAGCAAAGCCGAAGACCACAGACTCAGGAGACATTCGGCAATTCTGCTCGTCGCTTCAGAAAAGCCTAGATGACGATTAAGTTTTTATCTTGGAATGTGAATGGACTAAACTCACCACAGAAAAGGAAGAAATTATTTACATACCTGAGACAATTTAATAATGACATCATTTGCTTACAAGAAACTCATGTTAGAATACAAGATCAAAAATATTTGATAAATCCAAGATTAGGAACACACTTTATAGCTTCAAATTTGGAAAAAAAGAATGGTGTGGTTATCTATGTAAATAAAAGACTGTCAGCTAAAATTATAGAAGCAGATGAAGGTGGCAGGTTTATAGCAATTGAATTGCATACAGCAACTGGCTTAATTTTAGTGATTGGAATTTATGCTCCTAATCAACAACAGGATAATTTTTACAAAACTTTACATTTTAAAATATTGCAATGGGACTATAGATCCATTTTAATCATGGGAGATTGGAATGGAGTAATTGACTCTAAAATAGATAAAAAGAGCTCGGCGAAGTCAAGGATTAGACTACCACAGACTTTTTTTCATATGAAAGAAGATTTGGAACTAAAAGATATTTGGAGAATACATAACCCAAAAGAATTGGACTTTACTTTTTTTTCAGATAGACACAGATCCTTTTCTAGGATTGATTTTATTTTACTATCAACTGATTTACTTGTTAAAACAAAAAGAACAAAGATTTTTCTAAGGACTTTAACTGACCATAGCCCGGTATGGATAGAAATTGAGATGGGAAAGAGTGAGAGAAGATCATGGAGATTAAATGAAAATTTGTTTAGATATGAAAAGAATATAACAGAACTTAAAAAGCAGATGAAATAATTTTTTGAAATGAATTTGAATAAGGGTACCCCTATTGAAATTGTGTGGGATGCGAGTAAAGCGTATATGAGAGGGGTACTCATCCATATGAACTCTAAACACAAATTAAACCGACAAAAGAAAAGAGATGAAATGGAAGTAGAAATAAAGAATAAAGAACAGCTACTTATAAAAAACCCAACAGATGAAAGAATACGAGGAGCTATAAAACTTTTGAAAGATCAATTTCAAATGCTTATGGCGGAGCAAACAGCAACAAATTTACAATTTGTGAAACACAATACATTTTGCAATGCTAATAAACCGGGCAGATGGTTGGCTTATACATTGAGGAAGAAACAGAGTACACGGATTATTGATAGTATTGATACTGGAGGGAAGGAAATTTCCCAACAAAAATTAATTAAAGAAATTTTTGTGGATTATTATACCAAACTATATGCCAAAGATGATACACAGAATGGACTTACAGAGAAATATCTAGAAAATAAAAGAGTTACAAAAATTACCAGTCAACAAAAGGAGAGAATGGATTATCCTATAACAGTTGAGGAGATTATGGCCGCAATTAAACAATTGAAAACAGCTAAAGCTCCTGGGACGGATGGTTTAACTGCGGTGTACTATAAAACTTTGCAAGCAGAAATGGTTGAACATCTTAAAGACTTATTTTGTAACATACAACAAGGGGGTAAAATACCCCTATCATGGAAAACAGCTTATATTTCTTTGATACCGAAAGAGCAAATAGGTCCTAAAAAACCTGAGAATTTTAGACCAATATCTCTTCTGAATAATGACTATAAAATACTTGAAAAAGTATTAGCCAACAGGTTGATGCCAGTTATCCAAGAGGTGATCCATTGTGACCAAGCGGGATTTATAGAAGGCAGATATATGAAGGACAATGTAAGGCAAGTTATAGATTTATTGGAATATCTTGAGAAGAATAAACAGATCCCTGCAGTGCTGGTTTTCTTGGATGCGGAGAAGGCCTTTGATAGAGTGGATTGGAATTTTCTATTAAAGACTTTAAAAAAGATGGACTTTGGGGATCAATTTATACAGGCAGTTTCAGCAATTTATCAAGAACAAAAGGCACAGATTATTATTATTTTTTTTATTGAAAAAGTTTTCAAATACAAATTTCCCCCCCCCATTTTTCTCCCCCCCCTCCCTAACCCCCCCTCACCACCCATCCCCCCCTGAGACTTCTACACAACAAAAACCTAATTCATAACAGATTATATAATATTTTACCATCCCCTTACTCCCTCCTCTAAATACTGACCCTTACTTACTAATAATATTATTAATATTATTACTTCCCCCTTTTACCATACATTTCAAAAAAACATTCAACTATAACATTGTATGAAAACTTCTAATTTAACATAATATTATTATAACTCCCAATTTAGCAATAAGCTGCCCTTTTTCTCCTCCCCCATACTTATATCTGTATATTATTACAACATTTCAAAACAACCTTCCACTTTAAAACTATATAATAAATCCTACTATAACATTTAATCTTTTGTGTATATTAATATAACATTTCAAAGCAGCCTTCCCCATAAATCCTAATTTAACATTTATTCAACTCTATCCATTTTCTCCACTCCCCTAAATATATCACTTAAACATCCCTTTTCTTAAACTAAACAATCAGTAAACTAACCTATTTCCACCCACTTTCCTACAAAATTGCCATACACAACAAATTCTTAATATCTTTAAGCCACTACCCGCCCTGCTAAAAAAAATATATTCCGTTATATAGAAAAAATCAATGACTTTAAATTTATAATCCATATAATATCTTCTTTGATATCTTTCCACTGGATTGTTGAGTCCATCATCCATATTAGGGTAACATAGCATCCTGGTGCAACAGTTTGTTCAAAATCCTCCATCATCATCTGCCCCCATCAGTAATGAATATCCTCATATGTATATAAAAGAAAAAAAACAACCACCCGAGTGACATTATAATTATATTCCATATAGTTGTAATTGTGGCTTTCATCAGGATTATTAATTCCCATCATCATATTGGGTAACAACCAGATCTTCTGCATGGCCCAGCATAGCTCTCTTGCCTTATGGCTCATGATGAATATAATGTATTTATCAATAAAAAAAAAGAAATCCAAAATAGATAATTCCAATTCAACAATTTAAGGCTCTTTTCACATCCTAAAATTACGGCATTGCAGAGGTCTGTCACTCTCCTCAGGATAATATTAACCAATACTTCGCCTCAACTATCTTTTCATATATTCATTCATTTTTTTAAAAAAATAACTGGCTTCACTGTTGCTTAATTTAGAAGTTTTTATTTTTGTGAGACCTATTTCTTTTTTTCTTTTCTTTTTGTGGGTTTGATCTCCATCCTAGTTTCCTTTCTACAAGTTGTATATCAACTGATCGGTTTTCATTCTGCTTTATAACTTGATCTTGTTGGTTTTGTTTTTGTGTCTCATATTTCTTTTTTGCTCCATACTTGTCTGTGACTTGATGAATCATCACGTTAGAGTCCGATGCCACTTCTCTCATATTTGTAGATAATCCAGCTGAGGTGTCTAAAGAATCCAAAGGCAATTTGTCCACCACAGCCTCTGTAATTCAATGTTTTCCCTTTATTTCCAACTCCTTCTGCTTATCCTGTATTGTGCCTAAAGATGTTAAGTTCATTTTCAAAATTTTTTGATAAAATTCTTCCGCTTTTTCAACAGTATTTAGTTGGTATCTTTCTCCTTGATATCTCAATATTATACCAACTGGGGCATCCCACCTGAATAGAATATTTCTTTTTTTTAGCTCAGTCACCAGAAAACCAAATTTCTTCCTTTCCAATAACATCTTGGGCGGGAGCTCTTTGTAAATCCAAATCTTTCTTCCAAACAATTGCAAAGTAGAGTTGAAGGAATTTTGCACAATATTATTTCTAATTTCTTTATCTGTAAAATAAATCACCACATCTCTAGGCAATTGCCTTTGCTTTGCAATCCAGGAGTTTATTCTATAAACTCTATCGATCCTACAAAATACTTCCTCAGGTTGGACCTTTAAGATCCCAGCCAGAATTTCAGAAGATATTTTCCTTAAATCAACTCTGTTATTTTCCTGCAATCCTCTCAGTCTAATTGCATATTCAGTAAAATTATATTGCATCATTAAAACTTCTCTTTCAATCCGTTGTTGCATGTTTTCTGCATTACAAGTCTTTTGATCAGCCTCCATTTTAGGTTTTTCTTCTGAACTATTGTCTTGAGTGTTTGTCAAATCATTTTCAATTTTTTGTATTCTATTGTCCAAATTGTCCTCAATTTCTTCCACTTTAGACTCTAATAAGTTAGTATTTGCATCCAACTTGATCATAAATTCTGAAAAACCATTAGCCATTTTTATAATCTTTCGGTCCAGAGTATCAAACTTTAATTGCACTAATTCTTTAATTTCCTGCTTAAATTTTTCAAAGTTCTGATTCACAATCTCATCCCTTCTTACAATCTCCTCCAAAAGAAATTCAATTATATTAAAATCAGTTTTCTGAGACTGGAGCTTTAAAACTTCTTCACGTAATTTATTAATGGGGGAATCCCCCCCCCCACAGCTTGTTTGTCCGGCTTTGCAAGCTTTAATGCCATATTTCCACACAGACAAACTATTTTTTTTTTTTAAAAAAAAGAGAGGCAAAGAAGAAAAAAAGGACTTCTTTCCAACCAAGATCAATATCAGATCTCCAGGAAGAGAAAAACACAAAAATAGAGCTTTATCTTAAGTGTAGCCAGAAGTATTTATTCCGCTACTTTGTATCTTAATGGGAAACGGAAGGACTCTCCCTTTCAGCCCCTTCTCAAGCCTTGGCAGTCGCCATTTTTAAAACTTTTTTTTCCTTTTCCCTTTCCTTCTTCAATAACTGTTGTAAAATGAATAAAATACTTGCGATTCAGGGTCACAGGTCCAGCTCATATCCTTTTTAATTGTTCTGTTAATTTTTGTAGGCTTGTTCTTGTCGCCTAGCTCTGCATAGGCAGAGGTCTCCCAAAGCCCGGAGCGGCGGCGGGGGAAATAGGGAGCTTCGTCTGCTTCGTCCCCAAAAGTAAAAAAAAAAAACTTTTGGGGCTATGCAGAGAGCTCTACCTGCCCCCGCCGGCTCTATCTCCATTTCCACATGGAAATGGAGTTTTTTCGAGCCGCCTTTCAGTTGTAAAGGCGGCTCTTTACAGGCAATGGGGCGGCGATCCGAAAGGATCGTCTGGCGGCGGCCGGCACAGATTATTATTAATGGAAGTTTGACAACAGATTTTAATATTGAAAAAGGAACAAGACAAGGTTGTCTGTTATCCCCATTGTTATTTATTTTAACACTAGAAGTCTTGTTGAATACAATACGAACCTTGAGCACCTTGAAAGGAATAGTGATAAGGCAAGAGGATTACAGAATAAGGGCATTTGCAGATGATCTGGTTGTTACTCTAACACAGCCGATGGAATCAATAATCCAGATGAAAGACATTATAAAAGACTATGGTACAGTATCAGGATTTAGACTGAACCAGAAAAAAACTAAGATGATAGTTAAAAATATGATATGAGATCGAAAATACGAACTTGAAATCAGGGCAGGTTTTGAGATAGTACCAAAGGTTAAATATCTAGGAGTTCAGGTTGCAGAATCAAATACGAAATTGTTTCAAAATAATTATGAGGTGTTGTGGCGAGACGTACAGAAAGATATGGAGACTTGGAAAAAACTGCAGCTGTCTTTACTTGGAAGAATAGCAGCAGTTAAGATGAACATTTTGCCAAGATTTCTTTTTTTGTTTCAAATGATTCCGGTGCTTAAAAGTGATAAACAGTTGAAAGAATGGCAAAGAGGACTGAATAAGTTTGTCTGGAACGAGAAAAAACCGAGAGTGAAACTGAAAATTATGCAAGATGTTCCAGAAAGGGGAGGTCTTAAACTTCCAAACCTACAATTATATTATGAAGCAGCAGTGTTGATGCAAGCAAGTGATTGGTTTGGAAGAAAAAAGACTGGAATATTGAATATAGAAAGTTTTGATCTTGAATTTGGTTGGCATGCTTACTTATTTTATGAGAACAAAGTGGATAAAGTATTCAAAAGCCACATACTTAGAGACTCTTTGATGAGAGTTTGGAAGAAGCACCGACTCAAATGGGATTACAAAATACCGTTATGGCTGGATCTTGGTCATATCATGTGGAATACAAATATAATGTCACTCGGGGGGGTTTTATATAAAGAAGTTCTCTTTGCAGATGCGGGCAGATGGCAACTGAAGACTTTAGAAACGCTGTTGGAAGAAGGGATTAATTTAACTTGGTTACAGTATAATCAACTTCAATTGAGATGGAAAGAGGACCAAAAAATTGGTATAATGATGCATGAGGAAGAATTGGTTAGACATATAAAAGAGAAAGGTCCAATGCATATTAAAAGGCTTTATAATGTTTTGTTAGAAAGGGATTCAGAAACTGAATTGGTTAAAGATTGCATGATTAAGTGGACACAAAATTTTGCAGAACCAGTGATGTTGGAAACATGGGAAAAAATATGTATTCAGAATGTTAAATTTACACAGTCGCAGAATTTGAGGGAAAATTTTTATAAAATGTTTTATAGATGGCATTTAGATCCTAAGAAATTGTCGTGTATGTACCCTAATGTTCAACCAAAATGTTGGAGATGTGATTGCCTAGATGCCACATATTATCATGTGTGGTGGACTTGTAAGAAAGTGAAGGCTTTTTGGATAAAAATTTGGTGGGTTATGCAGAATGTTTTAAAGAAAAAAATTCAGTTTTCTCCACAATTGTTTTTATTAGGTATAGCTAAGGGTTTTACATTGGGTGAAACAAAGTTGATATTGTACATGATAACAGCAGCGAGATTACTGATAGGTCAATATTGGAAAAATGAAGTTATGCCTACTATAGAGGAATGGACTTTGAAGATGGCCAGCTTTGCAGAGATGGTGAAGATTTCAGCATATCTAAAAGATCGCTCACAAGAGACTTATGGGAGTGGAAAAAATGGATAGATTATGTGCAGAATAAATATCAAACTAGGAAATATCAGATAGCTTTTAACTGAAAGTATTATATAGAGATAGAATATTTGAATTTTGTGAAGATGTTAAAAATATACAGTGGGTGGAGGGGTTCAAGTTTTATAAAAAGGGAATGTTGATTTGGATTATATTCTGTGGAAGTCTGGGGGGGAGGGGTGGGTTAGGGGGGTTAGGGAGGGTTAGGGAGGTGAGGGAGGGTTGGGGGGGAAATTGGGGAGAAAATGTAATTGTAAAACTTTTTCAATTAAAAAAAAAACATTTTATGTGAAAGTATCAGTTGACCTAAAACAATTGGGTGGTATCATGGATCATAGGAATGAAAGGATGCTGAATGAATGTTGATTGAATACCAAAGTGAGAAACAAATATTAAACAGGTTTACTGAATTATTTTGCCCATTTTGATGGGGTCTGACTCGATGATGGGGTCAAAATATGAAGGAAGAGTAAATGGTTTGAAAGGAAGAGAAAACCAAAAAAGTTGTGATTGGATGTACAATAGTTGATAGTCCTCAAAAAGAAAGAGACGAAAAGCCTAAAGAAAGGCAATATATGAACCAATCTACAGGTATGGGGGAAGGAAGTTATGAGTTAGAAAAGTATAGAAAGATATGGGAAGTATAAATGCAATTTCTCTATATAGATCTTCCTTTTCCTTATTTTGTGTCCTTAATTTCTTTCTTACAATGTTTTCTTTAATTTTTGTGCTTTCCATAATGGTATTTACTCTGAAAATGAATACTATGACAAGGATGCAGGGATGCAAATAAAAGCTCATAGAAATTAAAATTGTGAAACTCCTGAAGGTGTGTGTGTGTGTGTGTGTGTGTGTGTGTGTGCGGGTGTGCATGTATGCCAATTCATAAATGAGCAAATCAGGATAATTTGTCTTCCTGCTAGTTAAATCATCTTTAGCCTTTCCTAGTTGGCCCAATATACTTCCTATTATACAGATTTGTGTCTTCTTCTGATAGATGAATTCACAAAGGTCCTACTGAATTGTATGTATCAACTTGGATACACAATGAAACATATTTACAATATTTATGTAACAATTGCTTTTAACAAGCTAACCTGGCATGTTTCTTACCTGTTTTTACTGATGAACCGGTATCAGGATATGAAGGAGAAATCTGAGGTGCTATGAACTGGGCCTGACTGTTGTTCTCACACTGCTGACTCAACAATGTGCGTAATTCATAATTTTCTCTGAGCAGCTTAATTTGATTTTTGAGATGTGCATTTTCTTCCTGAATTCTTTTTATCCACTCTCTTTCCTCTGTCATCCTCCTCTTCCTCACTGGTGAGGAAGGATTAATTTATTAGGGACAGCCTTGACTAGACAGGTCACCTCAGTGTTTCAAGAGATTCAGAGGACATTATGAAGCTTAGAATGTTTCTACACAATTATGATGTCATGTGTTCTTAAGAGAACACTTGGATACTCCACTGGAGCATTTTCTTTCAGACTGGCCTTTCTGCTGTGAAATAAGGTATGATTTGTATATAGAGTGGAACAGTATGTCTAAGAGGCCTGATCACATGGCACTGTTGAGAATAACGTCTCAAAATAGCACTGGCTAAATCTGAAAATGGCTTCTCGAAAAATCTAAAACACTTTGTCAGCCCTGGAGGCCATCTTTTTCTTTGGATCTTCAGGGCTGCCACACTTAGTGCTGTGGGAAACTGGGAGGGGGAATTGCATGGAGTGGTGGAGATATCTAGCCATAATAACATTCCTTTCTCTGAGAGTCAAGGACATTCATCTTGCACCTGGAGTGGTGTGACTGGGAGGCATCTCCAGTGGGACGGTGCATTGATTGGACCATGCGATGGACATGTGAGTGCAGAGGAAGGGACTTGGACTTTCTTTTGGGTGGGGAAAACCTGGAAGCTTTCAGATTTGGGTTTTCCCAGATGTGCCAATATGACATCTCTAATAAAATGGAACTTCTAGCCTCGGAGCCTTCTTTCATTGGGGGGATACTTGGAACCCTGAATCTCCATTAAAACTTCAACCAGCTCCCCGATCTCCAGGTTGCTATCCGGGGTCCTGAGCCCCAAGCCCTGACCCGACATCGGGCGGCGTGAAGACTCTGTGAAGATGGAGGAGAACAGGGTGATCACAGAGGGAAGCACTGGGATTGGTTTGATAGTCCATGTTGAGACCCTCTAATCCCCTTCCAAATCTGTGGTGAAGGCAATAGAGGCCACCAAAATGGAATGCCGACAGGGTGCCCGGTCCAAAGAGTCGGTGCCCTGGCAAGCCTCTCACAGGATTCCTCTCTGTGGGGCGAGGCTGCGGGAGCTGCACCGCCCCAGGAGTTGCTGACTGGGGCGATACTGCGGGAACAGCAGATGGGAGTGAGCAGAGCGGAGCAGACCCAAGCCCTCAAATGGAGAGCACCAGGACCAGCTGATCTCAGTGATTCCCAAGAGTGAGGCTTTCCACCACTGATGTGAAGCCAGTCGCTGATGGGCCTACCGGAGCCGTTTGACCAGCTCAGCATGGGCAGCATCACACAACCTCCTAGTACTGGTCCACTCAGTTGGATTCTGGCTCAGCCCACGTTCACCTTTCCGGGCCAAGGGACCGCAGTGGCATTGAGTGGAGCATTGGCCTCATTTCACTCAGCACATAGCAGGTGGCACCATAGTCTTTCCCATCGGGCCCGTGTACCGGGATGACAGCTCCTGCTGGAGTCGGAGTGGCCCTGCAGCAAGGCCTGTTAAGCCAATCCAGTCTGGCACTACAAGGACCACCGTTGGGACTGCCAAGACCCAACCTCCCCCCAGCAGCCGGTCCTCAGATTGCCTCCTGCTGACCAGATCCCCCCTGTCTTGGCCTTTTACCCCAGCCTGGGGTGGGTTCAATACCAATGTGTCCATTGGTATTGAACGACACCAGCTCCGGCCCCACTGCTGGCACCAGCCCCACCACTGGCACCAGCTCTACTGCCGGTGACAGTCCCGCAGCCTGCACCGGTCCCATCAGCTGCTCCTCCACCACAGTTTAGAGCGATGTTTGATGGGACCCCAGGGAAACGGGCCTATTTCCTCAATTGGTTTGGTCCTACATGGATCGCTATGGGGACCAATATCAGATCGATTGAGATATGATTTAGGCAATTCCGGATAGCATGAATGAAGGAGAAGCAGCAGAGTGGATAGCTGAACTACACAATGAAGGAGCCCCGGAGCTAGATGATGTGGATGAGTTCGTCCCACTGCTCTGAGACCAGTTTGAGGACATGGCCCACCAGGTAGAAGCTGAAGCCCAAATCATAGCCTTGAAGCAAGCGGGTCACCCCCCAAAGAATAAGGGAATTCCAGTGGCTGGCTGGAAAACTAAGAGACATCTACCACTTCAAAGAGGCCCTTGACCCAGACTCAGACAAGCCTGCAGTATCAGAGGAGTTCCAGAGAGTATACAAGCTTGGTACAACACAGCAGTGGCCATGGACCTGGAAATCCACCCCCATTGGAAGCCAACTGCAGAAAAGCTGGCAAGAAGACCTCTGTGCCACCAAACTCCGGTCATGCTAACTGACACACTGCAACCCACACTGTCCGAGAAGATTAAGTACTACCGGTGCACTCAGCATGGGCAAAGGGTGTCCGAATGCCTGGCCCCTGCCCCAGTCCCTCAGATCCGGACTCCCTCCACATTCCGGGAAAGGAGAACCCTGAGGAAGCCACCGGACAAGGGGAGAATCACCAAACAAGCTGTGGAGGTTCTTCTCCTTCCAACTGGGAATGAGGAAACTCCAGCTAGAGAAACCCCTCCAGGTTCCACCGAAGGGACCAGCAGCAAAGACGACCCAATTGTAAGTGAAGCCATCCACCCCTTCAATATCAAAACCCATATTGTAGTGCTGGAAACGGTAACCCAAGGGGAGGTAGAGCCCATCATAGACACTGGCTGCACCAGATGCCCGATCAGCCTACCCATAGTCCAACAGCTAGGGATAGGCAGAAGACCCCTAGCACGTCCCATCCATTTTGAACAGATTGATGGGATGCTAGTAGGCGTAGCTCTGGCCATATTGGTCACAGAACATGTTAGACTGGAGATAGGGCACCACTGAGAACTCATCCAATTTGTCATAGCTCCCAAAATGACCGAGTCAATCATATTGGGCTTTGCCTGGCTAAACAAATGGGGACTGACCATCACATGGGAAGACGGCTACCAAAAGCTAAAAGTAGGCATCGGCCCACTACTACCCATCAAACCGGACAGTTGCCAAAAGGCCACAAACCCCAGCAACCCCAGCAAGTGGGAAATCACAGCCCCTACCACAGATGAACTTCCCGGCAGCCCACAGGTGTCAAGGGAATACTATGACATGTCAGACGTCTTTAGCAAGTAAGACTGCAACTTCCAATTCCCTCACCTCCCAACAGACTATGAGATTGAGTTTGTGCTGGGGACAAAGTGGCCTAAACCAAAGATGTACTCTATGACTCCAAAAGAAATGGCTTAGTTAAGGAAATACATCAACACCAATTTAGCGCAGGGTATTATCCAGCCCACCAAATCCAGGGTGGCAGGGTCATTATCCAGGGTCATTATCAGTAGCTAGTTAGTTCATTGTTGTCAGTGACTCCCACTGATTCTAAACTCATTTTAAGACTGGGATTGGTGACTACTGAAATTTAAGTATTCAACATTGGTCTCAGAAATCTTTGATTTGAACTATCAAATCTCTGATTTGAATTATCAAATCTTTGATTTGAACTTTGATTTGAACTATGGCAAGAAAAATCGTAAAATGGGGCAAAACTCACTTAACCATAATAATTTCTAGATACTTTAAGTGTAGAGAATTCAAGTGTTGAGAATGACCCATTATTTCATCTCTTTTTCCACACTAGGTACCATTATTTGATTTTTTATCATTTTATTCAAATAACAACAGAAAATCCAATACAGTATGAATTGGCTTTTCAGTCCTTCCTTGATGCATTTTTTCACATTGGTTATCTAGTTTAAATGCCAAAGAAAAATCAATGATATATTTTTCAGACCTTTGGAGGATCACACTGTCAATTGTTCACACTGCTCAAACAAAATTAACAGGTGTGAATTAAGTTTTAGCTAAAAAATGGAGCTTTAATTCCAGAAGTCCATTCTTTAAACTTGGACTTCTGGAATTAAAAGGCTCTGGATTAAATGGTACTCCAGACAAAAGATGGAGAAGTGTATCTTGCTTTTAGACCTGATAATAGCTGTCTAGAAAGGTGAGTTATGAGCTATTTTGACATCATCAGAAATTTAATTTATTACCTGTTAAAAATGCAAAGACAAGGAGTACAAGGAGCAAATAAAAGACCTTCATGTTGGGGTTGGTTCTGGACCAAATCTTACTTGTGGGACAGAAACCAGCTCTCAGCCCTCCTTGTGACTTCTTGAAAAGCATCCCCCCCAGGTCCACTGCCTGAGGAGCAGGGGAGGACTGCAGGTTGATCCCAAGGGGGTCTGGGAATGGGTGTGAATTCATCCCACAACCCTCTTCATCCCCTCCTCTATGAAATTGCTTTCTCCCACTTGCTGGTGGTCAGCAAATTCAAAAGGAACCCCCAGCTGAGAACCACTGCTCTAGATTAGTTGATTCAGGGGATTTCTTTAATGTTAACTAATAGTGTTAGCTATTTTTGTTACAGGGATAGATTTGTATTGGAGCAGCCTGCATGCCTCCCAAAGACTCTGCTCACCCTGTTTTTGCGAAAAACAGGTCCGTTTTTCACAAAAATGGGACATGCGGAGCAAAGCTTCAGGAGGCCAAAAAATGGCTGTATTTTGTGTATTTTACTGTTACTATCTTCCTTAGTGGGTCGTGCAAACCGCTATTCCAAATAATGCTATTTATAGGGGGTGGGGATGGGGGCAGTGGTGGGTTGCCCCGGTTCTCACCAGTTCTATAGAACCGGTAGTAAAACTGGCAGGAAGCCCCGCCCACCGACCCTGACATTACGAAAACGCTTCTGCGCATGTGCAGAAGAGCGCATGCACGTGGCCCCGCTGCAAACCAGTAGTAAAGGTAAGTAGAACCCACCCCTGGGTGGAGGGCACTGAGGATGAGTTTGTAGTACAAAGGGGGCGGTGGACTGAAAAAGTTTGGGAACCACTGCTCTAGAGGAGCACATAAAGCTGGTGTGGCAAGTGCTGAAAAAATTCCTAGCTGCAAAACTCTATGCAAATCTGTCAAAATGTGAATTCCATAAAACCTCCCTAGATTACCTAGGCTACCAAATATCAAGCGGAGGAGTGGAGATGGATCCAGGGAAAGTGAAAGCCATGTTAGACTGGCAACTCCCATGCCCCCGCAAACAGCTTCAAAGCTTCCTGGGTTTTGCGAACTTCTATAGACAATTCATCCCAGCATTCACAGAAGTCGCCTTGCCCTTAATGGAGCTATTAAAAACAGGGCTCCCTCCCATGAAACCATAACCAAGTCAACCACTTGCCTGGTCAATGGACTGCCAAAAGGCCTTTGAAAAATTAAAATGGCTCTTTGCTGAGGAGCCGATCCTCCAACACCCTAATCCAGAGAGACAGTTATCGTACAAGCAGACACCAGTGATGTAGCAGTGGCTTCTACAGAAGGACCTACAAGGCCAGCTCCTGCCCTGCACATATGTATCCAAGAAATCACCAACACCAAGAGTAGGTGGGAAATTTGGGAGAAGGAAGCCTATGCAGTCCACTTGGCCCTCCTCTCCTGGAGACATTTTCTTGAAGAGGGTAAAGTGCCTTTTGAGTTTTGGACTGATCACTAAAACCTCAAAACCCTAACCCCCCCTCCCCCAGCAAACTCTCTCCCAAACAAATCCACTGGGCACAATACTTCTGGTGGTTTAACTTCAAGCTAAAATACATCCCGGGGGGTGGGGGGGAACCTGCTAGCTGATGCCTTATTGAGGAAACTGCAGTTTGATAGTTGGAGGGAAGAAGTCGTCCATGCCATAATCCTCCCAGCGGTGAAATGCACTTACCTTCACTACCGGTTCGGGAATGAGAGTGCATGTGCCTCTTCTGTGCCCCATCCCGCTCATTCCATTTTTGCAAAAAATGTGCAGAGGGTTTGGGTGGCCTGCAATGTGCTCCTGGGGGCCAGGGAGGGCAAAACCTTTTTTTTTCTTACTTACCTCTTCAAAATCTCGGTGCGTCTTATACACCGGTGTGTCTTATACACTGGTGCGTCTTATAGTCCAAAAAATATGGTACATAAAAAGCTGTGCCACCTGTGCAGCCATGAAAATGAGACCAAGGAAACCTCCTAAGCTCCTCCAGCAAGTGGCCAACCCCAGCTTACCTTGGGAGGAAATCACAATGGACTTTATAGTTGAGCTTCCAGAGAGTGGAGGAAATACAATAATTGGGACGGTGATCAACTTGTTTTCCAAGCAAGCCCACTTCACTGCTTGCTCAGGATTGTACTAAACAAAGAAACTAGCAAAAATGTTTATCAAACAGATTTACTGGTTGAACCAGTACTGGTTGGCTTTTTTCCCTTTCATCTTTTTTATTGTACAGCAATCTTTCTCCTCAAACCTACCACCTCTCTCTTTTCTTTCCTTTTTACTTTCTCTTCCTCCCCCTCTTCTTCTCCTCCCTACTTCCTCTTCCTTTCTCCTTCTCCTCCTCTCTTCCTCCCTCTCTTACCCTCCCTCCTACTCTAATTTCCCTTCCCTTCCTTCATCCCTCTCTATTATTGTATCCTTTTATGCATATGGACTACTCAGAGGGCTGAAAAAGTTATTTCTGACTGGTCCTCGCACTTTTGACCAGTCCTCGAACTTACGACTGTCCTCACATTTTACGTTTTTGCCCTATCTTGTCACCATGGTGAAGAGAAGCAGTTGTGAAATGAGTGACATGGTTGTTAAGAAAGCTGCACGGGCATAAATGTGAGGATGGTCATAAGTGTGAGGACCGGTCAAAAGTGCGAGGCCCAGTCAGAAATGACTTTTTTCAGCCCTCTGAAAAAAGTCTATGCACATAGCCACGCCCACCCGGTCACATGACGAGCTACCCACGCCTACACAGTCATGTGACCAGCTAGCCACGCCCGCCCAGTCACATGATTGCCAAGCCACACCCCCCAACTAAGCCACGCCCACAGAACCTGTTGTTAAAAAAATTGAATCCCACCACTGGTGAAAGGGCCTCACAAGTGGAATAGCCTAGGGCCTCTTTTCATCTAAATCCGGCCCTGACTGGTTCCATGGATTACCCTGCCAGGTAATCTCAGATCGAGGAGTCGAATTCACCTCTAAGTTCTGGAGGGAGTTCCTGAAATCGGTCAAATCCAGTCAGGGACTCAGCTCAGCTTTCCATCTGAGTATGAACTGAGTCATGGTACGAGCGAACGCAATGGTGGAGCAATATATTAGATGTTATGTGGATTACCAACAAGAGAACTGGGTGGACCTATTGCCGTTTGCAGAAGTGGCTTACAATGACGCCGTACATAGCAGCACCGGATTGATCCCCTTTCAGGTCACCAGCGGCATAGACTTTGTCCCCATGCCCAAGCTGCCAAGAGAACCACCTTCATCCATGACTCTGACCGAGTGGATGAAGTCACTAAAGAAGGAGTGGGAAAATACCAAACAAAGCGCTGGCAGAAGCCACTGAGCCAGCAGACAAACACTGATCTCTCCACCCCTCTTCCATATGGGAGATCAGGTTTACCTATCAATCAAATACATAAAATTGTGGTTGCCCAGTAAAAAGCTGAGACCTACATTTTTAGGATCTTTCCCAATAGTGAAAGTAATTAACCCAGTAACAGTTCAGCTTAACCTCACTCATACTAGGGAAAGTGCATCCTGTCTTTCACTGCACCTTGCTAAAGCCAGTGGTAGGGTCGAGATTAAGACCACAGACCCGACCAGCACCTAAACCTATAGTGGTGCAAAGGGAGGTCCATTATGAAGTAAAGAAAATCCTAGACTCTTGATTATATAGAGGTCGATTACAGTATTTAGTTCATTGGAAAGGGTACCTTTTGTCTGAAGCTACTTGGGTTAAAAGCTGGGATGTAAAAACAGACAGATTAGTGAAGCAATTCCATGATAAATCCTCTGATAAGCTAAAGGGTCCCCCTTGGGGGGGGGGAGAAAGAGGTGGTTAGGGAATGTGGCATTAACCCCCTATGTTCCTCTTGTTGTAGGTTGAGGGAGGCAGCCTGTCAGCCCTGGAGACCATCTTTTTCTTTGGATCTTCAGGGCTGCCACACTTAGTGCTGTGGGAAACTGGGAGGGGGAATTGCATGGACTGGTGGAGATATCTAGCCATAATAACATTCCTTTCTCTGAGAGTCAAGGACATTCGTCCTGCACCTGGAGTGGTGTGACTGGGAGGCATCTCCAGTTGGGACGGTGCATTGATTGGACCATGCGATGGACACGTGAGTGCAGGGGAGGGGACTTGGACTTTCTTTTGGATGGGGAAAACCTGGAAGCTCTCAGATTTGGGTTTACCCAGATGTGCCAATATGACATCTTTAATAAAATGGAACTTTGGGGAACTTCTAGCCTTCTTTCGTTGGGGGTGTTACTTGGAACCCTGACACACTTCTTACTACAGACTTTCTTCACAGGCAACTTTTTACCAGTGATTTTGTTTTTCTTGTTTTGGTTTTTTGTTTTGGTGGTTCAGAAATGCAGGGAATGTGATAATGAAAACTTGGTACTGTCACAGGTAGACCCATATTTTACTTTATTTTATTTTGCTTTATTTTATTTTTATTATTTCTCAATTTATTCAGGGATGCTTCTCATTAATAGGAATAATAACCCTGATTAATTAATCTATTTCCATTCATTTCTAATCCCAAATCAGCACATCATCTGCTGTTGAATTTCAATGGCATGTCTTTCAGTGACTCCAGGAGGCCTGCAAAGAATGAATTGTCCATCTCTGGATACCTAGTCCTAGGCAGACTATCCCTGTAGAGGGGAGGTACAAGATCTTCTCAGCCATCAGAAAGAAGATTCCTATCAGGACGTCTTGAACACTAGATTGCCATCATGGAAACTGGAGAGGTTGGTTTAGATAATGTCCAAAGGAGAGGATGGACTGGTGTTGAGAATACTTAATTGATAGTAATATATGTGGAAAATGATGTAGTCTTAGTAGACCTTAAGCGTTTTACATGTATCAGCAATATGACGTAGTGTTTAAAAAACAACTACAACTCTTGACTTTGGCGTTTAATCATGCCAGTCACATGATCACGGAGACGTCTTCGGACAGTGCTGGTTCTTCAGCTTTGAAACGGAGATGAGCACCGCCCCCTAGAGTCGGGAACAACTAGCACATATGTGTGAAGGGAACCTTTTCCTTTACCTATGCAAATATCTTTTTGATAATGAGCTCAGAGAACTGAGGAAAGCTTGAAAACCAAAACTAAGGACATCAAAGATTACAAACATTTTTAAAATTATTGTTTATTAAAGCAAACGTATAATGAATGAAAAGTCAGAAAATTTGGATCATACATACAAAAGACAAGAATTTAAAAAGTAGAGATCCAGAGGAATTTAAAACTATTTAATAAGGATCTTAATAAAACCAATTCTTCAAGGGGAAGACAAATAGTAGTGTATTTCACAAATAGTGAAATATAGATAAATAGATAAAGGAAAGTAGCAAAAGGAAGTAAGGATATCTTAAGAAATATTAAAAGGAAGAAAGAAGGAGAAAAAAAGTGTTAGGGTTATGCCCAAGTAGGGCATAAAAATGACTGGACAGAATAAAGGTGGTTAATGTTTTCCCTCTTATTAAGAGAGGGGAGCTTCAACCAGTCAGAAGAGCAAAGTTCCACAAGCCTTCAAGACTCCAGATTTACATTCTTCCTCAGACGTGTTTGTCTTTGCCAGATTAGGGCTTTTTTCTTCCAAATGTAGCAGAATTTAGAGACACCTTAGAAGGAGTAACAACCAACAGGGCAGCAGGAGGGTTTCACTGACTTCTCTCTTCACTGGTTCCTTGGAAAAGAGTCCCTTGACTGACCTCAAGTTAAAGAACCTCAGACAAACAGGTAGGGTGTTCCTTCAAGATTGGTTACAAGCCCCACATTTACAAAGCAGCAAATCCTAAACTATGTCCGTTGGTCATTTCTGCAGTCAGTTCTTTCCTCCCATTTCTTATTGCCTTTGTTGAGCATTTGCCTGAAAGGGGGCTGGCAGGATATAGGGAAGAAAAGCGCCCCAGGGTCCAGATGGGGAAGACATTTCGATAGGAGCTGTAGCTGATAGCACAAGTCTTGTTGAATACACCCGCAATATTCTCCTGTAAGCAAAACAAGAAATACAATGTGAAGCTTCCCTCTCATCTTTCCTGTACATTTGATAACACAAAAGATTGTGCAGGAAAGGAAAATAAAACATGTGAATCACCTGCCACCTAACATACATGATCACATATGTTAGGAAGCTTCTAACAAGTTGACTTGCCTTGTATATCAAAAGAATAAAAAGTCTGCACCTTTTAAGGATAATGTAGGAATTCAAAAAGGAGGGACTTGCTGCTGTTGAAATGGACTTAACCAAGAAGGGTATCAGAATAAATCAAAACTGAACCCATGATATTATTGCAAAGTAAAAGGCAGTAGTGGCAGATGCTTTTTGTTCTCCATCCATATTTAAGCATGATGTCAGCAACTTCATGAGAGTTTGGGGACAATCCACTTTAATGTATTTTAATTCATATATTAATTATTATTTAGCATATAGCAAGAGCTTTGTGGATGGTGTGGTTATCCACTGACTGAGTTGCTTTGTTAGGCAGGAATAATAGCAATAGATGTAAGCCAGACCAGGGGTGGGTTCTACTTACCTTTACCTTTACTAGGGGTTCACAATGGGGCCGCTTCACTTGTATGCTTCTGCACATGCGCAGAAGCTTACTGATGACGTTGGGGTTGGTGGGCGGAGCCTCCCGCCGGTTTTACTGCCGGTTCTATAGAACCGGTTTGAACCAGGGGCAACCCACCACTGAGCCAGACCATCTGTTACTACTGAAATGTATGCATGATGTTACTTTTAATGATTGGTTTACAGTGATGTGTGTTTCTGTGACTGGTTCATGGCAATGTATGCTTTTCAAACTTGCATAAAAAGGGAATCCACTGTAAGCAGGGATGTGCCCATTTTGAAACTTGCTTCTGGGCAATCTTTTATTTGCAAATAAAAGTCTTATTGCTTTCCACCTATCTGGTGTGGTTTATTGGATTTGCATGCCAGGTAAAAGGACTTAAGCTTTCTGGGAGAAGAGGACTTTGAGAACTAAGCCTTTTAAGCATTAATAACTGTTGGCATGGCAGTTCCTCAAGAGTAGGCTAAGAGTGGGAAAGAATATACCACCTAGCTGGTATGGTGTGCAGAAGATAAGTAAAAACTTATCAGTCGATCCTACAGAGCAATAGGAAAGAAACTTTTTTGATGCTGAAAAATCTGCAGGTAACCCAGAGAGAAGGATTATAAGGGCTAAGTAACTGAGGCATAATGCTTTTAAAGCAAAGACAGGTAAACTGAAAAAAGAGACATTTTACCTGAGGCCAGTCCCCATTAGGCAGCTGCTTCTCAATCAATAGTTTAATTCCCTTTTCCAGAATTCGGACATCTGGGTACCTGCAAAGCAAAATGAACCAATCTGATGTAGTGGTTATGAGGCTGGACACAAACTGGGAGCCAGTAAGTTCTAGTGCTAACTTAATCATGAAACATGGCTAGATGACTCTGGGCCAGTCACTCTTTCCCAATCTAATTCATCCCACAGAGGGCAAGAGGAGGAGGTCAGAGCATAATGTGCATTGCCTTGAGTGCATATCATAAAGGCAGGATAGAAATCACCATCCTCTCCTTCTCCTCCCCTGCTCCCTAGAAAACTGCTACAGGCAGATTCAGGGAACTTAACTTCCAGTTAAATTTAGAGAAAGAAAAGGTAGCGCAGGAAACATTTATGTTCAGAAAAGCTCTTTTTCCATGTGCTGCAGTACCCCAAGCACAAAAATCCAGTCCAATCTCGTTAGAATTTCTATCAGAGGCCTGAGATTACCCAGTTCATGGCAAACAACTAGAAAGGTGGCTGAGGGCATTGCTGAAGGGTCTTGTGATGTATAATAGGTCTTCAGATAGACTCTATTCCCAGCTCAGCACACTTTATTTGAACTGATAGAAAATTGAACGTGGATGTGAGACGATGGAGAAAGTGCTGTTTCAGGAGACATCCTAAGGATATTGTTTTGTACAGTTACACCTATATTGGAAGTTGTTGTGTGGACCTAGATGGAAATATTGTTCCTCCCCAGCTGCCAGATAATCAGAATATCAAAATAATCAGTGCTACCTGACAAATGATTAGAACAGAGGCCACTGTTATAGGAAACCAAAGGCAATGGATCCTGCAAGCTCTTACCTAGCAGCCATGAGTCCCAAGAGAGCCCAACAGGTGTTGTGGATCTGCGATGCAATGCTCTGGACGTATCTGCGTTGTTCACAAGACTCAAAGTCCTCTCCCCAACCACCATCCTCCATCTGCTTGGAGACTAAGAACTCACAAGCCTGGGACACTGCCTGACAGGCCACTCTAGGAGGAGAAAGGCAGAAGGATGGAAATCCAGAGCCACGCTTGCCAAAAGAGTGATTGGAAGAGCAAGGAAAAAGATTTTATCCTACACTGCTCATGAGAAGCTTCTTCCACTGCCAATCTTTCCGTCTAGCCAGCAGAAATGAAAGGAGAAAGGAGGTGACTCACCCACCACAGTACGTCTGCTGCATACAAGCATGTGCTTCCAATCCAAACCATGTGCCGTAAGTGAAGCACACACCCCAGCTTCTAAAAAGGAGATGAAATCAGTCAGCCAATGCAGACTGCTGGGGCAGAAGGGAAAGGAGAGTAAAATACTGGGCTGTCTGTTGTTCATTCTCTGCAGCAAAGAGAGAGAGCAGGGAGGGGGAGGAGAAAGGGAGAGGGAGAGAGAGAGAGAGAGAGGGAGGGAGGGAGGGAGGGAGGGAGGGAGATGTGCCTGTCAGAAGCAGGAGGGATCTTCCAAGTCCACAGTGGGTATCCTTCTGCTACAATGATAAAGGGTCACTGAGTGCAACCCAACAAGTGAGAAAACAGGATCCGTGAAACAAACCAGGGATCTCACTATTTGTGATGACACATTCTCCTATCCAAAGAAACGTCTGGAATAAACAGCCCTAATTTAGAAGATACTCACCCTTCCCAGGACCCATCAGCTCTCTGCTTTTTCTGACAATACCTCAAGCCCTTTTGCAGTATCTCTCTAAGTAAAAAGGAGAACACAATGGGAAACCATTTTAACATATCCGCTGTCTGTTCTCTCCCTCCTAAGCAATCAATATTTTCTCTCCCCTTAAGGAATAATGATCTGTTTCCTCCCCTGCCCTGATTCTGCAGTTTGTCCTCCAGCAGACTTTCTCAGGAAGAAGGTCCAGTAAAATAAAATAAAGTAAAATAAAAGTAACCTCTTTTGTGAGGGTAGAAGAAAAGTCTTTCCTTCTACCCTCACTCTCCTTTGTTTACCTGATTTCCAGGGTTCTGTGTTCCGGGAAGCACTTGTGGAAATGCTTCAGCGCCTGCATCACAGCAGAGGTACATTCCACATATGTATAGTCAACCATGATATCACCTAAACACACACAGCAACAAGTAGGTCAGGATGATCTGGATGTTGGATGCGGAACATACTTTTCTTTCTTCCAGTGAAATTCTGGCACATGGTTTTACATGGTGAAGCCATCAAAGGGCCAAGAAAACTGCTCGGCAGTGGGAAAGTGGGGGAGGGGTGGTAGATTCAACCCATCTTTATTCTACAGAGGCAACCATCCCTTGGCCAGAATAAACAGTAGCAGAGACTGACATCAATTGTCGAGAAGGGGAGCTGAAGACCCTCTAGAGCCACGATGGCGAACCTATGGCACACGTGCCAGACGTGCCACGCAGAGCCCTCTATGGATACGCATGCAGTCACCCCAGCCCAACTCCAGTCACGTTTCTCCATTGCATTTCACTCAATCAATTCCAACTTCTCCCGAAAGAAAAAGATCTCACCAAGTTGGAATTGATTGAGTGAACTTTTTCACTTGTGCGCTTCACAATGGGGGAGACAGGGTCCCATCCTCCTCCTGAAGCCCATTATGACGTGCTGCCACAATGCGACCATGCTTGGTCTCGACTCGGCAAAAAAAAGCAGTTGCTTTTCCTGCAGAGCTGCCTATGTTGGGATGCCCCACCTCCCCACCAGGCTCATTGCCTTTAGACGTCATTTCCACCACCCAGCACCCAGCACGGGAGGGGGGAGAGAGAAACAGAGGGAGGCAGAGAGAGGAGAGAGAGAGAGAGAGAGAGAGAGAGAAACAAAGAGAGAGGGAGGGAGGGAAAGAGAAATGATATTAGAAAAGTTTTTCTTTTTTATTGTTGCTAAACGTTATGTTTCAAAAGCAGAAAAAGCAGGGGTGAAATGCTCCTGGTTCGGACCGGATCACCTAATCCGGTAGCGATGGCAGCGGGTGGTTCAGAGAACCAATAGCAAAAATCCCTGCACTCCCCCCCCATGCCCAGCTGAGTCGCATGATCATCAGAGGCTTTTTTTTTTTTTACTTTTTAAAGCATTTTTCTACAACCTCTTCCAACAAAAAAATGCTTTTAAAAGTAAAAAAAAAAGCCTCCGATGATCAAAAAATTTTTACATACTATTCGAACCCACGTAGGTCCTGGTCCAGGTTAGACATGGCATGGGTAACTAATACGTTGATGTCAGAAATAGAAACAGTAGAAATATTGTCTAATAAGTGGGCTGATCACAACCCAATAATGTTGACATGGAAGGGACGGTGGAGGAAAAAAAGCAGATGGACAATGAATACAGAACTATTGAAAGAAAAGGAATATAAGGAGTATATGGAGAAGGAATTAGAATTGTTCTGTAAGGAAAATACAAAACAGCACACCTCCCTACAAAACTTATGGGACACAACTAAGACGTATGTAAGAGGTCTAACAATAGCCTATAATGCAAAATGGAAAAAAGAGAGGGAAAAAGATTACAACAAAGTGCTAGAAGAAATTCAAAACTGGGAAAGAAAATTACAAGAAAATCCAGGAGATGAACAAATTAGGGTTAATTGGACAGCAGCGAAACATAATCTGAACATATTAGAACAGGGGAAATATGTAATGGCATTGAAATACATAAAGCAGAATTACTTTGAGCAAGCAAATAAGGTGGCTGGCATATAGGCTGAGGAAAGAAAGGGGAAAAAGAATAATTCAGAAATTACAGGATAAAAAGGGTATAATCCAACAGAGTTTAGAGAAGAAAAAGGAGATAATAATTCAATATTACCAAGAGCTTTATGAGAAAGATAAAGTAACAGTAGAGGAAATAGAACAATACTGAAATGTGGGGAAGGGATGCCTATACTAACAGAGGAAGAAAAATAATTACTAGACAAGGAAATTACCATAAGAGAGTTAAAAGAAGCATTGAAGAGACAAAAAAAATAACAAAACGCCGGGGACTGATGGCCTACCAATGGAGTTTTATAAAAGTTTAGGGGACTCACTAAATGGGACATTATTAGAAACATACAATGAGGCATTGACGGAGGCAAAGTTACCAAAAACATGGAGGGAAGCATATATTTCCCTGATACCGAAAGAAGGAGCAGATACAACATTAATAAAAAATTATAGACCGATCTCCTTATTAAATACCGATTAAAAAATTTTCATGAGCATAATTGCAAATAGGATGAAAAAAATACTAAATAATAGAATACACCCGGATCAGAACGGCTTTTTGCCCAAAAGACAAATAAAAAACAATATAAGAATGATAATAAATGTTTTAGAATACCATGAGATGCATCCAGAAAGACAGATAACACTGATATTTTTGGATGCACAAAAAGCATTTGACCAAGTTAACTGGCAGTTCATGATACATCAAATTAAAAATATGAAATTTGGAGAGAAATTTACAAGAATGATATCGTCAATATATAAGAATCAAAAGGCAAGCATATTAGTAAATGGAGACCCAACAAAATTCTTTGGAATAAATAAAGGAGTAAGGCAGGGCTGCCCATTGTCGCCCTTACTTTTTATTATGACTCTGGAAAACTTGCTAATTAGAATTAGGTCAAATAAAGAAATAAAAGGATTAAACGTAAAAAAAGAAGAATACAAGGTCCAAGCCTTTGCGGACGACCTTGTCTTCTTTATAGAAGATCCAATAAAAATAACACCCAAATTAATAAAAGAAATTGAGGAATTTGGAAAGGTAGCGGATCTAAAAATTAATAGGAAAAGACCAAAATGATAACGAAAAATATAATAGCAAAACAAGTAGAAAAATTAGCGAAAGACTCAGGATTACAGGTAGACAAAAAAGTGAAATACCTAGGGATAAATTTGACAGCCAGAAGTACAATGATAAAAGGGAATAACTATGGACCTTTGGTCCAAAAAATAAAAGAAGATTTGGAAAAATGGGGGAAATTAAAATTGTCATTGTTGGGGAGAATCGCAGCAATAAAATCAAATATACTGCCAAACAATCCTAATAAAATTAGATAAAAAATTATTTAGCAATTTGGATAAAATAACTACAAAATTTGTGTGGGAGGGGAAAAAATCAAGAATTAAATTAAGTATATTACAAGATGACAAAACTAGAAGTGGATTTGGACTCCCGGCATGGGAAAAATATTATAAAGCCTCAATCTTAACATAGATTAGAGAATGGGTAACCCTGGAAAATCAAGGATTATTAAATTTAGAAGGTCACGATTTAATGATGGGATGGCATGCCTTTTTATGGAGCCCTAGAAATAAAATATACAAACACTTTAGTAACCATATTATTAGGAAATCATTAATTGACATATGGCAAGAGATAAAAAGCAAACAGAAAAAATGCTTTGAAAAGTTTAAAAAAAAAAGTTGGCCACGCCCACCCAGTCACATTACTCCCCCCCACCAAGCCACGCCCACAGAACCGGTAGTAACACATTTTACATTTCACCCCTGAGAAAAAGTCACCCCAAAGGAGTCCCACTCCACACTGAAGCGAACCAAACACCGGGGTCTACCCATTAAATGGCCCCATGAAGCCCGCTTCCAAACTCCACCAAGCACAGCTCCACAGCTCACACATCCCTCCCAGCCAGCGGCAGAGAAGCAGCAGGAAGGTGCATGCCATGCCTGCTCCACTTTTACTGGCCAGAGGTGGGGGTTCCATGCCGCTGCCTCCAGGCCAGAACACCACATTTGCTTGTTTGCTGGTCACCTCTGAGAAGGGAGCTGCGCTCAGGCTACCCAGGCCCCCACCACGGGGGGAGAGAGGGAGAGCGAGGGGGATCTCCCTGACAGGATCTAGGTTGGAGTTGCCTTATTTTGTGTGGATCTCTAACACTTGGCTTTGCCTGCCAGCCTCCACTCCCCCTCCACAGCCCAAGTGCTTGGATTCACACAACACTTGAAGCTGGACAGGAGAGCATGGATAGATAGATAGATAGATAGATAGATAGATAGATAGATAGATAGATAGATAGATAGATAGATGTAGATAGGTAGGTAGATAGACAGATAAACAGACAAATGAGACACAGAGAGATAAAGCGATGGAGGGAGGGAAAGAGAAAGACAGAGAGAGCGGGGAGGGAAAGACAAAGAGAGAGAGGGAAAGAGAAAGGGAGAGGGAGGAAAAGAGAGGGGGGAAGAGAGAGGGAAAGAAAGAGAGAGAAAGAAAGAGAGGAGGGAAAGAGAAATGATATTACAAAAGGTTTTTTTTATTGTTGCTAAACATATTTCAAAAACAGGAAAAAATGAAGGGGCATAAAAGTGCATTTATCACATTTTTCTTAGAACAATTAGCTGAACTCTGCATTTATCATTATTTTAGGTAATAAAACTTCATTATTCAGGTTAAATTGCCGTGTTGGCACGTGGGTTTTGTGTTGCTGTTTGGGCACTCGGTCTCTAAAAGGTTCGCCATCACTGCTCTAGAGAAAGTAAAGAAGGCATATAAGTCTTCATTCTTACCAAATACCTCTGAAGGATTCAACAGCTCCAGCAACCAGCCCCCACGCATGGTTTCATAGGTTGAAAAGCCACCATCAGCATTCTGCATGTTTAGCAGCTGAAGAGAGAGGACAAAGAACAATCTGACTTGGCCAAAGAGAAGTCTTCAGGAAGCCGCAAAAAGTTTCAGAAGTTATCTGCCTTGAAAATCTTCTCTAATGGAGCCATCACTCCATCTGGATGTACATTTAGCCCCTTATTTCCCTGAAAATCACAAGGTATGAATTCAGTCTAAGCTTATTGCTTGTGGGCACACCTTGTACTGTTGCTTTTATTTGGCTATTATTGTTTCTGTTTTGCTTTGTTATTTACCACCTAAAGTCATAATTGATCAGGGCAACCTAAAAATATAAGAGAGAGCCCTACTGCTTGTCTGGAAATCTCTACATGTAGTCCTCGGGTTATGACCCTAATTGGAAATGGAATTTCTGTCATTAAGCAAAGCAGTCATTAAGCAAAACATTGCAGGACAATGCCATTTAGCAATGGTCAATGGACAAGGATTTCCCACTTCTCTACCCTGCATGAATTGCCTCTGCTTTAAATTCCACCCACCCCAAGCTATCTCCTCAGTATCTCTGCCCTTTTGGTCGCTCTACACAGCATGGCCAAGAAGAAGATAAGTGGAGGAGGTGGATTCTCAGGAAGAAATTTACTTTTCTGTGCTCACCACATTTACAGCATCAAAGAGACGACTGGGGGGGATGTGTTCTTTGATGAATGGGCACTTTTCCTGTAACAGTATCACAGATTTCAGACCTTCTGCAGTACAGTCAGCAACGATCCAGCCACAGTCACGAGTACTGAAGGGAAATCCACCCTAGTGGTTATTAGACAATAGTGGTTTAGTTTGGTTTGGAGCACAGAACACCAAAAAAGAACACAAAAGAAAACAAACTAAAACTTTAGATTGCAAACTAAAATAGCAACATTCATCGAGAAGAAATAAGTGAATGACATAACCTGGTTAACTAAAGTTTATGAAATATGGTGAAAATCAAACACAGGTAAATACTTGTAAAAAGCTAGTGATTAGTATGTAAACTATTAGGAGGAATGAGTATGTTGAATGAGGTGGGAAAGATAACCTTGAGAAATATGTGTCATAAAACAAAAAGAGAAAAAACCAAGAATGTATGCTTACATGAGTATTAATTGAATGCAAAATAACCAATACAAAAGAGATTATAAAAGAAAAGTCAATGAGTTGAGAGAAAGGGGACAACTAAAAACATATTGTATGTTTGGATGGAGTTGATGAGATTGCAAAAAAAGAAAAATAGTAAATTACGCAAGGCATCTATGAAGCAGTGTCAGAACATGGAATCAAGGATGACTTACAAAGATGGAAAAGTGAATGGTGGTATTAGGCTCAACTATTTTTCCTTTTTTTCTTATTCTTATGCTCTAATTTCTCTGGCTTACTATTTCTTTCTCTCTTTCAGCACTTTGCATAGCACTGTTTACCCCAAAGTGATATGTATGCATATAAATCTTCTGCATGGGCACAAATGTTGATTTAAACACATTGCTCTAGCACTCAGGAATTAGCAACAAGGTCATGAAAATTCCTTCTTGGGGTAAAAATTACCAGGCAAGATACTCTATTTGCCTCTGTTTAGCATATGTGAGCTGCAAGTCTAGATATTTGTTGACCTGTATCTAGAAGATGGCAGCAATGAAACTCTTCTTCTCTAACAATGATGCAGATTTTTGCAGTATGGATCTTGCAGCTTTATTTTAAATGCCTTGAGTGAATGAGACTCCACAATCAATTCCAATGCCACTCTCACCAGTGGTGGGTTTCTACCGGTTCACCCCGGTTCAGAACTGGTACCGGGTGAACCAGTAGCGGCGGCAGCAGGTGGCTACACCTACTCACCTGGATGTTATCACTGATACTCTGCCCATGTGCAGAAGGTTACCAATGGCTACAGCCTTTCACTGAACAATCTCATCCACAATCCTACAGTGTGACTGTCCCTGACGTTTTACACTGTTAGATCATTCAGCACACAAGCAGGAATGCAGAAGGCTCCACAAAAATCCACTCAACAATTACAAACCTACTTTGCTTCTTTCACCCTTTTTATTCACCCTAGTTGTTCTGTCCTAGGACACAGAGAACTTTTCACAGCTAATTTAAGATCTTGTTTCCACTTTCTGTCACCTCGTACAATCATACCTTGCTCATCTGACGGTAGTACTTTTCATAATTAGGTGGATTATCTGGAATCTGGAGGAGATAGAATATTATAATGAAACACATCTTGCAGGAGTAAACCACAATAAAGCTATTTAGTTCTAGCTATGGGCTTGAGGAAAAAGAACCAGTTTGCTGTAGTGGTTAAGGTGGTAGCCTAGGAACCTGGAGATTGTGAGTTCTAGTCCCACCATAAGCATGAAAGCCGGCTGGGTGATTTTGGACCCGTAATTCTCTCTCAGCCCAACCCACCTTACGGGGTAGTTGTGGGGAAAAACTTGAGCTATTTACAAAAATAATAAAGGCATGATATAAAAAATAAATAATAAAATGAGAACCGATAGGAGGTATCATTTCCTTTCTCCATAGTTCTATTTTCCAGATGCAGGGTTTTCAATTTTAAGAAGAGCTATGGACTTAGAACTTTTTATCCACCTATCAAGTACTTTCTAAGGACCTGGAATAGGCAGTTGTTGTTGGGATTATCAGAAATGGTTAGTTTGTTCTCTGATGTGATTAGTTCTTTTTAATCAAATGTGCAACTAGACACAAAGTCTGTAGGATGTAGCTCAGTGGTCGCTGGGAAAGAATCCTTCAAGTATAATCAGAGACCAGAATGTGACATTTTTACCTGTGCGATTCTGAAATGCTGATGTGCAAGTATCAGACAGCTTTCAAATTCAGGCTTCTCCTGGGCACCAGCCTTTTAAATAAAAGAGTTTAACTTCAAGTAAAACAAAAACATCATTTTAGATTCCAATCAATCTCTGTAATTTTTATTTAATATTTTATTATCATTAATTTCTGTTCAGGGTTTATGGCTAGAATACTATGTGCACTCACTGCAAATCGTAGCCAATATAGTTATATTAATTATATTCAGTTTAAAAATGTAAATAAAATAAGGAAGGAAAAGAAGCCAGAATAAGGCTATTAGCACCCTGAATGGATAGAGTGGAAGGTGATGTAATTTCATTTGTTTCCTTTTTCTCTCACTATTGCAATTTGAAACTGAAAGAACTGCTTTGGGGCAGGGTTCTTGTTTATATATGATATAGGAAAGTGCAGCTAGTTAACTTTTCCACAAAGTTCATTAAAATTAACAAGAAAAACTTGTGAAAAAAAGATGTTACCTCCAGAAAAGCTTGAACAGCAAATGCTGTATCCCAAACCTGTGATCCATTGGTGCCCTAAAAGAGAAGATAGTTTGAAATGACGCTTTTTGATTGCATTTTGAAATATTCAGCATGCATACTGTTTCAGCCAGCAAACTACATAAAATCAATTCCAGCTGGTCTCCCTTCCAAGAGTACAGTATGCTAAGGGCTTCCAGGAACCCTTCCTCTAGCATCAACAGCTTCTACCTGGAACTGTACTCAAGACAATCTCTCCTGCAATAAAAACTTTGACAGTCCTTTGCTATTTAGGAATTACTTTCTAAACGTACCCCTTTCCACACATGGAGCAAGAAAAAAATGTTTGTCATTCCTGAACTTACTTTAAAGCTTACTTTATCACTCTTCTTTTCTCACACTTAATGGCTGGTGTGTGTGTGTGTGTGTAGAAATTTATCAGAAGAAAATCAATCAGAAGAAGAGAAACAGTTCTCCACCTCCCTAATCCCAACTTCCTCTTTGGAAATGAATTTTACAGTCACTCATGCCCAGTCACATCCTGGCTTGACTAGACTACTCAATGCACTCTAAATGGGGCTCCATTTGAAGACTACCTGGAAGCTTCAATTTTATTTTATTTTTAATTTGATTTATATGCCGCCCTTCTCCGGAGACTCAGGGCGGCTTACAATGTGCTAACAATGCGCTAAGCAATAGCCTTCATACTTTTGTATATTTATACAAAGTCAGCTTATTGCCCCCACAATAGCAACAATATAGACAGTGATAGGCATGCCCATCAGTATGCCTATTTAAAGCTTCTGCTTTACAAGCTGCACTTGTCATTTGTTTCCAGGTGTGATTTAAGGTGCCGTTACATATAAAGCACTATGTGGCATAGGGCTTGCTTGCTTCAGGGACTGCCTGTCTCTCCTTGCATTTGCCTGGCAGATTTGTTCCTGCGGGGTTGGCATGCTTTGGGTTCCTTGGATTAAACAATGACATCTATCGGGACTCTAGAAGTAGATCTTCCCAGTGGCAGCACCTGCCCTCTGGGAACAGATTCCCCCAAGATACAAATGGCCCCCATTCTGTTATTGTTTGGAAGAGTTAGGAAGACTTGGCTTTTCACTCAGGGCTTTGACACGGAGGACCCTTCACTTCATCATGCTTGCCATCTTTTAGCTTTTTATTTTTTATGTTTTATTGGTTTGCGTGTAAATTTTTATTCTTATGAGCCACTCAAAGTTGATAGGAGTCAGATGACAAAAAAGTTTAATAAATTACTATTGTTACTGTTAATTTTAAACAGAGCTCTAAGCAGAGTCTGCAGTAGTCATTACCCAGTGAGATTCAGACCTCAGCAAAAGAAAAACATGCCAGGAATTATTACCTGCATCTTCATGCCATCCAGACCCAGCCTGCAAGAAAAGCAAAAGCAAGCATGAGAGGCATGGCAAAGCAGAAACAGGTAAGAGGCCTGTAAGTTTCACTACCATAAACAGTGAGTCCAATGCCATGAGTAGCATGAACATTGGGCTCCTAGCCATTCCTGGAAAGGCCTTTTGAATAAGACACAATAGCTAAATTAGGAATGGATGTGAAGAAGGAGGCAGGCTCGGCTAGATCACTCACCCTTACCTACTTATTGGCCTACTGCTCAAACTCTGCAGTGATTTCCTAGAGGGGTGGGCCACAACAAAAATGGAAGGGGGAAAAAAACGACCTTGTAAGTTTTTCTACCTGGAACTTTAATGTGTACTTCTCATCTCAGGAGACCTCCCTCCTACAATACAGATAGTTTCGAGTAGTTTAATAAAATGCAGTTAAAAACGCTATACAAGCCATCATTGAGAATATACAGTATGTGTGTGTGTGTGTGTGTGTATACACACACACACATATATATACATATACACATGTATACATACACACACATATATATATATATCCACATACATACACAAAATCTATCTATATATATGTAGGTCTTTGGTTATTCGGGTTTTCTCGAATAACCAAAGACCTACATACAAACACCCGCGAAAACCTCAGAAAACATATATATATATTGTGATATATATCACATATATATCAAACTTACATAAACATATATATATATATATATATATATATATATATATATATATATATATATATATATATATATACACATATATATATATGAACAGTAATAGTCTTAGTATTTAATTAGTTAAATTAAAGTAGTTAATTTCATAGTGTTGTGGGAATTAGTTGTTTAGCAGAGTGATGGCATTTGGGGGAAAAACTGTCCTTGTGTCTTTTTGTTCTGGTGTGTAGAGCCCAGGGGTGAAATGCTCCTGGTTCGGACCGGATTGCCCGATCCGGTAGCGATGGAGGCAGGTGGTTCGGAGAACTGGTAGCAAAAATCCCTGCCCCCCCCATGCCCAGCTGAGCCGCACAATCATCAGAGGCTTTTTTTACTTTTAAAAGCATTTTTTCTATAACTACGGCCGAAAAAATGCTTTTAAAAGTTAAAAGAAAAAGCCTCTGATGATCGCGCGGCTGGTCAAAGGCATTTAAAAGAAAAAAAACCGTTTTTTTAAAAAAAATGCTCTGATGATCCAAGCTGACAATCAGGGAACTCAGCTTGGATTGTCAAAGGCATTTAAAAGAAAAAAAGGGTTTTTTTCTTTTAAATGCTATGATGATCCCCGCTGAGTTTTAAAAAAACCTCTGCCAATCAGGGAACTCAGCGGGGATCGTCAGAGCCTTTTGAAAACATTTTTTTACAACCTTTTAGCCAAAGAGGTTGTAGAAAAAATGGTTTTAAAAGTAAAAAAAAATTGGCCACGCCCATCCAGTCACATTACCCCCCCACCAAGCCACACCCACAGAACTGGTAGTAAGAAATTTTAGATTTCACCCCTGGTAGAGGGGTGAAATCCTAGAGAGGCAGGAAATGCATCACAAAACAATGGAGATGAATGCTAAAGAGCAATAAAGCTGCATAAAGGCAGACATAACACCTGTAACATCTTCCCCGTTTCATATTAATCACATACAACATTGTAAAAGTTCAGATGAGAACCAGTACTAACATTTTCTACAGATTAAGTCTATCAGGTGGTCGCGAACATCTGCCACTACGGGTGAAGACTGGCCCTCTTATGCAGACTGGCTCTCTTTGCACTAAGAACTTCTCTGATCTCACTGAGGCCGTTGGGCTCTTCTCACCACTTACTGGGGCGTCCAGCATTTGACTGCTGTCGGGTATACCACTCACTCAGAACTCTCATCAACATTGGTCTGAGGCATCATCACTGTGCATTCCTTATTGTCAGTGGGGAAGTATGGTGTGATAATACCAGATGCATCTGGCCTGTCCACTGGATATGGAAAATCTGGCTGCTCAGCCACATGCAAATCCAGCTGCAACCACAATTTCCATTCCTAAGCAAGGTGGTTGTTAGTCAAGTCATGCCAGATTTTACAACCTTTTTTGCTATGGATGTTAAGCAAATCACTGCCATTGTTAAGTGAATCAAGAGATCCTTAAGTGAATCCATCTTCCTCCATTGACTTTGCTTGTTGGAAGCTGGCTGGGAAGGTCACAAAGAGTGACCACGTGACCCGGGGATTATGTAACCGTCATAAATACATGCCAGTTGCCAAGTACCCAAATTTTAATCATGTGGCTATGGGGATGTTATTCCGGTTATAAGCGTGAGGATTGGTTGTAGGTCACTTTTTTCAGTGCCATTGTAACTTCATACAGTCACTAAACAAATGGCCGTAAGTCGAGGACTACCTGTATAACCTTAGATAATCCATCTATATTCTGGAATTACTTTCTAAATGTATTTTGGAGTACATATGGTATCTTCTAAAGGATAGTAGCCAGTATTTAAAAGAGTCATGTTGCATTTTCAAACTACATAATAGCTTTCATAACAAGGTACCTTTTAGCTGTGTTGCACTAAACCTAGAATTCACACTTTGCAAAGTCAACTCCCAAGATACCTAACCAGAATTGCTAATTCTATAGTCCAACACATGGGTCCTCAAACTATGGCCCGTGGGCCGCATACGGCCCGCTGAACTAATTAATCCGGCCCGCAAAGCACCACGAGGTTGCCCCACCCACATCACCCCACCCACCCTTCAGCAGAGCACAGGACTTGCCTTCGGGAGACCTGCGGGCTGGAACCAAAAGGTAAGCTCAACAATTTTAGCCTGCAGAATGCTTGTGGAGGTACAGGGGGGTTAGAAGAGGCAAACAAACAGGCAAAAATGGCCTGTTTTTGGCCAAACAATGAACCATTTTTGCCTGGTTTTAGCCTGCAGAATGCTTGTGCAGGTGGGGAGGGGGTTAGAAGAGGCAAACAAACAGGCAAAAATGGCCCGGTTTTGGCCAAAAAAAAGCCACTTTTGCCTGGTTTTAGGCTGCAGAATACTTGTGGAGATGGGTGTCTGTGTGTAAAGGCAAAAAAACATGCAAAAATTGTGCATTTTTCACCTTCACTGCCTCCACAAGATAGATAGATAGATAGATAGATAGATAGATAGATAGATAGATAGATAGATAGATAGATAGAGAGACAGAGAGAGACAGAGACAGAGAGAGAGAGAGACAGAGACAGAGAGAGAAAGAGAAAAAAGAGGGAGGGAGGGAGAGAAGAGGGAGGGAGGGAGAGAAGGAAAGAGAGAGGAAAAGAGAAAGAGAGGGAGAGAGAAATAGAGAGAGAGAAAGAGAGAAAGAATGAAAGAGAGAAAGAGGGGGAGAGAGTGAGAAAGAGAGAGAGGAGAGAGAGATAGAGACCAAGAGAGACAGACAAACAGAGAGATGGAAAGAGAGAGGGAGAGAGAAAGAGAGAGAGAAAAAGAAAGAGACAGAGAGACAGAAAGAGAGAGGGAGAGAGAGAGAGAGACGGAGAGAGAAGGAGAGGGAGAGAGACAAAGAAAGAGAGGGAGGGAGAGAGAAGGAGAGAGAGAGTGAGAGAGACAAAGAGAGAGACAGAGAGAGAGAAAGAAAGAGAGAGAAAGAGAATGAAAGAGAGAGAAAGAGGGGGGGAGAGAGAGAGGAGAGAGTGAGAGAGACAAAGAAAGAGAAAGACAGAGAGAAAGAGAGAAAGGGAGAGAGAGGGAGAGAGACAAAGAAAGAGACAGACAGACAGAGAGAAAGAGAGAGGGAGAGAGAGAGAGAGAAGGAAAGAGAGAGAGAGAGACAAAGAGATAGAGAGAGAGAGACAGAGAGAGATTTCTCAAGCTCCTTGGGGCTGAGAAGAATTGCAGCAAAACTGAGTTTCCTAAAGTGGATCACTAGACTCCTAAACAACTGAAAAAACAATCTAGTAAAAAGAAAAGGCAACCAAAAGAGCAACATGCAAACAAAAGCAAATAAAACACCCCAAGGAGCAAAACAAATTAAAGTTTAATTTGTGTGCATTGTTCAATGGACTGTTTGTTTGTTTGTTTGTTTGTTTGTTTGTTTGTTTGTTTTAAATTTTTATACTGCCCCCTCTCCCGAAGGACTCGGGGCGGTGAACAGCCAAGATTAAAAAACATACAATATAAACATTAAAATACATTTAAAACAAAATTAAATCCCTAATGGCTTTCCCCAATTAAAAACCTCTTACCCATAAAATTCACCAATAAAATTTTTTAAGCCAGCCCGGCTTCCCAAAATAGGAACGTTTTCAGAGCCCGGCGAAAGGTTCGGAGGTCCGGGATCAGTCGTATCCCTGGGGGTAGCTCATTCCAGAGGGCGGGTGCCCCCACAGAGAAGGCTCTTCCCCGGGGGGTCGCCAGTTGACATTGCCTGACCGACGGCACCCTGAGGAGACCCTCTCTGTGGGAGCGTATTGGCCGGTGGGAGGTTATCGGTGGCAGAAGGTGGTCTCGTAAATAACCAGGCCCTAAGCCATGGAGCGCTTTGAAGATGAGAACCAGTACCTTGAAGCGCACCCGGAAGACCACTGGAAGCCAATGCAGCTCGCGCAGGAGAGGTGTTATGTGGGAGCGCCATGTCGCCCCCATAAGTACCCGCGCGGCTGCATTCTGCACCAGTTGGAGCCTCCGAGTGCTCCTCAAAGGGAGCCCCGTGTAGAGAGCATTGCAGTAGTCCAGGCGGGAAGTGACGAGGGCAGTGGTGGGATTCTGCCGGTTCTAGGGGGTTCGGCTGAACCCTTTGTTAAATTGCTGGCTCGCCCCGCCCCTTGCCCCGCCCCTCCGCACTACTATTTATTGCCAATAAATGGGGCGGGCGAGCCAGCAATTTAACAAACGGTTCAGTGTTTTTTTGTAATTTATTGGCCCCGCAGCACACCGAACCGTTTGTTAAATTGCTGGCTTGCCCGCCCCTCGCCCTGCCCCGCCTCCCATCCGCGCGGCGTCAGCCTACCCTAACCCAGGGCTGGGCAATTGTGGCTCTTTTACAACGTTTGGACTTCAACTCCCGCCTAGCCCATTCTGGGGAATTGTGGAGAATTCTGGGAGTTGAAGTCCACAAGTCTTAAAGCTGCCAAGGTGGGAGACATCAAGCATGAAGCTGGCCAAGTATCCTCCTTGAAAGACAACAGTTGAACATCAGGAGAGCTGTAAGAGGGCAGGGCTACATTTGGAAATTTTCGCATTTTTGCAGGTGGTGCATTACGATCTGGTGTCTGCAATGGAGAGCAAAATCCATATTGGGCATATTTGGGGGACAAGGCAGCCCTCATCTCCTGTCACTTGGGACTCGGAGTGGTAAACAGCGTCTGGTTTGGGGAGCAGCCAGATTTTGCTCTCCATTGCTCTCTCGGCCCCCTGCAAGCTCTCGTCTCTCGAGGAGCGCTCCCTGAAGTGGCGCGGGAAACTTTGGTTGGGCTTCTCGAGAGATGAGAGCTTGCAGGGGGCTGAGAGAGTAATGGAGAGCAAAATCCGGCTGCTCCCCAAACCAGACGCTGTTTACTGGTCCGAGTCGGCAGGAAACGAGGGCTGCCTTGTGCCGCAAATATACCGAGGTGGTTTTTTTGCTCTCCGTTGCAGACACCAGATCGGCCCCCTGCAAGAGAATGAGAGAGAGAGAGTGGGGGAGAGAGAGAGAAAGAGAAAGAGGGGGGGGGGGGAGAGAGAAAGAGAATGAGAGAAAGGGGGAGAGAAAGAGAAAGGGGAGAGAGAAAGAGTGGGAGAGACAGAGAAGGGAGGGGAGAAAGAGAATGAGAGAGAGAGTGGGGGGAGAGAGGGAGAGAAAGGGGGAGAGAGAATGAGAGAGAGAGTGGGGGAGAGAGGGAGAGAAAGGGGGGAGAGAAAGAATGAGAGGGAAAGAGTGGGAGAGAGAGGGGGAGAGAGAAAGAGAATGAGAGGGAAAGAGTGGGAGAGAAAGAGAGAATGAGAGGGGGGGAGAGAGAGAGAAAGAGGGGGGGGGGAGAGTGCCTGAAGGACCCTATCCCGTCACTGGGAGTCCAGGTGCTTCAGCAAGCGACGCGCTGGATTCGTATTAGTGGTCCGCGAAATTTAAAATTATGAACTTGGTGGTCCCTGAGGTCCAAAACGTTGGGGACCCCTGCTCTGGAGGATTTAAGTAGCTTAATTGTGCTTGTTTGCCAATATCAGAATTACAGAGTTGGAAGGGACCTTTGGAGGTCTTCTAGTCCAGAGATCTCCAACCTTGGCAATTTTCTCTGCCTGGGCCTGATGCTTCCTGAGAGGCAGGGGGTCTCTCCGAATGGGACCCCCTCCCCAAAAGGCTAGCCCCAAAGCCCTAGCTCAGAGGTCTTCAAACTTGGCAGCTTTAAGACTTGTGGACTTCAACTCCCAGAATTCTCTAGCCAGCATAGCTGGCTGGGGAATTCTGGGAGTTGAAGTCTGCCAGGCTTAAAGTTGCCAAGGTAGGAGATCTCTGGACTAGAAGATAAATGATGACCGGTCAAAAGTGCGAGGACCTGTCAGAAATCACTTTTTTCAGCCCTCTGAGTAGTCCCTATGTGCATATGGACTACTCAGAGGGCTGAAAAAGTTATTTTTGACCGGTCCTCGCACTTTTGACCAGTCCTTGAACTTACGACTGTCCTCACATTTTACGTTTTGCGCCCTATCTTGTCACTGTGGTGAAGAGAAGTAGTGGTGAAATGATTGACACGGTTGTTAAGAATGCCGCAATGAGTATAAATGTGAGGATGGTCATAAGTGCGAGGACCGGTCAAAAGTGCGAGGATCAGTCAGAAATGACTTTTTTCAGCCCTCTGAGTAGTCCCTATGCACATAGGCACGCCCACCCGGTCACATGATCAGCTAGCCATGCCTACCCAGTCACATGACCAGCTAGCCACACCCACCCAGTCACATAACCACCAAGCCACACCCCCAACTAAGCCACGCCCACAGAACCGGTTGTTAAAAAAATTGAATCCCACCACTGGACGAGGGCATGAGTGACTGTACATAAGGAGTCCCGATCCAGAAAGGGGCGCAACTGGCGTATCAGGCAAACCTGATAGAAAGCCCCCCTGGCCACGGCCGTCATATGCTCTTCTAAAGACAGCCGTGCGTCCAGGAGGACACCCAAGTTACGCGCCCTCTCCGTGGGGGCCAATGTCTCGCCCCCAATAGCCAGCGATGGCACCAGCTGGCTATATCGGGACGCTGGCAACCAGAGCCACTCAGTCTTGGAGGGGTTGAGTCGGAGCCTGTTCCTCCCCATCCAGACCTGCACGGCCTCCAGGCACCAGGACATCACTTCAAGGGCATCGTTGGGGTGGTCTGGGGTGGAGATGTACAGCTGAGTGTCATCAGTGTACAGATGGCACTGCACCCCAAAACCACGGATGATTTCACCCAGCGGCTTCACATAAATGTTGAACAGGAGGGACGAGAGGACCGACCCTTGCGGCACCCCACAAACCAAGTGCCTTGAGGTCAACCTCTGCCCCCCAGCCAACACGGACTGCGACCGGTCGGAGAGATAGGAGGAGAACCACCGTAAAACGGTGCCCCCCACCCCTAACTCTTCAAACTGGTGCAGCATGATACCATGGTCGATGGTATCAAAATCCGCTGAGAGGTCTAATAGGACCAGAACAGAGGAGCAACCCCTGTCCCGAGCCCTCCAGAGATCATCAACCAACGCGACCAATGCCGTTTCCGTGCTGTACCCAGGCCTGAAGCCGGACTGGAACGGATCTAGATAGACGGTTTCATCCTGGTACTGCGGGACCTGTCGCGCCACCACACTCTCAACAACCTTCGCCAGAAAGCGAAGGTTGGAGACTGGACGATAGTTTGCCAAAACAGCTAGGTCCAGAGAGGTCTTCTTTTTTTTTTTTTATTGAAAAGTTTTACAAAAAACGTTTCCCCCCCCAATATTCCCCCCACCCTTTTTCCCTCCCCACCACCCCCACCCCCCTTCCCCCCCTTCCCATCCCACCTTCCCCCCCAGACTTCTCAGAGCAAAATGCAGGGTATCTCAATTAACAATCATAAGCTAAATTAGCCTAACTATTCTTAAACTACCAAATCCTCCCCTGAAACCTTAACTCCACTATGGATAATATAATACTTCTAAAATTTAACATTCATTCATAAGCTATTTGATATTTTCTTGTCTGATACTTATTTTGAATATAATCAATCCATCTTCTCCATTCTGTTACGTATCTTTCTTGTGTGTAGTCCTTCAAATACACTGAAATTTTTGCCATTTCTGCTAAGTTCGTTACTTTCAGTGTCCACTCTTCAATAGTAGGCAAAGAGTCCTTCTTCCAATATTGCGCTACCAACAGCCTAGCTGCTGATATTAAGTTCAGGATCAGTTTAGTCTCTAATGCTGTACAATCCGTCGTTATACCCAATAAAAACAATTGAGGAGTAAATTTCAACCTTTTTTTTCAAAATGTTCTGCATCACCCACCAAATTTTTATCCAAAATGCCTTGATTTTCTTACAAGTCCACCATATACGATAATAAGTTGCATCATCACATTCACATCTCCAACATTTAGCTTGCAAATTCGGATACATACATGATAATTTTTTAGGATCTAAGTGCCATCTGTAAAACATTTTATAAAAATTCTCTCTCAAATTTTGTGCTTGCATAAATTTAACATTTCTAACCCAAATCTTTTCCCATGTTTCCATCATCACAGGTTCCTGAAAGTTTTGTGCCCATTTTATCATACAATCCTTAACCAATTCCGTTTCTGAATCTATTTCCAATAAAGCGTTATACAACCTTTTAATATGCATCTGACTTTGATCTCTAATCTGTTTTACCAGGTTTTCCTCATTTTGCATGACACCAATTTTTTGATCTTCCCTCTATCTAGCTTGAAGCTGACCATACTGAAACCAAGTATAAATTATCCCTTCTTCTTTCAATACATTTAAAGATTTCAATTGCAGTTTACCCCTTTCCATAAAAAGAAGCTCTTTATAAGTAATCACCTCCGTTTTTTGTTCTGTACTTATATTTTCTATTGCATGTCTGGGATTTGCCCATATAGGTATCTTATAATTTAGCTTATATTGATATTTTTTCCAAACCCTCAGCAACGCATTTCTAAGTATATGACCTTTAAACACTTTATCCACTTTTTTTCATATAACAAATAAGCATGCCATCCATATAACAAATCATAACCTTCCATATTTAACATTCTCTCTTCAGTTAAATTAAACCAATCACTAATTTGTGATAAAACAGCTGCTTCATAGTACAATCTTAAATTAGGCATTTTAAAACCTCCTCTCTCACATACATCCTGTATAATTTTCAGTTTCACCCTTAATTTCTTCCCGCCCCAAATAAAAGTATTAACCCCTTTTTGCCACTCCCTCCAATTTCCATCTTTCTTAAGCACTGATATCATTTGAAACAAAAATAAAAACCTAGGTAATACATTCATTTTTATTACTGCTATCCTTCCCAATAGAGATAATTGTAGCTTTTTCCAATTTTCCATTTCTTTCTGCACTTTTTGCCAAAGAACTTCATAATTGTTTTTAAATAATTTCGTATTTGAAGCTGCAATATATACTCCTAAATATTTAACCTTTTTAACTATTTCAAACCCCGTTATCCTTCCTAAATCCTCTCTTTGAGATATGGACATATTTTTAATTATCATCTTTGTCTTATGTTGCTTTACTTTAAATCCAGACACCTTACCATATTGACCTATTATGTCCAACATATGTGGAGCTGATTCTATGGGTTGAGATAAAGTAATAACCAAGTCATCTGCAAACGCTCTTAATCTATAATCTTGCTGTCTAATTACAATTCCTTTTATTTTATCAGAGTCACGTATCTTATTCAATAAAACTTCTAAAGTTAAAATAAACAACAATGGAGACAAAGGACAGCCCTGCCTTGTACCTTTCTCAATTTTAAAAACTTCTGTTAGGCCTCCATTAACTATTATTTGTGCTGTTTCCTCCTGATATATTGCTCTAATTCAGTGTTTCCCAAACTTGGGAACTTTAAGAAGTGTGGACTTCAACTCCCAAAATCCCACAGCCAGCCATGCTGGATGGGGAATTCTGGGAGTTGAAGTCCACACTTCTTAAAGTTCCCAAGTTTGGGAAACACTGCTCTAATTGATTGTGTAAAATACTCTCCAAAATGCATTTTTTCTATTATCTTAAACAGGAATTGCCAATTCAATCGATCAAATGCCTTCTCTGCATCCAAAAATATAAACGCTGTAGGGACCTGGTTGTTTTTTTCTAAATATTCCAATAAATTTACAATTTGTCTGACATTATATTTCATTTGTCTCCCTTTTATAAAACCTGATTGGTCATTATGAATTGTTTGTTGCATAACTGGCATTAATCTATTCGCTAGTATCTTGGCAAAAACTTTGTAGTCAGTGTTCAAAAGTGATATTGGCCTAAAGTTTTCAGGTTTGGTACAGTTTTGATCTTCCTTCGGGATCAGTGACACAAAAGCTGTTCTCCAAGAGGGTGGAACTCCTCCCCCTGATTGAATTTTACCAAATAATGCTCTAAGTGGTTCTACCATTTCAGACTGTAGGTTCTTATAATAAACAGCTGTTAATCCATCTGTTCCCGGAGCTTTACCTGTTTTTAACTGTTTAATTGCTGCAATAATCTCCTCAGAGGTTATTGGCTGATTCAGCCCTTCCCTCTGTTCTAACGTTAATTCAGGAATATTCTCTTCCTTTAGGTATCTATCTATATCTATACCTTGTATTGAATCATTAGCATATAACTTCGTATAAAATTCTAAGAAAGCCTTTTTGATCATATTCTGTTGATAAACTTCCTTACCTCTAAATTCTATCTTACCAATAACTCGTGATTTCTGTTTTTTCCTCAACACATAGGCCAACCACCTGCCTGGTTTATTAGCATTACAAAATGTATTGTGTTTAGCATATTGTAAACTAGTTGCCACTTGATCAGCTATTAACATATTAAATTGCTCTCGTAGTATATTTATTGTTTCTTTTACTTTCTTATCTCCTGGATTAAGTATGAGTAATTGTTCTTTCTTTTTTATTTCCTCCTCTATCTCTTTCCGCTTCTTTTGTTCTTTTGATCTATGTTTATTATTCATATAAATTAAAGTTCCCCTCATATAAGCCTTACTTGCATCCCAAACCATTTCCATAGAAGTACCCTTATGCATATTATTGGCAAAAAATTCTTTCATTTGTTTTTTAAGCTCATTCACATTTTCTTCATATCTAAATAAATTTTCATTTAGCCTCCAAGACCTCCTTTCTCCCCTCTCTTGTTCCAGTTCCACCCAAACCGGACTATGATCAGTTAGAGTTCTTGGACATATCTTTGTCTTCTTCACCCTGGAAATAAAATCATTTGTAATTAGTATGAAATCAATCCTAGAAAATTTTTCTGATGTCTATCAGAAAAAAATGTAAAATCTCTCTCCTCAACATTCGTTCTCTCCAAATGTCTCTCAATTCCATATCTTCCATCATATCAAAAAAGGATTTAGGTAATTTTGCATGTGTTGAAATCTTTGATAAAGTTTTTTTATCTTTCTGTGTATCTATTACTCCATTCCAATCACCCATTAAGATAAAAGACTTATAATCCCATTGTATTATTTTGGTGTGTAAAAATTTATAAAACTTATCTTGTTGTTGATTTGGGGCATATATTCCAATTAAAAGCATTTTTCCAGGCTGAGTTAATAATTCAATTGCAATATATCTTCCTTGAATATCTGCCTCAATTAAATTAGCTGATAGTCCTTTCTTTACATATATAACTAGCCCATTTTTCTTCTCTGGTGCTGATGCCACAAAATGTATACCTAATCTTGAATTTATCAAATATTTTTGGTCTGATAATCTAATATGTGTTTCTTGCAGACTAATCACATCATTCTTAAATTGTTTCAAATAATGAAAAACTTTCTTTCTTTTTTGTGGTGAATTTAAGCCATTAATATTCCAAGATAGAAGATCTTTAGCCTTTCGAAGCTTTAAGATCATCAGCTGAACATCCTCCTCCACCTTACTCTTCGGCCTAGCCCCCCCCACTGCTTCTGGTTTTTTTTTGACTTCTTGAGATGAATCTTAAGATTGTTGCACTTTTAATTGTTGTTCTTGGCGTTTGTAGGTTGTTCGTGTCAGTCGTTGTTCTCTTGGTTCCTCTGTCTTCTTGCGTGGTTCCAAAGTTGGGGGTGGGCCCCCAAGATCCAAGTCTTCTTCCATGATGGTTCCTCCAGCTGCAACTTCAGCATAAGTTTGTATCTGTTTTCCATCTTTTTCTTGTTGTAACATCTCCATTTTCTTTCTACCCCCTCCTGGTGAGGGTGGGTGTCCAGCCTTTAAAACATTAACATAAAAATCTTTTGCTTTCCAAATTGTGTTTAACTGGTATCTTTCTCCACTATAGTTCACTATTAGTCCAGTTGGAACGTCCCATCTGTACTGCACTTGTTGGTTTCTCAGTTCATTTACCAAAAAACCAAATTCCTTTCTGCTTCTCAGCGTTTTTGGAGGGATCTCTTTCAGAACCAGCACTTCTTGTCCAGCCACTTGAACCTTATTCTTGTAGGAAGCTTGTAAGATGTCATTTCTGATCCTCCTGGTTGTAAAATAAATCACCACATCTCTTGGTAACTGCCTTTGTCTTGCCACCCAAGAATTAACCCTGTAGATTTTATCAATTCGAGTTGCCACATCATCTGGACTTTCTTTAATTAACCCTGCAATTGCTTCTGCACAAATGTCCTTTAAGTTTTCCTGACTCTTTTCTTTTAACCCTCTCAGTCTCAGAGCAAATTCCACAGATCTATATTGTAACATTACCAATTCATCATCCACCTTCTCTGTTTTAGTCATGATGTCTCCTACTTTGTTTTCCAAATTCAGATTGGCTTCATCTATTTCTTCCACTCTCCCTTCCACCTGGATAATAAGTTTTGACAATCCTGAGACTGCAAAAACAATATCATCTCTTATTTCATCATGCTTTGCTGCAACAACTTCTTTGATTGACTTTATATTCTCCTCAAATTTCTTTAATTTCCCTTCCATAATTACTGTTAGGTTATTCATAGCTGCAGCTTGGTTATTCATGGCTTCCTTTATAAATTCTTTGAGTTCATTAAAAGAAGCCTCCTGGCTCTGTGAATCAGCCGGAAGTTGTGCTTTCTGTGTCACTATTGAAACTACAGGGGAACTCCCTCCGCCTCTAGGAACTCCTGGCTTAACTTGTTTACAAGCCATCTTTTTTTTTTTAAAAAAATCTTTTTTCCTTTCACAGCCACAAAGTCTCTTGAGCAGTTTTCAAAAGCTTGTAATTTATAATCTATGATTTATCAAGCAAAATATTCTTTTTTCCACAAGCCCTCAATTCCCAGCAGCTTTAATCCACTCTCAAAGTGCAAAATTCTCAATAAACACTTTCGCTTCTGACTTTCACTTTCACACCCATAACAAAGGCACCATCTTCAGCCTCCAGCTCAAAGAGATTCAATTAGAAACAGTATAAATCCGGAGTTAAGCACAGTTACTTTTAAAGCTTGTTCTCCTGTTTCTGCTCTGCCTACGCTTGTGTTCAATCAAACTCACTTTTGACAGCAGGATCGGACGCGGCGTCTGGCTCTGTTTGAAACAGAGTTGTCCCGAATCCAGAGCTTCTTGGTGGGCTGACCGAGGAGCTCTCACCCTCCAAACCTCTGGAATCCTTCCAGAGGTCTTTCGGGGAGCTCTACTCGCCCCCACCGGCTCTCCTCTCCTTCTTCTCCCGATGGAGAGGTTTTTAAGTCATCAGACAGCTGATTAGCACTGTCAAAACGGCTTCTACGAGATCGCGGGGCTGGCGGTCTGAGGAGACCGTCAACGACGCCTGCGGTGCCAACCGGAAGTCCCAGAGAGGGCTTCTTGAGGAGGGGCCTCACCACCACCTCTTTCAAGGCGGGAGGCAAGAAACCCTCACTCAAGGAAGCGTTTATAATCCTCTGGAGCCAGCCTCATGTAACCCCCGGGTAGCCAGCACCAACCAGGAGGGACACGGGTCCAATAAACACGTGGTTGCGTTCAACCTCCCCAGCATCCTGTCCACGTCCTCGGGGGTCACAGGGTCGAACTCATCCCAGATAACATTCTCAAGACACACTTCGGACAACCCGCCTGAATCCACCCAGTCAGAGTCCAGACCTTCCCGAATTTGAGCGACTTTATCGTGCAGATAATGCGCAAAATCCTCAGCACGTCCTTGCAAGGGGTCTTCCCGTGCTCCCAGATGGAGAAGGGAGAGGGTCACCCTAAACAAGGCAGCTGGGCGATTATCTGCCGATGCGATGAGCGGAAAAGTAGTTACACTTCGCTGCTTTTATCGCCACTAAGTAGGTCTTGATATAAGACCTCACTAGTGTACTGTCAGATTCAGAACGACTAGCCCTCCAACTGCTCTCTAGGCATCTTTTCTGGCGCTTCATCCCCCTCAGCTCTTCGGAGAACCAAGGAGCTGGGCAGATTCGGTGCCGGGTCAGAGGCCGCAAAGGCACGACCCGATCTAAAGCACCTGCGGCCGCCCTATCCCAGGCGGCCACCAGGTCTTCCATCGAGTTGTGAGCCAGAGTCTCAGGAAATGGCCCAAGCTCCATTTGGAACCTATCAGGATCCATCAGGCGCCTGGGGCGGAACCACCTAGTCGGTTCCGCCTCCCTGCGGTGGGGTGTAGCGGTCAGGAAGTCAAGTCTAAGGAGAGAATGGTCTGACCATGACAAGGGTTCAATGACTATATCCCCTGTATCTAGACCATTCAACCACTGACCAGAGACGAAAACCAGGTCCAGCGTGTTTCCTCCTGTGTGAGTGGGGCCAACTGGGTCAGGTCCATGGCCGTCATGGAAGCCATGGAAGCCATGAACTCCCGAGCCACCTCAGATGCTTCACCGATGGACGGCAGGTTGAAATCCCCCATGAGTAAAAGGCTGGGAGTATCAACCGCCATCCTGGCTATAACGTTGAGGAGCTCGGGTAGGGTCGCTGCCACGCAGCAAGGAGCCAGGTATGCAACCAACAGGCCCATCTGCCTCCCATGGCCCCACTTCACAAGGAGAGACTCACAGCCGGCTATCTGAGGTACAGTGGCCTCCCTAGGATCAAGACCTTCCTTTACAATAACCACCACCCCCCTACCCCTACTCTGGGCCCTCGGCTGATGAAATGCGCGGAAACCCAGTGGGCACATTTCTACGTGGGGGACCCCCCCCCTCCAGGCCCAACCAGGTCTCTGTAAAACCCGCCAGGTCTGCTCCCCCCTCCTGAATCAGCTCACAAATTAGGGGGCTTTATTAACCACGGACCTGGCGTTGCACAATATCAGCCTAAGACCCAGGCTCTGAAGCTCTGGACAACCCAGGGAACGAGGAGAGCATTGGGAACCGGAGCACGTCACCGCTTGGAGACAGCGGGTGCATGCCCCCACAACATGATATGGCCCCCTGCTCCCACCATTCCTGCTCCTCCCACCCATGGTCCTGATGACATTACCCTCTTGACCATTGACATTGACCAACACTAACTCCCTCCGATCCCCGCTCTGCATCTCCCCTAACGCGACCCTGTGCTGGGCCTGGCCCCCTCCCCAACAAATCACCCTCCCTATCCTTTGCCAAACAGCCCTCTCCCCTCCCAAAACCCCTTAAAAGATTGGCAAATGACAATTTTAAAAAAACCCTCAACCCCCTCTTCACCGCATGCCACCTCTCGGGATTCCAAAACCCGTCATCGAGATAGGCCCTCGATAAAGTGGAGGGCCAATCCTGCGAGAGGGGGGAGAACAAGAAGCTCAGCTGCCGAATACATCTTGCCACAGGAGGATAAGTGACCATGTCCCAAGGGTCCAGATGGAAAATAAGAGGTCCAAGGGAGAACAAATAAGATGGGGGCATCCAAAATCCAAGGTCCAAAAGTCCACTGTCCCCTCACCACAGTGGGCAGAATCTCTTGCCAAGTCAACACAGTTCAAGGGGGATACAATCCAACCACCCTCTCACAGTGATTGGTCTGATGGTCAGTCCCCTCTACTGGTGAGATGGAAGTAGTGAACCTTTGCAATATCAACACAGCACAAGGGGTTAAAGTCCAGAGCCACCCTCTCACAGTGGTTGGTCTAATAGTCCACAACCACCCTCTCATGATGGTTGGTCTGATAGTCAATCCCCTCTGCTGGCGAAATGCAAGTAATACCATACCGACTCCGCCCGAGGGGCACAAAAAACCAAGACCACCCTCTCACGGGGGCTGGTATGGTGGTCAGTCCCCTCTGCTGGTGGGATGGAAGAAGTACACCGGCTCCCATAATCTCCCAACACAATTTACAGTCCCCTCAACGGCAGGGGGAAGGGCTCCGATGAATATGAGCCAGATTTCAGTGCCAGTGAGTCCATAAACGGCAACCAGTCCGAGATAGGCATGATGCCAAGGGGAATGATGGAAAATAGGGGGGAGAAATCTCCCAACCCCAGCCCCCAAAATTCAACGGAGGCCTCCCAACGATGTAAGGAACTAACCCAGCAACTGGGCAGCCCTCCCGCCAGTCATTGCCAGTCCCGGATGGTCGGTGTTGTACTTTGCCGTTGAGCCCGTCAAAAACCTCAGGAGGGTTGACGGCCGACGCTCTCCTTCCCACCATCGCCAGACAGCCGCCACTGCAGCCACAGCTGCCGCTGACGCCGCTTTCGCTGCCGCTACCAAAGAAAAAAACTCTGGAAGCGTCCCCGAGCTCACCAGGGAGTCTGACGGTCCCCAAGGACTGTTAAATTGGCCCATGACCTAGCCACGCCCACCTAGTCACATGACCTAGCCATGCCCACCTAGTCACATGATCACCTAGCCACGCTCTCCCAGCCGATCCGGCCTCCCAGCAGTTTGAGGGACCGTGAATTGGCCCCCTGTTTAAAAAGTTTGAGGACCCCTGGTCCAACACATCAGGAAGATCCCAGGTTAACAAAGTTTGCTGGACAAGTTTGGATTTCAACAAAGTCTTACCAGAGATAGTCAGAGATTCTAGAAATGTGTCCCTGGAATGCGGGAGACTTCTCTCCTTCGATATGCCAGCACACTAGCATGTTAATTGTTTTGGATATCTACAAAGGCAAAGAAAGAACTATTATTTTATTTTCCTCCTAAAGTCTAAAGTCATCTGAGAGTAATAGCTGTGCTTCACAAATGTAGCTCTTCATCATTTCAAAAACTCCCGAGAAAACCAGTATCTTCTGTTTAAGTGTAGACACAGATGAGAAATATTTAAAAATACAACCTTTTTCATAAAATCAAAGGGATGTCTTCAAACAGCATTGAGTTTAACTATGAAGGACAAAAATATTAGAGGAAAGTACCTTGAAACATGGAATCTCCACAAACGCATTCTAGTTTTTTATTTACAAAAAAAAATTAAAAGTGATGTTCATTTTATTTAGAAATGGATGAAATTTTTAAAGATGGAATATTCCCATTTGATGAAAAATGCATGATGCCTACTGATGCATTTCCTTTCTTCAAGGCTGTAAGAAACTAGAAATACCGTTGACATCTGCAAACCACAAAAGAGCCCATTCAGGCTGATGTCCAAACACTATCAGGTCTTTCTGGTGTGAAGGATATTCAATTCAATTGAATGCCTCATCTCCCTTAAAGCATCCTATGCATCCTTCCTATGTCAACTCCTTCCACAACATCAGCACACACTGAGTAGCAATCAGCAATACCATCCCTTATCCCACTGCAGACTGGCCATTACTACAGTGTTTCCCACCACTCATCACAGAGAAGTTTCCTCCACAAAATTAACATTTATCTTAATTATTGCTCCTGTGTGCCTAGAAGGCAGACCAGGATAGCTGCAGAAAATATTAGAGATAGAAAGAGAGGTAAGTGGATTAGATGAGGTTGTTGGGTAGCTGGAATGTTCAGAAATGATGTGTTCATTGTTTGCAGTCTACACTGCTTCTCCTGTGGAAGCAGTGGAAACATTCTCCCTAAGGCACACTCATAGCATCCACACTGTGGCTAGGGCTGCAGGCGGCTGCTGTTTCTGTGGGAGGCGAGCACAACAATTGTCTGTCAAGAGCAATGAGTCCTCATCCCCAAGGGCTTGGAGAATTGGAGGTAAGTGCAACCTGATCCACCAGCAGGTATTATTACATCAATTTCTCTTTCACTTTCACTTGTTTATTTACAAACAAGCAGAGTGCTCTGTAACTAGATATTATTATTATTTTTATTTTTTATTTATTAGATTTTTATACCGCCCCCTCTCCCGAAGGACTCGGGGCGGTGCACAGCCAAAAGTTAAAAACATACAATATAAACTGTTAAAATATCTAGATACATATAGAGATAGATACAAATAATGATTAAGACGAAGTTAAAATACATTTATAAAACAACCTAACCAACATTTATGAGTTTACTACTTAAACTTGGAAGAACTTTCTTCTTCCACGATAGTTAGTTGGATAATTGAATCCAGATCTAGGTAAGGATTAATATTTAGGTTTAGTGGCTAGGCATAGAGTCATAGACTTTATAATATTATACTTCATGATGTGGAGGAGACAAACAGGTTCTCCCTCCACCTCTTTCTAATAGGATATGTACCCTCAGCCTGATTGTAAAACACAGTACACTAGAAAAAAGGTTTCCAAGAAAAGTTGATGAGAATTCCAGATACTTTCTAAAAACTCCTCTACTCTGGACAGGGCTAACGCTTCTGCAAGATAGCACATATCTGCTCCTGTTCATTCTTATTACAAGAACAACAATATCCTAATCAAGGAACAACCAAGGAGAAAACCACACTCCCACCAATACCGGCAGGGCAAGCTGCTGAATATAAACAGGGAGCAAACCCCACACTCACCAGCACTTATGATGGTACTTGTTGAGTAATGAAAGTTGGTTGCAAACAAAAAAAAAACCACAACCCAAGCTCAGAGAGCACCAAGGATACCACAAGCTATGGTGCCACTGATTTTCTGCAGAGCAATTTACAGTATGATACAGAACTATTGAGCTAAATGATGCTTAAAAACTACTTACAGGGCCAATGCTGATGAACTTGGTAAATTGGTCATCAGCCTTGATATGATCATATAATTCCTCCACGGCTCGCTCTCTCAATTTTTTGATGTGGAATTGCTCATAGATATTGGCTATTGCTGGAATAGAAGCAGAAAGAGACCTATGGAAGATTCAATTTACCTTCTGAAAAATCAGAAGCAAATACAGCAGAAACTGTTATTCAATTAATTTGCAAAGCCAACATATGTTTCCATCCTAATTTAAGCTGCAACTGGGAAACTCATCTAATTTCCATTTAACATACTGCTCCAGGCAAACAGTGTTTAGTTTTTACACCTTTCTTAATCTTCATCCCCACCCCACACACACAAAGGCTTTGGTTTATAACTTTGCCATTCCCTGTTAAATGTTTAGGTAATCTTCAGGTAATGATGGCAATTGAGACTGAAATTTATATCACTAAGCAATGTGATCATAAAGCCTAAGTCACATGACTGCAACAGCAATCCCTGCAGTCCCTATTGCAGTTGTTAAACAAGGATCATGGATTTTTAAGCGAGTACTTCCTTGCAACTTCCTGCCAACTTCCATTAATCAGTGGGGAAACCAGCAGAAATTTGCAAATCCCAGGTGCTCACAAGGCAGACAGCAGATAGATAAGTGGCTGCTGCCTGATGGGAGAGAGAGAGAGGGAGTTTGTGGGTGGGTGAGCAAGGGAGTTCACAGGTGGTCAGGAAGGAGTGGCACAAATGCAGTGTGGCTTGGGGTGGCTGCTGCCTGATGGGAGAGTATGTGAGTGACTAGGGAGGGTGCTGTCAGGAGAATAATATATCTGTTACTATCACTGCTATTTTGGGGAACCATTAGATACAATGAAATGTTAAGAAAAACACTTGTTAGTTTTATCTTCCTGAGGACCCTTTTGGATTTACAAAGATGTTTCCTTGACAGTGTTTTTATTTTGCAGTGAAATGGAATCTGGCAAGAACAAATGAGGGGGCCCCTTCGGCAAGAGGCAGTTTCACATACCATAGATCACTTTTAGTAGCCAGCTATGTGGTGTGTATAAATCCCCAGAAGCAATATTATTTTTTTGTGCTGGCCAGTCAATACTGTCGTAATCTTGTACATAGAGTTCCTACAAAAGAAGTCCGGAAGAATAAAGAATTAGCATTTGAAGATCCGTAAGAAATCTCAGCGGGTTTTGAACAGGCAAAATTGTTTCTTAAGGAACATGCCAGAAACACTGACGTCCAGAAGGCCTTTAAAGAGATTCCACCTTAGTTTAGCATCATGAGACCAGAAAAAAACAATTGTGCCTGCCCATTATTTATTTAACATTGTATCGTAAAAGAGATTGGACAACCATTTGTCTGAAATGTTTCCTGCTTGAGTAGGGGGTTGGACTAGAAGACCTCTAAGGTCCCTTCCAACTCTGTTATTCTGTTATTGGCTAGTCCCACTCACTCCAACAGAAGATCCCATGTGCCAAATAATTTCTTTGGCAGGATCTAGGAGAAGAGCCTTCTCTGCTGTGGCCTCCGACTTTTGGCAAATTCTTCCGTTGAAGGTGAGGTTGGCCCCACATTTCTGGCCTCCCAGAAGAGCCTCAAAACCTGGTTCTGCCGGCTGGCCTAGGGCTCCAATAGGGATGCTTAATGCTGGGGCTGACTCTGCAGAGAGAATATCCCCACCATGTCATATGTCCTTTTGGTTTTTTAGTCTGTATTTAATCTTTCTTATTTTTTAAATTGCTTTGTATATCTTTGTATTATGCTGCAAGTCATCCAGAGTCACTTTTACAGTGAGATGAGTGTCACATACATTTCGTAAGTACATTTAATAAATAAAATAGATTAGCCCACTGTAATGCCCTTCCACCTGCTCTTTTCAACAGCCAATTCAGCAGCGCTGCTAAAGAATAGGTGAGGGAGAACCAGAAGTGGATTCTCTTCTGTGGGCGAGGTCCTGCTGTGCTGCCTCTTGGTAGAGATATCTGGACTACAGGTATAGTCCTCAACCATTTGTTTAGTGACCATTCAAAGTTACAATGGCACTGAAAAATGTGACTTATGACTGGTTTTCACATTTACGACTGTAGCAGCACCCCCATGGTCACGTGATCAAAATTCAGCTGCTTGGCAACTGGCATGTACTTATGACAGTTGCACTGTCCAGGGGTCATGTGATCACCATTTGTTACTTTCCCAGCTGTCTTCCAAGAAATAGTCAATGGGGGAAGTGAGGTTCGCTTAACAACCGCATGACTCCAAAGTGTGGAAGGGTTAGCTGACATCCACAAAGGAAAACTTTCTAAGGAACGATTCACAGTTCTGCTGTGCACTAGCTTAACCGGAAAGAAGCTAAAACCTTTGGTGATTGGTAAATCGGCAAAGCCACCCTCATTCAAGAACCTGCAGCCCAAAGACCTTCCCGTCACCTGGAAATCCAACAAATCTGCATGGATGACTGATGCCCTATTTGAGGAGTGGATAAGAGGTACTGACCGAGAAATGAAGAAAAAGAAACAGCCCATTTTCCTTGTAGTGGACAATTGTCCTAGCCACCCCCAAGTGAATCATCTTACAAACGTGAAACTGAAATTTTTGCCTCCAAACACTACATCAAAAATTCAACCTCTTGACCAAGGCATAATCAAAACATTCAAAATGCACTACTGAGCCCAGCTTCTGCAGTGGGTCATTGCTAAAATTCAAACCTATGGTTCGTCTGCAGAAGCAAAATCATCCATTTCATCAGTTACTGCTCTGGATGCAGTTCTCTGGATTAGTTTTGCTTGGAATAAAGTTCAGCCTGAAGCAATACAGAAGTGCTTCAAGAAAGCTGGACTTGTTACAAGAGCAAGATGTTGCAGCCCCGCTAGACAGCCCACTTCCCATGGCGGAATTTGAGGGAGTAGATTTTGAAGATTTTGTTGCAATGGATGACGATGTGGTAATCTGCAATGAACCTCACCCAGAAGCAATTTTCCAATTAGTACTGGCCAAGGTGCAACCCAGTGCTGGAAGCAACTGATGAAGCAAAAGAATTAAACAAGGACGACACAGAAATTGCAGATATTCCGAAAGAAGAGGATATCAGTCATTTGATAATGCAATTAAAATCATTTGCCATGGAAAAATGCCCAGGTATGCTGAGTGGTATGGCCAGTATTCAGAGTGCTTTTTCCACTTACTGTATTTTTCAGAGTATAAGACGCACTCCCCCCCATCCCCCCAAAAGAGGATGAAAATTTGGGTATGTCTTATACACCAAATGTAGCCCCACCCACCCGCTGGAAAATGGGGCGCCTGGAGGCAGCAATAAGCTATGGCAATCCCTCCAGCCTGAAACAGCTGATCTTCGGGAGGTCAATCCAACTGACAATCAGTTGCTTGTGCTAATTAGGCTGTGCTGAAGCTGAAACGGGCTGTTTGCTGCAAGGAGGCAAATTGCTGGGAGGCAGAGGCAGATTTTTTTTCTTGTTTTCTTCCCTCAAAAAAGTAGGTGCGTCTTATAGTCTGGAGCATCTTATACTCCGAAAAATATGGTACTTTCATAACAAGAATAAGAAACAGACTAAAATTGACTCTTTTTTTCAGAATGATTAAAACACGAGAAAACAATACATATGTAAATGTATTGATTTTGTATGATGCAGTATTGTGTGAATGATTTTCCTATGTTTTCATTATGTGCGTTTCTGTACAGGAAAATGAGGCATGTGTACATATCAGTACAGTTGTTCCGTATGCTGACGACTTTCATTCAGTCCCTTGGGTCAAGTTTCAGAGGTTTTACTGTATTTTATGAACAGAGAATTACAAGCTTAAATAGTAAGGCTTCACATTCTTTGAAAACTATTTGGAAAATATGCTTTGGAATATGAAAGAGTACAAGCACAGCACCTCTTTAAAGCAGCACTAAATACAGGGGTGCTTTAATGAGCTGAATGTGTGGAAGCCTGAAAAATGTGGCTGCTTTAAAACGATACCTTAATCCCACGCATTTCATAATACCTCTTTGAAATAATTTTTGAAGCATGTACACCCCTTCTAAATTGGTCTAATACAACTCTGAAATATATTTTTAGAGCAAAACGAAGGAGAAAAAATCAAAAGGGCATTTTCCTATCAAATTTCAATTTTGGAATTCTTTGGGGACTGGGAAACTGAAAATTGGCCCAACTCTGCATCTTAAACAAGATCAGAGATTCCATTAATTGAAAGTCATTGGATTAATAGGAAAGCTATGCTTTGGCAACTACCTGTCGAAGGCTCAAGATAAGTTCATCTTCTTCTCCAGTGAGGCGGACAGCATAGCAGTAGGCCATTGGCAGGTAAACCTGGCGGCAATGACACCAAAGTGTGGAAGGGTTAGCTGGCATCCACGAAGGAAACAACCTATTGTGAAGTAGAAAGAAGGAAAACGCTCGTAACAGTGGCTTGATGCCCACAGACAATGTAACAACTTGACTGAAGGAAATCTGCAAAAAGATCATGACAACAAAACATGGAGTGGCTGCCTATACACGCTTCATCCAGCAGGCTTTGAAAATTGGCCATTGGCATGCCCATCTCTAGCAACTATCAGACCTCGAAGAGTCTCCACGAAGTTGTCCAGTGTATAAATAATGTCACATTTGGGGACAGTATCAAAAATACTGGAATCAGATTGTACTCCTTTGGTCTTAGATGAAAACTGTGATATAGTGAGCCTATTTACTGCTACTATTCCAATAGGTAGACAAGTTTAGAGAGCCATTTGGTAGTGGTTAAAACACCATACACTTCTTGGGGGGAGGGGGGTATCAGATTCTTATCTTAAACGTTGAGGTGAATTTTTAAAAATATAGGAAATTCCTCTTCAGCTTGTAGAAAAGAAAACAGAAGAGAAAGTAAAATAGGCATTTAGAAGACATTCAAGAGCCCATATCAGGAAAAAAATCCAAAAGTACTCTCATAGTAAATACTGAAATAGATTCCATTAATAATGTGGCTTCTTAAATCTCACAATGAAAATACAACTAAGAATTCATTGTGAAGCTTTTCCTTTAACTTTTACCTCACAAATAAATTTTCAGCAGTTTAAATTTACAAGTGGTCTGTTTTGGAAGGAGATAGGGGGCATAATCTGGAACATAGGTTGAAAGGTAGTAAACTGATCTGAATGAATAGGAAATTAACTGACTTGCATACAGTATGTGTAAATTCTAAGAAACCTTTGTATTTTGGGAGGGGGGATGGTAAACGTGTTTTTTTTTTTTGGGGTCAAGTGCATCCATCTATATAATGAAGACAGACAGAAGCTGGGTATAATTTTCTTGATGATGATTTACACACCACATCTCAGGAAGCAACGTATTCATTCCTTCCCAACTGTAGACATTCAAGACAGCCAGCCAAAATTTACCCCAGGAAGCAACTCCTACAGCACCACCTGAAGAATTCCAAAATAGAATAATATCAAAACAGCTGCCAACTTTATAAAACATAAACAGTTCATACTAGTTATTACAGAGGAGAACAAAGGGGAGAAATGATCTAAGTAAGGGTTCTCCTTTTCCCCTCTGTCTGTGTGGTGTGTCTTGTCCTCTCAGTCCTGAAAAGGCTCTGCTACCAAATAGTCTGGCCTCATCCTTCCTCTTCTTCCATTAGTCCTGATCATAACAGCAGATTTTCTATGGGTCGTTCTCTACAGATAAGACTTTCCTGGAGTTTCTGGCCAGGAAAATGTAGAACATAGAAAACAGAAAGTAAAAGGGTAGCTTCAATTTCTCCAGTCAGAGAGAAAGCAAGAAAGAGCTAGTGAAGAACTTTTTACCTCCCACAGAACTAATACAAATACCTACTATTCATTGGACTTGGAGCAGACACCAGAAGAACAAGTCTACTCACAAGGCTAAGTAAAGCAGGGGAATTTTAGGAAAGAAGAGATGGTGCCTCCTACTTAAAGACCTCCTAGGAAAATTGAACAATGTACCGGTAAGTAACATTTAATTCACAAATGGTCACATAATGAGTCCCAAAAGCATTTCCTACAAATAGCAAACTATTAATGAATGAACAGCATTAGCCATATTAATTACTGAGCAGCTCCAATCAAGCTGAGAATACCATCAAACCGACAACCAGAGGAATCTCTTAGCTAGATATTCGGAAAAGGAGGCAGGTTGGCATCAAGTTTATCTTTTTTTCTGCTCCTAGATTTTCATAACAAACATGATCAAGGAGAACCAAGAATGTCTTGAAAAATCTAAAGTAAAAATGTAACCTTCTCCCTCAAGTCCTGCTGAACATGGGAAAGCTCAAAACAATGAAATAGGAAATGTATTTGCTATATTTTTAGGTCTTTGGCATCAGCAAATTAAAATGAATACCAACTGGATACTTTCAGCCAGTTGACCATACTGTTTACTACTCAGGACACAAAAACAAAGAAATGGCATTTTATTCATAATCAGGAAGGATATAGTGAAAGTAGTATATGGGCATCATGTAGCAATGATCAAATATTAGCCATTACACTTCCTGTACAACCTTTTAATATGAAGGTTATCCAAGTATATTCTCCAACCACTGATGCAGAAAAAGAGGAAATTGACAAGTTTTATGGTCCAGTTTAATGTGAAATCAATAGAATATGCAAACAAAATGTGCTATTTGGAGATTGGAATGTCAATGGTGGAAATGATGATGAGGAAAATGTACTTGGACTTAGAAAACTGAACTGGAACTGTCAGGCATGACGGACATGACCACACACAAAGTTCCAATTAAGCTGATTTATTACAATTCATGCTTATGCACAGGAATTTGCTCAACTGAAGGTTAGCACTATTTTGGCACTAAATAAAGTCAACAGAATTCAAGACAAGTTGGAGTTAGTTCATTTGTGATTATGAAAAGACTCTAGGCCAGTTATGGCAAACCTTTTCAGCACCGAGTGCCCAAACCGGAACTCACGTGTGTGCATGTGTGCGTGGCGGAGCCCCGGAAACTTGAACACCAACTGGCCAATGCACATATGCTCACTGGCCACCTGGTCTTCTGGTTTCTGGTGCGCGCTGGTCAGCTGATCTTCATGCACACCGGAGCCCCGGAAACTTGAAGACCAGCTGGCCGGCATGCACCTGGTCTTCTGGTTTCCAGCGCATGCATGCTCGCCGGCCAGCTGGTCTTTGGGTTTCCGGGGCTCCGGCACGCGCAAGGATCACCTGGCCAGCGTGCATGCACATGCCAGAAACGAGAAGGGCAGTTGGCAACAGCGCACATGCCCACAGAGAGGGCTCTGCATGCCACCTCTGGCATGCGTGCCATAAGGTAGCCATCACAGCTCTAGACTGATTCCTCTTTGGACTTGCCCCCAGGTTCTGCCACTCCTACAAGAACAGAACAATTTATCAGTTTCTTCCAATCTAATTACTTCACTGCTATCAAAATCTTCAAACAACCAAAGGGTTGGACATCATAGAAGATGAATAAAAAAATGAAAATGACTATGCTATTGGCAGAAGGATGTGGAAGACTCAGGTACAAGAGCAAAACTGTGGACAGACACTGACTATGGAACAGATCATGAACTGTTCGTGTATAAGTTCCAAACTAAGCTAAAGCAGAAGAACAAAGCCAACTTGTTTCTATGATACAATCTTGAGCATATATCCACCATCTTCAAGGAGAGTGCCAGGAATTGTTTGGAAGCCCTGAACCTAAGTTGACAGAGAATCAGAGGAAATGAGGAATAATATGAGAGAAATTGTTAAGAATGAATGTAAAAAAAGACTGCCAAAAATAGAATAAAGAAAACTAGATGTCAGAATAAGAAGTGGAAATTGCCAAAAAGAAAACAGAAACTAAAGTAAATACAGGCAAAGATCTGTATATCAAAAAGAGAGACTTAATATAATATGCAAACTATTATACTATGCCTTTAATTTCACATGCCCAAAAGAAGACAATAAGTTATCCATGGTTGGGCTTGATTACAGTGGCAATTGACATATCACTGGAAGATCTGAAGGGCCAGAATGGGGATAAATATTCCTGAAGACAGTGTACCAACATGGTCACTAAGAGCTGACATCAACTTAATCCATAAACCATAATTGTGATTATTCTATAAGTAGAGAGTCCTTTTTTCCAAAGGCAGCAAATGATGGTAAAATGAAAAATAAAAACCACATTTATTTCCAGGCTCCAGCTGGTTATTCACCTTTGCTGTGGAGGTTATTTCGAGCCTTCACTAAGTCTGGATCATCAGCGCTGACTCCAAGAATACGCATGGCCGTGTAGTTCAGAGCAGTAGAAAATACCTTAGACACGTCCTCAATGTGTCTAACAGACAACAAACAAGAAAAGTGTTAGATAGATGTGTTCACACAAGAAACCCCAACTGTTCTTCAAATTCTGTGAATTTTTAAGAACTGGTTAAACCAAAGAAGGCAAAATAAAAGAGCTTGGAGTAATTTTATTACAACTTGACTAACAATGACTATATTTTAGAGTTTTATTTTAAATGCATAAAAGAGAAGTACAATGCTGCAGATTGAGAATTACAGTTTGCTTGCAGAATCGATTCACCAGAAATAGGAAAAGTTACTGTAATCCCTAAGCATTCAGATGATAGATTCCAAAGAAAACAAAGAAGTCTGGACATTTCATTATCTGTAGCTACAATTAATGTATCTGTTAAGAGAAGAAGTGGGAACGACTGCAGGAACCAGCCAAAACCTGGATGGGCGTGACTAACTCGACATCACTGACTCCCACCCAGTCACATGATCCCCCCCCCCAGCCTACCCAGGTTTTGTGGCTCCCAGTGTTTTCTTTTCTGTGGGAAACAGGTATCTCTCTCTCTCTCTCTCTCTCTGATCTCTCTCTCCCTCTCTCTCTCTTTCTCTCTCATCTCACCTCTCTCATCTGTCTTTCTCTCTCATCTCTATCTCTTTCTCTCATCTTTCTCTCTCTCTCCCTCTCATCTCTCTGTCTCTTTCTCTCTGTCTCTCTCTCATATCGCTGTCTGTCTCTCATCTCTTTCTGTCTCATCTCTTTTTCTCTCTCTTCTTTCTCCCTCTTTCTCTCTCTCTCTCATCTTTGTCTCTCTTTCTCTCCCTCATCTCTCTCTCCCTCATCTTTCTCCCTCTCTCTCTCATCTCTCATCTGTTTCTCTCTCTCCCTCTCTCTCTCCCCATCTCTCTCTCATCTCTCTCTTTCTCCCTCTCTCTCCCTCATCTCTCTCTCCCTCATCCCTTTCTCCCTTTCTCCCTCTGTCTCTCATATCTCTCTCTCGTGTGTGTGTGTGTGTGTGTGTTCCATCTTGAACAATTTCCAAAAACAGGCCATTTTTTTTTTGTTTCGCTGATGATGTTCTTTCTTCTTTTTTTGGTGCTCTTTACCATAGGATTTAAATCAAGAGTCATTTCAGGTTCCCAGATAAATGAAGCTCTTTCACCCCCCTGCCAGCTGAACCCACCACTGGCTGGCCCCATCCCTCGCCCTCGCCCTACCAGTCACGCCTCACCTGAGAAGGTAAGGGCGACAACGGCGGATGGAGACTCACTCCATATTCCAGAGCAGGAGTGAAACGGCCCTGTACTTGCCTTGTACACTTCTTCCGGCCCTTGTTGGTGCTGCGTGCACCTCAGTCACTCGGGGAGATGTGTGACTTTCTCTCTGCCCTGAGACACTGGCCCAGCCTGGGTGCGGCTGACGCCAGTGCTCTTGCTGCCTCCATGGCCTGCTCGCTGCTCTTGCAGTGCCTTGCACAGCACACTTAAATTTAACGTGCTTCACAACGGGGGAGACGGTGTCCCCTGCTCCTCCTGGAGCCCATTACAAAGCGGAGCATCGGCGGCAGCCGGGCCGGGCCGGTGTCTCGGGGCGGAGAGAAAGCCACACGTCTCTCCGAGCAACCAATGCTCCCCATCGTAATGGCCTCCAGGAGGAGCAGGGGACGCTGTCTCCCCCATTGTGAAGCACACTAAATTTAAGTGTGCTGTGCAAGGCGCTGCAAGAGCTGCGAGCAGGCCATGGACGTGGCGAGAGCACCGTCATCAGCCAGAGCTGGGCCAGTGTCTCAGGGCAGAGAGAAAGTCACACATCTCCCCGAGTGACTGAGGTGCACGCAGCATCAACATGGGCTGGAAGAAGAGGCAAGTACAGGGCCACCTTGCTCCCGCTTTGGAATATGGAGCGAGTCTCCATCCGTCACCATTGCCCTTACCTTCTCAGGCAAGGAGTGACTGGGAGAGGAGGGCGAGGGGCGAGGCGAGCCAGTGGAGGGATCCAGTTCGGCAGGGAGCCACAGCAACGGGCCCAAAGAGCCACGTGCAGCTCCAGAGTCACAGGTTGCCGACATCTGTTCTACTCCAGCCCTCTGCTCAAGGCAGAAGTCTTATGCCATCCCAGTCAAATGATTGTCCAGTCTAGGCCCTCTTGGCTTCATAAAAAAAAAATCTGTCTAACTTGAAGCTAGAGTTACTGGACGGTTATTAAGAAAGTAGTGTTTTACGTAAAAGGAAACCTATGCTCATGGTTGAATTAGTGTAGATTATGACAGGACAAATGTTATTAAAAATAATAAACACAGGTGTGAACTATGTTGGACCCCAAAATTAATAAACATTAGCCAAGGTTATCAAAGACATATATAAGATACTAAACAGAATAAGCTAGAGGCCATTGCATTAGCAGTTAAATTGGATAAAACAAAGTATACTGGCAGGGAAGGAAATAAGGGATAAAGAGCACAGAATATGCACAAGAATTAGAAAACAGCATTTTTGGTTCAAGTTGATGACTTGTGTATTTCCTAGAGATAGAAAAATGTTACATAACTATGCTGGTAATTCTCAACTAACAACCATTTGTTTAGTAACCGTTCGAAGTTACAGCAGAACTGAAAAAAGTGACTTATAACCATTTTTCACACTTATGACTGTTGCAGCTTCTCTGTGGTCACATGATCAAAATTCAGATGCTTGGCAACTGACTTATATTTATGATGGTTGCAGTATGCCGGGGTCACTTTTTGTGACCTTCTGACAAGTGAAGTTAATGGGGAAGCCAGATTCACTTAACATCCATGTTACTAACTTAACAATTGCAGTGATTCACTTAACAACTATGGCAAGAGAGGTCATAAAATGGGACAAAATTCACTTAACAAATGTCTTACATAAGACTAAGAAAGATTCTCGAAGGCTTTATAAAATCTTTCACTGCAATAGTAGATTTTTGCAAGATAACAAATTTCTACTACCCTTTCAAAATGCAAAGTAATTGTAGATTTCTTACTGATTTCTTAAGGCACTAAACACTCTTGGCCAATTCCTGAAATAGGTACCATCTTCTCCTTAGGAAGTCCCAACCATTTCCTCCCAAAGTAATTGGCTAGGCATTGATGCCCATCAGCAAGAAGAGCCTTTGCTTTTTTATGCCTTTGGTTGAAACATGTATGATATGCCACTATGTAACATGCTTATAAACTCACACTGCTCACACCAAGAGCGGCATATCAGTCCCTTCTGAGCCAGGATGGCATTTGCCCACTGGAAAAAGAAGTGACTGTCAGATATTCACAATGAAAAAGAAAAGGATTCTGGGGCATCTCTATTTAGGCTGAGGCGAACTGAAATGTTGCTGGTGCTGCTGCCGCCACCACTATCCTGGTAATGAAGTAGCAGAAAGTTGCAAAAGTCCTTCTGAAGCAGCAGCTTTTGAGCTTTACTCACAGGCCCCATCCTCCATCTGGGAGTTGCACTGAACGCAAGTAGCGCACCATCTCCTTCCTACTTTCTTCTGGGAGTGGAATCTTAGCAACATGGCACACAATCAGAAGTCCTGTTGGAAGAAGACCAGAAGGTAGAAAAATGCAGTTAAGGCTAGAAAGCCTTTTCAGGCAGCAACAACAACAAGCTGTTGAAATAATGAATGGTCTCTGTCTGCTCTCACTTCTGCTGAAATCCAATGAACTGGAATGCTTAGACTTAAAAGATTCCAAGAGGCCTGGAGACAGACCTGTCATTTAAACTCACCACCGTCATGAGCCAATTTGTTCTAGCTGTACTCTGCATTAATGTAATAAATCCCTCTATTCCTTTTAAACCATTAGTCAGTAATGGGTAGCATGTAGAGAAACATTTAATTAATTGTGAAGTAGCTTCAGCCAATATAGCTTATCATTTTTTTTTCCTTTGATACAAAACACTGATCATCTGACTGATGCAAGACCATCTGTGAGAAGAAGCTGTTGGGACCTTTCTTATAATAATACCTGGCAGCAGAAAGAGAGGTCCTCCATAATCCTCAGCCCAATGACCATCTTCTGCTTGTAGGCCTGAGAAAAATTTCATCCCATTTAGCGCTGCCTCCTCTGCAGTACAGGCTGTAGGCAAGATTGGGAAGACTTCAGTCTGCAAAGTAGAAGGAATTGGAACCAGAAAGTAATATAAATGACCAGACTGTAGGTCCATAACAGTCTAAAGTGAATTGGCATATGTATAAAGATGTTCACTGAACTCTCCTGCTTTATTCAAGTAGTGCAACTTGTGGAGAGGCACTTAGCTGCTCTCTCTCCCTGTTTCTGGTACAACAGAAAGGATAGCAACTGGCCTTGGATTTGCTCCCTTAGGCAAACCAAAGACAGTCTCAGATACCAGCCAGAAAAGATTCATAGTGAATTTGTTTACTTGTATCCTGCCTTTATTATTTTTACAAATGATTGAACATATTCAGCACATCTTCCTCCTCCTATTTTCCAGACAACAACCCTGTGAGATGAGGTGGGCTGAGAGAGAATGCTTGGCTCAAGGTCATCCAGTAGGCTTTAATGGCTCAGGCAGGACTAGAACTCAGTTTCACACTTTCTAGCCTCGTGCCTTAAGCATTAGACCAATCCTACTGCATGATAAACCACAGGTTATCTAGCCCTGCTTTCATCTAATCTACTATTTTATGGAACCAGCCAATATCTGCATGCTTCCTAAAGGGCAGTATCCTCCTTCACCTTGTGAGAATCTGCTGAGTATTGCTTCTGGACCCAAGATCCAGTGTTTCTAGTGCCTGAAACACTAAAAGATACTGCTAAGGGAAATATATAGAACATGAGCCTTCTTCAAACCCTTTCTTGCATATACTTGGAAGTAACATTTCTAATTACAGAAGACTAGAAATAAAAGTTGAAGTCTGCAGTATAAGACTTACAGTCAGGTCCAGAAATATTGGGACATCGACACAATTCTAACATCTTTGGCTCTATACACCACCACAATGGAGTTGGAATGAAACAAACACAATGTGCTTTAACTGCAGACTGTCAGCTTTAATTTAAGGGTATGTACATCCAACTTAGGTGAACGGTATAGGACTTACAGCAGTTTGCATATGTGCCTCCCACTTGTTAAGGGACCAAAAGTAATGGGACAGAATAATAATCATAAATCAAACTTTCCCTTCTTAATACTTGGTTGCAAATCCTTTGCAGTCAATCACAGTCTGAAGTCTGGAACGCATAGACATCACCAGACACTGGGTTTCATCCCTGGTGATGCTCTGCCAGGCCTCTACTGCAACTGTCTTCAGTTCCTGCTTGTTCTTGGGGCATTTTCCCTTCAGTTTTGTCTTCAGCAAGTGAAATGCATGCTCAATGGGATTCAGGTCAGGTGATTGACTTGGCCATTGCATAACATTCCACTTCTGTCCGTTCAAAAACTCTTTGGTTGCTTTTGCAGTATGCTTTGGGTCATTGTCCATCTGCACTGTGAAGCGCTGTCCAATAAGTTCTGCAGCATTTGGCTGAATGTGAGCAGATAATATTGCCCGAAACACTTCAGAATTCATCCTGCTGCTTTTGTCAGCAGTCACATCATCAATAAATACAAGAGAACCAGTTCCATTGGCAGCCATACATGCCCACGCCATGACACTACCACCATCATGCTTCACTGATGAGGTGGTATGCTTAGGATCATGAGCAGTTCCTTTCCTTCTCCATACTCTTCTCTTCCCATCACTCTGGTACAAGTTGATCTTGGTCTCATCTGTCCATAGGATCTTGTTCCAGAACTGTGAAGGCTTTGTTAGATGTTGTTTGGCAAACTCTAATCTGGCCTTCCTGTTTTTGAGGCTCACCAATGGTTTACATCTTGTGGTGAACCCTCTGTATTCACTCTGGTGAAGTCTTCTCTTGATTGTTGACTTTGACACACATACACCTACCTCCTGGAGAGTGTTCTTGATCTGGCCAACTGTTGTGAAGGGTGTTTTCTTCACCAGGGAAAGAATTCTTTGGTCATCCACCACACTTGTTTTCCGTGGTCTCCCGGGTCTTTTGGTGTTGCTGAGCTCACCAGTGCATTCCTTCTTTTTGAGAATGTTTCAAACAGTTGTTTTGGCCATGCCTAATGTTCTTGCTATCTCTCTGATGGGTTTGTTTTGTTTCTTCAGCCTAATGATGGCTTGCTTCACTGATAGTGACAGCTCTTTGGATCTCATCTTGAGAGTTGACAGTAACAGATTCCAAATGCAAATAGCACACTTGAAATGAACTCTGGGCCTTTTATCTGCATATTGTAATTGGGGTAATGAGGAAATATCACACACCTGGCCATGGAACACCTGAGAAGCCAATTGTCCCATTACTTTTGGTCCCTTAAAAAGTGGGAGGCACATATACAAACTGCTGTAAGTCCTACACCGTTCACCTGAGTTGGATGTACATACCCTCAAATTAAAGCTGACAGTCTGCAGTTAACGCACATTGTGTTTGTTTCATTCCAACTCCATTGTGGTGGTGTATAGAGCCAAAGATGTTAGAATTGTGTCGATGTCCCAATATTTCTGGACCTGACTGTATGTATTTCAGATGGTATCTTTCTAAAAAGAAACCTCTAGATCACTTTTGCAACCTTTCTCCAATTTACAGAGGGCCTGCAATGACATGTGTATATAAACCACTCTGAATCCATCACATCTTCTTACATTTGTCATTTCAGAGGTTTTTGCCAAACAAATCAGTTTCACCCTATTTGTCGCTCTTCAAAAGAAATTGAGTAATAACAGACAAGCTCCCCAGAAGTATGAAGCGCTCTCCAACCATTACCATTTTCCCTTCTGCAAAGACTGAATGTGCATCATCTCACAATTCCTGGATAGTCAGGTTAACAGTAGAGCTCAACAGATCTTCACAGTGCCTCACATGACTCAAAGATGCACTGTGAATTTGCTCTTTTCCATGTCTGCTAGAACACAGAGATATTTTGCCACAGACAAGCTGACCTGCTCCCTAAAGACTGATCTTGAAAGAAATTGTTGAGAGATGTGCAAGCTGTCCATCCCCCTCCTATCTCATATTCACAACAGCATCAGTCACTTACTGTGTCCAGCCCTAGAGAATGAGCCTCCAGTGCAGTCTGCTCCCGCTCCACATCCTCGCCATCTGCTAGATATCGCCACTGCTGCCGACCTTCTTCATTACTCAAACGCCAGCGGGTTAAGTCTGTGGCTGGTTCTGTCTTATATGGGCCTCCTCTTTTCCGTAAATATCTAACAGGAGTGAAAAGCAAAAGAGAGACACCAAGTAAAGCCTTTATCATAGCATTGCAAATGAAAAATGTCCAAGCATTAGGATCCAACCAGTGTCTGAAGCTTATTGTTAAGACTCCAGCTTAAAACTAAACTATGGATTAAATGTGGATAAACTAAAACTAGCTACAGCCACATGAAATAGAAAATGTAGGAAAAGAAACCCATTGGATAAGTGAAACAGAACAATTAATCAGTGGAACAACTTGCCTCCAGAAGTTGTGAATGCTCCAACACTGGTAGTTTTGAAGAAGAGACTGGACAACCATTTGTCTGAAATGGTATAGGGTTTCCTGCCTGAGCAGGGGGTTGGACTAGAAGACCTCCAAGGTCCCTTCAAATTCTGTTATTCTATATCTGTTTAAATGTGTAATCTCAAAATTCAATAAAAAGTTAAATCAGGAAATAAAACCTCTACTGCTTCTCCCTTGTGGATGGGTTCAGCCCCATTCCTGTTCCTCAGCATTTGCATCCCTTCCCCTAATCATACCATGACATGCAAACAGCCAATTATGGATTATTCATCCAATGGTAATTCAATGGGCCTTGGCTTTGTTCAATGTTTATATAGGTAGTCCTCGATTTACAACAGTTCATTTAGTGACCATTCAAAGTTACAACAGCACATTCAAAGTTACAATGGCACTTATGACCATTTTTCAAAGTTATGACCTTTGCAGCATCCCCATGATCATGTGATCAGAATTCAAATGCTTGGCAACTGATTCCTATTTATCACTGTTGCTGTGTCCCAAGGTCATAAGATCATCTTTTACAACCTTCTGACATGCAAAGTTAATGGGGAACCCACATCCACTTAACAACCAGATTATTGATTTATCAACTGCAGTGATTCACAACAACTGGTCATAAAATGGGACAAAATCCACTTAACAAATGTCTCACTTAACAACAGAAATTTTGGGCTCAATTGTGGTTGTAAGTTGAGGACTACCTGTGCTCAGCCAATAATCTTAAACGGTTAAGAGTAAAAATGCACCAGTAATTACTTCTGATGGTGTGATATTGTGGATTGTGTCAATTTCAGCAGATGCTGTGGGAAAAGATACAATGCTTTAATTTAATTTAAAAGGGCTTCTATTTTGGGACAAAATTCTAGATACCTCAAGTAGATGAACCAAACAAACATCTCCGTTGACATCAAACTCCTCTCAGCTGTTCTCTGGGACTGCCATTTAAAGACCTACATTGGTGACCTTTTTACATGATTGGGAATGATTTGCTTTCCAACAGCTGAGAATATATGCAGCTCAAGGTTAAAGTGTTGGGTTCTTGATGTTTTCTGAGCTCAGAGTACCAAGAATCCAACAACAACCTTCTTCTGCAGGGTTCCAGTCTCCAAGCAGATGTGCTGGAGGCATTCTTACCAAACCAGCCTTTTTACATCAGCCTTCTTTGGTCACTAACTCCCGCAGCACCTCTATTTTAATGGATTATTTTTACCATGTAACTTTTTATTCTGCCATTTATATGGGATTTGTCAATTTTACTATGTTTAATCTAGAAAAAGTTTATGGCTATTGCAAACCAATATTTTCTATGATGTAGTAGAGAAATATAATACAGGAGAAGAAAAAATATTTAAAAATACAAGAATGAATTTGATGAATAGATAGTATGAAACATTATCAAAATTAACTTTTTTTGTGAAACAAAAGGACAACCTAACCAAAAATAGCCTCTGTGTGATTTAAATTAACACAGGAAAAGAGCACCGGGCAATAATGCATCACATCATATATGCATAGTACAAATATCTGTGCAAAACATTACATTTTAATTATTTTTTTTAATTTGATTTATATGCCGCTCTTCTCCGAAGACTCAGGGCGGCTTACAATGCGTTAAGCAATAGCCTTCATACTTTTGTATATTTATACAAAGTCAGCTTATTGCCCCCACAAAAATGGGTCCTCAATTTACCTACCTTAGAAAGGATGGAAGGCTGAGTCAACCTTGAGCCTGATGAGATTCGAACTTACAGTAATTGCAGACAGCTGGTGTTAATCACAATGCTATCAGTCTGCTGAGCCACCAGGCCCAAAATTATTCCCATTTTGTCAAAAAATGAACGGGTAGATGATCACAGAAGATTCAAATCCCTTCTCAGAACATGGGGAAAAGTGCCACTTTTTATCACCAATTATGTAGTGGACTTTTCATTTCATTTCAGTTTTTTTTTTTTTGCGTTGCCACAAGTAAAGCAGCCTAGTGATTTTTCCAAACAAAGCTAAAGCTAAAACGACCAGGAAGCTCTGGTCCTAAAGTAGGAGAGATGCCAAAATACTCACGTCCCATCCATTCTGCCACTCTGAGCTAAGGTTGAAGCCTGCAGGTAGCAGCACAAGGACCAGCATAAAATAAAATACAGCCAAGGCTGGACTTATCACACACCTCACATCTCGACTGTTTCAGCGGCACGCTGGGATATGAAGTCTTTTGTGTGAATCGTGGCTCCAAGAAGTTCCTTCTTGAGGACTACAATTCCCAAGAAGCTATTCGAAACATCCGATCTGATCTGATGTAAGCCCATGAAAGTGCGAGCCAATCACGACAGTTTAGGTACAATTGAAGGCGGGGTCAGTTTCCAAGTAAAGCTTTCTGTTGGTCTCGACACTCTGTGGGAAAGGAGAAACTTTTGCAGGGAGTCTGGACTGGCGAAGCGAGAACGGAAACCTGAATTATTGCCTGTGGAACAGTAACCAAGGCGCTGGTAGCTTTAACGGAGCCAGCGAGAGGATACAAAGAAATGTAGGGACTCAGCAAGTCAAAGCGCGCCGCTGTCACCATTGCAAATTTAAGGCCACGGAGGAGCGCCAGCCCTTCCGCGCTTTTCCTGGTTTTCCTCCTTGGAGCTTAAATGTGGCGTGCTGCAGAGCGTCCATGCGAAGGAAGAGAGTCTGGCTCAGATCAGTGACAGGAAAATGGGGATGGGAAGAAAGCCGCGACGGGCACAGAAGGGACGCTTCTAAATTAAGAAGTACCAAAACCATGTTTTGGGGCTACAGCCCCTTGCAAGATATGAGGCAAAACTGCCCAGAAAAATAGCTTTCAAGCCAGCCAAACCAATGTAACTCCCCAGATATAGATAGGTAGTTGTAGGGCGTTGACATCAGATGGAAATCTTCCGGTGAAAAATCGCATTATGCTGGGGATCTCTGTAGAATTTAAAGGGGTGATTTACAGCTTCACAACATTCGTGATCAAATCAAACGTGTTCTTGGATTATGCCTAACTGCCAAGGATCATGGGCTAGCTGCTGCAGTGTTTGTGCAAACATACTTATGAAAACCCTTAAATGAATCCTGAACTGTAATGTCAGATGGATCTTAAATTCTGCATTCTGAATGATGTTTCCTATTGATGAAACTGACAGCTTTTTCCATTTAAAGAAAGCCATTGTTGACATCCAATGAGAATTATGTATGTGGATGGTAATGAAGCAGATGTTCACCATATCACATAGATGTCTGTCAAATTATATGCCAAGAACATTTGTTGAATAAGTTGAACATTTGTTTCCATAAAGTTGAACTGAAAATACTTTATCAATACATATGTAGTTCTTGAGTTATGACCACAATTGGGACCAGAATTTCCATTGTTAAGCAAAGTGGTTGTTAAGTGAGTTGTGTAAGCTTATGACCTTTTCTGCCATGGTTGTTAAGCAGTTAAATGAATCACATGGTCATTAAGCAAATGCAATTTATTCCATTGATAGCTTCTTGGAAGCTGGCTGGGAAAGAAGCAAATGGCAATCATGTGACACCCACACACCCAGTGCTCAAACCCTCGTAAATATATGCCAATTGCCAAGCACCTAAATGTTGATTGTCACTCTGGGTATGCTGCAATGAGTACTGATTGTAAGTCACTTTTTTCAGTAGTAGTGTAATTTCAAATGGTCACTAAACAAATGGATGTAAGATGAGAACTATACTTAAAGGGCCTTATTAGGCCCATTACAACAGGGTGAAATCCAAAAGGAAAAATTACACTAACTGCAATAGGAATATCTAGCTCTCATAAGTAAGTTTAAGGCAGTCTGAACATTTTGAATCTTCTCTTCCTGGGCTGAACTGCCATTTTAAAGATAGCTGCTAACAAACTCCTATCTGCTAGTTGATTATGTGTAATAACATTGGTGATTCCATCCAAAATTTTGGTTCTAATATCATAAAAACTCATATGTGAGTGATCAATTTGGCTGGTCTCGATATCTCGGAAACAGGCACTGTAGTTTTTTTTCCTGAAATAATGTTTGCTCAAAGAGAAAGGTTTCAGTGGAACACTCTCTTGCATCAATGATTTCTATTCATATGAGTTGACAAGCTTGTTTTACTGGGAAATGTGTTTCAGGTTGGTTTGCTAAAATGTATTTCATCAGAGCAGAGCATCATTCTGTGGGAGTGCTGTATTTCAAGAATCATTCTGTGACAGAAAACTATCCTGCTTCACTTTGCATGTTGAATAGGACATACTATGCAACATAACTGTAGTCTAAACTAGGATTCTGGAAATTCTTTTGATCAAGAGCCTCTGCCTTTGCAGGTATAGATGGCAAGTCTGCAGGCCAGACAGCACAGTAGCCATTGGACACTGCCAGCCTGTCAGCAAGGAAGCTGATGATATGCCTTTATGGCCACCTAGGACATTCACCCACACACGACCCTCGGCTGAGATATGGTGCTGTTAATCTGCAGCCCATCTGCCTGTCCATTCATGGCTCATAGGCTGTATAAAAATAAATGGCATGTCAAAGTTAGCCTGTGGATCATAGTTTGAGTAAATAAAGCCTTCAAGTTTGGTGTCAATATAGTTACAGTATTTATTATACAGTATAAATATAAGTTGGAAACTTGTCTCGGTGTATTCTCTCAAACAGAGCATTTTGACATATGTCAATAAATTGATGGATACCCCGTTCATCTTGTCCTAATTGTTTTAACTATACATTTCAAACCTTTCTAGTTCTACATGCCTGATTGGTTTGCCTAGTTCTTCATGATCTTGTTAACGGCTTAGTAATAGTATAATATTGAGTGACATTGTTTTTGTGTGCCTATTAGTTTCAGAACTGTCTGTTCTGTCCCCGTCTCACACACACACACACAAACAGACAGCCGGGGGTTAAATAAACTGGCAGACAACCAATTCTTCCGATAAGACGCTTGGCAGCAACCCAGTAACTGCTTGCCAAGAACTTTTACTCAATAAACAAAATACCCACAGTCAAGAATTGTCCAGTTCGTAAAATAAATCCAAGGCCAATAATGTTGTTTCCAAAGATGCAATGTGACTCGATAGTAGTTAGTTTTGTCCGTTACAGAGTCTGAATGGCCACCTCACCCTCTTTTATACCCTGTGGGGTGTGGTCCAGTGACTCAGCCTAATCTCTGGCACGCCTTTTCTTCTGTTGCACGTGTGTCAGGTTTCGGTGTTATCTTAAATAAACTTCATTCTCAAACACAAAGTCTCTGATGAATCTTTTCTTTATTTAAGAATAAAAATGTCATTCCTGAACTCTAAATGCAGCCAAGACTGGCATCTCCTTCCAAACCCCTCCCTTTCCGTTCTTCATCCCCAATGTCTCATTGGCCATTGTGCAGATCCATCTCTCCGTCCCAAGCACTTTCTATTCACAGGAATTCCCCCCTCCCTCTATCTCCTAAGCAATGTTATCTGCCAAGGAGCAGGAAAGTAAGTGAAAGTTCATCTCAGCATTAAAGCAAGGCTTCTCCCTCTCTCATTCATGTCAGCGCTGGAGAAGATCATAAATTGGAACGCTGACATCCGGCCCCTCTCCCTTCATTTCTCCAACACGACCTGCCCCATAGGAGAAAAACACAACAAGTTAAGTATCATTATCTCCTCCTTGGGTGCGACCCCCCCCTCCCAGCTTGCCCAGGTGGTCTGCATGGAATTTTGCTATAAGGCGGTCAGCTTGGATGTTTGAGCTCTTCACCCAGGAAGCCTCTGACAACGGGTAGCCCTTCCATTTAATTAAGTACTGGAGGCGCCCCCTGTGCCATCTTGAGTCAAGAATTCACTGCACTTTGTAGTGAATTTGGCCCCCAACAACCAGGGGCCCAGGGGGGTCACGTGGCATCGGCCTTAAAGTAGACCCCAGTACAGGCTTCAGAAGGCTACTGTGGAAAACGGGGTGAATCTTCCCCAAGATCCGGGCCAGCTGCAGTTGTACTGTAACCGGGTTGATTATTTTTACTATAGGGAACGGTCCTATAAATTTCCGGCCCAATTTCTTGCTCGGGAGTCTAAGTCTCAAGTACTTGGTGGAAAGGTAGACTTTCTCTCCCAGTTGAAATGGTCTTTGGGGAGTTCGGTGCTTGTCTGCCTGTTTCTTGTAAGATTGAGCCGCCTTGGCCAGCGCCCTCTTAACATTCTCCCAAGTTTCTCTCAACATTGCCATCCAGTCGGTCAAGCTGACTGAGGAAGGGGGCTCCCTCGGGTACTCTGGCATGGGGACAAAATCCATACCACTCACTACTTTGAACGGGGTTAGCCCCGTGCTGCTGTGGACAGCATTATTATATGCGACCTCCGCAAAAGATAGGAGGTCTGCCCAATTGGACTGCTGGTAGTCGACATAGCATCTTAAATATTGTTCTATCATAGCATTCAGTCTTTCCGCCCCCCCATTGGTGCTCGGGTGAAATGCTGAGCTGAGCCCTTGGGATGACCCTATGGATCGTAGGAACTCCCTCCAGAACTTTGCTGTGAACTGGACCCCTCGGTCGGAGATGATTCTCCTGGGGACTCCATGCAGGCAGTAGATGTGTTTCAGGAACAGTTTGGATAACTGGCGGGCTGAGGGCATCCGCTGCAAGGAATGAAGTGTGCCTGTTTGGAGAATAAGTCTATTACAGTCCAGATCACTGTATTCCCACTACTCCTCGGTAGGTCTACTATAAAGTCCATCGCAATCTCCTCCCATGGTCTTGTCGGTTCAGCTACTGGTTGCAACAGTCCAGGCGGGCACCCTGGTCTTCTCTTCATCGTGGCACAAATGGTGCAGCTTTTTACATAACTGTCTACATCCTTTCTCATGTGGGGCCATCAGAACTGCCTTCATACTAGGTGCAGAGTCTTTAGGAACCCAAAGTGTCCCGCTGGTTTAACGTCGTGGCTCCTCTTGAGAATCAGGGTGCGTAAAGTCTGTGGGACATAGAGCTTTGTCCCCTTCCATGCTAGGTCATCTCTTTTTGTCAAGAGATGTTGATTGTCTCAGAACCAGGGGTCTGTCAGTGTTTCATTTTTTAATCTTGCAGTTAAGTCACTTGCAGGTTGGCCCTGCTGGTCACGTTGTTGCTGTCTGGTGATCACTTGAGCCGCTGCTTGGGTGGAGGGGATGATGGCATTCACTACTTGCTCCCACTCACTGTTGTATTGGGGCATCCGGGAGAGGGCGTCAGCCAGTAAATTCCTCCCTCCTGGGATGTGCTTAAGCTCGAAATTGAAACGATTGAAGTATTGAGCCCACTGGACTTGCCTGGGCGACAGTTTCCGTGGGGTTTTTAGGGCCTCCAGGTTTTTATGATCAGTCCAGTCTTCAAATGGTTTCTGGCCTCCCTCTAGTAGGTGCCGCCAGGTCAACAATGCCCATCTTACTGCGAACGCTTCCTTCTCCCACGCCGCCCATCACTTCTCCGTGTCGGTGAGTTTGCAGGAGGTGTAAGCGCAGGGTTGTAGATTACCTTGGCTGTTCTTTTGGAGTAACACGGCCCCCACTGCTACATCACTTGCGTCTGCTTGGATGACGAAAGGCTGTTCAGGATCAGGGTGTTTTAAGACAGGTTCTTTCGCAAACATTCCTTTTAGTGTTTCGAATGCCTGTTGGCAGGTCAGATCCCACAGTAGGGGTTGTCCCGGGTGGGGTTTCGTCGTTGGGCTTCCTGTCTTTAGGAGGTCCATCAAAGGTTTGGCAATTCTCGCGAACGAGGGGATGAATTGTCTGTAAAAGTTTGCGAAGCCTAGGAAGCTTTGCAGTTGTCTGCGGGTGCGAGGGGGCTGCCATTGTAGAACTGATTGGACCTTGGCTGGGTCCATCTCTATCCCCTCGTTTGATACTCGGTAGTCTAGGTAGTCTAGCCGTGATTGGTGGAAGTCGCATTTTGACAGTTTGACATACAAGTTTGCCTTCAGCAGTTTTTTCAGTACTTGGCGGATGAGGGGTATATGTTCGTCTATGGTCTCCGTGTAGATGAGAATATCGTCCAGGTAGACGAGGACCCCTTTGTAAAGATGCTCATGTAGGACTTCATTTATCAACTGCATGAACACTGCCGGGGCTCCTTGCAATCCAAAGGGCATTACCTTGAACTGGAAACTACCCAGGGGGCAGTTGAATGCTGTTTTCCATTCATCTCCTGCCTTGATGAGTACTCGGTAATAAGCTTCTCGAAGGTCTAGTTTGGTGAAAACCTTTCCTTTAGCTAGGTGGGCTAACATGTCCTTCATGAGGGGGAGGGGGTATAAGTTGTGTACGCAAACGGCGTTGATACTTCGAAACTCAACCACCAGCCTCATAGAGCCATCCTTTTTCTCTTTAAAAAGGACCGGCGCCGCTATCTTTGGTCTTACTGGCTCAATAAATCCCCTTCGTAAGTTCTTGTCTATGTAGTCCCGCATTTCCTGCATTTCACGGGGTGTCATGGCATACAGTTTAGGTTTGGGTAGTTTCGCTCCCGGGATAATCTCGATGGCACAATCGGTCTCACAGTGGGGGGGTAGAATGTCACACTCGGCCTCGCTAAATACCTCTGCAAGGTCTTGGTACTCCCCTGGGATCTGATCTGTATCACAAGCACTGTTGGGTGCAGCTGCCAGTTGCTTCGCTGTACCTTCTGGGAGGGACCCTTGTGTTGGCGGTGTTTTCTTCTGCAGTGGCGGGCAGCTTTGGGGTCTCTGCGTGGGGGGGAATTCTCCTGGTCGGGGGGTAGAGGTTGGGGGCCCTTCGCTATCCTCAGCCTGTGGGTCCCCTCTTGCCACCAAATGATTGGGCCCCATTTGTCCAACTACGAGAGTCCCAATATGACTGGGTCTGTCATCTTGGGGGCTATTATGAAGCGGATCGTTTCCCAGTGATCTGCTAGTTCCAGCCTCACGGGTTCAGTCAAGTGTGTGGCGTAAGCTCCCCCCACTAGAGACCCATCAACTTGCTCAAAGCGAATTGGTTGTTTGAGCTTTTTAGCTCGGATCCCCAATTTTAGAACTGTGGGTAGGTTAATTAGGCACCTTCTGCTACCCGAGTCTATTAGGGCTTGGAAGGTCCCTTGGGTCCCTGTTTTGGGGGCTGTTAGGCGTATGGGGAAAAGAAAAGGATGGACGGGTCCACTCACCATCGGGTCGTCCTCGCCTTCGTCCTCGGTGTCATAGGGTTCGGGGGACTGATCTCCCTCATCTGGGATTCCTCTGGTTTTGGTCAGGTGAGCGAAAAACTCCAGGCTTTGGGGAGCTTTCTGTGGCCCGTGGGTGGCGCGTTTGGGCTCTCGTTCTGGTCGTGCTTTGGGCGGTGGAGCTGGTCCCGGTCTAGGGGTTCCACATCTTGCTGCTACGTGGCCAATCCCCCCACATCTGTAGCATTTCAGTGGGTTCCGTGGGGCGGCTGGCCTCTGGGTGGGCTGTGATGTTGGGGTTTCTCATCTGTTGGGTGGTCCGTGGTCCGGTTGGCCTCTCTCCTTTCATCTGGTTTTTTTGACATGTCGTTTGCCCGCAGCCCTCTGTCGACTTTTATCGCTACCCGGAACCATTCGGAGAGTCGGTTTGGGATGTCTCGATAGGCAGTCACTTGGGCAATTCTCTTATCTAGGCTTGTCCTAAAAAAAATACACCAGCAATCGCTCTGGTAGGGGAGGCAGTGTACCAATGACTCTCCTGAATTCATGGATATGCTCTCTGATGGGCTTCCCCTTCTGCATTAGGTTTCTGAGCTCGTCTTCCACATAGGGGTCCTCCTCCGCCTCCTCCTCATAACGGGCTCTCAATAGTTGCAAGAACCTGTCTACATCTTGCAGTTGGGGGGCTCTGTTCTTGTAGAGGGATGCTGACCACCTCTTTGCTTCTCCCTCCAACCCTTCCGAGATAGCATTCACTAGGGCTCTGGGGAAAGGATAGAGGTGTCCAAAATGCTCTATGCATATCTCAGCTGAATTGAGGAATTGGGCGAGATTGTCTGGGTCACCATCGAACTTCCCTCTGAACTGGGGTGGTTCCTCCCTCTCTGCCCTCTCCTCTCTGTGCTGAGCTCTGTAGGGCCAGCCTTGGTGTTGATAGTCCTCTTCCTCGTCTCTCATCCTGGGGTAGGGAGGTAATGCCTCATCTAGGCTTCTCTGCTTGCTGGGAGGGTGGGGGAACCCATGGATGTGTCGTTGGGCTCCTCCTCCTTTTGCTGTTGAGTGGGGAAGGGCTGCGTTTCAGCTTACGGCCTCTTGGATCAACAGCCCAGACTGGTTCTCTCTTTTCTTTAGGTCTGCAAGATGGCCCCTCCCCCTGAAGGGTGGCATGATCAAATATCTCCTTCAACTCATCTATGGGGCTTTCGAGTGGCTTCTTTAGAATTTCTTGGTGCTTGGCTTGTTGTCTGGCTTGCTGCCATTCCCATAACCAGGTCACCCCCCCCCCATTCACTTAGGGGTTTCCCTTTATCTTTCATGTTTGGAAAGGGAAATTCAGCCTCGGAGGCTTTTGGCACAATCCCCCGGGTACTTATCTGGCATCTGTTTCTTGGCTTGAAGTTCTGCCGAGGGGGAAGGCGGGGAGAGTTGAGCCTTCGTACTTTCCAAACTGGCTGGAATCACGGCTGGTTCTCCTCCCGTCGCTTGAAGCAGACTTTCCTCCGAAAGCTTGGCTTCAGCCATCGTGTCCGGCGATAACCTCCAGTCTGCTCACACATCTGGGAGGGAGCGGGATGATTTAAAATCAGCCAGCCTGGCTTTGGAAGAGTCTTGGCTGTCTGTCAGGTTTCGGTGTTATCTTAAATAAACTTCATTCTCAAACGCAAAGTCTCTGATGAATCTTTTCTTTATTTAAGAATAAAACGTCATTCCTGAAGTCTAAATGCAGCCAAGACTGGCATCTCCTTCCAAACCCTTCCCTTTCCGTTCTTCATCCCCAATGTCTCATTGGCCATCGTGCAGATCCATCTCTCCATCCCAAGCACTTTCTATTCACAGGAATTCCCCCCTCCCTCTATCTCCTAAGCAACGATATCTGCCAAGGAGCAGGAAAGTAAGTGAAAGTTCATCTCAGCATTAAAGCAAGGCTTCTCCCTCTCTCATTCATGTCAGCGCTGGAGAAGATCATAAATTGGAACACTGACAGCGTGCTTATCTCTGCGACACTGCCGAGGATCCAGCCAAGACTCATTACCCTCATCACTGTCCACCTGTGGCTGCGTGGACGTGCTTGGCCCCAGCCCTATCTCTTGCCCTTCGGCGGACACCAAAGGCATTGCCAGAGAGGAGGGTCCTGGAGAGGGAGGCCTTGCCAACTCCTCTCCTTCACTCTTGGAATCCTCTCCTGCCGATGACACAGGCTCAGGTAACGGAGCCACAACACTATCCCCCGCCGCAGGGCCCTTCCCTCGCGGCTGACGATCAGGATGCGGTCGGGACGGGAACTGGTCATGGAAGGCCCGTACCAGGTTTGGGGCATGGATGGAGGAAGCGTCCTTCCCAAGTGAAATTCGCGGGCCCGTATCCCTTCCAGGCAATGGGTTACTGGAAACGCCCCTTCAGCCAACAGGAGTCCCGGATGCTGTCCACCTCGTATGTTGTGGAGTCGTCCTCGTCGACTGAGGCTGGGGGGGCAGGCGTCATCGGAGATGGCACGACGGGGCCTCAGGGACCAGGAGGGACCGATGGAAAACAGGGTGGAGCCGCATGGAGCGTGGTAGAGTTAACCGGTAGGCCACCGGCTGATGACCGCCTCGACGGGGAAGGGACCAATAAAGCGGTGGGCCAGTTTCTTTACCAGCCGGTCCGTGGGGAGGTGTTTTGTGGACAGCCACACCCGATCTCCAACTTCCAGCGGTGGCATTGCCCGTCGAGAGTGGTCGGCGACCTGTTTATAGTCCTCCTTCACCCGGATCAGCTGCCGATGCACCAGTTGCTGCACTGCCTGCAGTTCTGAGAGGAAGTCCTGGGTCTCGGGAACAGGGTAATCCGAGATCGACAACGGGAAAGGCCGTGGATGGTATCCTACGTTGGCATGGAACAGGGTCATCTAGGTGGAGGTGTGTTGGGAGTTGTTAAAGGCGAACTCCGCCAGGGGAAGGTACTCGGCCCAGTTGTCCTGCTGCTGGTTGACGAAACAGCGGAGGTACTGTTCTAGGATGCCAATGACCTTCTCCGTTCCCCCGTCAGTCTCCGGATGATGCGCCGACGACAGGCAGACCTGCACCTCCAACGCGGCCATCAGGCTTTTCCAGAAGCGGGCCGTGAATTGGGCCCCATGGTCCGAAACCACCCTGTCCGGCAGGCCGTGGAGGCATAAGATGTGTTGCAGGAACAGACGGCCTGTGGTGCAGGCCGATGGCAGTCCACGGCATGGGATAAAATGTGCCATCTTTGTGAGCATGTCCACCACCACAAGGACGGTCGTAAATGTAGCGGACGGTGGCAGGTCCATCAGGAAGTCCATGGAGATGGCTGCCCATGGTGTCTCTGGTGTCGGCAGTGGCTGGAGGAGTCCAGGAGGTGGGCCGGACGCGGCTTTGGTCTGTCGGCACGTCACACAGGACGTTACGTACTTGTGCACGTCATGTCGTACCCGAGGCCACCAAAAAGTCCGCGTCACTAGGTTGAGGATTTTAAAGAAACTGAAGTGTCCTACCACGGGGTTGTCATGGCACTGGTTCATGACGAGGGCTCAGAGCGGACTCGTGGGCATGTACAGCCGGCCCCAGTGCTTCAACAAGCCCTCCTCCAAAGTCCATGGGGACGCGGGGCCGACTTCCAGTTTCCGCTGCTGCGACCAGTCAACCCGGTGCTGCACTTCCAGCACCTGAGCCCGCAAGTCCGTCGGTTCTGGACCGCGGCCAAGGATTCCACTGTCCGTGGAGGAAGGGAGTCCTTAGTGCAAAAGTACTCCGGCTTGCTGCTCGGAATGTAGGTGACGTGGAAGTTGAACCGGGTGAAAAACAACGACCACCAGATCTGCCGCTGGTTCAACTTCCTGGCCATTGTGAGGTTCTCCAGGTTCCAATGGTCCGTCCACACCTCCACCTGATGTTGGGCCCCCTCGAGGTGATGCTGCCAAGCCTCGAACGCGGCCTTGATAGCCAGCAACTCCTTTTCCCAGATGGTGTAGTTGCGCTCGGAAGGATTGAGTTTCCGTGAGTAGTACGTGCAGGGAAAAAGAGTGCCGCCATCCACCGGGGCCTGTAGCAGCACCGCCCCAATCACCACATTGGATGCATCCGACTCAACCACGAACGGACGATGTGAATTGGGGTGCCTCAGGACAGGCTCCGTAATGAAGGCTCGCTTGAGAATCTCGAATGCCTGCTGTTGCGGGGGCCCCCACTGGAACGGGACGTTCTTGCGAAGGAGTTGGGTCAGCGGCAAAGTCGTTGGACGTCCTTCACCCGACAAGGGGGTTTCCAACTACACAAGGCCTCTACCTTGCGCGGGTCCATAGTGATGCCTTCAGGGGAGATGATGTGCCCAAGGAACTCTATGGAAGTCTGGAAGAAGAAACATTTCTCCAACTTCGCATAGAGTTGGTGCTCCCGCAGGCGCTGCAGCACCTGGTGGACATGCTGGAGGTGGCTTTCCTGGGACCGAGAATAAATCAAAATGTCATCTAGGTATATAACCATAAACCGGTCCAACATGTCCCGGAAAATGTCGTTCATTAGGTGCTGGAAGACTGTGGGGGCGTTGGTCAACCCGAACGGCATGACGGTGTACTCGAAGTGGCCGTATCGGGTGCCAAACGCTGTCTTCCACTCATCCCCCTCTCGCACACGCACCAGATTGTAGGCCCCTCCGAGATCGAGCTTAGTGAAGATCGAGGCCTCCCGCAACCTCTCCATCAGCTCCGGGATGAGCGGCAGGGGGTAGCGATTCCGCACTGTGATGCCATTCAAGCACCGGTAATCGCAGCACAGGCGTAAGTCCCCCGTCTTCTTCTTCTTCACAAAGAGGACCGGGGCCGAGAGAGGGGAGGAAGAAGGCTGGATGAACCCTCGGGCCAGGTTCTTGTCCAGAAAGTCCCGTAGGGCGGCCAACTCGGGCTCCAACATGGAATACAGGCGTCCCGCGGGCAGTGGCACGTTGGGGAGCAGGTCCACCGGGTAGTCGTAGGGTCGGTGCGGGGGTAGTCAGTCCGCCTCCTTTTCGCTGAACACGTCGGCGAAGGGCGTCAGCTCAGGAGGCAAGGAGACAGCCGGGGTGGAGACGTCCTGGCCGGCACAGGTGTGGCGGAGGTGGTCGACGCACTGCAGGCTCGGGAACGAGATGGCGTTTCTCGACCATGCCACCTGCGGATTGTGGGCCCAAAGCCAGGCCATCCCCAGGACCAATGGGAAATGGAGGTCTGCCATCACGTAGCACTGGATCATCTCCTCGTGTGTCCCAATGGTGAGGCGCAAGGGCTGGGTAGCAAATTTGATGGGCCCCGCCATGAGTTCCCGCCCATCGATAGTCTCGACCCTCAACGGAGGGTCCACCGGAACCAAGGGGACCTTAAAATGGGCCACAAAGGCCTGGTCCATGAAGTTTGACGTGGTCCCTGAGTCCACCAGCGCATGCGCTTGAAGCTCCTCCGACCGGTTGGCCAACAAAACCCGGGTGTCCAGAATCAGGTGCCAAGGGGGCTCACAGTCCACATCCGCTAAGTCCGGTGGGGCGTTGACACACTCCCGGCCTAGGGTTCCCCTAGACCGGGCCTGCCCCGTTTCCCAGCTGGTCACGCCGAGATTCCAGAACAGGCTTGAGCACCCCACTTCGCTTCCTGGGACACGAAGCGGCAAAATGTCCAGCCTCTCCGCAATAGAGGCACAATCCCCCTTGGCATCTTCACATCCACTCCTGGGCCGTCAGGTGCGGTATGGCTGCTCCGAGCTCCATGGGCTCCTCAGCCATCGCCACAAAACGCGGGGTGACCCGGGGCGCTGTCGGTGTGGGACGCAGGGGTGCAGAAGCTTCCAGTGATTCCTGGAGGGGTCGACGAGGCTGTCGCCGTTGGAGGCAGGCGTCGATACGCAGGCATTGGGTCACCAGAGCGTCAAGGGTCTTAGGCACCTCCACCCGAACCAGTTCGTCCTGCAGCTTGTCTGAGAGGCCGTCCTGGAAGGTGTCCATCAGCGCCGCCTCATTCCAAGCCGAGTCCTGGCCTAGAAGTCGGAATTCAGCAATATAGTCCTGCAGGGGGCACTTCCCTTGACGGAGGTCCTTAATGCGCCTAGCTGCCGTCTGAATCCGAAGGGGGTCCTCATACATCACGCACAGGTGTTGCAAAAAGCCATGATAGTCCAAGAGCAATGGGCTATTTTGAAGCAACAGGGGTGTGGCCCATCGGGCGGCAGAGCCAGAAAGGAAGCTAATCACAAATGCCACCCGAGCCCAGTCATCCAGAAAATCCTCTGGCCTCATAGTCATAAATAGTTGGCATTTTCCCATGAAGGCCGGGAACATCTCCGGCTGCCCAGAAAACCTATCTGGCACATTCACTGGGCATCTCCGACGGGAAGGAGGAGGGGGGGAGGGAGAGCTGCAGGAGCATTCCCCAAAGCAAGTTGGGCAGTTAACTGTGCCACTTGCTGCTGCAGGAGCTGATTATCAGCTTGTTGATTATCAGCAGTTGTTGGCCCATCGTGGTTAAATGATGGGTTAAATTTTCTGGTGACGGACAAGATGTTCTGTCCCTGTCTCACACACACACACAAACAGACAGACAGCCGGGGTTAAATAAACTGGCAGACAACCAATTCTTCCGATAAGAAGCTTGGCAGCAACCCAGTAGCTGCTTACCAAGAATTTTTACTCAATAAACAAAATACCCACAGTCAATTGTCCAGTTCGTAAAATAAATCCAAGGCCGATAATGTTGTTTCCAAAGATGCAATGTGACTCGATAGTAGTTAGTTTTGTCCGTCACAGTCTGAATGGCCACCTCACCCCCTTTTATACCCTGTGGGGTGTGGTCCAGTGACTCAGCCTAATCTCTGGCACGCCTTTTCTTCTGTTGTGTGCACTTATCTCTGCGGCACCGCCAAGGATCCAGCCAAGACTCATTACCCTCATCACTGTCCACCTGTGGCTGCGTGGACGTGCTTGGCCCCGGCCCTATCTCTTGCCCTTCGGCGGACACCGAAGGCATTGCCAGAGAGGAGGGTCCTGGAGAGGGAGGCCTTGCCAACTCCTCTCCTTCACTCTCGGAGTCCTCTCCTGCCGATGACACAGGCTCAGGTAACGGAGCCACAACATTGTCTTTATGTAGAATCTGCTTGTCTTACACAATCTAATAGCAAAAGGATGCACCAATCACCCAACTTGAAAGAAATTGGGGGTATGGGGTGACTGAGACCAGAGGAGTGACATTCTTAGTAGTAACACATTGCCTCTAGAAAAGCTTTCTTACTAAATATAGGTGTATTCCTATCCCAGGGGTCTGCAACCTTAAAACACTCAAAGAGCCATTTGGACCCGTTTCCCACAGAAACACCAGGACCCAATATTTTAACAACCAGTGTGACTGGGTGGGCGCACTCACTCTCACCCAGTCACATGACCCACCCACCCCAGCCACACCTAGCCATCATTAGGGCAGAGAACCGGTTGTTAAATTTACCATGCCCAGCCCCGCCTCCCTTCCCAGTCACCTCTTGCCACACCCGGCCTTAGGTGTGCTGTTCACTTCTCTGTCTGTCTCTTTTTCTCTTTGTTTGTGTGTGTGTGTGTCTCTCTCTGTGTGCATGTGTGTCTCTGTCTGTCTCTGTATCTACAGTCAGGTCCAGAAATATTGGGACATCGACACAATTCTAACATCTTTGGCTCTATACACCACCACAATGGAGTTGGAATGAAACAAATACAATGTGCGTTAACTGCAGACTGTCAGCTTTAATTTGAGGGTATGTACATCCAACTCAGGTGAACGGTGTAGGACTTACAGCAGTTTGCATATGTGCCTCCCACTTGTTAAGAGACCAAAAGTAATGGGACAGAATAATAATCATAAATCAAACTCTCCCTTCTTAATACTTGGTTGCAAATCCTTTGCAGTCAATCACAGCCTGAAGTCTGGAACGCATAGACATCACCAGACACTGGGTTTCATCCCTGGTGATGCTCTGCCAGGCCTCTACTGCCACTGTCTTCAGTTCCTGCTTGTTCTTGGGGCATTTTCCCTTCAGTTTTGTCTTCAGAAAGTGAAATGCATGCTCAATGGGATTCAGGTCAGGTGATTGACTTGGCCATTGCATAACATTCTACTTCTGTCCGTTCAAAAACTCTTTGGTTGCTTTTGCAGTATGCTTTGGGTCATTGTCCAACTGCACTGTGAAGCGCCGTCCAATGAGTTCTGCAGCATTTGGCTGAATGTGAGCAGATAATATTGCCCGAAACACTTCAGAATTCATCCTGCTGCTTTTGTCAGTAGTCACATCATCAATAAATACAAGAGAACCAGTTCCATTGGCAGCCATACATGCCCACACCATGACACTACCACACCATGCTTCACTGATGAGGTGGTATGCTTAGGATCATGAGCAATTCCTTTCCTTCTCCATACTCTTCTCTTCCCATCACTCTGGTACAAGTTGATCTTGGTCTCATCTGTCCATAGGATCTTGTTCCAGAACTGTGAAGGCTTTGTTAGATGTTGTTTGGCAAACTCTAATCTGGCCTTCCTGTTTTTGAAGCTCACCAATGGTTTACATCTTGTGGTGATCCCTCTGTATTCACTCTGGTGAAGTCTTCTCTTGATTGTTGACTTTGACACACATACACCTACCTCCTGGAGAGTGTTCTTGATCTGGCCAACTGTTGTGAAAGGTGTTTTCTTCACCAGGGAAAGAATTCTTCGGTCATCCACCACACTTGTTTTCCATGGTCTCCCAGGTCTTTTGGTGTTGCTGAGCTCACCGGTGCATTCCTTCTTTTTGAGAATGTTTCAAACAGTTGTTTTGGCCATGCCTAATGTTCTTGCTATCTCTCTGATGGGTTTGTTTTGTTTCTTCAGCCTAATGATGGCTTGCTTCACTAATAGTGACAGCTCTTTGGATCTCATCTTGAGAGTTGACAGCAACAGATTCCAAATGCAAATAGCACACTTGAAATGAACTCTGGACCTTTTATCTGCACATTGTAATTGGGGTAATGAGGGAATATCACACACCTGGCCATGGAACAGCTGAGAAGCCAATTGTCCCATTACTTTTGGTCCCTTAACAAGTGGGAGGCACATATACAAACTGCTGTAAGTCCTACACCGTTCACCTGAGTTGGATGTACATACCCTCAAATTAAAGATGACAGTCTGCAGTTAACGCACATTGTGTTTGTTTCATTCCAACTCCATTGTGGTGGTGTATAGAGCCAAAGATGTTAGACTTGTGTCGATGTCCCAAAATTTCTGGACCTGACTGTATCTCTCTGTGTCTCTGTATCTATCTTTCTCTGTCTCTCTCTCACTACCCAACAGACTGCAGCAGGAAACAGCAGGCAGCTACTTCCGGCCTTTGTTGGTGCTTGACGTGCCTTGGTTGCTCAGGAAGATGCGCGACCTACTCTCTGCCACAAGACACTGGCCTGTGCCGCGGCCAATGCTGCTGTTACCAGGGGCAAGTGGGGCAGGGTCACATTGTGGCTCTGCATCGCTCCAGGAGGGGACCCCATCTCCCCCAGTGTGAAGCGCGCTAAATTTCATTGTGCTGCGCAAGATGCTGCGAGAGCAGCGGGCAGGCCATGGAAGTGGCAACAGCAGCGGTGGCAGCGGCTTCTCTCTACAGCAGAGAGATGAAAGGAGGGAGCCGCAGCAGAAGGTTAAAAGAGCCACATGCGGCTCCGGAGTCGCAGGTTGCCGACCCGTCTTATCCCAATGTTTTAGAATATAACAAATACTACTCTTTAAGACAGCATACTGACTTGATACCAGTTATTAGGGTTGCCAGGTGTCCACTATTTGAGCGGACAGTCCACTTTTTTCACATTATGTTCACTTTTTTCACAAAATAGTGGACATTTTTTTTATTCAAAAGCTTTACTCAGCAGATAATGCTGAGTGTCAATTATGGAGTGAACAAATCTGTTTACCAAAAATTATTGCTGGAAAATGACAATATTGTAGCTGCTCATTGCAATAATCACATTTTACACAACAGCGCAAAAAATGCATTAAAGCAGTTATCTTTTGATATCAAAAATGTAGTGTTGAAGGTTTTTGCTGAATTTTTGAATTCTGCGAAGAAATGAGAAGAGTTGAAATCATTTTTTGAGTTTTGCGAGTCAGAATTCCATAAAGTTTTGCACCATGTTCCAACATGTTGGTTAAGTTTGTTTAAAGCAGTCGAAAGACTTCTTTTAAACTGGATACCTCTAAAATCGTATTTTATTTCTCTTGGATCTGATGAGTGCCATAAGGTTATCTGGAACCTTATTTTGGATCAGGAAAATGAACTCGCAAAGGACGATGAACCAACAATTTCAGAATTGTATTTATATTTCACGCACTTCTTCATGTCAATAATGCAAGACACTCTACTGAAGCTGGAAAGCAAGAAAATTCTTGCATGTGATCTTCACATTATCATGTGTAAGCTGCGTGATTCTTTGCAAAAAAAATACGACGAGCAGTTTTTTGGAATGAAAGTTTTATTTGCCTTACATAAAAAACATTTGCCTGAGAATGCCGTGCAAAAGTTCAAGAAAGAAGCCATCAACGTGTATCAAAGAGCCATTGTGTACCTAGAAAAGTGGTATAATTTCACCGATTCAGTATATGAGATGCTAAATTGTTTCAATCTAATTGATCGCAATAATCCTCCAACTTTAGAAGAAATGACGAACATCTGGTTATTATCACCATGGCGAGAAGAACTTCCACCAAACACTCTCTTCGATGAAATTTCTGCCTTAGAAGTTTATGATTCATCCCTTGATAAGGGGACGTACTTTTTCAAGAAAGAGCCAGCTCCGAGTTTACTGAAACTGTTCCAGTATTGTGCATCAATTCCGGTATCAAATGCAAACGTTGAACGAATTTTCAGCGTCATGGGAAATTTGTGGACTAACGAACGTAACTGACTGCTTGTACCATCAGTTCGAAGTGAACTTTGTATATTTTTTAATATTTCTCAACGTTGTACTGAAATTAAAGAATTATTCCTTAAACACAAAGAATTGATTAAAGCTGCGCAGTCAAATAAAAAATACACACGACAGCAAAGTAAAATGTAATTTAATATTTTACATATTATTATATTTGATGTTTTGAATTTTAAGTAAAGTTTTGAAGTGATTATTTTAATACGTGTTAAAATGTTTGTAAGAAAATATATAATTTAATTGTAATTTTTTTTTATTTTTTTACTACTTAACCCCCCCCCCCCCCCGCTTGTCCGCTATTTTTTGGAAGCAGACCTGGCAACCCTACCAGCTATAGATTTATAGTTTTTCTCATGTGTTGTAAACTGCTTAGAATAAAACAAGTACAGGTAGTCCTTAACTTACAACCGTTCGTTTAGTGACCGTTCAAAGTTACAACCGCACTGAAAAGAGTGACTTATGACAGTTTTTCACAATTATGACATTTCCAGCATTCCTAAGATCATGTGATCAAAATTCAGATGCTTGGCAACTGACTCATTTATCACCATTGCTGTGTCCCAAGATTATGTGATCCCTTTTACGACCTTCTGACAAAGAAAATCAATGGTAAAGCCAGATTCACTTCACAATCGGGTTACCAACTGCAGTGGTACTTATCAACTGCAGTGATTCACTTAATAATACAGGCAAGAAAGGTCATAAAATGGGGCAAAATTCACTTAACAAATGTCTCACTTAACAGAAATGTTGAGCTCAATTGTTGTAAATCGAGGATTACTTGTAGATGGCATATACAGTTTGAGACATCACACATGCTTGTATCTATTTTATCTGCTCCATTCCTATTTTCCCTTAGAGAATATAGGTACAAATTACAACAATTGAGCCCAAAATTTCTGTTGCTAAGCAAGACAGTCAAGTGAAATTTGTCCTGTTTTACAACCTTTTTTTGCCACAATTAAGTGAATCCTGCTACTAGAAACATTGTTACTGATTTCCCCATTGACTTTGCTTGTCAGAAGATAAAGGGGATCACAAGACCCCAGACACTGCAATCACCATAAATACATGCCAGTTGCCAAGTATCTGAATTTTTATCACATGACCGTGGGGATGCTTCAATGATCATAAGTATGAAAAATGGTCATAAGTAAATTTTTGCAGTGCCATTGTAACTCCAAATCATTGCTAAGCAATTGGTTTTAAATCAAAGATTATGTGTATACGGTAATAGAACTTTTTTAAATGGGATTCCAGAAGTTGCCATCAAATCAGAGAGTTTTATCTTTATCGACTGAACCATAGTACTGAACCTCAGTCTGAATCCAAGACACCAAGAGCCTTGGTGGCGCAGCAGACTAAAGTGCTGTTTAAAATGCTGGTGCTGTTAAGTAGCACCAGCTGCCTGCAATTACTGCAAGTTCAAATCTCACCAGGCTCAAGGTTGACTCAGCCTTCCATCCTTTCGAGGTAGGTAAAATGAGGACCCGGATTGTGGGGGTAATAAGCTGACTTTGTATAAAAAAAGAACACCGCTTGGGGGGGGGGGGGCGAAAGCCCTAAGAAGCAGGTATATACAAAAGTATGAAGGCTATTGCTTAACACATTGTAAGCCGCCCTGAGTCTCCAGATAAAGGGCGGCATATAAATTGAACCAATAAATAAATAAATAAATAAATAAATAAATAAATAAATAAATAAATAGATACTGAGTTTTAAATAGAATCCCCCAGAAACTAGCCACCTGGTTTTAATATTCTACAAAAATCATCCCGGTTCAATCTCAGGCAATTGGTAGCTCATACTCCAATTCCCAAATTGGGAGTGTTCATTAAGGCTCTTGTCTACCCGTTTTATGGCAACCAACCAAACATATATGTAATTGAAGTCTTCCATTTTGCCTAAAAACATTTCCATTTTATAATTGTAAGCTACCTTTAGAGAATGAACCAGTCAAACTTGTGGTTAAATTTAAAAGTGTTTCAATCATGTTTAATGTATATCCTCAGCTGCAAACTTCGTGTGTAATTTTGTTTGGTTTTAAAGTTTGTAGCTGATATACATTAATCATGATTGACACACTTAAATTTCATTATAGTTAAAATAATGAGACATCAACAGTAGGAACTACAATTTACCAAATTTTGATGGATTTTATTATTTTACTAGCAATAGATTATAATATAGTGTATCTTATATATATGATGTATGTATGTGCAGTATCCGTCTATTTACATGGTAGTTCTCTTTTGAATTTTGTATATTTTTTCTTTATATGCATCTTGGATTTTTGTTCATGTAATTGCCTGATATTGTGTATTCATCATATTTCAGTAAAAATAGTGGAAAAATAATAATCAGCTGCAAATTATAAAAAATATACATTCTATCCAGTATATCAGAAAATTGCAAAACCTGGGGAATAATAGCTGGTCACAATATAAAATACTTTCAAAACATTACATTTAGCTAATTGTTTTAAAAGAGAAATATAAAGTTTCTTAGTCTTAATAAGCTACTGCCCACTTTACAATCTGTGTATTTAAGAATGTTTCCATCAGCTCAATAATATTTTCTGGATAAAAACATTGCCCTACACATTAAAAATATGTTCTAATATTTTTAATACAGGTAATCCTCAACTTACAACAGTTCATTTAGTGACTGTTCAAATTTACAATGTCACTGAAAAAAGTGACATAACCATTTTTCACACAACCGTTGCTGCATTCCCATGGTCATGTGATCATAATTTGGATACTTAGCAACTGTTGCAGTGTCCCAGGATCATTTGATCACCTTTGCGATCTTCTGATAAGCAAAATTCAATAAAGTAGATTTAGTTTACAACTGTGTTACTAAATAACTGCAGTGATTCACTTAACAATTGTGGCAAGAAAGGTCATACGATGGGGAACTTAGGAACTGTCTCACTTAGCCACAAAAACTTTGGGCTCAATTGTGGTCGTAAGTCAAGGACTACAAAGTCTGAAGTCACTTCATAAAATTATTCCAAAATAATGATCTGAGCTCAGATTAAGGTTTTTATAGATCTCAGAAGACAAAGAATAGAACATTTATGATAAAAAAATTTCCAGGGGCTCATGGAACAGTGGTTGCTAACATCCCACAGCAGAAAAAAAACAAGGTGCCAAATGTTCTTGGATTCTCCACTAGGCTTCGAGTCTCTTTCATGACTGAAAGTAACTCCATCTGAAATTCAAATCTCTTTTCAACCATGAAAATCTCAATACAGATGTAAAATATACACTAAGGCCACAAATTCATTCCAATATTCATAAAATTCATATTGACAAATCTTAATATGAATGAACTTAAGGAAATCCATTAAAAAGCGTTTTTAGCCTCCTCTTTTGCCACATTCCACATTATCCAGAAAACTCTTTCCCAAATCCTAGGGAAAGAAGTAAAGAAACAGGAAATGCTCTGTCCATGAACTTCTTTATATTAACTTTTGTTAGAATTCAAGCCTTTCCCTACATAGCACACATTACATGTCCATAAGGTAGCAACATACAATTTACAGGATACAGTAAATTATTACATAGAAACTATGACTATGTAAAAAGTAATCATTAAAAGTTGTTTAATATAAGCTCTATAAAATAAAATTCTCATAAAATACATCATGCAAAGAATGCTCCACTTTTCACAGTAGAGTTCCAGATAAAATCCAGGACCTGAAAATATAATTTGTGGTGTAGACTGGAAATAAGAACTTCATTCTGAATTGTAAAGCAGAAAAAGAGGTGCACAATTCATAAAAAAAGTAACAATTGGCTTTCATAGGAATAAATCCTATTGAGATTGAGCATTCCCAGGTAAACATATATAGCAAACTAACCAGATCAAAGAGCAAGATCAAAAGATGCATTCAACTTCATCAAGGAAGCATTACCTATGCAAGAATTATCAGACACTCATCCATCTATCATGGCTTTTTTCAAGCAAACTCTTGTTATTCATATCTGATGTTATACATTGTCAGCTCTCTTGTTCTACAGTTTAAGGAAATGCTTATCAAGCATCTACCATGTCTAGCAATGCAGACATGTGGAATTCACAAGCTGTTTCTTCTTCTTTGTTAACTTTAATCAATTGTTTCAGCAATGCCAATCTCCCAAATAAAGAGGTATCCATGTCTCTCGTTTCTGTCCCAACCTGAATAGGAGAGAAGCATAAAACATTTTCAAAATCAAAGTAGATAAGCAGTAATGAAAAGTGACAAATACCTAGAAACTTGAATAGGATATAATGGTTGTAAGAAACCTGGGTTATACAGTATATGTTGGATCAACCCACTTAATCCTAATATTCCCAAACATGCTGAGTACTTTTCTTACATATTCAAACATATGTAAGAAAAAGCTATTTTCAGCTGTTTTTGATCAGCACAGAACACATGCAATTGAGGAAACAGGCATCCTAAATCAACAGTTTGTTCTATAATTATGGTTGGTGTAATGTATTGAGCCTGCTCCGTAAGCAGGCCCCCTATCGAGTTAGTAAGTAATGTTCTGTTCTCTAATTGGTTGGCCGTCTGACAGCTATATATAAGAGCTGTCAGGCTGAGTTTGCGCGCGTTCGTTCTTACGTAGCATGTATCACAGTTGCGGATTTGGCTTGTTATTAAAGAAGTTACCTCATTCAAGTCTGGCTCTGGTTTCCTCACTTATTATCGGCCGGTATTCACCGTTGGTTACATAATCAGCCAGATATTTAGACTGAATTTGGCAAGTCCTTCCCAAGAACTTGGAATAGAGTTTGTCATTTAAAAATATTAAAGCTATTCTTTCAGGATGTTATTATTATAATTGGTTTCATGATTAACCAGATGTTAAGAGTGGATTTGGCATTTTCATCCACCTACAGAGTCCTTCCCAAGGACCTGGGATAGGCAGAAGGGAATGCTTGTTGGTGTTAAAGGTATTGCCACAGGATGTAAGCTGTTCCAAGTAAAGCTGCCTTTTGCAATTGACTGGTGGTGATTTTGTCAATGTCAATGGTGTTCAAATGATGTTCCAATTGTTTTGGGAATGCACTCAAGGTGCCTATTATTATTGGTATTTGCTTTCTTTTGCCACAATCATTCTATTTGAAAATGCTATTAATATTATGTTATATTGAAATATCTACAGACCCCTCGCATCCTGGACATAAATTGTTTCACTGCACTGCACACCAGAACAACTAAACACAAGAACAGTTTTTTGCCCGAATGCCATCACTCTGCTAAACAAATAATTCCCTCAACACTGTCAAACTATTCACTAAGTCTGCATTACTATTAATCTTCTCATCGTTCCTATCACCCATCTCCTCCCATTTATGACTGTATGACTATAACTTGTTGCTGTATCCTTACGATTTATATTGATTGTTTCCTAGCATGATTCAATTGCTTGTTTGTACCTATGACTATCATTAAGAGTTGTACCTTATGATTCTTGACGAATGTATCTTTTCTTTTTATGTAGACTGAGAGCATATGCACCAAAGACAAATTCCTTGTGTGTCCAATCACATTTGGCCAATAAAGAATTCTATCTATTCTATCTATATTAAATAGAATATTCATTAATACTACATAAATATTAGTTCAATGAAATCTGCATGAAATAATACAATGCATCAAGACCTGCTGTGAATGCCAGCATTTGAATCAACAATCATATATTTTTTACACATTACCATACCTCGTATTAGTGTAATGCCTGAGTAAGATTTTAACTGGATACTGAGCTCGATTGAATGCCCAAAATAAATCATGTTTGGATTAGGAAAATATGTTAAAAATTACTATGAATGGTGAGGTCAAAAAGAGTAAAACAATTATTGTGGCAGCATTATTAAAGCCCTATCCTTTTTTATGTGTTATATAAAAGGAGTGGGACATCAACTGTTATGATGCTATTGCTATCTTTTATTCTGCCTGTGGATATGCCGACTACTATATAATATAAGCTATCATAAAAAATGGCAATTCTATTTCTAGAATATAGAAATATGCTTGGATCGTGCCACAATTTTATATGATTTTATATTATGCTGATTCTGCCTGAGTTATAGTCCCACATCTTTCCCAACTAAGTCAACCATTGAATATTAATGGACAAGAACAGTACTATGGATTGAATACAGTGGCTTCACTGAGCTTTGAGACTGCCCTTGCAGGTTATATGCAACTCAAATCTGGTGGTTTTGATGCAGCCACTACAGTTGCAAGAAAAAGTATGTGAACCCCTTGGGATTACGTGGAGTTTTGCATGAATTGGTCATAAAATGTGCTCTGAACTTCATCTAAGTCACAACAATAGAAAAACACAGTCTGCTTAAAATAATACTACACAAACATTAGATGTTGCCATGGTTTAATGAACATGTAAACATTCACAGTGCAGGGAGGAAAAAGTATGTGAGCCCCTAGCCTAATGACTTCTCCAAGAGCTAATTGGAGCCAGGAGTGAGCCAACCTTGACTCCAATCAGTGTGATGATATTGGATGTGTTGCTGACAGCTGTCCTGCCTTTTAAAAACACACACCTGTTTTGGGTTTACTGGTTTCAAGAAGCACTCTGATGTGAACCATGCCTTGCAGAAAAGAGCTCTCAGAAGACCTACGATCAAGAATTGTTGACTTGCATGAAGCTGGAAAGGGTTACAAAAATATCTCCAAAAGCCTTGATGTTCATGTGTCCACAGTAAGACAGACTGTCTACAAATGGAGAAAGTTTAGCACTGTTGCTACTCTCCCTAGGCGTGGTCGTCCTGTAAAAATGACTGCAAGAGCACAGCGCAGAATGCTTCATGAGGTAAAGAAGAATCCTAGAGTGTCAGCTAAAGACCTACAGAAATCTCTGGCACATGCTAACATTTTTGTTGACACATCTACAATAAGGAAAACATTAAACAAGAATGGAGTACATGGGAGGACACCACGGAGGAAGCCATTGCTGTCTAAAAAAAATATTGCAGCACGTTTGAAGTTTGCAAAAGAGCACCTGGATGTTCCACAGCACTACTGGCAAAATATAATGTGGACAGATGAAACCAAAATTGAGTTGTTTGGGAAGAACACACAACACTATGTGTGGAGAAAAAAAGGCACAGCACACCAACATCAAAACCTCATCCCCACTGTAAAACATGGTGGAGGGAGCATCATGGTTTGGGGCTGCTTTGCTGCCTCAGGGCCTGGACGGATTGTTGTCATTGATGGGAAAATGAATTCCAGAGTTCATTAAGACATTTTGCAGGAAAACGTACGACCATCTGTCCACCAACTGAAGCTCCGCAGAGGATGGGTGATGCAACAGGACAATGACCCAAAGCATACAAGTAATTCAACAAAAAAATGGCTTCAACAGCACAGAATATGCCTTCTGGAGTGGCCCAGTCAGAGTCCTGACCTCAACCCGATTGAAATGCTGTGGCATGACCTTAAGAGAGCGATTCACACCAGACATCCCAAGAATATTGCTACACTGAAACAGTTTTGTGAAGAGGAGTGGTCCAAAATTACTCCAGATGGTTGTGCAGGTCTGATCTGCAACTACAGGAAACGTTTGGTTGAAGTTACTGCTGCCAAAGGAGGGTCAACCAGTTATTAAGTCCAAAGGTTCACATACTTTTTCCTCCCTGCACTTTGAATGTTTACATGTTATGTTCAATTAAACCATGGCAACATCTAATGTTTGTGTAGTATTATTTTAAGCAGACTGTGTTTTTCTATTGTTGTGACTTAGATGAAGTTCAGAGCACATTTTATGACCAATTCATGCAAAACTCCACATAATCCCAAGGGGTTCACATACTTTTTCTTGCAACTGTATATAAGGCCTAATCATAGCAGTTCCACTGCAATAAAAGTGCCAGGTTTACAGTTTGCTTGAGATACCTAACAAGCTGATTGGGCAGAAATTAACGCTATTGTTTCAGGCTCCTTCCTTTAACTGACTTGCACCAGCTCGCAAAAATAGGAAGAGAATGGTCAAAGGAAGTGAATAGAGTCTAATATTGCAGCCCACCACCATTGTATTTTAATTTATATGTTACCTCTGGACTTCTTGATTTTGGAATTCTGGTGAATGGCTGAATAATCTGGGGCATAGATACTAGAGATTCAGGAAGATAAAGAGGAAGAGGCAAGGTGTCCTGGAGTGTCTCAGAATCTTTAACTAATAACTGCTGCAGTTGTTCATCAAATCTAGACAAAAGAAAATGAAACACATAAACAAAAAATGATTATTTCCCATGACAGTTCAACAGAGGTTCAAAAAGATTAATAATGAATATAGACCATCATCATCATCATCATCCCAAAAAGGTAAAGATCACATGAAATTTGAAAATACAGATATTTAAAGTTTAGCATCCTGCAACCTCACATTCAATGGCCAAGAATAAAAAAAGAGACAGAGAAAGGAAATTGATATGAAAGAATGCAGCAAACCTAAAAAATTGAATCACACAAACAAGGGTATGGTTTAGTTTTCTTCCTCAACAAAGAAACCAAAGCCAAAGTAACTAATGTTCCATTCTCAGGTAAATGTCAAGAGGCAGCTCTGAATCAGATGTGTATCAGCTAGCTTCATGGTGTGGCAGGTTGAAATTAGAAATGGAAAAACATGTTAAAGCACTCAGTGGTGATTAGCTTCCAAGCTAATAGGCAAGTAGCAGAGCAGATTACTTAGACTTCTGAAGATGCCAGCCACAGTTGCTAGTGAAACATCAGGATACCAAAGTCATGGACTATTAGTCCAAAAACTCATTACCATTGACTTGACATTGGCAATAAAAGCTTACATCACATATTAAAGAACTCTTCTTCAAAATAAAATCTATGGCTAAGCTAAGGTATCTACTGGAGTTGATCAAAGTGTCACCCTTCAGATCTCTGGAAAAATGGCAATAGTAGGGGATACAGCAGATATAGCTGTGGGACTTATTTTGAAAGATCTGCAGGAGGACTTGAGTCATCTAAGGCAAGAAGATGCAAGCCAGCTTGTTAGACACTGATGTTGTCTTTGGAATTAAGATGAAAGAAAACAGCATTTGTTTGTTTGACAACATTTTTATCTATGTTCAGTCTATGCCATCAGAGAAATCAAAAGATCTGGGATAAAAGGAGAGAAGATTTCAATTTCTCCACACAGCTGAGCTCAGTTTATTAGAAATAAATGACAGTTCGGCTCAGATGACAGTCTTTTATTTCTACTCAATCACTGTAGAAGGAAAGAGGGAAGAATCCCTTTCAGAGATTTTCCTGCCCAGTGCCACTAGGAACACGAGTTTTGGTAAAAGCAACATAGAGGAAATTATGCCAAAGTGCTTGGATAAGAATTTTTAGCACTAGCTGTAGATTCCATGATGTGAAATAACGCAAACAAGAGAAATGAGTAAGAATGTTTTTCTGGAGAATCCTCTTGAATCACAGGTGTGAATTTCAGAGTTTGGAGAGCATTAAAACATGGATGAAATGTATTATTTCAACCGCTAATCAGGACCTGAAAGTAGGATAGGGAAATGCTTCTTGAGGCCCACTTCTGCACATCAAACAACTTGGCAAGGGAAGTCACTGGATCGTCTTGGGTTAATGCAGTGCAGTACAACTTCTTGAGTCAACAGCAAGATATATTGGGATTCTGTTCTCTAAATTTCAATTATATTTGGCCGGATTTAATTATAGTTGGCAGGATTGAGTTACAAAACTAGAGTGAATGAAGCTGAATTAACTGAAAGAAATCAGCCCACAGGAAATACTGCTAATGAAGCAATTGCTGAGAATTATGGCTAAATGAAGTCTCAGCCTAAAGAAGAAATGGGGGTAGAATAAATAGCTCAAAGAGGACTCTCCTTGTTCTCTAAAAAGTGAAGGCTGGGGAGGGGAGAATCTGCTTTCAGACTTGCAAGATTCAATTACTGTATAACCTTACAACAATAGTAGTATTGGTACTCATGGTTTTGATTTCCTGTCTGAACTATTTCGAAGAACTGATATACACACAAATAATATTTGGAGATTTCAGAGATTTGACCAGAAGAGTTGATGTCACCAAAAATTAAGTTTAAAAGATAAAATCTTGAGGAAAATAGAGTGAATTCAAATGGAAGTTTCATTAGGACTTTGAAAACATATATTTTGAAAGAGCATGACAGAAATATTCAACAAGGATGCTCCTCTAAGGACAGACTTCTTTCCAAATCTAGTCAGGACAGAGGGCAGTACAATCAATGTATATAAAGTATGTTAAGTCTGAGCATCATGTTTAACCCATTATGTAGAAGAAATATCTATGCCTGTGGAATCAAACTATATTACACCTTTACCACTGGAAAATGGGCTGTAAGGCATTTCATAAATTTGGTGATGGGTTTGAAGAGAGATCCAATCAGAAACTAAGAGGTTTCCTGACAGCAGGAACAATGAATCAGTGGAACAGCTTGCCTCCCAGAGTTGTGGGTGCTCTATTGCTAGAGATTTTTAAAGAAAATATTAGATATCTATTTATCCATGATGGTATACGATCTCCTGCCTTGGGCAGGAAATTGAAGACCTGCAAGGTCCCTTCCAGCCCTATGATTCTATGTTTCTATGTTTTTTCTAGATTTTTTAAAATCCTATCTTTATCCTATTTTTTTGTTGACATAAGTCAAAAAAACATAGACAATATTCTTTCTCCTATTTTCCCCACACAAGAACCCTGTGCATTGAGCTGAGAGACTAACTGCCCAAAGCTATCCAGCAAGCTTTCATGTTTAAGGTGGGACTAAAATTCAGTTTCCCGGTTGTCACAAGATTCTTGATAATCTTGTGATTTTGCGTTGTGTGGGAATGTTGGTAAGGTCTCAGACAGTTTGAACCACAGTGTAGACCCTAAGTTCTAGGAGGTGCTGTGCAACTAGATGTCAGTTTTCAGGTGTACATATATTACCATTTGTTGGATATTTGATAATCTGAAAATATGCAGATTGGTATAGCTTTCTTTCTCTGTAACTGTAACTCTCAAGATTTATTCTGTAAAATACTTTTCAGCATTTCACCATGGGCTGAATCTACTATTTTAAAAACCTGAAAAATATGCAGTCTTCTGGCTGGCAATACCCTCTCATGACAAATTTATGACTGCTGATAAAAGAAAAGTTCAACATATATATTACAGCCCTCAAGTCTAGGTAACTAAGACTGTGATTTGTTTCTCCACTGGCTATGCCCCCTAGATTGGGGTACTGGTGACAATACCTAATGGATTGAGATAATGCTCTGGTTCAGAATTTAAAATAAAACTCCTATCTTATTTCACTTTATATTTTGCATATATAACCTTTCCATTTAATCCAACTAATATCCCACACAGTCAGCACATGCTATTTGTATGAACCCTTTTCACACTTTTCTAATATACATTTTCTCCTTTATCATCTTTCTCAACTTTCCATTTTCCTTCCATATTCTTCTTCTCTTATTCCTCTTCTAATGTTATGTATTGATTGATTTGATTTGCTGCCTCCCAACTCTAAGCAACTAGAATATCAGAACTGGAACTAAATAAATGAACATTGAATCCCATCAATTTATGTTTTTTCTGTTCTTTCTACCCATTCATATTCCCATTCTTAGCACTTCTCAACATTTGTAAAGAAAGAGAGAAATCTTACCTCTTGCTCTCTGTTTTCTCCAATTGTAGCTTAACAGACAGGCATTCTGGCAGAAGATCTACTTCTGAAACTGCCAGTGTGAGATCTCTACCAGAAATATTGAGTTCCTTGTTGTTTTTAATTTCTTGGCTGACACAATGTTCATTTGGAGATAATAAAGGGGAATACAGTTTTGCCATAGTCTTTAATTTAGACCTAGAAGACAGGAAACATAGCTGTTGTTGTTGCTATTATTATTACTATTAAACTGTGATGCCATCCAACTCCCAAAGACTCTGAGCAGCTCACAAGTAAAAATATTTAAAAAGAGAGAGAGAGAGAGATGAAAATAAAATAATAAATGATGGCAAGGATTATGAATACCAGAAGGAAAGAAAAAGAAATCAACCACGCAATCCAAGTGGACTTCACTCACTCTCACCAAATGACTGGATGAAGAGACAGGTTTTTAAAGCCCTTGGTAGGAGGGTGAAGGTGGGCATCCAGATTTCAGGGGAAACCTCATTCTAGAGGACAAGTGCTGCTACATAAGAGGCATACTTCTGTGATTGTTTAATTGAATTGGCTGGGCAGATACCATGGGAGACAGGCAGTTCCACAAGTTATCAGGCTAACTGCCATGTACGGCTTTATAGGCAACAATTGGCACTTTGAATCGCAGTGATGTTTTTTGCTGTCCCCAGCCTCCAGAGACTCCTAGAGAGGCTCTGGAGGCTGGGGACAGCACAAAATGTCACTTCCTGTCCAACCGGAAGTTGGGAAACAAGCCGTTTCGGGCCTCCGGAGGGCCTCTGAGGGGGTGAGGAAGGCTGTTTTCACCCTCCCCAGATGCATAGAGAGGATCTGGAGCCAGGTGAGAAAGAAAAACGGGCCTTCCCCACCCCCCCAGGCCCTCCAGAGGCAGGAAACAGCCTGTTTTACTACTTCTGGTGGACCCAGAAGGCCCGAAAATCAGCTGGCCAGCACGCACATGCATGCCAGAGCTAAACTGGCGTGCCAGGCAACATGGCTCTGCGTGCCACCTGTGGCACGTGTGCCATAGGTTCGCCATCAAGGGTATAGGGGCTCTTGCTTGAGCAGGGGGTTGAACTAAATGATCGCCAAGGTCCCTTCCAGCTCTATTCTGATTTGATTGCTTTATTATTATTTTCAAGTTTTATTTACTTTATTTGAATAACATATAAAATGATTGATTGCTTTACAACCACCAAGTATATCACTTGTTTTGGGGGTATCAGTGAGATACAAATAGAAGTCGGTAATTACAACCATAACAATAAATAGGGTTATAAATGAATTCAGCAAGATGACAGAAACACAGGCATAAACCAAAATAATCTAATATATAATCCTAAACTCTTTTACTAGCAGCTCATTGAAACAAAACTACATTTTGGATTAGATCTTTGTGAGCAGTAATACCACATTCATAGAGCAGTAAGATTGTTGTAGGCCCAATTACATAGTTCTGTATCACTCTGCTGCTGTTCAGGATCACCTGATAATTATACCAGTTTGGTCTAATTAAGGCACCAGGCTAGAAAATGAGAGACCATGAGTTCATGTTCTGCTTTAGCTATGAAAGTTAGGTGGATGACCTTGGGCCAGTCACTCTCTCTCAGCCTAACTCATCTCATGGGATTATTGTTGTGGAGAAAACAGGAGGAGGAAGATGTACTGGATATGTTTGCCGTCTTGGGTTATTTGTGAAGATAATAAAGGTCAAAATCTAGGCACTTGGCAACTGGCATGTATTTATTACTGTTTGGGGGGTGGGTGATCACCATTTGCAACCTTCCCAGCTAGCTTCCGACAAGCAAAGTCAATGGGAGTAGCCAATTTCACTTAACAACTGCATGATTCAATTAACAAACGCAGTGATCTCCTTAATAACCATGGCACAAAAGGTTCTAAAATGAGGTCCCACTCATGTAATAACTGCCTCACTTAGCAATTGAAATTTTAGGCTCATTTGTGGTCATACGTTGAAGACTACTATATGCATAGATAACTTAGAAGAAGGTGTGCAGGAATAGTTCAAGAAGGTAAGAGACAACTCTGTTTGAGGGAAAAAAGATGTGATAAAAAAGCACAAAATAATTCCATCTTAAATCTTTGTGCTAAAAGAGGGGGCAGTGGGGAGCCTATCAAAGAATTTTAAAAATCTGCTATGCCCTACAATAGTCTTTCTATACAATCTACTTCTCAACCTGATTGTAGGAAGGAGTCCATGAGAAGAAAGAACTGTTTTCTCTAGAAAAGCATGTAAGTGGACTTCAATATTGCTGATGCTGTGGGTATGTCTGATGTTGCTCACTCTATTCTGGGTGAATTAGAAAGTTATTGTAACTTCTATCTACATTTCTGAGATGTCAAACGGTTTTAAATTTTCATTTGACTGACAAAAGCATTCAGCTATCAAGGCAATCATTCAGAAAATCAGCATATCTCATAAATATGAGAAAGAGTTAAACATGACTATAGCGTCTCATGAGGCAACGATTGATCAATTTGAAAACTCCAATAAGAATTGTAGAAAGAAATAGAGGCTCATCCAAGCCTTTTAATGTACAGCAAGATCAGCCTCTAATAGCGTTTATGGAAAAAATGAATTTTAATGCAATTTGCATATAATCTGGAATATACCGGTATATCATACATGTGTTTCATTTAAAATTGAATTCCAAATCACAAACAATTTTATTCTTTAAATCAACCATCCAAACCAATAATTAATTAATTTAGTGAAGTTAATAACATTGAAAAGCTGAGAAAAACTTAATTGAAAGACAAATCACTAGCAAAGACAGTTACATGCAAATACACACACATGTAAGAACACCCATCTCAGAAATCAAGAGCAAGAAAGTATAATTATAAAGTTGAAAAATAACCAAGGAAGATGGACACTATCACAATATAGCAACTAATATATCAACTTCTCCAGAATGATAGGCTTCTAAACAATTAAGTTGAAAAGGTAGAGATAAACGGTACATTAAATATATAAAACTTAGCAAAACTAAATAGCCTCAAATTGAGCAACTGAAATGCTTTGAGCGGGGAACCAGGAAATGGCTACTGGAGCATTTCAATCAAATGTAAAGGCAGATAAAATGCCTAAAATATGGAAATAGCCACAAGTAGCTTTAATGAAACTGCACAGAGTCTTCAGATCCACAGACCTTCCACCTTCTCCCTCCTGTTCTAACCAAACAACTGCATTCTTTCACAGATAATAGATAATCAATTGATTCCAGAATAAACTGGATTGCAATCTGGAAACTCACATACAGGCCAAATACTGAAATAACCAATGATGTATATTATTGACAATTTTGAAAGGTACCAAGTCAAAACTCTGTGCTTGTTAAACTCTCAGCAGCATTTTCTAATATTAACAATTGCATGTTACTATAGACGTCACAGGATTTTAAACTAATACAATTGATTCAGGCTTTCACTGAAAATACATTTTATCTTGACCTTGGAGACAACTGCAGCTAGTGGCCTATTCACCCGGTAACTTACCTCAACAATTCCCCATGAAAATAAAACATAAACAAAACTGCTTTTGAGAATTAACCCCCTAGCTTGGATGAATTCAAAATTGGTTAGGAGCTAGGAAGTGCAACTAGCAGCGTTTCTAGTGACAAAACAAACATGGACTGAAGGTTGAAGTGGATAAAAGATGAATTTTATCCATATCTTGAGTAAGAGGGAAAAAACTCAAATTATATTTTAAAGCATAAAAAGGTACTATGGCTTTTCAACGTTTGTATCACATCAGTGCTGATTTTTAGATAACATTGTGTGATTACTGAGGGTTCATGCAGTTGATGAAATGAGAAAAGCAGCATTTAGAATTGTCCCTTTATAATAAACATAGAATTGGCCACTTTCATCACTACTGGGCATTTAAGCCAATTGACCAGAATCCTAAAATATTTTATTTATTTAGAAAATGTATATTGCCACCTACTCGCTCACAGAGACTCAAGGTGGCTTACAGGAAATAAAAACACAATATAAAAGAAATAAAAATAATAAATAATAAAAATAATAATAGAATAATAATCCTCCACCTGCTCCCCGGCGACAACAAATACTTATATCAGCCATTTAATGGGCGCCATCCTGTTCTGGGTTCCCTAAACCCACTAGCAGAACCATCTTCAGGGCCTTCCAAAAGAATGTCAGAATGGGGGCCATTTCCGGGATGATGTTTTATGTTTTATGTTTTATTAAATTTGTATACCGCCCTACTCCCGAAGGACTCAGGGCGGTGAACAGGCACAGGATAAAATACAGGAATACAAAAGTTAGAAACAATTTAAAACCAAATTAAATAATTTAGCCCACGACAATTAAAATCCCAATAATCTAAAACAAATTAAAATTTCAGTTTAAAAATTTAAAAGAAAGGGGAGAAAAATTAGGCCAGGCCAGCTTGCTGGAATAAGGGGGTCTTAAGAGAACGGCGGAAAGTGCGCAGATCCGGGATCCTCCGTATCTCCGGGGGGAGCTCGTTCCAGATAGTGGGTGCCCCCCACAGAAGGCCCTTCCCCTGGGGGCCGCCAGTCGACACTGCTTGGCTGATGGCACCCGGAGGAGCCCCTCTCTATGGTGATAATGTTCCAGAGGCTGGGAGCCACCACAGAGAATGCCCTTCTTCTGAGTCCCACCAAATCTATCTCCTTCGGGGACGGAACTTGAAACATTTCTTGCCTCCCCACTCTAGTAGGTCGAGTGGATGTGACTGGCAAGAGAGTCCCTCAGATAACCTGGTCCCAATCCATGAAGGGCTTTAAAGGTAACGACCAGCACCTTGAATTGCACCTGGAAGCAAATCAGTAACCAATTCAGCTCCTGCAGGAGATGACACATGTGCACTCCAAGGTCTGCACAAAACCATGTAGGCCGCTGCATTTTGCACCAACTGGAGGTTCCAGATGCTTCTCAAGGGCAACCCCATGTAGAGTGCATTGCAATAGTGGAGAAGGGAAGTGACTAGGGCATGCGTGATCATGAGTAGGGTTTGTTATTTCAGGAAAGGGTGTAACTGGTGTACAACCCACAATTGTGCAAAGGTCCTCCTGGCCATGACTGCCACCTACTCTTCGAGCAGGATTCACGAGTCCAGGAGAACTGTTGTGGTCCGCCGCCAGCCTGCGGAGCTGGCAGCATAGTCGGACAGTGAGGAGGTTGGGGAGGAACATGGGCCAGTCCTGGAGTCTGCAGAAGGCTCGGACGAGGGCTCTGCGTTGGAGGCAGAAAAAGGACCATCTGGGAGGTACATGCTGCCTCCGGAGCCTCCAGAGTCGTACCTCAGCGAGGCAGAGGAACAGGGGGAGCCTGTTACCAGTGCGCATATGCGCAGAGCTGCCAGAAGGCAAGAACAGTTAAAACAAAAGGGATGACTCAGAAGTAGGGCTTGGAGATGATTGGCCCCTCCCATAAGACTTAAAAGAGAAGCAAAGACACGTGGGCCTTTGCAGAAAGCAACGTTGTTAATTCTGTTCAGTTTAAAGTCTGAAGCTCTGTTTGATTCTGGACTCCATGTGGCTTTGCCAATTAGGTCTTTGGCAGCGTGTCAAGGGAGATAAAGATGGGTGATTATCAGCCTTATCCCGAAGAACTCTTTACAACTATTTGGGACTCATCTGTGAATGAACGGCATTCACAGCCATTGAAATTGAAGAGGTTTTTGGGACTACTTGTGTGTTTTACTGACTCAGGAAGCCTAGGTCAGAACAACACCCAGATTATGCACTGGGACTATTTGGGGCAGTGTCACTGCGTTATTTTATTTACCAGCTGAGCCAATTATTTCTGGACTATCTGACCCTCCGTAGCTTGCCAAGAATTGTTATCAGTAAGCTACGTGTTTCCGCATCCACCCACATTCCTTCACTTGCTTCACACTTCTCTTTCCTTTGTTCTCCTGCCAGCAAGGTCCGGCTTTGGACCGGCAGGAGACCTCGTTTGCCAAAATGTAACAATTAACTTTTCTTAGTTAGTGAGGTGTTTTATTTTCTTTATAACAAATAAATGAGTTTTATTAGAAACCTTCCTCGTGTTTCTTTTCAGATTATTACAACTTGGATTAAGCCACGACCCATCTCCTCTAAACCAGGGTAATTAGTCCCAGAGCCAAACATGGGATTAATAAATGCCCTGACAGGCAGTACCACCCCAACCAAGATCAAAGGTGGCAATTCTCCATGGACCGAAGAACCCCAAACCCAGAGCCACTCAGCCTTGCCAGGTTTCAGTTTCAACCCGTTGCTCCCCATCCTGTCTCTAACAGCCTCCAGGCCCTGCGAGAGGGAGGTCACAGCATTGCTTAACTCACCATGGGCTGAGATATACAGCTGAGTATCATCAGCGTATTGGTAATATCTCTCAGTCCATGGTGACAGATGATCTCACCCAATGGCTTAATGTAGATGTTGAATAGGAGCAGAGAGTACCAAACCCTGCAGTGGGCGAGGACTGGATCTCTTACCTCCTATTAACACCAACTAAGAGCAGCCACAAAGGAAGGAAGTGAACCAAGATAGCACAAAGTCCTCAACTCTCAGCCCTTGAAGCAGTTCCAGAAGGATACCCTCGTTGATGGTATCGAAAGCCGCTGAGATGCCAAGTAGAGCAAGGATAGATGCACTATACCCATCACGCTCCTGCCAGAGATGATCAACAAGTGTGACCAATGCCATTTCTGTCCCATATTCAGGCCTGAATCCTGACTGGATAATCCAGAAACCTCTGGAGCTGCTGCGCAACCACCTTCTCAACATTCTTCCCCAGAAAGGGAAGATTGGAGACAGGTCAGAAATTATCCAATAGGATGGGATCCAACAATGGCTTCTTGAGAAGAGGGCAGACCACATCCTCCTTAAAGTGCTGGGGCACTACCCTCTCCTGTAGGAAATCATTAATCACTGCCAGAGTCTACCTGTTTGTTCCGTCCTAGGAAGCTTTCACAAGCCAGGAGGGACATGGACTAAAACACAGGTACTTGCCTATCTGTCCAGTTCCTCAGGAGCAACAGGGTCAAACCATTCCCAGTTAACAGGGTAAAAACTTGCCCCAAGGGCCTGCACTGGACCAGAAACCATGCTGGCATCTAACTGGGAACAAAATCAAGCAATTTTGTCTTCGAGAAAATCTGCAAATTCCTCAGCGCGCCCCTTCTGGTGCATCTCAGTCTCCTTCTTCCCCAGGAGGAGATGCCTCACCTTAAAGAAGTCGGTTATCGTGGCTTAATAATCATCATTTCAATCCCTTTCATTGGTATTTACAAATTTTGCCACAAAGTACATCATATTACATTTTCTTCTGTTAATACTTACTTACTTCTGAATAAGGATATTCAGGGCAATAGTAATAATAAAAAATGGCTTATTTCCAAGTCTAGCTATACTTAGTTTTTAGGATAAAAAGCATTTAAACAGAAATTGTTCATAAATACAACACTTACACAAAAAGGCAATCCTACCTTTCTTGATTTTGTTGGATCTCCTTCTGAGTTTTTAATCTGGCTTCCTCCCATGAGAAAGGACAAATGAATTTTTGCAATTGTTCCTTTAAAAAGTATACGTGTATCTGTCCATCTTTACTAACTGCTTCTAAAAGATGCAAAAAAAATACAAATTATTATCAGGAAATTAACAGCAAGCAGATTTTTCCAAGCTCATCACAATTTATTTATGCTTATTTATTTACACTGCTCAACTCCCAGTGACTTTATTCTTAAAATAAAAATTGTATCCATTTATATAGAATGCTAGCTTAACTAAGCAGGGAGACAAACAACAAATCTACCTTGCCATCCTTTTATTTTAGTCTATGCAGATATAGAATATGAACTTGTCAACTTATTTGTTTAACTTTTCTACCCTATCCATCAAATTTCAAGGAAAGTTTAGAATACAGGAATTAATAAAAGTATTTAATATGATAATATAACAGCAATATAAACTTTTACCTCTTCACTTACAATGAAATTTATAAAGAAATCTGAGTATGCTTAACAATTTTTTATAGAAAGAATACAGCAGATTTTTTCATGTTTTTCATTTTTTCTTGCACAAAATAAAGTAGAAAAATTAATTTAAAATGGAAATGAATAAGCTTGGAATTTTTAATGAAGTTATTCTTTCAGAAATTTTTATTGTTATGCTACAAACTAGTTGATTTGACTTTGTCTCTTAAGGGCATAAATACTTGTTTTTCTCGATGTGAATCTAACTAATATTTGATATTTTTAAAAAATATCAACATATCAACAAAAGACTGAAAATATAAAACATTTTCTTTATCAAGGAGCACAACGAGACTCTTAGAGCATAAAAACAATGTCCCTCCATGAGGCTTCTAGAATTGCTATTGAGTTGATTTTTAAATTGGGGTGGGACTAGTAAATAATAATTAAGTTTAATATTAAATTTAAATAAGATTGTGTTTCAATCCCATGCATTTTTATGACTATTAACATGAAAAGAATTGGGCACCCAATTATCACAAGCATTTCCCAAATCAGAGCTACCAAAAATGTTACCTCCAAACTGGTGGTAACACTGAAAGTTCAAGAATAGTAGTCTTTGAATCCCCGATTTCAGTGGGAGAAATATTTGAGAGGAAAAATCCACTTTCTGCATGCCATGCACAATTTTATACATCATGATCATGTCTCCCTGAATAATGTTTTATTAAAAAAACAAAAAACAAAACTTTTTCTAAAGTATAGGGTTCCAAAAATAAATATATCAAATACAATTTAAAAAGAAATCTGTAACAAAACTGAAAAATTATTGCTCAGAGGATCTTTATTACCTGGTGCTACTGAAAGGTGAGGAGGGTTCCAGTCTCTCAATTTATGATTAATGCACAGTGCCAAGATATGATCCCAAGGAATTTCCCAAACAGAAGGGCCATCTTTTTCTGCATTGGCATGCTTCTGATCCTTCCACTTCAAGTAAATGTTGCTCAACAAATTCTCTACCTGAGATTGGAGTATTTCCTGGGTCTGACGAGAGCTAGCCGTTTGGGACACATACTGGAAAATCATAGCACAAACAGGAAGCCAGGGAGCTGAGAGAAGGGGGAATAGAAAAACATTTATTTTACTATACCAAATTAAGGGGAAATCACAGTTTTTATTTTATATCCCAATTTTATTCAGATAAAATGTCTACAAGAAATCTGGGGATAGCCCAACCTAAACATTGTAATTCCTTCGAGACACACATTAACCCATGCCTGCTTATTCAATTTTAAATCTCTATGCATATTAATGAGCTTAAATGGTCTCCAGAGGATGGTAGAGGACAGGAAAGCCTGGAGGAACATTGTCCATGGAATCACGATGTGTCAGACATGACTTCGCAACTAATAATAAAAATGCACATTAAAATTGTGATCTGCCCTTAGATAGAAGGTTCTTACCACCGAAAGGAGGAACATCCATTTGTGGAATCTGAAAGGACAGCAGCGCCTTCTTTAGCCATGCAAGATGGCTGGGTTTGTTCCACTGGAGGTGGGGAAGCCACTTGTTGCCTCCAGCCTCTGCAAATTCGGTTACAGGCCAGGACAAATCCCTGAAATCTTCTGAAGTGGCAACTTCAGCCAGGAACTGTATCACACTGTTGTACAGCTCTATTATGATGCTAGGGTCTTGAGAGGGTAACCCAGCCATATGTCTCTCCCACTTATCTTGGTAGAAAGCCTGGGTGAAATTACAGTGAAGGCCATCTTCAAGGTACTGCATGATGGTCTGGCAGCAAAGTTTGATAGATTGTGGACACTGAGTGACCAACCATTGTACTGCCTCGGAAAGCTGTGGATAAAAGCAGAGGCAACAAATTCACAATCTGACAAGAAAAAAGGTAAAGTGCAAATCCTGTGTCAAATCCTTCCCAAATTAAGACTCTTGCTTAGACTGAAGCATTTTAGTCCAGCTCTTCTTTTGTACTATTTTGTTATTAGATTTATATTTGTTTAGAAAGTCAAGGCACCATAAACAGCAATTCCTTCTCCCATTCCCCACTCCCAACAGCAACATTTTGAAGTTGTTGGACTGACAGAAAGACTGGCTCAAGTCAGTAAGTCACTTTCCAGGACAGGTGGATTTCAACTTAGGTCTCCCAAATACCAGTCCAGTGGCATTAGTATTACACCATCATTTTTAGATCTAATAAACTATTTCTTTTTTTAAAATGTCAACCTTTTAGCCAACCTCTCAGATCAGTGATGGCGAACCTTTTAGAGACCGAGTGCCCAAACTGCAATGCAAAACCCACTTATTTATTGCAAAGTTCCAATACGGCAATTTAACCTGAATAATGAGGTTTTACTACCTAAAATAATGGTAAACAATGCAGAGTTCAGCTAATTGTTCTAAGGAAAATGTGATAAATGCACTTTTATGACACTTCATTTTTTTTCTGCTTTTGAAATATTATGTTTAGCAACAATAAAAACAAAAAACTTTTCTAATATCATTTCTCTCTTCCCTCCTCTTTCCCCCAGTCTTTCCCCCTCACTCTTTCCCTCCCTCCATCTCTCTTTCCCTCCTTCCCTTTTTCTCTTTCCCTCCCTCTCTTTATCTCTCTCTCTCTCTGCCTGTTTCTTTCTCTCTCTCTCTCCCTCCCTCTCTTTATCTCTCTCTCATCTGTCTGTCTGTCTGTCTGTCTGTGCTCTCCTGTCCAGCTTCACGTGTTGTGTGAATCCAAGCACTTGGGCTGTTAAGGGAGAGTGGAGCAGTGGTGAAATCTGAACCGGTTGACAGGGGGGCGTGGCCAGCATCAGGTGATACAGTGTGGATTCTGGAGCTCCAGGAGAGCACCGATATCCTAGCCGATTTTGGGGATCCCCAGGGATCATAGCTGTCTTGTGGAGACAACGAAGAAAGAAGATGCTGGCTGACATGGATAGGGAATGAGCAAGTTCCCTGAAATGCCAGCATTAGTCTTCAACCCATCGGTGAAGGAAGGCAGCCATTAAGGGGCTGTCACAAACCAGAACGGCCACAATCAGAAAGAGGGAATGTAGGAGCGGTAATTGAATGGAGTAATTGTTGCTGGGTGAGAAATTGGCCAATTTACAGGTAAAAGGAAAAAAGTATTTGACTGCTTGAAAAAATTGTAGCGGAAGATTGGCAGCTAATTGGCACAGAAGGATTAAAGCGGAGGGAAAAAAACCCCGGAACTTTAAAAATCAAACCTGGAAAAAATCTTCCATTCGGATTTAAAACTGGATTGGGGAGGAAAAAATAAGACAAGGAAAAGAAGATAGAAAAACATTTTAAACAGTAGAAAAACTTAATGTGGAAAAGAGGAAGTGAATGCTTTTGTGTATTACAAGATGGCTTCATTGTTATGGAAAGGCTTGTAAATGGAGAAAGACAGCTGCTGGCGGAGAGCATGAGAAAGAGGTCTGAAAGAATTCATACAGCTCTACCAAGATAAGAGAACAAAGAACAAAGACTGAAGGTGCTGGCTCATGTGAAGATTTGAATTGGACATTATTTAAAAGGGGGGGAGGGGAAAGAACACTATATGGACTTGGAAATTTGAAATATATGTAAAGGAAAAATTAAAAAATCTCAGCCTTTTAAATTGAAAATATGGAGAATTGGGAGGAGGAATATGAGACATTGAGGGAGATGTTTCAAAAAATAAGAGATGACTTAAGGGAAACAAAGAAGCAGTGGATTGGTTAGAATGCAAAAAAAGAGAAAGAGAACAGAAGAACGAGAAACAAAAGAAACAAAGAGAACTATTGGAGAAGAAATAACTGAAAATAAAGATAAAGAGGATTACACTGGGTTTAGCAGTGACAGAATAAGAATGTATAAGGGAAAATGCATCTCAAATAAGAAAAGAAGAGAAATGATTTTGGAGAAAGCATTAAACGGAGAGGAATAAATAACATAAACATTAATTGAAATTATGATGGAAAACTGAAATTGAATGTAAAATTGAATGAAATTGAAATGTTAAAAAATGATTTAAGTGTTATACTTGCAAGAAGTAAAGAAGAAAAAACATATTGTTAAAAGTAAAGAAGATAAAGGGTTGGAAGATTGTTTGGGTAAAAAATTAAAGAGAAAAATAGAATAAGATGAAATATACTGTTTATAATTAAAAAGATAAGAGGAATTGTGTGAAATATACTTGATAAATGGAAGATCGGGGTTGCCTGGACTCCATAGTGGAAAATATTAAATTGAAGATGAATACAGCAATACAGAGAGATGAGGAGAAGAGAGGTGGAAGGGAAGAGGAAGGAGAGAGAGGGAAGGAAGAGTAGGGAGGAGGGAAGGGAAGGGAAATTAGAGTAGGAGAGTAGGAGGCAAGAGAGGAGGAAAAGGAAAAGGGGAGGGGAAGTAGATAAGAGTAGAAGAGGAGGGGAAGAGAAAGTAGGAAAGAAAGAAAAGAGGGAGATGGTAGGTTGGAGGAGAAAGATTGCTGTACAATAAAAAAGATGAAATGGAAGAAAGGCAACCCCGAACAAACACAAATATATTAAGATAAAGAATGAATTGTTAAAGAATAAAAGAGAATAAATATGAATAAGCAGGAAAATTAGAATTTGAGGGTGAATGAAGATGTTGTTTATATAAGTAAGCAAAGAAATATTGAGATATGAGTAAAAAAAGGGAAAAAAGAAAATGGTGGCAAAAATTGCAATTGAGTAAAATGTATTTGAATTTGATAAATTGTATAAGATAAGATATGGCCAATACTCTGTTCAAAAAAGATGTGGGTGAATGTGGGGGGGAAAAAACCTAATAAAACTTGATTTAAAAAAAAAAGAAATCTGAACCGATTTACTACCGGTTTACTGGCTGCGCATACGCAGTGCGCACCACGCACCAAATGCGAGGTGCGCATGCACACAGCAGGCCAAAAGAAGGCATGAGGTAAGTAGAACAGTGCGCAAGGGGGGGCTGATCAGGTACGGCGCGCAATCTTTTTTTTTTTACTTTTAAAAGCATTCATTCTCCGAACCACCCGCCGCTATCGCTATTGGATCGGGAGCATTTCACCCCTGGAATGGTGGCTGGCAGGCAAAGCCAAGCGTTGGAGATCTACACAAAATAAGGCAACTCTAACCTGGATCCTGTCAGGGAGATCCCCCACCTTCCCTCTCCCTCTCTCCCCCGGTAATGGGGGCCCGAGCACCCTGAGCACAGCTCCCTCCACAAAGGCGACCAGCAAGCAAGCAAACATGGCGCTCTGGCTGGGAGGCGGCAGCGTGGAGCCTCACCTCTGGTCAATGAGAGCGGACCAGGCACGGTGCACGCCTTCCTTGTTGCTGCTACGGTACTGGCACCGGCGCTGGCTGGGAGGGATGCGCGAGCTAAATGTTTGGAGCTGTGCTCAGCGGAGTTTGCAAGCGGGCTCAGCGGGGCTGCTTAGTGGGGAGACTCCAGCCCATTTGGTTTGTTTCAGCGCAGGGTGGGAACGCAGAAGGCAGGGGAAATCCATGCCTCTCATCGTTCAGCCTTCAAAGACTCCTTTTGGGGCGACTTTTTCTGCTTTTGAAATATTACGTTTAGCAACAATAAAAAAGAAAAACTTTTGTAATATAATTTCTTTCCCGCCCTCCCTCTCTCTCTCTGTTTCTCTCTCCCTCCCCCCACGGGGAGAGGGGAAGGCACCCCTGAACTGGTGCTGGGTGGTAGGAATGACATCCGAAGGCCGACGAGCCCAGGAGCAGTGCGCTCAGACTCAGCTGGCTGGCGGGGAGGCGGGGCATCCCAACACAGGCAGCTCTGCAGGAAAAGAAACTGCTTTTTTTTTGCTGAGCCGAGCTGACGCAGGGTCGCATTGTGGCTCCGCGTTGTAATGGGCTTCCCCATTGTGAAGCGCACGAGTGAAAAAGTTCACTCAATCAATTCCAACTTCGCGAGATCTTTTTTTTTGGGTGAGAAGTTGGAATTGATTGAGTGAAACGCGATGGAGGAACGCGATTGGAGCTGGGCTGGGGCGACTACGCGTGTGCCCACAGAAACGGCTCTGTGTGCCACGTCTGGCATGTGTGCCATAGGTTCACCATCATGGTCTTAGACCTTTAGTCCCATGAAGAATGGAACAAAAGTCAGTATGTTGACCTGATCATTTCTAATATTGTCTAGTGTATGCAATGCTCCCTTTAAAAGATCAAGAATCAACTACAGAAAAACAGAAAGTAAATCATACATCCAAGAGCAAAAATCATAAATATATGGAGAAACAAAAATAAAAATATCAATAGGGTTTAAAATGCTGGTTTCCAAGAATCAGAAACAGATGACACATTTATTTCCAGGATCTTACTTTGTTCTAAAAAGACTGATATTAAATGCAATATTTAGAATGTAATCAAGAATAATGTTCTCCTATTATAACAGTTGATAGACTTATGCAAGACAAAGGTGTTTGAGTTCCATGTATGGGTGCCTATAGAGCAGTGATGGTGAACCTTTTTTTCCTCGGGTGCCAAAAGCGTGTATGCGCATGTGACAGTACGCGCGTGCATGCCAACACCCATAATGCAATGCCCCCCACAGGTCCTGCCCCCCATGCATGCATGTGTAACCCATGCTCCCCCGTTCCCCCCGCATATGCACATGACCCCCCCATTCCCCACACATACACACATGCCCCCCACCCCCCGCACATGCATGTGCATCTCCCAGCAGAGACCCGAAAATCAGGTGGCCAGTGGGATGTGCTCGGGCATGCGCGGTGGAGCTGACCTGGGCGTCAGCTCGTGTGCCCGCGGAGATGACTCTGAGTGCCACCTGTGGCACGCGTGCCATAGGTTTGCCATCACGACTATACAGCATTTGTCAATAATTCCTTAAAAGAACTGTGATCTCTCCAGGAATGATACAGCTGCCCTTTGTTGCTGCAATGGGTTCCTGAGAAAAGACATATTTGTTCTGGGCATGAATTACAAACTTTATCCAAAGAAAGTTCTTACCTTGCGGGAACCATGCAAATCATTTACAAAATCTGGGATTTCAACAACGCTGTAGTTTGATATAAGTTTAGCTGAAATCAAGTCAGGTAGCATCAAACCTTTGAAAACAAGAAGTTGCACTTTAGTCATATAATGCAGAGAATAAAGAGGATGATCTTGATGAAGGGAGATGAGTTTTACTGCCAAGGCAACAGGTAAACACTGTTTAAACCCAAATGATGAGGGAGGGTTATGAAAACATCTCAAACAGGCACTTCCCTAATTCATATGATATATACAGGCACTCCTTGACTTATGACCAGAGTTAAGCTCCAAATTTCTGCTGTTAAGCAATGCAGTTGTTAAGTGAGTAGCACCCCATTTTATGACCTTTCTTGCCATGGTTATTGAGTCAATCACTGCAGTTGTTAAGTGAATCATGTAATCATTAAGTGAATTTGCCTTTCCCCTGTTGACTTTGCTTCTCAGAAGTCGGCTAGGAAAGTCACAAATGGCGATCACATGATCCTGGGATTCTGCAACTATCATAAATACATGCCAAACACCAAATTCACATGACCATGGGAATGCTGCATTGGTTGTAAGTGTGAAAATAGATCATAAATCATTTTTTCATTGCTGTTGTAACTTCAAACAAATTGTTGTAAGTCAAGGAGTACCTGAAAAAAAGAGGGAGGAAGGGAAATACATTTAGATTTGCAAGATTCTGTTGCCAAGGCAATCTTAATAAGAATAATTTTTGGGTCTATGTGGCATCTAGGGTTGACACACAACTTCTTATCCTCCCCAGACATGCAAAGGAATAAATGGGGACAACTATACAAACAGGCTATGCTAGGGGTCAGTAATCCTTAAAGGTTTAAGTATATCAAATGCTAGGATAGATTAATTAGCATCTTCGTGTACATGTTCATGTAATTTGCTCTCCCCCACATACAGATGCACATAGAAAACTTTTCATATAGTGTCTCATACGCAGCTACTCACTACATGATCTGCACTCATGCACGAACCTTTCCTCCGCTCAAGATAGAGATTTAGCTTCACCTGAATGAGAACCACAGAATGGGCGTTGGTTGTTACCTGATACGCCCTTTCTCAGCTTAGAGGAAACAGCAGTCAGGAATGGGTTAATTCCACCTGTTAACTACTTGGACTGAGTCTGCGAATTTTTAAGCCACGCCTCTTCCTGTTGCTTGCCAGTTTTTTGACGAAGGCGTCAACACAGACTGACGTGTTGAGCTGTAAAGACAAAAGAACAAAACCCTACCCTCCCAATGCCAGGGCCGGACGAATAAACCGGGCGGTGCTGACTGCTGTTTCCTCTAAGCTGAGAAAGGGCGTATCAGGTAATAACCAACACCCATTCTCCATCAAGGAGGAAACAGCAGTCAGGAATGAGCCGTGTCCTATTGGGAGGGAGAAGTCCGGGCCTGCAGTCCTAGGTCTGAATGAACCTGCTGGAGAACCTGTCTGCCAAAAGCAGCTTCAGCCGAGGCGTAAGTGTCAAGCTTGTAATGATGTACAAAAGGTGAAGGGGAAGACCAAGTAGCTGCTCTGCAGACCTCCTCCAGAGGTCTGGGTAGCCCAAGCTGCAAAGATTGCAGCACTTCGGGTCGAATGAGCACCCTCTGAGGTGTCTAAAATGGCCACCAAACCTCCTTACTGCAGTTTCAAAATGGCCACCGCACCTTCATACAGTTTCAAAATGGCTGCCACAACATCAATCAGCTACAAAAAATGGCCACAGCTACTTCTGTTGGCTCCTCGCTGCCGCTCCTTGCAATACAGGTCAGCGCTACGGAGCTAGGCTCATGGGCGCTGCCTGTAGCGGCTTCCAATGGTGCCGATCCTGTGCACCCTTCAGGCAAATGCTACAGAGCTCTTCTTGTGGGCAGTGCCTTTTAATTTGCAGAGGGACCGAATCCTCGAGTCCTCTGCGGGTCAGCTACTACGAGGCAAGCCTGTGAGTGCTACCCAGAGGTCCTCAGCCGAGCGACCTCTTGCCGCCCCCATGGCTCTCCGCAGGCTCAGGCTGAATCACCCTTCACGCTGGAAAGAAACTAAAGGTTTACCTGATAGGAAGTCAAACCTCAGCAAGTAGAAAATACAAATAAAAACATTTTTTCCAAGGAGAAAACAGTCAGTGAATGGACAGCTCAGAGAAAACACATCTGTTCAGTTAGACTGAGTCTAAAAAGCTGGCAAGCAACAGGAAGAGGTGTGGCTTCACAATTCGCAGACTCAGTCCAAGCAGTTAACAGACGGAGTTAACCTGACTGCTGTTTCCTCCTTGATGGAGAATTTCCTTTTCCCTTTCCTAGTCCCTTGCGAACTTCAGCACTTAACACAAGAGCCCTAGTAGGTAAACATCCATCTAAAAAACTTATCCTAGAAGCTCTAGCTGAAAGCCCTGGAGGCCATCTTTTTCTTTGGCTCTTCAGGGCTGCCACACTTAATGCTGTGGGAAACCGGGAGAGGGGATTGCATTGAGTGGTAGAGATATTTTGCCATAATAACATTTCTTTCTCCGAGAGTCAAGGACATTCAGGCCTGCACCTGGAGTGGTGTGACTGGGAGACATCTCCAGTTGGGACGGTGCATTGATTGGACCATGTGATGGACATGTGAGTGCAGGGGAAGGGACTTGGACTTTCTTTTGGGTGGGGAAAACCTGGAAGCTTTCAGATTTGGGTTTTCCCAGATGTGCCAATATGACATCTCTAATAAAATGGAACTTTGAGGAACTTCTAGCCTCTGAGTCTTCTTTTGTTGGAGGTGTACTTGGAACCCTGACACTAGCTTTCCTTGACAAAAATCTAGATATTCTATTTAGAGTTCTAAACTCTACATTTATAAGCTAATTAAATTTGTTTCTATCTTGGATATTACAATAAATGACTTATATTATTTCAAAGTTCTTTACATACCTTCCTCTACTTCCTTTTTCACAGACTCATTTCCAAGACTGGGGACAAGAACCACAAGAGGTAGTTTTGGTTGGAAAGGTATTACTTGAAAGAGCCGTTTCAATTGAAGTAAGGCTGAAAGCCAATATACATCTTCCTCTGCAGGATCATCACTTCTTACTTGAGGTGATAGAAGAAGAAGAAGCCCACTAGTTCCAAGTAGTTCTTTCAAAGTTTCTGGGTCTTCAAGTTCAGAAGTGCCAAGTGTTCCACAAGCCACCTACACAGGACATGGAAAACAATTTATTTCCATTTATAGAAAGAGCAACGAAGTGCCCACTTTAAAATTCAGAAGCATTCTTCAAAGTCTGCAGTGAAGTTTTGTAAATAAAAGAGTTCTCAAAAACATTACAAGTCCAAGGATTCAGATTTTTAAAACTTTCGAATAGAATTTTTTAAAACATTCAGATTGCAGTTTATTTTTATTTTATATTTCTAAACCACCTGTCTCCCTCAAAGAGGGGCACTAGTTGCTGAAATAAAGCCAGGTGCAAGCTCACTGTCTTCTAGTCTCATATTTTAAGATTTAAACCAATATTTCCCAGCCTTAGCCATTTCTGGGCATATGGACTTCAACTTCCAGAATTCCACTGCCAGCATGGCCATTAATAAGAATTCTGGCAGGTGAAGTCCATAGCCTTGGAAATGGCCATGGTTGGCTAGCAGGGTGAAATCTACTTACCTTCCCTACCGGTTCGGAAGTGCACGCGCCCCACGCGCTTGGACCTTCTGCACATGCACAAATTCTTTTGCGCATGCACAGAGGGTAAAAAACAGGTTACTTCCTGGTTAAAACCAGGAAGTAACGATGACTGGGTGGGCAGAGCCTCACGCCACCATCGCTACTGGTTCTCCAAACCACCTGCCGCCATCATTACCGGTTTGGCCGAACCTGTCCAAACCGGTAGCATTTCACCCCTGGTTGGGAGACATTGATTTAAACCCATCAGTCTTGATGTGAATCAAAATTCTCAGTGAGTTTCCAGGGCTGTAGGTGGACTTAAACCTGAGTCTTCCTAGCCCTTAACTACTAACCCAGACTTAAGTTCTCATGCTTCTGTTTCTCAACCTCTCTTTCACTCTGGCTTAGTTGAACTAAAAGTAGCAATCAATCCACAGGCTCTGTTCAAGACCCTCTTCTCCGATTATGAATTTCATTTCTTTACCTAGTCCCTCCCTTCCCACAATCTTTGAATTAATGTACTTTGAGTACAGAAGGTTACTGTCCTTGCCCAAAACAGAACATGTTTTGTCAAGATAGTGGCATCAGAAAATTATTACTTGAGCAGACCTTTATGCACACACTAAGACAGGTTTCTTGATCTTCTTGGAGAGATGTATGCAGTGCAAGTGTCTGAATTCTGCTATTTGCCTGAGATGCAGATTCCTTTTCATTTCTTTTGATTTGAAATTTAGCTTTCAACCATTCCATTAGAATTCTATAACCAGAAAAGAAATAAGTACTTTTAAACTGTATCACAGATTTGATTCCTAGCACTATGTCCAATTAAAATGTTAAATATTTGTTATCATACAAAAAACATTAATTTATCAAATGGTATAAGATTATGATGAAGATGTCTTTACTTAATATTAGACTTTGAAGCACTGATTAAGATCAGCTTATGAAAATAAATCTAAAGAACCTGCAACAGTAGTGTGCAGTGCAAACAACTGTAATCATTACTTTCAAACACCCCAACAATCACTGAAGAGGCTCAGCCTTACCTGGACTATTTATAGTTCTATTCCACATTTAGGGAGATTTCCTCCTAAATATTATACTACTACTACTACTACTACTACTACTACTACTACTACTACTACTACTGCAAAATCGTAGGGTTCTTGTTTATAGTTGTCATTCTAGCTATATTAGCAACATCTATTGTTAAATAGTGGAAATAGAGAGCATGATTTGCAGTTGCAATGTGTATTTTCTCTCCTGTATTTTTGTATTCTTGTGTATTTTTGATATTTTCTCAATCATTTCTTCATTTTCTCAAGTTTTATTTGGTTAAAAAAACAGAGCTTAATACCATACATGCTTGCTCTGATAAAAAAAATATCCTTACTAGGTTTAATGGGATTTAAAGAATCCTAAATTAACCAACCATTTAGTATTACTTGACTTTATTGATTGTATATATGGTATAAAGATACCATAGCCTTTACTTTTCCAGTCTGAAATTTTGTGCTGAGAAAAGACAAGAAAGGAAGCATTCTGCTGTTTATTATAGAGAAGAAAAAAAGTACAGTATACAGTGAGAAGCCGAGAATCAAAGATAAGCTCAGTGAGATATCTTCACCTACAGAAATACTAAGCCACCTTTAATGCAGCTGTTGAAGTTTATTTATATAAAACAGATAGCACTCTTTGCCTACAGGCTATCCAAAGACATTGGCTAGTGACATTGACACTAGCCTTTAAGTTATAATCCTCTCTTCCCTGCTCTGTATTTATAAAACAGGAACTGTGTTCACATGCTAACCTACAAACTATAAACATGCAAAAGGCTATTCACATTTCCAGGGCGTAATGATTTTGTCCTAGAAAAATTATCTAGATTTAATCTAAGAATATGCAGAAAATACTTTCCAGACTCTTGCTCCAAAAGTTATCTGCTCCTGCCACTCTAATCTAGGAGCATATAACCTGAAGAGTTTAATCCAGTGATGCACAACAATCTGGAATACAGCGGCCAGAAGCCCTCCCAAAGGTAATGTTCAATGTGACAGCTTTAGGATAATAGCAAATATATGGGAGGAAAATAATATCCTTTATTGAACTTAATTTTACATGGGGCTCCCCTTGAGGAGCACCCGGAGGCTCCAACTGGCACAGAGTGCGGCCGCGCGGGTGGTAATGGGAGCGACATGGCGCTCCCATGTAACACCTCTTCTGCATGAGCTGCACTGGCTCCCGGTGGTCTTCCGGGTGCACTTCAAGGTTTTGGTTACCACCTTTAGAGCGCTCCATGGCTTAGGACCTGGTTATCTACGGGACCGCCTACTACCACCAATAGCCTCCCACCGGCCAGTACGCTCTCATAGAGAGGGACTCCTCCGGGTGCCGTCAGCCAAACAATGCCGACTGGCGGCCCCTGGGGGAGAGCCTTCTCTGTGGGGGCACCTACTGTCTGGAATGAGCTCCCCCTGGAGATACGGAGGATCCCGGATCTGCGCACCTTCCGCCGCATTGTGAAGACCTTTTTATTCCACCAGGCGGGCTTGGCCTAATCTTTTCCCTCTTTTTAGTATGTAAATTTTAATCTGTTTTTAAATTATTGGGGTGTTTTAATTTGTCTGGGCCAAAATGGTTTGATTCGATTTTATCTGGTTTTTAAATTTTTTGTATCTATGTATTTTATTGTTTGGCTGTTCACCGCCCTGAGTCCTTCGGGAGTAGGGCGGTATACAAATCAAATCAAATAAACTAAACTAAACTAAACTTAATTTTCATTGAATGCAAATATAAATTAAATATGATTTACTTTTTAAATCCGCCCCTTAGATTCAAAGGTAAAATGAGGGCATGAAAAATTTGCGCCCTACTCCTGGGCAAGCCAGTATAATACCTCTCCCTGTTCTTCATCCATGGGTTTGGAAGACAGGAGGCAATAACAGGAATTAGCCTCCAAATATTAAAGATTTTTCTCCCAACAGGAAAACAATGGGTAAGGGAAAAAAGCACATGTGTTTGCTTCCTGCAGCAAAAAAAAAACATCTCCTCTGGTGATAGCAGAGAACTCTGAGGAATTGAGAATGTGGCAAATGGGCCAAAGAAGTGAAAAATTAGTAAGCAGTTGAAAGAAATCGCAAAAGAGGTTTTAAAAGCAGAACAAAAGTTGTCCTATAAGATTGAAGTTATGAACAATGTAGTTAGGAGATGAAATACTTCTTGTGAGTTTAGATAACAGGATATTATTAGTAACAAGATATGAGTGGGAACAATATCCTATTCAACCTGAGAACTGCACAATCAACACACTTTGAATCTCTTGCACTGTCTCAATTCAAGCAGTACCTGTTGGGATCTTCAGCAGGATAGTCATCATAACTTGGCAACACAAGCAGTGCTTTCCAAAAGATCTTTTCTTGTTGCATAGGAATATTTTCAACAATTAATGTTGGTAGATCAAGTGGACTCCATGCTGAATCTCTGAGACACACAATATAATATTAAAATATGTAACCATATTCATTGTAGATTATATTTCCTAAAGAGTGTTTCAGGAAAAATAGATTACTTTAAGACATTTAAAATTATTTACTTTAATAACAAAAAACAATAAATCTAAAATAAATCTCTTGAAAATTTGTTTCCAGAACAAGCCTACGTATTAATTTAATAGTTGCTACAACAATCAACTTAATGGTTGATTAAACATAATGGTTAAAATATGCTAGTTTCCAAAGCTTTAGGGCATGTAAAAATCCATTCTTATAAAATCTTGTTAAAAAGTACTTTTGCAGGTCATGCACTAGATGAAACATCATTTATTTAATTAGCAGTTGTCTAAATGCATTTTAAAACTCATTGTACAGACACAAATCTAAGTTCTCTGGGCAGGGCAGTCAGTTTTTGACTTTTCTCCTGCATCTTGTCCAGTAATCCACTTCCAGTGACATATGTAAGACAAGGATCTCTTCTCTGTTCAGGTGTCACAAAACTTATTTCTCATAAAACCAGTATGGATTCCTTTTTGGTTCAAAATATATTTAATACTTAAATCTCTCATGATTTTACTTAGATTAGAATGATTGACGGTAACCTCAAAGCTTTCAGTCTTTTTTCTAACATAATTTAATTACAATCAACATACTGTAATAATTGCTGATAAAAATGTTGTACTTTCATTTGGTGGATGGTCTTGTTCCGTATCCATTGAAACCTGAAAATAAATACCACTGTATGAATCACTTGACTATATCAAACAGCAAACATTTCTCATTTGTACTTAGCCACCACCTGGTGCCCTTTGATTTGTCAAATGTATAAGGACCTGCATCTAACATTCAACCAAAGTCAAGAATAGCTATCAGTTTAAAAAGTCCTCCTATAATATTTTCTTTGATAGAATACACAGCTGTACTGTATTTTATTTTTATTTTATGCTGACACATTCAACCAAAGTCAAGAATAGCTATCAGTTTAAAAAGTCCTCCTATAATATTTTCTTTGATAGAATACACAGCTGTACTGTATTTTATTTTTATTTTATGCTGACACAGAGTACCAACTCTGACCATACCCAGAAATAGAGCTGAAATCTTTAGGAGTTCAGCTTCCCTCAGGAGGCAGCTCTATGCAGAAACAAAAGGAGTCATCTTGCTAATTGGCAGCAGCTTGCAACCTTCCCTGCCAGTTTTCACATAGACTTTCTAGGAAAGCCGACAGAGAAAATTGAAAATGGCGATCACATAATTGGCAACTGGTTGTAAATCATAAGTTAAGGAGTAGCTGTATCAATTAATTTATTCTAGATTTAAACTTAAATAAATAGAAAAGAAAGCTAGACATTATTTAAGAAAACATACTTTGAAGTATGTTAAGATTTAAACTAATCAACCAAACACAGGGATGAAGGATCTGTAGCTCTCTGGAAGTGATGAATTTTAGCTTCCAGAAACTCCCATTGTTAGCCAGCATCACTGCTATGATGGGATCCTCAAAGAAATGTCCTGGGAAATAGTTACAGTACTTCCCTATTCAAGCAGCCACCTTACAACTTATCACTCTGAGAACTCCTTAAAAGTTACAGAAAGTGCAACTGAAGAATGAGAAGAAATGGGAAAGGATCTCAGGGAAAGGATATTGGAATAATGGCAGGAGTTCAGAGGAAATATCCTGCTCCTCCCATCTCAAACAGCAAGTCTCCCCAGGCAGGCTGCCCTATATATGACACATCGTTGGTTTGGATCTCAAAGCATTTACACAAGTAGCAAGCAAAATGCTTGAGATAGATGCATCAGAAATGACTGGCCCTAATTCTCTGCAGCATATATCCTCCAATATAACAGGAAGACAAGGGAAGTGATCAGAGAAAAAAAATGTGCCGATTCCTCAAGATAACATACAAAGCATTGTGAGAAGTGGGAGTGGAAATTATATTGTATCGTTTGCATGATAGCAATAGCACTTAGACTTACATACCGCTTTACAGTGCTTTACAGCCCTCTAAGAGGTTTACAAAGTCAACATATTGCCCCCAACAATCTGGGTCCTCATTTTACCAACCTCGGAAGGCTGGAAGGCTGAGTCAACCTTGAGTCTGGTGAGATTTGAACTGCCGGCAGTCAGCAGAAGTAGAATTGCACTCTAACCACTGAGCCACCATGGCTTATAACACCATGTTGCACATATCATTATCCTGATACCATCATAGCATGGGGAAGAAAGAGGTAACTGCTACATGCTCTTCTTTCATGTATATGGAGACAGACAGTACTTACTGCAGGCAGGCGGTACCAAGAGTCCCGGCATGTCCCAAATTCACAATTCTTTTAATTAGATGCTCTCTGGCAATTGGACACTCTGCAGAGGGTGAAAGGGCTTTCAATTTATCTTTTGGGTCTACATAACATGGTGCTGCTGGGAACGCTCTCATCTGTCGTTTCAATTTCTTTCGGGCCAAAACAGCTTCTTTCCATCTTCAAGAGAATGTACAAGCAAGGTTCATTGACTGCCAAAATACACAACTTGCTAGAACCATCCTTTCAATTAGACTGTATTTTATCTGCTTGATACCAGATTATAACCAGTTCTAGTGGGGAAGCAAATGTTTTCTGCACTGTTAGAAGAGAAGGAAGAAAAGGCAGCCCTCTCTATAGAACTTAGCAATTATATGTACTCTTCATTCAATTGCTCACTTGCCCTATAGTTAAAAAAAAGAGAAGTGATATGTGTCTTTCTTGTTGCCTTCCTATTTTAGTCACCTTAAAGAGCCACCTGCATGAGATGGACAGCTATAGAGAATGAATGAATGAATAAATTCCCCAGCTTTTTTCTCTCTAAGCAGACAGCATATATATCTGTCTTATATAAAATTTCATCTTTGGATTTAGTCCCAAATCCCATTTAAAAGTTTATCTTGGATGGAGTAGTTAACTTTACCAGCATTATCACTATAAATTCAGAGCAAACCAGGCAAACACATTATGATATGTAAACTATAAATGACAATTAGAGATCCCAGGAGAATTTGCAAGAGAAATACTTCCACGATTTAAAACTTAAGAGACAAGTTTTGTTGTGTAGTTATGTCCTGTAGAATAAAATTGCAAGAATAATGAAAAGATTTTACACATCTTATCCTGAGCTTATTAGTGGAAGAAATATGATACAAGTAAGAGAATAATTACCAGTAAACTTCTTAAGAGCCAACTTTAATACATTTGACATACCTTTGTAAGTATTTGCAGAAGCACTGAAGTTCTTGCAGGGTTTCCTTAGCATTTTGGAAAATTTCATCCTCCAAAAATGCATCCATCATTTTAGCACAGATTTCATGTGAACACCGGACAATGCGTGCCTTTTGATCTATCTCCACAGCACACCTAAGATATAATGAATTAATTTAACAGATATCTCAAGATAGATTATAGCACTTCTGGCTTTCTGTCATACAACAGATTTCATTTCAAAGAACAATTCAAGAATTGAGAGTGTGGTGGCACGACAGCTTCCTCAGCACCTGGATGAAGCGGATTATCTGGATCCGTTCCAGTCGGGTTTCAGGCCTGGGTATAGCATGGAAACGGCATTGGTCGCATTGATCGATGATCTCTGGAGAGCTCGGGACAGGGGCTGTTCCTCTGTCCTGGTCCTGTTAGATCTCTCAGCGGCTTTTGATACCATCAACCATGGTATCATGCTGCGCCAGCTGGAGGGGTTAGGAGTGGAGGGCACCGTTATGCGGTGGTTTGCCTCCTTCCTCTCCGGCCGTACACAGTCTGTGTTGGCAGGGGGGCAGAAGTCAACCCCAAGCGCCTAGTCTGTGGGGTGCCACAGGGGTCGGTCGTCTCGCCCCTCCTGTTCAACATTTATGTGAAGCCGATGAGTGAGATCATCCGTGGCTTCGGGTGGTTGCCATCAGTACACCGATGACACTCAGCTGTACATTTCCACCCTGGGCCACCCCAATGATGCCCTTGAAGTGATGTCCCAGTGCCTGGAAGCCGTACAAATCTGGATGGGGAGGAACAAGCTCAGACTTAACCCTTCCAAGACCGAGTGGCTGTGGTTTCCGGCGTCCCGTCATAGTCAGTTTACCCCATCACTGACTATTGGGGGTGAGATCTTGACCCCCTCAGAGAGGGCTCGCAACCTGGGTGTCTTCCTGGACTTGCAGCTGTCCTTAGAAGACCATCTGACAGCTGTGGCCAAGAGGGCTTTTTATCAGGTTCGCCTGATTTACCAGTTGCGTCCCTTTCTGGATCGGGACTCCTTACGCACACTCACGCCCTCGTCACTTCCTGTCTGGACTATTGCAACGCTCTCTAAATGGGGCTCCCCTTGAAGAGCACCCGGAGGCTCCAACTGGTCCAGAATGCGGCCGCGCGGGTAATTATGGGAGTGACCCAACACTCCCATGTAACACCCCTCCTGCGCGAGCTGCACTGGCTCCCGGTGGTCTTCCGGGTGCGATTCAAGGTATTGGTTGCCACCTTTAAAGCGCTCCATGGCATGGGCCCTGGGTATCTACGAGACTGCCTTCTGCCACTGATAGCCTCCCATCGACCGGTATGCTCTCACAGAGAGGGGCTTCTCTCTGTGCCGTCAGCTAGACAATGCCGGCTGACGACCCCCAGGAGGAGAGCATTCTCTGTGGGGGCCCCTACCCTCTGGAATGAGCTGCCCCCGGAAATTCGTAGGATTACCGACCTGCGTACCTTTCGCCGTGCCCTAAAAACATTAAAATTCCAACAAGCAGGGCTGGCCTAAATAATAATAATATTTTTACTATTTTAATGGATTGTTTTATTAGAATTTTCGGCCAATTGATTTAATTGTTTTAACTTGTTTTTAATTTTTCTATTGTCATGGTTTTATTTCTGGCTGTACACCGACCTGAGTCCTTCGGGAGAAGGGCGGTATAGAAATTTAATAAAATAAAAAATAAAAATAAAAATAAAAATAAATTGTTTAAAAGCAAATGTTATGTCATATAAATTAAATAACACTCTTGATAAGAACTGCAATATAATTTAAATGGAATTTATTGATCACTGCCTACAAAATATCATGTCTCTAGTTTGCAAAATTGAAGAAACAAGCCTGAAATGGACATCTAAGTTGAACTAAATTATCATTTGTAAAATAAAAAAAAAATATTTATTATTCCTGCATCATCAAAAATATTCCGGTTTATAAACAGTGGCTATGTAAGAAGAAAACAACTCAGAGAAGAGCTTTCTCCTCCACAGTTTCCAATGCTTCCCTACTTCTGAACAACTTGCAAGGGGAAACTGTTGAAATCAACGTTGGGGAAATTCTCAGTTTCTTATAAGTGGTTATAGTAATAACTATCTTTTATTTAAAAGCCTAAATCATTATGTTATTAAAAACAGGGAAAGCCCTAAACTGAAAAAAGAAATTTATTTACTTAGATGCTCACTTACAGAAAAATAGCCTAAGATGTATAGAAAGACAGTTCTGAGAAAAGAAATAAAAATGCAACTAGCTGCTTGGAAACAGATATACATTTCATTACTGGAGCCAGAGTATTAGAAACATCCACAGTAAGAAGAATGACAAATTATAAAGTGGTAGAAAGATAGCAAAAAATAAGTGTTATTTATCCTAAGAAGAGTGTTTTTATTTTATCTTTCATAACAAAGAATCCATTGCAAGAAAACATCGATGATAATTATTTATGGAACAAGCATAAAAAAACTAATAATGATAAAGACATAACAATCAGTAAAGAAAATGGTTCTGCAACTCACGTACTTTAGCTCCTTAGCTGAAATTTCTTTTATTTCTTGCTTTATTACTTCTTGCATCAGTTCTGCACCCAGTGACTTGCTTAACATTTGTATTCTCTCTTCTTTTTCCCTTTTTTGCCTAAGATGATGATGGAATGAAATCCAATCATTATGTGTTAAGAAAATTTCAGATGCTTACCTTAATAACAAAGTTTCTCAATAAAAAAATTAGCTATCTTAAAAATAAAGTATTAAGTATAACTTATGAAAACATTACTAAGTTACAAGTAATACTATGTTCTATTTAACTTACATCCTCTGGTTATATTATATTATTTGTTAAATCTGTCTGTTTGTCTGTCTGTCTTGAGTCGGATCAAGAACCATCTGTGTGCAATCTTTTGCTCTACAAATACACTAGTGGTGTTTAAATAATTATCACACAATTGGAGCAATGTATAAAACGGAACATGGGAGCATGCAATCTACTCTAATCCATTAGCAGCCAGATTCCCCAGAGTATGACAGAGTTCTACATGTTAACTGACCTACATATGTATACAATGGCCAAACGACTAACTAGCAAGGTGCACGGTGAATGGATACTGGACAGATTCAGGCAAACCTAACTACAGAGGTGCTCCCCCAACAGTCACTGTTATGTCTCTTTGCAAGTATAACTGAATGAATCTCTCTCTTATAATCACATCTGATTGGCTCAGAGAACACAATACTGTAATATATTGTAGTACTGCAATTTGTACACACTGAAACTTTAAACTGTGTCAGAACAAATGTTAAATAAAAGTTACTTCTCTTTTTCGGCCTGACGCTTTTCTTCTTCAAATCTTTCCCTTTCTTCATTTATTACAACAGATGCAATTTGCCTCAAAATTCCAGACATCACTTCTGTAACTAGTTCATCTATAGTAGTGTCAGAGACCCTATAGAAGAAATAAAATTCATTGTAAAGCCTTAATTGAAAGAACCAGCTGCACATTTCTAAATTTTTTACAACTTCACCAGCTCCTTGAGAAAGGTGTTTCTTATTCACTTGCACAACCAGGTTACATGTATTAACACATCAATATTAAAATAAAAGTTTCATCTCCAAAATAAAAGTTAATTAAAAGATGAGCATAAACAACCCAAGTATTTTAGGTAGTGTTGATTTACCAGAAGAATCCCCTAGTCCCGTGATGGTGAACCTATGGCATGTGTGCCACAGGTGGCACATGGAGCCGTATCTGTGGGCACGCAAGCTGTTGCCCTAGGTCAGCTCCAGTGCATATGAGTGCGCTGGCCAGCTGATTTTCGGCTGGGCCCGCCTGCCCACGCCGCCCCTCCCCTACCAGGAGTCTCCATGCGACTCATTTTGGATGCCAGGTAAGTACAGGGCTTGTACGGAGGCTCTGGGAGGGCAAAAAATCCCCCCCCCCAAAGTCTGGAAATGGGTTGTTTCCGGCCTCGGGGGGGGGGGGCGTTTTCACCCTCCCCAGGCTCTAGGAAAGTCTCTGGAGCCTGGGGAGGGCGAAAAACAGGCCTACCAGGCCTGCCAGAAGTCCGGAAACGGGCCGTTTCTAGCCTCTGGAGGCTTCAGGGAGGCCTGCTAGGCCCAAAACGGGGGGCGGGGGTGGGTGGGTTTCGTGCGCGCATGTGTGGGGGGCAGGGCAGCGGGGGGGTCACATGCGCATGTGCGGGGAGAGTGGCGCGCGGGGGAGCATTTCATTGTAGATGTGGGCACCCAAGGAAAAAAAGATTCACCATCACTGCCCTAGTCCTATTGCTCACATAAGTAGAAATACCCAGCACTGAAACATCAGTGCAAATCTATGGCAATGCCCTCTCATCCTTACCTGCCACTTCATCCCAAAATCTCAGCTTTACCCAATGCTGATTTCTCCTCCTCCTCCATCCCAATGTTTCACTGCTCCATTTGCTATACCTTCAACCTTCCCAACCTTCCCTTTTTTCTCTGCCTTCCTATGCTTCTCTGGTCTCTCCTCATCCCATTAAATATCCATAAATTCATTTTGCTTCCATCTATTTTTTATTTTATTTTTTTTAAAATTTGATTTATATGCCACCCTTCTCCGGAGACTCAGGGCGGCTTACAATGCGTTAAGCAATAGCCTTCATTCTTTTGTATATTTTATACAAAGTCAGCTTATTGCCCCCACAAACTGGTCCTCATTTCACCTACCTTAGAAAGGATGGAAGGCTGAGTCAACCTTGAGCCTTGGAGAGATTCGAACCAGCAGAAATTGCAGGCAGCTATGTTAATAACAGGGTACACTAAACCCCTGTACTATCAAGGCTCTTTTCTTGTTCACTTACTTCTTTTCATCTTGCAAAAAACAAGTACAACTTTTTAAAAGCTGTAAATTTTATGAGATATTTCCTTCTAAAATAATACATATTATACATACTATAGTACGTATACTATAAATCTTATTTCCCTAGCAGAGTGAATGAGAAACTTTTGCTTTGGTGGGCCTAAGCCTGTGTTCCCTGGCCTGAGAAATCTTGAGTATGCCAATTCCCTTATGACAGGGGTGTTGTCACATTATGACTTTTTCCCCTTTTGCTAAACTGGGGGTGGGTGTGCCCAGCGCATGACACATCCAGCCTGCAAGTCGTAAGTTTGACACCCCTGCCTTATGATGTCTTTTCCAGTAAAGTTGGAACTACTGGGATTGCAGAGACTGTGGTATAATGAGTACCCCCCACCCTTAATGGCTTCAACAGAGCTTGATATACCTATTGTAGGTCCATTATCTGTTTGACTAATTTGCTTGCTGGGCTGCTTATGGGGCTTCAGATTTCTTTATGATAAAAAAATAGACTCAAGAGTTTTTGTTATACATGCTCCCAGTAATATATTTACTTAGTAAGAAATTTGAGATAAGTGATTCCTAAGAGAGGCATGTAAAATACATTCCCCTAAACTATATAAGATTGTCTTCTGGTTTAGATGGAATTCGATTATTTATTTTTCATCCCACCTTTATTATTTTTTAAAATAAATAATTCAAGGTAATGAACATATCTTATTTGGACTCCGACTGGGTAGTCTCAGGGGGAGAGACAGGGGCAGGTCTTGAGAATGTTATCTGGGATGAGTTTGATCCTGTGACCCCTGAGGACGTGGACAGGATTCTGGGTAGACTGAACGCGACCACTTGTTTATTGGACCCGTGTCCTTCCTGGTTAGTACTGGCTTCCCAGGAAGTGACACGAGGCTGGCTCCAGGGGATTATAAACGCTTCGCTGAGTGAGGGTGACTTTCCCGCCGCCTTGAAAGAGGCGGTGGTGAGACCTCTCCTCAAGAAACCTTCCCTGGACCCGGCAATGTTGGTAAATTATCGTCCGGTCTCCAACCTTCGCTTTGTTGCGAAGGTTGTTGAGAGCGTGGTCGCGCAACAGCTCCCCCAGCACCTGGATGAAACGACATATCTGGATCCGTTCCAGTCGGGCTTCAGGCCCGGGTACAGCACGGAAACGGCATTGGTCGCGTTGGTTGATGATCTCTGGAGGGCTCGGGACAGGGGGTGCTCCTCTGTCCTGGTCCTGTCAGATCTCTCAGCGGCTTTTGATACCATCGACCATGGTATCATGCTGCACCGGTTGGAAGAGTTGGGGGTGGGAGGCACTGTGTTGCAGTGGTTCTCCTCCTTTCTCTCTGACCGGTCGCAGTCTGTGTTGACAGGGGGACAGAGGTCGACCCCGAGGCCCCTCATATGTGGGGTGCCGCAAGGGTCGGTCCTCTCGCCTCTCCTGTTCAACATTTATGTGAAGCCGCTGGGCGAGATCATCCGTGGTTTCGGGGTGGAGTACCATCAGTACGCTGACGACACCCAGCTGTACATCTCCACCCCGGATCACCCCAACGATGCCCTTGAAGTGATGTCCCGGTGCCTGGAGGCCGTACGGATCTGGATGGGGAGGAACAGGCTCAGGCTCAACCCATCCAAGACTGAGTGGTTTCCGACATCCTGATATAGTCAGTTGACGCCATCACTGACTATTGGGGGCGAATCATTGGCCCCCACGGAGAGGGCTCGCAACTTGGGCGTCCTCCTGGATTCACGGCTGTCTTTAGAAGAGCACTTGACGGCCGTGACCGGGAGGATTTTTCATCAGGTTCGCCTGATTTGCCAGTTGCGTCCCTTTCTGGATCGGGACTCGTTACGCACGGTCACTCATGCCCTTGTCACCTCCTGCCTGGACTATTGCAATGCTCTCTACATGGGGCTCCCCTTGAGGAGCACCCGGAGGCTCCAACTGGCGCAGAGTGCGGCCGCGCGGGTGGTAATGGGAGCGACATGGCGTTCCCATGTAACACCCCTCCTGCGCGAGCTGCACTGGCTCCCGGTGGTCTTCCGGGTGCGCTTCAAGGTTCTGGTTACCACCTTTAAAGCGTTCCATGGCTTAGGACCCGGGTACTTGCGGGACTGCCTACTACCACCAATAGCCTCCCACTGGCCGGTACGCTCCCATAGAGAGGGGCTCCTCCGGGTGCCGTCAGCCAAACAATGCCGACTGGCGGCCCCCAGGGGGAGAGCCTTCTCTGTGGGGGCACCTACTATCTGGAACGAACTCCCCCCAGAGATACGGAGGATCCCAGATCTGCGCACCTTCCGCCGCGCCTTAAAGACCTTACTATTTCACCAGGCCGGCCTGGCCTAATTTTCCCCCCCTTTTATAAAAGATTTTTAAAATTTTAAATATCTTTTAGTATTTCATATATTCAATTTTAAATTGGTTTTAAAAGTTTGGGGTTTTAAATTTGTCGGGGCCAAAATAATTTAATTTGATTTTATTCTATTTTTTAAATTTTGTATTGTATGTCTTTTTATTGTTTGGCTGTGCACCGCCCTGAGTCCTTCGGGAGTAGGGCGGTATAGAAATCTAATAAAATGAAATGAAAAATAAAATGAAATGAAATATCTAATACTTCTCCTATTTACCCCACAACATTGACCCTGTGAGGTGAATTGGGCTGAGAGTGTGATTGGCCCAAAGACACCCAGCTGACTTTCATACCCAAGGAAGGGCTAGAATTTACAGTCTCCTGGTTCTTTACCTAAAAAAACCAGCCTAAAACCCTAAATCAATGGTCTTGATTCAGAGGAGAGGGGATTGTGAATTATGTATGGTGACCGACCCTTGCAAGGAGAGGCCTTTAGCCTGTGCACATGTGCTTCTAAGTCTTTGCCTGGTTTTTGCTGCAAGTGCAATTCTGAAATTGTAAGTAGAGCAACCTATTTGTTTTTGTTTTATACAAACATAGGTACATGAAACTCTAAGCTATAATAAAGATACAGGGAGTTCTTGGGTTACAATGGCAACTGGGACTGAGTTGTTCAGAAAGGACCTTGTGTGACCGCAACTTTCAACTTTCTGCTGGTTTCCCCACTTGTCCACTTGCCTCACTTCCCCTCTCATGGAAAAACAGCATGGAATATTAGAAATTATGATCATTTGACTATGGAATGCTGCCACATTGTAATTATGAGTGGGCACCAAGCACCCACATTGCAATCATGTGATCGCCAGGATGCTGTGATAGCTCAAATGTTGGAAGCCCCTTTCATTCAGCACAGTTGCAATTTTGAACAACTGCTGAACAAATGATCATAAATTAAAAATTATCTGTAGTTTTAAACATATGCTACTTTTATTATAGCTATGCATATATATTGGTGTTTATGCCTTATTGAGAAAATGTAAGGTTAGTGTCCCTGGAGTGAGGTCTCTGGTTAAAGACACAAAGCTGCATATACTTTTCTTCTTCTATACCTATAAGACCAGGGGTATCAAACCCGCAGTGTCACGTTGCCATCAGGTGACGTATTGTGATGTTTTTCCCCTTTGAGGCGCTGGAGTAGGCATGGCCAGTGAGTGATGCATCCAGCCCGTGGGCCACCAGTTTTGACACCCCTGTACAAGACTCTTCTACATTTAAATTTTCTTGTTAAACCCAAACATAAACCGATGAGTCTACTACATAAAACCAGTATCTCATTTGAATTAAAAACAAAAAACAAAGACAAGATCTGAACATCACAGTCAACATGACATGCAACATTTTTCAAATTCAAAAGAAAATTTGATATGACCTCAGGAACTTTTTAAAGGAGGAATTTAACTTCAAAGTGCTAGGGAAGGAAAGCAGGAGTAAAAACATTAATTTAATCAGACTTTATGTCTGCTATATAAGAAAAAACAGGATAGGATCTGACACAGACCAACTAATCACAGCACAAGTAAATATCACTGCAGCATACAGAAACATTCAGCCTGGGAAGATGGAAAGATGAATGTCTCATGAAGCCTCACTCTGCCACATAGGAAAACCCTAAAAGTTTGAGGTCTAATCTGAGAAATGATGTTCCTATATATAAAATATGATCTTCAATATATACACCCCTAGAACTAAGAATATAGTATGTATCTGTAAAGAAGGTTAATGAAAAATGAATGAAAATAAAATATGGACAGTTATCCTTACGAGGCCAGAATGAGGATACAGACTTCTTTTGCTATGAAAATAGAAACAGGGCATACCATTCATGTTTTATTCTTATATCATTTAAGTTGTTTTTTTATCTATTTTATTGTAAGCCACCCAGAGTCACATATGTGGCTTTATAAGAAAAATAAATAAATATACTATTGCATTTAGTATAAAATGCATAAATGCATAAATAAATATACTATTGCATTTAAGCCACAATCTATGTTTTATCAGCAAAAAAAACCTGCTGTATCATCTTGTCATCTGGCTGGTTATAATAAAGGAATATCAGTATTAATTTAATTTACCTTTCTTGGCAAAAAGTGGTGGCAGAAGGGGTCGAAAATGCTTTTCTATGCAGAGAAAGATTTTACACAGTCCTATACGTGGTTTTTATTAATCTAAGGAAATCTATTATAGAAAATATTTATTTAACAGATATTTATGGCTTCCAAACTTAAACCACAACTTTGGATGGCTCACAAGGACAATAAAACCATACCATAAAACCCATAAAATTATAGCTTCCTTTAGCTTCCTTTCCTTGAACCTTCAGTCAAACAAGTATGGGAAGAGTTGTGCTGAAACTACAAAAGCCTTATGGATAATATAGAAACTCTGTTTAAAGAAGACTGATTATCTGAGAGATGAGTGACACAAAAAGGCCTTCTTGAAATTCTAAAGCAATAAGCCCTTCCTATCTAACTACAAGTTAAAAAAAACTTCTCCCATTCACATCTAGCCAAGAAGATTTGGAAGATGAAGAAGTGAGAACAAAAAGTGCTATGATAAAAGAGAACAGATGTTAGTTTTAATGCCAAAAGGCTCAAGAATAACAGAAAAGATTTCAGTTGAAAGATACTACCTTCTGATACCTTTAGACTTTTCTCTAATCAAAGAGAGACTGATGCCGTACTGGTATGAATTATTTATAAAAGCTGAAACTTAAATTTTCCTGGATGTTCAAATTAGTATACTTCAAGTAATAGTTTAAATTTTAAATAAAAATAAAGATAATGATAAAGCATCAGACCAAAATAGTGGCATTTCTCATGTTCTCTCTAAATATAGAGCTAAATTAGAAAAGTTATCCAATATCAACCCTTGATCCATGTTTTATCTGAATCTTCCCCAACCTGAGCATGTTCATCTGCTAGAATTCTTAATAAAAGCCATGCTGGCTACATAATTTGGGAAGTTATAATGCACATGTTTGGAGCATGTACACATTAGAGAAAGTTGCACTAACTTATTATAGTATTCAGGATGTGTTTAGAATGACAAATGAGCAAACACCAATACTTGTTTCCAAAATATCATTAAAAACAATATCTATACATACCATATTGCTGTTTGTACATAGTCTGCTCCTGCACTGCTGATTTCTAAGCATTCTTCTTCTAGTACCTCATACATAAGGTCTTTAGCTATTTCTAAAATGTCCTGATATTAAGAAGCAAAGAGTAAGAATTAGCCTTCAACGCTGTTTTTAGCACATATTTGTAAAACCAAGACAAATAAAATGGTATAGTACATGGTAGCAGAATATTAAAACCCAAACATTTGATGAAATAGAGGCAATAAGGCAATATTATAACACTACTCAGTCTCTAAATATCAGCATTCTTATCAGAGTGGTGTAAAAGCCTAGAAAGTTTGCCTATTTCTATAGGAAAAACTGTAGTGAAACTTTCTGAATTAAAGAAAGGGGAAGTGGAAAAAATTGAAAAGAGGGTTAAAATAGAATGCAGGGCTCTGCTTATAGAAACACATTTTTCAAGGGCAGGGAGACTGTTTTGTCTTCCAAGTATTCTGCAGAGAAAACTTTTCCTGGTTTGAGAGCCAGGTTGATCTAGTGGTTAAAGCACCAAGCTAGAAACTGAGAAGCCATGAATTCAAGTTCCACCTTAGCCATGAAAACCAGCTGTGTGACTTTGAGCCAATCACTGTCTCTCAACCCAACCCATTTCACAGGCTTGTTGTTCTGGTGAAAACAGGAGGAAGATATATTGGATGTTAGCTGCCTTATTTGCAAAAATAAAAATAAAAAATGAAGATAGGATGCAAGCAAAGAAACAGCTGGAATTACCCTTCCATTTGTTATCCCTATCACCCCTAAGGCAAGGATCAGAATCAAGTAATATAAAACCTTTCAGCTGAATACAGAAGCTTTCCTCACACTTATTCACTGGGAAGAATAGGAACACAAAGAGCTAATGACAAAGTTGTGTAGGAGGAAGAAAGTACAAGTGCCAGAAGAAGCTGCATATTCTGAGGGACTGTATGCTCCATTTTGAGGGCAAAAATATCATTTTCTCAATCATTAGTATTATTTTTACACCATAGTCTACCTTTAAGTTTTTATAACTATGTCTCTTATATCAAGAATTGTTACATTAAAACAAAAGTAGAAATATAAAATCATTTTTTTAAAAAAAGGTGTGATAATTTAAGAGATGTCAGATGCTTCTCACCATATCACTATATTCAGGCTGATGCTTTGGTGTGGGAGACAATGGTTGTGCGATGGGCTGGAAGATGGACTCTGCAGAGGAAGACACCAATGAAGGTGGGAATGGTCGAAGTAAAAATGAAGATTGAGATTGAAGTGCTTCCATTTTTACATTTTCCTCTCCTATTCTTGGTTCTGTGGGCAAAAACAGGCAGTAAAATATCAAGCTATTAAGCAAGAGAAACAATATTTTCATAACTTTTAAAAACATTTTTTCAATCCAGGGCAGATTTTTCCAGGATGGTTTCTGAAAACCATGGGTAAAGGTATGGTTTAGGGGAATTACCTCAGAAACCTGAACTGTAAAATATTTCTGCTTGTCAAAGAGACACTGTCTATTATAACAGAATACCCCGCCAGATGAATTAATACCCAGATTTGGAATGAATTATTTTCATATTAAGCATTTATGTTTAACAATCTAAATCAAAGAACAGTCATATGTTAAACAGACTATATACCCCATTGAATTTTTTGACAATTTCAAATTATTTCAAAATAGATATTCGATCTTCATTTCAGCAATATTGATAAAGGGGATATAACAAATATGTCCTTTTATAGACAATCCTTGACTTAAAACCACAATTAGGATCAGAAGCTTAGTCATTGAGAGAAGCAATTGTTAATCTCTAGTAGTCCATTGTAAGCCATTATATAATTGCTATAAACATAAATGTAAATTTGCATGTGGAAAAAGTAAGTATCCCTCCTACATTTATTACTACCTCAAATACCTATAATTAGAATCCAGTGCACTAGAACAGCTGAAATTACTTAGAATATTATTAAACAGGATCTGGGAGGATGTTTAGTTTGATTTGCTCATTGTTTTTGACCTGAGTGATGTCACCATCCTTAGTTCTCTGAGGTAGTCACAAAAAATTTACATATGACTATGACTCTGGAAAGGGATTTTAAAAGATCGCCAAGCAATTGGGTATCAATCTTCCCACTTTCTAGATAATCATCTACAAGAGAAGAAAGCTGCCAACTTGTCTAGGCCAGGCTACCCCAGCAAGTTCATGAATACCTAGGCAAAGGCCAGGACATCCAAAACAACATGCTCTGGACAGATGGGGCAAAGACACAGTATTTACCTACAAATTGGCAAGAACCAAAGACAAAATTTTATGTGATGCCATGATGGCAGAAATATTATTGTTTGGGTCTACTGTGCTGCAACAGGGTTTGGGCAACACACTATGAATTCTTTGTTGAGGATAATGTGAGACCAATCTATCAGATTGAAGCTCAAAAGAACATGGATTTTGCAACATGACAATGATCCCCCAACATTCCAACATATCCACCAAGGAATAGTTGAAAAAAATATATGGAGGACTCTGGAATGGCCAATTCAATGCCAAATCTAGATCCCATTAAAATGTTGTAGTGTGATTTGAAATGGTTTCTGAAACCGCAAACATTCTGCATTGAGCAGTATGTAAAAATTATTCCCAATTAGTGTAAAGCACGAGTTTCAAACTCAAGTCCCAGGGGTCGGATCCAACCCACAGGGTGCTTAGATTCCAGGGCCACCCTGGAAACAGCGAAGGACCAGCCCAGAGTGCCTCTGCCAGTGAAAACAGAGCTTGGGAGGGCTCAGGAGCGTTTTCGCTGGCAGAGTGCTCGGGCCACCATAGGCGCCCCCGACACAAGTGACATCGAGCTGGTCATACACACCCCGGCCCCCCAATGTCAAACACAACGCTGATGTGGCCCTCAATGAAATTGAGTTTGACATCCCTGGTATAAAGGACTGATATAAAGTTACAAGATACGGCTACTCAAGGTTGTTTCTGCCAAAGGAGATAATTCCAGATATTCAAGCCAGGGGTGTACTTACTTTTTCCATGCAGGAATATCTGTTGATTTTTTTTGTTGCATAAATGACTGAAAAGTCATTTTTTATAGTTTTGTTCAATTACATTACCTTTACACGGTGTTTGAATGAAGATAAATTATTGATATGTCTACATGCTAAAAAAGAAAAAACTTTACATGGGGTGTACTTATTTTTTCTCATGCTATTCAGAGATACTATATTTTAGTATTCACTGACAGTTTTACAGTTACTTTCATTAGATTTAGTACATACAATTTATGCTAATTTATTAAAGTCATTATGGAGCATTGGGAGAAAAAAACAAACCAAATTTAATGCAGTCGAAAACAATCTTTCTTCCCGAACAGATAAGACTGTTCTGTTTATTGTTATTTAAAGGAGTGCATTCTCTTTTAAAATCACCTGTGAGTAATACACATACTAGCATGTTCTTCTCTAAAAACAGTATTATTTCAAAAAGGCAAATATTAGATCTAAGGCACAAGAGATTAGAAAGTGTACCACTGTCCAGAATTCTCTTTTTCTCATCTTGTTAATAATTCATAACTTAAATCATTAATCAAAGATTTCTATCTAAAATTTTCTTCTGCTAAAAATACTTTTGGATGACCTGAAACATTCTACCTGTTTACTGGTTCTATAGTACATAATGATAATAATTTATCACTGAGAGATTATTAGTATGTGAAACACTTTAACATTAAAAATGTGATAATTATATAATTAGTTATACTTCTAAACCTGCATTCTATCAAAGGATAGGACCAAGTCAAAGCATTGAACTAAAAAACACATTGGACCTTCCTTAAGATGAGTTAGCAGCAATTCAATACAAATTATTATAACCTTGATGAAAAAAATACCATGCAAGAGCTTGGGATCTCTTTCTACATTAATTAGCTTGCTTTCTACAAATAAAGAATACATCATTTCAATCAGATGAACTGCAAAAACTTTAATACTCTAACAAGACTTTGTTGTATTTAATATTAAAGTTTCAGAGTGATGAAATATCTATAGTAAATGCAAACTATGACAGCCAGTATATTTTTTATAATAGGTTCTAGGAAACAATCATAATTCCTATTGTCATTTTGTGACTGTAGCTTCTTACCTATTATATCAACACTGACTTTCTGAAGATTGCTGGCTGAATCCACTACTGAATTCTCTCCTGTGTACTTGTTCTGAGCATTAAAACTACACAAAGGTACATGAGGAGTCATGTGCTGTAGAGGCCCCCCACTGACAATTTCTCCAATAGGCAGAGTGAGCTTCTGCCCAACAAACAGGGTTTTCTTTGGTTTGGGCAAACTTTCTGGTTCCAAAAAGGCAGACCGATTCAATTCCACAGAACTGTGTAGGGGAAGTACAAAACATGTTATTTCAAGATTATAATGAACTATTTCACAAGGGTTTTTTTTCAAAACACATCTACAATAAATCATAATAGTGTCTTAATTTATCTCTCCTTTGATGTGACATTTGTGGCAATTAATTAATATGAATCCCACTTAAAAACATAAAAGCCCTGACACAAACGGTTGCACTGTCCAAATATATATTAATATATTAATATATATGTCCAAATATATTAAGTACATTATATTTGTAGAAATTATGTATATGAACAATAAAAAAACCCAGCTTTTTGGCTTTGTAGAGTTATTTTAGATCAGTTAAAAAAACATCTGTGGCAAGTGCTTTCCAATAAAAAACCTAGGGCCAGTGGACTTGGCACTTGATCAAAGGTTATATAAATCAAATAAATAAATAAATCTGCAGATTCTGTCATATGTCACATTTATCACAACATTTTTACTATTGTATTGTCCAATCATCTGTCAAAGACCAGTTCAAAGACTTTCAACATTTGAGATTTTCAATCTTGGTCTATTCAGGCAGATGTTAAAATGATAACAGAAAGGAGACTAATATTTTATTATACAAGGGGAACATGTGGCCAATCCAATATTAAAATTAAACTAGAACAAGTTTCTGTGTCAGATACTTTATAATGCATAAACTGAATCAATAATTTGAACCAGTCTTTGGAAATCCTCGATTCATAACCATAATGGAGCCTGCCCATTACTGTTGGAATTGTGACAGATATTAACCCACGTGATCACCACATTTAAACTCCCCATCCTGTTAGGCAAAACAACCACTTACCCATCAGACACCCCCAAGCCATAATAACTTATAAAATCAGTTGCTTCTTCAAGGTTTCTAAACAGCAACATGCGAACTATATTCTCCAGTGGAAATATAGTGGATCTCTGATAGTTCACCGTGTAAGCAAAATTGAGACACTTTAGAGCATCTTTACGAATCTGAAAAATATTTTAAGAGATATTAATATCTTCACTACTTTATAACATTCTATTACATAATCCTAATATTAAAAGTATGTTATGGTCTCTGTCACATATTAATTGGGAGGGAAGTAGTTGAATGTTTCATGCACAACTACAATGGGTTTGGAAGTTGTATTGGCCATAGGTCACACAGCATGAATCTTTGGGGGGAAAATAAAGCTGTACAAATATTAAGAAGGTTATCTTTAACAATAAAGGTTTCCTTTTATTTAGGCAAAAGATAAAGAAGTCTATATTACTGGTTCTAAAGTATCTCTGTAATGCTATGAATACTGGAAGCTCAACAATACATTGAAAAGTATTCATGTCTTCACTGCTTGTTATATGCTTGTAGGTTTCTTGGTGTTATATTTTAAAGAAGAGCTCAGTCTTAATTCATAAAACCATGTCTACAGTTGTAGACATGTCCTTGAAAAACACCAATCGTAGAATGCTATCAGTGGAGAAGACTACTTTTAAAAACAAAGTCAATCATTGTCCACCAATGAAAATACTTAGTCTACTGCAGTGGTGAAATGTAAAATTTGTTACTACCGGTTCTGTGGGCGTGGCTTGATGGTGGTGGTGGGTAATGTGACTGGGTGGGTGTGGCCAACTTTTTTTTTTTTTTACTTTTAAAAGCATTTTTTCTACAATCTTAAGAGGTTGCAGGAAAAAATGTTTTTAAAAGCCTCTGACGATCAGGCAACTCAGCTAGGATCATCAGAGGCTTTTTAAGGCATTTTTTTTTCTACAACCTCTTCAGCCAAAGAGGTTGTAAAAAAAATGCTTTTAAAAGAAAAAAAAAGCCTCTGATGATTGCGCGACTCAGCTGGGCATGGGGGGGAGCAGGAATTTTTGCTACTGGTTCTCCGAACCACCTGCCTCCATTGCTACCGGATCAGGCAATCCGGTCTGAACCGGGAGCATTTCACTCCTGGTCTACTGCCTTGCTTAGGTCTATAATAAAATCCACCTACTTAAAAAACTAAGTGGGAAATCATTACTATTATCAGGATTTTCAGGATTTTATCTGTTTTGCAAAAGGCACATTGATCCATCAGGATGCATAGGAAATTTAAATAGTCTGTTATAAGAATACAGAAGTTGTCTGTTATGCAATGTAATGTAATGTAATATAAAAAAACCTTTGTTACTGCGTAATATTATAAACATTAAAATGGCTGTTATTTCTTACCTGATTGAAATAACAATGAAGCAAGCATGCATTCAGGTAAGATGCTGTTTGAACAAGTTTGAAAAATTTGACAAAATTATTGCTGTTTAATGCAGCAAAAGCTTGAACTGCAAATCTAACTTCAGGGGAGTTTCGGACAGATGGACGAAACTGTTGCACTTCTCTGTTGAAATAAAGATGGAAAAAGCTCACTTTTTTATTCACAATGGAAGCATGGAACAGGTGCATTAAAAGAAGTTGCAAAAACATTGGGATACTTCAACTTGAAATTCATACAGAATTATGCATTTAAATTTAAAACTGCCACAAAATATTTGAAATGTTTTTTTCAGTATCTAAATATTTATTTTAAAATATATGCATTATTAATGACAGATGGATAGCTATGTTAATATGCCAAGCAAAAGCAATGGCTGGACTAATTATTTTTAATTCAAAGTGCTATGAATTAGTGATCTGATCCTCATAACACCAACTCACACCACAGTAAGCCAAAAGACATCACACTACAGCTAAGTAAAACATGTGAACAAATTTACAATAATTATTATCAAAGTAGTCTTTAGACCAGAATAAATTTCATTATAGAGTTTTCCCTGGCCTGCAAATAAAAACAGGATTTGATTGAACAATCAGAAGACGCAGTAATGAAGTCAATATAAAAGAATGAAAACAATCTCTTGCACCTCCCAACTTTGTCAACTTATCATCTTTTAAATAAATATTATGACAGTAATCAACTTTTTCATGGGTCTGATGAGATACATGTCATAATAAATCTGTTAACCTTTAAGGTGCTTCAACTCTTTGTTTTTGAACTAGCTAACTTACAACTGTTTTATTCTGGCTTGAAGAGCATACTTTTGCAAAAAATAAATTTATCAGTAAATTTATGAAATTGTATGAATTACAATTCTCTTGTAGAATTGTAATTCTCTTTATTAGAAAAGAGAAATAGACTCTTGGGGACAAATAATTATCAATGTCTATCTACTGAGAAGCCTACTACCTGGACAATTTAATACTGCTGAACAAATGCAGCTAGCCTATTGATTTCAAAAGCAGGGTATAATTTGTCATTAGCAACTAGCAAGAAACACTGTTCTGGACTACATGATAATTTAAAAGAACTAATGATGGATGGTTTTGTCCTTGGCAGTGTTAGATGGTAATAAAGCTTTGGTCTCTTCTAATCTTGCACTATGAAAATCTGCAACGAGTTCAAAAAATGTCCAGAGATCCATTGAATATGGCCCTCAGAACTCTTATAAATGTTCCCAGCAAATTGTAAGAATTAATATTATATTATCCAAAGATACTTTGATCAATTTAAAATAATAAATATTTTAAACTGCATTTTTGCTCTTACCTATTAGTGTTCTACTTTTTAATGCTGACTTGCCTATCTTTTGGAATGCAGATCCTAGTCAAACAACACTGAACACCCCATCATATAGTTATGCTCTCTATATTAAAAGTGATTCATTCTTGTCATTCTGACAAGATTTATTAACAATGCAATGAGATGTTTGTAGTGAAAAAAGTCAAATCAATGTTGTAAACATTTAAAAAGTCACCTGAGAATATCCCCCTTGTTGAGGTTCAGGAGGACATTGTATCCCCTAAATTCTGCTTCACCCTTGCAGTAAATACCCTTGTTTGCAAGGTCCTGATACATCTCCTTCAGGCTCTGGAGACATTTAGTCATGTTTTCATTGTTAATCTTTGTATCAAATGATGACATGGGTTCTTCACACAAATGATGGGAGCAGTGAATATGAAAACGGGTACATTTTTCAATCAAGGAAACAGTCAGAGGAGAACACAGATGTTGTTGGGTTATATCCTAGCCAAACATAAAATGGCAAATTGTTAGAACTATAAAATTCAACAAAATAAAACCCATCAAAATCTACTTACAAACTTTATGAAGCTATTTTTAATTATATGTTTCTATAACTCTCAGTTAATGCTTTATATAATGCAAGTGAAGGACTTCCAAACATCTTCAGATCCCAACCCAAGAAGTATGCAGTTAAAAGAGATCACTTTTTTCATTGGTGGAACAGCAGAAGATGAAAAGGTGATGCAGATTAACCAATATTTCCAGGTACAAGAGGAAGTGGAAGTGTAAAAAAAAAACAGGCAAGCAAGAAATCAAACAGCATAAATAGAATTAATGTTCAAAGACAGCAAAAGCAACAAAGAAAAACCAAATCTCAATACCTTCCATATGTTTATGACTGAAGCCGCCCAGAATTACCTTGAGGTGGCCTATAAATTTTATAAACAAGTAGGTAGGTAGGTAGGTAGGTAGGTAAGTAAGTTTGAGAACTAAGGCCAAGAATGTGTGGTGTTTGAGGGAAAAGGTAAGCATTATCTTGCTATCTCCACAATGTGTCCCTCTTCCTTGCCCTCACTTTTTATTTCCTTCAGCCTTACCCTTTTATTTGTATTTATTCTGTGAAATACAATGTTGTTTTTTTTAATGGTTACCTTTCTTATCCCTCGGGTTCTGTTCCAGACAAAATCATACCACTCCCTGTAGTTCCCTTCTCCTTTGTCCATGATATGAGTTACTAAATAGTCCATGGTCATGCTTAATACTTCCGAAGGCCTCAGTTCATGTGGTAAAGGTTCTTCCTGGTCTGCAGAAGACCTACTATATTCTTTTATTGCTGCTGCATGGTCAACCTCAAAGAAAGAAAATCATTTCAGTAAAATTTTGGATTGAAGTTTTTATCCCACCTTTTCCTCAGCAATCCAAGGTAGCTTAAATGGACATCTTTCATTTTTCCTTTGCAATGACTACCTTATAAGAGAGGTTGGGGTGAAAGACAGTGATTTGTTCAAAGTCATATATTGAGTTTATATTGTTCAGAATGGACTCAAAGCTGGATCTTCTCAATGCTAGACAGCACCCTATATAACAACAGACTGATTTTCACGTTTCAGTTTTAATATAAGAGAGGAACAGGAAAAGATTTGCCAGTTTTACAGTGCTGTTTACAGTTCAATCTTCATTATGGAAATTAATTCATTATTGTAAAGAATGGTTAAACAGTAGAATAGTTTACTAGAATTGCAGTAGTTTGCTGTAGATTTTCAAACAAAGTCAGCTATCTGTCAGGGATACTATAATAAATTCCTGTCCTGATTAAGGGTCCAAATCAAATGATTTATAAGTATTTAATATAGTACCCTGATTCTCCCAAAATAAGACATCCCCTGATAAGAAGCCCAATAGGGCTTTTGAGTGCATGGCAATAAGGCCAAGCGCTTATTTCAGGGTTCAAAAAAATATAAGACAGGGTCTTATTTTCAGGAAAATACAGTATGTAAGAATATGATTACATCTTCTACAACAGAATCTAGATTTTGATTGATATGATATAATTATAAAATAGTATAGACTATAAATTATTTTATAATTAGTGAAATGAAGAATTTTATGTCAGAAAGAACTCCAGAGAGGCACACCATGTTCAGATTCTGGAACCTTTTCCCATATTTTTAAAAGATTTTCAAGGGAAGATCTTGTATTTAATATTAAATATTCTATGTTGACGGTTTTGACTTTGGATGAGGATATATACCAGTCTTCAGCTACTGTAAATGGTCCCACTAATCATATATAATAAAGCTTAATAAGATATGATTGAACACATACAAAATCAGATAAGAATTTGTTACTTTTGACAAAACACCCCAACAAAGTACCTGTGATCTTTTTTCAAATCCGTTAAACAATAACTGAAGAAAAAAAGAATCAAGAACTAAAATTTATTCACTTTTTCCAAATTTCTCACATATTTTGTAAATACAGATCTGTAACAAGAAATAGCTTTTTAAAGTGGAAAAGAATGGAACTCACAGAATGAAAGCATACTCCTAAATTTAATTTGAATCCAATAAATGTTATTTGATTTCCTAATCATCTAAACTGTCTTAAGTAAAAAGCAGCAAAATAAGGTTCAGATCTGGAAAAGAAAATCATTATAGTTTTCTTGGTGCTACATAATCTATTTTTTTATATTTAAAAATATAAAGAGGAGAGAGCTCTTTACCATGTGCAAAATTAAATAATAGGCAAAGGAATTGGGAATGAATGAAGCATCTTTAAAATGTGTCAATAACCCTCAACACATAAAAAAGAGCTCTAAATCAAAGACATCTTAAGATTTTGGATATAATACAGCACTGTGTGCAAACACGAATAATAAATCTGAAGTAGGAGAATTTCTGCATGGAAAGTATTCAATTATGTTTACCTTGTCAGTTCCTGGTATCACTTCAAAAAAACTAAGTTGGTTCCTTGTTTCTCTCATGTAACGTTCTTTTTCTGGACACATATCTGGGCATGTGCCAACAAAGGTTTTAGCTTTGCCAAGATGCATTTGTTTTACTCGAGCTAAATAGATAAGGTATAGAGTATTCATTTCACTAGAAGTACACATGCAAAGAGAGGATCAATATTTACAATGAAAATGATAGGAATATGCCCAGGTACAAGTAGTTCTTGACTTACAATTGGAACCAGAAATCTAGTCATAAGTCATTGTGGTCGTATATCAAGGCAACCACATGAGCAGACCCATTTTTCAAACATTTTTCATGGTGGTCATTAAGCAAATCATGATTGTTAAGCAAATCATGCTTAATCATGCAGTTGTTAAGTGAACTGTAATGTTGTTAAGCAAAACCATTCGTCCAAATGGGTGGTTTTTGCAGAAAACCAAAAACATCAATCATGGTCATGTGATTATGAGACACTGCAACCAGTCATAAATGTGAGCTTGTTGCCAAGCACCCAAAATGCACATGCCCATGGGACGAGTGCAAAATTTTATAATGAGCAAAAGTGCTTTAAAAGGCATAAAGCACCCAATTTCAAGGTCATCATAATTTTGAATGGTTATAAAAACAAGACCCTCACTTGACACACCCACATCTGAAACCCTTATAAGCAGAAGAACACTGTCATTGACATCCCCTAAACTCCACTGAAGATATTACCTAGCCTGGTAACAAAAATGTTTGGAAACCAACCCACAAGCTTCAAGAACAAACCTCCACCCTCAAGCTCTTGTAAGTCAAGGACTACCTGGGGTGCATGGTTCCACCTCCTCTGCTTTATATATACAAAGTGGTATAAATATATATGTTTTCCAAAAATAAACTTGCTACATTTTCATGGAAAAATGTCCATGTTTAAAAATGCTTCATAAAATGAATTGATAACATATCCATAAGATGTACAATTAGTAAAATGGGAATTTTTAAATTTCAGCAACTTTTTTTTTATTATTCTAGCTGTATTCTGTCCATCTGTAGGAAAATTGTATTGCAATTAGCAGTGATGTCCCACAATAGCTATTTATAAAGATAAGGAATCTACCAATAGTTCTATAAAGATAAGGACTCTACCAACAGCACTAATGAACCCTTGCAACCCTAATTTTTTTAAAACTACATTATATGTGCATTATTGATTTTCCCCCTAGGAATTATAAATGTATAGATTGACCTTTGGCTGTCCAGGGGATACTGCCTTGTTCAAGTGGTAATCAGGATGCAGAACAACAGTCATGCTCAAACCTAAGTAAGCTTAGTGGATATGGGTATCTTGCAGTCTATTCTACCATCCCGACTATTGACTGGACCACTGAAAGCTAATCAAAAGCTGCATCTTCACAATGCAGTAGCCTATTTACTGATGGATGAAGACTACTATTCACACAAAATACTGGTGCAGAAGACTTTATACTCGTTACCAGTAGGTTTCCAGGTCCACTTCAAAGTGCTGGTTTTGATCTTTAAAACATTACACGGTTTGACATTCAGGTATCTAGTAAACCACCTTTTAAAAGTAGATTCTGCCCATTCAGTGAGCATGTTGTAGAAATAGATGCTTAAGGTTCTTTCTCACTATGAGATCCAAAGGAAAGCAAGAAACTACTGCTTTTCATCATTGGGACCTACATTATGGATATCCTCCTATTAGAAATCAAGATGACTCCATCAATGACTTTTTGAAAAGACTTAAAAACAGAGTTGTTTGGAAGATCATTTATTTATTTAACCCTGTCATCAATATACTTATTTTTTTGCTAGAATAACAAAAGATATGATTTGAAGCTTTAAAGATTATTTCTGTATTATTTATTTATTACTGTTATATTTATTTTGTTTTATTGTTATCTGAGTAAATTTTTGCATTTCACAACATGCAGTACAGAACCATGAGTTGTAGTCCCCCTTAGGCATATAATCAGCAGGGTGATCTTGAGCCAGTCACCTTCTTTCAGCCCTAGGAAGCAGGCAAACTACTTTTGAAAAACCTGCAGAACTTGTACAGGTAATATCTGGAAATTGCATATTGACTGAACAACAACAAAAAGACTGAAATAAAGCTAACCTGATCTGATTTTTGTTTATTGTACACTACTACGAGCCCAACTAGAAATTGGCAGAATTAAATATAAAATACTATGGGGAAAATACAGGAAGTATTATAATTCTACATTCCTGAATACTATAGTATTGTATATCAATAATAATATCCTCATTGCTGTGTTACAATAAGTATATGGCTTCATGACTTCACAAATCCTCTCACCCAATTTATATTTCAAGTATCATTATCACAGCACTTCAACAACTCTTACCTTGACGCATAATTTTATCTCTCTGGTCTAAAAGGCGGTACTTATCCTCAGAGGTTTCTGCCACCATTCCTATAAGACTGTTGAAGGAAGATACTGACACTTCTGCATTCTCTGAGCCCTGACCTTCAGCTCCACAATCAAAGGTGTATGGCTCAAATTGCAAAGACTTTTTAAGGCCAGATTTCTTAGCTGGAGAACTATAAGAAACAAGACATACAGAAAGTAATATTTATTTACCTAGTCACCAAGAACACATTGCCTTTTTTATGCCAACAATACAGTCTCTGATTGTGTGTGAGTGTATGTATGTAGAGTATATGGATCACCTAGTGAAGGAATAGCTTTGTTTCTTTTGTAGTCCTTGGATATGGCTGTCTGCTTGTAATGATGTGAATTAATCAGGGTTTGGAATAATATAACTAAATCATGCTAGTTACTTCATAAAAACATGTTACTCATGAAAAGATATTAGACTAAAGAGTCTAAAAATGAATGTAGATAGTCCTCAATTTACAACCACAATTGAGCCCCAAATTTCTGTTGTTGTGAGTTTTGACCCATTTTACAACTTTTCTTGCCACAGTTGTTAAGTGAATCACTTCAGTTGTTAAGATAGTAACACAGTTGTTAAATGAATCTGGCTTCTCCATTGACTTTCCTTATCAGAAGGTTGCAAAAGGTGATTGCGTGACCCCAGGACACTGCAACTGTCATAAATGAGTCAGGTGCCAAGGATCTGGATTTTGATAATGTGACCATGGGGATACCACAACAGTTGTAAGTGTGAAAAATGATCATAAGTCACTTTGTTCAGTGCCGTTGTAACTTTGAATGGTCACTAAGCAAACTGTTGTAAGTCGAGGACTATCTGTAATGTCAAATTCATTTGTAAAATAGTGTGGGAGTTATTATTCAAAATGTCTGAAGAATATCACGTTGCCTATGGCTGGTCAATTTCCATCTTCCATTTTCCCCAACATACCTGTAGGTTTTCAACTTTCATAATTTCCAGTTAGCATTTAGCGCACTGCTTGTGAGATCATGAGAGTTAATGGAGAACACCTAACACAGGGGCGTCAAACTCAATGCCTCCTAAGCTTCATTTTTGCTGGCAGAGGGTTGCATGAGGCTGTCGCAGCTGGAAACAGAGTTTGAGGGGGCCACAGGCGGCCCTCCTGAGCTGTTCTCGCTGACAGAGCACTCAGGCAGCCACAGGCGCCCCCGACACGAGCGATGTTGAGCTGGCCATGCCCACTCCGGCCATGCCCACTCTGGCCCCCCAAGATCAAACACAATCCTGATGTGGCCCTCAATGAAATTGAGTTTGACACCCCTGATCTAGCAGGCTTCCGATTCAATCATCCCCATCCACCAAATGCTTCTTTAATAATACAGAATAGTGAAGGGGTTCATCTAGTGTCCATCTCACTTCTGGTGGTATTATGTACACAAAAGGATTAAGGCCACTTCCTTTGGAACAGCTCATGCTAATTACCCATAGCAAATTTAATTATTACAGTGCTTAGCCAACAAATAATAGCAAATAAGCAATTACAGCAATATTAGCCATGGCATTATTTCCAGTAGTTTTGGAAAGCTCTGTGTTCTTTTGATAGTTATAGAAAGAAACATGGGCAAGAATTTACATTATCTATATATTTTGTATAGAAGAGAATATATGTACCATAACTCAGAACTGAACTGTGAAATCCTTGATATTGTTCGCTTCCAGATGTTTTATTACGCAAATTAGGTAATATCACCATTGGAAATTAAGTGTGGGGTTTACTCGTTTATATACAGTAAATTGTCCTGCCAGTGTTGGTGAGGGCATAGTTATCTCTTTAGTAGTTCCTTGATTGGGATATTGTTTTGTTTGTTTGCCTGGTGTAAATTCCTGTTTATGGATGTTGTCGCTGAAGAAAATACAGTAGGTCCTATTCTTTTTGTTCTCTTCTTAGCTTTTACATTGTATCTTTTGAATGTTTTATAGATATTTAGTTAGGTAATGAAACGGACGTTGACTTACCTGAACGTCCCTTCTATGTGCGCTGCTGGAGAATCCAAAAGCATGGGTTATTCTTAATCTGTTAGCCAGAGACTGAGTGAATATGCCCTTAAATTTGTTGACTCTGCCTCCACTGCCTGGCTGAGGCTCAGTTTTGTTCACGAAGGAGGAGACAAGAAGAATGTCAAGTAGAGCCATCTGGGACCGAAGAGCAGAAGCCGGCCAGGGTAGGTTGGATACTCCAGCAGGGCGCATAGAAGGGACGTTCAGGTAAGTCAACGTCCGTTCTCCAACGCACTGCTTGGAGAATCCAAAAGTGTGGGATATACCCAAGCAAGTACTACGATGGGGGGGAGGCTGAATGCTCCCAGGTGGCCGTCGTAGGAAGGACCGTTTGTAACACAAGCCGTCCAAAGGACGCCTCAGCCGAGGCAAAGAAGTCAACCGTATAATGTTGGATGAACGGTGTAAGTGAAGTCCAGGTGGCTGCCCTGCAAATGTCAGTCACAGAAGCCTTATTCTTGATCCCGTACGCCTTGCATATACATGCTTTAATCCAGAGGCCGATCGTAGAGGAGGATACCTTTCGGCCCATTGATACAGGAAGGAAAGATACGAAGAGCGCCTCAGATCTTCAGAAGGGTGCAGTCCGGTTAATGTACCTGCGGAGGGCCCTCCTGACATCCAAGGTATGCCACTGGACTTCTAGTCGATGCCATGGGCCCAGCCAGAAATCAGGAAGCACCAGTTCTTGGGCGCGATGTTATAGTGAGTCGACCTTGGGCAAAAAGGAGGGATCCATCGGCAGGACTATTCTGTTCGAATGGAAGATACAGAGGTCACTCCAAACGGAAAGGGCCACAATCTCGGAAACTCTTCGTGCAGAAGTGATTGCCACCAAGAAGGCAACTTTCAGAGTCAGAAACCAGAGGCTGATGGACCCCAAAGGTTCGAAGAGAGGTAACATGAGCGTTTGGAGAACCAAAGAAAGGTCCCAGGTTGGGTAACAGTGGACAACGGGGGGACGAAGGTTGGCAGCCCCTCTAAGAAAACTACGAATCCTCGGGTGCTGGGTGAGAGGATGATCAATGGTACCCGGTAGTACAGTGTGTAGGGCCGCTACTTGCCTGTGAAGCATGTTCGGGGCAAGACCATTGTCAAAATCGTCCTGGAGGAACTCAAGGATGTCAGACACGGAAGCAGCGATCGGATCGGTGTGCTTCCGGGAACACCACAAGCAAAATGATCGCATGTGGCGATATAGATCTGGTTCGTAGAGTCGCACCTGGAAGCTTGAATGGTGGAGATCACCTGCCCTGAAAGGCTGTCCTTCCTCAGGAGGATCCTCTCAAATGCCAGACGGTCAACTGGAGCCACTGAGGCTCTGGATGCAGAATGACCCCCTGGCTGAGAGAGATCCTGTCCTGGGGAATCCTCCAGGGATGGGCGACAGACAGACTCTAGAGGTCCGCATACCACGGACGCCGCAGCCAATGGGGGGCGACCAGAAGAACTTCCGTGTCCTCCGCCAGGATCTTGCGCACCACCCTCGGGATGTGTGGGAGTGGCGGGAATGCATAGAGCAGGCCCGGCGGCCAAGACACCAGAGTGCGTCGGCCCTCTCCGACTCCGGACATGGGAACTGGGAGAAGAACTGGGGAAGCTGAGCGGTGTTGGGATGTGCAAAGAGGTCCATAATCGGAAGTCCAAACCGGTGCGACAGTTCTCTGAAAAGTGTGGGATGTAGCCGCCACTCTGCCTGATCTATCCAAGTCTGGCTCAGCCAATCCGCCTGAATGTTGGTCGACCCGGAGATGTGTTGTGCCGTGATCAAGAAAGTGTGTCTCTCAGCCCAGGACAGCATCTTCGCGGCCTCATCCATGAGTGGCTTGGAACGAGTGCCGCCCTTGCGATTCACATGTGCTTTCATGGTTATATTGTCTGTTAAAATGAGCACATGTTGGCCTGCAACGGCAGAGTGGAAGTGTCGGAGGGCCAGATGAACTGCCCTCAGCTCCAACCAGTTGATGTCATTTTGGAGTTCTGCCGGACACCAGCGCCCCTGAGCCATGCTGGAGTGAAGATGAGCACCCCAACCCATCAGACTCGCATCTGTTGTAACGGTGACTCGTTGCAGCTCTTGGAACATGCAACCCTTTGCCGTGGCCATGGAAGTCCACCAGGTGAGAGACAGACGAACAGATTGTGGGAGCAGCACTTTGGATCTGGAGTTGCTGAGAAGTGACTTTTGGTATGGGAGGAGGAACCATTGTAACCGACGGGCATGGAGATGAGCCCACGGAACTACTGCAATGGACGAGATCATCTTCCCAAGCAACTGAGACAACAGGAGCAGGGGAACTGATCTGGATGAAAGGACCTGAGATATTAAGGTCATAGTGCTCAGTCGACGATCCTGAGACAGGAAAACTTGTCCCCTGACAGAGTCTATCACCGCACCTAGATGGAGGATGTGAGTGGTGGGCTGTAGATGGCTTTTGTCCAAGTTCAGAGAGAAGACGTGAAATTGCAAGGTTTGGCACACCATCGCCAGGTCTCATAGAGCTTGTGTGTGGGATGACGACAGAATGAGAATGTCGTCCAAGTAGCAAAGGACTCTGATGGGAATTAGATGGAGAGTGGCTGCCACTGCCGCAAGAAGTTTCGTGAAGGTCCTGGGGGCCGATGACAGGCCGAATGGCATGGCCTGGTTTTGAAAATGCAGATTGGCATATGTAAAATGCAGGAACCTTCGATGTGATGTCCATATTGGAACATGAAGGTAGACCTTCTTGAGGTCTATTGAAGTCATCAAGTTTGCTTTCCGGATGCAACCCAAGATCTACTTGAATGATTGCATCTTGAATTGGTGGTACACCACCAGCTTGTTCAGTTCTTTTAGATCCAATATTCCCCTCCAGCCCCCGGAACCTTTTGGAATGAGGAAAAAGATGGAGTAAAAACCTGTTCCATTATGTTCTATGGGAACCGGCTCTATGGTGCAGATGTCCAGGAGGTGCTGGATTTCCGTGTCCATTAAGCGTGTTTTGTCCGAGTCTGTTGAAACCGGGCACTGGATGTAGCAGTGGGAGGGCTGGAGAATTCCAAGGTGAGGCCCAGCCGCAGTGATTGTAGGACCCATGCGTCTGTTGTAGACTGCTCCCATTGGCGAAGGAAGTGATGGGAGTCGGCCGCCAATGGGGTAGGTGGATTGGCAGTCACTTGCGTCGTCCGATCCTCTAAACGGACGTTTGGTCAGGGGCTAATGTCTACCCCGATCTCTAAAGGAGGTCCAGTCAGATGGATAGTCGAACCCTAGGGAATAAGGCCTGTAGGATTGGGACCCACTGGGTCCCAGCTCAGTCCAAAAGGGCTGCCTCGGCGCGTATGGAGTATACCTGCGGTCAGCTCATTTGTAGGAAGATGGCATAATTTTCTGTTTATCCTTGTCCTCCACCAATATAAGGTCCAAAGCGTCTCCAAAGAGTTTGGAACCCTTGTATGGTGCCGATGCAAGGCGCCACTTGGATTTCACGTCCGCCCTCCAGTGGCGTAACCAAAGGAGGCGACGAGATGTGATGGTGGAGGCCAAGGCGCGGGAAGCGAATTTCGCAGCATTCAGAGAAGCGTCAGCCGAGTATTCGGTGACTGCTACTAGTTTGTTGATATCTTGGTGCAGTCTTGTGTCTTCCTGGGGGAGACATTCTTGCAGTTGGCGTAGCCAAATCAATGACGCTCGATTGAAGAATGACGCTGAAGTAGCAGCCTGAATGGCCCAGGCGACTGCTTGGCGAGTCTTGAGGAAAGCTAGTTCAGCTTTACAGCTTAGGTTGGCCAAGGGCGCATCAACCAATGGCAACTGAAACAAATCCTGAAGACTTGGGGCAGAGCAGTATAACTTTTTGTCATGACCATTAGGAGCTGCTATAGAACCGGGCTGGCTCCATGGCCATTGAATCACTTCTGCGAAAAGTTGAGGGCAGGGAATAAAATCCTGCTCCGTCTTGGGAACTGTAAATAACATGTCATGGGGATTAGACGCCTACTAACGATCAGGTTGAATTTCGGAGGCAGCCAAACAAGTCGAGACTTTAGCCTTATGTAATAAGGACTTAATGAGGGAGGTATGAAAAAGGCTTGTAAATGACGGTCTGTCCGGCTCCAGACCCTCGTCATCAGAAAATTCCATGGCCCCATGATCGTCATCATCTAGCAAGGAATCCTCACTATGAATTGAACCCTGTTGAGAAAATCCATCATGTTCGAGCCCACCGGACAGCTGGGAGGGTGGTGGCTGGGGGGCCATTGACACAGAGGGGAACTGGATGCCTTGATGATGTCCAGTTGACAGGATTTTAGAAATCGTTTCAGATACTAAGGCCTGAATGCTACAGAACAGAACCGGGTTCAATCCCTCCCAGCGCGGAGCCCTGCAGCCATGGGGGTGAACGTTGCAGTTGGAAAAGATAGCGGCAGAGGATGGTTAGGAGCTACCATTGTAGGCTCTGTAGATGAGGCAGCCTGAGAAGAATGTTGTCCACCAGTATCTGGAGACTGGAGGGGAGCAACAGAAGAAGATGTGCCCTGAACAGCAGTTGGCATAGGGCCAGGGTTGAGGCCAGTATCTGGAACAGCTGTGGAGACAGTCGCGGTCCCCTGATGGGCCGAAGCATTGGACTTCTTGCGAGCCAAGGCAAACTGCCTTTCCAAGACTCAATGTCTCCTGTTAGTATCCTTGGCCTCCACCGAGGACTGGGCGGATCCCCGGGCAGAGGTGGGCTTGTCAATGCTAGGAGCATGTTTGGTGCCCTTTTTGGTTCCTTTGCGTGCCATCTTGGCATGCGCTGGAACTCTTGGGGGAGTGTAGGTGTGCTCAAGATCTGAGGAAAGCTCGGAATCAGCCATTGAGGAATGTTGTAATAGTTATTTATCTTTTTTTTTTTTAATGGAGATCAGGAGAATTAGGCAACTCACAGCCAACTTTGACTACTTGGAGCAATCCAGCGAAATTAAGACTCTGGCATTATCTGCAAAGCGTCCCTAGAGCGCTCAGAGATGGCAAACACTAATGACAATCAGCGGAGAAACTGTTATTATAGTCCTCAGATAATGACGGGCGCAGGAGAAATTCCATTCCCCCTGCTCTGCTTCGCTAATTGTCCCCAGATAGATGGCACAAAAGCTATGCTGCTCCTCTGTGCTCCAGCGACTCAAACTGCAATGAGAATGGCACAAGGGAAATTATTCCTCAGCACCTCCGCGGCTATCCATTGGAAAAACAAAATGGCGTGAGGGCGGGAAAAGGCCCTACAGCGTCTCCGCGGTCCTGTCAGTGAGCCGAAAAGGTGCGTGAACACTGAAGAGCATTCCAAGCGCAGTGAAGCCGATGCAAATACTTAAGAGTTTGCAGCGGCAGACCCGGGCAGGGACTCCGAAGCCACCTCGTAAGTCCGTGGAGTTGAAAGGGGTGGTGGCAGTTTTGCCAGCAAGCCGGGGAACCAGCGCACACACCGGCGGCAAGTTTAAGACAAGTAGAGATGTCCAACAGGACAGAGCTCCGCAGCACAGCTAATGAAGGAATGGGCAGTGGGAGCCAGCCTGGAGCCCCAGGGACAACCCATCGACCGCCAGCAGCAGAGGAGGGCCGATCGCAAAGTCCAAACTCCTCAATCACAATACGATGCAGCTCCAATAAACTGTGAAATGAAAGAGATTGAAGAATCCAAAGTCATGGGTGAAAGTTCTTTTAAATTGTTTTTGAAGAGAAAATCCAAAAGTCTCTGTAGCCTGACTGAGTGAATAAAACTGAGTCTCAGCCAGGCAGTGGAGGCAGAGTCAACAAATTTAAAGGCATATTCACTCAGTCTCTGGCTAACGGACTAAGAATAACCCATGCTTTTGGATTCTCCAAGTAGCGCGCTGGAGAATGTCTGCAAGCAATTAACCAAGCTCAGAGAGGTACATATATTCTCTTCTATTGGAAATATATAATGTACATTCTTGCTCATAGTTCATGCTTCTTTCTTTCATTGCTTCTGTTTGCCTTTTATCCCATTTTGCCAGTTAATTATTAGTTAGCTGGTATTTAATACATGAATAAGCAAACATCAACTATAACATCAACGACCGGTAAGATCCCACAAAGTTGGTCTCCTCCGGGTCCCGTCAGCTAAACAATGCCAACTGGCGGGCCCGCGGGGGAGGGCTTCTCTGTGGCTGCCCCAGCTCTCTGGAACCAGTTACCTCCTATGGTCCGGACCATTCCCACCCTATTGGTCTTCCAAAAAGCGGTGAAGACCTGGCTTTTCCGGCAGGCCTGGGGCCGTTGATCTTGCTCTTGCGATCCGGCGAGATCCAGCCATGAATAGTGTGAATGAGTTTTAATGTTTTTAATGTTTTTAATTTTTTTTTTTTTATTGAAAAGTTTTACAAAAAGTTTACATATTTCCCCCCCTCCCTACCTCAACCTCCCTCCTCCCCCCTCCCCTTCCCAAAACAAATTACAGGGTATAAACTTCAACAATCATAATCAATCCTAGTCTAAACAATTATGACATTCCACATCTCTTGTTCCTTCAATTCCCTAATTACCCACCTAGCTTTATTACTTAAAGACACACTAAATATCTATATAATCATTCATAACCTATTTGCAATTTCTTATTCCGGAATTTATTTTGAATATAATCTATCCATCTTCTCCAGTCTCTTAAATATCTTTCATTTGAATGATCCTTCAAGTACGCTGAGATTTTTGCCATTTCCGCTAGATTTATAACTTTCATTGTCCACTCTTGGATTGTAGGTAAATCTTGCTTTTCCAATATTGTGCCACCAACAGTCTTGCTGCAGTTATTAAATTCAAAATCAATTTGGTCTCTATAACTGTACAATCCGTAACTATACCCAAAAGAAACAGCTGTGGTGTAAATTTCAACCTCTTTTTAAGAATATTTTGTAAAATCCACCAGATTTTAATCCAAAACGCTTTAACCTTTTTACATGTCCACCAAATGTGAAAATAAGTAGCATCCTCACAATTACATCTCCAACATTTTGGTTGTACATTCGGATACATACGAGATAACTTTTTTGGATCTAGATGCCATCTATAAAACATTTTATAAAAGTTCTCCCTTAAATTTTGCGCTTTTAGTAAATTTCACATTTGTTACCCATATTTTCTCCCACGTTTCCATCATTATTGGCTGTTCAAAATTCTGCGCCCATTTTATCATACAGTCCTTAACTAGCTCTGTTTCCGATTCCATCTCTATCAATATATTATACAATCTTTTTATATGCATTGGGCTTTGGTCTCTAATTTGTTTAATTAAATTTTCATCACTTTGTATAACACCAGTTTTCTGGTCTTTTCTCCATCTGCCTTGTAATTGTACATATTGAAACCATGTTTGAATTATTTTCTCCTCTTTCAACACATTCACAGATTTTAATTTTAATATACCTCCCTCCGTAATGAGAATATCTTTATACGTAATTACATCCTGTCTACTTTCTATACTCGTATTCTCTATTGCGTGCCTGGGTGCTGTCCATATAGGTATTTTTTCATTTAACTTATATTGATATTTCTTCCAGACATGCAATAAAGCATTTCTCAGTATATGACTCTTAAATGCTCTATCCACCCTTTTTTCATACACTAAATAAGCATGCCAACCATAGACCAGATCATACCCTTCAATATTCAATATCCTTCCATTTGTTAAATTAATCCAATCACTAATTGCTGATAGAACAGCTGCTTCATAGTACAATTTTAAATTTGGCATTTTCAATCTTCCTCTTTCTCGTATGTCCTGCATTATTTTCAATTTTATCCTTGGTTTCTTACCTTGCCATACGAACTTATTAATACCTTTCTGCCACTCTTCCAGGTTGGCATCCTTTTTTAATATTGGTATCATTTGAAAGAGGAACAAAAACCTAGGCAACACATTCATTTTTATAACTGCTATTCTACCCAACAAGGACAATTGTAGTTTTTTCCATTTATCCATTTCAGCTTGTATTTTATGCCATATCAATTCATAATTATACTTATACAATTTACCATTAGAAGATGCAATATAAACTCCTAAATACTTGACTTTTTTAACTATTTCACATCCCGTTACCCTTTGTAACTCCTCTTTTTGATTAGCTGTCATATTTTTAACTATCATCTTTGTTTTTCCAATGTTTATCTTAAACCCAGATACTTGACCATACTGTTTTATTATATCAATCAAAACCTTTGCTGATTCCACTGGATGAGTTAAGGTCATAACCAAATCATCTGCAAATGCCCGTATCTTATATTCATAATCTCTAACTTTGATTCCCTTTATCCCAACTACATTACGTATTTTATTTAACAGCAACTCCAAAGTTAATATAAATAATAATGGCGATAAGGGACATCCCTGCCTCGTGCCTTTTTCAATTTTAAAAGTTTCTGTCAAACTGCCATTAATAATTATCTGAGCTGTCTGTTCCTGATATATTGCTTTTATGGACTGCATAAAGCAATTCCCAAATTGCATCCTATTAACCACTCTCAATAAAAATTGCCAATCTAATCGATCAAAAGCTTTTTCCGCATCCAGAAATATAAGCACCGCAGGGATTTGGTTATTCCTTTCCAAATGTTCCAATATGTCAACAATTTGTCTTACATTATTTTTCATTTGTCTACCTTGTATAAAACCAGTTTGGTCAGCATGAATCGTCTTTTGCATTACTAGCATTAACCTATTTGCCAATATCTTAGCAAATATTTTATAATCTGTATTCAATAAGGATATAGGTCTATAATTTTTGGGTTGTGTCAAATCTTGATCTTCTTTTGGAATTAACGAAATAAAAGCTGTTTTCCATGAAGGTGGTACCCCTTCACCCAGCTGAATTCTATTGAATAATTCTTTAAGAGGTAAAACCATCTCCAGTTGTAAATATTTATAATACACAGCTATTAATCCATCCGTACCAGGAGCCTTACCAGTTTTTAACTGTTTAATTGCTGAGAGGATCTCCTCCTCTGTTATTAATTGGTTTAACCGTTCTCTTTGTTCCTTTGTAACTATTGGAATATTCTGTCTATCCAGATATGTCTCTACCTCTGCACCTTGTATTTTGTCTGCAGTATACAGTCTTGCATAAAATTCTAAAAATGCCTTTTTAATCATATTTTGGTGATACAGCTCTTTACCTTTATACTCTATTTTCTCTATGGTACGAGATTTTTGTTTTTTCCTCAGCATGTATGCCAACCATCTACCTGGTTTATTTGCATTACAAAAAGTATTATGTTTAGCATATTGTAGATTGGTTGCCACTTGGTCTGAAAGCATCATATTAAATTGCCCACGTAATAAACTGATCTCTTCTTTGATTTTCTTATCCCCTGGGTTATCAATTAACACCCTTTCTTTTTTCTTAATCTCTTCTTCTAATTCCCTCCTTTTCTCCACTTGTTTACGCCTATAAGCATTATTCATATTTATCAAAACTCCTCTCATATATGCTTTGCTAGCATCCCATACCATATCCATAGATGTTCCTTTGTTCATATTAAAAACAAAAAATTCCTTCATTAGTTTTTTACATTCTATTACATTTTTGTCGTATCTGAAAAGGTTTTCATTTAACCGCCAAGATCTCCTAGCTCTTTCCCCACACTCCAGTTCCATCCAAACTGGGCTATGATCAGTTAAAATTCTGGGACAAATCTTTTTCTTCTTTACCCTGGAAAAAAAATCATTTGTAATTAATATAAAATCAATTCTTGAAAAGGATTGATGTCTATCTGAAAAAAATGTAAAATCTTGTTCTCTATAATTCCTTTCACGCCAAATGTCTCTTAATTCCATATCCTCCATCATATCAAAAAAAGTCTTAGGCAGTCTAGATCGCAATTTGGTAGATTGTACTATTCTTTTCTTATCAATACTAGGGTCTAACACTCCATTCCAATCTCCCATCAATATACATGAATTATAATCCCAATGTAATAATTTTGTATGTATCAACTTATAAAATTTCTCTTGCTGTTGGTTGGGAGCATATATCCCCAATAAAAGTGTTTTCTTTCCTTCTATCATTATCTCAATTGCCAGAAATCTTCCTTGTTGATCTGCCTCAACTAATTTAGCCATCAAATCTCTTTTCAAGTAAATCACTATTCCATTCTTTTTTTCCGGGGCTGATGCAACAAAATGTGTTCCCAATTTTGTATTTATTAAATATTTTTGATCAGTTGTCCTTATATGTGTTTCCTGCAGGCATATTATTTCATTTTTAAATTGTCTCAAGTGGTGAAATATTATCTTCCTTTTTTGTGGTGAGTTTAAACCATTAACATTCCAGGTTAAGAACCTAGAAGCCATCCTCAGACTCTCGAAGCTTGGCGAGAACCGCTTGATAATCCTCTTGGAATTTTCTTTTGGGTCTCGCCCCTCCCACAGCTTCTGCACCAATATTCACTTCTTGTGATAAAGCCTGCTCTTGTAACTTTTTTAACTCCTCAACTTTACGTTTAGTAGCTGCTCTGGTTTGTCTTTGATCTTTGCCTTCTTGTTTTTCAACTATATCCCATGCTTGGACAGCACTTGAAAGTTGCAGTACCTCCTCCTGCATACTCATAGCTCCGCCTTCCAATTGCTTCTGCAGATCCTCTTTTCTTCCCTCTGTCACCTCTCTTACTTTTTTGCCTCCTGGCACTGGTGGTTGGCCAGCCTTTAGTATATTACTATAAAAATCTCTTGCTTTGTATATTGTATTAAGGCGATATCGCTCTCCTGCATAATCCACTGATAATCCGACTGGGACTTCCCATCTGTATTGTACCTGTCGGTTCCTCAGCTCATCTGCCAGAAAAGCATACTCTTTCTTGGATTTCAGCATTTTGGGTGGTATTTCTTTAAATACTGCAACTTCTTGTCCTGCCACTTGCAACTTATTTTTATAGGCAGCTTGTAAAATCTCATTTCTAATCCTTCTAGTGACAAAATAAATCACAACATCTCTTGGTAGTTTCCTTTGTCTAGCTACCCATGAATTAACACGATAGATCCGATCCATTTGCCATTCGAGTTCACCTCTGGGCACTCCTATAAATTGTGCCAGAGCATCTTCAAAGATCTCTTTCAAATTTTCCTTCGGATTTTCTTTCAAGCCTCTTATTCTCACGGCAAATTCCATCATCTTATATTGTGTCAACAACATTTCAGCTTCTGCTTTGTCAATCTTAGTTTGTGATTCCTCAACTTTACCATCTAAAATCTCATTAGCTTGAGCAACCTCATCAATTCTATCTTCTACATGACTAACATGTTTTGCCAGTCCCTGGAGTGCAAAGACTATATCTTCCCTTATGTGTTGATTTCTTGTCTTGATTATGTCCTTCATTTCTTCCATTTGATCTGAGACTCCTTTAAATGCAAATGCAATGTCCTCTTTAAAACCTTCTTTAATTTCTTTCATGGCTTCCTGAAACATCTCAAGTGTTAACATTTGTGCTTGTGGTTGTAATTGTGGTTGTAATTGAGCTTGTGTATCTGCCGGAGGCAATAAGGTTTGCAACCTGCTAGTTTGAGCTGGGGAACTTCCCGCACTCACTGCTTTAGGCAACACCAATTTTGTCTGCTTTGAAGCCATTTTAAAATTACACAGTCTCAGAAACAGTTCTTATAGCCAGCGAGAAAAAATCAGAAAGTCTTTAAAATCTTTAAATTTTAATTCCCAAAGTCCAGGATATAAGATTAAATCCAAAAAATTTTAAGCGGAGTTGTTAACTGATAGGCATTAATGAGTTAACAAGCCTGTAACAACTTTCTTCTTAAGTTTCACTTTCGTCTCTTTGTCTTAACGAGCCAGCGCCATCTTCCCCTCCCTTTCCACTCCAGCTCCGCTCTTATAGGCTCGGAAAGAAATGATGTTCAAAGGAATTAAAGTGTAAGTACTTGCAATTATGTAGTCTCCTGTTTTTGTTCTGCCTGCTTCAATTTTCTCTTTGTATCAATTAGAAGCAGGGGCGGATGTGGCGTTTTGCTCTGCCTTCTGGCAGAGGCGTCCCGGCTTTGGAGCTTTTCCCAGGTTCTTGGGGAGCTCACACCTTTCGAGCCCTAGAATTAATTCTAGGGCTCTTATGGAGCTCTACCCTGCGCCTGGCTGCTCACTTCCCCCTCTTCTCCCGGGGGGGGAAGGTTCTTCGCCGCTAGACAACTGATTTTTTGTTGTTCTAGTGGCTAACAAAGTCGCGGGGCTAGCGCTCACCCAGGGAGCGTCCTCAACGTCCTACGGAGCCGCCGGAAATCCCCGTTTTTAATTCTTAAATGTTTTTATAATGATTTTAAATGCATTGTGAACCACCCTGAGTCTTCGGAGAGGGGCAGAATACAAATTGAGTTAGAATTAATAATATTTCACTGAGTAATATATGTGCTTGCTTTGATCTAGATGTAGGGATTACCTGAGAGTGTACTGGCTACCAACTAACAGAAAATTACTCACATGGGGAATGGGGAAAACTGCTATAACCTCTTAATACATAATGATGGAAGCTGGTGAAGTAGGAATCTCCAATTCTAAAGGGAAGGGGATAAAGCTGTATTATAAATGAGGGACAGTTCACAGAAAGATACTATCCAAATAATATGGAGATTCTCAAACTGGGAAAATATGCTTAGTGAAATAGAATGACAATCTTACCTAGCACAGGACAATTTCTTAAATTATATATCTATTTTTTTAGAAGTGATTAACCAATTTATGTCTTCTTCATCACTAGAACAGCAAGAAATATCTTCTCTGTATATTTGACTGAATAATTATAATGGCAACTGCCTTAGAAGCTGTAATTGTAAACATTTTCTTAAATATAATTATCCAAATGTTTGAGAATATATTGTAATGGAAATGAAACAAAAATTGGTTTCTTTCACAATTAGATCAGCATTAACCTTCCTAGTTTTCAACTGACCACAAATATCTTATCATAAAACAATCCATCTCAGTGGCAGTTCTATTCAACACTATCAAGCCTACAGCAAGCTCAAAATGAATATGAAAAATATATAAAGGTATAATACTGTCCACAGAACTACCCTTCCAAATGTTAAGTTATAACATAATTTACTAAATATATAAAGTGTATAGTAATTTTATTTCACAAAGACTATTGTGAAATGCATACCTCTTGTTTGACAGATTCCCACTTCCAGTGGGACGGATTAAGGATTTAGAATGTATAGAAGGCTGATGACTCAGTTGTTCATTGCTTTGCCTCCCATCACTTTCATCTAGCTTCTCCTCCTTAGGTGAATAGTCTTTCTTATTAGGACCTTTCCACATTGAGAACACAAAAAAATTAACATATTTTACTACTTAACACTACAATTAATAAATGTACAGGAATTCAATATGTTTAAATATCTCACAGAATCTATCCCATAATGATAGAAATAAATATATAAAAGCAGACATACGAAGATGAAAAAAGATGGTATGTTCCCTTTTTTTCTCTTTACTACAGACACATTTCAATGGATTCACTGGACAATGAAAATTTTGCTTTCTGAACACTTGGGTGTATCATATAGATTTTTGACTGCTAGTCATGAAAATAACCTGTAATTTAACCTATTATATACCATTGCATAGAAATCTTCTGTTTTTACCCATAGTAATGTATACCCTTCATTACCTGTGAGTTATGTTCATATATAAAAGAAACATAACAGAAACATGGAATAGTATAACTGGCATATCTGTGGAGATCCAAAAGTAGTGGCTCTGCTGTTTGGAAAGCAGTTCAGATATACCAAATGCTATTGTTACATATGCAAATGGTATAGTGTTGCAAGAGTGTCACATTACATTAAAAAGAAATGGCCACTCCAAAAGAATTTGGTTCCAGGACAGAAAAATGTGGCACATGAACCACTTGTTGACCCAACAAAGATATTTTTGCCTCCACTTCACATAAAACTCTAACTGATGAAAAATTTTGTGAAAACAATAAACAAGAACAGTGAAGGTTTTTGTTACTTGAGACATGTTTGATGAATAACTGATGCCAAGATTAAGAAAGGCATTCTGCTGGTCCACAGATCAAATATATTATCTGTGACAAAGTGGTTTGAAGATCTGTTAGTGGGGGTGGGGGGGTGTATCAAAGAAAATTGCCTGAGAAGTATTTAAGGATGTCGTTGAGAATTTTTTTAGTAAACTACAGAGCACCAAACTACATTCAGCTGGTCAACAAACTTCTTATAGCATACAAAACCATGAAGTGCAACATATCACTGAAGATTCATTTTCTACATTCACACTTGGACTTCTTTCCCGAAAATCTAGTCAGTGATGAACATGCTGAAAGATTTCACCAGGACACTGACACAATGGAAAATCAGTGCCAGGCCAACTGGAATCCATTAATGCTGGCTAATTATTGTTGGACACTGCAGCTAAATGTATCAAAAATCAGGCTGCTCAAACAAAGCCCCATCCACGGGATGCAGACAGCAAGCAAAACCACATCCTCTCTAGTCCACGAAAAAACCTCTCTCCCAGGAATTGGTCCCTGGCGCTCAAAAGGTTGGGGGCCACTGCATTATGTGATTAAATACATTATAGCCATTAAAAGTTAATTTCATATTTGTCAAGATATCTATGTACACTGTTATTCTAAAATTTTATTTCTGTTCAGTTTGAAGGACTTTATCATATCACCAAAAGTTTTTCAGGAAGCCAAACTTTTGGGGGAGAAAATGTTGTCCAGTGTTACTGATACACTGAATTTATTTTGGAAACATTATGAAACATAATTTAAAAAATGAAACATATTAGAATTGATTTAAAATGTAAACATATGCAGACATTGTTAAGGTAAGTTAGGCAATAGTACAGAATGATAACCATTGCTTTAAATATTACTTCTAGTTTAAGTGGGGAATTTTGTACTTGATTTACTTGTTCTAGCTTTATCCTTCTTTTTAAGACATTGTTTCCCAAAGAGTCTCATAATTAAAACAGAAAAAGGCTCTCTGATCTCTTAATGCTGTGCTTTATAATTGTTCATCCTGCCTATCTAAAAAATAAGATAGTTTTGAGAATAAAGAAAAAGTCAACATTGCAGATGGGTTTGACTTCTACCATGTTCTATCTAGTGCTGCACTCTTAAGGACTGAGGCCAGTAAACCTACCAGTGTTCTTTTTTTGGTTCTCTTATTTTAATTTGTATGTTTTAAAATATGCTCATTTTGCTATAATCCCTTCCATTTTCCTCTCAACCTCTCCTACTTACTCACTTCTTTTAACCCCAGCATTTTTCTGGAGTGCAACTTTAATGCATAGCACAAAGATAATATACCTGTCAGACATTTCTCATCTTTATAAAGAATAATATTAGATTCCCCACCCCCACTCCTGAATATTCCTTCTCCTGGCCTAAAAAAAAAAGAGTTCAGAAACACTAACCTTCAGTTCTGACTTAGTACAACCAATTTAAATAAATCATTTTAATAAACCACCATTGGTTAAAATTAACCATTGCTTCTTAGTTTCAAATGACACAAGTAATGATTAATCAAAGGCTGAATTGAAAACTTTTCATACAGGAAGAAATTATGTGGGAAAGCTAAGGAGGTAACATGCTTATGCATGTCTCACTAAGCCACAGATTCTAATAACAGATTCAAACATTGCCAATAGTCTCTATGAAACAAAAAAAATATTTATAATATTATAATATCTGATATTTAAAACAAAATAGCTTACTTGGTTTCTTTTTATGCCAATTCGTCACTATATCTTTGTGTAAGTCTTTTACTTTCTTTCTAGCCAAAACAGCAGATGCCTAGAGGGGGAAAAGGTTAGTTAGAAACAGTGTGGCATATAAAATGTTATATAACATTATTTAATGACAGCATCTGTTTATTATATAAGGAAAACTTTTAATAATTATTCTCTTTATGGGAAACAGGATGACATTTCTTGTGAAAGCAAACACTCCAATATAACACTAGAGACAGGATTTACATGAAATGTCCATCTTCTCTAATAAGATGGAGTTACAACTTGAGATAAGTTGCATATACCTATTCAGGCACAAAATAAATTATTAGAATAGGGAAATCAAAACGTAAAGTAGTGAAAAATCGCAACTGAGAATAACTCTCATCTGACATTACATGAACTTTCTTTCCCATAATTTGGAGGCTGAATATATAACGTGGAATAAGCCCAATACAGGAATCTAAAACAATACAAAGATGATTTTCTTGAATTTTAAGTGAAATCTGATCTGAGGAAAATGACAAGAGCAAAAAAATAAATTGTGCATCAAGTTTCTCATTCAGTGAAATGTGAAAGATAACCAGGCTTGACAAGATCCTGGAACATTTTGCTTTATCATAAAATGCTCTTGCGCTCTTCCCGCCCTATACAAAAAGACACACACAAACCACACACTAGTCACAAACAAGTGCAATAATGGCAAATAATTTAAATATTTTAGAAAAGATCCACTGATATTTGTTTGTCAAAGTGTAAGAACTGAGAAGGGATACCCTTTACTAGAAGATTTCATATATCTTCTGCCATCAGAAGCCACTGGGAAAAGTCATCTTCTTTAGAGATTTTTGTTCATTCTCCCCCAGAATTCACAGTGCTGAAAATTATATTTGCCTATCTGTCCCATATTCATTAAGTATATGAATGTCTGGAGTACAATGAAAAAAATTTATCTTTAGTAAAAATTATTATAGCATCTAATTAGCACATGTGCAGCCTAAATCTTGTATCAAATCACTCTCTCTCATTCACTAAATGAGAAAATTGGTCCATCAAGAGGGCAAATATCTATCTGATATGCTAATGATTTTTCTGTCTCAATTTTCTACAATAATTTACTTTTTCCAGGAATTTCCTATTTAAAAAGATGCAATTTCTACTATTAAGAAAATGTCAACATGCAGATTTGGTATCATCAATTAGAAAGTTTTATGCCACAGTTAACTATTTGAAAAAAAATGTTTTTAGAAGGCTAAGTAAAATAATTATTTTATATCACCATTTCCATAATACATGTATTATAAACTGCAGCTCAGAATGGCCACTGATATCCCAATAATTTTAATGACATTTGTGATTAATTGCAACTTAAATAGTGTAGCCAACATTAAATTGCAAAATATCATCGTAGCCAACCAACTTTAGAAGCATATGGACTAAGTTTTCCAGTAGTTAGTCTAATATATACCACCTATAACTATTAATCTTCTGATATTTTAAAACTCACATGATCAAAACAGCGTATAATGGCTAACTTTTTGTTGCGGTTGGTACGGATTTGTTGGATTTTAATAAACTTCTCAAAGTGTTTGTGAAGAACATTTCTGTCATTTAGATGATCAGGAATATTTTTACACTGGATAGCTGTCAGTTCACTTGGTGAGCATCCAAGGCTTTCTATGCTCCCAGTGCTCCGATTTCGACGCAAAGGGTTTGAGGCAGCAGAATCTGGAAGTAATCAAATAGTGATTAAAAATAAACATGTATATTTCAAAGTCACATCTATCTATCAAGTAAAATACGAAATGTTCTACTTATAAGCATACCGCCACTTACAATATAATTTAATTGCAACAATTTCCACTTTCATTTGATAAATTCTTGTTAAGCTCTGCTACCCACCATGTTTCAATTTTCCCTTTTCTTCTTTTCTTAGTGTCGAAATTGGTTTAGCCATTGCGAAGCCAGACTGACTTCCCCCTGCCACACTTGTTGCTATCATTTCTCCAGATTCAATGGGAACACGCTCAATTTTGGATTCCTTTTTGTTGCTTTTCAGAACATCTTGTAATACTCTACTAAATAGACCTTGTGTAGGTGGACGATTCAGTCTAACAGGACGCTTATTAGAAGCATGATCATTCCTCGATGAAGGTTCTAGTTCATCAGTGTCATAATCATGATGTCTTGGGGAATGCTCTTGTTCTTCTTTCCTTTTCATTCCCTTCCCAAGAGTGGGAAGTGGCTCACTTGGAATGAACAAATCGTCATGTTCCATTTTGTTAGTTTTGTTAATTTGGAAAGTATCTCTCAAAGGCAAAGATGAGGTTGAAAAAGAAGAAAAACTACTACCAGGACTTGTAAAGAGAGGCATGGGTCTCTTTTTATCATCTGCTAGAGGCTTACTTGGTAAAGAAGTATTGAAAGAAACTGCTGAAGTACTGCTACTACTGACTGGTTTGGAAAAACTGAAACCAGTATTACTTGAATTGCTGCTTTCTTGAGAAATGACAAAAGGGGTTAATTTTCCAGGTCCTGCACCACTTGGAAAAGAAAATGTAAAAGAAGAAGCAGCAGCAGAAGTTGGTATTTTCTCTTGTTCTGAATTAGTCCCAAAGATAGGTTTGAACACTGCATTTTCAGGATTTTTGAAACTGAAATCTGATCTCACAAAACCACCACCTGAAGCTTCTCCAAGCACAGTTCCAAAAGCAGAAGTACTCTGAGAATTGCCAAGATTTGTGGGTGGTCTGAAACTAAATCCAGATTTGCTGGGAACAGAAGCAGTCATTGGTGCAGAAGTCACAAATGTTGTTGTTTGTCCAAGAGAATAAGATTGTGTAAACCCTGGAAGTTGCCCAAATCCCAAGCCTTGCCCTGAAGAATTATGCAGTCCTGAAGGAATAGTAAAGTCAGTAAATCCTGGATTCTTTACTCCTCCACTGTTCAATCCAAAGAGAGAGCCCTGACTGAACTGGAATGGTGGTTGACTTGAAAACATTCCAGTTGACACACCAGGTGATGCTTGAAAAACTCCTGAAGGCTGTCCACTGAAAGGAGTATTTGGATTCATTTTTGGTTGTGTTAATATATATCTTTTGTCTAGATTCCTTTGGCTTTCATCTTTTAGTCCTGGAATATACAATTTAAGTCATAAAATTAATAAACAAAAACAATCCTTTTAAGCTGATTTTTTTTTTAAAAAAGAAACACAGTACTGTACTTTTAATTTATTTATTCCATTTCTATCTTACTGTAATCCAAAGCAACTCTTGCCTTGGTTTGCAGTGTTATTCTCCAACAAGACATATTCCAATTTAAGAACTGAATTGTGCTATCTAGGATGTACCTCAAATGCACCTGATCTGCATCGAAGATACAAATGCAACATAGCCATTTCATTAAAATGAGTCTTGATTTATAAAGCCTTTCACAAACTATACAACTCACTAGAAAACACTGAGCACATCACTATGAGTTCTCTCACCGTTAAACTTAATTTGAAACTAAACTACGATTTTAAATACAGGTATCTTGCCATAAATTACTTGTGGAATGACAACTCTTATTATTCTGGATACAGGCCCAAATAATAGTCATTTAAAGTAATGGTTTAAAAATCTAGTTACAAAAAAAGAAAAGTGCTAATCAAATCTACACAAATATATATGGTTTTATTCTCATAGAAAATACATCTTCAGTACATATGCAAATACTAGGACTGAGTTATGATACAATGATAACTAAATCTATTTAAGTTAGTCCTTTGGCCTTCCATCCTCTTCTGGAATAACTTATTGAGAAATGACAAAAATACTTTTTAAAGTATTGTTACCTAATATGAAAAATGAATCAGATGGACGAAATAGGACACTGACCCAAAAAGGAGATATGCTAGGTTTCTATTTAAAAATAGCTTAAGGTAAGTAAATGTGTATATGAACTAAACTGCTTGAAATTAAAATGAAAGCTCACGTAGTTGACAGGTATTTCAATTCCTTATACTTATACTATATAAGTAACACAGAGTTGTATATATGTCAATCCACAATTTAATGGGTATGGGAGAAAGAGGCATCCATTAAATAAGTTATCAAATTCAAATGAAATTTGGACTTCCGGTTGACATCGCAGCAGGACCGGTCTGGAAAATAGAGGGCTCTGATTGGGGTTTTAAAAGAAATTCCTGAGCTTGGACTAGCAGCTATCTGGCATTTGGAGGGGGGAAAAAACACACACATGGAAAAAAGAAAAAGCAGGGACTGTAATACAAAAAGCCTAAGAAGAAGTTTTAGATCTGGAAAACTGGGAAAAGTAAAATACTTTAAAAGGGAAATAAGTGATTTTCAGAAGAAAACAACAACTTATATGAGGATTTTAAAGATTTCTGGATATTTTGATAATTAATCGGACTTAATAGACTATTTTGTAACAGAATAGAAACGGAGAGTGCCATCTGCTGGAGGAAAGAAAAAGTACTGTAATACTTTATTTAAATAGACAAAACAGAAGAAATACCAGCTGAAACTCGACCTTGATTATACAGAAGATAATCTGGACACTGTAAGAACATTTAGGAGTGATTGTGTTTTACATCTGAGATTTTGTTTCATTACCCTTCTCTCATGGAAGATAGCTTTCTAATTGGATTTGACTGTTGCTGAACTTGGACAATTAATAATTGAGGAGATCCTTTTAAATTTGAAGAACAAAGGAATAATAAAAGAAGAAGAAGAGATATAAGAAAATTAAATACACTTTAAATTTTGACTAATTGCGAAGAGAAACAATTGGGGAGGTTTTAACAATATTTTAAATTGCTATAAAATGGAGTTGCAGATATATGAAGAACTAATTTTGATGTTTAAATTTATGCATGAATCTGTATTAGGCAAAAAAGAAACAAAGAATTCAATGAAAGATATAGAAAAAGAAAGTGAAGAGGAGTTTGAAGAGAGAATTGTAAATGAGAAGCAAGACGTTAACAATGTTGAAGAGAAAATATTAAAAAATAAAAATCAGATAGACAATATTATAGAAATTTTTCGGAATATAAAAAGAGTAGAGAGGAAAGGGGGAAAACTCCCCCTAAAAAAGAAGCTGTTAAAAAGTAAAAAGGGAAATATCTGGGGGAAGCAAGGGAAAGCCTCGGTGAGGGTTGTACAAAAACTACAACAAAAAAAGATAAAAGGAATCTAGAAGATGAAATGTAACATACATAAAAAGAAAAAAAAGAGAATTGAGAAGTTAAAGTGAGATAAAGGGTCGAGCAAAAAACTATTAGAAAATGGGAAAAGATTAAGAGATGATGGTTAAAGATGAATGATGATGAGATAGATATTAGTAAATATATATAATAAGGTAGATTAATGATTGGGAATGGGAAAGTAGACAACAATAGTGATTTTGATAGTCTTGAATTTAAATTATTATTGTATTGGTAAGAGAGAAGAATTATAGGACACGTGAAGTTATTTAGGTGAAATCATTGAACATAAAATGATAAAAAAGTATGTAAAGAGAATAATAAGGCAGAAGCTGAAATAATAAGATAGGGTGAAAATGAATATAAATGATTATATCAAAGAGATGAGTGAATAGAATTTGTTTATATTAAATCTCAGCAGATAGAAATGTGAAAATGAGTAATTTGATAACATTAATAATTTTGATAACAATATAAATTAAGATATTTAAAATGTCAATTGTAAAAATAACAATGTTAAAATCATGTAAGTGATTACTATTATAATGAAGAATGAATAGAACTTGTTTGTGATAAATATCAGTAGATGGAAATGTGAAAATAAGTACTTTAACAACATTACATTGATAACAATGTAAATTAAGATGAATAATTTAAATGCTAATAATTTGGAAAAAAGAATTAGAGACATACTTCTGGAAATGAAGAAAGATGGTAAATAACTGGAATAATTGAAACTGAGGAGAAACACAAGGCTTAAAATGATCTTATTTGTAAGCAAAATTGAAAATGATAAAGAATTATGGAAAGAAACTAGTATGGCAGATGTTGAAATAATAAGATATGGTGAAAAGATTAATGTATGATAATTATATAAAAGATTTTTAAAATTTTAAATATCTTTTAGTATTTATATATTCAATTTTAAATTGGTTTTAAAAGTTTGGGGTTTTAAATTTGTCGGGGCCAAAATTATTTAATTTGATTTTATTCTATTTTTTAAATTTTGTATTGTATGTGTTTTTATTGTTTGGCTGTGCACCGCCCTGAGTCCTTCGGGAGTAGGGCGGTATAGAAATCTAATAAAATGAAATGAAAAATGAAATGAAATATAAGAGAGATGAATATTGAAAAAAATGGGAAGATTAAAATACATTATAATTATGATTATGACTACATTATAAGATGTATAAGAGGTGACCCAGTCAATACTGTGTTCATAAAATATGTATGATGAAAGAAAAAAATTAATAAAACTTGTATTTTTTTAAAAAAAATCAAATGAAATTTTACCCATGCATATTTTGTGTTTTATCCATGTGTAGAATGGGATGGAAATAAGCATGCATATTTTATGTATTTTACAAACACAAAATGAGAATGAGATTTTATACATACTCAGAAGCATATGGCATATAGACAGATTTTGTCTATTGTTAAAACAGGGTCCATTAAGTCAAAATTTACAATAAATTATTTAATTGCAGAACATACAATCATGGGAATATCTGTTTAATCATACTTGAATGATACAGCTCATATAAATTTAACTATTCTATAACATCTCCTTAAATTAACCCCTCTCTCCCATAAAAGCTAATACCATATTTTTCAGGAAATAGTTAGGATTAAAAAAATAGGTTAAGAATAGAAGCATGGTAGAATAGTGTTGGAACTGATGGAAGATCTACCTGTTCCAGTACTGTTTCCACAATAACTAGTCATATGTCTATGGCAGCCAACAGGCAGATCACAAGGGCAGAAGTACTCTCCTGTTTTTGTTTTCCATCGTCTGACATTGAAAGACACCTGCGATACTGGTGATAATAACCATTATCAACATTAATTTTCAATGGAGTTTAAAAATAATTCAAATTCAGAGATATTTCAGAGATCACTTGTGGGAAAAATAAGCAGTTTATTGTACTGTATTTACTGACTTATATATCACCATCATGTCAGAAAGACTCAAGGCAACTTATATTTTAAAACTCACTAAACCATGGGGAGATACATAAAAACTCATTTCTGCCATCCCTCATCAATCATCCCTAATTAAGATCACAACACTATCTTGGGCCATGGGCTTTCTGAAAAGCCACATTTTCTATTCCTTTCTAAAGCAGAGCAGGGTTAGGGCTGAACAGGCCTTTGGGAGAATGGTAACCCAAAAATGATGACAGAGAGGCTCACAAAATACCATTGTTTATGCCAATGTTTCACAGCTATCAGCCTTGCGAGGTCGTCCAGACAGGAATCACACCCAGAAGAATACAGGGGAATCCAACAATTCCCCTGGCTGTAGCTCTTCTCCATATCTCCCATGGTCATTCTCACACACGATTACATACAACATACAACTCTTAACTTCCGAAATTTCCCAGCCAGTGGAAGGTGAGAGCCACTGGCTTAAGTGATGGGACTGGAGCTTGCTCAACCTGCCAGATCTGTAGGATGGGCAGAGGAGAAAAGTGGTCCCATTGCTACTGCAGCCCTGAGCCACGTAGGGCTTTATGGATGAGAACCCAACACCTGAAACTGCAATTTAAACTCTATACACTTGATACTGCGTAAAACTGAACTTCTTTTAATGTGCTCTGAATCTTCCGCCAGCTCCACTGGATAACGCTGGATGTTAGCACTCATAAAAAAAAATAGAACGGAGAATTTCTACGCACGTTAGCCGAAGTTGTAATCTATCCCAACCGTGGAAGTGCTCCCCTCTCTTGATCACTCTGCCTGCCTTCTGCCGTCTCAGCAACACCCACCGTGAGTACAAAGCAAGTGGGACACCATTACTTCCCCTCATCAGCCCGTAAACCTCCGAGATGAGATTTAACTTTGGCCTCCTAGTTTCTATCTGCGCTGGCCGGGCCCAATTATGAGGAAAAAGGGGGTAGGGAGAGAGCGAGCGAGAGAAAAGATACCACAGAGGACACTTCTCCTACAAAACTAAACCGTGAATCCCGAATTACCTCTCTCTGTCGCATAAACAAACCGCCATTGACCCCGAAGAGGCGGAGAAGTTCAGCTCCACCTACGGAAGAAGGGACTCCGCGCACCTCCCCGCCGTCTCCCGCGCAGTACGGAAGTGACGCAACGCAGCGGACAGAGCGTCGCGTGCTCTTGAAGGAGCCCCGCCCCCGCCCCCACCCAAGAATAGGATGGCAGAGCTTCTGCCGATAGCTTAGGACTCCGAAAACGAAGAGTCCTGAGAACATACCAGTTTAAAATTTTAAGAGTTTCTTTTAACGGAGCTTCGTCTCTCTTTTATATATATATATATATATATGTTTATAAAATGTGTGCCTGGAGGTAGTTTATATTACAGAGTGAATAGGGAAGTGATTAGCACGGACGAGTTTTGCGGCAAAGGTATATTCCACGAAAATTTTGAATGTTTTACTCTGGATTAGAGCAGGGTTTCACTACCTTGACAACTTTAAAATGGGTGGACTTTAGCGCCCAGAATTCACACACACACACACACACATACTGCGACCACCTATCTTAAAGCTGCCAAGATTGAGAAAGCCTGGGTTAGGGCATTCACAACCACTTTCTAAATTATAACGCCCCCTCACAATTTACAATAACGTGTTCATAGAAGGTAGTAGAGGGAAATGTTTCTCAACATTAAGTAACATTTCAAAAAGGGGTGGGTGGCTGGGAACTCCTGTATTGTTTTCACCTCTGCTTTTTTGGTGAAAGAGCAGGGCTCAGGCACAGCAGTCATAACTGGGTCTTCGGAGAGGGGCGGCTGATAAATTGAATAAATTGAATTGAATTGAATAACACTTGGGTGTTAACTCTTGCCTATAGACTCAGAAAAGCTGGGGCGTCACCACTGCACTGAAGCATCACCACTGCACCGTAATACTTTTTTATGCCTTGATCTTAGCATTCTGTCATTTCAGATGCTATCTTCAATTGAAAACAGATCTGAAAAGGGCTCTCGGGGCACTGAACTCTAGTGAAGAAGCAGTAACCCTACAATTGCATTGTTTAGCTTGATGAGTGCTTTTGCTGTTAGTATATCAGGCTTCACCTTACAGTCAGTTGGGCCATTTCTTTTTTAAATCAGATTTCATCTTCCATTCTTTTACTTTGCAAAAACTCTAGGGAGTGCCTTTTTTATCTTGGAAAACCTGGCAACTCCAAATAAAATAAAAATTCTACAATTCTTTTGTTATCCAAAGTACTGCAATACTACTCATTTTAAGTTGTTCCACCTGCTAGTAATTGGTGTCTAATCATAGTCTACTTTGCAGGACTGTGTAAAGTTCTTCAATTTTTATGAGATGAGCCTGATCATACGTAATTTGCAGAGAGCTATTCCAATCAGGAGAGTCCCACTTCGCAAGAATATAGAACAACTCCGTTCTATTTTGGGTGTGCAAAAGTTTGACCTTGGTGTAATTTGTGTTAGTAATATGTACATGCAGCAACTCAACAGAACTTACAGACAGAAGAATATCCCTACTGATGTGTTATCTTTTCCTTTTCATGAGGTATGTGTTTGCTCATTTATTCCTTTAGAGCTTGGCAGTAATTTTATCAAAAATCAGGTATTAATACATAGAACGGTATCATGTTTATATAGGAGGACAACGGAAAAGTCAGACAAATTAGGAATGATTCAGGCCCTACCCAGAAATCTTAATGGGAGAGGAAAGGACAATTACTGTGGCACATCAAAAATGAAGGCCCTGAAAAACAGCAGGGCTCATTATGTAAGGGTAATGCATCAATATCCATAATAGTGGATATTGCAGAATGTGTGAATAAATGGATACCTAAAAGATTACTTATTTTTCAAGCTCTATTTTATAACTATTGTAATTAATATGTATGAGAAGAAAGTAAATGTAAATTTTAAAGATAACATTAATATTACCTTACTATTTTGATGTTTTATCCTGTTTTACTGTTCTTCTATCTGAGTCAGCACTATTTATTTATTTATTTATTTATTTATTTATTATTTACATTTTTATACCGCCCTTCTCCCGAGGGACTCAGGGCGGTGCACAGCCATACTAAAACATGTGGATCTATAAAATTTAAAAAACAGTTAAAAACATATTAAATAATTTGGCCCTATATTAAAAACTAAAACACCCATTAAAATCCATTCTTAAGCCAGCCCAGCCTGTTGAAACAGTAGAGTCTTAAGGGCACGGCGAAAGGTACGTAGGTCAGGGATCATACGAATCTCCGGGGGCAGTTCATTCCAGAGGGCAGGTGCCCCCACAGAGAAGGCTCTCCCCCTGCGGGTTGCCAGTCGACATTTTTGACCAACGGCACCCTGAGGAGTCCCTCTCTGTGGGAGCGTATTGGTTGCTGGGAGGCTATCGGTGGCAGAAGGCGAGATGGGCTACATATAAAGTTAATAAATGAATAAATGTTTTGTTTGTAGGTTTCTGTAGGGGGATAGAAGTACAACTGATCTTCCTATTATCTGCAATTTACTCCTAGAATTCTTGTCCTAAGCAAGTTTAGATGGAAATAAATCCCATTGAAAACTGTGAATTATCCTTCTGAGAGTATACCATTGAACTTACATATATTATTATTCCTAAGCAATCCTGATATATACCTAATACTAAGTCATAATGTAGTTTGCTTTGGCTTAGTGCGATATGGAAATTTGTTCCAAGAAGGAAGCCATAGCTCATAAATCATAATGCAGAAGTGTATACTTATTGAATAGGAAGCAACCAAGTAGAAGTTAGAACATGGGAGAAGGAGAACAAATTAAACTCATATCTCCCTGATTCAAGTATAGTAATGCTATGTCTTTTATTACCATAAAGTGTTTAGAAATATTGTATGGTCTGTTCTTAATACTCCTATTTCATTTTCTGCATGGCATTTATTTTATCAAATTGAGAACATGTATAAAACTGAATTTTCTTTGGGGATATCACAGAATCTGAAAGGTGGAGAATTACCCCAGCCCTGTATTCAAGATGACTACAATTTGGGAGACATTTTTCTAGGAGTAGAATATATCTATCAACAATGTAGACAGAACCATGATGATTATAATAGTATTTTTACGGTAAGTGTACGTTTATAAAAGTAGTATTTTTTATTTGAATAAGGTTCTGAAATGTTCAATCAAATAATTTATAAAAATGGAAATATTTTGATTGTTATTGTCTCCAGTTTGATTGTTAAAAACTTTTTGGTATCAGAAAATATGACATTAATGTCTCAATCCCACTGACAGAAATCTTACCGTTTCACATCTAGAATAACATACATGTACTATACAAATCCAAATGATCACTAGATGGCAGAAACAAGTTGTCTATATCCTTTTGCTGTCATCAACTCGTTGTCCAGATTTTGACAGCACAATTCTGGTAGCCCTTTTTTTGCAGTATTCTTCAAGTTAGCCCATAACATGTTTGCTCTCAAGAGTTTGTTTTTAGCTTTCTCATTTTTACTAGCATGTGTTTTATTGCAAGATTTTTTTTTCTTAAACAAGTCACTAGCTTTTTTTCCTTTCATAGTTAAGCTATTTAAATCATTATGCCAACTCAAAATATGAATAACTCATTGGTGAAAGCTTATGGTTACCGCTCTTTGTGCTTGTCAGTTGATTTTGCCAGTTCCAGGAATGTTGCCAGCTCCTCAGTTGAAAGATCCCCCCACAGCTGGTCACATGACTCAGTGGTGTTCCAAAAGTCATGCTTTCCCTCCTGTTTAATCTTGGTGAAATCTAACATTGTTTAAAAATGATGTGCTATGAGGGTCTATTGGTTAAGGCAGCAGGCTAGAAACAGGGAGACATTGTGTTCTAGTCCCACCTGAGGCATGAAAACAGTCTGGGTGACTTTGGACACTCATTCTCTCTACTTCACAGAGTTGTTGTGGGGAAAATAAGTGAAGGGAGGAGTATTAGATATGTTAGCCACCTTGAGTTATTTATGTAAAAAAAAATAATAATAAAGGCAGAATAAAAAATCTAATTTTTTTATTCAGACTCAGGGTGGCTTACAATGCGTTAAGCAATAGCCTTCATACTTTTGTATATTTATACAAAGTCAGTTTATTGCCCCCACAATCTGGGTCCTCATTTCACCTACCTTTGAAAGGATGGAAGGCTAAGTCAACCTTGAGCCTGGTGAGATTTGAACTTGCAGTAATTGCAAGCAGCAGATGTTAATAACAGTGCTTAGTCCACTGTACTACAGGCTCTTATAATATGGGAATAAAATGAGTTGACAAGCTGAGTTCTCTTGCGTGCTGGTAGAGGACGTGTCCAATGTCTGCCAGCTGTGCCCATTGAGGCAGAGGAGGGATGGGATCTTACCCTTTATGAAAAAAAAGTTTGCCGATCCCTTTAGTAGAATTGCTAGCAATACAAAATGCTGTTTAAATTGAATGGCATACTAGAATTCGGTTAAAAGTATTACAAGATACCAGAGAGAGAGGAGGAGCCGCCCTCCCAGATTGGGAGACCTACTATCAAGCAGCAGGATTAGTTTGGATAAAGGAGTGGATAGAATTGGAAAATAAAAGACTGCTAATACTAGAAGGACATGATTTAACTATAGGGTGGCATTCATATCTGGGGGGGGGGGAACAAAACACTTATGGATACTTTAGAAGAGACACAATTAGGAATTCATTACTAATAATTTGGAATAAAATTAAAAAACAACACTATATACAAATCCCGTCTTGGATCTCTCCAGAGGAAACTTTAACACACCCAAATTTAGTAGACTGGACAAAATTAATTAGATATAGAGACATAATAAACAAAAGGGGAATATTAAAAACCAGAAACGAATTGGAGCTGGACTTAGGAAGAGAAGTGCAATGGTGGACGTATCTACAGATAAGTTCAAAATATACAGAGGATATAAAAAAAGATCAGGTTCGACTAGAAGAAACAGAATTAGATAAAATCATATTAGGGAATGAACGAAAACTAATAAGTAGATTATACAAGTTTCTAATACGGTATAAAATGGAAGAGGAAACAGTGAAAGACATGATGATCAAATGGGCACAAAATGTTAACCATGTGATAGAATTAGAGAAGTGGGAGAAGATGTGGAAAACAAACATGAAACTGACAATTGCGATGGCATACAAGGAAAATCAGATGAAAATGTTTCATAGATGGCACCTTCCACCGGCCAGAATTGCAAAAATGTTCCCCACCAACTCCCCGAAATGTTGGAAATGCAAGACTGGCTATGGAACATGTGACCATCAATGGTGGACCTGCACGATGGCACAAAAATTTTGGAAGAAAATTAAAACCTGGATAGTAGAAATAATTCAGAATCCAATAGAGGGAAAACCGTAACAGTTTCTGTTAGGTATTTCGATAGAAAATTACACCAAAGAAATACAGTACCTTATATTGCATATATTGACAGCAGCACGTATTGTATACGTGCAATATTGGAAGAAAGAAACAGTACCAACGGAAGAGGATTTAATTAAAAAAATCCTGGAATGTGCAGAATTAGATAAATTAAAGAAATTAAGGGGAAAGAAGAATCAAAGTATTATAAGGTCTGGAGTAGATGGTATGAATGGTTGAAAAATAAGGAAATAAGTTAAATGTATGAAGAAAGGAGGGGGAAAATGTGTATGATCTTTTGTTAGTAAAGAAGAAATGATATAAAGTAAAAATGAACGTCAAATAAGTTAATACTTAAATATCTGTAAATATTGATGTATAGAAAGAATAGACCGCTGTATATAGCTGAAAAGAAAATGATATTATGTTTTTTGTTGTGTTACTTCTTGTTTGTACATGTTTGATTTTAATGTTTTAATGTGGTTAAAATAAAAAACTTTTTAAAAAATTAAAAAAAATTGAATGGCATACATTGGATACATTTGTTCACTCTACAAGTCTAACTTCTTTCCACTGACTAGGGAGAAATCACACTGAGGTTTTCACTGTATTCTCTATAAATGATGACTATTTCTATTATGATTTTAAATTATTGTGATGTGAGATTTCTCTAATATTCTACTTTACCTATCAATTACAAATATGTAAACCATTTAAAAGCTTTTTTCCCTTCAATAGGTGACAGTTGCTCATGGCATGTGCCACTTACTTGGTTATAAACATGATACAGAAACAGACTGGCAACAAGTAAGTATTCTAACTGATTTGATACAGTTCTAATTTTTCAGTTTTCTTTATTGTTCAAAAGCTTCCAAATGTAAGCTTATGTAAATGCATCCTAAGATTTTCTAATTTACTGTTCAGTACAAGTTTAAATTTCAAAATTCAAATCAAGTTTGTAAGATCAGACATTGTTGTATTATTTGAAAGGAAATGTATGCATTCATCATTGCTCTTTTTCAGATGTATGAAAAGGAAACACAGATTCTGCACGAGTTAAGCAAATTGACAGGCACAAACTTTGAACCTCTGTCAAAACACCATTTCTAAATGTTGTATTTATATGCTGTTTCATTAAAATAAATCTATTTTCTTAATTTTTCCTGCTTCCTTGGTCAGCAGAATACAATTACCCCGTGAACTAATTTTGCTAGAAATTATTTTATTTTATTCATTTATTTGTTTATTTTGTCAAGCATCTATAAGATTACTGATATAAGTATAAACATGATTATGAATACATGAAATGGATACGAATAAATGCGGACATTAGGACAGGGACGGTAGGCACGTTGGTGCGCTTATGCACGCCCCTTAAGACCTCTTAGGAATGGGGTGAGATCAACAGTAGACAGTCTACTGTTAAAGTTGTGAGGGGTTTGGGGATGAAACCACAGAGTCAGGTAAAGATTTCCAGGTATTGACCACACTGTTGCTGAAGTCGTATTTTTTGCAATCAAGTTTGGAGCGGTTTACCTTAAATTTGTATCTATTTTGTGCTGGTGTATTGTGATTGAAGCTGAAATAGTCATTGACAGGTAGGACATTGTAGCAGATAATTTTATGTATTATGCTTAGGTCAGACCCAAGGTGGCATAGTTCTAAATTGTTTAAGGCCAAAATTTCAAGCCTGGTGGCAATCAGGCCAGTAAAACGCTTTGAAAGTTCCTCCTGCTTCATATTCTACCTTCACCATCACTGCTGCTGCTCCCTCTTGAAAACTGTGTTGGCCAGGTACTTGAACCACTTTAGGAACAAAGCTCTGTTTGTCTCTTCCAACCAACCCAACCAAACTGTTGCACACCCAAAAGAGAACCCAGCAATATCTTCTTCCACTGAAGGTCACAATTATAACCCCTCTATGATGAGTCACACTGTTCCAAATGTTGCTGTTGGTTATTTTTTCCCAGAAGGGAACAAAACAATAGTGAAAATCATCACAGCTCCGTAAGCGCGTTCTGCACTAACTACTTAAAGGAACTCTGCAGTTCTCCCTTTATAACTGTCCCAGAAGAGAAGAAGAAACAGCTGTAAAATGGATTCTGTATAGTGGGTTACGGTTGAAAATTCTGCACTCGAAAACGCCGATGCATGCCCATTTCTCCCTCAAGCACAACAGCCTCGTCTTCCAAAATTCAAGCCAGGTTTTGCATCGGACCTTCTCTGCCCGCCTCTAGCCCAACTGAACCCGCCCCTTCTCTCGGTAGCAGAAGCCACAGATGGCGTTGCGCTGGAGCTTGGGATTTCTCCGCTTGTCTGCCGTCCTCGTTTTTTTGGTTCTCGCCGCCGCCCAGGCGCCCTTCGAAGCCTTCCAGGCGGGCCACAGCGCCTCCTCCCTGCCCGCCGCTGCCGTGGCGGCGCCTTTCAGACGGTGAGAGAAGCAGCGCAAGCGCCGGGCCCGAGGGGCGCGTTTGCAGCCCGCCCGCACTTCCTTGACTGATGGGTCGCGGAGGCGAGGAGCTTAGGTCATCCCTTGAGACTGAGGGAGCCCAGGCCGCGTTCTTCGGCCGCTTCCCTTTTTGCAGCGAAGAAGCCCGAAGGAGGGCTCCCAGCGTCGGTTTGTAGGGATGCGAGAGCGCGGCCGAGCTTGTGGCTTCTTGCCCTGCTTGGTGGCTTTAATTCCTCAGGGTCTGATCCGGTTCCCCCGCTCAGCCTCTTTGTTCTCTGGTTCCTGACCATTTCCCCAATGAGGGAAACTTTAACAACCCTTTCAAAAGTCACCGTTCTTTCTGATTTAGACTGTTTTGTTTAATGTTGATCTATTGAGGAAGTTTTAAAGACGTGATGAGATTCACCTGCTTTCCACCTCCACATCTCATCCCCAGAATTGCCTCTGCCAATAATAGCTGGGTTGGAGGTGTTTGTGCATAACAGCTAATTTAAACGTATCTCCCAAGAAGTACAGGTAGTCCTCGACTTATGACCACAATTGAGCCCAAATTTTCTGTTGCTAAGTGAGATATTTGTTAAGTGAATTTTTCCCTATTTTGTGACTTTTCTTGCCACAGTTGTTAAGTGAATCACTGCAGTTATTAAGTCAGTTACATAGTTGTTAAGTGAATCCGGCTTCCCCATTGACTTTTCTTACCAGGACACAAAATGTGATCACATGACCTTGGGACACTGCAACCATCATAAATATGAATCAGTTACCAAGCATCTGCATTGTGATTATGTGACTATGGGGATGCTGCAATGATTGTAAGTGAAAAAGGCTGAGGGAAGTACAAGGCCTTAACTCACTTTTTTCAGTGCCATTATAACTTTGAACGGTCACTAAATGAACTGTTATAACTCAAGGACTACCTGTATTAACATAGTAACTCTTACCTTATATAATATAGACATACAGTGCATATTTAAAGGAGGTGGTTTAGATTGAATTACTGTTTGTATGCAGTAGCTTGTACTGTACACTCACTTCATACTGCTGTTTATCTGTTTGGGTAACAAATGTCTGGAAGCAAATAGCCAAGCTCAGGAAGCACCAAGAGTGCCACAAAGAGAATTAAATACTCATGAAAGCCAGGCTTATTGATAGGAATAGGATACCTAGTGGTTTTGAACTAGTACTTTGCTGTAAAGTTGTAATCAGAGGAGATAGCAGGATTTGAGGGGGTGGGGTGGGAAGAGAAAGCACAGGCTATTTCTTGGGCTCATCCCTAGTATAATCCCAAGGACAAGATATTGTAGACTAACTGGATAAAACAGTAAATGACAAAGAGCTTTTAGCATGTTATATTTAAGAAGGGGCTCTTAAACCCTTTGATGAGCATAGGTAAACACAGGAACAATGTTTCATTCAGTAGTGAAAATAGCATGTCACTATTTGCAGTACAAGATATTTACTAATTATACTATATATATGACTCAATACCACACAATAATACTGTTTAAACCTTAGTTAGGATTATTGAATAGTCACAAAGAGTGAGATTTTAAATGGCGAAAAAGAAAATTGTTTTTATAACAATTATGGACAAGGATAGGAACCATAGACTTAATTAGCTTGTTTTAGTGCAAAATATCTCTATACCAAAGCACACCCAGACAATGACAATCCTTCTTGAGTATACACAAAAATTGTTTATTAGGAGCTTTCTTAGCACTAAGAAGAAAAAAGCATGAAAGCATAAAAAGAAATGCAGTGATTTTTATATAACAACAGAGATTTATTTTTATATCATACAGTAGATGTTACATAAAGATAAGCCATCATAGAATGTCAGAGCAGCTGTCATTATATTCAACCACTCTTCAAAATATCTGAATTCAGAATCCTTCCAAAATATAGTTGCTTAGCTTTTTCTCCGCTTTAAACTTGAAATGATTATAAATCATAGTTTAACAATTGTTTATTTGTAATATTATTTCTTTTCTTTAGGTATCTTTTGTATGATGTTAATCCACCTGAAGGTTTCAACCTACGTAGAGATGTATACATACGAATTGCATCTCTTCTGAAGACCTTATTGAAGACTGAAGCATGGGTGTTGGTTCTGCCTCCATGGGGACGTCTTTATCATTGGCAAACTCCTACAATTAATCAAGTCCAAATTCCTTGGTCCAAATTTTTTGATGTGCCAAGCCTCAATAAAAACATACATATTATTGAGTATGAACAATTTATTGCAGGTAACATATGCTTTAAAAGCATTAATGATATGAAATCTTAGTATAGTTTAATCTGGCTTTTTCTATGTATTAAGATACTATTTCAGCATTCAAATTCTATGCTTATCTTTTAACTTTTTCAGTACAATCGTATGCATTCCCCATTTAAAACTTTTTGGTATATATTTGCACTGTTGAAAAGCACAATGATTGCAGCAAAGTTCAAGAATTTAGTATTACAGGCTTGTTATTACATGTGGGGGGGGGAGAGAGAGTACAATTTTATTAACTTTTCAAATGCTTTGGAATTTTCTTTCTGATGTAAGTTATTTGGCTCTCCCCGTAAACATACATAGGTCCATTTCAAATTCTTCTATTCAAACCTCCATTCCAAAAAGTATAAGACAACTATTTTACAATCAGTGGTACTACTTCGTATCTACTGGCTACAATGCGTTCATTATGATTGTACATCTATTATCTGTAGTGAGATATATGCTTATATTTGTGTACTGATCTATGTTGAATTGTTATTCAGAGTCCGGTGGTCCTTTTATTGATGAGATATATGTCCTGCAAAACTATGCTGAAGGATGGAAAGAGGGGACATGGGAGGAGAAGATTGATGAGAGACCATGTATTGACCAACATATGTATTCAACAGACAAAGATAAATACTACAGGTATACTAATCTTTATATTGTTATATTAACATAGTCTCTAATTAAAAATGATTTCCAACCATGTTTTCTGGGGAGGAGGGAAGTATTTGAGAAAAAGAGTGAAAAACATTTCAGAATTCAAAATTGGACTCTTGGGATATGTGTACTACAACTAAAGTCAAAATTCAAGCAATACTTAGAATAACTCTCCTTAGAAGAACATATCAAGGTAAAAGTATCATAACTGAGAAGATGAACTTCTAGTTCCAAAATCTTAGCCAGTAGGGCCCAAAGCCACAGAATAAGCAGAGCAACAGGGAGGGATGATTGTAGGCTATTGGGGTGTTAAAAGTCCTCATCTTCTTATATTGATAGATAAATGGAAACAGCGTTGTATAGGAGATATATTCTCTAGATAATAACTCCCTGCTGATAGCCAATAGTTGCAGCAGTTTACAGATTTTTATAATTCGTCAAGTCTGTTCCTAAGCAATTCACAATCCAAATCAAAGATCAGTAATATGAAATTCCACATCTATGTATTGTCCCCAAAATAAATCTGAGAGCCCCCTCATAGCACTCTTAATTTCATCATGGTAATTTAATTGTGAAACACAATTTCCTGTTGTTTTATGATATGGAACGTGAAACTATTAGCCTTAAAACTGACTTAATACAGCTTTTAAAAATTCATTCCAAAAACTGAAAAGATAAAATTTCAGCCCAACTTACAGACTCTCTTACTAGCATCCATGTTCCACAAATTGCAGCCTTCTTTTTCTCCTATCACTGGCTTTTTACTTCTCCATCTTGTCCATTTGGAAGCCAAAACAGTTCTTCTGCCATGATCATATCAGAAAGCAAAGTGAAAGTGACACTAGTTAATTATTTAAATTTGACTGTTCTTAATAAACAATTTTCTTTATATAACATCTTTCCTCAGTGTGGTCAACTTCCATTTAATTGCCTTAATGAATTACAAAAAGGAAAAAAATAAATCCATGTGAAATAGGTAACAGCAGTTTTATCTACAAAAAGTTGGGGAAATAATGGACAGGGGAAGATATGCAAAACCAAAGAAGAATATAAAAGAAATGTGATTCATGTAGTATGCTTCCTAAAAATAGGAACCAACGTCTTCTCAGTTGATTCAAATTTGTACTGTTTTCAGAGAATGGATAGTAATTTTTAAAAAAGTGAAATTAGACTTTTCTGTTCTTTCTTGTTTTAATTTTTGTTTAAAGCTCATACAGTATTTTTCTTTGTAATGCAGTTTTGTTTGTTTTTACCCATATTCACTATTATCTTCAACTGATTTATTGTTATCCATTATTAAAGAATTTTTAAAGTTTTTATTTTAATAAAATATTAAAGTAGTACTTTATACTACAATTTTCACTGAATGTTTTTACTTCATGCCATAACATTCTAACAAGAGTTATCAACTTATATTGAGTTATTATCAAGATTTATTTCAGATTTATTACTACTTTGTATTCATGAAACTATTAACGCTTCTTGTTTCTATAGGGGATGGTTCTGGGGTTATGAAGAAACTCGGGGCCTTAAGGTGGTTTGTTTATCTGTCCAAGGTTCTGCTTCTATTGTAGCGCCTTTGCTTTTGAATTTATCCAGCAGGTGAGACTTCCTGAATTAATTTTTTTATTAAAAAATATTTTTATTAAAACATATTTGCCATATTATTTTAGCTTAGAAGAAGAAAATGGGGAATTTTATGTTTTCTCATGCATCAAACTTACTAATGTTGAGAGTATTTATTATCCCAATTTACAACTACTGTAAAGGGAAAAGAATATAAATCAGAAATTGAAGCTGAGGAGCATCTTTTGGATTTTTGAATCTGTCTTATGGTTATAACAGAATAACAGAGTTGAAAGGGACCTTGGAGGTCTTCTAGTCCAACCTCCTGCTCAGGCTGGAAACCTTATACCATTTCAGACAAATTGTCCAGTCTCTTAAAAACCTCCAATGTTGAAGCACCTACAAATTCTATTATTGAAAAAGTTTTATTAGTGAAAAAAAACAACACAGTTTTCCCACAACCCTCCCACCCAACCCCCCCTCCCCCTCCCCGACTTCCCAGAGCAGAACACAAGGTATTTCTATTAACTTTTAACAATAAACTAAATTGCTTAACCAACCATTAAACTAACACCCCCTAAAAAATAATTCTTAACCCCCCATAGATAAAATCCTACTTCTTAGACATAATGCTTCTAATATCACTCATACAGCGCTTATTCAATTAAAAAATCATTCATAAGCTATTTGATATTTTTTAGTCTGATACTTATTTTGAATATAATCAATCCATCTTCTCCAGTCCTGTATGTACCTTTCTTGTGTGTGATCCTTCAAATATGCTGAAATTTTAGCCATTTCAGCTAAATTAGTTACTTTCAATATCCAGGCATCAATAGTAGGCAAAAAGTCCTTCTTCCAATGTTGTGCTATCAACAATCTTGCTGCTGTTATCAAGTTCAAAATCAGTTTAGTCTCTACAACTGTACAGTCCGTAGTTATACCCAGTAGAAACAAATGTGGAGTAAATTTCAATCTTTTTTTTTAAATATTCTGCATCACCCACCAAATCTTTATCCAAAATGCTTTGATTTTTTTACAAGTCCACCATATATGATAATAAGGTGCATCATCACAGTCACATCTCCAACATTTAGCTTGCACATTAGGATACATACATGATAATTTTTTTGGATCTAAATGCCATCTATAAAACATTTTATAAAAGTTTTCTCTTAAATTTTGTGCTTGTGTAAATTTCACATTTCTAGTCCAAATCTTTTCCCAAGTCTCCATCATCACTGGCTCTTGAAAATTTTGCGCCCATTTAATCATGCAATCCTTAACCAATTCCGTCTCAGAGTCTATTTCCAATAAGGCATTATACAACCTTTTGATATGCATTTGTTTTTGATCTCTAATTTGTTTTACCAAATTTTCCTCATTTTGCACAAGGCCAGTTTTTTGATCTTCCTTCCATCTAGCTTGAAGCTGACCATACTGAAACGATGTATAAATTATACCTTCTTCTCTCAATGTATCTAAAGCAGAGCTGTGGAGTCGGGAGATAAATGTTCCGACTCCGACTCCGACTCCTCAGTTTTTTGTACTTCCGACTCCGACTCCGACTCCCCGACTCCGACTCCTCTGTATTAATATGCGAATGTATTTTATACATTCCTTGAAGGAAAGAAAGGCAACATACATGTCATTACCACAGGACTACTGGCTGGGAAGCCAACAGTCTACTGTATTGAACAGTTTAAGCAAAAGACAAACACAATGAAAACAACAAAGTTTTATTAATTTTTTTTTATTAATTTAATTAATCAAGTTGCTGGATAGTAGCAGCAGGCATAAACATCAGGAACAGGAACTTTACCAGTTCAAAAATACAAACCACATTATTTGGTTGTTTTAGAACAAAAACAAAGCTTATCTATATGAACCAAAAACAAAATCTGTAAAACCTAGAAATGGTTTATATTAATCTTGAAATGTAGTTATAGGCTTAGCAAATGCAAATCAATTCAATGTAGAGTTCTAAGGAAGAGAATTGCCTCTGCCAGATCCTCTTTCATAGAGGCTCTTAAGTCAGACTTTATTATTTTTAGGGCTGAAAATAATCTTTCGACACTGACTTGGGTGGGTGGCATTGCAGTAACTATTCTGGCCACATCACTAACGATCTCTGGATAAACAAGGATGGCTTCTTCAACAGTAAGTTTTGATGAGCGATCATACTTTTCAACTTCTTTTAGTGCTTTATAAAACTCCTGTTGGAATTTTTTTATTTGGACATTTACTGGTTCTGTAACGCTTATGCGACGTCGCTTTCCTTTAGCAACTTCCATTTTGTCTAAGAAGGAATCAAAGTCTAATTCTTCGTTTGAAGAAGATGATTCTGAGTTACCACTATTGCTTAAAAGAACTCCATCCTCCTGTGGAGGTATTTCAGGTCGTAATCCCTTCATGCGAACTGCTACATCATAGAGGGCCTTTTTCCCAGTAGCAATCTGTTTACTGTTCAATAAAAGTCGGCTCATTGGGTCGACATAAATAGCCGCTAACAAGATTTCATTTTCCAGCAAAAGACTCTCTCTTTTCATCATTGAAGATGCAATGCCCTCAGCTATTAACCCTCCATTTTTGTTCAGGCGATATAACAGGCTCTTCCATTCCAAGAGGAATTTACCCGGGGTTAGATCATCACATTGCAACCTCTTGGTGACAGTGAAGGGGTGAGAAAGAAGGTTCTCCAGCTCTTTTGTTTGTGTCCACTGGCTTGCAGTTAATGCAAGATTTTCATTGTCCATTTCTTCTATGAAGTCTTTAAGTTCAAGCAAACGCTTCACCATTAAATAAGTGCTTCCCCAGCGAGTTGTTTGATCCAAAATGGCTCCTTTTCCTGCACGTCTTTTCAAAATTGCATCTGTTTTTGGGGCCCTGGCTGCAACAGTTACTTGCCGTAATTTGCCAATTAATGTAGCTGCATGGCGATCTTTTAATCCATCTCTTATGGCAAGTTGCAGTGTATGAACAGCACATTGCATATGATGAATAGTAGCAAGCTTCAATGCTTCTTCAACAAAGTTGTCTAAAAAAATGTCAGCATTCTCTTCAGTTTCTAAACTTTCTCTAATACTTGTAGAGCTGTCTTCCTCTAAGTCTAATATCTGTTTGATACCTTCTTCATCTGCCTTCATCTTCTCAATTGTGCTCAACATGTTAGAAGCGTTATCTGTCACAACACATAAAATCTGTTCCTTTTTAATTTCAAAATCTTCTAGAACACCCTCCACTAACTTCTGAAGGTAATCACTGGTGTGATGTGCCTGAGTGTCCTTTACTCCGAGGGTCCGTGTTATTGTTTTGTTATTTTCATCCACAAATCTAACATTAATAGCGAAATAATTGACTCTGTGACGTGTGCATGCATCCATTTTAAGGAAGACAAAACGTCCTTTCATAACTTTCTGTAGTTCTTCCTTTTTACATTTGGCCTCCTCAATTATAAGTTTCCTTATACTTTCTCTTTCCAGAGAAACACCAAGTTTTTTTGCCATTTCTCCATTTAGGCCTAAAAGGGCTGTCTGTGAAAAGAAGGATAGTGGTACACTATTCTTTACTACCATTTCAATAATGTGGTGTTTGAATTTTTCTGGTGTCATCCTTATGGTAACTTTGTCAGATATAAAGAATTTTCTTATTTGTGATTGTTCTCCAGTAGATTTCTGAACGTTTTTTGTCACAGAAGTAGATGCAATGTTTTCATTGCTATCTTTCTCATTCACGGCTTCTAACACTTTGGGATGAAAACGCTGTAAGTGTCTTTTCAAATTTGATGCTCTTGTAGGTGCATTTTTATCAGGCCCACTGAAACTGCTAATTTTTGCATCACATTGTTTTTCACCATCATCATCTTTTCTAATACATTGGCACACGTAATGTTTTCCATCACTTGATAATGCAAAGTGCTCATAAACAGTAGACTTTGTTGTGTTTGTTGTTAGCAGTCTTTTTGCCATTGTTTAGGATGCCTCTTTCCCTAAAATATAAAATATGTTATACTAACTGGCATATAATTAGATTTTTAATATCAACATACACAGTCTTGTAAGTTGTACGTACATGGCTTTATACAAACAAATAAGCTATATATCCCAGCACTAAACCTAGACATGATTTGTCCTATACAATATAAACACTTACAGTTGAATCCAAGAAGCTGTTCCACCAAGTTCTTCTAAGCCAGTGGTTCTCAACCTTCCTAATGCCGCGACCCTTTAATACAGTTCCTCATGTTGTGGTGACCCCCAACCAGGGGTGGGTTCTAAATTTTTTTACTACCGGTTCTGTGGGCGTGGCTTATTTTGTGGGCATGGCTTGGAGGTTATGTGACTGGGTGGGTGTGGCTAGCTGGTCATGTGACCGGGTGGCCATGGCTATGTGTATAGAGGGCTGAAAAAAGTCATTTCTGACAGGTCCTCGCACTTTTGACTGGTCCTCACACTTATGACCATCCTCACATTTATGCCCGTGCAGCATTTTTAACAACCATGTCACTCATTTCACAACTGCTTCTCTTCACCATGGTGACAAGATAGGGCAAAAACGTAAAATGTGAGGACAGTCGTAAGTTCGAGGACTGGTCAAAAGGGAGAGGACCAGTCAGAAATAACTTTTTCAGCCCTCTGAGTAGTCCATATACATAAAAGGATACAGCAATAGAGAGGGATGAAGGAAGGGAAGGGAAATTAGAGTAGGAGTGAGGGTAAGAGAGGGAGGAAGAGAGGAGGAGAAGGAGAAAGGAAGAGGAAGTAGGGAGGAGAAGAAGAGGGTGAGGAAGAGAAAGTAAGAAGGAAAGAAAAGAGAGAGGTGGTAGGTTTGAGGAGAAAGATTGCTGTACAATAAAAAAGATGAAAGGGAAGAAAGCCAACCCCAAACAAATATAAAGATATTAAGATAAAGAATGAATTGTTAAACTTTAAAGAATAAAAGAGAACAAATATGAATAAATAACAATAATTAGAAACACACATACAAACATACAATGTATTTTCTTTGAACAGAGTATTTGGCCGGTTCATAAATTTAAACAGTGTTTAGTCATGTTTAAAGTTTAAGCTAACAATCAGAGTTACAAGTTTTTATAGCCTTAGCTGAATGACAGCAGTTTTTCCAATGGTTTACAGCTTCAGTCTTGAACTATTGACCCTCCATTCCCTTCACTTATGCAAGTGTCTCTAGTCCTGCAAAAAACATATTTACTTAATCCCTTATCAGTGAGAGGCTAGGTTACCCATGGGCGCTGCGTTCCCTGTAACAGCAGAACACAACACTATGGAAAGTATAAGTATTGCCACTCCTAATTGTGCGTTGCGTGCCTTATAGTGAAGCACATGAAAAGCATGCTTCTTCACGGTCACTTAACGTGTTCATTTTGCGGTTACGTGAGGCACTGCATGTATTGGTCTTTATTCTTACAGTAGAGAAGTCATTAATTATAACTTTTTGTGAATTGGGACATTTAAACTTGCTTTTTTTAAAATTCCAATCTAAATTTAGTAGGAGTCGGAGTCGGTGCATTGTTTGCCGACTCCGACTCCAGGTACCCAAAATTTCCTCCGACTCCGACTCCTCGACTCCGACTCCGACTCCGACTCCACAGCACTGATCTAAAGATTTCAAATACAATACCCCCCTTTCCATAATAAGAAGCTCTTTATAAGTAATCACCTCCTGTTTTTGTTCTATACTTATATTTTCTATTGCATGTCTAGGATTTGCCCATACAGGTATCTTATAATTTAATTTATATTGATATTTTTTCCAAACCCTCAACAAAGCATTTCTAAGTATATGGGCCTTAAATACTTTATCCACTTTTTTGTCATATAACAAATAAGCATGCCATCCATATAATAAATCATAACCTTCCAGATTCAAAATTCTCCCCTCAGTTAAGTTAAACCAGTCACTAATTTGTGATAAGGCCGCTGCTTCGTAATATAATCTTAAATTAGGCATTTTAAGACCCCCCCCCTTTCACGTGTATCTTGTATAATTTTCATCCTTATTCTGGGTTATTTCCTTTCTGCCATTCTAACACCTTTCTGCCATTCTCTCAGATTTTCATCTTTCTTAAGCACAGGTATCATTTGGAACAAGAATAAGAATCTAGGTAACACATTCATTTTAATTGCTGCAATTCTTCCCAATAAAGACAACTGTAATTTTTTCCAATTCTCCATGTCCTTCTGTACCTTCTGCCAGAGATCCTCATAGTTATTTTTGTATAATTTTGTATTTGAAGCTGCTATATACACTCCTAGATATTTAACCTTTTTAGCTATTTCAAACCCCGTTATTCTTCCTAGTTCATCTCTTTCAAATACAGACATATTTTTAGTTATCATCTTTGTCTTATGTGAATTAACTTTAAATCCTGATACTTTCCCATATTGATCAATTATATCCAATATATATGGAGCCGACTCTATAGGTTGAGATAAGGTAACAACCAAGTCATCTGCAAATGCTCTTAATCTATAATCTTGATGTCTAATTACAATACCCTTCAATTTTTCTGAGTCACGTATCTTATTCAATAGCACTTCCAAAATCAAGATAAACAACAATGGGGACAGAGGACACCCCTGCCTTGTTCCTTTTTCAATTCTAAAAACCTCTGTTAAACCTCCATTAACTATTATTTGTGCTGTTTGCTGCTGGTATATTGCTCTAATTGATTGTGTAAAATACTCCCCAAAATGCATTTTCTCTATTATTTTAAACAAAAATTGCCAGTTCAACCGATCAAATGCCTTCTCTGCATCCAAAAATATAAACGCTGCAGAGATTTGGTTATTTTTTTCCAAATATTCCAGTAGGTTTACAATTTGTCTAATATTATATTTCATTTGTCTCCCTTTTATGAACCCTGATTGGTCATTATGAATTATTTGTTGCATAACTGGCATTAATCTATTAGCTAATATCTTAGCAAAAATCTTATAGTCGGTATTCAAAAGTGAAATTGGCCTAAAGTTCTCAGATTTGATGGAGTTTTGATCCTCCTTTGGAATTAGTGAGACAAAAGCTGTTTTCCAAGAAGGTGGTACTCCTCCTCCTACCTGTATTTTATTAAATAAGATTTTAAGTGGTTCTAGCATTTCAGATTGTAAATGTTTATAATAAACAGCTGTTAATCCGTCTGTTCCCGGAGCCTTACCTATTTTTAATTGTTTAATTACCCCAACAATTTCCTCAGAAGTTATTGGCTGGTTCAATCTTTCTCTCTGTTCCAGCGTTAGTTCAGGAATATCTATCTTTAAATATCTATCAATATCAACATCTTGAATTGAATCTTTAGCATATAGCTTTGTATAGAAATCCAAAAAAGCCTTTTTTATTAAATTCTGTTGGTAAATCTCCTTACCTGTAAATTCTATCTTGTCTATAGTACGTGATTTTTGCTTTTTTCTCATCGTGTAAACCAGCCATCTCCCAGGTTTATTGGCATTATAGAATGTATTATGTCTGGCATATTGTATGCTTTATATTTATATTTATATTTATTGTAGTATACTTTTGTTGAAAAGTTAAGCAAACTAGTTAATAAGTAAGTTAGCAAGTATGTTCTGGTTAATAGAAGGTATGGGAAATATTTCAAATTTATTGAAAGACCTTATCAGTTTAAAGTTAAATAAGTCAACTTTAAGTTTGAAGTTAAAGTTTAAAACAGCAGTTTGGAATCCATCCTGGTTTTAATTTAGATGGGAGAGCATGAAGTAGCAGGGCTGTAGGCTAGATTGGAAAGTTTAAAAAAGATCCCTGAAAAGTAAATCCACTTCCATACTGTTATTAAGAAAATGCCATCAATGCATATACTTGTGGAGTTCACAGAGGAAAACTATCTTAATGTATCTTTACCTTACTTAGTTTTTTCATTTTAATAGGTCAGTGATGTTAGACAGAGCTGAACATCTTCTTCATGATCATTATGGTGGTAAAGACTACTGGAATGTGAGAATAATATATATTATCTGCATAATAATGGAATAGTCATTTTTAATACACAATCTGTTAAATATTATTTTTATTTATGAGAACCAAATCCTCCCATTCTATGATTAGCTAAGCATTAGCCTTAGCAGCTGCTTGTAATTAACCATATCTTAGTAGTAATAATTTGATTTTATTCTATAACACATAAAAATTCAAAATGTGCTTTGAGGGATTCAGGGGATATCTGCTAAAATGTACCAGTAATTAAAATCCATTTAAGAAAATGCCTGTAGTATTCTGCATTCAGTGCATCTTTCATTTGTGTCGCAAGAACCCTGGTGGTGCAGTGGTTAGAATGCAGTATTGCAGGCTAACTCTGCCCACATCCTGGAGTTCAATCCTGACAAGCTCAAGGTTTACTCAGCCTTCCATCCTTCCAGGGTTGGTAAAATGAAGACCCAGATTGTTGAGAGCAATAAGCTGACACTGAATGCTGTAAAACACTATGTTGTGGTATATAAGTCTAGGTACTTTTACTATTGCTAATTAGAACCTTGTATTGTATAAACAGAAGATACGTACTACACCTGAATTTTTCTGCTTTTTTCAATTGAATTCCTTTAAGCATTCCCATAAAAATTGAAGTGTTTCCACTAAAAGGAGATCTTTTTTCTTCATCAGTTATTAGAACTTCTAATTTGTCCAAACATGTCCTACTGCATGCTTGTTGTTTAAATTGTTCTTAGATTAATATATTTATTTGTAATTGCTAATGTAATGAACTGCAATTTAACACAGGCATGTCCAACCCATGATCTAAGGGCCAAATGGAGCCTTGGACAGATAATAATACGGCCCAGAATATTATAAACATTTAACATTATTATGTGATTTATATACAATAATTATATTACATATTTTATATGTAGCTCAGGACAATTCCTGTTCATTTGGTGTGGCTCAGGCAAGCGAAAAGTTTGGTCATCCATGATTTTTAACATGAAACCACTATTTTTTTTAACCAACTCTAAAACTAACACTTCTATCAGCCTTACTGATAAAACAATTATTCTTTCAGTTTCATTTTCCTGTAATTTTGTGTATTCTAGGAGACCTTTCTAATTATGCTGAAATAAATAAACTAGTTCTCAATAACATTTTTATGTCAAACAGACCCGTCGAAGTATGGTGTTCGCCAAACACCTCCGTGTGGTGGGAGACATGTTTAGAGCTAAATATTTAAATTCTTATGATGAAAAGGACAAAACATGGTACCCTGAAGATTGGAGAAATATGAAGGTAATGTAGTTTAAGTAATGTACAGATTGATTTTCAATTTAACAATATTGCAGGCCTTTGGTTTTTTTATGTTCACCGGTCACTAAAATTCAGGTAGATGGCTTAAACTGTAAGATATAGAAAGTGAGCACTGGATTAATATGTTATGGATGAAGAATGTACTAAATATTTCTTCTGCTTGCTCCAAATTTTCTCAGTACTGCTTATATTTCTATGGAAGGATCTCGCCCTATTTCAGTGATATAATGAAGTAGATATTTAAAAAGAAATAATTAAGTCAAACTTAATTTAAAAATCATAATAAAATCCCGACAGGAATTATAGTTAAAAGGAGAAAAGGAGAGGCTCATAAATTAATCTCATGGCTCGTTTCTATCCTGAATCGCCTACAACCTGAAAAATTGACCCAATTCAAGAGCAGCAAGACTGACCATGTACAGTAGTAAAATATTCTTTACTTATTTCTTCAATAATGAAAAGGAAATAAGTCCAATGGTTTTATTTATACCCTCAATGATCATATACCTTCTTTGATTTTCTATTGATGTATGGAGTTGGGATTTATTAATAATGTATGAGTAATAACTGATGAAAAAATAGCAATGACTCAACATTAATGTGTTACCAAAACATCATTCCTATTGTTGAAGACATGCACTATCCCTGAAAGTGAATGGTACAATAAACAAAATGTGATGAACAGTCAGGGCAACTTCAGTTGCTCTGAGTTTTCCAACTATAATGGACCAAACATTAGTGGCATGCTTTCCTATCATCTTGAGATGAAAAATGATGAAAAAATAGAGTTTTAAAATGTCAGGTTCCATGTAATGCATCCATCACAAATTGACATTCCTCCCTATTCCAGTGGTGGGGACAGAAGATCTCAGTCTCACGCAGCACCATTGCATACAAGTAGCCTGCAAATACTTAAAAAACGTTAATCCCAGTCATCAAAGGCTGCCTACGCCTGCCACTCTTGTCCTGGGCTACATAAATGTAGGCTCTAATCTGTGTCCCTATGATAACCAAATAAACTTTTCTTCTTTTGAAACAGGATATAAATTGCTAGGCTGCTGTGTATTTCATTTAAATCTTTAATTAATCCTAGAAGTTCATTATACATGACTCCTTTTCCTTTGGGTGTTTATGCTCTTGACAGAAAAATAGCTCAAGAAGGAATTATACTGTTTGAGAAAGATAGTTTATTTACTTGGTTTATTAAAAAAAGGATCTATCTTAAGAACATATTATCATGAAATAGGAAAAACAGACTGCTATCAGTTATGTTGCAGTTATAATTACAACAAGGAGAGAGTGTTTTATCTATTTAATAACATTTTAAACTTCTGAAATGAGGTTTATCCAATAATAGATGCTACCAGTTCTCCAGAACCTGTCAGAATCTGCTGAATTTCACCCCTGCCTATGCCTGATAGATACTTGCAAGAAGGGTTCGTATAATGCTTACAAGAAATGAGATAGACAGCCTTAATTCAAAAGATATCACTCTGTTGATAAGAACTTTGAGTAATGTGGCACATACTGCTGGATTCATAAAAGAAGAATCTGTATGGCTTTCAGCTCTGGAAATACATCTGCTGAAGGATTCATTCTTCTATCAAAGGCAATATATTTAGGCCTGTTACCATTGAAGACTTACATGAAGAACAACATATCTGAACACATCCCAATCGCACTTAACTGATAAGAGTATGCCTGGGTAGAAGTGCCTGCATTGCTGAAGAGTGGACAGCAATATCACTTGCCCTTTCTTACTAGCAACTGATTGTGACAAATTTACATTACCCTTACTTCTCACAATTGAAAGTGGTTTACATAATAAATAATATACATATATTACGTATACATAGGTCTAAGTAGATGCATGTGCTGTAAGCACATAAAATCTTCAAGTATAGAATTGTTCTCCATATAGATAAAGGATATAAAAGATTTCTCTATTTAATATATATTTTTATATATTTGGGAGCAATATACAGAGTTTCCTAGTTGAACCTATTGTTAAAAACTTGTATACAAATCCAGTATGTACATTGACAATTTATGAATATTGAAAACTTTATCAAATATATCAAATTTATCCCTAAGCAGTGTTACAGAAAATATGTTCAAGAGTAGAGATATATTCTTACTGAATCAATGCCATTTTATTTCAGTTTCAGCATGTACTGGTTCTTATGTGCTAGGTAAAATTGGGCACAGCCATTGGTGGCCCATATCTTGGTGTTCATCTCAGACGAAAAGACTTCATCTGGGGTCACAGAAGTGATGTGCCCAGCATTCAGGGAGCCGTTAAGAAAATCCACAACCTCAAAAAGTTGTACAAGCTGGAGAAGGTTTTTGTAGCTACTGATGCCATCGTGCAGGGTATGTATTTTTCTCTCTAATTAGCAAAATATTTTACATTCTGTTACAAACAAAATCTGTTCATTTATTGTGCACATGAATCTGTGCCAAAGATAAAATCATAATCATTTAATTATTCATAAGTTATCACTACAGTGCCAACTCCTTCAGGAGATTAATCATGCAGTTTCTGTTGTGTTTTGTTTTTGTTGCCGCTATTGCAATTCAACAAACTATTGAGAATGATCATAGTTTTATTTCTTTTGAAAACAAAACTATAGAGAAATTAATGATTTAATGAGACAATGATCTGCAATATTCTTTAGTGAGATTCAGTCTGTAACATTCAATCCACTTATAACTTTATTTTATATTGTATACTCTAAAACTTAATGCTGTAGAACGGGAAAAAGTATAGTAATGGACAACAAAATTTAGCAATTTCCTTGTAATGAAAGATTCAAAAGTTTACAACTTTTTATTGTAGAAAAGGGGCTAGTAGGTAGGTTTCCATTACATAATACGGGTAATTCTATATAAAATTATATGTGTCACATATAAATGTAAAGAAAAAGGTTTAACTCCTCTGATAATATTAGCATCCAGAATTATCCAGGAAAGCTGAACATCAGAAAATCTAAGAAAGATAAAAGTAAACACTCTGAAATGCATTCTTACCCACCTGGATCAATTTTAATAGGGAAATAGAAAAATTCATGCCAGGTAATGCACTAGTGCTCTTTCTTTCTTTATTGATTTATTTCTTATTATTTGATTTGATTTGATTTGATTTGATTTGATTTGTATGGCTGCTCATCTCACCAAAGTGATTCTGGGAAACTCACAACAGTTGTCTGTCTGTCTGTCGATCTAGTCACTGACCAATTAAAACGACAATCCAATAAAAAAGTTAAAAAACCAATATGGAAACATATAAAACACCAGAAACTACTTAGAAAACAAAAGCATACTTAGTCAGTGGCCATAGTCCATTCTTGCACCAAGCTCAACAAAACAATTTAAAAATTGGATACCCAAGCTTGCTGGCAGAGCCATGTCTTCAGGGCCTTCTTAAAGACCAGTAGGGTTAGGACCAATCTTAGTTCCAGGGGAACAATGTTCCAAAGGGTGAGTGCCATGGCAGAAAAGGCTGGCTTCCTGGCTTCCGTCGGATGACATTCTTTTGAAGACCTGCAACATGCTGCTTCTCCCAGTACTCATGGGTCAGGTAGATATAACTGACACGAGGCAGTCCTTCAAATAACTCAATCCCATGTTAGTTATTTCTACTTCCAATATTAGAAGCACAGTGCCTCTGAATACCACTTGCTGGAAAGTAGGACAGTGCTGTTTTATCTGTTCACTATTGCCAGATCCAAACAACTAGATACACATGTGAAGAGTTCAATCAGCTACTTTATTGCTCATGCCTACTTTGCAGGACTCTTCCCAGACTGGCAATTTGCACTTAGGCCAGATTAGATAAGGTTCAATGGCATTGCGGGGTTGGGGGGCAGAGCTTGTCCGCTTATGCCTATGTAACTAATTCCCTACCTGACTCCTCCCCCTACCTGATTCCTCCCCCTGGCTTGGTCAGCCCCTCTCCAGTACCTGTTGAACTTGAATTACAGGTAGTCCTTGGGTCGTGACAGCAATTGGGACTGGATTGCTTAGCAATGGCAATCCCAGCATTCCCAGTTTCCTTTGTAACTTTAGGACTTCATGAGTTGAAAGTGAGAAGAGGCAGGAATCCCAGGCAAGCTGACCAGTGAATAAGAACTGCAAGTGAGAACTGCAAATATGTCAGGTTTATGGATAGATGCTGTGGAATGCAGATGGGTGCGGTGGACAGGAGCACAGAGTACAGATGGATGGATGTCCTCTGTGGGCATGGGCAGGTGAAAAAGTAATGGGAGCAACATGCAACATCCTGCTGGTTTCTCCATTGACTTTGTGGAAAGCTGGAAGGGAAGGTTGCAGATGGCAATCACATGCCTGCAGAATGCTGCAACTGTCGTAATTGTAAACCAGTTGCCAAGGGCCCAAACTGCGATCATATGACTGCAGGAACACTACAACGGCTGCAACTTGGTAGACCAGTCATAAGTCGCTCTCTTTAAGTGCTGTCTTACTAAATGAGTGGTTGTAAACCAAGAATTATCTGTACAGTAAAAGACCAGTCTGAAAAGGTAAACAGTTGGTATTAAAAATCAGGATAATTTAAAAAGCAACTCTATAAAAATATATGATAGACAAACCAAGACTAAGTAGAAAGAGAAGAAACAGCTAAAACTAGTACCACAACAAAATTTACCTCGGTAAAATATTCTAAACAGTGTATAAAACAGGTAGGTTATATAAAACAAATTAGTAGAAAGCCAATAAGAAAAATGTACTTACTTGTTCATTTATATTACCAAATTTTGAAACCGCCCATCTCTCCCACAGAGGGATTCTTGGCGATATACAAATAAAATAATAAAATATAAAAACAGTATATAAAATTTAAAAACTGGCAGGGATGATTCAACTTCAATGTTAAAAGTTACTTAAAAAGTGTGGAGAGAGCTTTAGGGAGCTAACCAGCCTCATGGCTGCGTATTTCTCTGTGAGCCCCAAGCAAGGCAGCAGAGTCATGTTTTCAAATCTATCCCAAAGGCCAGGAGAGTGAGGGCCCACCTTACCTTTTCCTGAATCTTGGTTGATGGGGTCCGTAACATAACTTCCCTGCTTGATCAGGTGAGACAGGCTGATGTAATGGGATGAAGATGATTTCATATGTAACATGGTCCCATGCCATTAAAGAACATAGGTGGCAACATATTGAACTTGGAAGCAAATTGGCTTCCAATGCAGCTTAAGCAGCATATAAAAAACATATAAAAGTAATTAACAATTACAAAAAAAAACGCCAACCAATCTAAGAAGAAGAAGAATTGCTAACTTTATTTATTTATTTTTATGTATTAAATTTCTAGGCCATTCATCTTACTAATACAGCAACACTGGACAGCTTACAATATAATAAAGAGTTAAAAAGTGCTAAAATAATTATAAGTTTAAAAAAAAATTGAATAGAAGAGTTAAAACCCAAGATAATGGGTGACCTGGGGGTGAGAATCTCTATCCTATCAGCCACCACCAACTGTCAGAGGCCCCATTTTGTAGGAACTACTATGTTCCTGATTTACCTGCTGCCCCAATAAATTTTGCCCTAGTTTATGGTTTTGCCTCAGTCATGACCTCAGGAAAAGGAGGAGAAGTGGCTGTTGTCATCCATAGTTCCTTACAGTCTCTTAGGAATTCTCCGCTGCAGATCATCTTAGGCAAGGTCTCTTGGAGGTTAAGGAAATTAATTGTTGGTGGTTTACTGGCCGCCCTGCTATCCAGCAGGATCCCCACTTAAGCTACTGGGTTCAATTGTCAGTAATAATAGAGTGTACTGGACTGGTTTTGGCAATTTTAATTTGCCATTATATGTTTACTCCTAAAAATATGAGCGATACATCAAAATGTCTGGGTGATCTGGAAATATTTTAACAATGGTGTTATGTAGATTGGGGTCCCCAACTTGTGGGCTGCAGCCAGTTACTGGGCTGTGGCCTATTGGGTTCAGCCCAGTCTACCCAGTGCAGAAGGAAACATGCTAGCAATTTGGGGAGTGGCGTCAAGCTGGCCACGCCCACCCAGTTGGCCACATCCACCCAGTCGGCATGCCCCACGCCCCCCCCCCAAGGTCAACCACAGCCCTGATGCGGCTCTCAATGAAATCAAGTTTGACACCCCTGAGCTAGATCAAAGACTTAACTTGAAGTAATTTAAGGGCAGCTGGAAGTCAACATCCCCCCCCTCACCCCATTCAGTGGAATCGCAAAATAACTGTTGAAGTTTTTTTGTGCACTCAGGCAGCATGGCTTTTGTGTGCCCTTCGACTGCCTAAGGTATTAAATATCTCTCCCAGGTAGTTAAAGCATGAGACTTGCACATGCAACGCTTACTGATCTGGCAGAAATAGATTTTAGACCTTCTGGCAAGCATCATAAATAGAAATAATTTATCTCTAGTTGGTGATCTTTGCAGTATTGAACAGGGACTCTCAGTGCTCTCCTAAAGCTAGCGGAGGTCCTAGAGGGGATTACGGCATGATCAGCATAAAGAGAAGTACAGATGCATGTTTTGGCTATCTTCTGGGGGATGGTGGTTCAAGTTGTCCAAATGGTCAACTAGGATGCTAAGGTCATTTGTTCATCTAAGAAGATGAACAAATGGAACAAGGCTAAAATGTAGCCTTGCTTGATTCCCTTTTCCTTTTAATTAAGATTGGATTAAGTTGGTAATTTTACCAACTAAATAAACACATCTACGTGAGTCAAATATAATATTGCAATAAAAAAAAGATCTTGATGAACCAGATACTTTTTGTGGCATTATGTCTGACTCACTCAGATGTGTTTTCCTACTATAAATGAATTTGATATAAAAACTTCTTATCTGTAGAGGAAGCATTCCATTTCTCCCGCTAAATATAACATGAAATGGAATGAAAAGCACATTTTAAATCAATAAAAAATGCATAAGAAGAGGTTACAGACAGAAAAATACTTTTCCACCAAGTGTTGCAAGACTATACATACATTGGTCAGTGGCCAATTAATTCTTTCTGAAATCAGAGTACTTTTCGACCAAGAGCTTATCCTGCTCCAACTGTTGTGAATCTTCCATTGCAAGCGAACATTGGCTTATAATTTGAAGGACCTTTTCTATTGCTTTTCTTATAGAGAAGTACAGTAATTGCAACATTCCAATCTGTGGGGATTTGCCCAATTTGATCAATATCTGTGAAGACAGTTGCTAATATAAAGACCATCAGTCCACATTTCTCTTTATCATATCCAGTGGAATCAGGTCACATCCAGGTGCCACCTCCAGTTTCAGTTAGCCAATCAAATCCACCAGCTTGGCAAATTCAACTAATGCAAGTAGGTTTGTCAAATCATTGGATAAATTGCTAGCAGCATCAACCTTGCTGTCTAAGTTCTTGAAATATCTTTCCCATGTTTCTGGAAGAATAAAATTACATAATAGGAGCAAGCCTTCAATCAAACATACTAAGCATCAAAAAAGGGGAAGATTTCTTAGTCATAATAGCTTTGCAGAACTGGGACTGTGCTGCTTTCATGTTTTCTCTTTTTCATCACAGGAATTGTTCATATAGTGCCTTTTGTTTTAAGAGATCTTGGCCAGAAGAAGATTGTTTATTCAATCTATATATCTTAGCAGGTAGAAGTATCTTTGCCATCCTGCATTTTCTATAGTAGAAAAATTAGAGGGTGAGACCTAAAACATAAGTCCTATCTTTGAAAACAGGCAGAGTGCTGTAGTCATCAATCATGAAGTTTCACAAATACGTTTTTATACTCCGGTTTAAATGAATTCACTGATTCTTCTGAAAGTATTTGACTGTAAATTCACCACAAGTGTTGACATGTTCTTTGGCAGCCCTGTCCAAATGTACATACATTTTACCCCAGCAGATTCTCTGAGCAGAGTATAAATTGAAATAATATAGTCTCTTCATTCTCAGAAATAAAGAGAGAGAAAACAGCAAACTGTTGGCAAGAGCTGATTTCTATCAAAATAAATGGAAAACCAAATAAATGGATAAGCTGAAGGAGGGGAATGTTGTCTTTATTTGTTGTGTTTATATCCACAGTTACGGATATTGGCGATTGGCAAAAGAAAGCCCAGGACTGTATTGTTGAAAACATGCAGAAGTGGCCTTTATCTTAAAGTGGATAGATAGTGGCTAAGATGATGATCATGATCATGTTCATGATGATGATATCCACAGTTAACAGTGAGGAAATATGCTGCTAGTGGCTGTGCTTTGTTATATGCTCACTCCAACAATTGTTTTAGCTATTGAATGTATTTAAAAATGCATTGATGCTTTTCTTTATGTCCTACACTTGATAAATTGCAGCCTTCTTCAGCTGTGTTAATGTAAAGAAGTTTCATCCATGGACACCTGATGGTCACTCACATTCTATCTAGTCTTGTTTGATTTTATTTACCCTGTTTTCCCCAAAATAGGACATCCCCTGATAATAAGCCCAGTCGGGCTTTTGAGTGCATGGCAATAAAGCCAAGCGCTTATTTCAGGGTTCAAAAAAATATAAGACAGGGTCTTAATTCCGGGGAAACACGGAAATAAGTCATGAAAGGTTCACTGTCATGAAAGACTCTGTTAATTCTTATGGATTAATTTGTGAGAAATACCTCCTCATATTTATCAATTTAAGTAGCAAAGAGGAGCTTGTAAATGTAAGTGAAATTCACCTTGTGAAGAGAGGACTAGGAAAAAAGCTGAATTAGAATCCAGATTTTGGATGCAAATCTAAATGGCTTGTTTAGTTTTGCATACAATGACTATATAATCACTTTTGGTGCAACCACCTCTTTTCATTCAGCTGGTTCATTGCTTTGAAATGCTACCAGTGAAGGTTGTAAAATTCTTAAAACATTTGTGTTTGAATTAGGAGAATGTTCAAACAACTGCTATATGTTAGTCTGATAACTTACATCCTTTTCTCTTTGTAGTTCTGGATTATTTTCTTCCACAATTTGAGATTGTCAGTTTTTGTTTTAATATCATTCAAAGATATGAATATTTCAGTTTCTTCCATTAGAAAACATGCCATCCTTTACTACCTATTCTGTGTAGAAGTCATGGAGATACTGAGATTAGGAATATTTGAACCGCAGTGGCGCAGTGGTTAGAATGCAGTACTGCAGGCTACTTCTGCTGATCACCGGCTGCCAGTAGTTTGGCAAATCAAATCTCACCAGGCTCAAGGTTGACTCAGCCTTCCATCCTTCCAAGGTCGATAAAATGAGGACCCAGATTGTTGGGGGCAATATGCTGACTCTGTAAACTGCTTAGAGAGGGCTGGAAAGCACTGTGAAATGGTATATAGTAAGTCTAAGTGCTATTGCTATTGCTATTTGAAGCCAATAGCACACCTTCTTTACAATGCCCAGCTGCACCTCTTCTCCAATTTTGCACCAATGTGAGGGACCCTGTGGAGACTTGGTGGGGCAGGATGGGAGGGAGGGAGGTGGAGGTCAGTCATAAGGGTGAAACCACCCAAATTTTGTGCACATAACTGCAAGGGCACTACAGCTGCCATAAGTTTGAAACTGAATTATAAGTAGCTTTGGGGGACTCCATCATAACTTTGAATGGCTGCTAAGCAACTGGTCATAAATTGAGGATTACCTGTACAGTGGTGGGTTGCTCCCAGTTTGCACCGATTTGCAAGAACCGGTAGTAAAAATTTGTAGTAGTTCGGAGAACCGGTAATAACATTGGCTGGCCACACCCCCAAACCAGTCCCCGGCCCAGTCGCTACTCGCTTATCCCGCCCACCTCATCAGAGGCTCTTTTTTTTTTTAACTTTTAAAAGCATTTTTTCTACAACCTCTTTGGCCGAAAAAATGCTTTTAAAAGTAAAAAAAAAAAAAAAAAAGCCTCTGATGATCGTGCAGCTCAGCTGGGATCTCAGAGGCTTTTAAAAGCATTTTTTCTGCAACCCCTTGTTGTAGAAAGAATGCTTTTAAAAGTTAAAAAAAAAAAAGTTGGCCATGCCCACCCAGTCACATTACCCCCCACCAAGCCACACCCACAAAATAAGCCACGCCCACAGAATCGTTAGTAAAAAAAATTGGAACCCACCCCTGTACCTGTACCATATTTGTTAAGACAACATTTAGAGTCGTGTGTTCAAATATTCTTCCATAAGTACATCATTAGCCTTTTTTGGAACAGTCCAACTTTGTTATATCCATAGATCTTCATTGATTGAAAGGTTCCAAGCTTTAGCAATATAATTTTTAAAAAGCATTTAAAAAAAAGAAAAAGAAGAAAAAAGTATACATTATACAATGAAAAAGCGGGGGAAAATATTAATATAGAACTTTGCTGCATCATTTTCCTCTTATTTAAATCCTTAAATAAGCAAAAAGATGTTTGTTTTAATATAAGTAGAGATAAGATGAAATTTGCCACTTGAAAAATGTTGATTGAGTGTATTTTTCTAGAGGTTGAAGAATTAAAAGCACTTCTTCCAGAGATGGTGAGATTTGAACCTACTTGGGAGGAAATGGAGCTCTACAAAGATGGAGGAATAGCAATTATTGACCAATGGATATGTGCACATGCCAGGTATCTTCCTCCCCCCCTTTCTCACACATACACACATTTGTCCCAGCTGCTGCCATCTTGCAGTTGCATCTTGCATCTTGCACCCATGCAAGTATGAGCAGATAAACAGGTACCACTTCAGTGGGAAGGTAACAGAACTCCATGATATCATGCTGGCAACATAACCACAGACAAGTCTTTGGAGAGTGCTTATTTATTTATTTTGTTTATTAATTAAATTTCTATACCGCCCTTCTCCAAAAAGGACTCAGGGCGGTGCACAGCCAAAGTAAAAACAGAGCATACAAAATTTAAAAACAGTATTAAAATAATTAAATATTTTGGCCGTAAATTAAAACAACCCAATTTAAAATCAATTTAAAATTAAACTCAAGCCAGCCCAGCTAGTTGAAATAAATAGGTTTTCAGGGCCCGACGAAAAATCCGGAGGTCTGTTATTGTACATAACTCTGGGAGAAGGTTGTTCCAGAGGGTGGGCGCTGTCACAGAGAAGGCTCTCCCCCTGGGGGTCGCCAGCCAACATTGTCTGGTGGACGGCACCCTGAGGAGGCCCACTCTGTGCGAGCGTACTGGCCGGTGGGAGGCTATTGGTGGCAGAAGGCAGTCTCGTAAGTACCCCGGCCCTAAGTCATGGAGCGCTTTAAAGGTGGTCACCAACACCTTGAAGCGCACCCGGAAGACCACCGGGAGCCAGTGCAGCTCACGCAGGAGAGGTGTCACATGGGAGTGCCTCATCGCCCCCATAATCCCCCGCGCGGCCACGTTCTGGACCAGCTGGAGCCTCCGGGTGCACCCCAGGGGGAGCCCCATGTAGAGAATGTTGCAGTAGTCCAGGCGGGAAGTGACTAGTGCCTGAGTGACTGTGCGTAGAGAGTCCCGATCTAGAAAGGGACGCAACTGGCGTATCAGGCGAACCTGATAAAAAGCCCCCCTGGCCACGGCCGTCAAATGGTCTTCTAATGACAGCCGTGCATCCAGGAGGACGCCCAAGTTACGAGCCCTCTCCGTGGGGGCGAGTGATTCGCCCCCAATAGCCAGCGATGGCGTCAGCTGGCTATATCGGGACGCTGGAAGCCACAGCCACTCGGTCTTGGAGGGGTTGAGTCGGAGCCTGTTTCTCCCCATCCAGGCCCGCACGGCCTCCAGGCACTGGGACATCACTTCAAGGGCATCGTTGGGGTGGCCTGGGGTGGAGATGTATAGCTGCGTGTCATCAGCGTACTGATGGAACTCCACCCCGAAGCCACGGATGATCTCACCCAGCGGCTTTACATAAACGTTGAAAAGAAGGGGCGAGAGGACCGACCCTTGTGGCACCCCACAAGCAAGGTGCCTCGAGGTCGACCGCTGCCCCCCCCGTCAACACAGATTGCGACCGGTCAGAGAGGTAGGAGGAGAACCACCGCAGAACGGTGCCCCCAACCCCGCCAACCGGTGCAACATGATACCATGGTCGATGGTATCAAAAGCCGCTGAGAGGTCTAACAGGACCAGGATAGAGGAGCAACCCCTATCCCGAGCCCTCCAGAGATCATCCACCAACGCGACCAATGCCATTTCCGTGCTGTACCCAGGCCGGAAGCCAGACTGGAGCGGGTCTAGATAGACAGCTTCATCCAGGTACCGGGGAAGCTGTTGCGCTACCACACTCTCAACAATCTTCGCAACGAAGCGAAGGTTGGAGACTGGACAATAGTTAGCCAAAACAGCCGGATCCAGAGAGGGCTTCTTGAGGAGGGGCCTCACAACCGCTTCTTTCAAAGCAGCCGGCAGGACCCCCTCACTCAAAGAAGCGTTAACAATCTTCTGGAGCCAGCCTCGTGTCACCTCCCGGGAAGCCAGTACCAACCAGGAGGGACACGGGTCCAATAAACATGTGGTCGTGTTCAGCCGTCCCAGGACCCTGTCCATGTCCTCGGGAGCCACAGGATCGAACTCCCCCCAGATAACACTCTCAAGACCTGCCTCAGTCATCCCGTCCGGACATACCCAGTCAGAGGCCAGCCCTTCCCGAATCTGAGCGATTTTGTCATACAGATACTGCACAAACTCCTCAGCTCGGCCCTGCAAGGGGTTATCCTGCGCTTCCAGATAGAGGAGGGAGCGGGTCACCCTAAACAGGGCGGCCGGGCGATTATCTGATGACGCGATAAGAGCGGCAAAATAGCTAGATTTTGCCGCTTTTATCGCCACTAGGTAGTTCTTAATATGAGACCTCACCAGTGTTCGGTCGGATTCAGAGCGGCTGGTCCTCCAACTACTCTCCAGGTGTCTTTTCCGGCGCTTCATCTCCCTGAGCTCCTCGGAGAACCAAGGAGCTAGGTGAGTTCGGTGCCGGGTCAGAGGCCGCAAAGGCACGACACGGTCCAAGGCCCCGGCAGCCGCATTATCCCAGGCGGCCATCAGGTCCTCAGCCGAGTCATGAGCCAGAGTCTCAGGAAATGGCCCAAGCTCCATCTGGAACCTATCAGGATCCATCAGGCGCCTAGGGCGGAACCACCTGGTCGGTCCCGCCTCCCTGCGGCGGGGTGCAGCGGTTAGAAAGTCCAGTCGAAGGAGCGAGTGGTCAGACCATGACAAGGGTTCGATGACTATATCCCCTGTATCAAGGCCACTCGACCACTGACCAGAGACAAAAACTAAGTCCAGAATGTGTCCACCCGTGTGAGTGGGGTCATGAATTAACTGAGTAAGGTCCATGGCCGTCATGGAAGCCATGAACTCTCGAGCCACCTCAGACATTTCGCCGACAGATGGCAGGTTGAAATCCCCCATGACTAGAAGTCTGTGGGTACCAACCACCACCTCAGCTATGACGTTGAGCAGCTCGAGCAGGGCCGTTGCCACGCGGCAGGGAGCCAGGTACGTGATCAACAAGCCCATCTGTACTCCACGACCCCACTTCACAAAAGGACTCATATCCGGCTATCTGTGGAACAGTGGTCTCCCTCAGATCAAGACTTTCCTTTATAATAACCGCCACCCCCCCCCCCTGCCCCTGCCCTGAGCTGGCTCAATGCATTCCCCCCACCCTAGAGTTGGCAACAATTAGCAGGGTAAAATCCACAAGAGACTCCCTTACCTTATTCCTGGACTTTTACTGTATATAAGACTACAGATATACATTTGAAGACTACCCAGAAACAATCCAGAATGTGGTGGTCTGGGTGCTAACTGATACATACTAACCCCTGTACTTGTATTTGCTTGTTTCTACACTATCAGCTTTCCACAGGCTATTCAAAATGAGACTTCAGAGAGCATTTGAAGTAGGAATTGATACTCTTGGTTGTAGTGCTTTGATTCATTGTGATTGGTCTATTTATTTTTTTTTTAACATGGTCACTTTATTATTTTGTATTGATGGATATATGGATAAATCTAAAACGTATATATTTAGTAAGACTGAATTATTTTATTATTCGCATAGAATTAATGGGGTTACCCTGAGATAAAATGGGTGGCCAATAAATTTTACAAATAAATAAATAATGGATTATAGAAAACTGATAGCAAAATTTTTAGGAATATTTTTCTTTATCCATTGATATTTTCTCTTCACAGATATTTTATAGGAACCTCAGTCTCAACATTTTCTTTCCGCATTCATGAGGAAAGAGAAATTCTGGGATTTGACCCCAAAACAACTTATAACAGATTTTGTGGAGATGATGAGAAAACCTGTGAACAGCCAACTCACTGGAAAATTGAATATTAATATATTCAGTCAGTGGAACTACAGCTGCTACTTCACCAAAGAAATTAAAAAATTATTTTTGTGGAAAGAAATTGGTTTTAAATGTTTCCTTTTTTCACTGTTTCTGGTGATAAATGTGAATGGTGCTGCTGTAGCTTACTTCTTAAACTATTTACAGTGGTCAGTATTATGGTTGTGATTCAAAAAAACCCAAGATGTTCAATTTGCCTCTAATCAAACCTTCAGGTTGGACCAGAAGATCTAGTATTGCCTCTTAAAAGCCCTCAAATGGCATGGAAGCTTGGCTAGGCTGAATCTTTGGAACTACAGATCCGTGAACACTTTGCAAAACAGCCAAAGTCAGTCATGACTATGATCAAAGCAAAAAATACTTCAAGGATTCATACATTTCTAGTTTTAACTCTGTGGAGAAGTCACATGGATGTCTCCCATTTAAATCTGAACAGATAATATATTCTAATGCAATTAAATTGTTTCTAAAAGATTTTTGCTGGACCTAATTTTGTTTACAAAAATAAAAGGTTAGATATAACTAAATGAAGAGTGTAAGAACTTGCAATTCCACTTTATTTGTGAACTCGGAAGAAGGTACAAGGTGTATGTGGCTAAACAGAGGTTGGATGTCCTAGTCAAGTATTAAATTTAAATATTAAAGTGGTCTAAATTGGTCTCTCATTTATGTCATCTGCCGCAAGTTAATTTACTAAACTATACCTTGCTATCCATATTTGTCTCAGAAAATCAAATGTAAACTTACCAGTTTATTATGAATAACAGAATTGCTTCACCTTTGTATAAAAAAGATACATTCTTGGATAAAGTAGGCATTTTAGCTGGTATTATAAAAATAAGGTTATACCTTTTCATATCTGCAAATTGCAGTTATCTGCATCCATTTTCTAGTAATTTTAGCATTCTTTGTAATTTAGCACAAACAGAAAAAAGAAATTGACAAGGTACAAGAGGTCAACTGGGGCACTAGAATGAAAGCAAAATGAGTTTATGGACATTCCTTATCTGGATTTTGGGATTTTTTTAATCTGTATTGTAGGATAAGAACAGTTTTATCTTTCTAAAATATTATATTTCTGCAGACATTTTGCTATCAGGTAAGGTAATATCAGTGCAGGAAATATCTGCAGGGAAATAAGGTCAGAATACCAAGAACCCAACAGTTCATATTCTCTACTGTTGGAGTAAAATAGCAATCTTTCTCTCACTCTCATACTTTTCATGACCTTACTTATTCTTTGCTCACTGTTTCTCTTTTGTTAACTTACTACTAACTACAGAAGCAGATAATTGTCTTTATCAGGTAGTTGTCAGTATTTAACATGTCTTGGAATCTTCTTTAAAAGCAATAAGCAAACAGTGTCTTAATAATGCTGTGTCTATCTGCAAACTACTGTTTCTTGTCCTCTTTTCCAAACTCTTACTTAAAATGTGCCATAAATGAACATTTGCCAATAATAGAGACTTCCTAGTTATGAAAATATGCACTTGCTCTATTTTTTTTTCTTTCAGTTCTATTCTTGAAATACCACACTGTGTTTATGTTCATAAAAATTCAGAATTACAGGAAAAACATAGGAGCTGTGTTCAGCCCTGCAATGAGTGGGAGCAACTCTGAAATTCATGGAACCAATACTTTCCCCCAGCCTTCTTTGGCTCTATAATGTCAAATTGTTTTAATCAGGTAGGCAGAGATGACTTCAAACAATCAATCTGGCCTTTGCTTTCAAATTAGTACAAATAGAAAAAGGGCAGAAAGGGAAAGATTAAGAGTCACATGCATTACATGGAACATTTAAAGATAAGCTGGTGTGTTTACTTGTTTCTGTTTGTACTTCTTTCCAATGTAACGTGGTCTACAATAAAAAGTTTCTTCATAAATTTGTTGTCTTTCTGAATATTACAGATATAGTCTCTATAGAATCATAGTTTCAGACAACTAAATTCTTAGTTTATAGGTTGTATTTGCCTCTCCATACATACAGCTATTTTAATTTTCTGGCATCAATATTAAATGTTTATAGTTAGTAGCAACATTTGGAAGTGGGACCAACTTATGATTTGAAACAAAGCTTCAAAGTTCTTTAGTAAAGGTATTTTATGAATAGCTAATACGTGAAAAAATGTAGAAATACAAGGTGAAGAAGAGTTGAAAAATGGCATTATTATATAAAAGCATTTTTGCCATTTTTTGGCCCTCTTCCATTAAATATAGCTGCAGGAGTTGCTTTTAAATAGTGTTTGTTATTGCAGCTTCCCAATCATAGTTAGAACAATTAATGCCATCAAACCGAAGTCGGCACATTTGCTTTCCACAATTACAATGCATGCAATATTCACTGTATCTGCTCCTCAAAATGAGATGCTCTACAAGAAACAAGTATTTGTAGTTTCTCCTCTACATACAAATTCTCCACCTCTTCAGGACTCTATGCAAGACATTTTTGCTAGATAGTCTTCATCTGCTGATTTACAGCACATGGCACATTTCCCAGGTTTTCCACATTGTAACATGGTGATACTATATCAGATGCTAGGATGTTGGGTGTCTATAATGTTTTCAGTAGCACTCTTTCTCAGTAATAAAAAGTCAGCACCTCCTAGCAATCCTCTGGGCAGATAACTATTTCTACAATCTATGTAAGTTTTGTCCTTGCCTATGCTAAGTGCCTGATAATACCTGATTTGCTCTCTGCTCTGCTAATAGCTCCAAACCAGGGCTCCAAATTGATCAAAAAACTCCCAGAGATCATCCAATTAACCTGAATAGTGAGAAATTGAAATAAGAAAGCATGGATATTCCATATCCTCAGGGATGGTTCTAAAATTTTTTACTACCAGTTCTGTGTAGTGGCTTATTTTGTGGGTGTGGCTTGGTCATGTAATGGTGGGAGTGGCTTCATGGTCATGTGACTGGGTGGGCATGACCAACTCAATGTCACTCACGTCAAGGGGTCCCTTGCCTGTCCCCTCCCCTCCCAGCCATTCCTTGTCACACCCAGCCTCAACGTATCTATAGGTCTGTAAAAATGTTCACCTTTTTTCAACTTTATTATCTACATACTATAGATGTACTTTCATGGACCACTGAAAGGAGGAAATGGCTCACATGCTTTGCCCAAGAGTATGATAGGCAACAGGCTTTTAAGGGGCTGCCAGAAAGAATGTATAGGCAATGTATTTTCCAAAGCACCAGAAGGCAAAACAAGAAGCAATGGATGGAAACTGAACAAAGAGAGAAGTTAATTTTTCTCCTAAAACTAAGGAGAAACTTCCTGACAGTGAGAACCAATATAGGTGCAGAAATATTTCAGTCATAATTTCACATATAAAATAGCCATTCGTGCATATTGTTCAAAACAGTAATTAGTATTATGGCTGATGTTTGACAGCAAGCGTAAAAGTCAAAAATCACAAGAGTACTTCTTTCTCTGAATGTATACAAAACATCACATACCAGGAATAGCATATTAAGATGGACTTATGCAACCTGATGTACAAAATAAACACACATATTTATGCTCTGGACTATAGACATTGAATGCATGTAAATCCCTGAAAAATATGTGGTAGCCCTGGACAAAAGAAAGGCAGTAAAATCATTCTAGGTGTAGGGACAGTGTAAAATATTAACACATGATAAATAATGGAATAATTAAAAATAATAGCACAGAGTTTTCTCTCCCTCCCTCCCTTCCTCTCTCTCTCTCTCTCTCTCTCTCTCTCTCTTTCTCTGTCTTTTTGGGGGGAGGGTGTTTGGGCTATGACAGTTACTTTCAAAATTGTTACTGGATATTTCCTGTTACATGAAACTGCTAAAAGGCTTTTGCAGTCATATAATGCAACAAAACTTTTTTAATGGTAAAAGTAAACAGACAAATGAAGCTACTTCTAAATAACTATGTAAGAGAGGAATAAATCTTTTTCTGAAAATTACTGGTGCAAATACACAAAATTAGAGCTGTAATGTGAGGAAATATTATTTATAATAGAATTTTGGTGGAGGAAATAGAGTAGCAAGGAGATTGACACATTGAGAACTACATGAAAAGAACACGAATGTTCTTATCACAGTGTGATAAAGTCACTGTATATGAGTTGGGTAGCTATATAAATTTGTTTAATAAATACAATGGGAAAGGTCTTTGTACCTGGCACTAATTGGATTTTTTATCTCCCTTTTATTCTGAGACATAATGGACTAATTGTACACTGTAACTAAATTACAGAAGAGAATGTAGTATATATACCAAAAATAATTCAATAACAATTTAATCTGATACATTGTGTTAAGTGATGTAGGGCTTGATCTAATTTCAGGCAAGTTCAAGCCTCTGTTAAGAGATACCTGCGTCCTCTCTCCCTTCCTTCCTCTTTTTCTTTCTCTTTCTTTCTCTCTTTGTCTCTCTCTCTCTCTTTCTTTCTTTCTTTCTTTCTCCCTCTCTTTTTCCTTTCTCCCTTTCTGTGAAGAACCCCAGAAGGTCTTTGGTAGGAGGAAGAAAAGCCAGACGTTTTGAAACTCAGAATATGCCCATTGATCATCTAGCATTCTTGGAGCTCCACTATTGATTAGCTTAGCTTGAGCAAGGATAGCTAGTAGCCACTTACAATAAGCTCTCAATTGAAGCTCAGTGCACGTGGGGATCCCCAAACAGTGAGGAAAAACGTTTTGTAGCTTAGCCTGAGCAATGATAGTTAGTGTAGACACTTACAATAAGTAAGTTATTTGTACAACTTGGGACAACAAAGAACTACTGCATCCTCTTGCCTACAGAAGAACAATCCAGCGGGTGGGTTAAATTAAGAGTGAATAAGTGGATCAGAATTATCCAATTATTTTTCATGTTTAAGGAAGGACAAAACTCAGCCTCCCGTTTTTTTTAGTCCAGAACCTTGATCATCACAGCAAACTACTTAAGCCTTTGGTCAGATCCAGCACAATCTTTTAATTGTGTTCTTAGAAATGGGAGAAGTTACTGGAATCTCAGAAGTTATAAAGTTTATTTCCTGGCTATTATTCCATTAGAAGTTATTTTCTAATGCTGCTAACATTAAACTAAATTATCAAATGTGAAATATGATACTTGTTTTATTCCAGACATTTTTTAAAAAATTCCAACAGCAAGTATCACTTCCAGTCTCCATTCAGACTGCACAAATACTAAATTTCAATTTTATTCTCTGAGCACCTAATTTCCAAAACATTTGCCTGACAAAAGTCTACAATGCTGGAAAAGATGGAAGAAAAAAAAAGGTGCATGGACTCAGTTATAATGGTGATGGATGTACAACTGAAATCTTTGAAAGACTGGATTGGGAGACAGACTGTCCTAGACAACATCTGTCTATATACTTGCCAAGAGTCAATACTGACCTAATGGTACATAATCAGTCAAAGTATTGGGGTAATACTGCTTATTGCAGGACAATTTTGTTGCCCTACTTATTGTTACTTTTTAACTCACTCAGTGATTATTGCTATCACAGTAGTTTGTCCTTAACTTAATATACTTGCATTCCACCATTCATTGTAGTATCATTTGTCTCCATGATTTGAGTTGTAGCATAAGTTCACAAGACACATTACTTAACTAGTGTCATAAATTCTTCCAGCATCTGCATGTTTTAGTACAAGTTATATCTAGCAGTCTCAAGCTAATTATTCTGATAGCAGTCTCATCCATCATGTTTTATTCATGCTCTGTCTTAAATGTTAAAATGTTACTTTTATTCCACTCATAATAGAGACAGCAGTACATACCAGGGGTGGGTTCTATTTACCTTTAATACCGGTTCGCAATATTGACCTACAAAGTTTTAACCTTACCTCATCTTCCATGATTCCTGAATTTGGATCATACTGGAGGGTGGGACTGAAACTATTACTTCATTTTACTATTAAAATAAAAATTATGAAGTTTTAAATCTAAAAAAATCATAGGTTCTATCTTCATCTCTTTTTTTTATAATATACTTTATTAAATTTTCCATTATAAAAGAAAATGTACAATCTCTACCTCCTTCAGAGGCACAGTGTTTATACATATTAAACCGATCCAGACAGGATGGTGATTATTCAAATATGGTTCAACTCAGGAGAGCATACAAATCCCTACTGAAAAACAAGAAAAGTGGCTATAACACCAGGATGTGGAAAGAGGTAGAAATGGCAGCGAAATCCCAATTCCCTATGATCTTTTGGCATAAGATAGCCGGTATATTAAAACAACGTTCCCCATTTATGGACACTGATATATCAGCAGTAAAATGGGAGAAGCACTATCTTGCTTTATTTGATGGTAACAATACAACAAATGTCTTGCAATTGGATATCCTCCAGCAAGAATTAAGGAAATGTCGGGAATGGACACCAGTTACCCCTACCGAAGTTAAGCATATAATTCAATCCTTAAAGGCCGGGAAGGCCCCTGGAGAGGACTTGTTGCCTCCTGAACTCTTTAGGTCCAACATTGACTTTTGGGTACCGGTGCTGGTAGCACTGTTTACTTATATCGATAAAGTAGGGATAATCCCTGAAGGGTGGAGGTTAGCTATAGTTTTTCCAATTTTTAAGAAAGGTGACAGAGCTGCCCCATCCAACTACCGACAAATCACTCTTCTTAATATAATTTCAAAAATGTATACGAAACATCTCCTAAATAAAATAGAGGACTGGAGCTTGGATAAGGAAATTCTGGCAAATGAGCAGGCAGGTTTTAGATCAGGTAGGTCTACCATAGACAATTGTTTTGTCCTTTCCCACTTAATTAATAAATTTATTTATTTATAAATAAATAAATAGGGGAAAAAGCTGTATACCGCCTTTATTGACCTTACTGCTGCTTTTGATTCTATAGATAGGAACCACTTGTGGAGGAAACTACAAGTTATGGGGATGGACCCCAGACTTATTTTGTTGATCAGGATTCTCTATACTAATATGGCAATTAGAGTCAGATATGCAGCAAATGGGGCCTCAACAAACAGCATACCGACAACTAGAGGAGTGAGGCAGGGCTGCCTGCTGGGCCCTACTCTTTTTAACCTTTATATAAATGATATCCCAGCGCAGCTGGATGATCTTCTGACGCACAGCCCCCAAATAGGCTCTAGATTTATTAACGTATTAATGTATGCCGATGACTTAGTGTTGTTTTCTAGAACCCAAATAGGAATGAGGAGACTTCTTGACAAGCTCACACGTTACTGTACTGCAAACCACTTGACTATAAATGTAGCTAAATCCAAAGTTTTAGTCTTTGGCAATAAGAATAAAAAGCACAATTGGCAGATTAATGACACAAAAATTGAGCAAGTTACCCAATATACTTATCTCGGAATTGTTTTTTCCAGTGCAGGAGGTTGGACTCCACACCATCAATACCTTTCTCAAAAGGTCAGAGCAGGAGCAAGCCTTGTATCCAAATTAAGTAAACGAATCCAACCAACCTCCATTTTACCTCTTCGTAAAGTCTTTCAGGCTAAACTTGTTCTGATCATGCTCTATGGTGCTGAAATTTGGGGTCTTACAGAGGCCCCCATATTAGAGAGAACTCAAAATAATTTGTTAAGGAGGATGCTTGGGGTAAACAATTCCACTTCAGCTGCAGCCGTCAGAGCTGAATTGGGACATTTCTCACTGTACACCTATACAATCACTAGGGCGGTAGCCTACTGGCTAAAAATGACCCAGATGGATGCCAGCAGACTCCCTAAAATATGTCTAGAGGAACAGCAGATTTCAAATCCTCAAAGATATTCCTGGCTAACCCGGCTGTCAGAAATATTGAACCGATGTGGCGTAGGGTTCCCGTTGTGTGACACACTGAACTAAGTTCAACAACGGATTAAAGATATACATGGGCAAATGGACATGGCAACCCTTTCAACTAATCATTCCCTTAAACTGCTGACAGCAGTTAAAACAACTTTTACTCTGGAAAACTATTTACATTTAGAAATGCCATCAGTGGAGAGACAGTTATTTGTTAAGTTTAGATTCGAACTTCTAGATACCAACGTTAGATTCGGCCACTATCGGAAAATCCCGTATGACAAAAGAATATGCATATGTGGGGTAAACGTCGTGGAGGACACGGCACATATAATATTCGAATGTAGTCTCTATCAAGAAGTAAGAAAACAATATCTGTCCCCAATTATAAATAAATTTCCCCACTGGAATATAAGCCAAAAATTAGCATTTCTGTTGAGGGCTGACTCTCTTCCCCTGGTAAGAGCGATCACTCAATACCTTAAAAGAATGACGGCAATACGAGCCAGTTATATCAAAAAACATTTTATCGATTGTAAGGAAGATGAGCTCAGTTAGAGAGGAGCTATCCTATTTGGGTTATCTAGTCTTGGCAACTTAGCTATTGAAATTTGATATTGTAAAATTTTAATGTCACCCATCATATATTTTTAGATTGCTATTTTTGTAACTGTTTTATCTTTTTCCCTTTTTCTTTTCTGTTTTGTTTGAAAAGGCCTTCGGGCTATTCAATAAACTATTTATTGATTTACATATTAAGAAATCATACATCAAATATACTTCATCCTTAGCTGTTCAAAATTATATTCAGTATAACTCATCTTTCAAATGCATAAGCTAATCATATCCTAAAATCATGTTTTTGTCTTGTTCTTTAACCAATTATACCAATTTCCCCATACTTCGTAATATTTAGATTTCTCCTCATTATTTATCTCACTCGTCAATTTTGCCATTTCTGCGCACTCTAGGATTTTATTTAACATTTCTTCTGGTGGTATGATTTTATTTTTCCAGTATTTCGCGACGACTAGTCTAGCCGCTGTTGTTATCTGAATTATAAGTTGAATTTTATTGTTGTTGAAGCCGTCTCCAATTATACCCAAAAGAAATATTTCTGGAGATAAGACTATCTCCTGTCCCATTATTTCACATAGCCAATATCGAATTTTGGACCAAAATCTTTTTGTCTCTGGGCAGGTCCACCATAAATGATAGAAGGTGCCGACCGCTTTTCCACATTTCCAACACATAGCTGAGAGATTCGGAAACATTTTCGCTAATCTAGTTGGCGCTAAATGCCACTTATGTAGCATTTTATAATGATTTTCTCTGAATGTTGCTGATTTCGTCATTTTATAATTCCTATTCCAGGCCACCTCACAGTCATTAAAATTTAATCTGTATCCCAAATTTTTTCCCCAGATACTTAGCTGATTTTTTGCTATAATCTCTGCCCTATCCTCATCTAATAAGAAGTTGTATATTTTTGCTAGCATTTTCTTATCTACTCCCCAAATAATTTTGTCAAAATTTCCATGCTTAACTGCTATACCATATTGGACTCTATCTTTCTGAAATCTTGAATTAATCTGCAAGTAGTTCCACCAATCTAGGTTAAAACCGTGGTCCCTCAATATATCCAAAGATTTGAGCTTCCCCTTTTCATCTAGAATATCTTTATATGTGCCCAATTTATAGTCATCTCTCCTATTTGGGGCCGCCAACGCTTCCATAATGGAGAGCCAATTAGGTACTTTAGTATAGATCCTCTGTCTAATTTCCTCCCACGTGTGTATAAGTGTCTCCCTAATTTTATGTTTGTGGAAGTAGGATTTTTTCTTGTTCTTTGGGTCCCACAGGTGAGCATGCCATCCTTCTAGTAAGTCGTGTCCTTCTAATGCCACTCCTTAATCCAAATTAATTTCGCCGCCTTTTGGTATGCTTCCCAATCGGGGAGCCCGAATCCCCCCATATTTCTTTTTCCTTGCAGTATCTTAAAGGAGATCCTCGATTTCTTGCCCTCCCATAAGAAGTTTCTAATATGTTTGGTCAAATCCAGAAAGAATTTTTTATCTAGAGTCATCGGAATATTTTGAAATAAATATAAAATTTTAGGTAGAATGTTCATTTTGATTGCTGCTATTTTACCGATCAGAGACAATTTTAGCTTTTTCCATCTTTCTAGATCCTGATATATTTTTTGCATTAATGGGGTATAATTGTCTTCTTTTAATGATGAGAATCTCGCGGTGATCCATATTCCTAAATATTTTGTTTTCTTAACTACCTGGAGGCCTAATAAGTCTTCCACTTCCTTTTTTTGTATATCCGTCATATTTTTCACTATTATTTTAGTTTTTTTCCTATTAAGTTTAAGGCCCGCCACTTCTCCATAGTTCTGTATTTCCTGCATTAGTTTTAAACCAGTTTCTAATGGATCTTCTATTATGAGGGCTACGTCGTCTGCAAAAGCTTGCGTTTTAAATATTTCCTTCCTAATCTTTAATCCTTTGATTTCTTTATTGGCTCTAATCTTTCTAAGTAGCACCTCTAACGCCAGAATATAGAGTAAGGGGGATAGGGGACATCCCTGCCTCACTCCTTTTTGAATCTGAAATATCTGAGTCTTATCCCCATTCATTAATATGTTCGCCCTCTGTTTATGGTAGATGTTCTCGATCATCTTCCTAAAATTTGTCCCGAATCCCATTAAATTAATTTGGTTAATCATGAAAGTCCAATTCAAGTTATCAAACGCCTTTTGGGCATCAACAAACATTAGCGCCAGCTGCTTTTTGGGGTGTTGTTCATAGTATTCTATGGTGTTTAGCACTGTTCTCAAATTATCTCTAATCTGTCTCCCTGGAAGGAATCCATTCTGATCTTTGTGAATCCACCGATTTAAAATTTTTTTGACCCTCTCCGCTATTATATTCATGAACAATTTATAGTCTGAATTCAGTAAGGAGATGGGTCTATAATTTGATATCTGTTTCGGGTCAGCACCTTCTTTCAGTATGAGCGTCAAATACGCTTCCCTCCAGGTATCCGGGATTGTTGTGCCAACCAGAGCCTCAGTAAAAATTTCTAATAGTTCTAATTTCAAAGCTTCATCAAGTTTTAGATATATTTCCCCAGGAAGACCATCTGGGCCTGGGGTTTTATTTTTCTTTAATTTAGAGAGGGCGGGTTTTAATTCCTCTATAGTGATTTTTCCATTCAACATTTCCCTTTCTTCTTCTGTAATTTGGGGTAAGCTAGCTTCCATCAAATACTGTTCCACCTTGTTTGGCTCAATTCCTTCATTTTTGTATAGGCATTCATAGAATTATCTTATGCTTTCTAGTTTATCTTCTTCCTTCGTCAAAAGGTTGCCCTTGGAGTCTTCTAATACCAATATTTGATTTTTTTCCTTCTCTTTTTTAATTTATAAGCAAGCCATCTCCCCGACTTATTGGCGTTCTCAAAACAATAATGTTTAGATCTTTTTATTTTTTGCGCCATCTCCTCCTGGTCCAACAAATTCAATCTGTGTCTCGCCATCGACCACTGTTGTTTTACCGCCTCATCTCCCGGATGTTGCTGGAGTTCATCTTCAGCTTGTACTAAATTTTTAATATACTCTTCCCTAGCCTTCCTTTTTTCCTTGTTTTTAAACGCCATATATGAAATGGCTACCCCTCTCACATAAGCCTTCATGGTGTCCCAAACAATTTCTCTGGCTGTGTCTTGTTTCCCGTTTTCTATGAAAAAACACTTTACTTCTTCGATCAGTTTCAGTATGAACTCTTTATCGTTTAGCAAGTTGGTCCTTAGACTCCATCTCTGTTGTTTTCTCTTGGTATCATGGTGCCAGCTAACTTCAAGAAGCTTATGATCTGCCCAGGCATTTGTACACATATCAACCTTTTTGATTTCCAGTCCTAATTTCCTAGTGGCCTATACCATGTCTATTCTGGACCACGAGTTCTGCGGCATCGAATAAAATGTAAATTGTCTATCCTGGGGATGTAATGTACGCCACATATCTATTAAATTTATTTCGTCCACCAAGTCAAAGAAACTTTTTGGTAAGGGAGATCTTTTATTCTTTTTGATTGTATCACTTTTATAATCTCTATTTGGGTCAACAATTCCATTAAAGTCCCCTAACATGCATATTTCATTATGTGCCCATTTTGCAAGCTGTTCATGCAATTTCCGATAAAATTTCCCTTGTTTTTTATTTGGGGCATAAATCCCTACCAATAGCATCTTGGAATTACCTCTCGTTATTTCTACTATTAGTATTCTCCCTTTTTCGTCCTTATATTTACATTCTGCTTTTATTCCTTTCTTGACGTATATAACGACCCCCCTTTTTCTTTTCTCGGCTAGTGACACAAATACTTTGCCAAATTTGATATAATCTAAGTAGTTGGCTTCATCTTTTTTTATATGGACCTCCTGAATACAGATTATATCCGGGTTTTGTTTAGCCAATTTGGACAATATTAACTTCCTCTTTTTGTAATCGTTTAAGCCATTAACATTTAACGATAAGATCTTTGTATCGTTCATTCCTAGTGTTGGTATCTGGTCCCTAGTTCTTATTTGCTTTTAAGGTTACTGCTCTTACTGGTCTAGTTTTTTTCCTTTTTCTTCTGTGTCTTCCTTTTTCTTTTCCTCTTCTATATCTTCCCTTGTGCTTTGTTCTTGGGATGTTTCGTCTTCCATGTTCACTGTTTCGATTTCCTCCTTGCTAATTTGTTCCTCTTCTCCTCCCCTTAGCTGATCAAGAAAATCTTGGGCAGCACTTAAACTGTCGATTTTAATTTTTCTTCCTTGCCATGATATTAACATTCCTTCTGGCAAGAGCCATCTAAATATTATGCTTCTCCTATTTAGTTGACTTGTCAAAAATCTATAATTTTTCCTCCTTTCCCTCACTCTTCTTGGGATTTGTTTTAGGATATTCACTTCTTTTCCTCTATACATAATTTGTTCCTCCCGGGCTATATTATACAGAATATCTCTCACCTTTTTTCTAGCAAACCGAACATGGACCTCTCTAGGGAGCCTGTTTCTCCTCACGTAGTTTGTTTGCACTCTATATACCTCGTCAATCTCTCTGATTATTTCCTGCTTATCTTGTTGGAGGGTCTCCGCGATCAACTCGGCCATCTTGTCCCCTAGGTCCTCTTCTTTGTCCTCTAATATATTTTGAAATCGGAGGTAAAACGAGGCCTTATCCATCTCGAGTTGAATCAAGGAGTCTTCCGTTTCCTTATTCTGTGCCAAAAGAGTTTGGTCAACTAAATCCAATTTCTTCTCGTTTTTCTCAATTCTTTGTTCTGCTTTTTGGATTCTGTTTTCATTACTGGCAATAGAGACTTGAATCTCATTCATTTTAGAGTCTAGTGCGTGTATGTCCATCTTTAATTCGGAATGACTGTTCAGTAATTTCTCTTGCATCGCAAGCATAGTTTCTTGGATTGATAGCAGAGAAAATTGTACCGTTTGCAGCGTTGGGGTTACTGGGGGTTTATCTATTTTCTGCAGACCTTCTAATGACTTCTGGGTAGCTGGGGACGACATTGCTAGCGTAGGATTGGATGGCACTTTTTTACCAGTTTTTGCAATTGTTGAGGTCAAACTTGCCATTTCTTTCAGAGTCAATTTTTGGTCTCTTATTATTTTCTCTATATTTCTCCAGATAATCATCCAGTGGCACTTGCCACTATTTGTTCAGGGACTCTTCCTTAGATCCTATCGTTAATCTCCTTTATTTGTTCCCAATAGACTCTTAATAGATTATGGTTAATATATAATTACCCAGTTAATATAATAGAATAGTTTTAACGTTTCCAACAAACAGCAATCTCTTTTCTCTATCTAGTCTCGTATTATCAAATTATACCTTTAAATATTAAATATTAAAGTTTTACTTGATTCTGACCTAAATCTATTAATAACTTAAATAAATACGATAGATTCAATATAATTAAATGCCTACTATAAAAAATTCACAGAAGAAAATATTTAAATGGTATGATGGATTAGCTTTCTTAATTAATTCCTAACAAAATAATCACATGCAAGAACAAACAATTAATATATTATATGTAAAAGATCAGTATCTATGTAAAAATATCAATACTAAATATTGTGTATATATACTATAAGTTAATAAAGGTTAATATAAATATATAAGTTAAATATGAATATAAATAGGAACCTCAGAATATTTCATTCATAAAGAGAATTAAGCAGGAACCAAATAGCAATGTGCTAGTACATACAGTAACTCTTTTTTTTCCCCCCAATCTGGATCGAGAGATTTGTTGCTATTATTATTATTATTATTATTATTATTATTATTATTATTATTATTATTATTATTATTATTATTATTATTATTATTTCCATGAAGGCAGCTTGTCAAAGCCTGAGCTCTATAGTATTTCTTAGTACTAGACTGTCAGTGAGTCAGCTATTTCAATTGTTCTTCAAACAAGTCTCTGCAATGGCTGCGCTTCCGGTCTCTGAAATAATCAGGCACAATCCACAATCCACCTAGCTACAGCCTCCGGTCGATCTGGTACTCTAATTCACCGAGGGAAAAAAGTATTTCTTAAATTCCTTGTTCTTCTCACCGATCTTCTCCTTGCGTGCGTATTTTCGCCACCTCAGTTTTTAAAAGTTCCTCGCTGGCTTGTCAGGCACTTTATCTTTCCGATCAGCTCTCTACTTGTAATCGCTGCTCTTTCCCTCTCCGAGCTCTTCTCTCCTGGCTCCACCGGCTCCTTCTTCGGATGCCAATTACACCACGACAGGGAAATCGCCTTAATCCGTCTCACACTGCAGCCTCCAATCTCCGATGCTTCCTATTCAGTTGTTGGCTTCCGCAGCTTCAGGTCAGCCATTAACAGACTGACTCGCACGTGCTGAGTCGACAGAGCCGCCCGGTCTTGCGATCAGCATTGCAATCCGCTTTCATGCTCACCCGGCTCTCTCTCTTGTCCGCGGGGCTCTCCGGGCACCGCGCCCCCAAGGGGATCCCCAAAACACGGTGATTGAAAGGGTTGAGGAGCAGTGGTCATTCACTCAATGCCATATCACCGCGGGTCACCAACCGGAAGTCTCTATCTTCATCTTGTTCTGATAACAATTCTGTAAGATAGGTTGGGCTGACAAGAGAATGACTGCCTCAGTGTTATCCATTAGTGACATTCTGTGGCAGAGTCTGGAACTCCCTGGATCTCACCCCCCACCCTGTCCTAGCCTAGCATTTTAGTCATTGCATCTGCACTGGCTCTTTCAAATTAGAAATACTACACAGTTCTTCCCTGTTTCAGTGGAAGATCTTTGGTTTTAAATTATGTGAAGAAGACAATCTATGAAGAGTGACATTATAGATTCTTTTTAAAAATCACCTAAATTAGGAGCCTTCACATTTGATGCTCACAGATCTCGTGGTTTAAACCTCTTTTCAAGCATATGTAAAAAAAGGATTTTGCTTTTGCAGTCCTGTATCACTGGGAGCCTAAGCCGCCCTGAAGGGGCGGTAAAGCAAATAGGCCTGGGGTATTTCTTTTTTGTCAGCCACGGCAAGAAGAAGCAGCCTAAAGATGGCCGCTACAAAGCTGAGACAAACCGAAGAATAACAGCTAAGACTGATGCTGAAGAGAAGAAGGTGAGCTGTGATGGAAGTGGGGGAAAGGATTTTTCTTTTGTCGTAAATTGAACCCCAAGAAATAACCAGAAGTATTTGCCCAGAATTGAGTGTTAAAGCGGTGCCTAAGCATTTTCGGACATTTTGGGGAAAAAAATACCTAACCAGAAATGAAAGCTGTAGAATAAACAAAGATTATGAAATAAACAGACTCCTAAACTGGGAAGAAGCGCTACTGGGAAGGTATTTTTAAACATTGTATTTATCTATATATTTTTTAAAAAATTACTCTGCTTTGATATTGGCTGTACAACCCAAATGATAATGGACTAATAAACTAGCAAACTGAAATTTAAATAGCGAGTACCACCTGCTGACAAAAGAGGAAACTACAAGGAAGTGATTTAAGTAAAGAGACACTTGAACACCATATTAGAGGATTGAATTTGCAAAGAGGATATAAAAGGTTTTTTGATAACCTCTGGGGACTACTTGAATGGAACTGAGTGTTAATTTATGAGATATAAAGAATTGGGACTAGTGTGCTCATTGAAGGATAGTTTAAAGACTAAATAAATAATTCTTGGTCTGTTGGATAAAAATCAATTTAAAAAAAATAAAATAAGATACTGAAGAAGGAGAAATGAGTGGAATTGTCCAGGAGATGGAACTATTTTATCAAAATATAAAAGACACTATAGACAAAGGATTTAAGGATATTATGGAAAAAATGGAAAATACTATACAAGGGATGATGATTACAGACCGAGACATCCAGGAAAGGGAGGAGCCAAAAGAAGAAATAAAGAAGGAAGAAGACAAGGAGATTATAACGAAAATAATGATGATTGATGAATTATTTATTTATTTATTGGTTCGATTTATATGCCGCCCTTCTTCGGAGACTCAGGGCGGCTTACAATGCTTAAGCAATAGCCTTCATACTTTTGTATATACCTGCTTAGTAGGGCTTTCGCCCTCTCCCAAGTGGATTGATGAATTAAACCAGGAGGAAAACATGTTAAGAGAGTTGGAAGATATGTGTGTTTTTTTTTAATTTGATTTATATGCTGCCCTTCTCCGGAGACTCAGGGCGGCTTACAATGCGTTAAGCAATAGCCTTCATACTTTTGTATATTTATACAAAGTCAGCTTATTGCCCCCACAAACTGGGTCCTCAATTTACCTACCTTAGAAAGGATGGAAGGCTGAGTCAACCTTGAGCCTGGTGAGATTTGAACTTACAGTAATTGCAGACAGTTGGTGTTAATCACAATGCTATCAGCCTGCTGAGCCACCAGTTTGAAACGGAAGCAGGGGCCTTGGTAAAAATTTTAGAAAATAAGCAGTGGAAGAGGGTAGTGGTGGGAGGAACTTAGATGGGACATCCAAGAAATAGATATAGATGGAGACTTAAGAGAGGAATGGGGGAGACAAGTACAAAAAAAAAGGATAGCAATTGAAGTATCAAAACGGGCAAAATATGATGGGTAGATGATTTCTTTTTTTTTTCTTTCTTTATTATTGTTGCTTTGACTTGCTTTTCCTTCTCTTTTTTTTTAAAGTATAGCAATTAAAGTATAAAGCAGGCAAGAGATGATGGATGGATGGATGATTCCTATTCTCGGTTGCTGTTTTGAATTGTCTTTCCCTATCTCTCCCTCTCTATTCTTTTTCTCTTTTTGTAGGCAGGTGAACATGATTAGAAGTTAGACAGGAAAGAAAGAAAATGTTTTTTTTAATATAAGGTGATATGATTAAAAGCTAGAGGAAGAGATAGAAATAAAGGGAATATTAATGTATTACATTTTTATTTGATAAAATGAAAGTAATAATGAGAAATAGGTGGAATAATTGAATAATGATAGACTGTAACCTAATATAGATGTGTATTGTTATGGGAATTTTATAAGTTAATTGAATGTAATAATAATGTTTAATCTGATCAGTTCTGTTTGTATTGGAATGTATGGCACCCAGGTGCCACACTGTTCACGCATTGATTTGACATTTTTATAAAAAAATTAAAAAATTAAAAACTTGGGTGGGAAATTCAGGGTAGAGACAGGGCAACTGGATGCAGTTGAGCATTTACTAACTGGACTCCCTTTCTGATGCCTATGTGGAGTTTGCAGCAGATATTTTTTCTTTGCGCCCTAAGAGAGAAACATCTGCTGCTACCTAGGATTGGACTCTCAACCTTCCAAATGGCAGGTGAGCATCTTCACTTCTAGGCCACCACTCTGCTCATACCATACATTATAATATAGACCTCAAATTATGATTTTCTGAGGGGGCAACTGCTTTTACCACTTAATCCTGAGGGGTGATGGTGCTTTTTTTATACTGTTTAAATCAGAGGTCCCCAACCTTTTGGACCTCAGGGACCACCAAGTTCATAATTTTATTTTATTTTTATTTTTTTATAATACTTTTATTGTAGTTTTTCTTTTCCATAATTCTAATACATAATCAGACAGTGTCATTTTTATATACTTTGGATTAACAGTTCATGTAATATATACATTATATACATATATATACATCCTCAATTTCTTTATGAATATTACCTATTTTTGTTTCTGTTGTCTATCCACCTATACCATTTTTCCCAAACCGCATAATACACCAAGTCGTCTTTTTCTTTTAATTCTAAAGTTAGTTTATTCATTTCAGCATATTCAAATATTTTCTGAATAATCAATCCCTCTGGTGGTAAGTTATATTCCTTCCAATATTGCGCGAACGCAATTCTTGCTGCATTAGTATATGTAGGATCAGATATCTTATTTTTTTATAAAATTTAGTTTTTAATATTCCCAGGAGAAATGTTTCCAGAGTTAGCTCAATTTGACAATTTATTATGTCTTGTAGTCAACCTTGTATTTTGGTCCAATACTTTTTCGCTTCGGGGCATAGCCACCAGGCATGAAAGAAGGTACCTTGGTATTGGTTGCATTTCCAGCACTTGGGGCTTAGGTTTGGGTACATTTTAGCCAACCTTGCTGGAGCTAAGTGCCAATGGTAGAGTATTTTATACTGATTTTCCTTATAGGCAACCGATTTTGTTAACGTGTAGTTTTTGTTCCAGATTGTTTCCCAATCCTCTAAGTCTATAATATGCCCTATATTTTTAGCCCATGCAATCATCGGTTCTTTCACCACTTCCTCTGCTCTATCAAATTCTAATAAATAATTGTATAATTTGGATATTAATTTTCTTTTGGGGCCAATCAGCAATTTATCTAGTTGTTTTGGTTCCATGTCAATTCCATATTCTTCCACATCTTTCTTGTATCTGAATTGCAGTTGTATGGCTACCAATCAGTGAGTATTCCCTGTTCTTTTAATACCTGATTATTTTAAAGCTTTCCTTGTTTGTCTAAGATTTCTGAGTAACTAGGCATTTTACTGGTATCTAATGTATTGGGGTGGATCATAGCTTCCATAGTGGATAGCCAACCGAGAATTTTCATATGATGTTTCTTCTTTGTATCTTCCCAAATTCATAGCAATGCATTTCTTATTTTATGTCTGTAGAAATATGAGTGTATCCTATTCCCTTTATCCCACATAAAAGCATGCCACCTCTTTTGTAGATTGTGTCCTTCCAATGTTAAAATTCTTCTGTTCTTTAAGTTAACCCGGGTCAGAGGCCACAAAGGCACGACTCGATCCAGAGCTCCAGCGGCCACCCTATCCCAGGCAGCCACTAGGTCTCCAGTCGAGGCGTGTGCAAGATCCTCGGGGATTGGCCCAAGCTCCATCTGGGACCTATCAGGTTCCATCAGGTGCCTGGGGCGGTACCATCTTACCGGTTCCGCCTCCCTGCGGCGGGGTACTGCGGTTCGAAGGTCAAGGCGAAGGAGAGAGTGATCAGACCATGACAAGGGCTCAGTAACTATGTCCCCTATCTCAAGATCACTCAACCACTGTCCAGAGACAAAAACAAGGTCCAGTGTGTTTCCCCCCCCCTGTGCGTAGGGCCATGAATTAGCTGGGTCAGGTCCATGGCCGTCATGGAAGCTATGAACTCCCGAGCCACGTCAGATCCCTCACCCGCGGACGGCAGGTTAAAATCCCCCATGACCATAAATCTGGAGGTATCAACCGCCACCACGGCGATAACATTGAGTAGCTCGGGCAGGGCTGTAGCCATGTGGCAGGGAGCCAGGTACGTGATCAACAAGCCCATCTGAACCCCATGACCCCACTTCACAAGGAGGGACTCACAACCGGCCGTCTGAGGAACAGTGGTCTCCCTCGGCCTAAGGCCTTCTCTAATGATAACCGCTACTCCCCCGCCCCTCCCCTGAGGCCTCAGCTGATGGAATGCGTGGAAGCCTGGTGGGCACATTTCTACCAGAGGGACCCCTCCCTCCGGGCCCAACCAGGTCTCCGTAATACCCGCCAGGTCTGCTCCCCCCTCCTGAACAAGATCACAAATGAGGGGGGCTTTATTTACTATAGACCTGGCGTTGCACAACATCAGTCGAAGGCCCAGGCCCTGAGGGTCTGTGCAACCTGGAAAATGAGTCTACCGCTTGAAGACAGCGGGTGCGTGCTCCCTTAACATGATATGGCCCCCTGCTCCCGCCATATCTACCCCTCCCACTCACAATACCAATGATGGAAACACAGTCTAGACAAGCTTGACCCCCCTATTACCCCAGGATCCCCCCCACCCCCGCCGCGCATCCCGGCCTGGCCTGACCCTCCCCTAAGTGGGTTATCCCCCAAACCCACGACCCTAGTTCCTGTCCAACCCCCCCTCCCCCCTCCCCAGACCCCTTAAAAGTTTAGACAAAGACAGTTTTAAAAAACCCCGCAGCCCCCTCTTTGTGGCATGCCACCTCTCAGGGTTCCAAAGGCCGTCATCGAGGTAGGCCCTCGATAGAGTGGAGGGCCAAGCCTGCGAGAGGGGGGAGTCTCACAGACCAAGAAGCTCCGCTGCTGAGTACATCTTAACCGAGCGGGTAGCACGACCATATCCTAAGGGTCTATAAAAGGACCAGGGGAGAAGACAAAGAAATGGGGGATCTCAGAAACATATTTACAGGACCAAGTCCACTGTCCCCTCACAACAGGGGACAAAGTCCAGAACCAAGACGACCACAATCCAAGGGGGGCAATAGATCCTACCACCCTCTCACGGTGGTTAGGTCAGCTGGTCAGCCCCCTCTTGTGGTGAGATGGCAGCGATGAACCAATGAAAACAGACAGCGTCCGGGGGTCAGGTCCAAAAACCGCCCTCTCACGGCGGTTGGTCCGATGGTCAAATCCCCTCCGCTGACAAAGTACATATATGTAGAATCATCCCGGTTCAGCTCCCAGGGGCCCCGACATTCAGGCCACCCTCTCACGGTGGTCAACTGATGTCCAGCTCCCTCAGCCGATGGGATGCAGCAATGTACCATCCTCCGTTTCAGATGGAATAGCCCTCTCCACAGTCAGGGGGGTTTAGATGGTATAAGCGTAGCCAGGTGAGTCCCACGGGCTAACAGCTGGTGCAATTGGGCCCGGTCTTAAAGGGAACGCTGGAGGAGAGAGAAATGGGGCAGAGAAGTGGGGCAGTTGTCTCAAGCCCCCAGCCCTCACACAACCACAGTTTGAGGCCTCCTATGCCTGGGAAAAGATCTCACACCAGGTCCTAGCCCCAACCCTGGTTGCAGGTCTCCCACTCTTGTTATTTCATTTCGTTGCATTGCCCCCCCGACTCCAACTCCATTTCCAAAGGGGGGGGTCGCCAGCGTGTTTTCTTTGCATTGTAAGCTATGGTTATTCCCCTTATATAAGCTTTCATAGTATCCCATAAATTTATTAAAGAAGTGTGGTGTTTTTTATTTTCTTTGAAAAATAATGTCAATTCCTTCTTTATCTTTTCCATATATTCCTTTTCCTTTAAGATTTGGGGGTTTAACATCCATCTTCTAATATTTTGACCTCTCCATATTATCTGAAGGGGATTGTGATCTGCCCACATGTCTGGGAAGATCTCAATTTTTTCTATTTCTAAACCTAGTTCCTTATTCATCCATATCATATCAATTCTGGACCAAGATGCATGGGGATTGGAGTAAAAGGTATATTTATTTTCTATTGGATGTAGAGTTCTCCACACATCTATCAGGTTTAGTTCATCTATCTTATTAAAAAAAGTTTTGAGTAATATGTTTCTTTTTTTCTTATTATTTTTGTCACTGGCATAGTCTTTTTTGGTATCCACTATGCCCATTATAGTTGCCCACAATGTATACATTCCTATAGCCTGTCATAATTATCTTTTCATGTAATTTCTTCTAGTATTCCCCCTGGTTTTTATTAGGCGCATATATAACTACCAACAGAATTAGTGTATGCTCTCTCTTTATTTCCATCATTAAAATTCTTCCTTTTGGATCCACATAAATTTGGGTAGCCTTTATTCCTTCCTTAATATATATCACCACCCTTTTCTTCTTCTTCTCTGCCAATGCTGTATAAAGTTTCTCTAGTTTATTGTATTCCAAGTATTTTTCATCCTGCTTTCACATGTGTACCTCCTGCAGGCATACTATGTCTGCTTTTTGTTTAATTAGCTTTGTGAATATTTGTCTTTTTGCCACTGCATTTAGTCCATTAACATTTATTGATATGAGTTTCAAATCTTCAATTCTTTTGTCTGTCTACCGGGTGTTAGTATCTATTAGCCCTTGTAACTCTTTGGGTTCTTGTTTTACTACCTCTTATTTCTTGGCTTTCTTTTTCTTCCTTGTTTCTCTTTTCCCGGGCTCCTCCTTTAGTTTCCTGATGTTGTATCAGTTCTTCTTTTTGGCTTATGGTCTCCATCTCCTCCTTACTACTCTGGTCCTCTTCAGTTCCCATCAATTGGTCAAAAAAATCTTGTGCCATCACTAAGCTATTAATTTTTATCTTCTTACCTTGCCATGAGACAAGCATCCCTTCCGGGAGTATCCACCTAAACATAATGTTTCATTTATTCAATTGTAGGGCCAAGAAACGATAGTCCTTATGTTGTTCTCGAACCCTTCTGGGAACTTGTTTCAGTGTGATAATTTCCTTCTCCTTATAAATCATAGGTTCTTCTCGGGTAATATTATAAATTATGTCCCGCATCCTCTTTCGGACAAATCTAATATGGACCTGTCTGGGCAATTTATGGCGTCTAGCATAGTCCATTTAGATTCAATATATTTCGTCCATTTCATTCATAATTTCTTGTTTGTCCCTCTGTAAAAATTCTGCTATGATATCTGCCATTATCTGTCCTAGATCTTCATCTTTTTCTTCTATCACATTTTGAAATCTCAGATAGACCGATGCCCTGTCCATTTCTAACTGGATTACCAAGTCTTCCAGGTCTTTATTTAATGCTATCATTTTCTGATCTACCAGATCCAATTTTTTTCAGTTTGTTCAGCTTTAGCTTCTACTATTTTTATTTTTTGTTCGTTCTTCTGAATTGCTTCCTGGATTGAATTCATTTTATTATCTAGTTTTTGAATATCAAATTTCATTTCTCCATGATTATTGGACATAGTTTCTTGCATCTTTACCATTGTTTCCTGAATCAATGTCAGGGTGGTTTGCATTGTTTGCATACTTGGGACCGTGTTGGCCTTTTCCGTCTTTGATAACCCCTCTGTCGACTGTTGGTTTGAAGGGGAAGCCATCATTGGGTTTGATGCTGTTTTTTTTCCTGCTTTTAAGGTTCTTGTTGTAAGACTAGTCATCTCTTTCAATATTCTACTTCGGTTTCCCAGTATTTTATAGATGTTTTTCCACACTATCATCCACCAATTATTATCTATTTGTTTATTTTTTCCCTCCACTTTTTTTCCCCTCCTTATGTTGTTAATTATTAAATATTAGTTAATCGCCTTCACTGTAAGTAACTGAAAATAACTATCTCTGGTTCTTGATCCAACCTAGCAAATTGTACAGCATGTATAACAATTAACTATCAAAAATATATAAATGTAAATATACAGATAAATATATATAATAATACCAATATTCTATGTTAATTAATCAGACTATCTTAAATCAACAAACGCCTATATACGTATAGAAATTTGGCTCAAGGTTAGAAGTTAGGGTTGGGGTAAATATTGGGAGTCAATTAAATATATATCTCAAATTGATTCAAATTTACGATTTTAATTATCAATTTATACAAAGTATGATATTCAGAATATCTATATACTTTAACTGTCTATGAAATACAATTTCTATCGATGTTACTTAATAAAGTTAGTAATTAATAAAATAATTAATAACAAATATAAATATATTTAAATCTTAAATATTTAAATCTTAATTAATTTGCTGTTAATCAATTAATCACTAAAGAGTTGTGAATATATATTAAGTGCAAAGTTCAAACAGCTAATTTTAGAGGAGTGTAGATCTTTATGTCTTCTCCCGGTTACAGCTCTTTACTTCTTCCAAGTCTCTTGTGCCTCAGTTATATATATAGTATTATACCTTTTCTATAGTCTCTTAAATCAATTTTTCCCCTCCTTCACTTTTATTCTGTCTCAATTTCCTTTGGTTCTTTTGTCCAAAAATTCAAATTAAAGCAGAGAGTTCTTTCCTTTCTCTTTCCAGCTATGGCACTCATCCACCCAGGCTTCTCTTACTGTCAAGTCGGCCCAATGTCTGTCCTTGCTTCTTTTTCTCCTTTCCTTTCCTGTCGCTCTAATATGCCAAGTCTCTCTTCTCCTTAGCTTTCTCTTTTCCTTCAATTCTCGGTTCTCACCAGATATCCACTGTCTTGCCAAAACACCGCTATCTTAAACACCCTTCCTCCTCATTGCCGCCTTAATGGTTGAATGTATTGTGCTGACTCATTACTCCTTCCACCAAATCGCCACTCGCTCTCTGCACTGGAGATCTTTTAAACCAAAGAAAGCAGAACTCACCCTTCAAAACGATTGTTAACCTTGCAGTTTCAGAGTAATCAATCACTTTAAAATGACACCGTCTGCTGTATAAATCTTCTCCTCCCTGTACTCGCTGGCTCATTGAAGCCTCAGGTCCACCATAGCAAGCTGTTAGACACTTTCACATTGGTTTGACAGGGGTGTCTGTTCATGCAATGAGTAATTGCCCTTCACTTCGCCACACTCCAGTTTTCCCCTCTAGTCCGCAATGCCCTCCAGGCTTTTTGAGCCCCAAAGAGTCCCCAAAACGTGAAAAATTCAAGGTCTGAGAACAGAGACCATTCTCCTTCCCCCGCACTGCTGCGACACTGCCACCGGAAGTCCAAGTTCATAATTTTAAATCCCGCGGACCACTAATATGAATCCAGCACCGCTCGCTGAAGTGCCTGGACTCCCAGGGACAGGATGGGGTCCTTCAGGCACTCTTCCTCCTCTCTCTTTCTCTCTCTCTCTCTCTCTCCCACCCTCTCTCTCCCCCCTCTCCCCTCTCTTTCTCTCTCCCACTCTCTCATTCTCTTTCTCTCTCCCCCCTCTTTCTCTCTCCCCCATTCTCTCTCATTCTCTCTCTCCCCCACTCTCTCTCTCTCTGTCTGAATCTCCCTCTCCCCCCCCATTATCTCTCTCATTCTGATTCTCTCTCTCTGATTCTCTGATTCTGTTTTTCATTCTGTCTCTTTCTCTCTCTCTCATTCTGATTCTCTCATTCTCTCCATCTTTCTCTCTCTCATTCTCTTTCATTCTGTCTCTTTCTCTTTCATTTTCTCTTTCTCTCTCTTTCTCTCTCACCCTTTTTCTCTCATCTCTCTCCTCCCTCTTTCTCTCTCATCTCTTTCTCCCCTCTTTTTCTCTCTCATCTCTCTCCTCCTCTTTCATTCTCTCTCTCATTCTCTGTCTCTTTCTTTCTCTCTTTCTCTCTCATTCTCTCTCTTTCATTCTCTCTCTTTCTCTCTCTTATTCTCTTTCTCTCTCTCATCTCATGGGCCAGCCAGTGTCCTGGGGCTGAGAGGAAGTCAAGCATCTCCCCGAGAGACTGAGTTATGCAGAGCACCACAAGGGCCAAAAGAAACGCCCGCGAGATCCAGCAAGAAACGAAGCTTCACTCCTGCTCTGGAATATGGAACGAATCTCCATCCCCTGCCCTTCCCTTCTCAGGCCAGGTGAGGAATGACTGGGAAGGGAGGGCGAGGGGTGGGGACAGCCACTGGTGGGTTCAGCGCAGGGGTGAAATGCTCCCGGTTTGGACTGGATTGCCTGATCCGGTAGTGATGGCAGCGGGTGGTTCAGAGAACCCATAGCAAAAATCCCTGTGCCTTCCCCCCCACATGCCCAGCTGAGCTGCACAAGCATCAGAGGCTGTTTTTTTTACTTTTAAAAGCATTTTTTCTACAACCTCTTCGGCCGAAAAAATGCTTTTAAAAGTTAAAAAAAAAAGCCTCTGATGATTACGCGGCTCAGCTGGGATCTTCAGAGGCTTTTCAAAGCATTTTTTTCTGCAACCCCTTCGGCCAAAGAGGTTGTAGGAAAAAAAATGCCTTTAAAAGAACCTGTCGATCCCAGCTGACTTGCCTGATCGTCAGAGGCTTCTAAAAGCATTTTTTTCTGCAACCTCTTTAGCCGAAGAGGTTCTAGGAAAAAAAATGCCTTTAAAAGCCTCTGGCAATCCCAGCTGACTTGCCTGATCAGCTTCTAAAAGCATTTTTTAGGCTTCTAAAAGCATTTTTTTCTACAACCTCTTAAGGTTGTAGAAAAAATACTTTTAAAAGTAAAAAAAGTTGGCCATGCCCACCCAGTCACATTACCCCCTACCAAGCCACACCCACAGAACCGGTAGTAACAAATTTTAGATTTTTAGTTCAGCCGACAGGAAGCTACAGCAGGGGGAAGAAACAGCCCGGGGTTGCCACCACCCATTGCTTCGGCCCACCTGCACCGCCACCCCCCCTTGCACCATTACCTCATTCCGTCCGACAAGGGCTGCACTGCAAAGTTGCAAATTGTAGAAACCTCCTCTATGGTGGAGCTTTACAGCCCCACAATGAGCTGCCTGGCCAGTCCCATATCCCAGAGCTCTAGTCACAGGACTGGCCATTGCTCATCCCGGAGCAGCTCCTCCACCCAGGTGTGTCGCGGACCACCAAAATTTTCTTGTGAACCACCGGTTGGTGACCACTGGTTTAAATGATTCAATGTCTTTTCTTTTTTCAGTTTGATAACAAGAACTTTAGATAGTATGCCAAGCGTGGTCTTGCTCTCGATTTATATATGGCAGTCCTGTTTTATTTTCAGTTCCCCTTCCAAAGGTCCAAATATAAAATCTGCCTTACTTTACAGCAACAACGCACTAGGTTCAACTTTTCATTGATTTGTTATTATCCCAAGATCCCTTTCCTGATCCCTTTTTTCATCTCACATTCTATTAATGTATTAGTGAAGTTTGGATTTTGGGGAGGTAAATCTAATACTTGCTTACAATTTGTTTCCCCCCCCCATTTTTTTTTTGTCCTTTCAACCAATCTGAATGGATCTTTTTGGAGCTCTTCAACAGTCCCTTTTTGATAACATCACTGAACTTGACATCTTATTTTGGATCCTAATTTTGGATCTCTTATAAGCAAATTAAAAAGAACCGCTCCCAGTATTCAAAACTGGCATGTTTGCCATCAAGTATCTCAAGGATTCAATGCTGACATCTTTAGAAGTGTCTTGAACTTTAGGTGACACAAAACTTTCTTTAGTCCTTCTTAGTAAATCCCATTGTTCTATATATTTGAATGTTTTTAAATATCTTGTAGCATTTTATGCAGAAAGGACATTAAGGTAACGAGTGTATAGTTTTGTATGTTCTCTGGCTTCTTTTTTAAAAAAATTGCACACTTTACAGATTTTGAGAACAAATGCTAGCTTTGAAAAAGTATTATTTAAGAATTCTCAGGCAAATATCCAATCCTGAAATCCCAATCTCAGGATTTCCTGATTTTTAATTTGGCAGTAGGCATATAACTTCATATTATATGAGTAATGTTTTTCAGTTACTTTGATTCTCTTCCTGAAAAAAACTATTTTAGGCATAAGCCTAGATTATATATCCTCCCCAACAAAGATGAAAGCAAATACTTTATTAACTGTGTATGCACTACCTAGCAGTTTTTTAATGTTCTGTCATTTAGCAGCCCAATAGTCACCTTGGCAATTCTCTGTTGTTATATTTTAATAGAGCCAGTTTGATATACTGGTTAAGGCACCAGGCTAGAAACCAGGAATCCTGCCTTAAGCATGAAGCCAGCTTGTTTACTATAAGCCAATCACTCTCTCTCTCTCAGCCCTAAGGAGGAAACAATGGCAAACCACTTTCAAAAACCCTAACAAGAAAACCACAGGACTCAACAGGAGTCAATGCTGACACGTTTGTGTGTACTTTTTCTTGTTAATGATTTTTTCCCAGGATGAAATAATTCTTGCTTTGTAGTAATAATAAGTTTAATAGCCATGAATCAGCAATGCAATTCAATCACCAAATTAAAAAAAAAAAAAAGTGGGGGTGGATTCTGAAATTTTGCAACCAGTTGTTGATGCCATGTGTTCAGAACGACATTGACTTCAGTAAATTCAGAAGACAGCAACCAGATAATTCCAGGCGTCTGGAAACAAGTCCCAGGAAAAACAGTTGACGTAAGTGACAAGTTTCAGTGCAAGAGAAGATTTATATAAGATGCCTATTTCTTTTTTCAACTTCTGTTTTTTCCTACCTTAATCCTTTCAAACCTATTGCATCCACCTCCTCATCACAAGAACAGAAAATATCCAATTGCTCTTCTCTTTTCCCCAAATTATGGCTTGCCCCGTAATATTCCAGTCCTTAGAAGAGCTTTCACGTGACGCTATAATTCACGATGAATTCTAGTATGTATGCGCGTGCACGTGCAGCTCTGTCTAAAACTGTAAAATAAATAATCCAGAGTTAGGACTTCGGATCGCCCTTGGAGGTAGGACCATCAAGGTAGTTTCCCGAGGACAGAAATCGCAGCTTACTGCGCAGGAGGTACTTTGCACGGAAATACTGTTGCGGAGACAGGTGTGGAAAAAAAAACAGGAGGGACTGATAGGCGTGGCAGGAAAAAGACTCCAGCCTCCAATCCAATAATACCCTAGAGGCCTCGAGGGGGAAGCTTCTGTCTTTCACGCTATTGGTGGAGCAAGCTGCCTTTTACCCGGTGTGGCATCCAATGTGGAGCGCGGTGGGATGAAAGGCCAGAGGCGGCATCTCCCCGCAACCCCATCCCTCCGTGTGCGTGAGCGTCTGGGTAACTGCTGGGTAACCGGCGGTTCACGTGTTGTTTTGCTCTTCGCGGGGACGAGCAAAGTGAGAGAAGTAACTCGCTGCGTCCGTGGTGCTGAAACTGACGGAGCTTGCGCAGTAGCCTCGGGCGGACAGAGGCGAAGGAGCGCGAGCTGACGGTAAGAGCAGACCCAGAAGATCCCAGGGACAGGTGCCGCGCGCCGCGGAAACTCGGGGCTCGCCCTCCTTGGAATACCGTCCCATCCTGGGGGATGGCGACCTCCCCCGCACCGGAATCGCCCAGCAGTTCCTCGGCTGGCCCCAATCTCAACAACAACAACAACAACAACCAGCAGCAACCACAGGAGCAGCAGCAGCCACCGCCGGGCGTGCGCAAGTGCGGCTACCTTCGCAAGCAGAAGCATGGCCACAAACGCTTCTTCGTGCTTCGCGCCCCCGGTGGCGGGGCGGCAGCGGGGGAGGAGGCGTCGCCGCAGCAGCCCGCCCGACTGGAGTACTACGAGAGTGAGAAGAAGTGGCGGAGTAAGTCTACGGCTCCCAAGCGGACCATTGCCCTCGACGCCTGCCTCAATATCCACAAGCGAGCCGACGCCAAGCACAAGCACCTCATCGCCCTCTACACGCGCGACGAGTACTTCGCCTTGGCGGCTGAAAGCGAGGCAGAGCAGGAGGCCTGGTACCAAGCGATCACGGAGTTGCTCCTCGAGAGCCAGGCCGCGGGACAGGGCTCTCCTCGGCATTCCCACTTGGCCTCCTGCGAGGACTTCAGCTACGGGCAACCGGGCTGCAGGCCCTCTGCGTCCGCCGCCTACCGCGAGGTGTGGCAGGTGACGCTGAAGCCGAAGGGACTTGGGCAGAGCCGCAACCTCACGGGCGTGCACCGCCTGTGCCTGGCGGCGCGCACAGTCGGACTGGTGCGGCTCAACTGCGATCGGCCTTGCGTGACGCTGCAGCTTATGAACATCCGCCGATGCGGGCACTCGGACAGCTTTTTCTTCATGGAGCTCGGGCGCTCGGCCTCGACAGGGCCCGGCGAGCTCTGGATGCAAGCCGACGACTCGGTGGTGGCGCAGAACATCCACGAGACCATCCTGGAGGCCATGAAGGCGCTGCGGGAGCTCGTAGAGTTCCGTCCGCGGAGCAAGAGCCAGTCCTCGTCCTCCTCGTCCGGAGGCGCCACCACAGTCGCCGTGAATGCGGGCGGCGGCGGCGGGGGGGGATTATCGTCTATGTGCAGCCGGCCCATCTCAGTTCCCGGCCGCCGCCATCACGCCCATCACCCGCTGGCGCCTCTGCCCCCCAGCCAGACTGGCCTCCTCCGCCGATCGCGCACTGACATCTTGACTGTAGCAGGGAGCAGCAGCAGCAGCAGCAGCAGCAGCAGTAGCAGCAGCCACGGCAGCCGGGTGCGGACGGCCAGCGAGAGTGATGGAATTAGGGCTGACTCGCTGTCTGGCAGCCCCTTGAGCCCTGAAACGGGGCAAATCCCACATAGCCTTGGAATCAGAGGGGCCCTTAGCCCACTAGGAGGGCAAGCAGCGATCCACTCTGCTGGCTCCCTAGCTTTAGGGCATTCTTCCTCCCTGGGACCAAAGTTGACCACAGAGCCAAGCTTGGCCTCTCAACGCTTATCTAGTTGCAGCGCTTCTGGTTCTGGTTCCCCCAGTGACCTAGCTGGCTTCATGACTTTTGAGGAATTAGGCTCCAGTCCAGCTGGAGACCTACTGCCTTTTTCATCTTCTTCAGCAACAAGTCACCACAGCAACACACCTGAGACTCCTCCTGGCTGGCAGTTGGATGGTTACATTGCTATGGAGCGGGAACCCCTTCGCCACCAGCCATATCTTTGTGGAGAGGACAAAGTTCCCAGGAAGCGCACTTACTCTTTGACAACACCAGCACACCAAGGCTCCTTGCCTCCTCCAGTTTCCTCTGCTTCCCTTGACGAGTACACACTCATGCAGGCCACCTTTTCAAGAGCAGGATATTCACCAAAGACAACCTATACTCCTTATCCCGAGGATTATTGTGATGTGGACATTGGGTGTAGTGGCATCAGCAGTGATAGGTCACACTTAGGTTGCAGTGTGCCTAAGGAGGATGGCTATATGCCCATGAGTCCCAGCATATCATCTGTCGTGTCATTGCAGACTGATTCTGATGGCTATATGTCTATGCACCCCACCAGTGTGTCAGCCCCACAGCAGATTGCACAGTCTTATTCCTACAAAATCAACAGGGAGATTTCTCCAGATGATTGTGGTTACATGCATATGTGGAGTACCAAAACTAGGCTGCCTGGAGAGAGTCCAGAAGAAAGATTGGCCAGCGATGACTACATCAGTATGTCCCCTTTGCTTTTGCCCCCTTTGCATGGACCTTCTGCTTCAGACTCACCTATGCTCTCTACTGACCATTTCAGTGCCCTGAGGCTTGGAAACTTGGGTAGCCTAATACATGCATGCCAACAGCAGTCAGATTCCCAATGTGAGAGAAAGGACAGTGATCAGTACGTGCTTATGAACTCTCCAATAGGCAGACAGAATTATACTCCCAAAGGGAAATTCTTTCTTGCTCCATGCAACAATACTGCAATGCATTTATCCATGCAACACAATCAAACTGAGACTTCTTTCAGCCAAAAGACAGGCAATACCCAGCCCAGTCACCCTTCTCTGGGGCTTTTGCTACCCATCATGAATGAACAGCCTCTTCTAAAGGAACCTCAGAGTTCCAGTGGAGATTATGTTGATATTGGCTACTCACTGGCGCCAACCTGTAAAGGTTTATCTTCTCTGCTTAACCCTGGTTTAGGTGGGCATAATGGCTCAAAGATTTCCAGTTATATGAACCTCAACTTTGATGGTCCACAGACAAATGCCATCTCTCTAGGGCCTTTGGAAGAAATACTTATGCCAGGATCTTGTCCTAACCCTGGGAAGCTAGACAAGCATTATTTAAAGGTTGGAATGCAGATGGCTTGCCTTTCCAGCCCAACTTCTGAAGCTGGTGACTATGCAGAGATGATTTTTAACACTGCCACCGCACCACCACAGCCCATCTCACACAAGCCAGAAAGTGTTTGTGTGACTGGCCCTGGACTGAAGCAACTTACCCTTCCTGAGGTGGAGGCTTTTGTCTTTGCTAGTCCTCCTTTTGATCCCAATCATGGAGCCAAAGTCATTCGTGCTGATCCTCAGGGACGTCGAAGGCACAGCTCAGAAACTTTCTTATCTACTACCACAGTGACTCCTGTTTCTCCTTCCTTTGCACACCATCCTAAGCGGCAGAATTCAGCCTCTGTAGAAAATGTGTCCCTCAGGAAAAATGAAGGTTTGGGGGGAGAGGAACAGAACAGCAGCCCCATGTGCCGGGAAACCTCAGCTGGCTTCCAGAATGGCCTCAACTACATTGCTGTTGATGCATTGGATGGAAGTGATTTTGCAGTTGGAGACCAAGTCGAGCACAAAGACAGGTATCCTCTCAATGGAAATATCAACAGTACTTATATCAGTATAAGTGTTCTGGCCCAACATCTGAAAAAAACATCTTTAGTGAAAGGTGAGTTTGCAAACTTACTCCTGCTTCCCTTTCAATAACTGGGTTTTTGAAAGAGCCATTAGAGCCAAAGAAAGTACAAAATCAAAATGCTTCACCTATTTACTTAAAATATTTTGCTAAATTGTTGTGAAGATGCTAGCTTAAGGTTATATGAAAGTATTCCAAATTTAAATATGTGAGTCTCAGTTAGTGCATTGTTATTTCTTAGTCCAGTAACATGTTGATGCTCCAATTGACTAATTCCTACTGAAAAAGGATGTCATTCAGAGTAAGTAGGTAAATTCTCCTTACAGTGGAGCTGGATTCCTGGTGATTTCATAAATATGACCATGAAGTTTTCTTGGCAGCAGAATATAACTCATTTGCCACTTCCTTCTCCCAGGATGTTTTTTTTAACTTTTTCAATCTAATCCACTGCATCTGCGATATCCTCAGGAGAATTCTTACCCAAATACTAATCTAGGACTACCATATCATATCAGAGATAGGGGAGCTGTATACTTTGCTGCTGAATTAGAAGTCCAGATTTTTGCAGTTTATACCCTAGTCTTAATGGACCAGATCTTATTCTGCTTTGATTTTTGAGATGAGCCAAGCTGGCTAGGTTCAGAGTAAACATAAATAAAATTGTGCTATTGACATTTTTGCCCATGTATCTTTTTATTTTGTTATAGAGATCTTAAACAAGTCATGCTTTTATTTTCTCTCTTGTATGTTTTCTCTCATTGGGGAATTCTTATTGGTCTACTCTGTTATGGAATGATAGCACTATTTTTATTTATTTTACTAAAAAAAACAGAAAAAGGAACATATCAGGTACTATGAATGGTCAATATGTACAACATATATAATACAAGAGATGTAAAACAAACCCCAAAAATGTATATCAAAAAAAATTAATAAGGATTGCTCAAAAGTCCTCTTCCTTGGCCCTTAAAAAAAATAGAAACCCAATAGATTCAGATGTTGACAAAAAATGGGCCTCAAGCATCCACTGCTGTGAATTGAATTTACATTTATTAGCCAAGAGTTATATGATAATTATTTTGGTTCCCTCCCAAATGTGAAGTTCATGTAATTCCTGATACTTTGATAAGTTCAGTGCTGTTAATTATTATGGAATAGTTACACTATGTGCAGTGGTATGCATTTTTGTTGCAAGTTTCAAACAAAGCCACACAATAACAGGTCTATAAATTTGAATTGTTTGTTATGGAAACCTGGAATAGTGAATACAAAATACACTTTCAGTGTTATCTATTGATGTTAACTTTAAAATTATACCCATCCCAAATAATAAGAAAAACATAAGGAAAATACTATCATGTTATGTTTTGTCTAGCACAAAATTTGTAACAAATAAAAAGCTAAAATAACCGTGATCCTGAAAGTGTATAATCCTGAAAGGTTTGGGTGTGTTTGCCTTTTCCCCAGCTGCATGTTACTTTGCTCTTCCAAATGCCCTCCTTGATTCAACAGTGTTCTTGTTCAAGTTTATTCTTTGAATTTGCTGGACCAAATAAGGTCAAGTATATTTTACAAGATAAGCAAGACACTTAGGCAATGCGTTCACCTAGTATTCATCAGTCCTAATCTGTACAATGCTGTGCTGTTTTTAGTCACTTCCAAGTGACTAAGAGCTGTGCATTTGTCATTTAAAAGAGTCAAAGAACTATGAAAGAATGATCTTTGTCTACTGTAATTTTTAAGATCTGCACCCTCTGCTTCAGTTCAGCTCAAAAAATAAAACAAATATCTTAATATCTAAAAATCTTTGTCAGCTAAGAGCATACAAAATAGGTTTGTACAAATAGTCCTCAACTTATGACCATTTATTTAATGATACTTCAAAAAGAAACCAATAAAAAGAAAAATTGTGTCTTGTTTCGTACTGGCAAGAAAATGTGTACCTTTTTAAAGAACCTATTGCTAAATCTGTGAATATAAGTAAAATGTTGCATTGAAAATGGAAGAACTATATAATGGTCATTTATGCCTAGTTTGTCTATAGATTGTGACAATATACATACAGTACATAGGTAACTGGATTACTAACATTGAAAAGTGCCAGAAATTAAAATAATACAATGGTAATATAGATTCCTAAATGACCAGAGGCTGAAAATACTCATAAATGACTTTATGTCTGGTTGGAGACATCTAGTTGGAATGCTACAGAACACTTTCATCTCCAAACCAGAGGCAAAACTATAGCTGAATCAGAATTTGAGGTTTTTTTTATCTTCCTTTGGCCAAAACCATGACAGTAACTGAACTATTTATATGGGGGAAGGGGGGGGTAAATCTCCCTCTCCTGCTGGCCCTTTGGCAGGTGGGCACACTTCCGCCCCCTTTTTACTGCATGCATGTCAGCAGATTCAATAATGGTTGAACCAGCAGAAACTTCCCATAATTTTACAAGTAATCATCTGAGCCATCAACATGCACAAGTGGCCAACATAATTATCAGTATAACCAGAGATTAATAGATATGACCACACACAATCAGCCATTGCACCATATGGTGCAATGTGTGTAGGCAGGTGTCAGCTTTTCCAGATAGATCAGATTGGGAAGCAATTGCCACTGGGAGACCAGAACTATATTTTATGAGAATGGCTGCAATGATAGAATCTTGCAAGTCTGCCCATGTCTTCCCTTCTCTCCCTCTTGCAGCCAGAGGAGTGAGAGGAGGGCTAGTTTGAGTTTCTTTGTAATACTCTACTGCCTCTTGGGCCTAATGCACATTTCCTCTGGACCTGATGTTTCTCTAACAGCATCTCAATTCTTTCTCCAAAATAATTTCCTTGACTTCCTACAACAGGTCATATGGTGATGGCACTTGCTGAACCAGGATCCTTTGCTCAGCCTCTGTCTACTCATATGCTTTGGGAAAGTCATGTGGGGAATCTTGGAGGAGAGAATAGATACTGCAGTTCCCCAGAACACCATACACAAAACAGGAGATCTAGGAAGAAAGAGAGCTTCTCCTGTTTTCCTGGAATTCCTCCTCCAGATCAGCCTCCTTCTCAAGCCTCAGCCCAAATTAGGGGGAGGAAACTGGATCTTTTCCCATTAGCAAAAACATCCACCAATCACTGCACCTTAGCTTGTCCTACAGTAAATTATTAAAACAGCACCATTCTCAATTTTTGTTAACACTGTGCATCAATCTGGTTATTTTGACAGAGTAAATTTGTGCTGGCGTACTTTATACTATCTTAAGAAATGGAGGTTAGTAAATTAAACTGGCCAGCAGGATGTCTCTAGTCAACCACTAGAGTCTTCACAAGCATGACATTTTAATATAGAAAAACATATTATAAAATATTGTGAAAATAACCTCATTCAGTCTAGCCTTTTGTTCATGGTGGTGCTATCAACCTGTTTGCTGCTTGCTCTTCTTGAATGCTCTTGATATCCATGGGATGAGTAGTGCTGTCAGTCAGTTTGTTGATAGGTTGATCATTAGAGCTGAATTATGCTTTGATGACAGCTGAACAATTATACAGCTGTTTTAAGGAGTTGCTGAAAGATGGAACTTTCTTCCTACACATTCCAAGTATATTTTCTAAATTATTCCTAATGCATTGTAGAGCACCAATATGCAACATATTGGTGTCTCAATACTCATAATTTTATTACAAACTGTGGAAATGGATGATATCTAGTACCTGAATATCATAATAGTGTTTCTAAAATATATGACCGTGAGTCCCCAGTTTTGCTTGGGTTGTTGTTTTATTACCTCTCTTGGACATTTATCGTATTTCTTTTCTTTGTCAAATTGGCCTTTGAACCTATAATATACTGTACTAAGTAAAACAAGAAGAAAGCTATGAAGGAGAGGAAAAGGGCACCATAAATCTACACTTTCTCTTTCCCAAATAGCATGTAGTAAAGAAATCAGATAATTTAGAGAATAGTCTTTTGTGTTGCCTGAAATTATTGCTCACTTATGTTTATTCTAGCTTTAGTAGAGGAAGTGGATAGTTTTTCTTCTGATCTCCTCTTCCTGGTTCTAGGAGGAGAATTGTGGCAGTGATACTATTGAAGGGAAACTTAGCAGTGTAATGTTAAGTTAATGTTAGATGTGCAGGATCTTCTGGAGCAGTTAATATTTCTGGAGCAGTTCTGAATTCCTAAGAAGGTTCCTTAGAACTTAGAAATCAGCTATGAGGAAGGTAGACATGCCTACATTAATCAGTAATTGAAAAAACCAGTAAATTAGTACATAAGGATAGTCTGTGCATTTGGTTACTTTTGATTAGAACTTACTGACTTGTTTTTTCCCCTTTCCAGAATGAAGAAACCAGTTTCACCCTTATACTTGATAGAACTGTCATCATTTTAGATTTAAGCTGCTATAAGATCCATTTTTTCCCTACTTCATGTAGCTTTCAGAACATTTCTTCATTAATATTGGAGAAGAAGCAACCTGTCTCATTTATCAGGATCTTTTGCAACACTATGCCGCTGTTTGCATAAATTGTGCTCAGCGTGATATCTTTTAGGACTTTGGACCTCGGCTGATGGATTGTGATCATTGCCTTTTCAGTACCAATGAACTGTACTTAACTCTTCAGCATGTTGAGAGGTTCTGCTTGCACATGCTACAGCAGTAAAATTTGGTGTTTACTAGCATATTTTCAAATCTCTACAGCACTACCTCAGTTAAAAGTCAAACTGGATTTGTATTGTGGTTTAGGATGGCTGACATTTCCTTTCTCTCAGTGGCATAGTACAGTTGTCAGCCTTACCGAATCTATCAAGAACCCTGCTACTGTCTGGCTGCTTTGTTTACTTACATGCAAACCCAAAATAGGACCTGAAAAACTTAAAGCCAAGATGAAATTTGAGAGATTAGATTTTTATCACTATATTTCTGATAAATATAAGATCTGCTACGGAAGCAGCAAAACTTGGTACCATTAAACTATATTGGGATGTCACTCTATACCTCTGACACATTTGTTTGATAGTTTCTTTTAAAGTTCTGCAGACTTCAGAGATCTTTTATCCTATTTGTATGCTTATGTTTATCAGCTATTCTTGGTATTAGCTTATTTTCTTGCAACTAAAATTTAGAAATGAAGGGTAATACTTGTCAAAAAGATGGCAAACTTTTGTACAAAATTCTACATATTATTCAGTAAAGCTGAATATTTTTCTTCAACAAGAAATAACAATTTCCATTTTAAAAAAAGCATAATATTTGGGGAGAGGGCAAAATTTTCAGTCAATCTCCTAAGGATAATTCATACGAACATAAGTATTCAGTATTTTGAAAATAACAGTGTCATGGCTGCTATTTTTACATATCTTCAGAGCTTTGATGGTCCTCCGCGTGTTGCTTCTGATCCATTTTTGATTGAAGAGACTTTTTAAAATGTATTGTTATCATTACTAAGAGCAACCATAAGTTTTTCCTTGAACATTGTCTATGTTTAAGCAATGAACACAATGTTACCAGAAGCAGTACTTTCTATCTTTACTGAACTATTGCTCAGGATAATCAAAATTCTCCTGCTTTCATGCTGAGCATTGGGACAGAGGGCTCTGTAGAATGATGCATCTGAATGTAATCTCTACTCACTCAGAGTTTTTTTGAGGGAATGGGAGGAAAGTATATGTTGAAGAATGGAATTATCAAATAAAAATAATAATAAATAGCCCACATTTCTGCAGAAATTTTTGTCTGCAATTTCTAATATTCCTGATTAATGTCCACACTGGCTTAGGTCGTGGAAATTGTGATCCAAAAATCTTGAAAGCATTAAGTTGTGGGGAAATATCATAAATTAAATTAATGAAGATAGCTGGATATCATGTCCTCAAGTAATGGAGCACTGCATCTGAATGACTTTGGGGGAAAAGTCAGTTCTTGATACCATAATAGTCAACTTAGTTAGTTTCTAAAATAAACAAGCTTGAATATATACTGACATTGTCAATACTTTACATTTCACAAAGGCATATGCAAATAGTTACATTCTTAATCTAGTTTACAATATGAAACCAAAATGTATAAATGTTAAATTTGCTAACACTTTGCTATGTATATTGGGTCTTTGTACATTCTGCCTGATTTTACCTTAAATTTTAAATATTTTTTGCTATGTAACATTAACAGTTATAAGCATTGTTTTCTTTTTAGAAATATAATTGTTTCTGGACATTGATATAGTAAATATATTTCTTGGCATTGTGCTAAGGCAAAACACTTAATTTATCTTGCTGTGTCTTCCAATGCATACTATGTATATAGAAATAATCAGTGATGCTGCTGGGGAAGAGAAAACATGGAACTAAAATTTAGTCTTTAGTCTTTACTGATCTTGGCTGCTATCCTTAATAGCCATATGCAATAAAATATTATTTATTGAAGCATTAAAGTCCTTGAAGACTTGTTCTTTTTTTAAAATCAAAATTGTTCTGCAAATAATATAGCTTTCTGCTATGTTTTGGAGCCTCTTGCTCAGTCGGCCTCTCTAGTCAAAAGTTCCGTTAGTAAAAATGATCAATTCTGTCTTTCGCTTGAAAATGTGCACTCTAGTCCTGGGAAAATACTTTCAGATCTGGAAACAGTCTTTTATTAGAACAGTACTTTTAAACAGATATTTTGTTCCATCAATCCCTGTAGTGATGACATTAATTCAGGAAAATTATTGTCAACAACCTTTTTGGCAAATGAACATCAGTGCCAGTGTTACCACTTGGGGTAAGTAATATCTCCAGAAATTATTATTTAATCTTAATGACTTTTTATTATTTATAGCCTTGCATTTTAGTTGTATTTTGAGAAGTTGTATTTAGTAGCTATTGGTTTGTTTGCTTGTTTGCTTGTTTGTTTGCTTGTTTATTATTAGGATTCTATGCCACACATTTTGCCAAGTTGACCCTAGGCAGCTTACAGTCAAAACAATTATAATACCATTTAAACATTAAAATGCTAAAACAATAAATAATTATCATGCAGTTATAAATTTGGATAAAATTTGATTAACCATAATGGAAAGGAAGGGAACAAAGTGCATGTGGGGAGGAGGTGGGGGTCTGACTAATCCATTAGCCATCTCCAGAACAATTCCACTATCAATTCCATCCAGATATCAGGGTTTGACACTAGAAATCCTTGATCTAATAAAATATTCATTTGTAAAATCTTGTTTTATTAAACTTTAATTAAGTCTGAAATATTTACTTTTTACAGTGTACAAAGGGGCCGGGGTGAAATCCAGCAGGTTCTGACAGGTTCTGGAGAACCGGTAGCAGAAATTTTGAGCAGTTCGGAGAACCGGCAAATTCCACCTCTGGCTGGCCTCAGAGTGGAGTGGGAATGGAGATTTTGCAATATCCTTCCCCCAGGAATGGGGAGGGAATGGGGATTTTGCAGTATCCTTCCCCTGCCGTGCCCACCAAGCCACGCCCACCAAGCCACGCCCACAGAACCGGTAGTAAAAAAAATTGGATTTCACCACTGAAAGAGGCCCATCATTTTTGCCATCATTCTACCAACCATAGAAAATTCTGATCACTTTAGAAAAAGAAATGCTTCAAAACAATTATCTCTAAAAACAAGAACTGCATTATAATGTATTTTCAAGCATAAACTGGGCTGAGTGGGTTCTGTGGAAGATTAAGGAGGGAAGACCACAAACATGGTCTCTGACATTCACTCAGCCATCCATTTTTTCCTTGATGTGTTCTTCTCTTCTCATTGGCTATAACATCATCACAATTTGTCATCAGCAACATTGGCAAGGGCTCTGGACAGATGGCAGGTGGCTGTCTTTCTCTCACAATAGACCTATAAAATTAAACTCCCTGCCTACTCCAAAGTCAGCCCAACCTATGTAACTTGCTTACCAGCATAAGAAAAATAATAGTGAGTTCTCCTTCCCTCTTAATTGTCCAAACTTCAGATTGTATTTGTTTGTATGCATGCAGATGTCCTGAGCTACACAGGACAAAGTGCCTTTATAAGTGTGTAGGAATTAATAATTTTTATTTATTTATTTATTTATTTATATTTATATTTAAATTTCTATACCGCCCTTCTCCCGAAGGACTCAGGGCGGTGTACAGCCAAGATAAAACCCACAAATATAAAAGTTAAAAGCAAATTAAAAGTATTAAATAATTTGGCCGAAACTAAAATAACATAAAACAACCCATTAAAATAACATTTAGGCCCGTCTTGCTTGCTGAAACAAAAGTGTTTTGAGGACGCGGCGGAATGTGCGAAGGTCAGGAATCCTACAAATCTCCAGAGGCAGCTCATTCCATAGGGCAGGTGCCCCCACAGAGAAGGCTCTCCTCCTGGGGTCGCCAGTCGACACTGTTTGACCAATGGCACCCCGAGGAGTCCCTCTCTGTGGGAGCGTACTGGTCGATGGGAGGCTATTGGTGGCAGAAGGCGGTCTCGTAAATACCCAGGTCCTAAGCCATGGAGCACTTTAAAGGTGGCAACCAACACCTTGAATCTCACCCAGAAGACCACTGGGAGCCAGTGCAGCTCGCGCAGGAGCAGTGTTACATGGGAGCGATGAGTCGCTCTCATAATCACCTGCGCAGCCGCATTCTGGACCCACTGGAGCCTCTGGGTGTTCTTCAAGGGAACCCCATGTAGAGAGCATTACAGTAGTCCAGACGGGAAGTGACGAGGGCATGAGTGGCCGTGCGCAAGGCGTCCCGGTCCAGAAAGGGATGCAACTGGTGTATCAGGCGAACCTGATAAAAAGCTCTCCTGACCACAGCCGTCAAATGGTCTTCTAAAGACAGCTGCAAATCCAGGAGAACACCCAAGTTGCGAACCCTCTCTGAGGGGGTCAAGGTCTCACCCCCAATAGTCAGCGATGGGACCAGCTGACTATGACGGGACGCCAGAAACCACAGCCACTCGGTCTTGGAGGGGTTGAGCCTGAGTTTGTTACTCACCATCCAGATCCATACGGCCTCCAGGCACTGGGCCATCACGTCAAGGGCATCATTGGGGTGGCCCAAGGTGGAAATGTACAGCTGAGTGTCATCAGCGTACTGATGGAAATCCACCCCAAAGCCACGGATGATCTCGCCCAGCGGCTTCACATAAATGTTGAACAGGAGGGGCGAGAAGACCGACCCTTGCAGCACCCCACAAACTAGGCACCTTGGAGTCGACCTCTGCCCCCCTGCCAACACAGACTGTGTATGGTTGGAGAGGAAGGAGGAGAACTACCATAACACGGTGCCCCCCAAACCTAATCCCTCCAACCGGTGCAGCATGATACCATGGTCGATGGTATTAAAAGCCGCTGAGAGATCCAATAGGATCAGGACAGAGGAGCAACCCCTGTCCCGAGCCCTCCAGATAATATCAACCAATGCGACCAATGCCGTTTCCGTGCTGTACCCAGGCTTGAAGCCTGACTGGAACGGATCTAGATAGTCCGTTTCATCCAGGTACTGGGGAAGTTGTCGTGCCACCACACTCTCAACAACCTTCGCCACAAAACGGAGGTTGGAGACAAGATGATAATTTGCTAAAGCAGCCGAGTCCAGGGAGGGCTTCTTGAGGAGGGGCCTCACCACCACCTCTTTCAAGGTGGCGGGAAAGAAACCCTCACTCAAAGAAGCGTTGATAATCCTCTGGAGCCAGCCTCATGTAACCTCCCGGGAAGCCAGCACTAACCAGGAGGGTCCAATAAACATGTGGTCGCATTCAGTCTGCCCAGAACTCTGTCCACGTCCTCGGGAGCCACAAGGTCAAACTCCTCCCAGCTAACAGTCTCAAGACCCGCCTCCATCACCCCATCTGAGCCTACCCAGTCAGAGTCCAAACCCTCTCGAATCTGAGCTATTTTGTCATGCAGATATTGCACAAAATCCTCAGCTCTACCTTGCAAGGGGTCTTCCCGCGCTCCCAATTGAAGTAGGGAGTGGGTTACCCTAAACAGGGCAGCTGGGCAGTTATCTGCAGATGCAATCAGAGCAGAAAAATAATTGGATTTTGCCGCTCTGATGTTTTAATGTGAGACCTCACCAGCGTCTGGACAGGTTCAGAACGGCTGGCCCTCCAACCGCTCTCCAGGCATCTTTTCCAGTGCTTCATCTCTCTCAGCTCCTTGGAAAATCAAGGAGCTAATTGAGATAGGCACCGAGTCAGAGGCCGCAAAAGCACGACTCGGTCCAAAGCTCCAGCGGCCATCCTATCCCAGGCAGCCACTAGTTCTTCAGTTGAGCCATGAGCCAGAGCCTCAGAGAACGGCCCAAGCTCCGTCAGGAACCTGTCAGGGTCCATCAGGCACCTGGGACGGAACCATCTAGTCGGTTCCGTCTCCCTGCGGCAAGGGGTAGCAGTTCGAAAGTCCATTCAAAGGAGAGAATGATCCAACCATGACAAGGGCTCAATGACTAAATCCCCTGTTTCTAGATCATTCTGCCACTGACCAGAGACAAAAATCAGATCCAGAGTGTGTTCCCCTGTGTGAGTAGGGCCTTGAACTAACTGGGTCAGGTCCAAGGCCATCATGGAAGCCATGAACTCCCGAGCCACCATTGACGTTTCGCCGACAGATGGCAGGTTAAAATCCCCCATAACCGTAAGTCTGGGGGTATCAACCCCCACCCCAGCTATCACGTCCGGTAGCTCGGGCAGAGCCGCTGCCACGCAGCAGGGAGCCAAGTATGTGATCAGCAGGCCCATCTGCACCCCACAACCCCGCTTCACAAGGAGGGACTCACATCCGGCTATCTGAGGTACAGTGGCCTCCCTCGGACATAGACCTTCTTTAATAATAACCGCCACCCCCCCCCCACCCCTACCCTGGGCCCTCAGCTGATGAAAAGCCCAGAAACCTGGTGGGCACATTTCAACAAGGGGCACCCTCCCTTCCAAGCCCAACCAGGTCTCCGTAATACCCGCCAGGTCTGCTCCCCCCTTCTGAATGAGATCATAAATGAGGGGGGCTTTATTTACAACTTTACAAATCTATTTACAAATCTATATTTATTTACAATATAGAAAGTGATCTCTGCTTACAAGTAATATCAGTAGTTTTAAATACTGAACTTTTATCCAAGGAAAAACAATCACATCATAGTTATTAATTTGTTTGGCTAAAACATGAACCTCTCAAAAACTGTGAAATTCAATATTACTTTGTGTACACTGGAAATTTTAGTTTTACATTTACAATAAACAATTACTTTTCATTTTATTACCAGTTTTCTATCATGAGCGCATTGCTCCTGAAGCAGGGATTTTTTTTCTAGCAGATTCCATGGCCTGAAAAAACTTGAAGGCTGTTGTACTTGACAATAGTATTAAGTTTAATTAAGATTTCTTCCATTATTTAAATTGTATGACAGATAGTTCTGCACATGACTACATTGAGTTCAGCAGGACTTACTCCCAAGTTATACCTTAACTATCCCTTCTTGATAACAAAGCTATCAATACGTTTCCATCTTCTAAACAGTGTTTTGTTTTATCTAATTAATATTTTAAAATGTTTTTTTCCCCACATTCAAGTGCCTAACGAAAGAGAGAGGGAGAGGGAGAGAGAGAGAATGTGACACAACTATCTTTAAACTGATCAAACTCTTAAACCCTCATTCCCCATATTTCTATGACTTAGATACCTGAGGTAATGAATAATTCCCAGAAGACATTTAAATTTCCACCATGTTCTCCAGTCCTTTTGCATGGGGATTTTATTTTTTGGGAAGCCCTCATCCAGATACACAGTGTTTAGCTACTAAGCAGCAGGTTTCTGCCATAGATCATGTCAGCCACGTTGCTGTAGCACTTGAGTATTAATTTTATTGTTTTATTATTTATTACTAGAATTTATTTTTTTCAGGTAAGGAGCTTCTTTTCAGCCACAGGATGGCCTCCTGAGTCATCTTCTGAGTCCTGATTGTCAAAGGAAGAAACACTAGGTAGAAGAGTTACTCTGAGGACAGATGCACAACTTGGGCATCTCCAGCATGTAGTTGGAGTGCAAAGGAAGCTGAAGACCCATGAGAGGTGCTCCTCAGTCACAACTCCCTGCCTTTCTGTTAGGAAACTAAACAATTCCTCCTAAACTCTGAGCAAACAGATGTTCCAATCCTGTCTCCCTCACTTCTTTTAATGTGAAATTTTAATATCCACCTCCATTTTACACACAAACAAAAGAGACCTGTATAAGGACAATGTAATGACAGCTTCACTGCATACGGTACAGGTTGGCCCTTAAATCATATGCAAAGGATACTCCCACAGTTAATGTGTCTATGGTAGTAAATATGGTTATGTTCCTAAACTTGAAAAATGAAGAATACCCATGTTGAGAGAAAGCAGCCAACCCATTCAGCAGTGGCCAATTGTCTACAAACGAACAACAGTCTGACATATATATTGAACCATATTGAGCCCACTATTCACTTTATGAAAAAGCCCCAACTTCCATGGTTTAGATTGTACCATTCAGACACATGTTTATCAAAATGCCAGAGCATTGGAACCATTACGAAGATGTTTAATTCCTTTCTTTATAACCATTTTTCCTGATTAAATTTTTCCCCAAGCTTCTGGTTGCTCTACAGAGGAAATCTTCCCTGTGAAACATATCTTCATTAAGTAAGGGATAGTAATTTTGATTGGAGACAAGGTATATGCACCTTCTTCCATTGCTTCAAAGTGGTACTTCTCTTCCCATGGATGGATTACCGGGGAAAACAAAGAGGTTTGCCATGCCACATGAAATCCTCATCTCCCTCCCCACTTGTTGCAACCTCTAGCTTCCATGGTCTTACCATGAAAATCCAGGAACAAACCCATTTTTTATGGGAAACAAAGAAAATGGTGTACTAAGTCTATGACAGTTTTAATGTATTTATAGTTCATGATATCCTCCTGAACAGAGGAACATGGGTTGAACAATCCTAGAACTTCTCCATAAATGATAGATATCACCTTGTCCATAATAGTCCTGTATTACCCAAACAAGTAATATAAAAAATATGTAAAACATTTGCCCACTCCTGAATTATACAGTGATTCTCAAAATCCAAAAACTGATTTAAAAAAAAAATCAGGGGATTTCCTGAACAATACATGGCTTGGCTCTGGTAATAATAGCATTGAATCTGAAGACAAACACCTTTACCTTGGAAAATGACACATTTTTAAACTTGATTATTAAAAAATTAATAAATTCAGGCAATTTTTCCGATTGGCCATTTTTATGTCTTTTTAATGGGAACATATAGAGAGGAATGCATTAGGACCAGAAGGTACAAGTGCAGTATAGAAACAACACAGTGTATTCCCCATTGTGTGCTTGCTTACTCTCTTGTAATCCTTTCCTCTCTAATCTCTCTAATCTTTCAACTGGAGAACCACTACGAGTTTCTAGAACCACTAAGAGCTTCTAGAATGGGAATATAGTCCTGCAGATAAATTGATCTGAAAAAAAAAGTTCAAATGTACTGGAAGTTTGTTAAATCAGTCTTCTGTACATAAACATGAAAGAGTGGGCATGCTGCCAACCAGTCATGCGTCTAGGCAGAAATGTAGCCAGTTCATGGAGGAACCTTCATAGTTTTGGGAACAGAAATACAAGGAAGGAATCATCAAGAACATGAGCTTCCTACAAGGACAGAATCACTAGATGATACTGGTTAAGTCCCTCAATTGACTGCCTCCAGTACTGCTTCCCTTACCTACTGAATTATACAGTAACCACATTATTTTGTTTGTTTATTTCATTGGAAACCTTCTTAGCCAACACGGGATGGGAAATGTTTACTTTAGAATGCACTAAGACTGAAAAGCACAAGAAATTAAATGAATAAACCTATATTTATTTATGAACTCAGAACAAGTAATCCAGGGAAAAATAAACAATGAACTCAATGATCTAAACCACAGTGACTCCCACTTTCATCTCTGCCCTTAACCACCAGCCTTTTAGTAATCCTTTCTGACATTCTCATCTGTCCTTTATCACAACTCAATTGTACCCTGACAACACAGATCTTCCCCTGCAAGCCACAGATTTGTTCTCCGCTCATTTCTAGCATGAAAAATTTAACTTTAAGCTGCTATAATGTGTACCTTAAACTAATCTCTCCACAGATCTACAGCAATGCTTGGCCACCATTACCTTGGAGAAAAGGCTAATTGATTTGTTGCTGTGTGCGAACCTGCTCTTTGTGGGGGAACCAGCTATATACAGGACAGGTTTCATCTCCTTCCCTGAGTATAACTTTCTCTTTCCCAATAGCACTGTTCTAACCTAAGCTTCCTGAGAAAGCATAAATCACCCACTTAGTCCAGTGGTGAAATCCAATTTTTTTTACTACCGTTTCTGTGGGCGTGGCTTGGTGGGTGTGGTGTGGCTTGGTGGGCGTGGCTTGGTGGGCGTGGCAGGGGAAGGATACTGCAAAATCTCCATTCCCACCCCACCCTGGGGCCAGCCAGAGGTGGTATTTGCCCGTTCTCCAAACTACTCAAAATTTCCGCTACCAGTTCTCCAAACTGTTCAAAACTTCTGCTACCGGTTCTCCAGAATCTGTAGAACCTGCTGGATTTCACCCCTGTCTTAGTCCCGTCTTTTATTGAGATGGCTGTGAATTATGGTCATTCACAGCCCCTAATGATTCACAAACAGTCTGTGAAGATTACGACAGATGGCTGCTCAAGTTGACACAGTCTTTCAGGGTAATGTTGATAAGCATCCACCTTTATCTTCCTTGAAACGCTGCCAGAGACCTAATTGTCAATTAGTTTTGCAACAGAGCACAGAGCACAGAGTCAAATGGACTTCTCAGAGCTTGAATTGACTATATGAACTAATTGCTTCTACAAAGGCTCACATCTGTTTGCTCCTCTTTTATGTCTTATGGGAGGGGCCAATCATCTCCAAGCCTTACTCCCAAGTCACCCTTTTTTTTCTTAATTATTCTTGCCTTTTGGCAGCTCTGCGCATGCGCACACTGGGAACAGACTCACACTGTTCTTCTGCCTCACTGATATCAAATTCCAGAGGCTCCAGAGGTAACACATAACTTACCAGATGGCCCTGGCCGCCTCTCTGCCTCCGACACAGAGCCCTCGTCCAAGCCTTCCCCAGGCCCACGTTCCTCCCCAATCTCCTCACTGTCCGAATCTGCTGCCAGCTCTGCTGGCCACTGGTGGGCCACAACAAGTACCTCTATCTTGTTTGGATTTAACTTCAGATTCTTCTTCCTTTTCCAGCCTATTATCAAGATTATGCGTTGCTAAACAGTATTTACTACTTCCTTGGAGTTAGAATGCTGGACAGTAGTAGCACTTTCAATCCCTAAATTACATCTGCCAGCTGTTTCACGTAGATGTTAAAAACATAAGGGACAAGATATTACCTAATGGGACAACCACTAGCTGTCCACTAAGTGTACAAGGGTAATATCTAGGTCAACCACTCAATCTAAAGTCCTCTCCAAATATTAGTAATATGATGACTGTGAGCACCATGATTTTCAAACATCTCTAGATACTCTCTACAAATTCCAAATATTAAATATATTTTAATTGTAATAATTAATCAAAATCCTGCATCTATAATGTTATATTTTTCATATAAAATACTGAACACTTATGATATTTTATGTGAGATATCATTCTCTTGCTAGATCTTGAAGATAATACTACTTTGTATACTCTAAACCAGAGTTTTGATTCAGAATATATAAATAACAGAGTTGAAAGGGACCTTGGAGGAATTCTAGTCCAATTTCCTGCTCAACCAGGGGAGCCTATACCATTCTGGACAAATGGCCATCCAATGTATTCTTCAAAACCTCTAGAAAAGGAGCATCCACAACTTCTAGAGACAAGCCATTCCACTGATTAATTGTTCTTATTGTCAGGAAATTTCTCCTTAGTTCTAGGTTATCTCCTTGATAAGTTTCCATTTATTACTTTTTGTCTTGCCCTCAGGTGCTTTGGAGAATAGGTTGACCCACCTCTTCCCTGTGACAGCCCCTCAAATTTTGGAAGACTGCAATCATATCACCTCTAGTCCTTCTCTTCATTAGTCTAGACATACCCAGTTCCTGCAACCATTCATCATGTTTTAGCCTCCAGTCTGCTAATCATCTGTGTTGCTCTTCTCTGCACTCTTTTAGAGTCTCGACATCCCTTTTTATCATGGTAAGCCAAAACTGGATACAGTATTCTATGTGTAGTCTTACCAAATCAGTAAAAACTAGTACTAACATTTCCATGACTTTGATGCTATTCCTCTGTTGATGCAGTCCAGGACTGCATTGGCTTTTTGGCAACTGCAGCATACTCCTGGTTCATATTTAAGTAGTTGTCCACTAGGACTCCTAGTTCCCTCTCACAGTTATTGCCTTTGAGACAGGTATTACCTGTTCTATACCTATGCATTTGGTTTTTCTTGCCAAGTATAAAACCTTACTTTTATCAGTACTGAATTGCATTTTTGTTGGATGGGGCCCACTATTCAACTCTTTCAAGATCCTTCTCGATCTTGAACCTATCTTCTTCAAATGTTATTCCCTTCCAGTTTGGTGTCTGCAAATTTGATGAGTTCCCCTTCTATCCCCTCATCTAAATCATTTATGAAGATGTTTAAGAGCATTGGACTTAAGACAGAACTTTGGGAGTACCTCACTGTATACTTTCCTCCATGTAGATGTAGTTCCATAGAGGACTACATGTTGAGTATGGTTAATCAGCCATTTACAAATCCCTCTGGTAATGGTATTGTGCTAGACTGGACTTTTATAATTTCAGTTTTCAGTTTTCCAAGCTTCTTGAGTTGTTTTCCCTTTTAAGATTTTCTTCCATGGAATCCTTCTCAAGCTCTTTCTAAATTTGTTGAAATCTCTTAAAGTCCAAGGCTCTAGTTTGACTTCGTTCTATTGCTTATGCTTGCATTATGTTGAATTCTAATTCAAAGTTCTTGCCACTTCAACTTCTATAATTTCATCTCTATCATTTTTGTTCTATATTATCTCTATCTATTTCTATATCTATCTATCTATCTATCTATCTATCTATCTATCTATCTATCTATCTATCTATCCATCCATCTATCCATCTATCCATCTATCATGTTATCTATCTATCTATCTATCTAATCAACAAAATAAATTGTTTCCATCTCAACAACAAACTCGCCAATGCCTTCAGGTCTACCTGAATAACAACCTACTCCCTTATGATCCTCACCCCAAATACCTCAGAGTAATTTTGGATCGGACTGTCTCCTATAAGAAACACCTAGAGAATATGTCCGCTAAAACAATACCAGGAACAACTTACTCCAGAAAATAAGAGGATCAAAATAGGGAGCCTCAGAATATCAGAACTAGGGTTGAATACTGCACCCCTGTTTGGCTTAATAGCTGTCACACTAGCAAGATCGATGCTAGACTAAATGATACAATGAGGATCATAAGCAGCTGCATAAAGTATACCCCTACTTGCTGGCTCCCTGTCTTGAGTCACATTGCACCACCAATACGAAGGCAGGAAGCCTTAGTGAAGGAGTACAACAAAATTATGAGAAACCCACTTCTTCCTGTGCACGCTGATCTTCCTCATCTATCACCAGGCTCAAGGTTGACTCAGCCGTCCATCCTTTCTAAGGTAGGTAAAATGAGGACCCAGATTATGGGGGCAATAAGATGACTTTGTATAAATATACAAAAGTATGAAGGCTATTGCTTAACGCATTGTAAGCCGCCCTGAGTCTCTGGAGAAGGGCGGCATATAAATCAAATTAAAAAAAAAAAAACTGGCAGACTTAAATCCAGGAAGCCCTCTCTGGCACTTGCTCAACAGCTGTCTAACAACTTTGACATCAACATACGGTGGAAAGCCAATGGGCTGCTGAATGCCCAGATATAGGCAGTTACATAGATGACCCTATACAGAAGGTGCCAGGTTTTGACCTTCCTTGCCAGCATTGGTCATGTCATGACCCAGTCAGAGTCTGAATCCAAAGGGGAAGATGAACAGCTGACAGAGAGTGAGAGAGTGGCTCCATTAGCTGTGGAAGAAACTGGGGAAGGGCAAGGTCAGGCTGGTCAGAGCAGAGGAGAGATAGAACAAGGGAGATGAGGTTCAGATGAAGACCAAGACCCACCCCCTCCTCATCCTAGGCAGCACAGGGAAGAATGGTGAAGAGAGCAATGTGTGGCTTATGAGGGAGGAAAGGGCCCCAATTCCCTTCACAAGGCACACCTGGGGATGCAGTTTAAAGGAAAGAAAAATGGGAGGAAAGGTTGTCAGAAACAAACGCTGAGTTCATCTTGTGTTCACTGTTTATCAGTCCCTGGCATCCTCCCAACTGGTTTGATTTACTGCCGTGCTATTTCACTTCTGGAACGTCTTATCTTGCTTGCCCTGCCAGATTAATTACCTTATCTTGCATTGTTGGATTTATAGTGGGAAGTTTTCTGCTTACAACGTTTGGGACTGAAGTATTGCCAACCAAAGACTATTACAAGTTGGTGGAAGAGCTCTTTCCAGGCAGGAGAATTGAAAGGGACATAAGGGGCACAGTTGGTGATAATAAAGGGACTCATACTGGTCCTCTGGCTGTGTTGCCTTTGTACCATGCCCTAGGTCATCATAGGATCCATACCCAACATGGTGTCTGCCAGAACTCATTGTTTAAGTGGGGTCTTGTCTCTACCCCTTAGTGTGACTGTGGTGCTCTTCGACAAAATATCCATCACATTGTGTCCGAATGTCCATCAAGAGCTTACACCAGCCCAATGTACTGATTTTTCAACATAGACCATTGTGTCCTTGAATGGCAGGGTGGACTGGACATTAACATTTGAACCACTATAAGTCCATGTATTTGCCATACATGGACTAAATAAATAAATAAACAAATTAAAGCCCCCAAAACATCCTAAGTAAACCAAAAGTTTCAGTGATCCAAGGAGAAAAAAACATGAGTCAGCTGCCGCACAGAGTGTAGGTACAAGATTGTATTAGGCCTGTGATGGCGAACCTATGGCATGCGTGCCACAGGTGGCACACAGAGCTATATCGGTGGACATGCGAGCTCAACTCTGGCACACGTGTGCGCCAGCCAACTGATTTTCGGGCCTTCTGGGCCCATTGGAAACAGGGAAACAGGCTGTTTCCTGCCTCTGGAGGGCCTGGGGATGGGTGGGGAAGGCCCGTTTTTTGCTCTCCCCAGGCTCCAGAGCCTTTCTAGGAGCCTGGGAGGGTGAAAACAGCCTTCCCCAGCCCACCAGACTGTTTTTATCTATTCCTTAGATAATTATCTATTCCTTAGATAATTTAGAGTGCTGGAAATAAGAGAGAAAGAAATAGTCTATCAATATCAATTACAATTTAGTACATTTTTTTTATAAACATAAAATAATTGAGTTTTTCCATCCAAAGCTGAATATAACATTATGAAAAATAAATGTTGCAGATTATACCAAAGCATCAGATATATAAGAAGGGTTTTGCTCTTGAGTTGATTACTTAATGTTGAACTCTCCACTGTGTCGTTTAATATGTTGGCATATTAATAAAAGGAAAAGCAAAATATTTACCAAAAATTAAAACAAAATTTTTTTGAAAGAAAAATTAACGAAAAATGAACTACTGCCTTTCTAACTTCCTCCTTTTTGTACATCAGCTAATTTACAAAATTGTAGACATTTACGAGCCTTTAGAAGCCAGATTATATTTGTCATGTTGCATGGTGTATTGTATGTATGGGAACTATTCTTGTTTAAACTTCTTTTTTTTTTTAATATACTTTATTAGTTTTTTCCTTTATAAAATATAACAAATCATTAGATTATTCGGAGGTGTAGTGTTTATACATATTTACAAAATATACGTCAGTTATACTTCAACTTAACTTCCTTAATGTGTTTCCACGTTATACATCAGATGTAGTTCGATCTTACATTACTAAAGATAACCGTATCCTGACATCATGCTTTTATCCTGTTACTTAACCATTCATACCACTTTCCCCATACTTCGAGATGTTTTGATTTCTCGTCGTTATTTAACTCACGCGTTAGTTTAGACATTTCTGCACACTCTAGGATTTTGTTTGTTAATATTCCCACTGGTGGTATAGTTTTATTCTTCCAAAATTTCGCATAGACTAATCTGGCTGCTGTTATTATATGAGTTATGAATTGAATTTTGTCTTTGGTGAGACCATCTCTAATTATACCCAATAAAAATATTTCCGGGGCTAGGGCTAATTCCTCTCCAGTTATTTCCCATAGCCAGTTTCGAGTTCTAGACCAAAACCTTTTTGTCTCTGGGCAGGTCCACCACATATGATAGAAGGTGCCGACATCCTTACCACACTTCCAACAAGTGGCTTTGTTTAAACTTCTATTGTGTATGTATACTGTGAGTTTTGCTGTTGCTGCATATTCTCCAGTCAGACGCTGTTAAAATAATATCTTTTCTAGTGTTGAGCAAAATTTATTCTTGCTGCTGTAAGCAGGGGTGAGCTTCAAAAATTTTAGCAAGGGGTTCTCTGCCCGGTTGCTGGGTGGGTATGGCCTAGCCGGCCTCCTACACCATGACATGGGGACCTTGAGCCTCTGGGAGGCGAAAACAGGCTCTCCAGGCTCCGGAGGCCCTCGGGAGGTAGGAAACGGGCCCATTTCCAGCCTTCCCGAACTTCTGGTAGGCCTGTTTTTCACCCTCCCCAAGCCCCCTGCATCCAAAACAGGCCGCATGGGGACTCCTGGGAGGGGAGGGGCAGGGTGGGCGGGGCCAGCCAGGAGTGGGATTTGGGGTTCTCCAAACTGCACAGAATCTTAACTAGAGGTTCTCCCAAAACCCTGTGAACCCCCAGCAGCCCACCCTTGGCTGCTGTAAGCCTATATTTCATTAAATTACCACATTTCTTTTGCTTTTTCCCTGAGTTTACACCTAATAAAAAGTTATGGTTTCATTCAGTGGTGGGATTCAAATAATTTAACAACTGGTTCTCTGCCCTAATGACTGGGTGGGTGGTCATGTGACTGGATGGGTGTGGCCAACTTGATTGGTCTCACCCTTAGGAAATTTCCTTAGTCCAACGCACAATAAAATAGCACTGTTTCAATATATAGAATAGAATAGAATAGAATAGAATAGAATAGAATAGAATAGAATAGAATAGAATAGAATAGAGCAGAGCAGAACAGAACAGAATAGAATAACTGAGTTGGAAGGGACCTTGGAGGTCTTCTAGTCCAACTCCCTGCTTAGGCAGGAAACCCTACATCACTTCAGTCAAATGATTATCCAGTCTCTTCTTAAAAACGTCTAGTGTTGGAGCATTTACAACTTCTGGAGATAAGTTGTTCCACTGATTAATTGTTCTGTCAGGAAATTTGTGGAGCTCCTACAAAAATGAGGTGGTCAATCTATTTTCCAAAGCACCAAAAGGCATGACAAGAAACAATGGATGAAAACTAACCAAAGAGAGAAGCAACCTAGGACTAAGGAGAAATTTCCTAAGTGTGAGACCAATCAACCAATGGAACAGCTTGGTTTCAGAGGTTGTGGGTGCTCCATCACACACAAGCAACAAAGTTATAAGATAATCTGAAATCTTTACAGTCTAATACTGTAAGCTAACTCTTATATGCTGAAAATGCAGGATCAAAATACATAAACATAGAAACAGCATTGCGATCCTATTCCAAATTAATAAAATCAATTCTGTTAATTAGGACATGTACTTAAAAAGACATTAGAACTCTGACAAGAAACTCCTGCTCTGTATTAACATTTTTAAAACTCTTTCCCTGGCCTAATCCTGTCAAGAACAAGGAGAGATTCAACCTAGAAATAAGGAGGAATTTTCTGACAGTGAGAACAATCAACCAATGGAACAGCTTACCTTCAGAAGTTGTGGGAACTTCATCACTGGAGGCTTTCATGAAAAGATTGGACTGCCATTTGTTAGAAATGGTGTAGGGTCTCCTGCTTGGGTGGGAGGGGTTGGACTAGATGACCTACAAGGTCCCTTCCAACTCTGTTAATCTGTATGATTTTTAAGTATCTATTGTTTCTGTGCTGACTGCATTCCTGCGGTTTTGTTATCGCAATTAAGTATTCACCTGTTAAGTGGTTCTTGGCTGTCTGCCCAGAGCTATTAACTGAAGGGAGAGAGAAGAAAAAAAACCCTTTCACTTTATTTCCTGAGTTTTCCTGAGTTTTAAAAGGGCTAGAATTTTTCTGCTGAGGAAATGGCTATGTGATTATTTCTTCTTTTTCTTTTCCCTTCCTTTGGTTAATTACAAACAAGCAGGAACATCTGAGGTGTGTGTGAGCTACTGGAATCGTTAGGCAGGCAGGCAGCCTGGACTATTCAGCCAGTTCGCAGAACTCCACAGAGTTAATAAATGGTTCTGTTGAACCGGTGCAAACCAGCTGCATATCATCACTGGTTTCATTTCAAATTTAAATTCCAAAACTTTCTGCATTAGACTTGTGTATCTTGTTATACAATATTTCTTCTGTTTGATTGCATTTCCAACAATTACTACTTTGTTTTGTCTATGCTGGATATTATTGATGGAATTTTATACCACATGTAGAATATTTTATACCAATTTCAGCCAACTGTAAAAATCTTTCTAATTTTACCTGTGAGATGACACAGTGAAAACTTCTTAATTTGTAACACACAGATAAACTGAATCAAAATTCCAACTGGAAAACTGAGCATCGTAGACCAAGCTAAATCCAAAAATACTAGGGAATTCCTGGAAGCTTGGCACTCAAATGCATTAGCCATCAATAGGCTCACAGAGATAAAGGACATTCAAAAAAGACAACAAAAAAAGCTAAAAAGGAAACAAATAAACAAAAGCACCAGAACACCTTCTCACCAGCAAGCAGCACCCAGATATACAGGGATTAACATCAGGATTAGCAGTAGACACACAATCAAGTAATACATAACAACCTAATTAAGAAACTACCATGGAGAAAACAATATCCCCACCAACACTGACAGGGCAAAATATTGCATATAAACAGAGAGCAAATTCCCTTCCCTTGTAGTAGCACAGAAGATATTGCCCAGACATGTAATGAAATGTCTGCAAGCAAACAATCAAGCTCAGAAAGCACCAAAGACTCCATGGATTCAACTCTTTCAGAAAGAACAGTCTTGCAGGATATTACTAGAAATTTCCCTGCCATATTTTTCTTAACTGATCTTTGTTCTTTTCTAGACAGGAACATCTTGGCCTCTGGTATTCACAAACTGGTAATCATGCATTACAAAAGCAATTATATACTGGCTGCCTGTTAGTTACTCAGTCAAGTTTAAGATAGTTAGCTAAACTGAAGCCAATTGCTTAGCAGTTCAATATCCTTGTTATAGGGTGATAACTAAAAATAAATCATAGAATTCTGCTACTTGTGCTATAATCCATATGTCATTTATAAACATCTTGAATTTAAGAAGACCTTCTCAACAGCTGAAAATTCTTGTAGGTGTTTTTCCCATTTGATGCTTAAGGTACCTGTATTGCTTTTTTCTGGAATTGGTATACAGAATCCAGGAATGAACTCCTGTGACAGAGTTTACTTTGGAATATAGTGTGTCTGTATCCCACATAGTGTCTGTATGTCCAAGTCAGTTTTGACTCCTGGCAACTTCTTGGACCAGGCCCTGCAGTTTTCTTGGCAAGGTTTTCAGTAGTGGCGTCCTTCCTCCTTCCTAGGGCTGAGAGAGAGGGAGTGACTGGGGACAAGGTCACCCAGCTGGCTTCATGCCTGAAGCAGGAATAGAACTCACCGACTCCCAGTTTCTAGCCTAGTGCCTTTAACCACTACACTAAACTGGCCCACATCGTAAGTATACCCAAAAGTATATATTATGTACTCCTCCCATATAAGACCATATAGGGAAAGAAGAAAAACACTCGACAACCACAATCTCTATCAAGTCCTCTTAAACCTGTCAACAGGAAATTAAGCCTAAGCACACAACCTTTGGAGCTGGCAGGCTAATCAGACCTGAATGACCTGTGATGTTCTTTTCAAGTGTTGCCTAGGTGAGCTCGAAGCTGCCCATCCAGCTAGACTGAACCAACCAGATTGATAAGTGATGCTTCCTAATACGGGAAGAAGTCCTCTTTGTATGCTTATTCCATGATATCTGTCTAAGGTTGTTTCTCATCAGCTATGGAAAAATTGGCTCTTTGTTTTGGACCTTTTGTAGATGTCTTTCAATTCTTTGTAATTTCTGAGTTTATTTGTTTGCTTGTTCTATTAATATCCTGCCTTTGAGATTTAAGCGTTGTCTGTTTCTGTGTTTATGTTTTGTCTATGTTTATATTTGTAATTCTTATAAAGTAAATATTCTTCATTACATTACATCACAATATGGGTTTGTTTATCAGCTGCCTGAGATGTGAATTAAAAGCATCCTTGCAGCTTGTTACTTCCCAGAGATGGAGAATTCTTAGGCAGAACAGTTTTAGAACAGCTCCTGACCTGCCTGATTATCAGAAGCTCTAAATGTTGATCAACATTTAGTTGCACTTTATATCTTGTCCTTCTAGGACAGCTGCACAGTTCTGGGTAAGATAAATTACAAGGTAAAGAAAACAAGAGTTCTAAAGATGTCATAAACGTTCCATGAAAATGAAAATCAGCTTGGTGGGGCTAGGGAAGCATGTAAGATGAATTGTCCAACATGTTTAAAAGGTTTTCTTTATTGAACCAGAATTATTCATTTGTTTCTAATTTAGAGCTAGCTTGCTGAAGATTGCGGCATTATAATTAACTATAGTCATTCAATACCTGCACCCCAGTCACCAGTCTAATTGACTCTCTGTTTTCCAAAGACTGCTAACTTGTTTTGGTTCAGAGTCGACTCCCACAGTTTATTATGAGGTGTAATTAGCACTGAAAGATTACACTGCTAGCAATTGGCACTTATTATGCACATCACTTTTGTATAATATGATCTCAGGACTGTAAACAAATAAAACATTTTTCCCTAGTGAAAATTAAAATCCTGAAAACAGTGTTCCACTTAATTAGTACTGAATCTCAAGCAATTTTGGCATTGCATACTTCACATTTTCATTAAAACAGGGCCAATGGTTTCTAACGCATTCATGGTAAATAAGGTCAGTACTTGTTGTATTGCTAACCCATGGATGGATATCTAGAAGTGTCCCTTGATTGTGGCAGTAATAATCTTGCCTGAATCTAACAATTTATCTTGGAACAGCAACTGCTAAAGATTGGCTTGTTAGCAATTTCTCCTTAGCTGCAACTTCAGGATAATAATAAAAGTTGTCAAGACAAGGCTATTTCCATTTCATATGGAAACTGGGTGGTATCATTTGTTTTTCTTAGCTGACTTTCTGTGCTAATAAATGCACTCTGTGTTTGCTGCTTCTGCTACAACCAACATTCAGGAAACTAATAATGTACGATGACTACCTTCCTGTATTCAGTTCCTAAATGGATCCAAACAGATGGATAGCAGACAGGCCTCCCCAGCAGTTCCTGTGAATCAGTGCTGAGCACAGAAAGAAAAACAAGTGGATGCTTGATATGGCTATTGATTTGACAATGTAATTATGCTCAAATAGAGCATCAAGCACAAAGAAGGGGAAAAGGAGTGTGTGTACAAATTGTTGCCATTTTAAATTAGGCCTTCAATTTAATATGTTCAATCAGTGACTTTTAAGTTAATAATTATTACTGTTCTTGAAGAAAGTACATGAGAATTCAATTACTCCTGTAACATTTGTTTACAGTGAGCTATTTTTGAAGTGAGCCAAAATATAAATAGCATTTTCAAGTTACTGTTAAAGAGACTACTAGGATTGTTTACCATGCATACAATCTTTTGCAATGCAATCTGACACATCTCCACTTGGCCATGTGTCACCCTGAATTCAGTGTTGCTTGCTGCATTCTCCAATCATCCCTCCAGATGCACTGGAGCATTCATTGTCACCCAGCATAGCCAAAGATTTTGCTGGCTGAGCGCTCATGGCTGCTGATTCTGCTTCACCAGAAGGCCTCAGACTTGGGAAAGCTGGCATTCTACGGGACTATCTATAGATTTTGTTACATATGTAAATGCCTAATATATTTGCCTCTGTATATATTTATGATTACCTCCCATTTTGTCTACATCACCCCCAAAACCACTCCTACTTACCTCTGACCACTCCTCCTCTGTATATATATCGAATCCTCCCTGATTCTTGGTTCTCCTTCTACATCTCCTGCAAGAGAGTAGATATGAATAAATGAGATTTATCATCACAACAGACTTTGAGTAATTATTGGGCGAGATCCTCAAATTCTGACAAATATGGTAGCAGAGGATGGTTGGCAGCCCAATTAAATCCAGATATGTCTGAAAACAACGAAATCCAAAAATCCAAAAGAAAAAGAACCAATACCCGGGCTTGTACTCAAAAGATGGCAGCCCAACTTTCACCAGAGATCAACACATCAAAAGAAACTTCAACAAAAGGAGACGAAAAAGAAACCCTCGTTGAAGTCTCGCCAAGCAGGGAAGACAATCTAAAAAGAAATCTGCTAGAGATGATTAACAACACACCAGGCGAAGGAGACTTAATCGCGAAACTCCAAGATTTAATAAAAGACTGTGGAGCAGCGACTAAGAACTACAAACCTGACCCTGAAACAGAACATGAAGACCTCAATCCGGTAAGAGAATCCTCCATTTACCTCACACCCACCAAACGGGCAGAAACAACTTTCCTGCCTTTTTCGTGGTGGCCATCTTGCCCAGAAATATTAACTAAAATGGCTGACCAATCAGGGAGGGAATCCCCTGATTCAAACACTAAAGCGGGAGCGAGGGCCTACTCACTAGAAAACCTATCGGACAGCGACGATAAAAGTGAGGAAGAAAATCACAATCCTCCTGAAAAACTACCCAGCAGAGAAGAAATAGAGAAGGCAATACAAGTATTAACAGCTGCCTTCGGTAAAAATATAAAGATCACAAATAAAAACCCAAACATCCCTAAAAGTACAGCAAAAAGCCACCGCACCGAAATAGATTCTAACGAAGCTTATCCAAGAAACTACCACGACCCTATCGATACTACCATGCCTACGCTACACCACTGGAACGCACCCGAACAACAAACAACAACCGCGCCGATCCCCAAAAAGCAGGAAAAATACTTACCAATTCTGCTGACACTGAAGAGGCATCCCGATCCAGCAGCTGGCGAAGTCTTCAATGCACCCCCCACCGACGAACGTGATGCGGAGCCGGGCTTCCCTGATGTCCAGCACTTCGCTGCAGATCCTCAGCTTCAAACGACAATCCGGAGGGACATCCTGGAGGGCCGCGCGACGATTTGGGACCCTTTCGGCCTCCCAGAGGCCTCCGGACCAGATCCGACTGTCTACCCAGGCTGGTAGGGGCCTACGGGCAGGAGCTCCGGTGGAGAGATCCTTCCCCGACGACTGCAGAGCGCAAATGAGAGCTGAGCATGCACAGAGACAGCCTCCTATGAAACAAGAGAGAAACATAGAAGCAAGTCACTACAGACTGCCTAACTGTATTCCAATACCATATTGTGAGTTTCCTCACATTGTAAACCATGGAAAGCACCTGCCTGTAAGTAATACACCATATAACACAAGAACTTTACCCACTGACTTTCCCAAGCTTAAAATTGATGGAACCAATTTATTAGAGTGGAACCAACAATTGCAAATTATTTTTTTAAAAGAAAACATTTTATTTCTAATCAACAATCCACCCAAAAAACCCTGGTCTTATGAGTTAGATTGTCTACATCACAGGGGCTTTCTATTTGTTAATTGCTAGCATATCTCCTTGTATTTACCCCAGTCTGTGGGACCACCTAACTGTAACTGAAATGATACAAAAACTGTTTAATTTGTTTTACAGCAGAAGTAGGGCAACAACTACCAGAATTTCCAGAGAATTTTATTCCTCAAAACTGAAAATAGGTATGTCTATGAGTGAACACTTGCTTGCACTTAACGCTACTAGAGCAGAATTAATTCAAAGAGGTGAGAACATAACAGATGAAAGCATGAAAAGTATAATCATTAATTCCTTAGATCAAAGCTGGGACAATTTCATATCTCAATTAGATAGTCTTAATATAGAATACTTGTCAGTAGAAAACCTATCTAGCAAACTGATTGCAGAAGATAACTTAAGAAAGGATAGAAATATGTCTCGTAGAGAGTACAAAATAGATAGAAAGCCAATCACTACAGACAAATACAACTATCACCCTGAATGTTACTTGTGTGGATCTAAGAGTCACTATAGAAGGGACTTCCCTAAAGCTACCCAAAGTAAAGATCATAATTATCACAGAGACAAAATAGAACATAGATACAAACATTCTCCAGAATGCAGATTTAGACGTAGAGACTCTCCAAACCCCAACAATAGAAAGGAACATAGAGATACCTCCAAAGAGAGATACTCAGGATCACTATATGGGCTCACAAAACAAGGATGCAATAGCAAGTACATCAAAAGGGAAAACCTCTGGTTAATCGATTCAGGTGCAACCAACCACACCACATATGATGCTAGTCTATTATCTTCATTCTTCAATGAAGATTCCACAGTCAAGGTAGCCAATCAAACCAATGTCAAGGTAATTGGAAAAGGAGATATAATCTTACCAGAAATTGGCAAAATAGAGGGGGTCTTGGTCGCACCCGACATTCCATACAATATACTGGCTGCTATAAGACTCAGCCAAGATTTAGACATAGAAATTGAAATCAAAGCAGGTCAAACCTACATGAACAAAAATGGAATACATATAGGAAAAATCACTATTATTGATGGTTTACCATATCTCAACACAACAAACACCAATCAACATCATACCAATACACTCACAGTACCAAATCAAACAACTAATTATAATGCAAACAATGGTAGTAAATCAGTGACTCAAGAAGATAAGCCCTCAATAGGAAAACTGTTACATGATAATTGTGCACATCTCCTGCACAGGAAATTAGGTCATATAAGTTTCCCCACAGTACAAAAGATGAAAGAATATGCTGATTGTTTAAAATTAAAAAATTGTGACAATTATCTTGAGTGCTCAATTTGTAAATCCGCCAAACTAAAAACAAAGCCCAGACCTAAAAAATCAGTACGTACCACTGATTCCATCTTCCAATTGATTCATATGGACCTAGTGGGGCCATTCAAACCCTCCATAAAATATAAAAAAAGATTTTTTCTAACCATAGTCGATGATTACAGTCGCTATGGATTTGTTTACACAATTAAACACAAAAGTGAAGTCTTTCACAAATTCAAAGAATTTTACAAACGAGTTGAAGTCCAACATAATACAAAAATAAAGCAAATTATGACCGACAGAGGGTCAGAATTTCTATCCAAGGATTTTTCTAAATGGCTTAGAGAACAGGGAATACTTCATTACACATCATGTCCATTTTCGGCCTTCCAGAACGGTATTGTAGAAAGAAAAAATGGGGCACTACAGGTAATGATGAGTTGCATACTAGAAGATGCTGGACTAGGAAAAGCATTCTGGTCAGAGGCCCTCCTATATTCTAATTATACAATCAACAGCACAATAAACTCAACCCCTTATGAGTTAATGTATAAAAGAAAACCCAATATATCTCACTTACATGTTTTTGGAGTCACAGCTGACGTCCTCATCCCCAAACAAATTAGAAGAAAAGGGGACAAAATATCCAAAAGACTCAGATTTATGGGGTACGAATCTGGCACCAAAGGGTATAGATTTATTGACAATCAAAACAACTTCATAACCTCCAGATCAGCCACATTCCATGAACACACTAATTGGTCTAAGATTCACCTAAATGAAATAACTCATACGACTCACAACACAAATAATCAAACAGATTCAGACAATGTGGATCATAACACACAACCAGTGACCAAACCCAACCATAGAGAAATTGACATTAAAGATTGGAGAGAAAATCATCCATCATTGAAATTAGACACTCTCTCTGACAAAGAAGCAAGGTATTTACATGAGTCTACCACTCCAGAAAACAGACCCATCAGAGAGAATAGAAACAAAAAACCCAGTAAATATAATGATTTTGTCATGTCACTACACACTGAAGAATATACCCCCATTTCATATGAAGAAGTAACAAAGCTACCTCATGAGGAGAGAAATAAATGGGAAATAGCTATGAAAAAAGAACTAAATAGCTTAAAGGAACTAGACGTATACACCCCTTCAGTAGTACCTGATGATAAATCTCCAATTGGGACAAAATGGATATATAAAATAAAGACCCTAGATAACAACGAAACCATCTATAAAGCTAGATTAGTGGCCCAAGGATTTGCCCAAAAATACCCTGAAGATTATACAGAAATCTATTCCCCTACAGTAAGGATAGAAAGTGTAAAATGTGCATTAGTAATTGCCTCAATTCTGAAATTAGATGTATATCAATTCGACGTTCAAACTGCTTATCTGCATGCCAAATTAGACAAGAAGATATATGTTAAAGCTCCCCCTGGGATACACCCACTGGAAGGTAACACATGGCTGTTAAATAAGAGTCTATACGGACTGAAACAGTCTGGAAAACAATGGTACGATTGTTTATCCACCATACTAAAATCAATAGGATTCTCCCCCACCCCTGCAGATATGTGTTTCTTTTATAAGAAAAACAAAGATTCTACAGAATATGTTCTCATCTATGTAGACGATATTTTATATATAGGAAATCAGAAACAAAAATGCGAGATCTTCGCTCATGAATTAAACAAGCATTTCTCTCTAAAATCTCTAGGAAAAATAAACAAATACTTGGGCGTTCATATCACACAAACACAAAAGGGATTTCAACTGTGTCAAGAAGAAAAAATATTAGAATTAGCCAAAAAATGTAACCTGAGTGAGGCTAAGTACTGTGAAACTCTGATGCATCCTGATTTTGTTAAAAATATGCATAATGAAGATGAACCTTTCATTAACAACAAATTATATAGATCAACAATAGGATCTTTACTATATATAGCTAATTGGACCAGACCTGACATAGCATTGCCTGTTAACTTACTATCTAGATATGTAAGCAGATCCACTACTTATTATTGGGAAGCTGTTAAAAGGATCATTAAGTATTTGAAACATAGTTCAGGTGCATCTCTGAGACTAGAACCTGATGGCACACCAATACCGACACTCTCATGTTATGCTGATGCTGATTGGGCAGGTGATGTAAAAACTAGAAAAAGCACTTCAGGTTATATTCTCTTTCTCAATGGCTGTCCCATCCATTGGTACACAGGAAAACAAAATCTAGTTGCAACATCTACTACTGAAGCTGAATTTGTATGTTTATCAAAAACAGCAAATAATCTCATATGGTTTGACGATTTGTTAACTACCATATGGAATGAACCCAATTACCCTATCATCATTTGTGAAGATAACAGAGCTGCCATAGAAATCTCCAAATCAGATGCAGTTGGTCAAAGATCCAGACACATCGATATTAAGTACAAGCATGTAAGGCAGTTGTCTAATATTGGGTTTCTAAAGACCATACATTGTGAAACAAGTGAGCAAATAGCAGACATACTTACGAAACCATTACCTAACAAACAGCATCTATATTTAAGGTCAAAGCTTAACATACAATTATCTTAGGCATTTAGAGGGGGTTCTGTTACATATGTAAATGCCTAATATATTTGCCTCTGTATATATTTATGATTACCTCCCATTTTGTCTACATCACCCCAAAACCACTCCTACTTACCTCTGACCACTCCTCCTCTGTATATATATCGAATCCTCCCTGATTCTTGGTTCTTCTTCTACATCTCCTGCAAGAGAGTAGATATGAATAAATGAGATTTATCATCACAACAGACTCTGAGTAATTATTGGGCGAGATCCTCGAATTCTGACAGATTTTTACTTAGAAGTGCTTGGAGTTATTTATTTCACATGAACTCTCCCCCAGGATTACTACTTCAAGGGCACAATCTCTCTGAAGTTTGTATGGTTCTCCTTGCTATTTTAGAAAGAAATAGACCATTTTAAAATTATTTGGCTCAAGCTACCCAGCAATTCCCAATCCAAGATTAAATGTGCACACCACACATTACGGTGTTTTTACTATGCCTTACTATTTTACTCAACAAAAATTAATCAGTGTTTACTTATAGGGAAGTAAATATTTACTTATATTTACTTCTCTATAAGTAAATATTTACTTATAGGGAAGTAAATATGCTTGTTTGGGATTAGAGCAATAAGGCATCTTCACATTCCTTAAAAACTTTCTTAACTTTTTGAAACCTATCTGATCCAGTGTTCTGTTTTCTAAAATTTCTACTTTCATTGTGACAGCTGGCTTCCTCTATACATTCCAAAATCTTCTTTTGACTCAAGATTATGAGAATAGTGTATAATTTTTCCATGATGCATGCCATAATGTTTGAAAAATACTTCCTCTAATTGATAAATTTTACATTACTATATCTGGTAAAAAGGAATACATCTGTTAATTTCTTCTCAGTTTTTGTTATGTCTAAATAATTGCTTAATTCTGCAATTCAAAGCATTGCTTCTATAAACATGTCTTTTTTTTTCCAAAATGCATGTTTGATTTATTTACATTTCCAAAAATTAAACTGAAATATTCAGAGAAATATGAAATGCTAGACAGCTACAGAGGAACTATAGCATGAAGATCTCCTGGACAGAGAGAAGGCTAGAATGTGAATTAGGCATCATTGTATTGGCAAATATGTTGCTAGAACAACTGAACATGGATATTTCATCAAAGATGAATCATCATTAATTCTTGGGATGATTTAGGATAGCTAAGAAGCCATGGTAAATTTTCTAAGAGTTGATATAATAACAATTTGTTAACAGAGGGGTTTGAAACTTTAATCTTGTCTTATTATTATTGTTCTTTTATTTAACTATTTTGTCATTAATATATTATATAGATGACATGAATAATTTGCAAATAGAATTAATAGTTTAGTAATTTAAAATCTTTTGGACCTGTTTTGCAAGGGATGGGAAACTAATGTTGTAATATATTAATCACTATTCAGCTGGAGGAAAATATGTATAAATATATTAGTTTTTTTATTTTATGCATATTTTAGTGTCTTGTTTGTTTTGTGTTTTTTCTTTGTCACTTTAACATTTTTTGGGTTTCATTGTACCTTTTTTAAAAAATAAAATTAAAATAGATGAAACAAAAAGAAGAAAGTGGCATAAACAAAAGCACCATGTCCCAATCTTCAAGCTGCTCTTAAAAGTTAGCTAGACCTATGTTGGAGTCTGAATGACTGACTTGATATGATTCATAGAAATGTGTTTATCAACAAAGTACAGATCAACTTACGACCACAATTGAGCCCAGAATTTATGTTGTTAAGTGAGAAATTTGTTAACTGAGTTTTGCCCCATTTCTTGCCACATTTATTAAGTGAATCCCTGCAGTTGTTAAATTAATCACACAGTTGTTAAATGAATCTGACTTCCCCATTGACTTTGCTTGTCAGAAGGTTACAAAAGGGGATCCCGTGGGACCCCAGAACACTACACTACAACCATCATTAATGTGAATCTGTTGTAAAGCATCTTGTAAAGAGCCTTGATAGTACAGTGGTTTAGTGCACACAGCTGCCTGCAATTTCTGCTGGTTCGAATCTCTCCAAGGCTCAAGGTTGACTCAGCCTTCCATCCTTTCTAAGGTAGGTGAAATGAGGACCCAGTTTGTGGGGGCAATAAGCTGACTTTGTATAAAATATACAAAAGAATGAAGGCTATTGCTTAACGCATTGTAAGCCGCCCTGAGTCTCCGGAGAAGGGCAGCATATAAATCAAAATTTTAAAAAAAAAAATATCACATGACCATGGGGATACTGCAATGGTAGTAAGTGTGAATAATGGTCATAGGTCACTTTTTTCAGTGCCATTGAACGGTCACTAAGCAAACTGTTGTAAACCGAGGACTAGCTGTAAATTCCAGCAAAGAAAAATAGCAAGTAGCAAATGGAAAGTGTTGTGAAATTGCCAGCCAGAAGATGGCACTGAAGAGTCTCCTTAGCTTCAAGATGGCATTTAAAAGTTTAAAAGGAGTTGCAGTAGCAGAGTGGAAGAAATCCCCTGTTGATTACATTAACCGGATGCTTGTTTTTGAAACACTGACATATCCTGTGATTTGATATTATACCAGGGATCAAGAGATGCTGGCAACAATGTGCGTAAGGGAGAATCTATGCTTTCTTTGGCTTCACTCCATCTTGACACCAATCCTATCATGTCAGCTGTCACAACTAAATAAAGGGGCTCTAAAACAGAGTTGCTGAAACATGAGAGTTAGCAATTCAGCAGGCAATGTGGAGGTTTGCCAACATAGAGAAAAACTAGTATAATTATTATAATTTTAAGTAAAGAGGAGCAAGGGTGGCTTAGTGCAGTTCTTAGAGGTCGTGATTCAGTTCTAGCTGCTTGGTGCACATGTATTGATTGACTTGGCAGACACTATCACCTCTAGAAATCTGCAAACATGATGTGCTTGTAGTATGGTGTTGTATGAATAAATTTGAAAATAGTTCAGGAAGCCAATCTTGGACATATTTTAAACTAGATTCAGAAAGATTGTGAGAAAAGAAAGTCAAAGTAATAAATCTGAAAATGCAGCGCAGACCTTCCCATCTTAGTAGCAATACTAACATGCAACATCTGCACACTTTCTGGCAACTCCGCATCCCAGCTTTCAAGATTTTAAGTGAGGAAATTATAACCTATTCAATCTCTGCTATAGGACTGGGGATGCTGAAGGAGAGAAATGGGAAGGAGTGCATGCAGGGTCATGCAGCTGCTGCAACTGCCTCTCTTGGTTCCCTTTGTGAGAAATGAAATGTTGTGACACACACAAAATATGCTTCTCTAATATCATCCTGCTTCTCCCATTCAAGCAGCATTTGGCTTTTTTTCTCACCATGCATTAGAAAGCCTTTGACCATGCCTCATAGCTCTTGATCCCCATCCATCCTGCAAAACTACACAGACAGGGTAGGGGAGCTTTCTGCAATATCAAAATGTTGCAGCTACTTCCATGCCACCCAGTAGTTCATTGTCCAATGAACAGAAGTCTTGCTGCGGTCAGGACTGGTAATCCTATAGTTATGTTATCTTTCACTACCACCCTCATCTCAGATGTTGTAAGTACAGTAGTGGCCAAAATTGTGGAAACCTTTTGGGGAAAGTGTATTTTTGAGTTTGATGGCTAATAACACTATTTTTTTTAAAAAGTACCATAAAACTATATATCAATGGAAAGATAATTTAATTAAGAATGTAATGCAGCAAAGTTTGTTCAATTATCTGTATTCTAGGAAAAGTTATACCAAATAACCAAAAAAAGGGAAGCACAACTTGCTTAGGTATTGATATCAGGTAGCTTTCCTTCATCTGATTGTAGCCAATGAGCATGAGTATTTAGTATTTAGAGAGCCAATCAGGTGTCATTTTGTTTTGGCAATGAGCCAATCAGATCACAGTAGGATTCAGTTATTGATGTCATGTATTGAAGCTGAGAGGAGGACATTTGTCAGTGTGTTATGTGATCGCTATCAAGTTGGTTGGGGTATTTGTGTTCTTTCATTTAGTGAGCTTGTAAAACATAATAAAATTAAAGTAATGGTGCAAAGAGTTGACTGGTCAACCAGAAAGTGACGTAAAATAGTATTATTAAGTGAACAAGGCTACAGTTATAAAGAAATTAGAAGAAAATTTGGTGGAAACTTAACCAAAGGTGGCATTTCTAAGTTTTTGAAGAGGTATAAGGAGACTCAGTCACCACAAAACCATACTGGTAAAGGCAGGAAAAGGTGCACAACAACAAGTGATGATAGAAGAATTAAGAGACTGTGCCTATGTGACAGAAGAAAATCATCTGGGTGCATACAAGATGAAATGGCGCAATGCAATGTGAAGTTGAGTGCAAGGACTGCAGGAATTTGGCCTAAAATCTAGAATTCCACGAAAAAAATCCACTTTTATCTCTCAAACAAAGGTTGAAAAGCATTACATTCTTCATTAAATTATCTTTCCATTAATATATAATTTTATGGTACTATTCCAAAAAAAAGTGATGTTATTAGCCATCAAACCTCAAAAATATATTTTTCCAAAAAGGTTGCCACAATTTTGGCCACTACTGTAAATGGCAGTGGCTTTAGCATCTGCTGTTTCTTTGCTGCAAAGCAGTAGACACCAAGGATCCCTGCATCCCAATGTTAATTGATTATGGCTAAAGGGAGGGTGGGGCTAGACAGAGTCCAGAGGCCCCTGTTCTTTTTTTTTTTTACAGAAAGAGTATCTTCCTGTAAAAGAGTAGCACTCACCCCTCTCCTAGAAGTATGAAATATTTTAGGAAATATTAAAAAGGCAGAATATTATATTTCTCTGGATGAGAAATGGAGAAACATATTTTAAAGACAAAGCAGCTTCTTGCCTCCCCCCACCTTTGTCAATGGGCCATTAAGGCCTCAGTCAAACTCACTCATTCCCCCCCCACCTTTGTCAATGGACCATCATCTGCAACACAATAGGACCCATCTAGCAACATAAACTCACCAGATGGCACCTGGGAAGATTACATCAGCCAGCAAGGCTAGCTAAGACCTCCACCCCCTGGGAGTCTGACAACCAATCAGGATACTCTTCCTGTGCCCCAGGAAGTTCAAAGCTCAGAGCGGGCATAAAACCAAGGTGTGCTCAGCATCTCGACCCTTTTCTGCTCAGGAACTCAAACCATGTGATCCTGTCCACCATTAAACCATCTTTCCAAGCAGTCTCCATGTTTCCAGTGTCTTTTTCCCCACTTGGAACTGAACCCAGAAGGATATTTCTTCCAACAAAAGACAATACAAATGAACTAAAATTTACAGTTAGTGCTGATACACATATTTGGTATGCATCAGAAGTGAATGTTTGTTTCTTAACCATTCTAGACTATCCAGTTTTGGTTGCCACAATGTAAAAAAGAGGTTGAGACTCTAGAAAGAATGCAGAGAAGAGCAACAGAGATGATAAGGGGACTGGAGGCTAAAATATATAAGAAACAGTTGCTGGAATTGGGTATGTCTAGTTTAATGAAAAGAAGGACAAGGGTTGACATGACAGCAGTGTTCCCATATCTCAGGGGTTGCCACAAAGAAGAGGGAGTCAAGCTGTTCTCCAAAGCACCTGAAGGCAGGACAAAAAACAATGGATGGAAACTAATCAAGGAGAGAAGCAACTTAGAACTAAGGAGAAATTTCCTGACAGTTAGAACAAGTAATAAGTGGAACAACTTGCCTCCAGAAGTTGTTGATGCTCCAACACTGGAAGTTTTTAAGAAGAGACTAGATAACTATTTGTCTGAAATGGTATAGGATTTTCTGCCTAAGCAAGGGGTTGGACTAGAAGACCTTCCAACTCCTATTCTATTCTATTCTATTCTATTCTATTCTATTCTATTCTATTCTATTCTATTCTATTCTATTCTATTCTAGAATTATCTGCAGATTATTAGCAGGTGGATAAATAGAATATACACGTCTTGCTTGCTTAGCCCTTTAAATCTAACATCCTGGTATAGTTACTTGCATAAGAATCATATAAACATTATTTTTATTTATGATCATATTTGAAACCATGTTTATGCGTGTCCTAAAGAGGAACTATGTACTTCCTGCTATACTTCATATTTTTATTGCTCTCTGTAGGACACTTGATGCTGTTCAGGTGCAGCATGATTTCTTGCTTCCTCTTCTGCAGACTGCAAGATGTGAGTCTTGATTCTCCAGTTGCAGCTGCTTGGGGAAAATGTAGGGAAAGTTGAGATATTTACACCTTGTCTGTGACTTTGCTGGGCTCATAAGGATAACCTCTTGGGAACAGACTTTGAACTCCAGAATTGATGCAGCAGAAGTTCAACTCTTCTTATGTAATAAGGCTATTTATATTTTCACAAGAAAAGTTTCATTTCTGGTAATCCACACATGAGAGGGTAGTATATGACAAGCATGAGTAGGATTTCCTCTTTCTGAATAAGTTAATATATTTTTTAAAAAATCCACTCACTAAAGAGGTAACATTCAAGAAACTCCCATAATGATTTCAAATTATTTCATAATTCCTGAAATATCTTGGTGCACTGGAAAAAGCGAGGCAATTAATAACATCAAAAAGACTTTCACAGAAGTCTGACTGCACCAAAAAATGTGACATCTCCATTCAAGACTATTTTGGCACTTGTCCGTGGTATGGTAAGCTGAAGTTCATCTCCTTCTTCTAATTTTGCAACACCTGCCAAAACATTGCAATCATTTTAAGTACAACAGTCTAATATACCCAGATCAAAACAAATCATATTGGCTATGATTTGGCTAGTCTTTAATTGACAAAGCTGCCACCTTCTTTCATTTTGAGGTTAAACGATGCATGTTATGCACATTATAAACACCTATAAATAAGGTGTATATAAATAAATATAGGTAGTCCTCAAGATGCCATAGGCCATTTAATGAACATTCAAAGTTATAACACCCTTTCCACCAAAAGCTATATATTAACTCGTTTCAAGGTTACAATGTCGGCAGCTTCCTCATGGTCATTGGCCCATATAATCGACCACAGAAACACTGCAGCACATCCACCCACCTATTTCCCCTCATCCTGCTTACTGTGTCCCCACAGATACTGGGCCTGCTTTTCCACCTCACCGGCTTCTACACACTCCTTACCCCCACCCCCAGTCACCGTGTCCCCACTTATCTTTCAAATATATCCAGAACTCAAAGTTGGAGTAGGGAAGGCCACTCTATTGCTGGGCCCTATGGCACAATCAAGGAAAAGAAATCCTATTGGGTTTGCTTTCATTGCTATGCTTTGTTCCCCCAGGGCCAGCAATACTAGTGTAAAGCTAGCATTGCTGTCACCGGGGGAGGCAAAGATTGTGAGGAAAGTAAAACCAGCAGGATTTCTTCTCAGGTTCTCCAGCATTACCAATGCTAACGTAAAGCTAGTGCTGCTGGTCCTGGGGGAGCAAAACATAGCAAGGATAGCAGAACCGAAAGGATTTCTTCCCCTCAATTCTGCCATGTGGCCCAGCAATGGAGTGGCCTTCTCTACTCCAACTTCCTGAACTCTGGACATCCGTGAAAGGTAAGCGTGTGATTGTGACAGGGTAGATAGGGATGTGGGGAACCCAAGTGGCAGGAAGCGAGTGTGAGGTATCTTAGAGGATAGGTGGAAGCCTTGGGAGGTCCAATGTGGGTGGGCCTGTCCCTGCACTAGGCCTCCCATGATCTCCCACATCCAAGTCACCCCATGCTCTACTTAATGTCCCATGCATTTGTTTAATGAATGCATTGGGGAGAGCAGGGATAGGGAGGTTATTAATGGTGTGGTTCATTTAATATAGACCCCAACTTTTGACAGTAATGGATAGGTTCCATTACTGTTGTAAATCAAAGACTATCTGTAAGTCCTTTTCTATATGGATTTTGACTTCCAACATGGATGAAAAGGCAGACTACAGTAGTGCGGTGTAATAGATATGCAGTATAGAATTAACTGGAATTAATGAGTAAGGAGGTAAGGAGTTCAGCATAGCCCACCACACCACCCACTAATGAATCCTTTTATATGGCTAATTCTCTTTCCTACCAGTAAAATGCTTATCTAGGCCAATAAATTTAGGATGGTTTTCATAATTACCAGCAGTATAACAAGAATTGTTAGGAGAGGTTTCAGGCATGTTTTGCAGGCAACGAAATAATGTAACCAGACTGAGATCATCTCCAACGACGTGGGCTTTTTTCCTCTGAATCAAATGTCCCATTACAAACATTTCATCTGTATATAAAACCTGAACAAATAAATTTTATTACAACTTTAAATTAATACTTCAGACAGATTAGTAAAAGAACTTTTTTCTCTATTTTACCTGACCATATATGAAGAAGTAGCCAGTTTCTCTGACCAGTATTTTATTTCCATGTTCTTCTAGAGCTGTTCCTCTTTTAAAGCTAAGAAGCCAGGGAACTATACTTGAGTCATCTGAAAAATTATTAGTATCTCATTAAACATGGATTAACTATTTTCCTTGTATATTTCCTATGATTTTTTAAAAAAGAAAAAAATCATTATGCCTTTCAGATGAGTAGCTCAAACAGAAACTAAGAACAAGTATTAATGTTTGATGAGTAGTTCACAAAACTAAGCCATGACTAGTGTTGAGAATACAAAGGGAAAAGAAGGATGAAACACTAAAAGGTAATTTACCTTTTATTTTTTCGCTATGACTTTTAAAATTCAAATGTAGTAGTGCTTTTGTATCATCTTGCTTGTTTCAACTTTTTTTGTAATATATGTGCTTTTTTCAATATTTTTTGTAATCTATTTCAATATTTTAACAATACATATGGATTTTAAAAAAGAGATAAGTAGCTTTTGTATACCAAGGTTTCAAGAACAGCCTCCTGACAGAAGCTATATTTTTATGGATCTACCAGGGTTCAGACTCTATCTGAACTCATCTCAGAAGGTTGGTGAACTAAAAGAATGCAGTGGAATGTAGGAGAAGGCTTGTAGTCAGGTATCCTAGTTTTTTAGCATATACTGGTTAAGATATAGAAACAAACCCTTTGTTTTGGACAAACTTATGGACAAACCATAATTGGTTGTGCATTCCCATGTGTCATCCATTGAAACAGTGGACCATCAGAGTTGAAAATGCTGATCCAGAGTTTCCCCTAAAAGTGGGAAAGGTGGAGTGGTAAAATGCTAATGAAAATAATTGGATTTTACCTTCCTGCATTATTTAAGAACAAGGTTGCATTTGAACAATTATAATGCAATGGCAGAATATGTCTACTCACAGAAAATTGGTGGGTTGCGCAAAATCAAGTTAAGAAATTAGTACATTACCATGTTGCTGAATGGCACTTTTGCTGTCAGCCATCAATTGCAGACATGACTGTAATACTAGAAAGAGATATTTCAAATTAGAGAGAAGGGAAAAAAAACAAGGAAATTAATGTGGGATTCAAGTAAAGGAAATAAAATATAATTAGTTTTGGGAAAGTTTTGATTGCAACTCTTCCTACACTACTAATGAGTGTTTAATTCAAACTGGTTCAAGGGAATGTGCATTCATATTCTGTAATGAATACATGTTGCTAGGGGCCCGTTCAAACTATGCCTGGAAAAAAAATGACAGTTTAGAATTATAGTATTGCTAATATTATATTTTGAAAATAAATGAACCATATTAATAAGAGCAATTATAAAATGAAATACACAAGATACACAAGTTCACCTTTGGTTAGATGTATATGAGTTGAGTTCCACTGATAACTGATCAGGGAAAGAGAGAGAAGGATTAAAGTTCATCAAGCAACAATTCATCTAAAGGGTGGAAGCTTGAAAGTCACCCATCTTTTCAGCAGGAAAGTTTGCTATTACAGATATCTCAGATCTACCCTATCAGCATCTGATATTTTGTCCATATAAGACCCTCCATGCTCAGCCACAATTCTTAATGTCCTGGACCCTGAGGTGTTTTTCCAGAGATCACTATGATCTCCAATCAGATCTTACTTCATCCAACCAGATCTTACCGTACCTGTTTCTCCTCTCTGAGAGGGGGATCTTTTCCCCCTATGTCTGTCTCCAGTCCACATTATGTTTCGGTTTCCCCGATGTGATCCCAAAACAATTCCCTGACAAAACACAGGCAAATAAGCATCATGAAGACTATAATTGCTCTCTCTCTCTCTCTCGCTCGCTCTCTCCCTCCCTCCCTCCCTCCCTCTCTCTCTCTCTCTCTCTTCAACTCCTCCAGTGCCCAAAGGTTTTCAACTCACCTGGCTGGAAACTGCATTGGCCATCTTCCAGTATGGAATGAAGGGGCTGGCTGCCTTGGTTTCTCCCAAGGGCTCAACAAGCTGTGGAAGTGAATTGCTTGCCTGAATCCTGCCATTCAGCTTGCTGGTGAGGACTGCTAGTTCAGTTTTTAGTGCAACAACATAGTAAAGAGATGCTGCTGCCAGGCAAGAGGAGACAAACACTGCAAGTCCAAGAAAGATGAATAGGAGTCCATTGCAATCAAAGGCATTAACAGAATGAGAGGAAGAGGGGGAAGCCCCACAAGTGGTGAAGGTATTGCCTTTTTCTCGCGGGAAATTCATAGATTTCATGACTCCTTTATTAAAGGCCAAGTAGAAACTTCAGCTACTTCTCATTCTGTGCAATGCAAACATTTTACCAGTTGCATCCAAGCTACGTGGTCAAAATTCCATACTGCGTGCTTCCGGTCATGAGAACCTGCTGATGCCACGTATGTTGTTTCTGCTCTGCATCTGCACAATGTAAAGCTTTGTTTCTGTATTTCGGCAATGAATCTTCCTCATTTTGGTTTCTGCCTCATTTATTACCCATTATCCTCATTATGCAGCCCTATGACCTTGCCTGACTGCACAACCTCTACCAATGAAATTGCAGCTTGCAGCTGGGCATTATTTCCTCCTTGGCAAATGAGTGCATTTGTGTAGGGTGGAAGAATTTTTTAAAAAGTGGGACTTCTGTCCATTTATAGTTCCCTCATACGCTACATATATCCCCTTTCATTAGGTCTGCTGTTGTAGAATCATTGTATCAGTTCCAGATGTTCTTGTCTCATCATGTATGGTTTCCTCCATTAGCTCACTTATCATTAGATTGTCCTGGTGGTGGACCTTGTTATTCCTGATGATATCTAAGTCGGCCTGATTCTCTTACTTCATGTCAGTTTCATATCTGAGGCAGGCAGGTGAAGTGCTTTGATCAAAGACCCTTACTGGTAAGGTGGGCACCAATCAGGATTTGAACCAGTGGTGGGTTGCTCCCGGTTTGCACCGGTTCACAAGAACCGGTAGTAAAAATTTTTAGAACCCACCCCTGATTTGAACCTGTGTCAAGGATCAATGTTCTTTTTTTTTTTTGCTTTTAAAAAACAAACTTTATTAAATTTAAAAAGATAAAATTATATAAAACATTCACAACATTAAAATACAATCAACAATACTAATCACAAGAAACTAAATATATGTAATATATAAGTACAATTATACCCAGTGACTTATTTTCTCTTTTATCTTAATGACGGTGTATGATTATTACTTTTAATTTCTTACTAAATTTTAACTTTACCTTCTTTTCCATTAGTTTATCCACTCATACCAACAGTCCCATACCTTAAAATACTGTGAGTCTTCCTTGTCTTTCAATTTCAATGTTAGTCTATCCATTTCTGCACATGTATAGATTTTTTGAATTATTTGCTGCTCCGTTGGCAATTGATCTGTTTTCCAGACTTGTGCTAGGGCTAACCTAGCCGCCGTGATTATATGTAATATTAGATATTTTTTTTCTTTTCTAATGTTTTGTTTAAGCATTCCTAACAAAAAGATTTCTGGTTTTAGCTCAATATCTTCAACAGTTATTTCTGATATCCAAATTTTTATTTTTGTCCAATATTTCTTAATTTTTGGGCAAAGCCACCAGACATGAAAGAAGGTTCCCTGTGCATGTTTGCATTTCCAACACGTTGGATTAAGATTTGCATACATCTTTGCCAATCTCGCAGGGGCTAGATACCATCTGTACCACATCTTGCAATGGTTCTCCTTATATGCTACTGATTTTGTTATTCTATAGTTGGTTTCCCTTTCCCATTCTTCCAATTGTATATTTTTACCAATATTACCAATATTCCTTGCCCAGGCTATCATTTGTCCTTTAACTAGATTTTCTGCCAGGTCGAATTCTAATAAATATTTGTAAATCTTTGAAATCAGGTTTCCATTTTTAGGTCCTAGTAATTTGTCTAGGCAATTGGGATTTATTTCGATTCCTCTTTCCTCACTATCTTTATTTGCATCTAGTTTGTATTTGTAGGTAGGGCCACCAATCCATTTCTATACCTTGTTCCCTAAGTTCCTGCCGTGTTTTTAATTTTCCTTGAGAATCCAGTAGTTCTTTGTATCTTATTAATTAATGGGCAGCTAGTGTGTTGGGGTGCATTGCTGCCTCCAATGTGGATATCCAGCCGGGAAGGGATCAATGTTCTAACAAATCTGCCACACAGCTCCCACATATATATACTGTATCATTACAACCTTTAAACAAAAAGATAAAAACTAACACAACTTATATAAAGAAGGAAAAAGATAAAAGACATAGAAGAAAAAATAAATGGCTTCTGATATTCTTCACAGCAGCTATATGTATAATGTATTTTAATCTCTCTGTGTGTAGTTACATTATATTTTTCTTTCTATAATCCAAGTGATCATCATAACCATAAATCAGCCCAGAAACTCTTTTAAAATGGCTAATTCTTTTGATGCAGTATAGTCTCCTGGTTGGGAACTGGCTTCCTGGTTTCCGATTGATGGTATATTGCCCATTAATTTAAGGGGTAATATAGCTGCTTCCACAAGTACAGCATGACTCAGAGACCTTCTACTTTAACTGTTCAAGTCTTGGCTGGGTGTCCCAAGGTTCCATAGTAGAAACATCAATGAAGGTATTTCCTGTTTCTCTCCTGAGGACAAAGGGGTTTTTACAACTCCATTTTGCACATGTTATGGCATCAGGGTCTGAGGAAACCATAACTGGGACCAGCAACTTGGTCATTAAGCAAAATGGTTGCTAAATGAAATGGAAACTGTAGTAATGGTCTTTCCTCAGCTTTTCTTTGGTTTACAGAACTGTGAAAGTTGCAAATGGAAGAATTTACTTTTTCATCACTATAACTAATGGCCACTAAACAAGACAGCTACTAAACAGGGGCTAAAGTATCTCTATGATATTTATGAATATTGTAGAGCCACTTTGGTAATGGTTGCACCGAGCTAGAAACTGGGAGATTGTAAATTCTAGTTCTGCATTAGGCACAGACACATTAGGCACAAAGGTGACCTTCAGCCAGTCACAGTCTCTTAGCCCAGTGGTGGGTTTCAACATTTTTTACTACTGGTTCTTTGGGCGTGGCTTGGTGGGCGTGGCAGGGGAAGGATACTGTAAAATCTCCATTCCCTCCCCAATCTAGGGGAAGGTTACTGCAAAATCCCCATTTCCTCCCAATCAGCTGGGACTTGGGATGCAGAGAATACATGGGGGTGGGGCCAGTCAGAATTTTTACTACTGGTTCTCCTAACTACTCAAAATTTCCGCTACCGGTTCTCCAGAACTGGTCAGAACCTGCTGAAACCCATCTCTGTCTTAGCCCTAAGAAGGTGGCAGTGGCAAACCATTTCTGAAATCTTGCCAAGAAAACTGCAGTGACTTAACCAGATAGTCATCAGGAATTAGTAACTTAAAGGCCCTCTTCCCCCCCCTCTCTCATCTCTAGCATATAATTGAAAATCTGATACGTACTCATAAATTTTGTGGTTGCTTTGCAGCTTGTAAATATCTCCAAGTCAGATTGTCAAATGCAGCTCTAAATCTTTGCATAAAGTTCTGGTAATTATCTAGTAACATATCATTCCTCAGCAGACTGAAAGAATAATCCTGAAGGGAGCTGTAGGAAGCTGCTAGTTGACCCATCATAACAATTCATGCTGTGTGGTAAAAGTCAAATACTAACCCCAGGCACTTTCAAATTTCTCCAACACTCACAGGACAGCAAAGAAATATTTGTTGGGCTGCAGGCTAGCAACTACTTTGCATTTTGTGAGCTGCAAAATAACAAACTCACTGCTCAATTATCTAAGTATTTTCTGTTTTTGCCTTAACTAGGCATCCATACTGCTAGATACTCAACAATGTTGCTACTCCTTGTTAATATGTGATCATCCCTTGCTGATGCTGAAACTATACAGCTATTTTTTAACTATTTCCCCAAAAGCAATTTAAATAATGGGGGTAGGGAGTGAGGAAAGAGGCTGGTAGGATATGAAACTTGATCAACATTGTGGGTAGTTTTGTTATGAATTACTCCTTCTGATGCTTCCCAAGTGTCCAAAATTATTCAATAAAACTTTGTTTCTTGCTTTTTGTCTGGTGTTTCTTTCCTTCTTCAGTTTTCCAACCTGCAACCACTTCAGCCAGTCACAACCTGTTGTTGGAAGAAATTTCCTGGTTCCCCAGCTGGGAAGCAGTCACCGGTGATGAGAAGAAATTGACACTGAAATAAGCTGCCAGAAAGCAGAACTCTTTAATTCAGGAAGGCAAGAGAAAGTAGTGGCACAGCTCAAGCATTCCTGACTAACAAGCAGTTTGGGATTCTGTGTCTGTGGTTTTTTATACCTATTTTCCCTTTGAAGCGTCTGTAGTTTGATGGGTTTTGATGTGCCTCTAGTTGAAGTGATTGCCCTGAGTTTTTGTCTTCCTGTCTTAATGGGTTAATCCTGGTTCCAGGACCTTTGTTTTTCCTATCCTGTCATGGTCCAGGAAAAGGGAGTTCTGGTTTTGCCTTGGTGAGTTATTTTCAGCCTGGTCCCACTTATCTTTATTGCTCTACTTAAGTGTTTCTATGGTCAGCTTTGTTACTTTTGTAATAGCAGTTAATGGCTTTTGGCTGCTCTGAGTTTTCCTTTCAGCTGTTTTTTTTTTGCTTTGGGGTTTGAATTTCTTTTTTTTTAAAAAAAGTTTTATTGGTCCCCCCCCCCCCCCGCCACATTTACCCACATCTTTTTTGAACAGAGCATTGGCCATATCTTATCTTATACAATTAATCAAATTCAAATACATTTTACTCAATTACAGTTTTTGCCAAAATCTTTTCCCCCCCTTTTTTTATCATGTCTCAATATTTCTATGCTTTCTTACATAAACAACATCTTCATTTGCCCTTAAATTCTAATTATTGCTATTTATTCATATTTGTTCTCTTTTATTCTTTAAACAATTCATTCTTTATCTTAATATCTTTATATTTGTTCGGGATTGCCTTTCTTCCATTTCATCTTTTTTATTGTACAGCAATCTTTCTCCTCAAACCTACCACCTCTCTCTTTTCTTTCCTTCTTACTTTCTCTTCCCCTTCTCTTCTTCTCCTCCCTACTTCCTCTTCCTTTCTCCTTCTCCTCCTCTCTTCCTCCCTCTCTTACCCTCACTCCTACTCTAATTTCCCTTCCCTTCCTTCCTCCCTTCTCTTCCTTCCCTCTCTCTCCTTCCTTCTTCCATCTCTCTTCTCCTTCCTTCATCCCTCTCTATTGCTGTACTCATTTTCAATTTTATATTTTCCACTATGGAGTCCAGGCAACCCCGGTCTTTCTTTCATTTATCAAGTATATTTCTCAAATTTTCCCCTCATCTTTTTAATTAGCAGTATATTTCATCTTATTCCATTTTTTCTTTTAAATCTTTACTCAAACAATCTTCCAACCCTTAGACTTTTAACTTTTAACAATATATTTTTTCTACTTTACTTCATACAAGTATATTATTTAAATCATTTTTTGCATTTCATTTTCATTTCATTTTACATTTAATTTCCATTTTCCATCTTAATTTCAATTAATTCTTATAATTTATTCTCTCCTTTTAGTGCTTCTTCCAATATCATTCTTTCTTTCACATTACATTGTTCTATTTTTCATTTAACAGCATTTTCACATACAATTTCTACAACTAGTGTCCTTCTCTTTATTGACAAATTAATATTTTCACTGACTCTTAACCATTTTCTCTTGGTCTCTCCACAGTTCTCTTTCTTGACGTTTCCCTCTTTTTCTCCCATTTCTTTACCTTCTTCTTTTATCTTATCTTATCTCTCCCCTTCAGCCTTTTTCTTTTAATTTTAACTCTATTGCTTTTCATTCTCAATCTTTCCCCATTTATTTCTCTTCTCTTCATATTTGAGATGTATTTTCCCTTATCCATTTTTATTCTATCACTGTTAAACCCAGTGTAATCATCTTTATCTTTTTTTTTCAATTATTTCCTTTTCAATATTATCTCGTTTCTCTTGCTTCTCATTCATCTTTTCTCTTTCTTTTTTGGCCATTTAACCAATCCTCTGCTTCTTTATTTCCCTTAAATGCTTCCCTTATTTTTTGAAACATCTCCCTTAGTGTCTCATATTCATCCTCCCAGTTCTCCATATTTTCAAATTTAAAAGGCTAGGATTTTTAAGCTTGTTCTTATACTTCAGGTTTCAAAGTCCATATAATGTCTCTTTTTAAAAAAAATGTCCACTTCAAATATTTACTTGAGCCAGTACAGTTTAGTCTTTGTCTCTTTAATCTTGCTTCAGCTGCACAAATATGCACTCCCACACCTCTCTCACACGTTCTTTCCGCCAACAAATGTCTTCTCCAATTCACTAGTCTTCTGGCAATAAAATCTCCATTTTATAATCCACAAGAACAAATGTTTATTCTTTCTTTTCCAAATTAAATCCTTCATTGTTTTAAAAAAATATTTTTCTGTCTCCTTTTTCCTAATCTTATTCTTATTTTTTCCAAATCCAATTATAAATCCAGGTGGAAGATTCCTTTTAGGGCTTTAGGTTTGATTTTAAAGTTCCTTTTTTCTCTCTCTCTGCTTAAATTCCCCAGTGCTAATTAGCCGCCAATTTCCGCTGGGATTTCTTTCAAGCTGTTAAAAGTTTTTTCCTTTACCTGTGAGTTGACTAATTACTCTCCCGGCAACAATACGCCATTCAATTACCGCTCCGACATTCCCTCTTTCTGATCGTGGCCGTTCTGGCTTGGGACAGCTCCTTAATGGCTGCCTTCCTTCGCTGACGGGTCGAAGACTAATGCCGGCACTTCAGGGAACTTGCCCATTCCCTATCCATGTCAGCCAGCATCTTCTTTCTTCGCTGTCTTCACAAGACAACTATGATCCCTGGGGATCACTAAAATCGGCTAGGATATCGGTGCTCTCCTGGAGCTCCAGAATCCATACAGTATCGCCTGATGCCGGCCACGCCCACTCTGGGGGTTTGAATTTCTTAAAGGGGGAAGAGTTGTTTTAAGTCTTTTGGCACTGCTTTACTGGTTTCTGGCACTGTCCTTTTGGAGTGTACTTCCCACACTGTCACATTCAGTTCTCTCAATCTTTGTGAAAATATAAACCAGTGATGGCTAACCTATTTGCCATCGTGTGCCAAAAGCGGGGGGAGTGCGAGGGGGGAGTCACATGTGTGCATGCCCACACTCATAATTAATTGTGCCCCACCCCCTGCGCTCCCCATGCTTTTGGCACATGATGGCACGGTGGGCCTGGTAGGCCCATTTTTCACCCTCCCCAGGCTCCAGATGCTTTCTAGGAGCCTGGGGAGGGTGAAAACAGCCTTTCCCACCCCCACGGAAGGTGTTTCCCAACTTCCAGTGGGCCCAGAAGGCCCGAAAATCAACTGGCCAGCGTGCGCATGCATGCTGAAATTGAGCTAGGGAAACGCTCGCGTGCCCACAAATATGGCTCCGCATGCCACCTGTGGCACGCATGCCATAGGTTCGCCATCATGGATATAGACCATTGCTTCTTCTCCTCTGGCACTTCATCTGTTCTCCAGATTTTCTCAAATAGAGGCTCAGAAAGCCATTCTATTGTGCTTTGAGAAGCTGCTTTGCAACCAAAGATTCTCAGAGTTTGCAATTCAAACACCATGGAGCTAGTCAAAGATGATCTTCCCTTCATGGGAACTGAAAAGAAAATTACCGTAGACTTTGAATAAAAATGTAATGCAAAGAAAAATGAGAAATAAAATGTAAGCAATTCTTTTATTATATATTACTCATAGTCTGAACATAGAGGAAATGGCAGGACTGTTCAACTTAGTTTTTAAGTCTACTCTCACACACAGGCACATCATGTAACATTTCAGAAAAATCTCCTCTTAAACATATTTATTCAACTTCCATTGACTTCAATCCCTTTTTTAAAATGCTTATACATACCACCCCTCCCACAACTGCCATGGAATGTGTTACATGATTTATTGCAGGCTCTGCAAATGCAAATGAGGTGGACAGATACCACTTTGTGAAAGTACTGTAGATCAATAGTGTCTTTGAGGGGAAAAGTCAAACTTAAAACAGTGACTTTTGAAGGGAAAATGTATTTTGAGCCTGTCCTACCACCTCCTCCCCAATTAAAAAAAACAAAAACTGTTTTAAGAGCTTAAAAACGCTAAAATAAAGTTGGTGAAAAAGATCTCTCTCTTCCAGGCTACAATATTGGAAATTTAGGAAGCAGTTGGGGAAATGTTTGTAAAATATAATTGCTAAAGATAATAATGCAAGACTGGACAAAATACAGATTTGTAAAAAAAAAATCTTGCACAATCTTTACTCCAAAAAATTAACAGTGTTACACTATCAATTTACAAAAATTAAAGGACTATCTAAAATGTATTATATGTGATCCGAAGAAGAAATTGGTCAGGGAATATCATACCAAAGAGAATTTCTCAGCAAATGAGACATCAGCACACTATCATTTACAATTTCAAATTTTAATGATAGCATTGTAACAATTTTACAAAACATTAACTAAAACAATGCAATAATGGTCATGTTATATTTCTCTCCCCCTTTCCCATCCAAATGCACATTTTAAATATCTACTTGATCAGGTCACATATAAATTTGATAATTGACTATTAGCATAATAGGACATCATATAACCCTCACACATAATTTCTATATTTTCTTGGATCTGGTCTGCAAAACTCTCAATGACCACTAGAACAGGGGTCTTTTGGACCTCAGGGACCACTAAATTCATAATTTTAAATCCTGCGGACCACTAATATGATCTGCCTAATGACCAGCTGGGTGGGCGTGGCTAAGTGGGCATGTGACTGGGTGGGCATGGCCAACTCAATGTCACTCACGTCGAGGTGCGCCTCACCAGCCTTTACTCACCCCTCCCCTCTCAGCCACTCCTCGCCTCCCCATCCAGGATCCTTAGGGCCCAAAAGGAAGCAGTTGTTGGAGCTAAGCAGCCACCATGAGAAAGAGTTGGCAAAACAGCTGACTCAGTTCAAATTGGATCTGACCAAGAAGGAGGCTCATTAGAAGCACCTCACTGAGGACTACGAGCATAGGCTTTCCAAGCAGAGGGAAGACCTGCGGGAGTGCAAATCCAGGTACCAGCGCCTGGAGGCTCAACAGGCTGAGATGGTCAGCCAGTTCCAGGCCATGATGCAGTCCCACTGGAACAAGGTCCTCTGGCTCTTCACCACTTCCTTCTAGCCTTCGCCCAAAGCCCCGCACCAGGAGGCTGAAGCAGACCCCAAGTTGGAATTTCTCCCCCCCTCCAATCCACATAAAAAGACCCCGAAGGGAGAGACTCTCTGCAGCAACACAAAAATTCATTGCATGTATCCGTCCCAGGGGCCGTAGTTTGAGGACCCCTGATTTAGTGCAATATAAAAAAATGCAAACAATTTTTCTGTGGACCAACAAAATTTTCTCATGGACCACCAATTGGTGACCATTGCATTAGAGGGCAGAAAGGAACGTACTTTAACACTTTGCTGCCATCTAATGGTTGTCTGTATTTTTGTTGCCCACATCCAAAAGCCTCAGTGGAACTTTCTTCCAAACAGCAAAAAGGTCAATGTAGTGTTACAACAGGGGTGAAATGTAAAATTTGTTACCAGCGGTTCTGTGGGCGTGGCTTGGTGATGGGGGTAATGTGACTGGGTGGGCGTGGCCAACTTTTTTTTTTAAACTTTTCAAAGCATTTTTTCTAATGCTTTGAAAAGCCTCTGCCAATCAGGCAACTCAGCTGGGATCGTCAGAAAGGATTTTTAAAAAATGCCTCTCTGACGATCAGGAAACTCAGCTGGGATCGTCAGAGACTTTTCAAAACATATTTTTTACCACCTCTTCGACCAAGAAGTTGCAGACAAAAAATGCTTTGAAAAGCCGCTGAGATCCCAGCTGAGCTGCGTGATCATCAGAGGCTTTTTTTTTTTACTTTTAAAAGCATTTTTTCATCAGAAGAGGTTGTAGAAAAAATGCTTTCAAAAGTAAAAAAAAAAAAAAGCCTCTGATGATCGTGCGGCTCAGCTGGGCATGGTGGGGGGGGGGGCGCAGGGATTTTTGCTACCGGTTCTCCGAACCACCCGCCGCCATCGCTACTGGATCGGGTGATCCGGTCTGATCCGGGAGCATTTCACCCCTGTGTTACAATATACAAATACTCCAGGACTGACTGTCAAAGAATACGATGAATTACGTGTGATTCACTGGTTTGCAGTTTCAAACAGTAATGTGTATCAAAATAAATTTTGGGCACAAAATCAGTCATTACAACTGAGCCTAATAAATTTGTGCAATCATTTGAGCTGAGTGCTATATAAACATTTCAAGTGACTATTTCAGAAAGAAATAAAAATTAAAAGGGCTTTATATACAGTATTTGCTATGAACCTACCTGAATTGCAATTCTTTCAGCACAATTCTTCTACATTTCTTGATGCAATAATGAAAATTAATTGCATATGTTAGAAAGTAATTAGAATATTAAGTAATTTAATTAGTGAATCAATGTATAAACTAAATATTATTGCAATTTATATTTATAACCCTTCCCCTCTGAGCAATTACAAATAAAAAACAATTATCTGCCTCTATTATTAAACTGTATTTCTTCTTTTCAAATATATAGTATATTTATTTGGAAACATTGTTTCTTTTGTCCTTTCCCTCCAATACTGTATGATAATGTAAACATAAAACAAATTTTCCAGATAGAAAAAGATTATGTATTTATTAGATTTCTATCCTGCCTTTATTATTTTATTAACTTGAGGAGATGAACATGCCTAATATACCTTCCTCCTCCTATTTTCCTGACAACAACTTTGTGAGGTGGGTTGGGCTGAGAGTGATTGGCCCAAAGTCACCCAGCCGGCTTTTATGCCTAAGGCTGGACTGGAACCTATAGTCTACCAGCTTCTAGACTGGCGTTTTAACCATTAGATGAAGATGGTGTATTTAAAAAGGTTATCTCTCAAAAATATTGGTAAAAGATTAATCAAAGTTTTAATTACAAGCTGAGGAAATTACTGACCCACAAATGTTGCTCTGCTATCAAAATATGAAAATTATGTATTTCTAAAATATGATAAGCTTCAAGGTTATTAAAAATGTCTGTAAGTCAAAGCAAATATCTTGTAAAACTCAAGAAAAAAAGGTCTAAAGTACAATAAACCAACATAAACATAATGCTATAATATCAACTCCTAAGTAATTATAAAAGAATACCTATTTCTGGACAACCACTGTAATAGTCTAGCATTATCCTCATGGTTGGCACAATTCGATTCACATACTTTTGCATACGGGTGTTTGTGCCTTCAGGTCAATGGTCATTCCTTGATCTTTCACCTGAACAAATCTCTGCAACTTTCTTGACAGGATTTCAGTTTGGTGTAATGTGAAGACAGAGAGCCTGGAAAGCAGGAGTGAATGAGCCCTAGTCTCAACTCAAACATAAAAGCTAGCTGGGAGACTTTGGGCCAATCATTCTCTCTCTCTTAGCCCAATCCCCTCATAGGGTTGGTTGTTGTGGTGATAATAGGAGGAAGGAGTATTAGTTATGTTTGACATTTTACAGTGTATAAAAATTATTAATAAAAAGGAGGGATACAAAAATCTAATAATAATAATCTCAGAAATGAATTGCCCTTCACAATTCGGATTCCAAAATGAACCAAATGAACTGGATAAAATATTACAAAGTACAGATGAGAAAATGATTACCAAAATTTATAAGTACCTACTAAAATACAAATTAGAAGAGGAGGTCGTCAAAGAGAATATGATAACATGGGCCAAAAACGGACATTGTCTGGTCTGAACGTCCATTTTCTGGGCGCTGCGACCACAATCCATAGATGGGTTCTATTCCACTTGTCCTGACAGTTAGAGTGAAAAAAAAAAAATTCTCCTTCGTGCTATGACCACACCCACCTTTCCCAAGAACCTCCAGTCTTTTTTGTCACGAGGACACTGGAACCAGACCATGAACAGTAAGAAACAACAACTCGGACAACGATCAAAGTCAAATCCAACAAATGAGCAGGAAGCCCCAACAAAAAGGGTGGGGATGGATTGTGGTCGCAGCGCCCAGAAAATGGACGTTCAGACCAGACAACGTCCGTTTTCCAGTGCGCTGCTCCCACAATCCATAGATGGGATATACCCAAGTTCACGGTCCCTGGGCGGGAGGCTTACTGCTCCCGTGTCCCGGGTCAGACACCACATTTTGCAACACCCTGCGGCCAAAAGAGGCCTCCGCCGAGGCATACATATCGATCTTATAATGTCTAATAAAGGGTGATGCAGATGTCCACGTGGCCGCTCTGCAAATATCCAGTACTGAAGCCTGGGAAGACCAAGCAGCTGTTGCGGCAGCACTGCGAGTAGAGTGTGGTAGGATCTTGCCAGGTACAGGCTTGGCCTTGATCTCATAAGACATGGAGATACAGGCTTTAATCCAACGCCCCACTGTAGGGGCCGAGACCTTCAACCCCATAGAAGTCGGGTGAAACGACACCAACATGGCCTCCGTACGACGGAAGGAGGCAGTGCGACGAATATAGTGCTTCAGAGCCTGTCTAACGTCCAGACGATGCCAGCGCCGCTCTTGACGATGCCGAGGTGATGGGCAAAAATCCGGTAACACCAGTTCTTGAGACCGGTGAAACAGAGAGTTCACCTTGGGTGTAAAGGTTGGATCCAACCTCAAGACGACTGTGTTGCTGTGGAAGATACAAAGGTCCTTCCGTATTGACAAAGCTGCCAACTCTGACACCCGCCTCGCAGATGTAATGGCGAGTAGGAATGCCACCTTAAAAGATAGATGTTTAAGAGAAATGGAGTCCAGCGGTTCAAACGGTGGCTCCACAAGTGTCTGTAATACAAAGGGAAGGTCCCAGGAAGGAAATCGGTGCACTATGGGAGGAGAAATATTAGAAGCCCCATGCAAGAAACTCTTAACTCGAGGGTGATGGGCCAACGTCGGATAGGGCGCACAAGTGAGCACAGTAGATAATGCGGCGGTCTGTCTGCGCAGTGTGGAAGGTGCGAGACCCTTCTTCAGGCCAGCTTGAAGAAATTCCAGGATTGAAGGAACATCCGCTGACGCCGGATCCAAGTGCCGCTCGCCACACCAAATGCAGAACGCTTTCCAAGTTGCCTGATAAATTCTGGATGTCGATGGTCGGCGAGATGCCTGAATGACTCCGATCACCTCATCTGATAGACGATCTCTCCTCATGATGGCCCTCTCAAGTGCCAGACGGTCAACTTGAGCCACTGAGGGTCCGGATGACGGATGGCACCCTGGCACAGAGAGAGCCGATGAGGAGGAATCACCCACGCGGGGGAAGCCGACAGGGCCACCAGATCCGCGTACCACTGTCTCCGAGGCCAGTTGGGCGCCACCAGAAGGAGCTCTGCGTTTTCGGCTAACAGTTTTCGGATTACTCTGGAGATCAGAGGTATTGGTGGAAACGCATACAGAAGGCCCTCCGGCCACGGGCATCTGAGGGCGTCGCAGTCCTCCGCTCTCGGGTGCGGATACCTGGAAAAGAAGCGTGGGAGGTGGGAGTTCAGGTGGGAGGCGAACAGATCTATGACCGGTGTTCCGAATCGCGCGGTGAGCTCTAGGAACAGGTGGGGGTGCAACTGCCATTCGGCAGGGTCTATCCGCTCCCTGCTGAGCCAGTCCGCCTGTACATTGTCCACCCCCGATATGTGGTCCGCTCTGATGGAGGACAGGTGACGTTCTGCCCACTGGAACAATCTTTCCGACTCGACCATGAGCGCCTTCGATCTCGTACCCCCCTGTCGGTTGACATGCGCTTTGGCGGATACGTTGTCTGTTAGGATCAGCACGTGGGCGCCTTCGAGCGTGGACTGGAATTGTAGGAGAGCCAGCCGAATCGCCCGGAGCTCCAACAGGTTGATGTTCTTCTGTCTCTCCGTCGGAGACCACTGGCCCTGTGTCACTAGGTGTAAGAGATGGGCGCCCCAACCCTGGAGACTGGCGTCCGAGGTAAGGACCAGTCGATCTGGCTCTAGGAAGTAGGAGCCTCGAGTGACCGCTGGAGAGATCCACCACCTCAGGGAGAGCCGAATCTTTGGCGGCAAAACCACCTTGCGGGCCGATGTGCTGCGCCCCGACCTCTGAAAGGGGAGGAGGTACCACTGCAGGGGGCGATAATGGCTTCGTGCCCACGGTACAATGTCGAAAGCCGACACCATCTTCCCCAAAATCTGTGACAGCGAGATCAGGGGAACTCGGCGTTGGCTCAAGCTTTGATTGATGGACTCCCGGATACTTTTGATTCTGTCGGGAGATAAGGCAACTTGCCCAACAGCCGAGTCTATCACCGCCCCAAGGTGTAAGATACGCGTGGACGGGACCAGATGACTCTTTGCAACGTTGATGGTGAACCCATGTCGTTGGAAGGTATCGATCACACAGGTAATGTCGTTGCGGGCCGCTGTAGCTGAACTGGACAGAACCAGGATGTCGTCCAGGTAACACAAGACTCGAACAGGGACGGTTCGTAGGGAGGCCGCCACCACCGCTACCAATTTTGTGAACGTCCTGGGGGCAGAGGAAAGCCCAAAGGGCATTGCACAATACTGGTAGTGGCAGCCCGAATATTCGAATCGGAGGAAGCGACGGTGGGCGGGATGCACCGGGACATGAAGGTACGCCTCCCGGAGGTCCACGGACTGTAGGAAGTCCCCTTGTCTGACGCAGCCAAGGATTGAGCGGAGGGAGTGCATCTTGAACCTTCGATAGAGCACCGACAGGTTCAAGGTTTTCAGATTGAGTATGCCCCTCCAGCCCCCCGATGTTTTGGGGACCAAAAACAGACCTGAGTAGAAGCCGAGCCCCTGGTGCTCCGCTGGGACCGGTTCTATGGCCCTGATGGACAGTAAATGTTGGATCTCTTCTTCCATCAGCGCCCTCCTGACCGGAGAAGATGGAATTGGACAACGCAGGAAACGATGTGGAGGTTGTCCGGTGAATTCTATCCGCAGTCCGTGGGCAATGGTTCGGAGCACCCAATTGTCCGCAGTTGACGCCTCCCATTGACGATAAAACCGCTGGAGTCGACCGCCGATGGGGGCGGGTGTCAGGGCGTCACTTGCCTCTGCGAAAAGGCTTGTACCCGGATCCTCGGCCAGGTTTCCTAGCTGGGGGCTGGTACCTCCCCCGATCTCTGGACTGCTGTCGATCCGGGTATCTGTCCCCTCCAAAGGATGAGAAACGTTGAGAAGAAGATCCCCCTGATCCCGAATATGCCCGAAAGGGCTGTCGTTGGGGGTACGGGGCGTACCGGCGTTCAGGACGCCGAAAGGAAGAAGGGAGGACTTTTCTCTTGTCCTTATCCTCTATTAACAGCGGATCCAAAGATGTCCCGAACAGCTTGGCACTTTCATAAGGGGCAGCCGCCAGTTTCCACTTTGCCTTGGCCTCCGCTTTCCAGTTGCGGAGCCAAAACAAGCGGCGTGATGTAACCGTCGAGGCCATCATACGGGAGGCGAATTTCGCCGAAGACAAGGAAGCGTCCGCAGAATATTCGACGGCCGCCACTATTTTATTGATATCTTGGTGCCACCTGGTTTCTTCCGGAGGCAGACGCTCTTGAAGCTGTCTTAGCCAGATCAGAGTCGCCCTGTTAAAAAACGACGTCGCTGTGGCGGTTTTAATTGCCCAGGCGGCCGCCTGGTGAGCTTTCCGAAAGGATAGTTCAGTCTTGCGATCCTCCGACTTGAGGCTATCTAAAGGGTCTGTAGAAACAGCCGAGGAAGACGAAAGGCTTGCTACCGGGGTATCTATAGTCGGCAACTCCAGAAGAGCCTCCAGTTCGGGTGCCGCACAAAACAGCTTTTTGTCCTGGTTACTGGGCGCTGTTAGGGAGCCAGGCTGGACCCACGGAGAACGAACGACCTCCGTAAACAACTGAGGGCAAGGGATGAAATCCTTGTTTGGAGTAGAAATGCGAAAAAGTGCGTCATGAGGACCCGCTGCAGCCTGGGACTCGGAAGCGGACGATGATGTTTGCTCAAATTTAGTGGCTAAACGGGCTTTGCGCAGTAGAGATTTAAACATTGACGGCTTAAAAAGTCCAGTGAAAGCCGGGGTATCCGGGGGGAGGTCCTCGTCCTCGGACAATTCCACATCTTCAGGCAGCTCCTCCTCCTGTTCAGATTCGGATGGAGAGACACTGTCTTTGTGAAATGCCTGGGCCCTCGCAGGGGGAGGTGGTGGCGGGACGGGAAGTTGTTGCTGGGGAGGGACAATCCCTTGTTGCATACTCGCAGCCCATAGCGATGACAGGGCCGACGAGAAAAATGACTGGAGGTCAATTTGATTCCCCATCAGACTGCCGTCGGTTGTACGCATGCCAGCAGCTGTGGGCGTGAAGGTTGCCTCTGGCTGGCGGTGAAGCGGGTATGCAGATGTCGCTCCACCGATTGATGACACGTCCGGCAAGGACATGGAGACCCCCCTGGTTAGGCCCCACGGCATAGCTTTAGTAGCCTGAACGCCCCGCAACTGAGACTGGGGAGGCGCGGAAGGCTGATCTTGCGTGTTGATGCCCGGACTAGCCGACCTTTGCAGGGAGGTCTGGTCACCCAACACCGTTGAGGCTTGGCTAGCCCTCCTAGCCTTATCGTATTGTTTTTCCAATGCCCTGTGGCGCCGCAAAGCGTCCTTATCTTGGGCCGCAGAAGACCTGGCTTGAGATGAGGAATGGCCAGCTGAAACTGTCCCCTTGCCGGTCTTCTGCCTGTGAGAGGTGGAAGGCATAGGCGGGCTGACCTCAGTCTCTGAGTCTGATGACAGGGGTGTGTCAGCCATAATTATTATAAGTGCTACAGGGCACCTTGGATAATGCCTCCAGATGGCGCTGTCCCGCCAAGTGAACAGGGAACTCGCCTCACCCCCTTTCTATTCCACGGCCACTTCAAAGAGGCCACAACCCGCCAAAACGCCAAAAGGCGAAGATGACTTATCTGGTGAGCAGTCAAGTCCTGATAGGCGGGCCTCCCCTCTCCGCTGAAAAGCTCTCAGCCGCCTCCCTGATGAATTATTGTAGGCGAGCTATGGAGTAGCGAACGTGCCGGAGGAAAATGGCGGTCGCTGCGATTACAAAATGGCGACCGCAACTGCTGGGCGGCAAGGGCTGTCGTGGATTCCAAGCTGCGGAATGGCGGTCTTAACGGCAGCTGTGAAGCCGCTCGAGACGGAAACTGCGCCCAGCAGGTGATCAGCGGAGGGGAAAACGTCGGAGCCTGCTCGATCCCGTGCAGTCGCTCCGGAGCAGCCCGCTAAATTGAGAGCTTAAGGTAAGGTGCGGAAAGGCAAGCCAGCTCACCAGCTGCCTCCCCTCGGCACCGGCGGCTAATTAGGCCCTTCGGCTCCGCCCCGTAGAGTCAGAGTGCCGAAAGCTGCGATCCGATGGAACGAGAGAGGCGTGAGGCGGCCTGGAGCCCCAGAGCCGCCACGCGCGCCTCCGCAGCGGCCAGAGATCTTCTGCTCTCAAACCGATCACAAAATCAATCAAAAATAAAAGAAATCACCTAAAAGCAACTAATCACCGCAATTAGAAATAGCACGAGGAAACACTGCAGTCCTGTCAGGGACAGAGTGAAAAAAAAGACTGGAGGTTCTTGGGAAAGGTGGGTGTGGTCATAGCACGAAGGAGAAATTTTTTTTTTTTTTCACTCTAACTGTCAGGACAAGTGGAATAGAACCCATCTATGGATTGTGGGAGCAGCGCACTGGAAAATATAGGATATACTATTGAACTGGATAAGTGGGAAAATTTGTGGAAGATAAATTATAAGATGACATTGTCTATACCCTATAGACAATGGTTTTCCTTTACAGGTTTCCCTGTAAAGGAAAACCTTTACAAAATGTTCTACCGATGGCACCTCCCACCGGCGCGCCTGGCCAAGATGTTCCCAAATACATCTCCAATGTGCTGGAAATGTAAATCACAGAAAGGGACATATTATCATCTCTGGTGGTCATGCCGAAGGGCAAAACAATACTGGCAACAAATTAAAATAACGATTGAAGAAATCACAAAACAAAAACTGGAAATGAGGCCGGAAATCTTTTTATTGGGAATAATCACAGCACAATATACCAAAGAAATAAAATATCTGATCATCCATATCCTCACAGCAGCACGTATACTATTTGCCCAACATTGGAAATCTGAACAGTTACCCACAGAGGACAAAATAATAGCTAAAATTACAGAATGTGCAGAATTGGATAAGATCACAAAAGAAATACAAGAGAAAGACGATACTGACTACTATTTAGTATGGCAAAGATGGTACAACTGGCTGGAGGCAAAAATAGGAATATAAAGATAATTTTCGACTATTCAATAGAAATGCATAGAAGTAAACAAGGAGTCAATTATATATGTACATATATAACCATGTAAATATGTGAATGTAGATATAGATACAAATAGAAATATGAAAATAACCCACCGTTGTAGTAACTTCTAAAGGTCAGTCATTGGACTGAATTGATGTTTGTCCGTTTTGTATGTTGGTTTAATGTATTTATGTTGGTTTTTTTATTATTATTATTAATAATAATAATAAAAAAAAGAATTGCCCTTGCCTGCTTTCTAGCACTGAGAGAATGACTATCTCCAGGTCACTCAGCTGGCTACATGCCTAAGGCAAAATTAGAACTCACAACCACATAGTTTCTAGTCTGATGCCTTGACTGGCTTTCATTTAGCATAGTATAAATATCACACTGCCTGTGTTATTCTGAATATAATAATCAATTTTTGACACCACATATACAGTATTTAGCATAATAATACTAGAATATTTCTCAAAATATTTGGTGTAGTCTATTTTTGTATTATGATTGTTTTGTTCAAAATAGCACAGGCAATGAGATGTTTCCAAAGTAAATAATGCCATAAGAAAAGCATAGATAAAAATTTAAAAATGTCAAAAGTGCAAATGCTACTGGGATTTAAATGCATTACATATTATGTTATTTTTGCTATTTTTTATTTTGCAGTATAATTAACAAAATGAAAAAGAAGTTATTAGACTATAACAGTCTATCTTTAACTACAAAAACCCACTGAGTCACTTTGGGTCAGTTACTTACCAGTAATTACTAGTCTACCTCATAGGTTGTTTGGGGGAAAAGGGAGAAGAGAATACCATACATCCATTGCCTTGAGTTTCTGAGTGAAAGGTGGGGTATACATCTAATAAATAATAATGAAAAGTGAAAAGGAATGGCAAAAATAAGGATAGAAAGATGCCCCATGTATAAATTCAATATTAATCCTTGTTGTACTTATACAGTGGTACCTCGGTACTCATTGTTAACTGGTTCCGGGAGGCGCAATGAGTTCCAAAAACACTGAGTACCAAACAATTTTTTCCCATAAGGAATAATGTAGTGAGTCACAAGGCAGCCAACACCAAATTCTAGCTTGTGTGTGGCGTACCAAACAATGAGTACCAGGACAAAATTTTTGTGTCAAAATTCATTGAATACCAAATTTGATGCGTTTCAAAACAGTTGAGTATCAAGGTACCACTGTATATGTAAAATGTATGAAAAAAACTGTCTCATCTAGCTGCATCGAAAAATATTGCCAATAGTTTCTTAGGAAAGAGAGTTTTAAACCATGTATCTTAAAGTGTTAAGATTTTGAGATGTCTGAATGGTTCTAGACAGACTGACTGGCTTAAGGGGGGGAAAGTCAAATAATTTCTAAAAAAAAAGTTGAATCATTACTAGATGAATTGTATGGAGCAAATAATTTGATTTAATAATAATGGAGGTCAAATTCCTACATATGTATTGTTGCCTTCACAAATTGCTATCAGGTTTGCATTTTATTGTAAACCAAACTTTGCACAAAATTTTCCAATACTTGGGAATTTAATTCTTGAATAGGAATTAAAGATTCTTTGCTCAAAAACCAGAATATTTTCAGTTTATATTTGTGTTGCATATATGTAAACACACAGACACATAGAACACACACAGTATCTCTATACAAAACCTAGAAAAAAGTGTATTCTCCATTGTGGTCATATAGAAAGATTCCTTTTTTGATAATGAATTACATGGAGAATTAGAGATGAATGTAAAAAACTAAACTTTCAGGATCCTACTCTCAATTATCAACATGTCATTCCAGGGAAAAAAAATAATATTTTAACTGTACTGTTAGGCAGTTTAATTTTTTCATCCCAGGGCTTCCTTTTTTATCTAATTTGTTTTTCTGAAAATATTTATCTAATGGTTTCCCAAACAATTAAAACAATATAAATTTTAAATTAAAGACAGAAGAAATAGAGAAAAATGTAAAAAAGTGGAAAAGATATAAAGATAAGAAGGGGGAAAAAAAGACCTAATAAGAAAATAATAAATGGCTTTCAAAGTTTCTTTCTCTCCATAATCTACTTTTTGTACCAATCAAATCTCTTAAATCATCAGTTCATTTTTTTCTTTTTTCAGTAAAAAGTCCATAAGGAGTTTCAAGTCACTAATAAATGGAATAATTGATTTTTCTCAAAGCAAAAATTTAGTTGTGCCATTTCTGCTAATTCCATCATCTTCACCAACCATTACTCCATTGTGCGTGTTTCAGAATCTTTCCATTTTTGTGCATATTGTTGCTCAGCAGCAGCAATCATATATATTTGTTTCTCTTAACTTGCTGTTTCTTTCCTATAAAATATTTGTTGTGCTGTGACTCATAAAAGCATTTTCAAGTTCAGTTTGGAATATATTCATTCCATATTCTCAATATGGCACTTCTGATACAGTAATTTTTAAAATCTACATTCTTTATAGTTCAATAGAGAGTCATGCCTTCCAAACCTCAGATCATGCTAATTCAAACGTTCTTTTATTACTCAGCAGCACCCACTCTTTCATCCAAAGTAAACAACTGGCTGCATAGTAGTTTTATATCAGGCAATCTCAATCTCCCAGAGGGAGGGACCACCCAGATTTGAACCAGGACCTCCTCATGATCAAAGTAAATAAAAATCCATAGGAAAATATACAGAATTCATTTTGCAATACCAGGACTGCAAACTAAAGTCTTGGGCATGACCAGGTTTATCTGCCTTTGACATTGTATGGTAATATCAAAATGATTATAATCTTTAGATATACCTTTTCTTATTTAAATACAGAACGAGTAGTAAAAAGTATTTAAGTAGCCATTCCAATTAATTGTTTTTCCCTAGTGCTATTTATAATATTTATAATATTAAAAGATGTTAATAATGAATCACAAAAATTAAATTTGAAGATTTAATCATATGTATTAAAGTAATAGTTGCCGGATTTCTTCTGCCAAGCTGGACTGGAAAATGACAAATGGGCAGTCAAGGACAAAGAAAAAGACTTCAAATAAATGAAATATCATAGAAAAGCTCTGCTTCTACAGTCTAAAATAGTTTCCTTTGTTTATGACAGTTGTACAGCTACACAAAAGAAACACATACCATTAAAATAAAATGCTGAACAATTACATGGTGATCGAAACAAAAAGCTTGTTGTATCCCACCAAATGGAAAATCTGCTCCTCTTGTCCCAAGAGCTGGGGGAAAAGAGGCGAGGTGGCGCAGTGGTTAGATTGTAGTACTGCAGCTACTTCAGCTGACTGCTAGTTCAGCAGATCAGCGGATCAAATCTCACCAGCTCAAGGTTGACTCAGCCTTCCATCCTTCTGAGGTAGGTAAAATGAGGACCCAGACTTTTGGGGGCAATATGCTATTTAGTATACTGTCTTTGATGTAAGCCGCCCAGAGTCCTCGGAGAGTGGGCGGCATAGAAATATGACAAACAAACAAACAAACAAACAAACAAACAAACAAATGCCAGATCTTAACCTTTCTAAAGCTTGCAGTGCTGAGGCCAGCAATGTACCAGGAGGAGAAAGACAAGTCCAAAGGCTAGGGGCCACTGCTGAGAAGGCATGCTTCTGAGATCCCACAAGATGGCATTGTTTCATCTTGGGCCCTTTCTGTTGGAACGTGGGATAGGCAGATACTGTTGGAAAAATGCAGTCCCATAAACAATTCACTCTAATGCCATGCAGTGGTTTATAGGTGACAACTAGCACTTTGAATTGCAACTACAAATCTATATAGAGCCAATGCATCTTCTGGTGTCACATGAGTATAATGAGGAATGCCTTTAACTACCTGCATAGCTATATTCCAAATAGTCTTCATAGGGCAGCCCCAGGTAGAACAGGTTGCAGTAATTCACTCAGGAATGACTAAAGATGAATGACTGGGAGCAGTCCAGGAAAAGTACAAATGGCGTACAAGACTGTTATGTAAAAATCCCTGTGCTCACAGATATCACCCGCTCTTTGGACAGGAGCTATGAATCTAGGACTACAAAATTGCATGCTGAATCCAAGCAGGGTAGTACAACTCCATTCAAAGTTGAAATATCTCCAGCCCAGGTCCTATGGAGCCCCAGTCACTGTCCTGGCAGGTTGAGCTGAGTCTGTCCTTCTATATCGACAAGTGATAGGACCTTTAGGTACAGTAGATATTTAAAAAAAAAAGGGGGGGGAAGACCCCCTGTGGCACTCTTCAAAGCAGGAATTTAGGACATGACTCTGCCCTCAAACTGACTGGAACCTTCAGACTTTGTGGAAGAACCACAGGAACATAGTGCTCTCTATACCCAAACTGTAAACTTGACTAGGACACCATGAATAATATGAAAAGCTGTAAAGTCACCAAGGGCCAGGATGAATACACTACCCCCATCCTAGATCTGCCATAAATCAAGGATGACCAAGTTTTTTCAGTACTATATACCAGGTTCTGAAACCTGATTGCCACCTTCGGAGCTGTACTCTGATCACATTCTCCATTTTTTCTAAGAAAAGCCTGGAGACAGGCTGAGAATTGTCCAAATCACAGGGATCCAGCAGTGGTTTTTTTGAGGTAGAGACTCTTATCTCTTTCAGAGTTGGAAGGATTATCCTCTCTCAAGGAAGCATTCATCATTGGAAGGATCTACCAACATGAGGCCTTAAGAAAGCAGGAGCAGGGGTTGAAAATACAGATTAATTTTAGTAACATCTTTAGTACCGTATTTTCCGGCGTATAAGACAACTTTTTAACACATGAAAATCTTCTCAAAAGTCGGGGGTCATCTTATACACCGGGTGTTGTTCTCCTGTAACCAGGCAGACCAGCCGGAAAGACTCTGACAAGCCTTAAATGGCTCTGGCGATCCAAGCTCTGACGATCTGCTAATCAGGCAACTCAGCTGGGATCGCCAGAGCCATGGAGAAGGGAAAAACTTTTCCCCCTCCAGCTTGCTTACCTTAGCTCAGTGGTTAGGGGTCAAACAACCTTTTCACAGGAGTTTTGCAGGTGGTGCAATACAGAAAAACGAGCGCAGCCCTCGCCATCCAGAATGAATGGTGCTGTTGTGGCGGTGGGGGAGGGGGCAGAAGAAGCGGCGTTTGCAATGTCTGGAAGCTGTGGGAGTGAAGCACTACTTTCATTTGTACGGCAACAGCATTCCGCCTTGGTATATTTGTGCCAGCCAGTGGCGCAAGGCAGCCCTCCTCTCCTGCTGCCTGGGACTCAGAGTGATAAATGGCATCTGATCCGGAGAGCAGCTGGATTTTGCTCTCTAATCCAGATGCAGATCACCCCCCTGCAAACTCTCGTCTCTTGAGGAGCGCTCCCTGAAGCGGGGCTGGAAACTTTGGTTGGGCTGCTTGAGAGAGGAGAGCTTGCAGGGGGGGCGATCTGGTGTCTGCAATGGAGAGCAAAATCCAGCTTTTTCTCTCCGCTTAAGAGCGGCATCAGGATTCCGCCTTGGTATATTTGCGGCACAAGGCAGCCCTCCTCTCCTGATGCTTGGGACTCGGAGCGGTAAATGGTGACTGGTCCGGGGAGCAGCTGGATTTTGCTTTCCATTGTGGACGCCAGATCAGCCCCCTGCAAGATCTCGTCTCTCGAGGAGCCCGACCAAAGTTTCCAGCCCCGCTTCAGGGAGCGCTCCTCGAAAGATGAGATCTTGCAGGGGGCTGATCTGGCGTCCGCAATGGAGAGCAAAATCCAGCTGCTCCCCGGACCAGTCACCATTTACCCACTGAGTCCCAAGCAGCAGGAAACTAAGGCTGCCTTGCGCCGCAAATATACCAAGGCAGAATCCTGATGTTGCACTTTCAGCAGAGAGATGAGGGCTGCCTTGGCCATCGGCTGGCGCAAATATACCAAGGCGAATGCTCATGCCGCACAAGTTCAAGGCGTGCTTCGTTCCCACACTTCTTCTGGCCCTCAGTCTCTCAGGGAGATGCTTGACTTCCTGTCAGCCCCAAGACACTGGCTGGCCCATGAGATGAAAGAGAGAGAGAATGAGAGAGAATCAGAATGAGACAGAGAGAGAAAGAGACAAAGAATGAAAGAGAGAATGAGAGAGAATCAGAATGAGACAGAGAGAGAAAGAGACAAAGAATGAAAGAGAGAATGAGAGAGAATCAGAATGAGACAGAGAAAGAGACAAAGAATGAAAGAGAAAGACAGAATGAAAGAGAATGAGAGAAAGAGACAGAATCAGAGAGAGAGAGTGAGAGAGAGAGAATGAGAGACAGAGAGACAGAGAATCAAAGAGAATCAAAGAATCAGAGAGAGAATGAGAGAGAGAGAAAATAAAAGAGAATCAGAATGAGAGGGAGAGAGTGGGGAGAGAGAGAGAAAGAGGGGGAGGGAGAAAGAGAGAATGAGAGAGAAAGAGTGGGAGAGAAAGAGAAAGAGGGGGAGAGAGAAAGAGAAAGAGTGGGGGAGAGAGAGAAAGGGGGACAGAGAGAAAGAGAGAATGAGAGAGTGGGGGAGAGAGAAAGAGGGGGAGAGAGAGAGAGTGGGAGAAAGAGAGAGAGAAAGAGGGGGGAGAAAGAGAATGAGAAAGAGGGGGGAGAAAGAGAAAGAGGGGGGAGAGAAAGAGAAAGAGTGGGGGAAAGAGAATGAGAAAGAGAGGGGGAGAAAGAGAATGAGGGGGGAGGGGGGAGAGAGAAAGAGAGAATGAGAGAGTGGGAGAGAAAGAAAGAGAGGGAGAGAGAGAGAGAGAAAGCAAAAATGAGAAAGAAAGAATGAGAGAGAAAGAGTGGGAGACAGAGAGAGAGAGACAGAGAGGAGGGAGAGTGCCTGAAGGACCCCATCCCGTACTGGGAGTCCAGGTGCTTCAGCAAGCAGCACACTGGATTTGTATTAATGGTCCGCGAAATTTAAAATTATGAAGTTGGTGGTCCCTGAGGTCCAAAAGGTTGGGGACCCCTGACCTAAGACCATCGGAAAACACATATTTTTGATGGTTTTAGGAATAACTTTATCATTGGGGGTCATCACAACATGAGGAATTGTATTAAAGGGTCACGGCATTAGGAAGGTTGAGAACCACTGCCTTAGCTGCTTGCCTTGCTTTGCTTGCCTGAATCCATTCCATCAGCAAGCAACTCCCTGCCTGCAATCAAGCAGGCAGGGAGTTGTGGACTTCAACTCCCAGAATTCCTCAGCCAGCAACAAAGTTGCCAAGGTTGGAGACCCCTGTTCTATTGGGTAAGTTTTTTTCCCCTTTGGGATCTTTAAAAAAAAAAGTTAATTGGGGGTTTTTTTAGTTGTTCTTTTTTAGACCTAGCCATTTAAAGTTTAGGAAGTTTTAAATTTAGCTTTCATATAAAAATAAAAATAAAATAAAATAATATTTGTGCAGCTTTCTGAGATTTAGTGTGTTTCTGTAGTGTTTCACTCTAACTACACAAACACACAAAATCTCACAAAGCTGTATGTGGAATTTTGTGTGTGTAAAGTGTGAAAGTTGGGTTTTTGGGCTTTTTGTGGCTGTGTGAGATTCCTGCTTGTTGCAGGGGCCATTTTGGGTCTAGCACAGCTGCTTTTACATTGTGGGTGAGCCAGTTATGTTGTGTTGTGTTGTGTGTGTGTAAAGTGTGAAAGTTGTTTTTTTGGGCTTTTTGTGGCTGTGTGAGGTTCCTGCTTGTTTCAGGTGCCATTTTGGGTCTAGCACAACTGCTTTTACATTGTGGGTGAGCCAGTTGATGTTTTTTTAATTTTTATTTGGTGTGCGTTGGAAGAGGGGTAGTCTTATACGGCGAGTATAGCCCAAACCCTATATTTTAACAGGAAAATTTGGGGGTCGTCTTATACACCCAGTCGTCTTATACGCCGGAAAATACGGTAACTAATCTTGTATCTAGCTGTCTGTGATTCTCTGAAAACAGACTGCCAAATATATTTTGCAAACCATGTTTATCCACGGAGTTAACATACACACTATACTGAACTGCTTTATTCTTCCCTCAATTCAGAACACAACATTCAGCAGCAAATGTGTTAAAATGTCTTTTCCTAAAATAAAAGAAGACATTTTATTAAAACAAATAGAAGTTTTATTTGTTTACAATGCAGTGTAAAAACTATGTTGGATCTTAAATCAGTAGATACCTCCGTGTTTAATTTTATTTTTTAAAAGATAAATACAGACAGAATACACATTTTAAAAATGGTAATTAATGATCACTTCCCACAAATCCAGGTACAATGCAGTTGTGTCAGAAAGACAGACTGGAATTACAATTATATTATTGTTACATTAGATGTCATTTTTGCCATTTCTTCAGGGGAGTGGCTTTTTATAACTTCTTTGATAAACTGTTCGAGTGCAGTAAAGTAGCCTTGGCACTGCCAAGTGTCATTATGAGTTCCATCTGGAAATATTGCCAATCTTTTAGTCCGAGCAGGGGAAAGTTCGTAAAGTTGCTTCATCATAACTGGAGGAATCAATTGGTCAGCAAGTCCAGAAATGAACAGTGAAGGCATCCTGCACTGAGATATTTTTCTATAAGACAGGAACTTGTTCTTATAGCACCATAAAGGAAGGTACCTCATAGGGAAAAAAGAAAACAGAGTGCTGGCCATATGTGGGATACTAAGGAATGTATTCTCCACCAAGATGGCAGAAATCCTATGAGAATTTTCAGAGGCCAGGTGAATAGCAACTGCTCCCCCCAATGAACGGCCAAAAAGAAAAATTTTTGTCTTGTCAAGATCTGATCTAGTCATCACATAGTCTAGAACAGCCTCAGAATCTAAATAGATGCCATCCTCACTTGCTTCTCCTTCACTCTTCCCATAGCCTCTATAGTCAACCAATAATAAATTTACTTTCAGGTTTACCAGCATCAACAAAGCATTTGGTAGTCGATGCCCAATGTTGCCTGCATTCCCATGAAAATAAATGATAGTAGGAGAATATGAGGAATTATCACCTGTGAATCTGAGAAGAATTAGGTTGAGCAACACACCATCTTTGGTTTTGATAAAGATATTCTCATGTGGGATGCCAGTAGGCATGGGAACATAGAGTCGTGATGAAGAGGGTTGCTCAGGGAAATAAAGCAACACATCCTGGAATTTATATAATATACCTGTGATAGATACAAATATTAACAGAGGTAAAATCAGGCCACCATACAAATGAAAAGTCACTATCAAAGGTAAGAGAGAAATACGGCAGACACCCCAGGACCATGACACCAAAGCAAGCAGCCACTTTTCAATGGAAGTCCAAAGCATCCATGATTTTTCCATTATAGTAGCCAATGAATCTCTAGTCCACATGAATCCTGAAAGAAGAAAATACACTTAAGCTTAAAACAACAAGAACAAAAAAAGTAAAGCAAAACAAATGGTAAGCATAATATATCAGGAAAATTAGATTGCTGACAACTGAGCAGTTTTTGAAAAATAAAACAAAATAAGTGTCTCATCTAAGGCACTTGAAAAGTATATTAATTAATTTAACAAATTAATAAGAAAATTAAACTAATTTAAAAATTCATAAATAAAAGACAGAGAAAATAGAGGTAGGGAAGGTTGAGAGCTTCAAGCCCTTTCTCTCCTTAGGTTTGACTGATGCCTTCTAAATTAAGGCAAATTAAATTTGTTCTCTTCCCCCATTGACCCCAAGAGAAGCCCAATTTAATAAGATTTAATCAAAATTCTATAATTCAAATCCATGTACAAACAGCTTGCAGCAACAATTAAAACTCATTAGTTGGCAACTCAGAGCCATTACTTAATGTATAAGGGCAATGTTGTGTTCAATATTGGTTTTGCCCTAGTATGAAACAAGAAAGGAAACTTCACTGCCTGCCATACAATCTCAACAAGTGATGGCCTTTCTTTGGCTATGCCTTAATTGAAAATACTTCTACAATTGAGACAGCTATTTTTTACCAACTCCCCTCCTATTCTTCCTTTAGCACTACATTACACTCTGTTCTAAAGATTGAAAGGATGGATTACAAAAGAAACAATCTTACTACGAAAATATGCTGTCTAAAAATTTTCAAAAAAATTGCGAGCTGGAACACAAAATATATTAAGTGGAGAAGACAGGGCAGTGTATTGCTTTGGATTTGAAGTGTTTCCCCAAAGACATGAGTAGCCTTGACTCCTTTAATGAGACACAGACAGGTGCAATGTTTGTACTTTTACATGCAAAGTACCATCTCTATTCCACAAATTATTATTTAAATGTGAATGTAACCAAGTACATAGAAGGGGGTAAAATAGGTATCTCAGACTTTTCTAATTTATTACTTGAAGGTAAAAGAAAGGAACAACTTTGGCCTTAGATGTGAGATACAAGATGCAGAATGGCTGAGATCACAAAGTGCTGTAGGACAAAGGAATGCAAGTGAAGAATCAGGATAACATCACAGCTCATGCTTGACATGTTTAGGTAGCAGCTGACTCCTCACTTTTATGCAACATCATTCTAGTTTATAACTTAGGTTTAGGTAATTCTGCCATTCAAGACTAAGTGTTTTTTCAGCCTTCTGTATCTTGTGATCACCTCTCTTCCTGCCAATTCAATAGAGACCAGGGCTAGGACAAGGACATACAAGTGAATCCCCTTTAGATCCTCCCATTTATACTGAAACTGTGGCACAGCATACAGAATGTAAGACACATACTCTAGACTAGTAAACATATAAATGTAGAAATGGATAGGTTATGGAAGATCAACCCTGCTTGCTTTGTAGGGCAGATTTCCAGGCCAGAATTTTGATTTTTACAAAAATTCTATAGGGAAAAAACCCTTTTTCAAACTTGGGGTGACAGAAGTTGTATTATCTTTCTAAAATATGTAAGATAACCAAGACTCTTTTCTACTTTCACAAAGCCATGTGTTCTTCCAAAAGTAATGGTTCCTTGAAGAATGAAAACATCTTCATTGATGCTTAGTAGAATGATTATGTTACAATCTTATCTGCTATATTTCAGAGGTAAAATTTCTAACTTTGAGTCATAACCAAATGCAGATGAGAAAATGACAAATTTTGATGACACACAAGCTTTCACATTAAGCTTAAGTATTCATCTTTTCATCCTTTTCCTTAACATCCCATTTGTGTTGCATCATTTTAAACTATAGGCCTGAGGGTTTTTACTGACTTCAATTAACATCTAAGCTGTTTTAGCAGCCTTCTAGGTTGAACAGCAGCACATTAAATTTTTAAATAGATTAGTAAAGTTCTTCATCTTAATAATGCTGAACCTGTAGAATTGATTCAAAGAAATTTTAAATAACCATTATCATCCAGTAATATCTATACTAGCATAATAATTATTATGCATAAAGTTTTATGGCCATATCTATTTACTCTAATTTTGATAAAAGCTGCTGAAAAAACAAAACCTTCCAAGGCTACCAATAAAGTCTACAACCAGATAATAATTTGATCCAAAATAGGATGAGCAGAACTATAGCTATGCAGCAGCTTCCTGTCTCATCCAGCCCACTTGCAGCTTCAGGTTTATATTGTAAACTATCCAGAATCACTTAGCTCAGGGTGTCAAACTCATCGCACCACGTGACATTTTTCCCATTGACAGAGCTGGGGTGGGGGGTGGCCTGCACATGATGCATCTGGCCACCAGTTTGACACTCTTGATTTAGGATGATATAGAAATGTGATGAATGAATGAACTGCTTTGAGAATCAAATGGCCATTCTAGCTGCAGTATTCTTATATCCCTCAAACCAGATGCTTACAGTTGAGGGACCATCAAGAATAGAATTGTAATAGATTGCAGCTGGATCAGAGGACCAAGAACTGCACTGAGGTGCTTTCATTTTGAATCACACAAACTTTAGCCAATGTCATACAGAAAAAAATATTTTAGATACACAAATTACTTTAGTCTAATGACATACCAAAAATGACTTGAGGAAAATATCACAAACATCTCATCATTCAGGAATCTAGAAATATATAGCACCCATGAATTTGAAATATCATTCTTCAGCTCCTACAGGGTTGGTACTTAAAAGCATAATGATGGTTTTGTGCAAAGGATAATTAAGCTGCCTCTCAGAAGTACTACCTTCTCATTTCGTATTCTTAGATTTAATTTTTTTTCAGATTTCTAACAAATATGATAATCAGGATTGCCAAGAAAAAAAACATGTACATGATAACTTTGCACATTAAAAGTAATAGTATTTCAGTCAAACTATTATAAATGACTACCATGGTTGGTTATAGAATTTTAAATCCTGATTTCATTGAGACTACTTTATCTATTTATCATCCATCTATGCCCTAATCTTGGAATTGAACAACTGCAACAGTAATATTAATTTTACAGTATTATTTTAGTTCTGGTTTTTCTTCATTCTTTTAAAAAAATAATCATAGCTGTTGATTCTTGTCATTATTCCAGCCCTGTAAAATATGTGTTTAAGTGTTGCTTATCCTATATTTGTTCCTTGGTAATAATAAGTGACGAAGAGATGAAAGATTACCAGTAATGAGTGACAAAGAATCTAGATTTTTAAACAAACTATTCTGCAGATTTCATTATTTTTTCAGCTGTTAAGCCTGATGTGTTTAACTTGCAGCATCATGAGAATCATTTAACTGTTCTCTGAAAATTAAACTCAAAAGAAAATAGACTCAAAAACATAGATGGGAATAAGATACCCTTCCTACTTTCTCACATGTTCTCAATTTCTAGAATATTTAATTTTAAGTTCAGCTTTGTGCTAAATAAACAAGTCAGATTCACAAACCATATTGGAAATTGATTTATTTCAAGCTGACCACCTTGTTTTACAAGACAAAAATTGGTTTCTAGATCATACTAACTTTAAATGTATTATATAAAACAATGTTACAAAATTATTTCTACCATAGGGTAGGGTTATAGTACATAGGTCTAAGGTTTCAAATCAAATTTGTTGCAGACTCTCTATACAATGTTAAACTATTGCTTGGAAATACTGTTTGTGTGCCTTTCAATCTGGTTTACCACAAAATCTTTTAAAATCTGTTCTTAAAGTAATCAAATAAATCAACTATCCTAATTTTTAGCATTATTTTTAATACCATGGTTTACATTAGTGCAAATTCTTTGAAGAAATATCTACAGATATGTTCTATATAATATAGAAGAATAATACACTATGTTTTATAATAATAGCATGGAGAAAATAGTTTAAATTGGCCCCATGCAATCAATGTTTCATACAAGAACATGGAAGAAACCCAACTATATCTTATATATCCACTAGCGGTATCTCAACAGTGCAAACTGCTTTAATTCACACATAATGCATTTGTGATATAAAGGCTTTGGTGTGCTTGTTTGTGTACTCCAAAGGAAGCCTATTGTATTTTTGAAATAAGCCAGTATTTTTCCAGACCTAAATAATTTCTGGGTATGAGCTAAGATATTTATTAGCATTCTAATGTAATGTACATAAACAGTAGAATTTGGCACTGACCCGAGAAACTACATGGTAATATATGCTAATAGAAACACAAAAGGCAGCTGATGCTTTCATACCTAAGGATCAACTTCTTGAAGAAAATGTCTCTTACATAAGCCATCTCTTTTCAACTTTAGATCAGGAACTGTTTTATAACAAAGAATTCCCACAGGATTTAGAAATGGAGCTAGGACAGAAAATAAAGAAGTTCAAACAGTAACTATTTCAATTACTTACTACCATATTTGTTTTGAAACGATCTTACTGTTCACAAATCCTACTAAAGGTGTTAAATATTTTAGTAAGCTTTATGTTACTGTTTAGTAAGCCATAAGAAAATGTGACCGACTGGAAAGAACTACACTGTCACCCATTTTTAGAAGTTGAACCAGCAGAGTGTTCAACACTGTGGATCTCCTCTGGCCAAACCTGATACAATACAAAAGACCGACAGTCCGATCTTCCAACGTATGTTTGGCTTAAAAACAATCGTGGGAACAATTCGGATAGACGGAGGCTCGGGTACAACGGCCTAATCATCATCTCAGCCTTAGCTTGTTCACTAGGTCCAACCTTTCCCAATCCGGGGCAGTTCAGAAAGTCAAAACTCTTAAGTTCCAGCCTCCCCAGCCATCAAGGGTCCTTTAAGGGACGGGCCCTATTTCGGAAGGCCGCGGTGAAATGTCCTTTTCGAAAGAGATCAGAAATCCCCCGGCCTCGAGTATGAGGAGGCAGCGAGGGAATGCTTCCGAGAGGAGAACTACCGGTACATACGGGCAGCCCTTTCGCGCCCACCCCGGGGATTTTCGAGAGAAACGCACAGCGGCACGAAGGGAGACGCAGGAGGCGAAGCGCTCGATAGACCTGGAGGCGCCCGAGGCCGTGGACACTTTGAGACGGCTGTTCCCCCACCCCACCTCGAAGGGAAGAGGACGGCGGCGCCCCTCCGCTTCCTAGCTAAGCGCGCAGGCTTCTGCTCGAATCAGCGGAGTCCCGGCACACCAACCTCATCGCTGCCCGGGACGGGATACTCTGCATCCCATCCTTCCTCCTCTTGGACCAGGCTCGACTCGCTCAGCCGTCACTTCCGGGAAACCGATTCGACAACGTCACAAGTGCTTCCGGGCAACGAGTGACGAGGACGGATCGTCTTGAACCGACGGAAAGAGCCCTGCGCACCAAGTTGGTGAACGCAGCAGAAATTGGCCAGAGAGGGGCTGAGGGAGGAGGGGCGGGGCTCGAGGGCAGGCCAGGGTTCCTGTTTCTATGGCGACATCCGAACCGCCCCTGTGAAGTTCCGGAGGTAGCGCTTTAATAGGCCGCGGTTCGCCGTGGAATGAGGAGGTGCCGTTCTCCCTGATTACCGTAGCTTGTAATCTGCCGGTGAGAATACATTTGGGTACATATCACATATACTCGTGAATAAGCCAATTAAGCTAGAATTTTTAACCAAAGCAGCATGAAAAATGCGCCACCTACCAATAAGGCAATCCTTGAAGTTTCTCTTAGTTTTCACATTTGGCTTCTCGGCGGGTGGTTTATTTTTGGGTTAAAAGTTCAAGGACTGGTTTACAGTGTCTGCAGGTGGGCTTACTCGTAAACATATACACCGGTATTTTACTTTAAAATGTAACCTTATTTACTTGTGGATACATTCAACTACGAATAAGCTGAACCCATTTTTTCTGGATGTACCTTTGGCACTTCAACTTCTAGGCTTATGCCTGAGGTCTATACAGGAACTTACAACTGGGTTGCTTAGTGATTGTTTGAAGTTATAACAGACCCTTTTCAGATTCAGAGTTTTGAAGGCCGCCTCCCCCATTGGTCACATGACAACCAGCCTGCATTTATGGTTGTTTGCAATGGCCTGCAGTCACATGACCATGACTTATGATGTTTTTGCCAAAACTGGTTTTATTTCTGGGTTCTGACAAAGAATGCTCCATAGCAAACAATGGATTTGCTTAATGGCCTGCAACATTCAATTAACTGCCCTATTTGCCTAACAACTGCTGCGAAAGCCATCATAAAATTGCGGGTAGTCACATGATGATACAGTTGATGCTCATCGTGACTTATGGCCATAATTGCAAGCTCAATTATGGGCATAATTCAAGAACTACCTGTATAGTACCTGTATGTTGTAGAGGACTGCTGGAAATGGGTCAAAAGCTGTACCCAACCCTGCTAAATTAGGCAGTGCTGTGCTTGATCCTGTTGGCTTTTTTTTTTTTTTAATGGCTATATACCCAGACCAGGGACTTGGAATGTGTTAAGGGCCCTATTACTTGACTTTGCTATTAGTTGATTAATCATCACAGCTGCTGTTTATACTTATTTATTTTGTGGAGTTTTTATTGTTTTAATATCTTTAAATTGTTTTATAATTTTAGAATTCTAAGCCGCTCAGAGTCACTTGGTTGAGTTGGGCAGGTATAGAAATTGAACAAACAAATAAATAAATCTACCATAGCTAAATGGGCAATATTATTCCGGGAGTGCTGGCAGTCACGAATGCCTCCTCTTTCCCCAACAGTTCTTGATCCCACAGAATTGGGATAGGAGAATTGGTGGTTAAAGAGCAGCTGCCCAAACATGCTTTTCTTGCCATTCCTCCTAGCTGCCTGAGATCTGTTGCCAGATCTGGCAAAGTTGGCACAAACTATTGGAAACATGGCTGATTAACTCATTCAGTGAGTCCAGATTTTCCTACTGCTATAAGGCAAATGGTCCTGAAGATCAGTAGGCAAGGATTGGGGCAGGGACATATCCACAACAGCCTCTGGCTGTTATCTTGATACAAGATTAAACAGATAGATGATAGGGCACAGCTTCTGCCAAAAGAAGCTGAAAATCTAACTATATTGTATATACCATATATTTAAAATATAATTTAAAACTGGAACAGGGAAATATGTGTTCAGGGTGCCTTCTCTGTGGGTCAGAATGTGTTAATGATTACTTAATCATTTGTCAAGCTCCAAGTACGGTTGCTGAAGTTTCTCTGATCTGCAGTTAACAGGATGTGGGAATGACAAGTTTGATGTAGTTTGATGGTTCTGGTTTATAAACCAGGAGAGACTGAGTTCTAGGTCTCCCTTGGGCATAAAAGATGATTAGGTGACTTTGAAGCAGTCACTATCAGTTCAGTCCACCTCACAGAGTTATTGTGGGGAAACAGATGTATTAGATATGCTTGCTGCCTTGAGTTATAGATAAAAAGGCAAGACAAAAATATAAGCCCTTAGAAGACAAATCTGGTGTAGCAGTTTGTGTTGGTTTATTCTCCCAGTCTGGGCAGTGCTGAGTCTAGGCAGCATTCTATGTTTCCACCAGATGTGGCAGTCATGGTAGGAGAATAGGAAAGACTGATCCAGTATTTGCCTTTGCAGGTGGCCTAGCATAGAGTGGACTCAGTTGCTCTAGGTTAAACTCTTGGCTATCTCCATCTGCTCTCTTTCTGAGCAACAGAATTCTGTTGGATCAGTACCTTAAGGGAAGCAGGATAATTGGCTCTATTTTTTTTGTTTCTTTATTAGATTTTTATCCTGCCTTTATTACTTTTTAGGTAACTCAATAACAATAACAGACTTATATATCACAGTTTTCCTCACTGTGTTGCCATGTAGTACTACTATATCATCATATAGCAAAAACACCTTCAAAGGTAAATTAAGACTATAAAGTTAGAATAACTGGATATGAAAAGAAACAATATAATAGTATATAACACTGCCGCCTAAAACTTTTTTATTTAGTGTCTCAGATGGCATTTGGCTTTGCCTGTGTACTTCATCTGATGATATTCTGATAACCAATAGAACATGTTTCTAACCACATATAGATCACCATGGCATAGCTGGAACCAAAGAGTAAGACTAAGTTTATTACTTTGAATTTAATGTTCATTATGCAATGTCGAGGTATAGAATTAATTCACAATAAACCAATAACTAAAAATGTTCAAACTAAAAAGAGCTATGCATTTGTAATTCCTTTGGTTGTTTCTCTTTGTAGAAAAAAAAACATCTAAGATGGCTTCAGTCCCCACTTCACATTCATCTTCCAAGCTAACTGTAGCATCAAAAGTCCCATTTGCAGATCTCTGTTCAACATTAGAACGCATTCAGAAGTGCAAATCTCGATCAGATAAAACAAGATATTTCAAGGATTTTCTAGATTCCTGGAGGAAATTTCATGATGCTCTTCATAAAAATGAGAAGGATGTGATAGATTCTTTTTATCCTGCAATGAGGCTCATTTTTCCACTGTTGGAAAGAGAGAGGATGGCTTATGGAATTAAAGAAACAATGCTTGCTAAGATGTATATTGAATTGCTAAATTTACCCAAAGATGGAAAAGATGCTTTAAATCTTTTACATTTTCGAACAGCCACTGGCTCACAAGGAAATGTTGGAGACTTTGCTATGATTGCGTACTTTGTTTTAAAATCAAGATGCATCAACAAAGGTCAACTGACCATACAACAAGTAAATGATCATCTAGATTCTGTTTCTAATAATAATGCTGCCAAAAAGAAGGAGCTAGTTAAGAAGAGCCTTCTTCAATTAATAACTCAGAGCTCAGCACTAGAACAGAAGTGGTTGATCAGGATGATCATAAAGGATTTGAAACTTGGTGTCAGCCAACAAACCTTATTTTCTATTTTCCATCCTGATGCTGCAGAATTGTACAATGTCACAACAGATTTGGAAAAGGTTTGTAGGCAGCTGCATAATCCTTCGGTATCACTTAGCGATGCTTCTATTACATTATTTTCTGCCTTTAAACCAATGCTTGCTTCTATTGCCAGTGTGCGCCAAATTGAGAAACAAATGAATAATCAGACTTTTTACATAGAGACCAAATTAGATGGTGAACGAATGCAGATGCACAAAGATGGAGATGTTTACAAATATTTTTCCAGAAATGGATATGATTATACTCAGCAGTTTGGTGCTTCTCCCCTCGAAGGTTCATTGACTCCTTTCATTCATCAGGCCTTTAAAAATATTCAAAACTGCATTCTGGATGGTGAAATGATGGCCTATAATCCTACCACCCAGACTTTTATGCAGAAAGGAAGCAAGTTTGACATCAAAAGGATGGTGGATGATTCTGAATTACAAACATGCTTCTGTGTATTTGATGTTCTTATGGTCAATGACCAAAAGTTGGGTCATGAAATGCTGAGCACAAGATACAACATATTAAATACAATTTTTACATCAATACCTGGTCGAGTACAGATTGTTTCTAGAACTGAAGCAAACACACAGAAAGACGTAGTAGATGCCCTAAATGAAGCCATTGATAACAGAGAAGAAGGAATTGTAATAAAAGACCCCACATCAATTTACAAGCCAGATAAGCGTGGGGAAGGATGGCTGAAGATCAAGCCAGAATATGTCAGTGGGTTGATGGATGAACTGGACCTTTTAATTATTGGAGGCTACTGGGGTAAAGGTCTTCGTGGTGGCATGATATCTCATTTTTTATGTGCGGTTGCTGAGACTCCTTTGCCTGGTGAAAAACCATCTAAATTCCATTCCATTTGTCGTGTTGGTTCTGGTTGCACTATGAAAGAACTCTATGATCTTGGCTTGAAATTAGCCACATATTGGAAAAAATATGATAGGAAGGTTCCACCTTGTAATATCTTATGTAGTGTTGAGAAGCCTCAAGTCTATATTGATCCTTGTAATTCAGTGATCGTTCAGATTAAAGCTGCTGAGATTGTGAGTAGTGATATGTATAAAACAGAATGCACATTACGTTTTCCACGCATTGAAAGAATAAGGGAAGATAAAGAATGGTATGAATGTATGACTCTTGACCTTCTAGAACAACTCAGAAGTAAAGCTGCTGGGAAGCTTGCAACAAAGCACCTTGATGTAGTTGAGGATGAACCACAAGAAAAGAAGCGTAAAACTCTGGCAAAAATTAAAAAAGCAATTGGTTTAATGGATCATTTTAAAGCACCCGATCTTTCTAAAATAAACAAAGTTTCTAATATTTTTGAAGATGTTGAGTTTTGTATTATGACTGGGACACAAAATTATTCGAAGTATGCCCTGGAAAGCAAAATAGCAGAATATGGTGGCAGCATAGTTCAAAATCCTGGGCCAGATACTTACTGTGTTGTGGCAGGTACTGAGAATGTTAGAGTGAAAAATATTATTTCTTCCAACAATTATGATGTTGTGAGAACCGAATGGCTTTTACAGTGTTTTCAAGCTGGAAAGTTTGTTCCATGGCAGCCTGCTTTTATGATTCACATGTCTCCTGAAACAAAGCAACATTTTGCTTGTGAATATGATACTTATGGTGATAGTTTCACAGCTGATACTGATCCACTAGAGTTGAAGGCAGTGTTCTCAAGAATTAATACCTCTGAAAAGATTTCTCAGGATGTGATTGCTGACATAGAAGCCCGTTATTCTTGGGAAAGTTCCCTAAGTATGTTCAGGCAACAAACCATTTACCTAAGTCTTTTTGATGAAATGAGCAATTCAAAGGACAGAATAAATCAAACCAGATGTTTAACCGTAGAGTTGATACTTCGCTTTCATGGAGCAAAAGTAGTGTCACAGCTTGAGGAAGGTGTATCCCATGTAATCAGTGGAGATAATTCTGATTTGAAGAAAATAAAAGCCATCAGAAGGACATTTAAGAAAAAGTTTAAAATTGTGTCTGAGCAATGGATAAAGGATTCTGTAAAAGATGGAGAATTACAAAATGAAAACTTGTACATAATGTAAGATTTTAATTTGTAAGAAAAGTCTTGTTACGATTATGCAGTGTTTGAAGAAGGTGATTTGCAGTAACAGGAGTGGGAGTGAAGTACATCTCTTTCAAAATAGCCATTCTTTCTGCAAGATGATGTGGCTGCTTCCAAAGTTGTTTTCAGAGCACACTAACCTGGCAGAATGTGCTTTTTGAATATGTTGCACAATTCTATTCTTTTAATATTCCAACTCTTTTGAAGGTATGTGAATGAAAGAAAAGGATGCTCAGGAAAACGGTGATGATTATTTCTCAATGTTTGTGTTTTTATCTGTTTTACCTAGCTTTTAATATATTTATAGGAAAACCTGTATTACTCAATTATATCTATTAAAATATACAGATCCTAAATAAATTTTATTATTTGCAGCCAATAGGGCTATATGTTGAAATTTCCAGTACTGAATGTGGTTTGAGATGTGGTTTAATTGTTTTTAAAAGTGCTATCTATCTAAATCCGTGTTTCATTCATCTTTAATTTATGAATTTTTAAATGATTGGATATGTATCCTCAGAATTCAAAACATCTATAATCTTAAATGCATCATAGGAGTGCTTTCCCCAGCAAAGAGGCTTTTAGTTAACAAACATAATTAAAGTTTTAGCAAAAGAGAACCCAGGGATCTATTTTCTGAAACTTGAAAGGGCTGCTTTTCAATAAAATAGCAAGAATAGTTTGTTTTGCACATGTTTTCTTTTTCCATCATTCTGTAATAAATATTTAATATAATTAAATAATATATATTTTATGATTCTGTTTTGAAATAATTAATTGAGAATATTTAATTTTATGTATATATTCAAAATGTTGATGACTGTGCAGTACAATTTCTAGTAATAATGTGTTTTATTAAAAGATATTACTAGCATTAAACATGGTTGGGATAAACAGATGTCCATCATCTGACAAAAATTTTAAAAATAAAAAAATAATTAAAATTTTAATTAACTAGTTTATTTTTAATTAATTAAAAAGAAAAGGCTTTTCCAAAGAAGACAGAAGGCTGCAGGGCTGGGGTAGATCTGGCATCCCTAGAGATTCTCCATTCTCCATGCAAAAAGGCTTTTCCAAAGAACACAGAAACATGTATAAGAGCACAATATCTAAAGAAAACAGTTTCACCAGCCTCTGAGAAGACAGCCACTTTTTTGCCACCTGGCCTTGAGGTCTGCTGATCTTCAAAAGGTAAGAAGACCTGAATAGTGAGGGAGTATGAGATACTTCAGAGGGTGTAGGGAGGCCTTGGATGGCTGGAAGCAGGTGATCTTGTTCCTGCACTAAACCCCCATGGTCTTCCCCATCCCTGAGGTACCTCATTCACACTTAACAGCCTATGCAGTCAATTAACAAATGCATTGGGGGAGGAGGGATGGGGCTCCTTCATTCAATATGATTCAGTTAATGTTATGACCATAATGGGCAGATGCTATTACAGTCGTAATTTAGGACTACTGGTAGTTGTGTTTCTCAAGAGGTAGTGAATGTGGGCAATGTATGTGTAAGTGCAAGAGGCTTCAAGTAGAACATGGTAGTTTTGATGGTTGTAGAAAATGAATTAATAGAAATTATTGAAGGGAGTAAAGAAAACTAGTTTGTCAGATCTGCCATCTTCAGCTTAGAGCTTTGCTGGCATCCTTCCATAAATTGTTAGGGGGCTGGGGTAGAAGAGGAAATAGGCAATTAGCATGTAAAGGGTAGAAATGAGCTAAAGAGGAGGGGGTAACAGGTTGACAGAAGCCAGAGATGTGAGAACCAGCCTGTTCCAGTCTTTAAGGCTGGAAAGCTTGAGAAAGGAATTTGAACTGCACCAAGCTGTTCCAAATATCTGAGCCGTTCCCAAAACACGTATGCGGCACATCATTGGACGAAAACAAACCGGACAAGGGGAGAGGGCTGGGGACAAAGGGGAGTACTGTAATACTTTATGTGGGAACTTTAGTTCTAGCCTGCTTTCGTTGCAACCACTAATCCTTAGTAAAAGAACCTGTTGTTTCAACTAAATGGAGTCAAGGGTCTGTCTTTCCTAGAGACCTAGCTGTGGAAAGTCTGACACAGTTGGACACGCAGGGTATTTTTGTTTGGCACCTGACTGAGAAAAGAACTAAAGGTGCTGAATTGTCAAGAGGAGGCTGTGAGTGTCTGAAGGTTTCATATCACTTGACACTGTACACAGAGGCAATTGTGGAGTTAACCACGCCCCCTATTTTGCCACAGTCTGCTACAGTTGCTAATAAATGTAAGTTTGATGTCTTAGAAAAAAATCTGTGCATACTAAAACATCAGTTTGGTATCTTTGGAAGTATTTGTAATAGAAAATTGTGATGGTATGCAAGATGAAGCTCATGTTAATCCCAAAAGCCAGTCTCTTTAATCTTTAATCAAACCAGGGGTGAAATGCTACCAGTTCGGGCCAGTTCGCCTGAACTGGTAGTAAAATATGCTACTGGTTCGCCGAACTGGTAGTAAAAAAATGTAAAAAAAAAAAAAAAGTTCTGACGATCAGCTGAGTGACGGGCGATTGTCAGAACTTTTTTTTTTTTTTTACTTTTTAAGCATTTTTATACTACCGGTTCGGGTGAATAGGTAGTAAAAAATGCTTTAAATTTTTTTTAAAAAAGGCTCGGACGATTGTGTGGTACAGCTGTGATCGTCTGAGCCTTTTTTTTTCTTTTTAAAAGCATTTTTTTATTACCTATTCGCCCGAACCAGTAGTAAAAAATGCCTTTAAAAAGTTTTTTAAAAAGTTCCCAAGATCACGCACCACAGTTGATTCCCCCCCCCCCCGCTGTTCTACTTACCTTCCCAAGCCTCCCTTTGGTGTGTATTGCACATGCGCATGCAGTGTGTGTTTGGTGCAAACTGTGCATGTGCATGCACAGCTTGCATTTGGCGCGCACTGCGCATATGCAGCCAGCGTATCGGTAGCAAACCGGTTCAGATTTCACCACTGAATCAAATCATAATAAGATTATTGTAGCACATTGTATTTAAAAGGCAGTTTTTTTTCTCATAGCTATTGAAACTTCTCCTCTTGAAGTTAGAACTAATACAGCAATATGTACAAGGAAAAAGAGAAGAACTCATATTCCTTTTGCATTCTAACTAATGTCTTTCCCTTCTGGGATTCTCAGATCTATATAAAATAAACCAAAGTGAAAAACCAATATCATTTATGTACAGTTTACATTTAGAAGTTCTACCAGTAGATAGCCCTGTAGAAAAAATATTAAATTCTCATGGAGATATCTGGAATGTAGAATTATAGAGTCATAGATGTGTATGGGATGACCTCTGACAATATGGCTGTAATCATACTACATAAAGTAATCAATCAAATTCAGTTTCATTATTGGTATAATTGAGAATAAAGACTCAATTTTCTAAAGTGCAAGGAGTTTATCTGATAAAATTACATATAATTAAAGACACCATGAGCCATATTTTCTGTGGGTGCAAACAAAATTAATTAAAAATTACTATAACTGCCTGGCTGGATTGGTACATGTCATTAAATCAGGCACAATTCACTTAACAACTGCCTTGCTCAGCTATGGAAATTCTGGTTCCAATTGTGGTTGTAACTTGAGGAGGACCTGTGTAATGAATCATAGTAGTTCAAAGTCTGCAAAATTGCTCCTTAATTTGCAGTATTGGATCTGAAAATGTTGTTTTTATCAGCATTTGAATTAATTTTTTTCAGCAAAAAGGCAAGGAAAACATCTTTTAGCAATTAATTTATTTGACTTCTGTTTATAACATAGTTCATATTACGTCTACTGTTATATTTCCTATATTTTCTGTTAATCAGTTTGATATAAAATGTATTTGTATAATTAAATCAAAAATTTATATTGTATTGCTCTCATTTTCCAAATCTAATGTTATATGACATTACACTTTACAACCATGTTGCATAGCAACAGAAATTCCATCTCCAGTTACTGTCATTAAGTGAGTGCTACATAGTCCTGGAAACAATTGCAATGAGTGACTTTAATGAGTCATAGATAGGAGTAGCTGCATTCACACTCCTGTACATTCTGTTTCCAGCATTGAGAAAAGTGATAGACAAATCTTTGATAGTGAAGCACTGTCTTGCAAATTCCCAGCAAAGTTGCATACTATTTTTCCAGGTCAGCTTTCTCCAGCTTGCAGAATATACACAGTTAAAGAAAATGGTCTTGTACCAGAATCACAAGCAGCTAACCTTTTCATTCATGTTGCTGACTTTGCCCTTTAAGGTTTCATCCAGATCATGTATTTCAGATGTCCCTGTAGAATAGTCTTTAGCCATCAACTTAGATTCCTTTCTAAAGCATTTCATTTGTGTTAACTGATGTGAGTTGTACACTACAGTAGGGATAGTGTCCACTAAGAACAACTGCAAAGGTTTCCTTTTCTCTTTGTAGTGACATTGGAGGTAACGTACAAAAGCGGATCGGTAGGTTTTACTGAATAATGTATATATAAGTGGGTTGACTGCTGAAGAAAGGTAGCCAATCCAAACAAAAATATTAAGTAGATCCTCGATTATATCTTTGTCACATGCCTCCTTGCAAAAAGCTACCATCACATTTGTGATGAAAAAAGGACACCACATTATCACAAACAGGAAAAAGACAATTCCAAGTACCTTGGATGCTTTCTGTTCATTACTTATTGATTGCATCTTTCTCCTCCTAAAAGTTCCTGATTCTTTGTTCAGAGAGTGCGTGAAATGTTTATCCAAAGAAAGAGAACTTTGAGGGAAAAAACTGAATGAGCCAAACTTAGCTTTTGAATCAAGATCATTCATGCATAATGTGGCTTCTTTCTGAAGGGATTTTATAGTTAAAAAATAGGTGATCACCATGATAGCAAGTGGGATAAAAAATGCTACAAAAGAACCAATTAAAACAAACTTTTCATCCACAAGAAAACAGCTTCCATTCTTGAAAACTTTAGAATCATCACGGAATCCAAATATAGGAACTGGCATTGAAATACCTATATGTTTAGTTAAAAAAAAGATAAGCACAGTCATTTTCACTTTTAAAAATACGTCATTCTGTGATGTACCACAATGGGTGCCTACTCGTTCCCAATAACATTCCTGGACATAAAGATCAGACCATCACTGCAGAATGTGAATTTGCTTCCTTGAAGTTTGCACAGCTATTCAGTGGAAGCGAAAAACAAAGTACCATCTTACAAATAGAAGTTAAAGGTTTTGGCTTTGGTAGTAGCTACAAGCACTGTGTAAACTCTACAAGGACAGATTGGAAAACCACTTGAACAAATTGCTGAATTCAAAAGTCACTAGCAACACCAACTTTATATGATAGAATTTCAATTCAGAAATGTGAATGTTTATTGCGGTACTTCATTAGCTTTTATTTGGAAAAAAACACAATCATAAGATTTTCCTGTTTGGCAGGTTTAGTAATACAGGCAGCACTCATTCAGTGGCCTCTCATAACCATTTAAAGTTATGCTGCTGCTGAATGGGGTGAAACTATAACCGTTCCTTGTAGTTGCAGCCAATGCAGCATCCCCACATTTGTATGATCATGAATTGGGTGCTTGGCAACCAGCTCACAATTACGATGGACATGATATCTCATGGTCACCATTTGTAAACTTTCCAGCTGCTATCCCACAAGCAAAATGAATGGGGAAGCTGGTGGGAAATCACAAACAGTGATCCCATAATTTATTTATTTTTATTTATTTATTTTATTAGATTTTTATACTGCCCTTCTCCCACTGGACTCAGGGCGGTGAACAGCCAAGACTAAAAACATCGCATACAAAATTTAAATTTTTTTAAAAAAAGAATTAAACAAATTTTGGCCCAATAAATTTAAAACACCCCAACTAAAATCAATTAACAATTAAAAATATCTAAGGGGGGGAGGTTAAGCCAGCCGGCTTGATGAAATAAAAAAGTTTTAAGGGCACGGCGAAAAGCACAGAGATCTGGGATCCTACGTATCTCCGGGGGCAGGTCGTTCCAGAAGGCAGGTGCTGCCACAGAGAAGGCCCTCCCCCTGGGGGTCGCCAGCCGACACTGTCTGGCAGACAGCACTCTGAGGAGTCCTCCTCTGTGGAAGCGTACTGGCCGATGGGAGGCTATTGATGGCAGAAGGCGGTCCCGTAAGTACCCAGGCCCTAAGCCATGGAGCGTTTTAAAGGTAACCAACACCTTGAAGCGCACCCGGAAGATCACTGGGAGCCAATGCAGCTCGCGCAGGACGGGTGTCACATGAGAGCGCCCCATCGTTCCCATAATCCCCCGCATGGCCGCATTCTGCTCCAGTTGGAGCTTCCGGGTGCTCCTCAAGGGGAGCCCCATGTAGAGAGCATTACAGTAGTCCAGGCGGGTGCCTGAGTGACCGTGCGTAAGGAGTCCCGATCCAGAAAGGGACGCAACTGGCGAATCAGGCGAACCTGATAAAAAGCCCCCCTGGCCACGACCATCATATGCTCTTCTAAAGACAGCCGTACATCCAGAAGAATGCCCAAGTTGCAAGCCCTCTCCGTGGGGGCAAGTAACTCGCCCTCAAAAGCCAGCGATGGCATCAGCTGGCTATATTGGGATGCCGGCAGCCACAGCCACTCGGTCTTGGAAGGGTTGAGTTGGAGCCTGTTTCTCCCCATCCAGACCCACATGGCCTCTAGGCACCGGGACATCACTTCTGGGACACTCTGTGCAGGATTTGCCTTAACAATAGCAACTGGAACAGCTGCAACTGCCATTGTAAGTTGATGCAGTCATATGACATTGTGCTTTCCAAACACTCTGCTCAACAATGAAACTGCTAGTCATATTTACCTTCATTAAGCAAGGACTACCTGTACTATATTGTCCTAATGCATTCTCACACACAACACAGAAATAATGCTGGTGTACCTTGGGAATCACACGTATATGTTTGCCAGCACATATACACTTTGAGACAAAGCTTCCCCTCCTTCTCCAGTGATTTAATGCAGTTGAGATCAGTGGGAAGAGGAAGATAGTATCTCCTCATCAGCAAACTTTATTGAGATAGTTCTATTTCGGATGCGATGAGTGCATTTTTAAAAAACTCAGTTGTTTATTCTATTCCTTACTTTCTTTTTAAGATTTAAGACTTTCTTTTAACATTCCCTCCAGCAAAAACAGAACAAAGCTGTCCTTTAATACTGTATGTTCAAGCCATACATATTTCATCCACTGTTAGTCTGCTGTGAATGATCAATGCCTATTCTTATGGGCTATTTTGGTTTTGCATCTTTTATTTCCATGCATTCTATATATATATAGTAAAAGGAAACAATGTTATCTATGCAGGACACAGCTAGAGAGAAAGACAATGTTCTAGTGCTCTGCACTAATGCACATATGCCAATAAAGCACACAAAACTGCATCTTCGAGAAAACATCACTTAATAAACTAACAAGAGTTACTGCAATTTTCTCTCAATGGTACATGTCTGCAATTAACCGTGTTTTTCTTCTTGTATTACTTCTGTAATTGTAATTAAAAAATGGGGGGGGGAATCTCCTTGTCTCCTTCTGAAAGGACATGCTAACTAAAAAAGACATTATTCCCAGAAAAGAAATTTTATGTCTCATGCCTTCATTGATGATTAAGATTAACAATATACTTACAGCAGAAAGCAATAAAACTTCCAAATGTTTAACTGATCAGGGAATTGATCTTTCATGTTCCAGCCATTGTCCCATGCAGCACTTACTATTGTTGAGCAGTGTTATTTCATGTGAAGAGTTCTTGGGATAATAAAGCTACTGAGCTGTGGTGAATTTACAAAGCACTTTCCTGATAAATTGTTTTGTATCTATTCAGATTTGCATTTCACTTTATAAGTAAGTGTATTTTGAAGGGAAGACTCCATTTGAATTAAAATAGTAGCAGTACATTAGCTTTTAAACTAAATCCTGGGGGGGGGATCAATGTAAAATATTGACAATTTAGTTCAAATTGAATTATCTTGGGGTGACATGGAGCTGAAAATATTTTTGATTGCCCAAATGGGATTAATAGTAATAAAAAGCCATGAAATGCAATAGAAAATATGGCATCAATCAAGACGTCAAAAGGCCCCAGGCAAAAATGCATAGCTTTAGAGAGAGATTGGGATAGGATGCACATATAATTTTACTGAAAGTAAAAATCTCTGATGATAGCATAACACAAAAAGATTGAACAACTCACCTATTGATACTGTCCAAACAAGAGCAATTTTTGCCAAGGCCTTTGTCCTGGAGTTAAACTGGCTGTGATGAATGGGATCTTGAATGGCAATATAACGATCCAGAGATATGGCACAGAGATGCATGATGGAGGCAGTGGAGAAAAGCACATCTAAATAAATCCACACAGCACAGAGGTTCCTGGGCAGTGGCCATCTATATTCTGTAACCAAGGACAGCTTTTATTAACTCTACAGCAGTTTGGAAAGCTATATCTATATTTCACTGATATGAAACGCATTTCCTGTTGTTATATTTTATCTCATCCATCTACAGATTTTTAAAAGTGGTTAGTCCGTGTCCTGCTGATTCCTCCAAGCTCTTGAAGGCTCCAATATCCAATTCTGAAGCCAGCAGAGTTCTCTAGATTTCACTGCAGCTGATATGGCAGCAAATCTGCTAAATTGTAATGATACAATTGTCTTTGTACTCCGCCTTCCCATCTTTGGACTTCTTTTAAATTGTATAGTTTGCACCGAAACCTCCTTAAATCTGGGAGGGGGGCACATCAAACCCTATCCAGTGCTGATATCACATTTAAACTAATTGTAATTGTATTTATATAGTTTCTAATTTCTCTGTTTTCAGCTTTTAAGGTAGTCTAGTGAAACTGTCATTAAAGAAAGATAAAATTGGAAGTGACGACACCAGAACCAGTCCAATGAATATTTCTGATGATAAATACTTAGGACTTCTTTTTCTATAGTGCCATTATTGCAACCATTCCCCTACCATGCTATATTCCATTCAAATTAAAATTTAATTTATTAAAAGATACAGTACTGTTGTAGATCAGAAAAAGAGATCAGAAAAAGTACACAAATTACAAACATCCAATTTAAAAAACTGCTCAAACTTGAGACTAAAAATATCTAGAGTACCTTCACATCCAGTAGGTTGCAGCTTTTATTGTAATGTGTTTGTCAGGGTTCCAAGTAACACCCCCAATGAAAGAAGACTCTGAGACTTGAAGTTCTTCAAAGTTCCATTTTATTAGAGATGCCATATTGGCATCTAATATTCCCACAGCTGGGAAAACCAGAATCTGAAAATTTTCAGGTTTTCCACACCCAAAGGAAGTCCCTGCCCCGCACCCACATGTCCATCACATGGTCCAATCAAAGCACCATCCCAACTGGAGATGCCTCCCAGCCACACCCCTCCAGGTGCAGGGCAAGATGTTCTTGACTCTCTGAGAAAGTAATGTTATCAGAGGTGGGTTTCAGCAGATTCTGACCAGTTCTGGAGTACTGATAGCAGAAATTTTGAGTAGTTCAGAGAACCGGTAGTAAAAATTCTGACTGGCCTCACCCCCATCTATTCTCTGCCTCCCAAGTCCCAGCTGATCGGGAGGAAATGGGGATTTTGCAGTAACCTTTCCCTGGAGTGGGGACGGAATGGAGATTTTACAGTATCCTTCCCCTGGAGTGGGGTGGGAATGGAGATTTTACAGTATCCTTCCCCACCATGCCATGCCATGCCATGCCACGTCCATCAAGCCACACCCACAGAACCATTGGTAAACAATTTTGAAACCCACCACTGGTTATTATGACTACATATTACCCCTGTTCCATACAATCCCCCCTCCCAGTTTTCCACAGCAGTAAATGTGGCAGGCCTGAAAGCCCAATGCAAAAGATGGCTTCTAGGCTTGACAGGCTGCCCCCCTCTCCTCATCAGAAGATTGTGTCCTGCAACAGAATAACACGGGGTTAATTGAAAAGACTAATCACCTCTTCCCCTCCCCAGGGGGACCCTTTGGCTTATCAGGGTATTTATCATGGAATTGTTTTACTAGCCTGTCTGCTTTTACATCCCAGCTTTTAACCCAAGTAGCTTCAGACAAAGGGTACCCTTTCCAATGAACTAGATATTGCAATTGACCTCTATATAATCTAGAGTCTAAAATCTTTTTAACTTTGTAATGGGTTTCTCCTTGCACCACCATAGGTTTGGGAGGTGGTCGAGTCTGTGGTCTTAATCTAGACCCGATGGCTGGCTTCAAGACACTGCAGTGAAAAACAGGATGCGCTTTCCCTAGAATGCAGGGGAGGCTAAACTGCACTGTCACTGGGTTGATTACTTTCATTATTGGGAATGGACATAAAAACTTAGGTCCCAGCTTTTTACTAGGCAGCTTTAGTTCTATGTATTTGGTTGACAGATAAACCCGATCTCCCACACGGAAGGGAGGTTGAAGAGATCAGTGTTTGTCTGCTTGCTTTTTATATGCCTCAGCAGCTTCTGCTAGCACTTTTTTAGTGTTCTCCCAACCCTTTCTCAGCAGCTCCGTCCCTGCTCAGTCAGGGTTGTGGAGGAGGGGGCTCTCTGGGCAGTTCAGGCATGAGTACAAAGTCCATGCCACTTTTGACCTGAAGGGGGTCAATCTGGTGCTGCTGTGCATGGTGTTGTTGAAAGCAACTTCTGCAAACAGCAGCAGGTCCGTCAACTTTTCTTGTTGGTAATCCACATAATATCTTATATATATTGTTTCACGATTATGTTCACTCGTTCTGCAGCTCCATTCATACTCGTATGGAAAGCCAAGCTAAGTCCTTGTGTGGATCCAACTGATCTCAGGAACTCTCTCCAAAACTTAGCTGTGAATTGGACTCCTCGGTCTGAGCTGACCCGGCAGGATATCCTGTGCTGTCGGTAAATCTGTTTGATGAACATCTTTGTCAGCTTCTTTGCTGAGGGCAATCTCAAGCAAACAGTGAAGTCTTCAAAAGGTAAGTGAGTCTCCACAGGCCTGCCTGTGGGGGCCCAGCATGGTAAGCTGTGTATGTGGGAGGGAAGCAATTTCATGAGGTATCTGGATCATGGGAGGCCTTGGGTGCTCTGATGAAGGTGGCCTATTCCATCACAAGGCCTCCCCACCCTGAGATATCTCATGTGCACTTAACGAACCGGGCATTCGATTAGCAAATGCATGGGCAAAAGGAGGGAGTGATTGTGGTCAAGTTACACGATTCACTCCTATGAATTCTTGGGTTACGAATGTAATTGGCGGGCTCCATTACATTCATAACTCGAGGATTACCTGTATTTTAGGACTTCTTGTGAGTGTTGACAGATGTGTATCTCTTTGTGCCTTGTCAATGTACATATAGTCAGAGACAAACAGACTTTATATCTGTTTGAACAAACACAAGTGCACAGACTGAAAAAATTATCTTTACAATGCTTTCAATAGTTATTCAAAGAAAAGATGCAGAAAAAAATGGCATAAACTCTTCTCAATATTCCACTTTTAATAATAACCCTGCAGCTATTTTCTTAGAGTTCCAAAGTTTTCTGAAGATCCAAAGTAAAACATGGCTTCCATGACTGACAGTGGGAAGTACAGCTTACCAAAACCAGACATTGTATTTCTCTTAAAATTAAGGCAATAATATATGTCCATAGCACTCTTAAAAACTTCTCTCTCACTTATCCCTGAAGCACAGTATAGAAAGCTGTCATTTTGACTAGAGAAGCTTAACTTCAGGAGCATAATTATCTCTATGCATAATGATAGCATAATGATCTCAAACACTATGCTGTTTCAGAAAATAAAAATTCATTTGGACAGTGTGAAATATTCCAAACTAATCTACAAATGCAAGATCAGTTTTCCATAATCACATTATTAATAGTTTCTACTTTATTTATATGCCACGCTGCCTACTCAAGAATCCTGAGTGACCTCACATAGGATATCTGTCCCAACCATAGGCATTGAGGGTTGCTCTTCTTTGGAATTTAAACCTCAGACACCCGATCCTGCACAAAGCATTCCCTCAAATATTAAATATGTAAGCCACCCAGAGTCATTCACTGAAATGGGCATTTAATAAACATTCAATCAAACAAACAAATAACAATATTAGTTCCTAAACCATATGCAGTCTTACAGATATAACCCTCACCACTACATTCTGCCTCAAGCATTTGAATTTATAATGCTTGTGAAATACTCCTGATATTTTATATCAAGGTTACTTTCTTATCCTTTAGTTACTGAGGAACTCTATGGCAAATGAATCATAGTTAGGCAATCATCTTTTAAAATTTGCATGACTTTTCATCAGGATATCCAAAGTAGTGATAACATTGAAAACTGTGTCACACGGATCTGTATAAAGTTTCATAATGATACACCTAATTTCATTAACTTGTTAGAGTTACAGTAGCTGTATAAATATACAACAGTCATTTATTTTAATTCATAACTATGTTGATATTCTTATCTTCAAATTTTTTCTCCTAGAGTATGATTCCCCACATAGTGATGATTTAGGGTCCTTAGTCCCATTACCAGTCTAGTCTAAAATTTAATGATTTTGCAGTCTTAATTCTTCAACTATGAAATCTGAATAGTAAATGCAATAGATGTTGCACGTGTTTAAAATATACAGTGATATATTTACTGATCTTTAAGTTCAATACAAATATTTAATTTTTTAAAAATACAAGCCATCAAATTGTGCACATATTTGGCAATCTAGTACTTTTTGGATACATTGGAACAACAACTAGAATTCTCAGATAACTGTGAGGACAGAATGAGGACTGTAGGGGGCCTTTTTTAGTCAACAATGCTCTATTATTTGAGAAACAATGAAAGCATTGTGCAGAATTAAGGTTTCAGACATCCACATCTTCTAGTTCATAATTCTAATTTTTTAGAAAGCCTCTTTTCATTGAGTCTATAATTACATTAAAGTAACTTGTAATATGCATATTAATCAATTAAAGTGTGGTATATTGAGTTTTAAAGGCTGTTAATAGTACTTACCGTATAATATAGTTAGCATTGATATCGGCATGACAAGAAAACCCAAGAGCATATCAGTTATTGCAAGTGACATCAGGAAATAATTTGTGGCATTGTGCAGCTTCTTTTCTAATGAAACAGCCAAGATGACCAGAATATTTCCAAAAATGGTTATAATAATCACAATAATAGTTAAAAGAGAAGGCCAGTTTTTCTCATGAAAAATAGGAAATAATGATGCAGTCAGGTTCCCTTCACAAGAACAGTTCATTGTATGATCAAAGTCTGCAGTCACATTGCATAAACAAGACTTGTTAATTTCTTCAGATGTAAGTACACTTCTGTTGAATTTTCTATCTTGGCTTAATTGTAGTAAGGAATATGCTGTTAGGTTCACAGACCATTCTTCAGAAAAAATATCCATTTCTAAAAATTCTGAAACTGGTGAATATATACCATTAAAAATGCAAATTGCAGCTGTTTTATTACCATCAAACTCTATATTGATTATTAGTGCCAAAAAGGAAATAAAATTTTACGAATAAAATTGAGTCGTTCAGATGACTGTATGATTTTCAATTTCATATATAATTTGATATTATATACAATAAGTCTTGCTGAACAATTGCAGTCAATTTCAAAATATTAAGGAAAAGAAAAAGCAATCCATCCTCATCCAATGTTTTTAGTCATAGCGATCTTCCCCCAAAACATTTTAATCATGTAACTGACAATTAAAAAATATTGCAATAATTAGTTACAATTATTATTTTGTCCTATCATAGAAGTTATTAAATACCATATATTTATTTAATGCTCTCATTCTGAAAAATGCTATAAGAAAAACACTTACAATGTATTTGAAAAATCCTCTATATTAAATTAATGCTGTGCCTTGATTTATTTTATCCTTCATTGTATTTGCTAGCATGATATTCTTTAGTTCCAGTTTGCATGAATCAAATGCATTTTGTAGACTCTTCAGCTGCCCTCTTACAGCAACAGTGTTTCCTTGTCTGTTAAGTCTTCTTTGTCCTTTACAGCTGCTCCACTTATACTTCTCTCTGTTGTTTTTGTCCTAAAATGAATCATATTGGAAGAATAATCTCTGGATAATCATCCCCAAAAATTATAATGCATAGAGAAAATAAATTTCCAAAGGGGGTTCAAAATAGTTTCTAGCAAAAATGGAAGTGATTCTCTTTTGTCCTGTTTCTTTATAAGATGTCACATTATTTTTGACATTACATAAACAGCAAAGGCAGAAGGAGAATAAACTGAACAGAGCTGGATTTTTTTTACGTGTTGCAGTTTTATATATATCAATGTGAGGCATTTATACTTTAAAAAAATTAACATTTCCCACAGGATATCCTGCAGAGCAGCTCTTGATAACAGCAGCCTGTAATAAAGTAGATTCTTCTATGAAAAAGAAGAAGCAAGGAATTGCATATAATGGGCAAACATCAGATTATTCCTTTCAACAAATTGATCACATCCTAGCTCTAAATTGAAAGTTGAATATTACACTGTCAATAGTTTACTTTGGGGGGGTGGGTAATTTTGATGTATAGAAAATAATTTGTTCAAGAAAAGGAATTACCTTTGCATGCTTTTTGGATTACAAACAACTAACTTGGCCTGTTTGGGAAAAAAAAAACATATAGAAAGCAACTACCTGAGCATCTCTATACAACCATAAAACTTCCACTTGAGGTTGTCTATCTAACCCTTCTTGAAGGACACCTGTCCTCTCCTAACCAGGTTGTATCTGAGGGCAGCTACCATAACATTTATTTTCTCTGAAGTGCTCTTTCCCACTTTCTCCAACCCAACAGAATCCTTGTTATTGGCAAAACATGTAGGATCTGTGGTGTATCTGAAGTTAATGATGTGGTGGTGAAGTTGGGGGATCTTCCTCAGCATCTTTCAGCTGCTTTCAAAAGGTGTCATTGTGAGGCTGGTGCATGCAGACTTCAGAGACTCAAATGACTGGTTTGGCATTGTATATTTTTTCTACTTGTGTCACCACATGTAGGAAAAGAAGACCCAACTGATAGCAACTGTCCACAGGACTCAGAGCTCAGTCCATTAGTTTACTTTATTGTCATTGCACCTTGTACAATGAAATTAAATGCCATGTTCAGTGTACATTATAACTATAAAAATAAAACACACATCCTTCACTTTCTATCTATACAATTGAATTGAAAACCCAATATTGCATTAATATTTCACTATACCATAGAATTCAATATAGTTACTGCCCTGGGATAGAAGCTGTTTTTCAGCATATTTGTTCTTGTCTTTATTATCCTGTAGCATCTGCCAGATGGTAATAGTTCAAAAAAAGGGTGCCCAGGATGAGCTGGATCTTTAAGAATGTTTTGAACTTTCTTAAGGCAGTGGGAGCTATAAAGCTCTTCCAAAAAGGGGAGAGGGCAACTAAGGATCCTCTGGGCAATGACATTAAGCCTCTGGAGTGCTGTCCTATCTGCCACTGGGCAATTGGCAGACAATACACAGGTGCAGCAAGTTAAAATACTTTCTATGGTGCAGCGGTAGAAGGTCACCAGCAGTTTTTCATTCAGTTGTTGTTTCCTGAGAAGTCTCAGGTAGTATAATCTCTGCTGGGCCCTTTTCATCAGGGTTGCAATGTGAGTGCCCCAGGTCAGGCCCTCTTTTATGATAACACCCAGAAACTTAAAACTGGCCACTTCTCCACTTGATCTCCATTGATTGCTTAGCACATTGTAAGCCGCCCTGAGTCTCCGGAGAAGGGCAGCATATAAATCAAATTAAAAAAAAAATAAGCAAGGGCTGGATGTCTGATCTATTCCTTCTATAGTCCACTATAAGATCCTTGGTTTTATTGCTGTTCAGGACCAAGCTATTGTCTCCACAGCAGGAAAGCATTAGCCTCTAGCTATGTGGGTGAGTAAGAATTATAACCAGTAGCTTACTGCTGTTGATAGCACTGTGTGCCTTGCCTACCAGCCCTTTTATGTGTATGTGATGAGAGGCTGATAAGAAGGGTGCTTAGCTACCCACAGGTTATGACTGGACAAACTCCTACTTATTATGCAGTTAAGGTACATTATTTGATACATAAATTAGAGTGATCACCATCACTGCCTGCCCACTCTTGGTGAATCAGATGCTGATCAGCTATGTGTATTGGGAAAACTGTATGTCAAACAGGAAAGGGGAGCTTCGGATCCTTGAGTGCAATTTCCATCATCCCACATCTGTTGTTCAGGTGTTAAGAGTAATCCAGTGAGATAAAGGCTTCTGAGTAAAACAGAAAGGAGACTCAAGCCACCACTAGCTTGTGCAGGTCCATTAGACCATCTGTTCTGCCCCAGCTATGGATCCCAAAGAACACAGCACAGACAAAATTTGTACAAAACTTAATTTACTAAAATAACTCAGTCTTTTCCAAACAAAGGCTGTTAATAAACTTCCTTAACAGCCTACAAGAAAACAAAGATAAAGTAGTCACAATCTTACTAAGGTTGGCAGAAAGCCCAGAAGCAATGTGCAGAAAATCCAGATGCAAAGGAGAATGAACTAAAATTGCTTCAGTCGACGTTCCTCCTTAAATAGGCTAAGGGAGTGGCCAATTAGCCCCAAGTCTTACTCTCGAGGAGACCTCTTCCTAAGGAGCTACTCCTGCCTTTTGGCAGCTCTGCGTGCTCGTGCATTGAGAAGAGGCTCCTCCTCTTCGTCCTCTTCACTTAAAGAAGCTTCTGGAGGTTCTGAAGGCCCTGGCTGAATCCCTGCCTCTGACACCACATCTTCTCCAGCCTCCTCATTGTCTGACTTGTGCCAGCTGCACAGGCTGCTGGCGCAGTACCACACCAGCCTCCTCGCTGTCAGAATCAGCTACAATCCGTACAGGCCGCTGACGGGCCACAACAACCGTCATTGTTCGCCATCACCGCCCAGAGCACCAATCCCTATCCAGCTATGCCCCCCCCAAGCCCAGCTGGAATCACGTGCCTCCCCCACAAATTCTTCTGGGCCTGGGCAGCCAGGGCTCCGATGGGTTTGAACGTTGGGCTTACCTTGAACGTTCCATCTAGGTGCACTGCTGGAGTGTCCAAGCCTGGGCTCTTGTCAGTCAGATATGATGTCACTGGGTTGGAATTTCTTTGGCCACGCCCTCCATCTTCCGGCCGAGCCTTCAGTTTTTTCAACGAAACCGGAACCATGGAAGACGCCATCTGATCAAAACCGACCACTCCTGGACCCCGGACCAGCACAAGCCAGGGTGGGATTTGGACACTCCAGCAGTGCACCTAGATGGAACGTTCAAGGTAAGCCCAACGTTCAATCTCCTGTGCACTGCTTGGAGTGTCCAAGCCTGGGATATACCCAAGCTAAGTCGAAGAAGGGAGGGAAGCAGATCGGTCCAGGGTCCCCTCGGCCGGTAGGACTCTCTGTAAGACACGCCTCCCAAACGCTGCTTCGGCTGATGCGAACTGGTCCAACTTGTAGTGCCTCACGAACGGCGAAGGAGAGGTCCAAGTAGCGGCTCTGCAGATCTCCAAGATGGAGGCTTGAGTAGCCCAAGCAGCTGAAGTGGCCGCACTACGAGTAGAGTGTGCCGTAATGCGACGCGGCACTGGACAAGCTTGATGTTCATAGGCCAATGCGATGCAAGCCTTGAGCCAGCGACCAAATGTAGATGGTGAAACCTTCTTCCCCATTGACCTGGGCTGAAATGAAACAAACAGGGCCTCCGTCCGTCGAAACGAGGCCGTCCTTTTGACATAGCGTCGCAAGGCTCTGCGCACATCAAGGGTATGCCAGTGCTTCTCAGTCTGATTCCTAGGATTAGGGCAAAAATCTGGTAAAATAAGTTCCTGTGCTCTATGGAACCAAGAATTAACTTTTGGAACAAACGTAGGGTCCAGTCTTAAAATGACCCGGTCCGGATGAAAAATGCACAAATCCTGGCGGACCGAAAGCGCCGCCAACTCGGAAACTCTGCGTGCAGAATTAATAGCCACTAAAAAGGCAACTTTAAATGTGAATAACCGAAGAGTGGAAGATCTTAAAGGTTCAAAAGGAGGCGAGGTGAGCGCCTGCAAAACTAGAGAAAGGTCCCAAGTTGGGTAACGGTGGACCACGGGCGGCAACAAGTTGGCAGCACCTTTCAAGAAACTGCGAACCTTGGGATGGTGTGAAAGGGGAATAGGACCCTCACCTGGTAAAACAGTTGCCAAGGCAGCAACCTGACGACGCAGCGTATTAGTGGACAGCTTCTTCTTCAAGCCGTGCTGCAAAAAGGCGAGAACCTGCGGGACCGTCGCAGCTGTTGGTATGAAGGAATTCTTTGCGCACCAGCGACAAAACACCGCCCAGGTGGCCTGGTAGATGCGAAGCGTTGACTGCTTCCGAGAAGCTAAAATAGTGGAAATTACCTCGGAGGGGTAGTGTTCCCACTGGAGAGCTTCCCGCTCAATCGCCAGGTGGTTAACTGGAGCCATTGAGGGTCTGGATGTTGAAGAGTGCCCTGATTGAGGGAGACCCGGTGCGGTGGCAACCTCCAGGGATGCTCCGTCGAAAGGGACATGAGTTCTGCGAACCATGGACGTCTCGGCCAGTACGGCGCCACTAGTAATACCTCCACCTGTTCCACCAGAATCTTCCCAATAACCTTCTGGAGCAGGGGAATCGGGGGAAATGCATACAGCAATCTGGTTGGCCACGGGCAACGAAGGGCATTGACCCCTTCGGCCACTGGAGTCCAAAATCTGGTGAAAAACCTCGGAAGATAAGCATTCTGAGGGGTAGCAAACAAGTCCAGGATCGGGTCCCCAAAACGAACAGTGATGAGATGAAACAGGTCCATGTGAAGACGCCATTTGGCCTGGTCTATCGTAGTCCGGCTCAACCAATACGCCGTGGAATTGGACGTCCCGGCGATGTGTTCTGCTTTCAAGGACCGAAGATGTCGTTCCGCCCAGAGACACAGCCGCCTCACCTCATGCATGAGGACCTTCGAACGGGTGCCGCCCTGCCGGTTGACATGCGCCTTGGCCGTGACATTGTCTGTGAGAAGTAGAACATGTTGATCCGACAGCTCGGCCCGAAAGTGTCGAAGCGCCAGGTGCGCTGCCCTCAGCTCCAGCCAGTTGATGTCGTTCTGGAGATCTTCCTGAGACCAACGCCCTTGCGTCACGGAGGCTCCCAGATGCGCTCCCCAACCGAAGAGACTGGCGTCCGACGTCAAAACCAGTCTGGGAGGGTCCCGAAACAGACATCCATTCTCCAAGGCTACCGACAGCCACCAGTCCAAGGAGCGAAGCACCTGTGGAGGAACCCTGACCTTGCCTAGAGAATTGCTGCTCCCTGACTTCTGACTGGGAAGTAGAAACCATTGTAAGGCTCTGGTATGAAACCGAGCCCAGGGAACTATGGCAAGGCAAGATATCATCTTTCCCAATAGTTGAGACAGGAGAAGAAGGGGCACAGTGCCAGACGCCTGAATCTGCCCTATCAACTGTCTGATGCTGTCCTTGCGTTCTTGCGACAGAAACACCTGAGATAACTGGGTGTCTATTACCACCCCCAAATGCACCAGTCTGGTGGATGGAGTCAGATGGCTTTTCTCCTAGTTTACTGAGAAGCCATGATCCTGCAGGGTCTGGATGGTAAGATGAAGGTCTCGCTGTGCCTGACTGGGAGACGATGACTGGATCAGCACATTGTCCAGGTAACACTGCAGGCGGACTGGATGGGCCCGCAAACAAGCTGCCACCACGTCTAGTAATTTGGTGAAGGTGCGGGGTGCTGATGATAGGCCGAAGGGAAGGGCCCGGTATTGCCAATGACAGCCCGCAAAGGCAAACCTGAGAAATCTCCTGTGGGATAACCTTATGGGCACATGAAGGTAAGCCTCCTTGAGGTCTATTGATGTTAAGAGATTCCCATGTCTGAGGCCTCCCAGGATCGAATGCAGAGAATGCATCTTGAACCTCTTGTATTGAATGTGAACGTTGAGGTCTTTCAGGTTCAAAATAGCCCTTTGGCCCCCTGAACTCTTTGGCACCAGAAAGAGTATGGAGTAGAATCCGAAACCCCTTTGACCAATCGGTACCGGTTCTATGGCAGCGATATCCAGCAAATGCTGAATTTCGGTCTCCATCATGGCCCTCTTGGTGGCATCCCTGGGAACTGGACACTGAATGAAACGATGAGGGGGTCTGGAACAAAATTCTAGTGTTAGTCCAAGAGTCACAGTTTGTAAAGCCCACGCGTCCGTGGTGGAATTCCTCCCACTGGTCGGCAAACACCTTCAACCTGCCGCCAATGGGAATGTGGGCCCAAGAGTCACTTGGAACGACGATAGGGGCGTCCCCCTGAACCCCTGTAGGGGCGTCTGGACTGTGATTGCCAAGATCTATCTCGGAATCCTGATCTGTCATGAGATCTATCTCCTCCCTGGAAATATGGTCGCTGAGATTGGGAGGCGGAGAACCCCGCCTCCGCACTCCGAAAGGACTGCCTACGATAGTAAGGAGCCTGTCTCCTATCATATCTCCTATTCAGCTGTGGCAACACCTTCCTCTTGTCCTTCCCTTCTACTAGGATGGGATCTAACACATCACCAAACAGCTGTTGTCCTTTAAAAGGTGCAGCTGCCAGCCGGCCCTTAGACCTAACATTTGCTTGCCATTGGCGTAGCCATAATAAGCGTCTAGATGCCACATTGGAAGCTAAAGCCCTGGATGCGAATTTTGCCGCAGTAATGGAGGCATCAGCTGTGTATTCAGTAGCGGCAATCAACTTACTAAGGTCCTGTTGCAGGCGGGTATCCTCAGGGGAAACCCTGGTCTGAAGCTGTTTGAACCAGAGGAGTGAAGTTCTGGTCATGAAGGAAGCCGCAGTAGCAGATCTAATCGCCCAAGCCGCGGCCTGATGAGTTTTGTGCGCGGCCAAATCTGCCTTCCTATCCTCAGATTTCAATCCTTCTGCGTTATCAGAGGGAAGAATAGAGGCCGAAGCCAAATTAGTCAAGGGGGAATCCACAGTAGGAATCTGGAGAAGATCCTCAAGTTCCTTCTCTACAGAAAACAACTTCTTATCCATGCCACTAGGAGGAGAAACAGAAATAGGGTGTTCCCATTGCCTCTTAATTGTATCCACAAAGAACTGTGGAGATGGGATAACCTCCTGAGTAGTGACCTGTTCTGAAAACAGGCTGGCGCACAAATCCTGAGAATTGCTAGGGGCAGAAGTAGATTTATCCACCTGGCCCATATTAGCAGTCATTTTAGCCTTCATTAATAATGTTCTGAAAAGGTGAGGTTTGAATAAACCAGAATAAGTAGGCTTATCCTGAGAAAGGCTTTCATCCCCAGACATCTCAAATTCACCTAATTCCTCCTCACCTACCAGGGAATCTTCACTGTGAATAGATTGAGTATCCTGATAGGTTTCCTCCCGGTAATCCCTATGTCTAGCTGGATGAGTCACAGGGTCTGCCCTGGAAGACCTTGGGTGAGCAGGAGCTGGAAAACCCCTCTGGGCTAATGCCTCATCAATGCCCTGAGTAATGGTTTGCACAATGGCAAAACGTAAGTCTGAGGACAAAACCTGCTGTGCATGCTCCTGTGGGCGGAGCCCTGCTGCTGTGGGCGTAAAAGTAGCTGAAGGAGCAGGGCCCTGAGCATCTGGGGCCTGGGAAGGCACTGGAGTGGGCTGAATAGTAAGCAAGACATGACCTTCCTGAAAAGGAACAGCGTGAAACTCCTGTTGTTCCTGAACAATAGTGGGAGACCAGTTAGGTTGCTCCTCTTGAGGCCCTTGATTTATAATAACAGTGGGAAAAATATGGGGAGCCCCACCTTGATCCCCTGACACCACAGGGGATTTAGAAGCAACAGAAGCAGCCTGGAGTTGGGCTTTTGCAAAATGTTTTTCTAAAGCTTTTTGTCTTCTCAAGGCATCTTTATCAGCAGCTGCAGATGATTTAGATTGTTTAGCCTGGGTGTTAGCAGAAGGCTTACTGGATCTCAATCTTCTAGAGCCTTCAGGCTGAGGTTGAGGAGCATAAATTTCCTCAGAATCACTACTATTGGCCATAATGGACACAATATAACAATCAAAATAAGGCAAATGAAAAGGATTACTCACTGCGCAGTTCAGGGCTTATAATGAATTGCTAAACCGGCAACACGGTTTTTTTACAATAATCAGGCAGCAGCAGCAGCAGCAGCAGCAAGAAAGAGCAGCCCAAGTAAATACTGGAACACGTTTACTTGCATGAGCAGAAGCAGATCTGGCTCTCCAAAGCTGCAATCCTCTCAGTTTTCACCCAGCTGCCTTCCACAATAGTTTGCTGTGCCTTTAAGCCCAAACAAAATGGCCGCCACCAGCGAAATGGTGACTATTGGCCATGCGGTCAGCACGCTCTCTCTCCTGCAGCAATCCGCGGCGAAATCTGAAGCCTCGGACTCCCCCGATGCTTTAAAGGCTTCCCCAAGCCTTTCCTGTGATCCTGGCTGCACTTAGAGAAAACGGCCGGCTGGGAGCGATTTATTAGCCTCCTCTGCAGAGCGCTCAGCTGCTGACTCACACTCACTCACTCACTCACTCACTCACCCAAGCCGAATTCAAAAGGCTCGCTTTTTTTTTTTTTTAAGAATTAAAGAATTGGCCAAATTAACTAAGAAAAATACCTTTAAATTTAAATAAATTTAAGAGCTAACTCTAACAAGACTTTCCTCTGACTGAGTTGGAAAAACTGAAGGCTCGGCCGGAAGATGGAGGGCGTGGCCAAAGAAATTCCAACCCAGTGACATCATATCTGACTGACAAGAGCCCAGGCTTGGACACTCCAAGCAGTGCACAGGAGATTCTGGCTTTCCCCTCTCACGGTGACTGTTTTTTGCTTGCTGGGCCTGGGCGTGCTTTATCCTTTCCAGCTGGGCGGGTCTGCCAAGCGGCGTGGAGTTGCCACCCAGGAGCTGCCAGGGGTAGAGACCCCCAATGATGCACCTCCTTCATTGGGGCTGCTCAGCAGAGAGAGCCGAGCCCCACTCTTCCCTGCGAGGCAGCAGCTCCACAGCATTTTTGGGGTGCTGCCCAACCGAGGCAGCTCTTTCAGACAGAGCCCCTGAGGATGCAGTGCCTTCCCTGTACTGAAGACAGTCTTCTGTCTTGCAGCCCATCTCTGCCACATCTTGGTTCCGAGCTGAGGGTTGCAGCCAAATTCTCCCCTTGGCCGGTGTTCCGGGAAGGCATGGCTTGGGGGTAATGAGGCTTCCTTTCGTGCGAATGGGTGAGTTGGCAGAGTGCTGCCCGAACCAGTGCCTGGGGCTCAAAGGCCTTGGGATAGGCGCCGCTTCCTACCCCGCACCCCACTACACTTCAGGGAAGCCTGACAGGGCATCGCATTTTGGATCTGGTAGCGGATGGGGAAATACCATGCCCTCCCCAGTTCCTGCAGGGCCTACTGGCAAAGCACCCCCTCTTATGCACCTGCCACTGCAGTCGGGTGCGTGAGGGGAACACACTCCACGCGCAGGCCAAGGGCAAGACCACAAGGGGGCTGAGGAGATGACCTCTTTCTCTTTCACCTTTATTAAGAAAGTGAGATGATGACAATCCCTCCGTTTCCTATGTTATACCTATGGCCCTGGATGTAAGGATTGTGCCAGTTCTGCTTCCTCCCACTCCAGCTGAGGAAAATGGCTCCCTCAAACTGTTTTCAGTTTAGCAGATTTCACACTTTCAAAACCATCATTCAGTCCCCTTCCTTGAAACAGAATGGTTTGGTGTTATGTTGCCACAAATCTAACTTTTTCAAGAACTGAACAAGGTTATCTTTAAGCTGGTTTGGAGAATATTTTTATATTTGGAAACAGTGAGTTTCCTCCTTTTCTACATATATTGTAACCATGAGGCTCCCCATAATCTTTCCAGTAAAATTATATCGTTTAGAAAAGATTTCTAAATGATATAATATAGCTTTTAAAACCAATATTGCTTTTAAAATCCCATTAAAAGGTCCAAGACAAGCAATAGATTTTAAGTGTTTATCTCCTAGATTTCCCTATCTTTTGTATAAATGTGGCCTTAAGGGCCAATAGGTAGAACAAAATTTTTGAAGGAATATCTGTTTTTTTTAAAAGTATTGGAATGTGAAAAAAGAGCAAGATCTTTTCCAAAGTTCTAGCTTTGCTCATGAGAAAGTTGCAGTTTACTCCAAGCCAGTGTACAATGGTGAGAAGTAATGCAAAAATATTTTTTCCTGTGCCCATACATCAACAGGTATAGGCATCCCAAAAGATGATTTATCATATCCTACTGTTTTCTTACAAAACTGTATAAGGGGTTAATAAAGTCTTATTTTGAATGAATTTGTAGAAATGTTTCCTTCTCATTCTTTCATTTCTCATGTGGACGTATTTGTAATATGTCAAAGATAATAATAATAATTTAAACAATACAGTTAAAAGACGAAGAGAGGTAGATGCAAGCATTTCGTATTGACTCATCAGTACCTACATTACAATAACATTACAATAAATCAGCCTCAAATATAAGATCTAGCATGAGCATTAATTAAGCCTATGACATGTGCAGTAAAGCAACCAATGGCAAACCTTACGCCCACGGGAGGCACGTGACCTATAATGTCCCTTCCAACTCTGTTAATCTGTTAATATATTGAGTGCTATAGAAAACACTGCTATTCTTGAAAGGGTAGTGATTGATATTATATGTTTATATCTTTTTCATAAAAGATAAGAGATAACACATATTGATAGAAGTGATGTAAAAATTATACACTTACACAAGTGTCATTAATTACATCAATTGTCTGCTGGTTTTGCAAACAAAGGACTTCATTATTTGGGGTGAAGTCCAAAGTAAAACTGTCTCTTGCATTCAAAGTCAACTGAAAGTAGGTCCATAGAACTGAGGCTCTAATCCCATTATAGTTGGATAAATTATCTATTGGAAATTTCATTGCAATGTTTAAATAAAAGAATGCTGAAAAATAAGACTAAGAACAATGCTGAGCTTTTTAAAATTTTATTACTTTATATCATGTCTGCTTAGCACTAAGATAAATAAATTTTATTTGTTTACAAACAGAAAACTCCATGGTACCAGAAATTAAAAATTAAGTGTTACAGTATTTGCTGTAGTGGTTAAGTTACAGTGTTCAAGGAGTAGTTGCTTTAGAAAACAATAATTGGAGACATACACTGTTCATAACTAGTTAAGCGAGATGCTCCATTTATTCAGTGTACTGCAGAATATAAATACCTTCAATGCATTACCAGTATATGCCAATCATAATATTCTAATATTTTTGTGCTTCCTGAATTATTTCTCAACGGCTGTTGAATGCTGCAAGTGTAACTGCTCATCTCTACTCTCAACAGTCTTATCACTTGGTGAATTATCAGAGAGGCAAAGGGAAATCCTATTCACATCAAATTTATATTTGGAAAAAACAAATCCATATTTTTGTTTACAACAGATATATTAAGAACTGCTCAGTTTGCATTTGGAAATTTAAGGAACTAAGATCTGTAACTTAAGTAATCGGCATCAAACCATTCTTTTACAATAAACATTCTATTCATAGAAAAATGAAACCTGTATGTGGTCATCAACACTACTACACATCAAATGCAGACATACATAAAAGTTGGAAAGGGGAGAAGAAAAGCATTTCAGAGAAAAAAAACACGCTGAGGGATTAGGATATTAACTACCTACTGGACTAAATTGGCAACTGAAATTTAACATCTACTTGGGCTTGTTTTGCTAGGGTCACTATTTCAGAAAGCTTCACAACCTGGAAGACAAAACAGAAATTACTATGAGATAATCTCTTCAAAAAAAGTTGAGGCAATATATACTTTTTCCTACATGCAATATTAGCGAACCTTTATTAGTTGTAAGCCCACTTTTCAGTCAAGCTCAAGTTATTGCCAAGCTGAAAGATAGCCTTAAATCCCCTCTTTTAGGCAGGTACCTAAATTGATTAAGTAAAGTAACTGCATCAAAGAGATTGGCAAATTTGGACAGGTTAGGCCAATATGATGGCCATCTTTGATCAGTGGCTTTCTTGTGGTTTTCTGAAATGTGTATATAGTCATGGGATCTGTATCTAAGTTCAAGTTATATTTCTTATAATCAGAGATGCCAGTTTCAACATCAGAGATCCATCTATTCTTCCACTCAGTCCATATCATTTCTTCATCTTATCATTTCAGTCTTATCAAAACTGATTTTACTCTTCAGATATTTTCAGTTCCACATAAATCATCTTGAAAGTTATAATTCTGTGGTTGGCTTTCTGATCTACACCTACACACACAAAAAGAACCATTAAAGATTTTGATGTTTAATCTGTAACTTGTGACAGGTCATCAGGGCACTGAAACCCAAGAGTGATGCTCCAGCACAGAGAATTAATATAGTGAACTTTATACAATTGAGAAGTAGTAAATTAAGTATACAAATTAAGTAGTAAATATATACAAACTAAGCTTGAATACATTTATACAAATTCTACAACAGTCTGAATTTCTTAAGCATATGAAATATTGTCCTTATACATGCCCCTATTAACAAACTACAGTGGGGCAAAAAAGTATTTAGTCAGCCACCAATTGTGCAAGTTCTCCCACTTAAAAAGATGAGAGAGGCCTGTAATTGTCATCATAGGTAGACCTCAACTATGAGAGACAAAATGAGAAAACAAATGCAGATAATCACATTGTCTGATTTGGAAAGAATTTATTTGCAAATTATGGTGGAAAATAAGTATTTGGTCACCTACAAACAAGCAAGATTTCTGGCTCTCACAGACCTGTAACTTCTTCTTTAAGAGGCTCCTCTGTCCTCCACTCATTACCTGTATTAATGGCACCTGTTTGAACTTGTTATCAGTATAAAAGACGCCTGTCCACAACCTCAAACAGTCACACTCCAAATCCACTATGGTGAAGACCAAAGAGCTGTTGAAGGACACCAGAAACAAAATTGTAGACCTGCACCAGGCTGGGAAGACTGAATCTGCAATAGGCAAGCAGCTTGGTGTGAAGAAATCAACTGTGGGAGCAATAATTAGAAAATGGAAGACATACAAGACACTGATAGATCTGGGGCTCCACGCAAGATCTCACCCCGTGGTGTCAAAATGATCACAAGAACGGTGAGCAAAAATCCCAGAACCACACGGGGGGATTTAGTGAATGACCTGCAGAGAGCTGGGACCAACGTAACAAAGGCTACGATCAGTAACACACTACGCCGCCAGGGACTCAGATCCTGCAGTGCCAGACGTGTCCCTCTGCTTAAGCCAGTACATGTCTGGGCCCATCTGAAGTTTGCTAGAGAGCATTTGGATGATCCAGAAGAGGATTGGGAGAATGTCATATGGTCAGATGAAACCAAAATAGAATTGCTTGGTAGAAACACAACTCGTCGTGTTTGGAGGAGAGAGAATGCTGAGTTGCATCCAAAGAACACCATACCTACTGTGAAGCATGGGGGTGGCAACATCATGCTTTGGGGCTGTTTCTCTGCAAAGGGACCAGGACGACTGATCCGTGTACAGGAAAGAATGAATGGGGCCATGTATCATGAGATTTTGAGTGCAAACTTCCTTCCATCAGCAAGAGCATTGAAGATGAAACGTGGCTGGGTCTTTCAGCATAACAATGATCCCAAACACACCGCCCGGGCAATGAAGGAGTGGCTTCGTAAGAAGCATTTCAAGGTCCTGGAGTGGCCTAGCCAGACTCCAGATCTCAACCCCATAGAAAACCTTTGGAGGGAGTTGAAAGTCTGTGTTGCCCAGCGACAGCCCCAAAACATCACTACTCTAAACGAGATCTGCATGGAGGAATGGGCCAACATACCAGCAACAGTGTGTGCCAATCTTGTGAAGACTTACAGAAAACGTTTGACCTCTGTCATTGCCAACAAAGGATATATAACAAAGTATTGAGATGAACTTTTGATATTGACCAAATACTTATTTTCCACCATAATTTGCAAATAAATTCTTTCCAAATCAGACAATGTGATTGTCTGGATTTGTTTTCTCATTTTGTCTCTCATAGTTGAGGTCTACCTATGATGTCAATTACAGGCCTCTCTCATCTTTTTAAGTGGGAGAACTTGCACAATTGGTGGCTGACTAAATACTTTTTTGCCCCACTGTATGTACTGTATGTTGAGAGTACCTGTGTGGTTAAGAACCAATAGCAAAAGTATATAGAAACGTTTTCACTCACCATTTTAGCAGCTTCATCCAAGTCATCACAAGCAAGTATTTTCAGACCACTGTCTGTTATTAAAGCTTTGGCATCATCAACTCGTGTACCTGCACAATTATATGGTTGTTTCAGGATTACAATACTACTTCTCTCAATTTCAATAATGTACAACATTCAGCTGCCACACCATTCCTTCCTTCCCATTGATTTTTCCCATAATTTATAGGCCTCTAAGGCTCTAGGAGCTGACTTTAATGTCAAACCTCTGTCAAGAATGCATTTCTGAATTAAACTGAATTATCATTCCAGCCTAGTTTTTAGGTACAGGCCAATAACCAACAATTTGATTGAACACAAAGCTTCTACCTGTTTATAAGTAGAAACAGGCTTAAACATGAACGGTGGAAAACTCCCAACAGAACAGAATTTTCAATTGTTCTCAGTTCAATACTAGAATTAAGTGTGCCCCCCTCCCCCCCCCCGGGACATATATTACATTTAAGTTATCTGAGGAAAAACTGCTTGTAAGCATAACCAGATCTCACTTGGTAACTGCTTTTTACAAAGCAAGGATATTGGGAGTGGGGAGGTAACGGAGTGCAATACTGCATGTGGTAGAGAGCTAAGGCAATTGCTCCAGGTCCATATAGCTTTTTAACATATGAATATTATTATTTAAATAGGTATTAAGATTTTTTTTTAACTATCAATGGATGGATGAAAAAAGCAAAGAGGTCACTCACTAATAGTTTTGGATTCATATTTGAATGCTTACCTTGCATTCAAATATTTGGAATGCTTACCTTGTAACCGTACAACAATAGGTATTTTTAGATCCAAATCTTTTACTGCCATAATTATGCCTTGGGCAATCACATCACATCGCATAATGCCACCAAAAATATTTACTAGAATAGCCTGAACCTATGTAAATAAGTAATACATGTCATCATAAGTTGAAGAACTATGAAAAGTAGATATTCTTTAAGCTTTTCCAATGTATATAAAAACAATTTGTTTTAATCAATTTTTGAAACATAAGCAACTAAATAACTCTGTAGAATATTCATACATCGATCCTTCACCCTTATAGGAATGGGTTGATTTCTACATAATGGAATACACTTAAAAGATTCAAGTTGTTCCTTTTAAAAGTTATTATTTATTTGGATTCTTCCTCCTTAAAACAAGGTGGCTATCCAGACTCAAGGAAATTGGGGAGGTGATCTTTTGCAAGTCTTTTATTCTGACAGAGAGTAAATGTTATAATTACACATGAAATGCTAATTCCATATTCACATTTAGACAGGCATGCTTACTTAAAATAAACAAACAAACAAAAAAAAAACCAAAAAAAAAAAAAACCAAAGACCTAGCAAGCAATTATCAATCCAGGAAAGCTCAAATAGGACCCAGACTAGCTCCATATACAGTACTTCTTGCAAAAAGAAGTTGGTACTTTATTATTGCTTCTTCACTGCTCTTGGAATTGGAAGTTTGTAAATATTAGTGACATATTTTCAATTTAAATAGCGAGCTCTGGCATATGCAGCAAATCAATAGCATAGGTAGATTATCTAGATCAGGGGTGTGAAACTCAATGCCCGGGGACCAGATCTGACTTGCGAGGTGCTTAAATCTGGCCCACGGGGCCACCCTAGAAACAGCAAAGGCCTGGCCCGTGGTGCCTCTGACAGTGAAAACGGAGCTTGAGAGGGCTCCTGAGCTCTGTTTTCACTGGCAGAGGGTTGCAGGAGGATGTCACAGTCAAAAATGGAGCTCGCAAGGGCTGCAGGTGGCCCTTCCAAGCACCATTTATGCTGGCAGAGGGTTACAGGAAACTGTCACAACCAAAAACGGAGCTCAAGAGCCTGTTTTCGCTGATGTCACATGAGTGACATCAAGCTGGCCACGCCCACCCTAGCCCCCCTGAGGTCAAACACAACCTTGATGTGGCCCTTAATGAAATCAAGTTTGACACCGCCGATCTAGATTATAGTTCTAGTAGAACTAGAAAAGGAAGAAAATAATGTTTGGTGCCAATAGTTAAAGCAAAGATATGAATCTTCTTAGGAAAAATCTGCAGATATTCAAACTTAAAATTAAAAATAAACTAAGCATCAAATAGGCTGAGACTGGAGATAAGGTGATATTGGGAATTTAAAAGCATTTTAAAAGTTGGCTTGCCAAAAATAGGTAATACTGACAGAAGCTTGTTGAAAGAAGTTTTAAATTTTAATGAAATGCAGCAAGGAGTGAAACATCAATTTTTGTCTCGAAAAAAAGCAAGATAGAAGGGGGATAGAGAGAGTGTCAACAGAAAATTATTAGTACATTGCTGGTTTCTAAGACATAATTATATGTCAATAATCTATATTTCCTAAACTTATTTTGGAAATACAATTTGTTAGCAAAATACATGTCTATATTTTGGCAACATGGAGAGATAGAGGAAACTGTATAACATTTAGCAACCTTAAAATGATGCCACTGCAATCTTTTCAAATAAAATGACCCACAATATTCCCTACTAAAAGTTTAAATCGGTCCCATTGTGCTATTATTGTGTTATTGTTCTTTGTTTTTACTTATTCTTGGTCTCTTGGCTTCTAATCTTGTGTTTGCTGATCAGAATCATGATTATGACTTGTGGTTACAATATGTAAATTGATATAACAAATAAATAGACAGTGTCCAATGCTCAAATATTTAATGTATTGGATAATTACCCTATGGCAACTAGTGTTAGCAATAGTGGATTTCTAAAAACCATAAATTGAGTGAATAGTAAATGCCTGGAAGGATAAAGTGGCCTATCCTCCAAAATATAATAAAAAATAAAGTGTATAGTTTAATAAAGAAGCAAAGCAGGTGGCAGAATATAAAGGAAAAACTACTGAAACAATATTTGCAGCCTATATTTCTACAGAAATATTTCTATTTTACATAATTGTGTGTATAAACTGCCACATCTTTCTGAGTAGAAAAACAAATATATTGAGAGATTGTTTAAAAGATTGAAAATCAGAATCCAGGAGGGCTGAGTAAAAGTGAGTTGCTTATTGACTGCAATGTCAAAAAGCTCTTGGAGAAGCCCTCTCAAACTGTGATGATATGTGAAAGTGGGGCTGCGGCAGAAAGAAACATTTCAGTCAGTTAGGCAGCAGACTCTTAGGTAAAGCAATAGACCATGCTATTCAAAAGGGTTCTTTTTTGCAGACAGAGATTCATAGGGCTAATCACAGCATATTATATGTATCTGGCTGAGTTTATAGCCATGATGGCGAACCTATGGCACACATGCCACAGGTGGCATGCAGTGCCCTCTCTGTGGGCATGTGAGCCATCACTCCAGTTCAGCTCTGCCACGCATGCGTGTGCCTCCTGCAGGCCAGCTGGTCATCGGGTCTCTGCCGTGCATGAACGGGGCGCATGCAGGGGGCTGCACACGCATGTGCGTGAGGCGTGTGTGGCAACTGGCTCGTATTTATAACAGTTGCAGTGTCCCAGGGTCAGGTGATCCCCTTTTGCAACCTTCTGATAAGCAAAGTCAATAGGGAAGTAAGATTCACTTTAACAAATGCATTACTAAATTATCAACTGCAGTGATTCACTTAACAACTGAGGCAAGAAAGATTGTAAAATGAGGCAAAACTCATTTAGCAACAGATATTTTGGCTTCAATTGTGATCATACGTGTACTGACTACCTGTACTGTCTTCATTGGAAAAGCTGGGATACATTCAGAGATGTATCTGCCTGTAAAACAGCCCATGTTGAACTGTATAGCAGTGTCAAACATTAGCACAGGAAATATTTTATGAATATAATTAAAAAATGTTTTATATGTTTAATAAAGTTTGCCAAATTTCAATTCCATGGGTGTTATGTGTCCCAGAGTTTGGACAAATTCTGCAAGTTAGCTAATTTGAATAGCTTGGTTTGAAAATATTTGCCCTATGATCATCATTTTATAGAATGGAAAAGAATATAAGAGCTGGAAGTGACCTTGGGGATCTTCTAGTCCAAGCCCCTGGGCAAACAGGAGACTCTCTACCATTCCAGACAAGTGGCTGTCCAGTCTCTTTTTAAAAGCTTCCATGGATGGAGCACTCACAACTTCTGAAGGCAAGCTGTTCCATTCTTCTCACCGTTAAACTTTGCCCAGTTAAAGGTTATGGGATCGAGAGTTTTAGTAGTATAAAGATCTGTGATGGTGAACCTTTGGCACGCGTTCCAGAGGTGGCACGCATAGCCATATTGGTGGACATGTGAGCTCAGCTCTGGCGCATAGAAGTAGGGAAACAAGCTGTTTCCTGCCTCCAGAGGGCCTCGAGGAGTGGTAGGGAAGGCCCATTTTTCTCTCTCCCCAGGCTCCACAGACTTTCTAGGAGTCTGGAGAGGGCAAAAATGGCCTTCTCCACCCCACTCAGGAGGCACTCTGGAGGCCGGAAATGGTCCGTTTGCCAACTGTCAGCCTCCGCTTTTATACTGCTTGCTTGCTATGGCTGCCATTGAAACGGGGGGAGGGGGGAGCTGTCCGGATAGTTGGGAGGGGGGAAGTGAGCTGGTGGAGTAAACTGGAGAAAGTTTTCCTCAATGTTTCTCTGCAACTGGGAAGCATGCTGATAACCAGTCAAGGTCAATTGTCCTGGCATACCAGAAGGATGGAGCCATCGGAAGCTGCACCCCACATGATCCCTGAGGGAGATGTGGATTGGATAATCCTGACTGGACCATTGGGGGGTGGGTTTTAAGGATGGTTTCTATATGTGATTTTCGCGCCTATTGCCTCAGACCTTTCTTTTCTTTGGTTGCATTCAGTTCATACTCAGTAAAACTACCTTTCTCTATGAAAATGGAGTCGGGGGTTTTCTTTCTTGAGTACTGAAAGGAGGCATACCTGACAGGTGGGACCAGAAGGCCTGTTTTTTGCTGTCCCAGGCTCCAGAGCCGTTCTAGGAGTCTGGGGAGGGTGAAAACGAAAGGCTCTGGAGCCCGGGGACAGCAAAAAATGGGCCTTCCGCTCCCACCGGAAGTTGGCAAAGGGGCCGTTTCCGGCCTCCAGAGGGCCTCCGGGGGTGTGTGGGGAAGCTGTTTTCGCCCTCCCCAGACTCCTAGAAAGGCTCTGGAGCCTGGGGACAGCAAAAAACAGGCCTACTGGGCCATTGCGTGCCAGGAGTGGGTGGAGTGGGGGGGGGGTTCGTGCGCGCATGAGCGGGGCACATAGAATTATGGGTGTGGGCCGGGCACCTGTGACACCCCCCTGCTCCTGGCACGCGATGGCAAAAAGGTTAGCCATCACTGATATAGATGATATGGAAGTATGGGCATCTACTATATTTAGATTTAGAAAGGTTTAGCAGGTAGCAGAGACTACAACAAATTAATGAAAGCTAAGCAGAACTAGCTTTAGTCAGTCATTGAGTGGGAAGCTGCTAGGGAGCCAGATGTATACATTTTACCATTACACTATACAAATTTATAGATAAAAGAAATTTACTTGCATTTAGGCCTTGGCAAAACAAGGACACAGACAACTTCAAAACTGGCTTCCTCACAGAGTGCACAAGTGAATGTGAATGTCTTACAAATATTCAAATTAAGATTTTAACAATTAACAAACAGTAATACGATTTTTCTACTCAAGACTATAAGCCTGTGCACACTTTTTAGTAGACAGCATACTGAAAGCTTTTTGAGACTTGTTTCTGAATATGAGAATACAGTATATGAGATTATGGTATCTATAAATACTCAATAGGTATTCTGACAGAAAAAAGTCCTTATTTATGATACACTAGCATTTGGGTCCTTCAGCTCAGAAAGAGCTTTAAAGAACTACAATGAAATAAATCAAAGATTCTGTTCATACCTTTTTATCTGAAGTTATAAGCTTAAAGGCCTCAGTTACTTGTTGCACTGTAGCACCACCTCCGACATCAAGAAAATTTGCTGGAGTGCCTCCATGAAGTTTAATTATATCCATTGTAGCCATTGCCAGACCAGCTCCATTCACTAGAATGAACGTGGGGTGGGCAGAGAGAAAGACAAAGGATGAGGATAAAAAAGAATCACTACGATCCAGAGCACCCATGTTTTGAGCTTCCTACATTGGATGAGCAAAACATACCCAGGCATCCAATGCTTCCATCTAATCCTATGTAATTGAGATCTGCCTTTGCTGCATCCCTGTCTCTTTCATCTTCCTGGGTCCAGTCCTGCAGGTCGAAGATTTTCTGCTGACGATAAGCCGAATTGCTATCAAAATTTATCTTTGCGTCCATACACATCACTTGGAAGACAAATAAATTGTGTTTAGACCCCTTAGCACTAAAACTTAAACTTCTCTCCTAGAAAAATATGTTCTGGAAGTTAGGTGTGATGTCACACTACTCTTTCCCCCCTCACTAAATGCAGTTCTGCAAAATGACAGATAACTGCATTCTTTGTGATCTAAGATAAGTCAGTGTAACATGTCTGCCTTCTATATCGCAGGTACTTATTCTGAATTTTTGTTTACTTTTAACCTTTTATTTAAAAAGTACTGGGCAAGGTTGTGTCAAGATTCCAGCCACCCTCGTCTTTCTCCATCCCATAATACTCTGAGACCCAAGTAGGCTAACTTCTAAATGACTGAATTCAAAGAACCATGGAATTAGAAGGGCATCAACTACAGTAGAAGAACACTAAAGATAGCTGTCAATGCTTGAATTCAAATATGTAGATCTAGAATCCATCCCTTTTGGAGGCAGTCTGTTTCATCAACAAACAGCCTTTATCATCAGATTATTCTCCTAAAGTTTAGTTCAGTGATAAGAGTGGGGAACAGGGCACCTCTAGAGGACATTCCACTCATTATCATTTTAATAAACATGGAATAAGGCGAGGGATTATTGTGAGTCAGCAACCTTTGCCGTTCAGATGCTTACCAATTATAAGAGGAGTTTTATCTAAATCCTTCCCTTTTGAGGGGGATTTACTAAACCCACTGGCTCTAGTCCCACTATTTGGAGCCAAGAAATTGGTTCCTTCATCTGTGGCAGCTTTCAGTATTTGAAGATGGCTGTCATGTCACCTCGTCATTGACCTTTCTCCAGACTAAACGTCCCAACTCCTTCAACCTTTCCTCATAGTATTTGGTTTCCAAGCACATCATCAACTTCATCACCCTTCTCTGGATACATTCCAGAGAATTTGTCAACATCCTTCTTAAACTGCAGTGCTTACAACTGAACACAGAATTCCAGGTGAGCTCTGACCAAAGTAGAAAAAAGTGATAAAGTGACCATTATTCCTTGTGAATTGGACACTATGCGCCTTGCCAGTTTAACTGCTGTATAATGCTAATATGAAACTGATCTGTATTTAGATTTGGTTTACAACTCTAGAATCTTTCTGCATTTTATGCATGCACCCATCCTTATTGTGCTGTATCTTCTCTGTTTCTTTATCCAAAACTGATATAAAGTTAGTAAACACTACGTTGCATTTCATTTGTCACTTCTTCAAAATAGATCAGAGTCACTGAGGAGCATTCATTGCAAATACAATCAAACAATTACGACAGATAAATATCTCCATAAAATAGTACAACCTTCTCTATATTTTACTAATTTGTTAAAAAGAGTATAACAACCTTGCCAAAATCAAAATATATTACATCATAAGACTCCTATGATGTACAAAAAAAAGGAGGCATAATTTGCTTTCAAAAAGTCTATGCTTATGATGAACGTTTTTAAAAACGTGGCATAGTTTTCTGAAGAAACCATAGATTGAGGCATATATAATGCTAAGCCATCCTTACATTTAACCACAGATGCAATAAATTGGTCCAAACACTAGAATACTAATGATATATAGCATTTTACAAGAGTACCATTGTGAAGATTGAGTAGCAATATGGACATAAAGATTGCCCTTCCATCATACCATAATATCCCAAGTAAGTTTTATTGTTCATAATTTCCTTTTTAGTGAAAAGAATAGAACTTGGATACTGAAATTTAAGATTTTTATAAGTCACCATACTAAAGAAGTCCATAAGAAAGTACTTTACCAATCCCTGTTGAATCTTCAACCATTGGATTTATTTCTACCATAGTGGCATCAAATTTAATGAAAAGGTTGTATATCTTAATCATATTTTCAGCTGCTTCATCTACCAAATTAGCAGGAAATCCCATTTTCTGGGCTAGCTAAAAAGAAAATAAAAGAGGAAGACAGTAAGAAACCAAATACTGTATTATTTTATATTACAAATAAATATGCATAGCATATATCTGGGACACTCAACAATAAGTGTCATCTGCTCTCCTCACAGATGAACCATATTGCCAAAATTCCTGTTACATTTCAAAAATTTTGGAAAAACCCTGATGAAAGCAATACAGTCACATGTAAAGCATGAAGCCCCTCCTTCTGTAAATTTGTGTGGTGATCCTCAGTGAACATCCAGTCATTCCTCTTGAGGAAAACAAAACAGAAATCCACTTGTAGTATAGCTTTGATTAAGCATTGTATAACTAACAAACCAAACAAAGATAAACTAACATTTTTGTTTTTGTTCCTAATTTAATTCTTATTTTTAAATTTTTATTTTTATGAATTTTTAAAAAGTTCCAGAATGCATGTACATCTTCCATTAAAACTATATTGAGAGCCTGTGAATTATGAAACTGATGAAACTGCTAATTAATGTAGACAACATTAAGATAGATGGGCTGAAGACCTAGTTCTTATTGAACTTACAAAAATGATGATGGCACTAAAATCATTTAATATATTCTTGAAATTCCCATACTGCATCTCTGTCAAAAAACAGGATGTTATGCAACAAAGCCCACATGCAAAACAAAATATGCCATACATTGTATCAACATATTCTGTTTAAGGACAAATTACAACGTTCTATATTGCAGCTTCCTTCTCATAGAACATTTCCCTGGGCATCTATCCAATATATTTTTATCAGTTCAATAGGTTGCATCACTTATGTTATACACGTGCTGTCACTGAGCAAAAAGGGCCAGTTCATTACCCTGATGGCTTGTTCTTTTTTAATGCCTTCTACAATGTCAATTGGTTCCTTCGCGATTGCATCAGGATTTTCGGCAGCCACATCTTCAATATTGACACCACCCTGAGAACTGCCAATGAGAACAGGCCCCTGAAAACAGGAAGTGTGTTAGCAAATTAGTACTATATTAGTACTGTTTAAAACCAGAAACCACATTCATACTCTGTTTAGCCTCTTTAAGGCTTTAAGGCTTTTTAATAGGCTTCCAGACAATAGAGCTATATATTAATGGTAACTAATGAGGGTGAATGCTTGTGACTGAATGGAAGACAAATCAATAAAAGTTTATTAATATAAATGTGATAGCCACATAATTTTAAATTCTGATAACTATTCCAGCCTTCTTTGTTACATCAAAAACCCTGTAGTAGAAATCCTGTAGGAAAATATGCATCATTTATGGATTTTTTATATAAGCTGACTGTCAAAGACAATAAGAGTCTGGTATCAACTTGTAGTACAGTACATACAGGTAAGGATTCCAAGCAGCTTTAACAGTTTTCATTTTATGCAAAAAGCTTTTAATCCAGAGGACAAATACTGTCTATCCACATATTTCCAAATATCCAACTATCCCTCAAATTCTTTACAAGCCATGACCCAAAAGTGGCAAGCAAGCTATCATTTTATATTTTTATTATATTTAATTCTATAATATTTATTTATTTATTTATTTATTTAATTTTTATTTTAGGAAAATTATATTGCTGCCTATTCTCACATGGCGACTCAACGCGGCTTACAGGAATATAAAAACCTCATATATAAAACAATGAAACTAATAAAAGATAATGATCACATAATAAATAAAATAATAACTCCCCATCCCCCACCCTGGCAATAACAAATCACATGAGCCATTTTATGGGCTCCATCCTGCTCTGCGTTTCCCAGGCCCGCTGGAGAACCAAATTTTCAGAGCCTTCTGGAAGAGTGTTAGAGTGGGGCCATTCTACTCTCTGGGGGAATGATGTTCCAGAGAGAGGGAGCCACCATGGAGAAGGCCCGTCTTCTGGGTCCCAACAGGTGTATCTCCCTAGGGCAGGGGTGTCAAACTTGATTTCACTGAGGGCCATATCAAGGTTGTGTTTGACCACCAAGGTGGGCATATCCAGCTCAACATCACTCATACTGGGTGTGCCTGTGGTGGCCCAAGCGTTCTGCCAGCGAAAATGGGCTCCCAAGTTCCATTTTTGGCTGCGGCGGCCTTCTGCAATCCTCTGCCAGCGAAAACGGAGTTCATGAGGGCTGCCCATGGCCCTCTCGAGCTCCGTTTTTGGCTGTGACAGCCTCCTGCAGCCCTCTGCCAGGGAAAACAGAGCTCGGGAGGGCCACATGCAGCCCTCCTGAGCTCTGTTTTCACTGGCAGAGGCACCATGGCCCAGTCCTTTGCTGTTTCCAAGGCAGTTCTGTGGGCCAGATCTAAGAACCCTGTGGGCCACAACATTTCTTGCCTCCCCACTCTGGTGGGTCAGGTAGATGTGACTGGCAAAAGATGGTCCCTCAGATAACCTGCACCAAGCCATGAAAGGCTTTAAAGGTGACAACCAGCACCTTGAATTGCACTTGGAAGCAAATCGGCAACCAATGTAACTCAAGCAGGAGAGGTGATACATGTGTACACCAAGGTTTGCACAAAACCATGAGGGCCGCTGAATTTTGCACCAACTGGCGCTTCTGGATGCTCTTTAAGGGCAGCCCCATGTAGAGCGGGGCTACTTAATATAAAAGTATACTAAAGAAAACTGTAAATTATATGATTGACTATGGAACAAGATTTTTATGTAGCAAAATATTTTCACACAGTAACAGTCTGTACTAGGCAGATGCACTTGCCTGAAATGACCGTTCCATGGTTATGGCAAAATAGTATTCTCTCCTGGGATATCTGCGTTCACAAATAAATACTTGATTGCATATCCTTCCCTTTTCTCCTGTTTGTTTAGTAAACAACTTTTTTCCAATCATTTTTGAGGATATCTCTTTTGCTTCTTCTGGACTAAAAAAAAATCAAGTATTAAAGATAGAGGAAAGTAGAAATAATGTATTTTTTAAAATTGCATTCAATTACGAAAAGATGGCGAACGAGGCTGCTGGGACTAGATATAAACTTTAATTACTAGGTTCAGAGAATCTCTTAAAACCAGTTACTTAGAATTACAAGTGGAAAGATTTGTTTAGGTTCCCTCTGTAAATCCCATAGGCATTATCTGTCCACTTGGATTCCAAATGTAGAACTACATAGATCATATCCAGCATTGCTCTTCTTACAGTCAATTTTTCAAATAACAAACATGATTAGAATTCTGATATTGAAATAATTCAAGAAAATGTCTGAATGTAGTAGATTTCTAAAATTTAAAATAGCGTTCATCTATTGATTTAACTTACGAAAAAACTATTTTCACTCCTCCTTTAAGGCCACCTTCAAATGTTCCTTTTCCCCTGCCACCTGCTAAAACTTGTGCCTTTACAACAAGATCCTTTGCACCTAGAATAAAAAGGGAAAAGGCAAGAACTATCTTAATTTAAATATTAAAAATTGCATGACATCTTTTAATCTATAGCAATTGTACATCTAGTTTTGAAAATCAGTGACAAAATAATGCATTCTAAGACAGAAACTATTCTTTGCATAATGAAGAAAAAAATGAAATCAACTTTTTATTATTGAAAAATATCCTTGGTGTCAAGCTAGAAAAATATACAGCTCAAGAAAGATTCCAATAAGATTATGAACTTGTTCCTCAAGATGTAACTTTGCTGTTTGCTTTTTAACTAAAACAGGTCAGAAGTGCACTAGCTGTTAGTGAAAGGAGATTACTATCACAAATGCTTCTGTAAACAGTCAACTGAGACCAAATATTTCACTTTTAGATAAGCTTAAAACAGCAGCATGGGGTTGTAGGATGTTTGAGCATTAAAATGCTCAAAATATTTTAGCACTTGTGGAACAAAAAAAAAGTGTTAACAAAAAGTTTGCTGCCTTTCCTTTTGACCTCATTCCCAATTAAAAAGTAATTAGGTTTCACATTTGTATTAGTATGCTTAATCATGAAATATAGCAAAATAAAATCCCTACCGCCTGAATGACTCAAACTTAACTTTTAGTCAATCTCTTTCTACCCAACTCACTTCACAGGATTGATGCTGTGGGGAAAAACAGCAGGAAGGAATATTGGGTATGCCTTGAGTTATATATATAAATATAGGATAAAAATTTAATAATAAACAGCCACTATCAACACTTGAACTGTAAAGAACCTCAATCATAAAGATTGTTATGCAGAGACAGCTTCTATCATAAAGCTGTACTACTTTTTAATGGATTTTTTTTTAATTAGGTGATTTTTAATATTAATATTTTTTAATTTTTAGATGTTTTAATAGTTTTAATTAGGTTAATATAAATTTTTTAGTAGTATTTATCTGTTAATACCAATTAATTCCAACCTGAAGACCTGTATTCCTTTTACAGTAGCTTCTTCCCAACATCTACTAGAATAGCTAAATTCATATGGATAGACTCTGGAATGGGAGTTAAAATAAACACATATGTTTAAAATGGCCTAAATCTCATGATTTTGGTATTTTTATTTGAAGAATGAAAACAGGATACTGCATGAACTTATAAATGTTATTATATATATTTCCTTTAGTCATTTACCTATTTTTTTTGCAATGTTGTAAGCTTCCTCTGGTGTCTGTGCAACCAATCCATATGGAACAGAAATGCCAGCATCTTTCAGTAATTCCATACTCAGGTACTCGTGCAGTGATAAATTCCTTCGTTGCTGAACTTGAAATACACGTCTATTAAATAAAACTGGATTTCCACCTATAACCTGTGGAAATTAGAACACAGCTTTCAACTGAACAAAAATGTTAATTAATCCTTTAGTATTATTCTTTCAAATAAGCAGCCTGACATTTGCAGAAGTATATTGTACAGCTACTAACTGGACCAAAAACCTCTGACTCATAGAAATTCACAGGCTAGATGGAAGCTCTGTTTCCCCAAATATAACATTTCCAATACTGAAGGGTCCATATAAACAATATATGATTACAAACTATCATGTGATTAAATGCTTTTAAGAAAGGGTCAGGTCATGTGTTGGACTTTGATCTTTTGGTCTTTGAAATTTGGAGATTTTTTTTTCCTGTTCCAGTTTTCACAATGCTGTCAGGTTCCGGCAATTCACGGGAAGAAAGCAAAGGATCCACAGTCCTGATTTGCAATAGGTTTATCTTCGCCACGAATAACTCCGGCACTTAACTGATGATCACTGTGTGAAAACAAAGTCAGGGCTAACCGCCCAGTGCCAGCCCACACCATTTAAGCCTCTCCCCAGCCCTGCCCAACCACCTACATGCGCACTCCACCCATCACGTGAAACCCATCAGGCTCCAAACAGCTAGGCACACCCAGCGTGCAGGCACCCGCCCCGCTTCTCAGCTGTGTGGCTGCTTCACAGCTGTTCAGCCGTGAATTCAGCAGCAGCAACTGTCTTGGCCTGTCTTCGCCCATCCGACTGGCGGCAATCAGGTCTGGCCTATCCTCACCCATCCGGCTGACGTTCTGGCATGGTGCTTTGGTGGGTGTGGTGCGGCCGCGTGACACTCAGTTCCCCACTGGAATGGCAGTCCCGGCCTCTCCTTTCCCCACCAGGCACACTAGGGCTGACAAATGCCTTTTACCACTTCCTATTGTTCTTTAGTTTCTTTGTACATAAACTATGTATATTGAATCTAATGGATTGCAGATACATATAAACTATCAATATATGAATTGAGGAGATTTTTGAGAAAGGCTGAAAGAGGAAATATGATAAATTTGCTTGTATTTTATGATTTTTGTAGATGAAAAATGTGTATGCCTTTTTTTCTTTTCCATATATTTCAGTGCAGTTTTGTTAAGAATCTCTGTATGGACATGTGTATGTATATATACGATAACATACATACACATAGTTATTCTAATTAGTTTGATGTAATGAATAACATGTCACGTTTATTGAAAAGGTAGTTACAAGACATTTCCACAAGACAAAACATTTCCCTTTCCAGATGTTCCTTTCGAAATGTCTCAATCATCTGATTAAAACATCCTAAAAGCTTTAAAATGAAGCTTCTGGGTGAGGTTTCTATGATGAACTGGGCACTCCGAAGTAGCAGAGATGGTGTAGCAACTGTGAATGTTGCCCAGTGTTGATTTCTGGTGGACAAAAGTCTTTCTGCATAATGGAAAAAATGGGAAATTGCCCACTTGTGTCCTAGAAAGCTGCTCCTCTTGAGCAGACTGTAGGATGAAAGTCTTGTGATCTTCTTTTGAGTAGAGCAGCTGGGGGTCAAAGGAAAAAGAGCTTGCTTGAACTCTCAATGTGCAGTTAAAAGACAGTAAGTTCAACTAGCACTCACAAAAGAAATATCCTTTTGCAATAGATATTGCCACAGCATTTTAAATTGGCTTTACATTGTATCTCACTGGATTGGAATCAGGTTTACCTTAGCTGCTTACCAGAGTGCTTTAGCTCCTACAGTTCTGTTTCTATACCACAGGACCATTTTTGAAGTAGATGCACCAAAGAATAACTGCAATAACATTGCTTCCTATTTCTCTTATCAACCAGAGCACTGACATAATTACTGATTAGGCAATGGTTAACATTTTTAAGATCTCCTAAAATCCAACTGTATTTATTTTATTTATTTATTACATGTATTTATATGCCGCCATTCTCCCGAAGGACTCAGGGCGGCGAACACAAGTTAAGAAACAAGTACAATAAAATCATAATTTAATACAAATAATTAATTAGTAATAAATAATAAAGCCCGGAATCAGTCTCAGCCTATTTGTTTGAAAAGCCAAGTCTTCAAGTCCCGACGGAAGGAGCAGAGATCAGGAGCCGTCCGGAGCTCAGTAGGTAATTCATTCCAGAGGGTGGGAGCACCCACCAGAGAACGCCCTACCCCTTGGCACAGCAAGGTGACATTGGCTCGCCGTCGGAACCCTGAGGAGAGCAGCCCTATGTGAGCGAATAGGACGGTGAGAGGCAGGCAGGAGAAGGTCATGCAAATATCCCGGACCTAAGTCATGAAGGGCCTTATAGGTGAGGACTAGCACCTTGAAGCGGACCCGGAGAACCACTGGTAACCAGTGCAGCTCACATAGGAGGGGTGTTATATGGGAGTAACGAGGGGCTCCCATAACAACCCGTGCAGCTGCATTCTGAATCAGCTGGAGTCTCCGGGTGCATCTCAGGGGCAGGCCCATGTAGAGGGAATTGCAGTAATCCAAGCGGGAAGTAACCAGGGCATGAGTGACTGTGCGAAGGTCATCTCGGTCCATGAAAGGGCGCAACTGGCACACCAGGCGAACCTGTGCGAAGGCCCCCCTGGTCACGGCCATTAGATGGTCTTCTAGGGATAGCCGAGCATCCAGGAGGACACCCAAGTTGCGAGCCCTATCAACGGGTGCAAGTTTTTCCCCATCTATCAAAAGTGATGGAGCCTCTGAAACCTGAGATGCCGGCATCCACAGCCACTCAGTCTTAGAGGGATTGAGTTTGAGTCTGTTTCTGCCCATCCAGGCTCGTACCTCCTCCAGGCAACAGGACATCACAGAAAGGGTATCTCTGGGGTGGTCTGGGGTGGAGATGTATAATTGGGTATCATCAGCATTATAATTGGGTATCATCATCAGTATGCCATTCTAACTACCCCAGAGAAGACAGATTTAATTCAGTTTAATTCAGATGGTATGGATCTCTGGCAGTTTGCTGACAAAATTTTAAAAAGCTTACAGAACCATTTGAAATATCTACTATAAGTTGAGTTAATGCCTAGCTAAGAGCAAAGTGTCAAAAAATAGAAACTACCCGAACATCTAGGAACCAAGATTGAGATGGCTTTCTTAATGGCAGAGATTCCCAAAACTGGAGAGTTAAGACTAAAAGAAACTTAACTCCCATTGAACATCCACAGTAGACCCTTTCCAGAAGTATCAAAAGATGAAGTATTTAATAGGTAAGTATCAGTCCTAGCCCAAGAAAGATATAACACAATCCAGCCAAAGTTCAGTTATTTTCTTACAACTTGTAGACAGAACCTTGCCAGACTAAACTTAATCAATAGGAGATTCTAGGAAGTGGCTATCCTAAATCTCTTCCTCTTCTCATGATCCAGGTTGGGATTGTGCCATGTTTTGTTTTACCCCCACCCCCCTTTCCTTCCTGGGAACCTGCTGTGTTACTGTGTTCCATCACTGTAGGACTTTAGCCAAAACACAGCTTGAATGTAGTAGAGAGATTACATTAACTATCTGCCTCACTGCAACATCCATTGATAAATTGTATCACTAATTTGGAATACCATTACACAGGGTGGATTTGATTTAAATTGAGTTGATTTAAATCACAATTTAAATCATGATTTAAATCACTAGTAAAAAGGCTTGATTTAAATCAACTTGATTTAAATCATAATTTTTAAAGAGCAACTGTCATCTCTGCTACTCCTTTGACCCACTGTTGACTCACTGATAGTCCCAGTGTTGCAGAATATACAGCCTCATGCTACATAACTAAGCTCCATTTCATGCTGAATAAACTAAATTATTTATGTATCTTAAATAGAAAACTATCTTACGATAGATTTTTACCCCAAAAGTTTTTTATTAAAATAAATTCGATAAAAATCAAAAAAATCCGATTTAAATAAAAAAAAATCCGATTTAAATCAAAAAAATCTGATTTTTTTGATTTTTTTAAAAAAATCATTGATTTTTATCCACCCTGCCATTACAAGTAATTCTTGATTTATGACAATTGGGATTGGAATCTTGGTCCTTGAGTGGTCATTAAATGAGACACTCATGTGACTGCTTGGCTCAGCAACTGCAATCCTTGTATCCCTGGCTGTGTTAACCAATCTCCCAGGCCATTAAATAGATGGAGCAAAACCCAAGAAAAACTGAAATTCTTCTGGCAGCAGCCTATTTGGTCTCCAGTATTCCTGCAGCCCAGCTCCCTTCCATACACAGAGGAGAAATCCTTCATGAAGCTGCAGGAGTGGACCTGAAATCTTTGAGATTTCAATTCTGTTCTGGCAGCCTGTCTTTTCCCTTGCCTCTGTGCACATCTGGCCACTGTAAAATATTATGCTGTCCCTCCCCCCCATGTATGGTGACATATCGACATTTCGGGAAGCCAGCAGGAAAGGTTACAAGTGGAGGCGGCTTGTAACAATTTTCCCTCATAGCCTTCTGCAGAAATAGAAGCACCTAACGCCACCCCTTCAGTATGTCTAACAGCTCCTAATGATGCTCTCTAGATGATTAAAGAAAGGGGAAAGGGAAACACATCCAGCAGATAATGGGAAGTTAGAAGCCAGTCAGGAAACAAATTGTTTAGCAGATTAGAGATGTGTTGTTTCTCCACATTATTCTCCACATAACTGAGAACACATTATTCCCCACATTACCACCATCTCACTGAAGTATTAACTCTTATGTCATCACCCCAGTGTCAACATGTAGCAATCTTCACTTATTCTGTTTTTTAAACAATTCAAAAGCAGGGATTCATTTCAATTAAAATATAAGCACTTCAATACAACCACATTTAAAAAATACTGCTTAAAGAAAACCTCTGAGAGCAAACCACCATTTCTTAATTTTCTGTCTATTTTATAATAATATTGTTCAAAAAGAGTCAGTTTGGTGTAGTGATTAAGGCATCAGGACTAGAAACAAGGAGACTGAATGTTCTAATCCCACTTTAGGATGAAGACAGCTGGGTGACCTTGGGCCAGCCCTTCTCTCTCAGCTCTAGGAAGAAGGCAAGGACAAGCCACTTCTGAAATCTTGCTAAGAAAACTACAGGTTATCCGGGTAGTTGCTAGGAGACAAAACTGATCTGAAGGAACTCTTCTCCCAATACTATCCAAACAAACACTCAGCAACTACATATAAACAAAGATCAGGATAAAGACACACATACACCTTAAATCTGAAATGCCTATGGTTCAACTTAACTAAGCAGAGCAAATGTCATAATGGATGGCATTCTTGATATAAATTCTGTAAATAAATTCCTAGTGTATGCTGCACCCTCAAGATGGCATAAGACTAAGATCAGTTGATAAGGAGTATAAAGTCATAGCACAAGTATTATATCCAATAGCCAGATTCTATAGGGAGTTTTGTTTGTCAGAGTAAGTATGCTTAATCTGTCTTGGTAGCAAAATGACAGCTCCTTCGGAACAAATGTAATATTTTTAAATTGTACCCTGTTTCCCCTAAAATAAATCATCCCCTGATAATAAGCCCAATCGGGCTTTTGAGCGCATGAAATAAAATAATTCCCCCCCCTGAAAATAAGCCCTCCCCGAAAATATTTAAACTCATGCGCAGCTAGTCCCTGCCATTTTCTCTGGTTTCCTCCATGCACCCCAAAATAATAAGACCTCCCAAAAAATAAGGCCAAATGCTTATTTCAAGGTTCAAAAAAATATAAGACAGGGTCTTATTTTCAGGGAAACACGGTAATAGCAAAGATAGCATGCTGCAATAATCAAATCTAAAAGTAATTCAGAGCAATCTGTGTCCAGGAACAACTGTAACCGGAAAGAGGCACTCTTTGTTCTGGAAGCCAATGATGGCTCTGGCTCTCTTGTCCAAAACAGGCAAATTCCCAAACTAGACAACTATGTTGCTTATTGGGATATAACCTCAACATACTGGATTTCAACTAGCCTACCATTTTCTCCAGATATTAATCCATAGCACAGTTTATCATAATATTAAAAGAGAATATGAGATATTTAGAATAGTTTTAATGTTACTCCATTTCTTCTGATGATTGCTCCTGAAAGCTGCATAAAGATTTCAAACAACATTGGTAACAGTATAGAATCCATAAAAACTTGACTTTCACATGACTATGGTATAACCACCCAATGGTCCCCTTATGATCACACCTCCATATATGGAATGGGACCATTGTAAAAAACAAAACAAAAACCCAATTTCCAATGCAAAAAGCTGGCCTGGAATGATATTATGGTTAACAGAATCAAAAACCACTGAGAGGTCAAGAAAAACCAACTAGGTTGCATTCCTTATACTTCTCTTCCTATATAGCTTATCCAATAGGTTTCACAACCAAGACTTGAAACCAGATCAAAACAGAACTAGATAATCTGCTTCTTCCAAGAGCATCTGCAGTTATGTAGCTACCACCTAAATTCCTTTCACCTGAAAGGACATATTAACAGAGTAATTACTGTTAAGATCCAAAGAAACCAAAACTAATTTTTTTATTTATACACCACTTATATTCAGCAACTTTTCCTTCTTCAAGGATGAAGTTACCTCTCTTCCAACCTGTTCAGCTAATCCTCTGAAACTAGATTAACTCAGCCGTGATGTGTAGGAATTGAGTTGAGATATAGTCTAACACAAGTTTCTTGTCCATATTCTCAGGTCAAAAGAACTGATAATTCAACATAACCAAATCTTGGATATGCATAAAAGTATGTTCTAGCCTCTATTGATTATTTTTGTGCCATTTCTGCTATCTGTGCTTCAGCCATCCTCCATCCTACCTCATTTTCTGTAAATCCTTTGGGAACAAGTGACGTTCCAGCATCTAAAGAATTAGCAGTAGTGAAAAACACTAACTTTTATCCTATTTGAAGCAGCAGAAATAATTATACAAGAAAACAGAATATACATAGATTCCATTTGGATTACTCTAACAAGAAAATGAGAAGTACAAAATGTAACTCCGCTATGTGCTGTGGTAACTTTAAATTGAAACAATTAATGTTACAGCAATGACAACTGCTTGAAGACACTGCATCACCTATGAGGAAGAGTAGGTGGTTCAGAATTTTTTAAAGAAATACTTGTGAAAAATTACTCTTATGTTAAATAAAAATAAGGAAAGGCAAAGTCAATGAAATCACCACCAGCTTCCTTTGGTTATTTGAGTCCATGTTGGCACTGAGACTTAAATAATCATCCTCTCTTGGCTATGCTTGCATGACATAGTGAATCATAAATTAACTAAGCAGATTTTAACTTAGTGTATTGTGTAACCTTAATTGTTTTAGTTTACAATTCATGTGTTGTACAAATCCAAAAAATCAGATTAACAGAGAAAAACACAGTTATGATTAAACATGAGCGTGTTTGGCAAACATATCCTACAAATTGCAAAGGCAAGATAAGCAGGTTAAGCTTTTCCATATAAATATACGGCTCACATATACTTTCATGTTTTTGGTAATGAATACTGTTTTCTACAATGAAGATCCTTTTAAAACTAGAATCTGTCTTCTAAATTATTAACTATACTTTGTAGTCTGGGGTCATCTATATGTCTGATAAACAAATCTTTACATTATAAATCAACAACCTGCATCAATGATGCCAACCCTTTTTAAAGTGCAGAAGAGCCATTCACTAATGTATAATCAGTTCGCTGACAGTAAAAGGTTGGTTTCCCATTAGAAACTGAATTGCCTCACTGCTGTTCCTTCTTCCCAAAGACTCTGTCCCACATGTGTTGCCCTGAGCCGAATCATTAAGAGAGAGAGAGAATTAGGCTTATCTTTGGTCTTTCAAAGACTTCAATTATTTTTTTCCCGTTTTTTTCCTAGTAGAAAACATGCAAGCAATTACAGCTTAGCGGGAACCAGGGGTGAAATGCTCCCAGTTCGGACCGGATCGCTTGATCCGGTAGTGATGGAGGCGGGTGGTTTGGAGAACTGGTACCAAAAATCCCTGCCCCCCCCCACATGCCCAGCTGAGCCGCACAATCATCAGAGGCTTTTTTTTTCTTTTAAAAGCATTATTTCTACAACCTCTTTGGCCAAAAAAATGCTTTTAAAAGTAAAAAAAAAAGCCTCTGATGTTCGTGCGGCTCAGCTGGGATCATCAAAGGCTTTTAAAAGAAAAAAACCCTTTTTTTCTTTTAAATGCCTCTGACATCCAAGCTGAGTTGCCTGATCAGCAGAGGCATTTAAAAGAAAAAAAGTCTCTGATCAGGCAACTCAGCTTGGATCGTCAGAGCCTTTTGAAAGCATATTTTTACAACCTCTTCGCCGAAGGTTGTAGAAAAAATGGTTTTAAAAGTTTTAAAAAAAAGGCCATGCCCACTGTCACATTAACCCCCCCCCAGCCACACCCACAGAACCGGTAGTAACAATGTAAAAATGTATGAACGGGACAATTTTCAATATGACAGCTGAAATAATGAACTGATCTATTCTTTTGGCCTGGCAATTTATAAAAAGTTGAACAGAACGGAGCTTCAAGACAGAAGATCCCAAGGATATTCAAGGTCACATTCTTGTTCAAGCTGACAGCAATGAGAACACATTGAGTATGACTATTTTCCCTTTCTTCTTCCAGGAAAACCCCTTCTCTTTCAAAAGGCACATTGTCTTTCATCTACATAACCATCTATCCTAAGTACTCATATATACAGTAGTGGCCAAAATTGTGGAAACCTTTTGGAAAAAGTGTATTTTTGAGGTTTGATGGCTAATAGCATCATTTTTGGGGGGGAGTAGTACCATAAAATTATATATTAATGGAAAGATAATTTAATGAAGAATGTAATGCTTTTCAACCTTTGTTTGAGAGATAAAAGTGGATTTTTTTTGTAGAATTCTAGATTTTAGGCCAAATTCCTGCAGTCCTTGCACCCAACTTCACATTGCATTGCGCCATTTCATCTTGTATGCACCCAGATGATTTTCTTCTGTCACATAGGCACAGTCTCTTAATTCTTCTATCATCACTTGCTGTTGTGCACCTTTTCCTGCCTTTACCAGTGTGGTTTTGTGGTGACTGAGTCTCCTTATACCTCTTCAAAAACTTAGAAATGCCACCTTTGGTTAAGTTTCCACCAATTTTCTTCTAATTTCTTTATAACTGTAGCCTTGTTCACTTAATAATACTATTTTACGTCACTTTCTGGTTGACCAGTCAACTCTTTGCACCATTACTTTAATTTTATTATGTTTTACAAGCTCACTAAATGAAAGAACACAAATACCCCAACCAACTTGATAGCATAACACACTGACAAATGTCCTCCTCTCAGCTTTAATACATGATATCAATAACTGAATCCTACTGTGATCTGATTGGCTCATTGCCAAAACAAAATGACACCTGATTGGCTCTCTAAATACTAAATACTCATGCTCATTGGCTACAATCAGATGAAGGAAAGCTACCTGATATCAATACCTAAGCTTCCCTTTTTTTGGTTATTTGGTATAACTTTTCCTAGAATACAGATAATTGAACAAACTTTGCTGCATTACATTCTTGATTAAATTATCTTTCCATTGATATATAGTTTTACAGTATGTCTCCAAAAAAAATGGTGTTATTAGCCATCAAACTCAAAAATACACTTTTCCCAAAAGATTTCCACAATTTTGGCCACTATTGTAAGAAACATAGAACCTTCCTAAAGTGATCTCAAACCTTTATTAGGCTAGCTTTAAAGGGTACAGTTCATCTCTAGTAACTTGTTTTGCATTATTTTTCTGAAAATAGTTAAAACAGATCTAAGTAAATTAAATGTACATTCATTCTCTAAATTAAAGGTTTAGATAGCAAATATCATTCAAGTATTTTTCATGGGTATTTATTATAATGCATGTATTAAATTTACATCCTTCCTTTCCTCCTGGAGGTCAAATAGGATGCAAAAAATTCTCATCTGCATTGTCCCCACAACAACAGTCTTATGGGATGGGTTGAGCTGAGAGACAATGACTGGCCCCAAAGCTTTTACTGTGCTTCAATGGCTGGATGTGAATCTGGTTCTTCCCAGTTCTTGTCCAACAGGTTAGCAAATACTTCGTAAATATTTTCCCCCGGCAAGCGATCATAAACTGCTGCACATAGAATAAATTGCCCTATTTTCAGCATTGTCAGATATAAATCTGCAACTCAGAAATAAGAAAAAAGGAGGTTTTTTTTTAACCAAATGGAGATAAACCATTAAGCTAGTCTAATAAAGATCAGGCAAAAAACAACATAGAAACATTTCTTTGGCAATGTAGCTAATGACAATGCACAAGCCATGCATATGAAGAAACTCTTAGCATATGGAAAGGACAAGCAGAAAATTGAAGATACTTGATTATATGCAGGAAATTATTTGTTGGGAAAGCTGTAAAACTTTATTCAATTTGTACATCTAAATTTATGATCTGTCAGAGACCGCAAAAAACTTTGTACTTTTTCTTGCCTTTGTTTGGTATGAGTTACTGCTTTGGTTCTGTAGGCATTCTATTTCTTAAACTTGGTAATTACAATAACTTCTAATTTTGCATAGTAGAATTATGTACTGTTACTGAAATTTTAAAATATTTTTGCATATTCAAATTACTTATTTAAAAAATTACATGGCTATTTTATAAATGATAATTCTAGGTAATTCAAAATAGTAATCTAAACTCACAAAATCCCCAAAGAACTATACTTCCCATGACAGCAGCACAAATTTCCACCAACTCTACATTTGCTGGGTTCACTTCCATCTCAGTCCAATCAAGTGAACAGCTAGGTCTTCACAACCCTTGAAAAGGCTAATAGAGGTAGCTCTTTGAATCTTGGGGGCAGGGGAGAGGGGGAAGGCTGTTCCAAAGGACTGGGGCAGCCTCAGAAAAGTTGTGCCTTCATGGTCTTACCAGATGACACCATTTAACGAAAAGAAGCTGGAGCTGACTTGGGGTAAGCAAATTTCCTCAGAGAGATGCTATCCTGCAGAACATGGCCTCATGTCATTCATGGCTTTAACCAGCACCTTGAATTGCATCTGGAAATGAACTGGAAGCCAATGCAGTTCATGCAACTGTGGTGTGACATGAGCAAATAATGAAATATGTGCTGCTCCAGTTCTGAGTGGTCTTCAATAGCAGCCGCAGGTAGAGCATGTTGCAGTAATCTACAGAGCAGTGACAATAAATGACTATGGCTAGGAGCCGTATGAATGATTGTGAGCAAAGCCCCCCTTAGCCACAGCTGCCCCTGCTCCTACTCTTGTTCAGTATTTTCCTAATGAAAGATTAGTTGATGCTGACATTAGATACCGATACTTAGGTACTTGTTTGTGATCTCATGAAATATTGTATGCGTTGGTTTTGGGATGCCTCCTGCTATATATCCATCCCTAAGAACAATAAGTGTTGTATTTTCTCCATTTGTACAGTATCTGCCTTATTGTTGATTGATGCAGGCCAAAATCTTTAGCAAGAATTTGGCAGCTCTTTCCAGCCTCCTGAACATCAACATGAAGACTGCCTGCATCTCTTTTGACTGAGGCAAGATTCAGTTCTACAAACATATGAAGAGCAGATTCCAGTGATGACAATCAATGTTTGTTTTATAGGGAAGGAGCTCTTAAACTCCGATTGCCTCACTCACTGAAACTTGATTCAATGTGTCCCTAAGATAGCTGATTATCCTAAGGTTTCACATATCTTTTCCAACAAAAACAATGAATGTTGGATTAGCATGTTCAATAAAGACACTGTACACAGTTGCAAGAATCTCTACTAACAGGATAAACACACTGTGAGTCACAGTATTGCAGGGATATGAATAGGCACCAACTTCATCTCAGGACTTTATAGTTTAAAAAATACCTAAGTGAAAATTCCACACACATTTCCCCCCAACTATCAATACACAAAGGCAATCAACAGCACCCGAGAATGTTATCCCACAAGTGCAGAAGAGGCTGCAGTTATCAATGTCTTATTTCTTTCTAAAAAAACATATGGAATTTCAATGCTCACAGTCCTTTACTGTAGCTGTTCCACTTCTAATTGAGCAAAATCTGCATCCAAAATACATAAAGCCAACACTTAATAATGTACTTTGGTTTTCTCTTTATGATGCCAGAAGCATACTGAAAGAGTAAACAGGCCATGATCTTTCTGAATGACCTTGCTTTAGCCAAGTGATCACAACCTTCCTCCCTATCCTTCAAACTGAGATTGACAGGCACCCCAGCACCATTCTGGCCAGCCCTCTCTGCTTTCACCTGTATCCACTCTTCTTTCCAAACCCTGAAAGGTGCTGAAATAAGCCAGTGTAGTGGCCAGAGGCACCTGAACAGGAGCGGGTGAGGGTGGGAAGAATGGCCGGGGCCTCAGTTGCCCTCCATCTGTGCTCTTTCCCTGTAAAGCAAGGAGGCACCCGATCCCCTTCGGGGCGCCTCGGGTCAGTGTGTGTCTCTTGCAGGTGAACTCCCAAGAAGCTGCGGGTGGTGGGAGGGTGGGAAGGACGTCCCCATGCCCCTTTCCTGCCAGGGATCACCTGCCCACTCGCTCACCTTGGCAGCAGCGTTCAAAGTCGCGTGGCCGCTGCCACCTTGGCACCCACTCAGCTGCCGGGCGGCCGCGGTGACCACCCGCGTACAGATCATGGAGGCGGCCATGATCGACCTCCTTTCTGCGGGGCACCGCCGCTCCCGAGAACAGCCCCGCCCGCCCGGCGCCTGCGCAGAAAGACAGGAACTGATCCGAAGGCAGCCGAGCCTCTTGGTGCGTTTGTTCTTCTTCCTGCTCCAGGGAGGAAACGGAAACCACCGGCGGAGACGCCCGGGACGGTTATCCTGCGTTGGGGGCGCGTAAGACGTCTTTGAGCCCCTTGGGCTTTACTTCGCGGGCACGTTACCCTGAATGAAAGCGCTCAAGTTGGTGCTGTGATGCCCTGATTGCTCCGCCCCTCCTTTAAAGTATTTTAGGGATTTGATTACGTAGCGTCGAGTTGTTTCCGATTCCTAGCGATCGCAGACAGTTTTTCTCCTTAACGATCTACCCCCATCCTGGCCTTTCGAGTCGCGGTGACGGGCATCGGCTCTATAACCGAGTCCTTCCACTTGCCGCCGATGTCGTTTTTCGTTCCACCTTTCCCAACATAACAGTAGCTGCAAAGAAACCGTCCTTTTCCCTGCCTTTTATCCGAAGAGCTTTAATTTTATTTATGCTATTGTAAACATTTTAAACGCCCCCCCCAACCGAATGGCATGCTGGGAAAAAAAGGGGCCCCCCTTCGCAGAAACTTATGAGGTTAAACGCAGGCGTCAGGGGCCCCTTTAAAACGGGGTTGTGTTTCCCAGCAGGGAAGAAAGCGGCCTTATTGAGTGTAATGCGAGGCTCCGGAACAGAAGTGGGGCTTAAAGCCGCGTGAATTTCCTTCTCCCTTTTCCCTGCGCAGGCCTTGACGCCGAGGTCACCAGGGGCCGCTCTCAGCTCGCTGGCTGCTGCCCGGCTGCAGTACTTTCCTCCGATCTCACCCGCGGCTTCCCCTTCCGGCCAGCAGAGGCGGCGGGATGGCGGCCGGAGCGAGCGGAGAGCAGAGCAGCACCAGGGAGAGGCTGTTGGTTGCCTTGGACGATCTGGAGCTCCTGGCCAGGTGGGCGCTGCCGGCCGTTGCGCCGTGGATCTCTCCGGGGCCGCCGTTGGCGCTCCGCTGCGGGATTTCGCGCTGGACGTGGAAGAGCCTAACCAGGAATTAAGGAGGGCAGCCCATGTTCTGGGCTGGTCGTCGTCGTCTTGTGTTCCGGGCTCCTATCCTCGGCCAAAGGGGTGGTTTGCACGGCGTCCCGACGTGCAACATAACGTTATTGGACAGTTAATAAGTACCCAATTTCCAAATTATTGATTTCTAGGCTCACGTGACAAAGAATTATTTATATCTCGCCTTTATTACTTTTACAAATAACTCAAGGTTGCGAACACACCTTCCTCCTATTTTCCCGACGACGACAACCCTGTGAGGTGGTGGATTGGGCTGAGGAGAGAGTGACTCGCCCAAAGTCACCCAGCTGGCTTTCATGGGTGGCTTCAACTCACTTGCTTTTTAACCTGGTGCCTTTGCCAGTAACCCAAACTGGCTAGTGGTTAACCATAAAATGGAGTTTTTTATTTCCCTGCAGAACGGTTGTGGAGGGCTGGCAGACTTGCAGGAACAAACTTGAGAAGCATCAAGTTGAGGGAAGTCAAGATATGTTAGACAGAATGTAACTCTTGTTCTTTTTTTGAAGCTGGCTTTTGTGTGAAAATTGCTCTTCAAACATTTTACATGTTCAAGTCTGTGGGGTATAAAAATTACTTTTCTGAATTGAATGTAATTTATTTTGATGCACCTCTGAGCAGAATTTTAAAGGTTTGCTTTACATTGCAAGTGCTACTTCACCTGGCAATCCAAGGTCATTAGCAATTGATGATTAGGGAAAAAAAATTACCTACAATAACCCAACTGGTGCCATCACAGACAGGATGTCCACTTTAAACACCAGGCCCTTTCTAGCTCAATTTCACAAATTATATTTTTAAAACTAGAATCCCCATCCCTGTTTGTTATGTTTTTCCTATAAGACCACTTAAATAGTTTTAATTTTTTTACTAACTGCATTTATTTATCAGTCATATTTTTATAACAATTATGTCAGTCAAATATCAAATCTAACTGGATTTACCCTGAGTAGCTGAAACAAGGGGAGGGGGGAACAAAATTTAAGATGAAAGGAAGACTTAATTCATTTGCTTTGAAGGAACGGGTAATATACTAAAACTGTCTCCTTTTTGCTCACACACTTATATTGTTTTGGTTTAGAGAACTGATTGAAGTTTTGGCAATTTCAAGAAATCAGAAGCTAGCGCAACCTGGGGAAGAGAGCCAGGTAAAGAGTTTAAAAATCTTATAAAACTATAGAAAAAATATTTTGTTAATTATCTACAGGTTGACCAGCTTGAAAAGTAAAGTAGTATGTCTGTTTCTCCATTTTTACTTATGTTGTTACATAAACAATTTTATACTTTTTTTAATCCAGGCCGAGTTTTATAACTAGAGCTATTAGAAAATCTAGATAGCTACTACAAGATTTGATTTTATTGGAAATCCTGAAATTGGCAAGTTACATTTTCCTATAATATATAATTATTTGTTGCACAGATCCTGGAATTGTTAATTCAGCGGGATAAAGAGTTCCAAGAATTGATGAAACTAGCTCTTGATCAAGGGAAAATCCACCATGAAATGCAGGTATTGGAAAAAGTTGTAGAGAAAAGAGACAATGATATTCAGCAGCTTCAAAAACAACTGAAAGAAGCAGAGCATATTCTGGTAAGTGAAGTGCTCAATATCTTTTGATGTTTCTGCCTATTAAATCAGTCATACAGAAAGTTGGTATAGTTTATTAGTATTAAATGTTCTAGTAAATGCAAATTAGGCTAGTTTATTTTTAATATCTTCAATCCTTTCCTTTGGTTGCTATGTTATTGCAAGCCAAAGTTGTCTATACTTTCTTGAAATCTGTTTTCTTTCTCTGTGCTAGTTTGCATGGTTTTTTCTTGATATTTAATAATAATAATAACAGAGTTGGAAGGGATCTTGGAGGTCATCTAGTCCAACCTCCTGCTCATGCAGACCACCTATACTAGGGATTTGAATCGCTTAACTGCCAACCTTTCTGATCAACAAGGTCAGCGTCTTAGCCACTGAGCCACCTAGCTAGCTGGTAGCCATGTAAATATTTTATATGAATCCTACAACTAAAGAAGATATAATGGCTCCTTGAGCCTGAAACCCCTGGTTATCAAATTGTTGTCTGAATTTATATAGCATAAAAAAGGTAAAGGTTCCCCTCACACATATGTGCTAGTTGTTCCCGACTCTAGGGGCAGTGCTCATCTCCGTTTCAAAGCCGAAGAGCCAGCACTGCCCGAAGACATCTCTGTGGTCATGTGGCCAGCATGACTATGGAACTGTAATTAAGCAAGAGGTTGAATTGTACAATTCTTTGGACCAAAAACTTATTTTGGCTAGTATGCTGTAGAAAATCAGTCAATTTAGTTTTTTCTTTAGCATTTTGTATGAAGCCAGCTGGTTCTCATTTAATTAACAGCCCATTATTTAACTATGGTTTAATACAATTTTAAACCAGGCAATTGATCAAGATTTTCTTTTGTTAGCAAATTGGTTAGAAATATAGCCCTAAAGAAGTGTAGAAACATTCTTGGGATGCTATTAAATAACCAAGCTGCTGTTCTTAGACTTTTCCCTTGATTAGGATAATTTGCATATTTCCTATACAAATTTTAATTTCTGTAGAGGATTTATGAAAGAATGCACTTTTTATAAATCAGCATAACAATGAATAGTATTTTATATATAGGCTACAGCTGTTTATCAAGCAAAAGAAAAACTGAAATCAATAGAAAAGGCAAGAAAAGGTAAGTGTTGTTTATAATGATTTCTTAAGACTGTTACCACAACCATAATTTGAACATTGCATGTCTCATGAAATTTATAAACATTGGTTTCAATCATAATTTATTTTCATCAATAATTATATATTTTAAAAATTAATGGTACATTTGAAAAACAAGACAATTCAGTAGCATTACATATCATTTATTCTTGTTTACTTCAAGGCATTTTTGGTCACTTGCACCTTGATAAAGCTGTGATCAAAACAAATTAAATAAAATCTTGCTATCTTCTATGAGATCTTTGAGTCCAACAATAGATTCCTCCCGGAACAGTTATTTAGAAGAGGATTGAGGTGAAACTAAAAGGAGGAATTGAACAACACACACATTCCTGGTTTAATTTCTCTAGCTTTGTAAGGACAGTTTTTTGTGCTTCACGGGATGCTAGATATAATTATGAGAAGGGGAAACAATGGCCTTCCGGAGATTCGAAAATTGCAACTCCCAGCATTATTTACATTAGAGCAACAGGGAATTGTAATTTATGGTGAATTATAGAGCAGAACAAGTAAAACTACTGGAATGTCTCTGTTGTCTGTAATATATTCGTGAATCAGCAGGGAGGAATGTTCAGAATGTTTGGCTTTTATTGCATCATTTTTGCACAAGAATTTAATTTGAAGACTAGGAATTATTTTCATTTGGGTATTTCAAAGAGTTTCTCATGAGAACCATCATACCATATGAAAATGCAGCACCTTAGAAGATAAATTTCCATTATAGACAGGGCCGGATTTAGATGAAGAGGCCCTAAACTATTCCACTTATGAGGCCCTTTCACCTATAGTGAAAGTGTAATTTTAATTTTGCTAACAATTTGAATGTAGGCCCCTCTTGATCTTGAGGCCCTAGGCTGAAGCCTAGTTAGCCTATAGGAAAATCCGGCCCTGACTATAGAAGAGATTGAAATGCACATAGAACTGCCCTCCCAAAAAAGAAAGGGGTTGGGAAAACAAAAGGAAATAATCATTTTATAATGTTAGTGGTTCTACATTTTTTTACTTGAAAGGAAGTGAATAGTGTGAATTTTTGTGTTAATTTTATATTATAGTGAATTTTGTGTTACAGAATGGATGGCTGCATGTATTCATTGTATCTACATTTCTTACAGGCGCTATTTCTTCTGAAGAAATAATTAAATATGCTCATAGAATTAGTGCCAGCAATGCTGTTTGTGCTCCTCTAACTTGGGTGCCAGGTAAATAATAAATATATCTATAACATCTTATTTTTACTGGCAGTAGGTATTTACATATTCTTTGGCAACTGCAAATATGTTTATGTGTACTACTTAGTAAATTTGATAAGACCGGTAATGCAAAATACATATTTTCTAACATGGGAGGTTTATGCAGTGTTTAGGATTATTAAGGTGAAAGATGCTTTGGAGCACACAACCATATGAATGTAACATGCAATTCCTTGAATCTGCCTTCTAGAATTAAGCTATAGCTTTAGAGACAGCCTGGGAGAAGGTGCAGCTGCTTTAAGGAGTTGCTAATACTCTTTGAGTGCTGAATCTTTTTTCCTTTGACTCTGAATTTCTGACTACTGAATGCATGCATGTTTTGTGCTACCAAGTGAGCAGCTGTTAACTTATCTAAGATTTTTTTTTAATGAAGAGTATGATAGGGAAAATAAATTATTTGTTCATTCATGCTATTTTTAAAGCTGGCCATTCATGAATGACTTCAGGTGGTTTACAGAAGGTTAAAACAAGTAATAAAGGTAAATGAAAGCAATAGTAAAAATGATCACAAAAGAAAAACCACTATTATATATTTGACTTATATTTGCTTATTCAGAATTGCAAACAAAATCATTATTTTTAAGGGGATCCTCGAAGACCATATCCAACTGATTTGGAGATGAGGAGTGGTCTTTTGGGTCAGATGAATAATCCTTCAGCAAATGGAGTTAATGGACACTTACCAGGAGATGCACTTGCAGCCGGCAGATTACCAGGTAATAGAAATTTAAGAGAAATGAGTCTGCTGTCAAGTGTGTTCATATGCACACTTTAGGTATATAAAATGCATATATACGTATGGGATATGCAGTGTGGAACCTTAGGCATGACAAATGTAAATCTCAGAAGTTAATGAAATTAAGAAAATAAAGACAAGTCCCTTGAAATAAACTATTTAAGAATTTGTTTAAAATAAAATCAGATTGAAATTATTCAAAGAAATTAAAAATGAAAATATTAAAAGCATTTACATCACTGTAGTGAAATGTGTGTACAGTATTTGCACAGGCTTGAGTAAAAGAATTGTTTAAAAAAATTTTAGTATTTTATCAGGAGATTATTTCTAACTTTTAAATCAAAGCTGGTCTGTAATGGAAAAACAAGTGACACTATGAAATGCAGTAGAGAGGGATAAGATCAGGATGTCTTCAGCTATTTTAGCACTTAGCACCATTCATTCGTTCATTAATTCATTCATTCATTAATTCATTCATTCATTGGTTCAATTTATATGCCGCCCTTCTCCGGAGACTCAGGGCGGCTTACAATGCGTTAAGCAATAGCCTTCATACTTCATACTGTATATACCTGCTTAGTAGGGCTTTCGGCCCCCCCAAGCAATGTTCTTTTTTATACAAAGTTAGCTTATTCCCCCACAATCCGGGTCTTCATTTTACCTACCTCGGAAGGATGGAAGACTGAGTCAACCTTGAGCCTGGTGAGATTTGAACTTGCAGTAATTGCAGGCAGCTGGCAGCTAAGTGCTACTTGACAGCACTTTAGTCCGCTGCGCCACCAAGGCTTCTTTAGATTTATATACTTTACTATACTATACTTTACTATATATACTTATATATAATTTACTATATAAATTTAGACTTATATACTGCCCCATAGTGCTTTACAGCATTCTCTGGGTGGTTTACAATGTCAGCATACTTCCCCCAGCAATCCGGGTCCTCATTTTACCAACCTCAGAAGGATGGAAGACCGAGTCAACTTCCAGCTCGATAGGGATCAAACTCCAGGCTGTGGGCAGAATTTGTCTGCAATATTGCATTCTAACCACTGCGCCATCAGGGCTTGGAGTTTTTGGAATATCAGCATCACCTTACCACTGAAGTTGAAATCTAGGAAGAGAATAAGGTTGCCTTTTTCTGTAAAATGCTTTTCTGGTGAAATTGTATATACTGCTAATTTTAGAGGAAAGAAGACTTCTGAGGGATGAATTTAATCCTGTGATTTTTTTTAAATGGAAAAAACAAAGCTTTACTGATGGCGAGAAGAGTTAAGCACATTAATTTCTAAAGAAGACAAGATTCTGGTAGTTTGAGGTAATAGTCTGAGAAATAAATTAGACAAAAATAACAAAAGGGTGGATAGGTGGCTTGGAAAATAAGAAAAAGTGTGGTACATGCTAAACCAGAAATTTCTAGGGTTGGTATAAGTGAGAGAGAGAAGCAAATTAGCTTATTGACCAATTAAAATAAATGGAAGATAGCATAAAGAATACCTGCTTTTATTTGCTGTCTTGTTTATTGTGAGAGCTTTGTTGAAGTTCTTCTAAAGCCCAGGTTGGCAGCACATTGCTTGCAAATGCCAATAAGTTCTTGCAGAATCACTAGTATTCCCTCAAAGTATCCATATCCTTTAGCATCAGCAAATCATTTCACCATTACCTACACCTTGACATTCTGTATGCTCTGAGATTGCACTATCTTGGCTCAAGGTGGTAGAGGATAACATAATTTCTGCAGGAGAACCCATTGTGGCTGTTGATATGCTTATTGAGAAGCTTTATGAGCTGCCTGGCAGAAAATAAAATTATGGCCAATAGTTTATACTTCCTTGTACATGAGGAATACATATCAGTTGCATTTAGTATGGAAGGAATTTGGGAAATCCAGTTTTGGTGTCTGGAGAAGGTCATTTGTTTTATACGGAGGAGGGTGTTTGTCCAGTTATTTAATACTATCCATTTGCTGTCCACAGTAAGCATGCATTCAGTTTGCAAAGGGAAAAAGTATACAGTAAACAGTTGTCCCCCAATGGAAGATTGTTAAAAATTTTATCAAGAATATTAGTTGGTTCAATTATTTTTATCTGCTAAGCATATGTTGTATGGTTTGAAATCAGGAAGCTGATATCTTTTTAGATTAACAAATTATGGGTAATCGTCAATTTACAAGCCCAATTGAGTCCAACATTTCTGTTGCTAAATGAGTTGTGTGTTTTGCTCCATTTTACAACCTTTCTTGCCACAGGTAAGTGAATCATTGCAGTTGTTAAGTTAGTAACATAGTTATTAAGCGAATCTAGTTTTCCCATTGACATTGCTTATCAGGTCGCAAAAAGTGATCATATAACTTCGGGACACTGCAATAATAAAAAATACGAGTCAGTTGCCAAGAGTCTGAATTTTAGATTTAGACTAACCTTATTCTCACTTTGAGTGTACACTAATCAGCATATATTAAAATGAAATTTCGCTGCATACAGCTCTGAAAGTCACCATCTCCAATATACACTACATAAATAGGACTAAATAAATAAATAAATAAATAAATAAATACAAAATTATACCCACATATATGGCATGGAGAAATAACAGTCTACTGCAGACTGACTAGGTGGCTACAGACTGACTAGATAGCTCAATGGCTAAGAAACTGAGCTTGTCGATCAGAAAGTAGGCAGTTCAATGGTTCGAATCCCTAGTACAGGTCTCCTGCATGAGCAGGGGGTAGGACTAGATGACCTCCAAGGTCCTTTCCAACTCTGTTACTGTTAAAAGGATGTACACTGTACATGTACATAGGGAGAAAAATGAATCTTATGAGTTTTATCAGATGGATGGCATAGGGAACAAAGCTGTTACAGAATCTGGTAGTCTTGCTAGAAATACTTTGAAACATCCTCCCAGAGGAGAGCAACAAACTGTGAAGTGGGTGTGTAGGGTCTCTAACAATGTTTTGAGCTCTAAGCACATAGCGCTTATCAATAGTATCCTGAATAACGGGAAGCGAGCTTTCTATAATCTTCTTGGCTGTCCACACTCTGTATGGACCTTCTATCTGAGGCACTGCTGCCATCAAACCAAAGTGATGCAGTTTGTTAAAACGCTCTCAATTGTGCCTCTGTAAAAAGTGCCTAGGACAGAAGATATGCTCTTCTCATCCAACGGAGGAAATGCAGATGCTAGTTTGCACGTTTCACTAAGGATGATGTGGAAAGACCAGTTTAGATTGTTACTTATCTGCACCCCCAGATACTTAATACTGTTGACCACCTCTACAGCTGCATCCTTGATACTCAGTGGAGTATGACCATGTTGGCTCTTTGATCACGTGACCACGGGGATGCTGCAATGGTCATGTGAAAAACTCATAAGTTGGTTTTCAGTGCTGTTGTAACTTTGAACGGTCATCAAATGAATGGTTGTAAATTGAGGACTACCTGTACAAGGTACTCTTAGCATCAGAGGGTTTAATGCAGGGGTGAAATGCTCCCGGTTCGGACCAGCTTGGGTGAGTAGGTAGCGATGATGGCCGGTGGTTCGGAGAACCGGTAGCAATGGCAGCTGGAGGCTTAGCCCACCCGCCCCATTCCCAGACTACTACTGCTAACCTTTCTCCTGCGGCTGGTTGTCAGGGAACGCAAGCGCCCGAAAGGTACCGGAGTCGCTCACTCTCCTCCTTGAATGAGCCGCTCTGGTCCACATGCTGGCTGCGCAAGCTCACATCATTTATTTAATTCAGTGGCAGGTTGGGTGTATGCTTGCGCAACCGGCGCGCGGACCAGAGCAGCTCATTCAAGGAGAGTGAGTAACTCCGGTACCTTTCAGGCGCTTGCCTTCCCTGACAGCCAGCCACGGGAGAAAGGTGAGCAGTAGGAGTCCGGGAATGGTGCATTCCTGGACTGTGGGGAATGGGGCGGGTGGGTGGAGCCGCGTGGCGAAGGGCGAGCAGGTAGCAGTTCCTGCGGCAAGGCCGGAGTTGAGGAATGGTGCATTCTCCGACTCCTACTGCTCACCTTTCTCTCGCGCCTGGCTGTCAGGGAAGGCAAGCGCCCGAAAGGTACCGGAGTCGCTCACTCTCCTTGAATGAGCCGCTCTGGTCCACGCACCAGCTGCACAAGTGCACATCCAACCTGCCACTGAATTAAATAAACTGTGCGCTTGCGCAGCCGGCGCGTGGACCAGAGCGGCTCATTCAAGGAGGAGAGTAAGCGACTCCGGTACCTTTCGGGCGCTTGCCTTCCCTGACAGCCAGCCGCGGGAGAAAGGTGAGCAGTAGGAGTCCAGGGAATGGGGTGGGTGGGTGGAGCCGCGGGAGAAAGAAATATAAAAAGTTTTACTATCGGCTTCTGTGGGCGTGGCTTGGTGGAAGGGGGTCTTGTGACTGAGTGGGCGTTGCTGTGAGTGACATCAAGTTGGCCACCCCCTCCCACCAAGCCACGCCCACAGAACCGGTAGGGAAAATTTTTAGATTTCACCCCTGGTTTAACGGGGAAAAAAGAGTATGTTCTTCTGAAATCAGTGGGAATTACAAATATATGGCTAGTTTACTTTGATTTTTGTAAAATTGATGTGTAATTTTATACTGTAAACTTCTGGTTGCCCGTCAGAAGGTTCTTCCATGTCATTTTAATATATTATTAAGAAATAAATAAGAGCATGAAGTAATTATATATTTCTTTTTTCTTCAGATGTACTTGCACCACAATATCCCTGGCAATCAAGTGACATATCAATGAACATGCTTCCTCCTAATCATAGCAATGACTTTATGTTAGAACCTCCTGGACATAATAAGGAGAATGAGGATGATGTAGAGGTTATGTCAACAGATTCCTCGAGTAGCAGTAGTGACTCCGATTAGGGTCTGCATCTGAATCACTTGACTGTACCAGCAAATACACACATTCTGCATTCCAGATAGAGGCTGTCGTACCAAGGAGGAAACTTAAAAATTCATGAGAATCATTCTTTTGTATTTGAGGAATAAGACTTTATCCCAGAATTTCAGATAATTGTTGAAATAGGGTGGAGTAGCTACTGGAAATGTGTTATGCTCTGACATAATTTATTTTGGTATGTGTTTACTCATAAAAATCTTTTTGCACAAAATAAATATGAAATTGCTAGTTAGCTGTTGCTTGTGAGTAGAGTAACACTTTCTAAACAACAAAGAATTGCAAGGAGCAACTGTCACCAATTCCTTAATACATTTTTATAGTAAGTCTTCTAGTCTTCAAAATAGATCTTCAAGCAGCAGAGATGTGGGAGAAAATGTCATTCTTCAGCTCCATTAAATAAGCATTCTATGAGTAAAAGTCTGCTAACTTTAGATCTAATAATCTCTCAGATTGCATAAAATCAGAAAATATTATTTAGATGAGACTTCCCCAGCCTGCTACTTTGCATGTGCATTCGTTTGTAATACTCTACTAGCATTCCCACTTCATAGGCTTTTTGTCATGGGAATTGTAGCCCAATGCACACAAGGAGCATGAGAGTATAGAATAGTTTTGTATGAATTTTGCTAGCTGGATTCATTAACAATCAGGTTGTGTAAGTAGTAAATAGCTTTTACATATAAAATAGTAAGTTTTCACTAAAAATACTGAATGTATTGTGGTTACACCAAGTCTTGTTTAATGAATATGAGGGAACTGAGGTCATAAAGTCATGTAATGTCTCCCTAAATCATGGATTTGCTGGCACTTAACACTCCCTATTGTGACTGTTAAGTGCAGACAACCTGAATTTTTAACAGCAAGCTAGGCCCATTAAACATGCCCTAAGCCTGGCAACCAGTGTGCGCAGGAGATGACTTTGGTTCTCAAACTTGGAGGACAGAGACAATGAAGGCAAGAGGGATCAAGGGAAAGGGAGAGAGAAATGGTGTCAGATCATCAGAAGCCATGCAGGGCAAAATATCAGTGATAGAAGCTAAGGACAGTCAGAGAAAGAGTATGATGAAGAAAGGGCTGGCTTTTCAGTAGGCACGCTGAGGACTTGGCCTTCCCAATGAACTAGAGGAAGAGATAAATTTTAAGAAAACCTAAGTAATATGAATGGATTCAAACATCTTGGAAACGGTTTTTTTTTTAAATCTCATTTATTGATTAAATCAGAATTGTCTAGTTCTCTATATTAAGCCAAAATTAAATTGATATACTCTGTGAACTCACCATGCCTGTTTGGATTAAGATTTCACTTGTTATACTTGGGCACATATTCCTGACTGTTCCAGGTTACAGGATGTTTTTTTTCATCTTTGCTGTTTTATCTTACCTGCTGGGATCCCTTGCTAAAATACTGTTCATGTCAGTTTTAAAACAGCAGTTTAAAAAAAAAAAAAAAAAACAACACTTTCCTCTTGGATCTGGTCCTGTGCTAACTTCTCTTTTTTCTTTCCAATTAAAATATCCCCAAATCAAAGGCTTTTTTTAAAAAAAAAATAATTTTCCTAAAAAATTAAAGGCTCAGTTAACATGAAATGGATTTTCATAGTTCCTGGTTTACTCAGTTAACCATAGAGGCAAAATTCACACAATATATTTTAATGTGGCTGAACAAATTTTGATTCAGTGTATCATGCAAAAATAACTAGTGGAAAACTAAACACAATGTGGGTTATATAGTTGCATAAAAACATGTTAATGTTTTTTCCCATTATTGGAAAAGTTTCATGATAAAAAAAGGTTTTCACGCTGGTAGTAATTTTTCTTTCCAATGGTGGTACTCCTAAATCAGAGAGCAAAATGGATTAGAATGGGAAGAGTTTAAAATATGGACCTTTTGTGATTAGACTGGATCATATCAATTATGGAGACAACTATAATCCTTTTACTATACAATCATCTTTTCTTACAGAGCAGAGTAACATAAAATATAGGATGCGTTATTGCAGCTGCTTTGACCAATAACAAAACCATAAGTATCACAAGTATGCATTAAGTCTGCATTAAATTTGTTGTAAAGAAAAATATGTGAAGTGGTGTGCCAAAATACAGCATTTGGAGGGAATATGATTACTGCCAGTCATGCACTATTGACAGAGGTTAGTTCAAGTATTTAGAGAAAATGTACAACTGATAACAAAAGTCTGATAACACTGATAACAAAAGTCTCTTCATAGGGGCCTATTGATATATTTTTTAAATGCAGAAAATATAACTTTTATAGATTTCCAGTGTACCCAATCAGGTGATTTAATTCTTCTTTGAAAGGATTATAATTTTGTTCTCTTAAGCAGCGTAGGGGCCAGAAGAGTTTATTGGCTGGTGGAAACTCATCCCATTTTACCCATTCCCAACCTACAAAAAGAAAGAACAAATGTTTCAGCATAAGAAGTACATTAATCTGTCAATGATTGCTAGGATGATGTAACGTCAGATTGGGAAATGGGAGTTTATATAGAGGAAGAAATTCACTGGCAAGTAGTAAATGTCTAAAATTCCCAGTGTTGATATACAAAGACAATGATTTTTTAACCCAGAAACACAAAACTATTTCATCATTTTACAATGCTCCGTATGGCTGTGACAGCTGCAAGTGGTGCATATAATGTTCAATTTTTAAAAAGAAAATTAAAAGCATAAAAATTAAAAACATTACAAAGAATTTTTTTTTCATACATCTAAAATGTAGGTACCTCTCAAGAGGTAGAGAAGACCTATTGCATGCAGGTGACAGTAAATGTAAGTGCCAATCTCTAAGTGTCATCAAATCTATCCCAACAAAAATGATGTATATCAAACTCTTTGAATGGTTAATTATTGCTTCAATAACACACATAAGCACAAGCCCAGCCCTGTATAATAATAGTAGCCCTGAAGGATTAGGTCAAGGGTCATCTTAATCCAGCATTTTGTTTCTCATACGGTACTTGTTACCAAGATATCTTCAGAAGCATGGAAACAAACTGTTCTGCATAAAACTATGTTTAAGCATTCCTGTTTTATTATTACATTTTAGTGTACTATCAGAGTTGCAACCTGCCTAATTATTTTGGAGTCTTACAACTTGAGATGATATTTTGTTACAGGAAATTTAAAGACAAATATTGAGTAGACAACTCAAAAGATAATACTGGGACACATTTTCAGTACCCTGGAAATTAATTCAGTTTACTTCAAGATAAATTAGAGAAGCTTGCAGCCCAAGCCTTGCCTAAACACAATATCAACAAATAAGGGATATGATTTGCACTTTCATACACACACAAATGTTCACATGAAAAAAGCAGAAAACCATTCTCACATTATATATATATGCAGACAACATGGATACAGAGTTTTTTAAAAACTTACTTTCATTTTTATCAGGTTCCAGATTCTTTGGTTCAGATTCATGATTCATATCAACGTCTCCTTTCATTAGGATGGTGACATAATGGTAATTATCCTTTAAACTGGCAGCATTTACAACTGAAGCAAACTGCACATTTGTTAGATGCAAAGCAGCTTCTTCTAAAGTTTCTCTCTCTGCACATTCTACCAAACTTTCACTGCACAGAGAGGAAAAGTGAAGGAAATATGAGTTAGTCAGAAAGCAAGAGTGGTTCTATCAGTTTGAAATATCACAGGAATCCAGTTTATATGACAACCCGCAGGCATCAACTCTGAACAAGGTGCCTGAATATTTTTGTCAGCTTTATTCTCAAAGAAATTGATTATAAAGAAGTAATAGCACTTTATTTTCATTAATTCATTTTCTGTGATGTAGCATAATTTTAATATTTGTTTACTGGTGTAAAGCTTTTTTGTATGTGGAGCTAGTGGAAAATATTTGGTGTTTCAGTAGCTTCAGATTGTTTTTCTTATTTATTGTACTTTTATAACCCTATAACATGGAGTGGCCATAGGTACGCCCCTTTATATGCTGGAGCTTTTCATCTTTAGTCGTAGATGGGATTGCACTGCCCCACAGTCAGTGGAGGAGGTCAGAGCAGTTGCCTAGGGAGGTCTTTGCTCAGCTTCAATCTGTGTGCCAGTTATGCCCTTTCCTGTATATGGAGGTTCTCTGCTTGGTCATTTATGCTGTTTAACTCAAATTTGGACTACTGCAATATGCACAACATAAAGCTAACCTTGAAAGGTATCTGGAGGATTCAGGTGGTACAAAATGCAGCTGCATGGGCAATTTTAGGTGTCCAAAGGATATATGTAACACGTCTGCTTCGCAAGCTGCATTGGGTGCCAATTTACTTCCAGGTCCAATTCAAGGTGTTGATTGTGACCTATAAAGCCCTACATGGCATGGGGCCAGGCTACTTATGGAAATGCTTTGTCCTATTACATTAGCCCGTCCCACATATTCAGTTAAGGGAAGGTATGTTTCAGACTGTCAGTTAAAGAAACTCCTACTAGCAAGGTCAAGGAAGAGAACCTTCTCTGCTATTGCCCCACCCTGTGGAATATTTCCCCTCTCAGAGGTGAGGCAAGCCCCCACTTTCCTGGCCTTCTGAAAAGGCATTAAAACGTATCTCAGTCCCCGACAAAACCAGCATGGCTGCATAAAAAAAAACCTCTGATAAACTGAAAGACAAAAACGACAAGAATAAAAAGCATATAGCGTGAATCTGGTCAGGAAAGCTAGGGCTCAGAACTAAGAATTGCAACAATGTCAAAAATAATAACATTTCTTTCAATATGTAAAAAACAAGAAAAAAGTGAAGGAATCAATCAGTCCATTAATGGGAGAAGATGGCAAGGAGGTGACAGGCAGCAGTGAAGAATGCAGAACTGCTGAATTCATTCTTTGCATTGATCTTTACACAAAAAGAAAAAAAATAGTTCAACTTATCAAAGGCAACACTATAGGAGACAGAATAAGAATGCAAGTCAAAATAAGCAAGAAAATGGTAAGACAACACCGATCCATTCTAGACGAGTTCAAATCACTTGGATCAAATGAATTACAGAGTTCTGAAGGAGGCAACAGATGTGATCTCAGAACTACTGAACCCTACTTTCAAAGATCCTGGAGCACCAGGGAATTACCAAAGGACCAGAAAAGAGCTGATATGGTTCTTATCTTCAAAAAAGGAAAAAAATGGATCCAAGAAACTACAGAACTATCAGCCTGACATCAATACTTGGGAAGATCCTGGAAAAGATAAACAAGCAACGTATCTGTGAATGCCAGACAAACCTTATTGCATTCTTTGACAAAGTGACTAAATTAGTGAACCAGCGAAATGCTGTGGACATTGCACTTCAGAAATTTAACCAAGTAGATCACAGCCTACTTCTTGGCAACATAGAAAAATTTGGGTAGACATCACCATCACCAGATTGATTTGTAGCTGGCTAAACCAATGACTCTCAATATGTAGTCCTCAATGAAACTACATGTACATGAAAGGAAGAATACAGTGGGGTACCCCAAAGTTCTGTCTTAGGCCTAGTACTCTTCAACATCTTCATAAATGTTTAGATGAGGGGATAGAAGGGGAACTCATCAAATTTGCAGACGACATCAAGTGGGGGGGGGGAGTAGCCAACACTTTAGAACAGGGTAGACAAAACTTTTCCCAAGGGGCCACATGCAAAACTGGGACTGTTGTGGAGGGCTAAACCAATGAGGCTGCTGCAGTGCCCCCCACTATCATGGACTGGATAAAGACAGCCATGAACCATAGAATGCCCATGTCTGTCTAGAAGGATCTTGACAGATATGTACACTGAGCCTTATACCACAAAATGTAATAAGCTTTTATATTTAGGCAAGAAAAACCAAATACATATGTATAGAACAAGTGGTACCTGTTTTAACAACAGTAATTTTGAGCAGGATCTCTGTGTCCTAGTAGATAACCGCTTAAGTATGAGCCAGCAGGGTGCTGCAATTGCTGAATAAAGCCAATACAGTCCTAAAGCTGCATCAACCAAGGGATAATATCAAGATCACATGAAGTGATGATACCGCTTTATACTACATTAGTACAACCACACTTGGAATACTGCATTCAGTTTTGATCACAATACAAAAAAGATGAGACTGCACAGAACAGCAACAGGGTATGTTTAGCCTAATGCAGAGAAGGACAGGGGTGACTAGATAGCAGTCTTCCAATATTTGAGGGGCTGTCACAGAGAGGAGAGGGTCAACCAATTCTCCAAAACACATGAGGACAGGACAAGAAGTAAGGGATGGAAATTTATCAAAAAGAGATCCAATCTAGAACTAAGGAGAAATTTTCAATGGCAATAATTAATCAATGTAACAGCTTGCCTTCTGAAGTTGTGGGTGCTCCATCCCTGGAAGTTTTAAAGAAAGGATTGAAGACCCATTTGTCCAGAATGGTATAGGGTCTCCTGCTTGAGCAGGGGGTTGAACTAGAAGACCTCTGACATTCTTTTCAACTGTTATTCTGTTACTATTACTGCCACTAGAAAGTCAAGCAAAGCTCTGACATCCCATTATTCAGATCAAAGCCTTTCCTTCCCTTCCCCTCAATTTTCAAAGGGAAGGGAAATGGGGGATTTATTAAAATCCCCCATTTTAATAAAATTATTAACCAGCAATACCAGATTTGGGCTACAAAAAAGAGCGAACGTTGGTCTACTATATCTATTCGTTACCACTGTCATTTGATGTTTTGCAACCAAAATCTAGAAGCTTTACCACCAATAAAAGTTTAAAACAATAACACTCCATATAATTAAAACTGTTTCCAGCTTGAGCAGGGGGTTGGACTAGAAGACCTCCAAGGTCCCTTCCAACTGTTATTCGGTTACTGATGACGACTGACTTGACTTCTTACTTACTAATTCCCTTTTCCTTCCTTCCATCCCTCCCTCCCTCCCCTCCCTAGGTGTAGGAAGCCTACAACTTTTTAAAATTAAAACCGAGCATTCATTCAGAAGGCACCCCATCTATTTATCCCGGTGTTTTTCAAAGACTGCAGCTTTAAATGTGTGGACTTCCATTCCCGGAATGTTGGCTGTGGGATTCTGGAAACTGGAGTCCAAATATCTTAAAAATAGCCGAGTAACCCGCCAAAGCCCCTCCGCCAGCTCCACGTGCGCAAGAGGAACGGGCCGTGCGACATCATCACGAGGCACGCCTCCAACTCACCCGAACTCTAAGTGTCCTCCGGGAAGCTGGAAGAAGCCGCTGCCGACGACACTTCTCCGCTTGCCTACTAGGACGCAACCAGGGTGCCTGAGGCTCGTGATCACCACCCCAACTCCGACCCCGGGGCGCAGCAGCTTCTCCATGGCCGGCCCCGCAGACTTACGTGCGGTTTAACTCCGCCTTCCTCGGCCAGTCGGTGGCGCAGCCAATCTGCGTGGGAGAGGCAGTCTTTTCAGGGCTCAACTGCCGGTGGTAACTGCCAATTTGGTAGCAGAGATGTTCTTGAAGGATAATTATTATCTCGATTAAAAAAAAAAACTTTTTAAAAGGACAGAAACCGTTTTAACTCTCCACTGGGAATGAAAGAAAAGCTGACTATACACATCTACTAATCAAACAATGGCGGTGGTGGGTGCAGTTCAGGGTAAACGAGCACAAAATAATACCAATAGGGGTAAAAACGCTAAACTTCACTTTAAAATGAAGAGCCTAGCTCTGACTTTGCAATGTACCCCTTGTTACCTTAATCATGATTTACTGGATTTGCACAAGCACTGGGCCACAAACTGATATCCTGAATGAAGCACCCTTGGTTATTCTTGCTAAAATTAAGCAGGGTCAAACCTGATTAGTAGGTAGATGGAGGCCACAGGGAATTATGGAAGGGTAAGCTAGACCAAGAGCGCCAGTTTATGGTTAAGGCATCTGTTCTGTCGGGAAAACGAGGCAGGAACGGAAGGAGGCTAGGCTGGTACAACTCAACGTTTATTGCTAACACCAACAGCTAACAAGAACAAGGCAACTCCGCGCGAGCTAACGCACGGACAGAACTGTTGCCGTCTGACAGCTGCTTAAATAGAGGAGTTGTCAGACGGAGGAACCAATCGGATGGCTACATTTTCCCTCTCTTTTGCTGTTCGAGTCTTAATCAATCAGGAACGAGCTGTAGCCGACTGGCTCGGGCGGAGTCGTAAGTGCGAGGATTTAACACCATCAAGGCTAGAAACCAGGTGTCCTTGAGTTGGATTAGCTTTGGCCAGTCATTTTCTCTCAGCCCTAGGAAGCAGGCAGTGGCAAACCGCTTCTGAAAAATTTTGCCAAGAAAACTCTGGGAACTTGTCCAGGCAGAAAAAGAGAAAAAATCCCACATATGCAGAGGGAAACAAAGATGTCTGTGTCTTGACTAGGAGTTGAGCTAACTGGCTGGTCTTTAATTTACAGTTCAGGCAGTTATTTAGCCAAAGATGAGCACATCTGTAATAGCAGAAAGTGCCTTGAGCCATAGCTCATTTTAGTAGAAGTAAATATCTGCATTAAAACCCTGGAGGGGGATATGAGCCTGTGTATGACCGTGGGAGTAAAATGAAAGGTGAATGCATTTAGGAGACATTTTGTGATGTAAGGCATGGTTGCCTTATTTCCTCTAGTAGCTCAAGATTACATTGAGTATGGTCGGAACCAAGTGAGCTTTATGAGCAATTGCCGACCTAAGCCAGCGAGTTCACACCAGCTGAATTCACCAAGTTTCAGACAACCACAATCTAGCGCCGTGCTCAAGCTAGCATCTCAGATACAACCGGAATGAAGGCGAACCTGAGTAGTTGCGGTCATGTTTGTTTTTGTGCCTCGGGCAAACTTCCTCAGAAGGCTCGCGCTCTGCCGGAGCTTTTGGTTTCCTGCGCAGCAGATCCGATTTCTGGCCCGTCGAGTCTGGTTCCCGCTTGCCTTGCGGCTGAGGGTTGGCTGCTCGATCCGGCTGTCGACGCTGAGTTGGCTGGCTGGCTGGCTGGCTGGCTCCCGCCCTAGCGAATCCTCTACCTGCCTTTCGGTTTCCCTTGTTCGGTCGGGCAGGCTCGGTACCTGAGGGCGATAGAGAAGGAGAAGGGAAGCCGCGCAGAACCTTCAGCTGCACCGGTTCTGCTCCTGGGACTCGGCGGGAAGGAGGCGGGAGCCCGATCGGCTACCTTCGCCGCGGCAGCCTGACTTTTTGTATCCCTTCTGAAGCCTTAGCCGAGAGCTTTCTGCAGCCATGGTGAAGGTCTCGTTTAACTCGGCCTTGGCGCAGAAGGACGCAGCCAAGAAGGAGGAGGACGAGGAAGTGGGGCAGAATGAAAAAAACAGCTGCAGCAACCAAGTGCTCATCTTGCCCCCAGACACAAAGGTGAGGAGGAGTCCGGCGCCAGCAAGTGCTCCTGCCGAGGGCCAGCAGCAGAAACGGGCGGTTTTCCCGGGCGCTGAGCAGCAGTTTATCTTGCAAGCTGCGGCCTAAAAGATCAATCGAGAAGGGCAGCGCCGAGTTTGGAAGGAGAAAGATGGGATCAACAAGGAGGGACTGGGGCGTGGAGGGGGGGTTCGCTCATATATAGGGCCTACTGAGGCTCCGGAAGTAGCTTTAAACCGGCTGGGGCTTTCGAGAGGAGTGTATTTCTCATGGGTTTTTAATGTGCGTTAGCTTGAAGAGTTGCCTCGGAGCGCGACTATGGGAAAGTGAAATATTACCTAAATTTTGGCAGATCAGTTTATGAATCTAAAATGGCTGATGCGTGAGCAGCCTTTAAACATCGCGGGCCTCTCTTTATATTTGCATATTTTATCTCAGTTGCGCAGGCCTTTCGTTTTTCTTTTGCATAACATCATCTTTTTCTGAGCTTGGGCTCTGAACCTAAAATAGTTGGGCCTGATTAGTACTTAGTACTAACATTAGTACTTAGGAGATCAAAGGGAACTCCCAAGACTAGATTGACATGGGATTTAGGGGAAAAAAAGTATATCATATTTTGACACTGGATGCAGATACCAATAAAAGGGCAATGGCAATTGATTTCAAAATTGGTATTCTTGTTCACCTCTCTGGGTAACCTGTTCCAGTTACTCCCTGAGCCCAAGGAAGAAGACAAAAGTAAACCAATAATAAAAATTGTAGGCACTTGTCTAGTTGCCAGGCATCCAAACTGACTCAGGCATGGCTTGTCTGAAGATTGTGATTTTGGATTTCAGTTCAGTTCAGTTCAGATCCAGTATAACTAATCATACAATACCTGTTATATAACTCATTATCTGGATCTATGCAGTACATTGAACCATAAACTAACCAGATGTGCTGGGTTTGTACTATACAACATTTTAACCTGTAATGTTCCTTGGGACTGACCATGGAAGACAGGAGGAAGATCTGGAGCTTAGACAGTGGTCTGATAAGAGAAATCTGAGTTCAAAAGAGGGGTGGAGAAAGGGTCGCAGAAGGGATCCTCCCTAGTTTTTGAGAGAGTAAAAGTAGGGGACAGGAGAAGTACTTTCAGACTTACAGGATTCTGTTAATTAACTTTACAATAAATACAGAGCTAGTATTCATTGTCTTGCTTCTTATCTGGGCTACCTTGAAAAGCTTATCAACCAAAAGGAGAAATCAAATTTGTTAAAACTATCAAAGCATAGCATGCTATATGTGTGCAGTTTTTAGTTCTTTAAATGAGCTGATTAAGTGTGGGTTTGTGAACAAAGTATTCATTGAAACACTTGGTTGTCCTTTGTCCAGATACTATAACTTACATCAACCTAAAGTATACCATCTGATGTAAAGAGAGTTGCAACAGTGACCATTTGGAGTTCAAATTAGTCCAAAAACTGTGGGTCAGTCTTGATGGGTAAGAGATTAAAAATGGCATGATACTTACTCCTGGAACCTAGGAAGGATTTCCTAGGATTTCTTCTATATTTTTGAAAGAGATTTGTTGTTCAGGAGACAACAGGTCAGAAGAGGCTTCAGGCAATAGCTATCTCTTTTCTTTGGATTTTGCCTGTCCATCAGTACTTGGGCAGTCACATTGGTCTATTGCTTTCTCCCTGTTGATGGTGTTGCTGAAAGAGCAGCAATCCAAGAATTCTTGTGAATGAAGAGACTAATCTGCTTTGCATGAATAAGACCATGTGGCTTAATTTAATTTTGGTGTGCTGTGTAGGTATTTTGTATAATATCAACACAGATTTGAATGATCAGGGGAGAAATGCAGTTGAAGGGCTATCTGTTTGTGACCAAGATCCAGGAGCCAATTTTCAAGATTTTCTCCTTGTTAGAAAAAGAACAGAAATTTGGTTGGCATACTGTGTACATCCATGCGGTGCAAACTTTCCCAGTTAGGGCTGGCAGTAGCAATGGAATGTTCTGAGGTGATGATACTTCAAGGCTTCAGGTCCCTTCAGAAGCTGCCTTGGGCAACCAGCTTTGTGCTTGTCATAACTTAACTATGACAGTCTTAGAGCCGTCCCAATTCTTTGTCAGGGGTTGCTCACTTGATTGCAGATTTTTCTCATTGGAGCTCCTTGCCTGGGAGATATAGCAAACTTCTTACATGATTCAGGTTCATTCAGGACACTGGTTTCCACTGATGTTTTTGGGAGGTTTTTTTTGGTTCTTTCATTGTTATATGGCATCTTTTTTAATGTGCATATAATTTTCATATGCAAAGTGTATTTTAAAAGCACATTTCCAATTGTATATGTCATGTTACTAGTTTACAATATCTTTTAATAAAGAATAATGTAACATCTGCTGACTTTTAAAGTAAGTATAAATGTGTTGTTGCATTTTGAAAATTCTATTAGATAATAGACTTCTAAATAAAGCAGTAGTGACATTAATTATGAAAACTTTTTTTTGCTCACAGACATCTAGCAAGTAAGTACAAAAAGAGTCATGTAATTGTTATGACAGGAGAGACAGTGGCACAGAAGTCTGTCTGTCTGTCTTTCTTTCTTTCTTTCTTTCTTTCCTCTCTCTCTCTCTCTCTTTCTTTTGTTCTTTCTCTTGTTCTTTCTCTTCCTCTCACCTTTTATGACCTGTAAAGCAAAGTCAGTGGGGAAATCAGATTCACTTAACTGTGTTACTAGCTTAATAACTGCAGTGATTCACTTAACAGCTGTGACAAGAAAGGTCATAAAATGGAGCAAAACTCAATTGTCTTGCTTAGCAACAGAAACTCTGGGCTCAATTGTGGTTGTAAATTGAGGACTAACTGTAGTTAGTCCAGGAAATTCCAGAGCTGTTAGTTTAACTAGGAAATTAAACAATTGGAGGAAAGCAATGGCATGCCAAGAAATTTGCATGGATGCATCTACAATATTAGGAGCTGATCTTGAAGATGTTATCTACATCATCTGATACATTTTAAAATTCTTTCATTCTGTCTGAGATTGATCTGTATAGTATAACCCATTATTTAGAGTGCTCCCAATTTTCTGTCCACGTAATTTGAGTATCTCAGCCACTGTAGATATCTGCACATTGAGTATGTATGTCTGTAACAGATAAGCCTTCATATAGCCATCTAAGTGCATGTGGGTTTTCATGTGAGTTGGAAACCCAGACTTATTGTTAATTGATTCTAAAAGTGACTTTGAAATTATCTAGTCTCTTCATAAAATTGACAAGAGTGAGTGGGAGGACTGGATTCCTTCAGATGTTGTTGTCCCCAAAGATGAAGGACTTTATTGGTTAGTAATGATACATTAAGTTGAAATTGGAAATAAACACATGCTTGGTGTAATGTAATCATACTGAGTACTTCTGGTAATTTCTTTTGCTTACCTTCTTATGTTGACTGAAGTTTCAAGTTTCCAGGTTGTCTTTCAGATCAGCCTTCTATATACTGCATTATATTAATCTAAGCAGTTATCAAGACATGGATTATTCAAGTAGCAACATTGTTGCTATTCAAAGATAATTGTGAAGACTTATGTGCTTCTGTTCCACATTTATGCTTATAATGTTTTGATTTCATAAGTGCTGAAAACTTTATGGTCAATTTAAGAGATAAGAGATAACTTTTTATTGTCATTTTTTTTACTGTGACTACACTGGCCCACATTAAAAATGAAATTCTGTTGCCTGCTCTCCAGAGAAAGTGTATATTTATCCAAACTCACGCATAACGCACATGTACACAGGCTATATACATATATAAACATATACTTGCACCATACATATATACAAATATACACACATACACATATACACTGCTCAAAAAAATAAAGGGAACACAAGCAGAAGACATCCGAGATCTGAATGAATGAAATAGCTTTATTAAATACTTCGTTCGTTACAATAGTTTATACACTGCTCAAACAACTAAAGGGAACACAAAACTACTGTATGTAACGAACAAATTTAATAAGGCTATTTCATTCATTCAGATCTCGGATGTCTTCTGCTTGTGTTCCCTTTATTTTTTTGAGCAGTATATATTAATCACTGTGCATTTTGAATATGTAGCAGAAAAAGGAAACTTGAGAGTTCACAAGGTTGATGCTATATGGAACAAAACTGTGACTGAATCTAGATGTTCTGCTTTGGATACTACGAAGCTTCCTCCCAGAAGCTAACAAGGAAAACCAGTTGTGAAGAGAATGTAGTGTCCCAGACAATCCCGCAGAGTCTGCTCAAGCATTGCTTATATGCTATATTCTGGATAGAAGGAAGTGAACTACCAATTATCTTTTCTGTCATCCTCACCACTCTCTGCACCACCTTCCTGTCTGAAGCAGTAATACTTTCAAACCAGAAAATAATGCAATATGACAGGATGTTTTTGATCATCCCTCTATAGAAGGTGGGAAGGACAGGGGAAGGAAGATAAACTTTTCTCATGTGATGTAGAAAATGCAGCTGCTGTGCCCTTTTCACCAGTGCGACCAAGCTAGCCTACTCAATAACTGCACGCCCAGAAACTTGATGCTGCTAACTACCTCCACAGGTGACTCATTAATATGTAGAGGTATGCTGAACCTGCCTTTTCTAAAATCGATAATGATCTCTTTAGTTTCTTCTGTGTTTAAAATGAGGCTGTTTTTGTTATACCAGTTCACTAAATCCTCTACCTCCTTGCAGTAAGTAACCATGTTGTCATCTTGAATAAGGCCCACTACTGTTCTATTGTCCACATACTTCACAATATGGTTAGTGGTAAACCTAGCACAATAGGCATGGGTCAAAAAGGATGAACTTGGGACACAGCCCTGAGGAAAACCTGTGCTCAAGAAAATGGTGTTAGAAATATTAGTCCCAACTCGCACATATTTATCAGTAAGAAAATCAATAATCCAGCTGTACAAAGGAGTATTAAAGCCTAAAATGCCCAGTTTGTATACTAGATGCCGAGGAATGATTGCATTAAATGCTGAACTGAAGTCAACAAACATCATTCACACAAGTGCTTTCTGTTTAATAATTTAATAAATTTATTTTATATTTATTGAGTAAATTTAATAGATTTCTGTTTAATAATTAAAAACTGCCTGGAAAAAATAATTAGATGTGTGGCCTTGGTAGAAATAAGTGAAACCTCTTTTTGCTGATGGAATAGCTTCTGAATTAGAATTCCACCTGCCACTCCAGAAGGGAGTTCAGGGATTCCGTGGAAGATTTGGTGGTTGTTCAAGGTAGAAAAGAAGATAGGAAAGGAAGCCTGTTCACATAGCATGGACACAAATGGGGATTACATTATACCTACATGATGTAGCTCAGGGTGAGTTCTACTTACCTTTACTATCGGTTTCCATCGTGCCTGTGCAGATCACTTATGATGATGTCTGGGTCAGTGGAAGGAGCCTCCCGCCGGTTTTACTACCGGTTCTTGCAAACTGGGGGCAACCCACCACTGATGTAGCTGGATATACCTCACTATTGATTACTTTTTTCTGTGTGGCTTTCTAGGATCCAGCAGAAGTGCCTCTTGGACAAAGAAGAGCTTGGTGCTGGTGTATGTGTTTTGGATTAGCTTTTATGCTTGCTGTTGTAATCCTTGGCGGTACCTATCTGTACAAGTATTTTCAAATTCAGGTAAGATGAATATATGACCAAGCTTTGAATGTTTTTGTTGTTAACTTACTAGGAATTGTCCAACTTGTCTTATCAGCTTAAGTCTTAATATAAAATTCATTTTTAATATTTTTAAATTTGAGAAAATTAACTCCAATACAACATAAACTACATAAATACATTTGGATTTAAGCTTAATAATAGGAAATATTTGCCAGTGTTCCTGCTGTGAAAACAAAATCTAGATTATCTAAACACTAGATTATCTCCTTAGTTTTCAATTGGTAGAAGTTTTTCAACTTGTTGAAGTTTCTTACTGATTTTAGTTAGCAATGTTGCAAATGGCAAATATATGTACTGTTAGTTGTCTCCAGAGGAAATGTTCTCAATATATATTTAACCTGAATAAAATATTAACTGTATATCAAAAATGGAAATTGTTTAAAGTAATGGGTAAAATGTAAGCTGTTCAGTTTTTATATTAGAGAGAGAGGAAAAGTGTTTTTATTTATTTGTGATGTTTTATCTCGCCTTCCCTTCAGACACTCAGAGCAGCATATTTTTCAGTTCCAAGCACTTTTATTTTTAAAGCTTAGATAAAAAACCTAAGGAGAAATTAACAGTGACCAGGACCTCTGTCCTTTTTCTCCCAAGTGTTACAATAGGAGAAAGGTTATCTACTGCCTCTCTTTGTCAGCCAGATTCAGAAGGACAGCTAGCTAACTAGTTCTTCTTTCTTGCCTAGAAAGGTTACTTCTCTGGATGTAGCAGTTTGGGCTCTTTGCTAGGGCATTATTTTTTCTGTATCATTACTTTGCTGTAAACCCCTGTGCAGTTTAACAAGAACTTTGAATTCACTGGTATTATGTACTGACAGATTGGAGCATGCGTGTCAGCCACCGCCAGGAGAGGGCGCTCTTTTGGCGGGAATGAGCAGAGCGCTCATTGGATAAGATGCTGACAGCTTGAATATATTAAGAGCTGTCAAAGCCTGACAGAATTGTTTTAGTTCCTCAGTTAGTTGTTGTTGTAGAGATCCAGCCGTTGCTGTTAACTTGTTCTAATTAAAGGAATGGTTATGGTTAATTGAATTGGCCTCGTTTATGCCTACCCACCTCAGTATTTATCAACTAGCTATAGGAAACCAGGCTAATGTTGGAAAGTTAATTGAAGACTACAGGATATAAAATTATTTTGAGCATGAAGGGGAAAAATGTCATGGTATGTCACGTGACGGCAATGTGATATGGTGAGTTTGACACTTTGGTCTTGAGTATTCGATCTGAACAGCCTGGTGGCATCTTCATTTAAACATCCTTATGGAATTAATCTAATTTTCTAGGTATACTGCATATAGTCAAACTAATACCGTGGGCTGGTTTGTACAACACATTGGGCTAAAATAGAGTTTGTTTCTTCGTGATTTCATACACAATTAGTCTAGACTAGAGCTAAAAATAAGTTGTGATTCATTTTGCTCATAGTTTGCTTGTACATTAGCAAAAGAAAGACAATATTCACCATAATAAAGTTAAAGTGCATATATATGACTTGCTGAAGAATGTTGGTTGGTTAAATTAAGCTACTCAGTGCCATCTTAATCTGATTCTATTGGCCATGTTATTATTGCTAGTGGTTGATCTGAATTTCAGAATATCATTTCTATGTCTACCAAGGCAACCAGAATTTCCAGCTGCTGCTATCTAGAATTTCAAATAACAACTGGTCATTCTCTGGTCAATTTTAGATTGATGGATACAAAATAGTCTGACTCAGAGGCCTGGGTGATTTCTGAAGGGGCTTGGTAGTTTTTATCTTATTTACCAGCAGATGTTCTGGATAGTTGATACTATCAATCCTAATCATCATTTTCCTTTAAAAATCCCACAAATGGCAAAAATGGGCAAGAACTGAATTGAAAGCAGCAATTTTGGCTGTTTGGAGATAGCTTACTGGTGGGAAATAGCTTGTCTTTCAATGGACCTCCTTTCTCATTCTTAAAAGTTGAAAAAAATATAGTGAAAGTTAGGCCTTTTTTGGCAAATTTTGCTGATGCAATTTTAAAACCTAGTTATCTTTTGTGGCCTACAGAATGCTCACCTTTGTGGTAAGCCACAATATGGATTCTCATTTTTAATTTTTGTTCTTTGTGTTGTCTGAACCAAAACCAAAATGGTTATGCTTATCCGAATAACACCAATGTAGTCAACAGTGGTTCATTTAATAATTAAACAAATATGTATGAAATTTGTATGAAGGTAACCTGAGGTTTTGTAGTAATTATTACTTAATGGTTGGCCAGTACAAAAAGTTGTAAGTTCAAACTACAATATCTCTTTTCAGATGATAGATAGTAATCTTCCTCTGATGATAAATTCTGCTCTGAATAAACTATAATATTATCTAATAAGCTTAAAAATAGAGTGGCTAGTATTCCGGATTTGAGATTTAGCAGTGATGAGGTGGGGATGGATATATATTGCTACAAGATTCATGAACTCTGCTTTCTTTTGCATTGGCTAAGGTGTATTACCTTTGTTTTTTAGGAAAATGTTTACTTCTGTGGAATTAAGTATATTGAGGATGGCTTAACCCTAACTGACTCAGATACAATTGCTTCAGCTCGTTATCAGATAATTGAAGAAAGTATCCAGATCCTTCAAGAGGAGGATGTTGAGTTCATTAGTGTGCCAGTTCCAGAATTTGCTGACAATGATCCAGCTGATATTGTCCATGATTTTCAGAGGGTAAGGAATAATGCTCTGAATAACATTGTAATTGCAGGGAAAGGAGTTTGAAGTTACAGATTACTTCTGGTGTCTTTGTTATATTTGTATATATACTGTTAAGTGCACAAAGAAAGCCAAGGTAGGTCCCAGAAGTAAAGGAGGAAGTAAAAGGACTGCGTAAATTGCTTAAAGAGCCGTGGTGGTGCAGTGGTTAGAATGCAGTATTGCAGGCTAATTCTGCTGACTGCTGATTGCCAGCAGTTCGATAGTTCAAGTCTAACTGGCTCAGGGTTGACTCATCCTTCCATCCTTCCGAGGTGGGTAAAATGAGGACCCAGATTGTTGGGGGCAATATGCTGATTCTGTAAACGGCTTAGAGAGGGCTGTAAAGCACTGTGAAGCTGTATAAGTTTAAGTGGTATTGCTATTAAAGCCTGCAGAGTTCTGAATTCTCTGTTGTTACAAGTGAAGAAATAATTTAATGATGTAAGAACAAGCAAAAGACTGCTTGTATACAAGCTTCTAAAAACAATGTGCCTTTTCTGGGTTAATTTTAGGCTGAAACATTTAATACTATTTAGAGTTTACGAAGGACACTCTTTCCCACCTTTTACTTGTGATATATTGCACTAAAATTTTAATATAATAATATTAAAAAATATAAAAATAGCCCAATCTACCAAAACCAGAACTGTAAAAGACAGACTAGGAATACAAATTAAAGTAGGCAAGAAAATGATAAGAGAACACCTATCCACTCTAGACGAGTTCAAATTCAAATGGATTATATCCCAGAGTTCAGAAGGAGCTGGCGGATGTGATTCAGAATCACTGAATCATATCTTTCAAAGATCCTGGAGCACGGGGGAAATACCAGAAGACTGTAAAAGAGCTGACATGGTTCTCATCTTCAAAAAAGGGGAAAAGATAATCAAGCAACAGATCTGAGAACACCTAGAAGCAAGCAAAGTTATAACCAAGTCAACATGGGTTTGTCATAAACATGCCGAACAAATCTTATTTCATTATTTGAAAAAGTGACTAAATTAGTGGACCACAAGAATACTGTGGACATGATATTTTTAAATTTCAGTAAGATATTTGACAGAATAGACCACAGCCTACTTCTTAGTAAGTTAGAAAAATGTGGGATAGACAGCATCATCACAAGATGGATTTGTAACTGGCTGACAAACTGCACTCAATGTGTAATCCTTAATGGAACTACATGTACATGGAAGACAGTAAGTAGGGTACCCCAAGGTTCTGTCTTAGGCCCATGCTCTTCAATATCTTTATAAATGATCCACATGAGAGAATAGAAAGGGAACTTATCAAATTTGCAGATGACACTAAGCTGGCAGGAATAGCCAACACCCCAGAAGACAGACTCAAGATCCAGAAGGATCTTGCCAAACTTGAATTCTGGGCCCTATCTAACAAAATGAAATTCAATTGTGAGAAAAGTAAGGTTTTACGCTTAGGCAAAAAAAACCAATTGTACAGGTGTAGAATAGGTGAAAACTAGCTCAATAGCAGCAACTGTGAGATTGATCTTGGAATCCTAGTAAACAACTACTCAAATATGAGCCAGTAGTGTGCTGCAGCCACCAAAAAAGTCAATGCAATCTTCGGCTGCATTACAGAGAGATAGAATCAAGATCACATGAAGTCTTAGTACTGCTTTACAATGCCTTGGTAAGACCATACTTGAATTACTGCATCCAGTTTTGGTTGCCACAATATAAAAAAGATGTTGAGGCGCTGGAAAGAGGGCAGAGAAGAATAAAGAGGATTAGAGAGCTGTAGACTAAAACATATGAAGAACGGTTGCAGGAATCGGGTATGTCTAGTGAAAAAATATCTAGGGGTGACATGATAGCAGTGTTCCAATATTTGAGGAGCTGCCACAAAGAAAAGGGAGTCAAGCTATTATCCAAAGCACCAGAAGGCAGGACAAGAAACAACGAATGGAAATTAATCAAGGAGTGAAGCAACCTAGAACTAAGGAAAAATTTCCTGATAGAAGAATTTATCAGTGTAATGGTTTGCCTCCAGAAGGTTTTTAAGAAGAGACTAGACCAGTGGTTCCCAACGTGGGCCCCACGCCTCACAGGGGGGCACTTTGATTTTTAATGGGGGCAATTGGAGCCTTGTTTAAACCAAGTTAATGGCTTGGTTATGCATGAGTAGGAGTTCACTTTTTGAATAGTAAGAATTATATGTGATATGGGGAGGGGGAATCATCAGGATTTTAAAGATGCTTAGGTGGGGCATAGCCAAAAAAAGGTTGGGAACCACTGGACTAGACAGACCTTTGTCTGTCTTCTCTAGGATCTCCTGCTTGACCAGGGTATTGGACTAGAAGATCTCCAAGGTCCCTTTCAACTCTGTTATTCTGTTATATACCTATCATGTATTATTTTGATCTGTATTTACTGTTTTAAATGTATCTGGAACATATGAGGTAGAAAACTATTCTGGAATACTTTCCAGAAGTTAAGCTAATTCTCTTTTTTTCTTGTTATCAGAAAATAATGTTTTAATAACTAGAGACTGAAATGGAATAAATGATACCTGAAGTATTTAAATTTTTGTCTTTGAAAGAGCAGTATACTACACTAAGTCATATACAATGTTACATATTCTAATACTATTAAGAGATTCATAACATTTCTTTATTAGAGACTTACAGCTTATCTTGACCTCAGCCTGAATAAGTGCTATGTCATTCCTCTGAATACGTCAATTGTTATGCCACCTAAAAACTTCTTAGAACTGCTGATCAACATCAAAGTAAGATTAAAATAGGTTTTTTTATGTATTCAGTAATCCTTATCTTTATTAAGCTAATTTATGTCCCAGTTGATTAGAATGACTGTGAACCTAGTTTTATCCCATTATGGTATTTATATTAACATTTTTACTACCTTACACTAAACCCATTTAGTAATAACCCCTCCGAACAAAACCAGATCTTTGCAATTTGTTCTTTACTTATGGTCGAACAAACATCAAACAGACAAGTTTAAAAAATTAATATACATAAATTACATAAAAGGTGACCAAAACTATAAAAAAGGCACCAACTGCTTCCCATGGGCTAAAGCTACAGGTAATAATTTTGCCAGTGCCATAGAGAAATTGGTCACTTTAAAGGAAATCAGTACTCTCCTCATTACAAGGAGAGTACTGATTTCCTTTAAAGTGACGAATTGGAGTTATATGTTTTAATTGCCATTGTGTGTAGAGTGGACATTTTAATAAAATATGGAATATAGATTCAATATTTGTACTTGAAATAATAAATAACATTTTCATTTGAACAATTGAAATAACTTTAAATTGTCACCCTTTTGGATGCATAATTGGGTCAGAGGAAAAAAAGTCTCTTATATGAAGCATGCATGATCATAAAAGAAAAAATACTCAGGGAGAGTCAAGGAAGATGGGAGAATTTTATTATAGACATGGGTGATTTGAGCCTTGACTGACTAGATGATATAAGTTACAGACCTTCCTTTAGAGTTCTGCTCAGATTTTTGTGAGCCTAAAGTAAATAATGTAAAGCTAATATTGACAGATCATAATTTGTCTTTGCAGGGTAATACAAATCTATTCTTCAGGGCTAAAATGAACCACAGGGATCATCCCAAAGAATTTATCTTCTTGAGACCCTAAGTATTGTAGTTTTGCCATGGGCCCTGAGCTGTGCTCTTTATTTTGCTATTTTTAGAAACAGCTTGGAAAGAGTACAGGTTGGACATCTTCTTACACATTTGAGTACCATATAGCAGTAGTATACCCAAAATATTGACCTTGAATAGCTTAATGGTATGCCATTTGGATTTTAAAAATCAGTTGGCATCCTGGAAGTATTTTTTAAAAGACAAACTTCTCTGGCAAAAAATATTTTACTGACTTGTGTATGGGGATTATTGGTTTTCAGTCCATGATTTAAACTATGATCTCTTGAAAAAGTAGGAAGTAGGCTACTTTCTTTCTGTTTCTTAAGATCCATATTCTTCAGAGGCAAAATTATAGATATAATATAAATTGAATTAATAATAAAGAAGTTAAATGAAAATGAATGCAACATATTTAATATTTTTTTAAACTCTTCCATGATTCTATTAATTCATGTAGGCTGGAACATACTTGCCACAGTCATACTTGATTCATGAGCAGATGATAGTCACTGACCGCATTGAAAATGTGGATCAACTGGGTTTTTTCATTTATCACCTTTGTCGTGATAAAGAGACTTACAAATTGCAGCGCAAGGAAGTACTGAAAGGTATGGTATAAACATAGATGAGATAATAAAGATAGCCTTAATTAATGTTTTGTTTCCACATGAAACTATGCAAAACTAATATTTCAGTCTGTATATATTCTGCTGCATTGTAATAAAATCTGGTACATGCAGTCTTCTCTTACCAATGCTAATTGGGATCAGGAACACCATCACTAAGCAATATGGTCATAAGTCATGACATTGTGTGACCATGTTGATCTGTGACAACAGTTGCTGGAATTTGGCGAGTTCTGTGTGATTGCAGCATCCTGCATTTACCCATTTGCAACCTCTTGCAAATGACTTGCAAATTTCCGATTGACTGCATGTTGAAAGCCAGCAGAGACGGTCATAGGTGGTGATCACAGGTCCATGGGATGTTGCAGCATCATAATTGTGAGTAAGTCACCAAATGTGATCATGTGATTCTGGGAAGGCTACAACTTGGTGTACCATTATAACATGAGAGAGTGGCTAATAAGCGGATTTTACATGAGGATTTACTTATATTATAAAAATGTTCCTAAAAATATCCATGCCTCTTATAGCACCTAATTTTTAATATTACAGATGTGCATATTTAATATATGCAAAGCTTTAAAACAGATTTTTTTGCCTTTGAATATTTCACATCAGATTGCAATGTCAGTAATTTTATGCTTAGCACAATGTTCTGGTTGGAAAAAAACGGTTCTGAATAAATTATGAATATACTCTATTATAAGAAGAAATGATGCTATACCTGTGGCTAAATTATTTGGTATAGTGGTGTATTAATTTTACTAATATTACTTTCATGTATTAAAACATTTTTGTACATTTTTCCCACAAATGTTTGGCAAACCTAAAGTTATGTACTACTACTTTGATAAATTAAGCATGTGGTTAACTTACCAACATTAATGACATTTAAACGTATTTAAAAGTATTTCATTGGAAGTTTGAAAATGTCCAGTATATTTAGATAGAATGCCTTATTTTACAGTATTTCTTAGGAAAGTATAGTGAATAAACCTGAAATTAAAATTGAAGATTTGATTACATATTTAAATTATTTAAATCAAGTTATTTATTTGATCTCTCTCTGTGAGATAAAGAGAGTCTGAAGGGTGTGCTATGCAACTTCAAAGCAGAGTCCACAGTGCTCCATGAGGCTTATTCCCAATTACACAGATATAAATTCATGCATCTTTTGTCCACTCAAGAGTCCAGTGAATCTGTGCAGTGAATGGAAACTGATAGAACCTCTTCATAATACAAACTTAAACTTAGTATCTTTCTACAAATTTCAATACACACTTAAAATAAGAAACCAGTGAAGATAGCAGATGGAAAAATTTGGATATACTTCCTGTTGAGAACAGTGCTTAAAAAAAAAAAAGAAAACCCATAATGCTCTTTTTTAGGCTCACCTGTCTTCCCATTGTTAATAATAGGAGATTCTGTGACATTGTATGAGTATGTGTGGACTGTGGTCAAGGTATTGCGGTGCTGACTGAGTACAGCTATGTATGTGGGAGGGAGTGCTGTAGTGTGAGCACATACTACAGAGTGAAAGATCCCTGGGATCTCATAGCGGAGCACCTTGAGAAAAGCGACTTACAACCTTCTCTGCTGGCTTCTCCATGGACTTTGCTTTTGCCAAGATGGCAGGAAAGGTCGCAAATGGTAGTCATGTCACTGCAGGACACCTCAACTGTTGTAAATGTCAACTGATTGCCAAATACCCAAATTGCAACTATATGACTATGGAGTGCCTTGATGACCAAAACTTTTAGGACTGGTTGTAAACACCAATTATTCAGCTCCATTAGAACTTCAAATGGTCACTGAGTGAGTGATTATCAAATGAGGATTACCTGAATTCCCATACGGCCTGTCATTTCAGTACAGAATAAGGTCACTGTTTCTTTGCAGAGTTTTCTTGTATTCAAGAGACTAATTTAGACCTTAAATGGGAGAGCTGCTCTACATACTTAACAAAATATACAGTGTTTTTTCAATGCATATTTTTCCATACAAGACAATGTATAGTTTCTTTATAAAATTACTTAATATTTTATTCATTCTCCCATAATAGGTATTCACAAGCGTGAAGCAGGTAACTGCCGGATAATTCGACATTTTGAGAACAGATTTGTGATGGAAACGCTTATTTGCGAAGAATAAGGAATGCTACTGTAACAAAAATTAAGATACTTCAGTTTATCATTTCTATTATATGCAGTGATTTCTTTTTATAATCATTTATGTAAAGAATAGACAAGCCTATATAGCTTGTAATTGGATTAAGTAATCCAATTACGTAATCTCATGAAACATCTTTGTCATATTTTGAAGTATAATGTTATTTTTTATGCTGGAATAGAAGCTGTATATTGTTAGTGTATTTCACATAATAAATCCTGAACTATCAAGAGATAAATTGTGCATCCAATATTACCAAAAAATTCTATAAAATAATTCTAGTTAAAAGCTAAAAAATGTATAGATCAGTTGCAACTTTTGAGGTTTTTAACAGTGTATTAGTACTATTACTGATTACAGCTCATTAAGAAATATTTTATAAGAAAGATGGAATTTGTTGTGTTTCCAGTCACACTTAAATTCACTTCAAATTGGCTGTGCTAATATAGGTGTCTGCTGTACAAACTCCAGCAGTAATTTCATGTTATTGACCTGTATATAAACTAAATGTATGCAAAAGAAAATAAATAAAAATCTGTTTGTGTAAATGTTTTTGCTAAGTTTTTTTACATGAACTGTGTGTTTAAGAATTGTATTTTAGAAATTACTGGAGTTAAATTTTTATAATTACTAGGTTACTAAGTCTTGGAATTATTTAAATTTATTTGTAATAGTGATTTAGAGTAGAAATGAAACACTTTAAAAAAAAAGTAAATGTTAAAGTATTGGGTTTTTTTTGTTTTTTTTAACTAGGGGTTTATCATTTAAATGTTTATTTAAGAAGCAAAGAATGGATTTTTCTTGAAATCCGTTCTCTGGCAATCTCTCTGCATGCAAGGTGGAGGAAACAAGTCAGGCACAGGAGAGATGCAAAAGGTGGGCTTTTCCCCCACCCACTCCAAAGAGTGAAGAGATTGGAGAGAAAAGAATTACAAGAGAAGGAAGCAAGTGCACACTGGGAATATGTTTGAATAGAGTGCTTCCAGCTGGCAATGACAGTGCATTGCTTTTGTTGTGTATTCCTCAGTGCGCATGCTTATTCTCTTGTAATCCCTAATTTCTCCACTCTGCAACGGGGAAAAAAACCCAAGGTAGGCACAGAAAAATTTGTATTGATTGTAATGGTAATCATATGACAAAGGAATGGGGTGAAGGTCGTAAATGTGGGCATTGGTTACAAAATTATTTTTCCACAATAACTTTGAAGGTCAGGAACCGGAAGCGTCGTGGTGATACTGGCTGGAAAATAGTGAAGCTCCGATGGGCTTCGTGAAAACCCAGCCAGACAAACCGCTGTCGGGGGAGTCTTCGGACCGGAACTGTCTTGGAGGGACGGGGGAGAGAGAGAGGCAACTCAAAAGACTAAAGAGGAGCAAGCAAGCTCCTCGGAAGGTCGGAGACAGCTCTTTGAGCTGACGGTGGGGGAGGCGGCCATTATGTCCGCTACAAGCTGGGGCAACCGGATTAAGATGTGAGCAGGAGTGGAGAATGAACAGAGTATTGTTACTGGGTAAGTAATTGGCCAACTCAAAGGTAAAGAAAAAACTTTTAAAAGCTTGAAAGAAGTCCCAACGACTAATTGGCACTTGGGAATCTAAGCGAAGGAAGAAAAGGAATTTTAAAACTAAAACTAAAGCCTTAAAAGGAACCTTTCACCAGGACTTAAAACTGGATTTGGATGAAATTAAAACAAGACAAGAAAAAAGGAGATAGAGAAGTATTCTTTAAACAACAAAAGGATTTAATTTGGAGAAGAGGAAATAATCATTTTTGTGGATTTACAAAGGGATATTTTGTGGCTGGAGGATTTGTGAATTGGAGAGAGACATCTGCTGGTGGAAAGAAAGTATCGTACGAAGCTTATTTATATAATCATGAGAAAATTCTGGAAGTACTGTAGGAGTGTTTTGTTTATATAACTAGAACGTGATTGCAAGAAGAGCAGGGAGAACAAAGACTGAAATTGGAATGGCTCAAAGGAACGTTTGAATTGGACACTATCTGGAAAGAAAAAAAAAGAAAAAAGAGACACTACATGGACTTTGAATATGAATTATATGTAAAGGAATAATAAACTTAAAAATCCTTGCCTTTTAAATTGATAACTTGGAGAATTGGGAAGGAAATAAATGAAAATAAAGATACAGATCATTACACTGGGATTAACAGTGACAAAATAAAATGATTACACTGGGATTAACAGTGATAGAATAAAAAATATGATTACACTGGGATTAACAGTGATAGAATAAAAAAGATGATCACACTGGGATTAATAGTGATAGAATAAAAATGGATAAGGGGGAATACATCTCAAAAAGAAAGAGAAGAGAAAGAAATGGGAAAGAAAAACGAGAAGAAGGCAAGGGAATGGGAGAAAGGGAGGAAAGTGTCAAGAAATGGAATTATGGAGAAATTAAAAGAAAATAGGACATAGTAAAAAGGAATTTAAAAGATTAATATGCTAGTTGAAGAGAAGGATGTTAACTTTAGATATCATGTAAAAAGCAATTTAGAAGGAAGATACAGATTATTGTAACAGATATAAGTAAAGATAAAATGAAATGTGAGTAAGTAAAAAAGAAGAAATACACTAAGGTAAAATAGATCAGTAGATGCAATGTGAAAGACAGAATGGACTATATATTTTGTTTTTGGAAGATGTACAAATTCGAGCGAAATAATAGTAACAAAAGAATTAATTGAAATTAAGGGGAAAATTGAAATGTAAAATTGAATAAAATGGAAATGTTAATAAATGATGCAAGTAAGAATAAAACAATACATGTAAGAAATAAAATAGAAGAAATATATTGTTAAGGTTATTGGAAGGTTATATTAGTAAAGGATTTAAGATAAAAATGGAATAAGTTGAAATACATTGTTAATAATTAAAAGATAAGGGGAATTTTGAGAAAATAAATGAAAGAAAAGTCAAGGTTGCCTGGACACCATAGTGGAAAATAGAAAATAGATACAGCAATAGAGACGAAAGAGGAGTAGAGGGATGGAAGGGAGGAAGAAGAGAGAGGAATGGAAAGAAAGGAAAGGGGAGGAAGGAAGGGAAATAAGTAGGAGAGAGGGTTAGAAAGGGAGAAAGAGAGGAGGAGAGGGAGAAAGGAAGGGGAAGTAGAGAAGGAGTAGGAGAAGAGGGAAAAAGAAAGTAGAAAGAAGGGAGGGAGATGGAAGAGATTGAGAAGAAAGATTGCTGTACAATAAAAAAGATGAAATGGAAGAAAGGCAACCCTGAACATGCATAAATGCACTAGGATAAAGAATGAGTTATTAAAAAATAAAAGAGAATAAATATGAGTTAAAACAGAAAAATTAGAATTTGAGGGCGAATAAAGATGTTTATATAAATAAGCATATAAATATTAAGACATGATTAAAAAATGGAAAAAGGAAATTTTGGCAAAAATTGTAACTGCGTAAAATGTATTTGAATATGTTAAATTGTATAAGTTATGATATGGCCAATACTCTGCTCATAAAATATGTGGGTGAAAATGGGGGGGGGGGGAAATCAATAAAACTTGATTTAAAAAAAAAAACTTTGAAGGTCCTGGATAAGGTACTCAATAAGTAAGACCAGAAGTGTCAGGATGAGACTGGTTGGGAAAATACCAGGCTGTAATGAGTCTGGCGAAACCCAGCCAGACGAACTGCTGTCGGAGGGGTCTTTCGGGACCAGAACCATCCTGTAGGGACGGCGAAGAAGGAGAGGCATCTCGGATGGCTAAGAGGAACAGGCAAGTTCCTCGGAAAACCAGAGAAAACTCTTTGATCCGATGGCGGGGGGGGGGGGGGCGGCCATTGTATCTGCCATGAAGCTGGGGCATCCGGAATAAGAATTGTACAGGAGCGGATATTTGGACAGCGTATTGGTACCAGGTGAGTGATTGGCCAACTCACAGGTAATAAAGAAAAAAAATTGGAAGCTGTTAAAAGTTATCCTGGCATGGAAATAGCAGCTAAATAGTGTCAGGGGAGGTTAATTGACAGAGAAGAGAGAAAGCGGAAGTAAAAAACACGAAAGCCCAAAATGGAGTTTGATGTTTAAACTTTAAATGTGGATACTGAATTTGGAGAGACTAAATTTATTATAAGAAAAAGAAACTCAAAAGAAAATACTTTTGGAATAGGATTGGATATAAACTTCAAGAAAAATTTTGAACCTTAAAGGAAGATTAAAGAATAAAGAAAAACCCACAATAGAAAAGCCCTATTAAGGATTTTAAATTAGACTTGAACTGGAATGTAAAGTTGGAAATTGGAAAGCAAAAAAAATTAGAAGGGAAAGTTAATTGGATTTAATACACAAAACTGGATACTTTGTTAAATTGTTGATTTGGAACTGATGGATTCTAGAGAGCCATCTACTGGCAGAAAAAAAAAAGTACTACAGTGAACACTTTAAATATGGGAAATTTACTGGGTCCTTGAGCCGTGAGAATTTGTAAGGAGCATTTGTTTGTCTTCTCAGTAACTTGATATTGATAATACAAGACGTGGAAAATAACAAACTTTAAATTGGAGTTAAAAAGCAACTAGAATGTCAAAATGTGGCAAGAACTAATTGAGGTGGTTAAAATGGTATGTTTTATCATTTGATTTGGACAGAAAAAAATCAAGAATTTTTCCGGAGTATATTCAACGGGATGAACAAGCTATTAATGAGAAGCAAGAAAATAACACTGATGATAAAGACACTGATGAAAAACTAAATGATTACATTGGGAGTAGCAATGAAAAAAAGAGAGTGAATAACAGTTTCAATGATTACACTGGGATTGACAGTGCTAAAAATAGAGAGGTCAGAAAGAAACAAAAGAGACAGACTAACAATGGGGGAATGAGTAAGGTAAGAGGAAAAAAGGGGAATAGATCAGTGGGGAATAGAGGGCAATCAAGGCGAGCAATTTTTTTTTAATGATTACATTGGGATTAACAATGTTAAAAATAGAAAATCCAGAGGGGAAAAATTGAATGATTACATTGGGATTAACAATGGGGAAACAAGGAAGTTGAGAGGAGAAAAGGATAAAAGATAGGATAATTGTAAAAAGAAGGAAAAGAAAAAAAAGAAAATGGGTGGTATACTAGATGGACCAGGAGAAAACGGTTAAAGGGAGTAATTAATGGATAGGAGGAAGGGTAATACGATATATATGTAAAGTAACAAATGTATTAACAATGGTATTAGGATTAATATTGGTGATTATATGATTTGATTAAGATGGAATATATTTGGTATAAAATGATACATTTAGAAGGGATTAAAAGATTGAAACTTAAATGACAATATAATTGGTTTGATATAAAATGATTTATTTAGAAGGGGAAATTATATATAAGTATAATAATAGTTTTTATCAATAATTGTGTTAGAAGTAATATTGGTGATCATATTATATGAATAAGATGAAATATATTTTCTAACTCTGAAAGCGCAAAGGAATTGTATTAATATCAGGACAGTAAAAATTGAATTATACAAAATGAATTATTTGAAGGGGAAAGTTGGAATGAATTTGAAATGGAAGTTAGGTTTACTCAAAACGAGGGTTATAAAAACAAATGTGAAGAATTGTATTGTTTCTGGTAAAATGATAAAAAAAGTTAATTTTTAGATAGAAATGATGTAAAACAAATATAAAGAAATTTATGCTTAAAAGGGTAAAATAATGGATAAGGTAGTAAGACAGGAGAAAATGGTTATTGGGATTGTAAAATTGAATTTAAATGGTTTGATATAAGAATTTATTTAGGAAGGAAATTTTGAATGAAATTGAAATGGAAGAGAGGTCTGGAAGAAGGATAATATGATATATAAATAGTAATCATCTTATTAATAATGGTATTAGGAGTAATATTGGTGATTATATTAAATGATATATTTAGGAGGGGTTTAAGAGATGGAAAGTTAAATGAAATTAGAATAACAAATGTGAAGAAGTGTACTGTTTTTGCTAAAATGGTAAAATGACTAATTATTAGATAAAGGTGATGTAAAATAAATTCAAAGAAATATATAGTTAAAATGGTAAAATGATTAATAAGGAATTATGATATGATAAACTGGTCCACCTTAGGAAAGTAATTGTGAAAAATTAAATGATTAAATGACTGTGTTTAAAATAAAGGGTTTCAATAGAATAAAAAACTTTGGAAAATAGATGTGATAAAGGGAGAAGTAAGATGAAATAGGCTAAAATAAGGAGGTTAGGGTGGATTGTAATATTGATTATATATTATATAGTAAATAAAAATTAGAGAAAAGGAGAAAATAGAATACATTGGCAGAAATTGAAATATATATAGTAAATTTGGAGAAAATAAGCTGTATGAATTTTGATTTGGTCAATACTCTATTCAGAAAAAATGTATGTTTATGTGTCTTGAAAAATATAAAATTGTTTTTTTAAAAAATAAGTGAGGACTATCTGTATTAGCATGGAAAAGTGTTCTGAAGAACTGAACAAAGGAGAACAAAATCCAAATGTAGAGTTTATTATGGCCCAGATAGAAAGTTAAAAATAATAAAAACACAAAACAGGATAAGAATGTTGGAATTTGTAGTGTTAGTCAAGGTATGACTAATTTTACAGGCTGTATAATAGATTTTGGTTGTTCAAGGAAACAGTCACTGATCTGATAACTAAATCACTGATCTGATTGTACATAAAAAGATCAGAATTTGTCAGGTAATTTATTAGACAAATCTTATGAGCCTCATAAGAAATATAGTGTAAGATATGAGCTGTAGTTTCAATAGCCTCATCTGCAGAGGCAAAGTTTTAGCTCATAGGGAACTTTTCTATATCAGGCCTCCAAAAACTTGTGAGAAGATTATTGAAGCATGCTAGTTAGTGATCTTTGGAATTTGTAGGTTATATAATGAAAATATATTGGTTTGAAAAATAGGTTTGAGCAACTATGTCAGATTTAAAGAACCCTCCATCCAAACTCCTGGATTTTAAGTCCTGCTTTGGCTATAGATGACTTTGTGCCTCTCTCTCTCTCTCAGCCCAACCCACCTCACAGGGTTATTTTTGGGAAAACAGGGGGAGAAAAGTGTGTATATTTGCCTTCTTGAATTATTTGTAAAAGTAATAAAGGTGGACTACAAATATAAAAATTATGTGGTTAACACATTGTGTAACCCTTTAAATTATTGTAATTTTCGATTTGAATTAAGTTTTAAATTCTGACTACTTCTGCGCGAACATTTATTCACTTTGATTTGGGATCATGAGAAATATTGATAAAAGTAGTTAGCTGAAGATCGGTGGATTATGATTTCCATAGAACCAACCTAGTTGACCAAGTCGCAACAAGTCTTGCATGGAGAGCACAAGGACACCAGCTTCCGCCCAGCAAACCTAGCGAAAGGGGTCGACGTCGACAGCAGTAATTGTTGGCGTGAATATCACAACATCTACTGTTCAGTACAAAAGCAGTCACTAAACCATGTCAGTGGTTATTGGCTCCCATTAGGGAGCCTCCGGGACTCCAGCAGAAGGGCTAGAAAAGGGTAGCAGCAAACACTCCTGCTGTTCAAAGCAACTTTTGAGACCCGCCTGTTCTTCCAGGGTGGTCGCCTTCCCCCTTCCTTTGTGCCGAGCCTCTTAAGCGACATTGCATGAAGCGTCGGCTTTGCCTACGCAAGAACGGGTTGGATTCACTGTTTCCCTCCTTCCCTGTTCCGAAAATGTTGCAGAGATAGAAACTTTGAGAGTTATAACTCGGATTCACTTGTCACTCCGAGAAAATGTGGCCAGTTTGGCACAAGGTCGGTGGGTGCCAGGCTGGAAAATCGAATATTCTTTATTGGCCAAGTATGATTTGTCTTCGGTGCATAAGCTCTCAGTGTACATAAAAGCTATAAATGATAAATCATGATCATAGGTAGAAATACAGTTCAACCGTTAAGCCCGTGAAAACCAGCCCAGCGCTCGGCGCCCAGGAAGCCTCGGCTGAGTGCGAGCCGCGTCCGTCGATGTATCTCTACGGCAGCCTCAGCCGGAGCGCTTCACCAGAAGTGACGTCTGGGGGAGGGGCGCGAAGCATTTTCCCGCGGTTTGGGAGACGGGCGGGGATGCTTTGAGGAAGGCGGCTACGGTAGTGGCCGGGCTTTTCTGCAGCAGCGTCTAAGGCTCTCGGGGGAACCTCTATGTGGCTGGAGGCGTCGAACATGGCGTCGACCAGTCCCTCCCGGAAAATGGGAACTGGCCCCTCAAGCCAGACGGACGACAGCTCCGAGTCCGCGGGGGAATCTGAGACTCTCGCCGCCGCCGCCGCCGCCCCCCAGGCTCCTGACAGGTCAGTTCGCCCCGCAGCGGTAGCTCTCGCCTGGGGGCGGAGGGTGGGAGTGGGGTGAGGCGTGGGGCAGCAAGTGAGAGCTGGGTCAGGGAAGAGGAGAGAGGGCCGTCAGTCCAGCTCCTTTTGAGTGGCCCGTAGGTTGCCATCTTCTTTTCCGTGCAAAGAAGGAAATTCGTGGCCTCTACCTCTCGATTGCTCCTTGGATTAAGGGAATCATATTTTGGGGACTCATGGCTGGATTTCTCCCCCCGCCCCCCCAAGAGCTTGTGTGTTACATCGAAAATAAAATGATCTAAATAAAATAAAATTACCAACCGAGCCTTTCCCGTTTTAAAAGCTGTCGCCCTTATTTCCTCTTGGAAAACGAGTGGGTGCCAAACGAGGTCCCAAGAGGAGTGAAACAGCTTGATGGCTTGGAAAAGATGCTCAGGAGACCAAACAGACATGTAAATAAACGCCCACCCTGATAGTGCTGAGTTTTGAGATCAGTGATATTTAACAGGACAGAGGAATACAGGCTTCATTCTCAACGTTTGCCTGTGTTTTTAAATAGGTTGTACACCGCCCTGAGTCCTTCGGGAGAAGGGGGGTATAGAAATAAAATTATTATTATTAGGCTCATCATAATCTGAATTTTACCTGGGAGATAGATGAACAGAAAAAAAATTATAAACATTGCCAAGTTCTTGAGATTTCTCTCTCCACAATAAATGACATTTGTGTGCAAGAAATTATACTGCAAAGAAAAGGCAGTGCTATAACAAACTCAAAATATTACTGATTAAAATTAGTTTCCTGTAAAATCCTTTTCTCTATCTGCCTATACTATAAAAACCATACATTTTTCACAGATATGTGAATACTACTCCTTCCCTAAAGCAGTAATAGTAAAAGAAAAGCCAAGATAGAGATGTCCTAGGAAGAGGTTAAACGGAAGAAGGAATAGAAAATCGGAGGAGAATAAGATAGAAGTAACAACTGGAAAGAAGAAAGTACCTGTTTAGATATTAAAAGATCAGCAAAGCAAGGAACACTTTAGGTGATTTTAAATTCTATCCAGCCTTTCAGCAGCAATGTTTACAGTCATATTAAACGAAAACTGAGGGAGATGAGCCCTCTCTTTCCAGGTGATAGTATTTGGTATTGGATTAGTAAAATTCAGATGAGACAAAACTCACTTAACAAATTTCTCACTTTAGCAACATAAATTCTGGGCTCAATTGTGGTTGTACGTTGAGGACTACCTGTATATGAACATATGTAGCTGAAGTTAGAAAAATAGAGCACAAGGAAAAAAATTCACATCCAAATTCTGGGATGATTGGAGAGGCAAGACCTTACAAATAGTTTTTACCTACCCTATTATGTTTATATATTTTTTATTCAGCAGCTATTTAAATGGAGACATTTTCAATTTGCAGAAAGAGCTTAGGTTTGATCTTTCTTCTAGTGCACATTTTTCAAGCCCAGAGTTTTATGAGAGTAAGTAGTCTTGAAAAACCCAACTCCTTTTTTTCCCTCCCTTCCACCCCCTCTTAACTGATAAGATAGCTCCTGTAAGTTCATTTTTTTTTCTCAGTCTCATTTTTGAATTTCTCTTATAAACTTGACACCCATGGACTTTTCCAGATATGTATATATGTAGGTATGTATCCAGGTATTTATAGACTGCCATGACTAACAGTAATTGTGTAGTTTAAAAACGAAAATGGGGGAAAAGAATGGCAGACTAATATATCAAACATTCTAAAAGAGGTCCTTTGCCCACTATAACCCATAGCCTGAGAATCTAAGGGCTTGTTTAAATAAGAGTATGTATGTATGTATGTATGTATGTATGTATGTATGTATGTGTGTGCGTGTGTATAAATAAAATACTAACTAAAATATTTGGCCTAATTTACTTTCAAAATTTGATAATATTGCTTCTCATCTTCATATATCTGAAACTGAGACTCGAGCTTCTTTGCAAAAACTATTTCTTAACCAGCCATCAGTTTTACAGTGGTAAAAAAAGATAGCAATTACTTGAAGTTTAATATTATTAGTGTTCTCTTTTTCACTTTTCTTTCTTGTTACCTTCATCTATCCTCTTAACATTTTACTGTCTTAGTAAGAATAGGATATAAAATATTGGCATAATATTCTAATATAGAATATTAGAAAAAATATAACAACGAGAGTAGAGGCTGTGAGATACTGAGTTTGCAGCAAGGTTTAAAGATAAAATAAACGATGGGGGAAAAAGATGTGTTAGCGTGCTGAAAAGACCACTGGCAGGTTTAAGGAACTAACAAAACATAGATCTAAAATTACATCACTGTTTAATAGCAACAATTAAAGTGTCATTGTTTTGAAATGATGCTTTTCATCAGAATTCTTTTTAGGTTTCATAATGAATAAAATACGTTTCACTGCATCCAGATACCACTAAAATAACTGTGTACATTGATATATATATGAATGAACTTGTGTCTTGAGTTCATGGAATGAGGTCAGGAAAATACTATGGTACCTGTCGGTAACAAATAGGGCCTGTGATTGCATTTTTCATATACAATTTGCATTGTTTGTGCTTATTGATACATAAGAAAAGTATTGGAAGTGAAAAGTCAGTACCTTATTTGCTAAAATAGTGTAGTACATATTCCACAAAATTATGCAATCTGTCAAGTACCTAAAATATTCAGTTTTATAAAGTAATATATTTCTCTTTGCTAGGCTTTTGTTTGCTGAAACAGACTTTGTTTCCTTATGTGATGCTTTACGCATAACAGACAATGTGAGAATAACTGCTTGGAAGGCCTATGAAAAAATGGATATAGTGAGTATATCTTCCTTATTAAGTATGTAATTTTATTAACTAAAATCACAATGTAATAACCATAATACGTTTTGGAAAATAATACCAAACACACACACAAACACTCACACCCATCCCCCCCCAATTTAGTTTTTGTTTATATTTTTAGTGCTATTTCACTTTTCTCATGAGCTGTTCTGCCCCAGCTACGGACCACAAAGAATGCAGCACACGCAAAGTCTGTACAAACTTTAGTTTACTAAATTAAATCAGTCTTTTTCAAACAAAGGCTGTTAATTAACTTTCTTAACAGCCTACAAGAATCCAAAGAATAAATAATCGTAATCTTACTATGGTTGGCAGAAAGCCCAGAAACAATTTGCAGAGAACTAAGATCCAGACGCGAAGGAGAGTGAAAGAAGTTCCCTGCAAACTGCCTGTCGTTGTCCTTCCTTAAATAGGCTAAGGGAGTGGCCAATTAGCCCCAAGGCTTACTCTCGAGGAGACCTCCTCCTGAGGAGCCACTCCTGCCTTTTGGCAGCTCTGCGCACCCGTGCATTGAGAAGAGGCTCATCCTTTTCTTCCTCTTCACTTATGGGAGCTTCTGGAGGTTCTGAAGGCCCTGGCTGAACCCCCGCCTCTGGCACCACATCTTCTCCAGCCTCCTCATTGTCCGACTTGAGTGCCAGCTGCACAGGCTGCTGGCACAGCACCATATCAGCCTTCTCGCTGTTGGAATCAGCTACTAGCTGCACAGGCCGCTGACGGGCCACAACATGAGCTGACGTTGATTTTAAAATAAATATTAGTTCACATCTGATAAAATCTAGACAAAGTTTTGTTTTTTAGTGCAAGTAGTGTTTAGTTTCTTGTTCTCCATGCGAAAATGGTTGCAAAGTGCTAATATTTCAGAATTGCTTGTTGCTATTTATGGCTGGCAACTTTGATAAGGTACACAGTCCTTCCTTATGTAAACAGAAGGCCCATCTATAGGTAGACCTTTATTTATTTATTTATTTATTTATTTATTTATTTATTTATTTATTTATTTATTTATTTATTTATTTATTTATTTGATATATATTGCTTCCTATTTGCACATAGAGACTTAAGATGGCTTACAAGAATATATAACATATAAAAATAATAAAAACAGTAAAAGAGAGAATCATATATAATAAAACAACCACCCGCCCTGGTGACAATACATCATACGAGCCATTTAATGGGCTCCATCTCGTTCTGTGTTCCCCAGACCCACTGGCAGAACCAGATCTTAAGTGCCTTCCGGAAGAGTGTTAGAGTGGGGATCATTCTAATCTCTGGGGGAATGATGTTTCAGAGAGGGAGCACAGAAAGGCCTTTCTTCTGAGTCCCACCAGATGTATCTCCCTAGGGGATGGGACCCGCAACATTCCTTACCTCCCTGCTCTGGTGGGTCAGGTAGATGTGACCGGCAAGAGACGGTCTCTCAGATAACCTGGTCTCAAGCCATGAAGGGCTTTTAAAGGTGACAACCAGCACCTTGAATTGCACCTGGAAGCAAATTGGCAACCAATGCAGCTCCTGCAGGAGACGTGAAACGTGCACATCGAGGTCTGCATAAAACCATGTGGACTGCTGCATTTTGCACCAACTGGAGTTTCTGGATGCTCTTCAAGAACAGCCCCATGTAGAGCACGTTGCAGTAATCAAGACAGGAAGTGACTATTGATGATACCTTCCTTTCTTTCCTTCCTTCTTTGGGTAATAGGGAGTCTGTTCCAGCTTCTTTCTCTGTATAGTCTACTCTAAGCTCCTATGGCTTGTTTGGCCAGTAAGAGTGGATGAAATATAGAAATCCTATTCATTAGTTTTGCATTGATTTCTTGACATATCCCAAGCTGTACTAATATTCAGGTATATCCTAGAAAGTGTTTCTGTTACTCTTGAGTATTAATTATGGTTGGAGAAATGCAATTTGATATGCTGGCTCTAAGTACAGAATTGTATTAAATATAAAAGGCACACATATGCATAAAAGTATATGTATATATCTTCTGCCTATAATAAAAGGATTCCCATTTATGGCTTCATTCAATTAGTACCAAGACTTTTAATACGATTGGGAGGAAATATTTTGAAGTATAAAATATATATTTTCATTTTTCTGTTTTTTAAAAACCTTTTTGTTCAAATCCTATGAAATAGCGATAAATTATTCAAATTTTGGGACTTGAATCTGAGACTATTGTATAGCTTTCACCTCCTGGCATTGCCAGATCTTTGCATTTTCAAGATATCTGGAAGATACAAGCTAGGAAAGACTTCTCAAATAGTATATACTGGTGATATGGTACCAGGCAAATAATTTCAATCTTGAAATGTTACTCAATAGCAAGTATAGGATAACAGTTAGGGCTTAAACAAAAATCCCACTTTTTCTATTATCTCCCTTTTCTTTTGATGCAATAACCTTCAATATTTGATTGATCCTAAAAAGCACAATCCTAAGTATTGGTGAGCTATTCTTACCTTTGAAATAACAATAACTTAAAAATTATTTTGAGTTCCACATGCATACAGCAACAGCAATTACCTTTTGTAAACTGATAGATGTTGGTCCACTTACTTTGATAATAGAAGATATGGTGGTAAACTATATAAATATAACTACAAAAGTTCTATATAAAACAATTATATTGAATATAAATTTTGATCTGATATTGTTTATTTATTACAGCTCTAAATAATACAACTGAGCTAACCTTTTTTTTCTAGGAAACCCAGCTAAAAAAAGAAATGTGGGGCATCTGCATTTTTATGGCTGCAGTTGACCTGGATGAGATGACATTCACTTTTACAGAACTTCTGAAATGTTTAAAAATTAGGTATGTTTTTTGTGTCCACATAGATCGGCATAATTTTGCAATTATAGTAATGTCTGTTTGACATTAAAGAATACATAAATTTTATTTAGAGTCATGATGAGAAGCATCTTTTTTATTGCCTTAAATGATCTGTATGAGTGTTCATAATCAGTAATTAGTAAATTACATGTTAAAGTAGTAGGATTGCTAATTTTGAGGGAAACTGGGTTAAGACAAGAAACATTTAAGCGTTCTACCATCTTTTAAAGCCTCTCTCCCACTGCTATTTGAGCCTCTTGAAGAAATTATTCATTTATACATATCCCTCACATTGTTTCCCTCTAGGATAAACAAAAGCATGTAGAGTCCAAAAAAAACCTACTTTGGTTAAAACCTACTTATTACAATGCGTTATTGCTTAACGCATTGTAAGCCGCCCTGAGTCTCTGGAGAAGGGCGGCATATAAATCAAATTAAAAAAAAAAAGAAAAGAAATTAAAAGCATGAAGTAAAGGTAAAGGAAAAACTAATACTACTACATCTCTTAATATCTTTTTGTCTTTGGATACTGTCCTTGCTCATTCATACATGAGCTTATAAATCACCATAATACTCATCTCTTTTAAAAATCTTATCACTACCATCCAACCAGAACTTTCTTAGTTGTTCCTTTCCTCTCAGTCTATTCACTCATCCATTTCAGTAATGCTGCTCAGTAATGCAGAATTATGTAAGGCACACTTACATACCGTAGTTCTTTTCATTTTATTCCAAGCATCTTTTACGTCAGCTTTCCTTACTTTCATTTTTTATTCATTCTGTTGGGTAATTGTTTTATTTAGTTAATCATATTTATATAGCCAGTCATCTTATAATGATCGTGGGTAGCGTACCTTATAAAGCTATCAAAATACCGTATTTTTCAGACTATAAGACACTCCTGACTATAAGACTCTCATTAGCTTTAGAGGAGGAAAACAGGAAAAAAAAATCTGCATCTGCCTCCCAGCATCCATCTGGTATTCATCTGGCTAGCGTTCTTGTAGCAAACAGCCTGGTTAGCTTCAGCACGTTATAGCAACTCCAGCATGTGGCTCGTCAGGGCTTCACTCTGTTGCGCCTACCACCAGTCAACTGAGCTGAGCAGCTGCTGCCGCCGGGGAACACTGGAGCCTTCACTGCTGAACAGCTGATTGGCGGTTGGATTGGCCTCCCAGAATACTGCCGATCAACTGATCTAGGTGGCAGGGATTGCCGGCGGGGATCGCTGCAGCGGCCCATTCACCACTGCCCATTTGCGTGGCCTGTTCGCTGCAGCAGCCCGTTCACTGGCAAACGGGTGGCGGTGAACAGGCACCAGTGAACAGATGATTGGCGCCACACCAAACCCCCTCCACCCGCCGCAATATTTGCTCTATAAGATGCACAGACATTTCCACCCACTTTTGTGGGGGGGAGGGAGGTGCGTCTTATAGTCCGAAAAGTAAGGTACATAAAAACAGTAAAACAACCAATTAAAATGAAAACAGAAACAAGTAAAAATTAGTAAAAATGTAGCAAATATGCATAAATATACTCTAATTGTCATAAAGCAGCGATTCCCACCCATTCTGGTTCTGTGGACTGGTGGCGGGAGGGGGGGGAGGGGATGGTTTTGCACATGCACACACTGCTTGCGGAAATCCAACTTTGCATGCTTGCCTGCTGCTTGCAAGGCCAAGTTCCCAACAGGCTGCGGGCAAGCATCAGGCCACGAACTGGGGATTGGAGACCCCTGTCATAAAGCCAGCTGGTTGAAAAAAATGCTTTAAAGGCCTTGAAGGCCAACAAGGTTGAGGCCAGTCTCTTCTGCGATGGGGGGAGATGATATTCCATAGGATGAGATCACAGCAGAAAAAGGCTTTCCTTCTAGGTACTGCCCAATGGAACTCCCTGGTTAACAGGACACACAACATACCTCTCCTGTGGACCTGATGGGATAGATGTACAGTAAGTGGGGAGAAGCAGTTCCATCAAATATCAAATAATCCATCTTAATATTTTTTTCATCCAGAATCATACTTTTTCTCTTTTTTTCTTTCACATTTTTTCTTTGCTTCTGTGTCCATGTTTTTTCCACATCCATTCTTGGTGGTCCCCCAAAATGGCTTGTCTCATGTTTAGAACTTCAAGCCACCCTTGTATCCAGCTCTGATTCTGTCAGACTTTCATCTGTTATACTTTTAGATTTATATTCTGTAGAGATTTGTCTAAATGAATGAACATCCTTAAATGCTTGTATTCAAAACAAATCTACCAAAATCTAGTTCTTTCATTTTCTCTATACTCATAAATTGTGGATGTCACCAGTATAGATTTGTAGCATCATGTATATCCACAACCCAGTGGTGGAATTCAATTTTTTTTTACTACTATTCTGTGGGCATGACTTGGTGGGCGTGGTGTGGCTTGGTGGGCGTGGCAGGGGAAGGATACTGCAAAATCTACATTCCCACCCCACTCCAGGGGAAGGATACTGCAAAATCCCCATTCCTTCCCCACTCCTGGGGGAAGGATATTGCAAAATCTCCATTCCCACCCCACTCTGGGGCCAGTCAGAGGTGGTATTTGCCGGTTCTCTGAACTAAAAATTTCCACTACCGGTTCTCTAGAACCTGCTGAATAGCACCCCTGCCACAACCTTAATAGCACTGTTTCATACTTTCTGATATGTATTTTAGCAATTTTATTTATAGTTCTACACTTTCAGTTCTTAGCATGTATTCATCAACTGCATTCTACAAAATCAGTTCCTCTTCATACCTGTTACAGCAGTGACAGCATTGGACTGCCATTGCTTCTTTTGATCTTATGAGATGATTTTTTTAAACTTCAAAGTTCAGCCTATGGCTCTGAGTTTCCTTGGTCATCACCATTCAAGTACTAGCAAATACTTACATTTTTTTGGCTAGACATTACTGACTGCTATAATAAATTATTAGTTGATTGATAATAATCAATAGTCAGCATCATTTAAAAGTACAAAAACAAAGAAAAGCAAATAGATAATATAGCATACTGGCAACTAAGAAAATAATCCACAAAATAATATTCATTATTCTATTACTGTATTAATACATCTATAATCCAGATAATGTATATCTAAAACCTTAATAGGTATATATATATAAATATAGTCTCCCAGGGAATTCTTCTATTAGGAGCAAAATGAAAATAAATCTAATGTCTCTATAGAATTTACAGTGTAATACGTATGAGATGGTTTCAACTTTCTCATCACCTCATGAGCAAATAGGATAATTTATAAAGATTTTACTACACCTGCCTTGGGTGGAAGAATGTTGAACTTAGGGAAAGTTGGATTTAACAAAAATTACTCTTAATTGTTATTTATCTTGGTTGAAGAACTGTGATAGTTTTTAATAACAACTATTCAAATAGCATGTTTTTGGGTTGTATAAATAAAACTTCTGAAAGTTGACCACCCAAGGGTCTGAAGGAAAGTGGTCAACATACAAACTGGTCAACATACGGAACGACTATACTGATATGTACATGTGCCTCACTTTATTATACAGCTTTTATTAGAGCATGTCATACAGAAACACACACAGTGAAAACACAGGAAAATAATTCATACAATACTGTATCATACAAAATCAATACATTTAATACATTTATGTATTGTTTTTTCATGGTTTGTTCATTGTTTCTGAAAAAAAGAGTCATTTTTAGTCTGTTTCTTCTTTTTATGAAGGTAAAAGAAGAAAGCACTCTCAACGCTAGTTATACCATTCAGCATACCTTGGCATTTTTCCACAGAAATGACTTTAATGCATTATCAAATGACTGATATCCTCTTCTTTTGGAATATCTGCAATTTCTGTGTCCTCATTTAATTCCCCACTTAATTCTTCTTCATCAGCTGCTTCCAGCACTTTTTCACTGGGTTGCACCTCTGTCAGTACTGATTGGAAAATTGCTTCTGGGTGAGGTTCATTGCAGATTATCACATCGTCATCCATTGCAACAAAATCTTCAAAATCTACTCCCTAGAATTCCACCATGGGAAGTGGGCTGTCTAGCGGGGCTGCAACATCTTGCTCTTGTAACAAATCCAGTTTTCTTGAAGCACTTCTGTATTGTTTCAGGCCAGGGTGGATAAAAATCAATGATTTTTTTAATCTGATTTTTTAAATCGGATTTTTTTGATTTTTATCGAATTTATTTTAATAAAAAACTTTTGGGGTAAAAATCTATCGTAAGATAGTTTTCTATTTAAGATACATAAATAATTTAGTTTATTCAGCATGAAATGGAGCTTAGTTATGTAGCATGAGGCTGTATATTCTGCAACACTGGGACTAGTGGTGAGTCAACAGTGGGTCAAAGGAGTAGCAGAGATGACAGTTGCTCTTTAAAAATTATGATTTAAATCGAGTTGATTTAAATCAAGCCTTTTTACTAGTGATTTAAATCATGATTTAAATTGTGATTTAAATCAACTCGATTTAAATCAAACCCACCCTGTTTCAGGCTGAACTTTATTCCAAACAAAACTAATCCAGAGAACTGCATCCAGAGCAGTAACTGATGAAATGGATGATTTTGCTTCTGCAGACGAACCATAGGTTTGAATTTTAGCAATGACCCACTGCAGAAGCTGGGCTCAGTAATGCATTTTGAATGTTTTGATTATGCCTTGGTCAAGAGGTTGAATTTTTGATGTAGTGTTTGGAGGCAAAAATTTCAGTTTCACGTTTGTAAGATGATTCACTTGGGGGTGGCTAGGACAATTGTCCACTACAAGGAAAATGGGCTGTTTCTTTTTCTTCATTTCTCGGTCAGTACCTCTTATCCACTCCTCAAATAGGGCATCAGTCATCCATGCAGATTTGTTAGATTTCCAGGTGACGGGAAGGTCTTTGGGCTGCAGGTTCTTGAATGAGGGTGGCTTTGCCGATTTACCAATCACCAAAGGTTTTAGCTTCTCTCTGGTTAAGCTAGTGCACAGCAGAACTGTGAATTGTTCTTTAGAAATTTTTCCACTCTCACATTTGTCACCATAACGAGGCTTCTGTCAAGCATCATCTTGGAAAAGAGTCCACACTTGTCAGCATTAAAGATGTCATTATCTTTGAAGTCACTGGCGAAGTCTGGTAACTTTTTAATGAACTCTTCAACAATTTCTACTGGATCTCCATCAGATTCACCACAATATTTTCTAGGAGATCTCATGTTGCAGTTTAAATTTCTCGAGCAAACCACTTGATACTTGGAAATTTGATCCCCTGAGCTCCTTTGAGAACTGAGTGTTAACGGCCCTCATTTATTTGAATCAACGTAACGTGGCTTCATTGACTTCATCCAGCGAAGTTTTTCTCCTTTTCCGTTGTAAATCTCCACTTTCTTCATCCTATCTCTCCTGGTACTCATCTTTATGTTTTTGGATATTGCTTACTGTTGTCTTGCTGACACCAAAATGTTCCGCCATCTTTATCATTGGGTATTTTTTTTATCGATCCAGGAAAAGGAAAAAGGAAAAAAGGAAAAAAATTGAAGTGGAAAAAAATTAAGACTTTGTGCCATTTGTATTACGAAAAGAATCCATAATTATCATTGTTAAACTGCTGAATCAAAGTCCAAAATATTGTATTCTTTGATATTCTTCTTGAAAGAAATTCATTGCTACCAATTCTGCATTTCACTTTACTTGCCCTTGGTGCAGACTAGACTCAACTGGTCAAGTTATAGAGAATAAATTAATACTGTGTGTCATGCTCCAGGTGGTCAAGATATAACTTACAGAGTTGGACTATATAGAGAGGTTGGTTTTCTATTATGCACATATAATGTATGTCTAGTCTATGAAAATTAGATTAACTTAGGGAGATAGTCAATTATGGAGGTTTTATTGTAATTATATTTATTAGGTTGTGAAAACATCAGATATGAGACAGTATACTAACAGAAAATATCAGACATGAGAACAAAGTCACTGTTATAATACGGAATATAATCTCATAGGAATGGGAAAATATTACACTTAATTTAGTAAATGTTATAAATGAATGATTTGTTGCTCTCTTTTCTACTTTTCTTGCAGTGTATACAAATTTCTGCACTTGATTAAAGAAATAGATGTTAACATGGATACAATTAGTGCTAAAATGGACTGTACTATATCACGTCTGAAAATAAAATATGATATAATGTTTGCACTGTACCAGAAGTTTACAAGGTAAAATATTCATTGTCTATTGCATTTTGAAATTTAGATTTCTTTAAAATGGAGTTTTTGCTTAAGCGATACTTAAATATATGTTATGAAATAGCTTTATTTATAATTGCTGGTAAGAAAATTAGGACAAATTTAAAGGTTATTTTTTGAATCAGAACCAGGAATCACATGATTATTCCACTTTTATACTATTAACAATTGTTTAAAAAGGAAATTTATAGCTTAATCTTGAATTTTATGACTTGTTAACATCATCTAATATATATTTGAAAAAGAAAATATTGGGGTTAAAAAAGAATAAAATGAATACTAAGTACTAAAAGATTATATAAACTGTTTAACTATAATTACCCAGATACCTTGACCCCCATAGTGAAAGAGTTCAGGACAAAAATAACCCCAATGCTGATTTATGGTGTGGAATTTTGGACTCTTACAAAAACTACCTTACTTGAACAAGTAGAGACCTATTTTTTTAAGAAACTGACAACACATATCAGCTCTTGTGGTCAGAGCAGAAACATATATCCATTCCATACATAGTCAATCAGTAATTAAAGTTTTCACATACTGATAGGCTATAGGTTACCCGAATACAAGTAGTGCTCAATTTATGACCCCAGTTGAGCCCAAAATTTCTATTGCTAAGCGGGACAGTTAGATAGAATAACTTTATTATCACTTTGTATACTAATTGGCATACATTAAAATGAAGTTTTGTTGTATACAGCTCTCAGGGTCATTCATTACCTGCAATATACACTACATAAACATGACAAAATAAGTAAATACAAAATTATGCATATATTATATGACAAAGAGAAACAACACAGTCTAGTTCGGATGTATACATGTACATGGTGAGAAAAATGAATCTTGCAAGTTGATCAGATGGATGGCATAGGGAACAAAGCTGTTACAGAATCTGGTAGTCTTGCTAGAAATACTTTGAAACATCCAACAGAAGAGCAACAGAAAGAGACCGTGAAGTGGGTGTGTAGGGTCTCTAACAATGTTTTGAGCTCTAAGCACATAGCGCTTATCAGTAGTATCCTGAATAACAGGAAGCGAGCTTTCTATAATCTTCTTGGCTGTCCACACTCTGTATGGACTTTCTATCTGAGGCGCACTGCTGTCACCAAACCAAACAGTGATGCAGTTTGTTAAAACGTTCTCAATCGTGCCTCTGTAAAAAGTGGCCAGGAGAAAAGGAGAAAGATGTGCTCTCCTCACCCGACGCAGGAAATGCAGATGCTGGTTTGCACACTTCACTAAGGATGACATGTGGAAAGACCAGTTCAGATTGCTAGTTATCTGCACCCCCAGATACTTAATAGTGTTGACTACCTCTACAGCTGCATCCTTGATACTGAGTGGAGTACGACCATGCTGGCTCTTTCTAAAATCTAGTTGTGAGTTTTATCTCATTTTACTACCTTTCTTGTCACATTCTTAAATGAATCAGTGCAGTTGTTAAGCTAATAACATGGTTCTTAAGTGAATCTGGCTTCCCCATTGACTACTTCTCAGAAGGTCGCAAAAAGTGATCACATTACCCCAGGACACTGTAACCATCCTAAATACATGCCAGGTTCTCTGATAGTGAATGTTGGTTTTATTATATTCTTTTTATAATATAATATTTTTACTATGAGCTTTGTTATTTTATATTGTTTATCACTTAATTTTTAAATAAGTGGTTTAAACAAATTTTAACATGAACATAAATTGATGGATGTAATATGAGATGTAATATGTTAGAGTTTTGCTTTTTTTTAGTTCGATAACAGCTAAATGTTTACAACTTTTTTCTTATGCTCTGAGGACTACCAGATCACCTCAAGAACATAGTCAGCAAGGACCCTTCTTGTTGAATTGTGAACCCTGAGGTCTGCTTCCTAAATTTTTCAAAAATGATAAATAATCCCATTTTGCATCAGCTCAGTTTCACTAAAAATACTTTTGCTACTATAATCAATTCTGATTATCCCCCATAGGAAAATCATCTCCTTTAAGATATTATAAATATATTAAGGTGAAATTTCAAATTTTATAACCAGATGTGTTCATTTCTCTTGTTTTTAGGACTTGTGAAATTATCTGCATTAACAAGCCCAATGATCAGTAAGTCTGTTTTCATAGAATAAAAATGGCTAATATTATTATTATAAAACTTATTATTTCAAATATTCAGGTAGTGCAATGGGAAAGGGCATACGGGTGAGCAGATAAGTATAGTGTTATTAGCTGATGTTTTCTTTAAATGACAAAGAATCTGATTTTACATGTTACCTTTACAATTAGTGATGGAGAGGTAAGAATAACTTTAAGAAATACTCTTACCATAATTATATATTTTGAAATAAATTCAGATGATAAACATAAGTATAGCTATTCATCCAAGCTGATGGTACAAGAAAGTGAAAACTATTGCTCCTATCTTGAATTTTTATGAGTTCTTTTTTTGTGTGTGTGTCAAGTTTTTTTATTTATATATCAATATTTTGAATATAGTGTATTGTCTGGGCATATCATTTTACGAAAGACAAGAAAGAAAAAATAACCCATATACTGATAGTAATGATAATACTACAACATTTTTATGAGTTCTCATAAAGTTAATAGTAGGAGGGCAATCATATTGTTTTACTTTCATTGATGTAGTGTAATGTTAGCATTTTTCCTAAAAATGTAAACAAAATATTCTTATTTAACTATTTTATTTGGCTGAGAAGGTCTATGCCATGCAAACTATATTTACAATTGTTTTAAAAGGTCAAATGTGAAAACTTACTGTGTTTTATTTGTAGAACTTGTGCTGAAATAAGTTCTTGCTTATTTATAAAACTCTGTTGGATCATGTTTCTTTTAGCAAAAGGTATGGATGTTTAAATCATATTTATTATTACATGCAATTTACTTCATTTCAAATTGTGTTTATAACTGAAATAATGGTTTGATTAATAAAGTATTTTGGGGGATTTTTTGGTTTAATATTGATTCAAGACAATAAAAACAAGTAATAGTTAATATTATTGAGTGGTACATTAGTATATTTAAAACCTATTTTTATTCTGAGATCTCAAAGGATTGTAATAGTCTCCCCTCATATAATTTCTATAATAAAAATGTGTGGCAACAAGAATATGACTTGCCCTGTGTCATTCAAGGAGTTTCATGATCTAGTGGAACTTGAACTTCAGTTTCTCTGTTCCAATCCAACATTTTAACCAACGTATTATAGTAGCTCACTATTCTGGTAGGACCGAGATAAGGTTTATCTTATCAATTTATCTGAGCAAAGGAAAAAGGAATATATTTAATATCTGTACCAACTGAAATTCCATATTCCTCTATTTTTTTATTTATTTCTATCCCATATATTATTTTTACAAATAAGGCAGCAAACCTATCCAGCACACCATCCTCCCGTTTTCCATACAATAACCCTGTGAAGTGAGTTGGGCTGAGAGAGAGTGACTGGCCCAAGGACACCCAGTTGGCTTTCATAGCTAAGACGGAATTAGAATTTAGGGTCTCCCATTTTCCAGCCCGGTACCTTAACCACTATACTGGGTGTCAGCAACCTGCGGCTCTGGAGCTGCATGCGGCTCTTTGCCCTCTGCTGTGGCTCACGATGCTGCTGCTGCTGCTGCCGCCTCCATGGTCTGCCCGCCACGTGCAGCACAGTGAACGTGCTTGGGGGATGATGGGGTTCCCTCCTCCTGGCCCTCCCCATTCACCCCTGGCAACAGTAGCGGCGTTGGGCATGGTACAGCACGGGGCAGGCCAGTGTCTTGGGGTGGAGAGCAGGCTGCGCGTCCAGCACCAACTGAGGCTGGAAGTAGCCGCCCGCTGTTTCCTGCAGCAGTCAGACAGCGAGAGAGAGAGAGAGAGCTTCAGCTTGATTTGGCTCCGTCTACTCCCATCTCTCCGCCTTTGCCCACTTTTGCAAGGATTCAGTGGACGCTACCTTGGTGATGGGGGGGAGGGATGTTGTCCTGTACTTTGCCTGCCAAGCATCTTCAGGGGCGCCTGGGGACTATATTTTCTGGCCACTTAGGACAGAGTTGCAGGATGCGTATGCATGCCTGTGTGAGTGTGCTGCTGCTTGGGATGATGCTTCTCTGATGTGTGTGCAGCAATCTAAGGCGGCAACCTTGTGACACTGTGATGTAACAGCCTGACACTCATTCCTTTTGTAACGCAAGGTTTGTTTTTGTATCTTTCCAGAGACGGAGAGAATGTGGCTGAATTTCCTTACAGTTATTCCCTGGGTGTGTGGGTTGGATAGTAGGGATGGGGAGTGGGGGAGAGAGAGGGGGGAAAGAGAGAGAAAGAAAGAAAAAGGAAAAAAGAGAAAGAGAGACAGAGAGAAAGAGGGAGGGAAAGAGAGAAAGAGAAAGGGGGAAGAGAGGGAAGGAAAGAAAGAGAGAGATAGAGAGGGAGGGGGAAAGGGAGGGAAAGAAGGAGGGAAAGAAAGAGAGAAAGAGGGAGAGGGAGGGAAGGAGAGAGACAGACAGAGACAGAGACAGTCATGTGTCTGGGTGGGTGGGAGTGAGTGATGTTGAGTTGGTCACCCCCAACCAGGCTTTGCGGCTCCCGGTGTTTTCTTTTCTGTGGGAAACTGGTCCAAATGGCTCTTTGAAGTTTGATGTTGCAGACCCCTGCACTAGACCAAACTATTATTAACATTTTATGAATTTTAGGTCTTCCTCTGAACTAGGGGGGTACAGGAGAAAAGAAGCAAATAATTATTTTATAGTGGCTTTGATGAAAATTTTAAAAGAAAAAGTCTTAATTTTTAAAGATTTATATTCAGCACAAATATTTTTATTTAATATTTCAGGAAAAATACTGCAGATGGAAGATGATTTGGTTATCTCTTTCCAGCTTCTGCTGTGTGTTTTTGATTATTGTACCAGACAATTACCCCCTGCACTACTTAAAGAACCATATAGTAAGGATTTAATATGTTTCATTAACAAATATAATAATAATGACTATACTAAAATATAACAGTTCAAAAGATGATATCCTTCCTTATACATTTCATAGTTGTGTTTTCATTTTAACTATCGCTTTCTTCTGCTTCTATTCTGTTCTAACCCATTTGTGTCAGGCACAAAAGATCAGATCCACACATGGTCCAATTAAACTGATTTATTACTACTCATGTCTATGCACAGAAATATTCTCAACTAAGCATATGCTGGGAGTAAGATAAGGTCAACTGAATTCAAGGGTCGACTTAGTCTGCTTGTGGCTACATAGAACTTCTAGGCTGAGTGCTCTCTTTTAACTCCATTCCCAGGTTCTGGGAACACTCCTTGCCTATTTAATTGCAATATAACACTTTTTCATATAATGATCTAAATAAGCAGGTGCAAATAGAAATTTTTAAATTTGAATCAGGCTTGGGAAAATTCTGAAAATTAATAAATTATTGTATGTGCATTATTTTATTTTAGCCCATGCAAATATATGAACTGGCTTAGAATTACATTTTTATCATGCTGGACAAAAAGATATTTGTCCATTTCTTTTACATCCCTTTATAATTCTAATGGTGATTATAAAAACTGGAAAAACAACTGGAAAGACATTACCAAATCTAAAGAGAATACACATTCCTATATTTATTTTTTTCCAGAACTAAAACTGAAACAAATGTTTTATATTCATATTACAGAATGGAAGATATACTTGTATTTTGTAAACTAGTCTTAAAAATGCTGGAATATTATATTTTGATTTATATAAGGATGGCCATTCAAAGACCATAGTATTGGTCTGAAGTTGCTATTGTATTATATTAAAGTATGGTAGATACAGCTGATGAGAATTCAAAAGTCAATATTCAGAAGGCCACAAATACCTCACTTGTTAATATAGCTCTGAAAACATTTATTTTTATTTACAAATAATCCTCGATTAACTGCCAATCGCTTAGTGACTGTTTGAAGTTACAACAGCACTGAAAAAAGTGACTTATGAATGCTTTTCACACTTAAGACTATTGCAGCATCTCTATTGTCATGTGAACAAAATTGGAATGCTTGGCAATGGTTCATATTTATTCATATTTCAACCAAGAAAGGTTGTAAAATGGCGCAAAACTTACTTAACAACTGTCTCACTTAGTAACAAATTTTGGGCTCAGTTGTGGTTATTAATCAAGTAATACCTGATTAACATTAAATTCAGTTACCCTGATTATTTATTAAATTTATTTGCCACCCATCTTGTTTTGAAGCTACTCTGGACGGCTTTTAATTTTTTTTTATTTAACAATACATTTAACTAGATGTGTCTCATTCTAACCTGTAGTTGTTCTGTGGATATTCCAATTATTTTCTTAACACCATCTATTCAAATAATCTACTATCTTCCTCTTCCTAGTAACATATCATTTAAAGGTTAGAAGGGATCTGGGAAAACATCTAGTCCAGGTACCCAGTACAAATTTCAGTGCTACAGCATTTCTCATACATGGCCTTCCAGCCTCTATTTAAACATGTACACATCTCCTAAGGAAATTTGTTTCCATTCCAATCTCCTAAGGATATTCATTTTGAAAAGAAGCTGTTTGGGTTCACAGTCAAAATAAACAAACTCCTTTATGACTTGGCATGATGCATGAGTGCAGTCTATAAAGTGACCTGCAACAGTCCTGAGATGAGAGAGAAGAAAGTCTTCTTAGCTGTCACCTTTGTTGGTCAATAAAACAATATATGCTACACAAATGGGGATAAATTAAATGAAAAGAAGAGAGTCATCTATTCCATCGCTAGAATTAATGAAAAAGTCTGACCTAGCTTTGGGTTTAAGTATTGTGAACCCTTATGGGCTTATCCTTCAACTTCAGAAATCCATGCCAACATGTTCCTGTTATCTACCATCTCCTAGGATGTTCATCTGCTCCTGACCTTGAGTATTTTGATTTGGCTATCTTTATCAATCTAAAAATTATTATGCTTATATAAATATTACCAAGGTGACGCAGTGGTTAGAGTGCAGTACTGCAAGCTACTTCTGCTGACTTCAATTTGGCAGTTCAAATCTCACCAGGCTTAAGGTTGACTCAGCCTTCCATCCTTCCGAGGTGGGTAAAATGAGGACCCAAATTGTTGGGGGCAATATGCTGAGTCTGTAAACCGCTTAGAGAGGGCTGTGAAGCAGTATATAAGTCTTAAGTGCTATTGCTATTCCTTGTGACATAAATTCATGGTTTCTTGTTCTATCTTCTGGAGCAACTCTTGATAACTCTGATTGCCCTTCAGACACTTGACCATCTTGTCTTCTTATAATCATCTTCCATCCAGGCTAAATGTATCCTTTTCCTCCAACTGCTCCTCATAGGCTTTTTCTTCCAAGCTCTTTATCACTCCAGTTTGTCAGCGGCTTACTTAAGATATGCCTAAAACTGATGGCAATATTAGGTATGACTTAATGCAATCTAAAATTGGGGAATGGGAAAAAAGAGAGAGAAAGAATTGGGAATAGGAGTGCAACAATGTATATTTTATAATGAAATTCTTAGGTCATATTGGAAGAAATGGACGAGATTCTCTTCACAGATTGCCCCATCCCTTTGAGAAGATGCTATGAATAACATGGGAACCATTTGGAGTAGTGTGAAAAAGTAGAAGGAAGCTTTATAGAGGAAAAGAAGCAACTGGGAAAAATCACTTCTTTTCCCTTTTCCTCCAAAGAGAAAACACTATCTGATATCTCTTCAAACTAAAGGATTCATTCTATTCCTAGAGAGATGTGGACTAAATCATTAGACTTTTTCAGTTTGATATGAGAATTAAGATCTTAAGTCAAAGTTTGTTAAGTTTTGAGGAAGGTATCACACAGAAAGGACAGATGACTTTTGAAATTTATTCATGAACTGAATTATATTTTATTTATGGATTTATTGGTTTACACTTACTTTCCTCCAGGAGCTTAAGATGGTATACTCCCTCTTCGCAATTTCCCCACAGCAACAACCCTATCATGAAGGCTGAGCTAAGAGTGACCAGCCCATTCAATAGGCTCCTGTGGTTGAAAATGGACTAGATTTTCTTGGTGTGTGCCCAAAACCCTATGATCTGTATATCACACTGTCTCACATGTAATAGTTCTTTTGGGAAGCACTCAGCCTGTCAAGGAGGAGGGCTTAAGCATGTGTGGATCTACCTGTTCATGCCTGACAATTTCTGATCTAGCAAACAAATCCTTTTTTGTATACTTGAAAGCACTTTTTAAATTTTGTTCATTGCTTTGACGTAATTCTTTACAATAAGCAAATGACTGGCTTCTTTCCATAGAATCTGTAATTGCAGTATCGTCTCGAACAAGTAGACAAGGTCAGAATAAAAGTGCAAGAACATCAAACATTGATACAGACATCAAGGTTATTGAAGAGCTCTGTAAAGAGTATGATTGTAATTTGGATGAGGTAAGAGTAGAATTTTTATAATTTTGTATTTTTAATTTTTAATATATTTTACCAGGTTTTACTGAAAGAAATACAAAAAAATGAAAAGCGAAACATACAAATAGTCCTACAACCACTTGGTTGGCGACCACTCCAAGTTAGAGCAGCACTGAATGAATGGGGGCTATGCCTGGTCCAGCTGTTCCAGAACACTCACAATCTGGTTGTTCTTCCCCACCCACCCATACATCTTTCCCCAGTTTCTCCCTCACCTGCACCACACACCCATGTACCCTTCTCAGTTTACATGGTGTCTTTTGCATACACCCTCCCTGGCCCACCTCTTGTGCACTTTTCCTAATCTATGTCTCTCCAATCCTCCCTCACATTTTTTTACCATGGTAAAAATGGTCTTAAAGTTGGATCCAATGACTTGATGAATAGTTTTATAATGACATTGCTTCGCAATCAAAATTCTGGTCTCATTTGTTATAAGTCAAGGAGTACTTGTAGAACGTTTTGCCTTTTATGTAATGTCATCTAATCTAATAATGTTCCATGATTAATTTATGTATTAACAAGCACCCAAATGCTAATCCTAACTAAAAATAAATCTCTTAGGATTTCACTAGCTAAATTGAAATTATTTTATGATAACTATAGTTGACTTTATATTTTATCAGCTATGGAATATGAATGTAAATTCAGCAGAGTATGTCTTTGTAGGCTCTCTTGGAAAATGTCTTCTTATATCTCATTAAGATCCTGGCAGTTGCTGGGGTCCACATAATAGAAAGGGTATTCATTTCTGGATTTTTAAGTAGCTGACATGTTTCGGTCCTGTTGGTTATATTTTAATGAATAATTAACTTTATAAAGGTCACGAATATTCAACTTTTTTGGAAAAGTTCTGCAAATTTTTTTCCAGCCTATAATCTCATTATACATTTTTTTAAAATTCCATGATTTTTAAATTTATTTATATATTTATTTACATCCCGCCTTTATTTTTTCTTTTACAAATAAGTCAAATCAGCAAATATATCCAACACACCTTCCTCCTCCTATTTTACCCACAACAGCAATCTTGTGAGGTGAGTTGGGCTGAGAGTGACTAGCCCAAGGTCACCCAGCTGGCTTTCATGGCTAAAGCAAAACGTGAACTCATGGTCTCTTGCTTTCTAGCCTGGTGCCTTAACTGTTAGCCCAAACTGGCTCTGGAGTTAATTAGTTGGCTGGTATTTTCTAGGACACTTCCTGTTCCTCTTAATTATTTGAATATGGAAACAATATTGGATATGTTTCCAATATTTAACACTTGTTTTCTCTCTCTACTGGATGCTCAGCATTCATATCTTCTTTAGAAGGATTATATTTGCTTAGTAAACTGACTTTTCACACTGCTTAAATAAATTGTATTTGTCAACTGTAATTTTTTCCTGTCATAACCAGTTCAATATTTGCACAATTTTGATATTTTAGTCAGTGGTTGCAGAAGTGATGAAGGCAACTGGCTGCCAGGGCGAGCTTACTATTTCCATTACAGGTAGTCGCTTAACACTGTTCAAAGTTACAACAGACTCAAAAAAAATTACAACCCATCTTTGAAGTTACAATTGTTGCAAAACTTCCCATAGTTACATGATCACATTTTGGACACTTGGCAACCCTGCTCACATTGCAGCATCCTGTGGTCTGTTTTGTGACTTTTTTTGTCATTTTCTAGAAAATAAAAACCCCATTCGGACAGCCATATGACGTGTTTAATAATCACATTATTCACTTAACAACTACAGTGACTTGCTTAATGATTGAAATAAAAACTGAAATAAATAGATTGAAATAAAATCTAATTCAGTCACAGGCTGACTTGACACACAATTACAATCACTTGAAGACCAAAACTTCAGGTACAATTGTGGTCATAAGTCAATGACTACATGAAGATAGCTTTCATAATATTGGTAGCATCTGATATGTAATATATGCTGTTAATATGGATGTAATAAAGTTTCATTATTTGCTCTTTGCTGTCATTCCTTTGTAATAGAATCAGTAAAGCTAATCCTGAGACATGCAGTGAATTTAGTTTTCAGGTGGTAAAATAAGAGAAGGTACTGCAGAAAAAGAAGATGATTCTCTTTTTTATGGTCAAAACTTAGGATGCTAATCAATCTGCTTAGAACAGTTCATGCAAGTGATATGTCCTAAACCATATGTTTTCATAGGAATTCATGCTAAACTAAATGTAATTCTAGATAACAAGTCTCAGATGTAGTAATGTGTTCATGCTACTAAATTATAGTAATAAACCACATACATTTTTATACCATTTTATGCATGAAAAATGACACTCATGATACTGATGCTCTTTTATAATTTTAGGTGAAAAATGTTTACTTTACTAGCTTTATTCCATTTCTGAATTCAATGGGCATTACAACTTTCGGAAGTCTTCAGGAGGTAAACCTAAATTAATTTGAAAATCAGTTTGCCATTATGAATCCTTGATCTGATTTTGATAATTAGAAACTTGTCCCTTGATAGACTTTTCTAATAGGGAAATGCTACTTACCAGTTTTTTAATACTTTTTATTAATATAGATGCACTTGAATGTCAAATGACATAAAATCAGTGGTTCTTGAACTGTTTACCCAATTACCCTTTTTCTGATAGGTTTCCAAAACCGGATCCTGGACAAAAACAAAAAATTATAAATTACTCCATTACCCCAAGGATATGCCCATATTATTCCCTTAGTAATAATTGCCCACAGTTTAAGAACCACTGCATTAGATGATAATTTAGGTAATGCTTTTATTAAAATAAATGGAGTAAATAAATGGAGTATAAACAATGTTTTCCAAAATAAATTACATATAAATGTATCATAGATGAATAGTACATTTTCAGTATGAATCTATTTTTCTTTCAACAAGGTTGAAGATATGTCAAGCAAATATGAGGAAATGTATTTGAAAAACAAGGATATTGATGCTAGATTATTTCTAGAGAAAGATGAGACTTTGCAATATGAAAATACAGAATGGTAATATATTTTCTTTTTTGCATAGTCCGTATTCCAGTAATATCTATTCATTCATTAGATAATTTGAGGATTAGCTTCAGCTGCCTCACAGGCAGTGACTCATAGGCACCTCATTTAAGAATGGAAGATTAGAATGAATATCCAGATGTCTGATTTTATTGACAATAGAACACAGTCCAATTTGGTTAAAGATACTTTGCTCTCTTTTATTAATTCCTATCCAGCTTTGGCAATGCTGTTGCTGCTTTTGTAGAAGCTTAGGCTAAAGTGGATATTTGATCCTTCCAAGTTACAATATAAATAAGTAGATATGATTTTGAATTACAAGAGTCAGTCAAGCCTAAATCTGGGACGTTTGCTAAAGGAAATGAGAATGAATAAATACTAGATGAATATCTAATACATCTTGAAAAAAATTGAGTGAAAAGAATGAAGCAAGAAACGTCACAGAACAAGGGCACTTATAGGGACTACTATTATCAGAACTCAGCTAGGAGTATGTAACAATACCTCTTTGAATGTTGCCATTAACAAGAACTCTGTCATGAGTGGTGGGGGGAACAAATGTGACCAGAGATTTTAGCTTGGTTTAAGAAAAGAAGCTTTTATATACCTACATGATACATATATGTAGAGACATTTTTCTTATATTAAGTTTACAGTTAGAGAGAACTCCTACAAAAAACCAAATTGAAGATTCTCCTATTGTACTTCCACAAACCCCTGTTCGGTAAGAATCATTTAAATTGTATTAATATTGAATTACCGTAGTTTTTTCGGAGTATAAGACGGAGCTTAGTTTTTGGGGAGGAAAATAGGAAAAAAATCTGCCTACCAGGTATTCATCTGGCTAGCGTCCTGAGAAGGAGCAGCAATGAGAAAAGCAGGCAAAGCACTGAGATCGCTTCACTCACTAGCGCCTCATTAGGGCTGAAAAAAGCTTCAAAAAAAGCTACATTCAGAGTATAAGACATGCTCAAATTTTCAGCTTCTTTTAGGGGGGGAAAAGTGTCTTATACTCCGAAAAATACGGTATTTTAATGGTTTAATTAAATTATTTTTGAATTGTAAGTCTCACACATTTAAATAAATTGAACGAAATAAGTGTCAGTTTCTTAAATATTTAGATCATTAAAATATTGCATACATTTACATTTGTAGTTTCAAAGGAAAAATGCAACAGTAAGAGTAGTCTTAGCCTATTTTAGGGGTTTTAGGGGTTCAAATATTTTAATATTAGCAGTTTTCTCAAAGCTTGCAAACATTTTATTTCTTAGATCCATTTAGCAAATCTATGATTGAAATTGTTGTACAACTTCACTGCTCCTGCAAATAAGTTCTTAATAATATGGGTAGTTTGAAATGCTTCAGAGGATGTTAATACTACAATTATAGGGAACAACTACAATGTTATATTAAAAAGTTATATTTCTGAGGAATGTCTTTATTTAAATGCTGTTGTGTTTCAGAAAATACTAAGTGTTCTTCATTCACTTTAGAGCTGCAATGAATACTATTCAGCAGTTAATGATAATATTGAACTCTGCAAGTGATACTCCTTCAGACAACCTTCTCTTCTATTTTAATGTAAGTAGCAACAATTTAACTATACTTGTGACTTTTAATTGTATCAGATTGAGTTTTGTTTTTGATTGGAAATAATAATTGCTTCAGGTATGGTATGGATAGTTTAAATAAGATCCAATTTGGTTAAAAGTAGACATGTGAAGAGGTTGGCAGTGTATACCTGCTGTTGATCAGGTTTGTTGGCTTACCATCTTGTGCACACTACACCAATAAATTAGACATTTTTTATGCCATTCTGTGTTTTTATGAAGAGTATTTATATTTGTGCTTTTCCTGCAATTCTAAAGACTGCTGTTTAATTTCTGAAATTATTTTTTGTTAGGATAGTAACAAAATTTAATAAATCTCCATATTGCTTTTGCTCAGGTATGATCTGGGCATGCAAAAATATTGTTGTTTAACTAAATGGAGTGGAATATAACAGGAGTTCTTTTGTCTTGTAATTGCTTTTATGAAATATAAAACGTACCAGAAAAATAGCTGGATTCAGGTTAAGACATAGTAAGACAACTGTTAAAACAAGCCCTTTAGTTATAAGCACATTCAAAATTATGGTGTAATATTACAGGAAAACCAGGCTATGTCTTACGTTGTTAGGATCTTTATATGTCTTTTTGAAACTAAAAAGAAGATAAAGAAACATACATTTTTCAACATTATAGAGCAGGTGTCCCTAACCCTCAGATTGCAACCCGTTACCAAGCCAAGCCTGTTTGAAACAGGGCCATGGGAGATATGGGCAAGTGCGTGCACGAGTTCCCTCCACTCACACATGTGGAGCTGTGTGTGCACACATGCGCCTGCCCCATGCCAGGCTAGGCTGCCAAGCTGGAAAGGATGGGGACCACTGTTATAGAGGATATAATTTTGTCAGGATTTAGTTCTTTCTTCTCTGATAAGCTATAAACTTTGGTAAAAGGAAGATTTTTGCAGGATGGGCATTATTTCTGTCAGGAATAAAAACACAATGTTATAATAAAATTACTAATTAAGAAGAACATTGATATTATTTTTTGAATCATTGGGTGAAATTCAGCGGTATCTATCCACTATGATTGACATTGGCAGAAAGGATTTCCTCATATACAGCTTTCACCAACAACTTCTCTAAAACATATGGATGTTCCAAAGGACCTTTTTAGAGCTCAGTGACAGGAGGAAAGGACAAGTCAGTTTCTGTAAATTGATATTTGTGTACTTATGATTACTCCCCTACATCTTGAATTTATTTATTTTACTTGTTGCTCTGAATAAATTTTTTAAGTAGAGAATAATTTCTATTTCAAGCAACCTCAATCTCCCTGATCTGCCATCCCAATAGCTATTAGTCAAAGGGACAATGGCTGAGTTTTATACATCATACTAACCCAGGATTTTGAAAGTTGTGTTGATATGACAACCAGTTTGGTCCTAATCTGGGCAACATCTCATACTTGGGAAGGAGCTGACACAGAAAATGCTTTTTGCAATGACCACAGAAAATGGTCATTGTCTGTACTTCAAATTGGAGCATATTCAAAGAGCTTGTTGAACTTAAAATAAATATAGCAATAGCAATAGCACTTAGACTTATATACCGCTTCATAGTGCTTTACAGCCCTCTCTAAGCAGTTTACAGAGTCAGCATATTGCCCCCAACTATCTGGGTCCTCATTTTACCGACCTCGGAAGGATGGAAGGCTGAGTCAACCTTGAGCCTGGTGAGTTTCAATCTGCCAAACTGCTGAACTATAACCAGAATATAAGCAGACTTTTTAGGCTTATGGGCTAAACTTTGTTTTTTTCCTCTTTTTCAATCATTGCACAAAATCCTAAAATCTCAGTTAATGCAAAGGCAAAATGTGACTCACCCAGAAAATTATTTTTGGTCCTTACTTATGTTAGTTACATATGGGGGTGTCATGCTGGGGGTGGTTGATAGATTAATAACAGATTCCACCTCCCCCATGCTTATCCTACTCCCCATTCCCCATCTTTTAATTATAATTGATAATTTGTATTTTATAGTGTTTTATTTTTTTATATATATATACATGTTTTTGTATTGTTTTATTCAGTGTTGTAAGCCAGCGGTCCCCAACCTTTCCAGCTTTGCAGACCAGTGGGGGGGGGGGGGAAGGGAGAGGGGATGGTTCTGCGCAAGGGGCAGGTGAGCCCGCACACACCTGCTGCTTCTATGGCCCGCTTCTGAACGTGAAGCGGACCAGTAATGGGCAGTGGCTGGGGATTGGGGAGCTCTGTTGCAAGCTCCCCAGAGTCACTTCATGGTGAGATGGGTGGCAAATAAAATTAATAAATATTCTGCCAACCAGGGAAAAACAGGTATTAATATGAGAGGCATTGTTTTATATAGCAAGCATCCATGTCATATTGTACCCTAAATAGGTCTATAATATTCATCCCTGTAACAAACAAACCTTTGTTATAACATGTTCATAATAGCAGATTCTAAATAGTAAGATTACTTCCATATTTTGAACTATGTTCAAAGGCAGGTTAATATAAGAGGTTATCAGAGTGGGAATCATTGCTATCTACTGACTATAATGTTCATAGCAATCATACTATTCTGATAAAAATAACTCAAGTTGCAGAGTGGGTTCTTCTATTGTAATAATACATCTGTGAGTTTAAGTTTTAAATTAATTCAAAGGCTCTTTCTTATATGTTAGCCTCCTGAATTGATTTCTTAAGCATAATAATTTAATTACATATGTTTGTTCTGACTAAAACAATCCCATCCTATTGCTAATAAAATGAAGCAGTGATTTAATAATGTAATGTCTAAAGCTTGTCCTCTAGTTAAAGATATTTTGTTTTTCTATATTATTCTATAATATTGTGTATCTAAAGATGCTGATGATGTTACCTATTCGGTTGTGTCTGACTCTTCACAATTCTATGGGCCGGGTCTCTCCACGTTTTCCGATCATGCACTACTATTTTGAGTTGTTCTGTGCTCTGGCTGGTGTCAGCTTTGATTGTGGTATCTAAAGATTTCCTTCCAAATATTACAGAACTGCACAGTTAATCCTCATAAATCAATAGTGAAAAGAATAGAAAATATGGGTATTATCTTCAAGAACAAATTTGCTGAAGCAGTTGGACAAGGCTGTGCTGAAATTGGATCTCAGGTAGGGTTCTTCAATAATTCAAAACAAAATCAATTTTTTTCTTAAGTGCTAGGAAAATTCTGAACTGGGGAATGCATTGAGTTGGGGAAATCAATGAGTTTAAAGTATTCCTCACGAAACATATAAGTGTTGTCATAATTCTTATAAATTCACACCCTTTACATATTTGTGGAAATATGCTGCAAATAAGATGCTGCAATTATCTGTAGAAACAAGCTGATTTTAATAGCTTAGTTTTTTTTAATGTCAGTTCTATTTTATTATCAAAACATATTGTGTAATCTAGAACTCAAAGAAAACATCATATCAGTGTTGGTGAACCTTTTTGTTGTTTCGTGCCAAAAGTATGTGCGCGCAAACGTGTGTGTGTGTGCTGGTACACATAATGCAATGTGTGCCCCACCTGCGCATGCGTGCACGACCCCACATACTCTCCTGCACATGCGCGCATCCCCGTGCATGTGCCCTATTTTGGGCCTGGAAAGCCTCCTGCACCAAACTTTGCCAGCCCCAAGCCTCCACCAGGGAGGGAGGGAAGCCTCAGCTGCTGCTCCTGCCGCCGCTGGGGAAGCGGCAGTGCGAGAATTGCCGGGATGAGGGGGCCCGCTTCCCTTCCTCCCCCGTCTGAGCGGGCTTCTTGAGTGGCCCCAAGCCTCCGCCAGGGAGGGAAGCCTGTTCCTGCTGCTGCCAGGGAAGTAGCAGTGCAAGAATCGCCGGGGCGAGGGGGCACGGTTCCCTCCCCACCTGAGCAGCTTCTTGTACGGCCCCAAGCCTCCGCTGGGGAGGGAGGGAAGCCTGGAGCTGCTTGCGGGCGTCAACGGCCTGGCTGGTGCACAGGCGCGCTAGGAGGAGCTGTCCAGTGAGCATGCGCACGCCAGGAAATGGACGATCAGTTGGCCAGCTGATCTTCCTGTTTCTGGCACTACCGCACATGTGAAGGCCAGCTGATTGTTGCACGCACATGTATATATATATGCCTGCTTATAACCAGAAGACTAGCTGGCCGGTGCTCATGTGTGTGCCGGAAACCCGGAAGAAGAATGGGCGACGCTGTGCATGCCAGGTGACATGGCTCTATGTGCCACTTCCAGCACGTGTGCCATAGGTTTGCCATCACGGTCCTATATGTTAGAACAATATAGAAATGAAATAAAAACCAATGTTGCCTATGAATGTATTTGAATGAATGGCATTTGAGGTGCTACAATAAGAATTGGAGAACTGCTGAAGATGGCCTGCTGAATGCCTTACTTGACCACCTTTTTCTAAGAGTATCTAATTCTCAAGTTAATTAACATAGATTTTGCAAAATATCACTAAGATCAATGTTTTAAATACACAGTTCTCTTCAATGGCTTTGGGTACATTCCCATGAAGGGATAGCATGCAAATATGAGGCATGTATCTTTTATTATTTGGTGCAGTATAAAAAAGATAAAGGGATAAAGGCGAATTTAGCACTTTACTTAAACAAAAGTTTAACGTTCAATGTGATGTATTTCCAAAAGTATATTATACACTGAAGTATTTTTTGGCTCATAAGATAAAGTATGTTATAAAAGTCATGGTATTGTGTATGATTTTTTTATATAGGCATTGAATTCTGTTTTTTAAATTTTTGGATGCTGACCATAGTAGACTTTCTTAAGTAGTACTGTATAAATGGTCCACAAAAATTGGCAAAAGAGATTAAATAATTTGCATTCATAGCATTATGTTTCACTTGTAAAATATTTTATTTGCTATTTCAGAGGTACAAAATTGGAGTAAGATTATACTACCGAGTGATGGAATCCTTATTGAAGTCGGTATGTTTTCAGTATATTATTTTTTATAATATTCTATATGTTAGCTTTATCAAATGCTATGCTAAATTTTTAGTTATATATCTGTTACAGGAAGAAAAACGTCTGTCAGTTCATAATTTCAGGTATGTTTACTAAAATATTCTTTAGATATCTCTACTTTGTAAAACTGTTTTAGAATGCTTATATGATAAAAATTATCATATAATTTGTTAATGTTTGTCATTGTTAATGGGGTATGTTATTATTTTTTTTACAGCAAACTTTTGAATAATGACGTCTTCCACATCTCTCTGCTGGCTTGTGCTCTTGAGCTAGTCATGGCTACATATGGCAGTAAGTTCAAATTAACTAGAAGCATTATCAAGCAGACATTCTTGGGACAAACTTCTTTTCCCAAAGTGTTTTCTGTGATTGGGAATCTACCATCTTTAAAATGTTATTTTAAATGTAAAGTCTTGTAATAAATAACTCAGCATAACAGCTAATTTTAGATAGTTTTTCAAATTCTATTTTAAGGGGATCTGGGAGGAGGGTGGTTTCCAATGTAAATAATGAGGCTGGGGGGCCTCCCGGGAGGGGGGTGGGTTGTATGGGTTCAGGGATTAACCCACAAGGGACGGGATCTAGTCCATCTGAAGAGCACGGCGGAGGAGATGCAGAATCCGGGGCCAAGGAGAGGGTTAGAGCTTGTGCTGTTGATAGACATTACATCAGTACTGTAGGTGGGAGGGGCAGATATGGCGGGAGTAGGGGGCCACATCAAGTTGTGGGAGTGCGCGCTCGCTGTCTTCAAGCGGTGGCACGCTCCGGCCCCCAATGCTCTTCTCGTTCCCCAGGTGGCACAGACCCTCAGGCCCTGGGCCTTCGGCTGATGCTATGCAATGCCAGGTCCGTGGTAAATAAAGCCCCCCTCATTTGTGATCTTGTTCAGGAGGGGGGAGCGGACCTGGTGGGTATTACGGAGACCTGGTTGGGCCAAGAGGGGGGAGTCCCTCTCGTAGAGATGTGCCCACTCCCTCCTTCGCTTTGACCTTCGAACCGCCACACCCCGCCACAGGGAGGCGGAATCGATGAGGTGGTTCCGCCCCAGGCGCCTGATGGACCCGGATAGGTTCCAGACGGAGCTTGGGCCATTTCCTGAGGCTCTGGCACACGGCTCGACTGAAGATCTAGTGGCTGCCTGGGATTGGGTGGCCGCTGGAGCTTTGGACCGGGTCGTGCCTTTGCGGCCTCTAACCCAGCATCGATCTCACCTGGCTCCCTGGTTCACCGAGGAGCTGAGGGAGATGAAACGCCGGAAAAGACGCCTGGAGAGCAGTTGGAGGGCCAGCTGTTCTGAATCTGACCGAACACTGGTAAGGTCTCATATTAAGACCTACCTGGTGGCAATAAAAGCGGCAAAGTGTAACTATTTTTCCGCTCTTATTGCGTCATCAGATAATCGCCCGGCCGCCCTGTTTAGGGTGACCCACTCCCTGCTCCACCAGGAAGCACGGGAGGACCCCTTGGAGGGTAGAGCCGAGGACTTTGTACAATATCTGTATGACAAAATCGCTCAGATTCGGGAAAATTTGGACTCTGACTGGGTAGATTCGGGAGGGAGGATGGAGGCAAGTCTTGAGAATATTATCTGGGAAGAGTTTGATTCTGTGACTCCGGAAAACGTGGACAAGATACTGGGCAAGCTGAGCGCGGCCACATGTTTATTGGACCCGTGTCCCTCCTGGCTGGTGCTGGCCTCTCGGGAGGTTACACGAGGCTGGCTCCAGGGGATTATAAATGCTTCCTTGAGAGGGTGCCTTCCCCGCCGCCTTGAAAGAGGCGGTGGTGAAGCCTCTCCTCAAGAAGCCTTCCCTGGACCCAGCAGTGTTGGCTAATTACCATCCAGTCTCCAACCTTCGCTTCGTTGCGAAGGTTGTTGAGAGTGTGGTAGCGCGACAGCTTCCTCAGTACTTGGATGAATCGTCTTATCTAGATCCTTTCCAGTCGGGCTTCAGGCCTGGATACAGCACGGAAACGGCATTGGTCGCATTGGTAGATGATCTCTGGAGGGCCCGGGACAGGGGTTGCTCCTCTGTCCTGGTCCTATTAGACCTCTCAGCAGCTTTTGATACCATCGACCATGGTATCATGCTGCACCGGTTGGAAGGGTTAGGGGTGGGGGGCACCGTGTTGCGGTGGTTCTCCTCCTTTCTCTGATCGGTCGCAGTCTGTGTTGACGGGGCAGAGGTCGACCCCGAGGCCCCTTGTATGTGGGGTGCCACAGGGGTTGGTTCTCTCACCCCTTCTGTTCAACATTTATGTGAAGCCGCTGGGTGAGATCATCTGTGGTTTTGGGGTGAAGTATCATCAGTATGCTGATGATACTCAGCTATACATCTCCACCCCGGACCACCCCAATGATGCCCTTAAAGTGATGTCCCAGTGCCTGGAGGCTGTACGGATCTGGATGGGGAGGAACAGACTCAGGCTCAACCCATCCAAGACCGAGTGGCTGTGGTTTCCGATGTCCCAATATAGTCAGTTGGTACCATCACTGACTATTGGGGATGAGTCATTGCCCCCCACGGAGAGGGTTCGCAACTTAGGCGTCCTCTTGGACTCACGGCTGTCTTTAAAAGAACACTTGACGGCTGTGGCCGGGAGGTCTTTTTATCAGGTTCGCCTGATTCGCCAGTTGCGTCCCTTTCTGGATCGGGACTCGTTAAATACGGTCACTCATGCCCTCGTCACTTCACGCCTGGACTACTGTAATGCTCTCTACATGGGGCTCCCCTTGAGGAGCACCCGGAGGCTCCAGCTGGTCCAGAATGCGGCCGCGCGGGTAGTTATGGGAGCAGCATGGCGCTCCCATGTGGCTCCCCTCCTGCGCGAGCTGCACTGGCTCCCTGTGGTCTTCCGGGTGCGCTTCAAGGTCTTAGTTACCACCTTTAGAGCACTCCATGGCTTAGGACCGGGGTACTTACGAGACCGCCTTCTGCCACCAATAGCCTCTCACCGCCCAGTACGCTCCCATAGAGAGGGGCTTCTCAGGGTGCCGTCAGCCAAACAGTGTCGACTGGCGGCCCCCAGGGGGAGAGCCTTTTCTGTGGGGGCACCACCATCTGGAACGAGCTCCCCCCAGAGATACAGAAGATTCCGGATCTGCGCACTTTCCGCCGTGCCCTCAAAATATTCCTGTTTCAGCAGGCCGGCCTGGCCTAACTTTCCCTTTATATTGCTTTCGATTTTATTTTAAACTGGGATGTCTTGAATTATCTAAGACCAGAGTGTTTAGTATATTTTAATTGGTTTTTATTTAATTAACATTTGTATTACATGTATTTTTTATCGTTCGCTGTTCACCGCCCTGAGTCCCTCAGGAATAGGGCGGTATATAAATTTAATAAATAATTTAAATAAATAAATAAATAAATAAATAAATAAATAAATAATTTTATACATGACTTTGTTGCTCTACATTAATCAGTTGTGTTCTCTTAAGCTTCAAGAAATGCTTCACAGAGCGTGAATTTAGAGACAGACTTGTCTTTTCCATGGATCATCAACATCCTGGATTTGAAAGCCTTTGAATTATACATGATTGTTGAAAGCTTCATTAAAGCAGAACCAAGCTTGACCAGAGAGATGATAAAACACCTAGAATGCTGTGAACACAAAATTATGGAATCACTTGCATGGCAATCAGTAAGTTGTTTTCTAAACATATAATAACCATGGTATTGTACATCTGTGTTCCATAAAATTATTTTAATTGTATATTGGGTGAACTCTGAATTTACATTAGGACAATTTTATAAACGTATAATCCAAGTAAAGTAGGAGTTGAAGTGATACCTATTTCCTCAGTAGAACACACATACTTTTTAAATTGTGAAGACTAGTTTGAAGACCTACATTCAGAGGCATTTTCTATTTCTTTATACGGTAATAGTTTTGCTTCTCTACAGTGTTTGGAAACAGATTAGTTGTTGGGTTTGCACCTGCTCCTTAGAATGAATTGGAAGTGAATTACTAAAAAAGATAGCAACTTGAGCAGGACAAAAATATTTGTCTCAGGGGTTTCTTGTCAGTTCAGTATTGGTCTTCTTTGGGGCATCTTACCTATGGCCTGTACATACTCCCTCCACCCCTTGTCTTTGTTATCGGACAGTTGCATATAATTTGAATTTAAAAAGGATGTAAAGGGGGAAAAGAAAAATACCTTCATTAGATTTCAAAGACCGTGACTAAAGAAATCAAATGTAAGCTTTGTTCTTTAACTTTAATGTATTGTTTTGAAAATTGTAGAAATTGGTATTGGGTTGTTTAAATAATATTGAAAAATGAAAATTGTGGTCAACTCCACCTATCTTTATACACAGAATATTTCTGCTTATCTAATAATAAGGGGGAAATGAACCTTGGTTTCTCAATTTTTTCAGCTTCAGAACCATGGTGTATCACCACACAGTAGTACAGGTAATCCTCGATTTACAATCACAATTGAGCCCAAAATGTTTGTTAAGTGAGACATTTGTTAAGTGAGTTTTGCCCCATTTTATGACCTTTCTTGCCACAGTTATTAAATGAATCATTGCAGTTGTTTAGTTAGTAACCCAGTTGTTAAGTAAAACTGGCTTCCCATTGACTTTGCTTGTCAGACAGTTGGAAACAGTAATCCCATGACCCTGTGACACTGCAATGGTCATAAGTATGAACCAGTTGTGAAGCATCTGAAGTTTGATCACATGATCATAGGGATGCTACAAGGATTATAGCTGAAAAATGGTCATAAGCCACTTATGTCAGCACCTTTGTAACTTTGAACGGTCACTAAATGAACTGTTGTAAGTTGAGGACTACCTGTAAACTAAAGGAAGAAATAAATCAATAAATCTTCATTTTTGTCATAGACCAGTATCATTAAATGAAGGAAAAAACTTGAGTTTTCCACTTTCTAGTTAAACACTAAAGCAGTCAAAAGATGACTGTTTTACCTGGAAGGGGACCAAAATGATTAAGAAGGTAAATTCAGCATTTTGCATTTTGCAATTGGAAGTCTTGGACCCTAAGAAGTAAGTAAGATTAAACAAACAAACAAATATTACATAAAACCTTACTTTTTCCATAGTAGTCTACTGTAGGGGTCCCCAACCCCTGGGCTGCATCCTGTTCAGAGCCAGGCTACGGAAGTGGTGCATGAGCACGGTGGATAGCATGTGCATGCAGCTCCATTTCTCTGAGCTGTGTGCACGCATGCTCGCTGCTTGTGCAAATGGAGCTGCATGTGCTCACCCACTGCTTGCACGGAACCATCCTCTTTTCTCCCCCTACACTGGTCCGTAAAACCGGAAAAGTTGGAGACTGCTGGTCCACTGTTTCAAAGACTTTTATGCTAATAACAATACTGCAATTTTTCAGTTTACAGATTTTATACTGGGTTTAATTACTTCTGAAAGTGTTCAGTCCAAATGCATTCAGATAGTCCTGATGATCAAACATTATTTTAACTCTAATCAAAGCTGCAGTAACAAAAAATGGACTCTTAAGTGATTTCCACAGAAGATATCAAGATTTTCTGGTTTTAGCTGTTCTCACAAGTGGTTTTTTTTTTTATTATTATTATTATTTATTAAATTTTTATACCGGCCTTCTCCCGAAGGACTTGGGGCGGTGCACAGCCAAAAAATAAAACCAACAAATATATAAAAGTTAAAAAACAGTTTAAAAAACATATTAAATAATCTTGCCGCCACGTGTTACAGTGGGGCAAAAAAGTATTTAGTCAGCCACCAATTGTGCCAGTTCTCCCACTTAAAAAGATGAGAGAGGCCTGTAATTGACATCATAGGTAGACCTCAACTATGAGAGGCAAAATGAGAAAACAAATCCAGACAATCACATTGTCTGATTTGGAAAGAATTTATTTGCAAATTATGGTGGAAAATAAGTATTTGGTCAATATCAAAAGTTCATCTCAATACTTTGTTATGTATCCTTTGTTGGCAATGACAGAGGTCAAACGTTTTCTGTAAGTCTTCACAAGGTTGGCACACACTGTTGCTGGTATGTTGGCCCATTCCTCCATGCAGATCTCCTCTAGAGCAGTGATGTTTTGGGGCTGTCGCTGGGCAACATGGATTTTCAACTCCCTCCAAAGGTTTTCTATGGGGTTGAGATCTGGAGTCTGGCTAGGCCACTCCAGGACCTTGAAATGCTTCTTACGAAGCCACTCCTTCGTTGCCCGGGCGGTGTGTTTGGGATCATTGTCATGCTGAAAGACCCAGCCACATTTCATCTTCAATGCTCTTGCTGATGGAAGGAGGTTTGCACTCAAAATCTCACGATATACATGGCCCCATTCATTCTTTCCTGTACATGGATCAGTCGTCCTGGTCCCTTTGCAGAGAAACAGCCCCAAAGCATGATGTTGCCACCCCCATGCTTCACAGTAGGTATGGTGTTCTTTGGATGCAACTCAGCATTCTCTCTCCTCCAAACACGACGAGTTGTGTTTCTACCAAGCAGTTCTACTTTGGTTTCATTGACCATATGACATTCTCCCAATCCTCTTCTGGATCATCCAAATGCTCTCTAGCAAACTTCAGACGGGCCCGGACATGTACTGGCTTAAACAGGGGGACACGTCTGGCACTGCAGGATCTGAGTCCCTGGCGGTGTAGTGTGTTACTGATGGTAGCCTTTGTTACATTGGTCCCAGCTCTCTACAGGTCATTCACTAGGTCCCCCCGTGTGGTTCTGGGATTTTTGCTCACCATTCTTGTGATCATTTTGACCCCACGGGGTGAGATCTTGCGTGGAGCCCAGATCGAGGGAGATTATCAGTGTCTTGTATGTCTTCCATTTTCTAATTACTGCTCCCACAGTTGATTTCTTCACACCAAGCTGCTTGTCTATTGCAGATTCAGTCTTCCCAGCCTGGTGCAGGTCTACAATTTTGTTTCTGGTGTCCTTCGACAGCTCTTTGGTCTTCACCATAGTGGAGTTTGGAGTGTGACTGTTTGAGGTTGTGGACAGGTGTCTTTTATACTGATAACAAGTTCAAACAGGTGCCATTAATACAGGTAATGAGTGGAGGACAGAGGAGCCTCTTAAAGAAGAAGTTACAGGTCTGTGAGAGCCAGAAATCTTGCTTGTTTGTAGGTGACCAAATACTTATTTTCCATCATAATTTGCAAATAAATTCTTTCCAGATCAGACAATGTGATTGTCTGGATTTGTTTTCTCATTTTGTCTCTCATAGTTGAGGTCTACCTATGATGACAATTACAGGCCTTTCTCATCTTTTTAAGTGGGAGAACTTGCACAATTGGTGGCTGACTAAATACTTTTTTGCCCGACTGTAAAAAGAGAAACAACCCATTAAAATTTAGTATTTAGGCCAGCACAGCTTGATGAAATAATAGTGTCTTGAGGGCCCGGCGAAAGGTGCGTAGGTCAGGGATCATACGTATCTCCGGGGGCAATTCATTCCAGAGGGCAGGTGCCCCCACAGAGAAGGCTCTCCCCCTGGGGGTCGCCAGTCGGCATTGTTTTAATTATGCAACTAATTCTTAGCTACTAGTATATTGATAAAACCATCCACCAAATGCTGCTATACCTCCCAAGTCTCTCAGCCTAACTTAAGCTTCTTTTCAATGTTGAAGGCCTATGTAATCATCCTTTTCCAGAAACTGATTTGTAACATTTAATCAAGAGCATTCTCAGCTTTCATAAGGACATAAGTGGCATTTGGTGTTGCTCTCTCTTTTAGTGTTTTCTAAGATACTTCAACAGATATTGGAAAGCTTAATTTTATTTATAGTTTATATAACTTTTAAGTATTAGATGCCTACTGCTTTTTTAAATGCCCAAGATGCTGAGATATACAGGCCTATCCTCTGTACTGGTCTTGTTCTTAAATGTATTCACATCAGATGATGGGACAGATTAAATAGGGAATCTTCATATTACTAGACCCTATTAAAATTCTACATATTAGCCTTTTGCAATAAAGGAATCTTGCTTTCAATGATAAAGCAGGCAGATAAATCTAGAGGGGTACACTTACACATCTGGAAAATTATTTTTCTAATGCAAGTATAGGTAGTCCTTGACTTACAACAGTTCATTTAGTGATGATTCAAAGTTAAACAGCACTGTAAAAAGTAACTTATTACCATTTTTACACTTATGACCATTGTGGCATCCCCATGGTCATGTGGTAAAAATTCAGATGCTTGGCAAGTGCCTTATATTTATGATGGTTGCAGTATCTTGGAGTCATGGATTACCTCGTGTGACCTTCCCCATTGAGAAGGAAAGTCAATGGGGAAACCAGATTCACTTAACAACCATGTTACTAACTTAATGGTAGTGATTCACTTAACAATTGTGGCAACAAAAGTAGTAAAATGGGACAAAACTCACTTAACAAATGTCTCACTTAGCAACACCAATTTTGGGTTTAATTGCGGTTGTAAATTGGGGACTACCTGTAATAGTCTTCAACAGCAAGATAATATAGAAAACCATGTTTCTCGTAGCTAACCAAGTACAGTTATTCTGAAAGTTCATAATCTTTTCCTCTTCAAACTTATGTTGCAACTACCTCTTTAATTTTTCTGAGGATACGTCATTCCTCTATCTGAATTTATGGATATTATCTTGTGTAGAACTAGATCATATCCTTGTCAGTCATGGAAGCCAGGAGTTCATTTTAGTTCTGCCTTAGTGGTGAAACTGCCTCAAGTGGTTCTTATGTCAGTTAATTGGAAGAAGACGAGTACAAAACAAGGATTAAAACTCTATGAATACAGATAATAGGGTGCAAAGTTACTAGAAAACTGACTTAAAAATAATAGAATGCGGAAAATTAGTTTCTGATAAATGTGTGAGTGCTTGTATGTGTATATGCATGAAATAATTTTATATATCTAAATGACATAGACATACAAAAAGTTAGATAGAAATTATCTTTAGGTATGTTAAATATTTCAATCTCTGCGATTGTATATGGAGAAAAAAAATAGTTTTTTAGAATAACGGATTAACAAACCCATGAATGAATGAATTTAGATTGCATATTTTGGAACATTGTTTACAAGATACTGCTCAGAATTTGTAATAATACTTATTAGCAGAGACAATTTAATACTTGCTTTAAGTCAGTGTTTCTCAAACTTGGCAATTTTAAAATAGGTGGACTTCCAATTCCCAGAATTCCCCAACCAGCATGATGAACTGGAGAAGTTCCGGGTTTCTGATGAATTGAATCATAGGGGAAAAAATCCTGACATGCATAGGGGGGAAAAATCATATTTAGAATCCTAAAATCTCCAAAGAAATAATGAGTAAAATACAAAGAACAAGGAATGATTAAAGTTGCTTACAGAAGCTACCTTAATGTTTATATAAACAAACACACATTGAGACTTCTACAACATAGTTGTAGCATTGTCCAACCCAAAGGATCCTGTGGTAGTTTGCTATAATTACTCTACCTCCTTCCATAACCATGCAACTAGAAATATTTCAGAGTAAAATCTGGCTCATTGCTATATTTATTTTCTAAGAAATATGTTTGGTTCCTGTGAGGCCCAGAGGGTTATGTGGAATTAAAATGGCAGATTGCTGGAGGCCAGCTCTTAAGGTTGAATGCTCTAGTTGCTCCTAAATGAGAAGTGACTTTGCATGCACATACATGCAGAGACAACTGGGTGTAGCTTCCAAAAGAAATGTGTGGACTTTGTAAATAAAATTGTTGCTTTATTTAATTAAAGAATCATGTGTTTCTACATGTTGGAAACATCTCTTTTGAATGCTTTACTCAGCCTTAGTCATAGCTTTACAGTGAAGATAATTTCTTGCACATTTGCTTTTGAATAAGGATTATTAATATATTTGTAATTTACTATGTTTTGATATTGATTGTAGCCAGAAGTGCTTTTCTTTAGTTGAGAATTATGTGCCTATTTTATTTACCGGCATTAAAGATGCAGTCTTTTTTTACTATTACTATACTATCACTATACAAGTATTAATTTGATTATGATTTGATTATTGTAAAATTTTCTGCAAGATATTGAGCCTTTAAAATCACTGAAAATATAAAACCAACTGATTATTGGTCTGTACAGTAATTTAAGGTGAAGTAGTTTAGTCTTCTGATAAAAGTTGCTGAGCAATTAATGGCTGCTCAAGATAGTAGTTAAACTGTGAAACTGTGCAATTTAAAAGATGTGTTACCTCGAACACAATATATAAAAATCCATCTGAGCTCTCACATCTATCTTTTAAAGACTAATAGAACTAAACAGTAAAATTAAAGAGAACAAATGTGTAAAGTATAGACCAGAAGAAAAAAAACATTGGAATCTCACTATAGTTTACTCACTTATATCATTTTTTAAAATTATGGATTGCCACAATTAACCAGGTACTCAAAAAACCCTAAGTTGTGAAGTTTATAAATCAAAATAAATTGTATACATGTATCAGTACAGGTAGTCCTCAACTTACAACCATTCATTTAGTGACCATTTGAAGTTACAAGAGCACTAGAAAAAGTGACTTATCACTGTTTTTTTACATTTAAGACCTTTGCGGCATCCCCATCATCACATAATCAAAATTCAGATATTTGGCAATTGGCATGTATTTGATGGTTGCAGTGTTTTGCAATCCTCTGACAAGCAAAGTCAATAGGGAAGACAGATTCATTTATCAACTGTATTATTGAGTTAACAATTGCAGTGATTCACTTAATAACTGTGGCAAGAAAGGTCATAAAATGGGGCAAAACTCATTTAACAAGTGTCTTGCTTACCAACAAAAATTTTGGAGTCAATTGTGATCATAAGTCGAGAACTACCTGTATAGATAGGTTCATATTTTAAGCTAAAAGTAAATGAACAATATCTTACATTGTGAACTCAGTGTATTAATTGTTCCCTATTATTACTAGCTAAAACAATTTAAAAATATCACAAGTCATCTACTTAGAAAGATGCATTTATGTATCTTTCTTAGGCAGTGGTCCCCAACCTTTGTGGTTTGGTGGCCTGGTTGGGGGGGAGAGGAGAACTGGATAGCGTGAGTGGCCGGCCAGCATATGTATGTGCAGCTCTACTTGTGTGAGTGGCAAGGTGGCGCGCATGCATGATTGCTGACCAATCCATCGCTCACACAAATAGATTTGCATGCATGCATGCTCTGGCCAGCCACTCGCACGGCCAAATTATGAATAGGCCACGGCACAGTAGTGAGCCATGGCCCAGAGGTTGAGGATCCCTCTTCTAAGGTACAATATAATTCCAGTTTTTTCCTGCAATTAACTAATATCCCAAAATAATACAAAATGTATCTGAAAATCTCATAATATTCTGTCCAAAGGCTATGCAAAAATTGTTTTCTCATTCACAGTAGGAATTTTTTCAACTGTCACCAAAATTTTGGAGATAATAATAGCTCACTTAGAATTTGTTAATTCCATGTGATAGTTATATTTATATTTATATTTATATTTATATTTATATTTATATTTAATAAATATATTTAATAAAGTTATATTTAATACTTCATAATTCAAATAAACAAGGCTCAGTTGGTAAACAATCCCCATAAACTATTTCTCTTCACTTTTACATGGTAGAATTTATTATATACAGTCTTTTCAATAGTGAATTATCTTTGAATAAAATAATAAATTGTCCATGATGTTAATATTGATACTGGTAACATAGAAATAAAACAATTTATTGGATAATAAGGAAAACTATTAGCACTTTATTATAACACCTCATTTTCCAAGGATATTGAATAATAAAAAGATTTTCTTTTAAATCCACACGGATGAAATATTTTTTTAATTTGATAATATAAATTTCATGAAACAACATCTTACAGATTAAAAATAGTGTTTAAAATTCTCAACTTTTAAATTCAATATAACCATTTACATTTGTAGAAAACATAAGAATATTTATAGCTGAATTCTATTTTCTAACTCTATCAACACCATTTATATAGTAGATTCAATGTCCAGTACTCTTGCTTTTAATGCTTGGGATCGAACTTGAGTATCAGAAACTTGAGTTTCACAAAATCTCTGTCTTCTAGTTGATGAAGTTTTCATTTTTATTGAATTTTGAATACTGCTTGATATAAAATAATATACTATAGGGTCAAAACAACAGTTTGAAACAGCAATACACAGAGTGATTGGATACATAATTCTAACAGCAGTAACAATTGAACAATTAATCCATGCTTGGGTTCTCATGAGGGCATAAAATATTAGGGTGATGTTATAAGGAACAAAACAGAAACAGAAAATCAGTAAGTGAACAAATATCATTCGTAGAACTTTTTTTTTACTTAATTTATTCCTGGTCAGTGTAATTGGTTTATTTAATGTCCTTATAACTATTGCAGAGCATGTCACATTCAGTATGAGAGGAATAAAAAAGCCTACTGTTTCAATGAAAATAATAATTCTTGAAAGGTAGGTTTTCCAAGTTTTTTCAGAAAAGTGTTCAAAACATGTATTGTGTGTCCATCCTTCAGTACTAACACGAGCATTGGTGGATTGAAAGAAGCTTGCTGGTATGCTTCCTGTTGTCACAATTATCCAAATTATAATGCAGATGATCTTTGCATTTCTTTTTGTTCTGATTGTCTTTGACCAAAATGGATATACAATTGCTAAAAAACGATCAACACTGATACTGGTTAAAAACAAAATGCTTCCATACATGTTTGTATAAAACAGTGTGACAGAAATCTTGCATAGTACATCTCCAAATGGCCAGTCTTTTGATGCAAAAGAGTAAATTCTGAATGGTAATGTAAACACAAAAAGGAGATCTGATATTGCTAAATTAAGCATGTAAGTTGTAGTTTCATTTCTGATTTTTAGTGTGCACGTAAAGATGTAAATAGCAACACAGTTTGATATTAAACCAAGGACAAATACCATACTAAACACACAGCCATATAAAGTATATTTAAAAGAGTCTTGAACAGTACAATTGGAATTTGCCACCATAATGACAACTTAATTATTTATAATTACAAAATTCCTCAGTAAGTCTGTACCTTTGTTATAGTTGTAGTAAATCCTCAGATCGTTTATAAATCTAGTCTTTCCCTTCACTTGGGTCCACATTATTTGAAATTTTCATAGTTCAGTAAGCCAGTCTACTTATCAATATGTCATTTCTTTCTTCCAAAAATATTAGTTGTTCATGTTCACAAATCTAGACAGTAGTAAATTTCAGAAATAAGGAATATTGTCCTTCAAATTAATTAAAATCCAAAATATAATTTCTTCAAATGTTGAGATTGCTCTTCTTATTCACTGGAAAAAATATTGGAAATAAAAAAATATTACAAATAAATCCTTTGTAAATTTAAATTAAATAACTTTGAAACTCCTGGGAAAATAGACGTCCAGGTTTCATCACTGTGTTGCAGTTTTCAATCTTCTTGTCGTTGAACTGTACGATAGAATAAAATTCCGAAGCATGTCCTTTCTTGCTGAATTTCAGCTCCCTCCTCAGATGCTACTCTGCTATTATGCGTTTCCGTCTTCAGAGAAGATTAAACAAAAAGCCCTACCCATGCTTACTCAACTTACATGATAACATCACAGGAAGAAGGGGCTGAGCTACAAAAGGTTTCAGTTTTCAATTCTGCTTTAAGGTGTTTAGTTGAAAAGATTTTAGTCACAAATATTTGTATTGGAAAGTATGCATATAACTCAGTATGATAATCAAAACTTCTTTAACTCTCTTGAAATCTTTGCTAGACTGAACTTATTTTAGAGACACGTAAACTTTATTAGGCTTAAACATAAGTGTTTTTCTGTAATAAACCTAATACATGTACATTATTTAAAGCTTGTTGTAAAGGCATGTTTGCCACATTCATGCAATGAAGTATGGAATGGGACTTTCAGGCTCCCACCCTTGGCTGCGCCTCCTTCGCCTCCAGCCACCTGCCTCAGCCCATTTACAGCCAGCTTTCCTCCTCCAATTCTCCTGGCCAATGGGCCTCTGGCTTCCTATTTTTACCCCCTTCCCATTTTCACCCCCGTCATTGCCTCTGCACCTGGACTCTGGCCTGATGCCTAACTGGCAGTTCGGCTGCTGCCTCTCCCCCTCCCCCTGCCCCTGCCTGCTTGATACCGAATGGGCTGTTTGACTGCCCCCCCCCCCCCACTATGCATCACCACCTTTCAATATCTTCCACTGCCAGGAGCTGCACACAAACAGCGTTTGCCTGCTGCCCCCCCCAAGCCCCCAGGAGCAGCGCGCAGGCAGCGTTAGCCTGTTTCTTCCTACCAGCACCAGCACCAGCACCAGCCATATGCCGGCAGGGCTTGCCTGTGTCCGCCCCTCCAGACGCCCAGAAAGTTTATAAATAAGAATATTTTTGCTCTGCTGTGTTCTTATAGATTTTTCAAAACACTTACTTTTTTGCATTAAACTGTATTTTCTGAGCTGGCATTTCCTTGTTGATTCAAATGAGCTTTAGAGTTGAGCTACTTTGAAACCAGTCTTTATTTGATGAAAGCCTTAATTAATGTTTCACCTTGATTTCCTATACATGTATATGTAACTAAATATAGGATGCTTAATGCTATGGGACAGAATTTAATATATTTAACTTTATGTACAAATGTGGTATCTAAATATTTTCCCTAGATAAAAGTGAAAGAAGGTACAAAGTCCTAGATGTAGGGTGTGGCTCTGCTTAGTAATGTTCCTTTAAAATCCAGCTCTATAGTGCTGGATTATCTGGGCAGATCAAGTGAATTTATATGGATTTTATGGCATCTTATTTCTTGTGTGACCATTCAGAAACTATGACAACAGCTTATTGATCATACATTGGATGGAAAGGACTCTTGTTAGATTTTAAGTATTTTATAAATTTGTCTTTGATCATAAATACTATAGATATGTATGTATGTACTACTTTAAAATCCATTTATGAAACTTATAGTCTAGCACCACTAAGTGGTGGAATTGTGCTATATCTCACTTAGAAGAATTGATATGGCATTTTCTGTAAACATGCTATTGTCTTTTAAAACTTCTGAGGAAATGCTGAAAACAATGTGTAATGAATTCCTAAAAAAATAATGCACACTTATCTTTAGGTAATAGTAGATGGGTTTTTTCCTCCAGAAAAGTAACATCTTTGTATAGATACTGTTTTACTTGGGTGCTGCTTTTTACTGTTTTGTTATTATATTTTTAAAAATCTACACAAAGACTCAAGATAATGGGGTTTGCCTACTTTGAGAACTTGTACCTACAGCATTTCTGAAGAGGTTCTGTGTGTGTCATGCTCTGTCACTATTTTGGTAGTTTTGATTATTCAACTAGTTGTCATTTATCACAAAAGTTGACCTATGGAGAATAAAGAAACTTGTACTATTACTTAATATAAATGAATTTCTGTATACAAAGTTGGAAAGAATAATGTAAATTGGTTGCACTTTTTAAGTACTTTAATATACTCATTTCACTCTCTACATATAATCTCTCATATTTCCTTAACAATAGAATAAATTATTTGCAAAATTTCCAACAGAATAAATAGTTTAATTTTGGGAGCCTCCATAGTATGATCACTTAAGCTAGAAATAATAAAAGCTACTTTGATTGTTTTTAAATCAAATGTTGATAATTGAGGTAAATAAGTGTAGCATTCAATGAGCCTAGAGGTAATTTCATTCCATTTCAGCTATGATTTTGGTTCCTTCCCAACTTTTAGAGAATATTTCATGACCCCTGGACATGCTTAGTTCTTACCAACATTTTGAAAAAGTTTATATCACAGCTTGCCTTTTTGGTAACATTGTTTTGTGCGATATTGTTATTCTAATGTATGATATTTGGGAATTGTTTTACTACATATTTCTTGGCCATTTTCCTTTATATAGCCTTATCTTTGTTCTAGGGTTAAATAAGAAGTATTCCTTTGAATCATAGCTATGTAGTACTTGAATAAGAGACCTCTAGGAAATTTCACTACTTGGCTTCTACTGTGGTACTCTGCAGCACTGCACTTTTTTCATTGGCATCCAGAATTGGCAGTCCAAGATTTAGAAGGCCTGTCCATCTAATATTATAAACTTATAGAATTGAACCTTATTGGGACTCAGTATAGCACATTTTTACATGGTATTATTAATGTGGAAATCAGGCTTATTTGTGACACAAAATGAAGCAGAATAGTATGAAAGTCTTACAAATTTGTGTATGCTTATTATATCTCATTGGTTTCTTTATATATTTCATAATTTGTGATTTACTAATGTAATTATTTAAATAACTTAACATGCAACTTTCTGTATTCATATACACTTCATATATACTGTAAGTTTTATGGTTGCTAAATTCCTTGCTGTTAAAAGCTGTATTGACAAATGTTTGAAATGTATATGAAAGTTAGCTTCCATTCTGAGTAGTCATAGATGGCACTTCTAAGATAGACTATTGTGTTATAAGAAGAATTTAAATAAGAAATGTAATTATTGTTTGGTGTCTTTTAGAATTCACCATTATTTGAACTGATAAAACAGTCCAAAGACCGAGAGGGGCAGGCTGATGAACCCGAACCTGCCCACTATTTTACTCAGCCTCTTCAACATAATCACAGTGCTGCAGATTTGTAAGTAAAAGGAAATATTTTCCACTTTCATACAGAGCTACCCTCAATGGGAATCCAGATTAAAAGATTGCTGATAGATGGTTGTGTAGCATCTGCTTGAACATAATGCAGCAGGAAACGGAAGATTGCTACCTCTCTGGGTAACTGTTACCATTGTCAAGTGGTACTTTCTCTTAAGAATTTCCCTAATATTCACTCAGAATTTGCTTTCCTGTAATCATAAGCTTCAGTACTTGTTGCTTTTGTCAAAGTAGCATTCTGCTATTGTTTTGCAAGCTTTAGCTTTTGTGGGGCAGGCAGGCATCCTTATAATGCAGAAAAGAGTGAGCAGGCTTTTTGATAACGCAAGGCTGTTTTTGTCAGTCTGCTTCCTCCTATAGCCTGCGATCTAAATCCATGATCCCATATCTTGCACTTTGCACCATCCTTTTATCTGTTTGAACAGTGCTACTTTCTGCTATTTTATTCGGTATTTTACTGTCTTTGAGAGATAATGGCATCTAAGGAAGTTTACAGTAAATGCAAGTTTAAAACACTTGGATTAAAATTTAAGTAGGTTAAGACAGTAAACAGACAAGATGCAGCAGGAAATAGATCCAGTATGATGTTTTCTGCAATTTTTCTAGCAATGTGAGCTGTGTCTTATTAGTAACAGTCATTGAGAGCTGGATTGGAAAGCAATTAATGGAGAAGGAGGTAGCCCACCTTATACTCAGTCATTTTGAAAATAAGGTTTATGGTCTAGAATATCGTTACCCTAATTATCCTTTTTATTCTGTGTGTCTGTATCCTTTTTTTTAAAGGTACCTCTCTCCTACAAAGTCTCCTAAGAAAAAAGTTTCTTCCACTTTTGTATATTCTTCTCCAGAGTCACAGGCTGTGGGATTAAATCAGTCTCAGAAACCACATAAATCTATTTCTTTGTCATATTTCTATAAAAAAGGTAGGTGGATTTTAAAAGCTATTTTTCAACATTATCTCATCGAATCTAGATTGGGCTGTCTAACCTTGGCAATTTTAAGACTAGTGGACCTCAATTCTCAGAATTATAGGAGTTGAGGTCCACCAGTCTTAAAGTTGCCAGGGTTGGACACCCCTGATTTGGAGTAAATCAGAAAGGTAGCAGTGAGGCGGCAGATGAGCCAACTGCACAGGGAAGTCTCCTGCGCCAGTCTTTTTTGCCTGGCAAAAGCCATTTCTGGCTGGAGGGAAGGACTGGAGATGGAACAGATATTTAAGGCATGTTTCGATTCTAAGTTAATGCATTGCCCCCTTTACCACTAACTTTTTTGCAATTTAATAGTCCTGAAGTATATTTTAATTGCAGCATTATGTAAATTATCAATATTTCTTAAATATTTTAATGCATTTGATATCTTTTGGAATTACTTGCCCATGACATATGTCACACAATTTTCTTAAATATAGAATTTTACCAAATTAAAACATTATTTCATTATTATGTATTACTAATTCCTAATATGTTTCTACAAATTCAAGCAATGATTTCAGATTACTAAAAAGACTTTTGCTGAAATCACAGCAGAGTTTTAGAAAAGAAGAGCTTCTATACCATTCTCAAAAGTGACAGTCTCTCAATAAATATGCTGACTTTGTACAGGCTAATATAATTTTTGTTGTGATTAAAATAACACATACACCTTGTTACATTCCTGGAGTAAACTCTTAAATATATTCTGTACATTATATTACATTATCTCCCTGTGTTTCTATAAATATAAATATTGATTTGACCTTGTTTGTAATTTATAAACAAATCTCTTTCCAGTGTATTGCTTGGCTTATAGAAGATTAAATAACTTATGTTTGCGTCTTCTGCCTGACCATCCTGAACTTGAACATTTGATATGGACCCTTTTTCATCACACACTGCAAAATGAATATGAACTGATGAAAGACAGACACTTAGACCAGGTAATATATTTGACTGGATCCACTTATTTACTTTTTTTTTTTAATTTAGATTTTTCCATGCTCAAGCAAGTTTACATAACATTATGTTACATTACATTGCCTTAGTCCTATCAGAAACTTGATAATAGGCAAGCAAAAACAAATGATAATGTTATCCATTCAGTCATGTCCGACTCTTGGCAGTTCTGTGGGCCAGGTCTCTCCACATCTTTCAATCTTGGACTACTTTGAGCATTTCTGAGCTCTGGCTGCTGAGAGCTTTGATGTTGTCCAGCCACCGTATTCTTTGACAGCCAGGTTTCCTTTTACCGCTATCTCTTCCAAACATAATTGCTTTCTTCAGTGAATTGCCCCGCATGACATGGCCAAACAAGCAGTAACACACAAATGGTAAGACAAGATTAGAGGGAATATGAGTCAATTATATTCCTTCAGGGTTATTTATCATTGAAAGCTAGTATCCTTATTTAGAGTGGTAAATGTAGGAAGTAAAGGATTCAATATCATTCCCAAGTTTGGCATATAATTGGTGTTCCATATCTATTTCTCATATTAAATATCTACATGAACCTTTCTCAGGCTGGTGCCCCAATTATTTTGTAGTACAATGTTTAAAGGATTTTGTTTTTGGTATTTAATATTGCATAGTTTTATTATTCTTATAATTTTATAATTTTGTTATGTTTGTTATTTCAATTGTTTAAATAAATTTTACATATTTTTTAAATTAAACAAGTGCTCCAATAGCTAAGGTTTTAAAGCTTTTTCCATTCCTGAAAAGCCGGGGCTGGACTTTCTTTAATAACGAGTGATGATGGTGATGAGAATAATGATGGCTCCTCTCTGCATTTAAACAGATTATGATGTGTTCCATGTATGGCATATGTAAGGTGAAGAATATTGATCTCAGGTTTAAAACTATTGTGACAGCATACAAGGAACTCAACAATGCAAATCAAGAGGTATGGGACACTTTTTAGCAGTTATTATTGCTATTATTTGTATTAAAACTCTTATTTTGTCGAGTACCTTTGCAACAATAGCAAACAGCCAGAAGCTTCTAGACATCACTGATTTATGGATGTTACCTCTGACAACTTCTAGCAGATGTGGCAGGAAACAATTTAATCAACTTGCCTTTCTGCTAGCAATCAGATTTTGCAAGAATGCGATATGTTCTCAAAATTCCAAATGAATATGTGGTCAAAAACTAAGCATAATGTCAACATTAATTAGTATATCACTATATCCAAATATGAGGTTCCAGTTAAAAATACTTCCCTCACATTTTATTCAGTATACCACCTGTCTAAAGCATTTGAAAAGGATGATTAAAAAAAGGTGAAATTCACTGAACAGTAATTATTCATTATATTTTTAATTCATTCAGGACCAAACTTTTTCTGAATAAATCATCCTCAGATTAAGGAAGCTAACATTGTTGTGGGAGGGAATGTGAGCATAAGAATTTTCCAAAGAAGGAAAATCCTGTACAAATTAAGTATAACAGAGATGTTACAAACAGATATAACTACTGGAAGAAGTTGTTATTATAGGGGGCTGATGCTTAAATTTCTAATCAATTTCATCTAGACATTCAAGTGTGTTTTGATCAGGGAAGGACAATACGATTCCATTATAGTCTTCTACAACATGGTATTTATGCAAAGACTGAAAACTAATATTTTGCAATATGCTTCCAATAGGGTAAGTAATTACATGTCTATCCTCTAATGAATATTTCTCAATAAAAATTGACAAATCCCCATAGCGCTAATTTAAAATTTCATCTTCCAGCCTCCAACATTAACACCCATTCCTCACATTCTACAGAGCCCTTATAAGTTTTCTAATTCTCCTTTACGTGTTTCTGCTGGAAATAACATCTATGTCTCACCTTTGAAGAATCCCAGCAAATTTTCTGAAGGGCTATTGTCACCCACAAAAATGACACCCAGAACAAGGTTAGTAAATTATTCCTTTAAGCAACTAAATCAAACGCCAGCCTAAGATGGATAGATATTTTTCAGTTTTAATACAAGTGATCACAATTCTGCTCTTCTTCCATTATAGGAAATATCTATTTGATTAGACATAAAAAGTTGTTTGTACAATCTGCATACCCTCACCCTCAAAAAGAAACCTTGCTCCCATAGACACTATATTTATTCTATATAGACATTCTGGATGTAATGTGAATGGCATTCATAGTTTCCTAGATTTTAATGTATTTGTTAGTGGGCTAATAGAGCCTCACGTGGACTTTCATATTGAGCTGTCTATGGCGGACTTCTATTGAGGCCAAGGGAACCATAGATTCAAATAGCTAATTGGGAGGAATGATCAGTTCTAGCCTCCTTTCTCTCTGTTCTCCCCTTGGCCTGTTTACTGTCATCCCTGCTGCTTGCTAGTAATTGCTCTTTTGCTGCTCTGACATTCACGTAGCTGGCCTCAATTGCTGATGTGAACAGCAGCACCCTTTTCTTGTTCAGGTGGGGATCCAGTTTCTATCAACTAACAACCCTTGTTTTGCTGCTTTTACCCATATTTTATTGTAAAATACAGTTTTTCTGGAAAAATGCTAAAAAAATAAAAATCAAAACCTGAGCGCAGTGAAAAATAGTGCTCACAGAAACACATTAACACTGGGCTGAAAGAAAGCCTGCCCCAAAGAAATTAAAAATGGAGCTGCATTGTTCTAATGCTAATATGACAGTAATCAACACAAGGGCTACAGAAACTTTAGGGCACCAGATGGAGCAAAGAAGATGGAGCTGTTGTTTGAAAGGGAATCCGCCCTTCCCCTCTCTGCAAAAGTTGTATAAATGAGCAAGTGCTTCCCACCCAGTTTAAGCTGACTGCTGCTGGGCAGGTTTTAGGGCATTCTGGCAGATAAACTCACTGACTGACCAGGGAAGCTTATTTTAAAGGACCTTTAAATTTATGGACCCTTACATTCCCAAAGTATCCTTCTAGTAAAACTTGGTGGAATATTTTCCTAGAAACTACATGTGTGGCAAACATGAATGAGAAGACTGTTTCACAGAACTTCCATGTATTTTTCTGATTATTATTGGGAAGAAAAAACATTTCAGGTACAATTATGTTTAAAGGTTATGCCTCATGAATATGATTTGAGTATTTAGAATTAACATTTTAGATTTATTGTCGGAGAAAGCATCTATTCCATCTCAAGCTGAAAATCATGATTCACTCTAAAAAAATTGAGTTCAATAACTCTCAAAATTTATCTTTATGAATCTCCAAAAATTGAGGCAAACATCAAATCCAGATTAATTTATCTGCATGTTTGAATAATTTCTGGATTGGCTTTTGATTTTGGCATAATCAAAAGTTAATGAGTGCGACTTCTTTTTAGAATATTTCTGTTTGCCTTTTCTGTCTTCAGAAAATGGATCCTGTTGTGGCATGGGGAATTAGTAAGACAGATACTATCTGTATACCTGTTTTTCCTGAAAATAAGCCCTATCCCAAAATAAGCCCTATTTAAGAGCCTGCGCCCATTCAGTCTGGTTGCTTGTGATGCCTTGGCCGCAAGGCGAGCTGGAGCTGCTCCACGCACCCTGCATTGGCTTAACTCAGGGCCTCCTCAGCCAGGCCATCCACGCCCTGATACCTGCCTTGCAGCGGCAGCACCAACAACAACGTGCAGGAGTCCACGTGCCCACCGACCCACTTCTGCTTCTCATGGCCGCAATGGAGCAGGAGACTGAGTGGTGTGCCGGTGTCACAGCTGAGAGGTGAGGCAGGCGTTGGGATGTGGATGGCCTGGCTGCGGGGGCCCTGAGGTAAGCCAGTGTGGGGCAGCTCCACCCCCACACCTCACAGTGGTGGCACTGGCGCACCTCATGGCCTCCTGTCCCGCTGTGAGCAAGCAGAAAAAGTGGGCCTCCTGTACATTGGAGGGGGGAATAAGACACCCCTGAAAATAAGCCCTAGTGCTTATTTTGAGGCCCTTAAAGAAAATAAGACCTGGTCTTATTTTCGGGAAAACACGGGCAGTAATACAACTGGACAATATTATATAAATTGCTTTATATTAATATATGTCTATGTAGTGTGTAGTCTCAAACATCATTTCTAGAAAAAAGATTAAATACTTTTTTTTATCTTGTCCTACAGAATATTGGTTTCAATTGGTGAATCCTTTGGGGTAAGTTTCCTATTTTGAGTAATTATTTAAATTAAATGTATTGCATTGGGGTTTGCTCTACATACAGCTGAGGTTTTACGTTTCTCCTAATATTTTTTGATGAAAAGTAATTGAAAGTCAGTTGACACTGGAAGAAAAAACAAGACACAAGGTGTTATGACCCAGATGGTCAAGGCAAAGCAGGCCTCTAGAGAGTCCTTTATTGCTATAAGTAAATATTGCAACAAACAGTCCTCCAACGACCCCATGCTACCCTGAAGACATCCACCCTCTCTTCCCCCAAATAACAGCCCATATATAACAAAGGAAGTCCACAGAGTAGGAGTACGCTCACAGGGTGAGTTCTAGGGTCCCAAGAGTCCATCCAGCTAAGCGAGTTCACAAGACACACTGTACTCCACAAGGCAAGGCATGAGACAAAAGGCAGTCTCCTCAGGGCAAAAGGAAGGTATAAGCAAAAGACAGTCCTCAAGGCAAGGCAAAAAGCACGAGTCAAGGCTGGGGGAGTATAAGCCAAAACAAACAATTGTTCCTGGCAAAGACTAAATCCCCATAGATTCTTCTTAAATCAATCCACTCCAGGTGTTCCTTGTGAGGGAGGGGTGGGGTGACCTTCTACTGAGTACCCTCACAGCCCTTCTCTGAGCTTGCCTATGCTCTGCTTCTCCGTGCCTTTGAATTGAGGTGGGGAGGCAGCTGTTCCTCATCGGAGGGAATCTGCTGCCTATCAGTACCACTGCTTGTCAGCAGTCGATCCTCCCGTGTCTGAGTGCAGGTAGCTCTCCATCTGGTTGACACCCCTCCCCCCCCAAATGTCTGAGAGGCCTGGGACAGCAATGTCCTCAGCCCCAGGCCTCTTCAAATATGTCGTCCCCGTTGGACGGTCCCGATACCACCACCACCTCCGAACCAGGCTCCGATGGAGCCATGACATTATGTTTCCTCTGCCTGTTTTTCTGTTCCAAAATGAACATATATGTTTATTCCCAACTATTAGTAAGGAACAGACATTCATTAGTAGGAAAAGGGTTCAAATGGAACCATAGGTAATGGTTGTGCAAAAGATTGTAGATCTGGCTTTGAGGAAGGGAAAATGGAAATTGTCCTGAGAAAGTGGAAAGGGTGAGAAAGAAACTCAGGATAATACTGTCTGTTTTATTGTAATATGAGATGAGGCAAAGAGAACCTCTTCACAAGCTTTCCAGATTCTGGTTATCCTACTCTGCAACAGTTACTGGAATCCCCGCTGCTTCTCTTTCTTTATCTTGCTTGCTTCAGAGGGATGACAACTGCCTACATTAGCAATGTCAGTTCACCTCCATAGAAATTGGAGCCAAAATATTTTGTGGGCATCAAAATGCATGTCAATAAAGGAGAATATTTATAGTTCAGGATTGAAACGAAGGGTTCTTTATGTTCTCTGATCTTGGTTGCTTTCTTTCTTTCGTTACGTTTTCTTTTTCCCTCATGAATTGGATTCCTTTAAAGGTGTTGATGATTTTATGGGTGTTGTCTAATTGACCTTTTTTCATTATGATGAAGGTGTCATCTACATATCTGATCCATTTTTGTGTTGCATTTGTGGGAGTGCTATTGATTCCAGATGTTGCGTAACGACTTCCATTGACAAAACTCTTTGAATTATGACTCAGATTATCAAGATTTTAGGTTTCCATTTAATTGTGAACATAGAACAAGTGTAATCAGAATGGAATGGGGTGCTTTGTCAAATCTTTTGCTGAAATCAAGATGTATCTGCATCATTCTCCAAATCTCTTGAAAGAATTATCTGTTCAAAACAGGATATATCATTAATTTGTACAGTCTTAAAAGCTCAGTCCTAATTTCTTTTAATTACTCCATCGTTTTTGGGAAGCTTAGAGATCAATCACATTATACTCCTGTTCTGACCCAGCCCTTGCAGAAGCAAGAAACTGAGACCCTGCAAAGAAAACCCCTTCTTTATTTACACATTGGGAATTAACTGCGTTCACCAACAGAAAGGCCAGGCAAGAGTCCAGCAAGAAGTTAACTGAAACAATATTCCTTATCCACTCATTATGATAAATGCAAGGCTGATGAACTCCCAGCCAAGAGGCTGCAAATTAAGTCAGTTCAAACAGAAATAGACAAGTTTCAATTTTGGCAAGGCAATCTTTGTCACTCTCTGTTGCTCGGCATTCTGAACAACGGCATGCGTAGAGGTTTGGAATATGCTGTCAATTTGTTTTAAGAGCCCAATTCATATTTTCTCTTAAAGGATTCCACTTAATACTTATCCAACAATATGTAAAAATAAATTATCTTTTTAATTATCTTCCTGGTATTCTAGAGTTCTGAAAAGTTTCAAAAGATAAACAAGATGGTATGTAACAGTGATCGTCATCTCAAACGAAGCTCTGAACTAAGCACCACTCCTAAGCCTTTGAAGAGATTGCGTTTTGATATAGAAGGTCAGGATGAAGCTGATGGAAGGTGAGCCGATTTCTGAATAAATTAATGCAGGTCTGTATTAGTGGTCCCATCTCAGTATCTAGGTTCATTCATGTAGAGTTTTGGCTTACTGTGTGGAAACCCACCTCTGCCATCTAGTTTATGGCAGAAATGTTGTAATTTTTAATGAGATTATGGTGAAAAAAGACATGATTACAAAGTCATCAGAATAGTTTCATTTAATTTTCATTAAATTTATATATGAACTCAGTATAATAAACTTTAGTTTTTTATTCATGTCTCTGCATTTCATTGTATTGCAATGATTTGTGTGCAGGAGAATGGTTGGGATATGTAGATGGGAGGGATCAATTGATTTTATAAAATGGATTATTTTATTAGTTAATGCTATTAGTCCTGGCCTGCCTGAAGTCTGTCTTTTGGCATACCCAAGCATATGTGGACAGGCAGATATGTCTGTCCATGCATCTTTGTACTAAGCAACGGGACATCCCCAGGATTGATTTTAACTGGGTTGACACCTTTAGGTTGATATGATGTAGAAAATGGACATTGGATAGGATGTTTGTTATATATTTATAAGAAAAATCTCAGTTTAGTCCACTTGGATGCAGTGGACAAATTTCCCTGTTATTTGCATCATTTATTCTATTTGCATATTGATTATCAGATGGGTACAAATGATGTAATTTATATCATTAGCATAATATTGCTATAGCCCAGGTATGTCTAACATTTGGCTTGCCTGGGCTGCATTGAGTGAAGGGGAATTGTCCTGGGCTGCACATAAAATGGTTCATTGCAGTCAGCCAAATGTTCAGACAGGATTTGGCATTTTATTTACCTATCGAGTCCTTCCCAGCAGCCTGGGATAGGAAGATGTTGATGTTTCATGGTGTTAGAGGTATTGCAGGACGAAAGCTGTTTTTAGTAAACCTGCCTTTTGCAATTGACTGATGGTGAGTTTATCAATGCCGATGGTGTTCAGGTAGTGCTCCAGTTGTTTTGGGATTGCATCAAGGGCTTATTACTATTGGTACTACCTTTGTTTTCTTTTGTATGTATATAAATAACCAATTTCCTTTATTTTTTAATTTTTTTAAATAAAATCTTGGGCCACATTACTACCTGTCTAGGGCTGCATGCGGCCCGTGGCCTGGACATGCCTGTTATAGATGATATGCTGTCTAATTCAGTGGGCACCCCCTTTTTTTCCAGCTGGTCCATAAATTGTTTATTTGCAATTTCTTCAAATTTTATTTTTAGTAAAAGCAGTATGTAGAAGCTAAAAATGAAATTTGAACACTGTTAAATTGATATCTCTCTTTAACAATATCCCCCTGCCCTCCTTGGCGGTTCTGCCTGCTGGTTTTTGGTGGTTTTCTTGTCCTCTATGCAGGGAACTTTCCAGCTCAACCAGACTACTTCTTGAACTGTTTTCTACATATACAGTACATATACCACTTATTGGTAGTTTATTAACATATTAGTTTGCAGTTTCCTGACTTCAAAAATTGTTGCTGTCTTAGCAAGTTAGTAATAATAGTAATAGTAACTTAGTTAGACATAGTGTTATGTCTAATTTAGTTATACTAATTAGTATATATGGCAGAGAGTCCTCTGAAATAGAGCTGTTGTGTTGAAATTGGAAATTCTGTGTAATTTGTTATTTTTGGGAAAAAAATGAAATTTGAATTTTAAGTTTTAAACTCAGGATTATATAAAAATGAAAGTATAGTCTTACTTTTCAAAGGACATCTGCATAGGGAAGGCATGTTCCCCAAGCAGAAGATAACCTTGATTTATTCGAAGTTTCTACATGTGGCAGATATGCAGCTGAAGGAGATTTATTCAATTTGGTTACTATAGGTATTGCAGTGTGAATTGTCATTTGCTGTCTAGAGCAGACCTGGGCATTTTATGGTCCACAGGCATATCCGGTTTGCAGATGGTCCCAGTCTGGTCCGTGGTGGTGATGGGGCGGTGGTAGTACTGTAGGGACAGGGTGGCAGGGGGTGGGGCAGTAGCCCTTCACAACAATTCTACTTTCTCATGTAGCCCCTTGATAAAATTAATTGCCTGCCCCTGGTCTGGAGTCACAAGTTATGTGCAACACACTTTGAAATCAGAACTGTATAAAATGTATAATTTATCTTCCCTTATCTACAGGGAACATCTTTCTGGAGAGTCAAAATTCCAACAAAAGCTTGCAGAAATGAGTAAGTTTTTGTACTGCATGAGAATAATATAAATTACTACTGGGGACATTTGAGATGGTCTTATACAACAATGAGCAAGTTCCTCACTAGTGCCATGTATTTACTGGGCTTTGGGGGTAGTGATTCCCAAGCACATAAAACAACATGCTATAATCCAACAAGCTCAGCTAGTCACTATTTAAATACTTCATGTAAAAGGAATCTCCATGCCATTTGGATTCTAATCAACCTCCAGTATCATCTGGCCTGTTCTTTAGCTTCCCAGCACCTTTACTTTTCCTCTTCCCCAGGAAATCCCTCAACCTTGGTTTTTCCCACCCCGAAATCCTCTCCATTTTGGTCTGTGTCCAAAAGGGAAGAACCCCATTTCACTCCATATCTTGGCCACTTTTCAGTTCATGCATGAACAATTTTATGAATAATATCAAAATCCCCAAGATGTAATGAAAATCTAGGTACCTGCATTTCATGAGGATTCTGTTTTTAATTTACAGATCCGAGATTAGCTGCTTGCATGTCTTCAATTTTATTTTAGCAAATGTCTTATTTATCAGTTTAGACTAACACATTTAAAAAGGCAGTACTGTTTTTGTTTTTCTAGCATCTACTAGGACTAGAATTCAAAACCAGAAACTGAATGATGGTGCTGAAGTTTCAGACACTGTACAGAAGTGAACTGCTCTTGAGACCCTGGATCTGCACTGTAGCTTTTATTTCTACTACATTGTTTTGCATATATTGCGTAGCTAATTTAATTAGTTGAGTTTAATGTTTTTCAGTGTTTCATGCTATGACATAGCATATGTATTATCCATTTAAGTGTTAATTTATACATATTAGTTTTCAGTAAAATTGATTTCCTAGTGCATTGTTGTTGAATTATATTACCTTTTCAGTTTTTATTGAACTACTTTGTTTTAGATATTCAGGTTCAATATACAAAATGCACTAGTATTTTATTAAGAATTGTCATTTTAATGTTAGAATTGATGCACTATTTATATGTTTGAGGTCCCCCTCCAAGGAACACCCAACACTATGTCAAAGAACTGTCTGCAGGACAGAGTTCTACAATAATTTATACAATTGGATTTATAGTCATTAGTTCTGAATGTCCCCCACTTGCCTGGGCAGTGCGCTTACGTATGGTGTCTAGATCAAATACATTAGCTAACAATTTTATCTTTTTTTCCATCTTAAAACTCATATACAAATTAGAAAATTTGGCAGCCTGGTTGAATGTTATTATTTTATTTCAGTAAACCACAATGACTGCAACAAAACACCTACACTGCACACTCTTATCTGTCTCCTGAGCAGAGAAGTGTAATTCTGTAGCTGTCATTCTTTAGTCTGTTAGTTTTGTAATAATCAGTAGTCAAGATTGCAAACTCAATATAGACTATGAAAATAAAGTTCTGAAATTTTATTAACAGTAACTATTAAGAGTTGGCTAACCTAAACTATCATAACGAAGTATTTTGACAAATTGAGCATAGAAATATTCTGTATTCTAATAAAAATTAAAGATTAATAAAATAATTTTAAAAATAAGAATGAGAATCATTAATATACAATGCAAATTATATTTAATATCTTTTATCCTGAAGTTGAGTTGCTGATATAATTTAGTTTATTGGCTTGCTAACTATAATTTAGTAAACATGAAATAGAAAGCAATGAAACTTTCAGAAATATTTCATACAGTGAACTTAAACCTGGAAAACTGGCTGATGGAATGCAATCCACATTCTTTACATCCTATGAATCTGTGTTTTCCCAGTAAGTATAAGAAAATAAGGACCTTAATGTTTAAATGTGTTACCTTATGAAATATACTATTTAAACTCAAATTCAAAACCTTTGATATTTCAGATTTAAGTTTAGAATCTAGGTTACTTATTGTTTTGTGAATCTATTCATTAGTGTAAACAAATTCTCCCACAAACAATTATTTCTCTACTTATCTGAATTTATTTGCAATAAATGTCATGAAGAAACACATATATTTACATTTTCATTTAAAATTTCAGAAAGATCATAAAAGAACAGGACTGTGTGGAATCATCCTCATTCTTATAGTCTTAATATGATTTTTAAAATTGGGTTATTTCATTGAAAGTTTGGGTTTTGGCAAAATAGTGACTCAATATTACTTTATCTCATACACAACTTTAATTGACTAGGGACAATGATGTAGGTTTAGCTGTTCCGGGATTAGATTGTTTGGAAATAGGAAAGCAAGACATTTATTTCTTGCTTCAGGCATGCCCCTTGAGCTTTCCGAGCTCCTGTTTGAGAACTTTGTTAGATGTTCTAGCCACTCTGTATACAGTCTTCACCATCGACTCTTCAGTTTCTCATGAGCAAAACCTCCTACCTCAAGCAGAATCCCTGAAGGTTTGATCAGTACTATGTATAAGTCAAGGCAGATTTAGCGATAGTTTTCAATGTTACATATCCAGAAATTGTTCCACTATTAGAATTAGTTACTTGCTCCTAAACTGTAAAAAACTCTTAATAGAAAGAAGTAAATATTTGTGTCAATCAATTGGGATATTTTTCACTCTGCAGAGGATAACAATGCCATTGTCTTTTAGAAGATAATTAATATTAGCACTGCGGGAGATGGTCTGGCTGGAAAAAAGATTCTGCCCAAGAGAGGTGAACAATTTTACAGTAAGATATATGACTTTTCCTTTATCAGCCTGTTGCCCCAACCTGTATTCTAAAAATAAGTGTTCCGCCTGGCCATCAGTCCCAGTTTGGAAATTGTTAAACTAATCAATCAATTAAAAACTAGGAAAGCCTCCAACAGTGACCTAATGCTGGCCAAATTGTTATTAAAAATATTGATTGGTGAGTTTGCCATCTCCTGCTTTATTCACATATCAATAATGCATCCCAAATACCTGAAGGCTGAAACTCTTCTTTCATCATCCTACTTTTAAAGAAAAGCAACAGCCTAATTATCATCCAGTAGCATTCCAATAAACTAGATAGACACTTTCACTTTTGCAAGATTGGTTTGGCTGGGACAAGAGAAATTTCTAGATGTACAAGTTGGCTTTATGGAAGGGATGACACAAAGTTACCTAGCATAGTTTTAATTTTATTAAATCTCTAATACTTTCATAATTGCTGTGGGGTTCCAGAGGTTTTATCTTTTGTGGGCTTCCCCTTCCCTTCTAATTTTCCAAAGCTCATATTCCTATTCATAGACTAGCAACTTCAGCTGTTGGTAAGAAAAACTGTTGCTTTCATATTGCAAGATACTGTAGCAACTGTCTGCAGATATGATATCTGTGGACAGGCTTTTCCTGAAGCATGGAAGATTATTTCAAGATATTTAAAGTAGTTTAGCTGTATCAAAATTTATTTACTTAGCTTTTAGTGAAAACTGTTGTTTTGGTGTTTCCTTAATTTCTAAGATCAGTTGTCACAGTAGGGAGCCAGAATGCATAATGCTCTTTTTAAATAAGGTTTATGAGAAAATTATCATGACATCAGAAATACAAATAATGATAATGAAACTATCTTCATTATTAGGCAAGGGTTTTACTTCAGTTTTTAAATGCTCCAACTCGACTGGCTTTGCTTATGAAGTTCTTCATGAGGTCATGGTCCATTTCTGCAAAACCTGGAGACTGAGTAACGACAGTCAGGTGGTTGATGCAAAACCGGAAGCAAAATTCCTCTAACTCCTAGAAATGGAGTGTTTACATATTAATACACACTACTAATGTGTGATATTGTTCCACATAATCACTATAGGTGGCAGGTCAGGGCTGAAAAAAAGATAACCCTAAAATGGAAAAAGAAATCTGGAACAGAAAAACAGCCATGACAATCTATTCCACTCATTAAAAATCAACTTGTTGCATCTCATAGCTAACTGAGGTGCCAATTTCTCACTCATGAAAATTTTGCTCTTGAGGGGGAAGAAAATTAAATGGAGTGAGAGAAATGTTCATATTAAAAAACCTCAAGAACTATTTCAACAATCCTACAAAATATGAAATAATTAAAAAGCATGATAAATAAAGTATCAAATCATACTCTCCTGTGTCCCTGCCTTCCCAATCAGTGAAGAGCAGATTCCCAAATGAAATGACCCAATAGGCGTTCAATTAAACTTTTCCTAAGCTCTAATTTACACCTCTTTGTCTTGGGTCCTCCCCCTACAGTTTTCCATATCCCTTAAATATAGTTGGGTCACACCCTAACTAAATCCAGAGTTCTAAAACAAATAGCAATTGACTGTCAGGACTGAAAAAAAATTCTTGGATGAGAAGCAAAACATTTTCAAGGGAAAAAACCAAGAAAGTCCAGTTGCCTTTTGGAAAAGCACCTTTGAGACAACTATGACCTAGGTGATTGAGAGTTTAAGAAGCTAGTTTCACTGAGTTCAGAATATTTCCTTTATTCACCTCTTTTATGGCGTTCTCTAGACACCAAATATATCCTTCCCAACAAATTGTGAAATTGCTCTGATATCTTGAAAACTACAAAAATTGTTATTTTTAACAGCAAATTCTTAGCATTTGCACAATGGTTTCACTTCTTCAAAGTACTTCACATACAGTCAGGTCCAGAAATATTGGGACATCGACACAATTCTAACATCTTTGGCTCTATACACCACCACAATGGAGTTGGAATGAAACAAACACAATGTGCTTTAACTGCAGACTGTCAGCTTTAATTTGAGGGTATGTACATCCAACTCAGGTGAACGGTGTAGGACTTACAGCAGTTTGCATATGTGCCTCCCACTTGTTAAGGGACCAAAAATAATGGGACAGAATAATAATCATAAATCAAACTTTCCCTTCTTAATACTTGGTTGCAAATCCTTTGCAGTCAATCACAGCCTGAAGTCTGGAACTCATAGACATCACCAGATGCTGGGTTTCATTCCTGGTGATGCTCTGCCAGGCCTCTACTGCAACTGTCTTCAGTTCCTGCTTGTTCTTGGGGCATTTTCCCTTCAGTTTTGTCTTCAGCAAGTGAAATGCATGCTCAATGGGATTCAGGTCAGGTGATTGACTTGGCCATTGCATAAAATTCCACTTCTGTCCCTTCAAAAACTCTTTGGTTGCTTTTGCATTATGATTTGGGTCAATGTCCATCTGCGCTATGAAGTGCCGTCCAATGAGTTCTGCAGCATTTGGCTGAATGTGAGCAGATAATATTGCCCAAAACACTTCAGAATTCATCCTGCTGCTTTTGTCAGCAGTCACATCATCAATAAATACAAGAGAACCAGTTCCATTGGCAGCCATACATGCCCACGCCATGACACTACCACCACCATGCTTCATTGATGAGGTGATATGCTTAGGATCATGAGCAATTCCTTTCCTTCTCCATGCTCTTCTCTTCCCATCACTCTGGTACAAGTTGATCTTGGTCTCATCTGTCCATAGGATCTTGTTCCAGAACTGTGAAGGCTTTCTTAGATGTTGTATGGCAAACTCTAATCTGGCCTTCCTGTTTTTGAAGCTCACCAATGGTTTACATCTTGTGGTGAACCCTCTGTATTCACTCTGGTGAAGTCTTCTCTTGATTGTTGACTTTGACACACATACACCTACCTCCTGGAGAGTGTTCTTGATCTGGCCAACTGTTGTGAAGGGTGTTTTCTTCACCAAGGAAAGAATTCTTCGGTCATCCACCACACTTGTTTTCCATGTTCTCCCAGGTCTTTTGGTGTTGCTGACGGTGCATTCCTTCTTTTTGAGAATGTTTCAAACAGTTGTTTTGGCCATGCCTAATGTTCTTGCTATCTCTCTGATGGGTTTGTTTTGTTTCTTCAGCCTAATGATGGCTTGCTTCACTGATAGTGACAGCTCTTTGGATCTCATCTTGAGAGTTGACAGCAACAGATTCCAAATGCAAATAGCACACTTGAAATGAACTCTGGGCCTTTTATCTGCACATTGTAATTGGGGTATGAATGTGGCCGCGCGGGTGGTTATGGGTGCAACTCATTGCGCCCACGTGACACCCCTCCTGCGCGAGCTGCACTGGCTCCCAGTGGTCTTCCGGGTGCGATTCAAGGTGTTGGTTACCACCTTTAAAGCGCTCCATGGCATAGGACCCGGGTACCTTCGAGACCGACTTCTGCCACCAATAGCCTCCCACCGACCAGTCCGCTCCCACAGAGAGGGTCTCCTCAGGGTGCCATCGGCCAAGTTATGTTGGCTGGCGACACCCAGGGGGAGGGCTTTCTCTGTGGGAGCCCCAGCCCTGTGGAATGAACTGCCCCCGGAAATACGTAAGATCTCCAACCTCCGGGTGTTTCGCTGCGCTCTGAAGACCCTGTTGTTCCGCCAGGTCGGGCTATTAACATAACGTTTTAAATTGGGGTATTTTAAATTTCTGGGATTTTAATTGGAGCCTAATTATTTAATGATTTTAAATTTTAATTGTTGTTTTGTTTCTGTGTTTTTAAATAGGCTGTACACCGCCCTGAGTCCTTCGGGAGAAGGGCGGTATAGAAATAAAATTATTATTATTATTAATGAGGGAATATCACACGCCTGGCCATGGAACAGCTGAGAAGCCAATTGTCCCATTACTTTTGGTCCCTTAACAAGTGGGAGGCACATATACAAACTGCTGTAAGTCCTACACCGTTCACCTGAGTTGGATGTACATACCCTCAAATTAAAGCTGACAGTCTGCAGTTAACGCACATTGTGTTTGTTTCATTCCAACTCCATTGTGGTAGTGTATAGAGCCAAAGATGTTAGAATTGTGTCGATGTCCCAATATTTCTGGACCTGACTGTACAAGAACTGCTTCTAATTTTTACCAGACCCCATAAAATAGGCCAAGCAGTATTCCAACAGCGTGGATTCCTTGACTAACACTACTCAATATATTAATTGCACAGACAAATTCAAGCTCATAGCTCAATGTAGAACAAGGACCCCCAGTCAGTAGCAACTCAGTAAAGAACATTTTCCATACCTTTGCTTCATACTTGATTGCAGTTGATAGAAGAGCAATTGCATTCTCTTCAGAAATGCCCTGCTTAATTGTTTGTTGGCAAAGCTTCTTTAGTCGGTTGTCTCTATAGAAGCTTGCCAAGTCTAACAGGCCTGCCAAAAGAGTGGGGGGGGAATCAAGTCTATACACAGGCTAGAAGAAACCTTTAGTAACACACAACTATAAAATACTTCTGGAATAAAAATGTTGCTAGTGATGTCACATATGAAAAGCTGGTGTTTTAAACATAGTTATCTGCAAATTTAATATGCGTTCTAAATGATGACTGTTGATAGCAGTTCTAGGCTCAAAAAATGATGACAATCCAGAAATGGGGGGGGTGGTGTTAAGCTTGGAACCTCTTTTCATCAGAACATTTCTGCCCTGGGCCATCTAAAGCACTTTACAGATGCCTGGAGGTTGTATGCATGTGGATGAGGAGGCATCAGCTTCAGCTTTGGCTCAAACCTGACAAGACCAAATAGTTTTAGGTCCCCCCGTCTGTCTTTTCCACCATAGAGTGGCTCCTTTGCCTTTGAGTTAGAGACCATCACAATCAGGGAGATTCTGTCTTTTATTTTGTACTAAGCATCTGGAAAAGTCGAAATTTGCTTCAAGGTTTTAGCAAATGTATGGAGCTTCTAGTCTCTTTTCCCCCTTTCGCATATAATAGAAATGGGCAAGGAAATTCTTCCTCATTCTCCCTTCTCTGACTGCCAATTTAACATTAATTTCCCAATTAAATGGAAAGACAATTCAACATTGGAGCCACCAATGGAGCTTCCACTATCTGGAAATCCAAAATTATATCTTGTGGAGTTCTGTGCTCTGGAAATATTTTTTTTTAAATAAAATTTTCTAAGCTACAATTCTTATAGCAACAAAAAACTCTCAAGACAGATTCCAGCAGAAATATTTTCAACTCAGCAAAAATGTTAAAATGGTTTTAAGGAAAAATAATATATTGGTTAAACTGCCTTTTTTGACACCCGTGACAGCTTCATGGGAATGAGCTGCTTTTATTTTAACTTTTCTTATTCAGTGCCTTGTCTGCCTACCAATTATGGTAAAATCTCAATTTAAGAGACTAATTGAGGGACAAGATGTCTGTTACTGAGGAAAGTTTGATGAGTCCAAGCGTGAGGATTTACATCATTTGCATAATGATATAAATTCATTTCTGAATTCTATTTGCATTATTTCTGCCGTAATTTGTTCTACTCCAGTTAAAATCTACTATATCTGTGATGGCAAACCTATGGCACGCGTGCCATAGGTGGCACATGGAGTCATATCAGTGGGCACGCGGGCTCAGCCAATTTTCAGGCCTTCTGGGCCCACCGGAAGTAGGGAAATAGGCTGTTTCCGGCCTCCAGGGGGTGAAGAAGGCCATTTTCGCCCTCCCCAGGCTCCTAGAAAGACTCTAGAGCCTGGGGAGAGCAAAAAACGGGCTTTCCGGTCCCACTGGAAGTCAGCAAATGGGCCGTTTCCGGCCTCCAGAGGGCCTCCGGGGGGTGGGCTCCTAGAAAGGTTCTGGAGCCTGGGGAGGGTGAAAAATGGGCCTACCGGGCCCACTGTGCCATTGCATGCCAAAAGCAGGGGAAGTGCGAATGGCTCACGGACGCATGCATAGGTGGGGGCAGGGCACATTGAATTATGGGTGTGGGCACATGCACGCACGACCCACCCCCACTCCCCCCACTTTTGGCACCCAATGGCAAAAAGGTTAGCCATCACTGTACTATATCAATGTCTGGTAAAATAAGATTTCACTGAATTACTTACATATAGAATAGCTAAGTAGTCTGCATTTCATTTGCAGACAATTGTCAGGTGAATTTTTTCATAGTTCTAGTGGGAAATATGGGATTTTCCCTACATAAAGGTAAGCTGATATTATCTTGGACAATATCAGCTTACCTTCAATGAAGGTAACAGTAGCAAGGCTTAATTTTAATTTAATGCCCATGCCTGATTTTTTTGCTGCTAAAGCAATTGCTTTTTCCAAGGTGAGACAGAAGAGAGAAAAGGGTGTAATAAATACTTTCAATTCTCATAAGTACTCCCCAAACTATACACAGTTAAATAGCTTTGGAGCCAACAGAGATGACTAAATTCCTAACTATCCTGTTACTATTGATTAAAACAAAGGATGCAACAAAGGACAACTAGGCTACTTAAATCTTTCTTAAAACTATTCTCATAATTATTCATAGAAATATTAAATTCTGAAAAAAAAGACCTTTAATTACTAATTATGAACATCTACATGTGCCTATATTTATTCTGGCCTACTGGGAAAGTCACAAAAATGTAGAATATATATATACTCTATTGTGTGTGTGTGTGTGCAATATAATGCTTTTTCTTATAACACTGCACAACTTGTTATACCAGTCTGTTTATTTTCCTTCGTCACTAACAAAATACTTTCTCTAATGCTACAAGATGTGAAAAATATATGCAAACTCATTTCATACTCTGAACTAAGTTTGCACAAGTCAGTATATTCAAGAGTTAATAGTGTATGTATGTATACACAAATATGTATGTAAATATCATGAAAATATATATTAACACCTTAGCTGGTTGTTCCAATTACCTATGGCATCTTCAGGAGGGAGACTGATGCTATCTGTATAAAGATACTCCAAAAATGCTCGGTAAACAGGATATGAGAATTCACTTATTTCTATGATTTCCTCAGTACCATTGTTCAGAACTGAATGAAAATGTTCACACCTAGGCATAAAAGGGAAACAGTTATAACATCAGCACCAACAAACAACTCAATTCCTACCATGTAACAGAAAACCTGAAATATTAACATGAAAATGATATGGGAAAGATGAACTCCTGCGAATGTAACTTGTATTAAGAGGGACTGAACCATTCCTTTCCATATTAGTTGTGTTTTTAGAATTGACAGTATTTTGTGCCTTACTGCCACACTAAACTGGCTTTGAAATGAATTATATACCTTGTAGAGACTTATTTCTATTTTTGACAATGTAATAATCAGCACAATATTTTGCTGATCATGAAGCTGCTTATTCATGCATGGTAGATTTTTCATTTAATGAAAAACATACCGTGTTTCCCTGAAAATAAGACAGGGTCTTATTTTGTTTTGAATCCCAAAATAAGGGCTTGGCCTTATTATTGGGGGGTCTTATTATTTTGGGGGTGCAGGAGGCCCCGGGTGGCCTGCGCACTTACAGCCGGGAGTCCGGCAGAAAGAGGCTCCCTTCAAGTGCTATCAAGCCCCTCCCCTTCTGCAGGGTGTGTGTGTAGAACACAAGCGGCCCGAAGGTACCAAGCCGCGCAAGTGTCTGTTCCCCCACGGCTCTCGCGCCTCCCAGGCCTCACCACGTTGATGTGGGCGAATGCCACTGGTGCCCACCACTAGGACCCGCGTGGAAGCCATGGCCAGGGCCAGCTCTCCCTGCAGGGTTCAGCTCCAGCCGTCACCATAGAGTGGGAAGCACACTCCCAGAGCGGCCACTGCCCTGGCTGGGGTTTGGAAGCCGCAGAAGCATAGTTTGGGGGAGAAAAAGAAAGACTTCTGCTGCTTCCCTAGCATGCAACCAAAAGCAGAAGCCGTATTTTAATAGTACTGGAAAAATTTTCTGTATATGGGCAAAAAAGGCCAAAAAAGGGAAGCTAATGAAAATATTGGAGAAGATTTAGAATTTCATACCTAATTTTGAGGAACACTTTATGAACATAAATGTATTTTCCATCTACTTGAAACCTCAAATCAGCATTATCTGGGTTGTCAAATGCCTTTTTTATTGATTGAGCTATTGTTAAGTGATTGTCAGGTTCTGAAACAAAAATATTACGAATATTTTTCAGCAATACTTTCTATTTCAATCTCTTTCATAGTACATAAAAACAAGAAAATAATGGAAATCAAACATTTTTCATTACACAAATAAAATCACTACAAAACCTGGATATAAACAAAGCAACAAGAGAATATTTTTGTTACATTCTTCTCTTATTCAGGAATAATGAGCAAATGATTCATTTTTTGACAAAGTGACTAAATTAACGGACCAGCGAAATTCATCAAATTTGAAGACACTAAACTGTCAGGAATAGCTAACACCCTAGAACCGTGATGGCGAACCTATGGCACACGTGCCAGATGTGGCACACAGCATCCTGTAGGCACACGAGCTATCGCCCCATTTCAGCTCCGCTGCACATATGTGCGTGCCTCCAGCTGGTCTTTGGGTCTCTGCTGCAAATGCATGGGGATGGGGCGCATGCAGGGGGCATGCAAATGCATGTTTGGGGAGTGGGGCACGTGCGGGGGGTTGCACTCGCATGGGGTGGGGTGCGTGCAGGGAGGTGCACGCATATGCACAGGGGGCGTGCACACACGCAGAGGGCACGCATGCATGCGTGGGGGCACGCGCATTTGAGCAAGGGGTGGGGCGCATGTGTGGGGCGCATTGCATCTTGGGGGTTTGGGCGCGTTTTGGGCACTCAATTCAGAAAAGGTTAGCCATCACTGCCCTAGAAGATAGACTCAAGACCCAGATGGATCTCGAGAGATTTGAACACTGGGCTGTATTTAACAAAATGAACTTCAATGTAGAGAAAAGTAAGGTTTTACACTTAGGAAAGAAAACCCAAATGTATAGGTACAGATTAGGTGAAACATGGCTCAATAGCAGTAACTGTGAGAGGGAACTTGGAGTCCTAATGGACAATCACTTAAATATGAGCCAGCAGTGTGCAGCAACAGTCAAAAAAGCCAATACAATCTTAGGTTGCATTAACAGAGGGGTAGAATCAAGATCGCATGAAGTACTAGTACAGCTTTATAAAGCCTTAGTATGATCACACTTAGAATACTGCATTCTTTTTTTATCACCATATTATAAAAAAGATGTTGAGACGTTAACAGATTAACAGAGTTGGAAGGGATTTTGTAGGTCATCTAGCCCAACCCCATGCCCAAGCTGGAGACCCTGCACCATTTTTGACAGATGTCAGTCTGGAAAGAGTGCAGAAAACAGCAACAATTATTATTAGGGAGCCTGAAACACAGTGCACTTTTTTGATTTGGGGAGGGGATCTCAGCGCTGCTGCCTGAAAACCCTTTCCTCTCTGAAGGCTTCAATCCCTCCCCTGGAGGCCTGAAATGCAATGCACTTTTTTGGCCTCCGCACACCCCGTTTTTGGATTCAGAGAGGAAAATCAATTGGAAACAAGGTATCATAAAATTTCAGATGCACGTGACTTTTGCTGAGAATCCATATAAAAGAACTGAGGGGGCAGAGAATCGAGAAACAGCCATGCCTGGTCACGCCACACCAACTGAGGGCATACCCATAGAATACAAGGATTTAGCTGAGGTTTTTAGCGAAAAAGCCTCAGATAAGCTCCCCCCCACCGCGCCACTGACTGTGCAATAGAAATCTTACCCGGTGCGAAACTCCCTAAACCCAAGATGTACAGCATGTCACCGAGGGAGTTGGAAGAGCTGAGAACATTTATTGAGAAAAACCTAGCAAGGGGTTTCATCGAGCCAGCCCGACCAAAAATTGCAGCTCCAGAGAGAAAAAAGATGGCTCAAAACACCTATGTGTTGACTTTCGAAACCTTAATACTATCAGTGTGCAGAACATGTATCCTCTCCCCCTTATGAAAGATAGGTTAGCACACCTCGCTAAAGGGAAAAATTTTTCAAAGCTGGACTTAAGGGAGGCTTACTACTGTGTAAGAATTAAGGAGGGGGACAAGTGGGAAACGGCATTTAACACCCCCCTCGGGTGCTACCAATTGAAGGTGCTCCCCTTTAGGTTACAAGGAGCCCCTGCAGTGTTTATGCAGTTAATAAATGAAGTGCTACATCAGCATTTGTATAAGGGGGTCCTGGACTACTTGGGCAACATTTTAATATATACCAAGACCAAAGCAGAACATGTAAAACTAGTTAGGGCAGTTTTAAACAAACTCTGCTCTGTCAAACTTTATGCTAAACTTTCTAAATGTGAATTCCACCAAGAGAAGATTGACTATTTTGGGTACCGCATTTCACACCAGTAGAAATGGCCCCTCTAAAAGTGCAGACTGTACTTGATTAGGAACCTCCCTGCATGTGTAAACAGTTACAAAGCTTCCTGGGTTTTGCCAACTTTTACTGCCAATTTATCCCCGCTTTTACTCAAATTGCCCTCCCCATCACCAAGCTCTTAAAAACGAACTGGGAGGGCAATCCTAAACCAAGGCAGTCGTTGAACTGGACTATGGAATGCCAGGAGGCATTTGAAAAACTTAAACGGCTGTTCTCGGCAGTACAAATTCTAAAACACCTGGACCCGGAGAAACCATTTGTCATACAAGCAGATGCCAGCGAAGCGGTCCTCTTCAGAAAAATGAGCAAGACCAACTACAATCATGCGCTTACACATCCAAAAAGTTGAATGAGACTGAGCAAAGGTGGGCCATTTGGGAGAAAGAGGCTTATGCAGTTCGTTGGGCATTGTTAACCTGGTGGCACTTCCTAGAAGGCAGTAAGACCCCTTTTGAAGTCTGGACTGATCATAAAAATCTAGAAGCCCTAAAGACCCCAAGGAAACTCTCCCCAAAACAAGTACAATGGGCTCAGTACTTTAAACGGTTTGATTTTACTCTAAAATACCTCCCGGGAGGAAAAAACTTTCTGATGCGCTATCGAGAAAACCACAATACAATAGTGTGAAGTCAGACGTAATCAAACCCATAGTACAAAACAATCAACTAGCCGCTAAAGTAATCACCAGATCCCAGGCAAAAGAAGAAACATTGATGGACAATGACACCACCCAAACTTGTAAACAAGCATTGGCCACTGATGCATTGTTTTTGAACAACAAATCTAGCTGTCTGATGAAAGAAGACTTGGCTTGGGTGGGAGGAAAGTTGTATGTTCCAGCGAGCCAAAGATTAGGCTTAAGGTAAGGCGCCATGACTCCAGATTAGCTGGACATTTTGGGTTTCTGAAAACTTTACACCTAATTAAAAGACAATTTTGGTGGCCATTACTAAAAAAGGACATAGAAAGCTATGTAATAATAATAATAATAATAATAATTTTATTTCTATACCGCCCTTCTCCCGAAGGACTCAGGGCGGTGTACAGCCTATTTAAAAACACAAACAAAACAATGATATAAAATTTAAAATAATTAAATAAATGGCTCAAATTTAAAACCCCAATAAATTTAAATACCCCAATTTAAAACTATTGTATTGATAGTCCGGCCTGGCGGAACAACAGGGTCTTCAATGCGCAGCGAAACACCCGGAGGTCAGATATCTTACGAATTTCCGGGGGCAGTTCATTCCACAGGGTTGGGGCTCCCACAGAGAAGGCCCTCCCCCTGGGCGTCGCCAGCCGACATAACTTGGCTGATGGCACCCTGAGGAGACCCTCTCTGTGGGAACGAACTGGTCGCTAACTGCCCCATTTGTGCAGCAGCAAAAAGATGTCAGGGGAAAACCCCAGGTCTTTTGCAGAAAGTAGCTGAGCCTTCAGCGCCATGGAGAGAGATTGCTATGGATTTCATTGTAGAATTGCCAAACATGAGGGAAATACCATTATTTGGGTCGTAACAGACCTGTTTTCAAAACAGGCGCATTTTATACCTTGCCAAAAGATCCCAACTGCTAAAAGTTTAGCCAAATTATTCCTAATACACATTTATTGACTTCATGGAGCTCCACAAAGGATCATCTCCGGCAGAGGGGTTCAATTCACCTCCAAATTTTGGAGGGCATTTTTGGACATACTTGGTACTAGCCAAGGGTTGAGCTCCTCACACCACCCGTCTACTAATGGAAATTCTGAAATTTTGAACTCGGTATTAGAACAATATTTAAGATGTTTTATTAATTTTCAACAGGATAACTGGACCAAACTTTTGCCTTTTGCTGAAGTTGTGTTTAATAATGCTGTATATTCAAGCACTGGTTTTACCCCTTTTAGAGTAGCGACAAGCCAGGATTTCAGTTCCATGCCTGAACTACCCACAGAAGAACCTACCATCACCTCACTTAAGGAGTGGATGGATAATTTGCAAAACTCATGGCCAATGGTTAGATTAGCCTTAAAGGAAGCTAGAGAGGCTTTTAACATTCAAGCTGACAAGCAAAGGATGGAACCCAAACCTTTTCATGTTGGAGACAGAGTATACTTATCTAAAAAATTCCTGAAATCATTACAACCATTGAAGAAACTACGGCCAAAGTTCATTGGACCCTTCCCCATCACTAGAGTCATCAATCCAGTAGCAATTGAACTACTCCTTCCAAAGACACTCAGGCAAGTCCAGGCAGTACTCAGGCAGTATTCCGTATTAGTTTACTCAAGTGAGAAGTAATCTCATCCCTCAGACCACCTGCATCTACACCACCTGTTCCCATCATGATTGAAGGTGAACAACACTTTGAAATCAAGGAAATCCTTGACTCTAGGATCCACAGAGGGAAAATCCAATACTTAGTCACTTGGAAACATTTACCATCAGCACACAACGAATGGGTCGCTAAACACCATGTTAGGGCTCCAACCTTACTGAGAAAATTTCATTCCCAATACCCTAACAAACCTTGTTAATATACTATCATGAAATTTTGTTTATATTTGTTTTTGTTTTTTACAGGTAGACCCTTTCGTTTTCTAAGGAGGGTAGCATGTCAGATCCCTAAAAGTGATACTGCCAATCAATTGGGAGAAGGGGGAGACTTGGATTCGATTTACTAGCACTGCCTGTGTCAACAGATATTTTACAATCTATATCCTGGCGCCAAAGAGCCCTGAGATCCTCTTAAAGTGGAGGAATGTTTATGATAGCCATGTGGGTTGTTTCACTTTAAAGGATAACGATGTGAATACATGTTTGTTTGGGTTCTCAGGGAAACTAGTAAAGAAAACATCTTCACACTTGTGTACTGGCTAAAATCTGCATTCTGACTTAAAGGGAGGGGTCTCTACTGCTTTAACCCTACTTGTCTTGCCGAAGGGTATTCAGATCTTGCTTTAACTTGGTTGCTATCACTTCTGCTTAATAAAAGGATCCGTTTGAACTACCATGGTTCAAGAGTCTTTACTTTCTTAAGTTGGAAGGAGAGGCAATCCTTACACTAGCCCTCTGCTCTTCCCCAGTAGCATATTGGACACCTTCTGACCTTAGGGGCTCATCTTTCAGCATCATATATTTTTTCCTTTTGGTACTGTCCATAGGGTTTTCATGGCAAAGATACTGGAGTGGGTTGCCATTTCCTTCTCCAGTGGATCACATTTTGTCAGAACTCTCTGCTATGACCTGTCCATCTTGGGTGGTCCTGCACGGCATAGCTCATAGCTTCATTGAGCTACCCAAGCCCCTTTACCACGATAAGGCAGTAATCCATTAAGGGGGTACTTTTACCCCCTTGAGTTATGAATTTGGAGTCTCCAAATCCATAACCCAAAGTTCTTATTTTTCTCTGTGGCACTCTCTTGGGACCTTATATTACTATTGGAAAGACTACTGCTTTTATTCTACTGATCTAGTCACAGAAATATTATCTTTTATGATCATCATTGTCTGCTTTCCTAGGATTAAAGTTTTTTTTTAAATTTCTCCAATACAATTTTCTATCTTTTAAGTTTTGTGTCTTGATATCCTTACCTTTTTGCTGTCTACTTCAGAACCCTAAAAACTGTGTCTCAAATGAAAAGTAATAGAGTTTCTCTAATTTTAGGTGCCTTAATTTGAATGAAATAATGGGATGAGTGGAGGGGAAGAACTAACCTCTCCTCCTAAAAGCATTAACCTTGTCTTTATTAGTAATGCAAATTCTGCTCAGAGTGGCTTACCCCAGGTCTCTTGACCCCAGGATGCAAAACATTTGCACAGCTTGAGTTAGAGGGTAATATATTGAGCAAGCTCATGTCTGGGAAGGAAGTCTTCCAGTAAAGCTAGAAGCCACAGTTGGATACTGATTGGCTCGAAGGACAAGCATACTTTAGCAGACTAAACAGTAAAATTTCATATATTCCACAGCAAAAAGCTGTTAAATAAGTACTCTGTATTCATTTACTCCATGTCAATTCAGCCCAAATCATTAGTTTTATATGGGAGGACAAAGAAGATAATTAAAACAAGTGGTAAAATATCTGCATAATCGTCTAGTAGTACATGTTGTTGTATGTAACTGATAAAAGTATTTTCTTCTTAAAATTATTTGTTCAAAGACTCTTCTATGGATTTTACATGTTAAAGGCCTTTGTCCCTCAAGTAAATGTATGTACGTATCTATTTCTCTCACTTTCTTTCATGTACCCACTTACCCACCCATTTGGTGAACTTTAAAATGTGCTTTCTACCAATGTTGTGCAGGTCTCTTCACATCAACTTGGTTTGGAAGTTTCTACTAAAAAATTAAATCAATGTGGCTCTAAGCAAAACAGATAAAAGCGTCCTTAAGAGTTTTTCATAGCAATTTCTATTATCTGCATGCTGGCATGAAATTTCCTAAAATAATACAAACCAAAAAACTTCTAATTCTAACCTTAATCCACATAAAGCCATAATACTTTACAATTGGAAATTTCAGATAATGTTTCTTTCAAATTCCATTTAAAGATTAAAGCTTTTGGTGAAACAACAAAGAGTGGTATTTTATAAATTCATTCTTCCAGGATCACCCCATTTGACTTCTTGATAACCAACTTTTTGACTCCCAATGCATTTGATGTTTACTTTCACATCTTCTGCAGCAGGGGTCCCCAACCCCAGGACAGTGGACAAGTACCGGTCCGTGGCCTGCATGGAACTGGGTCACACAAGCAGCAGGTTCATTTGCGCAAAAGTGCATCAAACCATCCCCTCTCTCACCCTCATGCCACGCTACTGCTGCTGCCTATCCATGGAGCCAGAAAGGTTGGGGAGCACTGCTACAGAATACCAGACTGAAAGAAATGTCAAAAGTCCAGAATGGGTGGTTGTTCCTTACTGTCATTATAGCACATAGCAATGAATGGTTTAGGACCTGGCTATCTACAAGACCGCATTCTGCCATTGTTGCATACTGGGTTCCGATGCTACGGCCTCTAGCGGTCGGGTTAATTATACATGAGTTCTTATTGGTTATTGTTGCTAAAGGAGTTTTGATTGGTTAATACATTGACAGCTCGGTATATAAAAGGAGCTGTCAAAGCGCGGGAGTGTGTGTGTGTTCGCCTGTTAGAGATTGTTAATAAACGAATGTTGTTCCTGCACAGTCGCCTCAGATGACTGTTGACCCACGAATGTAATATTGGCGACGAGGATGGGATTCTCTGGCGACAAACAGTGAGGTGGTAACGTAAAATTACAGGCCGGCGGGGGTGAAATAGTAGAGGAACGCCTCACAAATAGTTAGTGAGTACGAGGCTGGGAATGGCGTCCACCCAGAATTTCGCCCCATTCAACCCAGCGACGGAGTCTTGGGAGGCGTTTGTAGCCAGATTTGATTGCTTCCTAATAGCTAATGACTACCGGGAGTTATCGAGCGAGAGGAAACGAGCATATTTCCTGAGTTTCTGTGGGGCAGAAATATTTGAAACTGCCATGACACTGATGGTCCCTTTGTCTATTCATGCTGGGACCTGGGAAGAGTTTTTGACCAAGCTAAAAAAACACTATGCCCCCGCGCCGTCCCGGATAGCTCGCCGCCAGCATTTTTACCATCGGGACCAGGCTGAGGGGGAATCCATAAGCCAATATATCGCGGCATTGCGGAAGGCGGCCCGGCATTGCCAATTCGTGGATCTGGATGATTATTTGTTAGACAGACTGGTTAGTGGTGTGAGAGACGAAAATCTGAAGAGACGTTTAATTGCCAAGTCCGAATTGTCCTTCCAGGAAGCCGTGGATGAAGTGTGTGCAGCCGAATTAGCCGCATTGTCCCTGGCTGATTTGCCCAGGGGTCACGTGCCTAGCAAACAGAGAGCTGAACCAATACATTATAACGAAACACAGCTGAGCGATGAGGATGATGTGGGAGTGACCAGTGAAGTGGATCGAATTAAAGACACACAGCGCCCCAATAGACTAGCGGGTCAATTGCAAAAGGGTTGTTGGAGCTGCGGGGGTGGACACTCAAGGGCTGTGTGCTGTTTAAAGGACGCACTATGCAGAAGGTGCGGTCACATCGCTCGTGTCTGCCGAGCACAAAATCCGGCGGAGCCGCCTCAGCCGACCCCCAGAGGAGATAGGAGAGTGCCTGTCAGGAGAGCGAGCGCGCAAAGTGGCCGCTCAATGTGGGGCCGAAATGATGGGGGAGTCAACGGCGTGTATCCTGCATGTGACGTAACAGCGCGGCCTAAGATTACCCTGGCTGTTCAAATTGAGGGTCGGACCTGTCCAATGGAAGTGGACACAGGGTCAGCCAATTCGATTGTCTCCTGGAGCACGTTAAAACGCATGGTGCCCTCTATGGCTAAACGCCGCCTAGACCCGTGCCGGCTGCAATTAAGGGACTACCAGGGAAACCCCATTGCAATCTTGGGGACTGCACATTTCCGAGTTAAATTTAAAGACTTCTGCGGCAGGTTACCTTTAATCGTGGTAGAATCCCCTTTGCCGAGTTTATTAGGTCTTAATTGGTTTCAGGCATTAGGTCTCAAAATTCAAGGGGTAAACGCACTGCAGACGGCAGAACTGGACATGTTAGTTCAAGAATTTCCTGCAGTTTTTGATGGAAAACTAGGATGTTATAAAGGCCCCCCAGTATCGTTTAGCCTGGATCCCATGGTTCCGCCGAGGCGTTTAAAACCCCGCAGGGTACCTTTCGCATTGCAGGAAAGAGTGGACGCCGAATTGGATAAATTGTTGGCACAGGGGGTGTTGGAGCCTGTTGAATATGCCCAATGGGAGACACCAATAGTGACACCCATAAAAGCAGATGGCTCGATCCGCATCTGCGTGGACTATCGGGCAATGTTAAACAGGGCTCTCATGGGTCACGCTTATCCGGTTCATGTGGTGCAGCATTTGCTGCACTCCCTGGGCCAGGGATCGGTTTTTGCTAAGCTAGACCTGGCCCAGGCATACCAACAATTATGGGTGGATGATCGCACAGCGGAGGCCCAGACAATTGTGACGCACTGGGGGGCTTTCCGGTGTCGCCGTCTGCAGTTCGGGGTCAGTGTGGCCCCGGGGATTTTCCAGGGTATGATGGAGCGAATGTTGCAGGGCATCCCTGGGGTCATACCTTATTTTGACGACGTACTCGTCGCGGCAACCAGCACATCTGAATTGTTGGATAGATTACGTCGGGTCCTACGACGTTTCAAGGCTGCCGGACTGAAAGTTAACAAATCTAAATGTAAGGTAGCTGTGTGACAAGTGGAATTCCTGGGATTTATGGTAGATGGCTCAGGCATCCACCCGACGGCTGCGAAGACGGCGGCCATCCGGGATGCGCCTACCCCCCGTTGCAAAGCCGATCTACAGGCCTTCCTTGGTCTACTAAATTTTTATGAGGTTTTTCTTCCGCATAAAGCTTCGGTTGCAGAGCCTCTCCACCGCCTGCTTGACAGACAGACCACATGGCGATGGGGCACCAAGGAAATGGAGGCGTTTCAGGCCGTAAAACGTCTACTTACCTCCAACTCTGTCCTCACGCAGTTCTCGACCCACCTCCCACTGACACTGGCCTGCGACGCCTCCCCGTTTGGGGTAGGGGTGGTATTGAGTCACAAGTTTCCATCCGGCTGGGAACTACCGATAGCTTATTACTCCAGAACTTTAGCTCCAGCTGAGCGGAAGTACTCGCAGCTGGATAAGGAGGCCCTCGCCTTGGTGGCCGGAGTTAAACGTTTCCATCATTTGTACGGCCGGCCTTTTGTACTGTATACCGACCATAAGCCTTTATTAGGTATCCTAGCGGCCGACCGGCAAGCTCCGCAAATTCTGCCTCCCCGTATGACTCGCTACTCTGTCTTTTTGGCCGCCTACTCTGATACGTTAACTTATCGCCCTGGCCGAGACATGGCTCATGCGGACGCTTTGAGCCGCTGCCCAGTTCCTGACCTTCTCGAGGATCCAGTACCTGTGTCGACAGTCCTCCTGATCGAGGATTCAACGCTTCCGGTCACGGCGCGAGACGTCGCTCGCCTGTCTGCCAAAGACAGTCCTGTCACAAGTGCTTGATTGGATGGCCAGGGGCTGGCCTGCGGCTCCATTCACTCCTGAATTTCGGCCGTTCGCTTCAAGACGACTGGAACTATCCACCGTGGCCGGGTGCCCGTTGTGGGGCCACCGGGTGGTGATACCGCCACCTCTGAGACGCTCTTTATTGCAGCAACTACATCGGGGCCACCCGGGGTTGGTGCGCATGAAGGCACTGGCCCGCTGCTACATGTGGTGGCCACTGTTAGACCAAGACATTTCTGACTGGGTCTCTGATTGTTCGGCATGTCAGGGGAACATGGCTATGCCCGCCAGGGACCAGCCTCGGGAGTGGAAGGTTCCTGGGGGGGGCCTGGTCCAGGTTACACATTGACCTGGCGGGCCCGGTGCAGGGACAATCATTCTTGGTGGTGGCCAACGCATTCTCTAAGTGGTTGAAGTAGTTCCCATGCGTTCAACCACGTCGGAGGCTGTCATTCGGGCCTTACGGCACATGTTTGTCACCCATGGGTTGCCACATGTCATAGCGTCCGACAATGGGACACAATTTACTTCAGCCGATTTCAAGGGGTTTCTGGCACATAGGGGAATAAGGCATTGTTTAATTTCTCCCTTCCACCCGTCCAGCAATGGTTTTGCTGAATGCGCCGTAAGATCGGCTAAGGAGGCGCTCCGTAAGATAAGGCAAGGGAATTGGCAGGACCGGGTGGAGGAATACCTAACGGCTCAGCATACGACCCCCTGCCAGTTAACTAATAAGAGCCCTGCTGAGCTGTTGATGGGCCGTAAGTTACGCACATCATTAGACAGACTACACCCTGCATACAGTGCGACCAAACCAGTAGATTCCCACGTTAATTACCGGCCTTAACAAATAGGAGATCCAGTATATGCCAGAAATTACGGGGGACAACCATTGTGGTTAGCAGGGCAGGTCGTGGGAATAGTTGGGCCTTGTTCATACCAAGTAGAAGTTGATCAAGGGAGAATTTGGAAACGACATAAGGACCAACTGCGGTCCAGGAGGGTATTTGTAACTGGTCATGATGGAAGTGGGTACCCGAACTCGTGGCCAAACACTGCGAATATGGACGTGTTAGCCCCACTGCAACCGGCAGAAATACACCCGCCAGATTTGCCGGCAGTGAGTGCCCCCAAGATAGTCGAACCCCCGGGGGAAGTGGAGGCCGGGGATGTTGGAAGCCAGGGAATCACACAGGGCAGGTTGGCAGAGTCAAACCTGCCGCCGAACCAGCTGGAAGGGGTGGAGCCCAGGAGATCAGGGAGGGTACGGCGGCGCCCTGTGTATCTAAGTGATTACGCGTGACAGCGCACGCGCGAACTTGGTGGGAAGGAGTGTTGCATACTGGGTTCCAATGCTACGGCCTCTAGCGGCCGGGTTAATTATACATGAGTTCTTATTGGTTATTGTAAAGGAGTTTTGATTGGTTAATACATTGACAGCTTGGTATATAAAAGGAGCTGTCAAAGCGCGGGAGTGTGTGTGTGTTCACCTGTTAGAGATTGTTAATAAACGAGTGTTGTTCCTGCACAGAGTCACCTCAGATGACTGTTGACCCACGAATGTAATAGCCACCGATTGCCTCCCACCGACCGGTACGCTCACACAGAGAGGGCCTCCTCAGGGTACCGTCAGCCAAACAATGTAGACTGGCAATCCCCAGGGAGAGAGCCTTCTCTGTGGGGGCCCCTGCCCTCTGGAATGAATTGCCCCCGGATATACGAAGGATCCCCGACCTCTGCGCCTTCCGTCGTGCAGTGAAGACCCTGTTATTCCAGCAAGCCACTCTGATGGGATAAATAGTTTTAATTTGGTTTTAATGGGGTTTTAAAATTGGTTTTAAATGAGAGTTTTAAATTCGGCCTATGATTTAATTATTTTAATCTGCTTTTAAATTCTATTTTGTACACTGTTTTATTATGGCTGTTCACCACCCTGAGTCCTTCGGGAGAAGGGCGGTATATAAATTAAATTAAATTAAATTAAATAATTAAATAATTAAATAAATAAATAAATAAATGAAGCAGAAAAATGGGGAACACACGAAAGAGTTGTATCTTTAGCCTAGGATGCACTACTGATAGCGAAAAAGAATGTGACTTTTTCCTCCAAATCATGATTCAAACTCTTTTTAAGGACTGCACTTAAAATATGGTAACTTATACATCTCCAAGATCTAATTTAGATTCAGGAATGCAAGCATTAAAAAAAGTTAATTTGAAGCTCACCTACTGAAAGGAGACGCCAAGTCACTGCAGGAGTAGCAAAACAAGCAAACACATCATCAGTGCAGCAGAAGTGGGTGAGGAATGGAAGAATGATGGACTGTCCCCGGCACTGACCCCACATATACACATCGTCACCCTGGGTTTTAGCAGCAGAGGTGTGAGAAGAGTGACATGCTGCAATCTCTACAATTCTAAATTTGAAAAGAAAAAATAAAAAATTCAGAAGTGTAAGGAGAGCATTCACAGCCAGGTTACCTGTGGAGCCATCTTACATCTGCCTGCCCCACCTAGTCAGGCAGGGAAGGCATGTTATGTATCCCATCAATTAAAGAATTCCAACTGATAAGAGTCCAAGAAGAGGGCCTTCTCACCCCAGAGGTGAGGTGAGTCCTCACTCTTCTGGCCTTTCGGAAGAGTTTGAAGACCTGGCTCTGCCAACTCGCATGAAGCTCACAGAGGAACACACAGTCTTGAGGTTGGTTACTACCTTGAAGGCTCTCTCCCCACTTTTTTGGGGGTGTGTAGCTTGCAACCTGGTGGAACGACACAAACTCTGGGGCTCTGGAGTAAGCTTCGATATCTCAGCTGTTTTGGGGGTTCATAGGGAACCATAGCTGGCCCGTAGGGTCAGTGAAGAAAGGAGGCACAGGCTGGTGTGGGCAGGAAATCTGTAATTTCCCTGTAACGCCAGCGAAGAGCTGTCACAAAGCCAGAGCAGTCACGAGTGAAGAGAAAGAGGAAACAAGGCATGACATCTGGGTGAGAAAGTAATTGCTATCTTGGAAATAAGACTTCTATTTTTTAAGAGATAACCTGAACTGTAAAAAAAATTAATTAGAACAAAAAGGAACTGCAAGAGCGAAAGGGGAGGAACTGGATATCTGGCTACCTCCCCATTTCTGGATCAGTGGCGATATAAAATGCTGGCCAAGTATAAAAATTAATTTTTTCAAAGAATATGAACTGATTGTGAAAATAAGGGAAAGAATATTGGGCAGAGTGAATTTAGATTGAAATCTGGATGGTTTTTGGACTTTTAATTAGAAACCGGAAAGGTCTAATGCAGAACGAATAGACTTTAGATCAGAGAAAAAAAGTTGTAAAGATATACAATGCCATCTAGTGGCAAAAAAAAAATCCTCTTTTTTTTTTTTTGGGAAGTGTGGAATGAACAAATGACCTTGAGTAACATTTGAGATAAACTGTCTTATGACTCAGTGAGAGTAAAAGTGGAGAAGGGGAAGAAGAAAAAAGATTAACAACTGAGTAATAGTTCAAAGACTACTTTGTTGGAATTGTTTTTTTCCCCTGTCTATATATTATCTGCTGATAAATTATTTTTGCTGACTACCTGGAGTGCAAATTTTTGGATCTTTTCTCTTCCTTTCCTCTATTTTTTTCTGTTTAAAACCTGAAATGTGGAAAAGCTAAAATTTGGATATTGTATTTTTCTTTCTTTCTTTTTCCTTTTTTGGATTTTGCATTTCTTGATATTTAATATTTTGTATTTGGAATAACTACTCTTTTTTCTTCTACTTATTGTTTTTTTATTGCATTTCGATAACCAGATTTTTATTTTTTATTCATTTATATTTTTTCTTTACTCTCTTTTTTATAGTTGGGTTTTTTATATTTTTTGGCTGACCGCTGGACTTCTTGCTTTTATTTCTTGATTATTAAAACTTCTTTTTGGCAGTTGGTATTTTTTTTCTTTTCTTTTTTCTTCCACTGCCTGGATTTTCTTTTTCTTTTCTTTTTTCTTATTTTTTTTTTTTATTTGATTTATATGCCGCCCTTCTCCGAAGACTCAGGGCGGCTTACAATGTGCTCAGCAATAGCCTTCATCCTTTTGTATATTTATACAAAGTCAGCTTATTGCCCCCACAAACTGGGTCCTCATTTCACCTACCTTAGAAAGGATGGAAGGCTGAGTCAACCTTGAGCCTTGGGGAGATTCGAACCCTGCAGTAATTGCAGGCAGCTGGTCTTAAGCAGCTTAATAACAGGGTGCTTTAAACCCTTGTACTACCAAGGCTCTTATTTCAGTTTCCCTTTAGGAGGAACATTAGTGTTTGGTTTTGTTAATATCATTTTTTAAACTTATGGATTAGGGTATCAAGAACCTGAAGATCTGTGGTGACCAGGACAATAAACGTGGATTATAAATATTGATTTACGAAATTTGGATTATAAATTGGGCGATTTGAAAGTAAAGATTAAAATGAAGAAGCAACCACAACATTTATCATCACCATCAGTAACAGCAGCACCAAGCTCCGCAGCACAAAAAGTAGCAGAAACAACAAGACAAAACCAACATGGAATTAAAAAGCATGATACAAGCAATGCATGATGACCTTAAGGAAATGAAAGAAATGATGGGAAGAAATGAAAAAGATTGATAACAGTGGAAGAGAAAGCAGAAGTGACAGAGAAAAAGTTGGAGATAGACTATAGACTCACAACTACAGATAAAAGCCAGGAAAAGACAATTATACAGCTTGAGATGGAGAGGGCAGATTTTTACTTAAGATTCCAAAACATAGAGGAAGAAAAAGGAGAGAATTTACTAGAAAAAATTGCTGGAATATTAGCGGAAATTATGAAAGAAAGCCCAGAACATGATCATGATTAACAACCTTCCCTGCTGGCTTCAATGGGGAAACCTGCAGGAAGTCAGAAGTAATGGTCATGTGAGGTCCTTGCTTAACAGTCTGTAATGATTTCCTTTACAATGGTAATCAGGGACTGCCATCACTAAGCAGAATAGCCATGTGAGATCATTCTTTACAACTGCATTGCTTTAGCGACAGAAATTCCAGTTCCAATTACCATTGTTAAGCAAGAATGACTTTTATTGGAAGACATTACAGGCAGTCCTGGACTTACAACAATTCATGATTGTTCAAAGTAAAAACAGAGCTGAAAAACATGACCCACAACCAGTTGTTGTACTTATGACCATGATAGTGTCCCTCGTAGTCATCAAAATTTGTGCACATGGCAACTGGCATGCAGTTATGATGGTTGCAACATCTCAGTGTCCTGTGATCACCAACTGACCTTCCTAGGATGCTTTTGAGAAGTAAAGTCAATGGGTAAGCTGGATTTACTTGATGACCATGGCAAAAAAGGTCGTAAAGTTGGGTACAACTCATGTAATGACCACATCACTTAGCAATAGAAGTTTCAATTCCAATTATGGTCATAAGTCAAGGACTACCTATATGACCTCACTCAAGGCAAAATACCAAGCTGAAATAAAATTTGTTAATTGTCAATATTATACATTAACACAAAGTAAAAATTGTTTTTGGTCAATATGGCTAGAGATTTCTTTTCAACTTCAGAAAATAAGTTTGTAAATACCTTTGCTTTATGCCTAATCACTAACTCTTATTTTAGAACTTAGAATAACTTTATTGTCACTTTAAATGTACACTAATCGGCATACATTAAAATGAAATTTCGTTCCACACACCTCTAGAAAGGTCACTACCTCCAATATACACTACATAAACATGACACAATAAATAAATGAAAAATTATGTATAGAATTTTATATAATATGTATAATATATGTATAATAAAATGTATATAATAAAGTGACTTATGACCATTTTTCACATATTTTTTTTTTAAATTTGATTTATATGCCGCCCTTCTCCGGGGACTCAGAGCAGCTTACAATGCGTTAAGCAATAGCCTTCATACTTTAGTATATTTATACAAAGTCAGCTTATTGCCCCCACAAACTGGGTCCTCAATTTACCTACCTTAGAAAGGATGGAAGGCTGAGTCAACCTTCAGCCTGGTGAGATTCGAACTTACAGTAATTGCAGACAGCTGGTGTTAATCACAATGCTATCAGTCTGCTGAGCCACCAGACCCTATTTATGACCACTGTAGCATCCTGATGGTCACATGATTTACATTCGGATGCTTGACAACTGGTTCATATTTATGACGGCTGCAGTGTCCAGGGGGCATGTGACCATCTTTTGTGACTTTTGCTGAGCAAAATCAATAGGGAAATCAGATTCACTTAACAACCATGTTACTAATTTAACAACTGCAGTGATTGCAGTTAATCACTTAAGTAATGTGGCAAGAAAAGTCATAAAATGGGACAAAACTCACTTAACAAATTTCTCGCTTAGCAACATATATTATATGCTCAATTGTGGTCTTAAGTCAAGACTACTTGTATTTTCTTTACTACTATTTTTGTACTACTATTGCTTATTTTTGTTTTAATCTTTTTTATTAACAAATTGAGATAGCTATGATTTGGATCATACTTAGGGGATAAAAACAGAGAATATAACCTTGTATATAAATAATTACTAATTCACAAGAATTAGTAATTGGTTCTGCAGAGCAGTTGGGAAGCACAGAAAACTATCAAAAGATATAACTTAACATCGAATGGCCATTTTTGTCTGCTAGAAGTTATTTTATGTGATTGTAGCTGCCTTAGAATCAGACAGACAAACAATTCAGTAACAATTTCACTAACAAAAAACAAGTGTTTTTTCTTAGGTCCTTGCCTAATGTTTAAAGCTAGAAGCATTCTTACAGCGTAAAACTTGTCCGATTGAGTCAAGATGAACAGAACTGTACCTGTCTTGATGTATTGTGACCAGCACAGGGTGTAACTGGTTACTCCTATTGCCAGTTCCCAGCTGGCCATAAGAATTGGCTCCCCAGGCATAGATATGGCCTTCATCTGTTAACACTAGTGTATGTGCATAGCCGCAGGCAATCTAGAAAAGAAAAAGAATTACATTCTATTATTCAGAAATTGTTTTTTTTCTGATTCCATGAAAAGATAGGAAAAAACATCCAATTTAATTGCAATAATTGCATTTTTTGAAAAACAAAATAAAAAATAAAGTATAGTTGAATCATTTTCAAAAAAATCAAAGTTGCTCATAAGAGCTGTGCCTAACTGTGAGGTACACTGAGCTTCTTGTCTCAAAAGCAGATGGGCAGATAATAAAACATGTAGGTTGATTCATTAACCTTACTTAAGAGAGATCAACCATCCTCCCTAACTCCAAAATAAGCAAGCCAAACTTTGGCTATCTTCTTGCTGGATTTCAGAGTGTGATGTTCCCATAAAGCTGGGGAAGATGCACTAAAGAGGTTGCCAAACGGGCAATATCCAGGCCAAGAATGAAATCAAGAATTATGAGGAAGAGCGGGAATTAGGAGGCATTTAATCTACTAAATATTTATGTCAGCTTTGTTCTTTCTAGTACAACCTATAAGACCTTGATTTACAACCACAATTGGGATTGGAACTTCATTGTTAAGCAATATGGTCATTATGTGAGTAATCATGTGACTGTTCCCAATTCTATGATCTTTTTCGTCACAGTCACTAAATGAATCACTAAGTCATTAAATGAATCCAGCTTCCTCCACTGACTCCATTGTTGGAACCCAACTGAGGAGGTTGAAATGCTGATTTTGTACCCCAACATACTACAACTGTTGTAAAAACATCAGTTGCCAAGTGGCTGAATCATATTATTACATGACTCTGGGGATGCTGCAATGGTTTTAAATGTGTGGATGTTGTATGCAACTTCAAGTCCTGCCTAAGCCATGAAAACCAACTGGTTGATTTTGGGCCAGCCACGCTCCCTCAGCACAACCCACCTCACAGGATGGGGAAATAGGAGGGGGAAGGTATGTTTGGATATGTTTGCTGCCTTGGGTTATTTATAAAAATAATAAAGGTGAGAGACAAAACAAATAAACAAACAAATAAATATATTTATGAAAGAGAGCCAGTTTGGCATGGTGGATAAGACATCAGGCTAAAAACAGGAAACTGAATTCTAGTCCTGTCTTAAGCACAAAGCCAGCTGGGTGACCTTGAGCTAATCTTGCCTTCCAACTCTTTCAGATTCTTATTTCTGCAAGCACTGGACAACTCATTAAGTTATTGGCAATGTCACTTTGTTTTCAATACATAAGACATCTAACTGAATTTTACTTATACTTTCTATTCATCTCAATATTTAAAATGGCTAGTATCAGCTAAAATATGAAATAAAGATGCAAAATATAAAAATAGTACAAATGAAAACTAATATTTAAATTATTTACAATTTGCTATTAGTTTGTAACTAGTGTTTTGGATGCACCAGAAATCCCAGTAATTAGCAATTAGGATCTGAAGATGCTGAAAACATACCCTTTGCACGTGGATGCCTTGTAAAGCTGCTATTCTGCATGGTGTCGGCTGATTGCCACCATTGCCTAATCCAAGCTGACCATTACCATTATAACCCCAAACATAAACCTTAAAAAGGAGATAAATCTAGTTAGTATGTGGGTGTACATATAAATCAACATAAAGCATATAAAAATAACACACACACACCATTAAAATTGATCTGTAAATTAGAGTAATTTTATGTATGATTTTTTGCTACATATTTTACACTTCATTTATGTAAAACAGTAACAATATTGTCCTGTATGGAGATATTAAAATACCTGAGATCAGGCTAACATTAAAATACCTGTCCTTTCTTAACCGGGGTGGGGGGTGGGGATAATAAATTGTCTCATGCTCAGGGAAATCTCAACTGATTCAAGGTGGCAAACAGCTTGAATATTTTTATCCTTAAACACTCTCTTTCAACTCCAACACTGCATTGGTGAAAATGGCAGCTTGATGCTTTAGGAACTAGTTTTTACCTAGATAATGGTTTTTCTTGTTCTCCCTTCCCATTATCTCTGGTGTCCTTCAGATAAGAGTGATAGGCCATGAGAATCTTAGAGAAAGAGGTGTCATTTCTCAACTACTTTAAAAAAAAAAAAAAAAAAAAAAACCACAACGAAGAACATAAAGTCAATCATCATAACGAAGTACATAAATGTATAAGTCAATAGCTGTTTAAAAGCTCCATATAGTAAATTATCTTTGCTAGCTTCCCTATGAACAGTCCATCTTTATAGGAGGCAGCCCAATTCTACAAACTACTTTGGTCTTCATGATGTTCAGATGACAGCATCTCATGAAAATCTGAATCAGAGGTTTGAGTCAGAAGAATAAAATTGCCACATGACTGCTAGACCTCTTTTAAGTTTAAGAAAGTATTAAACTGAATGATGAATTAGTGTAATCTAACTTGAAACTAATTCAACATCTATAACATCTATATAAGTCCATCAGGGGTGGGTTCTAATTATCTTTACTACCGGTTTGCAACTGGGCCGTGCATGCGAACTTTGTTTGCGCGCTCTTCTGCGCAAGCGCAGAAGCGTTTTTATGACGTCAGGGTCAGTGGGCGGAGCGTCCCGCCAGTTTTACTACCGGTTCTATAGAACCGGTGCAAACTGGGGGCAACCAAATACTGAAGTGCATTTTATAAACAATTTGCTCCAGTTTACACTGGTTGCAATCAAGCAAAGGCTACCTATCATACATTCAACAACTGAGACAGGAAGTCAGACAGATATCTAAGCAAGTGTTAGTTTTTCAAGGAACATAGTGGAAGGATAAACCAAGACTACTCAAAACTATTTGTCCCATATACTTAATATGGTAAATAAAACCTGTAATATATCTATTTAATTTCCAGTCTACAACAACTTTTAATTAATTATTCAGAACTTAACCTTCATTATTTCTATTGAATTATATCAAGATAAAATGCTAATACTATCTCAATTAAAACTATCTTTCCAATTTACTATACAGATTTAGCAGCACAAAATACATTCTCTTTATATTAATTCTTGGAAAATATAATGATAAGGTTGAAACTTCCTAGCTGAAATCCAGAGAGATTCATGAAAGTTCAGGTATGTGTCACAACCTAAAGGTCACTAGCCCACATTACACAACAAGGGAGGGGGGAGGAGAGGTATTGTCCAAATGATTTAGATTAAGGCATCTGATTTATTCTGTATTCTGGGAGTCCTCAAATAACAATGGCAATTAGGACTGCTGTTGCAATATGGTTGCAAAGCAAACCAAGCAGTCCCTGTTGCTATTGCAATCCAAGACAAGTGATTAAAGGGAAAGCAGAGGGAATATGAGGGTGCCACAGGAAGGATGGAGAAGGCCCTGGGATGCCTGGCTTAGGTTGTGTGCGAGTTAGTGAGGAGAATGCTAAGGTCTGGTATAAGTACAGGAAGGAGGTTGCAGTGGGAGCAAGCAAAGGGAGGGAAAGTGGGTGCATTGAATGCATGAGTGGAAAGTAACGAGGGAAAGGATAACTACATAACCATGTAGCTGCTATAATGGCCAGGACTTTTGAGTCTCTTTGGATAGACTTTGAAGAGTTGCTGAACCAATCAACATTAAATGAGGTATAACTGTATCTAAAACACTTTATGTTAAAACTTCTGACTAATGAATTCCAAGTACAGCAAAGAAGAGGGGAATAAGAAAAGAAATGGAATGGTTAAAGAGAGAAAGAGTCAAATCCAAACAGAAACAGAATATATTCATATAAAAAGGGAAAACTATTCTGAGGCTGTGACAGAAGGGAGGCAAACATTTGAGTAATTATCGAGAGATAGGAAAAAGGAGGAATTTTCAATTTTTTCAATTTAATTCAATTTATATGCCGCCCCTCTCCGAAGACTCAGGGCGGCTCACAATACATTTAAAATCCTAATAAAAAACATTTAAAAATTAAAAACATTAAAAACATTAAAACTCATTCATACCATTCATGGCCGGATCTCGCGAGCGAGATCAACGGCCCCAGGCCTGCCAGAAAAGCCAGGTTTTCACTGCTTTTCGGAAGGCCAATAGGGTGGGGATGGTCCGGACCTCAGGAGGTAACTGGTTCCAGAGAGCTGGGGCACCCACAGAGAAGGCCCTCCCCCATGGGCCTGCCAGCCAGCATTGTTTAGCTGATGGGACCCGGAGGAGACCAACTTTATGGGATCTTACCGGTCGCTGGGAGCTATGCGGTAGAAGGTGATCTCGAAGATAACCTGGCCCTGAGCCATATAGGGCTTTAAAGGTAATAACCAACACCTTGAATTGTGACCGGAGACCAATAGGGAGCCAGTGCAGCTCGCGGAGAATTGGTGTAATGTGGGTGTACCTAGGTGTACCCATGACAGCCCGCGCGGCTGTGTTCTGGACCAACTGTAGTCTCCGAACATTTTTCAAGGGTAGCCCCATGTAGAGCGCGTTGCAATAATCTAACCGTGAGTTGACAAGGGCATAAGTGACCGTGAGGAGAGACTCCCAATCCAAGTAGGGTCACAATTGGTGCACTAGGCGAACCTGTGCAAAGGTCCCCCTAACCACAACTGTCAGATGTTGCTCTAATCTTAGCTATGAGTCTAGGAGGACACCCAAATTGCGAGCCCGTTCTGAGGGGGACAATTTCTCCCCCCCCAGAACCAAGGATGGACAGTCAACATAGTCTTTAGGAGGCAATATCCACAGCCATTCAGTCTTGTCTGGGTTAAGTCTGAGCCTGTTGACTCCCATCCAGACCCTCACAGCCTCCAGGCACCGGCACATCACATCCACCGCATCACTGAATATGAGCAAACAGCCCTTGAAAGGCAGAAGGGCTGCTGGATGTTTCAGTTCAGAAGCCAGTTTGGGCTCCATCATTTGAACTGTAAAAAAGACAACAAAAACAGAGATGAAGGGAGAAAATACAACCAAAAGCATCCAGAAGGAAATGTAACATGGGTGGGTTCCAAATTTTTTTACTACCGGTTCTGTGGGCGTGGCTTGTTTGGTGGGCGTGTTTTGGTGGTCATGTGACTGGGTGGGTGTGGCCAACTTGACATCACTCACGTCAAGGGTTAGGGTTAGGATGCCTGGCCTCTCCTCACCTCAAAGGCCTCAACGAGATACAATTTCCCTGTCTATTTATTTACTACTACTGAACATCCAAAATATACTATTTAATCCTATGTACATATGCCATATGTGTACATACATATTACATAGTATAGAGTGTATATAGGCACACAAAAGGATACATTATCTACTATATATAGTGTATCTGTATGTATACACACAGAGAGCTCTTTTAAAACTATACACATTCAAACTCACTCACTACATTTGGAAAAACAGACCCAGAATTTCTGTCACACATTTAACTATAACTTCTATACCTTTAGAACATTACACAGACCTTCAGATATTCTTCCCTACCTAGCCTGCACATGACTGTTAAGAGCCAGGAGAGGTCATGGATTGAGTAAAATGTGGTGAAACTCACTTAACAACGCTCTTGTTTAGCAACCAAAATTTTGGGCTCAATTGTGGTCATAAGTCAAGGACTATCTCTGCCTTCCTCTGCATGGCAGCCTTGACCTAGTACTCCTTCTCCTTTCTGGCAATTTTCCTCTCTGTTGGAGGCACCAAAACAATCTAGACGATATAAGGTTTCCTGCTGGAGCAGGGGGTTGGACTAGATGGCCTCCAAGGTCCCATCCAGCCCTAGATTGCTATCCTGTTTCAAAGCATCTTCTGTCTAGTGCCAGAGTTTGTGGTCCTTCCTTTCTTCCTTTTTCTTTCTCTCTCTCTCCCTTCCTTCCTTCCTTTTTCTCTCTTTTTTCTCTCTTTCTCTTCCTCCCTCCTTTCTTTTCCTCCTTAAATGCCAGCAAAACCCACCACTTTGCTCCTAAAGTGGTCTAGGGCAGAGGTCTCCAACCTTGGAAACTTTTGGACTTGTGGACTTCAACTCCCATAATTCCTCAGCCAGCAAAGCTCCCAGAGTTCCTTAGCCAGCAAAGCAAAGCTGGCTGAGGAACTCTGGGAGTTGAAGTCCACAAATCTTAAAGTTGCCAAGGTTGGAGACTCCTGCCCTAGGAAAGCAATCCACGTTGCTAAAGCAAACAAACAACCCACATTGCATCTGTTTTAGGGGAGTAGGTTCAATTCATTGCCCAGTTGAAGACTGAAATGAAATGCTCCAAGCTGACAGCATTGCTTCTAATAACATTCCGCTCCAGATCAGATCTGGCTTTTTTTTTTTTTTTTTTTTTGCATAAAGGAGGAACACGGAGCGAATGAAAACAAAAAGCCTCCAGCCTCCGATGCAAAGCAAATTAAAGCCTCTTTCTCCCCCCCTCCCCCTGCTTCCCTTTTACCTTTGTTTAATGCTCTGAAAGTTTTTCTCTCCCAGGCAAGCAGCAGCAGGGGACAGAAGCAGCAGCCACTGACTTGGAGATCACATGGAGCCCTTCACGTGTTCTCCGGCAACCTGTTTTCTCTCCCCTGCTCTCTTGCTGGGAGAGAGAGAGAGAGTTTTTTGCAGCACTGTGTTTTGGGGACCCATCCAGAAAGCCTGGCACAGAGAAACAGCCAGGTTGAAGGCCGGTATTTTCAGCGCCCACAAGGAACCGTTCTTTGGTTCCTTGTTTTTTCAAGCTCAGGCTGCTTGGAATGAAAAGCTATTGCATAAAACGCATGGCTGGGGCTGAGGAGTGGTTCCTCGTGAGCGCTGACTTGCCTTCCCATCTACCACCAGCCATGGGAGGAAGAAGGTAAGATCGCAAGCCCGGCGGGATGGGGGGGGGGGGCGTAGCAAGCTAGGCCACAGGCAGCATGGCCTGGAATGGAGCCGGGCTGGGCCGTGGCAGCTTAGCCAGGCACACGAGCCCGGCAGAGACAGTAGGAGGGGCCATGGCAAGCAACAGGGACTGGGGGAGGGGGGAGGAGGCTGGCGCGACTTGCATACTTACCTGAAGAGGCAACTCAGTTGGGGTACAGGGCAGGCACCACATGGGAAGGCAGTTTAGTCAGGCAAGCCGCAGAGCAGACTGTGCGCATGTGCAAGTGCCACACAGTCTGCTCTGCCGCCCGGGCAGGGCAAGCGGGTGGGGCGAGCAAGTGGCGACCGGGGAACCAGTTCGGGGGCGTGGCCAGCCAGCCATCTTTACCAGTTCCACGACCGACAACAAATTATCGCTACCGGATTGCCCGAACCGGTGCGAACCGGTAGGAACCCACCACTGAAATGTAAGTATAACCACTCTTATCCTTCATTAGAATTTTTCCTGAGAGCAAGACTAACCAGATTTCTTTTGATTTAATTCACGAGTCTCAACAAGAGCATGAGAAACCCTATTTACTGATGGTGACACTTCTTATGCAATAGTACTGGGTGTCTATTTAAATCTCATATAAAAAAAAATCACTATTTTTGTTTATGAAACTTTAGAAAGTTAGCTAATATCTAAATTCTATTATCTTAGAATTCAGCATATAGTTTTGACATATAATTCTTCTTAATTGGCTCCATTGACCAATAATTGAAGAGACAGGCACCATGAACAATTTAGCACATAAGGCTTCATATGTTAAAAAAATAAGGTCTGTAATACAGAACAATACCTTACCTCACCATTTTCTATCACAGCCATTGAGCACATCTGACCACAAGCAATGTTAATTGCTATCTTGTTTTGTAAGCAGCCAGTAACTCTTCGAGGAATAGGCTGATTGGCTGTTGAACCAGATCCAATTTGTCCTGAATTATTATAACCCCATGAATACACCTGCAAAAATAAACTAGTAACAGACTGATATGCCATTCTAGAAATACATTTGTTTTCATAAAAATAGCACAAAGAAAGAATGCTAACTGATATGGACTCAACTCCATGCAGATCTATTGTGTTTTGTGCATGGAATAAAACATGTCTTTTTTTGTGGACAGATTTCTGTCAACATTTCTAGTACCTTTTCCCTAGAAAACTATGTTATTGAATTATCATGTCTTAAAGTACAAAAATAATATTGAAATAAAAGTAATACAAAAGTATTTGCAACTAATGCTTCAGTCAAAAAAATTCAAATATTTTTACCTACTATAAAAAAATTCAATTATTGGTACATAAAATTAATGCTGCTTAATTATTCATGTTTCACATTTGAAGTCAACAAGATGCTTCAGAGTCTGCAGCAATCTTGCAACTCCTTAAATCAAAGGTGTCTCTTCCCAAAACTGCATGCAGATGCATTTATTTTCCAGTTCACAGACTTCCTAACTGAGTATATAGGTTTATCTGGTTAAGTCTAATTCTGACCTACATTTAAACAGTCCACTTATGCTGAGCCAATGGGGAAAAAAGACCTATAAAAAGTCTATCTAAAATGGAGTTGAAATGTACTGGCTGCAAAATAACAGACGGGTAAGTGCCAGTTCTATGAAGTAGAACGATGATCATTGTTCCAATAATTTGGTATAACTCTGAGAATGGAGATTTGAAAAATAGCACTACTGTAAGACTCCTGAAGTGTGGTTACAATTTTACTTTCAATAGAAAAGCAATGCATTTGTAGAATTATGATATGGAAGCAATTGAACTGGAACATATACAGTACATTTTTTTATATTTTTTTAAGCATGTACAGTACCTTCCTATATATTGTAAAGATAGTACAGCACAGCATGTTAAAAAAATTCCGCCTTCCTGGTTACAGCTAAAAAATGAACCACTTGCTCCAACAGAGTTATACCTTGTTCATATTTTTATCAGAAAGAATAAAAATCAATGCTTAGGTAATTAAGGACCACAAAAATGACAGCATTAAGGAATTAGAAGTCATTAGTTTTAACGCTGTGGGGGTATGATGGCTGAGAAAGCTGACAGTCTCGATTTGAGACCCAAGCACCGAGCTCTTCTTATTTGTTTGAAGTCCTGCCCACCTAGCAATACAAATGTGAATAGATAAATAGGTACTTCAGTGGGAAGGTAAGAGTGTTCCATGTGCTTTGGCATATAGTCATGCTGGCCACATGACCACAGCAGCGTCTTTGGGCAACACTGGCTCTCTCAGCTAAGAAATAGAGATGAGTATTGCCCCCTTGAGTAGGACACGACTGGACAGGGGAAACCTTTACCTTTAAGTTTTAACATTGAATTCTTGCTGTTTTAAAAATTTTATATAAAACTCCCCCCTTATGTTTTTTCTTCCTGAAAATGGAAAAACATGAACTGGTGATTTCTGGATTTAACCATTTAAAAAGAGCTATATATGGAAGAAGGAAATTACACGACGTTATTTTGAAAGGGGAAATGGAATCAAGTAAATCTAATTGGTGTAAAGATTGAAAGTAGCTTCTTTAAGCACCTTCACTTTCTATTGTTTTCAACACATTTTTCTTCTCTTTGATTTTTCTTCATTTTTCATATCTTTTAACTTTGTTAAAAATTATATTAAAAAATAAAATTGATACAAAATTCAAAAGCAACTTGCACAGAATTACAATAATTCTTCTCACCTCACCATCAGCAGTCAATACCATTGAATGATGTGAGCCACAGGCAACTTCAATTACTTTTTTGTTTACCAAGTTGGTGGAGATTTGGCAAGGAATGTAGCTGTGACTGGTTGTTCCATTTCCCAGTTGACTGTAAGCATTATGACCCCAAGCATATACTTCTCCCTCTATAATATAAGAAAATAATTCTGAAAGGCTGATATAAAAATTGGCTACATTACAAGCTATCTTTTTCACAATGAATAACAAGATGATTTTCCTTCATTGTGAAATAATTACATAAATCACAAAAAAATGAAAAACGAACCCTTTGCTAACATTAATCAATATAATAACGGTTGAAACAAATAAACAGAGTAGATGGCAGGCTGAGAAGGAAATGATGTCTGTAAACCAATCAATATTCAAATATTGTTATCCTTGAAGTGGAATTTCTTTTACATGATATACAAAATAGTGTGACTATCTGCTTTCTCTTTTATTATCTCATTCTTATTAAAAAGATCCAAACATCAAAGCTTTTCCCCATACTGGCTTCAAAGGGCTTGTTACCAGCTGCACAGATATCATCAGAACGTTCTACAGCTAAACTACATTTGACAGACCTGAAAGATTCCTTCTTTGGGGCATATACCTCAAAGATTTACTTTGAGTTACCTAAGTTCCTTAAGGCCACCATCATAACTCTAATTTAGACATAATGCTTGAACGGGAAATATAGAAAGATTATACTTTGAACTAGAATTTCACATATACTGCCTGTTCTTCACTTCTTTGTACATCACTTATATAGATATCTAGTAAGCTGCAGTTATCTGACAATTAGGCGTTAACTACACCCTATCTAGGCAATAGTGTCACACAAAGTTTGACATCTGATCTAATAGTTGTGGTACATATGTCAGAAAACTGAATACTTTATGAACTTGCAAGTGACATTGATATTGTTCAGGTCCACAGATAATGGTGAAAAGGTTTAGCTAAGTGACCTATGCACATACTTTTGTGACATGCAAATATAGGTAACCATCTTAAATAACTGGCTCTATTCCAAATAAAAACTATGATAATTAATCAATAGTGACTAATTTTCACAACCGTTTTATTATTATGAAACTGGGCAGATGGCCTATAGAATTTGTCCAAATAATGAAACAGTATGGGAAAGCATTCCCTAAAGGTCTGGTCCAAGGCTTGTCCAGGTACAGAAGTTAAGAATCCAAATGGATCTTACATGAAGAATGGAAGCATTTGATTCATGTTGCTCTACAAATGTGATGAAACAAAGTAAACAGTTGAGTTGAAACAGTGCTTGGTAAGCTTGTGGAGAAAAGTATATTATAAACCAACACTGCAGTGATCATATCTGAAAACTGGCATTCTGAACATCCATAATCATCACAATATAGCCCAAGATCAACTTCTGCAAATGGATTCAAAGTGATTGTATTACCATTAATCACAATTCAAGAGCATAGGGCATGAGTACTTTATCAACCAGTAAGAACAGGTTAATTGACTAGGGAACTAATTTGAGACTTTGGAGAATATGTAGTGCAAGTTGGTCAGTAGTGACCTTTCATAGTTGACATAAAAGTGCAGGTGATCCAGTAGAGTCAAGATAGCTGTAATATGGATAGCTTCTTCACTCAAGGGACTGTTAGTAAAAACAAGATAAGGAAAACTGCCAATAGCCATTAAACATGCAAACACTTAAGGAAATGGAAGGCAAATTCCTTTATTGCAAAATGAAGAAATTTCTGATGATCTGCTCAGATGGTCTGATGGAAACCAGCATCCATCAAATCAATGTAAACCAATCTCTGAAGATTTTGCAATGAAAGAAAGAATGCAAACAGAAATGGCAGCATGTTATGAATCCTACATGTACTGGTAGCAACAGTATTGAAACTAGAACTGATGCAATTTACTATTCAGCCTAGGCGGCTAGCTTGTCATTAACTAGATTAATCATCTAGACTGGAGAACAAGTGGTTATTTCCCGATCTCTCCTTTATTCAGAGATGTCTCTAAATAAATTTAAATAACTCAACAGAAATATCATTTTAATATTTTTAATTTTTTAAAGTATAACAGTGGCCAGAATGCATAACTGCAGGCTAACTCTGCCCACAGCTAGGAGTTAGATTCTGATCGACTTAAGGTTGACTCAGCCTTCTATCCTTCTGAGGTTGATAGATTGTTTGAGGGCAATATGCTGTCTCTGCAAATCGCTCAGAGAGGGCTGTAAAGCACTATGAAGTATATATATGTAAGTTTAAGTGCTATTACTATAACTGTTAAAATTGAACAGTATCAAGATAATGAAGCACAGCTCAGCAACTACAATGATCTTATAAGCAGAGCCTGTTCATTGTTCCTTGTAAACCTTGAGAGGGAACCTTTCAGAGTCCATCAAATATAGCTCATTTCTAGAATGTTCCAAGGAAATTTGGATAAAAAGTTAATTATCTAGAAAGAAATTACGTTCATACAATACTGCTATATTGTTTTTTTCCCATTCTCTAATGTCTTTGTAGTCCAATCTACTACCTCCTAATTGCTTCCCTAATATCACTAGGTACAGGATGCATTATATTCAATCAATTATTTATTGTTGTTTATATCCCATCTAATACCTTGCTGCTATATCCAAGCACACATATCTTTTACATAAATTTATAAAGAGGGACTTTAACAAAATAATGTATTTTCAGCATCTCCCATTGACCAAAATTCTAGGGCAAACAGAAACAATATTTGAAACTTTGAACCTAGTCAGATTGTATAGACTTGCTTAATTTTTGATGTGTTTTGAGGTATAACACATTTCATTTCTCATGATGTTTTGTAACATTTAATGAAGAATATGTACAGCTATAGAATAAATATATCCTAAAATTCATAGCTTGCCTGTCATACAAGTTGTTTTATTACAAATTTTGAATATTTCTTAGCCATGTGACATTTAAAAGCAAATTGCTAAGTGTTATTACAAGTAGTCCTTAACTTATGACCATTTGTTTTATGACTGTTTGAAGTTATGACGGTGTTGAAAAAAATGATTTTATGACCAGTCCTCACCCTTACAACTCATGCAGCATTCACACAATTAAAGTTCAGGCACTTAGCAGCCAGCATTATATTTACAATGGCTGCAGTGTCCCAGAGTTAGATGATTGTCATGTGCGACCTTCTCAGGGCTTCTGACAAATCAATGGGTTAAACTGGATTCTCGTAATACTCACAGCATAAAAGTAATACAATAGGGTGTGACTCATTTAATCATTGCATTGTTTAGCAACAGAAATTACAGTCCCAATTTTAAGTACAAGTCAAGATTATTTGTACATCCCTTCCATGTACTATTCTAACAACTAAGCTCTAAGTACCCAATTGTATAAGAACCCCATCTACTTTATCATTTAAAGAAAAGTAATTTCAGCATCTCCCCAGAATTTCTTAGCTTTCCTTTCTTAATAATATTGTTATTTTAAAAAGAAAAAACCTTTCCAAATAATATATTAATAAAATAACCATAGCAAGAACCATATAACATACCAGTAGTAGCCAGAACAACATGAGGTCCACTTCCATAACTGAGGGAAGATAATTTTTTGCCACATAAAATATTTATTCTTCGAGGTTCAATGCTGCTCTGTACATCACCAATTCCCAAACTTCCGCTGCAGTTAGTGCCTAAAGCAAAAACCTATTACACAATGATACTGTCAGTACCAAAATACTTTTATAAGCATATATAATTAAAATATTTAAAAACACCCAAAATGCATTTATAATGAATTTTGAGTTTACATATTTGAGGATATATATTTTAGCCACATTTCTGCCATGTATTCTGCCCTAAAGGAAACCAAAAGTGTACATCAAGTATAAAATTTATAATAAACATCATGGAAGTGAGACTTATTTAACAGATGTACAATATAGTATATTTATTCTTTTTTGTGTTAGACCTGGGGAAAAGCTACATATTAAGCAAGGCAGAGAAGTCTCATGCCTTCCAAATCTTAAAACAAATGTGCATGCAAAGATTCTTGGCATGTCAAGCTTCAAATTTGTATGGAATCATGAACAACTAAAGATAAAGTCGATACCAAGACAAATAGCTATTCACTGTTATATCTTCAAAAGTTACCTCATCATTTTCAGTTGCATAAAGAACTTCATTGCCAGCACTGCCAAATACGCAAACCTGACGAATTAACTTCAATTCCTCTTGAGAGTGGAGAGCAAATAATGGCCATTTCCCAACATCCAGCATCTTCTGTTTCGGTAAAAATATAGTATATACAGATATTGCATAATCTGTTATACTGCTGCCCAAACTTATACAAGTATGAGATAGTTCAGACTTGGCAAATTTTGGGATAACTGTGTACTGTAACTTCCTAATTCTGTGGAAACAATGCAGTTTAATGAGTCAAATTAAGATTAGCTGAGGGACAAATTTCTATAAAAAGCAATATTTGTAGCTCAGCATTGAACTGTAGGGTCCTTGGTATGCTCTAAGCTAGGCTGCTTTCTTCCAGACTTCCAAACTAGTAACTTCATCAATGCTAGTAGAGACCCCACTTGCTACTAGCAATGTTGATGTTATCTAGTTTGGTAATGAAATGTCTGCAAGAAAACAACCAAGCTCAGAGAGCACTGAAGACTCTATAGGAGAGACTCCTGTATAGTTACTTTTATTCTATACATTTTATTAATGGGGTTTCCTTATTGTGTTTTCATTTGTTCCAATCCTATCATCTTCCTTGTTTGTCTCTAGAACCACCTAAATATTAACATGTCATTTGTTGAACTTTCTATCTATGGTGGAAAAAGTTCATTACAACTGTCTCCCCTGAACATTCCCTGCCCTGACTTTTGAAACTCACAGGATGGAACAGCAATACCAGACATTTCTTGTAGTGAAGGGAAACAATAATAAGGATATAATAAATAATACTAGAATATGATATACTGGTATACTAGATTCTGTAACCATTAGGTTCCTGTAATACATATATGCCTTTGTATTTGTATCACATATATTATGCCTTTAAATTTTATCTCCTGTAACAAACATATTCTGTTATTAGGCCTCTGTAATGTATCTGGTATTTGTCAAACGTATGTCCCTGCCATTTGACCTGAACTCATATCAATCTTCTTTCTGTGCTATCTAAAAGCATGGTACGTATCTCAGTTGAGATGGGAAAAGTTCATTACAACTGTCTCCCCTGAACATTCCCTGTCCTGACTTTTGAAGTTCACAGGATGGAATAGCAATACCAGACATTTCTTGTAGTGAAGGGAAACAATAATAAGGTTATAATATTTTGGGACCTTACAGTAGGATTGAGATCAAGCAATGAGAAGATGGCCAAATCACTATTATCAGACTTTACTCACTGGTATCTTCTTAACAGAACATAATCCCACAAGTCACTTGGCATAATTTCCAAAACGTCCTCTCTAGTGACCAGGATACTGATGGAAACAGAAGCCCCACTGTTCACAAACCCCTCAAATTGTCTCTATTTTTTTTAAGTAAAATATTTTGCTTTTTTTAAATGCTCAGAGCCATATGAAGCACACCAGAACAAAGCTATCCCAATTAGTTGGAATGTAGCCATTTGGTTGTCGAAATGTAGAAATAATGACTTCATAACTAGTTCAATGTGATCTTATTGCAAGAAACCTGGCTTCAAACTTATTTGGCGTTAAACTTTGATCAAGAGAGGGATCTCTCAGCACAGACACATCAGATCTGCATAAACACTGTGTACTAGTGAGTAGGACATACAACTATCTAAGGAACAATTTTCTAATATAGGGGAAAATGACTTTATACTGATTATGAAGTTAACTATACTGATTTGTTTGGAGCCCTGTGCATTTGTATGCTGCTATTATTCATGACTGACCAAGTATTCCTTCCTGATCATAAAATGTTACAATATCTAAATAGTGGGATCTGTCTTACTTTTTAGCAACCCTTGGTGTCTATACAGGCAGCTTAGGACCCAACAAGTCTTGACATGTGTATAGTCTACAACAATATTCTGCAATAAAGTGTTAGGAATAAAGTGTTAGGAACATACCAACATCTAAGGTCTGCTCTGGAGATGCAGGTACTTATTCGTTTTTCCTGCCAGCCAGCCAGCCAGCCACTTGAGGTAATGTAGAGCAGATGGCCTCTTCCTAGTTGCTAACAAGAAGAGAAAACAGTTCTCATACAGACCATTGAAAGAGAAAATGTATTATTTATTTGTCAAATTTATTTGCCACCTATCTTGCCATGGGGCCACTCTAAGCAGACATTAATAAAGATATTTATCAATATTATAATAAAAAGATGGACGGAGAGCAAAGGGGAGGGACGTGGAGTCTGCAATCAATCCAGCAGCCACCTTCAGCGTGCAATTCCCCCATTTGGTCCCTAGACCAGCGGGCAGAGCAACGTCTCCAGGCTCTTGCAGAAGGATAGGAGGGGATCTATTTCCCGTATTTCAAGCTATTGCGTATACCGCTCAGACCACATGACTATGTGGTATGTATGCCGCTCAGACCACATGAGAAAATAAACCATGGGCTGTATGCCACCATTCACATTTGGTCCGTTTTGAATTTTCTCTCCCGCCAACAGGACCCGTGTCGAAGTTCAGTGTCACATGTAAACATTAGGAACAGCAACACTGCCGAGCCCTCCCAAGAAACGGTTGCAAATTTTGCAACCTTCGAACCTCTCAAGGAAAAGTTCAAAACTAAACATAATAGTCCATTTGTGTAGCTCACAAAAGGATCTATACCTGTGAATCAACTTCTGTGGGCATAATTGTCAACTCAGATTTCTAAAATGTTTCGGTGGGGGTGGAGGACGAGCAGGCCAACATGCACACACACAAACACAAACACACGGGCGCGCTAAATGAGCTCGGTCTCACAAGGAACACGCTTGTGCACCCGGAGAGCTCGAGCGGGAGAAAGGACGAGGCCGTCTCGCAGTCTTCCCTGCAGGGGCAGCGCCCGGTCCAAACGTACCTCCAGCATTCTAGCCGCTCCGGCAGGGGCAGCAGCAACCCAGCAGGCAGGAAAAACAGAGCGGCCCGATCGCCGCGTAAAACGCACCCCGGCCGCTTCTGATTCGCAAGGCTCAGAGCGGCGGGCGGGCTTTCGCGTTTTGATGAAAGGAGGCGGGGCGTTGCTATCCCAGAGCGGCGGGAACTGTTGTGGCTTCGGTCTCTTTGCTGCTGGGGTGAAATCTCCTTGCTATGGAGTAAAACCGCGTTCCTGCTTTGCAAGAGCAATGAAAGTCCTGTAGGAATACTGTATCCTGAACTGCAGAAATCCTAACGATCGTTAAAAGGCAGTACCGTATAAGGGGAGCTTTTCGTGGGTCCCGCTGCCACCCAGCGATGGTCTTGATTAGTGGGCTTTTGACCAAAATGCAGGCAAAAATCTCTCCTCCTACGGGTCAAGTGAGGTAATAATGAAGTGCTTGGTCAGAGCCAGGGCCAGAAGAACATAACCCCTTTATTTAGCCGAAGCCTATCCACTCTCAAACCCAAGGGTCATCGGGGACTATGGATCCCGCAGGAAGCGCCGCCATGGCTCTTCCCGCCCGCTGAGGCGCCACTGCTGCCGAAAGGGCTGCTCAGGTACTGCTGGGGGAGCCTCTGCCCGGCCAGGCGGCCGCCTGCGCGGAGGCGGGGATAGAACGGAGTCCCCACCCCGCCAAGGCCTGGGGAAAGTCCCAAAGGGGCCCGCGCTTCCTTTCGGAACAGGATTGAGCCAATCGGGGAAAGGAAGCCCCGTTCTGCCCGTTGAGAAACGTCGCCTTAGTAATTCGATTCCTACTCTGGTTTATGAACGAAAGAAGTGACACTGAATGCATATTCACGAAGTAGCTCTCTCGCTCGACGGGTTGAGCCGAATTATTTCTAGCCCCTTTGCTAGCGGTGGCGTGTTATGCATGCTCTGGGGTGGATCACCAGTGGAGCAGTCTCCCGGTACTATTCACCGCCTCTCCCATAGAGGTGAATTCGAGGAATTTTTTTTAGCAAGAAAACTTTAGTCCCTCTTAATTACCTTTCCTTTCCAACATCGGACCAGAACTCAACTCGAGGATAACTTAACTTTCCTATAATAAATGATTTGCCTGGAAGGAGCCCCTTCCAGGATTTCTTATTTTGATGTCCTAGTCTAGCACATTGTTTAGGGTAGGGCTTCTCAAAATTTATAGTATTGTAACTTCCTAAAATGGATAAATGAATTTGTGTCATTTTCTACATGAATAAAACTCTTTTGTTGGTTAGAATTCTGCAAAAAAGGTACCGTTTATTAAAACTCTCATGGTTCCAGACTTAAGCTGTTTTAACAGTAATCTTTTCCCCATTTTTAAAAACTAGAATTTAAACAAAATTCTAAACTTCACTTCTACGTGTGCTATGGAGACTACATATGTTACTCTGCTGGCCATTTATTTTTATCCTGCCTTCATTATTTTTTTTTATAAATAACTCAAGGTGGCAAACATTCCTGCTCCTATTATCCTCACAACAACCCTGTGAGGTGTGATGGGCTGAGAGAGAGTGACTGGCCCAAGGTCACCCTGCTGACTTTCATGCCTAAGGCAGGATTAGAACTGTCAGTCTCTTGGTTTCTAAAACAGCAATTGAATTTTTGAAAAAAAATTATATACTTTTATAAATCACAATCAGAATTTACCAGCTGAGTTTGACTGAGAGCTGTTTGGCACTTTTGAACTTCACTCCCTGTGTTGCTTGCTGCTACTGCCCAAATAAAGCAGGAGCAAGTTTTGATAGTGCTATCAATTTGGACAAACATAAGCAAACTGGCAGCTTCCGCGTCTTTACTGGAGTTGGGGGTTTTCTGGAACGCTGACATACACATTTATTTTTTTAAAAAATGTGTCCTATCCCCTGGAATCATAATCCACATTTTGAAATCTTTGGCTTAGAGCTACCACATCTGGCCCTCAAATGTCTCTAGGAGTGTCAAACCTGAGTGCCATATTGGGATGATTTTTTGCCTTTGTGGAGTCGGGGTGGGCAGCTGCCAGTTTGACTGGCCTTGCTCTAGGATAACCCGTAGAACACAGAAGTTTTTTGTACTGTCATTTCTTTTTCAGATTTTTACAAACTAGATCTGGTAGCCAAGCAGCTTCCTATTCAAATATTAACCAGGCTAATACCCTCCCCAGTTTCCTTTTTTCTATATTTTTCTATTTGTTGTAATCTTTATAATAATACATATAATAATATACTGAAGGGGAAAAAAATCATTAGTAAATCTATCCTGCCCCTGCCTATAATCCATCCCTCACCATCAGCCAGAAACACACAATATATATAAGTTATCACTTCAGAATATTTAATTGCTCTTGTGTACGGATATATACCGTGTTTCCCCGAAAATAAGACCTTGTCTTATATTTTTTGAGCCCTGAAATAAGCACTTGGCCTTATTGCCATACACTCAAAAGCCCGATTGGGCTTATTATCAGGGGATGTCTTATTTTGGGGGGAACAGGGTATGTCAAAAATTCTTTAAGATTGAAAAGTTCTTTGAATATTACTATTTAAATTGGCACCCTTTTTGAATGCCTCAGAGATTCTTTTCCAGAAACTAATGTGAAGACGAGAAACATTTACTTTTTTATTTAGAACAGACAAAAGCTGGCTAATTATGCTGAAATCATTACATTTCTATCTCTTATGTTATTATAAAAATGGATTCTGTTGTTTCATGACCTGTCTATTCCATCTTCTTAGTATCTCTATATTAGTCACAGCATTAGCAACACCCTGTGGCTGCCAATGTGGTTGCTGTACTTATTCCTGAAGAAATCGGCTTCAGTGGATGAAGATTGCAATATGGATGAGAACTTTTAGTCAGAACTCCTAAGACATGTAAAGTCCAAATTATGTTGAAAGCATTTTTTCAGCCTCAGCTGATAGATTGACTCAGTACATTGCCCCCGATGAACAGGATAAGAGGGAGACAGACACATGTATCCTCTTCATATCTTCAGAATTGCATGCCTGAAAATTGTTCTAATATATATAGCTAAATCAAGTAGCATATTCAAGCCCAAAGTTTCCTACTACCAAATATTTAATCAGTTTTGAGCATTATAAGAAACATCACTATCCTCATTCCAGCGTTTCTCAGCCCTTTTCTTTCTGTTCCTTTCAGCCATTACAATGGCAGCTACCACAGTTACAAAGACCGTAAAAGTTATAACAAGAACAGTCACTGTCTCAGCAGTACAAAGCTCCGTATCTACAGCTGACAGAGGCAGGTTTCTCAACAGATGGGGCTCCATGCATGTCATGTTATAATAATCATCCAAGATCAGTCTCCTAACACTGTGCAGTTTTGCAAAAACTCTCTGAAGATCACAGTCACAGAACCATGGATTGTCTGAGAGTAAGATGTGAGTTCCAGGGGTTTGCAAAGATAATAATGTTTTGAATTTAATATGCTCAATTTTATTGTGGATCAAGTTAAGTGTTGTAAGGTGGCTTAATGGAATAAAGGCTCCAGGAGCAATAGTTTTTATCATATTGCCCTCCAAATTCAGGATCTCTAAGTGTTGCAGCATAGAAAATAATCTACTATGTAGGACATGAAGGCAATTGTTCTGAAGGTAAAGTTGCCTCAAGGACGTAAGACTGCGGAAAGTCCCCATTTCTATGGAGGAAATGTTGTTATTTTGCAAATTCAGCTTCTGAAGGTTTTCAAGGTATTGAAAACTCTTGTACTGTAGCTCCTGCAATTTATTGTAGGCCAAAATAAGTTCATGGAGAGAAATAAGACCCACTGAAAAACTGTTGCCAAGAAATGATATATCATTTCTACCAATATCAAGCTTGTGGAGCCTGCCCAATGAAATGAATGTTCTTTCAACTTTGTGAATGGAGTTGCTGCTCAAAAGGAGAACCTGCAACTTCCACAGGGAATTTAGAGATTTCCAAGGAATAAAATACAAGTTGTTTTGAGAAAGGTCCAAGTGTTCTGCATCAGGGGGAAACGTTAGATTGGACACCAGAGCATGAACTCCTGAGCAGTTCACAAACATTGTCCCTTCTTTGCAAAAACAGATTTTCTTGCAGGCTTGGTAGATTTTAGAATCACTGTGTGAAAGAGCAAACCAGAGCCAGACTAAGCAATGGAAATACATTTTCTGCCTTATTCTGTGCTTTTGTTGATTCCTGTTGAGTAATACAAATAAAATATATATTTTAGAAAAAGTTGCATAATGCATAATTACATTTTAACTACAGGTAGTCCTCGACTTACAACCACAATTGAGCTCAAAATTTATGTTAAGTGAGAAATTTGTTAAGTGAATTTTGCCCCATTTTATGACTTCTTGCCACATTTGTTAAGTGAATCACTGCAGTTGTGTTAAATTGGAAACATGGTTAATCCAGTTTCCCCATTGACTTTGCTTATCAAAAGGTCACAAAAGGGGACCCCAGGACACTGCAATGAATATGAACCAGTTACCAAGCCACTGAATTTTGAACATGTTATCATGGGGATGCTACAACAGTCATAAGTGTGAAAAATGGTCATGTCGCTTTTTTCAGTGCTATTGTAACTTTTTTTTTTATTGAAAAAGTTTTTCAAATATAAATTTTTCCCCCTTTTTCCCCCCTCCTCCCTAACCCCCCCCTCCCCCTCCCCTCCCCTCCCCCTGTGGCTTCTTCAAAATAAAACCCAAATTCATAACAGATTATATAATACTTTACCATCCCCTTGCTCCATCCCCCATACGCTGACCCTTTCTTTCTAATATTATTATATCCCCCTTATACTATACATTTCAAAATAACATTCTACTATAACATTATATAATAACTCCTAATTTAGCATATTATTATATCTCCCAGTTTAGCAATTTCTGCTCATAATCTACCCTTTTTCTCCCCCCCATACATATATCTCTTAAGTCAAATCTTTTATGTATATTAATATAACATTTCAAAACAACCTTCCACTATAAGACTATATAATAATTCCTAATTTAACATTGATTCAACTCATAGTCTGCCCATTTCCTCCACCCCCATAGATATATCTCTTAACTCAAATCTTTTACATATATTCATATCTAAACATAATATCCCTTTTCTTAAACTAAACAATCAATAAGCTAACCTGTCTCCACCCACTTTCCTACAGGACTACCATACTTAATAATTCTTAATATCTTTATTCTTCTGCCCACACCACTAAAAAGTATTCCCTTATGTAAAATCCTCTTAAAATGACTTTAAGCTTGTAATCCATATGATATCTTCTGTAATGTCTTTCAGCTGGATTGTTAACTCCATCACCCATGTTAGGGTAACATCACATTCTAATTCCAACAGTAGGTTCGGTATCTTCAATTACCATCTGCCCCCATCAATGGCAAATATCTTCTAAAAAAAAAAAAAAAACCACCCGAGTGACTTTATATTTGTATTCCATATAGTGTCTATAGTAGTGTCTTTCATCTAAATTATTAATTCCAACCACCGTAATAGGGTAACAATCAGATCATCTGCGTGCCCCAATCCCATAACTCTCTTGCTTTATAGCTCAGCATAAACGTAGTGCATTTGTCAAAGAATCCAAAAAAAGATAGTTCCAATCCATTCAGTTTAAGGCCCTTTTCACATCCCAAAAGTACAGCACTGCAGAGGTCTGTCACTCTCCTCAAGATAATATAAACCAATACTTTGCCTCAGCTATCTTTTCATATATTCAATCATCTCTTAGATAACTGGCATTACACTGTTGTTTAGTTTAAAAGTTTTTGTTTTTGTGAGACCTGCTTCTTCTTTTCTTGACTTTTTGTGGGTTAGATCTCCATCCTGATTTCCTTTCTATAAATTGTATATCAACTGTTTGGTTTTCATGCTGATCTATAACTTGATCTTGTTGGTTTTGCTTTTGTGGCTTAAATCTCCATTCTGGTTCTATAAGTTGTATATCAACTGATTGATTTCCATGCTGGTCTGTAACTTGATAAGTCATCACATTAGAATCCAGAGCCGCCTCTCTTGTATTTATAAATAGTCCAGCTGAGACCTCTGAAGGAGAATCCAGAAGCCGCTCATCTACAAAAACCTCTGTAACTTGTTGTTTTTCCATTACTTCCACCTCCTTCTGCTTATCCTGAATTTCTATCTCTTGTTGATTTTGCTTTTTGAGAACCTTGTAGTAAAATTCTTCCGCTTTTTCAACAGTATTTAGTTGATATCTTTCTCCTTGATATCTCAATATTATGCCAACTGGAATGTCCCACCTGAATGAGATGTTTTGTTTCTTTAGCTCAGCCACCAAAAATCCAAATTTCTTTCTATCTTTTAACATCTTGGGCAGCAACTCTTTATATATCCAGATCTTTCTTCCATACAATTGTAGAGTAGAATTAAAGGATTTCTGCACAATATCATTTCTTATTTCTTTATCTGTAAAGTAAATCACCACATCTCTAGGCAGTTGCCTTTGCTTTGCAATCCAAGAATTTACTCTATAGGCCTTGTCAATCTTACAAGATACCTCCTCAGGGTGAACCTTTAAAATCCCGGCCAGAACTTGAGCAGATATTTTTCTTAAATCATCTCTATTATTTTCCTGTAACTCTCTCATTCTAACCGCAAATTCCGTGAGCCTGTATTGCATCATTGTAACTTCTTTTTCAATCCCTTGCTTTATATCTTCTGCATTGTAAGTCTCGTGACCAGCTTCCTTTTTAGACTTTACTTCTAAACTATTGTCTTGAATATTTATCAAATCATTTTCAATTCTTTGTATTTTATTGTCCAAATTATAAATCTTATCATCAACTTCCTCCATTTTAGACTCTAATAACTTGATATTTGTATCCATCTTTATAACTATTTCTGAAAAAGCATTAGTCACTATTACAATCTTTCGTTGCAAATTATCATACTTTAGTTGTATCAATTCTTTAATTTCCTGCCTAAATTTTTCAAAATTCTGGTTCACAGTCTCGTGATATCTTGCCATTTCCTCCAGGACAAATTCTTTTAAATTAAGGCCATTCTTCTGAGTCTGTAAGCTCAAAACTTGTTCACATAATTGTGAATGGGGGAACACCCCCCCCCCGCTGCTTGTTTGTCAGGCTTTATTAGTTTTAACGCCATCCTGCCACACAAACTCTTTTTAAAGAAAGAAAACTTCTCCCCAAACAAGATCAAGTACAAATCTCCAAGAAAAAAGAAACTTAAAATAGATATTTTTCTTCTAGATTCTAGCCAGCACTGTTTATTCTGCTACTTTGTAGCTTGTTACGGAAGGACTTTTGCTTTCGGCTTTCTTCTTCTTCTCAAGCCTCAGCAGTCGCCATTTTAAACTTTTTTTTCCCTTCACTTAAAAACGCTTGTAAAATCGTTAAAAATACTTGCGATTTAGGGTCCCAAGTCCAAATCTCGTCCTCTTTAATTAAACCATCTGTTGATTTTCGTTAAGAGGCTTGGTCACGTCGCCTGGCTCTGCAAAAGGCAGAGGTCTCCCGAAGCCCAGAGCAGCGGCGAAGGAAATAGGGAGCCTCATCCTGCTTTGTCCCCAAGAGTAAAAGAAAAACTCTGGGGACTTCGCAGAGGGCTCTACCTGCCCTCGCCTGCTCTATCTCACACTTCCTTATGGAAATGGAGTTTTTCGAGCCGCCTTTCAGAAGCCAAACCGGAACGCCCAGTGCTATTGTAACTTTGAACAGTCATTAAATGATCTGTTGTAAATTGAAGACTACCTGTATCATCATGAGACAAAGTTGTTATCTCATTGACATGTTTCCCGTATACTTAATAAATTGCCAGGTTGTCAAGTTCTCAGCAGTTTCCACAGATTTTGAGTTACAGTTTAGTTACATTATTATTGGCTGTCTGCATGTTAAGGCTCTTCAGCACATAACATGGTAGATTTAAGTAAGAATTTATTACTTATAATGAATACACAACTAAAATGACTGATTGTCCAAGGGAGCAGTTGTTTTGAGTTCCCATTGCTCCCAATGGCACTAACAATCAAGATACCATCTGACAGAAGATTTAAAATAGATCTGTTCCTTCTGCATTTAGGATAAAGCAGATTTTGTTTCATCTGCATACCTACATTTTAATGCAAATGTTGATAACTTGATAAGTTTGGGATACATCTTTTAAAAAGCACAATGGATATTAATGTAACTATTTTTTCTGTATTTTTGATAAGAGAATAGGCTACCCACTTATAAGCAGAAAGAAATGAAATATGAATCAAGGAAGAGAGGTTTGACCTTATATTTCCTTTAATTAAAAACTAATCATTTAAGCGACAGTTAAGTAGTAAAAATTAACTTTACTCAGTTAATGTTTAATGGATATTCACTTTAATGCTTTATCATAAGGCACTGATGGTGAACCGTTTTGGCACCAAGTGCCCAAAACTGGAACGTATATGCACCAGCTGGCTGATCTTCACACGAACTGGAGCACTGGAAACCGGCACGCACAAAGAGCAGCTGGCGCATGCGTGCGCACAGAGAGGGGTGTGAGTGCCACCTCTGGTATCCGTGCCATAGGTTCACCATCACGGTCATAGGGATTATGACAATTTAAATTAAGATTTTTATTTCAGAATTCTTATTTTGTAGGACATTTCTGACTTAGAATATTTCTATATTGTTTCAATCAATAGATTCCCAAGGTGGTACAAAAGTTTAATAGTTTAAGAAGTTTAAAATACTTAGACATACAATATACCATTTACCAATTGGCAAACTATGAAAAGCTTATTTAATCCCTTGGAAAAGATGCTTATAAATAAGATGCCGGTCTACTTAATGGTGGAGGGTGGAGAGCTAAAGTTGTATATGATGTAAGGAACAGCTTCATCTTAAACAAGGCAGACCTTGAGATAATTTCACTTGATGAAGAGTGTGTGTTTTCTTTTCCTGATATGCACTGAAATTCTTTAAAACATTGAAAAGATTTCATTAAAAGATGAGTTAGATGATTTTGCTTGAAAGGACATCACTTCAAACTCAAGATATTTATATTCTTTATCTTTAATTGATAAAGATGCCTCATATTGCAAAATAGGAGTGGGCAACTTCCACTTCTATTACAACTTCCAAATGTTTGCTTTGTAATGTAGCACCCATAATATACTGATAATTATTGTAAACATGGCTTATCATTTTGAGATGGAAAATATGGAAACCAGTATTGAGCTACAGAAGAGGCTCCTGAAGACCTTATTCTCATTTTATTATAAACACAGTTATTTTGAAATAACCCTAAATTTGTTTTAACTGAGACTGCTTTGACAAAGATCCACAATATATTAATTGTGTATCATCTCCCAGTGATGAAGTGTAGTAAATTATTTGAGTATTTTTAATGCATGAAATGTGAGAGTAAACTGTCATAGCACTTGTGTATGAATGGAGAAATCTAAATAGTTCCATTTTTTCCATGTTCCAAAATTATCCATGTTAAATTGAAAAAAAAAATTAATAGTTTTCAATCATTATAGAACATAAAGATTGTACTAACAAAAATGTCTTCCAACTCCTCACCTGGAACAGCACAAATGAAAAGATACTTTTCTATTGTTTTTCATTGGTCTGCCTTTTCAGCAACTTTCACTATTTGTCATATCCAACAGTAGCAAAAGCAGTCTTACCTTTGTTGCTGCCCGAGACGCCCATAAAGTGCATGTTTCAAATGTCTTTCAAAGGATAGCGGCTGGTGGAAAAAGTATAGAGCTGAAAGGATTGGTTGTCATTGTGCTAAGGCAGACTAGTTGAAGTGTGTGTGTCTGCAGAAGCATCAGGTTAAAAAGAAACGTTAATAATTTAAACAGCTGCAAATGAACATTTATGCCTACCTCCTGCTTCTTTTAGTAAATACTGATACTCAAATCACCTTGTAAGAGTGTGGAAATATAGCAGTACACATTCCTTGTAATATATTGTGCTCTCTCCTATAATACACTGAAAGTTGATATGGGTGCATATTTTAGATAGTTACCCATATATGTATTGGCAAGGTATCTCAATAGACGTGTGAAGCAAGTGATGGAATAGTAAAAACATTGATTTCTACTAAGGTATTTTTGCAATAATACTGTATGTTATAGCATGCTTCCCCTTAAAACATGGGTTTACTAGAATGTATTGTATTTGTAGTCTCCAAACCCCATCAACCCATGACATTAAAATAAACAAGACTGCGTATTCTTGACTTTGATTTTATTCTTGAATATATTCTCCACCTCAGCCCTTTGACTGTATTCTTGAATATACATTCTCAACTTCAGCCCCTAAGTAATGCTAAAAGTTTGTTCTTTACTTATTTTAATATATCAACTAAAATTAACAGTTCACATTATTAATGCAAAGCTTACAGCATAATTGCTTTAGGTCACAGCTACCTTGTGTATTGCTAAAAATTGATATTGAACCTTTCTTTAGCATAAAGCAACTAAACTCTTTTAACATATAGCAGTTTAGCAACCTAACCAAAGGCGATCTGCAATTTTAATCTCTGGTTTAAAACCTTCCACAGGATGCTTGCCCACTACACCACCAAGCTTGAAGGAAATGCAAAACAAGCAATTTGTCAAGATTGAACTGCTTTGCTTCTTTCAAACCTTCTCGCTATTCAACTTGCCAATGAACTGGGGGGAGGGAAGGATGGAATGGAGTGCTGAGAATTTGTGCATGGATCAAGAGAGCCTGGAAGCCATCATGATCACCACTGCAGGTGTTTGAGAAGAGCTGGACTGTTCCCATAACAAAAAGATGTCTCATAATTGAACAATATGATCACCCAAGGGTGGAGAGAAAGGGAAGCTTTTGTTTAACTAGGCAAGCATTTGCACAGAAAAACTAGAGCTGGTTTTGATTCTTCAGTACCAAAATGCTGTTATCTAATAAAGTTTTACTTTTGGAAATTCAAAACTCCCGAGATTGTTTACTTGTTTTGGGTTTGCTAGTCGAACAGTTGACATAATTGGCATATTCTTCCAGCTTTTCCAAGATAATCTTGTCCCATTCTTGTCATATGCTACAATAGTCTATTGTAAATATCCAAAATATAACCTATAATTAATTTTAAATCAGTGATGTAAGATAATCCTTTTCTCAGTATATGATTGAAGTTTGTATGGAATGTCCAGGTAAGCTAAAGTTTTCTTCCATTAGTACTATATATACAGGTTTTGTTAGTTTAACCCATAGTATGAAAGGATATAAGTCAGAGTTGTCAGCGAGTCCAGAGGTCAGAGTTTCATTGGCAGAATCCACATAAATGTCACTTGAGTTAGAGATCAAACCAGGGATGAAATCTACAAATTTTTGCTACCGGTTCTGTGGGCATGGCTTAATTAGTGGGTGGGACTTGGTGGTAAGGTGACTGGGTGGGCGGGGCCAAGTCAATGTCACTTCTTTGCCCTTTTTTAACCTACAAAACACAACACAACACAACTGGCTCACCCATAATGTAAAAGCAACTGTGCTAGACTCAAAATGGCCCCGCAACGAGCAGGAACCTCACACAGCCACAAAAAGCCCCAAAAAGCAACTTTTACACTTTACACACACACACAACACAACACAACACAACACAACTGGCTCACCCACAATGTAAAAGCAGCTGTGCTAGCCCTAAAATGGTCCCTGCAACAAGCAGGAACCTCACACAGCCCCCAAAAGCCCCAAAAACTGAGGATGGTAATAAGCCACGCTGCAGTCAAGGCTCGTTAAAGGACTTCCGGGTTGGCTCCGCAGCACCATTGACGGTCTTTTTAGACCGCCGCCCCCGTGATTCCGTTGAGCCGTTCTGACAGTGTTAATCAGCTGTCAAACGGCTTGAAAATCTCCCCTTCGGGAAAAGAAGGGGAGGAGAGCAGGTGGGTGAGGGTAGAGCTCCCTGAAAACCCCTGGATTAATTCCAGGGGTTAGGAGGGTGAGAGCTCCCCGTTCAGCCCACTGAAGCTCCGGATCCGGGGGGACTCTGTTTTTTTTTACAGAGCTAGGTGTTGCGTCCAATTTCTGCTGTCAAACAGAAGATTAAATGATTTCAAAAAAGCAGGCGGAACAGAAGCAGGAGGACAAGCTTTTTGCAAGTATAATACTTAACTCCGGGGATACAATGTTTCTAATTGGATTTTCTGAGCTGGAAGTTAAGATGGCGTTTCTTTGTTGCGATTTTAAAAGGGAAAGTTAGAAAAAGTTTTTGCTAATAGACTCGTGCTCAGAGACTGGCTTTAAGTTGCTGGAATAGATTTTGAAGAGCTGTTTGGGAAAAGATTGTTTATAAAGAAATTGCTGAATGCTGCTCAAAAGGATGGCTCTGACTTTATGATTTTATGGTTGTGGGAAGAAAGAAAATTTCTTTAAAATAAAATGGCTTCTAAGAAAGGAGATCTTGAAAGTGCTGGATGCTATTTGGAGGTGTCAGAAACGAAACAGTTGTCTGATTTACAGAGTTGTAAGGATTTTGACGCAGAACTTACAGAATTTATAAAAGAAGCCATGAATAATCACACTGCAGCTATAAGTAACCAAATAGCAATTCTTAAAGGGATAACAACAGAAATGACTGAGGAAATCAAAACAACTACGGAGCATGATGACAACTCAGGAGATATTGCAGCAGAGAGGGTGGAAGAATTTTCTCAAGAATTTTCGAGCTTACTCTCTGCTTTTTTCGGAAAAATTGATAGAATCCTTCAAAATTATGACTTGGTTTGGAAAAAAGTAGTAAATGACCAGACTTTCGAAGTTTCAGAAGATGAAGGAGACTTGTCAGTGGCATCTATACATTTAATAGAAAAGAAACAATTGAACTTTTCTTCACAAACTCTTGACAAACTTTGGTTTTACAGAGGAAGGAATGAACTGATTTATATAAGCATGAAGAGGCGATTTGGGGGCTCTAAATCAGAGGAAACTTTTTTAAAAAGGGGACAATTTTTGCAGTTATATCAACCTCAAATTAAAATGAAAAACCTCCTCAAAATAGAAGTAGGAGGGATGCAGAAAGATTGGAAAAAATATAAAAAGAAAGCAAGAATGGAAGATTAACCTTTTCTTTTGGCTTTGTAGTTGTTCTACTCATGGTTAAAAATGATTATGTTGTAGGTATTATAACTACTGAGGGGGGAAAAAGTATAAAGTTAAATATTGATTTTTAAATATGATGTACTAATGGTTGATTAATCCTTTTTGGTTTTTTAGTTTATGTATTAATGGTTAATTATGTTGTTGATTATCTTTTAAATTTTAAAAATTGGAGGGAGGAATAATGAAGGGGGGAAATTTAGAAACTTAAAAAATGTAGAAATTTAATTAGTGAATATCTAAGGTTTATTTTTTGTTATGAGATTTCAAAATAAGAAACCAAGAATGGAAGATTAATTTTTTTTTTTTTGGCTTTGCAGTTGTTCTATTCATGGTTTAAATTGATTATGTTTTAGGTGTTATAACTACTGAGGGGGAAAAAGTATAAAGTTGAATATTGATTTTTAAATACGATGTATTAATGGTTGATTAATCTTTTTTGGTTTTCTAGTTAATGTACTAATGGTTAATTATAAAAATGTAGAAATTTAATTAGTGAATATCTAAGGTTTATTTTTTGTTATGAGATTTCAAAATATCTGAACTTTGAGAAAAGTAGGAGGGGGAAAAATGTTTTTAGGTTTGAATGTTTAAGATTTGTTAATGGTTTTAAAATTCTTAGAGTTATTGGATTACATGTTACTTTGTGTTTATATAAAGGGAGGTTGATGAAATTGTAAAAGGGGAGTTAAGGGGTCTTGGGAGTTATTAAATCTTGCAGTTAGCTAGTTTATTTTAGCGAATGTTTGGTGAAATCTATGCCCTGTTTTTGTTCTGGGAAGTCGGGGGTGGGGGGTGGTGAGGAGGGGTTGAAGATTGAGTTTACCAAATTGATTTTTTTTTCTTTTTTTCTGATGATAGTATGAATGATTGTTTATATTGTATACTTGTTTGATCAGAAAATAAAAACTTTTTTATTAAAAAAAAAAAAAAGGCTCGTTAAAGCAGGAAACGATTTATTCAGTGTCCGGAGGTGCTGCAAAAACTTGCTGAGTTCAGGTAAAGATAATACAAAGTCGGCGTTGGGCGTCGCCGTCGCCCAACGCGGCTTAAATAAGTGCGCCCATTAGCCGTACTTCCGGGCTCCTCCTAGCTGGCCCGTCCCACTAATCAAGAGCAGCAACGTGCAGCAGCTGCCTACCACCCTATCGCGGCCGCAGGGTGACCGCCCGCCTGATTACCCTAACACCCACCTCCACCGGATTGTGCTCAGAAACATATTAACCCCATCCCCACCCCCCCTCCGTGGTGCTTCCGTGACTGCAGGAGACTTCATCGTCGGAGTGTCGAGCGTGGGGTCTCGACAGGCGGCTCCCCCTACCAGGGGTCCACCTGTAAGACATAAGGTAACAAAATGAACATGGAATCATGTAATTGTCCGTACACTGTTCCCGGGTTTGTGGGGGTATTTCCTGTGATACCGTTTAAGTAGTCTCTCAGCCCAAAGGCCTTCAACTGGTACCCACGAGACATCCACGAGACGGCCACCCTGGAAACTTTCGGGGTCGAATGATATGCACCTCCTTAGCCACTGTCGTGAGAGGACAGTGGAGCTTGGCAGCCTGACCATGGACTGGAATTTTCCCTACGCTTATAACATCAGTGGTCCCCCACCCTTGGACTGTTTCCCCTGATAGCTATATGTACTCGGTGTCGGAACTCCTCGCCCTGCGAGATTCTCCCCTCTCGCAGATTTGGCCCCCCACATTACCGAGGGCCTATCTCGATGACGGACTTTGGAGTCCGGAGAGATGGCATGGAGCAAGGAAGAATTTATGGGGCTTTTTAGGGAAATTTTTAAAGATTTTAAGGGGTTCTGGGGGAGGGGGTTGTAATTATTCTTTTAAAGATATTGGGAAGACGACTAGGGCGGATTGGGGGGGAAATCCACCAGGGTCAGAGCCGTGCCCGGCACAGGGTAACGATTCGGGGGGCACCGGACGAGGGATTGGGAAAGGGATGGGGGACGATATCTATGAGGGCTGTACCATCGGCACGGTGAATGGGAGGGGCAGATATGGCGGGAGCTGGGGACCACATCAGGTGCTGGGGGCTCGCACTTGCTGTCTGAGAGCAATTGCTTGCCCCGGTCCCCAAGGCTCTGCTCGGATACTAGGTGGCTTAGATACTCAGGAGCTGGGCCTTCGGCTGATGCGGTGCAATGCCAGGTCCGTGGTCAATAAGGCCCCCCTCATCCACGATCTTATACAAGAGGGAGGAGCGGACCTGGCGGGTATTACGGAGACCTGGTTGGGCCCGGAGGGTGGCGTCCCTCTGGTTGAAATGTGCCCACCAGGCTTCAGAGCATTCCATCAGCCGAGGGCTCAGGGGAGGGGTGGGGGGGGTGGCGGTTATTATTAACGAGGATCTGGGTCCGAGGGAGACCACTGTGCCTCAGATAGCCGGATGTGAGTCCCTCCTTGTGAGGTGGGGCCGTGGGGTTCAGATGGGCTTGTTGCTTACGTACCTGGCTCCCTGCCGCGTGGCAACAGCCCTACCTGAGCTACTCGACGTGATAGCCACGGTGGCAGTAGATACACCCAGGCTTTTAGTCATGGGTGATTTCAACTTGCCATCCGTCGGTGAAACGTCTGAGGTGGCTCGGGAGTTCATGGCTTCCATGACGGCCATGGACCTGACCCAGTTAGTTCATGGCCCTACTCACAGGGGAGGTCACACTCTGGATCTGATTTTTGTCTCTGGCCAGTGGTTGAGTGGTCTTGTTATAGGGGATATAGACATGGAACCCTTGTCATGGTCTGACCACTCACTCCTTCGCCTAGATCTTCGAACCGCGACCCCTCGCCGCAGGGAGGCGGATCCAATTAGATGGATCCGCCCCAGGCGCCTGATGGATCCTGATAGGTTCCAGACGGAGCTTGGGCCATTTCCTGAGGATCTAGCACATGACTCGGCCGAGGACCTGGTAGCCGCCTGGGATCGGGTGGCTGGTGGGGCCTTGGACCGAGTTGTGCCTTTGCGGCCTCTGACCCGATGCCGATCCTGTGCGGCTCCTTGGTTTACTGAGGAGCTGAGGGAAATGAAGCGCCGGAAAAGACGCCTGGAGAGCGGTTGGAGGGCCAGTCTCGCTGAATCTGATCGAACACTGGTAAGGTCGCATATTAAGGCCTACCTAGTGGCGATAGAGACGGCAAAGTCTAACTACTTTTCCGCCTCTATTGCGTCATCAGGGAATCGTCCGGCCGCCCTGTTTAGGGTGACCCGCGCCCTGCTCCATCCGGGAGTGCGGGAGGATCCCTTAGAAGGCAGGGCGGAGGATTTCGGACAATACCTGTATGACAAAATCGCCCAGATCCGGGGGGATTTGGACTCTGACTGGGTAGATCAGGGCAGGGTGACGAGGAATAGTCTTGAGAATGTTATCTGGGAGGAGTTTGATGCTGTGACTCCTGATGATGTGGACAGGATTTTGGGGAGACTTAGTGCGGCCACATGTTTACTGGACCCGTGTCCCTCCTGGTTGGTACTGGCTTCCCGGGAGGTTACACGAGGCTGGCTTCAGGGTGTTATCAACGCTTCGTTGAGTGAGGGTTACTTCCCCACCGCCTTGAAAGAGGCCTATCGTCCTGTCTCCAACCTTCGCTTTATGGCGAAGGTTGTTGAGAGTGTGGTCGCACGACAGTTTCCGCAATTCCTGGAGGAAACATCTTATCTAGATCCGTTCCAGTCGGGTTTCAGGTCTGGGCACAGCACAGAAACGGCATTGGTCGCGTTGGTTGATGATCTCTGGAGGGCTCGGGACAGGGGTTGTTCCTCTGTTCTGGTCCTGTTAGACCTCTCAGCGGCTTTTGATACCATCGACCATGGTATCATGCTGCACCGGCTGGAAGAGTTGGGGGTGGGAGGCACCGTGTTGCGGTGGTTCTCCTCCTTTCTCTCCGACCGGTCGCAGTTTGTGTTGGCAGGGGGGCAGAGGTCGACCTCGAGGCCTCTCATTTGTGGAGTGCCGCAGGGATCGGTCCTCTCGCCTCTCCTGTTCAACATTTATGTGAAGCCGCTGGGTGAGATCATCCGTGGCTTTGGGGTGAGATACCACCAGTACGCTGATGACACCCAGCTGTACATCTCCACCCCAGGCCACCCCAACGATGCCCTTGAAGTGATGTCCCAGTGCCTGGAGGCTGTACGGATCTGGATGGGGAGGAACAGGCTCAAGCTCAACCCTTCCAAGACTGAGTGGCTGTGGCTCCTGGCATCCCGATATAGTCAGTTGACTCCATCACTGACTATTGGGGGCGAGTCATTGGCCCCCACAGAGAGGGCTCGCAATCTGGGAGTCCTCCTGGATATGCAGCTGTCCTTGGAGGAACATCTGACGGCTGTAACCAGGGGGACCTTTTGTCAGGTTCGCCTGATTCGCCAGTTGCGGCCCTTTCTTGATCGGGATTCCCTGTGCACAGTCACTCACGCCCTCGTCACCTCTCGCCTTGACTATTGCAACGCTCTCTACATGGGGCTCCCCTTGAGGAGCACCCGGAGGCTCCAGCTGGTCCAGAACGCAGCAGCGCGGGTAGTGACGGGAGCAGCATGGCGCTCCCATGTAACACCGCTCCTGCGCGAGCTGCACTGGCTCCCAGTTGTCTTCCGGGTGCGCTTCAAGGTGTTGGTTATCACCTTTAAAGCGCTCCATGGCATAGGGCCTAGCTATCTTCGAGACCGCCTGCTGCTACCAACGACCTCCCATCGACCCGTGCGCTCCCACAGAGAGGGCCTCCTCGGGGTGCCATCAGCCAGACAATGTAGGCTGGTGACCCCCAGGGGGAGACCCTTCTCTGTGGGGGCACCTACCCTCTGGAATCAGCTCCCCCCAGAGATACGGAGAATCCAAGACCTCAGTGCCTTCCGTCGCGCCCTTAAAACCCATTTATTTAAACAAGCCGGGCTGGCTTAAGATGAAATTTTTAACTGTTTTTTAAATGTTTTAAACGTTTTTAATTGGTAATGAGTTTTAATTGGGCCAAATTTATATATCTTTTAATTGTTTTTAATGTTTGTTCTGCATGTTTTTTTTAATCTGGCTGTACACCGCCCTGAGTCCTCAGGGAGAAGGGCGGTATAGAAATCCAATATAAAATAAATAAATAAAAAATAAATCCTCCAGAATATAGCCTTTCCATCTTACTAGATATTTCAACTTTCCTCTGCTTAGTTTGGAATCTAGGATTTCGACAATCTCGTAATGGGAACCCACCAAAGGTCCTGGCCGATCTGTGGGGTTGCGCATACCATCGGCTGGTCTTAGCAAGCTGCTATGAAAACCGGATGGATCTTTCCCAGTAATGGTGGCAACTTAACCTCAACAGTTACCGGATTTATCAGCCTTACAGCAGTAAAGGGGCCAAGGTATTTTGGACCTAGTTTTTTACTGGGTATTTTCAACTTGATATATTTAGTGGATAAGTAAACCTGGTCCCTCACCTGAAACGGTTTGTGGTCCTTTTGTTTTCTGTCAGCGAACGTTTTATACTCTCTTGCCGCTTTCTGCAACGCCTCCTTGATCTTTGGCCACTGAACTCCGATTCGGATTCCCCACTCCCTAGGAGACACCCTTTCCTGCTCACCTGATTCAAGTTCAGGGATTGCAGTAAAGTCCCAACCATACACAATCTGGAACGGGGTAGCACCAGTACTCCGGTGTATCGCATTGTTATACGCTACCTCAGCGAGTGGTATGAGCTCTGACCAGTCGGACTGTTGATACGACACATAACAACGTAAATATCTCTCTATCATAGCGTTGGCTCTTTCTGCAGCCCCATTGGTAATTGGGTGAAAAGCAGAACTCAACCCCTGGGATGAAACCTATTAGACCGACAAACGCACGCCAAAATCGCGCTGTGAATTGTACACCCCTGTCCGATATAATCCGTCAGGGTGCACCATGCAACCGGTATATATGCCGAATGAACAACCGAGCCAATTGTCTCGCAGACGGTAAGCTCTTACATGGAATGAAATGAGCCTGCTTAGAGAAAAGATCAACTACAGTCCATATAACTGTGTGGCCTTTGCTATCAGGCAAGTCTACAATGAAATCCATCCCTATCTCTTCCCACGGTCTACTGGGATTAGCAACTGGTTGTAATAAACCAAATGGCTTACCAGGTCTTGTCTTCATTACAGCACACACATGACACTCTTTCACATATTTTTCTACCTCCTTATGCATATGAGGCCACCAGAACTGATGTCTAACGAGATGGAGTGTTTTCAAAAACCCGAAATGTCCGGCGGTTTTGGAATCATGACACCTGTTCAACACTGTTGACCATAGAGACTGTGGTATATACAATTTAGACCCCATCCAAGCTAATCCATCACGCATTGTTACCAACGTTCTATGCTCGACTACCCAGGGGTCGCACTGCACTGCCTTTTGCAGTTCTATCTTCCATGCGAGTTTGGTTGGTTTATCACATGCCCAAGCTATTTGTTGGGGTTTTGGAATTATCGCTTGCACTACATCTTCCCGTTTGCTATCAAACTGAGGCATCCGGGACAACGCATCGGCTAGGAAGTTTCTGCCACCCGGGACATACTTCAGGTCGAAATTAAACCGCTGAAAGTACTGTGCCCAACGAACCTGTTTTGGTGATAGTTTCCTAGGGGTTTGTAAGGCCTCCAAGTTCTTATGGTCTGTCCAGACCTTGAACTTTTTGTTGGTCCCTTCTAGTAAATGTCGCCAAGTCACTAAAGCCCATCTCACCGCAAATGCCTCTTTCTCCCAAACAGCCCAACCCCACTCTGTGGGTGTCAATTTGCGGGACGTGTACGCATAAGGACATAGGGTTCCATCCTTAGTCCGCTGCAACAGCACAGCCCCTACGGCTACGTCGCTTGCGTCTGCCTGTACCACAAACTCCAATGAGGGATCTGGGTGTTTCAGTACGGGTTCCCTAGCGAACAAGTCCTTCAATCGCTCGAACGACTGCTGACACTCCACAGTCCATGGTAACAGCTGTCCCGGTTTTACCTTACCAACTCCTAAATGCTTCGTTTTTAATAGATCTGTTAATGGGAGAGCCACCTGTGCGAACGACGGGATAAATTGCCGATAGAAATTGGCAAAACCAAGGAAGCTCTGTAATTGCTTTCTGGTTTTGGGTGCCTGTCACTCCAATACTGTCGACACCTTTTTCGGATCCATCTCGACCCCTCGTGCTGAAATACGATATCCAAGATAGTCCAACGTGGTGCGATGGAACTCGCACTTTGACAACTTTACAAAGAGCTTTGCATCTAGTAACTTGGACAGAACTTTCCTCACTAGCTGAATATGTTCCTCCATCGTATCAGAATATATCAAAATGTCGTCCAAGTACACAAGGACGCCCCGATATAGATGTTCATGTAACACCTCATTAATAACCTGCATAAACACGGCCGGGGCGCCCTGCAACCCAAAAGGCATGACACGAAACTTATAACTCCCTAACGGACAATTAAAGGTTGTTTTCCACTCGTCTCCCGCCCGTATCCTTATTCTGCAATAAACCTCCCGCAGATCCAGCTTTGTGAACACCTTCCCTGTCACCAATGTGGCTAAGTCCTTCATCAACGGTAGAGGGTACAGGTGCTTGACACAAACAGCATTTAAGCCCCTGAAATCAACGCAGAGACGAAGACCACCGTCTTTCTTTTCGCGGAATAGAACCGGGGCTGCCATACGCGCCCGACTAGGCTGAATAAACCCTCTAGCCAGATTCTTATCAATGTAGCGCCGTAGCTCTTCTAACTCAGGTTTTGTCATGGCGTACATACACGGTTTTGGAAGCCTCGCCCCCGGTATCAGTTCTATTGCGCAGTCTGTCGCCCTGTGGGGCGGTAACGTCTCACATTCACTTTCGTCAAACACAGCTGCTAAGTTCCTATATACTTCCGGATATCCTGGCTTGGCGTTCCCCACTCCAGTGCACCGCTGGGTCTGTGGTTGGGACTCGGGGATCGGGTCTGGTCCTAAACTGATTTGTAATCTCCGATAACCCCCCTCCCACCATATAGTGGGACGCCACTTGTCCAACCAGGCCAGTCCCAATATAATCGACTCGACCATACAGTCTACTATGATGAACCGGATCTGCTCCTTATGTTCCCCAATCTCTAAGTAGACGGGCTCTGTAATATGTGAGGCTGGTGAGCCCCCTAGCAAAGACCCACCCATCTGTTCGAAACGAATAGGGGTTTTTAGTTTTACCCGTTGTAGCCCCAAAGCATCCACTACTGTACTCCGGATAAGACAACGAGTACACCCTGAGTCTATGAGCGCTCCCTGTTGAACCCTCTGTAAGGTGCGTCTATTTTGTAGCACCACTGGTATCACAAACGGGTGTATAGGATCACTTACCATAGGGTCCTCTGGTCCACTGTCATCGCTGCCATCCGACAATGCTGGCAGACCCTCCTCCCCCGAAGGGCTTTTCACACCGGTTAGTGTGGACCGAGAACAACTAGTGGGCATCGGTGTGGATATGGCTGTTCGCTCTGACGTAGACCTCGCCCTTTCCCTAACCTTGGCCCCGGATGGTGGAGTTCGCGCAGGTGTAGCTTGCAAGGGGGGTATGGGACACTCAGCAGCCCGATGTCGTGGTTGGTTGCAACGGAAAGCCCCTCGTCCTCCGCCTGTTGCTGGCCTAAAGGGTGGCAGGGCTTGCCCCATAATCCTTCGGGGCTACTGGTTTAGTGCCAGCTGGCACAAAACGTTGTGGTTGACCTACGCGGCCTCGGAACTCCCGTAATCCAACTTCTAGCTCCACTGCCGCCTTGAACCACTCGGACAGTTTTGGTGGTAAACCACGGTATACACACGCTTGTTTCACTTCCCTATCCAGGCCGGACCGAAATTGGTGTACTAACAACCGCTCTGGCCACGACCGAAGTCTTCCCGCCAATGCCCGGAACTCCTTGACGTATTCTTTGGCCGGCCGTCCTCTTTGTCTCAGTGCCAGCAATTTCCCCTCTGTGATTTGGACTCTTGCACTATCTTCGAAGCGTCATCGTAGTGCATCCAAGAACAGCCCCACATCGGCTAGTTCCCTAGCATGCTCACTATGTAAGTCCGCAACCCAGTTAGCGGCCTCCCCTTGGAGGACTGCAGTTATGGCCATGACCACAGCCCACTGTGAGGGATACAGATGTCCATAAAGATCAGTGTGGCTAAGCACTTGGCTCAAGAAAATAGATACCCGATCAGGGCTCCCGTCGAAGGAGGCCTGTATAGGGGGAGGACCCTATGTGATTGTTGTGGCCATACGCCAGGCGGCCACATCACAGGCGGGTGGTGGGGCCCGACCGCCGCTGACCTGTCCATCCCCCTACACCAGTCTGGTCCGTCTCCCTCCTTGCCGTCCTCTGTTGTCTTTCCTGGTCCGTTTCGCGGAACGCCTCGCCTAGTGAAGACACCCGGGGCCGGGACTGTCCCATTGGCTGGCCTCTGCTTCCTTCCCCTTTCTCCACACGCAGTTTTGGGCTTGCTAAATGGAAGCGGGACTCACGACCACCCCCGCCTCTTTGCCACGACTCAGCAGCCTCTGTTCCTATCCAGGGTTGCCAGGACGCTGCATCTCTAAAGCTCCCTTCCCCGAACTTCTCCCTCAAGACGTCCAGGGTAGATGCTCCAAGACCGGTAGACTGACTCCAGTCGCATTCATCATCATCCAGCCACTTCCTCTCCCTCCAGCCATGGAAGGAGGAATCCCCCGAATAACCCCCAGGGGTTGGGGTTTTATGGGTACCGGAACCCACAAGAGCGGAGCTCTGCCACCACTCTCCTGCTGAGCTCTTCATTCGCCGCGACTCGGTCGAGTCCTGGGTTTCAGCGGCACCTTCGACTTGCTGGGGCTTCTTCTCCTTGGACTTAACCACTGGAGGGTCTTTGGGGCTCTGTTCCTCCAACACGGTGGTGTCCTCCTCCGCTCCTTCGGGACTCACCGCCCAGCCGTCACTCCCTCCGCCATCCCTTCTCGCTCGGCGGTACTCACGGTGGAAAGAGAAACGCCGACTTTCTCAGCTCTCTCGCCGCAAAACTGAGGACGGTAATAAGCCACGCTGCAGTCAAGGCTTGTTAAAGCAGGAAACGGTTTATTCAGCGTCCGGAGGTGCTGCAAAAACTTGCTGAGTTCAGGTAAAGATAATACAAAGTCGGTGTTGGGCGTCGCCGTTGCCCAACACGGCTTAAATAAGCGCGCCCATTAGCCATACTTCCGGGCTCCTCCTAGCCGGCCCGTCCCACTAATCAAGAGCAGCAACGTGCAGCAGCTGCCTACCACCCTATCGCGGCCGCAAGGTGACCGCCCGCCTGATTACCCTAACACCCACCTCCACCGGATTGTGCTCAGAAACATATTAACCCCATCCCCACCCCCACCGCCCCCTCCGTGGTGCTTCCCTGACTGCAGGAGTCTTCATCATCGGAGAGTCGAGCGTGGGGTCTCGACACCAACTTTCACACTTTGCACACACACAACACAACACAACTGGCTCACCCACAATGTAAAAGCAGCTGTGCTAGCCCCAAAATGGCCCCTGCAACAAGCAGGAACCTCACACAGCCACAAAAAGCCCCAAAAAACCAACTTTCACACTTTACACACACAAAATTCCACATACAGCTTTGTGAGATTTTGTGTGTTTGTGTAGTTACAGTGAAATACTACAGAAACACACTAAATTTCAGAAAGCTGCACAAATATTATCTTATTTTAATTTATTTTTATTTTTATATAAAATTAAAATTTTATAAAAAATTTTATAAAATACTTCCTAAACTTTAAATGGCTAGGTCTAAAAAAAAGAACAACTAAAAAAAACCCCAATTAACTATTTTTTTTAAAGCTCCCAAAGGGGAAAAAAACTTACCCAATAGAACAGGGGTCTCCAACCTTGGCAACTTTAAGACTTGTGGACTTCAACTCCCAGAATTCTTCAGCCAGCTTTGCTGGGAGTTGAAGTCCACAAGTCTAGGTAGGCAGGCAGAAAGAGCTGCTCACCGATGAGCTTGATTGCAGGCAGGGATATTCAGTTGCTTGCTGATGCATGGATTGCGATCATCATGAGATCAGCAGCTAAGGTAAGCAAGCTGGAGGCTGGGGTGGGGGTGAGAAAAAAATAATTTTTTTTCTTTTACATGGCTCTGGCGATCCAAGCTGAGTTGCCTGATTAGCAGGCAACTCAACTGGGATGTCAGAGCTTGGCTGGTCAGAGCCATTTAAAAGGAAAAAAGGCTCTGATGATCGCGGGGCTCAGCTGGGCATTGGGGGCGGGGGCAGGCATTTTTGCTACCGGTTCTCCGAACTGCCCGCCGCCATCACTACCTACTTGCCCGAGCCGGTCCGAAACCAGGAGCATTTCACCCCTGGATCAAACCCTTGTTTCCAGCAAAGGAACTTGTGTCAGAGCTGCCTCTTAAATCAGGCTGCAGGCAGCTGTCACTAATTAAGAGAATTACTCCCTTGCTTGGCAAGGAGTTTCATAGAAGTCTCTGTTCTGCTTTTCTCCTTACTGACAGGGTGCAGACTTTACGTCCTCCTCTGACTGTTCCAGCTATTCAAGTGGTACATGTTTTTGGACAGCTTCGTGCAATTAATTCCTGGATACTATCATTCCACAGGTTCAGCTCAAACAGGATCTTCGTAATTGGATGCATAGTCTGAGTCCTGGGCCATGACATACCAGCAAGTTTTAGTTGAATCCTACAAATTTGGTGTACTTCAAAATATCTCTTTTTCTGCTATATGCATATAATTATGGGTTTGATCTACATGTATTGGTAGTACAATTGAATTTATAGAAACAGCTATTTTTAAAAGTTAGAGCTAACTTATTAAATACTCTAATAGAGTATTACAAACTTGTATTAATGTTTATACTGCTTGAACTTGTTTAGTTATCTAAGTATTGCTATATAATGGATTTCAAACCCTTTCTCACCAGGTAAAATCTCTCTCCCCCCCCCAAACAAAAGGTGTTTCTGAGAAATCAAAAAGAAATTTATTTCTTTGGATCAAGGAGTGAGACTATTGACGGTAAATGTCAATGGCCTCAATGCCCCGACAAAGAGAAGTCGTATACTAACCAAAATTGTTAAAGCCAAAGTGGATATAATATATATGCAAGAAACGCATATTAAATTATCACAAGCTAATTTATTGAAATGCCCTAAAGCAGGGAAACTGTTTGTAGCGGCTCCAGAGGAGAGAAAGAAAGGAGTAGCAATGTATGTAAAGGAACATCTCTCGCCGAAACAACTATTCGCAGACGAAGAGGGAAGAATACTAATATTAAAGGTGGAATTACTACAGAGCAAAGTATTATTGATATGAATTTATGCCCCGAATACTAAACACAAATCATTCTTCCGAAGAATACGAAGAGAAATCCGAGACTTGGAATTCGAGCAGGTATGTCTTCTGGGCGACTTTAATGCAGTTATTAATAGGACAAAGGATTACAAAACAGGGGAAAACTAAAAAAAAAGAAAAAAAAAGAAAAGAAAAGAAACAGAGGACAAGATAAGAAGATCTTACCAGCCATTTGTAATGAAATGAGAGATGAATTAGGATTGAAAGGATTGAAAGGATGAATTAGGATTGACCTGGCGCGAGCACAATCTGATAAGTGAACAATTCACTTATTATTCTCCCAGGCACAAATCGTGGTCCAGGTTGGACATGATTTGGATGTCACAAGAACTTAATTCTCAAGTGGCAGAGGTCAGAATTATGCCGAATGACTGGGTGGATCATAACCCAGTATTAGCCGTATTAAAGAAAGAGGGGAAAAATAGAAAGAGATGGATGATGAGATCAGAGATTTTAAAAGAAACCGAATTTATACAAAAGCTCAAGATAGAAATATCCCTTTTCTTTCAAGAAAACAAAACACCAGGAATGCCACTTCAAATAATTTGGGATACTGCCAAAGCTTTTATAAGAGGTCTTATTATTAAACACATGACCATTAAACACAAAAAAGAAGAACAAGAAAGGGGTGAGTTAACAAGTAAATTAATAAAAGCCGAGGAACAACTACAAAATAATCCACTATCCATAGGAGCAAAAGAACAGATAGTACTCCTAAAACACCAGCTTAATCTCTTGGAGTTGGATAAATTGAAAGATAAGATAAAGGCAGCAAAGCAAAAACACTTTGAATCAGCTAATAAATTAGGAAGATGGCTCACATTTAGATTAAAAAAGGAAAAGCAGAATAGACGAATTGATCAATTAGAAGACAAGGAAGGAAATTTAATAAAAGACAAAAAAGGGAAAGAAAAAATTGCAGTGGATTTTTACAAAGAATTATATAAGAGAGGAGATCATAACAGGTGCGATAAAAAATTATATAGAGAACTCGGACTTACCCAAGATACCCAACTTAACGAAAGAAATATTAGAAGAGGAAATTACCTTAGCTGAGATTGAAAAAGCAGTGAAGAAACAGGGAAATTTGAAAACGCCTGGCACAGACGGACTTCCAGCTGAGTTATATAAAACAATGTTTGAGGTAATGGGAGAGCATATGAAAGATTTATTTAATGAAGTCCTGGGAAAAGCAGAAATTCCCCACTCATGGAGGGAGGCCAATTATCAGTTTAATTCCTAAAGAGGAAAAATTTTCACCACAATTCTAGCAACAGATTAAAAGGCTTCCTGAATGAATTTATACATAATGACCAAAATGGATTTCTACCATCACGACAATTACAAGATAATTTAAGAGTCATGCTAAATGTATTGGAATATTACAAAGATCACCCAGGCAAACAGGTCACACTAGTTTTTATAGACGCCCAGAAGGCATTTGACAGAGTCAATTGGGAGTTTATATTATTACAGTTAGAACACATGGGCTTTGGACAGAGATTTATAAACGCAATTAAAGCTATCTATTCCAAACAAACGGCCAGACTACTGATAAATGGGGACCTGACAGAAGAATTCCCTATTGGTAAAGGCACAAGACAGGGCTGTCCTTTATCCCCTTTACTTTTTATCTTATCACTAGAAACATTATTGTGTAAAATAAGGAATGAAGAAAGAATAAAAGGCCTTATAATTGGACAACAGGTATATAAAACCCAGGCCTTCGCAGACGATATGGTTTTTATCTTGGAAGAGCCCATAGAATCTTGTTTATATTCAATAGAGACAATTGAGGAATTTGGGGCGGTAGCAGGTTTATTAATCAACAAAAAGAAAACAAATATATTAACTAAGAATATCTTAGAGGAAGCTAAGAAGGGCTTACAGGAAGTGATTGGATTAAAAGTAGTTAACAAAATTAAATATTTGGGAAGTTGGCTAACTGGCAGATGTTCGAGCATACAAGAAGACAATTATAATAATTATTAATTCAAACAAGAAAAGATTTAGATAAATGGGGTAAAATACAACTCTCATTTCTAGGACGAGTAATAACAGTAAAATCCTACGTTCTACTGAAGTTCAACTTTTTGTTTCAAACCGCCCCAGTGAATTTATCCAAAAAATTTTTCATAGAGTTAAATCAAATAATAACTAAATTTATCTGGCAGGGGAAAAAGCCAACGATTAAAAAAAGATGATGCAAGAGATAAAAGAAAGAGGAGGCCTGGGCCTACCATGTTGGGAGAACTACTACTCAGCCGCTCTGTTAGCCTGGGTAAAAGAATGGATTACTTTAGGTAATAGTCGTCTTCTTAAAATAGAAGGTTACGACCTACAACAGGGTTGGCATATGGCACTTTGGAGAGATAATACTCCACAAAGCAAATGGTTCACCCGACATTACATAAGAAATATTTTAAATATTTTAAATTTTCAAATTAAATATTTTAATTCGAAACTAATCAAAATCAGGACTGAAAGTTCAAACATCTCACCCTGCAGGGGGCTGGCTTAGAGAAAAGGGCTGACAAATTAATTGGAGGGCTAAAATCATCTCATTGAATTCATAGCATGACATTGAAAAGCAATCATTAATGTAAGACAGACTAACGCCATATACAAGACTGGGAAAGTATCTTGTGATTTCCAGTCACACATTCACTTGCAATGAAAGAATTGCTAATTCATCCACATTTTCAAAAACAGTAAGATTAATTAATCTAGAATAGAGGTCCTTGTATTATAACACAAGGACCTCTATTCTAGATTAATTAATCTTACTGTTTTTGAAAATGTGGATGAATTAGCAACTACAATCATAAAGAAGTAAAATCATTCTAAGTATTAGAAATGTATTTTGAATAAGAGTCTGTGCAATTAATCAGTTGAACATTTTTAATAAAAACATACATTGGTACTTAGCATTAATAATATAAAAACGGAAAGCTGTAGTTGTAAGCTTCCCAGTAATTTTGATTAAAAAAACCTGAGGATTGTTTTATATGAAATATCAGTGTAAAAAGCACATTCAAACACAAAGTTTGTTGTTTTTTTTTATAAAAGCTGATGCAAAATTTATCACACAGAGATCTCTTTATTCAAATGCACATCAATGTTGAAAGATCCGCAGGGTATAACACTAGTAAGCTGTTCACTGGTGAGTAAAGCAGTGACGAAAGAACTCTGGTTCATATTCAAGGCTGGTTCTCACTACATTTAACTCTTTTCTTGTGCAGCTTGTCCTAAATTCATACAAATTTAAATTAAATTTGTTATTCCACAAATTTTTGGAAATAGATGTATTACAATTTTAAAATAATATATTTTAAATGGGATTTGAATTAAACAGTATGGAAAATCTAACTTATAATTAAAAGTGAATCTGATGCTATACAAAATATATTGACATATTGCTATTTAAATAAAGTATAAGAGAACATATTGTGGTCTAATTTGCACATAACAGTGAGACATAATTCTTCCCACTCCAATAAGTCTAGTTGTACATGTTGCTTCTGCATTCTAATTAGCTACTGCAACCAATCAATTTTAGCTTCAGGCTTTGCCTTAACAAGCCAGGAGTTCTTAAACTGTCCATGGTTTGTATAGATTTAGATCCTAGAGTTAACATTTGGGATTCAGCAGCATTTTGATTTTTTTTAAAATATATGACTCAAGAAAGCAAACTACATTAAGGCATTTTGTTCTTGAAGTTTCTATTGCTAACTAATTCCTAAATGTAAGGTTGAGCTTCTAGAAAATTATGCTTGTAGCTGTAGCTGACCAAAAATGTATATAATTGCACTTAAAGTAGCATAAAAGAACAAGCTTTTTGTTGTGCTCTTAAACTAAAGTGAATTACTGATATTGTGATATTACTTAGGTACATAGGAATATATACACTTAATGACTGTAATTGGGATTGGAATTTCCATTACTTAGTGATGCAATCATTAGGCCAAATATCAATGTAACTACACCACTTAGCAACGATAAGTTTTGGCAATCCTGGTTGCAGTCATTAGGTCAGGACCTCACACTTCTTCTACCTTGCTGCACTCACCTCTGCCTGAACTCCCGCCCATCCCCTATCACCCCTTTTTTAGTCACCCTGCACTTACTTCTGTGTTGCCTCTACCAGTTGACTTCCCTGTCTTCTTCCTCCTGCTGCTGATAAGGTGCCTCCAGCCTGGCCCTTCATGGGGTCTAGGAGTTTTCATCTTGTACCTTTGGCCACCCCTCCTTCTCCTTCAGGGTTCCTCCCTTGGGCGATTCTCCACTGACTATTCTCCTCGGCTCCACCCATTTGCACTGGGCAATGGGGGCACGTTCCCTCCATCCCACACGCTTTGGCACGGCCCATTCACAGAAGGAGGGTTTGGCCTGGGTTTTCGACGCTCGGGACAGTTAGTCACCAAGCAGCCATAAGCCAGTGGTGGCATTTGGAAGAAGGGCTCCAGCCAAATGGCTTTAGGAAAGCAAAACACTTGTTAGGAGAAGTAATGGGAGGGGGGAGGGGGTAGAAACTCCTGATAAAGAACAGTAAGGGAAGAGCGGGGGTGAGGGGGGAAAGGGAGGGAGAGAAAAATGAGAGGAAGGAAGGACCATAAACCCTGGCACTAGATGCAGCTTCAGAGGATGCTTTGAAACAGCACAGCAATCCAAGGCTGGAAGGGACCTTAGAGGTAATCTAGTCCAACCCTCTGCTCCAGCAGGAGACTTTATATACATCAATACACACACACCTTGAGGGAACTGTCCCAGGCATCGAAAAACCCAGGACGAACCCTCCTTCTGTGAATGGGCCATGCTGAAGTGTGTGGGATGGAGGGGACGTGCCACATTGACCAGGGTGAATGGATGGAGCCGAGGAGAATAGTCAGCAGAGAATCGCCCAAGGGAGGAACCCTGGAGGAGAAGGAGGGACGGCCAAAGGTACGAGACGAAAAGTCCCATTCCGCCCTTCGTGTGCTGATCATACACAGCATTTCCAAGGCCTTGATGGCAAAGGTCAACTGGGGACAGCATGGGCAACTGAGCTGAGGACAGCCAAAAGAGCAAAGATTGGGGTGAGGGGGGGAGAGAGAAATAGGTGGGTTGGGTAAGTTGAAGTATACCCTGTGGTCATGAATGTGGGCAGGCTGCCAAGTGCCTACATTTTGATCATGAGATCACAGCTGGTCAACCAATCATTCAGTACTGTCATAACTTTCAACAGTTGCTGACTGAATAGTAATTAAGCAAGGAGTACTGTTTCATGGCGAAAACCTGTACTAGTTTCTCCCAAACTTGGTTGAATAATTTGACTGGAATTTGCCTGTCATGCAGACAGAAGAGCTTTTACATGTTCTCCAGAAGATAAAGGAGAATAGGAAATCATTGAATGAAACTTCTATAGTGTTCACACCAAACTCAGTAAACCGAATCTAGTTTAAGATTGGACTTTATGTCAATACTAAGATTATCAAGTATGAGTTAAAACAGGTTAAGGCTTTGATTCAGAAATTATCAATATGAAGTTACCTGGCAGAAGAATTCCTAGTCTTTCCTGAATGGCCTCCAAGTGTGCAATGTATTCAGTTAATGAATCTTCAGGATCTTTGGATGAAGTTTGTGAAATAAAACTAGTAGACCTGTGAAACAGAAGCAATTATACTTTTCCTTTAAAAATATTACATATCTTAGAAAACATATAAGTAGAAAAATACAAAAGGATGTGTTAAGAGACTTACAACTGTCATAGAAAACGGACATTTTCCTTATTTATGTACATGCCTTTGAGTCTGTGATGTCTCCTGGCAACTGTCTGCAAAACCCTGAAACTTTCTTTGCAAAATTTTTTGGAAGTGGTTTTGACATTGCCTGCTCTCATTTCTAGGGCTGATAGTGTGACTAGCTCAAGGTCACCTAGCTAGCTTTGTGCTTACACCAGAACTCATGATCTCCTGATTTCTAACCTGAGACATTAACTGCTACAGCAAACTGGCCACACTAAACTTTTTGGTATATGAATTATGAACAGGGTGGATTTGATTTAAATCAAGTTGATTTAAAACACAATTTAAATCATGTTTTAAATCACTAGTAAAAAGGCTTGATTTAAATCAACTCGATTTAAATCATAATTTTTAAACTGTCATCTCTGCTACTCCTTTGACCCACTGTTGACTCACTATAGTCCTAGTGTTGCAGAATATACAGCCTCATGCTACATAACTAAGCTCCATTTCATGCTGAATAAACTAAATTATTTATGTATCTTAAATAGAAAACTATCTTACGATAGATTTTTACCCCGAAGTTTTTTATTAAAATAAATTAGATAAAAATAAAAAAAATCTGGGGCTTCCGGTCTGGCTTCCGTCGCCGCCAGACGGCCCTTTGAGACCGCCAGCCCCGTCGCCCGTAAAGAGCCGCCTTTACACCTGAAAGGCGGCTCGAAAAACTCCGTTTCCATAAGAAAATGTGAGACAGAGCCAGCAAGGGCAGGTAGAGCCCTCTGCGAAGTCCCCAGAGTTCTTTTTTACTTCTGGGGAGGAAGCAGTATGAGGCTCCCTATTCTCCTCGCCGCTGCTCCGGGCTTCGGGCGAACTCTGCGCTTTGCAGAGCCAGGCGATGGGACCAGACCAACCAACGAAAACTAACAGATTTTCTGAACAAGAAGGATGAAATCTGGACCTGGGACCCTAAATTGCAAGTACTTCTAACAACCCTAAGACTGACTTTAAAAGCAAAGAAGAGTGGAAGGGGAGGAAAAAAGAAAGTTTAAAATGGCGACTGGCTGAGGCTTGAGAAGAGCTGAAAGCGAAAGTACTTCCGTTTGACTAGTTTAATATGTTATAAAGTAACTGAGATAACAGTGCTGGCTAGAAGTGAAGAGAAAAATTCTTATTTCATGCTTCTTCCTTCTTAGAGGCTTGATATTGATAATGTTTGGAGAGAAGTCTTGTTCTTTAAAGGGGAAAAAAGAAAAAAAAATCTGCTTGTGTGGCAGGATGGCATTAAAACTCACAAAGCCAGACAACCAAGCTGTGGGGGGGGGGGGCTCCCCCATTCATAAACCACATGAACAAGTTTTGAGTTTGCAGATGCAGAGGAATGGCTTTCAAGATCTAACACAATTTGTATTGGAGGAGATGGCAAGACATGATGAGATTGTGAACCAGAACCTTGAAAAATTTAGACAGGAAATTAAAGAGTTGGTTCAACAAAAGTATGATAAATTCAAGTAACATATGATAAGTTTCTTAGATGCAATGATAAAGATGGATGAAAAGTTTAATTCAGAAATAGAGTCTAATATGAAGGAAGTTGATTACAAGATTCATAATTTGGATAATAAAATACAAAGAATTGAAAATGATTTAACAATGATTCAAGAAAATAGCTCAGAAGTAGAGCTAAAAATAAAGGAAGCTGACTACAAGACTTACAATGCAGATAATATAAAACAAAGGATTGAAAATGAAGTCATAATGATGCAATTCAGATTTATGGAATTTGCGGTCAAAATTAGGGGAATACAGGAAGATAAAAGAGAAGATTTGAGAAAGATGTCTGCTGAAGTTCTGGCTGGGATTTTAAAGGTTAGTCCTGAAGAGGTATCCTGTAAGATTGATAAGGCCTACAGAGCAAATTCTTGGGTGGCAAAGCAAAGGCAGTTGCCTAGAGATGTGGTGATTTACTTTACTGATAAAGGAATAAGAAATGATATTGTGCAAAAGTCTTTTAACTCCACTCTTGAAAGGTTTGGAAGGAAGATTTGGATATTTAAAGAGCTACCGCCCAAGATGCTAAAAGATAGAAAGGATTTTGTTTTTTTGGTGACTGAGCTAAAGAAACAAAACATCCCATTTAGGTGGGATGCTCCAGTTGGAATAATATTGAGATATCAAGGAGAAAGATACCAACTAAATACTGTTGAAAAAGTGGAAGAATTTTATTATAAGGTTCTTAAAATGGACTCAACATCTCCATGTATAACACACAAGGGGAATAAAGAAAAGCAAAATCAACAAGAGATTGAAACCCAGGCTAAGCAGATGGAGGCGGAGGTAATGGAAAAACAACAAGTTACAGAGGCTTTTGTGGACGAGCCGCTTATGGATTCTCCTTCAGAGGTTGTAGTTGGATTACCTATAAATACAAGAGAGGCGGCTTTGGATTCTAATGTGATGACTTATCAAGTTACAGACCAGCATGGAAATCAATCAACTCCTAGAAAGGCAACCAGGATGGAGATCTAAGCCACAAAAAGTTAAGAAAAGAAGAAGCAGGTCCTACAAAAATAAAAAGTTTTAGACTAAACAACAGTGTAATGCCAGTTACTTAAGAGACGATTAAAAACATGAAAATATAGCTGAGGCAAAGTATTGGTTTATACTATCTTGAGGAGATTGACAGATCTCTGCAGTGCTGTGTTTCTGGGATGTGGAAGATGGCCTTTAACTGAGTGGATTGGAACTTTCTATTTTGGACTCTTTGACAAATGGATTATGTTTATGCTGAGCTATAAGGCAAAGAGAACTATGGGACTGGGGCATGCAGAAGATCTGGTTGTTACCCTAATACGGTGGTTGGAATTAATAATCTAGATGAAAGACATTACAGAAGACACTATATGGAATATAAATATTAAGTCACTCGGGTGGTTTTTTATATACGAAAACATTTATTATTGATGGGGGCAGATGGTAATTGAAGATACTGAAGGTACTGTTGGAACTAGAATTTGATGTTACCCTAACATGGGTGATGGAATTAACAATCCAGCTGAAAGATATTACAGAAGATACCATATGAATTACAAGCTTAAAGTCATTTGAGGATTTTATCTATATATGGAAATATTTTTTAGTGGTGTGGGCAGAAGAACAAAGATATTGAAAATATTATGTATGGTAGACCTGCAGGAAAGTGGGTGGAGATAGGCTAGCTTACTGATTGTTTAGTTTAGGAAAAGGGATGTTATGTTATATTAATATACGTAAAAGATTTGAATTAAGAGATATATGTATGGGGGAGGAGGAAATGGATAGATTATGAGTTGAAATTGCCAAATTAGGATTTATTATATAATTATATAATTATATAATTTATTATATAATTTTATAATTGAATGTTGCTTTGAAATGTATAGTATAAGGGGGATATAATAATATTGTTAGAAAGAAAGGGTCAGTTTATGGGGGGTGGAGTAAAAAGGATGGTAAAGTATTATATAATCTGTTATTAATTTGGGTTTTATTCTGGAGAAGCCACAGGGGGAGGGGAGGGGGAGGGGGGGGTTAGGGAGGAGGGGGAAAAAAGGGGGGGGGGAATCTGTATTTGAAAAACTTTTTCAATAAAAAAATAAATAAAAAAATAAAAAAATAAAAAAAAATCCGATTTAAATAAAAAAATCCGATTTAAATTTAAAAAATCTGATTGTTTTTGATTTTTTTAAAAAAAAAAATCATTGATTTTTATCCACCCTGATTGTGAATAATGGTATATATTATATCAAAAACCATGATAAATACATATGAGTCACAAAATGAAAACTATGAAGTACAATAAAATATGTCCATAGTACTAAAAGTCCGTTCTAATTTTAAAATCCTGTGAAATTCAAATATTGACTTTAGGCAGATAGAAACTCAAATTCTGGATGTGTTATAAATCCACGTACAAATCTATGAACTGGGGTTAAGGTTAGGGTCTAGGAATAGGTTACAATTTGAATTAAATTGTGTTGTCAGATTATTCTTAAAATATGAAATTATTTTAGACATTGAAGCATAGTCCTACAATGTAGTTCTTTGTCCATAGATCTAATGTCTTAATAAAACTTATTATCTCTGTAGCAAATAGTTAATTTAGCATATTTTAGTTTAGTTTAGTTTAGTTTATTTGATTTGTATACCGCCCTACTCCCGAAGGACTCAGGGCGGTGAACAGCCAACAATAAAATACATAAATACACAAAATTTAAAAACCCGATAAAATCAAATTAAACTTTTTGGCCCAGACAAATTAAAATACCCCAATAATTTAAAAACAGATTAAAATTTACATATTTAAAAAGGGAAGAGATCAGGCCAAGCCCGCTTGATGGAATAAAAAGGTCTTCACAGTACGGCGGAAGGAGCGCAGATCTGGGATCCTCCGTATCTCCAGGGGGAGCTCATTCCAGATGGTAGGTGCCCCCACAGAGAAGGCTCTCCCCCTAGGGGCCGCCAGTCGACACTGTTTGGCTGACGGCACCCGGAGGAGTCCCTCTCTATGAGAGCGTACTGGCCAGTGGAATACATGTTTTAGTAAACCTCAGTAAAAATATCACGGGTTGAAATGGGAACTGAACTTTTCAGATCTGTTTATCATCATTTTCCAAAATTGTTGAGCTTTGTAAAATTGCCAGTAAATATGAAAAAAAATGATCTGACATTCTCCATTACATTTCCAGCTATTTTAAGCAAATGAACTATCCATTTTAGCAATCAGAACTAGAGTAACAGCAATACAATTTATACCAATTTTCTCCAAATATAATATTCTTTCCTTGAAATTCCCATTGCTGCTTATACTGGTAGATATATTACTGCATCTTAAATCCATTTAATTATACAGTCTTTGTATAAATCTTGACTTGTTTGATTTCTAAGTCAGATGCTTTGAGTTACATATTATAAGACTCAGATCCAATGCAGTACAAATCCAATTAAGTCAGTAAGAGTTCCCCTTGTTCTCCATTCTTTTAATCCTGTACTACTGGTACTTGTCTGAAGACACTGAAACCAGTCCAGTGGACCAAGCCATTGTGAATTAAGAATCTCAATTTTTTAAAGAGGTATTGTCTTGAGCTGTATGTAAAATCTATAATATAATTAAAGTATATTAATCACATAATGTTAAAAGTTTACAATCTTGTGGGACTGCATCACTAGCTACCCAGGACAATATGAGGCTTGCAGTTTGTGAGGTGGACACACCTGATCTAAATTCATAATTTCTAGTAGATTTATGACCATTCATTCAGCAACCATTCAAAGTTACAGTAGTACTAAATGAAGGACTTGCTACTGATCCCACAAGTTCTAACCATTGCAGTCCCCCTGTCACATGATAAAAAATGTGGGTATCTGGCAGCCCACTCACATTTAGAACAGTAGAGAGGCTTTGCCTATTTCACCACATCTATGCCCTTTTGCCCCCTGTATTTCATGATTCTTTGTTGCCTTGCCTTCCAAAGCTTCGCCTCTCTCAAGCAGCTGTTGGCTGCACTAGGCTTTCTTCCCAAGGACACACAAGGTGGTTTCTTTGTGAGACTTGGGGAAAACATGGCCAGTAGCTTCCTTGGGAAGGACCATTCTATGCTGGACATACCTTGTCAGCAGCAAAATCAAAAAGACATGAAAGTCAGCTGGTGCAGCAGACCACATACAGTAGGTGCCCTGGACTGAAGGTGGTGAGAACAAATGAGGCTGCAGTTCTCCCAATGCAAGGGCTTGCTGTGTGGAGAGCAGAGGTGAGCAAAAGTATTCTACAAGGCTCCTTCCGAGAAAGGAACCTCGTCCTTCCAAATGAACCCCAGGGTTGCTTCTATTTAAAAAGAGCAGTAAGCTCAAGCCCTTTTGTTGGAGGCAACAGTTTGAAATCTTGTGACTGATTCTGGACCTGGATGACAACCCTGCTATGAAATTTGGACTCTTGAACTTTTCCTGACCTCTCTTATGCCTATTGCTTTGGATTTGAACTCTCTCTCAAGGCAATCTTGCTAGACATTTGGGGAATTGATTTTGTTTGTGTGTGTTTATGTGTGAGATTTACTATTACTATTTACTATTTCCTAGTAGTAAAATTTGCAATAGTAAAATTTGCAAACCTTTCTATGTGCTTGTGAGTATGTGGCCTAAGATAAAACAATGGCACTGTTTTCATGGAAGCCATGCTGCTACTTTTTAACAATTGCATGACTGAAAGAAATTCTAGAAACTAAAAAAGAAATGTAATCAGTAAGATATATGATAGGATAAAGATGGCTTTATTAAAGACAATCAAATTCATAGCAATTACAAACATTTAAAAAGAAGACTTGTTTTCCTAGTTAAGTTTGATATGAAACTTTATTCATATTGTATGTACTTTTTATCAACAAGTACTTGAATCATACCATTGAAGCTATACCATTCATAAACATGGAAATAAAATAATTACATGTAGATAAAATAATTTTGATATAAATAAACAGATTTTATCTATAGAACTGAACAAGACTCTAGTTAAGCATAATATAAATATTTTTATAATATTGTTAGTAAAAATAATCCTGCAGAAGACACACATACAGTGAAGTAAGATATGCACTAACCTGTTATGTAAATGGTGTAAGGATTTAACTGTGCAGCTTGCAAGTCTCATGAGATTATTTCTGTTGCAGTATTGACCGTCTGAAGCAGCGTAACTTGGGAAGGGCTGTTGCTGCTTTAGTACTTCTAAACTAGCTACAGGATCTGTTTTAAGCAATGTAAAATTTTAATCTGAATTGTGAAAATTTCAGGTTATAGCTGTTTCCTCACAAATGAAGAAAAATAAGCATGAATAATATAGTACATTCTATTGTGCAATAAACACTGTATGTATAGGTAGTCCTCAAGTTACGACCATAACAGATCCTGCCCATTGCAATCAGAAGGGCTGTTAAGCGAACCACCTCATTAACAACTGCCCCATCACTGCTTTCCCCAATGCATTCGTTAAATAAATGCATTAAGTGGAGCATGGGATGCCTTGTGGAGGGGGAGGCCCTGGAAGGCCTAATACAGAAACAAGCCCACCTGCTTTGGGCCTTCCAAGGCTTCCCCCCACCCTGTGAGATACCTTCTATTTCCTTCCTGCCCACAGCCCTATGTGGCTCCTCTGTACTCCACCATCACAATCACACACTAATGTTTTGAGATCTTCAGAGCTCAAGGAGGTCAGGATAGGGAAGGAGGACAGGCTGCTCTTTTGCTGGGTCATGTGACATAATTGAGAAGAAATCCCATCTTGAAAGGGAAAACCCTTTCATCATTGCTAGTCTTATCTATGCTACAGTGGTGGGTTTCACTTACCTTTGCTATTGGTTTGCTCGCGCGTGCGCCACTTCTGTGCATGTGCAGAGCGTATTTGATGACATCTGGGTGGGTGGGCGGAGCCTCCCGCTACTACTGGTTTTCCTGAACCGGTAGCAACCCACCACTGGTATGCTAGCACTGCTAGCACTGGGGAACCTAAAACTGTCTAGGAATGAGAGGAAAATTGGCAGGATTTCCTGTCCTCACTAGCATTAGCACAGGTAATGATGAGGTAGCTAACAATTTTGAAACTATTGACCATGGTATCCTTTGGGACTGATTTAGGGAATTGACAGCGTTGCACTTGTTCACCTCCTTTCTCCAGTTCCAGTCGGTGTTAACAGGAAGTGACAGGTCCAATTCACAGCCCCTTGTGAGGTGCCATGGGGTTCTCTCTAATCCTTTTTAACATCCACACCAAGCCCTGTGGAATTAAACATGAAACTGCTGGGCAAGATCATCTGCCACCATGGGATGATGTTTCAACAGTATGCTGATGAGACTCAGTTATATATCTCTATCCTGGGATAAGTGAATGATGTAGTAGATGTTATTTTGTGGTACCTGGAGTCTATTGGTGCCTGGATGGGGAACAACAGACGTCAGCTGAAGATGGAGTGGCTGTATATCCAGATCCTTAGTCTTGGATGAGGTTGCACTATGCCAGATGGACCTGGTGCGTAACTGGGAAGTCCTCTTGGACTCATGACTCTTGCTCAAAGAGCAGGTGGAAGCTGTGGCTAGGGTGGTCTTTGATCAACTTCATGTTGTGTGCCAGTTACTTCCTTTCCTGGACAGGGAGGCTCTCAATTTGATCAGTCATGCCCTTGTCACCTCCCATTTGGTATCCTGCAACTACATGAGGCGACCCTTGAAAAGTATCTGGAAGCTTCAACTGGTGCAAAGTGCAGCCCTGTGAACTATACTACTAGTATAGTATACTAGATGCCCAAAGAAAGGCACATGTAACACCTCTGCTCCACGAACTGCATTGGGTACCAGTTTGCTTCTGGGTCCAATTCAAGGTGTTGGTTATTACCATAAAGCCGTACATGGCATAGGGCCAGGCTACCTACGAAAACTGCTTCGTCCCATCACATCATCCCATCCCACACAATCAAGCAGGGAAAGTATGTTGTAGACATCAGTTAAAGAATTTCGACTAAGTCTAGGAAGAGAGCCTTTTCTGCTGCTGCCCCTACTCAATGGAATATTCATTCTCTGAAGGTAAGGCAGCCCCCCACTCTCCTGGCCTTCTGAAAAGGGGTTAAAATGCAGCTCTGTGATCTTGTGTGGGGAGCCCAAAGGAGTGCATAGTCGTGGGGTTGGTTAGCACCATGAAAACCATCTCTTTGCCTTTGTCAACCAATTTTTAACAGGATTAATTATTCCTGCCTCCTTAAAAATGTATAATTTAAAATTTTTAACTCAAAATTTTAACTAATATTTTAATTTTTTAATATATTGATTTATATTTTGATGTCTTACTGTATAATGCTACTTGTCTAGAGTCCCTTTTTGAAGGCAACGGCTGAATGAAATGTAAATGTAAATATAAATATAAATATAAATATAAATAAATAAAGTATTAAAAGTAGTGTATTTATTTCCTGCCTAACCCTAACTTCAATGATACTAATTTTATTATGAGGAAGGTGTTTGAAAATCTCTGAATTAAGATATATATTAATTTAGAATGTTTTTATGTAAGAAATAAACAATGGCTTAAGATTTTAATATTGCTAGTGACAATACATTTTGAGAATATAGCATATATTGGCATACAAATGCTAATTTGCCTATAACAGTCATGTGTTCTTTTCACATTCAAATTAATAAAACTGAATTAAAATTGTAATTGGAGCAAATATCCAATTATTTTATCAAAATATCATACAGAAAAGAAATATGATGTACCTATTTGTTATAAGCAAGTGACGGATTTCACAAGATCTTCATATAGATATAATTTTGCTATATAAATACCCCCAATTTAAGGCAGCTAAGCCATCCATTGAATCTCTCCATTGCTCTCTAACAACCTCTGTCTCATATCATTTGCAAAAAGTAAGAATATGTTCTGTTAATAATTACACTTTTTCAATTTCTGCAGCAAAATAAAATCTTATTTTGTTTACTCAGAATCAATCAAACTGAAACATATGTATATATCATTACTTTACTTTTCAGTTTACTTAAGAGATGATTTACTAACAATTACACCAAAGCTATAGGATTCATCAGAAAAAACTCTCACATGAATTGCGTCCAAGGCTAGAAGAAATCGCTTCCAGTGGCATTTCTTTCTTATTTACTTTATGCCATTTTCTCACTAGAAACTTTAATCTTTAGAGATAGAAAAAGACAAACATTAATGAGTAACTTGAAACAACACACAAGATAATATTTCTATATTAACTATTAATTATAGAAGTTTACAAGTGCTGCTCAACCACAATATTTTGCTTTCTTATACTTGCCTTGTTTTTAAAAAACAAGGAAACAATGGATTAAAGCTTTACTTGTTAACCAACCATTTAAATCCCATTAGTTCCATTGGACTTGCAAGAATTTTTATTTAGCAGAAGTTTCTTATGTAAACCAGTATTAGGAAATAATTAATTAATGTAAACCCTTTGGGGAAAAAAAGTACTAAAGATAAGTTACCTTAATATTGCAATGACTACACGAACTGCAGATCTGAATTTGGTAAAAAAACGGCTTCGTGTTACAGAAACATTTAGATCAGGAGGAGAAGGATAAATGCCCATGCGTGCTATCAGGGACAATGTTGCTTGTTCACATTCTTGAAATCCACCCAAAAGCAGAAGAAGGTATTTTTTCTGATAAACCAGGGCCTTCCTAAAACTCTCAGCTCTCAAATATTTACGATATAGCTTTTGTATCTAAATAAAAAATAAAAGCAAAATAATAATTATTTATTTATTATTATTTATTAATTAAATTTCTATACCGCCCTTCTCCAAATAGGACTCAGGGCGGTGCACAGCCAAGATAAAAACAAAGCATACAAAATTTAAGAACAGTATTAAAATAATTAAATATTTTGGCCGAAATTAAGATAACCCAATTTAAAATCAATTTAAAATTTAACTCAGGCCAGCCCAGCTTGTTGAAATAAATAGGTTTTCAGGGCCCGACGAAAAATCCGGAGGTCTGTTATTATACGTAACTCTGGGGGAAGGTTGTTCCAGAGGGTGGGCGCCGTCACAGAGAAGGCTCTCCCCCTGGGGGTCGCCAGCCGACATTGTCTGGCGGACGGCACCCTGAGGAGGCCCACTCTGTGTGAGCGTACTGGCCGGTGGGAGGCTATTGGTGGCAGAAGGTGGTCTCGTAAATACCCCGGCCCTAAGCCATGGAGCGCTTTAAAGGTGGTCACCAACACCTTGAAGCGCACCCGGAAGACCACTGGGAGCCAGTGCAGCTCGCGCAGGAGAGGTGTCACATGGGAGCGCCTCGTCGCCCCCATAATCCCCCGCGCGGCCGCGTTCTGGACCAGCTGGAGCCTCCGGGTGCACCCCAGGGGGAGCCCCATGTAGAGAGCGTTGCAGTAGTCCAGGCGGGAAATGACTAGTGCCTGAGTGACTGTGCGTAGAGAGTCCCGATCTAGAAAGGGGCGCAGCTGGCGTATCAGGCGAACCTGATAAAAAGCCCCCCTGGCCACGGCCGTCAAATGATCTTCTAAAGACAGCCGTGCGTCCAGGAGGACGCCCAAGTTGCGAGCCCTCTCCGTGGGGGCGAGTGATTCGCCCCCAATAGCCAGCGATGGCGTCAGCTGGCTATATCGGGACGCTGGAAGCCACAGCCACTCGGTCTTGGAGGGGTTGAGTCGGAGCCTGTTTCTCCCCATCCAGGCCCGCACGGCCTCCAGGCACTGGGACATCACTTCAAGGGCATCGTTGGGGTGGCCTGGGGTGGAGATGTACAGCTGGGTGTCATCAGCGTACTGATGGAACTCCACCCCAAAGCCACGGATGATCTCACCCAGCGGCTTTACATAAATGTTGAACAGAAGGGGCGAGAGGACCGACCCTTGTGGCACCCCACAAGCAAGGTGCCTCGGGGTCGACCGCTGCCCCCCCGTCAACACAGATTGCGACCGGTCAGAGAGGTAGGAGGAGAACCACCGCAGAACGGTGCCCCCCACCCCCAACCCCGCCAACCGGTGCAACATGATACCATGGTCGATGGTATCAAAAGCCGCTGAGAGGTCTAACAGGACCAGGATAGAGGAGCAACCCCTATCCCGAGCCCTCCAGAGATCATCCACCAACGCGACCAATGCCGTTTCCGTGCTGTGCCCAGGCCGGAAGCCGGACTGGAGCGGGTCTAGATAGACAGCTTCATCCAGGTACCGGGGGAGCTGTTGCGCCACCACACTCTCAACAACCTTCGCAACAAAGCGAAGGTTGGAGACTGGACGATAGTTAGCCAAAACAGCCGGATCCAGAGAGGGCTTCTTGAGGAGGGGCCTCACAACCGCTTCTTTCAAAGCGGCCGGCAGGACCCCCTCACTCAAAGAAGCGTTAACAATCTTCTGGAGCCAGCCTCGTGTCACCTCCCGGGAAGCCAGTACCAACCAGGAGGGACACGGGTCCAATAAACATGTGGTCGCGTTCAGCCGTCCCAGGACCCTGTCCATGTCCTCGGGAGCCACAGGATCGAACTCCCCCCAGATAACACTCTCAAGACCTGCCTCAGTCATCCCGTCCGGACATACCCAGTCAGAGGCCAGTCCTTCCCGAATCTGAGCGATTTTGTCATACAGATACTGCACAAAGTCCTCGGCTCGGCCCTGCAAGGGGTCATCCCGCGCTTCCAGATGGAGGAGGGAGCGGGTCACCCTAAACAGGGCGGCCGGGCGATTATCTGATGACGCGATAAGAGCGGCAAAATAACTAGATTTCGCCGCTTTTATCGCCACTAGGTAGGTCTTAATATGAGACCTCACCAGTGTTCGGTCGGATTCGGAGCGACTGGTCCTCCAACTACTCTCCAGGCGTCTTTTCCGGCGCTTCATCTCCCTGAGCTCCTCGGAGAACCAAGGAGCTAGGTGAGTTCGGTGCCGGGTCAGAGGCCGCAAAGGCACAACACGGTCCAAGGCCCCGGCAGCCGCACTATCCCAGGCGGCCACCAGGTCCTCAGTCGAGTCATGAGCCAGAGTCTCAGGAAATGGCCCAAGCTCCATCTGGAACCTATCAGGGTCCATCAGGCGCCTGGGGCGGAACCACCTGGTCGGTCCCGCCTCCCTGCGGCGGGGTGCAGCGGTTAGAAAGTCCAGTCGAAGGAGCGAGTGGTCAGACCATGAGTCTTCTTATGGGGAGCTAAGAAACTATTCAGAAAATACTTCTTGTGAACTGCTTATGTTTCCATAATAATTTGTTTCCATCTACCATGTTTCCCCAAAAATAAGATCCTGTGTTGGCCTTATTTAAAAGGGTTTGCAAGAATGTAGGAGGGTATGTGGATGTCTAGTGTGAATGGGACCAGGGAGTGGCTGCTGCCATTGTTGTGGTCCTGCAGAGCTGGCAGCGGAGTCAGACAGTGAGGAGGCTGAGGAAGAACACAGGCCAGTCCTGGAGGCTGGGGAAGGCCCAGATGAGGGCTCTACGTCAGAGGCAGAGATGGGGCCAGGGCCATCTGGGAGTGATGTGCGGACTCCGGAGCTTCCAGAGGCTGACAGCAGAGAGGCAGAGGAACAGGACGAGCCTGTTCCTAGTGCACGCATGAGAAGTGCTGCCAGAAGGCAAGAGCAGCTAAAGCAAAAGGACGACTTGGGAGTAGGGCCAAGAGATGATTGGCCCCTCCCATAAGGCTTAAAAGACCAGCAATGGCTCTTGGCCTCTTTGTCAGAAAACAACATTGATAGATTGGTTTCTTGTCTTTCTGCATTTATTTCTTGTTGGCGTCTTCTGCTTCTGAACTTTTGCCAAGAAAAGCTTTTGGCAGGTTGCCTAATTAGACCAAGATTAGTGATAAGGCTGAAGAATTGTGTTATGAAGAATTTGCTTTGATTTAGTTTGGACTACGCTGAGAATGAGTTAATTCTCAGCTCTTCTAATAAAGTCTGTTTGTTTCGAACTGTTTGCGTCTGATAATACCTACTTGGGCCTGAGTCACAACAGCCATGCGGTAACTGCTGCTGGAGGCACAAGGTTGTGTAGATGTGGCATGAGCACCGTGGGCCTGGAGTTGGCTGCTGTGAGATAGGGGAAGCTGCATAGGTGGCTGCCATGGGGGGGTGCAGCAATTCCACATGAATATGGAGTGTAACATCCCCAGAATTCTCAGATGAAAAAGCCATGGGAATCTCAGCGATTTACCAACCTTTTGGGCACCAGGGATCGTTCGGTGGAGGTTTTTCTGTGGACTGGAGGGGGCGTGGTTTGTGTGCTGCCTGCATCTGTTGGGTGGGATTTCACTTATTTGCATGGACCGGTTTCTGGCATGCCGCGGACTGGTGCCAGTCCACAGACCAGGGATTGGGGAGCCCTGTACTATAGCAACTCAGAATCTTTCCTACCAGCTCTTCGATTGACTTTGCTTAGGGGAAGCTAACAGCAAAGGTTGCAAGTGATGATGATGTGATATAGGATACTGCAACTGTGGTAAATGCAAGTCAATTACCAAGCACCAGATCATAATCACATGACCACATAACTTAAATATAGTTACAGTGTTGTTTACCTTTGGGCTGGAAGACATCACAGTTTGCTTATTTTCTGGCACATTTGTTTTGGTTGCTGCATAGTTTGTTCCTTTCAAACCATTCTGTAAACCACGCTTATCCTGGTAAATATACCCTTCTGATGCTTGCACAGTGTGAATTATACTTGTAGGGATAATCTAAATGTAACATTTAAATAATGTGATACAAACTTCATAATACAACAAAACTGCTTTAATTCAACGATGTAAATATATACTGTGTTTCTCCAAAAATAAGACCCCGTCTTATTTTGTGAACCAGTAGTAAAGGTAAGTAGAACCCACCCCTGCTTGGGGGGGGGCTATGTGTGGTCCCCCGGGCTCCATTTTCGGCCTGGACAGCCTCCTGTGGCCCTCTGCCAGCAAAAACAGAGCCACCAAGGGCTGGTCCTTCACTGTTTCCAAGGCAGCCCTGCAGGCCAGATCTAAACCTCCCATAGACCTGATCCGGCCCGCCGGCCTTAAGTTTGACACCCCTGATCTAGGCGCTTGGTAACTGGCTCACATTTATGACCAGTTGCAGTGCCCATTACCACTTGATCACCCCTTGTAAACTTCTCTTCTGGCTTCTCCAGAAAGTCAATGGGGAAGCCGGTATGGAATGTTGCAAGTTGCTGGCCTAAGTCTCTTGCACCTGTGCACCCAGCTCTAGACTTGTGCCAGCCACTCACACATCCTTGTGCACCCTTCCCAAGCATTGCTTCTTTGCACCCTTGCACACCCTCCCTCTCTCTGCCTCCCTCACACTATCCCTAAGCTTTCCTTATACACTTGTGCACCCTCCCCAACCTTTATAATATTTCCCCCACACCCCTTGTGAACTCTCCCACCTGGCAGCGTGTGCGTGCGCGCACACACACACACACACACATACACACACTCATTTAATTTCCCAGAGAAAGATTTGGGAGGGGAGGGGAGGGAAGTAGTTTAATATGATTTTTTAATTTTTTATAATAAAATATATATACACACACATACATATATACAGTAATATAAAATTTTGTATTATAATAATATAAGAATAGTTAATTTATTTTAGACACTCTACGGTTTTAAAGGACAAGATCATAGGCTTATGCCAAGATTCTGCTACAGAGGCTTTTCAAACCACAAAGCTTGGAAAAATATGTTGCTACTGTGAGAGTTTTCTTGCCATTTTTAATATCGATTTAGATCGCAATTCACTGAAATACTAATTCAAAACTGATGTGATACTTCACAGCTTTATCACTGTGGAGAAAATAGGAAGAGGAAAGTGTGTTGGATATGTTTGCTGTCTTGAGTTTTGTAAAAATAATAAAAGCAGGATATAAATAATTAAAATAAAATATTTTTATCCTATTGGAAGTTATGAGATATTAGCTGGTTTTCTGTAAATTAAAATCTGTAACTTAAGTCTAAATAGTTATCTATGAAAAGAAAATGTACCCTCTTACCACAGGTTTGGAAGAAGCCAGTAATTCTTTGATTTCAAGTATATGAAGTAAGGCTGCAACTATTTCATCATTTGATGCAGACCAATTTACTGTTCTGTTAAATACAAGACAGAAAACTTTAATCTAGGTAGCTATGTGACAAGTAGCTGTCCCAAAAAACAAATATATAATTCTGTATATTTAGTCTTGAGCAACTTAACTAAAGATAATAAGTTTGTATAAAACAATTAACTAATCTTATATAGAACTTTGCAGTCATATAAAATTAATATTCACCAGCCAACCTCAAAAGTGATTTTGGCCAGGGGACAATTTCTGCTACTCAGAATCTTCATAGAGCACTTGCCTAAAATCTGGAAAGCAGTTAATATTCAGTAAAGAAAGCAGAGTTACATGTATCATTGAATTAAAGCTTTCTGATTAAGTATCGCTAATCTAAATATAATATCAGGTATTGCTGTTAACATTTTTTTCCAAGTAAACTGATATTTCTTGAAAGGTATAGACAGCGTGTCCAATTGTTAGAATGAATAAGTTACCCTTATTTCTCCAATTTCTAGAAGATGTTTCTAAAACAAAGAGAATTCTTAAAAGAATACTCACTTGTCTATAGTTTTATATATGAACTCAGAAAGATATGCAGCAACAAGAACCAGCTGTTCTCTGATGTTTTCCAATATCTGTTGTTCAACATGCAATCTTACAGTATCAGTTGTAAAAGTTAAGTTAGCATAATTATTTTTTGAAGGAAATTGGTTATATTTTTTTAATAATATTTCTTGATTCTTCAGATCTTCTAGCATTTGTTGCAATTCCTTGAATCTCACACAGTTATGTAAATATTGTAACGTGGACTCATTCTATTGAAATAAAAAATACAGTAATTTGTATTATATCCAATAATGCATATGCACAATATTCATAAACAGAGGGAAGTTGTCAGTGTTATTGATTTTTAATTGACAAAAATATTATTTGAAATATACTTCTCAACCTCTGAGTATCCTGAGATTTTTTAAAATTGTATTAATCCTTCTGCAGTCATATACAGAGAAACAAAGAACCTTTTGAGGTACAAGAGGCATCTTGTGATAGTTGTGCTAAGAGAAATAAGGACTGAGTATGCCAAGCTGTTATTATATATCACAGGGACAACCAGAATATGATGAACAGGTTGCTGAGGCTGCAAAATGTGGTATCTATCCCTCTGAATATTCAACATGAATGACAATTTAAAAAAGACTTTCAAAGTCTACAAGGTCCTGGGCAGAAAAATGGGAATATAAATATTGTTTTGGTAATTTTTCCACTTATCAGGATAAAATCTTTTCACATGTTGTAAGAGGAACAGGATTCTAGAAGTCAACAATTAGCTATATACAGTAGGTCACAGAAGTGAGTACACCCCTCACATTTTGTAAATATTTAAGTATGTTTTCATGTGACAACACTGAAGAAATGACACTTGGTTACAACGTATAGTGGGTATACAGCTTGCATAACAGTGTAAATGTGCTGTCTCCTCAAAATAACACAACACACAGCCATTAATGTCTAAACTGCTGGCAACAAAAGTGAGTGCACCCCTAAGTGCAATAATGAGGACATTATTTGGCAAAGGACGGAGTCCCGGGGCTGCATGCGGGCAATGACGGCAAAGCTGGTGCGCATGCGCACTAAGACATTAAGGCCAGCTGATCGTTGCACACGCATGCGCACCAGTAACCAGCAGACTAGCTGGTTGGTGCGCATGTGTGCCCTGGAAACCCAGAAGTAGAATGGGCGATGCCATGCGTGCCGGGCGACATGGCTCTGCGTGCCACTTCCGGCACGCGTGCCATAGGTTCACCAACACGGGCCTAGGCCATCTTTATGTAGAGCAACAATTCACTTTTTCCCATCCTCAAAGAGTTCATTGCCATGAAGTGCCATGTTGAACTTCCAGTGACCAGTATGAGAGAGTAAGAGCCAAATTTAACACACCTGCTCCTTCACACCTGAGACCTTATAACACTAACAAGTCACATGACACCAGAAAGGGAAAACGGCTACTTGGGCCCCATTTGGACAGTATCTTTTATTTTATTTTATTTTATTTTATTTTATTATTTTATTATTTTATTATTTTATTATTTTATTATTTTATTTTATTTTATTTTATTTTATTTTATTTTATTTTATTTTATTTTATTTTATTTTATTTTATTTTATTTTATTTTATTTTATTTTATTATTTGTATACCACCCTACTCCCGAAGGACTCAGGGGGGTGAACAGCCATAGAATAAAACATATAAATACAAAATTTAAAATAGATTAAAACGAATTAAATAATTTGGCTGATTTTTTAGGGATTTACTCACTTTTGTTGCCAGCAGTTTAGACATTAATGCTGTGTGTTGCGTTATTTTGAGGGGACAGCACATTTACATTGTTATACAAGCTGTATACTCACTACTTTACATTGTAACCAAGTGTCATTTGTCACATGAAAAGATAAATATTTACAAAATGTGAGGGGGTGTACTCACTTTTGTGATATACTGTAGATTGTGCTGCTATCTTTGAGTTACTTGATCATGGATCTTTTACACAAAGAATTCATGAAAAAGGTGGGCTACATCTCATGGACCCAGGAAGTATGTGCTCAGCAGGTATCTCACTATTCTCAACAAGAAAGCATTAAATTGAAGAAAAAGGGGAAGGACAGAGAAAGCCCAGAATTGAATGTATCAGTAAGGACTAAGACCAAGAGTCTCAGCAAGAGTTTTGTCAAGAGCAAAAGATCAGGTCCACACCTGAAGTGCCAATTAAACTGATTTATTGCTTACGCACAGTAATTCTCAACTGATAATTAACACATGCTTGGATTTAGATACGGGTAAACAGAATTCAAGGAAGGTTGGACTTAGTTCACTTGTGGTTACTTAGGGATTTTAGGGTGATCCCACCTTTAACTGCATCCCCAGGTTCTGCCACTCCTTACATCAACAGTGCAGGAGACAAGAGGAAATCAAAGGAGTAGAAGGTTATGTAGAGAGTGAAAGAAATTATAAAAGTGGAATCAATAGGATTCATTATTTTAAACATGATATTATTGTGAGTTTATTAGGTTACCTTAGACAGCACAATAAATGGAAGAAATCCTTCTGTGCCACATTAAAAACTTGACAATGGGAGATTTTAATTAATGTGATATCTACTGGAAATTAACAATTATAGTCTTCTCTTGCTGATAACCTCTTTCGCAGAAAGTAGAAGGAACAAAGGTAGAGGGTTCTATTTTGGACTCAATCATTTTTAATTTTATGTATGTGCGTATGTATAAAATACATTTATTGTATTGATTATATGAGAGTCAGCGGCTGGCTGACCTGGGGCCAGTCATTCTCTCTTAGTCCTATTCACCTCACAGGATTGTTGTGGGGAAAATAAGAACAATATGTATTAGGTGTGTTAATAACAGTAAAATAATAAATAAATAATAAAAATAATAAAAGTAGGACACAATTCAATTCAATTCAATACAAATCAATCAATCAATCAATCAATCAATCAATCAATCAATCAATGTTTTTTACTCAAAGACTTCAAACAGAGCAATCTGTTCCAAATACGTAAGTAGCCCTTGCACAGATGATCTAAAGGCTGGCCCACAAAATCTAAAGCTCTATGTAGATTCTTTTATATGCAAAATGCATTATACTACTAAGGTAACCCTCCCCCCAAAAAAGGATATTCTTACTTGATTTTCTTGAGCTTCTAGAAGTGCGCTTAGACAGTGACATTCAGTTTGTTGCTCCTGTGCCATTTTTCTTTCTACTTGTACTGTCCTGATCTCTTGATCTCTCGTTGATTGTTTCCACCCCATTTTTGTTTGTGCTTCTTTTTCTCTTTGTACCTCCAAAGTATGAACAACATCTTGTTTTTTATTTTGCATCATTGACCCTGTAATTTGAACAGTGTTTTGGAGAGATTGTTCTTGTTGAAAGTCTTTACAATGCAGATGCATTTCTTCCATCTGTTTCTTTGAATCAAATATCTGCTGCTGTGATTTCTCAATTATAGCCAAAAGTTTCATAGAATTGGACCTTTCTAAATGCAACTGTGCTTGCAATTCCTGCAATGAATCTTTATGTTTACAAGACCCACATTCATTTAATCTCATAGTCAGATGTTCTGTCAAAACACGTTCATGGTTCAAGGCAGTTAACATGTCTGCATTTTGTTTTTTTTCAATATCTAAATTTTTCTGCAGTTCCAACAGTTTATTCTGATCCTTGGATAATAAAGCCTCATAGCGAGAATGTTCAATTTGGAGTTCTTTACGGAGATTACTGTTTGCTGACTGTTCATGCTCTAAAGCCACAGTTAATTGATTGTTCTGAATACACTGTAACTCCAAGGCAGCTTGCAATTCCTGTACAACACAAAGATATATTTACATTAATTAGAGTAAAATTCAAAGTTGACTATGTATGAAGTCTAATACCATAGTCAATGCAATTTCATGGAAATTAAGATTTGAGTCCAGACAGCTTTAAGAAAAACAGAAAGAAGTATAGTCTTTAAGAAATGCAAAGAAACAATTTCACCAGTGAAAGAAGGTTTATCCTTTGTACTTGTGTTTTCAGCTATGGGTTATACCTTCCCGAAGATAAATTGGTTTATAAAACAGCAGCATACAATCAGGGAATGGGTCTGTCTTAACACGCATTTACCCAAGAAAATATGTTAAAGAATTAAGTAAATTAATGAGACATGAATAGTAAATATATTTTTATCATTTCAATTGGTGTTGCAAGGGTGAACCTATTTGAAATGCTTTAGTTGATTGAAGTTTGCCAAACTAGCCATGTATAGCTTATACAAATCTAAAGTGTACTTTTGCTGGTTAGCTGAAGATAATTTGATGATCTAAATTTTAAAATATTTTGGAGGTGGATTTACTGCTATTAGGCTTTTCTTTATAACTATTGGGAATTTGGATTGAATCTGTCAGGACATAAACATCATGCCATATCCAATAGAACTAACATTCAATTCAGGGGTAATGAATTTGATAAAGCCCTCAGAGAAGATTTTTAACTGGTGAGCAGTGTGTTATCTTATCAAACTTGAAAATATTTTGAATTTTCACATTTGTCTTATTTTTCAGCATATTTGACCATGTCATGGCTGCCATTCTAAGTTATGTCGCTAAGTTATGCAACACAAGCAAAATACAAAAATAAATGCCCTCTCTCCACATTGAGGTGTTAAATATCAACATAAATTTTATATAAATTTATATTTATGATAAAAAAATAGGGCAAATTCTCTTTTTATTGTTTGTAGAAAAATGAAAGTGCTCTACTGAATTGGTTATAGCTGTCTTTTCACTGACACATATCTTTCTTTACTGTAAATTGAATATTAGATGATCTTTGTAAGATAACTATTGAAAGGAGTCCTTTAAGTATTTGAGTTTTATTTTTCTAAGTAACTGACCTAGTAAGTTTGTACCTTAGTATATTTGGAGGGAAATAAATAAAACAATTGGATGATTTTATTCTCTTTTACATTTAAGAAGTATTAACAACACTACATGGAACTGAGCTAACAAAAAATAAATGTAGATTGAACTTTGATATATTCAAGAAAATTCATGGTGAAGTTAATTTCAACTTGATATTTTATCTAGTATTATTTGCTTGTCCAAAACTATACTATAGAACAGTGATGGCTAACCTTTTTGCCATCGCGTGCCAGGAGAGGGGGGGGCAGGGGAGAGTCACGCGCGCACATGCCCACGCGCATGCAACCCCACCCACCCCCGCTCCTGGCACATGATGGCCTCGTAGGGCCGTTTTTCTTTCTTATCTGGTTCCAGATCCTCTCTATGCATCTAGGAAGGGAGAAAACAGCCTTTCCCACTCCCTTGGAGGCCCTACGGAGGCTGAAAGGGCCCATTTCCCAACTCTCGGTGGGACAGAAAGTGACATTTTTTGCTGTCCCCAGCCTCCAGAACCTCTCTAGGAGTCTCTAGGAGCCTCTCTAGGAGTCTCTGGAGGCTGGGGACAGGAAAAAACATCACTTCCTGTCCCACAAGGAGTCGGGAAATGGCCCCTTTCAGCCTCCGTAGGGCCTCCAAGGGAGTGGGAAAGGCTGTTTTCACCTTTCCCAGATGCATAGAGAGGATCTGGAGCCAGGTAACAAAGAAAAATGGGCCTTCCCCCAGGCCCTCCAGAGGCAGGAAACAGCCTGTTTCCCTACTTCTGGTGGGCCCAGAAGGCCCGAAAATCAGCTGGCCGGCGCGCGCATGTGCCTCAGAGCTGAGCTGGCATGCCCACTAATATGGCTCCACGTGCCACCTGTGGCACATCATGTCCCAGTTTCTTTGATCTGGATAGAGGACTAACATTTAATCTAACTATAGTATTCCTTCATTTTTCAAACATGCCATTTAAAATGATTACATGGGAGGCGTGGCTAGTGCCGCGGCGATAAGATGGAAACTTATAAGAGTGAAGACAGGAGAGCAGACAATTGCAAGTAACAAACCCTTAATTCCATGCTTAAATTGCTACTTTTTAAAGCTGCTTAAAGGAGTGAAGAAAATGGTGCTTGTGCTTAACAGGGTGTGAAAGTGAAAGTTAACTCTCGATAAAACTGTTAACACTCAGCACTGTTCAAGGTGGTTGGATAAAAAAAAAAATGGCTGGCTTTTTTGAAAGTGATGAAGGCTCACTATTACAAACATCAGTAAATACACAAATACTGATTGTGGATCTCTTTAAAGAAATTTTAGAATCATTTACCTCCGTGTTTGTGGAAAGAATGGAAGGGCTTTTCAAGAAGGATTTTATTCAAGTTCGAAACAAAGATACAAGTGAAGATACTGTATCGGTATTTCAGTTGCCAAATAATAGTGAATTGCTGAATGAAGAGGTGGAAGAAACAATCCAGTTTAATGTGCCTTTGGGAAATGGAATGGATGTTTTTCAAATTAAGAAGGAAAGGCTGAGAGGTTTGAAGGAGTGTAACCAGGAAATATTGAGAGAGATTTCTCCAGAGGCTTTGATACAGTCAACAGGAAAATTGTCAGGAGGCGTTGGGATTTCTAATATAAGAAGGAGGATTCGAAGTGGAATTTTACAACTTTTTTACAAAAATGGACTCTCAATCTTAGTTAAAAAGGTGTGTTTACGGAAAGGAACTACTTTGCGAAGAGAACAAGTTTGTAAGGTACAGCAACTTCAGCTGAAAATTCAAAAACTTATAAAAATAAAAGAAGGTGGAGGAATAAGACTGAAGAAGGAGGTTCGCAAAAAAGTCAAGAAAAAATGGAGATGGAAAAATTACAATCCTTTTGCCTGGGGAGGATAGTAATAGTGAAAATGAATGACTATACCTGTATTTAGGGATATGATTTGTTTTGAAAAGTTATGTTATAGTGAAAATGAATGATTTACTTATATTTAGGGACATGATTTGTCTTGAAAAGTTATATTAAGTAATGTTATGTTTGAATTGTTATGGGCTACTGACCAAACTTTCACTTTTGTCCTGAAGTATATTAACACTAAAGTTATATTTCAAGGAATGCTTTGTTGAAAAATTTATATAAGCTTTATATAAGGTTAAAAAAAAAAGAAAAGAAAGAAAAATATTGGGGATGTAAAAGTTATGGACAGTGTAGATCATTTAATATAAGTTTACGGGTTAGAAGAAAGATATTACTTAAATTTTTATATTTTGTTTTAGATTACTATATTAATCTATATTAATATTAAGTATTAAAGTATTAATATACTTAATACTATATTAAAGAATGTTTTGTTGAAGAATAAATATAAATTTGTGGGTTATAAGGAAAATACAAGTGGTGCAAGGGTTGAGGGAAGGTTTTTACAGTATTTTTTATAGATATTAAATAGTGAAGATGTTATTTGATTATATGCAGTGGATTTGTAGAGAATAAGATGAATAAGTCTATGCAAAGCTATTAAGTAAGGAATGTTTCCAGGAAGAATTAATATAAGTTTATGGGGTAAAAAGTAAAAATAAAATTTTTACAATATAATTTATTTGAGATTGGTTAAAATATTTTGTTAATGGGTTAATATATGTAAGGGTTGGAGATGTGATGGTTAACTGTAAAGGGGCTCTGACTGTGCAATGTTGGAAGAAAGAAGACTTGTTTATTATTGAAGAATGGACAAGAACGAAGTTGGATTGATTACTTTCAAGCAATAATTGGTTTAAATAGTTATATTCAGATATGAACAAGGGGAGTTAAAGTGCAAATGGGAGATAAACCTATAGATAGTTAGCTTATGTTTTTTTTTTATATGTTTGTTAAATGTTATATCCTGTATTTGCTCTGGGAAGTTGAGGGGGGGGTTGGGGCAGGAGGGGGGAGGAGGGAAGGGAAAATATGTGTAAAATTCTTTAAAACTTTTCAATAAAAAAAAAAGTAGTGAAACAAATCTAAAAGCTAGGAGAACTTTAACAAAGACCTTTTTTAAAATGATGGAGGAAATAGGAATTAAAGATGCATGGAGAGAATCAAAACCAAAGAAAAAACAATACACTTTTTATTCAAATCTGCTTAAATCATGGTCGAGAATTGACATGATATGGATGTCATTGGAATTGCAAGAGAATATACAAGAAGTAGAAGTGGAATCAAGCATTTGGGCAGACCATAATTCAATAAAAGCTAAATGGAAAGGACAAATAAGAAAACCAAGATGAACATTAAAGTAGCCAGCACTGAAAGATAAAGAGTTTATACAAACAATGGAGAAGGAAATGGATTTCTTTTTTAAAAAGAATAAAAATGGAGAAACATTCCTGCAAAATGTATGGGACACGGCCAAAGGATACTTTAGGGGATTAGCGATCTCCTATATAGGAAGGAAAAATAAGGAGAAGAAGAAAAGATGAAAGGGATTAGAAGAAGAATACAAAAGACTTGAATTCGAATTACAGAGAGACCACAAAAATTAAATAGCAAAAACCAAATGGAATTAGTAAAACATGAAACATAAAAAACGAAATTAGTAAAACATCTTAGAGAAAGAGGAATTGGCACAAAAAATGAAAGCAGCCAAACAGAACTTCTTCGAAAATGCAAACAAGCTGGAAGATGGCTGGCATTCAGACTTAAAAAAGAGAAAGAAAAGAAAGTATACATAAACTGCAAGATGAGACGGGTACAATTTGACACAAAAATGAAGACAAGAAAAAAATAATAAAAGAATTTTATGAAAAACTATACAGCAAAGAAAACATACTATGGTAGAAGACAAAATATTTGGAAGAAGCCAACTTACCAAAAGTGTCGGACAAAGTGAAAACAATGTTGAAGGAAAGAATAACAATGATGGAGTTAACAGAAGCAATCAAGAGGCAAAAAAAAAAAAGACAAAACACCAGGACCCGATGGCTTACTGGTAGAATTCTACAAATACTTGCAACACACCATAGGTTCATATATACTCGAAGTCTACAACGAAGCACTGTTTGAAGCAAAGATTCCCAAAACATGGACGGAGGCAATTATAACACTGATACCTACTCTGATTTACTATAAATAAAAAAATTATAGATCAATATCATTGTTAAATGTAGGCTGTAAAATTTATGTCTCAATAATTGCAAGTAGACTTAAAAGATTTTTGAATGACTTCATACATGTAGATCAGAACGGATTTTTACTCAAGAGGCAAATTAAAAACAATATGCGGATGATCCTGAATACATTGGAATACTATGAGACGCACTCCAGAAAGCAGATGACATTGATTTTTCTTGATGCACAGAAAGCTTTTGACAATTTGAGTTGGCAGTTTATGTTCTTACAATTAAAACAGATGAACTTTGGAGAGACATTTATCAGTATGATTAAGACACTATACTGAAAACCAACAGCAAAGGTGATTATAAACGGTGATCTGACTGAGAATTTAAGTATAATGAAAAGTACAAGGCAAGGCTGCCCTCTATCCCTATTGTTATTTATATTAACCTTAGAGTGTTAGCTAGAAACTTGAGACAAGATAGTGAAATAAAAGACATGAAAATAAAGAAGGAGGAGTCTAAACTACAGGCATTCACTGATGACTTGGGTGTTTATTCTAGAAGATCCACAGGAAACAGGACCTAAATTAATTGCAAAAATAGAAGACTATGGTGCAGTTGCAGGTCTAAAAATAAAGAGAAAATGAAAATATTGGTTAAAAACTTTACAGATAAACAGAAGAGAGAATTTACAAGAATGATGAACATGCAGATTGTAAAGAAAGTTAAATATTTAAGAGTCCAATTAACAGCAAGATGTGTATCTCTTAAAGAAGATAAGTATGATAAACTGAAAACAGAAATTAAGAAGGACTTGGAAAACTGGAAAAACAATTGTCCCTATTGGTAGAATAGCGACAATTAAGATGAATATTTTGCCTAGATTATTGTACCTCTTTCGGACAATCCCAATAAAGTTGGGGAAAAATATTTTGAAGAATTACACAAGATGATATTAGAATTTGTATGGCAAGGTAAAAAAGTGAGAATAAAATTAAAAATACTACAAGATGTTAAGAGTAGAGTAGGGTTTGGCCTTCCGGATTGGGAGCTATTCTACCAAGCATCAGCACTTATGTGGGTGAAGGAGTGGATTAATTTGAGGAATACAAGGTTATTAACACTGGAGGGTCATGATTTGCAATTGGGATGGCATGCCTTTCTATGGTATGAGAAGGGTGAGATACATAATTACTTGCAGAGGCACTACATTAGGAAGGCATTACTGTTAGTATGGACTAAAATCAAAGAGCAACATTATTGGAAAATACCAGTTTGATTATCTACAATGGAGGCCAAATGTCATAAATATGGAAGAAATCATAAAGATATAAGGGCATAGTAAATGAAAGGGGAGAATTAAAAACTAAACAAGAACTAAACAGATCAGGGATTGACCTATTATGGTAGCCACAATTACAGATACAATCCAGGTATGAAAAAGACAGGAAGGTGTATGGGTTTTATAAAGAACCAAATGAGCTAAACCAGATGCTAATGGGAGCAGATGAAAAATTATTTAAGAGGATATATAATTATTTAGTAACCATTAAATTGGAGGAAGAATTGGTAAAAGAAACTATGATAATTTGGGCTAAGAATTTTGGCTATACAATCGAATTAGACAAATGGCAGAAATTATGGAATAGAACCTACAAGTTTACAATGTCAACAGCGTATAAAGAAAATCTCTATAAAATGTTTTACGGATGTCACTTGTCACCTGCAAGAATAGAGAATATGTACAAAGACAAATCTGTCAAATATTGGAAATGTCATATTATCACATGTGGTGGACATGTGGAAGAAAATTCACATATGGCTAGAAGCTATGATAAAACAACACATAGACTTGAAACCTGATATAGTCCTGCTGGGCATGCTACCAGAAAAGTACAATAAGGGTAATACATATTTAATTTTACATATTTTAACAGCAGCTAGAACTGTATACGCACAATATTGGAAAAATCAACAAACTCACCACATATGAGAATATAATAAAAAAAAAAATAATGGAATGTGCAGACATGGATAGGTTAATGCCTTTAATGTAAAAATTAAAGAAAAATAAGATTCTGAATACTTTATGACAAGGGAACTTTTTTTTATAAATGGTTAGTCGATAGATACAGAGATCAGATGGACGGGTTTATATGAAATATGGATTATATGAGAAAGAAAAATTGATTAATAAACATTTTGATGCTTATATAATTGATGTTAATATGGAAGATAGTATACTATATAACAATGATTGATAGTATCTACTATATGTTTGTATGTTGATAGGATCATAATAATTATGAGGATGTTTAAATTTTAACACTTTTATTACCTAGAAAACACACTGTTCAATTTAGAAATGGAATTTGTGATATAAAATCAATAAAATGGATAAAATTATTACATTAAAATTAATTTATGTTTATTTATATTTGTTCTGAACATGATGAATGCTTAATTTTCTTGGAGCAGGATTTGAAGACAAGAATATAAAAAACAGTGTAGCAATAGGAGTTATTATTTTCATGAGATATTTTACCTCTATAGCTTTTGATTTTTCATCCTCTTTTATTTTATGATGTTTCTGCTGTTCATCCAATTTAATCTGTAATTCTATGTTTTTAAGATGTTCCCTCTGTAAATTCTCAAGTGCTGCTGTAATACTTCTCTCTTTATTTTCCAATGCAGAACTATGACATAACATTTTAAAATATTATTTATAAAAATTGTTATTCTAACTATTGTTTTTCAGCAAATTAGATCTTTAATGAGTGAACAAAAATAAAATCAATATATTTTTCACATTATAAATTTTAATCACAGTGGTAAAAAAAAAGTCAAACTTCTTTTTGTGAACCTTTTCATGCTGGTATAAAATACACAATATAAAAATAATTTCTCTATCTGTGCACACACAGCTGAAAACATAAACTAGGAACGGTATGTTTCATTACAAAATTAGGGCTATGTGAAAAGGACAACTAAAATAAGAAATCGTAACAATAATGAAGTTAATTACTACAATAAAATTAACAAAAAAACTTCTTTATGTAGGAAGCAGGCATTTTATTAGCGAAGTTGTAAACAGCCAAAGAGAATTTGAGCATCTATAAATTAGAATTCGCTTAAAAGAATCTCAGATATGAGCCTTTATACTATACAGTAGGGATTGATGCTATGTACTCTAAAATGATCAGTGAATTGGAGTGGACCACCCCCTTCTATTCAAATTCCCATGAATAAAACTAATGATTTCATGAGTGAGATAATCCTACTGAAGGGGCCATGAAAATCCTACATCTTCCTTTTTTCCTGATGCAAATTTTAGGAACAAATATAAACTAACCCTATGCCAGAAATATAGTAGGTTACTGGGAGGGCTTTCCACATGCAATTTACTTTGGAGTAATTTATACAGTTGTAAAAAAAAGTATGTGAACCCCTTGGGATTACGTGGAGTTTTGCATGAATTGGTCATAAAATGTGCTCTGAACTTCATCTAAGTCACAACAACAGAATAACACAGTCTGCTTAAAATAATATTACACAAACATTAGATGTTGCCATGGTTTAATTGAACATAACATGTAAACATTCACAGTGCAGGGAGAAAAGGTATGTGAGCCCCTAGCCTAATGACTTCTCCAAGAGCTAATTGGAGCCAGGAGTGAGCCAACCTTGACTCCAATCAGTGTGATGATATTGGATGTGTTGCTGACAGCTGTCCTGCCCTTTAAAAACACACATCTGTCTTGGGTTTACTGGTTTCAAGAAGCACTGTCTGATGTGAACCATGCCTCACAGAAAAGAGCTCTCAGAAGACCTACGATCAAGAATTGTTGACTTGCATGAAGCTGGAAAGGGTCACAAAAGTATCTCCAAAAACCTTGATGTTCATGTGTCCATGGTAAGACAGACTGTCTACAAATGGAGAAAGTTTAGCACTGTTGCTACTCTCCCTAGGTGTGGTCGTCCTGTAAAAATGACTGCAAGAGCACAGCGCAGAATGCTTCATGAGGTAAAGAAGAATCCTAGAGTGTCAGCTAAAGACCTACAGAAATCTCTGGCACATGATAACATTTTTGTTGACACATCTACAATAAGGAAAACATTAAACAAGAATGGAGTACAAGGGAGGACACCATGGAGGAAGCCATTGCTGTCCAAAAAAAATATTGCAGCACGTTTGAAGTTTGCAAAAGAGCACCTGAATGTTCCACAGCACTACTGGCAAAATATACTGTGGACAGATGAAACCAAAATTGAGTTGTTTGGGAAGAACACACAACACTATGTGTGGAGAAAAAAAGGCACAGCACACCAACATCAAAACCTCATCCCCACTGTAAAACATGGTGGAGGGAGCATCATGGTTTGGGGCTGCTTTGCTGCCTCAGGGCCTGGACGGATTGTTGTCATTGATGGGAAAATGAATTCCAGAGTTTATCAAGACATTTTGCAGGAAAACGTATGACCATCTGTCCACCAACTGAAGCTCCTCAGAGGATGGGTGATGCAACAGGACAATGACCCAAAGCATACAAGTAATTCAACAAAAATATGGCTTCAACAGCACAGAATATGCCTTCTGGGGTGGCCCAGTCAGAGTCCTGACCTCAACTCGATTGAAATGCTGTGGCATGACCTTAAGAGAGCGATTCATACCAGACATCCCAAGAATATTGCTACACTGAAACAGTTTTGTGAAGAGGAGTGGTCCAAAATTACTCCAGATGGTTGTGCAGGTCTGATCTGCAACTACAGGAAACGTTTGGTTGAGGTTATTGCTGCCAAAGGAGGGTCAACCAGTTATTAAGTCCAAAGGTTCACATACTTTTTCCTCCCTGCACTGTGAATGTTTACATGTTATGTTCAATTATGGCAACATCTAATGTTTGTGTAGTATTATTTTAAGCAGACTGTGTTTTTCTATTGTTGTGACTTAGATGAAGTTCAGAGCACATTTTATGACCAATTCATGCAAAACTCCATGTAATCCCAAGGGGTTCACATACTTTTTCTTGCAACTATAAATCCAGTCTGACATTGGCTCACCACCACTTCTCCTTGCAAAATAGCTGCCAAACTGTACTACAGAAAGGGAAGAGGACATGAACCCTCATTTACCCCACTTCCTTAGGGCTTCCAAATGCCCCTCCCAGCCTCAATTTTCGCCGGCAAAATGCTCGAGGGGTTTGCCAGCAAAAACGGAGGTTCAGCGGGATGCACACACCCCTCCTAGCCTCCAATCTCACCGGCAAAGGCTTTTTGCAAAACCGACTAGAGCAGTGGTTCTCAATCTGTGGGTCGGGACCCCTTTGGGGGTCGAATGACCCTTTCACAGGGGTCGCCTAAAACCATCGGAAAACACATATTTTCAATGGTTTTAGGAATAATTTTATGGTTGGGGATCACCACAACATGAGGAACTGTATTAAAGGGTCGCGGCATTAGGAAGGTTGAGACCCACTGGACTAGAGCCTATAGGGACGCAATCTTTCTTCCCTGTAGGACCTTGGCAAGCCCAAGGTGAAACCATGGCGGAGAGACTGCACAGGAGACAGCACCATTGATCATCAAGATCTACATAAGGTAAGTGATCAGGCAGGATTGGGGGGTGAGGGGGAGGAAGCATGAGATTTCTCAGTGGGGCAGGGGAAGCCTTGGGTAGTTAGAAGTACTACTCTCCCCATGGCCTTCCCCACCCTCAGATTCATAACTCGAGGACTACCTGTATATGGAAATAAAAAAGAAAGATAAGACTTAAAAGAATCCTAGTGACCCTGGTTGCAAAGCTCTTTGGCAGAAGTCCCTTGTGTAGACAAGCTGGCTACTACAACTCTACTACTACTACTACTACTACTACTACTACTACAGAGCCTGTAGTACAGTGGACTAAACACTGTTATTAACATCTGCTGCTTGCAATTACTGCAAGTTCAAATCTCACCAGGCTCAAGGTTGACTCAGCCTTCCATCCTTTCAAAGGTAGGTGAAATGAGGACCCAGATTGTGGGGGCAATAAGCTGACTTTGTATAAATATACAAAAGTATGAAGGCTATTGCTTAACACATTGTAAGCCATCCTGAATCGCCGGAGAAGGGCGGCATATAAATTAAAGCAAAAAAAAAAAAAAAAAATCTCCCTCCGCCTAAAATTTGCCTATGATCCCTCTCTCCAGAGGATTGCAAACTTCTTGTTTAAAAACCCTATGGAAGAAAAGAGACCGTTTTCATAATATAGCAATGAATTAACAAAAACGTAAGGCAGAATCCATTTGGAAATCTTTACCTGTATTTAATTACTTCATTTTGGGTATTTTGTAAAGATTTTTCTAATCTCTCATTTGTTTGTTTGCTCTCACAAAGATCTGATTTCAAATTCAATATTGCAGTGTGTTCCTGTTTCAGCAATTCGTGCATTTCAGAAGCTTTCTCTTGTTCATGTTTTAGGGAAGCCTGCAAGTCATTTGCAATGGATTGTTGTTGCTGAAGTTTGTATTCTAGAAGTTCAACTGAAAATAAAATTAAACATTGCAAAATGTAAATACATAAATCTATTTCTAAACTTTCTATATTTTTCCCAAATATATTTCCCAATATATTCCCTTTACCATTTTTAAAAATTAAAGTTTCAATTTAGATGGAAGGCCAATGAGGATCATAAGGTAGTCCTCAATTTAGCACACTTCATTTAGTGACCATTTAAAGTTGAAATGACACTGAAAAAAGTGACTTATGACAATTTTTCCCACTTACGACCATTGCAGCATTCCCATAGTCATGTGATAAAAATTTAGACACTTGCACCTAGCTCATTTTGATGGTTGCAATGTCCTGGATCATGTGATCACATTTTGCAACCTACTGATAAGCAAAGTTAATTAAGAAGCCAGATTCACTTAATAACTGTGTTACTAACTTAACAACTGCAGTGTGTGATAAGAATGGTCATACAATGGGGTAAAACTCATTTAGCAGCTGTCTTGCTTCGCAACAGAAATTTTAGGCCCAATTGTGCTTGTAAATCAATTTTTATGTTTAATATTTATTTATTGAATATTATAATATATAAACATTTATTTATTAATTAAAATTAACAATGAGAAGAAAAGAAAAATACATTACCCTGTCTTTGAAGCTGTTGTTCTTGCTTTTTCCCATGATTCTCTGTATTTATAAGTGTTTCTTGGAGTTCCTGTAACTTCTCTTGACTTTGAAGTTGTGTAAGTCTCAATTGAACTTCAAGATCTTGCATATCAGAAAGCAAGCTGCCCCTATCTGAGGATGAAAGATGTTCCATGACTCTCTTTGGTTGCTGCTCCTCCTGAAAAGAAAGTTCATTTCATACACTGAAATAATATATGGTAGATTTTTAAAAGATGTAAATTCACATGCGTATTTTTTACAGCACAGAATTTAAAACTAATTCAAACTATGAATTACATATCATTTACATTTTTAGGCCATTTGAATTTACATAGATTTGTAAGAGTTTTTCTGATTCCTTAGGGAAAAATAAAACATTTAATATGAGTTATTTATATTGGCACTGGTTTGGATTTGCATGTGTATATGCATGCATATTTCAGTGAACCACAATAATATATAAAACAATTAATATATAATTGTTTTGTTCTCAATATGGTATGTGATTTCCAGACTAATTTTTTTTAGAAATAAAACACTGGGAAAAAATAGCCATACACAGCTGTTTGCTTCATATTAGTGAACAGAATGTGGCAGTTGAAAATTATCATATCACTTTACTGTTGCAGGCAAAAGTTTAGACATTTAGTATAATTGTATGTTTCAATTCATCCTTAAAAAATGGAACTTGGGTCAACATATACATGATACAAAGTTGTTATTGAAATTCTCTGCAAATTTTAATGTATATTTACTAGTTATGTTCATTTACTTGTAGATTCAGAATAGGAAAATAGTGAACATGACAGATACAAATATTTGAATCTGATTTCAATCAGTACTTTTTAACACATCCTTATTCCAAATGTTTCCTATAGCCAGCTTTCTATACGTGCTTTTCCCCACTCTTCTTTGCAAAACTCTCTTACTTCAGAAATATTTTTAAAGTCTCCTTTGCACTGCATGCTTGAGACTTCCTTACAGATTATCAATAATATTCAAATCTGGTGACAGTAAACATACCAACCTTTATCTTTCTTTCTTGTAAATACTTCATAGCTGCTGACTGAGGTGTGCTTCAGATTGTTGTCTTGCTGAAAAAAGCATCCTTTTTCAGCTTTAATTCCTTCATTGTTTGTGGGCCATAACCCTAATCATTGGTATTTAACTTAATTCATTCTTCCTTCCATTGCATAGTATTTCCTGTGCCACTGACTGCCATACCACTTCTACAGCAACTCCATGCTCAATGGTTGGCAAAGTGTAATAGAGAACAGTTCAGTTTTTCTCAATCCAAAGCAACTTGTTCAGAAAATGTCCTGGTTTATCAAGGTTTTTTTATGGTTTAAATGATGACTTATGAAAAGATTGGAGAAAGAATTTATTTCTGACAATTTGCCCATGCAGATCATAATTGTTTAATCCCAAGTGGGATTAACTACTCAAGTGAGAACTAAATTTCCAAGAGGTCATTAGTGGTTTGTTATATCCTGTCAATCTGACTAGTTTTCTGGCAATTACAGCATTTTTTATTTAGTTCTAGAATTTGCTTTTCTATGCATAACCATATTGATACATGATATCCTAGGTTCTTGGGAAAAACTCGATGCACATGAAAGCAAACACTAGCTAAAGAACTGGCAACTGTAATTTTTATATCGTTTTGTATGTAATAATTATGTATTAATTATATACATTAATAATTACAGTGACTGTAAACAAAAATATTATAATATCCATGTACCTTGTTTTCTTTATTAGATTGTTTGAGATAATTCTTCAGTGATTGTACTTTATCAACCAAGATTAGTCTCTCTCTTTGCCAACCCTCCACTGATGGACCTTGTTGAATCTTATCACCATCATCAAGAGGTAAAGATTTTTCTGATAGAACAAGTATTTTGTAACTCTCATCATATACCATCTTCAGCACAGTCTGAAAAAGAATTAAATATATTACTTAATGAGAACAAAAGGTCAACACTTAGCAAGGCATTTACCATTTGAAAGTTTGACTTTCTGCTATGTTGCAAATTATAAATTAAGATTCCTACATGCTGTGCCCTTGAAGGAGAAGGAAATCTTTAATTACTATTATTATTATTCATCTCCATGTCCAGGCTTTTGTGATGGAGGAAGTACAAATTTAATTTCCAGCAACAGTTGCTGTTTATATGTTAAGAAAAATACTAAAAGGAAGACAGAGTAAATGGAAAACTTTTCTTTAAATTCTGTCTTCTGTTGAAATCAATAAATACCTTATTTAAAATATTGCTATTTCATATAGATAGTAGATCACCTATTTATTCATGAGACATTACCATCAACTGTTGCGACATCATTTCTGTTTCTTTTACTGTTGGTGCAGTGACATCTGGAGTCATTCCAAAACACTGCAGAGGAGCCATGATATTGCTGTTTTGGCATACCTTATTTTCTGGCTCTGCCTGATTAAGCTGAAGTATCAAATCTAAACTAGTATCTGAAAAAGAGTATTAAATATGTTATTTTTTCCATTTTTATTTTTGATGCAACTTGTTAAAATAATAGTAATTAAAATAATAAAGTATATAGAACAACAAAAGGCAAAATGTTTATTGTCCTCTGTGAGGGCCAAAGTGCACCAAATGGTAGCATGATTTTCTAATGCTTGTGGTTTGCTGTTAGCTTTTTGTATTTAATTTCTATTCAAATGACTTCCTAATCTGGTGCTCTCTAGTACACTTTATTTCATCTCCCATATAACCAAGTCCTTGCCCATGCTAACTAGAGTTTATGGGTACTGAAATGCATCTTTCCCAGGTAGATGATCATTTGTGGGGGGGAGGGGACTGTCTAACTTAACTACTTTATTTACAGCTTCTGTTTTTATAAATTATTCCATATCCTTGTTAGGCCAGAATATTGTCATGGAATGCCACAGAGTTAATTCTAGGAAATATGTATCCATGAACTCACTGCTTCCATATTCAGTGCTTGCACTTTGAAGTCTGGACATTGTCACTTTCAGACCATCTTGTAACTTAGGTGGTATCAAAGAGAAGACTTCAGTGTTGTTTACCTATTAGATATCATACAGAAAAATGGAATGAATCCCTAGGTATGTTAACGATTGATCTACAACCACTCTTGCTTTTATTTATTTAATAACCCATGTTATTAAATAACATGTTTCCATCCTTTTGTTCTAAAAATAGTCACAAGTTGCACATAACCATATAGCTGAAACAATATGAAACATAAATTTATGAACATTTTTTCAAAGTACACTATAATATTCTAAAGGCTATGTGTTAATGTGACCAATGGTATTTAACATTGTACAGTATTAACTGTGCAAACACAGTGCTAGTCTTTGCACTCAAGAATTAAATGAGTCCCCACTACTGAATATTCTGAAGCAATATGCTACACGTTTTACATACAAGTCATAATATACTGAACCCAACGGAACCCTGAAGTAGGTGATCCTCGTATCAGTGACTAAAATGATATATTTGCACCCCAACTTGTAGAGAACTCATCTGAGGAAAATAGGTTTCTACAGAAACTCTTGTTCTCATAAGAAGCTCTGCGGAAGGGTGATCTTTTTTAGATACACCAATACTTCAATCCAATCCTGAGCATTGTAAAAATCTCCCAATGTTTTCCAGAGCATTGGAAGCAGCAGATTCAATACTGCAAGAATCCAGTTTTACTAAAAAAATATCCTATTAGGAAAAAATCAATTTAAACAGGGGAAACATTCAACTGAATAAGACCTGGAACATAAGAAAAGTGAATGTTCTCCTCAGGACCGCTGCTCAGGTAAGAGCTCTAGCTTCACTGGGCAATGAACTGCTGCTCCCACCATAATTTCTACCAGTAATACATTAACAGGCTTCACATAACACATGCTTCTTGCAAAATTTTAATAGTTTTCCCTCAGTATAAAAGGAGCATGCCATATAAATTAAAGGGCCTTCCACAAAATGTTGTAAGACAAAACACATGGTCATCTGAGTGCAGATCATCATGTGGTATGAAGGGAAGGGAGTGCCTGGTCCTTTTTTAATTCTACTTTCTCATTAGAATTGAGCAGCTTGAAAGGAAATTACACATAAGCAAGGGGATAGGAAAACTAGTTTCAAATTCCTCAAGATATTTTGTTTATTCTTAATTTCTTGAATTATTAAATGTACTTTTTATTTTTACAATTGCCCCATGTGCTGGCTACCCAAATTTGCAGAGAAATTCAATCTTTTCCTTTTAGAGACTCCCAATAAGAGAAGATTAAGAATAATTTTCTTACTTAGAGAATGACCCTTGGGCAGACACTACATTTCTTCAGGCATACAGAAATCTGAATTGAAAAACTCAGCTTTCTTTTCAGGGAAATCAGATTCTTTGGCATCGGTCAGAATATTATACCAGAGTTCTTGATAGCTTACATAAAGCTTCACATAGTTTTAATTCTCTTGTTAAAGCAACAATCTTCTATGATATTAGGAAAAACTTAAGTATCCAGCACTGTCAAGACCCCAAATAAATGGACGTTGACTTACCTGAACGTCCCTTTTCTGGGCGCTGTGTACACTATCCATGAATGGGTTAAATCCTTCAGCCTTTGGCAAACAACTGAGTGATATTTAAAATTTTTTCCCCTTTCTGGCTGCCAAGCCACGTCCCCAATCACATGATACCCTAGTCTGAACGAAGGCGCAGCGAACGACAAACTACTGTCGAGTAAAATAAACCACAACTTTATTAGCAACCAACTTCAAACAGAAATTTAACACTAGGAATACAACCCGGCAGGCAGCCCAAAAATAAGGGAGGGTATGGATAGTGTACACAGCGCCCAGAAAAGGGACATTCAGGTAAGTCAACATCCATTTTCCTGTACGCTGCTCCCACTATCCATGAATGGGATATACCCAAGCTCAAACCCCACGGGCGGGATGCTGACTGCCTCCAGTGTCCTCCTCTGCCAGGACTCTTTGGAATACCCTGCGGCCGAAGGACGCCTCTGCTGAATTATAAGCGTCAATCTTGTAGTGGCGAATGAACGGTGACAACGACAACCAGGTCGCCGCTCTGCAAATATCTGCTACTGACGCCTGTGTAGCCCAGGCTGCCGAAGTGGCCGCACTGCGGGTGGAGTGCGGTAGGATCTTTCCAGGCAGTGGTCTGGAGTTCAGCTCATACGCCAAGGCAATGCAGGCTTTAATCCACCTGCTAACCATGGAAGCCGAGATCTTCAGGCCCATGGATGCCGGATTGAACGAAACCAGAAGTGCTTCCGTACGGCGAAATGAGGCGGTCCGGCAAATATAATGGTGGAGGGCACGACGAACGTCGAGGGTATGCCATTGCTTCTTCCTGTGGTCTCGAGGTGACAGGAAAAAGTCCGGCAAGATGAGTTCCTGGAAACCAGGAATTCACCTTGGGCACGAAAGAGGGGTCCAGACGTAGGATCACTGTGGTGTCTCGGAAGATACAAAGATCCTTTCGAATAGAGAGTGCCGCCAGTTCTGAGACTCTCCTAGCCGAGGGGATAGCCAGGAGAAAGGTCACCTTAAAAGCCAAGTACTTGAGAGCAACTGACCCAAGGTTCAAATGGGGGGCCCATCAAGGCCTGCAACACTAGAGGTAGATCCCATGTTGGATAGCGGTGCACCGTAGGGGGGCACAAATAAGTAGCACCATGTAGAAAGTCCTTGATGAGTGGATGGTGCGATAGTGACTGGTAGGGTACGCAGGTGATGACCGTTGACAAGGCCGCTGCTTGACGTCTTAGGGTAGCCGGGGCCAGTCCATTGTCTAGTCCCATCTGCAGAAACTCAAGGATGTCTTGTACCGCCACCGCTGTGGGATCTACATGGTGGCTAGAACACCAGCGGCAGAAAGCCCGCCAGGAGGCCTCGTAAATGCAAGCCGTTGAGGGCCGTCTGGCCACCTGGATGGTACTGACGGCCCTATCTGACAAATTGACTTTCTTTAGAATGACCCGTTCAAATGCCAGACAGCCAATTGAAGCCACTGAGGCTCTGGGTGAGTTACCGCCCATTGGCACAGAACTACCTGGTGTGCTGGAATCACCCACGGCGGGTCTACGGATAGTGCCACAAGGTCGGCATACCACATCCTTCGAGGCCAGTTGGGAGCCACCAGAAGTAGGTTGGCCCTCTCGGTCAGCAACTTCCAAATGAGACTTGGTAGAAGTGGAATCGGTGGGAATGCGTATAACAGGCCGCTGGGCCACTTGCAGCGAAGAGCATCATGGTCCTCCGCCTGGGGTGCTGGGTAATGAGACATGAAGCGGGGCAGCTAGGTGTTGGCTGGAGTCGCAAATAAGTCTACCTCCGGGGTCCCGAATCGGGAGGAGAGCTCCCGAAATAGATGGGGATGGAGTTGCCACTCTGCCGGATCTATCATTTCTCGACTGAGCCAATCGGCACTGACATTGGTCGAACCCGAGATATGATTTGCCCTGATTGAGAGCAATGTCTCTCTGCCCAGTTGAACAGGGCCTCGGACTCTAACATCAGAGCTCGGGACCTTGTGCCCCCTTCTCTGTTCACGTGTGCCTTGGCCGAGATGTTGTCCGTCAGGATCAATACGTGCTGACCTTGTACTGCAGCTTGAAATTGGAGTAAGGCCAGCCTGAGTTCCAGGAGGTTGATGCTGTTGTGTTGTTCTCGTCGTGACCACTGGCCCTGTGCCACTAGGTTGTGGAGGTGTGCCCCCCACCCTCGAAGACTTGCGTCTGTCATAAGGGTCAACCTGTCCGTGTCTAGAAACTTGCAGCCCTTGAGGAGCAAGGCCGACGTCCACCAACTGAGGCAAAGGCGGACCTGGGAAGATAACCACACTTCGTGCTTCGAGTTGGCCTTGCCCGCCCGTTGGAAGGGGAGTAAGAGCCATTGGAGGGGCCTCGAGTGCCTGCGTGCCCACGGTACAATGCCGAAGCAGGAGACCATCTTCCCGAGCAGATGTGATAGTTGGAGTAAGGGTACTCTCCTCCGGGCCAGGATCTGCTTTATCAGGTCTCGAATGCTGTGGACCCTGTCTGGAGACAGGAATACCTGGCCCTTGACTGAATCTATCACTGCTCCTAGGTGAAGGAGCCGGGTGGAAGGCTGAAGATTGCTTTTCCTGAAGTTGATCGTGAAGCCGTGCTCTTGGAACGTTTTCAAGACTAGTTTCATGTCCTTGACCGCCTGGTTGTGCGATGACGAGAGGATGTCGTCCAGGTAGCAGAGGATTCAAACCGGAATGGCTCTGAGTCTGGCTGCCACCACCGCTATCAACTTGGTAAAGATGTGGGGTGCCAACGAGAGTCCGAAGGGCATTGCGCAGTACTGGAAGTGGTGCCCCGCGTGCTCGAACCTCAAGTACTGGTCTGGGTGAATGGGCACGTGTAAATAGGCATCTCGCAAGTCGACTGACTGAAGAAGGTCTCCTTGTCTCACGCTAGAATTGACCAGAGGGAGTGCATTTTGAACCTCCGGTACTGGACTGTCTGATTCAGATTTTTTAAGGTTTAAAATACCCCTCCAACCCCCAGAACTCTTGGGTATGAGGAAGAGGATTGAATAGAACCCCAAGCTGTGTTGGTTCGGTGGTACTGGTTCTATGGCCCTGATTTCCAAGAGGTGGGCAATCTCTTGAGACATCAGGAGCTTGAGTTCCTTTGAATGCGGGGTCGGGCAACGCAAGAAATGATGGGGAGGAGGACCTGAGAATTCGATAGAAAGTCCAGAAGAAGTCATGCACTTTACCCACAAGTCCGAGGTTAACTGGGCCCATTGCTGGTGAAAGAGGTGGAGTCTCCCGCCTATAGGGCCCGCAGCTTGGGCATCACTTCCCCCTTCTGCTGGTTTTGAATCCGGTCCCACAAAACGGTCGTTTGGACTGTTGGTTTTGGCCTTGGTCTCGGAACTGTTGTCTGTCTTGATACTATTGCTGCCCTGATATTGGGAGTACTGTGAGGAGGACCCCCTGGGTCCTGAGTTGAGACGAAAGGGCTGTTGGAGAGGATATGGTGTGTATCTGCGCTCCTGATGGTGGTAGGACGATGGAAGCACCTTCCTTTTGTCACCAGGTGCTTTATATGGGGCTGCAGCCAGCTTCCACTTTGCCTTAAGGTCGGCCTTCCAGGGGCGTAACCAAAACAGTCTCCTCGCCGTGACAGTAGAAGCAAGAGCCCTCGAGGCAAATTTTGCCGAATTTAGAGACGCATCTGTGGCATATTCGGTGGCAGCTACTATTTTATTTATGTCTTGATGTAGTCTGGTGTCCTCGGGAAGAAGCCTTTCTTGCAGCTGCCGAAGCCAAATGAGAGATGCCCTGTTGAAAAAGGATATAGCTGTTGTTGATCTGATTGCCCAGGCCGCCGCCTGATGTGACTTGCGAAAAGCCCACTCTGCCCTTTTGTCCTCCGCCTTGAGCCCGTCCGAGGCATCCGTGGAGATCATCGAGGAAGAAGACAGGGTCGCAACCGGCTGGTCCACTGATGGAAGGGCTAGTAACTCCTCCAGTTCCGGGCAGAACAGTACAGCTTCTTGTCCAAACTGCTGTGTGTCGTTAGCAAAGCCGGCTGACCCCAGGGGTTCTGGATTACATCTGCGAACAATTGCGGGCAGTGTATATTCTTTTCCCGGTTTAGAAGATTTGAAAAGCGCGTCGTGGGGCCCCACAGTTATGTGATTGGATGTCCTGACCTCCCCGGGCACTCCCAGATTAGTCGTGAGACGAGCCTTATGGAGGAGTAACTTGAACAAGGCCGGGAGGAACAGACCAGTGAATGCTGGAGTATCGGGCATCAACACCTTATCCTCTGAGAACTCAATGTCCTCTGGCCCCTCCTCTGAGTCCTCTGATGAAGATGCTTGAATTTGAGGCAGCTGAAGTTGAGACTGATGCTGATGATGCGTCCCCTGGGCCGTGAATGGCTGTAAGGGGACCTGTGTAGCCTGCTGCAAGCCTGCAGCCAGGAGTGATGATAATGCTGACGAAAACATAGACTGAAAATCCAGTTGAGTTGCTGGTAAGGGCCCCCCTTGCGCCCGTAGGCCTGCCGCCGTTGGTGTATAGGTCGCCTCTGCCACACGGTGGTGTTGGCCTGGTGAGCCAGCCGCTGAGATGTCCGGTAAAGAAAGGGAGACACCTTTTGCGCGGAGTAGAGTGGCCCGACTTGGCTGGATCGGGAGTCACTGGGGTCAAGGCCAAGCTTGTAATTCTGGGGCCTGCCTCCCTTGATGCATAGGGCGTGGCTTTTGAGGGTTCAGTCTCCATGGTTGGTGTTGCCACCACTGCCTTCTGAGCCTTGGCGCACTGGCACTCCAGTACTTTATGGCGTCTTAAGGCATCTCTGTCCTGTGTGGATTGCACCTTGTCCGCACTGGATTTGCGGCTGGAGTTCTCAGCCCGCTTCCCAGTGCACTTTTTGGCTAATTTGGCCACCTTGCGAGGTGGGCTTGATTCCAGCTCCAGGTCAGAGGAGAGGGGAGAGTCTGACATGGTTGTTCAGCAGGGTATATGACCCATTTTTTTTTTTTTTTGTACTTTTATGGTCTGTTGAGGGCCCGAAGGTCCCCCAAACAACATTCTACAGCAAGGGTTCCCCAGCTGAAATCACTTCCCCCTCCTAATTCTTGATGACTGTCCCAAATGTCTGGAACCTCCGGCAGATCGTCGCTGATGGTCAGGAGAGGAGCTGGTCTAAATTCATCATCCAAAATGGCGGCCCGAGGGTCCGTCACAATGGCGGGCGCATGAGGCACGAAGTTCGAAGGAGCCGGTAATGAGAGGAGGCGGCCCGAGGGTCCGTCACAATGGCGGGCGCATGAGGCACGAAGTTCGAAGGAGCCGGTAATGAGAGGAGGCGGCCCGAGGGTCCATCCCAATGGCGGGCACACAAGGCACGAAGTTCAAAGGGGCCGGTAATGAGAAGAGCCGGTCTGAAAAACACCCAAGATGGCAGCCCGAGGGTCCGTCCAAATGGTGGGCGCATGTGGCGTGAAGTACCGGGGAGCTGGCATAAGGTGGCGGACTCACAATGGTGGCCCGAAGGTCCTACCAAATGCTGCGCACCATCAGAGAGTTCGAGGGTATTTACAGCAAAACTTGGATCGCAATGGCTCACCGACGCTCCTGAGTCTAAGCTCCGCGTTTCCTCAGCAGCTCCAACCTGTCTGCCTTTGACGACCAGCTGCGAGACAGTCACGATGATGGGGGTGGCTGCCGTGTCAAGCGCACCCCCGCCACGCTGAGGAGAAGCCGGGTTCGCCCTGAGATGAATGGCGAATGGCAATGATTTAAAAAGGGCGCCGAGCGCTGAAGCGTGGGCGGCCCAAACCTCCAATCCCGCCACCCGGCTGATGAGCGCTCCGCTGTTCTCGCGCTCCAAGCAGCAAGCCGAAACACGAAAAGGAAAATACTCAAAAATAAATCAAAAGCCTATGCGTCCCTTGTGAAAGGGAAAAACAAATCCCTGGATAAAAATCCACAAGCCCCCAGGAATCACTTCAGCGTTTGCAAACAACTGAGTGAAGACTGGGGTATCATGGGATTGGGGGTGTGGCTTTGCAGCCGGAAAGGGGAAAATGTTTTAAATATCACTCAGTTGTTTGCCAAAGGCTGAAGGACTTAACCCATTCATGGATAGTGGGAGCAGCGCACAGGAAAATTAGTGACTGATCTAGATTTTATCTGCTTCATTCAACCATGCCTGGTAGTCATCTTGACTAAGCATCTTTCATTGGATTCCATCTACCATATATAACTTCACCTGGTCTTGAGGAGAATTCACCTGCTAAGGTATGGCTCATCAGATGCCTTTGCCTATTCTTCTGAATCCCAGGACATAAGTAGATTTAAGGCTTCCTCTCTCAAATTTTTCCCATCATTAATTTTTCATTTTGATCATCCTTTTCATCCAACAACCAATGCACTAATTATGTGGCTTCCATGAGAAATCCTTTGAAAATTTTCCAGGCAAAAACAAGGTACTGGAGTAGATAAGCTTTTGGCTTAATCTATACAAATTTGCTTTTATAACTTGCATGATTCAACATAATCAATATAATCAAATATTATTCAGAAATATTTTGGATCTTGTGTAATTATAGCACCTCTCTAACCATAAAAGTAATCCCTTTTTTAGGTTTTCATGTCAACCTGAAATAAGTGTAGTTGCTTTAAGAATCATATTGAATTAATTTTTTAAAAGCAGACTGGCATTCTTTTAGGCTTGTACAGAAGCCTAAAAAAGGGAAAGTCTGCTTTAATATGTAGAGATGCTGCATTTATGAAAAAAGTGAAGCATTTCTTCCCAATCACTTTCAAAGCATGCACAAGATAATCAGTAACACTTTCTTTGAAATCATTAACGAATGGGTAGAATAATCCTACATTCAACTGTTATAATAGCTCTCTTATTAGATTAGATTGCTGCAATTGTGTTTATTACTTCCTAAAGTAATTATATTTACTTTCAAGTAGTCACTTACATATAATTGATTATTAAAAGGCCACGGCAGTATTATCTGAGAATTACCTTTGCTTTCCTGACAAGAGTTCATGGTGAAATGATACAAAAAGGACTATGACAAAGTAATTACCATTCATAACTCATTTAGTTTCCATGGGAACTGTTGAAGATACATGACTCAGCAACAAAACAATGTGAATATGGAAATAATTAGTTACTTACTGATACATTTTCTTGTAGACCATTGCACTTGTTAACAGAAGAGGTGGGTTCTGAGAACACAGAAGACAAAAAGTCGGGATTGGCTGCTGCATCCTCACTGCTATTAGAATAAGAAACTGGACATTCTAAAACTCTAGGGGTGTCTTCCTGGATGATTGAGTTCTCCGAGCACAGGCTTTCAAAGGCTATACTATGCATAATATCAACTTCTGAGAAGGGTGTTAGGGAAATACTCGCTTGAAACTCTAAATTTTGGTTCTCTTTTCTCATATTCTCAGGAGAATCCCACAAAGTTTTATTCATGATTATATTCTGAAAGCAATTTGGTATTGTTTGAGAGATTTGTGAGTTTTGAGAATCCTGATTTGATTGCCACATATTTTTAAAAAGAAGTTTCAGATTTTGCTGTACTTCATTATGATCTGTTTGCTTCCTCTGAATAAAAGGGATGTCTTGCAGTTGTTTATTGTGAATATTTGGATTTCTGCTCGAGATCTGCAGATTAGTCACACTATCTTCTTCCTGTAAAATAATACAAATCTTTAGAAAATTGCTGTAAATTGAATACTTCCTAACATTAGCTGAGATAAAACAGAAAATAGGGAGTTTTGTGCAAACATGCTGTTTTCTATAAAAGAAAATGAAGCACAACTACATTTCTCAGTATGAATTCAGAAAAGTTTATTTTCCCTAGTCATCTAGCATTCAGTGATACTTCAAAGTTAACTTGTTTGAAATTTCCTAAAGTTGTGGTATTTTCCTCCAATTAGATATACTGACCCATTCTTTTGATAATATGTTTAGAGTAAGTCTGTAAAGATGCATCATAACAATATTAAGTTTTGGTATGATGACTTGGCAAGCTAGTATTACTGGTGATAGGCACATTCTGCTTACTGAAAAATGATTGATAATTTTCCTATACATCTGAGTTTCTTTTAACGATGTTTATCTTAACCTCTGAGTCTATTAAAGATTTAGCAGTAATTGGGGTTAATACCTACCAGTGGGAATGAAAAATCAGCAGATGCGGAAAGCATATTACTTAAATCTTCCCCTTTCTCTTTTTCTTCAGAGGAAAATAAGGCATGAACATCAAGGGTATTAGGACATGCAACTTTTTTCTGGTAATTGTCTCGGTCATTTTCCATAGGGATCTTCAGCTGTGAGTGAAACAGATCTTTTTCAGACCTTAGTAATTCTAGTTCTTCCACCTTTTTCTTAATTTCAGCCTTCAGTTCTGCAATAGTAACTTGAAGTTCACTTATCTTTCTTTGATAAGTGATCTCATTATTGTGCAGTGCTTGTGTCATAATTTTAAGTTCATTTTCAAGTTTCACAATATTTTCGGTTGTATGCTGAACTTTAGCTGCTTGCTCTACATTCTGCTCTGACACTATTTGGAGTTGTAGTTCTGTCTCTAACAGTTTCATTTCTCTCTCTCTTCGGTGAACTTCAAGATCCTGACTACATGAATTCATCTCTTTCATTTCATCTTCCTTTTGCATTACATACACCTTCAGAAGCATGTGTTGTTCTTGCATTTCTTTGTATAACAACTGTAAAGATGCTAACGCAGAACAGTGCTGCCTAGAAGATTCCTGAACATTTTCAAGATTTTGTTCTAGGATTTTAAATTCCATTTTAAACTGAGATTCTTTTTCATTAAGCAGCTGCTGCAAAGTTTCTTTATCCATCAAAGACATTTCTAGTTGTTTCTGAAGTTCATTCTGACTGCTACTAAGCCATACACAGTTGTCATCACCTTTTTCGTTTTCTAAAAGACTTTGTGACCCTTCCTTAAATTTATTATCAAGATTCTCTTCTGGTTCTTCCAAAGAAAAATAATTTGGATTGCCTTGCCCATTTTCAATTTCATGATAAATAGGTATAAGAGCTCCTGTCTCCTCCTGAAGCTTCTTAATTACTTTACGAAGCTCTTCGATTTCATCTTCTTTATTTCTTAACAAATGCTCCTTCTCACTACGAAGTTCTTCTATAGTTGATTTCATGACTTCGGTTTCAAGCATTTGCTTTTCGAGAACCTGAAATATTACTATGCATTAGTTCTGACGTATCTTTTTATTTTTAAACATATATTATAAACATATTTTATTTTATGTGATCTATGTGGACAGATCTTTTTAAGATCTTTTGGTGGCGCAGCAGACTAAAGTGCTGTTAAGTAGCACCAGCTGCTTGCAATTACTGCAAGTTCAAATCTCACCAGGCTCAAGATTGACTCAGCCTTCCATCCTTTCGAGGTAGGTAAAATGAGGACCCGGATTGTGGGGGCAATAAGCTGACTTTGTATAAAAAAGAACACCGTGGAGGGGGGGGGGGGGCGAAAGCCCTACTAAGCAGGTATATACAAAAGTATGAAGGCTATTGCTTAAAGCATTGTAAGCCACCCTGAGTCTCCGGAGAAAGGGCGGCATATAAATCGAAACAATCAATCAATCAATCAATCAATCAATCAATCAATCATTTTAATATTGTGAAGTAGAAACTAATTAGAAACTCAAATAAAAACGTGATTGTGGGCTGAAAAGAAATGATGACTCAAGCAAACTATTACAGATAGTCCTCAACTTACATCAGTTCATTTAGTGACTGTTTAAAGTTACAATGGCACTAAAAAAAAAGCGAACTTATGACCATTTTTCACACTTATGACCACTGCAGCATCCCCATGATCATCTGATCAAAATTCAGATGCTTGTGAACTGACTAATATTTATGACAGTTGCTGTGTCCTGGGGTCATATGATCACCTTTTGTGGCCTTCTGACAAGCAGAGTCAACGGGGAAGCCAGATTCACTTAACCATGTTACTAACTTAACAACTGCAGTATTTCACTTAACAAATGTGGCAAGAAGAGTAGTAAAATTGGACAAAACTCACCTAGCAAACTTCTCACTTAGCAACATAAATTTTGGACTCAGTTGTGGTCATAAACTGGGGTCTACCTGTATTTGTCATATTTGTCACATAAGCTGTGGTGGTGCAGTGGTTAGAATGCAGCAAGCTATCTCTGCTGACTGCTGGCTGCAGTTCAATTTTTCCCAACTCATGGTTGACTCAGCCTTCCATCCCTTCTCGGTAAAATGAGGAGCCAGATTATTGGAGGCAATATGCTGACTCTGTAAACCGCTTAGAGAGGGCTCTAAAAGCACTGTGAAAAGGTATATAAGTCTAAGTGCTATTTCTATTTAGGTCAATAAATAAAATCTAGTATTTTAGAACTTTAGCAGTAGAAACTTCTAAAATAATATTCTCACTGCTTGAGTTTCTGGCAATTTTGTTGTTATATCTGTTTGAATCTCTATAATTTAATATATATCAATAGATAAGGCAAATTTTAAAAAGTGGTATTTGTTACCTCATTTTCCTTGCTACTCTCTATTTTTTGTTCCAGTCTCTCAATTTGTTCATTCAGGTGATCAGTTTCTTGATTTTTTTCTTCAAGCAAGGATTTGAGAAACTGCAGAATAACCAGCTCATTTTCACCTGGATTTTGACATTGTATGGCCAATTTTTCAATGTTTTCCTAACAGAAAAAAGGTCTGTGTTAGACAGATCAATCTATCACAATCTGTTCCTTTACTGTTGACAAAAATAAAACTGCATGCTGAAACTCCAAATATGTCCCACATTGTGGAAAATATTAATAATACTTTTTTTTAGTTTCTATGTATTAAATCAGTACCTTCTCTCTTATATTTGGAACAAATTATATTTGGAACAAATTGGAACAAATAGCTTCTGCTTTTAGGAATATTATGAGATAGCATAGCCTTGATTAAAACAACTTTTGGCTTGCAGATGGATAAAATTTAACAAAATACGTTTGCACTGTTATGTAATTCTGTTCAAAAGTACAAAGCTATTGCATTTTCCTATTTTCTAGGAAATAGATTATGTTTTCAAGATTCTTTCTCTTAGCCTTAGTAGAATCTGAGCTCAGACATCAAGCTACAAACAGGATTGAAACATAGCTTCTAAATGGGGGAAACTTATACTCCCAACTGAAGATACATGAGCCTTGCACTTTAAAAGCAAAATATACTTTGATGTGTGCTATATACAACATAGACATCAGTTAGCATGTAAAGTATAAAGATAATTCTGTTAAAATTTACAGCCTTCAGTGCCTCAAAATTTTACTTATATTTATGTTTTTAGGTTCCTTGCTCTTATTTGTATGTCAATGAGGACTTACTGTAATCGTCCAGGCCAAAGGTGTCTAAAGGTTGAATCATGGCAACTGGATCAATCTTTTTTAATCTGAGACATTTTGTTGCTAATCCAAATAACTTCATCAGTCAGAGCAAAATTGCTATATTTGTATTTTTATGTCTATTTCCGAAAAATCACTGAGTGATAAATTTCTAACTCAAAGGGAGCCAGGCCGTAAAATACTACACTAGTTTCAATCTATAACAAAGTCTTATTTTTTTAAAATGAATAATGTTCCTTCAATTTTTCCTAGAAATTAGATGGGAAGTCTATCAAAACACCAATGTTAGCACTTCAACAAATGTAAATGGAAAAAACAGCTCTGCATTCCTTTCTGAAAACCATATAATGAATATAAATGTATCTGTTCTCCTAAGAAGTCCAATTTTGAACAGAGACACTGGAATTAAATTTAGGATTTGCATACCATCTTCTCCTAGTGCAATATTTCTCTAATTTTACTCATGCTTATTTGCTTTTAAAAAGGCTGTGCACCTAAACTAGATCTAAACTCTAGGTCTAGTTTTAATTACCGGTAATGTTTCGTGGCATTGCTACAGCAATATATATATGTTTTCTCCTTAATTAAGGTAATTTAGATGTAGTTTCTAGGAACACAATCTCTAAAGAAACTATTTTTCCTTAAAATTAAATTGCAGACGTACTTTCAGGTGTGCATTTTCTTCTTTCAATTGGATTAGTTTGTTGATGTTAGCATTTTTTTCCACTTCTAACTTTGATTTCAGCTGTAAGATTTCTTCATTTTTATTCATTAAATTCTCTTTAAATTTTTCAAGTTGTTCTAATAAATCAGCAACCTGAAGCAAAATGAAATTATGGAATTAAACAAACTATTACTATCTTCAGTCATTCTATCAACATATCTTTGTAAAAGTTCACATTATTTATTTATATAAATTATATATATTTCAGTTAGAATGACTCCTAAACTGTAAACATCTATCAAAAGAAAGAAAATTACACCCAGATTTGCAAACCTGAGCTAAAAACTCTCTTACAAAAAATGGTGATGAATGTGCTAGCTTCATTGTTTACAAGCAATCATCAAGGAAACCTCCAGCTTTTCTTTCTTTCCTCAGATCAGAAAAGTAAGAAAGAATTTGGAAAATGCTAAAAAGAGACTTAATTCTTTTTATGGGTTGTCGAAATTAAACAAATGGCATTTTGTGCAAGTATGGAAATGTTTTCTGCATACTCCATTTAACCATGAAGATTTTTCTGAGAACTAAATAAGACCTAATATTCTTTGTATTTTAGAGAAGATAGAATCAATTGTTCCATCTGCCCATGATGGATAGAAACTAAATTGGGATGTTTCAGGAGGCAGAGATTAATGGTCGCAAATCTCATTCAGCACTGTTGTAACTTCAAACAGTTGCTGAAAAAATGGTCTTTAAATGAGGATTATCTGTATAAACATCTGCAAACAAAAGAAAAAGGATCTGTGGACTTTTACAAAAGACATTATGCATTTATAAATTATATTCTTGGAATAGGATTTTTCACTGCTAATTATATTTTCACATGAGAATAATCAACATGAAATTTGTTCCCACTGAGTTTTATTTGATGTACCTCTCTCTCTTTTGTTGTAAGTTCTTCTTGTATTTTTAGTTGTTCCTTTAGCATTATATGATCCTCATTAGTATCAGTAAGTACTCTATGTCTAACTTCATCTAGTTTAGATTGCAAAGTAGAAATCAGAATTAAATTTTTGTTATGTTGCTGCTGTAATGTTCCTTTATCCTGTAAAACATCAAAAATTGCTTGAATAAGTAAATATTGTATAAATAAATATTTTTTCATACATGTTGATGTTTTAGCTTTCCAGAAACAACAAAAGCAAGAGGCAAGTGCTGCTCTAGTCAGTAATCATGTGATCATCTTTTGAAAGGATTTTATATGTATTAATATGTAATTAATTGAAGATAATTAAAGTTCACAAAGCCCTATAATTAGGCAATCCAGTCCAATACCCCCTTCCCAGTAAAGAAAGTAGTTAAACTACTCTTTACATCTTGTTGTTGAGTACATTCAATAAAGAGAATTTCCCTCACTGTTCTGGGTAATTGGTTTCGTTCTGGAAGTCCTTTTTTGAAATATTGAACTGTTATCTCACTTTCTATAACTCAAATCCATAATAAACATTTTCTTCAGTAGACTTAGCTTCTTATTCCCTTGATTATCGTTGCTACCCTTTGAACACTTGCATTTCAGGCAGGCTCCAGCAGAGAAACAGTATTGATCACACTTGTGATTTGATAATCTCGCAAAAGTGTGATAGGAATAATGCATCCATCCTTGCTCTCCTTGACCTCTCAGCAGCCTTCAATACCACTGACCATAGTAGCCTTTTGGTATGGCTGCAAGTTCTAAGTGGCACAGTTTTGCATTGGTTTGGCTGTTTTCTAAGACTGGTCCTAATCAGTATTGATAGACTGAAAGGTCCAGTCCATGGCCACTCCTTTGTGACATATGCAGGGCTTGGTACTTTCTGCGCTCCTCTTTAACATCTACAGATAGCTGCTGGGAGACATCATCTATCACTTTGGGATGAGGCATCATCCATTTTCTTGACAATACTCATATTGTCATCCAGGTGACCCACATGTTGCTATTGCTACTGTCTTGCAGTACTTGGAGGTTATGGGGTCTGGATGGGAACAACAGACTTTGGTTAAACTCTGATAAGACTCCAAGTGGCTATAGTTTCATGGATCTTCTTTAGTTCTGGATAGGGTTGCACTGCACCAGAGAGATCCCATGCAAAACTTGGGGTTCTTCCTAGACTCACAACTCTTGCTTGAAGAAGGCAGTTGTAGCTAGGAGAAACTCTGTGCAATTTTGTGTTGCATGCTAGTTGCGCTCTTTCCTGGATCATGGGTCCCTGCAATCAATCCCTCAGGCCTTGGTCATCTTGCAATGTGATCAGCAGAAGTTGGTGAATAATTCTTTTGTTTCATTTTTGTTTCCTAAGCTGCATAGTCCAACTACATTTTTGTCAATATCTCCATCTTCGGCATTCCAGTCTCCAATCATATGCAACTCATCTTGCTTTCATGTTGTGTTCGCTTTCAGATTGAACTTGACCATAAAACTCATCAACCTCCTTTTCTTCTACATCAGTCATTGAGTATAAACTTGGATAATCTTCATATTAAAGTCCAAGAAGTCTAATTGGTATTATTTGGTCACTGTTTGCATTATATCCATTGTCCTTGCTAAATCCTTCCTGAAGCAATGCTGTACTTTTTGTTTTTCATGTCCTAGCTAGTGAACAGTATAATCTTTTGACTGAAAATGTCCAATCCCAGGCCATTTCTATTTGTTGATGCTTAAGATGTCAATAAACAGTTCACGGATATCATATTTTATTGCATTCAGTTTTTCCATGATCATGTTCTTTATGTTCCATATTTCCACTATAATTCTTCTTTCCCGCTTTAATTTCACTGGACAACTTTTTTCAAAAGTTTTGCTTTCTGGAAACCTTCTGATGGTTATCATAGATTCCTTCAAACTGAACACAAATATAATTTCAGGAGGACATATCACATAGGAATCTTGAGAGTATGAAATTAATTTTCAATTATTATAATGTATTTAGTTACTAATATTTCTGACATGCTGCATGAGTTCAACAGGGGCAGAAGTGTTTAGCTGATGATTTTAGTTTGTACTCAAGTGCCAGTTGCTCCTCACTGCAGTGTTTAACAATAGCCAGCCAGCCAGTATTAATGGATTCCAGTTGCCCTGATATCATTTTTTGATTATGGCAATATCCTAATGAAAATCTTCATGATGTTTTTCACTGACTGCACCTAGATTTTGGGGAAAGAAGTCCAAGTGTGAATACAGAAAATGAATCTTAGTGACATTTTGAATTCCATGGTCATATGTGCCATAAGAGGTTTGTCAACCAGATGAATGTATGTTGGTGTTCTATAGTTGCCAAGAAAATTCTCAACATCTTCCCGAATGCATTCCAGGCAATTTTCTCTAGCCTGACTAACAGATCTTTGAATTGCTTGACACTAATAATGTATCTGATCTGTGGACCAATAAAAGCCTTCCTTAATCTTGGCATCAGTTATTCTTGGAAACAACATTTTTAATCAGTGAGTTTTATGTAAAGTGGAGGCAAAAATATTTGCCGTGTCAACAGGGGTTCATGGGCCACATTTTTCTCTCCTGGAACCAAATACTTTCAGAGTGGTCATTTCTTTTTAATGTAAGGTGACCCTCTTGCACGGTTATCCCATCTGCATATGTAACAACAGTACTTGGTATATCTGAGCTGCATTTCAAGCAGCAGAGCCACTACTTTTGGATCTCCATAGATATTTCAGTTGTATTTGGTGTACTCGATGTGCTTCAACAACAGTTCCGTTTTGTATATTTCTTTCATGTGTGCAGCATAGCCAACAAGTACTGAAGGTATAAATTACCATTATGTAAAAACAGAAGATTTCTATAGAACATTAAGCAATAGGTTAAATTACAGGTTATTTTTGTGACTAGCAGCCAAAAATCTGTAAGACATACCCAAAAGTGTTCAGGAAGCAAAATCTTCATTATCCAGTGTTTTCACTGTGTCCAGTGTCTGCACAGAAACATCAGCAACTGGCTATCCTGAATGCTTTAATCTAACCACTTCACTGATACTGTTAGATCCTCAGCATTTTCTCAATACGATGCTGAGTGCATCTGACCTGAGAGAACTAATGTCTGGCATTATACTGGCAATCACTTTATACTGTATAACCGAGTAATTTTCTTGATAAAATAAAGAAATGTTTTTGCAATTGCTTTCTTCCATATAAAATGAAATGATACTTTGGCCATAGTTACTAAAGTGATCATCCACTGCAAGCATCTACCCAATATACAGTAGGTACCTATTTACTTTACCTGACCAGCTGGGATGACCATCAAACCTTGATGAGAATATATTCTTACGCTCTTATCAAGAAAATTACCAATAATAAAAATGAGATATGATTAATAAACAAAAACCTATTCAAAATAAGGGGGGCATGGTGGTTCAGCATTAAGATGCTGGGCTTGACAGCTGGAAAGCTGGCAGCCCAGGTTCGAGAGCAGAGTACCATGTGACAGGGTGAGCTCCTGTCCTCGCCCCAGCTCTTCCCAACCTAGCACTTTGAAAACATGCAAATCCGAGATACATAAGAACGACTTTGGTGGGAAGGTAACATCGTGCTGGCCACTTGACCGCCAAAATGTCTTTGGACAATGCTGGCTCAATGGCCTTAAAACAGAGATAAGCAGTTCCCCCTTAGTTGGCAATGACTAGTGAAGTAAAATCTGAAGGGACCCCTTTACCTTTTATTCAAAATAAACAGATATTCCCTGATTATATTTCAATCGGTCATGTGCTTTCAGACCTCTTCCTGCCCCTCACAATGCTTCCAAATACATGCCCATGCCTCTTAGTAGACCAAGCCAAAATAGTTGAGTAGCTGCATTTTTCTTTACTACCTGTTTGCATTTTCCCATCTTCATTGAGAAGTTTGTACATTTGAAAAAAAGCGCACAATTTCAGTTATTAGCTGTCCTGTATAAATTCCAAACCCTTTACTAAAAATATAAAATTACAAAATTAAGCTTACTTCTTTTAATTCAATTTCCTTCTTTTTCATTTTTTCCAGTTCCTGCATATGTTTATCAACATTCTTTGCCACCTCCTTATTCAGACACTGCAACTCCCTGACCTGTCCTTCCAGCTTTTCTATTTCTTCATTACGAGCAGCAAGGAGTTTCTCTATTTGCTCTTTTTCTGTAAAAAGTCTGTTATAATCATCCACTCTCTCTTTTATTTCATTGTGGAGCGATTCTACCTATAAAGACAAATACAAAAGAAACACAAACGATAAGAAAATAATCACCATATTCCTAATATTTTTACTTTGATTAATCTAATGTTTCAAATCAAAAGCTGCTCCTTGGCAGTACTAAAAACTCGAAGGCCTATATTCAGTTAGCTCCTGCTCAAAGTATTTTGCTCCAAGGCAACTGGAGACTCTCTGAAAGATCCCAAGAGATTACAAGGAAGAAAAAAGATAAATCTTAATGCATGTATGGTAGTCAAGTCATTATACTTCATCCTGTAATGTAGACAATTTATATATTCAACATATTCTAGTTTTAATGATACAGTCATATAAATGCTAAGATACACATAGGTCTCATGTAGTCCTGCCTTGCATCAGAAATGAATGGGGGGGGGGAGGCTTAGATAAAACAGTATGCCTAATTATAATTAATTAATATGCATCTTTAACTTTTTAATGTTTAATGGCTAGTGGTATTATTGATATAACAAAAAGGATGAAGGCTATTGCTGAGCACATTGTAAGCCGCCCTGAGTCTCTGGAGAAGGGCGGCATATAAATCAAATTAAAAAAAAAAAAAAGTTGATTTTAGAGCTTTATTATGTACTGTATCTTATTGCACTGAAAAAAGTAAGAAATTACTGCTTTTTGTTTCTTTTTAAAAATTTTCTCACTTCCCTCACTTTATCTCCTCTATCCCCTTTCTCCATTGTCTTTATTTCTATTTCTATTTTATATTAAGAGAAAACTTTTAATAAAATAAAATTAAAAAAAGATTATGATTCAGACATGCCAGGTGTTATGATTACAACATTGCAAGCTGCACTCATGTGATTGCCATTTGTGATATTCCCTGGTTTCCCAGAAACAAAGTCAATGGAGAAGCTGAAGGGAATATCACAAATTGCTCCTGCTACCTCCCCCCCTCCCCCAAGGAACTCCTTATGGAGTATGAGATCACGGAGATCAAAAAAGGTAGCAGGAGCAACTTGTGATCTACCCTGTCAGTTCTGGATCATAATCTTTTTTTAATTTTTAATTTATTTTGAATCTCTTACTTTATAGTACTGTGCCTGCACTGAATAACATTACCCCATACATCTATGGCCTCCACCAATCTGTATACAGTCTCTGCTTATCCGCTTATGCCCTCTGTTGGCCCTTCCAAGATCTCCAATGATCTGCATGTAGCCAGCAACTGCCTTGTAAAGGGCCAGACCATATGCACTTTGTCAGCAGTGGGAGGAAAAAGACAAAGCTGGTGGAGCATGCATGGCAAAGGGCAGAGCAGCAGTAGTGTAAAAAGAGCATAGGGTAGCAGGGACAGCAAAGATGGCAGAGTGTAGGCTGGCCAAAAGAGTAGAGAAAAGGGGGAAATAGGCAGGTGGGAAGAGTTGAAGCAGAGGCAACAACAGCAGAAGTGTGAGGTTCTGTGTTGTGACTCCGACTCCTGAGCCTGTCCTCATGGAGGAAGAGGACTCAGAAGGTGAGGGGGAGGAACTGACAAGGCCTCCCTCTCCAGGACCCTCCTCTCTGGCAATGCCTCAGGTTCCATCCAAAGGCCAGGGGAACAGCCTAGGATGGGCCAGGAGGAAGGCATTTCGGAGCACCCATTGATAGAGAGTGATAATGATGAATCCTGGCTTGATCCCAGGCAGCGTCGGAGGGAGAAGCGTGCGCAGCAAAGGAAGAGGCGTGGGAGGGCCAGGAATTGAGCTGAGTCACTGAGCCACGCCCCACAAGGGATAAAAGGGGCGTGATTGCTCAGTAGGCTTTGTGACGGACAAAAGTTTTAACTCTAAAGAGTCACATGGTGAATCCTGCACTTTGGCTCAGATATATTTTGGACTAAACTCTTGTGGATAATTTGTCACTCTGGAAACGGACTGCAGATAAGGCATCTCCTGCTTTTTGGGAGTACTAATTGGACTTGGCAGGCGTTTTACAGTAAGCTGCCAGAACTCTTGTCTGCCAGGAATTCTGGTCTATTTATACAATAAATTATTGGCAGGCATTTGATACTGCATTTGTCTGTGTGAGGATGGGGGACAGAACATTCTGGTCTAATGACTGCATGATTCTGGCCTAACAATAGTAACTGAGATTACTGAAATTGATCTAGGACAACTCACCACGGCCAACATGCTGCAGCCAACTCACTATGGCCAACTTGCCATGGGACAATTCAATGCTGTTTTAATTGTTTCATTCAGTTACTTTTATTATTCGTGACCATTTTTTTGTCAAAATTATTTTAACTCTTGTATTTCTGGATTGACTTTATTTTATTATTTGCCACAGTCACATTGAAATTAATTTAAATTTTGTATTTGTTGAATTATCCTGTGGCGAGTTGTCCCATTCCATACTGAAACTGCCAAACGGTGCAGTCATATGAAGTTTCGCTTGAGAAGCGCTTAGCTTAACGATGGAAATTCTGGGCCCAACTAGGGTCATTAAGTGAGGATTACCTGTAAGGATTTCATTGCAGGAACCTTTAAATGCTCCATGATAATGAGGAAAGTGAATCAAGTTGACTGATTAATTTATAGCTGGTTCTGATCTTGATAAAGCCTATATACTCTAGATTGCCACATTTCATAAAATGATACTAGAAAAAGCTTGGGAAACTATGGAATTAGAACACTACTTTGATTTCTATTCCTCGTTCTGTCAGTAAGCACTCATCAGACTTCATTTACTCATTGCTGATTAGAAGCAAAAAAATTGGAGAAAATGAGTGAGCCTATAAAGTTTCACTTTCTCCCTGAGTGCCTCTAATTCATTTCCTTTTATTTGGGAAAGTCTACTAAAATTGTGGCCTGAGAGGCTTCAATTCTGCCATCCTGTAGCTGAATTTACTTTTTCTCTGTTAAATCTTTTAAAATCTTTTGGTGCCCATGGTACATCAACAAAATGGTATAAAACAAAACACTCATACTGAACTCATTGGAACACCATATCCTATTGTAATGGAGCATAGTTTTCCTATTTAGCCTGCATACAATCACAGCAGATCATATTTGACTTCTAACATTCATTCTTCTTCATTTTGATAGATTCTCTTAATGCTTGCTTCAAGCACAAGGCTGCCCAGCCAACAAAATACTTATATTGTAAGTTAACACTAAAAATAGTTTTGATATGCAATGATTTTACTCACCAAATAGGTTCTGGACTTTCCAGAAGCTTGGGATTTTGTTGTAAGTTTTAATTCCATTTCTAGTTTCTGAATTTCTTCTTGAAACTCATCACGTTCATGTTCTCTTTCAATAGCTTGCTTCTGTTAAGAAAATGAAAGTTAATTTTACAGATATTAGAGTCTATTTTAGATTTCAAACCAAATCAAAATAATTTAATTACTAATTTTTAACATTTATTTTTTTCATAGATTAGCATAATTTTATACTTTGCGAGAAACCTTTAAGTCAGAGTGCTAGAAAAAAAAATATTCCAAATTTTTATACATGTTTTTCTTACATCCATGAAATCTCTCTGATTTTTCAGCTGTCTTTCAAGAGTTTCCATTTGTTGTCTTAGGTCAATAACTTCAGATGCCATTGCAGCTAGATTTTGATTTTTGTTTAACTGGTCTTCAAGTTCAATCTCCAAGATTTTCATCTGTGTATTCAAGTTTGAACAATCTTTCTCTGCTTGACACTGCAATTCCAAATTTGTTTTTGCTAGACGCTCTATCTCTTTGATTAATTCTAATACATAAAGGAAAAACAGCAGTACCAAGAACGTAACATTTTTCAAAATTCATATATTTTTAAATTAGTTATATACCATAAATTAATCTTTTTTTCAATACACTATAATTATAATTATGACTCAGATTGGCATCTAACATTGTCTTGGCAAGGCCCAGAATTGACTGCATGTAATACAGGGAATAAGAATCTAACTACTTTTTCCTTTGTAAAATATTCTGTAATATAGCTGTACAAGGAGGATTTTGGGAAGTTAAAGTGGAAGTTATAGCCACCTAACTCTGATGCCTATCATCATTGCTAGTAAACCTACAAGGAGCAAAAGAGGAGGGTTAATGAGAAGAAAACTTCACCATAGCTTCCCCAAATTTCAATCAGTTTTTGTGAAAAGGTTATCCTCATTCTCCCCAGATCCATGTATAATCATGTCTATATGGTATGGGTCACAATGCAAATGAATATTTCAAGAAACATGAACATTTTCTAAAGTCGTTAATAAAAATATTATTGTTAGAAATAACACTTGTGCTGCAGTTTAACCAACATAAATACTATTGCCTACTTTTGTTTTAAGTAGATACAATGAAAATTACATTAACACTGGCAGCAGTCTTATTCTCCAGCCAACATTTACATAAATTACATAAATTACATATTTAATATAGTATTATATATTTCATTTCATACCAACTTCTCTCTCTCCCACATTGGCAGCCAAAGCTTTATTTTGACTTATTAGTAATTTTTGTTCCTCTGCAAATCTTGCATTATGCTGGGTTAACTTCTGAATCTGTGCTTTAAGCTTTTCCAATTCTGCAATGAGACGATGCTCAGATTCTTCTTTAAGTTTTAAAGCTTCTTCCAAATAATGTCTTTCTGTTAAATAACCTTCAATGAGACCTATAACTCAAAACAGAGTAACATTTGAATTATTATGAACAACAGTAAAATAATTTATACAAAATAGTAATATAATAACTGTTAGTGCTTAGCCCTACTAAGCAGGTATATACAAAAGTATGAAGGCTATTGCTTAACGCATTGTATGCCGCCCTGAGTCTACGGAGAAGGGCGGCATATAAATCGAACCAATCAATCAATCAATCAATCAATCAATAATGCTAACATTCTCTATGTGTAGGATTCTATATGCAGGGAGTCTGTCTTTAAAATGTCAATTTCACTATATGTAATTGTTTACCATTTATTCTAATTATATAAACATTAAAGCACCATACAGTTAAAGCATCAGATGGCAGTATAATCAGCATAGCATGAGATAATCTTTTTTTCCCATGTAATATACTGTGCTCTGCAATATTATAACACCATAATCAAAATACTCCTCCCTTAAAACTTTCTTGTTCTTATTTATTTCTGACTTCTTTTAATTTGATGGATGTAGTTTAATCAGAAATGTCTGTCATTGGTTGCTTCTGCCTGCATTATCAATGACAGCTCTCTAACCATTTTGGCTTCTTTTTCTGTTGTTTTAAATTTTTTCAATTATTAATGTCTTTTCCAATAACTATTGCCTTTCCATTAAGTTTCCATATTTAACCTTTTGCTTCATTATTAGTATTTCAATTGAGGATTCTGACTTTACATCATCCAACACTGAATGATGTTGTGGTCCAAGTATTCTCAATTTTTCCAGATTGAGCAAATATCAAATTTTAAAATGGGCTGGATCTGTAAGTTGCAGAGAAAAACACTCTAGTTGTAAGTTGCAGAGAAAAACACTCTAGTAAATATACCAGTGCATTCCTATAGGAAATGTAGTTAAGCAGCTACTCAGTGTTGCTGACCGCTCCATTTTAAGTCTCTTCTCTCTGATCACATGATCCAGGCTGGAATATATGCTTCCCACTATCCACATTCCAAGTCCTTGAAATACATAGATGCAATGTACTAATTTGTTATTCTAAAACAGTACTGATGCCTCACCTCTTATAGCCAGTTCTGGTAAAGTGTGGCAGAAAGAATTGTAGAAGCCATGTTTTCCCTATCTTTTTTATTAATTGACAAATTAATAGCTCATATTTCTCAGGAATAATCCAGTACTCAATTGATTTTTACTACTGTACCTAAATTTTTAACTGAATTCTGCTGTCAAATTATGAGGATTAGCAATAAAGAATAGAATGAATGAAATTATATATAATAGAGTCAAGTGAAAACTTTAGCAACTGGAAAAACATGTTGCTATAGTAGCAAAATTCCAGTATTTATTCAATGTTTATGGCTCTCTACTTGCTAAAAATTTTCCTCCTCTTTATGTAATTGTGGCCAGGTCCATGATCCATTACTGGGAAGTTTAGCTTGCTTACCTTTTGCTTTATGAAGCTCTAACACAAGTTGATTCTGCACTTTACTCTCTTCATTAAAACAGTCCATTAATTTGTGCTGTTCATTAAATGTTTGGCATGATTCCCAATTCTTATTCTTGCATTCCTCTTTAGTCTTACTATGGATATTGTGCATTTCCTCCAGCTTCCAAACAAAGAGATTTAAAAGACAATGAAAATATGTACTGAGAGACAACTTGAAGTCTTAGATTGCACCTAGTCCCCAAATCCCTCTTATAGCTGTCACCTGAGATTATTATCAAAATCTGATGGCAAATGACTAAATAGTAGCACAATTCCTAGTGCTTATTGGCGGGAAATATATCTAGAAAACTGATTTCTCCCTGCCCTCTTCCAAGAATCCAATGAAAGAAAGGATAAGGAATCCTAGCTTTGTCAGTAACATAAACATATCAACATTCTGTAACTATTTTAAATTTAAGTACAGTACCTTCAAAGGAAAGATATTACATTGTAGTGAAGTTTCATTTATACTCATATTTTTCTTACACAAAAACAATTTGTAGATAGGAAATTTTATATATAAAATTTGAAACCCTGCAGGTTGTGATCCTTGGGAGACTGAGCATCAGGTGTGTATGTCACAATTAAAATAATGCCTTAGGCATGGTGTCATGTTTGGACTTTGAAGTATTGGTAAGATAAGAATATAAGTATCCACCTGCTTCCTTTTTGAAGCAGAAAAAAGGGTTTCTAGGGTTTTATGAACCATCACCAAGATTAAATTCTATGTTATATTATAGAATATTATTTGAAAGGAACGTTTACACTTCCATAATGTTTTTATTATACAAAATGTTTAATTTATCTATTAGATTATCATTATATCTAAAATGCCATTAGTTTTGAAAATGTTAAACTACTAAAAATAAAGTAAAGCTATTAATATATTTAGTGGACTGGAGTTTTAGTACAATTGAAATGGACAATTTCAATTTCTTAAGAAGCTTAAGTGATATTTAATCATATGGCAAAGCATTATTCAATAATGATTGATAGATACTGACCAATGATAGTTGGGTTTCATGTATCTCAGAATTCTCAATTGATGTGCCATGCAATAATTGTACTCTTTAGAATGTCTATAAAACTATTAGTAATGTTGGGTATTTTTACTTGCTATGTTTCATAAAGCTACATTGATCTCTCACTGTTTTATTTAATCATATTGCTGAGCATGTAGTTATTTGCTTCACTTATGACCATTCATTCAGCGACTGTTCAAAATTATAAAAATGCTGAAGAAAGGACATGCAATCTGTACTCAAATTTATGGATGCTGCAGTGCATCCATGGTCACATTATGATAATTTGGGCGCTTGGCAATCCACCTGCCATTCTGACCAACCACAAGGACACTGCAACTGCCCCACTGATCTATCACCACCCCACCTCTGTTTTGCCAGATCCCAGAGGCCCTGGGTCTCCTCCCCACTTAGTCATGCCTTACTCCACTTTGGAAAATCACACCCTCCTGAGATCCTGAAAATAGTGCCCACTTCCAAAATGCCATCCACTTCTGGGATGGCTCTAGGTGGCTCTGTAAGAAGGCCCTGTATCACATTGGCTGGATGCTCTTTCAAGAAAGGTGACCTTCAGAAGAGGTAAGCAGACAAGGCGTGATGGGATAGGGTGGAAACTCAAGGCCTGTTGTTCCCAGTGGGGTGGGAAGCTGTGCAAGGTTGCCTAAGGAATGGGGGGCGCCTTGCACACACCGCGTATGAGCTGGGAGAGATGCTGCAGAGTGGGCCTATGCCTATGCCAGGTCTCCCAGGAACCCACTCCCATCCTGAGGCACCCCGCAGTCTGCTTAACAACCCCAAAAGAGAGAGCAGGGATTGTGGTCTTTAAGCAGGGCAGTCATGCAGGTGCCTGTTAATAACCACAACAATTTATCTCTGTAATTCCAGGCTCAATTGTGGTCATAAGGCGAGGACTATCTTTATTTAAAGTGTTATATTGAAGACTGTTTGAGATGCAATAACATGTGAACTATATAAAACAGCAGCATATCAATTCAAGAACTTATCTCCCTTCCCTCCATTGATATAAAAGAATAGGTCTTCAGCACTGCCTGGCTTCCCATGCTATTAATATATAAAATTTAATTACTACTTAGCTAAATAAAAGTATTTTACTTGTTTGGTTGATTCAGCAAGCATATCAAGAAGTTTCTCCACAGCGATATATAAACAACGGCCAATTTTTTTAATCCTCTCTTCATTTTCAAATATAAGTTCTGGATTTTCAAAAATACTTTCACATAAATGCTCACTCAATTCCAAAGAATCAAAGCTGTGTTCCAGTAGTGTTTGATCAGGAGCTTCACCTGTTCAATAAATTGATTTTTAAAATGTAAGTTTAAAAAACATAGAAAAACATTTTATTATATTTTGCTAATAAAATTTTATAAACCAAGTTACAATTCAACTGAATTAAAATTATTACAGAATTGTCACTGTGCAGAATTCAGCATCTATAATAGAATTAGTTTTTAAAAGCGTATCTTTACACGTAACTTTCCTGCATTTAAAATATTCAAGAGATTCTGTTCGATTGTTTTACGCTACTTGTTGTTCTTAGTATTTTTATATTTACTATTTAAAACTGTATCTGCAGATGTTTTTATTTTTTACTGGTGCTGATTGGATTTTATTGATTTTAGTATATTCTTTTTTGTACATTTATTATATTGCTTGGTAGCTTTTTTATCCCCACAGTGCTTCTTTCTGCACATTCCAAATGTAAAACATTTGACAGAGTCTAATTATGTCTCCACAGGAGGATCCCATATAAGGTATGGATATTTCTCATTCTCAATCAATAAGACCTTCATAATGATTCCTTAAAATCTGGTTTAGAGGGTTTAAATAAATTCATAGCCATGTGAAGAACTTCATTTAGAGTATTCTTCTTGTTTTCTGTGGTTTACAATATCAAATTGAATCCTTGGTAAAAGAAAATTTTAAGTATTGACCAACTATAGTTCAGAATGATAGCTGGACTTACTGTAAGGCATTTGACTAGCCACTGAAAGATGGATCTAGGAGGGAAGGATTAACTGCATCTCTTCTAGTTTAGGTCTATGATTTCCCCCTGTCCAATGGAAGAAATCCCTTCCCATCAGACTTTATCAATAGCAACTAAATTGCAAATGAGATGGGAATGGGACAATTTATGAGTTAGCATTAAGTGACTAACATGTACATACAGGTAGTCCTTGACTTACAATAATTCATTTAGTGACGGTTCAAAGTTACAGCCACACTGAAAAAAGTGACTTATGACCATTTTTAATACTTATCACCATTTTCAGCATCCCTCATGGTCAATTCAGATACCTGGCAACCAACTTATATTTATGACGGTTGCAGTATCCCAGGGTTATGTGATCACCCTTTGTAAACTTCTGATGAGCAAAATCAGTGGGGAAGCCAGATTCATGTAACGACCTTGTTACTAACTTATCAACTGCAGTGATTCATAACTGTGGCAAGAAAGGTTGCAAAATGGGGCAAAACTCATTTAACAAATGTCTCACTTAGCAACAGACATTTTGGGCTTGATGTGGTTGTAAGTTGAGGACTACCTGTATTGATCAGATACTGCTTTTATTTTATGGGCCACTGATATCTGTACTTTTTTTTTCAACCCAGGATGAATATGAATAGTTGTAGCTAATCATTTTAATTAAATAATTAAATGATTAATTAATTAAATGGTTTATTTATTTATTTAATGTGGGTGGCATGCAAACCTAGAAAAAAACATAAAATTAGATAGACAGCTCAAACTAAAATCCAAACTGATGTATAAGGCCTTATCTTTCTACAGTCTATATAACATACCCCCTCCTCTCAATCAGTATTGTAAAAGCCTACGAAGCTGATTCAAATAAATATAAAAAAAATTAATATGGCAAAGAAGAAATAAAAGTAGGACTATGTAACTCCAAGTTCTGCTGCCTGCCTGATAACCTCTCCCCCCACCCCAAAAGGTAATGCTGTATTTGAACAGGGTCTAGTAAAGACTATAATATATTCCAGAAAGAAAAAAAACTATCAATATAAATGTCTAATCCTCATATCAAAGACTGTTTTTTGTTCTCAGGTCTTTTCATTTGCATCCTACATCCAGGTTCATATCAGTATTCAGAGAAAACTGCAAAATAATGAAGGTGCTCTCTTTCTTTTTGTCATTTAGAAAGGCAGCTCAAGGGATTTCAATGGTAGTGATTAAAAGAACAAAAGCAACAGAAATTTGCAACAGTAGGTTCCTTTCATTGACAGCAATTAAACACCCATTTAGCACTCCCAGGACTAGGAAAATTGGGCTGGCAGCTCTGCCACTAAGCAAAGTGGTTGCTAAGTGGGAAATCACCTGACCATGACTAGGCTGGGAAAAGGGGCTGCCTATAGAAATGGTTTGCTTTTCTTCATAGAACCCCTTGCAGAGCAGAGATTGGAGAGGAAGAGATTTCAAGAGAGTAAGCTATTTGCTTACTACACATCCCGAGCAATGCCAACAGCAGGAAAGGGTTAGTTAGGCAAATGATAATCTGCCTACACAAAGCTCTTAGTTACCTCCTACCTTGCAGAGTGGAGAGACTGGACAAAAAGAGATTTTAAGAGAGTACTTATAAACAGTTATGTATAGTGTGCCCAGGGCTGATAGCCCAATCACATTGCTTTCAATGTGTAGAAGAGCAAACAACTTATTTTCTTGCTATCACTTTCCTTCCAATCTCTCTGCAAGGGGGCCGGGGGGGGGCAGCACAGGGAAGGAATAGGACAATGCATATTGAATATAATGGCAATCACATGAGTGAGGAATACTACAAAGGATGTAATTGAGCAAAGGTTTTTTTTCAGCATGATCATAACTTAGAACAGTCACTGAACAAATGGTTGATAAACAAAGACTACGTGTACAGCAAAGCTATGGAAGACAGCAAGAACATGGTTGCAAAATTCTGTCAAATAGTTTATTTTCTATTCTACTTATTTACCCTGGCAAATTCTATTGTTTTTCTTTAATTTCCATAGCTCTATTGTTTTCAATGGGTGTGCAAGTACTGTTTCTTCAGATATGATCTCTTGTAACTCTCCAGATGCCAAGCTGTCATCAAGACAAAGGTCAATTTTCTTGCAGATAAGATCTTCCATATCTTTTGTGGACTGCACCATTTTCAGAAGTAATTTCAAAGCCTGCTGACGAGATTCTTGTAGTTTATCCCTACAACAAAACATTATAGATTGAATTGTTCTGTTTCCCATTTCCACTGATTACCTCTTCTTCCCACAATGATTTCTTCCTTATTAGAAAACAGGAAGCAAATTAAAGCAAAAGCAAAAATAAATGTTTACATGTTATGTATTTATTAGAAGCCATACAGGAAAGGCTAAAATAGGTGTAATTCTTATACCATTTCTCCCACAAATTATCCCTAGTCAAGAACTTCTCTAAAATAAAGTTGAAAATTATAACTTTATTTGTAATTTTGTATTTTATTTAGGTATCTAAAATTACAAATTTGGATACAAAAAAGCAAGCAAGACAAGTTATATTTCAGCTAAAATTATTCTTCCTACCAACACAAAACACAAGTTAAAGTTTTGATATGCATCATATCCAGGTGACTCATTCTACATTGACCTGACACAGAAACACCCAGAAATTTAAGTTTTACAAATGACACTAAGATCTAAGGGTGAATAAGGATATTTGTCACTTTCTTAGGAAACTGGATTAGTAGATCAAACAATTCAAGATGGTATGCAGCAGCCTACTGAATAGCACCAAGGAACAGAATGCAAGGAACAGTTAATAAATAAGGGCAAAAAAGCAAAGTTGCTCCAGGCTTTCCTATTAATAACTTCCATTAAGCATACTGTATATTTTAATTGTATTAATACTTAACCCTTTAGCATAAAATTTCCTTTTCTCCATTTGGTAAAAATGTGCACCTTTCCTTGTACTGCCAAAGATTTCCAAAGTAGGCTTATGCACCTTACCAGTTGATTTATAACAGCTTACTATCCCATAGAGATTAGTTATTGCTCTTTAGTGTTTAGGCTATCAGTTGGAAAAGCACTGAACAAGATTTTAAAATTGGACCAAGGGAAAAAAGTCTCATGTAGGAGGAACACTATGGTCCCTAGGTTGATTGTCTCCAGAAACCACGAAGATCTCAAACAATGGGAAATTAGAATAGAATTATATTAGCTTCATCCTTTATTCTTAAAGATTTTTAGAAGCAGACTGAGGAGAGATATACAGGAATACTTTTCACCATGGATCTTTTCCAGGTTATTTGTACTTAAAGCAGCTGGATATATGACATCAGTAAGGACCAGCAAGCTACATAGTTAGCAGCAGGGGTGAAATCTACTTACCTTCCCTACTGGTTCGGAAGTGCATGCGCCCCACGCGCGGACCCTCTGCACATGCGCAAACCCTTCTGCACATGCACAGAGGGTAAAAACAGGTCCTGGTTAAAATGGACATTGGTCCTACCTGAACGCCATTTCTAGTAGAGCTGGTAAAGAGCATCCAGAGAGGGTAGTAACTCTATGTTCTGCATGTAGACTGAGCACGTGATTTTATTTGCATCTCTGGACATTCCCTCCTTGTCTGGTGATTCCCAGTTTGGCAAGGCAAGCGATGCATAGACTTGTGACCTGTAAAACAGTAGTCCCTCTCGGATTGTGGACCAAACATTCGTAAGGGTGGGGCTGGATGCTCTCTACCAACTCTACTAGGAAGGTAGGACCAACGCCCATTCTCCCTAGAGCTGGATTGAGAGCATCCGGAGTGGTACATACCAAAGCTGGCCTGTCCCCTTAATGGGTGGGTAGCATCTGGTCCTAAGTCCCCCAGGCATTATGGACCCTCTGGAGGATTCTCCTCCCAAAAGACACTTCCGCCGAAGCGAAGGTGTCCAATTTATAATACCGAATGAATGGTGAGGGGGAGGACAATGTGGCTGCTTGACACACCTCTTCAATGGAGGCCTGCGTCGCCCATGCCACTGTGCTGGCCACACTCCTGGTGGAGTGAGCCGTTATTCGGCCTGTGTTGGGAGGGCCTAAACCTCATATGCCTTGGCTATGCAGGCCCTCAGCCACCATCCCACTGTTGAAGGAGTGACCCTGTTGCCTAATGTTGATGGTTGGAATGAAACAAATAAGGACTCTGTCCTCCTGAATGAAGACGTATGCTTGATATAAATACGGAGGGCCCTTCTGACATCCAAGGTATGCCATCTTTGTTCAAGGGCATGTCGTGGCTCCGGGCAGAAGTTTGGTAGGATCAACTCCTGCGCCCTATGAAACCAGGTGTTAACCTTAGGTATGAAAGAAGGGTCCAGCCGCAGGATGACCCTCTCCTGGTGAAAGATGCATAAGTCCTGTCTGACTAATAAGGCCGCCAGTTCTGAAATCCTTCGAGCTGAAGTGATTGCAATGAGGAATGCCACTTTAAGCATCAGGAAACAAAGTGTGGCTTGCCTTAAAGGCTCGAAGGGGCTGCCCGTGAGAGCTTGCAAAACCTTAGTCAGATCCCAGATGGGATACCTGTGAACAACCGGTAGACACAAATTAGTAACTCACCTAAGGAATCTGCGTACTGTGGGATGTCTGGAAAGGGATTCCCATGTCCCGAGAGACAAAACCGAAGACAATGCTGCAACTTGCTTCTTGATGGCACTGGTGTTAATCCCTTATCCAACCCGTCCTGGAGGAACTCCAGGACCTGAGCCACCAAAGCTGCCGATGGATCAACCTGCAACCTGGAGCACCAGGTGCAGAAGGACCTCCAAGTTGCGTTGTATATTCTAGATGTGGATTGTCGTCTGGAGGCCTGAATAGTGTGGATGACCCTGGGAGAGAAATGTTTGCGCCTCAAGGCCTGTCACTCAACCGCCAGGCGGTCAGTTGTAGCCACTGGGGCTCCAGGTGGATCAAGGCCCCCTGGCTGAGATGGATCCCGTCATCCGGAATCCTCCAAGGTCGCCACACTAAAAGAATCATCAGGTCGGCAAGCCATGGTCTCCTGGGCCAATGAGGAGCCAGCATGATTACCTCCGCCTTTTCCTCCAACACCTTCCTGATGACTGCTGGGATCATGGGAAGAGGAGGAAAGGAGTACAAAAGACCTGGAGGCCATGGAATGCGGAGGGCATCTGTCCCTTCCGCTCCCCGCGTCCGGTACCTGCTGAAGAAGCATGGTAGCTGAGAATTCTCTGGGGATGTGAACAGATCCAAGATTGGAGTCCTGTATTGATCTGACAGTAGCTGGAATAGAGAGGGATGCAGATGCCATTCCACCTGGTCCACCTTCACCCTGCTGAAACTGTCTGCCTGCACATTCAGGACCCCTGAGATGTGCTCTGCCCTCAATGACAGAAGGTGCCGCTCTGCCCAGCGACCCAGATGACCTGCTTCTGCCATGAGGGACCTGGAATGTGTTCCCCCCTTGTCGGTTGATGTGCGCTTTGGCCCTCACATTGTCTATTAGGACTAATACGTGGCGGCCAGAGATGGAGCCCTTGAAAGCCTTGAGAGCCAAATGGACCACTCTGAGCTCCAGCCAATTGATCTTGTGGGACAGGTTCTCCTGGGTCCACCCATCCTGGGCTAGCAGATTTTGGTCATGGGCTCCCCAGCCAGAGGCTGGCGTCTGTCGTGATGGTGATGCGGGAAGGTTCCTTGAACAGGCAACCCTTGCGGAGGGCTGGTGATGTCCACCACAGGAAGGAACGCCACACGTTCAACGGGAGTCTTACCTTGTCCTGTGAGTTGCTCCTGCCGGATCTTTGGTATGGCAGGAGGAACCATTGCAGCGTCCTGGCGTGAAGTCGTGTCCATGGGATTATAGAGATACACAATATCATTTTGCCGAGGAGCTGCAACAGGAGTGAGAGAGGAACTGCTCTCATAGCCATTATGCGCCTGGCTAGTTGTTGAAGACTGTCGTTCCTCTCCGGAGAGAGGGAGATTTGGCATGTTGCTGTGTCTATTAAGGCTCCCAGATGGAACAATTTGGTCATTGGAGAAAGGTGGCTTTTCCTGTGGTTTATGGAGAAGCCATGATCTTGAAGCGCCCTTATTGTGGCCTATAGATCCCTTTCCGCCCGTCTGGCTGATGAGGACTGGATCAAAATATCATCCAAATAGCATTGGACTCTGATTGGAACTGAGCGCAGATGGGCCACCAGAGTCACCAATATTTTCGTGAAGGCCCTCAGTGCTGATAAGAGGCCGAATGGCATGGCTCGGTACTGATAATGTCTGTCCGAATAGGCAAAGCAAAGGAACTGCCTGTGTATTGGTTTGATCGGAACATGAAGGTATGCTTCTCTTAAGTCTATTGAGGTGAGGAAGTCGCCCTCGCGCGTGCTGTCCAATATTGATTTGAGAGACTGCATTTTGAATTGTTTGAACTCCAGACACTGGTTCAGATGCTTTAGATCTAAAATTGCCCTCCAATCCCCGGAAATCTTTTGAATCACAAATAGAATCAAATAGAACCCTTGTCTCTGTTGCTCTAGAGGGACAGGTTCTATAGCCTGGATCTCCAGCAAGTGCTGGATTGCTGTCTCCATCAGGTGCCTTTTGGAAGCGTCCCTGGAGACCGGGCATGAGAGAAAAATTTTTTGGGGGGAACAGAGAGATTCCAGCACCAACCCTGACCATAGTGAGTACCTATGTGTCTGAAGTCGTGGCCTCCCACTGATGGAAATGGAGGCTGAACCGGCCATCTATAGGTGGTGAGGCCCTGCAGTCACTTTGCACGGTGGTAAGGACGATTTCTAGCCCCTTGAAAGGTCTGCTTTCCTGAAATCTGACCTGTCCGGTTGCCTATCCTGGTGGCTAGGATACTGTCGTTGAAAGGGCTGATAGCTGGAACCCGGATTGGGGGCCCAAAAGGACTGCCTCCTATAATAAGGAGAGGGCCGGTGGTCCCCCCCCCCCCCCGTCTGTAAAGGGAAGGCATGGCTTTGCCCTTGCCTCTGGTCTCAACCAGGATAGTTTCCAGAACTTCTCCAAATAATTTGTCACCTATCAAGAGAGCTGAAGCCAATTTCCATTTGATTTTATTGTCAGCCTGCCAGTGCTTAAGCAAACAGGCAACGGGTAGTAATTGAAGATGCTATGGACTGTGAAGCGAACTTAGCCGCATTCAATGTGGCATCTGCTGAGAACTCAGCTGCAGCGATTAATTTATTAATATCTTGGTGTACCCTGAGATCTTCTGGTGGAATGCGTTCCTGCATTTAGCAAAGCCAGAGCAGGGAAGCGCGGTTGAAGAATGAAGCCGAAGTGGCAGCCTTCACCACCCAGACAGCAGCCTGATGGGACTTACATAAAGATAATTCAACCTTTTTGTCATCAGATCTCAGACAATCCATTGCATCAGTTGGAATCAGAGCAATGAATGTCAATGCTGCCACTGGGTTGTCCACCATGAGTACTTGTAAAATTTCAGCCAGATCTGGAGCAACATTATAGAGCTTCTGCTCAGTTCTGGAAGGGGGAAGCCCTGCCCCAGGGCTGTTCCATTGATGTTTGACTACATATAAAAATAATTTGGGTGATGGAACCACCTCCACCTCAATTGCTGGCTCTGTAAAGAGCACATGACTAGAACTCCCCAGGCTGGGAGCCGGGTCGGGAACAACCTCAGATTCAAATTTCGTTTTGGACTTGGCCTTGTGAAGCAAGATTTTAAAAAGCCTGTAAAGGGGGAGGGATCTGACTCCCTCCCTTCATCCTCAGAAAAGGCCATCCGATCCTCCTCCTCAGCCAAGGAGTCTCTGCTTCTGATTGAATGGGCCACAGATAGAAGACTCTGAGGCCCCATCCAAGCCTCTTGAAGTACAGGCTGCAACACTGGAGGCTGATGAAGTGGAACCCCCGGAGAAGGTAGGTCCCTTTGCTGCAAGCCTATGGCTATACCCTTGGCAATAGCCTGAGAAGTCATTTGTTGCAAATGACCAGGTACTGCTGACACAGTTTCCTCCTGTGGGCGGATCCCTGCTGCAGTCGGAGTAAAGGAAGCTGTGGGCCTTGAAGTGGAATACAAGCCTGACTCTGCAAAACTTGCTGCAGGCAAACTAGGGTTTGCAAATGCAAAGGCCTCAGCTCTATCCAGAACCTCTCCCAAGGTGGGAGAGGACAATTCCCTGGCGCCATCTGGCAACCAGGGACTGTAAGTGGCTGGCTGCAAATGAGCTGGATCGTTAATAGGATCCAATGGCTCCTCTCCCTGAGGGCAGGAAATTTCCACTCCTTCTCTGGGGGAGGAGGGGGTCACTATGCCTTCTGGCTCTGTTTAGCCTTCTGGAGCTTGGCCAGCTCTTTCTTCAAGGCCTTTTGACGCCTTTCTGCATCTTTTTCGGCTGATTTCGAGCCCCTCTTGCCACTTGAAATGGCTGCCTGGCTCCTGGTTGTTGCCCCCTTAGTTGCAACTCTCTGACTGGAGGTTCCCTTCTTCTGGCCCAAGGAGGAAGTAGGGCAAGCCTTCTTGTCCCCTTTCTGGGCCTGCTGGCTGGTGGAAGGCGCGCGCGACACCATTTACCCCCACAACAAAGGTAAACCGGCCTGCAAAAGGCTGAAGCTGCCGTGGCTCTGATTGCACTCCCACACGCTCCTGCCGCTTCACAGTGTGCCCAAACTGAGTAGGGACTGATTTCCCCTCCGCCGGGAATGCCCAACCCCCGGCCCAATTCAATGCCAGCCTACAAAGGCCCTACCACTAATCACGGGTGGCGGGGACTTTGGCTATAGAAGCCGGAACAAGACCACTCGCCAGCAGACCAGCTAGAGGCCTAATTGCCAAAGCGATCCTCCAAAATAAGTAAAAATAGTCTCTAAAGCTCACGCTTGGTTGTCTCAGAATGAAAGGCAAAGCCGCTCATTTAAACAGGTCTGTCTGCAATGAAGACTAAGCCAAACTGGGAATCACCAGATGAGGAGGGAGTGACCAGAGATGCAAATAAAGATCACATGCTCAGTCTACATAGTTACTACCCACTCTGGTTGCTCTCGATCCAGCTCTAGGGAGAATCAGGAAGTAACAATGACCGGGTGGGTGGGCGGAGCCACACGCTGCCGTAGCTACCGGATCTCCGAACCACTTGCCGCCATCGCTACCGGTTCAGTTGAACCGGTCCGAACCGGTTGCATTTCACCCCTGGTTAGCAGTGACAAAGAGCTGAGAAGATAAATTCTAATTTCACTATCCACCTCTTAAATGTTTGGGTATTCACATAGTTGTGGATTATTCATTCTACTACTATATCACACAGTTGTATTTTTATCCTTGCTCATTGACAGATATGAGATGAATTTCCACCCAACTCTATTTTATTTCTTAGACTATTCACTTAACTTATCCATGTACCTTTTTATTTTTTAACATTAAAGTTTTTAATACTATCCATTGATCATACCATCAAAACAGTTTACTATGTTGAAGATCTGAGAGATCAGAAAAATGATATGATGATTTTACTTGGGCTAAATCAGATTCTGCATCTTTCACTAATGTAGTCTCTGCTTCCTACCAATGTATTTATATTAGAAGAAACACTAATACACTATAAACTCTAAGTGCCTCTTTCCCATCCCATCTTTAAAAATGCATATTGGTAAACTATATCATATAGTTAAAGATTTAAAGAAGTTTTTTTATTTCTAAGTTTCATATAATTCTGGAATAGAATATTAATAATTAGGCCATCTCTCCTAATAAGTTCTGCATTATATCATAGTGTTTATACAAAAGTTATGTTAAATATTATATATTAACATATATTGTAATTTCCCTACAAATTATCTCTGAATTCTGAAACAATTTTGAAATTATTATTACATTGTGTTGCATTACTAATGTTTAATATTAAATGTTTAAAAGTTGGTCTTATTGTTGACAAATATGTTAGCTTTAATATTCTCTATTATACATACCTGCCCATCACACTATTCCCCTTCAGGGTAAGCAGTATTAGGCAGAGTGCCGAAAAAAGGTAAGAATTAATAAGCACAAGAAATTAAATGGATATAACAACAAAAATACTTTTTACTAGATCTAGTTGATGCCAACACCATTCATAACTCTCTCTATACTTTTCTGTTCTTGAACAATCCTCTCTTCTAGCACATCCATAAATCAGTTCCTTTTTTTTCCTTTACATTTCCTGTCCTTGAATGTCATTAATGCTATCCAGCTACAAGTTACTTGGTTTTCTTGACATGTCCCCCATTCTTCCTTTATATATACTATTAATTGTTCTACAATTTGATCTTCTTTCATTTTTTCTATATGATCAAATTACTTCGATTTAGTACTACTATACTGATCATTAATTCATTCTAGATCTTCTCTACTTTTGCCAGATACATTTTAAGTAACTCACTTCAAATTACTTTTGTTTGTCCTTACATATTCCATGTCCACATCCATTTTAACATTCATTTCTTGCGCAAATCACATATACCCCAATACAATTCTATCAGTAGTTGTATGCAATATAAATTTCCCCAGGTTTAGTACACATTTTACCAAAATATAGTTTACTTGTTCTATTTTTTCCTTTTATTTATGACTTGAAATTATTCATTCCATTTTTTTGTCAGGATAAATAACTTGATATTTGATATATTAATTCCCAGACCCATATAATCTAACAAGCTAATATTAACTGCAAATCATTTGGGTTCTTGGCAAACAAGACATCATCTACATACAAAATATGCATACATGTTCATAGTTTGTTTACTTTATATAAAATACAAAATGTACTCCAGAATGTTTCAAGTGTTCAAACCTTTCATTCCTGTAACTGTCAATATCAGATCTCAACATGGCTATAAGAATATTTTCTTCCTGATTCTCTCTCTCTTGTGGATATAATTTTTTAAATTCAGTATTGGCCTTTTCCATTTCTTTCTTTAAAAAATTGACTTCTTTCTCCAACTGTGGAAAAAAATGAACAGTAAGGATAAATATCAATTTTTGCTAAGACAAGCATGCAGCTATCTTGTATTTTCACTGCATTTTGATGAACCATGCCACATAAAATAGAATAAATAATGTTATGGAAATTTGGGAGATAGCAAAAATATTGGAATATATCTACATTTATGCTTTAGGCTTGAGTGAATGACTTTTTTTGTGATCAAAGTTCACATACGTTTTAAAATCAGTTACCAAGAACAATAGCAAGCAAGTTCAATGTAAGAATATTACTGGAATAGATAGAACCAGAATTTCTGGCAATGTTTTTAAGACTGTACGGCAGCAAAACAGACATATGCACAAGAAAAATTTCCTTCTGGAACTTGAAAAAGGTTTAAAGCACTAACTTACCAACTTTTACCAAAAAAAAAAAGTACAGGTAGAACTTGACTTATAATTGGAATTACAGTAGTAAGTCATGCTGGTTGTTAAGCGGGTCACTACATCACTACCTCCGATCTTAAGACCCTTTTTTGTGGTTGTCAAGTGAATCACTGCAGTTGTTAAATGAACACTGCTGTTATGAATCAAATCCATTGTTCATAATGGGTAGATTTTGCTGCAAACCAGGAGTAAATACTGGTTTCCTGCAAAAAAATGCCATAAACCTTAGTTGTAAGTCAAGTTCTACCTGTACTTTTTTTTTTTTTTAAAGTTGGTAAGAGCAGCAAAACTGACCACTTCTATTATAGTTTCTTAAATAGGTAATTGCAAGTTATAGCAAAATACAAAATGAGGTCCAAATGGAAATACAATTTTACTTTTTCAAAAAGCATTTCTCACCTGTTGCTTGTCTGACTTTATTTTCTCCAATTCTTTCTGAAGCTGCTGAAATTTTTCTTTTCCTTTTTCAATTTCCACCAAATGAAGATCTTGAAAGCCCTGTATTGTTCTTTTATGTTCTTCTTCCATTTGGAGGATTGTTTTTTGCAAAACATCCAGGGCTTCATGATGCTCATCTTCAAACAAAGGCCTCTGTGTTTCTAGCACAACAGTCAATTCTTCCTATATAGAATCAAAGATAATAATTCACAAATTATAAATTGTTCATCTTTGAAAAAAAGAAACAAAAAGTTGCTACCAGAAAAAACTAAAATAATTCTTCCCCACCATACTTACAGATTAAAACATAATTTAGAGTTTATTACAAAGTATTCTTCCTGTTTAATTCTAACTTGAAACAATGCAATGATTCATAGTTTATGTCACCATGCCTTCTAATAGTCTGCACATTATCATAGATCTAAATTCACTACATTTTAGTGGTAAACTACCACTAAGGTACCAAATCTAAGTTGCACAATTCCAGACAATGCTAATTTGGCCCCAATTTTCAACTAGTTGCTTCATAGCAATAACAATAGCAACAGCAACAGCAATAGCACTCATATACAGCTCCATAGTGCTTTATAGCACCATCTAAGTGGTTTACAAATGTCAGCATATTGTTCCCAACAATCTGGGTCCTCATTTTACTGACCACGGAAGGATGGAAGGCTGAGTCAACCTTGAGCCACTCAGAATCGAACTCCTAGCTGTGGGCAGTTAGCCTGCAATACTGCATTCTAATCACTGCACCACCATGGCTCAAGGTTCATGTACAGCAAAGGCAATCTCTATTATAATCAGAATCACAAAAATTAAGATAGAACATGTTTAAGATGGTCAGGAAGTCTGCAATTACGCCTTACATATATTTTTTTCTTTCATGTGTAACAGAGACCCAAATTTCTATATATCCTAAATGACTGAACACTCAGAACATAGACTTTAAAACTAACTAGTAGGGGTGACCTTTGATTTAGTTATGGCAATCTGACATGAGAAGAAAATGAGGAACCAACTGAAACTAGTGACAACAATGCTATTATACTTAGCATATGAGTAGTCCTAACCTAACGTTCACACTTAGGAACTGTTCAAAGTTAGAATGGTGGTAGTGGTGGTGATGGTGGGGGAAACAGCTGTGAAACCAATTCCTGTACTATGGATGGTGGTACCCATATTTTATAAAGTCATAATGTTTAAATCATAACAACTGCTATATATTTATTTGGGTGTACTGCTATTGAAAAATAAAATATAAAATGAAAATACTAAAATTGCAATTAAAATAACCAGGTAAACCAACAGCATTCATAATTAAAATTAACAATCAAAATTTTCAGTTAAAAGCCTCACTTCTGAGATATTTTATGAGTTATTATGCCTTTTGGAGATAGCATTCCAAAGAAAAGGGGCAGCAGCCGTAGACAAAGCTTGACTTTTGAGTCGCTACCAGATGAGGTAGGTGGTCCTTAGGCAATCTCCTTAATGTGTAATTTTGATTTCTGGTTTGGTATTGCAGTGAGACAGTCGTGGGTAGCGGGCTCCGTGAATCCCGTCCAACCCTTCTTCATTAGAAGGCCTAAGGGGCTAAAGTCACCCTGGAGGGATGACGAAGAAAGAAGGGACTCCTTGCTGATTGCGGGAGAGCAGCGGCTCTGCTGCTCGATCCAAGGCACCCTCCCAACGAAGAAGAGAGACGGCCATTATGGCCACACCGAAGCTGGGGCAACTGAAGAAGAAATACTAATGAGCTGGAGCAGTTCATGAACAGAGGATTGGAACTGGGTGAGATGATTTTCAACTTCTATATTAGAAACTCAACCCCAAGTAAAAGAATTTTTGAAAGACTCTCCAAAGCAATGAGAAAGCAGCAAGTTAGCACATGGAGATAGATTATAGATCCAAAAGAGAAATAAAATTTTAATGGAAGACTATGAAGTTTTAAAATATAGGAAGACCGGACTGAAACTCTCAGTACTGTGAAAAGTGATTTTAATTTGCTGACAATGTTTGACTACTGGAAGAAATTGCATAAAGAAAAATGGACCTTTTGATCATTTGACAATCCCCTTGGTTTTAATGCTGGAATTTGGAGCTGGGATGCCAACTACTGGTGAAAAAAGATACTATACTACTACCGTGTTTCCCTGAAAATAATACAGGGTCTTATTTTCTTTTGACCCCCAAATAAGGGCTTGGCCTTATTTTCGGGGAGGTGTTGTTTTTGAGGGGCAGGAGGCAGCAAGCCCACCGGCCCCACCCTCTCCATCCCACCACCTGCTTGCCTGCGGCCGCAATGACCCAAATTTTCCACATGAACCAGAAATTCAGATCTTCCAACTTCCTGAAAAAAAAAAAAAATCTCGCAAAGTTGGAAGTAATGTCACAGACTACTTTTCTTGCCCTGCAAGTGGCAGTGGAGAATGGAGCAGGAAAGCAGGTTAATGGAGGAATGTGGCTGCCATGGGAGTGGTGGGGGGTAGGGATCTCTCTCTCATACACACCATCTTTTCCTTCAGAACAAGGGGAGAGGCAGGAAAATCCCCCCTCCCCATTTTCAAGCCATTTGCAAAGACGCCCCATTCAGAGCCTTCAATGTTGTAATCCTGGAATATGCTGAAGGCTTGGAATGGGGTGTTTTTTGTGAGCAGCTTGAAAATGGGGAGGGGGGGATTTTCCTGCCTCTCACCCTGTTCTGAAGCTCAGCACAGACAGAATAAGAGGCAAAATCTCCCCTCCCCATTTTCAAGCCATTTTGGACCCACGAATCAGCTGTTTCTTGAATGGCGGCTGGAGCGCCTCAGCTGATCCCATTAATGGAGCGAGAAGCCCTGAGATGACGGGGGAAGGGAAGGGCTGTCTCCTGTGCTTGCCACGCCCATCCTTTCACTAGGGGTTATTTTCTGGGGAGGGCGTATATTTACGCCCACCCCAAAAATCAGGCTTGGCCTTATTTTCGGGACATGTCATATTTTCGGGGAAACATGGTACATGGTTGAAAAAGACCTTGACGGGAAGCCAGAATTGATAAGAAGGGAAACAAAGTGAAAGGCAAACAACACCTGGAAGGCTGACTTTTTGTTTTTTGTTCTACATCTATTTGCTTTCTGGCTATTTGGGAGTAACTGGTGAGCCTTTTGAAGATCTTCAATGTGGCGTGGATTATAAACAATAGAAATTGCTCTCAAAACTAAACATTTGACTTTGTGGATTAATGAGACATGGGGAAATTTGGTGGGCCATTCTGGATCATAAATATTGTTTGATAGAACATCTTATGAGGCGAAAAGAAAAGTTCATTTTTACAAATTTGGATACTCAGAGGGAGTAAATTGGCAGATTTCGAGGACTATAAAATTCGTGGATTCTGAGGAACAGTTCCGGGATTGAGCAAATTCTTCTAATATTGGCTTTTTGATGTTCTGGACAATTGGGATATTGGTGGATTTGGGATTGAGTAACTTTTAGCCCATTAAATTAAAGCAAAATGTTACAACAGGGAAAAACAAATACATTTCAAAAAGAAATGCTATTGATGTTTCAATGTATTCAGGAAGCTATAAGGAACCATAGGGAGATGGAGAAACTGATGCATGATACAGATGCGAGACTAGGAAACCCTCAGCAAATGACAATCAAAAATGAACAAAAAATTCAGAAAATAGAGAAGAAATTAGGAGGAGAAAAGGAAAGAAGAGGAGATAAATCAACAGATAATATATATGGAAGAGATAGTAATTTTTTTTGAAATAGAATAGGTAATTACTATTTAAGAGGTCAAAATATAGAAGAGGACAAAGAGAAAGAACTCCCAGATGTAATTAAAGTGTTATTGATGGGTATTCTAGAGATTCAACAGCGAGAGATAGACATAGAGGCAGATGAAATACTTAGACTAAATGTGAGTGATGTAAGGGGATACAAGATCCCAAGGAAGGAACATGGGAGATTTGTCAAAAAGTCAGTAAGAGTTGAAATACTAAAAAGGGCAAGAGATGATGGATAGATGCAGTATACTTCTTAATATGGGATTTGCTTTATTAAGGGTTAGAAAATAGAGATAGAGATTAGAAATTGGGAAAATATTATGTATACTGCTACATAATAAAATTACTATATATACGTAAATGTTAGAAGTTGAGAGATTAGTATGTATACCTAAATAGCATTATTATTGTTATTAATATTGTGTATAAAGTAAATTGACCCAGAAAATGGGCATTGGTCTTACCTTAAATGCCAGATTTCTTGAGTGGGGTGACATTGTCCAGATGAGGGTTGTATCAGTCGGATCTGATGCTGGCTGAGTCATAATTTTTGACCACTCCCCTTGCTCCGCCCCTTTCATGCTCAGTTTTGACGAAGGAAGGCCACCAGAAGTATCTCCAACAGGAACCACCGTTATCAGGAGGAAGTAAATCGGTCCAACGGGACAACTGGAAAAAAACTACTGAACAAGAACAATAAACTGTACAGGCACTGAGACAGAGGGAGGGGCTGGACAATGTCACCCCACTCAAGAAATCTGGCATTTAAGGTAAGACCAATGCCCAATTTCCTTGATGAGGGTGTGACATTGTCCAGATGAGGGACATACCAAAGATTTGGCTGTCTCAAGGGCGGGATGTCGAAGGGCCTGGAGAGACCCTCGCACGATGCACCTGCTGCAAAACCCTCCTGCCAAATGACGCTTCAGCAGAAGCAAAGGTATCTATCTTGTAATGACGAATAAATGGCGAGGGGGTAGACCAGGTGGCTGCCCTACATACCTCCTCAAGGGAGGCCTGAGTCGCCCAAGCTGCTGAGGTAGCAGCACTCCTAGTGGAGTGGGCAGTAATGCTATTGGGAACAGGAATCGCCTGGGCCTGATATGCCGAGGCGATGCAAGCCCTGATCCATCTACCAATTGTGGCAGAAGAGACTTTGAGCCCTAGGGAGCCTGGCAAAAAGGAAACAAACAAAGCCTCTGACTTCCTGAAGGGAGCAGTCCTTTTGATATAAATCTTTAGGGCCCTCCGTACATCTAAGGTATGCCACCTTCGTTCCAAGGCATGAGAGGGCCGGGGACAGAAATTGGGCAAAATAACCTCTTGGGCCCTGTGAAAGGGGGAATTAACCTTGGGAATAAAGGAAGGGTCCAATCTCAAAATAACTGTGTCCGGCCGGAAAACACAGAGATCCTCCCTAACTGAGAGGGCTGCCAGCTCCGAAATGCGACGGGCTGAAGTTATGGCTATAAGGAAAACCACCTTAAGGGTGAGAAAGCGAAGGTGAACCGTGCGGAGGGGTTCAAAGGGAGTCTCAGTTAAAGCGTTAAGGACCTTGGGCAAATCCCAAGTAGGGTATCTATGAATCGAGGAGGGCCGCAAGAGCCTGGCTCCTCGCAGGAACTTTTTTATCACAGGGTGCTGAGTGAGTGGTCGGCCGGATGGACTGGACAAGGCCGTAGACAGAGCCGCCACATGTCTCCGAAGGGTACTATGGGCCAGACCACGGTCAAACCCATCTCTGAGGAACTCCAAGATCTGGGCAGGTGAGGCTGAAACAGGATCTATCTGCCGGGAGCGGCACCACCTATAAAAGGCGAGCCAGGAGATATTGTAGAGTCTGACTGTGGATTTACGTCTGCAGGCTTGAACAATGTGAATCACCCTATCTGAATAATTGTCCTGCCTTAGACGGGCCCCTTCAAGCGCCATGCAGTCAGTTGGAGCCACTGAGGGTCCGGATGAAGAAGGTTCCCCTGACGCAGTACAATCTCGTCTGGTGGAATCCTCCAAGGGTGAAATGTGGAGAGACTGACCAGGTCTGCGAACCACGGACGGCGTGGCCAGTGGGGAGCCACGAGGATAATTTCTGCTCTGTCGGCGATGACCTTCCGAATCAGGGCCGGAATCAGAGGCAGCGGTGGAAAGGCATAGTGAAGACCCGGTGGCCAGGTGAGACGGAGAGCGTTGACCCCTTCCGCCCCTGGCGTCGGGAACCTCGAGAAGAAGCGAGGAAGCTGATTGTTCAGGTGTGTGGCGAAGAGATCTATGGCTGGGATGCCAAACCTGTTGCAAATCTGATGAAATATGTCGGGATGAATCTGCCACTCGCTTTTGTCCACCTCTGTCCTGCTCAGGAAATCCGCCTGGGTGTTTTCCGACCCCGCAATGTGGTCCGCTCTGATGGAGAGGAGGTGTTGTTCTGCCCACTTGCCCAGGCGAAATGATTCCTCCATGAGGCGCTTTGAGTGGGTGCCCCCTTGACGGTTGACATGTGCCTTCGCCGCTATATTGTCTGTCAACACCAGAACATGACGGTGTTGCACGAACCGGTGAAAGTGCGTGAGAGCGAGACGAATGGCCTTCAGCTCCAGCCAGTTGATAGGGTTGGCGAGGTCTGATGCAGACCAACGGCCCTGAGCCACGTGTGATGCAAGATGAGCCCCCCATCCGTGAAGGCTGGCGTCTGTAGTGAGTACAAGTCGGTCGTGATTCATGAAGAGACACCCCTTGTCGAGAGAAGGCGATGTCCACCAACCTAGCGATCGCCTGACTGAGAGTGGAACTTTGACTGTTGACATGGTGTGAGCTTGGCGTTTCTTTTGAAAAGGAAGCAGGAACCACTGCAAGTGGCGAGCGTGAAGGTGTGCCCATGGGACGATCTGGACGCAGGAGACCATCTTGCCCAAGAGCTTGGATAGAGTGGCCAATGGAACTGATGGAGTTCTGCGAATGAGAGCTACTAGGTCCCTGATGTCTGACCGTCGTTCCAAGGTTAGGTAGACGGTCCCCTGGGCTGCGTCTATGATGGCGCCAAGATGTGTGATCCTGGTGACTGGCACTAACTGACTTTTTTTGTAGTTGACCAAGAACCCATGGTCGTTCAGGGTTTGAATCGTGAGGTGTAGGTCGTGTAAGGCTTGCTCTTGAGAGTGAGCCTGAATCAGAATATCGTCCAGGTAAGCCTGGATCCTTACCGGTTGTTGTCTCAGGTGAGCCGCCACCACCGCCAGGACCTTTGTGAAGACCCTTGGTGCAGATGCCAGTCCGAAGGGAAGAGCCCGGTATTGAAAATGCTTTCCTGCATAGCTGAATCGGAGATACTGTCGATGCTTTGGCAGGATGGGAATGTGAAGATAAGCCTCCATGAGGTCTATGGAAACTAGAAAATCGTTGGGACGAATCCCTTGAAGAATAGAGGTTAGTGAACACATTTTGAATCTGCGATACACTATGTATGAATTGAGATTTTTTAAGTCCAGAATGGCTCTCCACCCCCCTGACCGCTTTGGAACTACGAACAGGATGGAATAATACCCCTGTTTCCATTGATCGTGGGGGACCTCCTCTATGGCGTGAATCTGTAGTAGGTGCTGAACTGCTTGGTTCATTAATTGACGTCTGGATTCGCTTTTGGAAGTTGGACATTGAAGAAAGCGGGTTGGAGGCCTGGAGAGAAATTCCAGGGGGAGGCCGAATTTCACAACTGAAAGAACCCAAAGGTCTGAAGATGACCTTTCCCACCTGTCCGCAAAGAGGGACAGGCGACCCCCTACTGGAGGATTTGGTAGTGAGTCACTTACGACTGCGGGACTGGCGGAAACCAGAACCCCGAAAGGACCGTTTGGGCTGGAATTGTCTGCTCCTGTCCCGAAAATATTGACGGTCCGAGGATCGATAGGATCCCTGAAGATATTCCTGCCTGGAGGGGCCTCCCTGGGGGTAGGAACGAAAGGAAGGCCTTCTGTAATATGGAGAGGGTCTTCCTTCAGCCCGTTTGTATGTTGAGGGCAAAATTTTTCGCTTGTCCCGTGTCTCTACAAGAAGAGGGTCAAGTGATTCCCCAAATAGTTTGTTTGCAGAATATGGAGCTGCAGCCAAGCGCCATTTGGCCTTAAGGTCAGCAGGCCATTGGCGAAGCCAGAGCATCCTGCGGGCTGAAACTGTAGAGGCTAAGGCTCTGGATGCAAATTTGGCTGAATTCAAGGTTGCATCAGCCGAAAATTGAGTGGCAGCAATGATTTTATTAACATCCTGATGAAGGCGAACCTCACTGGGGGGTACCCTTGCCTGTAACTGTTGAAGCCAAAGGATGGTAGTTCTATTAAAAAATGAGGCTGATGAAGCTGATTGAATTGCCCATGCCGAGGCCTGATGGTTCTTTTTAAACAGAAATTCTAACTTTTTGTCTTCTGGCCTTAGACCTTCAGAAGTATCCCCAGTTACGTATGAAGAAGAAGAGGAAAGGGCCGCTACAGGACTGTCTACAGGTGGAACTTGCAAGAGTTGAGCAAACTTTGGAGCAACAGCATAATATTTCTTATCTGAACCATGTGCAGATGCCATGGTTGCAGGCCCAGCCCACTGTTTCTTTACCACGTCTATGAACAGTTGTGGAGTTGGTACATAACAAAGTTCGGGGGGGGGGGCTCAGAAAAAGGTCCCTGTAGTCCACCCTTTTGAGCCTCCTGCATCTCTTGAAAGTATTCATCTTCCTTTAAGGCGGCTGTTAAGCGAGCCTTATGCAATAAAGACTTGAATTTATTGGGGGGAAATAATCCTGTAAAGGCAGGTTGATCTTGGATTATCCCCTCATCATCTGATAGGTCAGAATGTCTCTCTTCCTCAAACACAAAGGCTTCACTAACTCTGGAGGCTGCAGGAGAATGAGAGCCAGTAAGACTGACTGCAGGAGAAATTCTAATACGGGCAGATCGCTCTGAAATAGCAGAGCCAGAGTGGTGACCATGAATATTGGCTGCCATTCTAGAAGCAATGGCCTGTTCAATCAGAATTCTCAATCCTTCTGGCACATTTTTTAAAGGATCTTCGGGGGTTAGCACAGGCATAGAGGATTCACCTGTTGAAGCAGCTGCAGCTGCATGGCCACCAAATACAGGAGTTGCAGGGGTCATTAATTGACTTGCAAAGGGGTTTTGCAAATTGCTTTGGTCTTGTTGAAGAACATTACCCTCTCCCTCCGAAGACCAGGCCTGGCTAACAGTTGAAATGGGAGGAGGGGGGGTAGATGGGGGGGGGTCCCCTTACCAGGCTCAGTTGCAGGCACCTCACTAACTTGCTTTTCTAGAGATTTATGCCTCTTTGTTAAATCCTTCTCCTCAGGCTTAGAAAGGTGCTTACGTTTGGAAGTTGATTTCTTCCCAGTGTACATAGTATTTTCCTCCCCATGGGAAGAGCGATCCGCCATCTTTAGTATACTCACTGCGACCACAATGTCGACTGGAGAAATAGCTTTTGGTTTCAGTTTCGCCACGTGGTTGAAATTTGAGATGGCAACGACTCTGGCATTAAGCACGATGGCTGCCAGGTCACACTTGAGCAGGAGGAAACTCTGCTCCGGAGGTATCTGTCTAGGCAAGCCTAGAAACGGACCTCCTCAGCGCCCCCACAGCCACGATGAGAAAAAAATAAAAAATACTGGCTGGAAATGCCACAGGGGGAGGCAAGAAGCAGCTTGCTGCCCCCCCCAAACTTGCAGACTCGTTGGTGGCAAAGCGGCAAAAATTTTCCTTTTAAAATTGCCGCGGCGCTTCAATTAACCGCTCTACAGCTGATCAGCGGTTTTGGGATCGCTGTAGCGTGGGCGGCGGCCCGATTTGGCGATTTCCCTTAAAATTAGGGAATCACTATTATTGTTGGTGGTATTGTGGTCTAGGGCCCCTTAAACAATCGTTGGTGGGATAGATCAAAAAAATCCCCCCCAAAAAAGACAGGAAAAAGAAAAAGGAAAAAAGTTCCCTTTTAAAATGGGGCTTTCAAAATGGCCGCCGCCAGGAGCGAAGCAAAGCCTGCAGCTTAGGACGCTCTAGCAAGGCAAAACCGGCAGGCTACAATAGAAGGGGGAAAAAAAATTTAAAGGGGAAGTAACAATTTTAAACTAGAGAAATAAAAAGGTGGTCAAAAAGACTTACAATTCTGTGATATTGAACAGACCTGGGCTGTATAGCCAGATCTGTAGGAGATGTTTCTCTCAGGCCGACTAAGTCAAAACTGGGCATGAAAGGGGCGGAGCAAGGGGAGTGGTCAAAAATTATGACTCAGCCAGCATCAGATCCGACTGATACAACCCTCATCTGGACAATGTCACACCCTCATCAAGGAAATTACACTGTTCACTTATGTATGTCAAAGAAAAAAACTATAAATAAAATTATATTAAAAATGTGTAATTTTACATACAAACTGTTGTGTTATCAAATAGCTTGGATCAAATAAAAAACCCTTGTTACTGCATCATTACTGTACATCTCTTTAAAAGCCTTCCCTACATCTTTGAATTCTTAAATAAGCTATTTGAAAGAATGGTTTCTCAAGTGCAAACAGATTACTGAAACCATTACTACAGCAGCCAGAATGAATAGCTTTACAAGTCTACTAAAAAGATGAGATCTAGCCACTAATCCAATCTCTTATAGATGATAGTATGTCCTGAGAGTGGAACTAAGACCTAAAGATGCAAAACTGTGTGCACATGGGAAAAAAGGGGGTAATGCAACAGATAATCACAGTGCAACTATGATAACTAAGAGCCGAGGTGGCGCAGTGGTTAGAGTGCAGTACTGCAGCTACTTCAGCTGACTGCTAGTTCAGCGGATCAAATCTCACCGGCTCAAGATTGACTCAGTCTTCCATCCTCCTGAGGTGGGTAAAATGAGGACCAGATTGTCGGGGGCAATATGCTATTTAGTATACTGTCTTTGGTGTAAGCCACCCAGAGTCCTCGGAGAATGGGCGGCATAGAAATATGACTAATAAATAAATAAATAAATATCCAGGTTGGCTTATATTGCTAAAATCAGAACTCAAAACCAATTGCAATCTTTACTGTTCAACTCTACCTTATGAACATCTTCATGTTCAGCAGCCATTAATTTATGTTTTTCTTTTTGAACATCAGCCAGTTCTATTTTCAGATTGTCTTCACAAATCTGCAATTCTTCAGCAAATTTTATTGTATTTAATTCTTGAGCCAAAAGCATTTCATTTTCTTTATCTTTCTGAAATAATTGTTCTTTCAATTTTATCTGTAAACCGCCAAGAGCTTTCTTGTGCTCTTCTTGCAGGAACTTAATTTTAAAAAGATATGTAGCCTCCAAACTATTCAAATCAGATAAATTCTTTGTTTCCAGCTGCATAATGTGTGCTTGATTATTTCTCTGGATATCAGCCACAGGAGTCTCTAACCAGTTCTGTTGTTTTCTTTCTAATATAGATTTGAGAACTTCAATTTCGGCTTGCTGGCTGGATGTAAGGGACAAAATGTGTTCCTTATGTTTTTGATGCAACTCTTTATTTTGAAGCTCTAGCTCATCAATATGCTTTTCCCTCAATTTCTGGAGAAGAATTTCATGTTCTGTTCTGTTTTTTTTATTTTCTTCCAAAAATCTAGATTTATAAGGAAGCAAACAAAATATATTATCAAAAATATAACAGTGCAAAGAACAAATAACATAATAATGTAAAATATCTGGGATATTTTTTGAACATTATCTTAAAATGCTATTCATATTTCTTCTGCTTGTAACTGTAACACAAGGCAAAAGAAGTCTGCTTATTTATTTCTCTTATCATCCATCTACTTTTTTCTGCCCCACATTAATGTGTACCAGGAAGTATAGCTAATTTTTAAAAACCAAGTCAACTAAAGCTATTAATACAAGTCCATGAAGAGAAAACTGAAAAGAGACATGACAGCAGTCTTCCAATTGCTTGAAGGACTGCCAAAAGGAAGAGAGTAACAATGTATTCTCCACAGAACTGGAGGTAAGACAAAAAACAGTTGGTTTGCCACAGGGAGATCCAACCTAGAAATAAGGAGGAATTTCCGGACAGTGAGAATTATTAAACAATGGAACAGCTTGCCTCCTGGAGTTGTGGGTGTTCTGTTGATGGAGGTTTTCAAGAAACCTTGGGCAGGGGATTGGACTAGAAGATGCCCAAGGTCCCTTCCAACCTTATGATTCTATGAAAGTTTGTTCCATAAAGGATAAGATAAGATAGTAGCATAGTAGTCTTCTGCTGAAATCCAAAGATAAGATTATTTACAGGTAGTCCCTGATTTACAATGGCAATTGGGACTGGAATTCCCTTTGCTAAGTGATGCAGTCATAATGTGCAACTGTATCATTTAGTGATGGCATCACCTACAATACCATTTGTCATCATTAACTGAATCACACTATCACTAGGCAAGGTAATTTCATGCCGGTTTTTCATAGCCAAAGTCAGTTTGTTTGTTTGTTTGTTTGTTTGTTTGTTTGTTTGTTTATTTATTTATTTATTTATTTGTCAGATTTATATGCCGCCCTTCTCCCGTAGGACTCGGGGTGGCTCACAACAATAAAACAACCCAACAATAGATAAAGATTAAATAATATTAAAAACCAATTTAAAATCCCCAAATCCCCAAGTTGCCAGGAAAGATGCAAGTTCCAGGTCTTGGAGGAGGTAAGAAGCTGATGCTGGAGTGAGGGAGAGAGTCAGGTGCTAAGTGGATATGTCAGGCAGGGTTAGGGAGAATGTGTGAAAGGCACCATGAGAAAAGGGAGAATGTACAATGGTATGTGAGAGGTACTGTGCAGATTGGGAATGACATGCAAGTGTTGGCATGGTGTGAATGAGGAGGGGCTGGATGCAGGTGCACAAGATAGGGGAAACTTACCCCAATGACTTTCAATCTTCCCTGTCATTGACTTTCTGGGGAAGCTGGGAGGGAAGTTTGCAAATAGCGAACATGTGATGGGTACTTGGCAACTGATTTTATGAAGATGTTGCCAAGCACCCAGATCATGGCCACAGGGTTGCTAAGATGGCTGAAGACCAGTAGCAACCATAATTTGTTCAATCCAATCATAACTTGAAATGATCACTAACCGAACAGTCATAGGTCAAGAACTACCTGTACTGTTTTGTCATCCTGATAGTGTGGCACTATACATACAAACTTGTACACAGATCTTATGTATAGATTATAGATTTAGTGACAATAGTAATCTTCAAAACAAAATTCACCTTTAAATTTATTAATTTAATTAAGGGAAATTTTCGGTTGAACTTCCGGCAGTATCGGAAGCTTCGTCTGCGAGCTGTGCAGCTGGCGTCAAACTTTTCCTGTCGGAGGGTCCTAATTGGGACCATAGCCACTCCGGAAGAGTGGTGAAGCAAAGGGGGACTGTCTAGCAGGTAGAGAGGAGCCGCATCTCTTCTCCCTGACCTGGAAAGTACCCTCAACCGACTGCAAGGAACAGTGGCAGCAAAAGATGGCTGCCATGAAATCGAAGATGACCAGAATACACAAGACTAAGCAGGAGAAGAAAAAGTGAATATATATATATATATATATTTAAAGTATCCCCAAGAAATACGAGGGGGAAGCATACTGGGACTATTTGCTAGTGGCGGAATAAGCACATTTATAGAAAAAAAAAGTCATAATATTGAAGAGAATTTTTTAAAAGGAAACAAAGATAATAAATTGAACTCTCAAAGTGAAGATGTGACACTGAAAAGGTATTTTTAAAAATATTGGAATTTGATCTGGAATTTGTTCCTATTTTATTACTATCAAATTTACCCACCTATTGGATTTACAATTTAAAATAATTAAAATTGGATTATCAACATTATGCAGAGGCAAGACCAAGTTGAATTAGGAGCACCATCTGCTTTTAAGAGAACTGTGCACCTATGGGATCTTTATTTTTATTGGATTATAAAGAATTACTTTAAATTTACTTTAAACTTCAAAATTATGAAACTGTTGAACAAATAAAAGTGATTGGAAGGAATGTGGATGACCCTCCTGGATGTTTTTTTAAAAAAACTGGACTGACTGTAAAATGGAAATAAGTGAAGATAACAATATGGAGCTGATTTAACAAGACATTAAGGATTTTATAAAAGAACAATGTAAGGAGATGATGGAAATATCTGGCTGTATGGATCGTATAGAGCAAAAACTGGAAAATGTAATACAAGGAATAACAAGTAAAGACCAGGACAATGAGGAAAGAATGGAAACACCCGAAAGAGAGGAGAATGCAGAATTGGAAAATCAAAAAGAAAATAAGAAGACATTAGTAAAATGAAGGGTGAAAAAGGGATTAGATCAGAAGGAAAGTATCTTAGAAGATGTGAAAAGGAAATGGAAGAAACAGGAAGATAGTGGAGGAAAAGAAAAAGGGGTTAGAATAAGTAGTCATAGAAAAAAACAACGGGGGAAAAAGATGAGGGGAGAGAAAGCTAGAGGTTATAGACAAAACAGACCTAAAAGTAGATGGAATAAATGATCCAAAAGAAGTGTACGGGAGGCAACCTCCCCAAAAAAGTACAAAATGTCTGTGTTATTTTAATAAGTTATATACTTTCATTAGGTATTGTATATAAATGCTAGGCATTGTACAGAATAACAAGAACTATTTATTTTGAAAAGTATGAAAAAAGAGTCATTTACTGAACCTTTTACTGAAAAGATGGGTATGAAAATGAAAAGAAATGCAAAATAAAGCATAAGGCTATCTTACTGAAAAAAGAGAAAAAGACCAGTCCTGACTTACTTGTTGCGACAAGGAAGGCTAGAATGTCATATTCTATTTTATACTTTTAATACTTTGCCAGTTTGCCTTTTGGCATTACATAGTATGTCTAGGCAGTATGTGAAATATTAAGCGTTTCATACTTTAATGTCCCATTTTTGGCATTCTATAGATTTCCTAGGTATTCTAAAAATATCTAATTTCACACATTGATGGTTAACATATTAATGAAACAGCTAAACAACTGCACATATAGGGTCTAGCCTTGGGAGTTGGTTATGAAAGCATTTACACTAAATGATCAAGTTATTAGTAATAGGAAAAATTACAAACCTGCTTTGTGCTTCTTTGTATTTAGCCTTATATTCTTCTTCTAAAACTTGTTTGGCTTTTTCTAATTCTTCAGCCATGAGAGTCTTTGTGGAAGATAATTCACTGTTATATTGAGCCAAAGTCTTCTGTGTATTCACTAAACTATCTTCTAACTGCTGGATAGTATTCTGTTGCTCCTTTAGAGTTTTCTCTAATTCTACAATTAGAGCAGCCTGCTGTTCTTGAAGACAAGTCATTTCTGCTTCTCGAAGGTCAGACTGTCTTTGCCATGTTTGCTTCTCATATTCTGCCTTGTTTTGAAGCTCTTTTTGAAGCAATAATATTTTTTCTTCAGATTCTGCTACCAATATCTTCTTTTCATGTCTCCATTCTTCAGCTTCTGCTTTATGAGTCTGTTCCACTTCCTGGAGCAATTTTCTAGTTCTTCTTAATTCAGCTGTATGATCTTCAATTAGTTTATGCTTAATCTATTAAATATTACACAAAATCCATTTGTTGTCCACTTCCAAATTGTCATCATTTCTCTCTTCCCCCTCCTCCCGTTACCACTCTGATACCACAACCCATTTTATGTCCTCCATCAATCATTCCCTCAAATCCTGGGAACCATTTAACATAATCATCTCCACATTAAACAATCACAGCCAACTATCAGTGAATAGCATCTCCCCAATCTTCTTCTGCTGTAGCACAATCAGCAGCTGGAGGAAACACCAAGTGGATGCAAAGGCCATACCCCACATTCCTTATACCATTTGCTAAGGGCTGGAGCTACTTGCTTAATCTCCCAGTAGACAGAGCCAGTTCAAGATCTTAAAATTGCAACTAAGAGTGCCGAAGGCAGTCCCACAGGAGGTCCAGCAGGCAAATGTAGTATTAGCATTTTATTAAATCTTCGTAGGGCAGAAATAGATTTCTCCACTTTTTGTTCACCTTTCTTTGCATACAACTCGATTTATAACTGTAATTGAGTCTGCCAGTTATGGTGGTAAATCATTATGGTCATAGTACGTCATCATGTGATCAGACCAGATTTTATCATTTTTGCAGTGATAGTCAAGCATATGCCACAGTTGTAAAAAACAAACCCATTGTTCACTATGGGGCGGGTTTTTCCCCCAGAAACTGGAAGTAAACACCAGTTTCTGGAAAAATGTCACAAATTGTGGTCATGTGATCATGGAGTGCTACAAATCATTGTAAATGCTGGCCAGTTGCCAAGCACCCAAGATGTGACCCAGATGTGGCTGGCTATAGTAACTTTGGCACTGAATCGTAAGTAGTTTGGGGGGGCGGGAGAGAGGTCCTTTGTAAATTTAAACAATCGCTAAGCAACCAGGTAGGAGTCAAGGACTACATATATTCACTCCTCTTTCTTGCAGATAAAAAAATGTTTATCTACTGACCTTGTCATTGACTTTTAGAAAACTGTCTGCTACAGTCAGTTTGCTTTTTTCTATATTACCAATAGCAATCTGAATATTTATAACCTAAGTTAATGGTAATATCTTTGAGCTAGTTTCATCTTTAATAAAAGCCATCTTTTAAACTCTGAAATTAAATGTTATTTTTAAAAAATTATTTACATTTACCCTTTGTCCCATTTATTTGTACTCATTACCTGTGCTCATATCCATGTTTATACTTATGCCTGTTATCTCGTACGTTTGACAAAATAAATAAAATAGTAAACACACACCTTGTTATTTTAAAAAAATGGCATAGATTTACTATTTTTCAATAATAAAGATTACTTACAGTAAGTGTCTAAACAAATTATTTCCTAAAAGCAGTATTTTTGCATTGCTCAGTATATACCTGTTCTAATTCTTCTTTCACATTCTTTTCTTGTACTATGCCGATTTCTTTTAATTCAGTGTTTTTTCTCTTCAGTTCTTCTATTTCTTCTTGTTGACTAGAAATAGATTGCATCTCAAGCTGAAGACCACCCAGGTCATTCTTGTATTCATTCACTAATAACAAGAGTTGCTGTGCCACCTCTGTTTCTATCTGACGTGCAGCATCTTGAGTACTTTGTTGACGAATTTTAGCAATCTCTGAAAATGATGAAATGTTTTAAAGCACAGAAAAGAGTTTCAGAGACTAGCAGTCCTCAATCTTTCTGGCTCTACGGACTGATAGAGGTGGCAGTGGCAGGGGTTGGAGGCAATGGTTTCATGTGTGCAACTTAATTCTGCGCATGTGCAAATAAAGTTTCACATGCTCACCCACAGACTGGTTCCCAAAAGCCTGGGGGTTGGGGGGCCCTGTGATAAGACTGTAGTTGAAACCTTGTCTTGTGAATTCTAAGAAACTATGTTGTCATTTCTATTATGATGCACTTAAAATTATTCATACATCTAACTTTCTGATAAGAGACAATTGTCAACCCACATGAAGTAGCTGGAGAATATTGGTTCTGTCCCAATGAAAGCCAATCTAGAAAAGTTACTTCTGCAAGTTAAAGAGACAGTAGAGAAAATATATGTACCTAAAAGTATGCTGAAATTCTAGAGATGGGATTAACAGAGCTCTTATTATCTAAGCAATAAATCAGGAATATCCTCCCTTTATTATTTTTATAAATAGCTCAAGGTAGTGAACATACCTAATACTCCTTCCTTCTATAATTTCCCCCACAACACCAACTGTGTGAGATGAGTTGGGCTGAGAGTGAGTAACTGGCCCAAGCTGGCTACTAAAAATTGCAGTAAATTTTATAAAAGGTTTCATAAAATTTTGCTCTAAACAATATAACCTGGTAATTCAACCATTTAGTTGCAGGTTTATCAAATTACACGATAAAATATTTTAATATATTTTTCAATGTATTTATATAACTTATGTAGGGGGGAGGGAGGAGACACCAGGCAATCTTTTCTATACTTGACCTGTTGTTTTTCTCCCATTGCATAGAGAAAGGGGCAGTGATTACAAAGGGTGAGCAGGGACTCTCCACTCTGCGGGGGGGGGGGGGGGGGGGAGGAGGGGGAGACAGGTCAGACACAAGATAATACAAAATGATTATAATGGCAATCATGTGAGCAAGAGACACAGCAAAGGTCTCTAAGTATGAGCATTGGTCGTAAAATTATTTCTTCAGCATCATAACTTCAACTGGTTGCTGAACAAGCCGGTCAATAAGTGAGATCTTCCTCTACAATATATGACTACTGGCTAAGTGGATAATCAATTATTTATCTTTGATATTTGATGTAAAATGTGCCCATTTATAGTGTAGAGGTTTTTCTTGTAAATCTGTTACAAATCAGGGCATTTAAAAACCACAGCTTGCTTATGAGACAGTCTTTTACCTTTGAGGTGTTCTTCTGAAATTTTTGCATGGAGCTGTTCAAGATGTAAACAATGTTTCTTTTTCAATTGTTCTATTTCAGAAGTATATCTATCTGAGAGCTCCAATTTCAGCTTTATAATATTCTCTTGGTACTGGAGTGTGAGAGTAGATCTTAATAACTCAATCTCATGTAAATGTTTTTTATCCAAACGCAGTTGTAAAGAACAAAGTTCTTCCTAGAGTATGTATGAGAAATCTATTATTAAGACTAGGAAATTTAAATTTTTATCTAATTTAACTATTTTGCACTATTTTATACATTACCACAATCTATACTCTTGCTTAAAGTGCAATATTATACTACAATATGCAGATGACATTTTACAACATCACAATCGGGTTGAGAAAACTGAATCTTCATAAACAAAATGAGAACTGAACAAGTATTAAGTATAGCATTGTTTTAACAACTGGAGTATTAATGCAAACAAAGTTAAGGTACAGAAATGAATAAAATAATTCAAGGAAAAAAGGTTCAATGATAATGATTTTAGAACACAAGTAAAATATTTGAAGTGATTACTTTATAGTGAATTATCTATTTAAAAAGAGATAAAAAGGAATATGAAAATAGCATAAGCATTGAATTTATGTTTTTACACATTTAAAAATTTGAAAAAATGTTTTTAGAGCAGTTTTAAGGTGGTAAAATGATATATTTATTTTCTTCAAAAATTTTTTTGTTTTTTTCCTATGAATAAAACATCTCCCTCACTCCACTTTCAATTGGGTAGTTCAAAACTACAGAATTTTAACCATCCAGAAGAAAATGATTTTTCACGTCACATTTAAATTAAAAATGGATTGCTAAGGCCTGATCAATAACAAATAGAAAGAGAATTCAGTTCAGCCATTCAACATAGCTCAGAAATAAAGAGCCCTGCCCTGCTTCCCTAATGTGAGTTCTGGAAAGATCTGCAGCGATCCAGAGTTTGAGGAAGCAGAGAAGGCCATTTCGTTCCTGGGCCATGTGGCGCAACCCTGGAAGCAGCTGCCATTTTTGGAGTGCCTGCAATTCAGGGCAGCCGCCCCCAAAATGGCAACCACTTCTGGAACCATGTCATGTCTCCCAGGAACATAGCGGCTTGCCCTTCTTCCCTAACCCAAGCTTTGGAGATCTTTGAAAGCTAAGTGTATGATGGATGATGTGAGGTGAGGAGGGTCTGGGATCCAATGGGGTGGGAAGCAGACCTAAGGCCTGTAAGGACTCTAAGGGGTGGGAAGCAGAGCAAAGAATGCCTCAGTGGGTAAGGGAGGCCTCTGAAGGCCTGGGACATGTCCTGTACTAATCCTCCCAGTGCCTCCCTTGCACATGTTTAATGATTGCATTGGGAAAAGTAGGGAGGGGGGTCGCAAGTTAGGTGATCATATGGATGCTTCACTTAATGGCTGTCATGCCTTCTGACTGTAATGGGCAAGTTCCATCAAGGTTATCAGTCAAATACTATCTGTAATTCAACTGTTGACTATTCAACCTAACCATTTAAAACAGAAACAAGAACACTCTTTTCCAACTTCAGTAATAGGCAACCTGCAAGGGGACCTTTATACAGGTTCACCTTGTACACCAATTGCGACCCTATCTGGAACGGGAGGCTCTTCTCACGGTCACTCACACCCTTGTCACCTCACGGTTGGATTATTGAAACACGCTCTACATGGGGTACCCCTGAAAAGTGTTCGGAGACTACAGTTGGTCCAGAATGCAGCTGCTTGAGCGGTCGTGGGTGCACCTAGGTACTCCCACATTACACCAATCCTCCGTGAGCTGCACTGTGTAAGGGAGGCGGTGGGAGGACTAGTACAGGACACAATTCAAGGTGTTGGTTATTACCTTTAAAGCCCTATAAGGCTTAGGGCCAGGCTCTCTTCAACACCGTCTTCTACCGCATAGCTCCCAATGACCAGTAAGATCCCAGAGTTGGCCTCCTCCGGGTCCCGTCAGCTAAACAATGTCGGCTGGCAGGTCCGCGGGGGAAGGCCTTCTCTGTGGCTGCCCCAGCTCTCTGGAATCAGCTACCTCCTGAGGCCCGAACCGCTCCCACCCTACTGGCCTTCCGGAAAATGGTGAAAACCTGGCTTTTCCGGCAGGCTTGGGGCCGTTGATCTTGCCACTGCGATCTTGCGAAATCTGACCATGAGCGGTGTTTATGGGTTTTTTAAACGTCTTTTATTGTATATTGTTTATACTGTCTTTGTTGTAAGCTGCCCAGAGACCTCGGAGAGTTGGGTAGCATAGAAATACGAAAAATAAATAAATAAATAAATAAATAAATAAATAAATAAATAAATAAATAAGTGGGAAGCTCCACTGTAAGGATATGTTCTCAGCAAATCGTACCCTGGCATTTTTACACTATAGAAATCAGGTGGTATGGAGGAGCTAAATAACTTTTAAATACTATTTGTTGCTTGGTAACTGACCTTATAGTGCTCCAATTGCTGAGTTAGCTGTTCAAACAAATCCAATCTCTCTCTTTCTGTCATTTCTTCCAATAGCGTAACAGAAGGGCTGTATAAAATATATGGAATAATTCAGAAAAATAACTTCAGCTAGTATTCTTTTAAGAACAGAATAATTTAAACTTTCTGAATTACAATCTGAGACAATCTTAAAATCCTCACATATGTATCAATATTGTAATCTATGATGAATCAAATAAGAAAATACTAGCATGAAGTAATAAGGACACGGTGACTCAGTAGCTAAGACACTTGTCGGTCAAAAGGTCAGCAGTTCAGCGGCTTGACTCCCTAGTGCCACGTAACGGGGTGAGATCCCGTTACTTGTCCCAGCTTCTGCCAACCTAGCAGTTCAAAAGCACATAAAAAATGTAAGTAGAAAAATAGGGACCACCTTTGGGGGAAGGTAACAGCATTCCGTGCGCCTTTGACATTTAGTCATGCTGGCCACATGACCACGGAGACATCTTCGGACAGCGCTGGCTCTTAGGCTTTGAAACGGAGATGAGCACCGCCCCCTAGAGTCAGGAATGACTAGCACGTATGTGCGAGGGGAACCTTTACCTTTAGCATAAAGTAAAGCTATATAGATTTCCTAATTCATGTTCATTTATGATGGTTAGAGGACACAAGTGTTAGTAATATACAGCTAATTTCACACTAAGTGCTCAGTAAAATTCTAAAATTCCAATATCTGTAAAATAGGGGAATAACTGCTCAAGAGTCACTCGAACAGTTATTCTGGAAGTCATAGTACCTTTTCCTATTCTTAGTGAACATGGCTAGCTAAAAAGTTTTCTTTAACAAGAAATTAAAATAATTAATATATTCATCCTAAACTAGGATTTAAGGCTTACTGGGGTGGAACCAAAAGCAGGATAGCAATATTAAATTATTAGCTTCACCCAAATTCCATATCTTGTTCTTGTGATTTTTCCATCTCCTCTATGGAATAATCTTTTACTTCTTGCAATCTCTGATGCAACATTGTTAATTCTTCTCTGTAATTTTCTTCCACAGACTTCAATTTCTGTTCAAAATAAAGCCTTAGTTGTTCCAACTCAGTTTCATGTTCTGTCTTTTTTTTATCCCATTTAAGTTGATAATCTTTTTTCAGATATTCCAGTTCTTCCACATGTGTGGTACGAGCAAGCAGCTGTATTTTCAATTCTGATGGATAAAAAAATATCATTCACTTTAAATATATTAATTCAGCTGAATTGTTTTTAAAAATGCAATCCCTATACTATTAAGGTTTCAATACTGAATGCAAACACTACTCAAAACTGGGACTTAATTCTGAACATGGAGATCTCATTACAAAAACATACATTTCCATTCTATGCACATCTATGAAAAAGATGAATTAACTGAATTCAGTAGACTCTGATATATATCTATGGGGTTGCAGCTTAAGTTTGTAATATAATTTGATTTTCTCAGCTGGCCCTCTGAAAAGAAATTATAGGAGAAATAAATGATTAAAAGACTGTTTTTCATCAGTTTTTTCTTTAAAAAGCATCCTCATTCTTTCCATGGTACAACAAGATTGCACATTACAAAATGATGGGACCAGAACAAGAACTAAAGTTGCAAAATTAAATTAATATATACAATTATTTCATAATATTTCACTATTTATTTAAAATTAATTTTTAGAAGGGCTTTGGGGATAACATGAAATGTAAGGTTACAAATAGCACATTCTGCATTAAACTAGAAAACCAAATTGGAATCTTGTAACCTATGATGAATTAGTTGTGCAATTGCAATTAATAAAGGTAAAGTGATTCCATTATGCTCTATCAGATCCTTAAAAGAGAGTTCCTAAAGAAGGAAAGAAATGTCTTATTGAATTTTTTAAAATCATACAGACAAAATTCTCCACATAAGAAACGCAATACTTTGTTTCACTTGTAGGCAAGATCTACAAAACTACAAACTGAGTCAAGGACTACATGTATAGATAAGGTACTGTATAGAAAGTTATTGGAGGTGTACTTTAGGTCCTTCATAATATTTGAATAAATACCGGATTTTGAGATCTCAGACACAAATGTTTAATATCATACACTTCTTGCATCACTTCTATCAAGTTAAACAAATCAAAATAATGTTATGATTAATACATCTTGTATTACATCTGTCCAATTACATCTATCCAATTAACTTTCTTGGGAGAATTCTCTATCTATGGCAGTATTTCTGAATAGTTTTGCTTTGTGCAATGACAGCATCAAGCGCTCTTTAAGAGGTGAAAGATAACAAGCAAGAAATACCAAAGACTGATTTTGAGTAAATGGGAAAAATGTGTATGAGAAAGAGTGATTCCCCCCCTAACTCCAGATCATTCTCTAACTCCTCATCATTGGATCCAAGATGGCGCCGCCGAATGTTGCCTCGGTGAAATGTTAATGGTTTGTTTATTTTTAATTATTCTCTGCGACTCACTACGGATTTCTTACACATGAGACCATCTGCTAAAAATTAAGCAACGTTTCTTTAAGGAGCAGCTTTCTGTGATCTCTCCTCTCTCTCTCCCCCCCCCTTTTTTTACAAAGGCAGAGGAGATTTTAACACAGGAAGAAGGAATTTCCCCGGAGTTATGGATTACCAAAAAAACCAAATGGAAGAAGCGAAGAAAGAGAGGTAAAAGGGGGGGGGGGGGATTTTAAACAGATTAAGGAATAGGAGAAATAAAACTCCTCTGCCTTCAATTTTCCCAACCAACGTACGTTCACTTGCTAATAATATGGATGAAATACTCCTTTTAAACAGATACAATTCTGACTTTTAGAATTCAACAGCCCTATGCTTCTCTGAAACCTGGTTAAATGAATCAATTGAAGATAGCAGCCTGCATATCCCAGGGTTTCAGATTCAATCTGGTAAAAAGAAGGGAGGAGGCTTATGCTTATATATCAACAACAGCTGGTCTCAGGATATAATATATAAATTCTGTAATGAAAACGTAGACACATTAATTATCAACTGCAAACCATACTATTCGCCTCATGAATTTCCCTTATTTCTTCTAATTGCTCTTTATGTCCCCCACAAGCCTGTGTAAACAAGGCATTACGAACTCTAGCTGACCAAATTATGGAGGTTGAAGCCAAATACCCTGATTCACTGGCCATTATTTTGGGAGATAGAAACAAGGCAAACTTAAGGAAAGAGCTAACAAAATACTTTCAGCATGTCAATTGTCCCACTAGAGGCAAGAATTGCTCATTGCTACACAACACTAAAAGATGCTTATGAGTCCTTACCACAAGCAGCTGTGGGACACTATGATCATTGCATGATTCACTTGTACCTGCTTACAGGCAAAGATTTAAAACCACAAAACCAACAATTAAATCAGTGAAGACCTGGACGGAGGAGGCAAAGTTAAAGCTACAGGCCTGCCTTGACTGCACTGATTGGAATATTTTTGAAAGTACCTCTGCAGAATTAGGTGAACTCACAGAGACTGTAACATCATATGTCAGCTTCTGTGAAGACCTATGTGTACTCACCAGGAACTTGCGAATATACAGTAACAACAAACATTGGTTCACAGCTAAACCTAAGCAGCTATGTCGTTCCAAAGAGGAAGCCTACAGAAAAGGTGATAAAATGCTGTACAATCAGGCCAGAAATGTATTAACAAGGGAGATCAGAGCAGCAAAAAGAAGCTACTCTGAAAAGCTAAGGAATCAGTTCTCAACAAATGAACCAGCAAACATGTGGAAAACTCTTAAAAGGATGAGATGGATAGATAGTATCATCGACCAATGAATATGAATTGGGCAAACTCTGGGAGAGTGGAGGACAGGGGAGCCTGGTCGAATTGTGAAGAATGAGACACAACTTAGGAACTGAACAACAACCATTACTGTCAATTGAAATTAAAAATTTACAAGTGAGTTTGTGATATATATGTCCCCTACTTTTGAACATGAAAAAATTGTATCTATTTCCAAAAATGAAGGTAGATATAATTTAAAATGCTGTTAATTTAAATAATATAATTTAAAAGAAGCTATTAATGATTCCTTTTCTAAGTATACAATAAGACACTAAAAAAAAGCATTCCTTTAATGACACTGGTAAACATAAAGCAAAATACATTCACTAAATTATAGCAAATCTATTCTAATTACAATTTACAATTTCCCAATTTTAAACCTACCACTTAATTCTTGTCGGCTTGCCCTTGCGCCATCCAATTGTGACCAAAGTTGCGCCATTTCTTCTTCTGATTCTGCCTTTAGTTTCTGTATCTACAGAAGTCATTGTAAGTTACAACATCAGTCAGTTTTTACATTAACACGTTACTATATGAACTGTGGAACATTATTAAGGAGGAAGCTGAAGAATCAATAGGAAAGAATCATTTGGATCACATGTACAGTACACAAAGAATATTAATATTTGATAATACTTTAGATATAGGAAGTTAGTGGAGATAATTTTTCTAATCCATTATATGAAGAAATATCAGATTTTGAGTTATCACAGACTCAAATGCTTAAAATCATACTTTTTTTGCAATGATTCTACAAAGTTTTTGTTGTATATCATAATGTTGTGAATTATCAAAGCCACATAAATAACAATTATATTTTTATAGGGCATCTAGGTTACTCTGGCTAATCTCAAAAAATGAAATAAGACCAGGCCTGGTGATTAATTGCAGAGGAGACCACTAGGATATACCAGACAAGGATATACCAGGATATGCCAGACTAGAAAATTTAAATAAGATTCAGAAGACAATGAAACTATTTCATACTGTTGCTGAGACACTAGGACAGCAATGGCGAACCTTTTCGGCACCGAGTGCCAAAAAGGGAGTGCATGTGGCACGAAGTGCCGAAAAGGGAGCACTTCACGCGCATGTGCGCGCTTGTCAGGGCTGTGACCAGGAAGATGAGCTGCCCAGGGGCCATGTGCGCACTGGATAAGGTAGTTCCGGTTTTCGCTGCTGCACATGCACACGCGCCGATCAGCTGGCTGGTGTGCATGCTCACACCAGAAAACAGAAGACCAGCTCTTCCGGTTTCCAGCACTGCCGATGATCAGCTGACAAAGGCCATCATTGCTTGTGCATGCGCCAGAAATCCAGAAGAGGAATGGGTGATGCCATGTGTGCCAGGCGACATGACTCGTGTGCCACTTTAGACACCCGTGCCATAGGTTCGCCATCACGGTACTAGGAGTTGAGCTAAAAGCTTTACATGTACATAGAGATTAGAAACACTAGCGCGAAAATGTTTTCTTCCAGAGCTCTAGAGAATCTGAAATAGCTTAAACTCCTTGACATTATGGACAGTAATATGGATATTCCAAGTGTGAAGTAGGACAGCGCCAAAAGTTGCAACAGAGAAGTGAATTTCTAACTGTTGTCAGACCAGTAGAATTTTATACATGGAAAGGACAGAATGCTTCTTTCACTTTATGGTTTTGTGTAGCAGTAAGGCACAATTCTGCACAACATTTTACAATACTGATGCTCAAGAGGATTTGTCTTTATCAAATACTGTGTCTATAATGCATATTTACCTCCTGCTGCAACTCTTCTACTTGTTTCTTGTTTTGTTTTTTTATATCTTGCATTTCTTTTTCATGCTTGCTCTGCAGTGTTTTCATGGCTAGATGGTATTTATTTTCTAGATTTTTATGTTCCACTACAAAATAATGTTGAATTCTGTTATGAACATTCTTATATTATGAGATGACTCATTTAAACTACCTTTTCTAGTATGAGAAGTAGAGAACTAGAGAATTCTGAAGAGATGTAGGAAAAAAGTAGTGAATTTGATGGTCTGCTTAATTTGTATAATTTTATTTAACTTTTAAAAAGTCACCATGGGAGAATAGGCGACAATATAAATCTAATAAATAAATAAATAAAAAACAAATCATTGAAATTTTTGGAGCAATGCAAAAACAAAAAAGGCTATAACCGAAAGAATTATATGTTTGTCGGTGGTGTGTATGTGTGTGTGTATGTATAATAGATATAATAGAAAGAAATGGGGAAAAAACAACAAAGGGCAAAAGGGATAGCTGTAAAGGAGAGTGGTTAGCAGTTTAGGTACAAAACGTTCTAAACTTGGATAGCTTTTCTAGAATGGATATATATGGAGATGAAAGGGATATGCTGGTAGACAGAATACATTTAAATGTAATGAAAAACAGTGAAACAAGCCACAAAAAATAAAAAAATAAAATGACCCTAGTAATGAATTTGCATGAAATAAAAAGATGTTTTGTTTCCCCACCTGAGTTTCAAATTGACTATGTTGCAAGGTACAAAGCTTAAAAGAATATTACAAAACCACATTCCTTTGTAACAAAATTGGCAGAACAAAAGTGAGAATTCGGCCCAATACCAAGGATAAAGAGCTAATCCTCTCATAAATATTCTTCACTAGATATTTAATCATCCTTATTCAGATCAATATGGGATATTTTAAACAATACAATCAGGAAAAATTAAATATTGTGTTTTCAGTTGGGCATAGGGGCTTATGAGGTCTTATATATTCTTTGCTATAAACCAAGCCACTGGAGATTATCATCCTCCAGAAACCCCACCGCAAGCAATGCTGCTGTTTCTTCACAGGAGAAAAGATACTTAATACTAAATGTAGATACATTACTACTGGTAAATAATGTCCAGGACACTGGGGACAAGACATGGATAAAACTGAAAGAGGAGATTCTTTAGAACTACTGGCAGAAGGTGATAGTGACAGTGTAAGAACTGGAGTAATCCTCACACTATCACTTTTCCTACCAGTGCAGAAGACTAAGCAAATCTTGATTATCTGAGACAAAGAAGCAACATTATTTAATACATATAGTCCTCGACTTACAAAAGTTTGTTTACTGTCCATTCAAAGATACATCGGCACTGAGAAAAGTGACTTATGACAGTTTTTAACTTATAACCTTATAAGTTATAACCATTGCAGCATCCCCATGGTCACGTAATCAGAATTCAGATGCTTCACAAATGACTCATATTTATGACGGTTGCAGTGTCCCTGGGGGTCAGGTTATCCCCTTTTGCGAAAAAGTCAATGGGAAAGCCAGATTCACTTAAAAATTGTGTCCCTAATTTAATGACTGAAGTGATTCACTTAGCAACATAAATTTTGGGCTGCATTGTGGTCACAAGTCGAGGTCCACCTATATAGAGCATCTAGTATTGATTCTGATAGTTACAGTTTCAGTTCGTAATTACTTAAGACTTAACAAATTTCACATCATTTTGTATGCCACTCCACTTTTGAAAAACATACTTCAAAATAAATGAAGTCTACTTTGTATTGATAACAGTAACAAACATCTACTTGTTTTAACACTACAAAATCTTTTATTTTGCTGATTTCTTGACCTCTCTGGGGAGCATAGAAATATTGGAAAAAATTATTCCCAAAATGAAGTGCTTACTTTCAACCTGTCTTTTTTCAAGAGAAAGCGTCTCCATTTTTTTCTTTAATTCTTCAGTTTCTGCTGTTAAGTTTTGCTTCAGCTTGTTCAGTTCAGTCTGATGTTTTACAGATAACTCTTCAGATACATTTTTTAAACTGACATTCAAGGCCCATTCCTTTTTAAGATTCTAAAAGGAAATTAAATTTAATAATGAAAATTCCATTACCTTAACAAAACATTTTTTCCAAATTGGACTCTTCGTAACTTTAGTAACTCTTCTACTCTGTCCCAGTTACTATATTGTAAGATTCACAATAGGAATTCACAATAGGAACTTCAGAATAGGATTCTATTATAAGGCATCTATCAAAACATGAAACACAACCTACCTTTCCCCCCCCCAAGAGCATTAACATCTTACTAATCATCTCAGGATTCTTTTAGCACCTCTGAAATCTGTCTCCTAATGGGAAACACAGAACTCTAAATATATCCTTAACTAGGTGACCTTAGGAAGACTGGAATTGGCAATTTCACGCCTATCCTTGCCTCTTACATAAGGGGCATTCTGGAAGAACTGAAACAGCAACGTTTGTCACTCTTAGCACTGTTGCCCCATCCTTCTTACATACATATATCCTTTTTTCCATGCCTTTAATACAGTTATTACTTTTCTGCACTCCAAGGCAGAGGAGTCCAGAGTTATGGAAGTGGTAATGGTTCCCAGCTACTGATTGCCAACCTATCAGCTATTGAAAAACAGTAGCTAGGATGAAGATAGGAGAGGCAATAGTCAAGAGCGATTGAGTTGCTGCACTGCAATTCCACACAAGATGGACAGTAAGCTCAAGGTATCTTCTGTAAAGTTTAACCTACATTAGAAATGAGAACACCTTATTGACATCTCAAAATTATATATATATAACCTGTTTTTAATTAGCATATTCATATCAAATTCTGAACAATATTAAAACAATCTTCTAATTTAAAAGATAGAAAATGTGATTTAATAAAAGTAACAAATTACATACAATACCTCTAAAATGTTAAGATGCTTCTCCTCCATTTCCAGACTTATTTTCACCTTCATTTCATCTGCAAAATGAAGTGGAACAGAATGGGACTGACATATAGGTTCAAATGAATATTTTTTAAAATTTGGTCGTGAAAGCATTCTTCATTAATTTTCAAAGTTAGTACAAATTTTTGCACATCTTTGTTAATATTCCCTCCTTTAGCTTGTACAAAATAGTCAAAATATTACAAAGCTTGAAATATATGTTTTTATTTAATTTTTTTAAATGTTTTTGGCAACTCATTTTTTTTTTCATTTTATTTAATCACTCTGAATATACTGCATGATCCATTATTACAGTATTTGGGATTCATTTTGCTTCCTATTTACTGCTTCTAGTAATAAATCAGCTCATCAAAAAATCTGGTGTTTTATTAATCATATTGACTCAGAATCTATAAGTTGTATACCCATGTCAAGTTGATGTTTCAAAACCATTTCTTCCTTTTCTTTCTGATTCTGTTTGTTTATATGCTCCAATTCAAAATGGTATCGACTTTGCAGAACTGCATTTTCTTGAGCATGCTTATCATTGAGCATTTCACGGAGCTCCATTAGGGCAATTTCCTTCTCCTTTGTCAGATTCATTTGCATTAGCTCCATCTGAGATGTGCATATGTTATTTGAACTTAGTCTTATGGCATCCAGTTTAAGATTATCTGGGACCTACAAATGAAAAAAGACAGCATATGAATGAATATGCTTTATTATAATTATCAGTTTCTCACAATATTAGAGTTCCAATGCTGTGCTCCTTGGAATCAAGCTGCTACTAAAAACAGAAGATATATTAGGTTTATATGGGGTTTTGAGAGCAGCATGCTGTTTCCTCACAGCTTGGTTTCATAATTAGTATAACATCATGCTAACAATATAAATGGCACAAATTAAAAACTTCATTGGTTGCAATTAGTGAGGATTTAAGATCTGCAGTAGCCAAGGACTTTATTATTCTACTAGCTGGATACCTGTGCTTTGCTACAAAACTATGTGATGGGGCTTGATAAATCGACACTTACAGCTTGACAATTAATGAGTAGTAGGCCTCTCCTCTCCCCTTCTCTCCCTCAGCCTTGCCCCACAGAACCCTATCCTATCCTATCCCCTTCTCTCCCTCAGTCTTTTGCATTTGGAACAGATTTCTTTTCAGGTGGGGAGGGAGAATAGAACTCCTAAGCATCAGACTGTGTTAATAATAATATAGGAAATACTAATGCTCTGATGGTCATTTTGAAAAATCATTTCTTAGTGAGCACCTAGACGCCAAGAGGAACATATGTGGCAAATTTCAAATTTGTAGGCTTTACGGTCCTGGAGATTTTGTGATTAATGCATGAGTGGTTTTCGCTTTTATATATATAGATTGAATATTGTACCTCAGCTTGCTGCAGCTCCCCTTGAAGCATAGCTTCCACTTTTTGTTGCAAGTCTTCTAATAACTGCTTTTGTTCCTCCATCAGTTTAGCATGCAGGTTTTTGTTCTCATCTTGACACTTAAAAAATTCATCTATGTCATAATTTTGTTCTTGTTCCTGAACCTAAGGAGAAGTAAAGAGCATTACATATATTTATACACAAGAACATTCCCATATCATCAGAAATATGATAACCAGATTTCAAGGTTGGAAACAAAATTTGCTTTTTATTATAAACCTGAGATCCAGCAGCTGCAGTAAACATATATTTGGAATTAAGTAACTCCAAATTCAAGACTATTTTAAGTATCAAAACCAAATTTACAGTCCTTTTTTTTATTGAGTTTTCTTCATCAGCAATATGTTTTACTGTTTGGGGTTGGTCATTTTTCCTGCTGATTTTAAAAAAATTAGATCAGGAATGTGCGCTGTTCTATTTCAAATCACCAAGCTATCCAGATATACCTTCACTCTTCTGATAACAGCATAAAAATTATTAAAGTGTATATTACTTTTTTTCCTCCAAGATTACAACAGTTTGATTTGTATATCATTTGCATACTACACTAAGATAGTTTTAATATTTCTTTGCTATAATTGGATGATTAGCATCGTTATTTATCCTATGGCTGTTGCTACAAAATTGTGCTATGAGGCAGGGCTACGGACAACCCCTTAAAAGTGTGTGTGGGGGGGGAGAAAGAGCCACACGCCGTGCAGACACGCGCATCCCACACCTGAGGCTGAGAGAAAGACCCTTCCTCACCCGGTACATAACAGTCCCCGGACACTCCGGATGGAGCATTCGCCCCCTCCCCCAGGCAGCTCGGAAAAGCGCCTGCACTCTGCGACCACCCCATCCCAGAGCAAGTAGAAAGCAACGCACTTCTGGAGGAGCGCGGGGGCTGCCAGCAGCCTCTCGAACTCCTGCCGGATCTTCCCCTTCCATATCCAACCGACGACCCGACTCTCGGGCCAGCAACGGTCGCGCAACCCGTGGAGGCCTCCAACTTTCAGCCAATGGGCTCCCTCGGCGTCATCCAGCGCCCCTCCCACCCAGGTGCCCGGCAAAGCCGAAGCGAAGCAGCCTCGGCGCCATGTATTGGAGCGCCGGGAACCAATAGGGAGCCAGTAGCAGGGCGCGACGCTCCAAACTGAGCTGGCGGCGCAGCTTCCGGAGCCTGTAATCGCTGAACTGGGAAAAGCGAGGGGGAGGCGCCCTTAGAACTCCGAAGCTCTTTTGGGGTCCTTGGGGAAACAAAGCTTTCTTTTGGTTTCGATTGTCGAAGTTTCAAAACTGCAACCTGTCTAGGGGCTTCAGTACTGTATACAAAAGATGGAGTAAGAACGGCCTCTGAAAGAAACTTATGTAGTAAATTCCCTACGAATTCATACGAGCCTGTTTCTGCCGATCGTGCACTCGAAGTCCCTGGCACGGCCGTTTCTATAGTAGTTTTCTGTTTACATTCTTTTTCACCTTTGTAAGCCTAGGTCCTAGGTCGTCTGCGATTGGGCGAGCAAAGAAAATGAAATTGCAGAGTGTTTTCGGACGGCGTACTGATGTATTACTTTTGTGGAAGAAAACCATAAAGCATTAGTAATTTGTACTGTCCAATAAATTTTCTCGATCACAGTCCAATCTAGTACACTATTGAAGAAAAAATACAATATGTGTATATATTGGGTATACGCACACCCCCGTTACGATTCGAGCATACAGGTTTAACAAATTATTATATATATTTTACCTATACCTCCATTATGAGAATAGGGAGCATAGCGAAGCTAGTGGTGAGAACAAATGAATTATTGAACCTGGCATGGCTTTTTAAAAAGGTAGTTTCAGAAAAAATAAGACCCAGAGTTGGAAAATAGCATTGAGGTTCCTTTTTTTCGCTATCGGGCTGTAAGGCCTCCTAGTTTACAATGGACCTATTTCACCCTCCTCCAATGCGTTAAATAATGTTAGTAATTTCCAAGAATCGAGTTCTAACTCTTCATTTTTCTCTACAGCTCATGCGGATGGTTCCCCAAAGAAAACTCACAACCATAATTTGATCCAGAAGAACACTTTGCACACTCTGTTTTAGTTTTAAATTTCACTCCCCGCCTTCGTTCTCAAAACTATTAATACAGTACAGTGAAGCAAAAACATGGATTTCCTCCATATCGAAGAGCCGCCGGCAATAGGAAGAGGAAAAGGCAGCACCATAGATTTTAACTCTTTGATGTTTATGAATCAAGCTCTTTTCCTCCTATGTTAAACAAAGAAAATTCATCTTAAGAAAAATGGACGTTTCTCAAGCGCTAATCAGCAAAAAATGATAAGAAATATAGAGTGGAGCAGCTTCAAGGCGCCTGCAGTTTCCTTGATGGCTTATGTATTTCTTCCCTGAAAAGACCTGGAACCAACTGTATTAATTGCACATTTATTATTTTGGTGTTGAAGTGTTTAATAGATTTTTCTTATAAATGTGAGATTGGATTTACTACATAACAAGAGTGAACTTTTTTATTTACAGCACTGAAGCTGCATTCTGCTTCTGTACCAATTGAAATAGTTTGTACTATTAAATAGTTTGTACTATTTCAATGGCCCTAATTGTGGATTTTTGATACCACCTTTTATTGAAAAAATCAGTGATCAAACTGATTTTATCTGTCAAACAGAATTTTAGGTAGGCTTTCAAGTTAGGAGAAATTACAATACTATGTATCTTCCCTGGCCGTGTATATAACGTACTGTACTTAAGTTAGTGGAGGCAAAGTATCTTCAAGTAGTTTTTGACTCCTGCCCACTCCTTGGACAAGTCCTTGTGGTTTTCTGGGCAAGATGTTCAGAACCGGTTTGCTGTTTCCTTCTTCCTGGACTGAGTTTTGTGCCTACAGCAAGACTAGAATTCACAATGTTTTACTGGCAACCATGATTTCTACAAGTCAGTCCACCAATATGTTTTAAAGACTGTTTCATTGTACAGGGAGTCCTCAACTTACATCCACAATTGAGCCCAAAATTTATGTTGTTAAGTGAGAAATTTGTTAAGTGAGTTTGCTCCATTTTACAATTTTTCTTGCCACATTTGTTAAGCGAATCACTGCAGTTCTTAAATTAGTATTTAGTTGTTAAGTGAATCCAGTTTCCCCATTGACTTTGCTTGTCAGAAGGTCACAAAAGGGGATCACATGACTCCGGGACACTGTAATCGTCATAAATATGAGTCAGTTGTCAAGCATCCAAATGTAAACCACGTGACCATCGGGATACGGCAATGGTCATAAGTGTGAAAAATGGTCATAAGTCACTTTTTTCAGTGCCAAGGTAACTTTGAACAGTCACTAAATGAACTAGTGTAAGTCGAAGACTACCTGTATTGATGAGCTAACCTTCAGTTCACCCATATATCTTCTCATTATTGCATATCTAACAGGAAGGGTTAATCAACTAACTTCAGGACATAATTCTTTTAGAAAGAGGCAATTATTGCAATGTTTTTGAAAAAGACGCTTTTGAGGCCAGAGGACTGTAATAACTAACCTAATAACTAATCTCAAGCATTTTCCAGGGTCTGTTGAATGAAATTCAAGTCCTATTGCTGAAACTCCACTATCTGAAAATTATATTATAAATTGTATTTAAAAATCCATCACCTAAGAAAACTGTATGAATGTGAGAAAAATGGAATAGCATCATTTCTGACAAATGTTATGAAACGTGTGAACTCAGTCTAGATACATTTTAAAATGTTGCCAGTGAAAGATTGCAAATAAATCTCCCTTGGCTGTGTATATATAGTACTGTACTTACCGTAAGTTAGTGGGAGCAATGTACCTTCAAGTCATTTTTGATTCCTGCCTACCTAAGGAATTAACCTGGAAACTGGTAGACTGAGCTTTGGTACCACCCTAGGCACAAAGCCTAGGGTGGTACCAGCTCAGGATAGCCCCCGACCTTCTTTCCTTCCGTCGCGAGCTGAAGACGTGGCTCTTTTGTCAACTCAACTGATACGTTTGGGGATACACTGTTATAATTTTAAACTGTTTTAATAGGGTTGTTGATTTTAATTGTTTCATTGTGATTTCTATTCGAATTTGTCATTTTGTAAGCCGCCTTGAGTCCCTAGGGAGAAAGGCGGCATATAAATCGCAATAATAAAATAAATAAATAAAACCAGCTCAGTAACCTTGGGCTAGTCATTCCCTCATAGCCCTAGGACGAAAGCAATGGCAAATCACTTCTGAAAACACCTTAGCAAAGAAACTGCAGGGATTATCCAAGCAGACACTAAGAGTCAACACTGATTCAAAGGCATACACACCTACATACACACACATAAATGTAATGGATACATACTATCTCAGATGTAACTGCACTGACTAGACTTCTAATTAATAATGTAGGAAAGTATTTTTCACATACTGCCCTGACGGTTTTTGCAATAATTTATAATTAGAAGTCCTGGGAAAAGAATTATATTAGGCCATATGAGATAGTATCTCTTTTGAAGTAACAATCTTTTAATTATTAATTGGTACATTTTGTTGCTTGGGATTTCTTTAAATTTTATCTGTGATTGGCCAGAAATGGAAACAAATATAGGAGACCTAAGTCAGCGGTCTTGATATACAGCTATATATTATTATTTGTTATTGATCAAATGTGCTTTAGATTAATCTTCAGCACAACTATACAATCTTCATTCTATTTTTCTTTGATTTCTGAAATCATGACTTTAATGAACATAAGTTGATGCTTTATATTGTCAGATATTGGTCATAGTATGAAATTTCAGGAATTATTTTTTAACTACAGTTTGGGAAACATTTGGTTGAAACTTCACCCATTTTTGTTTGTTTGTTTTCTGTCTTTCTCTGATGACCAAATATTGTATGAGTCAGGTGAGTACTAATCCTTGGAAATACATATTGTTTAAATTGCAACCAACAGATGTGAAGCTAATTCATTCCTTAGGCTTAACAGAGTTATTAAGAGGAGGGTGTTAGCAACGCACAGGGTTGGGCACATTGAACTTGCACTGGAAGAGTCAGCAGCCCTAAAGAAAATATTTCTATTGTTCTAGTGAAACAATATCTTAGCAACCCTGTTGAGTGTACATTTCAAAAGACATGGTGCAGTATAAGAAGTTTCTGTTCTCCTTGTAACCACAGCCTGTAGCTGTGGTTACTGAGGAAAAAATACATGGAAATTCATAATGAAGCTGGGGAGAGAGAAAGTTAACCCATGTTCAAAATAATGTAGCTTACCAGACACACATTACCTTGGAATTTTCCCCCAGTGATGGAATCTGATGTGGCTGATCACATGACCCGTCTGAAGCTCAAACTCCTTGAAAAGGTAAGCTGATTTTTCTACAATTATATCCAAGTATTAACTATCCAGTAATAGGGCAGAAAAAATTTTTTCAAAATGAAAATTTTGGCATAATGAAGATTTTTTCATCAGCAGTTAGCTGTCTCATACTGAACATGTCAAGAATGCTATGTATGCATAAATATGTACCTTTTGTCAAGCATTCCTGATACTTTGGGCCTTTCCCCAATTTGTCTTGATTTCCTACCTGCCTATCAGAAAGTCTTACTGTCATAAACTTTACTGTCCTATTGCCAAGCCATATCCTGCTTCTATTGCCTGTGTTCCGTAAATTACTTTGGAGGAACCAACTGACAAAATTACACAGATACTTGAAAAGTTGCCCAAGAAATGTGTTAGAATAGTGGAGGAAACCCTGCTTTTACACTGGTGTAAAAGGTAAAGGTAAAAGTTCCCCTCGCACATTTGTGCTAGTCATTCCCGATTCTAGGGAGCGGTGCTCATCTCCGTTTCAAAGCCGAAGAGCCAGCGCTGTCCGAAGATGTCTCCGCGGTCATGGCATGACTAAACGCTGAAGGCACATGGAATGCTGTTACCTTCCCACCAAAGTGGTCCCTATTTTTCTATTTGCATTTTTTATGTGCTTTCAAACTGCGGGGTTGGCAGAAGCTGGGACAAGTAACGGGAGCTCACCCTGTTATGTGGCACTAGGGATTCGAACTGCTGAATTTTCAATCGACAAGCTCAGCATCTTAGTCACTGAGCTACCATGTCCATCTTGAGCCACCGCGTCCCTCTCCCTCTACACTGGTGTAGCTAAGGACAATTTTACACTGATTGCTGGCTAGGGTTAAAATATAAAGCAAGTTTACAAGAAAGAAAATGGATGTCAGAGGGCATTGATGCTTTCAGTCCAAGAGGGATGTCTACTCTAATGCTGTATAATAGCAAGTTGAGTTTTATGTCATTTAAGATTTGTCTAATTGTTTCCCGCAGATTCCTTTTCTTAAGAATCAACGTTTTTTTACTATGAAAACTTAACATGTTAAAATTAATGTGAGAAGTTACAGTTTTTTTTAAAAAAAGAATCGTATTATATTTTTCCACAGAAATTAGAAAATGAACGTGAAAACTTGGATGACTCTGAATCACCCTTCTCTACAAGTAAGCAATTAAAGCATATTTGTACTGGAATTATGTATGATGTCAAGTCATGGATTGCAATAAAGAATTCTGCAGAATTAATCCTATCTGGATTTAATATCTGTCTAAAAATATTTTATCACACCAAGTTTTATTGATCAGGTTACCTAATTAATTGCTAAACATGGAGGATGAAAGTTAAAAATATCAGCGCAAAAGCATTAATCTAGGATTGCAGGTCTGTGTATATCTACTTGCAGAGCTGTCCTGAAATCTCCATATGGCAATACTTACCTGTTTATAAGTATGTTGATATAATGTACCCTGTTTCCCCAAAAATAAGACATCCCCTGATAATAAACCCAATCAGGCTTTTGAGGACATGTACTGAAATAAGCCTCCCCCCCGAAAATAAGCCCTCCCCAAAAAACAAAGTGCTGGAAATCAGGTAAGGCGGCAAGAGGAGCCCCATCTTGCTCCACGCGCCCCAAAATAATAAGACCTCGAAAATAAGGCCAAGCGCTTATTTCAGGGTTCAAAAAAATATAAGACAGGGTCTTATTTTCGGGGAAACACGAGTATATTATTTTTATTACTTTTCACTATCTGTTTAATGTGTTTATACTTCATTATTAGCTGCTTGGAGTCCATCAGATCTGGGATAGATTACAAATATTGTTAAATAAATAAATAACAAACATGGATTGGTTTGACTTGCAAAAGCTCTGACCCAAAATATGACCCTCCTTTTCCAGTTCTTTCTCTTGCTTGCAATGTCAGCTTCAAGATCTTCTTTAAGTGGAGTGACAATTTTTGAATTCTGCAGCTTTGTAGTTTTGCTCTCTCTTTTCTCTTCACTCCTTTTTAAATGACATCTTAATGTCACCCATATTTTTTTGCAGGGAATTATGACAATTATGGCTATGCCTTACAAAGTGCACTGAGAAGAAGGAAAGACCTTTTACAGCAGCTCAGAGTATGATATCCCTAATTCTTATCATTTTCTTTTAAAAATGGAATAAAATACATCTTCTTCTGCTCACTTTTTACTATGTTAATATGATGTTAATAGAATAGTTTAGTTCTTTGCCAGATAATATTATCAGTTTAGATAAGGTATAGTGGGAATTTAGGAAAAGTAAAAATTCTAGGGAAAAGCAAAGTAATTTTAAGTAGGCAAATTTGGGAGGAGAGGCAAGAAAAACATTTTTGCATCATGATTTTTTTTGGGGGGGAAAGGAAAATCTCTTATAGCACTTTTAAAGTATAATAAAATTGGAGGTGGAGTTATGCAGTATGACATCTATTTCCCTACAATATGTTGAATACAATTAATGAAAAGTTTAATGTTCATTTTTTTTTTGCTAATGACTAGCAAGAAATGACTATATACTGGAAATGTCTTCAGTTTCTGTCTTGTTACAGGTTGGTTTTCTTTAAGCAAATGTATGCGTTTAGAAAAACTATACTTTGTGTTATAGGAACAAAATCTTTTGGAAGAGATTTCAGTACCACAAAGTTTACCAAGAATTCATAAAAAGTCCTTGAAGCCACATCATATCTACCAAATTCCTCCTCCTCCTCCTCCTCCTTCTCCTCCTCCTCCTCCTCCTCCTCCTCCTCCTCCTCTTCTACCTCAACAACCAAGAATTATCCAGCAAACAGTAAGTGTTTTCTGCTTTATTTCAAGGAGGAACAAAAACTCCCCATCAAACTAATCCAAGCAAAACTAACTGTGGGCACAAATTCATTATATAACAAATCTGGAACATCATTTCATCAGTACATCATGATTTCATAAGATCCCTTGGGGTATTATTGGGTTCCAGATTTTATAACTAGCAACTCAATTGCAGATATTAATGAGAACTGTAATATATTCACTATCTAATTTCTTCATATTAGGCTATGCAGGTTTCTGCATATCAAACAGGCTGAGTTACTTTGTTGTGCCCTGATCAGATGGCAATTCTTGATGAACAAAATTTGCTGGCAGATTTCAATTCCTTAATTAATTACCCTGAAGATGACACCACATATTAATTGGTGAATGGTCCAACAGTGTATACATTAAAGCACTTTAGCACTGGTATGATAAATTTAATATTGAAGATTTAAATAAACTTTACGTTCGATTTGAGTGAAATAATCTGAAATCCCAAAACCCTAGATACAACTCTTAGAATTGTACCAATCATGAACAAATGTAATTTTTAATAGAATTATTAAACACATGGGAAATAATACTCATAAGCATTTATATTGTTACGTTATGTTATGTTTTATGTTATGTTACATACTGTAGTGTATTATCAAATCAATTTATATGGTTGCTACAAATGCAATTCTGGGCAGCTACCAACATATTAAAACAATAGAAAAAGAAATACAACATAAGTGTTATATTTAAAATGCTTGTGTTGTATTTCTTCCTCTATTGTTAAATTAAATCTAATTTAATTTTTTGTCCCGGTCTTTCCCCACTTCTTTGTAATGATCTTCTTCTATAATGATCTTTTCAATCTTTGTGAACCAGCATGCAGTTCTTCAGAACATACACCTTTGCTAGCCTCTCTTCTCTCTCTTCCTAGCTTTCACTGTTTGTTTGCTCAGTGAATTCTATGTAAGTATAACATTTTAATTGTTCAATATGTTGTCCATTAACTTCATTCAGCTGCAGATATACAGTAACAATGGAGTGACGGTTTACTTTTTGACTATTCTTTTTTTCCATCTTTTTTTCTTTTGCAAGTTACCACAGCAACCAGCAACCATAATTCAACAAATACCTTCATATCAGCCACCACTCATTACACAGATTCCAACTCCACAGTCCTTTTCAGTACCCAGATCTGGGAGTATTAAAGAAGGTATTTGTGTTCAAAACTATAGTTCAAAAACTATAACTATGTGTACACTATGTAGGAATAACTCTCATTTAATATAGTAGATCTTATTTCAAGTCCAAGGAAATATATCTAAGATTACAGCATGCTGCAGAGCTACAACCCTATGCAAATTGACTCAGAATTAAGTCCACTGGACAGAACTTGGACAGGATTGTTGATAGGGCTCCTATCTATGTACACAAATTTAAGAGTAAGATTGGTTAGATTCAGGGAGACTAACAAGATTTTATTTCTTCCATTCAATTGTGTTCGATTCTCAGACACTAAACAAGTCCCTGTAGTTTTCTTGGCAAAATTTTTCAGAAGTGGTTTGACCTTGCCTCCTTCCTAGGGCTGAGAGAGAGTGACTGGCCCAAGATCACCCAGCTGGCTTTCAGCCTAAGACAGGAATAGAACTGACAGTCTCCTAGTTTCTAGCCTGGTGCCTTAACCACTAGACCTATAATGGCGAACTTATGGCACGTGTGCCCAAAGTGGCATGCGAAGCCATGTCGCCCAGCATGCGTGGCCTTGCCTGTTTGTCTTTTGGGTTTCTGGTGTGCATCCGCATATGATGATCAGCTGTCCTTCATTCACGCGGCAGTGCCAAAAACCAGAGTGTGCATGCGCGCCGGCCAGCTGATTGTCGGGTGCACGTGCTCCAGAACTCGGAAGTTTGGCTTTTCCAGAGCGCGATCCCTTTGTGTGTGTGGCAATGCCGAAAACCGGCCTGCACATGCATGCCGGCCAGCTGATCGTCGGACATGCATACACACTAGAATCCAGATATCGGCTTTTCTGGAGCGTGGTCCTGACAAGTGCGCGCACACGTTTCCACACGATGGTTCACCATCACTGCACTAGACTAAACTGGGTCTCAACTTTTAAGTAAAATGGCATAAAGAATGCCATTTTTTTTTTAATTTTCCGACTTACAAGGTTTGGGGATGCAATTTAAAAAGTAAAGAGTAGCTATGGAAAGTCTGGTTGAATAAGAGGAGCTTACTTTACTCTTCTTTACTGATATAACCTGTGTCTGTGTCTGTATTATGTACTGGATAAATTTAATACATGCAACAAAACAAGGACTTGTGGATAAGATAGTGGCACCAAGTGACAGGAAATTTAGATCTGCACACAAGTGCTAATCTTAAATTATAATCAGACAATCTAAATAAATACCGTAAATAAAGGGACAGAAAAGGTGAAGTCACACCACTGACCAATGTAGCTTTGAAAAGAAATAAAACCATTCATGGCACTTTCCCTGACAACTTTACCATACTGGCAGGGATGTCTCAAAATGGCAGGCATAAGCAACAGAAGGTAGAATGGTGTCTTTGAGAATTTATTTAGTTCTCACCTTTATTATTTTTACATAACTCAATGACGCCTGAACATATTCAGCAAACCTTCCTCCTCCTATTTTCCCCACAATGATAACCCTGTGAGGTGGCTTTTAAGGCAAAGGCAGGACTTGAACTCACAGTCTTTTGCTTTCTAGCCTGGTGTCTTAACCACTAGACCAAATTGGCTACCATAATGGCATGCACGGGGCAGTTGTCTTCAGCCTGGGATCTTGGTTCAGGTGCAGAGAATAGCTGAGAAAACTTGTCCAAAGATGTGGCTGCTTTAAGGAGCTACAAAAGATGCTACTTGAGCACTCTGCACACTCTAAATAAACATATATTACTCTGATATAAGGTAGGCAAGTAGCTAAGAACCTGCTTGGTTTTTTTTCATTCAATTGAAAGATTTATGATGTCCTTTCCTAGATTCTGTCTGGACAGTCTTTGAAAATAAAGGAATTGTTGAACTAATTATTTCCTTCTTTGTTGAAGAACTCTGTGTACATCTGTAGTACGACCACTGTGTGGTACGACCACTGTGTAACTTCCAAGTTGTTAACATATGCTATTGTAATACTTTTAAAGTATAGATTTGGCAGCTCAGCTAATACTAGGCTGCTTGTTTTTTTAAAAAGGCATTGATCTGAGAGATTATGCTGTTCAAATGGCTGTACTTCACCCTTTGAATTACATTATGTTCTCCATTATAACCATAGGATGGTCTTGAATTGTCTTTTATCCGTTATAGATATGGTAGAAATGATGCTAATGCAAAATGCACAGATGCATCAAATCATTATGCAGAACATGATGCTGAAATCCTTACCACCAACATATTCACCAACTAGTGGGTACGGGGTCCCTATGCTTCAACATGGACAACAGGTAATAACTATTTAGTCTGAATTGTATCTGTACATATTATTATTATTATTATTATTATTATTATTATTATTATTATTATTATTATTATTATTTATTAAATTTGTATACCGCCCTTCTTTCGGACTCAGGGCGGTGAACAGCCAGAATAAAAACATTTATACACAAAAGTTAAAATAATTATTTAAAACTAATTAAATAAAATTTTGGCCCATAATTTAAAACATATCAATTAAAAATCAGTATCAAACGTTAAAACCAACATGAAATCAGGCCAGCCCGGCTAGCTGAAAAAAGTAAGTTTTTAGGGCCCGACGAAAAGTCCGGAGCTCTGACATCACTCGTATCTCTGGAGGTAGATCGTTCGAGAGGGTAGGCTCTCCCCTTGGAGGTCGCCAGCTGACATTGTCTGGCTGACGGCACCCTGAGGAGGCCCTCTCTGTGGGAGCGAACCGGCCAGTGGGAGGCAATTGGTGGCAGAAGGCGGTCCCATAAGTACCCTGGCCCTAAGCCATGGAGCGCTTTAAAGGTGGTCACCAACACCTTGAAGTGCACCCAGAAGTCCACTGGAAGCCAATGCAGCTCGCGCAGGAGAGGTGTCACGTGGGAGCGCCCCGTCGCTTCCATAATCCCCCGCGCGGCCGCATTTTGCACCAGTTGGAGCCTCCGGGTGTACCCCAAAGGGAGCCCCATGTAGAGAGCGCTATTTATGTGTGCTAATCATTTTAATGGTCAGCGTCATTCGAACTGAGATTCTTAAAAGGATGGATTATAGTATACAGATAGTTCTCATTTAGGGACCACAATTAGGACTGGCAGCTCTGTCATTAAGCAGAGTGGTGATTAATTGGCAAATCACACAAGCGGGACTGCGCTTTCATTTTCCCCACTCCCCCACTTCTGAAATGCTCAGCCCAACACTGGTATAATTAGCAAGAAAGGAATTTATGTTTCTAGTTACAATCATTGGAGCGGAAGAGATTACACATGAGTAAGTAAGAAGGCACATTATGGGAAATATACATCAAACGGAATGCACTGGCACCAGGAGTCACAAGTGTACCACATAAACAGCCTGCTGTATTCCTCATTGTGTGTCTGCTTACTTCTTATACTCCCTTCCACTCCATTCTCTCTACTGTGGGGGAGGGGGACTAGCAATTTCTGTAGGCAATCTCCTCTGTATCTGACCCTTTTTTCACCTTTTTTTTTCACCTTTTGAAACCTAAGTTTTACAATACTTAAAAATTTCAGTACTGAAACTGCATGCACCAATATACTGTAGTAGTTTTGGCCAACTTCAAAAGTATATTGCATTTCCAATCAAAACAAGTGAAAGCATTATACAATGAAATGTTTTGTGCTTCTTCCAACATGAAAGATTGGCCCTCCCTGAGTGGAGTTTCTTATGGTGGGAAGTGAGTTTGTCACTGATTTATTAATGTATTTTGTGAGTCTGAAACAAAGGAGAAAAAATGGATAAAACCGTAAACTTCAAATCAGTATCGAAATCATGGCATCATTTGACTTGATGTATTTAATATATTATCCTGATTTTTTTAAAAAAATATCTGCAGCTTACTGCTCCTATTCCAACAAGAGTGGAGAAATCACGACCATCAACTATACATCATCATCACTATACATCTTTAGGAGCACCAGTTATTCCTTCTCAAAGTGGCTTCCCCATGTGGCCATTAGTTCTGCAACCTGGCCTTAGCCCACAACTGGAAGGTTTCCCATCTGAAGTACATAATCTGCCCATTCCAGTTAATGCATCACACACGTAAGTCAAGAGTTTGCCACAGTAGGAAAACTGGTTTCGAAGTTTTCTAAGACATTGGTTCTATTTGTTCCCTTTTTACAGTATTCCAGTTCAGGTACATTTCTTTATGTATTAGCCATAAAGAATCACAGAGAAACAACAATAAGTTGTTGTGAAATATCAAAAGTCATTTTTTCAGGAATAGCAAGTTCTGTTATATTCCCTATAGCAAGTCATATTTGAGTTACTTTCAATTGCTCAAAGGTGCACTAAAAGGAAAAAATAGATAAATCATATAAAGTTAGATCATTGTGTAAATGTATATTTCTAACTACACATTTTCCTTCCCAAAGTGTGCCACCTCACAGACTGCTTGGATTACCTTCGGGTTTGTAGATTCCATAGCAACAATCTAGAAAAGGTAATTTGAGTGCCGACTTCCTGTATTTATATCAGGGCTACGTCAGCATGCCAGATTAGCCCTTTTCTGCCTGCTAACTCAATAGATTTGAGATGTTTTTAATTGTTCAACTAGGCATAACTAACAGTAACAGTGATGTTCCTCAGCTTGCCCTATCGGGCTTCTCTCATAACCTTGAGAGCTTTTCTGCTTTCATAAAGTGTGAGCAGAATAAAGATGAACAATCCTGAATCTAGGAAAGTCCCCTTTAGATTTATAGGAGTACAAACACATTGACTAGACATGGTGGGAATTATAGCCCAAAACCCCTTGAAGCTTGAGTTTGGACATTTCCAAATCTGTATCACCTATTGAGGAGGAAAGTAAGCAAGCATCTTTTTCCAATTATTGTACAGCATAGGAGTTCTGGTTGCATCTTCTTGCATGAAACTTTTGTTTGTTCAGCTGATCATTTTGTAGTAAGATTCTCCTGGAACAGCTGGTATAGAGAACTCCTGTTAGGGAGAACTAATCTGCATATTAGATAATGTAAGCTTATAAAGACAAAGTTCCCACAGATTCTACTACAGAATTTATACTAGACCCATTTGATGTGTTTGGTACCATAACTGCAGCAATATTTGCTGAGTTCAGAATGTGAATGAAAATAACATGTGGAGAATGGATTGGAGTGTATTATGTGTCTTCTGAATGATTCCAGATAAAATATTGGCCCCAAAAGAAGCTGAGAAAATTTTCTTTTATTTGGAATGGCCCCGTCAGCACCTAGAGTTATATTTTTAATAATTTTTTTGGATACATATTTTATTTTCCACCAGAATTAGGATGATGATGAATAGCTTATATAGTTTATCATTCTACCTCTGGCTATTCATATGATTTTTAATTTTAAAATTAGATTAGTATGCTGCCTTTATAGAATTATTTATTTTATAATTTATACAATAATAGAAAAATATGTGAATTTATAGAAAGCCTATGATGCAGGCATAGTACTGTAAATAGTAAAACATAATGAATAGACACACGCAATTGATTTCAATTATTAATGAACTTCTTGACACTATAAAGATTTTATTCATGAAACTATGTGAGATGCAAGATTTTGGAGCTAGAGAGAAGGAAAGAGAATTTTAGTAGCATATATAAACTCGTTTTCCAAATTAGTTTTTTAGTTCCTTTCTTTGTACCCCTCCATAACTGTAGAAGTACACTATTACCTTGCTTAAATATTGTATACACGCTAACTGGTTTCTCTTACAGGTGGCTTGCAAAGGGGCAATGAGTACCTAATTAAAAGCATTGGAGCTCTCTCATCTGATACTTCACTTCGCTGCAGATAGACAGAAATTATGCACATTTGCTGAGAACATAGGATTTCCAGTAAGCATAAAATTTCCACCTGATACAACAGACTTATGCATCAATTTTATTTGAGCTATACTACGTGATAAATATTGTGCACCATATCCTGTTCATTCATGTTACAGACATGAAAGAGGAGGAAGAATGCCATAGGAAAATAAGGAAAAGTGCCAGCATCCATACTGGCCATACTGGAAGCTATGAGTTACATAGCAGCAGTCATATGATAATAATTAGGAAGTGATGGAGACACCTTTGCGCATTGTTCAATCCACCTAACATTTAAAATAGGATGTCAACAACAGAGCCTTTCACTGCAAGGCTGTCTACCGGAGTGGTCGAACTAGGAGTTGATGGGAAATCACTGCTCTAATTGCCCCAAAACAGGGAAGAAGGGGTAGCATGGAGCATAGTGGCACAATTCTTCTCAAACAATGGAAATAGTGTTTGGTCATACAGACAGAGTAATAAAGCTAAGGAAGCCAGAACTGTTGTAAAAGTGCATTGACTAGGGCATCAGGAGCAGCAAAACAAGCTCTATGAGACAGAATAGGAAGAAAATAGTTGTAGTTTAGCTAGCAAGAGTGTCATCATATGCAAAAGAAAAGGGGGGCCCAGAAATCAAAACTATTGTGCTGGCTATTGTGCTGGCTAAATTCTTCTGTTGCAAAATAATAGAGAAGCTATGAGGCACTCATCATCCCTTTTCTTTTGTGCACGTTAAATAATTCTGGGTTATATGTGCAGAATGTCCAAAGTTTAAAACTGCCAGAGCTTTTCAACAGGAGTGGCTTGGAGCCTTCTTTGCTATCTGAAAACATTATTGTTCTTTAGTATCAGGCCCAAGCCCAAAGACAACAGAGTGAAATCCAATTGACTCCAATTCTTTATTTGCTTACATGTAATAGAAAAAATCGTGCTAGACTACAGCTATAATCTTCTAATCTAATAAATACAGAGAGAGAGATTCTAGGGTATAACCATCCTGACGCTATCCAGTCACCAAATGAACTGTTTTAAATCCTGGAATCCTGGGAAAAAGTTAATGCTGCCAGCCAGTGAATTTACTTCAGCAGCAGATCCAGTCCGTTCAGAGACTGAAAAAATCCTTGTCCTTTTCTTAATAATGACAATTCTACATTTTACATTCAGCTGTAGTTCTACAAGATCAAAATCCCTTTCAATCATTTTCCTGTGTTCCACTCCTGGAAAGTGGAAAGCTCTCCAACCTCCTCATGTTAATCAAGAGATCTGAAAGGGAACTGAACCTGTCCTTCCTTGAATGCAAGGACAGCTCTGTGCATGATCCAGGACCTAAATAAATCAGCTCTGTGCATGATCCAGGACCTAAATAAATCAGCTCTGTGCATGATCCAGATTGTACTGACAGCTGTATTTGCCTTTAAGTAAACATTAGAACTCCCTTTCAGACCTATCACCTGAAGCATGCATGATAGTTGGAGAAATTGGGGCAGGGTTGAATGTTACCCATCCTCCCCTAACTTTGAATTTTTCTCCGTATTCAAGTTCCTGAATAAGATTTGTATTTCTTATGAAATTCTGTCAATTAGAAGCAATTTACAGAACAGAGGTCCTTCCAGTCAGTCTCAAAACTTCTGTCTCTCGAGATCTACGTTTCAGTATTATGCATGCAATATTGCAGAAAAGAAAGTTTCTCTGATGGTTCAGGCCACTTGTTATCAAATATAGCAAGAGGATGGGTATATGGAGAAGAGTTACAACAGTGATATAAGCAGCACGCAATCTTCCAATTGTGAGCAATGAGTTACTATGTATCTCATGGAAACAAAGGAAGATGGCATGCCCAGGCTTTGGGAGGCTCTGGTTTCTTAATGTTTAAACATCAACAATGCTTTCTGAATCTTTCTTTTTCCCCAAATGGAATGATATTGTGTTTTGTTTTGTTTTTGTTCATGACACTTTGCTACCAAAACCAGCAACAAACCAGGAAGTTGTTAAGTGAGATTAGCTCCATTTTATGACCTTTTTTTGCCACAGTTGTTAAACAAATTACTCCAGTTATTAACTGAATCTGGCTCCCCCCCCCTTGACTTTGCTTGTTGGAAACCAACTGGGAAATTTACAAATGGAGATCACATGACCCCAGAATGTGCAATTATCATAATACATGCCAGTTGGCAAGCGCCCAAATTTTGATCACATGACCATGGGGATGCTACAATGGTCATAAGTGTGAAAACTGATTATAAGTCACTTTTTTCAGTGCCACTTTAATTTTGAATGGTCACTAAATGAATGGTTGTAAGTCAAGGATTACATAAATGGCCCTCAAGTTTCCACTTATGAGTTCTGCTTTGGAGCATGAATTTGCTCCTGAGCAATGCCTGTCTCTGAGCATCCCCAACTCTGTATGTGAGGTTTGCAGTTCTTCAATAATTGTCTCTTGAGTGATTTGACAGAATCCATGTTAAAGTTTTAGAAGATCAGATGTTAGTGATAGCTCAAGTTCTTGAATGGGAAGTCAATATACTCTCAGGCCAAATGTCTTTCCTTTAGGGCTCTCAGATTGTGACTGCAAAACCTTAGGTGACTACTAGGTGGCAGCAGAGGCCTGCATGAAAGTCCAAGTCTGAATTTATGGCTGGATGTTTGCAGGCAGATGTTAGCCTTTTTTGTTTGTTTGTTTCTATTGTTCTCCATTTTGTATTGTAAGTGTATGTGAAATGGGAATTGAGATATCTAATACCCAGCTGTGTGATGGTCTCCTTGATTATCTGCAGTAATGCGTATAGGATGAGAGTATAAATTCACGGTACCATTTACAGGTACCATTTTTTTCCTACATTGACATTCTGTGCAAAATTCAACGAAACATACAATATTTACAGTTATTGTAAATTCCGAAATTAAAGACACTGGAAAGATAAGGAGATGGGGTTATGGACCACCAAGAAGATTGGCAAAAGTTTGGTGTAGTGGTTAAGGCACTAGGCTAGAAAGCACAGACCATGAGTTCAGGCCTTGTCTTATCCATGAAAGCAAGCCCAACTCACCTCATAAGGCTATTGTTATTGGGAAAATAGGAAGAGGAAGGTGTGTTGGATATGCTCACCACTTTGTGCCATTTGTAAAAATAATAAAGGCGAGATATAAATACATTTTAAAAAAGCAGTAGTGGAAAGAGACTGAGAAGATTGGGTATTAGGTTTGTGGGAAGATGCTTAGAAGATGTGGTAGCACTGTGAATTTTTATAATACCAATTTTTACTCTTGCACAAGAGTAGAAGCAGCAAGAATTTGTAGTTGAACAAATATAACTCAAATTCTGGTACCTAATTTTCTACCAATATTACATCTCAAACAGAAAACCTTAATTACAGGATTGCATTGTAATTTTTTTTTTAATTTTATTTGCATCTGTTCAGTCTGATACATTTTGTTTTTTCCTGGGATTACAGTTCCAACCATTAAATTAATGGGGTGATTGGAAAAACTAAATCATTCAAAAGCATCTATAAATGCATTTTTCTGTGCTTGTTTCACCAATTTATATTATAAATTATTATATTATTCTCATGTAAGATTAAAATATTGTGTACTCAGAAGTCAAAATAAATAAACCATATTCTCGATAAAGAAACACTGAAGTTTAGTATTTCTTTGATATTACTGCCCTATTTTACATGCATAGCCAAAAAAGAACAAACAGAATAAAGTGTTGTTGCTTTTCAACATTGATTGTGTGGCCATTTTAGGAGGGGGATTAAAAGATCAAGAATGCATCTGACACAACTCCTCCCCCCCTTGTGCTGGCATTGTGATTTTCAGGGATGTAGATAAGGGTTGGGGGAGATCTTGTATCACAATGATACAACATTGTCATTGTAATTTTGGCTTGCTGCATACACCATTTTCACGGGCTGAACATTAAAACACATGAAGTTGGAGAGTCAGCTATTGCACTCAATAACACAATTGGTTTACAAATTACAAGTCACAAGTGGTGTTAGATAGGGCGAATGAGGATCCAGGAGCCAGGTCAAAGTGAACTCTTTAATGTACAGTGAGAATCCAGCAACTTTACAATCTAACAGCTCTCCTTATATAACTACTTGCCAAGTGTGTTAGCCAATGATCATCGAGCTTTTTCCCGCTCTAATTTTTCCTCCAAAATTAGATACATAACACTCCTCCCTCCCAGAAGGCATTGTACCAAGTATTTACATACATAATCGCGCTAATGACTAGGGCATTCCCTGATTCTAGTTGACCTGCGCAATTCAGTTTGAGGCGGAGATCTGGGCTGGTCGGATGGACTCTGTCTCTCCCAGCCCAGCCAATGGAACCTCCTGGAATTTCTCATGGGCGGCACAGATTTCAGGTGGGCCTGGCTTCTCATGGAGGAGGTGCTGGACACCAAAGTCCTCAGGTAAGGCTTCTGGCCACTTCAGGTTTGAGTTAGCTGATGGAGTAACAATTGGTGAGTCAGGGACTGGATCAGGGGTGGGTTCTAAAATTTTTTACTACCGGTTCTTTGAGCGTGGTTTATTTTGTGGGTGTGGCTTGGTGGGTAATGTGACTGGGTGGGCGTGGCCAACTTTTTTTTTTTTTTACTTTTAAAAGCATTTTTTTCTACAACCTTAAGAGGTTGCAGAAAACAATGCTTTGAAAAGCTTCTGCCGATCAGGCAACACAGCTGGGATCATCAAAGGCTTTTCAAAGCATTTTTTTTACCACCTCTTCGGCCAAAGAGGTTGCAGAAAAAATGCTTTTAAAAGTAAAAAAAAAAAAAAAAGCCTCTGATGAGGTGGGTGGGGTAAGCGACCAGCAACCGGGCCAGGGACCGGTTCAGGGGCATGGCCAGCCAATGTTATTACCGGTTCTCAGAACTACTACAAATTTTTACTACTGGTTCTTGTGAATCGGTGCAAACCGGGAGCAACCCACCACTGGACTGGATTGTACTTGTATTCTGGTTCGTCGAGCTCTGCCTGGGCAATACGCTTTCTTAATTGATCTATATGCCTTCGCCACACTTTCCCATTACTAACTTCCACAATATATGATCGGGGGCCGGTGATTTCACGAATATGCCCAGCTACCCAGAGGGTCTCCTGCACATAATTTCTTGCGAATACAGTGGACCTTATGGGGAAACTCCTGGTCCTATTTTTGGCTTCCATATACCCCTCAAGTGAGTAATTGGGATGGAGCCTATCTAGGGTGCAGCAGAGTCGTCGACCCATTAGGAGTTCCGTCGGGCTTCTTCCCGTTGCCATGCATGGGGTAACATGTTGTGCCGCTAGAAAAGTGTCAATCCTGGCCTGCCAATCCCCTGGACCAAGTCTGGCCAAGGCCTCTTTGGCCGATATGACCATCCTTTCAGCTTGACCATTACTGGCCAGATGAAAAGGTGCTGTGAGGGCGTGTCGGACCCCAATTTCAGCCAGGTACCCCTCAAATTGCATAGCCATGAATTAAGGCCCATTGTCCGAGACCAGGGTGTCTGGTAGGCCATGCGTGGTGAATAGCCTCCAGAGTGCCTTAACTACAGCCTCCGCAGTGGTGGAGTGCATTAGGATGACCTCCAGCCACTTAGAATAAGCGTCCACTACGAAAACCTTGCCAGGACCCAGGGAATGGAGTAGGTGTTGCACAATAGGGACAGGATAGGTGCTCTGCTGTAGAGCTTTTTTGAGGGTGCACTTATAGTCAGTGCATATGTGCACTGACCCGTCAGCTTTAATTGGAGTGACTATCGGGGTCTCCCATTTTGCCCGGTCGACTGGCACTAGTATACCCTGGCTTATGAGCTTGTCCAGCTCCTGGTCTATCTTAGGTTTAAACGCAAATGGCACTCTTCTCACTTTCAGTCTAATGGGGGCTATCTGGGGATCCAGATTAAAAGAAATAGGAGTCCCCACATACTTGCCAAGGCGGTTGTCGAAAACATCCTGGAATTCACAGAGCAAGTTGTCTGCCAGGCTGCTGGTGACGGAATGGATACTGGTCACTTCCATGCCCAGGGCCTTGAACCAGTCAAGTCCGAGAAGGCTTGACAGACGTCCGCTGACCATGGTGATTGGCAACCACTCGTTGAACTTGCCAAATTTCACCTGGAATGTCCCATAGCCTTCCACAGGGATGCGATTTCTCTGGTAATCATTCAGTCTTAGACGCTGATGTTTCAGCTGGTGTTTCTGTAGTTTCGGAATGGCCACCTTTAGTTCGGCCCAGGACATGATTGTGATAGATGAGCCAGTGTCTATCTCCATTTGTCATGGCGATCCCTCAATCTTGACTGTCACATGCAGTTTCTGCTCCGGGGATGTGGTAGCCTGGCTGATGTGACTCTGGTACATCTCGGGGGTTTTAACATAGGCGCTTCTCCTCTGAAGGTTGTTCCCATCCCTCTTGGGGGGTCGTGGTTGGCCAGCCTGGCTGGTAGCCATTCGCTGCCTGTGGTTGGATGGTTGAGTCACCCTGCAAACTCGCGCCAAATGCCCTTTCTTATTACATTGCCTGCAGATGGCATCTTTGAAACGGCATGTCTGCTTCTGATGAAACCCCCCACAGCTAGCACAGCTCTGTTTCTGGTCGTCAATATCGTTCTGCTGCTTGCTCTCTGTTTTGAATACTTCTTCCTCGCTTTCTTCAGCGCTGTTGGTTTGAGCTGATTCACTATGGATGGGGGTAGATTTTTGTGCCGCCTGGGGTGGTGCTTGCTGCTGCAGAGACTCTGCTGCTTTATTCGACGATTCATGTGCTCTGGCTTCATCTAGGGCCATGTTGGCAAACCTATGGCATGCGTGCCAGAAGTGGCACGCAGAGCCATGTTGCCTGGCATGCGTCGTGTCGCCCATTCCTCTTCCAGGTTTCCAGGGTACGCATGAGCACCAGCCAGCTAGTCTGCAGGTTACTGGTGCGCATGCGTGCATGACAATCAGCTGGCCTTTAGTGCAGGTGCGCACCGGCCATGCCATTGTTGCCCGCATACAGCCGCAGGATATCCACCCCTTGCCAGCCAGGAGCACTGCCACCAGTCACTCCCCTATGCCTGGCTGCCTGCTTGCCTCATCACCGCCACTGTGAGGAAAGGCCCTGCAGCTGCGCTGTCTGGAATCCATGTGGACTGGCGCAGGGAGAGGACAGATATGGCTGCCTGGAGTGCGAGGGTGTCAGGAGGAGGAGCTGCTGCTGCCTTGTAGCCAGCGCGACCAGCCTGCTGTTGCAGCCTGCCACCACCCTCTCTCCCCCACCAGCTGCTCCTGCCACCGCTGGGGAAGGGGAGCACAAGAATGTCACAAGTGTTTCCAGGATTGCTGTGGCTACTTGCCTACTCACAAAGAGTATGGTTTCAATCAAGCCATCTCCTGTTTGTAATTACCTGCAAGCCTTCCCCGCCCTAGTTAATTGCAGGTTAACTCCCCATATAAGCAAGGACCTTTTCGCTTGCTACTCGGGCCTAGACTCCTGGTTTAGGCCTAAATGCACAGCTCCTGCAAGAAGCTCAGTGCAACGCCGCAGTTGGGAGAAGAATGCAGATAAGGACTCCAGACGCCGTTGCAGAGAAAATCCCACCGATGCTTGCCTTTTGCTGTTTTGTAGCACGCAAGCTATCATCGGGACTGCTGTTGCTGGACCTTTTTCCTCCCACAAGCTTCAAGCAATGTTTGCTGTTTGAACTGTTTTTACTTCAGGTGACTTTTAGCTGTGATGTTTGTGCTGCCCCCATTTGGATTGCCTTGATGATGTATCGACGCCGAAGCTGCTTACCTTCATGCTAGCTTTATTCTCTTGTGAACTGTTTCGGTATTGTGGAGAGGGATCTAGGGAGATAGCCTTGCTTCACATACCCAGATAAGACTTTGTTTTAATGTGCTTTCTTAAAGACATAGTGCTTTTTAAATGTTTTAAAGTAAATTATATTTTTACACAAGACGCCTCTGTCAGAATTATTTCAGTCTCAGTGTGTTTACTCATGAGCTGGTTCACGGTCCGGGGTACCCCTCAACCCCATTCCCTAACAGTTAGTAGCAGAGGATGGTTTAACGAACTTACGCTCATGTGGTAACGTGCTAGACTGGAATGTCTGCAGTTGAATAGATGTTGACTAGGACAGCAGCAGCAGCAAAAAGTATGAAGTTACAAACTGGACTGTCTGGGGCTCAGGCCAAAAATGTTTTGGCTGAAAAACCCCAAACTCTAATTGATTTAGAGAATAGTGGAGCTGTAAATTTTGGAGCAGAGGCCTTAACTTCTGAAGGGCCTAAGATAGTGAATAAACCATCATCACCTAAAGGAGTAGAGACTGGAAGAACGCCACTTCAGGTCTTGAAAACAAATACAGAGGTGGATGATGAGTTTAGGAAGGCAATCCTTCAGTTTTTAGGTTTGCCCACTGATTCTAGCAGATTATTAAAGAATCCAGCCGTGAAAGGAAAGAAGATCAAAGTCCTAGAAAACACCGGATCGGTAAGAGACTTTCAATCTTTTCCTAAAACCCCTACCTCAGACCATAAGTGGACAATGGGGGATAACAGACTGCCTGATTCGAATGTTCCTGCTTCTTTGTTAAACCAGCATGGCCAAGTTGATATTGCGCCACCTGCTGTTGAAGCCATCATAGATCAGGCCATAAAGACTTTAGCTCCCTTGATGACATCAGTGACTCCTGCTAAAAATTTAAGAGACTCTCATGTTGAGCGTAAGGTTGCAAGTGTGATAGAAACTTTGGCAACCATTTTAGGCGATGGTTTGCAGGCACCATCTGCTCAACAAATAGTAGCTGCACATACCAAAGTACCCCTGATGTCTGCGACTAATTCAGCACACGCCACGAGTGGGATATATCCATCCGTGACGACATCGACATCCAGGACGGTTCCGGAGGCTGCCTCAACTAAAGATAGGAATTTGGGAGCGCATTCAAAAATTCCTAGAGATGTGCACAAGAGAGGACTCTCGAGCTTTTGTGATCAAGCCAGGATGAGCTTTGCATCCGCACAACGTGAAGTTTTAATCCCTCCCATTGGGGAGGAACGATCGTCAGAATGCCTGATGGAAGACACTGTGCTGTGTGCTTCCATTCCAATGCCTTATTGCCCATTCCAGGATGGACCACATTTTGAACATCAATTAATGTCTGTTTCCATGTTTAATAATGTACAGGTCCTTCCTCCTAATTTTAAAAGTTTAAGTGTGGGTGGAGGAAGGAATGGGTTAAGAGTATCCAAGTAATTTTAATGAAAGAGAATGTTTTATCGTTGTTGCTAAAACCCCCACCTAGACCATGGTCCTTAGAAGTTGATCTTTTACATCATAAGGCCTTTTGTATTTTATTGATGTCCATTGACCCTGCACTATATCCCAGTATACCTAGTAACCTGACCGTAACAGAAGTTTGGGTGAAAATGCATAAGCTATTTTGTTCAAAAAGCTCCCATGTTACAAACAGAGTTTATAGGGAGTTCTATTCCGCAAGGTTGAAGGCAGGAGTAGATATTAATGAACACTTATTGAGTTAAACAGGTTAAGGCAGGAATTGATGTTGAGGGGGGAAACAGTGTCTGAACAAACCCTCATTACTGTTATACTCAATTCCCTTGATCCCAGCTGGGATAATTTTATATCGCAATTGGATAATGTTAGTTGTAATAATTTATCTTTAGAAGTGTTATCTGGCAGATTGATTGCTGAAGATAACCTGCGAAAATGCAGGGCGGCTTTTCACAAAAAGGAAAAACCTTTAAGAAGGCCCGATAGTTCAGATAGAGCATATACTATCGGAGAATGCTTCAATTGTGGTTCAAGAGAACATTATAGAAGGGATTGCCCACAAAATGTGAATGCTAGGGCATGCTTAAAGGTACCTTCTGATAATAAATGTAAAAGGAGGCCATTACCTCCTGGTAGAAAGCCAAGTGTAGATGTTCCTAACCACAGAAGGGGTAAAAAGCCAAATAGAGGCAACAAAGGGAACAATCCTAGGTTTAATGATAGTTCTGTAGGTATAGTGGAAACTACTGAGTCAGAGCTTACAAGGGAACAGCGAGAGCAACTATGGTTGATGGACAGTGGGGCCGGTAACCATGTTGTGAGTGACCGAAGGTTGTTTGTTAATATGAGAAGGCATCAATCCATGGTCAAAGTTGCAAACGGTAAAAAGGTGAATGTTGTTGGCATTGGAGATGTTCATATTCCTGGGATAGGAGAAATTCATGGAGCATTGTATGTACAAAAACAACAAATGTGTGATTGGGGAGGTTTTTAAGATAGGTGGCTTGCCTTATTATTCCCCCAATACGAATGCTGAGACCTGCAGTGATAGCAATTATACTATCTCATTTGGTAGTAACAATGAATCACAGTTAGAACTAGGTGATGAGGATCAAGACTTTGATCCAGAGGAAGCCTTGTAAAGACAAATGTAAAGTTAATAAAAAGTTTTTAAATTTTAATTTAGAGTCAGATAGTAGGGAACCTGAAAATGCTAATGCAATTTCTACAGGTGAGCTGTTGCACAATGAATGCACTCACTTGATGCATCACAGATTAGGTCATGTGAGTTTTCCTATAGTGAAAAAGGTAACTGAACACTCAAGGGGAACCAAGATCAATGACTGTAACACATTCCTAGACTGTTCAATTTGTAGGAGTGCAAAGTTGAAGGTGAAATCTGTGCCCAAGAGGTCTCAGAGGTACTCTGAACACCCGTTTCAGCTCGTCCACATGGATTTGGTGGGTCCATTCGCACCTTCCGTGGGTAAAAGACGGTACTTTCTTACCATAGTAGACGACCATAGCAGATTTGGATTCGTTTTTCCCCTAATGCCCAAGAGTGAAACGTTGACTAAGTTTAAGGAATTTTGTAACTTAGTCCAGAACCAGCACAAGGTCAGAGTTAAGAAAATCTTAACTGACAGAGGAACTGAATTTAATTCGAATCAGTTCTCCAGCTGGTTGAGGAGTAAGGGCATAGTCCACTTACGCACCGCGCCTTACTCCGCGTTTCAAAATGGCGTTGTAGAATGACGCAATGGCGTGTTACAAACTATGATGCGGTGCGCCCTAGAGGATTCCGAATTAAACTTCGCGTATTGGGTAGAAGCAGTTAGATACGCGAATTACACCTTGAACCGAGTGTGGTCTAGCGTGGTGCAGAAGACCCCATACGAGGTGCTATACAGCCATAAGCCTAGCTTGGCGCACCTCCACGTTTTCGGAGCGATGGCCGACGTTCATGTCCGGAAGGAGCTCAGGAGAAAGGGAGACCGGATCTCTGTTAAACTGAGATTCATTGGTTATGAGCAGGGCTCCAAGGCATTTAGGTTTGCCTACCCTAACGGGAAATTAATGATATCAAGGTCTGCCACCTTTCACGAAGGGGCCAATTGGAGTAAGATCCATGCCAATGAGATTCTTACTCAGAACCCTTCCCGTAGTTGTCATAGGCAATCGGAGGATGTATCGGAGAACCTATCCGATGATAGGGATACATCTGGTTCTGGGAAGCGTGCATCCCAGGCACCCTTGAAAGGGGTATTGAAGCGTAAGATGGGGGCAGCCAGGAAGGATAGGCACCCAGCTTCTGAGATGCATAGTGATAGTCACGAGGTAGATGACTCATCAGACGACTCTGATGTGAGTGACACTCCTAAACGCAGACCAGTTAGGGCTACTAGAGGCAATAAGCCTAAGAGGTACGATGACTTTGTTACCTCAGTCGACCAGGTTTTGGCTACCCCTCAGAGATATGAGGATGTGTTGGCCTTACCTGACCATGAACGACAGAAGTGGCTGGCCGCCATGGATACAGAACTAGACAGCCTGAAAAGGCTGGATGTATTCATGCCAACAAGATTGCCCAAGGATAAGAGTGTGATCGGCACCAGGTGGCTTTTCAAGCAAAAGCCCATTGAAGGTGGGGGCTTTATCTATAAAGCAAGACTAGTAGCGCAGGGATTCTCGCAGAGATTCCCTGACGATTATGAGGACACCTTCTCGCCCACGGTGCGCCCTGAGAGCATGAGAACAGCTCTCTCTATCGCTACCATGCGAGGCGAACATGTCTATCAGTTCGACATTCAGACCGCGTACCTGCACACCCAGTTAGACAAAGAGCTGTACGTGAGGATTCCTCAGGGAGTAAGCCATCGGGAAGACGATGTGTGGTTGTTGAACAAGAGCCTATACGGCTTAAAACAATCTGGTAAACGATGGTACGAGTGTCTCACTAAAAGCCTGAGAGAGATGGGCTTTTTACCATCGTCGGCTGACGAGTGTGTTTTTGTCAAAGAAGATCAGGGCATTAGGGAAACGGTACTGTTGTATGTTGATGACGTCCTATATATTTGCAGATCAGAGAACAGGCATAAGAAGTTCTCTGAGGACCTAAGTAAGAGTTTCGCCTTAAAACCATTAGGTCACATTAGCAAATTTTTAGGGGTGCAATTCGTAAAAACCGAGAAGGGGTTTCGGCTCTCTCAGGAAGATAAAATTCAGGAATTGCTTAAAAAGTGTAGCATGGTAGAGGTGAAGCCATGCGATACCCCTATGGCAACAGACTTCCTTAAGAATATGTACACTGAGAGCACGGAGTTAGAAGATAAGACCCTTTACAAGTCCGTGATTGAGTCGTTGTTGTACATTGCAAATTGGACTAGACCGGACATCAGTCTAAGTGTAAATGTGTTATCTAGACATTCTGAACATCCCACACAGTACCATTGGAGCGGAATCAAACAACTCCTGAGATATTTAAAAGGTACTGTGAACTATTCATTGTTATTGGAACCAGAAGCAACTAGAGAATTAAGATTGAGTTGTTTTTCGGATGCCGATTGGGCAGGGGATGTTAGATCTAGAAAAAGTACCTCGGGGTACATTGTATACCTAAATAGTAGCCCCGTGTATTGGTACTCTGGGAAGCAGAAGTTAATTGCAACTTCCACAGCGGAAGCTGAGTATGTCAGTTTGTCCAAAGCTTCCAATAACCTAGTTTGGTTTGACGATCTTCTGGTAAGCTTATGGAGGCAGCCCATGCAACCTATAAAAGTCTATGAGGATAACATGGCTGCCATTAACATATCGGAAGCTGATGCTGTAGGCCAGAGATCGCGCCATATTGATATACAAAACAAACATGTGAGGCAATTGGTGAAAACAGGTTTCATTAAGACTGTGTATTGTGAAACCAAGGAACAGGTAGCGGACGTGTTTACCAAATCGCTGCCCCGTGACCAACACCTCTATCTTCTGGGTAAAATGTCGATGGCTATGTGAACGTACTTACCATTGATGTGTACATGTACCCAATGTAGAATGTATGTTTGTTAATGAGTCAAATAGCCGCAGAGAAGGGGATTGTCACAAGTGTTTCCAGGATTGCTGTGGCTACTTGCCTACTCACAAAGAGTATGGTTTCAATCAAGCCATCTCCTGTTTGTAATTACCTGCAAGCCTTCCCCGCCCTAGTTAATTGCAGGTTAACTCCCCATATAAGCAAGGACCTTTTCGCTTGCTACTCGGGCCTAGACTCCTGGTTTAGGCCTAAATGCACAGCTCCTGCAAGAAGCTCAGTGCAACGCCGCAGATGGGAGAAGAATGCAGATAAGGACTCCAGACGCCGTTGCAGAGAAAATCCCACCGATGCTTGCCTTTTGCTGTTTTGTAGCACGCAAGCTATCATCGGGACTGCTGTTGCTGGACCTTTTTCCTCCCACAAGCTTCAAGCAATGTTTGCTGTTTGAACTGTTTTTACTTTAGGTGACTTTTAGCTGTGATGTTTGTGCTGCCCCCATTTGGATTGCCTTGATGATGTATCGACGCCGAAGCTGCTTACCTTCATGCTAGCTTTATTCTCTTGTGAACTGTTTTGGTATTGTGGAGAGGGATCTAGGGAGATAGCCTTGCTTCACATACCCAGATAAGACTTTGTTTTAATGTGCTTTCTTAAAGACATAGTGCTTTTTAAATGTTTTAAAGTAAATTATATTTTTACACAAGACGCCTCTGTCAGAATTATTTCAGTCTCAGTGTGTTTACTCATGAGGTGGTTCACGGTCCGGGGTACCCCTCAACCCCATTCCCTAACAAAGAACCACCACCGCTGGGTGCAAGGGGATGGTGGGAAGGATCTGCGGTCTGGGGCTTCCCTGTCTCCGCACCCAAGCAGGCTGTTCAGGTGAAAGAAAAAGCTGCTGCCGGCTCCAGACCTGGCAGTCCACAAGCTCAGCCCAAGCTTTACAAGCCGCTGTATTAACCACGCAGCCTTGCCAGATCACCAAACAGCCCACCGTGTAGGCACAGCAAGAATCAGCTGGCCCAAACAGCCCTGCCTCAGAATAACAAAGACAACACCATCCCCACCCCCCTTTCCACCTGGTACATGGGGGTGGGGGAAGGATCTGCTTTTGGAGCTTCCCTGTCTCCCCAGCCAAGCAGGCTGTTCAGGGGCAGGGATTGAAGCCCCCACTCGCTGCTTCTGGCAGCGCAAGAACCGGCTCCGCTGGGTACAAGGGGGTGGGGGGAAGGATCTTCTTTCAGGGCTTCCCTGTCTCGCCACCTGAACAGGCTGTCCAGGGGAAGGAAAAAGCCACTGCCAGCTCCAGACCTGGCAGCCCGCAGGCTCAGCCCGAGCTTTACAAGCCGCTGTGGCACAACAAGAATCGGCTGGCCCAAACAGCCTCGGAATAACAAAGACAACGCCGCCCCCCCCTTTCCACCTCCTCCAGAAAAGGGCTAAGCGGGTCGCTCCCACCCACCCCCTCATTCTTCATTCATTGTGGTGTGAAGGGGGAAAAAACCCACAGGAAGTCCTGCTCCTGGTGCTGCCAGGGAAGAGGCACCGCAAGAACCACTGTTGCCAGGTGCAAGGGGATGGTGGGAAGGATCTGCTGTCTGTGGCTTCCCTGTCTCCGCACCCGAGCAGGCTGTCCAGGGAAAGAGATTGAAGCCCCAGCCCGCTGCTTCTGGCGCTGGCACCCCCCTCATCCCTGGCAACAGCGGTTCTTGCGGTGCCTCTTCCCTGGCAGCACCAGGAGCAGAAAGCAGATCTTTCCCCCCACCCCCTTGTACCCAGCGGAGCCAGTCATTGTGCTGCCAGAAGCAGCAAGTGGGGGCTTCAATCCCTGCCCCTGGACAGTCTGCTTGGCTGGGGAGACAGGGAAGCTCCGAAAGCAGATCTTTCTCCCCACCCCCTTGTACCTAGTGGAGCCGGTCATTGTGCTGCCAGAAGCAGCAACTGGGGGCTTCAATCCCTGCTCCCAAAAGCCTAAAACAAGTTGCGGTAGGGGCGGCACGAAGCACATGTGGGGGACTGTGCATGCGCAATGCAGAATGTATGCATGGGGGAGTGTGCGCAATGTGGGGTGCATGCGTGGGGGTGTCACGTGTGCATGCGCACGCGTGGGGGATCGCATTGCATTAATGGTGCTGGCACGTGCGGGCATTATCGCGCACACACACACTTCCGGCACGCAACAAGAAAAAGGTTCACCATCACTGGTCTAGGGTAATGTGGAGGGTGAGGGTTGTCTTGGCCAGCAGTCACCTCTGGAGGCTAATGTCCTTAACCTCATAGATTAGTTGCTCTAGGTCTAGGAGAATATCATCTAGATCACGGTACTTGCAATGCGTGGCGGCCTTGTGTAATGCTGCCATGTATGTATTTATCGACTTGCCGTCTTTTTGGAGTCTTTGCCAGAACTCATAGCGCTGAACGAATTTGGATGGCACGGGGGCATAATGTGCCCTCAATGTGGTTTGCAGGACCTGCCACGGTACAGACTGCACCGATGTTGGCTCTGACAGCAATTCGGCTGTGTCAAACACTTCGTGGCCGCAGTGGCTCAAGAAGAGGGCTCGCTTCCAATTGTCGGACAGCCCTTGGAGGTCATTTGCTTCGAGGAAGCATTCAAATCGCGTCATGTATGATCCCCATTTTTCTTTCGCGGGATCGAACGGCGGTGTGAAGGCGGACATAGCTCTGCTATGCTCGGCTTGTGCAGATTTTCCTGCCTGGCTGGATTCGGTTGTCAGCTCTTATTTGTGCAACCTGTCTACCTCGATCCCACCCTTGTTGCCAGTGTTAGACAGAGTGAATGAGGAGCCAGGAGCCAGGTCTAAATGAACAACAAGTCTTTTATGTACAGTGAGAATCCAGCAACTTTACAGTCTAACAGCTCTCCTTATATACAGTAGCTACTTGCCAAATGTGTTAGCCAATGATCATCAAGCTTTTTCCCGCTCTAATTTTCCCTCCAAAATTAGATACATAACAGGTAGCTTTTACTGTGCTTTGCGCCACATGTTAAACTAATTCAGATTGTAGCATATCACAGCTTGTGAAGCAGTCCCATGGTCTGGCTGACAACTAGGACGTTCTTGAACTTTTTCTTTCCAAAAGGTTCAGATTACGAGTACCTACACTGGAAAGAAAGAAGAAAAAAAACACCCCAGCCTGCTCTAATAATTTAAAAAGATGGATTCACAATAGGAGCTGAGTGAGAAGTACACCAAGGAATTCCCTCATCCTTTCTACAGGTAGTCCTCAACTTAAAACCATTTGTTTAGTGACTATACGAAGTTACAAAGGCAATGAAAAAAGTGATTTATGACTTATGACCACAGTACTGTTGCAGCATCTCCATGGTTACATGATCGAAATTTGAATGCTTGGCAGCTGGCATGTATTTATGACAGTTGCAATGTCTCAGGGTCATGTGATCAACGCTTGTGATCTTCTGACAAGCAAAGTCAATGGGGAAGCCACTTCATAACTGTGCTACTAACTTAATAATTGCAGTCAGTCACATGACAACTGTGGCAAGAAAGGTCATAGAATGTCCTTTCTATGTCACTTAACTGTCTTGCTTAGCAACAGAAATTTTGAGTTCAATTGTGGTTGTAATTTGAGGATTACCTGTATAGGTAACAGATACCCATCTTCAGATTCAATTATTTTGTCTTGGAGGCAGTGGGGAAGGGGTGATCTTTAGTCTTATTATTCTACTGTTGAAAGTTATATTAGAGAATGAACAACCTGAGAAGACCTGATGTCAAAATGTAATCTGCTTCTGCAAAATCTGGTTGGTCATTGAACTGAATGGACCCTCCTCTTTCTCCTCCCTTGCAAACATTTAATGCAAGAAGAGGGTACAGAATCTTCTGACTAGTCAAAGGAGAGACATTCAAACCATGGATTCTTCTAATACACAGAGGAAAAAAGTAGCTATAATTGGGGGAGGATTGGTAAGATCTTTTAAAATATAAAAATATAACAAAATTATGGTCACTGAGCAGAACTGCAAACCAAATTTTAACCATCATTGCTAGGTGTTGAATAGTGGCTATTTATTGTATTTGAATGAAACAGGAAACCTAACAAGGTTTGTCTGTCTGACAGAAAACGTTTCAACCTTTAAAAATCTGTTTAAGATGAAAATAGTTGCACATTCTGTGATGATAAAGGATTGCTTTCATGTCTTCTTATCTATGTATACTCACAAGTATGTCATAATTCGTTTTCACTTTATCATATGGATTTCTCAATGGCTTTTGAAATGTATTTGTAGGAATTCTGGACCTGTTTGTTTCCAGTAGCTTTCCCCTATAAATTGTAGCTACTGAAGTTCTGTTGGTATTTTGTAGCACCATTTTAATTTTTAATTGGCACCAGTCTGCAGAAATCAGGAAGCTACCATAAGATGTCCCATGTCTGCTGAGTATGGGATGGTGTGAATTTGTGTGTGGGAGAGAGAAAGAGAGAGTGAGAAAGTGTGGGGTGGGAGAGGGTGGGGATAATATTACTTACTTTGTATAAAAATGAATTGGGAAGAAATTTATTTATTTTTTTTAATTTGATTTATATGCCGCCCTTCTCCGGAGACTCAGGGCGGCTTACAATGCATTACAATTTGATTCTGTGTAGGACTTAGCTTCTTTTTTTTTTTTTTGAAAAAGTTTTTATTTTATTTTATAATCAAACAAATATACAATATAAGCAATCATTCAATCTATCATCAACCTTCAACCCCCCCTCACCCCCGACTTCCCAGAACAAAAACAGGGCATAGACTTCAACAAACATTCGCTAACATATGCTAACTTACTGCAAGATTTAAAACTCCCTGGACCCCTTAACTCCCCTTCTAAAAAGTCATCAACCTCCCCTTTCATTAACTCTAAGGATTCTAAAAACATTAACAAACATTGATCATTCAAACCCTAAAAACTCTCTCAGTATATCTGTAAAATATTCTTAATTAATTTACTTAAACATTTTACTCTCCCTCCACTTTTCTCAAAATTCAGATATTTTAGAAAATCTTATAACAAAAAGTAAACCTTAATTAGTCAATAATTGAATTTCTGCATTTTCCCCTCAATCTTCCTTCCTCCCTCTATCATTTAAATTTTAAAACATAATCATTTTAATTAGCCATTAATACATAAAAATCTTATAACAAAAAGTCTTCCTCCCTCCAACTTTTAAATCTTAAAACATAATCCTTTTAATTAGTCATTAAAACATCAACTGCAAAAACCAAAAAAGTTTAATCTTCCATTCTTGCTTTCTTTTTATATTTTTTCCAAACTTTCTTCATCCCTCCTAGTTCTGTTTTGAGGAGGTTTTTAATTTTAATTTGAGGTTGATGTATCTGTAAAAATTGTCCCCTTTTGGAAAGTGTTTCCTCTGATTTAGAGCCACCATATCGCCTCTCCTTGCTTATATAGTCAGTCACTTCATTCCTTGTTCTGTAAAACCAAAAATTATCATCAGTTCGCAAAGAAAAATTCAGTTGTTTCTTTTCAGTTAGTTGTGTGAAAGCCGCTGGCAAATCTCCTTTTTCCTCCAAAACCTCGCAAGGCTGGTCATTTTCTACTTTTTTCCTCTCCAAATCATCACAAAGAGCAGGAAGTAAGCTTGAAAATTCTTGAGAACCAGCCGATTCCACCTTCTCTGCTTTAATCAAAATGTCTCCTGCATTGTCATTGTGCTCTGTATTTGCTTTTGTGTCCTCCAACAATTCTTTTAATTTCCATTCGAAGATTGCTATTTGGTTAATCATAGCTACAGTATGATTGTTCATGGCTTCCTTTACAAATTCTGTAAATTCATTAATTGAATTGTATCTCTGTGAATCACTCGACTGTGTCATTTCTGACACCACTGGAGAACTTCCAGCACTTTCAAAAACTCCTTTCTTGGAAGCCATCTTTATGACTTTAAAGTCATAAAGTCATAAAGTCACAGCCATAAAGTCTCTTGAACAGCTTTCAGCAATTTGTTTGTAAATCCCCAAGCAAAATGATCTTTTCTCCAAGCAGCTCTTTAAAATCAAATCCAGCAACTTAAAGCCAGTCTCTGAGCACAAATCTGTCCTTTCCTTTCTAACTTTTACTTTTAGACTCGCAACAAAGACGCCATCTTCACCTCCAGCTCAGAAAATTCAAATAGAAACATTATATCCCCGGAGTTAAGCATTATACTTGCAAAAGCTTGTTCTCCTGCTTCCGTTCAGCCTGCTTTTTGGATTCAATCAATCTTCTTTTTGACAACAGAGTTGGACGCGACGCCTAGCTCTGTTAATACAGAGTCGCATCGGATCTGGAGCTTCAGTGGGCTGACCGGGGGGGGGCTCTCACCCTCCAAGCCCCTGGAGTTATTCCAGGGGCTTCCGGGGAGCTCTACCCTCACCCACCAGCTCTCCTCCCCTTCTTCTCCCGAAGGAGAGGTTTTTGAGCCATCTGACAGCTGATTAGCGCTGTCAGAACGGCTCCAACGGAATCACGATGCCGGCGGTCTAAAAAGACCGTCCGCGGCGCCAACGGAGCCAAACCCTGTGTAGGACTTACAGGGCCGGATTCTCCTATAGGCTAACTAGGCTTCAGCCTAGGGCCTCAAGATCAAGAGGGGCCTACACAGTGGTGGGATTCTGGGGGTTCTAGGGGGTTCGGCCGAACCCTTTGTTAAATTGCTGGCTCACCTGCCCCTCGCCTCCCACCCGCGCGGCTCCAGCCTACCGTAGCCAGGGGTAGGCAATTGTGACTCTTTTACAACCTGTGGACTTCAACTTCCAGAATTCCTGAGGCAGCTTGGCTGTCTTAGGAATTCTGGGAGTTGAAGGCCACAGGTTGTAAAAGAGCCACAATTGCCCACCCCTTCCCTAGCCTGAGTTCCGCTGCCTGGGATCCACGTGGGCTGCCACGTGGTTCCCACCGGCTCCGGACGCAAGAGAGCAGGATGGAGAAAGCAGCTTCCACGCCTTCACTCACCCTCACTCTCTGCTCTGTTGGATCGCCAGCCGTTCGCTTACCCCGCCCACTCCCCATCTATTGCTGCCTCCGATGGCTAGAGGAAAAAAAAAACTTCAAATTCTTGCCGCGGGACTTCAAAGGGCCGCCCTAGAGCCAGTGGTGCAGCCAAACCCTTTGTTAAATTGCTGGCTTGCCCCGCCCCTCCGCACCACTGTTTATTGCCAATAAATAGTGGTGGGCGAGGGGTGGGGGAGCCAGCAATTTAACAAAGGGTTCGGTGTTTTTTTTGTAATTTTATTGGCCCACGGAGCTTCACCATAGGCTAATTGGCCTCCCGGCTCTCAGCTGATTTGTCTCAGCTGTTTTGCTCAGGGCTCTTCTGCTTCCTTGCAAAGAGTGCTGATTTTTTTTCCCCTAGCTATGCTGAGAAACGAAACTGAAACTGTTTTGCTGTTGCTGCAAGGTTGGAAAATTAGGCAGGCAGAATTCTTTTCTTTTTCCTCACCAAAAAAGGTAGGTGCAAACAATGGGAAATTTAGGGGAAAAGAGGAGAGTTCAGGATTTTAAAACACAAAAGAAAAAAAGCTCTATTTAACTAGGAAATTGTAATAATTGAGATACTATTAATTGTATATTTCTGAAAGCAGAAATGGTTAAGTTGTGGTTTGGAGGAATATATGGGGGAAATTATTTGGTTTATTATTATTGGTAAAGATAATTAATTGATTTGTAAGAAATTGGATTGCATGGAAATAATTGGAATATTCATGTTCATATTGATTAATATACAAAAAAGGTAGTTATGTAACTAATTGATTTATATTAAAATGTTGAATTTATATTAAACAACTAATATTACATAATTAACCAATGTGAGGATGGATATAAAAATAGATGACAATGGGAAGGGGTATAATATAGAATAGAAGGGAAAAATTGAATTTGATTAAGACTAGAGATGAGGATGAAGGGTAATATTGGTTTTTTACAAAAATAGATGAGGAATAAATATGGCAAAAAGGAAATATAGAAATTGTAAATTTAATTGAAATGACTAAACACTGTTTAAATTTGTGAACCGGCCAAATACTCTGTTCAAAGAAAATACATTGTATGTTTCTTTGTGTGTTTCTAATTATTGTTATTTATTCATATTTGTTCTCTTTTATTCTTTAAAGTTTAACAATTCATTCTTTATCTTAATATCTTTATATTTGTTTGGGGTTGGCTTTCTTCCCTTTCATCTTTTTTATTGTACAGCAATCTTTCTCCTCAAACCTACCATCTCTCTCTTTTCTTTCCTTCTTACTTTCTCTTCCTCCCCCTCTTCTTCTCCTCCCTACTTCCTTTTCCTTTCTCCTTCTCCTCCTCTCTTCCTCCCTCTCTTACCCTCCCTCCTACTCTTAATTTCCCTTCCCTTCCTTCATCCCTCTTTATTGATGTATCCTTTTATGCATATGGACTACTCAGAGGGCTGAAAAAGTTATTTCTGACTGGTCCTCGCACTTTTGACCAGTCCTCGAACTTATGACTGTCCTCACATTTTACGTTTTTCACCCTATCTTGTCACCATGGTGAAGAGAAGCAGTTGTGAAATGAGTGACATGGTTGTTAAGAAAGCTGCACGGGCATAAATGTGAGGATAGTCATAAGTGTGAGGACCGGTCAAAAGTGCAAGGCCCAGTCAGAAATGACTTTTTTCAGCCCTCTGGGTAGTCCTTTTGTGCATATGGACTACTCAGAGGGCTGAAAAAGTTATTTTTGACTGGTCCTCGCACTTTTGACCAGTCCTCGAACTTACGACTGTCCTCACATTTTACGTTTTTGCCCTATCTTATCACCATGGTGAAGAGAAGCAGTTGTGAAATGAGTGACATGGTTGTTAAGAAAGCTGCACGGGCATAAATGTGAGGATGGTCATAAGTGTGAGGACCGGTCAAAAGTGCGAGGCCCAGTCAGAAATGACTTTTTTCAGCCCTCTGAAAAAAGTCTATGCACATAGCCACACCCACCCGGTCACATGACGAGCTACCTACACCTACACAGTCACGTGACCAGCTAGCCATGCCCACCCAGTCACATGATTGCCAAGCCACGCCCACAGAACCTGTTGTTAAAAAAATTGAATCCCACCACTGGGCCTACATTCCCTACATTCAAATTGTTAGCAAAATTAAAATTACACTTTCACTATAGGTGAAAGGGCCTCATAAGTGGAATAGCCTAGGGCCTCTTTTCATCTAAATCCGTCCCTGAGGACTTAGCTTCTTGAAACTTTCTGAGAAATTTGTTATTAAGGACAAGTGACTACAGTAACAGATGCCTGTTTTATTGTTAAAAAATATAAAGCCTCCCCTGTGTCTAAAGAAATAAGGATAAAATAATATGGAAATTAGAATATGGTCCATAAAAGACATTTGTCTTTTCCTTAAAAGTTTCTAACTGTGATACTGTGATGTGAATGGCAGCAAGTCAGTAGAGCTAATTTCTCCTAATTGGGAAGGTTCTGTGCAAAAAAACAAAACAAAAAAAACACCTGTTAAAAGTTGGTAAAATTTGTGGTTTTGAGCAAGTTAAAAAAGAAAGCAATTCTAGAGACAAATATGCCTCAAAAACAGAATTGAGAGTGATTGTGTGATAAATAAATAAACGTAAAATAAAACATGACATAAAAATTAAAATATAACAAGACAAAAACATATTTTCCAACTTGTTTTGACTGTTATAAGAAGCAATGATTAAATAGTTTCCTTATTCTCTGCATTTCATGACTTTTTATGAAAGGAACTTCTTTATGTGGATAGAAACAATGAAGTGGCAATCTTCACATTTCTAGCAGAGGAAAGTCCCTCAGCATTTACATTTTGTCAACATCTTGTCGAGCCTGATTCACATGAATATATCATTTTGGGGGATTTGGTTGACTTGATTCTCCCCTACAGAAAAGGCTTCAGATGCAGTATGCATTTTAAAACCATGTAGCATTCTCTCAAATCCTTTTCAGCATATTTTCGTTTTTGGCTGAAAAAACACTGTAATGCTTCTGTTACAGGTGGGTTCTCTAAATGCTTCTTTCTTTGCAAGAAGGGGATTCCAAGTAGAAATGTATGAAGCAAGATCAGGTATGATCTGTTATTTGATAATATATGAACATTTTAGATGATAAACCTACGTACAGTCAGGTCCAGAAATATTGGGACATCGACACAATTCTAACATCTTTGGCGCTATACACCACCACAATGGAGTTGGAATGAAACAATCACAATGTGCGTTAACTGCAGACTGTCAGCTTTAATTTGAGGGTATGTACATCCAACTCAGGTGAACGGTGTAGGACTTACAGCAGTTTGCATATGTGCCTCCCACTTGTTAAGGGACCAAAGGTAATGGGACAGAATAATTGTGGATCTGTTGCTGTCAACTCTCAAGATGAGATCCAAAGAGCTGTCACTATCAGTGAAGCAAGCCATCATTAGGCTGAAGAAACAAAACAAACCCAAATTGTGTATAGAGCCAAAGATGTTAGAATTGTGTCGATGTCCCAATATTTCTGGCCCTGGCTGTATATAGAAGCCTGCAAATCTTACTGCAATGCTGTTTTTGAAATTTCTCATTCTTTCAGAAGTGGAGATTTTATAGTATTAAATCACCAGGAGACTTCGATAATTAGAATAATTTACAATAATACTTTAAGTGATGGTTTAGTTTTTTCAGATCAAATACAGCATATCTGTTATCCTTATATTTGCAAGTTGGAGCAATAGGACCTGCTTCTAAACTTCACATCAATGAATTTATACCAACATTTATTGATCAAAATTGCAGAATCAGTAAAAAATTTGTAGAATCTTTTGCCCCAAGTGTGATTTTAAAAACAGAAGAAAAATCTGTATGTTCAATCATTTTACCTGTGAATACAATATTCAGGATGGAGAAGTAGGGTGACAAATATTACACTGTGGAGAAATACAGCATTGATGATTCCTTGATAAGACCAAGGAAATGGTGTTATCCAAAGCCAAAGTATAAGCATGGAATGTTAATAAACTCACATATGAGAAGATAAAATCATATAAATAGCCAGTTGTCTTGTTAGAATCAGGGTTTACAAGAGCCTAGATGGGAAGTCCATCAGCCATTGTCAGGTTTTTCTTTTCAAAAAGTGGGAATTCTATCCCTTTAGTTCTCCAAGCCTTCCAAGCAATTCAAACAATGTAACATTTCTGAGATCAGTTTTCAGAGTGTTATCCTATGTGCCCAATTCAGCCCTCAACTTAGAAGACTTAGAGGATTTGTCTACCTGGAGGTAAGAATTTGGCTCATTAAAAGCTATTATTGGCTGAAATTTATAGCCACAACCTGGTGTGTGTGTGTGTGTGTGTGTGGCTACATTTATGCTTGCTTACTGTTGATCAAGCTGGATAAAAGATCAAACTAGCTCCATTCCTTACATTGCTGAGGATTCAATACTGTTTAAAAAACTATTCCGCTCAAATAATAACAACAACAAAAGTGCAAGGGAAGACTCAGAGGAAAAGACATACAGGCAGACCCTTCTGCAGTTCTGTGGCCAGTTGTTTTCCTCTGGCTGGTGTCAGGCACAAGAAGGAGGTCAGAAAATCCTATGGAATCAATAGTGTTTGTTTGGCGGGGGGAGGGGGGGTGGCAGCCAGATTGAATCTTCGTGTTTGAAAAGCAATCCATTGTCCATCAACATCCAAAAAGGGAGGGCAAGAGAGTCAGAATGATGTAAACAAAATTGCAATGAAACCCCTCACCATCCCATTGTGTAAAGCCATTCCCCCAGGAGCAGAAAATTGCTATGAGGTTGAAAGTCTGTATAGATTCTCAATCATCCAGGTCATGGTTGTCCCAAAGGTGCTTTTTCAGGAGGAATTGGACTTTCTTGTTTTTTCTTTAAAGATATTTCACATCTCATCCAAGAAGCTTCTTCAGCTCTGACTGAATAGTGGGGAATGCAAGGATTTATATTCCTTGCAGACAGCTGGTCATTTGCATCCTTTTTGAGGGTCATTGAAGCACTTGGATGTTTTGGGATGAACATCCTTCGAATGGTGTGGGAGTATGAACAGATATCCAGAAAAATTGCAGACTACAGAAACTAGGAGACTACTCAGGTGACCCTGAAGACACAAATAAATCTCCAAGTGCTTCAACGACCCTCAGAAAGGATGCAAATGACCAGCTGTCTGCAAGGAATATAAATCCCTCCATTCCCTACCATCCAGTCAGAGCTGAGGAAGCTTCTTGGATGAGAAGCGAAATATCTTCAAAGAAAAAACAAGAAAGTCCAGTTCCTCCTGAAAAGCACCTTTGGAATTGCTATGAAGTTGATTTCATTATACATGTTTTCAGTCATATAGAGACTGACACTGCCCCCCCCAAAGGATATCCATCATGAGGTACAACAGAGACTTACCCTGAGATTAAATGGACAGCCAATAAATTTTATAAATTTGTTCTGTCCCCAACCCCACGCACACACACCAACAGAAGTTCAGGAGTTAAAGACCAAACCAGCTGGCAAAATCCTTTTCCTTATGATAACGGAACTTGGCAACAACCTAGTGGCTGCCTGCCAAGAATTTATTATTTACAAAGAGGAGAGATAACTTCTTCCCACTTCTGATACATCAAAGGAAAGCAGCTCAATAATTACAATCAAGTCCAGAGATAATCCCGTCTTAAAGCAAAAGTTCGACAAAGCAGAATGGCGTGGAAGCTTTCAGCTTTGTTCGTTACAAGGTTTGACTGGCCACCACGCTCCCTTTTATATCCTGTGGGGTGTGGTCCAGTGACTCAGCCTAATCTCGGACACGCCCTTTCTTCTGTTGCGCGCGCTTATCTCTGCGACGCTGGCGTGGGTCCAGCCAAGACTTATTACCCTCATCACTGTCCATCTGTGGCTGTGTGGACGTGCTTGGCCCCAGCCCTATCTCTTGCTCTTCGGCGGACACCGAAGGCATTGCCAGAGAGGAGGGTCCTGGAGAGGGAGGCCTTACCAACTCCTCTCCTTCACTCTCGGAGTCCTCTCCTGCCGATGACACAGGCTCAGGTAACGGAGCCACAACAAAATTATAAATAAACATGTCATTCGTATTCTTCTGCTATCCTTAATGGGAAAAATTGTACAGTTCTACCCTGGCACAAGTCAATATTTGGAAAATGAGTAATACGGAATTATGAACATTTTTGATACTAGCAATTATATCTCAATGCACACAATAAACGTCTGCTTCATTTCTTTTCAGATATCCGTAGTTCAAGTGTAACTCGTGGCAGGAGCATTAATTTGGCCTTATCTCACAGGGGACGGGAAGCTCTCAAGGCAGTTGGAATGGAAGATCAGGTGACCTTAAAGAGAAAGAGCTAACATTCTCTGTGGGAGGTGGATCATTATAGGACTATTTGTTAATTTATTAATAACATTTCTAGGGCAGAGTATTAAGGATTCTGTCCACCATAATCAGTGGTGGGTTGCTCCCAGTTCACCCTGGTTCGGGTGAACTGGAAGTGGTGCTGGCGGGAGGCTCCGCCCACCCACCCAGACGTCATCAAAAACAGTCTGCGCATGGGCAGAAGCAAAGCGAGCACGTGCGCCCGCATGCTACCAATAGCAAACCAGTAGCGCCGGGATTTGAATCCCACTACTGACCATAATGTAAACATTTACAAATAATATATAATTATATCTTTTACCCCTTGTTGTCTTGGCAATAGAGCGTGCATATCTCCATCAAACTCATCTTCCTTACTCTCTACAGAACAATAAATCATGCTGCTAGCTATTGTGTTTGACCTTACAGGGATTAAATCGTTAACTTTTTAGGTTGGTCTTGCTTGATGAAAGTCCACTACTTTCATTTTATGGGCTTACATTACTCCTTGGCTGCCAATAATTCATAGTGGAATATGTTATGGATGATGTAGAGTTTAGATAATGATATGTAATGGACCAGTAGAGATCCATGTTCAAGAGACCAAACAAAGTCTTCCAGAACCTTCCAGTGAAATAGACCATATAATGAAGGAGCCTGGTGGTGCAGTGGACTAAACTACTGTTAAAGTAGTATTTAGCTGCCAGCTGCCTGCAATTACTGTGAGTTCAATTCTCAGCAGGCTCAAGGTTCAGCCTTCCATCCTTCCGAGGTAGGTAAAATGAGGACCCAGTTTGTGGGGGCAATAAGATGACTTTGTATAAAATAGAACACCGCTTGGGGGGGCCAAAAGCCCTACTAAGCAGGTATATACAAAAGTATGACGGCTATTGCTTAAAAACATTGTAAGCCGCCCTGAGTCTCTGGAGAAGGGCGGCATATAAATCAAACTAATAAATAAATAAATAAATAAATAAATAAATAAATAAATAAATAAATAAATAAATAAATACAAGATTTCAATCAAAATAGAGCTGGAAGGATCCTTGGAGCAGCCCTCTGCTCAAGCAGGAGACCTTATATCAGGGGTGTCAAACTCATGGCTCGTGAGCCAGATTCGGCAGTGGGGCCACCCTGGAAATAGTGAAGGACTGGCCCACAGTGCCTCTGCCAGCAAAAACAGAGCTCAGGGCTCTGTTTTCAGCTGTGATGGCCTCCTGCAGCCCTCTGCCAGTGAAAACGGAGCCCGGGGAGGTCGAGCGCAGCCCTCCCAAGCTCCGTTTCGCTGGCAGAGGCACCGTGGGTTGGTCCTTCGCTGTTTCCAAGAGCTTCGATGAGAGCTAGCCACTCCCACCCTGGCCACTCCCACCCTGGCTCCCCGAGGTCAAACACAACCCTGTTGCGGCCCTCAATGAAATCAAGTTTGACAGCCCTGCCTTATACCATTTCAGTCAAGTGACTGTCAGTGTCTTCTTAAAAACCTCCAGTGATCAAGCACCCACAACTTCTGAAGGCAAACTGTTCCACTGGTTAATTGTCCTCACTGTTAGGAAGTTTCTCCTTAATTTCAGATTGCTTCTCTCCTTGATTAGTTTCCATCCACTGTTTATGGTCCAGCCCTCTGGTGCTTTGAAAAATAAATTGACCCCTCCTCTTTGTGGCAGCCTCTCAAATATTGGAATATTGCTATCATGTCTCCCCTAGTTCTTCTTTTCTCAAGACTAGCCAAACCCAAATCCTGCAACCATTCTTCATGTTTTAGTCTCCAGGCTTTTAATCATCTTAGTTGCTCTTCTTTGAACTTTTTCCAAAGTTTCAACATCTTTTTTGTAATGGATGCAGTATTCCAGGTGTGGTCTTACTAAGGCTTTATAAAGCAGTACTAATACTTCACGTGGTTTTGATTCTATGCCTCTGTTTATACAACCAAGGATTGCATTAACTTTTTTGGCTGCTGCCGCACACTGCTGACTCATGTTTAAGTGATCCTCCACTAGGACTCCAAGGTCCCTGTCACAGTTACTGTTTTTGAGCCAGGTTTTGCCTAATCTGTTCTTGTATCTTTGGTTTTTTCGTACCCAGGTGTTGCTTTTCTCCACATTAAATTTCATTTTGTTGGATAGGGCCCATTGTTCAAGTCTGTCAAGATCTTTTTGGATTCTGAGCTTGTCGTCTGGGGTCTACTTGAATCTTTCCGAGCTGCTCCAGGATGACTTGACATGTGTAGAAAGCTCCTGTGGTGTCTTGCTTGAAGAGGCATCTGTGCTGGTAGAGAAGGTGCTTGGCAACATCCACATCTAGGGAAGCAGTGAATTCTCAGCAACCTTTACAGCCCAATGCTCCATGAGCTGTGCCAGTTGCAAAAAAATGGAAGAAATGGAAGAAAGAACTGAAATGCTGGGAGAAAGTATTAATTTTTGTCTATGAGAACAGAAGAATTTAAGAGGGGTTCCATCTCCCTTTTGGATGCTTTAATTATCAGGCAGGAGAAAAGTACAAATGTACACAATACACAACAAAGAATTAACAGGGGTAGAATATGGCCAGTGATCATTGTGCAGGAAGTTTTGAATTGTTAATCTTTAGATAGATCGATTATTAATTAATTAATTAATTAATTAATTATGAAATTTATTTGTTGCCCATCTCGTGTCCAATGACTCTGGATGGATTATCAATAATAAGAAGGAAAGGAAGATATGTTGCAAGTCACTACAGATAGAACATATAGAATGTCAAATAATATGGTTGGAAGAGACCTTGGAAGTCTTTTAGTCCAACTCCCTGCTCAAGCAGACCCTATAACTTTCCATATAAATGGCTGTCCAGTCTATTCTTGAAAACCTTCAGCGATGGAGCATCCACAGCTTCTGAAGGCAAGTCATTTCAATGATTAATTGTTCTCACTGTCAGAAAATTTCTCCTTTGTTATAGACTGGATTTCTCTTTACTAATCTTTCACCCATCACTTCTTATCCTGATCTCAGATGCATTGGAGAATAGACTGATCCATTCTTCTCTGTGATAGCTAGGTTACAAACCTTCTTAGGCAAGTGGGCACACTTGAGCTTGAGAGTATGATACAGTCTCTGATAAGGAGCAATCAGTGGTGGGTTGCCCCCGGTTCGGACTTGTTCTATAGAACTGGTAGTAAAACCGGAGGGAGGCTCCACCCACCAATCCTGACATCATCAGAATGCTTCTGCGCATGCACAGAAGAGCGTGCGCACGGCCCCGTTGTGAACCGGTAGTAAAGGTAAGTAGAACTCACCCCTGGGAGTAATGTTTGCCTTTTATAAAAGGACTGCCATAACATTTCAAGATTCTAAAAAGCAATCCACTAGTTAAAACTAAAATAATTTGCTTCCAACCAAAGAATATTCGGAGACAGCTGATTTAAACTTCCTTGGTCTGGTTATGTTCCCCCCCCCCGCCCCAAAATGTAACAAGGTTTTTGAAAATTCAAAAATTGCATGCAGTATTAAAATAATTTTTTTTTCAATTAAATTTCAGATTGTTTCTAAAGGCATCCCCATGAAAGGAAGGAGAATTCACACTCGCTCAGGGAAAAAATATACCATTTTTTATGGAATAAAGAACCAGGTATGTTAAATCAGTCAAAACATGTTAAAGCTAAAGCATTTAACTTTTGTGTTTTATTTTTGCATATTTGTGCATGATGTGACTAATGAAAAATCGGCTACTATTATGAACAGTGGCACTACTGTCTATTTCCTGGAAGTATGAGGACACAAATGGCCACTTTCAATATTGCGCCCATCTTTAGCATTGCTCTCAGGGAAAGCTGGGATCAGCAGGAGTGCATGGCACACAGTAGATTCCCTTTTGCTATATTGTTTTGTCTAGAAGAGGATAGAAAGATATACCTGTGGACTAGTTATCTAATCTAGCCTATAACAATAATCTCTGCTCTTATATATGTATTCTCATTCTCTCTCTCCCTTCTTCTAAAATGTGACAGCATATTGGAAGAATGGAGTGAAATTTGGGGAAATGACTTTAAAATAAGAGTTTTTTTTAAAAAAAAATCATAGGGTGTCTATACAGACATTGATGAATAAATGTTATTGGATTAGAAATGAAAATCAAAATGTTGCCTCAGCAGATGAGGCCCATATTCAATGCAATTCATACAAATAATTTATACTGTACAGTAATTTCAGGTAAGCTCTGCTAGAAATTCAACAGCAATTCTAAAATATTGCAGCCTTGATTTGGTAACCTTCAAAATGGGCTCTTCCAATTCTTTTCTACTTTCAACAAACAGAGTGATATCGGCTGCCTTGCCACTTAAATTGTATTTTGGACAGCTATTTTGATTCCACCCTTTTTCAGTCTCTGCCATACTTCTTGACATAGATATTTTAACTTCCTCTTCTTCTGTAACTGTATATAATTCTGTAAATACTTTCCTGTTTAGTGAATGATGTACTTTCTTTTGTACCTCACTTTCTAGAGAAATCAGTTCCTAAATATTTTCCTTCTGTGCCAACACTTCTGTCATTTTACAATTTCATTTGTAAAGGGGTTCAGTTTAATGTTCATCTGCTTCTATCAAATTAGTCAGAGTATTTCTATTTTAGTGGCAACTTTATATATATTTATATATAATTTATATGCCACCCTGTCTTGCTCTCCAAGACGATTCTAGATGGCTTACAGTATACCCTGGATGGATTACAATTATACAATATTATGATGTATCTGACCTTAAACACTTATCTTTCTTAAGTTTTTTTTTTTAAATTCTATTTGTTGGTATTCTTGATTGAGATATCTTACCTTGCTGTTTCTTGCTTGTCACTGACATTTATTGGTTCTTCTTAATATTCAAAGCTCTTATCCTTTGTTGTCTGTCATGAAAGTTTGTTTTGAAAGTCACTTGGATATTTTCTTCTTTGAAATTTTGGAAATGTTTTTTGTTTTCGGAATGTCTTTTATCTCATCCCCCACTTCATCAGGTTTTGTTTCACATGAATTAAGCATGTCATTTATATTCCTTTCTTGCTGGCACAATTACTCTCTTCAATTTAATCCATATATTTGATAGTGAAAATTCACTATCTGTAACAGTCTGTAACTGGAAATATTTCTGAGGGCTGGCATGCACTTGTCCATTTTCTGTGTCCCGTGCTGTAGATCTGCATCTGGTAATGCCTGTGTATAGAGTCTGTGCTTATATTGCATGAAGCAATGCTTAGGAATAATCAAAGCTTTCCCCCACAACCTATCTCCTGCATAATTGTAGCTGCCCATTCCAATTTCTCCTCTAATTCTAGCTTCTTTCCTTTTTCAAATATTTATATTCTATTTACCCATTAATTTTCCAGATGATGTGTTAAGCATTTCCTGCAATTTGCCATAGAATTCCTAAATACCTTTCACCTTTGCATTTATAATAGTTCATTATGCTATTACATTTTATTACATTAATGGTTGCTGGGTATCCACTAATTCTAATAGATATCATTTCTGTCCTGCATTGAGTTAACTAAGCATATATAGCAGAGTTGCCCAACCTTTCCGGGCTGGCTTTGCAAACTGGGAGGGAGTGGAAGGGGATGCTTCCACGTGAGCACACATGCTCACCACTCATGCAAATGGAGTGCACATGCACATGCTAGCCCACTGTTTCCACAAGTGCAGATGCACACACACATATGCCACTACCACAGCCTGGTTCCAAAAGGCCCAAAGGGCCACAGCCCGGGGGTTGGAGACCCCTGATATATAGCAATGCCCTTTTGGAGCATCATTGCCATTCTGATCCTTCATATGATCTTGTATCCTAAAGAGTATAATGTAATCATCTGATTTAAAGTGACCAGATCCAGTCCATTTAAAGTCCTAAGGCAGGGCTGTCAAACTCGCAGCCCACAGGCCGGATGCGTCACGTGCTGGCCACGCCCACGCCCAGTTTAGTGAGGGGGTGGAAAAGTCATGATAAGTAACGTGATGATGCCGTGACGACGTGAGTTTGACATCCCTGTCCTAAGGCATCAAATGTAGTATGCTTCATTTCTGCTTTGATGATTTCAGGTTTTCTTTGGTTCATGCTTCTCACATTCTCTTTTCCAATTGTTTCAGCAGTGATACCACCACTGACTCGCAATAGCAATAGCACTTAGACTTATATACCGCTTCACGGTTTTTTACAGCCCTCTGTAAGCAATTTACAGAGTCAGCATATTGCTCCCAACAATCTGGGTTCTCATCTTACCAACCTCAGAAGGATGGAAGGATGAGTCAACCTTGAACTGCTCAGAATTGAACTCCTGGAGTGAGCAGTGAGTTAGCCTTCCAGTATTGCATTCTAACCACTGTGCCACCACTAGCTATGCTTGCAGTTCTGGTCTGGTGAGTTCATCACTTCCAGATTTACCTGTGAATATTCAATATTCCTCCCAAGTATCTAAAACAGTGCCTTCTGACCTAGGGGTGATAATGTCTCACCAGCTGGTGTCTAAACTTGCCTGAATTTTCAGCCACGTGCATATGGTTTTCTTGGTAAAAATACAGAAGAGCTCCTCTATTGCCTTCTTCTGCGTATGGTGTTTAGAGATGCTTCTTCTAATTTTGTCTTCCTTCATCTCTTCATAGCCTCTCTTGCTATGGTCTGTGTTGTGACTTCCTTTACCCTTTCTATCTTACAAACAAGATTGATTCTGGAAATCATATTCCCATTAGCATTGTTCTCAGAGTTCTTGAAAATATGGAGTCCTCCAGCACATCAAGAGATAATTCTTTAGGATAGACTTTTAGTAACCATGGCCTCTGCTCATGAAAATAATCTAAGATTTATATTGCTAAAATATTGGGAAAAGTGTATTGTACAAGGCTATATTTAAATATAGTTAAACATATAAAATGTTCTCTGCCTTATTTTGTTTTTGTTTGTTTTTAAACAGTATATTCTTTCTATAGATAGAGCAAATTTGAATAAGGGGTTATTAACTGGTAAGTGTGGATTAATCTGTTTTGATCCTTTCTCAATTTATCATATTTAAAATTATGTTGTGTTTGAGGTAGAATCATCATTATACAGATAGAATCAAGATATAAGAAGGATGAATGGCTATTAACTGTTTAAAATTAGTGTCTTCTTCTCCTTTTGCATGAGCAAAGACTACAAGCAGTAAATGCATGCTTGTAGAAAGAGAGAGGGAACTCAAAATCAGCACCTCAATAAAGTCTCTGAAGACACCAACTCTTAAAACCCATTAAACTTCTGCTATTTGTCAACCGGCTGCCAAATTCTTAGGTTTAAATACTCTTTCAAAGTAACACACTTCCACAACCTCAGGCAAGCTGAACATCTCAGTAACTACAAGACAGAGAGTTTATCTAGTCATTTTGCTTTAAATGCCCAGCATGCTGCTATGTAGAACACAAACATTTGGTGGCAAGCCAAAAAAAGAGACTGCAGAAAAGTAATAATGGGCATAGCAAAAGTTATATTGGTAGAGTTTACTAACCCATCCCCCATTCAAGAATAGGAGAACAACACTTTCACCAGGCATACTGGAAAGTTGCTCAGAGTTGGTAGAGTCCTGGCTGCTTACACTAAGCAAGTAATGAGTATGTTGGAGTGGGCCAGACTTGTTTTTCACCATATGATTTGTCTTTGTGGTGCAAAGTAGAGTTATTGAGAAGATGAAGGCAGAAAGTTAGGAAGTGGAAGTCGATACATCACATCAAATGCCAAAAGTCAAATCTTGTGTTGACATGTGTGACAGGCCAAATTACCCATATCTAACTACAGGGATCTTAGTGAACGGACTGGGTGAGAAAAAGTGATTAGAAAATGTGCTACGTTCTATAAAAGTATTTATTACAGAACTATTTGTCAGGGCTCCAAGGAACACCCCCAACAAAATAAAGCTCTGAGGCCTGAGGTTCTTCAAAGTTCCAATTTATTAGAGATGTCATGTTGACACATCTGGAAAAACCTGAATCTGAAAGCTTCCAGGTTTCCCCCACCCAGCTAAGAGTTCACAGCCCTGCCCCACACCCACAAGTTCATCACATTGTCCAATCAACTCTTCACACTCCACCGGATACAATCTTCATGCAGTCTACATCAGATGCTGGCAAAAGTCCTTGAGTACAGAATGTTGTTATGACTAACTTTCTACCGCTCCAACAACAACCCCCTCCCAACTTCCCCAACTAAAATCTGTAGCAGTTTAGAAGCAAAAAGAAAATTGTCTTCCAAAACTGACACTATTTTTTGTGAACAGTTATTCTACCTCTAAGAAAAAAATATATCTAAATGTTTAGATTTCATGTTGTTTCTTTTTTCTCTATTTACAGCTGCTGAGAAGTATCCCAATGTTAAGTTATACTTTGAGCACAAACTGCTTCACTGCAATGTAGACTCGGGGCTACTGACCTTTTCAGGGTAATCAAATGGCTCCGATTTTTCCAGCACACTCTAATCATTAACCAGTACCCAAACATTAGGCCACACTGACTCTTTCCAACTGTTATGGCCCTATATTTGTGTGAATTGAAAAATCATTAGGTTCCCCACCCCCAAGTTAGCAAAGATTAATAATTTAACCCAAATTAACAAACATAAAAAAATGTTTAATCAACAACCAGAAGACTGCACTTCACAAACTCCTGGCAATATAACTTCTTGGATGTAGGGGCTTCTGCTGAATTCAGGATATATTTTTTACTTGAGCAATGATTTATATTTTCAGGAGATTATGAGTTTTTTCAATAAATAAATCTTAATACAAAGCGCCAAGTTTATGTATTTACTTAGTCTCCTCTTCATCCTCTTCTTCTTCTAGTAATAAAAATATAAGATGAAATGTATGGAAACATATTTGAATTGGAGTTTGAAAAGATCATCTCACACAAAATCATTATGTATAATATTGGAATATAGGACTCAGAAATCTATACCTTATTTTTAAAACCTTATTTTATTGTCAGTAAAATCTAATGACATGTAGAGTGTCATTTGTTACATTAAAATATAAATTTTAAAAGTCAGGATTTTTGAATTTTTTTAGAGTTACTATTTGATGTCAAAATTCTTATTTCAGAAATAGTTTCCTTTTCCCCAAATCTGAAGGAGTCAAGTAGGGAAAAAAAGTACATTTTTTAAACTTAGTGCTACAAGAGAGATCTAAGTAAACGGAAGTCATGTTCTATTATCACACAATATACCACAATATTTATTTATACCTGAGCACACATACTAATGGTACTTTTTGTGTTTTCTTAAAGATCAGACCAAATGACTAAAGAGGTCACCTGTGACTTAATTGTGGGCTGTGATGGAGCCTTTTCCACAGTTAGGAAGCAGTTTATGAGACAAACACGGTTTGATTACAGCCAAGTATATATTCCACATGGATACCTGGAACTGAAAATTCCTCCAAAAAATGGAGATGTAGGTAGTTAAAATTCATGTTCCCAGTTCATAAGGTACATTGGCGTTGACAGATACTTTTACATTACTTTTTTTTTTGATCTTTCAGTTTGCAATGGAGCCAAACTATCTTCACATTTGGCCTAGGAACACATTCATGATGATTGCACTGCCAAACCTGGTAAGAGACCCTAAATGCATCTTTCATCTTTGACAATTGGGAATCTGGATTTGGTCTGGACAATCAGTTTCAGTCAACATTGACTTCCTGGAAGCATACAGTATTATGGATTGCATACCTGGAACTGTATGTCTAAATTTTTACTGATACAAATTCCATTCCTACACTCCATTCATGGTTCATGCAGTTCATTCCCATTCTTATATCCTCTCTTATTGCTACTGGCAGGTAATTTCTGACTCCTCCAACTACTGAACTGCCTGAGTGGATTCACTCATTCATAATTGTTCTCTCTTATATAAAAGCATTGCCAGCATAGTTTATTACAGCCTGAAGGGTGATTTTAGGAGGAGTCACAAAGTGGAGGAAAGGAAGCATCACTTGCACGCTGTACTAAAATTTGAAATTAACTTCAATTATCAGAATTGCTATTTTAAAAGCTTGATTAGTATACAAGAGTTCAGAAGTTTCTATTTTCTCTGTGTTACAGTATAACATATTCTAGAAAAGAACAAGGTTCGAATGGTCATTTTTTTGTAATGAAGGAAGAGTGTAACCAGTGGTGGGTTCCTCCCAGTTCCGCCGAGCTGGTAGCGGTGACGATATGACATCATCGAACTGGTAGACCGTTGCCTGCAAAAATAAATGGGTAGACCAGTGCCTGCAAAAATAAATGGGTAGACCAGTGCCTGCAAAAATACATGGGTAGATCAGTGCCTGCAAAAATAAATGGGTAGATCGGTACAGCTCTGCAAGCAGTTAAAAGCCTGGTAGACTAGTACCTCTGCTAAATCCTAAATAATTGTCATATGACCATCAAGCCACGCCCACAAAATAAGCCACACCCACAGAACTGGTAGTAAAAAAAATTAGAACCCACCCCTGAGTGTAACAGATAGAGTTAAATATTAACTATTACTATCTATTGTGTCCCCTTCTTCCTTCCAAAAGATAGTTTCTTGTCAGATAAAAAAATGACAGCCAAAACCAACTTTGCTATTTCATTTCTTTAAAAAGACTGAAAAAGAGCCTTTGCTATTCCATCAAGGTTGGACAGGCCTGATTTAGTAATGAAGTTGTTCTAAGGATTTATTTTCTTTCCCAACTTTAGACATTCTCTTGCTGTATTATACAGTATATCAGGGCTGCCTGAAAAATCAAACGAACAAACATAAGTCAGCCTTCAGTAATTCAGAGTAGAAGGTGTGTGGTTCAGCGGTTAGAAAAGATCAGCTCTGTCTTTGTTCACCCTTATCTTTTCTGGCTTTAGTTTCAACTGATAGGATTAAGGATTATTTCATTGCTCAACTTGTTTTTCTTCAAGGACTTGATAGATTAGATTGACCTAGTCCATCCTTTCTCTCTGCCTGTGGCTCAATGGTATCAATATTTTGTACACTCCTAGTTTCTAACAGACAGTTTTGGAGCTGGTATTTTAAAATGCCCTTTTCTTTTACTCCATAGGCACTCATTTGCTGATGGTTGCTGTCCAAACGTGGGCAAACAATAAATAAATATTTCATTTTTGAATGCCGGTTCCATTTCCAAACCAACAGACTCTAAATCCTTGAAATGTGATTAACATCTCATCCATTTAATGATCTGCAAGTTCATCAAGATGAGAGATAAAAATTTGTGGGTATCTCCCCACTTGCATCTAATCATAGTGCTAACATGCCCTGGCAACAGCATTTTCCTATGTCCCTAAGAGATTGCCTTCAGCTCATTGCCAATCTATCAGTAAAGCAGATTTAAGTCATCCTTAGCTATACTGGTTTTATAGTAGCCCAAAGAAGCATTTATTTTAACAACACCCAGGAACACACTCAATATAAAGAAAACTGTAGATTTTGTCAGCCAGAAAAGTTAAGATGACTAGCAATGAACAGAGCCAATAAAATATAAGAGTTTGACAATGGAGATATATTACTATAGTTTTCTGTTTTTTCAATCAAACAATGGGGGAAGCCCCTAAAGTAAGTGCAGTACCTCTGAAAAGGGTGGGACCCTCTTTTTTATTGAAAACCTCATGGAACAGCATAGAAAATTATAGGATTTAAATATATATAAATATATGTATATATGTGTGTGGGTGTGTATTCAAATAAGTGAACTTGACAAAACTGAATATATGTATGTATGTATGTATGTATGTATGTATGTATGTATGTATGTATATTCTTTCATTTGCAAAGAAATTAGTTTTGGACTAAATCAAAATTCTTTTCAAGTTTTCATGTAATTTAACCATTTTAATCCATAGGATAAATCATTCACCTGTACACTCTTCATGCCCTTTGATGATTTTGAAAAGCTTGCCACAGGAGAGCAAGTGCTGAATTTCTTCAAAACTTATTTTCCAGACTCAGTTCCTCTAATAGGAGAGTAAGTTTCAATCTGTCTACTATAAATCAAATCAAAACAAAACAAAACAAGCCGTAATCTAAGAATAGAAGCATTTAAGCATCAGTGGGCTATTGCACATGACAGAGCAAGCTCTTGCAGAGATTATGATAGACACTAAAGTCATTGATATTGTTCTTTGGGTGGTGCTTACTATTGGGCATTAATTTCCACTTATTACTTTAGTCTTCACTCTAAAAAAAAGATTCTGAGATGAGTTTTCTGTAAATTCTCCTGCAATCCAAGATGGTTAATAAAAGTTTAACTCAGGAAAATAAACTGTTTGAATATTAAAAAAGCAAGTAAAGACCAAAACAAGTCCAGTTGTCCTTCAACCCCAACTTGTATATTTTATTGAATGTTTGCTTTATATTAGGACTTAATTATTCCTTTAGTGGTGTTTTTTTCAATGTTATATCATAATGCAGATCAACAATAAAAATAGTTTAAAACAATGCAGAAAACCCTCAGGAGCTCAGTCATACATCTGCCTATAATTTTTTTCATTTGATATGTATGTATGTATTTGTGATCTTTAATTTTTCTTTGAAGTTCTGAACTTACACATTGCTACTTGTTGGGTATTTAAGAATAGTTATGCCAAAATCCCACTTCCCATTCTCCTTGCAGCTTTCAAAATATCCATATTCCAATCAGTTATCAAATGTTAATGTTTACTTAGCATTTAATCAGTGATACAGCACTTTGAAATTTCAGGCACGAACTGATGCAAGATTACTTTGTGCTACCAGCTCAGGCAATGGTCTCTGTGAAATGCTCATCGTATCACATTGGCTCTCAATGCGTGCTAATGGGAGATGCTGCACATGCTGTTGTACCCTTTTATGGCCAAGGCATGAATGCTGTAAGTCAATGAATCTTTGCAACTGAAATTTTTGTTGTTTTGTGTTTCTCAATAAAGAGCACTTCTTTGCAGCTATCAGCTTCCACCCTCTGCAGTAGTTTCAGATAATTGCAGAAGTGTCCTCATTGCTAATCTGAAGGAGTGGAGAAGGAGCTGGTCAATTTAAAAAAAAAAGCAGTACCCTATTTCCTCTGCATTTGTTCACACAACAAGGAAAACGGGAATGAGAGTAAGGGGAAAGCTGCCAAGCAATAGGGCAAAGGGATTGTGAGGTGGTGTCTGGATTTTCTTAGGGCAGGAGAGACTCGGAGCAGGAATGCAGATAATGTAAACATGCCACATCTATTAACAAGTGAGCATGAGAACAGGAAGGCAAAAACTTCATTATAAAAAGGGAGATGTGGGAAAAGAACATGATGGATTTGGAGTAGGACGGACTATAAGTTCTGTATCAGCCTCTAGCTAAATTAAATAAAAATACCTCAAGCATTTCTTTAACAAGCAGCGATAACCATCATAGGGATACTGATCAGAAGCTTAATACATTAGGGGGGAATAAAACTACAACTATATATAGGAATTGTAGTAATAATAGTTTCCTAGAAAATTTTCTACCTTGCTTGACTATTTCCTCAGTGGAAAATTCAGAGGACATAGTTCACATCTATCTTCAGAACCAGTAATAAGGGAACTAGCTGTCAAAACCACACCAGATATAGAACAAAATTTTAAACAAAATTTATCAGAGCAGAAAATAAGTTTAAAGTCTGGTTTTGATGCAGCAAATGGGTCTTTCTAGGTAAATGAAGCAGGAAGATGACTCAAGTAAAGATTCTAGTTCTGCCAAGTTGTGGAGATAGGAGTCAGGGTTAGACAAATATCATACACATGATTCTAGGAATTAATCTTGTGGCAATCCAGGTGAAGAACAACTAGGTCTTGGAGTAAGAAAGTTAGCAAGCCTAGAAGACAAAGGATGTCTGCTTCAAGAGTAATCATAGAGGTGGGACAAAAAATTACAAAGAATTAAATAGATCTGAGCTGTGCCCAGAATGATTAAGAACAAAACAGTAAATTCACCAAAAACAGTAAAAACAAGCTTCAGAGATGTTCTTATTTACTGATCTCTTTTTAAATCTAACAATAGAGAACTTTCTTGAAATATCATTGTGAACAGAAAGATTAGCAAAGATAAACATCAAAGGATAAATCAGCCAAATGTTGGAAATGTTTGCATTTGCCGAGCTCATACTATCATATGTGATGGTCATGTTTAGAAGCAAAGAATTATTGGTCTAGAATATAGAAATGGTTGGAAAAAATACTACATAAATCTATAGAATTAAAACCAGAGTTTTTTTAATTGGGTATTCTCCCAGAGAGATATAGTAAAGAAGATGTATATTTAACTATACATATAATAACAGCAGCAAAAATTGTATTTGCACAAAATTGGAAGACAGAAAAAAATCCATCAGAAGGTGAAGTAATAAAAAAGATTTTATACTGTGCTGAAATGAATAAATTAACTTTAAGAATTAGAGATAAAGAGGAATCAATGTATTTCAAGACATGGGGAAGATTTTATATATGGTTAGAAAAGAAATATGAAGATAAGAGGATAGATAAATGATTTAGATAATAGAAAGTTAAACGAGGGAGAGGATAAAAAAGAAATAGAAACCCAGATGACACCAGAGTAAATGAAAAAGGGGGATGGGAGGGGGGAAAAGAAAGAAGATAAATGTACAATTATGATGATAATACTGATAGAATAAATCTGAAAAGAAATTGAAAGAAAGTATATACTATTAGAATACAGAAATTGCTCAGATATCAAACAAGGAGAATATTCCACAGCAAAGAAGATAGAAAGGAGAGAGGAGTAGAGGTTAGGAAGAGGAGAGGGAGGGAGAGGAATGGAAGAAAGGGAAAAGGAGAGGAAGGAAGGGTAGGGGACAGTAGTAGGAGAGAAGGTGAGAAGGGGAAAAGAAGAGAGGAGTGGGGGAAAGGAAGGGGAAGTAGGATGAGGTAGGAGAGAAGGAAGGAGAAAGTAGGAGAGGAGAGGAGGGAGGGACGGAAGGGAAAGAGAAGAAGGAAGGTTGTTGCAAAATGAGGGAAGAAAGGGTAGAAGAATGTAAATTAAAATGACTTTTTTTAATGCTTTCTTTAAGGAAAACATGTATATGTATGATTAATTATGTATAATTATTAATTATGTATAAGAAAATGTACATTTTATGTTATGTGCATAAGAAATAAAACTGAAAAACTTTTCAAAAAAAAAGATATCATTGTGAACAATAGTGATACTTAACAGGCCAAACTTCCTGCCCCCTTGCCCCTCTGAGGTTTTGGGGGAAGCCTCTCCTCAAATGCCTTCCACTTCTGATTTATTAAAGTTGAGGTAATCACTTCTGCTTTCTTAATTCTGAGTTAAATATTTGTAATTGAGCATTTAATTGTTTTAACTGGTCAGAAAGAACAAAGCATCAAGGTTTGAGGAGGTGTTACCTGGCCTGTGTGACAACCTTATCATTTGAAAACTGTAAAAGTAATTTGGCACCTACTAGGTCAGGGGTGGGCAATTGTGGCTCTTTTACAACCTGTGGACTTCAACTCCCAGAATTCCTGAGACAGCTTGGCCAAGCTGTCTCAGGAATTCTGGGAGTTGAAGTCCACAGGTTGTAAAAGAGCCACAATTGCCCACCCCTGTACTAGGTCATACATTTCTATGTTTTCCCCAATGCAATACCCATGGAATTAGAATTTACTACTTAAAATTAGGTTCTTACTTTCCTTGCATTTCCCCCCCAGGGATTTGAAGACTGTCTAGTCTTTGATGAGCTGATGGACCAGTTTCAAAATGACCTCTGTAAGTGGCTATGAGATAGAAAAAACAATATTCTACCAAATGCAAATTAAAAATGGCTTTATGTGAAATGGCTTTATGTCATCTACTTCCCCATCCACATATTTAGGGTGTGTCTTCTCCTTCTGCAAAAAGGCATAAGAATCAACTCTCCCAACCTCTGTGTGCTAGGCAGATTATAAAGTCAGATAGGTGCTACATGTATGTGTATAGCAGAATAGAAGATAAGGACTGTGATTGCTCCTGAAATGGAAAGAATCTTTCTGAGATAACTTAACTAATACGGCTCAGGTGTCACAATCTACAGGTTTGGAGGATTATTCTGTGGGAAAAACATTTGTTTCCCCATCAGCAGTAATAAGAAGGAATTGAACATGAAGCACACCATAAATTGGCTACTTACCATGAGACCAGAGTCTCCTCTTTATCATGTGTACTGTGAGTAACATTGTGAATTACTCTGTAATATATGCATGAAATAGTCTAAAGCAGGGGTATCAAACTCACTTCATCACATTGTCGTATCAGGACTTTTTTCCCCTTTGCTAAACCAGGTGTGGGGTTGGCCAGCATGTGACTCATCTGGCTCATGGGCCGGGAGTTTGACACCACTGATCTAAAGCAAATAACATGCATAAATTGACTCCATGTTTTTATGCTAATCCCATGACATCTCAGTTTTGGGCCTCAAAGTCCCCCTTCTGTTATGTCCTGTACTTTTTAAAGACAATGACAAATATGATGTCTCTGCCTGCAGAAATTCCTCTTTTAGCAAACTATTTTTAAACAAGACCAAACTGTTTTTCATTAATCTTGTGAACGTGTTCTGATAATTTGATATATTGCATTTCATTTTGTTTGTATTTATAATCTGGAACTGCCTCAAGACTGTTCTACAGACAAAATCAAACATTATATATTTGCTCTTTACTTTGTTTTGTAGTTAGTTCAATGAAATTAATAATCCTATCCTACCCTAGTGTTACTGTTTTCTTTAAAATGAGGTGCTGAATAAAGGTCATGAGTTATTCCTCAAGCTGCATTAACATATTATCCTCTAGTTTTTCAGTCAGCAGAAATGGAGGCCGGCATCAATTGCACTGCTCTAGTAGCTGAGGCTTAAAACATAGAACATAGAATAATAGAGTTAGAAGGGACCTTGAAGGTCTTCTAGTCCAACCCCCTGCTTCTTCTTAGTTCAGCCCCCTTCTTCTGCTTCAGTACAATAACAGAGACCAGCCAGAGTGAGTGAGTGAGTGTAGTGGAGATAATTTAAGAAAGCTTTTGGTGGATTTCCCTGCATTTATTTCCCTTTCACTGAGTGATACCGGTTTGTGGGATACATAATAGCACTGCTTGGTGGGCTTTCAAAGAGTGGGAAGCTCTTATCCAAAAATTCTCTGGCTGGCAAATTACAGGCTTACAGGAAAAATGAAAAGGAGCAATTCTGACCAACTCCTGTTTCAGCCTATGCCCTTCCTCCATGCCTGGGATATGTGCCAGTTGGAAAAGCTGTAAAAGCTGGGTAAAAGTATAGGGTGAATTGGAAGGAAGCTGCAGTTGATAAACACTGCAAAGGAATGGCAGATGAGTGGCTTCAGCTGGCAGAAACTGGAATAGCCATGGGGCATTCAGTAGGATAAGAATAGGCAGAATGGCATTGAATCCCCAGAATAACAGAAACAGGGAAAATATGGTCAGGCAAAACCCATTGTTGGAGAAGCAGTAAAATCTGGCAGGTCTTGTCTCATTTAAGTCAACATTGTGTTCGGCAAAAGACAAGGACAAAACTAGTTTAGCTATCTAAGCCCTAGCTTTTAGAAAGTGGCCTTGTATACAACAAGCCTGAGAAATGTATTTATTTGCTAGAATTATATATTGCCTTTATTTTGTACAAGTGTACATAATGCTCCTGCCTCCCTTTTTCTCCACAACAACAATCTTGTGAGGGGGGTGGAGCTGAAAGAGTGTGACTGAGGCCATTCTCAACCTTGTTTTAAAAAAACGTTCAGGTCTTAGGGAACCCCCGCATTAAAATATTTTTTTTCTACAGCTCATAGTACATTAGTATGGTCAGTAAGTTGTAGGTATAATAGTCTAATACAGTAATAATTGTTGGTGGTCTTTGGAATGGAGAATTAAATTTTTCTGTGGCTCTGGTTTTTTGTTTGATTTTTTCCCCTGCCAGAAAGGATATGAAGTCTAATGTAAGTCAGTAATATAAGTAGATGAAACTTAATTTTTTCCTTTCTTTAAAAAAATCCTGCTTGATTTTTTAAACACATACAAGTAAACCTAAAAGTCTTATCACAAATTTCTTCTGTAAAGATGCTAATGAGCAATGATATATGTAAAGTTTTTCCCTATTTAAACTAAAAAAATTAGGGGGGGGGGCTTACCTTTCCTGAAAAAAACAAAAAACATTTGCAAGGTTATCATTCTTAAAATCTTTCCTTTCATAAATTTTAAAAACTTAGAAGGCACACATACTAAACCTTTGAAGTTAAAATATTAAACTTTTTAAGCTAATTAAATGTAATTTGTGTAAAGGTACTCTCATTCCATTTTTTTAAAGAAAAGGCTGATTATGAAAAAATATGGACAATATTGAACAGTGAAGCTATTAAAAGTCTTAACCCTAAGAAATATGTATAAAAATCTAGAAACTTTATACAAAACATTGAAAAAATGTCCCTTAGTGAGTGACATGATGATATAAATATAAAGTAACAGTTACAAAATTATACAGTAGACGTTATTAATCTGCAACAGCAAAATGGCAGGCCAGCAGCTGAGTCATGGTCTGTAAAAATTTCCAACGCTGCAAGCACTGGTATTATGTGACATACAAAGTTTTTTAAAAATATATTTTTTTATTGCAATCTCTTGCAGAACCTGAATTGATAAGGATTGAAGTAGAATATTACTGTAAACAGTTTACAGATTGTATCTCTAGACACTGTATGCTCATAAAGCTATAAATAAAACATGAAAAAGCACGCAACAAATGCTTATCAGGGAATGGCAACTAGCTGCAACTTCTATTTGCATCTTCTATGGCATATCAAAGTTTCTCTCTGAAGGAGGCCTGTCCCTGTGCTTTTTCCTTAGGCATTTGCCTTTCAATGTTCTCAAAGCTGAGGGTACCTGACGATCATGCAATTTCGGATTTAGCCATGTATAATTATATAGAGGTAAGTTAAAGAATATTTGATTGGCCATTGAATTATGGGCAAGGCCACCAAATGCAAATCTATCTCTTTCTGATTTCAGATGCGGGAACGTGTGAATTCAAGGTGGTTCATTTTCCGAAAGCATATAGACAATTGGCTTCATGCCCTCCTGCCCTCTATCATCATTCCTCTGTATACTATGGTAAGACTCTAAACCTTAATACCGTAGGATTTTTCATGTATTTTTTTTCTCCCGATTATCCACTTTTTCCTTCTGGGATATGCCCAGGGTCCTGTATTGATTTTGTAATCTCCTTCAGGTAACATTCTCCAGAATCCGATACCATGAAGCTGTGCAGAGATGGAAATGGCAGAATAAGGTAAATTAAATTCAGATGCATTTGCCTGACCTACCTCAAACATTTATTATTGTAGCAAATGCATAGGAAAAAGTTGAGAAGTATATCTGTCTTCACTTTAGATTTGATAAAGATGAAAATTTGGAATATCTATTATCATCAAATTATATGTACTGTAAAGATGCAAATAGTTTCCCAGGTCGTACCCGATTCATCTCCTCTTTGTTCATCAGGATGGAGAGCATGACCAGACACACTCCAGGACAACCACTACATATAACCCCCTAGCTAGAATTTGTGAGTCCTGAGGTTGTTCAGGATCAGCAGGGTATCAGAGGCTGCCCTTAAATCTCTTCCTTCCAGGACTCTCTTCCTTCCTGGAATGTGAGCCCAACTTCACCAAACAGTTCTGAGAGAACTAATGAAGTAGGATGGTTAAATGCTCATCATCATCAGCTTCCCTTGTGCCATATCTTGCCAGTTTCATGGTGAGGTAAAGGGACAGATGAAAACAGAAAGCTAGGAGAGGGGAATTAGTAGACATAATAACATTCTTCCTTTCGGTCAAGGTTAGGGGCTGGGTCAAGGTGGAACGGATGTTGATTGGAACATGTGATCGAAAGGGGAGAAGTGGGATGGTTTTGGGAGCTTTGACTTACTGAAGGAAAGCCCGGGCTTTTCAGATTTGGAATAATGTCAGATGTGCCGGTTTACCTATTCTAGTAAAGAGAACTTTGGAGAATGCCTGCTTCCGCATTTTTACTGGGAGTTGGGGGTTTTCTGGAACGCTGACATTAGCAATATAACAAAGAAATAAAAATGGTAATTGTTAAATTGTGGGCGATTGAAGAAAGAACTCGACACAATGTAACTGGAAACACTTTATTTAACTCCGAAACAGCAATGGCTACTCTAGCCCCGGCAGCCCTTTATATAGTCTGGAGCTGTCCGCGGCTTCACCCACTGACGTGCCTCTAAATTTCCCGCTTCTCAGGACTAATTCCTGATCGGCTTATTTAAACTGTCACTTGATATTCAACACTCCTCCCCCCTAGTTCAGCGTCCGCTGGTCCAGTGTCTCCTAGGCTACATAGTCGCATAAGTAGGCGGGTCACTTGGAGGCTCGACTGGACCTGCGCAGTTCAGTCGTTCCGGTGTCTTTGGAGTGAGAGGTTGAGGTCCGTTGCTCTCTCTGTGTGGGCTCTGGAACTCTCTCGAGCTCGGTTTCTGGCCTGGATTCGCTTCCTTCTCCCGCTTCACTTGGCTGTCCTCTCCGGTCCCCTTCGGTGCTCGTCTCCTCCTCCGGGGTCTCAGGTACATGCTCGCTGTTGTTTTCTTCCAGGCTGGTGTTTGGCATCTCCAGTCCTGGCGTTTGTGGACCGGCCCACTCTGCTGCTACTCGTTTGTCTTTTCCTTCCCCCTAGCTGTTATGTTGGGGTTCACTCTCGGCCCTCATCAATCTTCCCCTAATCTGGTCGATGTGCCTTTTCCAGTGCTGGCCGTCTGCTTTTGGACCCAGTAGGACAGGGGTCCCGTCACCTGGGTTATCATCGCTGGGACCCAGAGTGGGTTTCCGCTTAGGTTTTTTGCGTATATGCTGTCCCCAGGCTGGAACGCTCGGATTCTGCTCGTGGAGTCAGTTGGCTTCTCCGTGCTGTACTGTGGGTGCAGCCTGTCCAGGGGGGATCTCAATTTGCGGCCCATTAGTAATTCCGCTGGGCTTCGGTGGGTTGTGGCACTTGGTGTAATGTGCTGGATGGCCAATAGTTTATCCAATTTGGCCTGAATGTCCCCTGGGCCCAGTCTCGTCAACGTCTCCTTCGTAGATCTCACCATCCATTCCGCAAGACCATTCGTCGATGGTTTTTTTGGGGCGGATAACGCGTGCCTTATTCCTTTGTCAGCGAGGAACATCTTGAAGGCGTTCGATGTAAATGGTGGCCCGTTATCGGAAACTATGAGATCGGGGATTCCATGTGTGGCGAATAAGCGTCTCAAAACTTTAATCACTGCGTCTGCTGTGGTCGTTGTCATGAGCACTACTTCGAGCCACTTCGAGTACGCATCCACGATGACTAGGAACGTGTTCCCTTTGCATGGCCCTGTGAAGTCGATATGTAATCTGGTCCATGGTGTTCCCGGGTTCTCCCAATCGTGGACAGGGGATGAGTTCGGAGCTGCCCTAGACTCTTGGCAGTTCACACAGGAGGACACCCACGTTTCGATTTCTTTGTCCATTCCTGGCCACCACACGTAGCTCCTGGCTAGCGCTTTCATCCTCACGATTCCCGGATGCCCTTCGTGGAGTAATTTGAGTGTGTGTTGTCTTAATGTGTCTGGAATAATGACTCTATCTCCCCACAGCATGCACTCCCTTAGTCCTGACAGTTCATTTTGCCTCCGTCTGTATGGTGGGAATTCTGTGCTTATATCCTTTTCTTCCGGACACCCCTTCGAAATCCAATTTAAAAGTCGCGCCAACATTTTGTCCTTCAAGGTGGCCCTTGCGATGTCGGCTGCAGATATTCGGGCTTCCTCCATCGTCTCTATTAGCAGTGTGGTCATCGCTGGCGCTGGATCCTCCCCCGTTTCTGGAAGTGGGCACGTACTGAGGGTGTCTGCATGGTCGATTGATTTCCCAGGGTGATGGAGCAGTGTGTAATTGTAGGCCGCTAGGAATTCCACCCATCTAAGCATTCTGGGCGACAAAACGGGGGTGTTGGTTTGTCCCTGCTATGATGCCTAAAAGCGGCTTGTGGTCGGTTATTAGTTCGAAGTTCCGACCATAGAGATACTCATGGAACCTTTTTATTCCGGCTACTGCGGCTAGCGCTTCTTTGTCCAATTGGCTGTAGTTCCGTTCGGGTTTCGACAGAGTTCGGGAGAAAAACGCGATGGGGGCTTCTGTTCCGTTTGGCATTTTATGGCTCAATACAGCTCCGATGCTGAAAGGGGATGCATGTTAGTCTTATTGGCAATGTCCCGCTGTATTGCACCAAAATTCTGTCCGAAGTTAGGAGGTTCTTTATGTCTTCGAATGCTTTCCTTTCTCGCTCCCCCCATCTCCATTCCGCATTCCTGTCCAGCAGCCGGTGAAGTGGTTCAGCAGTGGTGGCTTTCTGCGGCAGGAAGATATTATAAAAGTTAAGCAACCCCAAAAATGCCTGCAGTTTGGTTTTATTTTTTGGGGTGGTTGCTTCTTTGATCGCTCTCAGCTTTCCCGGGGTGGGCCTAATCCCCGACTCTTCTATCAAGTATCCCAGAAACTCGACCTGGGTCTCTGCTAGCTGGCACTTGTCCCTTTTAACTTTGAGCCCCACTTTCTGGAACCTTGTCAACACCTCCCTCAGTCACTGCTCCAGCTGGGTCATGTCTCTTGCTGATATCAGGACATCGTCGAAATAAGGGACGACCCCGTCGATTCCTTGTAGGAGCCGTTCCATTAGACTTTGGAATAGCCCGGGCGCTATGCACACCCCGAATTGCAGCCTCTTACATTTGAACGCCCCCCTGTGCGTAACAATAGTTTGTGCTTCCGCGGTGGCTTCATCTACGGGCAGCTGTTGGTACGCTTGTGCTAGGTCCAACTTTGCGAAGATTCTTCCCCTCCCCAGGGAATGCAAGAGGTGTTGTACTACTGGCGCTTTGTTGGAGCGCCTTATTTAATGTACTTTTATAGTCTCCGCACAAACGTACTGACCCATCAGGCTTAATGGGTGTCATGATGGGGATTTCCCATCTCGCGTGGTCTATTGGCTCTAAGACCCCCTGCGCGACCAGCTTATCTATCTATTCATCTATTTTGGGGGGCCCTCCGGGGTTTGATTTGGATTGGGGCTACCTGGGGGTCTAGATTGAACGTGATTGGGGACCCTTTGTACTTGCCTAGCTCGCCGTTAAACACTTCCACGAACTCCCTCATCAGGTCTTTCTCCCAGGTGTCGTTTTCGATGTGATTGATGCTGGTGATGGCTAGCCCCAGTGGCTCGAACCACTCCATGCCCAGCAGGCTGGGTCTGTCTTTGTCCACTATCATGAGGGGTAGCGTGGCTTTGAACGTCTTGTAGGCGACGTTGAACTTGCTGATGCCTACCACAGGAATTCAGTTCCCTTGGTAGTCGATGAGCGTGCGGCGCTGTCGTTTGAGGTCGCGGGCTATGATATGTGGCAGCAGCTTCTTGATCGTCGTCCAGGACACCATCGATAGGCTGGATCCTGAGTCCACCTCCATCTTGCAGGGTCTCCCCTCGATCAAGACTGTTGCCGCCATCTTGTTCGCTCTCCCCATGCTGGCGTGGCCGATCACGATGGTCTGATGGGTCTCACCTCGATCTGTCATCGTTTCTTTGTCCTCGCCCAAACAGTTGTCTCTTCCCGCTGGTCTGGAACTTTCTGCTGTTCGTTGGTGAACGGGGGGGTCTGGTCCTTCTGGAGGCTGGCTGGGATGCCCTGCAAACCCTCGCTATGTGCCCTTTCTTCTCGCATCTTTGGCAAATAGCGTCCCGGAATCTGCATTCGGCTCTTGGGTGGTTTCCTTCGCATCCCAAGCACCAGGCCTCTCTCTTCCCTTGTTGTCTCTCCTTACGATCGGCCCGAAGGTGATGGACTTCATCCTCCTCGTCCTCCTCCTCCGATTCCGATTCCGCTCTTTCGTAGTGCATGGCCGCCTCCTCCTTTATTGGCGGTCCGCTTTTCATCTTCTTCATAGCCGCCGCCGATTTCTGGGATGCCTCGGTTGCGGATGCTTCTTCCAAGGCCTCCTTGAATGTGATTTGAGGCCGGGCCAGCAACCTACTCTGTAACGTGAGGTCTCTCAGTCCCAGCACTAGACGATCCCTCATGGCCTCTTTCAGGTTTAGGAAGTCGTATGCGGCGGCTATTTCTCACAAGGTCACCACGAACGCATTGATCGACTCTCCCTCTCTTTGGTCCCTCCGGTAAAACTCATGCCTTCTTACCAGGGATGATGCCTGCGGTGCGTAGTGTGCCTTGAGTATCTCCTGCAGTGTTGTCCAGGTCATCATCTTCAGGTCGGCTGGGGCGGCGAGTGCCTTTGCCATTTTAAACACTGCTGGGCCGCAATGGGTGAGAAAAAGGGCCCTCTTCCTCTGCTCTGACAAACTCAACAGGTTGTTTGCCTCCATGAACATGTAGAATCGCTTCATGTAGGCTTCCCAATCTTCCCCGGTTGGGTTGAATGGAGCAGGTGGTGTGATTGCAGACATCACGGTAGCCGATGATCTGACCGGTACAGTACGGTGGATCAGATGGGTGGCTGATGATTGCTTGGAGATCGCTGTGCTGTCCTGTTCCTTCAGATCCCACCTTCATCGCCAATGTTAAATCGTGGGCGATTGAAGAAAGGACTCAACACAATGTAACTGGAAACACTTTATTTAACTCCAAAACAGCAATGGCTATTCTAGCCCCGGCAGCCCTTTATATAGTCTGGAGCTGTCCGTGGCTTCACCCACTGACATGCCTCTAAATTTCCCACTTCTCAGGACTAATTCCTGATTGGCTTATTTAAACTGTCACTTGATTACTGAATTCAACAGTAATTAAGGATGCAAGAAATGCTGGCTGAACTCAAACCTAAATTTCTTTGGGACTGACATTGATGTGTGTTCAGAACAAGAGCCTTAAATAGCCAGATTTAAGTCTTACTAAAAATGTTGGCAAAATAATTGCAATTGTTACCCCTGCAATATTTTTCAGACCTTTTACTAAAATTCAAATTTTTCATTGTTTTAAAGGTGATCAATAGAGGCCTCTTCCTCACCATGGTAGCAGCAGCAGTGATTGGAATCTATCTGTTCAGAAATGGAAAGTTACCCAAAATTGACTTTCGTATAAAGGATTTCTGGAAACATACTTAAAAATGGTGGGAAACTTTCAGAAATCATTTGAGATAGAAATGAATGCTTTCTGAATAATTAGTCTCTATTTTAGAAGTTGGTCTTCCAAATATAAAAACACATATGATATAGATGAATGCTGGATCCAAGACCTAAATTCCTGTTCATATAAAGAAATTCACTATTATTTTGTTATCAGTGAACATGTCAAGCCGCTTCTAGATTAGGACATGCCTTGCATTTCATCGTTGCTTTGCTGTCCTGTGTTTCATTTGCAAGGAATCTGCAATATCCCAGCTATATCATCAACACATTTTGACAGAAGACGCTAGGGCGTTTCTAAGACTGTTCTACCATCTCATCTTCGGTTCTCTCCCATAAGATAATCATTATGGCAATGCTTGGTGTTATCTAATTCAATTGTTTCTGCATCTTTTAAAAAATATTTTCATGTAATCCTATTATGGATATGTTCTCAAGTTCTAGTATGGTGAAAAAAAAATAAAGTTGTTGGTTAGGATCCAGTTGTCTATTTCTGCTAGAACAGTTTCAGTAATTGCAATAGAAAGGTAATGATTCTCTCCTCTATAATTATCTCCCTGCGCATCCTCAAAATATGACCTGGAGGGTCTTTCAGGTTTTGTGGCAACAGTGAAATTCAGCTTGCATGATACAGTATTAGTTCCATCCAAAGTTCTAAATCTCAATGTCATGCTCAATGGATTTTAAGGCAGATGGTTCTGGGAGGATGGTAAGATCGCCAGTGGGAAGACACTGGGAAAATTAGGAAATGAGCAAGTCAGTGAGACAATCCTAGAAAGATGGGAGGCAGCCAAGCTGGTGGGAAGATGCTATGATGACTGGTAGGTGGAAGAGCCAGCAGGAAGAGGCTGAGAAGGTGGGGTGGGGGCCAAAGTTGCGAAGAATAGTGGAGCAGAGAGCAGAGAGTATGCACTAGGAAAATTGGAAGTACATTTGAATCTGTTGTATTTCTGATTACATACCTGAATCTCATTTACTATTTAATCCCAGCTGAATCTTCTCCTGCTTGCCTTTAAACGTATGAACATTCTACCTATTCATAATTTAAGGGGAAATAAAATTGATATCAAATAATCCCTTTCACATCTCAGACTACTTCAACACATAAGGCATATCTGAGCACAAATTGAAATGTACATGAGCTTTATTGATATCAGTGTATAGTTGAGAATTGCAAGCATGGCTACATAATTACAAATTGAAATGGCTTTAAATCAGTAAAAGATTTATTGATTTCAATGATGCATTAACAACATTTATCAAGTACCTTATTAAGTGCCTGGGATTTGCAACAAGCCAAAATTTTATGAAAACAATGCTATGCACATTTGTGACATCAAAAATACTGCTCCCTTCATACCTATACATGTGATACATTGCAGTGCTAATACAAAACGGGAGAATTTCATTTCCAATTGTTGTCTTGCCATTTTCTCTCCCTGTGGAGGGTCATGCCTAGCATCTTGAGAATTGACAAACTTTAATATACAGTGCTAAAGTGACTGCAATTATCTTGTTTCATCTTGGTTGCATACAGCTTGCCTGATCAAACCAATCTTTTTCTGTAGAACTACAGGGTTTTTTTTTTAACCCACAAAGAAGTTTTAATTCATATACCACTCTATTAATTAAAATTTGTTAAAATGGGTTGTAACTTGTGACAATACTATTCCTCATGTAGTGTCCAGAATTTGTGCTTTCATGTCAGCAATTGATGTCTACAGTGCTGAAAATTTAGGATTTACATATGTCAATAGATCAAAAATGAAACACACAGCTTTCAAACATCTCATCTGCTACTATGTCTCATGCTGCTTGGCTTTGCATTTGCTTATATTCTGTGGACTTAACCAATTTAACCAAATTAGTAAAAATGGTTTAATTCAATTGGTAAACCAGGATAAAACTCTGTTCATGCATCTCATCAATCATAATATGGTTTGCCTGATTTATGACTTAGCATGTTCTTTGAATGTAGCGCTAATCAACAGCCCAAAGAAAGCTATACCATAATTTGTGGATCTGTCAGCATTTTTTCAGTAGAAGGGTTTTCTATATTCAGCAGCTGATATAGTTAAGTTTAAACCGGAAAATGGAAGTTACCACTCAGTCTTATCACTCACTGGGTAATACTTTTGGAAAAACTCATTTTTCTGGACTAACAAAACATTCTGAACAGTGGAAAAGAAATGCAAATACATTTTTACCAACATGTTATTGTTTAAAACAATCCTATTACTGGGGCTTCAATGGCCGATTGCTATCCAGACAAGACATCTGGCAAAAGGAATCTCATCCTCAGTTCATAATCTGCTCCTCAAAGTTATCAGATCATCAGATCCCTGATATAGCACCAGGTGAATAAAAGTCTTTATGGATTTTCTAATTCATTTGATAATAGCTTCAGACTTGTCCCTTACAACCAGAAACAAAATTTTGGGTTTGCTGGACAAGACCTCACAAAGCTTGCTGACCTACAATCATGGATGAGCCAAAGCCATTTGACGCTATTCCACAATAGCCAAATATTCCCCCCCACACACAAAAAATCCCCCAATATTTTCTGACTACTCACCTGGTTTTGTAAACTAAAAGACAAGCATACACATAGGTACATATAGGCAATATGTATGGAAAGAGCAATGCTAGAAATGTGTTAAGTGCTGGAAGCCCTCTGAGGTAGTAAATGCAACAATTTAAAGCAAAGGGACTGAATGCTGATTGGCTGCTCTGCTCTGATTGTTTTGAATTCAACATAGTGCTTACTTGGGAAAATTGCCAGTTTGTGGTAATAGCTCATCACCTTCTCACTATGTACCTCACCTTAAAATAGGCCTTATTGTTAATTAAGCAAAATTGTTAATTAAAAGAACTCCCTGAGTGGCAGTTGGCAATTTTATTTACATACTATATAGTAATATAGTAGAGTTTTAGGTAATTTCACAAATGAAAATTCAAATTTCTACAGTTTGTGTGGTTGATGAATGGAAGAGGCCTAGTTGTTCTGAGTGCTTCATCTGAGTTATGCAGTAAAGTTCTCTAATGCTTAGTTTTTTTAAAAAAAAATGGAATAGAATTATGAATCAGAAAACCCACAGAATGGTTTTCTCAAAAATAACTAATATTATACAGCAATAACGGTTGATTTAGGAAAAGCAAATGGATTCATCTTCTGTTTTTCTGCTGAAGAGTTTCTTTGTGCTTTACACTGTTGCTGAAGTTTCATTTCATTGGCCATTAAATCGGGGGTTCACAACAGTGGTAGTGGCACTCTTGAAAAGAGGATTGTCAGCCTGTCAATAAAACATCAGAAACCTTTAGCTGTTAATAAAACCTAATATTTCAAAAGTAGATCAGGATTCAGATGGACAATTATACACTCATTTAACGTGATAAAACCCAAAATAAACAGCAGGAAGACGATAGAATCTAAACCAAAGGCCTGCCCAAGTACCCCAAGCTGAATCAATTACTTTGATTAATAACTCAAATACAGGAAGAAAACGACACAAGAGGTTCTTCTCCTTCCTTTATATCTCGCCACAAGAGTTAAACATCTTACCTCATTCCATTTGGCCTTGGATTTTTCCTTCTCAAATCTGTGATATTCTCTGCGATCAATCAACTCTGCCACTAGCCGCCAAGCCAGGAGAAGAAGAAGCCCAATAAGAGCCACTCCAGCTATAGTGCCCCCCACTATGGCTGCAATGTTTGGGGGTTGGGGGCATTCTAAGAGAAGAAGGAAAAATGATTAAAATACGTGTGCTTGACTGAGCGCTAGGTATGTTTTTATAAGACTATATCTGTTTGCATATATTACATGCTAGTGGTAAACTTTTTTTAATGGATAAAGATGAGGCAGAATTCAAAAACTTTTCCCTATATAAATAACAGATCCTGAATCTCCATATGAGATTGCCAGAAACTCTTTAAAGGCCACATATTCTGTCAGTGGCAGGGTTTGCCATCCCATCAGGGAGACCTCTTAACTAATTCTGACTCACTAATTCCTACAGGGTCTTCTATCACAAGGAAGAAAAATCCTCATGAGATCCTCTCAAAATGCTGAACAATACAAGTTGCCTCTTTTCCCATTACTTACACAATGAAGGCCAAGATCTGTTTCTGTTACTGGCTGTGACCAACACAGCACTAATGCCATTTCTAGTCAAGAGATATTACAATGGAGAACAGATGTTAGTTTTTGGTGATGTGGCACTAAGCATACCTTTCTCAGGGTTGACTGCAATAGAATATTGCTCTTCTCCGTCAGTCTGAAACATTGTGTAAGAGATCCAGCAATTCTGTGAATCCTTCTCCCTGCATTCTTTACTTTTTGGTTGCACTTTACTTTCAAGAGCAATATTTGAACAATTATCAGAGCAATTCTTCTGAAACGGACCACTCCCAAAAGCAAGACATTCAACACAAGAACTAAAAAACAAACAAACAAGAAGCAAAGCTTTTTTTAAAAAAGTTTCATAACAGAACCATTACAAATCTATATTTTATATAGCATATTATAGCATATTGTAAGTGAGGATGTAAAGCTGAGAGAATCCAAACTTATTAAAATACATACTATGTAAGTTCTGTTTCAGGAGGATGAAAAATTTGAGCTAACCTCAAATAGATGAGATCTCTCAGTGGTGAAATCTGAACCGGTTTACTACTGGTTCACTGGCTGCGCATGCGCAATGCGCACCATGCACCAAATGCGAGGTGCATGTGCACAGTGCATGCCAAAAGGAGGTATGCGGTAAGTAGAACAGTGCGTTGGGGGGGTGATCAGCTGTGGCGCACAATTTTTTTTTTACTTTTAAAAGCATTGCTTTTAAAAGTAAAAAAAAAAAGCCTCTGATGATCGTGCGACTCAGCTGGGCATGCGGGGGGGGGGGAGGGATTTTTGCTACCGGTTCTCCGTACCATCCGCTGCCATTGCTACCGGATCCAGCAAACCAGTCGGAACCAGGAGCATTTCACCCCTGGTTTACATTAATTGTCCCTGGTCAACTGGTATTGTTTACTAAGGAGAAGAGAGACTGAGGTAATATACTAATGAGACTCCTTCCAAACCATTTTATGATATAAATAATCTGAACCTGAAGTGGAGCAATAAAATCTAGTTGTACAACAGATATCTCTCTAGGAGCCTAGGATTTGTTGGAGACTCCCTCTTTGTATTTTTAATACCAAAATCTACAGACAGTAATGAATTGATGCCAATTCCTGAATAGGTTGGAAAATCAATGGAAATAGTTTAAGGTAAGTTCTGCTTAACCCTTTATACTGACAATATAGTAGCTGGCTCACTGTCTCTCTATTAACATAAAGACCAAAACATGAATAATAAAAATGATGTACTTTGGGATTTAAATTAAATTTGTTATTGTGCATTTGTATGTGTTATTACAATGAGCTCTACTTTTTGTTTATTAGAATATGCATTGCTGCCATATTTTTAAAAATAAGATCAAGATTTTTTTTGAGAGAAAATTAGGATGATTGGACATTTCCCTGGGTGTTGAATAATGATGGGAAGAGACTGTAATGTGTGCATGGGCCCTACTAATAAATTTCTATTTGCTAAATTTGTGCATACCTAGATATTTCAGAAAGAAATAAAGGCTAATCAACAACAACATCAAAAGGGCAAAGCTGTAATTACACATAACTAACTATGCCTTGCATGTTTACTAAATAGTTTACATCTTTTTGTATCGAATGGAGCAGCTTAGGGAAGCTCTGAAAATTAACATACTCATCTTGTGCGCAAAGGCACTATATAGTTGTCTCATAGAGTTTGCTATGTTCTGTAATTTGAATGGAAGTAGAATATAGATCAGAAATGATAAACAATTGATCATATTGATTCTCACCATGATAGCTTGGGAATGTGTTACATAACATAACATAACATAACATAACATAACATAACATAACATAACATAACATAACATAACATAACCATATAACAGTATCTACAGTATATATCTCTACCTTTATCTATCTCTCTGTCTGTCTATCTGGCTAGCTAGCTAGCTAGCTAATCTATCATCTATCTATTATCTCATTCTGATCAGTTGAAAGGGAGTACCCCATGCATATACAGTATGCTGGACTAGTGATCTGTCTAAAGTATCAATGAACTTCTTCAGTTCTGTATCTTAAATCACAAACCAGTATATCACATTGGGTGATCAAATATGTTTTAGAATTGCTTCAGATTTTATCATGCCTCCAAAGGTCTTTGATTTTTAAGAGAACAATGTGAATTTGAATTTGTTGTTTTTAAATCAAAGCCTTGCTTTAAAATGAATGTATAATTGCTAAGAAAATATGAGTTAGTATATAGTAAGTTTGAAGAAGTAGCAGCAGCAGCCTGTTACTGTGGAAAAAGACAGTACAGGTAATCCTCAATTTATGGCCACAATTGAGCTCAAAATTTCTGTTGCTAAGAAAGGCAGTTGTTAAGCAATTTTTGCCCCATTTACAATCTTTCTTACCACAGTTGTTCAGTGAATCATTGCAGTTGTTAAGTTAGTAACACAGTTACATGAATCTGACTTCCCCATTGACTTTGCTTATCAGAAGGTCGCAAAAGGTGATCACGTGACCATAGGACACTGCAACTATCACAAATACATGCCAGTTGTCAAGCATCTGAATTTTGATTATGTAACATAGGGATGCTGCAATGGTTATAAGTATATAAAACTATCAAAAGTTACTTTTTAGTGCATTGTAACTTCAAATGATCACTAAACAAATGGTTGTAAGTAGAGGAATATTTGCACAAGGTATCACTTAAACCTAAAAAGTTTAATGATGCACAAAGCTTGGCAATAACTTGCTCAGTCTACCAAAAAGAGAGTTACAATTAAATTTTAAAGTATTATATCAGGAACTCTTTGACAGAATGAACCCAGAACTGTTTATCCTATTCCCTCCCCCCAAAAACCAGGGAAATTTACTTCCATTTACAATATATTTGATGATAGCTTACAATCACTATTCCAGTCACAAACTCAAAGGTTAAAAGTTTAATTAGCCAGATTAAGGTAGGAAAGGTTCTAGTGGTGTCAACATTCCTATAGATTTAATAAATGTTATTAAGTTATTGATAAGCAATTCATTTGCATTTATAGATTAAGATACTTATATACCCAAAGACCAATGAACTATTAGCAACACACTTTTTTTAAAAAAATCATAAAAAGATGTAATTATAGAAAAAACATTTTACTGCATTATTGGTACTGTAAAATTTGTTCAAAGCATTTAACTGATAGCTAATGAAGAGAAGGACAAAGGGTGACATGATAGCAGTGTTCCAATATCCAAGGGTTTGCCACAGAGAAAAAGGGATTGACTTATTCTCCAAAGAACCTGAATGCAAGACAAGAAGCAATGGATGGAAACATATCTAGAACTAAGAAAGATTTCCTAATTGAACATCTCTCTAGAACTAAGAGAAATTTCCTAACAGTTAGAACAATTAATCAGTGGAACGACTTGCCTCCAGAAGTTGTGGGTGCTCCATCACTGGAGGTTTTTAAGAGATTGGGCAGCCATTTGTCCAAAATGGAATAAAGTCTCCTTGAGCAGAGGGTTGGGCTAGAAGACCTCTAAGGTCCCTTCCAACTTTGTTTTCCTGTTATTCTGAAGAATATCTTTTCTTCTGTTAATCTTTTCAATTAACTATTGATAGACTAGGCTATCAAATCTATGTCAACTCTTGACAACCACACAGATTTTCTCTATGATAATCTGTCTTTAACCAGATCCATCTTGCTACTGGTTATCCTGTTGTTCTCTTTCTTTCCACCTTTCCCAGCATTAGAATCTTTTCCAGAAAGCTTCATGTTTGCAAAATATGTCTGAAGTAGGATAATTAATTATAATTTAAATCATTTTCCAAACCTTAAACTCTAGCTAATTTTAATATGTAATCTAGTTTAACAAATAATGATTTTATGAAGACTAGCTACAGAATTTTTCCTTTGTACTGAAATGTCAGATATAATCTAAAAAAGAAATGACAGTAGCCCAATTTCTCTTTACAGCAACACTAAAGGAAAGAGTGTGCAAGCAAAATGTTTACTGCAGCTCATTATGTCTCAAATTCCTTGGATACTTTTACTCTCAAAGGATTTCTGACAGTGTCAGCCAGATCTCCAGCATGGGTTTCTTCAGCGTGCTTGGTATCGGCTGCCATAGTAACGGGGAGGGGGGGTCTCGGATATTTGGGATGGGGAAGTGAGCTAGTGTAGTCCCTTGAGAACTGAAAGGGAGGTTTGCACTCATGAAATATGGTGCTGCTGAAGGGAGGTTTTTATACTCTGTCAAGGCCAACTGTCCTGAGACTCCAGATGGAAGAAATACCTGAAGATGGGCTTTTCTACACTATCATACTGGATAATGATTGGACTCACACAGCTGGATCTTGTGGGGAGGGATTTGGGGTGACTTTCAATCTGCAACTGTTGAATCAGATCTTGCCTTGCTTTCACTGCTATCACTTCAAACGTAGTAAAAGTACCTCTTCTCTAAATCAATGGAGTTGGGGGTCTTCTTTCTTGAGTTTTGAACAGAGGGAGGACTGACAGACAGTGATCTTCAACACAGGCTCCTAAGTAAATCTAGAAGTCATGGAATAAGATGGCATATTCCTTTAGGATCGCATTATTACAGAATAACAGTTAGAAGGGATTTGCAGGTCTTCTAGTCCAACTCCCTGTTCAAGTAGGAGACCCTATACCATTCCAGACAAAAGGCCGTTCAATTTTTTTCTTCAAAACTTCCAGTGATGGGGCATCCACAACCTCTGGTGGAAAGCCATTCCATTGATTAATCTGCTAGGAAATTTGTCCTTAGTTTGAAGTTACATCTCTCCTTAATAAATTTCCATCGGTTACTTTTTGTCTTATTCTCAGGTGCTTTGGAGAATAAGTTAACCCCCTCTTCTCTACGACAGCTCCTCAAATATTGGAAGATTAGTCTCATATCATATCATCCCTTGTCCATCCCTTCGTTAGATTAGACATACCCAGTTCCTGCAACTGTTCTTCATGTTTTAGCCTCCAGCTCCCTAATCATCTTTGTTGCCATTCTCTGTACTCTTTCTAGAACATCAACATCTTTTTTATATCATAGTGGCCAAAACTGGATGCAGTATTCCAAGTGTGGTTTCACCACAGCAGTATAAATACTAATACTTCATGTGATCTTGATACTATCCCTCTGTTGATACAGCCTAGAATTGCATTGCCTTTTTTGGCTGCACACTGCTGGCTCACATTTAAGTGGCTGTCCATTAGGACTCCTAGCTTCCTCTCATAGTTACTGCCAGGTACCTTTTCTTTAGCTGTACATTTGGTTTTTCTTCCCTAAGTATAAAACCTAACTTTTCTCACCACTGAATTGCATTTTGTTGGATAGGGCCAGAGGTGGTATTCAGCCGGTTCGCCCCAGTTCACCCCTTCTCCCGCCCGCTATGCCATCCTATTTAGGTACGTTTTTGAGGCCAGGTGCATGTGCAGAAGGCGCACAAGTGCGTGAAGCAAGCATCCACGCGCAGAGTGAACCGGTGATAACAAAATGTGAAACCCACCACTGGATAGGACCCAGCATTCGAGTCTGTCAAGATCCTTCTGTATTTTGAGCCTATTTTATAAAGTGTTGCCTATTCCTGCCAGCTTGGTGTCATCTGCAGATTTGATGAGTTCCCCTTCTATCCTGTCATTGAAATTATTTATGAAAATGTACTGGCCTAAGACAGAACCTTGCATGCTTCCTCCATGTAAATGTAGTTCCATTGAGGATGGCATGTTGAATGTAGTTCAAGTCAGTTATGAATCCATCAGGCAGATGCTGTTGATCCCTCATTTTTCTACCTTACCAAGAAGTAGGTTGTGGCTTACTTTGTCAAGTGCCTCACTGAAGTCCAAGTATACTAGCATTGTGTTAGTCCACTAATTTAGTCATTTTGTCAAATAATGCATTAAAATTTGTCTGGCATGATCTCTTTTTTACAAACTCATGTTGGCTTCCAGTAATAGCTTTGCTCGCTTTTAAGTATTTGATTATCTTTTCCAGAATCTTCCAGGTATTGATGTCAGGCTGATTGATTCATATATTACAAGTAGCAAAGTGAAATTAAGTGATGATAAGGAGTTGGATCAAAGTAGACAATTCCCGCATATCACTTACATATATTTGGCACAGGGAGATTGGCAACTTGGGCAGTCCTCACAGAGAGGGGGCTGATAGCGTCCATTACATTTGCATGTATTGCACTGACATTGCCCACGGAGACTGCACACGTTCCCATTCTTATTCTGGCATTTTTCTGTTGAAGCTAGGCACTGACAGGCAGTGCCGTCATATTCTGGGTTACATTTACATTTCCCACAGTCACAAGAACCTCTTGCTGAAAAGAGAAATTGGAGAGGTTAGGACCAAAAGCATTTCTTTGCATCTTCCTTGACACATAACATCCACATTATCTAGAAAGAGTTATTAAGTTAAAATACAGGCCAGCACTCTGCTGCAGATGGCCAACCATTCACAAGTGACCCACTGCAGGTACAGAAGCCCTGGAATTCTGTGCATCATATGAAAAACACTGTAGTGTTGCACCCTGTTATTAACACAGCTGCCTGCAATTTCTGCAGGTTCGAATCTTACCAGGCTCAAGGTTGACTCAGCCTTCCATCCTTTCTAAGGTAGGTTAAATGAGGACCCAGTTTGTGGGGGCAATAAGCTGACTTTGTATAAATATACAAAAGTATGAAGGCTATTGCTTAACGCATTGTAAGCCGCCCTGAGTCTCCGGAGAAGGGCGGCATATAAATCAAATTAAAAAATGCAAGAACAGCTTGTCCTTGGCAAACTGGATGTTCAAAAACTGAAGTAAGCAATATTCTAAAGAAAATAGTCAATATTTATTTATAGGAACACATAAATTCATCCCAGGTATATGGTTATCAGCTGTTTTACTTCCAGATTACACAGTGTGGATCAAAGTGCTATTTATACAGCTCTTTGTAAAATGCAGAAAAATAACATAGAGTGCAAAATGGGAATCATGTTTTACAGCTTATAGTAAAAATGTCTGGAGTAATAGTATCAAAGGCCAGAGGAGGTAAATTTGGTATTTTCATATTCAGCTTTCATCAGTCACTTACCTTCCCCTCCACACACTAGATTATTGTGAAGTTCACAGTTCATGTTATCACATTCACAGAAGGGACCATAAATATGCTTTTTGCTATCTGCCATAGTATGGCAAATACATTGTCCACATACACAATCTCCCAGGCCAGAACAAATGACTGAAGAATTGTCCTTTCGACAACTTTTTTCCAGTTCCTTACTGGTTTTGCCTCCAGTCTTACAATCACAATTCTTTCCAACATAGCCAGCATTGCACCTGGCATGAAAGAAGAAATATTCAACATCAAAGAATAGCGTTAGCAAGCAACATTAGCATGCTCATCCTTATTTTCAACTACAGTTTCTTTTACCTGTATTTATAATCTGTTACTATACAGTTTGCATCCATATATACTCAACAAAGAAGGATTCCCACTGGATTTTACTTCTGGATGGAGAGGCATAGAATTATTCTACTAATTTCTTTTTAGTCCAGCCCATGGATGCCTCTGCTGCTCAGACTGTACAGATTACACTATTCTCCTCAGGTTAGTAAACTGCTATTTGAATTCACTTGCAACAATCACAAAGGTTTCAGGCAAGTATTACATTTATAAATATATACAATCAGATTTTTTTATTTCTACTTTGTTTCATAAGTTTATGTTTTACATTTTTTAAAAGTTTCTGTATACTATGCATGTGTTAAAAATTACCCAGAAGATTTGTGAATTTGATAAGAAAATGATTCAGTATGAAATATTTGCTAGGCAGGTACTCAGAGGGCCAGTTTGATGTAGTGGTTAAGGCATTAGTCTAGAAACTGGGAGACCATGAGCCCTCCCCAAAATGTTTTTTATTACTATTTATTGTTCTCAAGTTAAGTTCCTTGCCTTGAAAAAATTCAAGTAGGCATTTCTTTTTTCTATGAGAACAGTTTTTTTATAGACATTCTACATAAAAATATTGATATATAGCTAGTCCTTAAATTACAATAAATTTTTCAGCGACCATTCAAAGTTACCATGGTGCTGAACAAGAGGTACTTATAACTGTTTCTTGAGGTTCTGGCCATAACAGCACCCTCCCCCACCCACCCCCCCAATAATCATATGATCACCATTTGCCACCTTCCTTGCTGGCTTTCCACAACAAAGTCAACAGGGTAGTGAGCAAGGAAGGTTGCAACTCACTCCCACAAGTTGCTTTTTTCCCCCGAGGAGCTCCTATGAAGTTTGAGGTACTCTATAGCAATAAAAGACAGTATGTGTACCTCAGAGTAGATCTGTGGGGTCCCTGGTACACTCTGAACTTGGTTTTCTTACAGAAGTTTCATTACCAAATGTCTACTAGAAGGTAACATTGGTACTAGAAGGGAGTGGGGTTTGCTCTCTTTTATGCACTAGTGGCTTGCTTTGTCAGTGTTGGTAGGAGTGGTCTTCATGGTTCCAGGTGCATGCCCTGCCCACCAGGGTGAAATACAAATTTCCAATAAACTGTACAGCTGGATGGAAAATGGCCCAAGAAAGTAAGCATAAAATTATATGGCTGATGATCATGATTGCACACCTCAGACTAAACGAATATCAGCACACTGTGGAAAACCTCAAGGAACAATTAGTATAGACCATCACACCAGAACACACATAAAGGCCGACAACCCTCATGAAGATTACTTCCTGGAGACATGCTAGAAAAAGAAAAACCAAACTACAAATCAAATTCATTTTCAAAACTATAACAGGCAGAAGACTAGCAGAGTACATCTATGAACACCAACTAGCATTCAGAAGACATGATGAAAACTCCTTATTTTTACAACACATGGACAGACTTAACCATGGTTTCAATTGGGAAACTCTGAATATCCTAGACCAAGCCAAGTCCAAAAATGCTAGAGAATTCCTGGAACCCTGACAATGACAAATCAGATATCAATACTACATAGACATAAACAGCAAGCATCTACATAGTATATACCCGTGATGGCAAACCTATGGTACGCGTGCCACAGGTCTCAGGAATGCCGTGCGAGGCGCAATCAAAACACAGCAACAGCCTTATTCAGCTCTTTTTGGCACACTGGTTTATTCGTATCCGCATCTGGCTACACACTGTGATTCGTAAATACGAATGAAATCGGTGCTACGTTACACCAGGAACGGGGCATTTATATAGCCCATCCTCCCATTAACCCATTTAAACCGCGCCCTTGTTTATTACCATACCCCTCGTTAGTGTTAGCGGCATCAGCGCATTCTGGAAGGTGCTGTTTGCTGCGTCATCCGGTGAGGTCCTAATCCCATCGCACCCAATACCATCACCCCACACCCTGCATACGACCGCCTCCACCCAGTGCCACCACCACCAAGTACGTATATGTCCCTCGATGCTTTCAGTGCGCATTAGCGATGTCGAGCAGGTTGCTAGGCATGCTAGGTGGCACGCAGAGACATATTAGTGGGCACGCCAGCTCAGCTCTGGGGTGCATGCGCGTGCCGGCCAGCTGATTTTTGGGCCTTCTGGGCCCACCAGAAGTAGGGAAACAGGCTATTTCCTGCGTCTGGAGGGCCTGGGGGTGTGGGGGGGTGGGGAAGGCCCGTTTTTCTTTCTTACCTGGCTCCTGATCCTCTCTATTTATCTGGGAAGGGTGAAAACAGCTTTTCCCACTCCCTTGGAGACCCTACGGAAGCTGAAAGGGCCCATTTCTTGACTCCCAGTGGGACAGGAAGTGACTTTTTTGCTGTCCCCAGCCTCCAGAGACTCCTAGAGAGGCTCCTAGAGACTCCTAGAGAGGCTCCTAGAGACTCCTACAGAGGCTCCGGAAGCTGGGGACAGCAAAAAATGTCACTTCCTGTCCCACCAGGAATCGGGAAATGGGCCGTTTCAGGCCTTTGGAGGGCCTCCGAGGGAGTGAGAAAGGCTGTTTTTGCCCTTTCCAGATAAATAGAGAGGATCTGGAACCAGGTAAGAAAGAAAAACGGGCCTACCAGGCCATCATGTACCAGGAGTGGGGGAGAGGGGGGTTGCGCGAGCATGTATGTGGGCACGTGCATGCGCAACCCTCCCCCGCCCCCCCTCTCCTGGCATGCGATGGCAAAAAGGTTAGCCATCACTGGTATATACCATTCAAAAGAGACAATCAAAAAGCCAAAAAGACCCAAACACCTCCTCACCAGCAAGCCAGATACACAGAGATTATTACCAAAATTAATACTAGACCAATAATCAACTCAGTCAAACAAGGTAACAATAAACAACAGCCTACTCAAGGGACCACCAAGACCATTCCCACCAACACTAATAGGGCAAGCCACTCATATATCAAACAAGAGCAATCACCACTGCCTTCTAGCACTGATGATGTTACCTAGTTTGGTAATGAAATGTCTGCAAGAGGACAATCAAGTTCACATAGCGCCAGGAACTCCATAATCCATAGCACACACACCCCTGCCAGCACACACTGTCTATATCACCTGCCAGCAGTATCTGCACACTGCCTCATGACATCTGTGCATCACCTGTACTCCTTGCCCAGAATTCCCACCTCTTCCTGCTTAATGACCTAAATAGTCCTGGAGTTACAATGGCAACTGCACCTATTGAGACTGCTGTCATTAAGTGATACAGCAATATGATGTTGCACTATATGATCGCTTTGGTTATCACAGAATTTATAATCACATGTCCAACACACCTTCCTCCACACAACAATAACCCTGTGAGATGAGGTGGGCTAAGAGCCCAAAGTCACCAACTGGTTTTCATAGCTAAAGCGGGACTTGAATTTATGGTTTCCTGTTTTCTGGCCAGGTGCCTTAAACATTAGACCAAACTGGTGCTCAATTGCTGTCATAACCTGAGGACTACCTAATAGCAAATATTTGACTTGTGTTGCTAAAATAGTTAGATTACCTGCAAATCCCACAGTTTATAGTCCCTTGTCCATTGCAATCAGATTTATTTGGTAATTCCTCATCACATTCACAGTTGCACCGACTGTATATATGTACAGTGGTCAAGTCTGTGAAACCAAGAGGCTGCAGAGTAAAAGTCTGATTTTCAATGCATGATGTTGCTGTAATTTGCACTTGGAAGGTAATCTGTAAGAAAAAAAGAAGACTGCCCCATCTAGTCTCAAATGACATTTAAAATAATTAGTAGAGACAGTGTATTTCATTAATTATTTATCTAATTATTTACAAATTATTTTTTATGAATATCATTTGGTTAAATAAAATTCTATGTTGTCAAGGATTATTCAACAATGGATGTTTCAGAGATATTTACAACAGAGACGTATGAACTTTGGAAATAAGATACAATTGTTGGTAAAGCTCCTAATTAATAACCTAAGGACCTAATAACTTACTGGGTTTTCCTGAAAATAAGACCCTGTCTTATATTTTTTTGAACTCTGAAATAAGCCCTTGGCCTTATTGCCATGCGCTCAAAAGCCCAGTTGGGCTTATTATCAGGGGATGTCTTATTTTGGGAAAAAAAGAGTAATAACCCAAACTTGATGCCAGAGGATAGCAATGGTTGGTTGCCCCCTCTGGATTCCACTTCAGTTTAAAGTATTGACCAGGAATGGGAAAAAGAGATTCAGACAACCTATTGAGAAGGATTTACAACTAAAGCCACTGTTGATGAATGGATTTGGTTGACACCAGAGGTTATACAAGACCTGTGTCAAGGAGTTGAACATTGAACTAGAGGAGCAATAGGGGCAGAAACTATTGGGGTCATTGCCATATGTGTCCCCAAGCTATATTGTAATCCAGTACAAGTGAGAGATGGAGGTCTACCTGTTCTTATAAAGAAAGATTTGAGGAAGGATCAAGCTGAAGACCCTCTTGTACAACTTGACTGTGAAGGCCCTAAAGAGCAGTTAGCTGACGTTTTTGCTGACTGATTTACTGAAGGAAGCCCATCTATTGCATAAAGAATGGGATCAATTGCAGCTCTACAATGTGGTGGCCTACAAAAGGACCCCTCAGATAGTTCTGGAAATAAGTGGCAATTGTTTCTACCTGAAAAGCATAGAGAGACAGTGCTGGATGATTTACATGACCATGATGATTTGAGACCAGAGTAAGGTGACCAGACGTCCCGCTTTTGGCGGGACAGTCCCACTTTTGAGCAATTTGTCCCGCGTCCCGCGGCGTTTTAAAAAAGTCCCGATTTTTCATTCTGCCTCCTGAGTCCCGGCTGCCTCCTGAGTCCCCGCTGATGGCTAGAGGGAAAAAACCTGTTTAAACTCTTGCCTTCAAAGGGCCGCCTTACGTTGATTAGCTCGGCTTCCCCCTCTCAGCTGATTTGCGCAGGGCTCTGCTCTTGCTAAATTGCTCAGCAGTTTTTTTTTTCTCTTTGTGCAAACCAAGCTCAAAACGAAACTGAAAGTAAAACAGGCTGTTGGCTTTGCTGTTTGCTTGCAACGTTGGAAAATTAGGCAGCAGATTTATTTTCCTTTTCCTCACCAAAAAAGGTAGGTGCAAACAATGGGAAATTATTTAGGGCAAAAGAGGAGAGTTCAAGATTTTAAAACACAAAAGAAAAAAAAGCTCTTTTTAACTAGGAAATTGTAATAATTGAGATACTATTAATTGTATACTGTGTTGAAAGCAGAAATGGTTAAGTTGTGGTTTGGAGGAATATATGGGGGAAATTATTTGGTTTATTATTATTGGCAAATATAATTAATTGATTTGTAAGAAATTGGATTGCATGGAAATAATTGGAATATTCATGTTCATATTGATTAATATACAAAAAATATATAACTAATTGATTTATATTAAAATGTTGAATTTGTATTAAACAACTGTATTACATAATTAAACAATGTGAGGATTCTATATTAAAATATAGAATAGAAGGGAAAAATTGAACTTGATTAAGATTAGAGATGAGGATGAAGGGTAATATTGTTTTTTTAAAAAAATAGATGAGGAATAAATATGGCAGAAAGGAAATATAGAAATTGTAAATTAAATTGAAATGACTAAACACTGTTTAAATTTGTGAACCAGCCAAATATTCTGTTCAAAGAAAATACATTGTATGTTTGTATGTGTATTTCTAATTATTGCTAGTTATTCATATTTGTTCTCTTTTATTCTTTAAAGTTTAACAATTCATTCTTTATCTTAATATCTTTATATTTGTTTGGGGTTGGCTTTCTTCCCTTTCATCTTTTTTATTGTACAGCAATCTTTCTCCTCAAACCTACCACCTCTCTTTTCTTTCCTTCTTACTTTCTCTTCCCCCCACCCTCTTCTTCTCCTCCCTATTTCCTCTTCCTTTCTCCTTCTCCTCCTCTCTTCCTCCCTCTCTTACCTTCACTCCTACTCTAATTTCCCTTCCCTTCCTTCATCCCTCTCTATTACTGTATCCTTTTATGCATATGGACTACTCAGAGGGCTGAAAAAGTTATTTTTGACTGGTCCTCACACTTTTGACCAGTCCTCGAACTTACGACTGTCCTCACATTTTACGTTTTTGCCCTATCTTGTCACCATGGTGAAGAGAAGCAGTTGTGAAATGAGTGACATGGTTGTTAAGAATGCTGCACGGGCATAAATGTGAGGATGGTCATAAGTGTGAGGACCAGTCAAAAGTGCGAGGACCTGTCAGAAATGACTTTTTTCAGCCCTCTGGTTAGTCCTTTTGTGCATATGGACTACTCAGAGGGCTGAAAAAGTTATTTTTGATTGGTCCTCGCACTTTTGACCAGTCCTCGAACTTACGACTGTCCTCACATTTTACATTTTTGCCCTATCTTGTCATCATGGTGAAGAGAAGCAGTTGTGAAATGAGTGACATGGTTGTTAAGAATGCTGCACGGGCATAAATGTGAGGATGGTCATAAGTGTGAGGACCAGTCAAAAGTGCGAGGTCCTGTCAGAAATGACTTTTTTCAGCCCTCTGGTTAGTCCTTTTGTGCATATGGACTACTCGGAGGGCTGAAAAAGTTATTTTTGACTGGTCCTCGCACTTTTGACCAGTCCTTGAACTTACGACTGTCCTCACATTTTACGTTTTTGCCCTATCTTGTCACCATGGTGAAGAGAAGCAGTTGTGAAATGAGTGACATGGTTGTTAAGAATGCTGCACGGGCATAAATGTGAGGATGGTCATAAGTGTGAGGACCAGTCAAAAGTGTGAGGACCTGTCAGAAATGACTTTTCAGCCCTCTGAGTAGTCTCTATACACATAGCCATGGCCACCCGGTCACATGACCAGCTAGCCACGCCCACCCAGTCACATGGCCTCCAAGCCACGCCCACACAATAAGCCACGCCCACAATGGTGTCCTTCTTACCAATGTTAAAATCTGTTCACCTTACCCTATACACATAGCCATGGCCACCCGGTCACATGACCAGCTAGCCACACCCACCCAGTCACATGACCAGCTAGCCACGCCCACAAAATAAGCCACTCCTACAATGTCCCTCTTTACCAATGTTAAAATCTAGTCACCTTAGACCAGAGAGAACATTTAAGCTAGTAAAAGGTCAGTTCTATTGGCCTTGCATGAGGGCTGATGTTGAAGGTTATTGTCACTCGTTTGTATTACATGCAATGAAAGGCTTTATCTTTCCAGAGCTGCCTCAATGGGCCACTTACAAAGTGGAGGATCTATGGAGTTAGTGTGCTTCCTGTGTTTGGAAGTGGGCAGAGAGAAATGTTCTGCTAGTAACCGATGAGAGATGGTGGGGGGGTCCCAGGGTCTGGTTTCAAGGCCAGAATCCATTGAAGCTCAGTAGCTAAGAAGAAGCCACAAAATATAGGCTGAAGGGTATCAGACAAGATACGTTGACTCCGGTATTAAAAGCTACATTTTGTCCTACCTTGAACAAGGTTTATCTTGAGCAGGAAATATATTTTATAAAACAACTGGCACTAAACGTATGCAAAAGCAACTTCAATGAAGATTGTCTCCAGATGTAACATTCTGTCAAGAATCTGTCCCTTGGATTCAGGCACATCTTTTAAGAAAGGGGGTGCCACAATTTTATGTCAATTTCATTTTTTTAAAAAAAGAAGGAATGGGAAGGAATTTTGAATGGAGCATAGTATCTTTTAAATTCAAAGAAAAAAAAATCACAAACTTTTCAACAGAATCTTTAGGTTTGGTGAACAGGCTTACAAAATAAATTAGTATGTAAATAAATGAAAAACTTTTTGGGCATAAATGCTTTCGGAAATGGAGAAACTACTAGCCTTTTCTTTCTATGTACACTACAGTCAAAATACTTTTCAACAGAAACAATATATGAGTTACCCCCTACCTTATCATTTATTTTTACATTGTCACATTCCCCTTGTGGTTGGTTCTTTGTATGTATCTGATTAAGGCAGAAGGAATCATATGAGATTTTGATAGAGCTTGGCACAGAGCTGTGTTCTAAAATAATTTTGGAAGATAAATCCTAAAATGAAATAAAAATAAACTTGATGAAAGACTAGAACCAGTGTCTTATTACCATATTCAGAGGAAGAAAAACAAGATATTGTTGTCTGTAAGTTCACAATTATACACTCCTTACATACAGAATAAAAATAAAATTAAACAACCCCAAAGAATTTTGGTGTCTCTCATTTTGATGACATATCTTATTGTAAGTGATGATCCACTAATACAGCTGACTGCTACTTTCTTACAGAAAGTACATAGTCTTCCAAACCAAGAGACAGTCACAGCAACATTTTTTTCTGGAAGATGGCTGGATTTTCTCTCCCTATAATGAATGCATTATTCTCTGGCCTGGAAAGCAAAATGGTCAGCTCAGCTACAGTTATCCTAGTGAAGAGTTGTTTTGTTTTTACTTCTTCTGCCTGACACTTTCTTAGGAATTTAAATATATTTCAAAGGGGTTAAATAAATAGCTGATTTAGCACACTTTTTCACTGCAAGGACTACACCAAATTCTTTGGGGCTGCACCTATGCATGATGGGTGCATGGAAATCCACAGATATATCTTCCTTACACACATGCCATATGTGCATTATAATTATCTAATACAAATAATATTCGTATTAAATAATTACATAGAGAATTGTATCTCTTTACAGTACTGTATCTTTTTCTGTTATATTTTTTCATTTATTTTAAGCATTTATTATCTATTTTTTATGCAGCCTTTTGATACAGTGATGCATATCCTTTTGAATTTATTCCTTTTTTTTTATTGTTATTTCAAAAACAATACAAATTTTATTTTAAAAAAGAACTTCCTATACATATACAGACTAGCTTTAAGCTCTTAGATGGGGAGTGAAGGGGAAGCTATTATGGGTTTTTTTATCCCAACACTGACAAAAGATATTATTCTCCCAGAACTGGATTGGGAGAAAATGAGAAGCCACAAGATTTTCTGTTTCTTCACTGCAAGAATGACATTCTGCAGTAAGTAAGTAGGTTGTCAGGCTGCCTGGAAGTGAGAAACGGATAGAGACAGATGTGTTGAGCTGCAGGCAGCTTCCAGAGATCATATATACTAGCCTATGAGCTAGAAGCGGACTTAAGTAAGATAAGAAGATTATTAATAACACTTACATTATAAGCACGCTGGATGAGTTGAATTATATTATTTGAATTCTCCTGCAGTTTTCCTACAGCAGACTTGGGGATCATTTTGCTCAGTTTCTATCAGTAAAAAACAAATATGCCAAAAGCATTAGCTTATGAGCTTTCATGCAGCATAATACAGGGGTGGATTCTACTTACCTTTACTACCAGTTTGCAATGGGAGTGTGCACGCTTCTGTGCATGGTCAGAAGCTTCTGCGCATGCGCAGATCATCCATTATAATGTCTGGGCGGGCGGGCAGAGCCTCCCGCCGCTTTTACTGCTGGTTCGCAAGAACCGGACAGAACAGGGAGCAACCCACCACTGGCATGATACCATAATAGCATTTGCTTTGTTCACGTGACACAATTTATAAAATCTTCTATTTTATTGGAGATTTACTTACTTCATATGTATCGTAGACTTTTTTGGTAACAGCAAAAATGGGCTGGATTTTCTTTTCTTTAAGTTTTTGTATCAACTGACCAACAGAAGGATAATCCTATGGAACCAAGGAAATGGTATGAGAGCTCTCTTTTCAGGTATTGTTTAGCTACCATTGTACAACTCTCATATTTTCCCACTTGTTTTTCTCCTCCCACTTTTTCTTGCCACAAGAAAATCTCCACTGAGATAGAAAAAAATGGAATAATTGCTGAATGCTTACTTACTATATTCATAATTGTATGGATGCCTTATTGCATTCTACTATTTTATTCTGTCTCTCTTTTGCACCATGCCATGTGACTGGTAGTTCAAGCAGCATCACTCTGAGAGCAACGCTGGCTTTGAGTAACAGAAGATCAGATTATGAGACCTTTTGCTTTAGAGATGATCACTCTCAGAACGTGATCCTCACTAGTCTTGCCTAAACAATCAAGATCTTCTGTCATTCGCCATCCTTTCTTCAAAAGGGGTTATGGGACGACCAACAGAACAATGGGTTTGTAGTGGGCATGCTTCCTGTTTATAGGGATTAGAGGAAGTGCTGTGGACAGGACAGCCCCTTTCGGCTATTCAATAAAGCCACTAATTTTTTCCCCAGAATCTCCAAAATCTTGTACAGCTTTAATGAATATAAATAGCTTCTGTGTTCACACAATATTGGCACATCTTCCTTTTAATAACTGTTTAATAATCTTCTGTCTTTTTTAATAAATGTTTAATAATCTTCTGTCTTTTTAATAAATGACAGAAGATAGCCTTACTACATTTTAATATTTTGTTTGTTCTTTTTTTATTCCATGGATTTCTTTTAGGCAGCACACTTTGTATATTGGTGTGTGTGTGTGCATACATGGAGGTACAAGTATAGTACATGTTACTCTAAATATATAATCGAAATATATATACAATTGTGTAATTACCCTGTTTCTCCAAAAATAAGACATCCCCTGATAATAAGCCCAATCGGGCTTTTGAGTGCATGCACTAAAATAAGTCTCTCCCCCCGAAAATAAAGCCTCCCCAAAAATATTTAAACGCAGAGCTGGAAATTAGATAAGACAGCAAGAGGAGCCCCATCTTGCTCCACATGCCCCAAAATAAGGCCAAACGCTTATTTTGGGGTTCAAAAAAATATAAGACAGGGTCTTATTTTCAGGAAAACACAGTAGATGCAACTAAAAACAATATAAAATCTTGCTCTTAATATAATTATTGCTTATTGGATTGCACATAATTCGGTAAATCATGTTTTTATTGTGAAAATGATTGGCCTCTTGATTCTAATTTCTAGAGGGCAAATAGTGCAGACCAGCTGCTGTTTTAGTTACTTCCAGTCTATTTCTAGATTGAAAAAGAAAACTACTTATCATATAGCAGGGTTAGCTGACAGCTACTTGTATACTTACATATTCATTGCTTTTTTTATACATATTGTCTTCCAAGTGACATTGTCCATCAAAAGGTGTTAAGATGGCTCCAAGTTTGCCATCCCCAGCAAAATGAAAACCATCATCTGTTGTGTAGACCAGTAAGCGAGTCACATTCTTCCAGCCAATTATATTCTGGATTTTAAAGTATAACAAATTTTAAAGCAGTAGAAATTATAACAAATTACAAAATCATTGATACAGGAAGGAACATGATGAATCGATCAATTTTTTGATCTAAGATAGGCAAGCTTATCTAATGTCACAGCTTTAACAGGCACCTGTCCTGCTGCTAAGGAAAGATATTCAGCATTTCCCTTCCTGATATCTTCCACCAAAAGTGTTCTTCATGAAAATTTATTTTTCCTGACCTACCCTAAGGTTGAATTCAGTGGCAGAGATACAAAGAAAATAAATGTGAGGCATTCTACTTCCCAAAGCTCCTCAGTTGTGATTCAGCTAGTGCAGTGATGGCTAACCTTTTTGCTATCATGTGCCAAAAGCGGGGAGATCATGGGGGGTCACACATGCGCGTGCCCACACCCATAATTCTATGCACCCCCCCATGCATGTGCGAGCGACCCCCCCCCCCCCCGTGTTCCCCTCGCTTTTGGCACGTGATGGCACGGTGGACCGGGTAGGCCTGTTTTTTATCCTCTCCAGGCTCCAGAGGCTTTCTAGGAGCCTGTGGAGAGCAAAAACGGCCTTCCCCACCCCCTTGGAGGTCCTCTGGAGGCTGGAAACAGTCTGTTTTCCGACTTCCGATGGGCCCAGAAGGCCTGAAAATCAGCTGGCCAGTGCGCACATGTGCACTGGAGCTGAGCTCGCATGCCCACCGATATGGCTCCGTGTGCCACCTGTGGCACGCGTGCCATAGGTTTGCCATCACGGAGCTAGTGTGTTTATTGAAACCAAGAACAGAGCAACCAAACCTCAGGAACCATAAAAAGAATTTATTTTCTAATAATTTTTAATCTTAAGAAACCGTAAAGAAACAGTAAGATATGATAATTGAAGTCAGATGTTTCATTCCAGGTGAAAAATCAGCCTTAGCAGAAGACAAATATTAGTTTTAATAACTGTGTAAATCCTGGACTGTTAATTATGTTTAGTTTGTCACTTTTTTCCTGCAAGCTGTTTCAGTTGCCCATACTGACAACAAGCACAATATAAATGTAAATAATCATAGTGTCATGTCAATAGCGGCATTTATATGGGCTTACATTCATGCTCCTGAACAGAAAATTATTTGTATAGAATTTGTGGAAAAGTAGCATATATTGGAAATAATAAATTAGTGAAACCATCTTCATTTTTTAACCCAAAAAGGTCCTTAGTCAATTCTATTTCCACACAATTCTATTACCTCACAGACAGCAGCCTGCATCATGGCATCAAGTCCTCCCTCTGGTGCATCAAGATTCCCCGATATGTTCTGCTTCCCTACTTCTTCTTTAAAACTCTGTACATCATCAGTGAGGCTAAGCACATGCCTGAAAGCAAATGGTGGTTGGCACTTGGTCTCTTTGGTTGGGCATGGATTCTGGAGCTTCTCTGGATGGGTGTTTACAAATGGCAAGACAGTCTTATCCACAAAGGCACCAAAACCTAAAGGAAATATTAAGGAAAAATAGTCAACCTTGTTCAATGTAAATGTGTGTATGGGAGAACCATAAATCACTTCAGGAAAATATCATTAAAAATAAAATTATAGGAAAAAACAGGACTATTCATACAATTATTAAAATTATAAAGGATTATCCACAGTGGTGGGATTCAAATAATTTAACAACCGGTTTTCTGCCCTAATGATTTCTTCCAGCAAACAGTTTGCCAAACTGCTCAGAAAGTTAACAATCGGTTCTCCCGAAGTGGTGCGAACTGGCTGAATCCCACCACTGATTATCCTTTAATAAAAGGGATGCGGTGGCTCAGTGGCTAAGACACTGAGCTTGCCGATCGAAAGGTCAGCAGTTCAGCAGTTCGAATCCCTAGTGCCGCGTAACAGGGTGAGCCCCCGTTACTTGTGCCGGCTTCTGCCAACCTATCAGTTCGAAAGCACGTAAAAAATGCAAGTAGGAAAATAGGGACCACCTTTGGTGGGAAGGTAAAAGGGTTCTGTGCTCCTTTGGTGTTTAGTCATGCCAGCCACATGACCACGGAGACGTCTTCAGACAGCGCTGGCTCTTCGGCTTTGAAATAGAGATGAGCACCGCCCCCTAGAGTCGGGAACGGCTAGCACATATGTGCAAGGGGAACCTTTACCTTTACCTTTTACAGTATCATTTAATAATCAAGATACAGTTGGATAAATATATATATTTATCTTTTCTTTTGTTAAGGAATAGCTATTTTCCTTGTACACAGCTGTTGTGCAAAACAGAAATGATGCTTTTCCCTTCATTTAGAAATACTATTCCCTCTCATTTTCTACTAACTTCTGTCCTTCAAGGACTTGTTTTGGAGATACCAACTGTCTTAAGAAGAGCTTGGTTGGACTGCACTGAGGACCTACCTAGCCAAGCATTCTGTTTCTTGCAACAATCAGTCAAATCTCATCAGACATCTATGAGAAGGACAAGAAGATAACGGATATTCAAATCAATGCTAACTCTCCTGGAGAAGGCATATTATTAAGGCATATTTGTAGCTTTATCCTCCATGAATTATTTAATATTCTTTTAAAGCCATTTAAGTCGAAGGCTCTCAGTATAGCATAAAAAAGTAAATTCTGCTATTTCATTTAGTAGTATGAGGAACACTTTCTTAAATTCCCCCAACCTGTAGCTTATTTGTAGGATCTTGGTTTGCAGCACAATGTGAGGTGAAGTTATCTCAAAAGGCTTTAGTGTTGATCTCTCAATATTATCATGCCCCTGTATTTTTCCAGTCCAAATGTCCAAAATGTCGCTTTGCAAAATTTCCATTTACAAATTGCAATGCTGGAGCTCTTTCGTGCTTGGGGCAGGCTGGCTTCCCTTTGATATTTCTACTTCTCCATTGCTGACAAATTACAAATCTTGATACTGTCACGCTGGGCTTTTCACCCAGGGATATACCTTATTATTCACTGTGGAGATAATCCTTCTGAGATAAGGATGGGGCAAGTACATGCAGTGGCATTAAGTAGTTGATTTGGCACTCTTGCCACCAGAATAAGTATTGGTTGCCCTTGGTGGTTATTCAAAATGGTTGAAGTGGAGACAAGTGCTGACCATTGTGAGACCAAATCTGAGGGCTTCAAGAGTGGAAACTATAGTAACACAGAAGGCTCCTAATCTAATTCCAAATAATGTACACCTTCCTTACAGAATCATTGCACCAGATTCCAGAACCCTACACTCCTTTATTCCCATGGTATGGTATTTTATTATATCAAATCAAAAGAAAGGAAAGCTTGCTATAAAATATAATTGCATATAATGTTAAAATTCTGAAAATGGCTATTTCTTACAAAATTAAGACATGTCAATTAAGATATGATAAATAGATCTCATAGTATAGAATATCTCAGTAGAATCTTAGTAGCTGGAAATACTTGAAAAAATAAGAATGATGTCAAGCTTAGTTCTTGGCCATTCATGGACACTGCCATGCCATTTTCTTATCAATAATATTAAGCCATTTGTACTATTACCACCTGGAATATATTTTCGTAATTTCAACAGCCTTAGAGTTTCAGAGTGGTGTCTTATTGACCACTAGTTGAGTATGTTTCTTATTAGGTGTTTTTCAAGATCAGCTAAAGTTGGTTAGGTGCTTCCAACTGCTGTGACAAGACAGTTGCATATTTTAGAAGAATGTACATACCTATCCGTGCACGTCTGGTAATACTCTGGAGAGCTTTAAGGAGATCTCCTCCTAATTTCTTCACTGTTTGCAAATCATCATCCATAGAAAATGAGAGGTCCATCAAATAATAGAGATCTATTGGATAATCTTCCCCACGCTGGAATGTCACATTAAAAACAGCAGGTTGTTCTATTGGTAAAAGGGAAGACATTGAACATCTGCTCCAATTTTACCTCATCTCACAAAGCTAGTGATGCTTTTCTGAACTAGAAGACTGTAGGCTGAGTAGATTGTGAGTCATGTGAGAAACCCATGAAAGGACAGGAAAAGACAGAATAAATCAACATGGTGGTCAAATTGTGGCAGAATGATAAAGAAGGTACCACTGAAGTTAATTAGGTCCCAGGGGAAGGTACAGAGTGTAGGAGCAGAGGAGCAAAGTGAAAAACGCACAGAATTAATGGGGAATATGGAATATTTGGTGGAGAAACAGAAAGCAATCCAGCAATCATTGTGGATACACACACACACACACAAACACAAACAGCTCACATTCTCTTTAATTTGCATAACTTTATATGCGATACTCAGATCTGACATAAATATTCTGAGAGATGCATATAGTGTTTTATTATACTGAAAAGTAGGAAATTTTAGAGTAAAAAATTGAAATTAATAGAATTGAAGTTAGTCTAAATTATCGTGCCAAAGTCATGGTGAATGAATTGCCTTGGAAAACACAGTTAGTCATGTTGTCTAAACATAGCTTTTGGGTAAGAAAAAATCAAAATATCAATATATTTGAAGTGGGATTATACTAATTTTCTATTTTAAAAATGCCTGATAAGAGGTGGAAAAAGTCACATGTGTCATATGCTTCCTATCCTAAAATTGCAGTCACCGTTTTAGCCATTTCCTAAATTTATGATTTGAGGTTCAGCTTGTGAGATACCTGGTCTTAGATGCAATCGCACCACCTCTGGGTGGATTTGTTTCTTTGTGTTTGATTGAGCAGAAGAAACTGGGTCAACAAAGTTTTCTGGGAAAATAATATTTCCATCACATCCCTTCTCAAGGAGCTGCTGCTTTGTGTCACATCGAACAGAATCTGGTTCTCCTATTTTTGTGAAATCCTGTGTTTCATAACAATCAAAGCACAAAAACACTTAATAAGCTTGAGATATTGGGTGGACCTAATATATTTTAGATAGAGGAAAATAATATTTCATTGTTAAAGGGCATACTTCTTGCAATCATCATCATTATTATGATCATCATCATCCCAGCAACTCTGGGCAGTTTACCAATTATTTAAAACATTTAAAAACCAAGTAACAGTACAAAAAAGCATAAAACTATAAAACTACAAAGCAGAGAAACAAACCCAGATAGGAACAAGAGAAACAAAGTAAATGGGGATCAATTGTTCTCATCAAATCTAAGCAAAGAGCCATGCCTTCGAAATACCGGTAGAGTTAGGGCTATTTATTTCTTAAAATAATAATTAATCTACTTGGTATTCACTTGGTACATGAAGATAGTACCTCCTTTAAGTTGAACTCAGTTCTTAGAACTTAATGATAGGGCCATATAGTTTCCTTGACAACAATACAGAAGTGGTATGAGATTGTATTTTTCGAGGGTGCTTTTTCATCCAGCCTAACTTACTGAATATGTTGGTCCTCTGCATCTGCCTCCTGGTCAGTGAGGTGTGGTCAATAGTATCTTGGCTTGCAAACCTATGCCTCAGATATCCTAAATTGCATAGAATAACATAAGCATGCCAAATTGGGCACTAGTTGCCCTTTTGGCAAACTAGCCAATATTTGCCAAAAACTGGCTGATAATGTCCTTATCATTAGCAAGAAATTCTGCAATGGCTCCAGTATGACGGAGCTATTTTTATTTTTCTCTTGTAAAAATGGTTTAAAATCCTTGATTGACCAAAGCCTTGATGGGCACATCAGAAGTAGTTGAAAATATAAATTTATGGGATTTATGCTAAAATATCAAGTGTGCACAAAACAATTATTATTTCTTTAAGAATAGCCTTTACAAGCCTTTGAATATACTTATTCTTTTTGGGATCAATAAAGCCTATTTTTAACATCTTCCTTGTAATTCCACTTTTTAGTGGGGAAACTAAAAATGGATGAGAATTAGAAGAATCTTACAGATTTTCCATACATTCTGTTTCCCTAGCATTTACAACACCAAATCAGAATACCTAAAACACTGTAAACACAAACATATTTATATTGTTGTGCATTTAGAACAGGGGTGGGTTTTACTTACCTTTACTACCGGTTCGCAAAAGGGCCACTCACGCAGAAGCTTCTGTGCATGCATAGAAGCGTTCTGATGACGTTGGGGTCATTGGGCAGAGCCTCCCACCAGTTTTACTACTGGTTCTATAGAACCGGTGCGAACCAGGGGCAACCCACCACTGATTTAGAGTATGAAGACAATACCCAATCAAAATTTAATTATGTTCCACAATAAGAGGGAAAATCGGTTCCTCATTTTAACAACATTTATTTCTGTATGCTTCTGGTGATTTGTGCATACATTCTTTCCTTGGGATTAACATTAGGTGTGAATGTAAGGAAAGACTGAAAAAAAAGTACGATATAGAAACATACTCAAATTAGAATCAATAGAAGTATCCATAGATATTTCTGCCCTCTAGGAACTAGCTATAGTAAGCATTTGTTTTCTGATCCAAAACCACAATTGCCTGCAGATCAGTGGTGAAATGTAAAATTTGTTACTACCGGTTCTGTGGGCGTGGCTTGGTGGTGGGGGTTAATGTGACTGGGTGGGCGTGGCCAACTTTTTTTTTACTTTTAAAAGCATTTTTTCTACAACCACTTTGGCCGAAGAGGTTGCAGAAAAAAATGCTTTTAAAAGCCTCTGACAATCAGGCAACTCAGCTGGGATCGTCAGAGGCTTTTAAAAGCATTTTTTTTTCTACAACCTCTTCGGCCGAAGAGTTTATGGTATATCATACATGGACTAGAAATATAAATTAACATTTCAACTACCATAGATTAATAGAATCCAATAAAATATAAATGTCAAAGAGATCTATATTCAAATATCAATGCTGCCATCTAACCATTGAAGCGCAGCATTGTTTATATTAAAAATATCTGATGCTGGACCAGTATATGCCCTCAGCTTTCAGCCAGCCACAGTGTGATCTACAGTTTGATGTGGGACATCAGAGTCACACTGAGGGGACGATATTATGCCCCATTTATACAGAGAGTCCCAGCAGACACCACGTGATGTGTGAATTCTATTCAGGATTGCCCGTTGCTGATGTGATAGTTCAAAGCCTGGCACCTGTTTTCTGAGGTCATTTATATGTCTATAACTGGCCATTCAGTGGTCCATTTGGTTTTCCACTGAGAATTGATCTTGGGTAGATGTTGTGCAAGTGCCAGCGGGGGCTTCCTGGATTTGAGTTCCATTACAAGCAGCTATAAGAAAGAACATTACAAAGGAATGTAATGGTTATAGGAAACAAAGTATGCTTTGTTTCCTATAACCCCAGTAAAGTAGCATTTTGAGAGATGAGTCAGAGAAGGTCAGATTCATCAGATGATAAAATAAAGATAAAATTCTTTTTTTAATATTTTCAGACTGCAAGGTAGTATTTTCTTTTTTGAGAGCACTGAGAGCAACAAGTCGTTTCATAAAGCAGAACTTGATGTGAGCAAAAGTTTCCACTCAAAGCAAAAAAACAAAAAGCAACCCCAAATACCTAATGACAGTTGAAAGGGACAAATTAAAAAGATACATCATTCTGAAGGACTCTTTAAAATGTAAGGTTTTGTGTTTTGTTTCTCTTTTTTTTTAAAAAAAAAAATAACCTACCCGTTTCTTGCACCAGGCACAACCAGGGCCAGACTCAATGCAGTCCTGACATGTTTTTACGTTGTATTTGGTACATTTGAGAGAAAATGCTTAAGAAGGAAGAAGAAGAAAATGTTATAAAAGAGATATTATAATAATGAACAACATAGAAGTTGAAGTACCCTGAATCTCCCCAGATATGAAAATAGCCCACCTTGGCAGCAACTTACAATCTGGAAATGCATTTTGCCAGTTCTTAGCCTTCAATTTAGGATCACAATTGATTGTGGCTTATTCTTAGAATGTGATGGGACATATTGACCCTTCAGCAGAACCTAAAGAATTGGGCTTCTTTATTTCAATGGTCTTAAGCATCTTCCTTATTCTAACGACTGAGGCAATATGGCAGAATTGCATAGTAATATTGCTTAGTAAATGCAGCTTACCTGTTGTCAACAGCAGCAGCAGAGCTCCAAATAGCAAAATGAAGTACCTAGGAAACATCTCCTGTGAAAAGTAAATAGGATGCAATGAAATATAAGAAATGAGACAATTATCTTTACAACGCAGGCCTAAAATTTAAATAATAAATGGAAGAAGATACTTTGTGGAGGAAGAACTCCTGAAAAGAAATGGAAGGATTCGTAGTATTTGTTTATACTTGTGTTGACTGTTTTAAATTATGGTCACATTAAAATTACTGTGGGTTACACTAATAAAATAATTAACTTAATTTAACGAATGTAAAATACACAATATCAAGGAACTGGAACTAGTAAGACCACACTCTGAATACTACACCCAGTTCTGGTGACTACAATACAAAAAAAGTGTTGAGGCTCTAGAAAGAGTGCAAAGAAGAGCAACAAAGATAATGATGGGCCTGGAGGCTAAATATATGATGAATGGTTAGGAGAACTGGGTATATCTAGTCTAACGAAGAAAAGGACTACCTTCTCATTAGGAGCACCTAATGGTTGTGTCCTGAGCCAAATGCTCTTCAACGTTTTTATAAATGATTTAGATGAATGTATAATAGGGTTAGGGCTGAACAAATTTGTATAAAACAAAACTGGGGGAGGAGGGGACAGCTGGCACTCCAGAAGATGGGCACAAGATTCAAAGGGATCTGACAGACTTGAATATTAAGACCTATCCAACAAAAAGCAGTTTGATGGGGAAAAAATGTAAGGTTCTGCATTTAAGTAGGAAAATCCAAGTGCACAGATACAAAATAGGAGTTGGCTTGGCACTAGTACAGGTAATCCTCAATGTACGACCACAATAGATCCCAAAATTGTTGCTAAATGAGACATTCGTTAAATGAGTTTTGCCCCATTTTATGACCTTTCTTGCCACAGTTGTTAAGTGAATCAGTTGTTAAGTGAATCACTGCAATTGTTAGGTTAGTAGCATGGTTGTTAAGTGAATCTGGCTTCCCTATTGACTTTGCTTGTCAGAAGGTCACAAAAGATGATTGCATGACCCTGGGACACAGCAACCATCATAAATATTAGCCAGTTGCCAAGTGTCCAAATTCTGATCACGTAATCATGGGGATGTGGCAATGATTATAAGTATGAAAAATGGTCATAAATTGCTTTTTTCAATGCTGTTGTAACTTCTAATGGTCACTAAGCAAACTATTGTAAGTTGAGGACTACCTCTACCTATGAGAAGGACCTGGGCATCCTAGTAGGCCACAAAGTAAGCATAAAGGAGCAGTGTGCTGCTATGCCAAAAAAGCTAATTATATTTATATTATATTACTATTTTATAATTAGACAAATGGTTGCCTTCTTGCTCAGACTGGATTAAAAGCCACAGAATATGTTCAGTACATGCTTTACTACAAAGGTGAGGAAACCCACAATATCTGTGCTATATATAACCACTATTTCTGTTCTCTCACAAGATCACACACATAAAATTCAGTGGCCAATTGTTCAATTTTTATCACACAAAAATGTTTTGATAAAATATGTCACATATAGGTGTATTAAACTTATTTTGAATAAAGACAGCCTCTCCCAACGAGCTAAATGTTTTTTCTCCTTCTTCTGGTATCATCACCACATGCCTTGCAATTCTGAAGGCCAAAAAACAATTTAAAAAAGACTATGGCCTCCAATCCCCACCTCTTGTCTGCCTTGCTTTAAGTGGGGACTAATAAAGTTACAAAACTTCAAATCCTTTGGAAAACCTGTATAAAGGTTGGATATGCATTTAAAAAATATGAGTCACTATAACATGTAGTTCTCTTCTTCCATGCCAGACAGTAGTGAAGTGTCATTTTTTGTATTTTACTTTGTTTTAAAGTAACTATTATTCAGCACCTGGAAAGAAACCAAGAGGGCCCTCATGGCCAGGAATTTCATCAAGATATAAAGTACTGAACCAAATTCTTCTGAATATTTTTTTTTTAAATATTTTTATTAATAATAATAATAAAAAAAAACCAACATAAATACATTAAACCAAACATACAAAACGGACAAACATCAATTCAGTCCAATGACTGACTTTTAGAAGTTACTACAACAGTGGGTTATTTTCATACTTCTATTTGTATCTATATCTACATTCACATATTTACATGGTTATATATGTATATATATAATTGACTCCTTGTTTACTTCTATGCATTTCTATTGAATAGTTGAAAATTATCTTTATATTCCTATTTTTGCCTCCAGCCAGCTGTACCATCTTTGCCATACTAAATAGTAGTCAGTATCGTCTTTCTCTTGTATTTCTTTTGTGAGCTTATCCAATTCTGCACATTCTGTAATTTTAGCTATTATTTTGTCCTCTGTGGGTAACTGTTCAGATTTCCAATGTTGGGCAAAGAGTATACATGCTGCTGTGAGGATATGGATGATCAGATATTTTATTTCTTTGATATATTGTGCTGTGATTATTCCCAATAAAAAGATTTCCGGCCTCATTTCCAGTTTTTGTTTTGTGATTTCTTCAATCGTTATTTTAATTTGTTGCCAATATTGTTTTGCCCTTCGGCATGACCACCAGAGATGATAATATGTCCCTTTCTGTGATTTACATTTCCAGCACATTGGAGACGTATTTGGGAACATCTTGGCCAGGTGCGCCGGTGGGAGGTGCCATCGGTAGAACATTTTGTAGAGGTTTTCCTTATAGGGTATAGACAATGTCATCTTATAATTTATCTTCCACAAATTTTCCCACTTATCCAGTTCAATAGTATATCCTATATTTTTGGCCCATGTTATCATATTCTCTTTGACGACCTCCTCTTCTAATTTGTATTTTATTTATTTATTTTATTTATTTATTTATTTATTCAAATTTCTATACCGCCCTTCTCCTTTCGGACTCAGGGCGGTGAACAGCCAAGATAAAAACATCTATACAAAACATCACAGTTTAAAAATAAAGTTAAAATAATTTATAATTTGGCCCATAATTTAAAACTTGTCAATTAAAATCAATATTAAAATTTTAAAAACTAACCCTAAAATCAAGACAGACCGGCTAACTGGAAAAAAATGAGTTTTTAGGGCCCGACGAAAAATCCGAAGGTCGGAGATCACTTGTATCTCTGGGGGTAGATTGTTCCATAGGGTAGGTGCCACCACAGAGAAGGCTCTCCTCCTGGGGGTCGTCAGCCAGCATTGTCTGGCCGACGGCACCCTGAGGAGGCCCTCTCTGTGGGAGCGAACCGGCCGGTGGGAGGCTATTGGTGGCAGAAGGCGGTCCCGTAAGTACCCTGGCCCTAAGCCATGGAGTGCTTTAAAGGTGATCACCAACACCTTGAAGCGCACCCGGAAGTCCACCGGAAGCCAATGCAGCTCGCGCAGGAGAGGAGTCACATGGGAGCGCCCAGTCGCTCCCATAATCCCCCGCGCAGCCGCATTCTGCACCAGTTGGAGCCTCCGGGTGTACCCCAAGGGGAGCCCCATGTAGAGAGCGTTACAATAGTCCAGACGAGAAGTGACGAGTGCTTGAGTGACCGTGCGTAGGGAGTCCCGGTCCAGAAAGGGGCGCAACTGGCGTATCAGGCGAACCTGACAAAAAGCCCCCCTGGCCACGGCTGTCATATGCCCTTCTAAAGACAGCCGCGCATCCAGGAGGACACCCAAGTTGCGGGCCCTCTCCGTGGGGGCCAATGATTCGCCCCCAATAACCAGCGATGGCGTCAGCTGGCTATACCGGGACGCCGGCAGCCACAGCCACTCGGTCTTGGAAGGGTTGAGTCGAAGCCTGTTTCTCCCCATCCAGACCCGCACGGCCTCCAGGCACTGGGACATCACTTCCAAGGCATCATTGGGATGGTCTGGGGTGGAAATGTACAGCTGAGTATCATCAGCGTACTGATGGAACTCCACCCCAAAACCACGGATGATCTCACCCAGCGGCTTCACATAAATGTTGAACAGGAGGGGCGAGAGGACCGACCCTTGCGGCACCCCACAAACAAGGCGCCTTGGGGTCGACCGCTGCCCCCCTGTCAACACGGATTGCGACCGGTCGGAGAGATAGGAGGAGAACCACCGCAATTTTAGTAGGTACTTATAAATTTTGGTAATCATTTTCTCATCTGTACTTTGTAATATTTTATCCAGTTCATTTGGTTCATTTTGGAATCTGAATTGTGCCCAATCAGTTTTGTATCTTGATTCTATTTGCATGTATGGCCACCAATCAATGTCTATACCCTGATTTTGTAATTCTTGTCTTGTTTGTAATTCTCCTTCACTGTTCAGTAGTTCTTTATAACTCCTCATTTTCTCTATATCCATGGCGTTGGGATATATTAGTGCTTCCATTGTCGATAACCATCGTGGAATTTTGGTATAGTGCTTTCTAATCTCTTGCCATGTTTTGTACAGTGATTTTCTGATAATATGTTGCTGGAAATATCCATGGTGCTGATTTTTTCTAAGAAGTTAATTTATTCCCAAAAATGTTCCTACCCGTATCCGTGTTGTCTTTCTAGACCACGGTTCTGCAACCTTAAACACTCAAAGAGCCATTTGGACCCGTTTCCCACAGAAAAGAAAACACCGGGAGCCACAAAACTCTTCCCATGCCTGACTATTTCTTGAGCGGCCACAAAACTATTTTATTTATTTTATTCGGCTTATATGCTGCCCTATCTCCCAATGGACTCAGGGTGGTGCACAATAATAAAAACACAAGCCACAATACAAAATAAAATCTAAAATCTAAAAAAATTAAAATTTAACCCTTAAAACCCCATCAGTCCAGGTCAAGGGATTTGAAAAGCCAAGTTTTTAATTCACGGCGGAAGGTGCGAAGGTCAGGCACTAATCGGAGCTCCAAGGGGAGTTGATTCCAGAGGGTGGGTGCACCCACAGAGAAGGCTGTACCCCTGAGGGCCGCCAGCCAACACTGTCTAGATGAAGGCACCCTGAGCAGGCCCTCTCTATGGGCGCGAACAGGGCAATGGGATATCGTTGCTGGCTGTAGGTGGTCTGCCAAATATCCTGGACTTAAGCCATGTAGGGCTTTATAGGCCATCACCAGCACCTTGACTCTCACCCGGAGGGCAACTGGGAACCAATGCAAGCCGCGCAGGAGGGGTGTGACATGGGAGTATCGGGATTCTCCCATCACAACCCGCGCGGCTGCATTTTGCACCAGCTGAAGCCTCCGAGTGGTCCTCAAGGGCAGCCCCCATGTAGAGAGCATTGCAGTAGTCAATCCGTGAGGTGACCAGTGCATGAGTAACTGTGCGTAGGGCATCTTGGTTCAAGTAGGGACGCAACTGGCGCACCAGACATATCTGGGCGAATGCCCCCCTGGTCACGGTCGTTATATGGTCTTCTAAGCTCAACCGTGAATCCAGGAGGATGCCCAAGTTGCGCACCCCATCTACAGGGGGCAAAACTTCACCCCCTGTAGTCAGCGATGGCACCTCTCCCCTGAACCGAGATTCCGGTACCCACAGCCACTCGGTCTTAGCCGGTTTGAGTTGCAGTCTGTTTCTACCCATCCAGACCCGTACCACTTCCAGGCAACAGGCCATCACGTCGAGAGCATCACTGGGTTGGTTTGGGGTGGAAATGAAGAGCTGAGTAACATCAGCGTACTGATGATACCTCACCCCAAAACCACGGATGATCTCCCCTAGCGGTTTCATATAAATGTTGAACAGGAGAGGCGAGAGGACCGACCCGTGGGGCACCCCACAGGTGAGAGGCCTCAAGGTCGATCTCTGCCCCCCTGCCAACACCGCTTGCATGCGACCCGAGAGGTAGGAGGAGAACCACCATAGAACAGTGCCTCCCACTCCCAGCCCCTCGAGGTGATGCAGCAAGATACCGTGGTTGACAGTATCAAATGCCGCTGAAAGATCTAATAGGATCAGAACAGAGGAATAACCTCTGTCCCTGGCCCTCCAGAGATCATCCACCAGCGCAACCAATGCCGTCTCCGTGCTGTATCCAGGCCTGAAACCCGATTGGTACGGGTCGAGGTAATCCGCTTCATCCAGGACCAGCAGGAGCTGACGCGCCACCACATTCTCGACAACCTTTGCTAAAAAGCGGAGGTTGGAGACTGGATGAAAATGACTTAAAACAGCTGGATCCAAGGCCGGCTTCTTGAGGAGGGGCCTCATCACCGCCTCCTTTAAGGCGGTCGGGAAGTTTCCCTCCCTCAAAGAAGCCACTATCACCGCCTGGATCTAGCCTCCTGTCACCTTTCGGGCTGAATAAACTAGCCAGGAGGAACACGGGTCCAGCAAACAGGTGGCCGCACTCAGCTTCCCCATGATCCTGTCCACTTCCTCTGGGGTAACAGTCAAACTCTTCCCAAAGCACAAGACCCGCTGTCTCACCCCCGTCTAACTCTATCCAGTCAAAGTCCAAGCCGTCCCGAATCTGAGCGATTTTGTCTGACAGGTGCTGACCAAACTCCTCGGCTTGTCCCTGTAAAAGATCTTCCCTCACCCTCTGATTTAAGAAGGAGCGGGACACCCTGAACAGGGCAGCCGGACAATTCTCTGCAGACACGATGACATCGGTGAAGTAGCAGTGCTTTGCCGCCGCCAACTCCCCCAGGTAGGCCCGTGTGGCCGACCTTAACTGAAATCGGTCAGATTCGGAACGACTGGCTCTCCAACGGCTCTCTAGGCCTCGTCTATGCCGCTTCATCCCCCGGAGCTCCTCGGTAAACCAGGGAGTCAACCGGGGTCTGCGACGGGTCAAACTAGTATATGTAGTTGAATTAAACATTCCGTTTTCTTCTGAAACTTTTCTTTTCTTAGATTTATCCATGGTTGGCCTAACCGGGAATTGAATAGCTCAATAAATCGTGTGCCGGCAGGTGTCACACATTGGTTGTTGTGACACATATTTTGAGTAACAGGGAGCCGCAGCAGAGGGATGAAAGAGCCACATGCGGCTCCAGGTCAGCAGGTTGCTGACCCCTGTTCTAGACAGTACAAATTTAAAAAAGAAATAACATGCCCCTGGCTGACATGAAGGAAGCAATGACATTTGTAAAACACTACAGTATGAGGAAACATTGCAAGCTGCACATTCATATTCTACTAGCATTACAACAGAGCATTTCAGATTTTCCTCTGTTGGCAGATGATAGCCAAAAAAGGAAGAATGTTTCTCTCTTTTGTCTTACTTCCAGTTTGATTTCAAAAGTGGCGAAAGGGCTTGGTTTTACTCGTACAGACAGAGCCTTTCCATTTCCCCCGTTTTTTTAATGTATTAATTTTACAAGTACAAGCAATTTTACAGAAAGGGGAGAATGAGAGAAAAGTGAAAATAGAAAATTACAATGATTATAAAATTAGTTAAACTATTTCAAAATTAATGTAATATAAATTTGCATATTTGAGTACTTATTAGATGTTAAGTGTGGATGTATTACATACTATATAAAGGCTGATATTATATTACATCAATTTAAAAATTTAAATCATTATAAAATAAATCAATATTAAAATTGGGTTATTGTGTAGCATAATAATTATAACAACCATTACCCATAAAATATAATTCAAATTGCAAACATTTCTGACTAATCTAAATTGCAAACTAATCTGACTAATCTAATCTTCTGGCAAATTTATCAGATCACAAAAATATTGGCTATTATAATCTTCCGTTAAGAGAAACCCAAATTTTGGCTTTGATATAAACCTATTTATAAAACTACAATCCAAAAATAATTTCAATGTTGAATTACATTCTATATTAGAATTATTTTTCAAATAAGAAGTTAGTTTTGACATCAAGCCCATAATTGCATAATCATTCTTCTACAGAAGAAATTGCTCATAATTTTCATTTAGAAATGCAGAAAATCCTAGCAGTTGTTATCATGTATGAAACCAGTTCAATATACTTTGAGGGAATATAAGGCTTAGTAAATTTCTAAAATTATTAATCCTAATAAAGGTAAAGGTTTCCCTCGCATATATGTGCTAGTTGTTCCCGACTCTAGAGGGCCAGTGAACCCAATAGGGATTTGCTTCCCCTATGGCATACTTAACAAATCGATGTTCCTAATCATCAAAGGGCCTTTATTTTAGCAAGATGTCACATTTTCCCCTCAGCTGTCCTTGACGGCTGATGCAGGAAGAGCTCCTACCCACAGTGACAATGCCCCTGTGACCCTGGACACACAGAAATAATATAACATGTACTTCTCTAGTAGCTGTACTATATAGGCATTCATTTTAGTCTCATTTTTGTTATTGAATAAAAACCAAAGGCGCACAGCACAATTTTTCACCTTCCTGCTGCTCTCAAATACCAACCCTGTTACAACATATAGTGTTGCTAGGTTTTGTGCAGAAGCACTTAAAAGTTTGTCAGAAGATGATCTGTGCCACAAACTAGTTTTAATGAGCATCTAGACTGTTATTACATAATGTTTTGTGGTATGATAGATTTAATTTGTTGTTTTACCAGCATTTATTGCTTTTATTATTTAATATTTTTAGATATTTTTAGCTTTTTATGTAATTTTTATTTTTGTATTTTATATGTTTTACATTCTTTTGTACTGTACTTCACCCTTCTTGTGTTTGTTTTTGACCATAATAAAGGTTGGTTTATTGCCTCTTATCTTGATATTAGATAATTCACAACCATGAAAAAAAATGTACAGAGAAATTTGGTCAGTGGATGACAATTGATATAGATTAAAATATTTAATTGTTAATAAGACAAATATAAAATCTTTCAATATTCCTTTTTCAGAATAGCCAGGACCACCTCACTGGTTTAAGCATCTACAAATAAACAGCATATACTCATCCAAAAGGAATGACAAAAACAAAAACAAAAAAATACACATGGAATACTTAGAGATTTGACTGAGTTAAAAAAAGTATTATACAAAACTCAGATAATTAATCATAAATAAGTTGTTGGTGAAATACAAAATTTAATGTCGAAAGCTATACGATTACAAGTAGTCCTCAGTAATGATGGCAATTGGGATTGGAATTTTTGTCTCTAAGCGATGAAATGGGAAGCTGCAATGTCATATACCTGCACTATTTAGCCACAGAAATTCTAGCACTTCCAATTGCCATTGTTAAACAAATCAACAAATATTGTTAAGCAAGGGCATCACATTTGCAACTTCTGCCATCTTTCCCACTGACTTTGTTTGTCGGAAGCTGGCACAGAAGGTTATAAATGGTGATCACATTGTGGACACTGCAACAGTCACAATTATGAGAACCGGTTGTAAGTATCAATCATTCAGTGCTGTTGTTGCTGAATGAGTGGTTGGAAGTGAGGACCACTGTAAATGGATGCAGAATTTTAACAGAACAATCCACATTCAGTGGAAGAATGGGACAATCTTCTAACAAGAGGAAAGTGAGGTATTAATTCCATACTACAAACACAGATACGGTTGGATACTTTCTTAAATGGATGAAACTCCACTGAACTCAACTGAATGAACTTCTGGGCAATATGATCTGATTATTAGTCAATCTATGATGGTAGGAACATTTCCATAAAAGCAGATGACTATATTTAGGAGAAGAGCTAGGAAACAGAACAACATAGGCAACTCTCTTGCAACAAAGCAAGTGATAGAATCAAACTGTAACCACACTATTAGTATAAATTGAGTAATGGATGTGGTGCACACCCACATAATTCTGTAGAAGTATAGGTGGTGACTAAGCTCTGTATAGTGGCGAGACTGAGTTATAGTTGAAGAAACCTTTGGGTCAAATATTATTTTTGCCATGAACTCTTAAGTTCGGCACTGTAAATTTGTTTCTTAAACTTTCATTCTCAGACACTGCCAGCTTCTTCTGTTGTGGGATGAGGCATGCAGGGAGACATTGACCAAGCTTACAATGTTACTGTAATTTGCAATTCTTAGGTCAATTATTACAGAGAAGAGGTCATTAAAAAAAGGAACAAGGATATCTTTGAAAATTTCTCAAGCTGATTCTTGCTTCACACTTCTGCCCAGAATTACAGCTAAACTGGACCCAGTGATTATTGTCTCATAATGTCAGCCCCCACTAGAAACCAGGAACTCAATTCCACAGGAAAGCTAAAACTACTTTTATTCAGATTGGCTGAAATGTGAGTGACAATGTACTCTAAATGTAACAAGGTGGCAAGTTGGAGAAGGTGTGTTTATCTCTTTATAAATGAAACTACACTAGCATTGCACCTTTAATCTGTAAAATGCTTGCGAGAAAGGAAGCAGAAAATAAAATAAAGTATCTTCTTTGTTTAACTTCAACAAGTTTGTCATTACTCTGATTTGCTGAAACAAATATTAAAGAGCTGTTTCATCCTGACGTGTTTCAAAAATAATGTTGATTAAGCTAGCAATAGTTTTGCCAAGTTCTAACATACTGACCAACTTTAAATATGAGCTTGTACTGAAGAAAGTAAAGGAATGCATGTGATCCCCAGACTAATCATTTATTTATTTATTTATTTATTTATTTATTTATTTATTTATTTATTTATTTATTGGTTCAATTTATATGCCACCCTTCTCCGGAGACTCAGGGCGGCTTACAATGCGTTAAGCAATAGCCTTCATACTTTTGTATATACCTGCTTAGTAGGGCTTTCAGCCCCCCCAAGCAGTGTTCTTTTTATACAAAGTCAGCTTATTGCCTCCACAATCCAGGTCCTCATTTTATGGATTAAGTAGCAGCTAAATGCTACTTAACAGCACTTCAGTCCGTTGCGCCACCAAGGTTCAATTATTATTTGTTTTAATAAACAAATAATAATTGCTAAATTATTATGTTTTAATATTCACATTGAATTATTGGCATCAAAGTGGTCTTCAAAAACAGAGTCTTCAAAAACTCCTTCAAATAGGAGAAGAACAAGAAAGATAAGTGAAACTTCTTTTGACAGGCACTATCAGAGTCAGTCAGACTCTGGCACTGTCAGCTTCATTTTATTTTTGGAGGATTCTTCCTTTTTGTCTCACCATCATCATCTGCTCTTCTCCTTTGTCATTCCTGGGAACTGTGTGAATTGCACTTTACATTGTAAAGTGTATTTTAAATACATTTATTTTAAATACATTTTATTTTAAATTATTTATATTATTTAAATACATTTTAAATTATTTTAAATTATTTAAAAATAATGTTACATCATCATCTCCGCTGGTGACGTAAAATTATTTAACACCATTGACAATGCTGCTGCCCTACAAAGCGACCTTGACCACGTGTCAGAATGGTTGCGCATTTGGCAACTCCAAATCTCAACTAATAAATGCTCTATCCTACACATTGGCAATAAAAATCAGAACACCAAATACAAGTTGGGCGGAAATGACCTTGTAGATGACCCTCATTCTGTCAAGGACCTAGGAGTACTCATCTCAAACGATCTAAGCCCCAGAGCTCACTGTAACATTATTGCCAAAAACGCATTAAGAGTTGTTAACCTAATTTTGCGAAGTTTCTTCTCCAATAATATTGTATTGCTAACTAAGGCATACAAAACCTTTGCCAGACCAATTCTTCAACACAGCTCGTCCACCTGGAACCCACACTGTATTTCAGACATTAATATGATTGAGCGGGTTCGGAGGTATTTCACAAGAAGAATACTCCATTCCTCTACTCACAATAGAATCCCTTATGCCACCAGGCTTGAAATTTTGGGCTTGGACAATCTGGAACTGCGCCGCCTGCAGTCTTATCTAAATATAGTACACAAAATTGTCTGCTACAACTTCTTACCTGTCAATGACTTCTTCAGCTTCAACCTCAGTAATACACGGGCAAACAATTGATAAAAACTCAAGGTAAACCACTCCAAACTCGATTGCAGAAAATACAACTTCAGCAACAGAGTGGCCAATGTCTGGAGTGCTCTACCCGACACCGTTGTTACATCCTCAAACCCTCACAGACACCCCATTCCTAAAAGGTCCGTAAAGGGGATGTACATAAGCGCACCAGCGTGTCTACCATCCCTGTCCTACTGTCCCCATTTATTTGTATTCATTTCCTTCACTCATGTCCATGTTCATATTCATACTTGCTACCTTGTACATGTTTGACAAACTAATAAATAAAATAATAAAATGAAATGAAATGAAATGAAATAATAAAATAAAATAAAATAAAATAAAATAAAATAAAATAAAATAAAATAAAATAAAATAAAATAAAATAAAATAAAATAAAATAAAATAAATAAATAAAAAGAGTGTTGAGAAACAGGAAACTCTGGGTTGCTCCCTCCCGAGTAAAGAGCCTATTAAGGGCCTGGTGGCTCAGCAGACTAATAGCATTGTGATTAACACCAGCTGTCTGCAATGACTGTACGTTCGAATCTCACCAGGCTCAAGGTTGACTCAGCCTTCCATCCTTTCTAAGGTAGGTGAAATGAGGACCAGTTTGTGGGGGCAATAAGCTGACTTTGTATAAAATATACAGAAGTATGAAGGCTATTGCTTAACGCATTGTAAGCCGCCCTGAGTCTCCGGAGAAGGGCGGCATATAAATCAAATTAAAAAAAAAAAAAAAGAGGAAAGTGTGGCAGGTCTCCCAAAGCTGTCTGGATCGCTATTTAAACATAAACATTTGATAATAGTGCAAAAATTCTAGTGACAAAGACATCTGCATTTTATTGAAAATTACACCTCATTTCTCTTCTAAGTGTAAAACATAATGAAACTGCAACAGCTAGTTGAGAGAGGCAGCATCTATCAGCATCTGAAGTTTTTCTTTCTTCTTTAATAAATGGAAAACTAATTGCAAAGTTTTTTTCTGATGCAATTTGAGAGCTTTAAAGCCTCCAAAGAAGCTTTTTTAATTTATACTTTGGTGCAGTTAAAGCATCGGGCTAGAAAGTCAGGAGACTTTAAATCAGTGGTTCTCAACCTTCCTAATGCCGCGACCCTTTAATACAGTTCCTCATGTTGTGGTGACCCCCAACCAGGGGTGGGTTATAAATTTTTTACTACCGGTTCTGTGGGCGTGGCTTATTTTGTGGGCGTGGCTTGGAGGTCATGTGACCGGGTGGCCATGGCTATGTGTATAGGGACTACTCAGAGGGCTGAAAAAAGTCATTTCTGACAGGTCCTCGCACTTTTGACTGGTCCTCACACTTATGACCATCCTCACATTTATGCCCATGCAGCATTCTTAACAACCATGTCACTCATTTCACAACTGCTTCTCTTCAACATGGTGACAAGATAGGGCAAAAACGTAAATTGTGAGGACAGTCGTAAGTTCGAGGACTGGTCAAAAGTGCGAGGACCAGTCAAAAATAACTTTTTCAGCCCTCTGAGTAGTCCATATGCATAAAAGGATACAGCAATAGAGAGGGATGAAGGAAGGAAAGGGAAATTAGAGTAGGAGTGAAGGTAAGAGAGGGAGGAAGAGAGGAGGAGAAGGAGAAAGAAAGAGGAAGTAGGAAGAAGAAGAAGAGGGGGGGGAAGAGAAAGTAAGAAGGAAAGAAAAGACAGAGATGGTAGGTTTGAGGAGAAAGATTGCTGTACAATAAAAAAGATGAAAGGGAAGAAAGCCAACCCCAAACAAATATTAAGATATTAAGATAAAGAATGAATTGTTAAACTTTAAAGAATAAAAGAGAACAAATAGAAATAAATAGCAATAATTAGAAACACACATACAAACATACAACATATTTTCTTTGAACAGAGTATTTGTCCGGTTCACAAATTTAAACAGTTGTAGGAGGTTAGCACCCACCCCTTTCCTAGAAGAATGAAATATTTTGGGAAATATTAAAAAGGCAGAATATTATATTTCCCTGGATGAGAAATGGAGAAGCATATTTTACAGACAAAGCAGCTCCCACCTTCCTGCCCCCCACCCTTTGTTAATGGGCCAGAGGCAGAAAGTCAATCCTTTGTCAAAGGACATTTGCAACACAATAGCAACAGAAACTAACACAATGGGCCCCATCAAGCCATGTGATCCTGTCCACCATTAAACCATCTTTCCAAGCAGTCTCCATGTTTCCAGTGTCTTTTTCCCCATTGGAGCAGAACCCAGAAGGATATTTCTTCCAACACAGTATTTAGTCATTTCAATTAAATTTACAATTTCTATATTTCCTTTTTACCATATTTATTCCTCATCTATTTTTTAAAAAAACCAATATTACCCTTCATCCTCATCTCTAATCTTAATCAAATTCAATTTTTCCCTTCTATTCTATATTATACCCCTCCCCATTGTCATCTATTTTTATATCCATCCTCACATTGTTTAATTATGTAATACAGTTGTTTAATACAAATTCAACATTTTAATATAAATCAATTAGTTATATAACTATCTTTTTTGTATATTAATCAATATGAACATGAATATTCCAATTATTTCCATGCAATCCAATTTCTTACAAATCAATTAATTATCTTTACCAATAATAATAAACCAAATAATTTCCCCCATATATTCCTCCAAACCACAACTTAACCATTTCTGCTTTCAACACAATATACAATTAATAGTATCTCAATTATTACAATTTCCTAGTTAAATAGAGCTTTTTTTCTTTTGTGTTTTAAAATCTTGAACTCTCCTCTTTTGCCCTAAATTTCCCATTGTTTGCACTTACCTTTTTTGGTGAGGAAAATGAAAAAGAAATCTCTCTCTGTGCCTCATTTTGTCACGTTACAGCAAAGACCCTGCTTCCTTACTTTCAATTTCTCTTTTCAGCATAGCTAGGGGGAAAAAAATTTGCTCCTGGAATTTACCTCTTTGCAGCTAGCTCTTTGAAGCCCCGCGGCAAGAATTTAAAATTTTTTTCCCCTCTAGCTACCAGCTGGGACTCCGGAGGCAGCAATAGATTGGGAGTGGGCGGGGTAAGCGAACGGTGACCGGGCGATCCAACAAAGGCAGAGGGTGAGGGTGAGTGAAGGTGTGGGGGGGCGAGAGAGGGCTTTGGCGACCCCTGTGAAATGGCTGTTCGACCCCCAAAGGGGTCGCGACCCCCAGGTTGAGAACCGCTGCTTTAAATTCTAGTACTATCTCAGGCACAAAGACAGCTGTGTGACTTTGGGTCAGTTATTCTCTCTCTGAGCCCTAGGAGAGAGGCAATGTCAAACCATTTCTGAAATCTTGTCGAGAAAATTACAAGGATGTGTCCAGGCAATTTCCAGGTATCACCACTGACTCAAAGGCATCGAAGGACTGAGAAAGGGAAAGGGAAAGGGGAGAGAAAGGGAAAGGGAAAAGGGAAAGGAAAGGAAAGGAAAGGAAAGGAAAGGAAAGGAAAGGAAAGGAAAGGAAAGGAAAGGAAAGGAAAGGAAAGGCTGCACTGAACTCAAGGATTTTTCTTGTTTTTAAATTTCCATTAACTTATTTAAATCAATGTTTCATATTCTGACACATTTAATTTTTATAAAAATGGGGAACAAGTTGACAAAATTTATTATGAATATGATGAAATACTGTAGGGAAAAAAACAGCTATATCTTAAACAAGGAACCACTTTCCTCTCCCCTCCCCTTCTGAAGTGATGGCCAATTTACCAGAGCATGACAACCCAAAAACTAAAAACTAGAGAACATTACCACAACATAAAAGGAGGAAGGGAAGCAGAACTTTTAGTCAACAGTTACATTTTTTTTAGTCAGCGGTTACATATGCTGTGAATACTAAACAGGATAAAAAGTTATTTATAAATTGGTTAAAAAGTTCCAAAGACTATTTGCTATGTGTTAATCCAGAAATGTTCTGGTGTTGAAATATTTTACTGTTGTTTTAAGGACGTTTGAGGGACCGACAAATCTTTGGTCATTCATTAGCCATTTTTTTAAAGGAACATTTTCAGGGGTTCAACTAATGATATACATGAAGAAGCATTATCAATAGCTAGAAAATGGATCATGAGTTTCATTTAAGGATTTTGACTGGCATTTCATATTCAACAGGTAGGCTATCTAGCATTTTAACAATAGCTTCAATTAAATTGGTACCGGTAGTATAAAGTTACTTTTAATAATAATGATGAGTCCTACAAACATCTTTATCGTTGTTTAACAAACTTACAATTATAAGTTGGTGGACACTATGTGATTTTAAACAAATATTAAATAATCTAACCAAAGAAAATAATTTGGTAGCTACTAGACAATGATCTAGCAAACTTGTTAAAATGAATACAGCAAGAGTCACCATTGTACCATTTAGGATGATTAAATTAAACTTCTTACAAAGACTAACAAGAGTCCGCTTAATTGATGTTCTGATCTGCAGACTGCCTGTTGTGCAATTCACTTAAGTACTGGAAGATACATATTAATCTATTATTAAATTAAAATGCTTTAATTTTAATCATCAGGGAAGTTACATTTGGATATAACAATAAGCGCTGATCCTCATGCAAAACAAAGTAAGGGAGATTAAAGAGACTGATTTGGAAGAACTGTGAAAACAGAAATTCAGATATTATAGATAACCTTACTTCTGTCAGAGGTTCTCTATTTTTAATAATCACATAAAGAGAAACATTCTGCTTTCATATCTGAGAAATTATGCTTCCCAACAGAGTTGCCAACAGCACTTTTTGTCATATTGTTGTTATGGACTGTTGCCACCAGGAAAATGTTAGATACAACAAAGAAGATTTTTTATTTATTAAGTTTCTATACCATTGGCTCCCAACTACTCTAATTCGTATTAACAACATCATTTTTTGCAAAATGATTTTTACCAGAAGGTAGGGAACTATGCTCAAAACAAGTCCCTCAGATCAACCTGGAAGTACTGTACACATTTTCAATTAACATTGCGATGCTTATTGATCCATTATGCCACAGTTCCTAAACAACACATTTAAAGTATTGCAATCCTTATAGTTGTGAATTACAAGGTTGCATGAATACTATTTGCACACCCAATTTAATTAGAAACAATGGGATATAGCTTACTGAAAAACAAGCCATGATACAAAATTCTCACAGTTCCTTATATCCAATAATACATGCTTATAAATAGCTAACTCCTCCACAGTAATCGATGAAAAAAGTTAAACATTTCTGAATAGTATTTCAGCAAAGAAATACCACTCTAACCACTGCTGTATTCCCTCATTCCCTCACATGCAGAATGTTGGGTGGAACTAGCCATCTTATTTTAAAACAAATAGGTCTCTGCTTAATAATTCCAGAAAGCCTGCCTTGCCATCTTGATGCACTCTGATGCACCCACTGCTAAGAGCTTCAGATAAACTGGTGATAAACTACACAGATAAACTACACAGCTGAAACCATGTGCTCTCTCTCTCTCTCTCTCTCTCTCTCTCTCTCTCTCTTTACAATTTTAGGATATTTACAGTATTCCTGTGATAGGTACCTGACTGCTTGCAATGCAATGACTAAACAGGCACTCTGTAACCTCCATATACCAGGATTTAAAACTGAGAAGTTGATTTAGAATTGAGAAATGGTAGTTAAGAAAACAGCCAAGAAACAGGTTGCTTTTTCTTAGACAAAAATAAAACAAGACAAGTGAACAGAAACAGAGCGTCAAGCCTTTGTGGCACAACAGATATGTTACCTCGATGGTGAAAAGCATCTGTGGCTGCTGGTAGCAGAAGAATTAAAGCTTGGTTGTATTAAAACCACAGGGAAACAAAAATAGTGGAATAGCTGACAATTCACAGCACAAGAATAAGTAAAAAGCAATCCCAATTCATAGATTTTTCAAAAGAAAAAGGAAATGAATTAAAACTATACAATGTAGTTATTAGTTATAATAATCTCATTTCAAAGGAGAGAAATACCCAGAAAAATGTAAAAGAAATATAAAACGTACATCAAGCAGTCTCCGTGGCTTCATATCAGGTTTCTTTGTTACTTGTGAAAATGTGGAATTCCTATTCTTCTGAAGAGTCACTTCTGTATTAATAATAAAAACAAAACAAGCCCACAACCCTCTCTTTAGAAAATGACTAAAGTCACACCCCCTTCCTTTAGTGTACTGATCTTCTATTTCTGTAGAGAGGAAGTGAAAACAGAGGAAGAGTAATTCAGTAAAGAATATGAAGAGAAGAATATGAAGAAAAGAATATTCAGTAAAGAATATGAAGAATATTTAATTCAAACCTGTGCAGAATATACATTTCTTTGGCTGTAGATGTACAAGAATTAATGGGATCACAGTCCTTTCATAAAGATCAATAAATAACTACTAAAGATGGTTTGTATCCTAGCTTCATAACATGAACCTCCCTTTTTTGGGCAGTACTTAAAAGCTGAAAAGAATGGAGCTGAGGTACACTCTTGCTTAGCTTTTCTTGGGATGGTAGTAGTACAAAAAGGCTTCTGTATTTTTCATGGCATTATAACTAGACAAAATAGTTGACAATCAACAATAGACACTGCTAATTTTTTCCCATACCCTTTCTTTGGAGATTGAATCAAAAATTACATTTATATTAATAAAGGAGGCAGAGAGAATGCATCTAGGTAGTGGGAATATTTTTTTAAAGAGATGATAGAGTGCAATTCAATGGTCAAATATTGACTGTACCACTTTAAACCTCACTTGCTCCTCTGCCCAACACATTTTTTCTTATAAGGACTATAGTAAATTGACTGCACTGCTTGGGCATCTGAAAAGGATAGTCTACATAAGTAAACAGTAGAGGGACCCACCAATCAAAATCTATCTTTAAGAATTCAACTACTATCAGGTCCTTTTCCAATAACTTTGCTATTGTTCAGTTGTTGAATAAGGTTACTATGCAGTCTTAGACATGGACTCAGCAGGCTACTCTACCTGAGTTTCATTATCAATACACTATATCCAAAAGCTGTAGAACAAATTGTCATGTAGAACATGACAAGATAGAGATGGCATTGAAAATAGATTTACTAGTGAGAGGCCAAGAGAATGACTTAGAAAAGGATGTTTTACTGGATCTACGTAAGCAATTAGCCAAGGCTTTATAATTTCAATGGGAAATACAAGTGACAAACCAAAAGAATGACATGATAATATTTTTTCCTACTGGATTTATAGAAGGACTTGTTAAAGTTTTATAGAGCTCTGAGCAATAGGACAAAGAAGAAATGAAGAGAAATCAAATCCTAGGACAATATTTGAGTGAACTAAAAACTGATGGAAGAAAAAGGAATATAAAGCTGGTTTATTTGATCAAGGTTGAAACAAGCTATGTTGTTACTTCTGTCAGTCCTTTGTGGACTTCCTGCTAATATCAGGACTGAAAAGATGATTTTTGTGAATTTGTTTATAGGTAAGAGATGGGATATGGGAAGGAGAGAGAAATGTTCATTACTTTAGAGAGGGCAAAGAATTACCAAATTTGTTTATACTTATTGTGATGAAGGTTGGAAGTCACTTCTTTACATATTTCTTTTATTGTTATTATATTATTATAATAAAAATTCTTAATAAAGGTAGATAGATAGATGATAGCTAGCTAGCTAGCTAGCTAGCTAGATCTATAAGACAATAGATACATAGAAGAGTCGTGATGATGCAGTAGTTAACATGCAGTATTGCAGGCTAACTCTGCTCACACTGCACTCACTGTTCAATTCCTTCAACCCTGAAGGGCTCACACTTCCATCCTTCCAAGGTCAGTAAAAGGAGGACCCAAATTGTTGGGGGCAATATGCTGACTCTGTAAACTGCTTACAGAGTTGTTGTGGTTCGCCAGCAGCCTGTGGAGCTGGTAGCAAAGTTGGACAGTGATGAGGCTGAGGAAGAACATGGGCCAGTCCTGGAGGCTGGGGAAGGCCTGGATGAGGGCTCTGCGTCAGAGGCAGAGATGGGGCCAGGGCCATCGGGGAGTGATGTGCAGACTCCGGAGCCTCCAGAGGCTGACAGTAGAGAGGCAGAGGAACAGGAGGAGCCTGTTTCTAGTGCACATATGAAAAGAGCTGCCAGAAGGCAAGAGCACCTAAAGCAAAGAGGACGACTCAGGAGTAGGGCCAAGAGATGATTGGCCCCTCCCATAAGGCTTAAAAGACCAGCAACGGCTCTTAGGCCCTTTGTCGGAAAACAACGTTGATAGTATTGCTGCACTTACCTCTTGTCGGTGTCTTCTGCTTTTGAACTTTTGCTAAGAGAAGCCTTTGGCAGTTTGCCTAATTATACCAAGGTTGGTGATTAGACTGAAGAATTTGTGTTATGAAGAGTTTGTTTTAATTTAGTTTGGACTATGCTGAGAATGAGTTAATTCTCAGCTGTTCTAATAAAGTTTGTTTGTTTTGGAACTGTTTGCTTCGATTACTATCTACTTGGGCCTGGGTCACAACAAGAGTGCTGTAAAGCAACGGTCCCCAACCATTGCGACTTGGCAGACTGGTTTGGGAGAGGGGAACTGGGCCATCTGAGTGGTAGGCCTGTGCATGTGCATGCAGCCGTGCGCAAGTAGCAGGCCAGCATGCACACGTGCAGCTTGACTTGTGTGAGTGGTCAGTGCACACGTGCACGAATGTCTACTGGGCTGCTGCTCATGCAAGTCTTGCTGTGTTTGCATACACATGTGCTCCAGCCAGCCACTTGCATGGCCCAATTCCAGTAGTGGACCATGGGCCAGGGGTTGGGGACCACTGCTGTAAAGTACTGTAAAGCTCTCCCTCTCCCTTACACACATACATATACAGGATATCTCAAGTCAAAAATTGGCTGTAAAACATTTTAAATTATTTTTTTAATTTTAAAAATTAATGAATGCATGCCAGAAATAATTATATATAGTTATTATTAATAAAATTGCAATGACTTATTTATCTGGGGAACTGTTTTATTACTTCTGAAACAAGTATATTTACCCTGTTTCAGCGGTGAAATCCACTTACCATCGCTACCAGTTTGGGTATGCTCCCATGCTACATGCATGCACACTACGTGCGCGTGCGCCTCTTCTGTGCATGCGCAGATGGTTAAACAACGGGATATAATGACGTCCTGGTGGGTGGGCGGAGCCTCCCGCCACTGGCGCTACCTGTTCGGCAAGCCAGATAGAACGGGGGGGATTTCACCACTGTGCTGTTTCCCAACCAGAATAAGACCCAACCAGAAAATAAGCCCTAGTGTGATTTTTCAGGATGCTTGTAATATAAGCCCTGCCCAAAAAATGAGCCCCCGTTAAAATTGTCAGCCAGACGGATGCATTTAATGCTGTATTTCCCTGAAAATAAAACCAACTGGAAAATAAGCCCTAATGCATCTTTTGGAGCAAAAATTAATATAAGACCCAGTCTTATTTTTGGGGAAACATGGGTATGTATACAGTATACCACACACTTTTGGTAAAGAAGTCGGAAAGAATTGTAGCAGCTGTGTTTTACAACCTTTTCCTTAATTCTTGCTTAAGACTCTTAAGCATTCTCACTACTTAAATGATAATGGGAAAAATAGGAAAGATTTAGTTCCACCCCCTTTTCCCTTCCTATTTTAGTTAATATGTTCCATAACACCCTTCTAAAAACAACAGCTAAGATTCAGCACAAATGTCGAAGCAACCAATTGCTGAAGAAATAAGCAAAACACTAAATGAAGGTTGTGGTGAAGTATGGATAGTCCAGTGAGGATGGGTCATATCCTGACTCTGATGCAATATTTGCAAGTTAAGTAAGAATGAATAGTACTTCAGGAAATGGGAATGGTTATATTTGTTGTACATTTAGATCCTACTAATAGAAATGAGAGAAAAACTTATCACTGGCAAATACAATTTCTCTTTTGTAATTGGATAAGATCCACCATGATTCCCCCAACTATAAAGTCAAATAATTGATCAAGTAAAGAAATAATATATGTACATGTTTATAAAGTAATGTGGTTTTAGTCTGTTTAGAAGGAAATGAGACTTACTTGCTTTGCCATATGTAACTTAAACCATTTAGGTTTAAATCCCACATCCCAAATTTATACTCGTAAATTTGAAAATAAAGTTGTAAATTTCTTTCTCCCACCTGTGGAAAGAATGACTAAAATTGAATTTTCATTTCTATAGAAAGTCATACTACATGGCATCCCATTGGAGTCACAAGCCACACCCATGTAGGGTTGACTCTGCCTGCTGATCAAGAACAGTCATGCTCTTTTAATCTCTGGATTTAGAAATTGTGATGGAAGTCATAGAATAATAGGGTTGAGAGTGACCTTGGAGGTCTTCTGGTCCAACCCCCTGTCCAAGGCAGGAGTCCTTCTTCCATCCTGGACAAATGGTAATCCAATCTTCTCTTGAAAACCTCAGTGATGGAGTACCCAAACCTTGAGAGGCAAACTGTTTCATTGACAAATTGTTCTCATTGTCAGGAAATTTCTCCTTAGTTCCAGGTTGGATCTCTCTTTAACAAGCTTCCACCCATTTCTTCTGGTCCTGCCCTCAGATACTTTGGAGGATAAATAGAACCCCTCTTCCTTGTGACAGTCCCACAGGAATTGGAAGAGAGCTATTAGGTCTCCCCTAAGCCTTCTCTTCAGTAGGCTAAGCGTACCTTAGCATACCATTACCCGTTCTTCATATGGTTTAGCTTCCAGACCCCTATTCATCTTTGTTGTTCTTTGCACTCTTTTTAAGGCCTCAGCGTCTCTTTTGTATTGTGGTGACTAGAATTAGACATAGTATTCCAAGTGTGGACTCACCAGTGCAGTATAGAGTGATTCTATAACTTCTCATGATCTTGATGCTTTGTTGATGCAACCTAGAACTACTGTATATTGGCTTTTTTGGCAGTTTCAGCACACATCTGTCTCATATTTAAATGGTGGTATACTAGGACACCTAGACCCATTACAGGTGCTACTGTTGAGCCAGGTACTGTCTGTTCTGTACCTGTGCATTTGATTTTTCATGCCTATGTGCATGACCTTACTTTTCTCACCAATGAACTACAACTTGTTGGATAGGGCTGGAATTCGTCAAGGTACTTCAGAATCCTGAATCTATCTTCCTATGTGTTAGCAATGGAGTTTCATATTTTTCTTTCTGTCTGATACAAATAGTTCTTGACTGACAACCATTCCTTCAGTGACCATTTGAAGTTACAACAGACTGAAAAAAGTGACTTATAACTGTTTTTCACACTTAAGACCATTGCAGCATGGTCACATCCCCATGGTGATCGCACGCAAAGCGGATGTGCGATGCGAACCGGTGGTAAAACTGGTTAGAACCCACCAGTGATCACATCATCATAATTCAGACACTGTGTGACCTTCTGACAAACAAACAAAGTCAATAGGCAGCCAGATTCATTTGACAAGTGTGTGCCATCTTTTGCATTGGGCCTTCAGGCCTGCCACATTTACTGCTGTGGGAAATTGGGAGGGGAGATTGTATGGACCATGAGTGATATATAGTCATAATAACATTCCTTTCTCAGAGAGTCAAGGACATCTTGCCCTGCACCTGGGAGGCTGGATCTGGGAGGCATCTCCAGTTGGGACGGTGTTATGATTGGACCATGTGATGGACTTGTGAGTGTTGGGCAGGGACTTGAACTTTCCTTTGGGTGGGGAAAACCTGCAAACTTTCAGATTCATGGGGCAAAATTGAATTAACCACTGTTTTGCTTAGCAACAGAAATTTTGGGCTCGGTTGTGGTTGTATACCAAGGACTACTTGTATTGTTTTTGCTTGGGCATTTATTATCTCATTTCTCACAATTTCCCGAGCATTTTGGACTGTGTTTTCTTCTAGGATTTCTATGCAAGGAATTCTTTCTAGTCTTAGTTTGCTAAAGTCAATTCTTTTAAAGTCTAAACATTAGTCTGACTTCGTTCACTTACCTGTGGCTGCATTATGATGAATTCTAGTTTGACTCTCTCACAAAGTTCCTATAGGTTCCACTTCCTATTACTTCCACTCCCTCAACCATTTCTTCCCTACTAGTAAGAATTAAGTCCAGTGTAGCTGACTCTCAAATTCCCTCCTCCACCTTTGGATGATAAAGTTGTCAGCTAGGCACATCTGGAACCTATTTGATCTCTCACTTAATGCAGAATTTTTCTTCCAATTGATGTCAGGGTAGTTTAAGTCTCCCATTACTACTCTGGTCTGTTTTCTGCATACCTTAACTCAGCAATACATGTCTTTTTTTCATGGGGAAGTCTGGTATTTGTATGATGATGTCAGGATTCATACCATTTGCTTAATTGTCATCTGTGGAAATGACAAGACGCGAGGTGTGTGGGGTGCCACAAGGGTCGGTCCTCTCACCCCTTCTGTTCAACATTTATATGAAGCCACTGGGTGAGATCATCAGTGGTTTTGGGGTGAAGTATCATCAGTACGCTGATGACACTCAGCTGTACATCTCCACCCCGGGCCACCCCAATGATGCCTTTGAAGTGATGTCCCGGGACTTCCGGTTGGTGACCCGCGGCGATATGGCGTTGAGTGAGTGACTGCTGCTCCTCAATACCATCAGTCACCGTGTTTTGGGGACCCCCTGAGGGGCGTGGAGCCTGGAGAGCCCCACGGACGAGAGAGCAAGCCGGGCGAGCGTGATCGCAAGACCGGGCGGCTCTGTCTAATCCAGCACACGTGAGTCGGCCAAATTAATGGCCGACGCGAAGCCGCGGTAACCAGCAACCAGATGGAAGCAAGGGAGATCGGATGCTGCAGTGTTGATCGATACACACCTTCCCTGCATTGAGGAGAGAGGACATCAGGAAAGGGGTCGGTGAAATCAGGCGGGAGAGTCTCACAAATGAGAGAAGCAGCGATTGAAAGTTTCCTGAGTACCCTGGCAGAGAGAGAGCCCGACAAGCCGGCATCGAAATAAGAAAGAAAATTTGTATTGACAGTGTGCGTGCCAAGAGAGGATCGGTGAGAAAATTTAAGACCAGCACTTATTTCCTTTTTTATTGTGAACATAAGTAGACCCAGCGGAGGCTGAAATTGGGTGGATTGAGTTTGGCTTTCTTTTTTTGTAATGAACAGGAAGCTCAGCCATTAAAGTGACTTGACGGAGGAATAATCTGCCTTGTTTGGCAGCAAGAAATACGATAGAGTGCTGAACTTGGAGGAACGTCCTAAGCTCACAGAAGATCAGAGACTGAGCAAAAAAGAATAGAGTATATCTTAAGAAGGAGAAAAAATTATATATATATATATATATATATATATATATATATATATATATATAAAAATTAACAACAACACTTGAACCTTTAGATATTCTGTCTTCAGTATCCTGACTGTTAAAATTGTACATATCTTGATAAATTGATTTTTTTTTGGACTAGATAATATAATACACTCTAAAGTTTTGATATTTTAAATCTTTCTATATATATATTTAGCTGCTTAGCATTTATAGTATTTACCAGTATTTTTATAGTATCTAAAATTATAATTGTATTTAAAATTAAGTATTCAAAAATTTCTATTTACAGTATTCATAGTATTTTAAGCATTTAAAAGTACAATATTTAGCCAAATTAATTGCTATATTGATACACTGATTGTGAACTGTTGATTAACTGATATTTTGATTTGTATAGTATTGAACTGTCTAACTTATATCTACTAAGCCAATTTAATATCTAATATATTTAAATAATACACTGAGTATAAGGTATTGTGAGGAAGAGATTAGAATCACTGTATAGATATTGACATTGCTTGCCCATCAGAAAACTAGCTATACTTGTCTATAAATTTAGAAGGAAAAATTAGATATAGTAATATATATATATAAATATATATTTATAAAAAAAAAAAGATAATAGAGGCGCTAACTGGCGAATGAGAATTTGGAGTAACATCAATAGGATAATTAAGGAGCAAAAGAAAATCTTGAAAGAAATGACAAGCATGTCATCCACAGTGGGGAAAACAGGAAAAAAGACTCCCTCTAATCCCACTATAGTGACAACCTCTCCGGCGACACAAAAATCAACAGAAAGCCTGGCAATGCAAACTCTGCAAGCATCATTAACCCTGATTCAAGAAACGATGATGGCAATGCAGGAAAAATTATTAAATAACCATGTCGAATTAAAATCAGACATACACGCATTGGACCAGAAAATGAATGATATCCAAACATCAATAGTTAATAATGAACTACGAATTCAAAAAGCCGAAACAAGAATTGACCAAACTGAAAAGAAATTAGATATTGTGGATCAAACATTAACGAGTCAAAATAAAGAGATAGAAGATACAATAATCCAACTGGAGATGGACCGGGCTTCCTTCTATTTGCGATTTCAGAATGTTGTCGAGGACAAAGAGGAAGACCTAGGTGAAAAAATGGCGGAGCTGATAGCTGATGCACTTCACCAAGACAAACAGGCGATAATTAGGAAGCTGGACGACGTATATAGGGTCCAGACTAACTATGCAAGAAGGAACAAGCTTCCTAGATAAGTACATATCCGCTTCGCACGGAAAAAAGTTAAAGATATTCTTTACAACATGGCAAGAGACGAACAGATTACATACCGAGGAAAAGAAATAATAATTCTAAAACAGATACCAAGAAGAGTCCGGGAGATGAGGAAGGGATATAGATTTTTGGCCATACAGTTGAATAAAAGAAAGATACTATTCAGGTGGCTTCTCCCAGAAGGGATGCTAATAACCTGGCAAGGAAGAAAAATTAAAATAGAAAGCCTGAGTACAGCACAAGACTTCCTTGACCAGTTAAGAGGTGCGGAAGAAGAGCAGGGGAGCAAGGAAGAACTAGAAACAGCAGTAGTGGAGGAGGAAGCCCTACACCAACAGAACATGAACAAAGCAACTGTAGAGGAGAAGACAGAAGAAGAAGAAGAAGCCAAAGAGAAGAAAGCAAGACCAGTAAGGGCCGTAAGAAACAAACAAGAACCAATAATCAGATAGGGGTATAGAGATGAATGGCTTGAAGCTAATATCTGTAAATGTCAATGGACTAAATGATTATAAAAAGAGGAAAAGAATATTAACAAAACTAGGTAAACAAAATGTTGATATAATGTGTTTACAAGAGGTGCACATAAAAAAAGAAGAAAGTAAATGTTTAGAATATAAAAAATTTGGTCAAACATTTGATTCGCTGGCAGAGAAAAAGAAGAGGGGGGTGGTTATCTACGTAAAAAAAGGAATTGAAGCAGAACTGAAATTCAAAGATACAAAGGGTAGAATCCTTATGATTGAAATTAAGAGAGGGAATTCCAAGGTATTATTAGTGGGCATTTATGCCCCGAATAAAAAACAGGGAGAATTTTTTAAGAAACTTCATGAACAATTAGTGAAAATGGCATATAACGAAATCTGTATGATAGGGGATTTTAACGGCATTGTGGATCCGGAGAAGGACCACAAGAGCAATAAAGTAAAAAAAAATAAAAGGACAAACTTACCGAGAGCTTTTTTTGAGTTAGTCAATGAATTAGATCTAATTGATATCTGGCGTACCTTGCACTCAAACAATAGGCAATATACCTTCTTTTCAAATGCACAAAAGTCGTGGTCCAGAATTGACATGGCATGGGTCAGTAGGAATTTGGGGTTAGAAATTGGAACAGCTGTAATTAATCCAAACGATTGGGCAGACCATAATCCATTAGAAATTAGATGGAAGCCTCTTCAGAGAAAATACCAATGGAGGTGGAGGTTTAATGCCAAATTACTGGGCGACAAAGACTATATACAAAAATTCAAAGAAGAAATAAACTTCTTTTTCAAGGAAAATGAAAACAAAGGCACATCCCGCGCAATAGTTTGGGACACAATGAAGGCCTACCTGAGAGGAGTCGTGATTTCATACACCGCATATAAAAATAAAGAAGAAAGGAAGACCCTGGAAGATTATTTAAATCATATAGGAGAATCAGAAAGAAAACTCCAAGATAATCCAGAAGATGAAGCAGCCAAAGAAAATTGGATGATGTGGAAGCATAAAGTAAATATCATGGAGCAAGAAGAGTTGGCACAAGAATGAAAAGAACAAAACAATATCTTTTTGAGAATACCAACAAATCGGGGAGGTAGCTGGCCTATAAATTAAAAAAGGAAAATGAAAGGGGAATAATTCATACTTTAGAAGACTCTAAGGGCAAATTATTGACTAACGAGGAAGAAAAACAGGATAGGGTGAGAGAATATTACGAATCCCTATATAAAGAAGAGGAGATATCGGATGACAAAATAGAACAATATTTGATAAAAGCAGAGCTCCCACAAATAACTGATGATGAGAAAGAAATGCTTAACAGAAAGATTACAATTGAAGAATTAAAAATAGCCCTTTCCAAATTGAAAAATAATAAAGCGTCAGGACCTGACAGATTTCCAGGGGAAATATATAAAAAATTAGAAGAAATACTCCAACCGAAATTAGTAGAAATTTTTAATGATGCACTGTTAGACCATAAAATTCCAGAGTCATGGAAAGAGGCGCATGTCACACTTGTGCCGAAAGAAGGTGCCGACCCAAAACAAATTCAAAATTATAGACCAATTTCACTCCTAAATACGGACTACAAATTATTCATGGGCATAATGGCGGAAAGAATGAAAAAGATTTTAAATAATTGGATATATAAAGACCAGAACGGATTTTTACCGGGGAGACAAATTAGGGATAATATGAGAATCGTGCTAGACACGCTAGAGTATTATGAGGAACACCCCGGAAAACAGATGGCTCTGATTTTTGTCGATGCTCAAAAGGCATTTGACAATCTAAATTGGAAATTTATGATCAAACAAATTGAGATTATGAAATTCGGAACAAATTTTGAAATGATGATTAAATCCATCTATAATAACCAAAAGGCGAGTATCCTGGTGAATGGGGATAGGACTAAAACATTCCAAATTAGTAAGGGAGTAAGGCAAGGTTGTCCCCTATCCACTTTACTGTTTATTTTGGCCCTAGAAGTCCTTCTACGGAAAATTAGATCTAACGACGAAATAAAAGGATTGAAGATCAGGAAGGAGACTTATAAGACACAAGCGTTTGCGGACGATGTAGCCCTAATCCTTGAAGACCCTATAGAGTCGGGACCTAAAGTATTGGAGGAATTAAGTAAATATAGAGAGGTGGCAGGCTTCATACTGAACAAAACTAAAACTAAAGTATTGATCAAGAACACAACTGAGAGCCAGAAAAACGAGATAGAAGAAGTACTAGGATTACAGGTTGCCAAAAAAATTAAATACCTAGGAATTTGGATTACATCAAGATGTTCGACCCTGAAAGACGATAATTATATTCCCCTAATTAGAAAAATAAAACAAGACCTAGATAGCTGGAAAAAAATAAGACTATCACTTTTGGGCAAGATAGCCACAATTAAGATGAACATCCTCCCCAGAATATTATTTCTATTCCAAAATAGACCGATAAATTTAGATAAAAAATTCTTTCTAGAACTAGACAAAATTATTAGAGAATTTATATGGGAGGGGAAAAAACCGAGATTTTCCATTAAAATTTTAAGGGGCAAAAGAGATATAGGTGGATTTGGACTCCCGGATTGGGAAACATACTACAGGTCAGCCAAGCTAGTTTGGATAAGAGATTGGATCACCCTGGAAAATGAGAGAATTCTTACCTTAGAAGGCCATGACTTGCAAAAAGGCTGGCACGCCCACATCTGGGAAACGGAGAAGAAAAGGAAGACACATTTCCATAGACATGAAATTAGAGATTCCTTGATACAAACATGGACCCAGATTAGGCAAAAACATTACAAAAAAATCCCAAATGGGCTCTCAACGATGGAGGCCCTGACCCACCCAAATAGGTGGGAGAGGGAGAAAATGGGCAGATATAAAGATATTCTAGACGAAGGAGGGAGGCTTAAACCAAATGATACCTTACGAGAGCAAGGAATAACTTTAGATTGGTGGACCTATTCACAAGTAAAATCCAGATATCAGAGAGACAAAGAACAATACGGTCTAGAACTGGGACCAAATGGATTGGATAAAGTCTTGATGGGAACAAATAAAAAGATTCTGGCAAAACTATACAATTATTTATTAAGCGATGATAAGTTCGAAGATGTTACAAAGAATTGCATGGGAGAAAAATATAGGGCGCAATATAAATTTTGGGGAATGGGAGGAGGCATGGAACAGAAATCTTAAATTGACTAGAGCGGTGGCATATAAGGAAAACCATTACAAAATGTTTCATAGATGGTACCTAGCCCCGGCCAGACTAGCGAAGATATATCCCAATATACATCCCAATTGTTGGAAATGTGGCCACGGTCAAGGCACCTTCTTTCACATGTGGTGGACATGCCCGGAAGCAAAAGGATTCTGGAATAAAATTAGGAGGTGGTTATATGAAATAACTGATGAAGATATCGAACTAACACCAGAGATTTTCCTCCTGGGAATAATAAAGAAGCCATATAGAAAGGAAATGACACATTTAATGATCCATATAATTACAGCCGCTAGATTGGCATACGCACAGTACTGGAAAGAGAAAATTCAACCACCAGAAGAGCTTACAATTAAGAAAATACTCGAGTGCGCAGAGATGACTAAATTAACTTATGAATTAAATGATGAAAAGTCAGTTTACTATATGGTATGGGAAAGGTGGTACAAGTGGTTGCATGATAAAATGAAAGAAAGATCTAAAGGTGTGTTAAATATTGGTTAAAAGTGAGTTAAAATGTCACCAAGTATTATTTATGTAAATAGTTAAAACACTGCACATCCGATACAAATTGAAAATGTATATTATATTTATGTGTTCTACGTTATTGTTTGAATGTTTGTTTGTTTTTTCTTTTTATTTCTTTTTTGTTCTTTAAAAAATCTCAATAAAGTTTCTGAAGTGATGTCCCGGTGCCTGGAGGCCGTGCAGATCTGGATGGGGAGAAACAGACTCAGGCTCAACCCGTCCAAGACCGAGTGGCTGTGGTTTCCGGCGTCCCGATATAGTCAGTTGGTGCCATCACTGACTTTTGGGGGCGAGTCATTGGCACCCACGGAGAGGGCTCGCAACTTGGGCGTCCTCCTGGATACACGGCTGTCCTTAGAAGAACATCTGACGGCTGTGGCCAGGGGGGACTTTCTATCAGGTTCGCCTGATTTGCCAGTTGCGTCCCTTTCTGGATTGGGACTCCTTATGCACGGTCACTCACGCTCTCGTCACTTCCCGCCTGGACTACTGTAATGCTCTCTACATGGGGCTCCCCTTGAGGAGCACCCGGAGGCTCCAACTGGTCCAGAATGCGGCTGCGCGGGTGGTTATGGGAGCGACATGGCGTTCCCACGTAACACCTCTCCTGCGCGAGCTGCACTGGCTCCCGGTGGTCTTCCAGGTGCGCTTCAAGATACTGGTTACCACCTTTAGAGCGCTCCATGGCTCAGGACCTGGGTACTTACGAAACCGCCTTCTGCCATCGGTAGCCTCTCACCTGCAAGTACAGAGAGGGGCTCCTCAGGGTGCCGTCGGCCAAACAGTGTCGACTGGCGGCCCAGAGAAGGCAGAGAGAGCCTTCTCTGTGGGGGCACCTGCCCTTTGGAACGAGCTCCCCCCGGAGATACGGAGGATCCCAGATTTACGCACTTTCCGCCATGCCCTCAAGACTTTTTTATTCCAACAAGCAGGGCTGACCTAACTCTTTTTTATTGTTTTATTTTAATTCGAATTTGTTTTTAAAAATAGGGGTGTTTTAATTAGCATGGGCCAAATTTATTTAATATGTTTTTTAAATTGTTTTTTTTTTAATTTTATATTGTATCTGTTTTATCTATGGCTGTTCACCGCCCTGAGTCCTTTGGGAGTAGGGCGGTATATAAATCTAAATAAACTAAACTAAATTGTATGTAAATCGGATATACTGATGTTGAGATTGACCTTTGCGTGCATGTATTATAAAATGCACTATGAAGAAATAGACAGCAAAAGCTAAATACAAAGAAATTGAGTTTTGTACCCATTAAGTTTAATTGTTTAATTGGAGTGTATTAGAAGGCAAACATTTTAAAATATAATGGGAATTTGAAGGTTTTCATTCCTATAATCAGACTTGATTTAGGATAAATAAAAAATAGTCGATGAGAAAAAGACACTAAAAAAGCAACAATTTGACCTTTTGCAACAAAAGCAACCTTTATCAATATTTTATTGAGATCAATCTGAATTATGATAAAGTCCAGTGATAATCTTAAACACTTATTGAAGTTAGAAAACTGTATGAATATATTCAGATTTCATTTTCAGTAAGAAAAGGTGGGATGGTACAAAAGATCAGATAAATGACAAATGACTCTTTTAAAGAAAACTTTGGCTATGCATGTTCTCTAGATATATCTATTTGAGATATGTTTTTACCAATTTTTTAAATATTAATTAAATTGAAGGTTATAATTATCATTCTGTGTGGTTTTACTTTTTAAGTTACTATGGATCTGAAAAGTTTTGATAGAATAAAATAAAATAAAGAGCAAACTCACAATAAAGACAAGTAATTATTATCATCACAACACTTTTGAGAAGAGTGAGAAGTGTTTGCATGAGAGAGAGGAAAAAATATTATTTACAGATGGAACAGGAAACCAATGCTGCAATCTGAAATGCAGAATTAGTTTGTCACTTCTTTAATGTTTCCTGAGAAACATCTCTAATTTGCCAATGAGAACAATTTTCTCATTCTATTCTGTATGAAAGTGTGTATAGGTGTGTACTGTACAGATCCTTTTCCTTTTTTGTTGTTGTTTTCAACTGGTACGGCACTAATGATGATGTGGTTCCTATATATTTAAATAATAGTATAAATAAAAATAAAAAGGAACAAAAATGTAAAATAATGCAGAAGCCAGAACAGAATGGGCCAGATGTGTTATGAAACAGTGGGAAGGTTATTTAAAAATAGAAACTTTTCATGATATGCACAAACACTATTACTTTTATTAATTCAAAACCAAATCAGAATGTAATAGAAATGCCCAAAATCCAATGTAATTCAGATTTAGAGGGTATTGAGTATAAGACACAAATTTTCCAGAGAAACTACATTCTCAATCCTTTCCAGGGAAAAGTCAAGTTTTTTTTAAGTAGCCCAAAATGCAAGCATACAAAGAAATTCACGGCTACACACATTTATTTATTATATCCTTTTAATATTCTAAATATACCAGATATGCTAAATAACTTACAATTTCCCCTCCCAGAACAATACACACATAAACATCACTGTAATGCTGTACATGTAAGTAGAGTTCTCCCCACCAGTGGTCCTGCGGAAGAAGAAAATATTTATTACTTTACAAAATATTAACAGAATGAGCACTATCCTAACTTGGGAAGTAATTTCCCAGAGTGAGAAGTTGTGACCATCCAACAGAACTCCACTCCCTAATTCCTTAGTGAGTAGGAATTCACTGTATTCCCTCTTGGCTAACACATTGGTGGGCAGATTCTATTTGGAATAGATGATCTTAGTGAGGACCTTAGTCATGGAGGTTATTATGTAAACAATATCAAATTTATAAAACTGATAAAAAATGCATATAGATTCAAAGAAACAAAATATAGTAATTCACAATGAATCATCATCCCAATCAGATTGCAGTTAACTGTATAACTCCAATCTGATATAGGGATTCTGTCCTCTTTGAGGTGGCCTTTGAAATGAAGAATGCAGTCTTATTGATGATGTACAGATTTGTTCCCTGCAATAAGTAAGACTTTCTCCCGGGTGCCCCAATAGGTTAAACATTTATATGCCTGGAACTTCTAGGGCCATGATGGCGAATCTATGGCACATGTGGACATACTAGCCATTGCCCTAGCTCAGCTCCAGCACACGAGTGTGTTGGCCAGCTGGTTTTCGGCTGGCCCCACCTACGCTGCCCCTCCCCTCCCAGGGGTCTCCACACAGCCCATTTTGTATTCCAGTTAAGTACAGGGCTCGCATAGAGGCTCTGGGAAGCTGTTTTTGGCCTCTGGAGGGCCTCTGGGGTGGTGGGGGAGGCCATTTTCGCCCTCCCCAGGCTCCAAGAAAGTCTCTGAAGCCTGTGGAGGGTAAAATACGGGCCTACTGGGCCCACCGGTAACCTTTTTGCCGTCACATGCCAAAAGCTGGAGGAGCATGGGGGGTCGCATGTGCAGGGGGCAGGGCACGGGGGGCATTGAATTATGGGTGTAGGCACGCACGCGTGTGATCCCCCCCGCACTCTCCCCACTTTGGCACACAACAGCAAAAAGGTTATCCATCGCTGTTCTAGGGAGACCAAAAGGATAAAGATCTTAGACTCTTAGTGTCCTTTCTACTGTTATACGAATAACAAGTTTAGTTGGCAAGAACGGTTAAGAAGTGGGACTCTGGACATATTTGGAAATACTGTATAGATTTGTGTCCAAAATGCAGTTCCTGTTGAAGTTTGGAGTTTATCATATCAACATATTTTATTATTCATACTTAATTAGAAATTAGACATTTGGATTAGACTTTGTAGTGGAACATGGAAACTTTCGTTCATTTTATGAAACTACAGGCCTTTTGGTCTGTTTGGCAAGCTAGAAAGTATTCAAAGCTATTAATTTATCTTGCGGACGGCTTTGGGGTGTTTTGAGCTAGATAAAATATCGAAAGAGTTCTTAACTATTATTTTCATTCCTCTATTTTACTGGCATCGGCTTTAGTTTAAAAATGTTTTGAGTTCCAATTTTTAATTTAGCCCCCCCCCTCCCTCCACACACCCCGCGCGCCTGCATTCCGATAAAAGAAAAAGGAACAGAATTATCAGTAAGGAATCATCACTAAGTCTCAGTTTGGAAAGCCTGTTCCTTTTATAGTTCTGCATCGGTCTCTTTGCCAGACACGGAATACGTTTCCTCCCCCTTTGCACACGTGCATCTCTTGAGTAACGGTGCCCTAAGCTCTGATTTCAACACTCCACGGCCCAGAATCTCCTTCAAAAATACGAAACCCGCCCGGCGAATTGGTAAAGGAGACGGCAGCGCTGACGCCCCCTCGTGGCCGAAAAAAAAAGGGGGGGCGGACTTCACAGCGCAGGCGCCACACTTCCGGGGGAAATTGCTAGCGAGCGCGTGGTCTAAGTTCTTTTGCCCCCTCCCCCCCTTCCCCCAATTGCTGCTTCCCCCTCGCGCGCTGGTTCCTCTTGGCTCGCGATGGTGGGGAAAATAGTAAGGCGGAGGAGGCTCCACCAACCCGCGCCGAAGCCGACACAGTCACAGCCGAGTGGGGGCGAGGAGGTGCTTTCGGCGGCCGTGCAGACCTTCAGCGCTAACACCGGAAAGGTGGGTGGTGATGGTGCGAGGAGGAAGCGATGAAAAGAGGAAGTCAAGGGCGCAAGAGACGCTCTTCGGTGTCCTAAGCTCTTATTTCAACACTCCACTGCCCAGAATCTCCTTCAAAATACGAAAGCCGCCCGGCCAACTCGTAAAGGAGACGGCAGCGCTGCCGCCCCCTCGTGGCCGTAAAAAAAAAAAGGGTGGTGGTGGGCGGACTTTACAGCGCACGCGCCGCACGTCCTGGGGAAATTGCTGATCTTACTGTGAAAGGAGAAATTTTCTGAAAGTTTAGAACACTTAATCAATGGAATAGCTTGCCTCCTACAGTTCCATCAGTTGGAGGTTTTCAAAAATAGACTGGACAACCATTTGACCGAGATGGTATGAAATCTCTTGCCTTGAGCAGGATTGTACTAGAACAGGGGTCTCCAACCTTGGCAGCTTTAAGCCCGGAGGACTTGCTGGCTGGGGAATTCTGGGAGCTGAAATCCTCCGGGCTTTAAAGCTGCCAAGGTTGGAGACCCCTGGACTAGAAGACCTCTGAGCTCCCTGCCAGCCTTATGATTCTGACTTCTATGTTCAACCAATGTTCAGTTTGCAGTTTTGATCACTGCAATTGACAGTCTGAGAAAGGCTGATTTTAAAAAGTAATTCCTATGTCTAAAAAAGAAAAGAAATTAAGTTGATTTTCATTTAAGCTGCATTTTTATAGTAGCAACAGTGATGTTGTTTTAATTCTTGCATTCTTGAATAAAATGGCAAAAACAGCAGCCTCATATGTCTCAATATGATTAAAGTGACATTTTGAGGAAAGAAAAGAAAAAGTACCCCCAAAAACAAACGAATGTTCTTATAGAGGTATTAAAGCCTGTTCCATAACTGAGGGAGCTCAACCAATCTCATTGCACATATGTTGTGCACTGACAATAAAGATTTGAATTTGAATTTTTGATGGATAGACTCAGAATAAGTCGGGCGCTGCGACTGCTGGCCTAGCCCTTGAAGCAGCAGGCAGAGGCAAGGGGAGGAGGCATGTGATCTGGCCCACCGGATGCACTGCACAGCCACTTCCCCCGTCATGGCCATGGGCAAGCAAAGACAGATGGTGGGACAGAATGGTGGCTGGCTGTGGGAGGCTCATCTCACGTGTGCAGTGGAGCTGGAGGACAGCAGGGCCGAGCGCGCAGGGGCCATGGCATGGCACTACCCCCGCCTCGCTACCTGCCTTGTGGCGGGGGCACCGGCAGCATGCAGAAGCAGAGGCATGAGGAGGCCTGCTGTTCTGTCCCCGTACCATGCACACACCCAACCAGCCAGCCGAGGGTTAAATAAACTCTTCAAACACTCAACTTCAGTGATAAGGAACTTGGCAGCAACTCCATGGCTGCCTGCCAAGAACTTTTACTCCGATAACACAGACAAAAATACAGTTTGAATAGTCCAGTTTGTAATTAAATCCACAGCAAATAGGCGTTGTGTCCAAAGGTGCAAAGTGACTCACCAGAGATTAGCTTTGTCCGTCACAGAGTCTGAATGGCCACCACACTCCCTTTTATAGCCTGTGGGGTGTGGTCCAGTGACTCAGCTTAATCTCTGGCACGCCTCCTTTTCTGCTGCGCACGCTTGTCTCTCCGACGCTGGTGTGGGTCCAACCACAATGTTTCTTCATCACTATCCGACGGCTCGGAAACACCTGGCTCCTGGCCAATCTCTTCTCCTTCGGGAGACACCTGAGGCATTGCCAGAGAGGAGGGTCCTGGAGAGGGAGGCCTGGCCGTCTCCTCTCCTTCATGTTCGGAGCCTTCTTCCTCCGATAAGATAGGCTCGGAGGACGGAGCCACAACACCTGCGATCCGGCTCACCAGACATGGCCACCTTCCCCATTGCAGCCGCGGGCAAGCAAAGAGGAAAGGCATTGTCTGGCATGACCACTCAGAGCTGAGGTTTCCTGCTCATGTGCTTAGTTGCCAGCACACCCATGTGAAACACTACAGAGGTGACTTCATTTTACAGGCTAGATTTGTCCCTTTCCCATTTCTCTCCACATTCCTCTCTCCTTCCCTCCAGAAAGGAAATCTCTGCCTTTCAACACAGGCAAGGCTGATGTACAGGATCTCCCTGCTTCTCCCCAGAGCAGTTATCTTTCATTGTCAAAACTGGGAAGCACCTATTCCTCCTCTTACCCACCTCCCCAACCACCAATCAGCTCAGCCCACCCCTGCACAAGGCTCCAAGAGGAGTTGCAGGGTCCTTGCAGAGGCAGGCGGTGGGGGTGGTGCCACACCGCGGCTCCTGTACGCTCAATCCCATGTGTCCCAGCTCTGCCGCACATGCAGAACAAGCCTCACATGGGCCCCCGCCCCACTGTTTGTCTTTGCTTGCCCCCAGCTGTGATGGTGTGCTACATTGTGTGCCTACCCCCCCCCATGCCTCTGCCGCTTGGAGGGCCGGGCCGATTGTTGCAGCGCTCAGACTCACCTTTGCTGCACAGACTGTCGGCCTCCATATGCTTGCTGCTTCCTGTGCTGGCCATGCCCCCCAGGGCTGACAATCTTAATGGGGGTTATTTTGGGAGGGTAGGGCTTAAATTAGCAGCACCCTAAAAATCATGCTAGGGCTTATTTTCTTGTTGGGTCCTATTTTTGGGGAAACAATAAAAGTTAATAAGCTAAATATATTAAATCAGCTTGAAGAACAGGGTAGTGATTACATAAACTAAGATACCAAGTGGTTTGAAGTATTATACGTTCTGCAAAAAGACTAGCAGTGTTTGCATACTAGATTGCATTACAGTAAACATGCCTCCTTTAAAAGAAGAAATGAAGTTATTGCTCCAATTCTGTATATCAAAATGGAAACAATGATTAAACATTGGCTATCTCCCATCTTTTTTTTTTGTTCTTGTTAGGGCAAGGGAGTTCTGACATCAGACATTTTTTCTGGAGTGAATATTGATCCAAAAATTCTAGTGAAGAAGTTGGACACTGATTCAAGGAATCCTGTTTCAGTCATAAAAGGTAAGAATTGAGCGTCTTTACACATGTCTTTGCAATGAATAAGAATGTAAAAATGGATAAAATTCATCTTGTAATGGCTGTAATTTGATTTGATTTGATTTGATTTGATTTGAAATTGATAAATTGGATCAAGGGACAGAAGTGGAAATAGCTTCATATTGAACAGAAAGCATACTTTTCTTCATGCTTAACATCACGATAACAATGATTCTTTGGCTGCTTCTCTACTTTGTGAGAAATAGATGATCTCAGGGGACTGGAATTCTCCCCATTAAGACTTGTTGGTGATGTGATCCTGGTTGTCAGGGCATGTGAACTGGATCCAGTTCATCTCCCTAACTTAAATCAGTGCTTGCTCCCAAAAGCACATATTTTACTCAAGTTGGGAACACACTGGAGTTCTCAAAGTCTATCTTTGTGGTTTTTTGCTCATAATACTCTTCCCTTCCTGACTATGTATGAAGTGCATTTATGTCAAAATTGCTCAGAAGAGAATGGAAAACAGAGTGCAAAAACTTACTGCTGATTTGTTTAATGTCCTGTATTTTTAGTGTAATAATGCAGTTAGGCTAATTTTTTCCTAAACAACTTGCAAAAATGACTGTTGTAAAATTATTTAATTTTTGAGAAATTGGGCGTTGGTCTTACCTGATACGCCATTTCTAGTCACTAGGAAACGCCGGTCACATGAGGGATGTGACTTATCCAGTAATCCTAGGACCGAGTCTACCAACTAAAGAAGTCCCTCCTCTTCCTGTATCCAGTTTGAGACTAGGACGTACAGTAAACTGTCGTGTCTGTAAAGATAAAAGAGAAGTAAAAAATCCCCAGGACCCACCCCTGTCCCCCAACAGCCATAATCCATCACGAGAGGTGCCGAACCAACTGGGAGGGGGTGACCGGTGTTTCCTAGTGACTAGAAATGGCGTATCAGGTAAGACCAACACCCATTCTCAGTCACGGAGGAAACGCCGGTCACATGAGGGATGGATATACCAAAGCCCATGTACCTATTGGGAGGGAGAAGGCCGGCACCGCTCGTGGTCCTGGAAAGATACCCTCTGCAGCACTCGTCGCCCAAAGGAAGCTTCCGCCGATGCATAAACATCCAACCGGTAATGCCGGATAAACGGAGACGGAGAAGTCCATGTAGCAGCTCGGCAGACCTCCTCGAGAGACGCTTGGGTAGACCAGGCAGCCGAAGAAGCTGCGCTCCTGGTAGAGTGGGCAGTAACACCACGAGGCACTGGCAAGGATTGAGCTTCATAAGCTAAGGAAATGGAGGCCCTGAGCCAACGACCCAAGGTAGTGGAAGAGACCTTCGACCCCATGGACTGGGGTTGGAAAGACACAAAAAGGGCCTCAGAACGACGAAAGGAAGAAGTCCTGGAGACATAAACCTTGAGAGCCCAACGAACATCAAGCTTGTGCCACACCTTCTCCAGGCGATGACGGGGGGAAGGGCAGAAGTTGGGGAGAATGATTTCTTGAGAACGATGGAAGGCTGTATTGATCTTTGGAACGAAGGCTGGATCTAATCGTAAAACCACTCGATCAGCATGAATGATGCAGAGGTCCTGATGAACTGAGAGAGCGGCCAACTCCGAGATTCTCCGAGCCGAGGTAATCGCTACGAGAAAGGCCACTTTAAAAGACAAAAACTTCAGAGAGACTTCCCGGAGAGGCTCAAAGGGAGGACCAGTAAGAGCCAATAGAACCTTGTTCAGGTCCCAGGTCGGAAACCGATGAACCGAGGATGCAGATTGGAAGCGCCTCTGAGGAATGAACGGATAAGAGGGTGAGTGGACACAGACTCCGAGGTACCGCAGGTGAGGATAGAAGAGATGGCAGAGATTTGCCTCCTGAGAGTATTGGGAGAAAGTCCCGACTTGAAACCATCCTGAAGAAATCCTAGAATGTCAAGAATGGAAGCAGCAGTAGGAAGAACCTTCTTACGTCGACACCAGGCAGAGAAGGCCATCCAAGTGGCATTGTAAATACGGTTTGTCAACTCGCGACGAGAAACCTGGATCGTAGAGATTATTTCCGAAGGGACTCTGGCTGTGGACAGGAGGAACCGCTCAACCTCCAAGCGGTCAGCCGGAGCCACTGAGGGTCTGGATGAACTAGGCGGCCTTGCCACAGAGAGATCTTGTCATCCAGAATCTGCCAATAGGGTGAGACAGAGAGAGCCACCAGATCCGCAAACCACGGTTGTCTGGGCCAGAAGGGAGCCAGAAGGACGAGTTCGGCTTGTTCCTGCAACAGCTTCCTGATGACCCTGGAGATGAGGGGAAGAGGTGGGAAAGCATAGAGAAGAAGACCACAAGGCCACGGGCTGATCAAGGCATCCACAGCCTCGGCCCCCTGGACAGGAAACCTCGGGAGCTGGTGGTTGGATTCGGACGCAAAGAGGTCTACTGCTGGAAAACCGAAGCGATTCACAATGTCCTGGAACAGAAGCGGATCGAGGCTCCACTCCGTCTGGTCCACCACTGAGCAACTGAGGGCGTCCGCCTGTACATTTGAGGACCCCAAGATGTGAGAGGCATATATGGAGTCCAAGTGACTCTCCGCCCACCTGAAGAGACAGGAGGCTTCCCTCATGAGTGCCTTGGAGCGGGTCCCTCCTTGTCGGTTGATGTGGGCCTTGGCAGCTACGTTGTCTGCCCTGATCAAGACATCCAGACCCCGAAGGAGAGGAGCGAACTTGCGAAGGGCCCGGAAGATAGCTCTGAGCTCCAAGATGTTGATGTGAAGTCCTCTCTCCTGGACTGACCACTGCCCCTGAGCCAGATGAGACCCCAGGTGAGCCCCCCATCCAAAGAGGCTCGCATCCATGGTGATGCTCATGCGCTGAGGATCTCTGAATAGGCACCCCCGAGCAAGAGCCAGAGAGGTCCACCAGGCCAAGGACCGAAGAACTGCTGGGGTCAAGGGAACTCTGGTCACTGACATACTCCTGCGAGACTGTTGAAACGGAAGCAAAAACCACTGAAGTTCTCGGCTGTGAAACCGAGACCAGGGCGTGATCCCAAAGGCAGATACCATCTTCCCTAACAAGCGGGAAAGACCCAGGAGGGAAAAAGAACGCGAAGCTCTAACCTGACCTGCCAATTCAACAATACTGTCCTGACGTTCTTGTGTAAGGGAAACCTGCAACCTGACAGTATCAATAACAGCCCCCAAATGCTGGATGCAGGTGGAAGGAACTAAGTTGCTCTTGGAACGATTAACCAAAAAACCATGGGACTGCAGAGTTTGAAGGGTGACCTGAACATCCCTATTACCCCGGGCCTCAGAACTAGACAAAATAAGAATATCATCTAGATAAAACAAAACTAACAGGAAATGATCTCATATAGCCCGATAAGGAAGCCATGATCTTCGTAAAAACCCTGGGAGCCGAAGAGAGGCCAAAGGAAGGGCTCTATACTCATAATGCCTACCCTGATAACAAAAACGGAGATATTTCCGATGTTCAGGAAATGTGGGCACATGAAGATATGCCTCCGTCAAGTCAATGGTGGACAAAAAATCACCTGGACGAATAGAAAGGAGAATAGTCTGGAGGGATTCCATCTTGAACCAACGATAGACTATATATCTGTTCAAGGATTTAAGATCCAATATGGCCCTTCAGCCTCCTGAAGCCTTGGGAACTAGAAACAAACGAGAATAAAAGCCCTGGCCGACTTCCTCCTGGGGAACACATTGAACAGCCCTAATCTCCAAAAGATGTTGAATAGCCTCTTCCAGCAGAACCCTCTTGGTTCTGACATGGGAAACCGGGCACCTGACAAACAAGATAGGGGGAACAGAAGCGAACTCAAGGGTTAAACCAAACCTAATTGTACGCCTAATCCAAGGATCTGAAACTGAAATATCCCATTGGTCAGTAAAGGATGCTAACCGACCTCCAATTATGGAGTCAGGGATAGGAAAGGGAGAACTAACGGGATCTATGGAAGGGGCGGCCCCTACCTCCCCTGAAGGGCCTGCGGGAAGGGAAACGGGACCCCTGCCTGACCTGGAAATCCTGCTGTTGTCCATCCCTGGGCTGAGAGTAACACTGAGGCCTGGACTGGAAGGAAGAGTAGTCAGAGCGAAAGGAACTGGCTCGAAAGGAACTCTACTGACGAGGATCAGATCTCCTCGATAAGGAAGGCAGAATCTTGCGATGATCCTTTGTCTCGATGAGAAGTGGATCCAATGCTGAGCCGAGAAGGGAGCTGAGGCAAACTTCCACTTGTTCCGGGCATCCACCTGCCACTGTCGAAGCCAAAGAAGCCGTCATGATATCACTGAAGCCCCGATAGCCTTCGCTGAGAACCTGGCCGCATTCAGAGTGGCATCAGCAGAAAACTCAACATTAGTTAGGATTTTGTTGATGTCCTGGTGGGATCGTACATCAGAAGAAGGCAGCGGTTCCTGCAGTTGGCGAAGCCAAAGAATGGAAGCCCTGTTAAAAAAGGAAGCGGCCGAGGAGGCCTGAATGGACCAAGCTGAGGCCTGGTGATCCTTGACCAAGGAGCGCTCAAACTTCTTGTCTTCAGGACGCAGAGATTCCTCTGACGGACCAGTAATAGGAGATGCTGAAGAGAGAGCCACCACAGGTGCATTTACAGAGGGAACTTGAAGGATGTTAGCAAATTCAGAAGCCATATTGTAAAATCTTTTATCTAGACCATTAGGAATAGGGCCAGAACTAGTAGAAGACCACTGTCTTTGGATCACATCAGAAAACAGCTTGGGAGCTGGAACCACCTCTGCACGAATGGAAGGCTCCTGAAATAATAATGATGAAGAGGGATGCTGAGAAGAAGATGTAGAAGCCTCCTTTTGAGTGGAAGAAGAAGAAGAACTTCCCAAGCCAGTAACATTTTGAGCTTTATATAACAAGGATCTGAATAATTGAGGCTTGAAAAGCCCAATGAAGGAAGGCTGGTCTGGCTCCAGACCTTCATCATCCGAGAGATCTTGATCCGGGGCAATTTCCCTTTCAGATAGGGAACCTTGACTTGCATTTTCCTGGGAATCCCTCCTTTCCTCACAATCCACAGGATCAGCAACAGCCTGGGCCCTCACAGAACGACTCTGCTGACTCACATAACTGGAGGCCTCAGAAGAGGCTCTTTGCTGCAGGCCTTCAGCAATACCCTGCCTAATTGATAATGAAATAAGCTCTGCCAAGGCAGGAGTTAAACTCAAAGGAGCCTCAGCCCCTTGATTGCTAGATTGAGCTGGAACCTCAGGGGGTCCTTGCCTTGGAGGGGCCTGAATAGACACAATTGGAGATAGAGGCCTAGCAGCAGGAAATACAGAAGAAGCATCAGCAGCCACATTCTCACCCAGAGTAGACTGATCTGGAGAAAAATCATGTTCAATTTGGATTTGAGAAGGGGGAACAGCCACATTGGAAGTGGGGAGGGCAGAGGATTTAGAGGGCCCCACAGCAGGAGATGAAACTCTAGAGGCCTCCGATGCAGCCTTCTGAAAGGCCTTTTCCATGGCCTTATGCCTCCTGGTCTCTTCCCTTGATGATGCAGCAGGATTGGCACTCTTGGAATGAGTGGATCTAGTAGAAACTCTGGCTGCCTTGGAAGGGACAGGGTCCTCTGAAGATCCTTCCTTAGGATCAGAAGTATGGCCCCTCTTTCCTTTGTTCTGGGATTTATTGCCCCTAGCATCCGCCATTTTGGAGCAGGAAATTACTTTCACAGCTCAGAAATCTAAGACCAAAAGAGGGAAATAACCCTTAAATATACACCCACAAGGAATAATTGGTGGTTCAGGTAACTCACTGCGCCAGGAGAGAAGCTGGAAGGAGCCAGAAGCCAGGATGGTCAAACAGGAGGCTGGAAATGGCTGCTAGCCAAATGGCTTAAAGGCGCGGCAAAATTAGGCGCGGAAAAGTCTCGCGCCAAAACTTGCAGCAACAAAGGTTCCAACAGCTGCAGGAGGCAAGGAAACCTCCCAAATCGCCCCAAAAGGACAGAAAACTGCTGCTGATAGGCGCGGCGGTGCTTACGCACTGCTGCGGGGCTGCTCATGGCTGCCGGAACGCTCCTAGCGCTCCCCAGCTGATTTCAATTAAGTCCTGCTGCTTTTTTGTAAAACGCCAGCAAAGTAAGTAGAAATGAGTAAAATAGGTAGAAAATAGCAAAAAAATGGCCAAAAAAGCTCTCCCCACGTGGAGTTAAAAGGGAGAGCTAAACAGACACGACTGTCCTCTACCGGACCGAGTCGAAAAACTGGATACAGGAAGAGGCGGGACTTCTTTAGTTGGTAGACTCGGTCCTAGGATTACTGGATAAGTCACATCCTTCATGTGACCGGCGTTTCCTCCGGACTGAGAAGTCTTAGTTACTGTTATTTGTTATACTGTTCCTCAGTTTACCTGTCTATCTATAAACATGCAAACAGATACACATGCATACAGACATGCACACACTAAGTAAGTACCGTGTTTTCCCGAAAATAAGACCCTGTCTTATATTTTTTTGAACCCTGAAATAAGCGCTTGGTCTTATTGCCATGCACTCAAAAGCCCGATTGGGCTTATTATCAGGGGATGTCTTATTTTGGGGGAAACAGGTTATCTTGTGGTGCATCTTGTCCCTTGAGAGAAATTTTCATAAAATGTAGAAATTCATCCAATAATGCTCTATATTTTTTTAAAAATACAGATTTTTACCTCTTGGTGCTTAAATATAAGCAGCTAGAAGCTGGGCAAGTCATTCTTGCCTAAGATGATATATCCCCCACCCCTTCAAAAAAAGTTTACTTATAAGTGCTTTTTTCCTTTTAGTTCAAGAGAAAGTTTATGGACAAGTGCTCTTATAGTATTGATAATCCAATACAGTATTACTCTGTAATATTATTTAACTAATTCACTGTCTTATGGATGCCTTAATTGTTGGCAAAATTGCACCCTCCAATCTATTACTTTCCAGTCATTACAATTATCTACATTTTTACAACACAATTAGCTCTTATCTTGTAGAATTTTCAGAACTTTCATGAGCTAGAAGTTGCTATTTCAAGAATCTCAAATCTACCCTCTAAAATCATGTTGTTAAACTCCTAACTTTTGAATCAAACATTTATTACATTCAATACTAATATTTTGCAGTTTCCGTGGTAACTAGATTGCAGAATGAATTGTTTTCATGAGGCTTACATTTTTGGAATTAAAACAGTCAGGTCTTAGAACATAACATTGTATATAGATATCATTAGGTCAGAATTTAAAGCAATAGAGGCTGTAACATCCAGATGCCGCCAATTTTTTAAAAAAGTTTATTTGCTTCTTCATTCTTTGCTTTTCTTACATTTTGACTGATTAAGATTCTGGAGAATTAGACATCCCTTAATATCCTTGTTGATTTTAATAAAGTTACTGATTTTTTTTTTCAGAAGGATAAGCATGATTTTCATTTGCATATGTAATAACTGATAGAAAAATGTTTCCTTTCTAGAAGGAAAAATATTTGTAAAATGAATTTACAGGCTACTGCCAATATTATGGAAGCAGACTTTTGTTTGTGCAGTAGAACTTCTCCTTCCTTTCTTTCCTGCTCATAAGAGTTAGTTCTCATACTATCAACACTATCAGTGTGAACTAGATACGAACAAATCTGACCATGTGACAACAAAGGACAGATGGAAAAAGGCCAGCCCAGATTGAAAAAGGCTAGAAAGGAACAGGCAATATATTATATAGCACAGGAGAAAAAAAAAATCGAAAAGTTTGAATATTTCTTCTTTGTGACCACCCAGCCACCTGGCCACTGTAAGTCATCATAGTTTTACGTTGTCCTTTGAGGGCAACCATAATGCTGATGTGGCTCTCAATGAAATTGAGTTTGACACCCCTGGATTATAATGTAGTTGAAACAAACTATGGCTTTCATTTTATGCTTTGAATTTATATTAAAGCTCGATGATCTTGCCCTTCACACATGTCTGTCCATGCCAAATCAGAATATATGCTGAAGCATTCAACTGGAAGAAGTACACAGTTTGGAAATCCAATAAATTGCTAATGAAAATGCCATTTCACAAATATTGACTGAAAAAAGAGCAAGCTTTGGTGGTTGTCAGTGTCCTCTTCATGCAGCAGATGATAGCAGTGCTAAAAATAATATCAGGAAAGGACAAGAATGATTTACCAATGTTGGAAATCCATTTTGCAAGCTTTCTGTTTTGATACCTGAGCAAGCAAAAGGATGCAAATTAGAGGTTCATTAAGAATGTTGCAGTTTGCTTCTGAGTGTAAATAATACAGAATCCTACAGAGTTGTGTGACCTCTTTCTTAAAACATCCAAGTTCAGTCTGAGGTAGTCATTCATATCCCATTAATGTAGTACATATAGGAAGGGGGATATTTGCCTGTTCCCTATACTATCAGAAAGAATAAGGAGAAACTTGCAAGGGGCACACTATGGGGTGCATGTTCTCTGATCAGTATCTCCCTTCTGAATTGATTTTACCTGTCCTATCATTAAAACACTATGGATTTTCTGTATGCAGAAGGAATATTGGTTTCTATCGCTTTTCTGAAGATAAAAAGCAATTACAATAATAGTTGCCCTTTTTTTAGAATTTATCTTTTGTTTTCACATAAAACCTTATTAAAGATATCATCTATAATCCAGTAATTGGATGCTTATGGACTAGCACCCCAATCATGTTATTTATATAGCCTAGTTAGAATATTTTAAGTCTTTATTAATTATAAAAGACAGAGACAGTAGGTGTAGGCTGTTTAATATGTTGTTTTATTTTCTGTTCAGTTAATTACATTTATTTCCATATATATTCTCTATGCATATAGAGAATATATTGTTCATTGATGCAAAGAAACATTGTTATTATTTCTCTTGTGTTTCAGATGAAGATGAAAAAGTAATGTCTAAGAAAGAAAAAATGAAGATGCGTAAGGAGAGATGGCTGCAAAGTTAGTATTTGTTTAATGATTTTCACAGATAGCTGGATTGTTAGGTACAGTGTGTCAAACAAGAAAATGCTCCTGGAAATATGAATAAGAATCTGTCTGAACAGTTATTTCTGAAAAAAGCCCAGTATATATATGGAATGGGGTGTATAATTCTGCTGGCTCAAATTATTTCAAAATTTACCTAATTTTCTTAAATACATATAAATTGTATTATGCTTAGATATGTGCATATAAAATACAAATGCTAAATACTATATAGTAGTTTGTCGTGTAATGCCTTTTAATTACAGAAATAAACCATACAGAAATAATTCCCCTTCTATAATTCTATAATTTCTAAGGTTTTTGCCCCCAAATCTAAGATCTTGCCTAAAAATTACATAAGAAGTAATCATGTGAGCGAGCCATATTCTGACTGTTAAGAAGGTTAGGTTTCCGCCTGAGACAGACAGATAAATCTAGTGGGAGTATAGAACCCCAGGCCACTTTGGTCTTCTGTATTGTATTCGATGGCTAAAATTCTCTGGGGCTATAGAGAAGCTGGAACGATTCCTCACTGGAGGAGAAATATAATTTAAGTACATGGAGAAAACGGGGTTACATTGGTGCTTCTTTTGCCTGTTTCCAAGGAGCCTTCTCAATTTTAATTGATAAGGGTGTGGTTTTGTGTGTGTTGAATACTTCTGTTCCCAGAAGCAAACATTTGAAGACAATGCTGACTTAATGTTTAATAATTTGGTATTAGTTGTATTGCTTAGTTAAGATTATAATGGGCCTTTGATTGCTTTAAGTTAAGGAGATAGTCCCAAAAAGGAAAAAGACAAGAGTAATGTCTTTGGTTACCATAAAGCATAAAGGGTAGAAGTGGAAAGGTAAGAAAATAATGAGCCACTTGTGGTAAGAAATATGGGATTTCATGATTCAGCACAAAGGAAGTGGAGCGAACAAAGGAACTTAGACATCTAAAGTCTCTTCATAAGTGGAATCCTGGAAGGCCAGATAACAACTAAAATGGTTTCCTGAGAGGACATTTTAATAACCAAAAATTGTTTCTCAGGATAGACAAAGTGTATTTTTAAACTGTGTACTGATTGGGCTATATAGATTTTGCAAACAAATATCCCTCAGTGAGATGTTTCATGCCAAGATCAAAAAACACAGTTAACTCACTGAGGTTTCATTAAAGATAAGTTATTTTAATGATCTCTGGACAATAAAATGAATAATAATGATAAAATGAATATCTAAGTACATACTGTAGAACCAATTTCACACTTCAATCTTAGAAGGTCATTAGCATATCTGACTTGAATTTATAAATCTTGAGAACAGTTGGAGTAATGAGAGAGAATGATTGGAGAAGAAAAATAATGAGACTTAATAATAACAGCTGAACTGTTTTTAGAGGGCAGAGATTTGTTAACTAGGGAGGAAATTAAAATGGAAAGTCTGACAAAAAGTCTTATCCTTGTACTCTTATCCTTGTATAACTATTCTTTGGGAAATAGCTGAACTACTGAAGGGAAGGGGGAAGTTACAGGATTGAAGAATTACAAAAAGTGTAACCAAGTAATTGATTTGAGTTCAATTGAACTGTCACAGGGTGATCCTTTATAGATAAAGGTACAGTGGAAAGAAGAGAACCAGTTTGGTGTAATGGTTAAGATACTATAGTAGATTAGCAACTGTGAGACCATGAGTTCTAGTCTCGCCTTAGGCACGAAGCCAACTGGGTGACTTTGAGCCAATCATTTTCTCAGCCCTAGGAAGCTGCCCAAAACTTTGCCAGGAGAACTGCAGGCCTTTGTCCAGGTACTTGCCTGGGGGAGGAGGGGGGATTTAGTTGGTGATGCATAAGAAAGAAATATGTGAAAATCAAATTTTATTATCCCTTGTAGCTGAAATTAATTAGGAAATTGATGTAATGTTGCATTTCTTTTACTTCAGCAGTAATCAGTTACAATTATATGCCTACGAAACAGTTGATATTACTTCCTTACACATCAATGTAGTAAACTAATTGTTAGGGGATTAAATTACTTGATTAGCAAATTTAATTCTGTAACTATCAAAGCAAATACATTTTCATCAGTTGATTTGCTTCCTGCTGATTTTTGGGGGGGGGGGGGGGCGAGAGAGGAGACATTCTGTTTTTGTCCTACTTTTTTTTTGACAACTGGAGAGTTAAAATTCATTCTAATGGAATAATAGCAGTTTTATGTTTTCCAGTCCAGTCACAAATAAATCATGTTAAATTAAGAAAAAAGGAAGAAAAAGAATTCAAATTTTGACCACTAAAAATGTACCCTGTGGCTTAACTCCTAAAATGATTTCATAGGAAAAGAATTCAAAATTAGGTATGTGCAAGCTTTAAGTAAGTGACATTTTTGGAAAGCTTTGAAGCAACACAACTTCATAACTGCAGACCAAAAAAAGAAGTGTTGCAGAGCTGAAAATACTGACAACTAGCCAAGAGAGTGCTTCCAAGAAAAGTATATACAATCCATATTTTTCATAAGCATCTATTAAAAGCAACTATGACAGGTCAAATGAAGGTTGTACGTTAAGATGTCAAAACAGCATAACTCAAGGATGAAGGAATAAAATGACCAGGGAAGTAGTAATGTACTAACTGAATTAACAGAATGCTTGCAGCTCAATAGTTCATGCAGAGAATCCATGATAATGTTGAGTAGGTCTTCAGCTAAGAAAAAGACAACCAGATTGAACTAATATTCCAACTCAAGTTATGTACTTTTCCGTCTTCTTTGAACATTACATTAATAGGAATTTTTAAAATTATACCAGGTCTTTGAATAAATTGCAGTAAAATTGACTGATTGTTTTAGCACTTTGAAGCTATTGAGCTTCTACTGTTCAGGCTAAAAGTGCTGTCATTCCATTGTTGTAACCCTGAATAAATAAATATTTCTTTTTTACCCTTTTCTTCTGTCTTTCATTCTTACCAGAAACCTTTAAAGAAAGAACAGAAAATATGTTTATCTGTTGCATATAAGAAAGCTGATGCTACAAGTAGAGAGAGTAAAACCAGTGCTTTAGATTCCTCTTTCTTAACACTTTAAAAGGGCAATAAGCTATTAATTATTGAGTGTATCATAGGTCTATTTTCAGTACTAGGGAGAGGTGCTTCTGACTGTGCACTCTTTTCCTTTATTTAAGAAGGACGTGATTTAATTTAATTGCAATAGCTTTGCCCTAAAAAATAGGGGTGAATCAAGAGAGATTGCAGAATACCTATTATGTACCAGACTATTATAATTCAGGTATTTAATTTTTTTGTTTGATTTAAAAAAAAAATCTAAGAAGAAGCATCAATGTTGAAATAAACCCATTGGCATAAGCTTTGATCTCAAAGCCCATTTAAAGAAAAGTTCTGACAGAACAGAAAGTTTTGTGAAAAACTTAAATAAATATGGTGAGCTGTTCAAGATAGTAAATTTTTACAGGTAGTCTTTGGGTTATGACCCTTTGTTCAGTGACTGTTGAAAATTACACAGTAATTTTGACTGGCCCTCAAATTTGCCATTGTAGTATCATCACAATTTGGGTGCTTAGTAACCAGCTCGCAGTTATGATGGTTGCAGTATCCCAAGATCACATGATCATCATTTACAACCCTTCCTTCTGGCCTTCCAGAAGCAAAGTCCATGGGGAATCTGGCAGAAGATTGCAAATTGCTCCTGCAAATTGCCTGCACCACTTTTTTGCCTGCCCACACAGGCTCTGTAGTGCCTATGGTATGCTCTCCTATGGTATCTACTCATGCTTCATAGCAACTCCCCCCTCCCTCATGCTCCATAGCACTTGTCTGCAGCACCCACCCACTCGCCCTCTGTACTGCCTGTCCCAGCTCTAGCACACTCCCATTCATAGTACTTCCCAACTAGCTTGTTTGTCGGGGCCCTCATGGTCATGTAAGGTGCTCGCTTAATGACCCACACAGTCCTGGGGTTACAACAGCAACCAGGACTGCTCGGATTGCCATCACTAAGCAATGCAGTCATGTTACTTTGCACTTTACAACCACATTGCTTAGCAGTGGAAATTTTGATCCCCCTTGACATCATAATCCAAGGACAACCTGTAATGTAGATGCCCTGTTGAAAATGGTGAATTCTTTATATGTTTGTCAGGTTTCTTTGAAAGTTGGCATGCTTGAAGCAGAGGCTCATCTAAGGACATTAATCCAAGGGTAACACATGAGAGAAAGTGTTCCTTATATTTGCCTAGTTTAGAGAGAATATAAAAATGAACTTTCAGCTTCAAAAACTATTCCTTTCCCAAGCCATAAAACTTAGTGCATGTATAACATTCTTTTTATTTATTTATTTGTATCCCACCTATATTATTTTTATTTTTTATTATTTTTACAAGGCAGTGAACATACCCAACATACTTTACTCCTCTTGTATAATTATTTATTCTTTGGATTATTGACTCATATCACATTGTTCCATTAATCTTACTGCTGACTAGATTGCATTTTCTTATTTTTGGAGCTTTGCATTTTAAAGTTTACATTTTGACAAAACGCTATACTTTCACTAATAAAATCATTTTAATCATTGCATTTATACTACACGACTTCTTATTCAGGCAGTAGTACACAATGTAAAAATTAGTTTAACAGAATTTTAAAGTACTTTCCTAATAGATGTTTCTCCCTTAAATAGAAATTGAGAGCATTAAGTTGGCAAAGCAGCAGCACAAAGCAGAGGCAAAGCGGAAAGCGACTCCAGTTGTTGGAGATATGCATCCATTGATGGATGCTCTGCCTGAACTTTCAGATCTGGTGACAGTAAGCAAGTTCTGCAAACAGCGTACTAAAATGTAAGTGCTTTGAGTACTGTAATAGATGGTTCTGATTCCTCATTTAAGCAAACTCTGGCTGTATATAAGAAAGCTTCAAGGTCGAAGGCTTTGCTTAGGTTCTAGACCAGTGGTTCTCAACCTTCCTAATGCTACAACCCTTTAATACAGTTCCTCATGTTGTGGTGACCCCCAACCAGGGGTGGGTTCTAAATTTTTTTACTACCGGTTCTGTGGGCGTGGCTTATTTTGTGGGCATGGCTTGGAGGTCATGTGACTGGGTGGCCATGGCTAGCTGGTCATGTGACCGGGTGGCCATGGCTATGTGTATAGGGACTACTCAGAGGGCTGAAAAAAGTCATTTCTGACAGGTCCTCGCACTTCTGACTGGTCTTCACACTTATGACCATCCTCACATTTATGCCCGTGCAGCATTCTTAAAAACCATGTCACTCATTTCACAACTGCTTCTTTTCACTATGGTGATAAGATAGGGCAAAAAACGTAAAATGTGAGGACAGTCGTAAATTCAAGATCTGGTCAAAAGTGCGAGGACCAGTCAGAAATAACTTTTTCAGCCCTCTGAGTAGTCCATATGCATAAAAGGATACAGCAATAGAGAGGGATGAAGGAAGGGAAGGGAAATTAGAGTAGGAGTGAGAGTAAGAGAGGGAGGAAGAGAGGAGGAGAAGGAGAAAGGAAGAGGAAGTAGGGAAGAGAAGAAGAGGGGGAAGAGAAAGTAAGAAGGAAAGAAAAGAGAGAGGTGGTAGGTTTGAGGAGAAAGATTGCTGTACGATAAAAAAGATGAAAGGGAAGAAAGCCAGCCCCAAACAAATATAAAGATATTAAGATAAAGAATGAATTGTTAAACTTTAAAGAATAAAAGAGAACAAATATGAATAAATAACAATAATTAGAAACACACAAAGAAACATACAATGTATTTCCTTTGAACAGAGTATTTGGCTGGTTCACAAATTTAAACAGTGTTTAGTCATTTCAATTAAATTTACAATTTCTATATTTCCTTTTTGCCATATTTATTCCTCATCTGTTTTTATAAAAAACCAATATTACCCTTCATCCTCATCTCTAATCTTAATCAAATTCAATTTTTCCCTTCTATTCTATATTATACCCCTTCCCATTGTCATCTATTTTTATATCCATCCTCACATTGGTTAATTATGTAATATTACAGTTGTTTAATATAAATTCAACATTTTAATATAAATCAATTAGTTATATAACTACCTCTTTTGTATATTAATCAATATGAACATGAATATTCCAATTATTTTCATGCAATCCAATTTCTTACAAATCAATTAATTATATTTACCAATAATAATAAACCAAATAATTTCCCCCATATATTCCTCCAAACCACAACTTAACCATTTCTGCTTTCAACACAATATACAATTAATAGTATCTCAATTATTACAATTCCCTAGTTAAATAGAGCTTTTTTTCTTTTGTGTTTTAAAACCTTGAACTCTCCTCTTTTTCCCTAAATTTCCCATTGTTTGCAACTACCTTTTTTGGTGAGGAAAAAGAAAAGAAATCTGCCTGCCTAATTTTCCAATGTTGCAGCAACAGCAAAGCCAACAGCCTGCTTTACTTTCAGTTTTGTTTTTCAGCATAGCTAGGGGAAAAAAAATCTGCTCGAGCAAGCAGCAGAGCCCTGAGCAAAACAGCTGAGAGCAAATCAGCTGTGAGTCGGGAGCCGAACTAATCAAGGGCTAATTAGCCTATGCTGAAGCTCCGCGGGCCAATAAAATTACAAAAAAACACCGAACCATTTGTTAAATTGCTGGCTCGCCCGCCCCTCGCCCACCACTATTGGCAATAAATAGTGGTGCGGAGGGGCAGGGCAAGCCAGCAGTTTAACAAACAGTTCGGCCGAACCCCCTAGAACCGGCAGAATCCCACCACTGGCTATAGGGCGGCCCTTTGAAGCCCCACGGCAAGAATTTAAACAGTTTTTTTTCCTCTAGCCATCAGCTGGGACTCAGGAGGCAGCAATAGATTGGGAGTGGGCGGGATAAGCGAACGGCCGGCGATCCAACAGAGCAGAGAGTGAGGGTGAGAGAAGGCGTCGGGGGGGGAGAGAGGGCTTTGGCGACCCCTGTGAAATGGCCGTTCGACCCCCAAAGGGGTCGTGACCCCCAGGTTGAGAACCGCTGTTCTAGATACATAAAAAAACCCCTCTCACTTTTTGCTGTTAATCAAGATTATGAATACACTTATTTGTTAGCTCCTACCGTGTTTCCCCGAAAATAAGACCCTGTCTTATATTTTTTTGAACTCCGAAATAAGGGCTTGGCCTTATTTTGGGAAGAGTCTTATTATTTTGGGGCACAATTTGGGGGTGGCAGGTGGGGTGGGGAGGGGGAGAAACGGGGGGCAGGAAGCCCTGCCATGCCTGACGAGAGAAGAGACGACAAGAATCACAGCTGCTTTTGCAGCTGATTGAGGCTGCAAAAGCAGCAAGAGAAACGGTGGAGGGGAACCAGGAGGATCAGGTAGATGAGATGCTGGGTGGTGAGAGCAGCGACCGTCGCCACGAGCAAAACACCGGATGAAAGTACCCGCTGTGCAGGTGCGCTGAGCCTGCATTGCGTGGCTGGTGGGGCAGCCACAGTTTCCCGAGTGCAAGCCTTTTCTGGTTGCTGGACACCGGGCCCTCCCTGCCCTCCACTTCCGAGCAGGGAGGCTGTCCTTGGCGGGCGGAGTGGCAGCTTCCGCCTCCTCCTCCCGAAGGCCCGCCCCACTTAAAGGCCCAGCACAGCGCTTCCCCTAGCCTGGCCGCCCCTCTCCAAGTGCTCCGATTGCACAGCCTCCCAGCCCCTCGGGATAAACTGGCCAAGAGGCTCGCACAAATTCGCTCACAGCAGTGAGTCAAACCTGTCCTGAGCCTCACCGCTTTCGGTCACTGCCTCCCTGGCCCGAGGCTGCCGCAGCGGCTCATTCACTTAGGAAGGACGTGCCCTTTTCTGGCCAGTCGTTGCTTTGGAGAAATGTCACAGCTAATCTCCACACAGCCTCGCCCACAAACAGTGCAGGCCAGGAGCCCTTTGCTCCCCGGTTCTGCCTTCAGGACTCTACCGGGTGGCCCCCTCCCCACAAATTCTTGGCCTGCCTTTGTCAACGTTACAGAAGATGCAACACTGCACACTGCCCATAAGTAACATGCAGCCTCTCACAGTAATGAGAATTGCCTGCAATTTTCCTTACTGTGAGAGGCTGCACATTGCAGAGAAGAACGAAGCAAGGCGGGGTGGGGTGGGGTGGAGGACAAACCAAGGCAGGGGCTGTGGAGCTGCCCCAAAGCCCCACATCGGCTTACCTGAAGGCCCTTCAGCCAGGCCACCCATGCCAAACCCTCCCCCTCCCCCCCAGAGCAGCCACATCCCTTCACTAACCTGCTTTCCAGCTCCGTTCTCCCCTGCGCATAGTCTGTTGGACTACAGTAAAAAAAAACAAATACCAGTAGTTCAGACCTTCCAACTTCTCATGAAGAAAAAAAAAACCTTGCAAAGTTGGAAGGTGTTTTTACCGTAGTCCCACAGAGTACTTTTCTTGCCTTGCATGTGACGGTGGAGAACGGAGATGGAAAGCAGGTTAGTGAAGGGATGTGGCTGCCTTGGGAGGTTTGTGGGGGTGAGGGACCTCTGTGTGTGTTGTGTAGAGAGAGGGGGTGGGGTGGAGAGAACATTGCTGCCAGCCCTGGATAACTCTCCAATGTTGGATCGGATCTCTCTCTTTCTCTCTCTCACACACACACACTGTTCTTTCTTTGGGATTGCAGCACAGATGGCCCTTCCAGGATTGCAAGGCTGAAGGCTTCAGATGGAGCATTTTGGGGATGTGTGTCTGTGCTGCGATCCCAAATCAAGAAAGATTGGCAGGAAAAGGGGGCAGAGGCCAGCAGCTGGGGAGGTGCTCTAGAGATATAGGCCGAGTTGCACAGCCCTCGCTAGCTTAGCTGATCAGCGGGCAGCAATTAAGGGGCTGAACCTCCAGGAGGTGACCGGGGAAGGGAAGGGCTGCCTCCTGTGCTGGCCATGCCCACCCCTTCACTAGGACTTATTTTTGGGAGAGGGCGTATATTTATGCCCGCCCCAAAAATCAGGTTTGGCCTTATTTTCGGGATACGTCCTATTTTCGGGGAAACATGGTACTAAGGATGTGCTTTCAAAATTTTCCAATCCTTTGTTGACTGAAAAGTTGCAAAGGTACACATACTTGCTTCAAAAGAGATGGACAAACTCCTGAAGGCATGTTTTAATTAAAAATCAGGACTATCCTAAATATTGGAGGTTTAGATAAATATTTGTAAATAATTGAAAATGTGAAGCTTTAATATTATTCCAGGAATGTATAACTACAGATCATTTTTCAATAAACTTGTTAATTTGTCTTAAAGTAAATTCTCAAACTTAATTTATATATATATTTTTAAAAAATGTTTTGCTGTTGTGTAATTTAGCAACTACTCAGTTGATAAATCAGTAGATGTTTAAACAATGGTAGAATGAGAAAAATGAGGTTTCCGGGTTATTTTCAAAGTTGGAAGTAACATGGTTCTTCCTGTCACAGAAATACTATTTATTTGGAATTCAAAGTAGCACCACATTGTTCAAAAGTGATGGACACTTTTAGAAAACAAAACTATGGGCAAAGTGCATTAACCATTATTTCTGTTTTCTTTAGGCAGAAGAAGAAGAAAGTGTTGACAAATTTCAACCAGATGAAATCAGCCCAGAAGCGCAAGGTCTTGTAAGTATTCATAGGGAAAGAAGTCTCTTGAGCAATGACACCAAAATCTGCTGTATCACAGTTGCAGAGCAATTCTGTGGTTCTGCTGTGGGAAAAGTAGCTGCACCCCGATATTGCCAGTGTGATGAAGTTGTGCAGATTCCATTCTTAACAAGTAGCAAGGCAATAGCAAAATAGCTGTAAAAACAAATTCAAAACCAGTAGTACTTGTACCATCTCACATTCTCTAACAATTTGTTGCTATCATACCATCATGTATGCACTGACAGTGTCCCTTATTGAGCACTGCATTAAAGATACTAATACATGTTGACCAGTAACGTTCCTTTACTTGGCATTTAGTGTGCAGCATACACTATAGATATTTGACCTATTTTGCTATTCAGAAATTAAACAGAAATTAACAAGGCAATCAAAATCCTGATAAAAAGTGCCCATAATAATTTGAGAAGGTTGTACAGGCTTAACAACTGGTCCATTAGCAACCAAAGTTACAACTCTAAGTATCTCTAAGACTTCCTTAGAGATACTTATGACCTGGTTCTGAACTTCTGATGGCTGCACATACACACCTGCAAATGATTGCATTTGGGGCATTTGGCAACCCAATTACATTTACGGCCATTTACACAGTCCCACTGTCATATGACCATGATTTTTGTGATTTTTGCCGGTTCCTTCCATTTAATTCTGGTTTCTAACAAAAAAATGCCCCTTGAAGGAAACAGGTTCATCTAGTGACTGCAGTGTTCACTTAATGACCACCACAAAAAACGTTGTAAAACTGGACAGTCAGGTGTCGACCTGTTTAATGACTGCCATGACATATGACTGTAATTCCAGGCTCAATTATGGTTGTAATTTGAGGACTATGGAGCCAAATTGGAAACAAATTGGAATATTCTAGGTGATGTCTTGCCCTTGGAATGGTCTTTCCCAATCTTGTGCCCTCCAAATACTTTGGATTTTAACTCCCATCATCTTCAGCCAACATAGGGTTTGAACATATTCTGGTTGGGCTTTATTCAGTGTATCTGGAAGGCAAAAGCTGCCATAGGAAAAATGTGCTTCTGCTCCTAAAAAATCAGTAGCAATTAATGGAAGATATGCTCTACACACTTCTGCCCTCTGCATCACATCCCATTTGTTTTGGAGGACCTTATAACCCTCAAGAGCATCTTGTTTCTGGGGAAATGGGATGATATGGCTGTGGAAGAGATTCACAAAAATCAGGCTCTCTAATTTAGTAGAAACATTTTCCTGTAAAGAAGACACCAATGGGAACTATTTTGTAAAAGTACATTAATATAATATTTTTTTTACAGACAGTAGGACACTGGGTGAGCTCAGCTGTGCCTTGTTAGTGTCTTTAATTTCTCTATATTATAAGAATATATGCTGGGAGCATTGGCAATAGGATTTATTTAAAATGTAATGCTTAGAGCTCTCTTCTTATGGATTACAGTTTTCAGTGTACATATGCTATCAGTTTGGTTATGTTAAGTTGGTCATATTTGAGTGTGTTAATATATTGTAGCGAAATATTTTGCTTTACTAAAATACTGTGCATCTTTTGTTAGGACATTTTTCCATCCCTCACACTTTAATCTTCTCTCCCCCACCCCACCCAAAAAATGTAATGCCAGCAAATTAATTGATACATTTCTCCCTTTTCTTCCTTTTTTCCCCCCAGGGAAGAGGAAATGGCACAGTTTCACAAGACAATATCAAACCCTTTGTTCAAAGCCAACCCTCTGTCAATCATTAGTCAGCATCTTTCCAAAAGACTAAAACAGGAGAACAAGGAAGAACCACTTTAATACCATGCCTGAGGATGTTTGAAAACTCCAGCAATGACTCCATCATGGCTTTATCTATACAGTAGCTTAATGTAACTTTCAGAAACCAGACCCAGTCACTTTCTTTGCTGAGCACAGAAATAAGGTGATCAACATCAATTTGCGCACTATGAGTGCTAGTTACAACTCTGGATTGTTTTGTTGGAGACTTGTGATGTAAGACTGTTCTAATTTCCCAAATTTATCCTAATTATAGTTCTGTAATGTAATGTATAAATCATCAACTTTCTACCTCCGAGTAATGTAAACCTTTTTGTTTGTTTCTTTTTGTGAGCAGTTAAATGGCTGCCTTTAGAAAATTGTTTTGGTAAATGCAACATTGTGATTAATAAAATACCTAGTGCTTTGCTCTTTGAAGATAGTCAAAATCGCTTTTTTAAAATTTGAAATGTGGTGACATACTTAAAGACCGTACATATTAGATGTGTACATTCAAGTTAGTTTGTATGTATGTGTAAGTATATTTGTACACAAACATCAGTATTTGTCTGTATAATACAGTGGTCCCCAATTTTTCCAGCTCCACGAACCAGTAGTAGCTGCTGTGAGGGGCGAGAGGATGGTTTCATGCACATGCCCACTTGCGCAAATTGGTAGCTTCTGCAACCCAGTTCCCAATGGGCCATGGCCCAGTACTGGGCTACAGCCCAGGGGTTAGGGACCCCTGACATAACATACATGAAATTATGGAAAGTAATGTCCATTTTATCTAGCTGAAAATGGACATTACTTATAAACAGTTTATAAGATCTATGAAATTCAACAGCGGTCTCCAACCTTTTTGGCTGAACTTAAGAAAGTAAAAACTCTTGAAATGAGATATTTCAAAAGGAACCTTTTATTAAGCCGAAGTGACAGCAATGGATACAAAACAACGTCCGAATACCCTTAGGCAAGACAAGTAGGATTAAAGCAGTAGAGACCCCTCCCTTAAGCCAGAATGCAGATTTTAGCCATTACACAAGTGTGAAGATGTTTTCTTTACCAGCTGCCCTGAGAACCAGATAAACGTGTATTCACATCATTATCGTCCGTTATCCTTCAAAGTGAAACAGTCCCACATGGCTGTCATAAACATTTCTCAATGTTAAGGAGATTTCAGGGCGCTTTGGCACCAGGATATAGGTTGTAAAATATCTGTTGACACAGGCAACGCTAATAAATCGAATCCAAGTCCCCTTCTCCCAATTGAATGTCAGTATCACTTTTAGGGATCTGACTTGAAGAAGCTATAAGCTAAAAAATAAAAGACTAAAATCTTTTCAGCTATTAAACTTGGTCAGATCCTGTTCCTTGGCATAAAATAGCTGTGTTATGATGTAGAAAATTCATCCAACAGTAATAAGTGGGCATAAAATTTACCAATAGGATCTTGAGAGTAATGAGTGGATGTGGCTGGGGAATTTGGGGAATTGGAATTCACAAGTCTTAAAGTTGCCAAGGTTGGACACCCTGAAAAAAAAGCAGTGGGTATTTATGACTATCAAAACGTCCTATAGTCACGTGATCTACATTTGGGTACTTTGCAAGTGGTGCCTGTCTATGTCGGACAAAGCATCCATAATCAACATCTGGGTACTATACTTAGTGACTTTTGCTTGTGATGCAACATCATGATTTTTTTATTTGCTTTCCAAGAAAATGAAGAGAAGGCTCTTGCTCTTGCCCTTAAGAGCATTCAGAAATTTCTCAAAGCATAACCCATATCAGAAGAGTTAGCTTGCCCTTAGAAGACTTCATATGTTATACTGTGTCCTAAGAAATATGATCAAGTGTGACTTCTAAAAGAGCCCTCTTTCCATCAGCATTATATATTTTTTTCAGGTAAACAGCTTGTTCTATCACCTTTCATTAGACAGAAAATTTGGATACTGCTACCTCATCATCTGATAACTGTCTCCATGTAACTCCACATTATACAAATGTTTTCAAACCATCCTTTTTGCTGGCCATAAAAATGCTAGGTTCCCCATTTCTTATACTATACCATGTTTCCCCGAAAATAAGACCCTGTTATATTTTTTTGAACCCTGAGATAAGCACTTGGCCTTATTTTCATGGAGGTCTTATTATTTTGAGGCGCGTGGAGGAAACCAGAGGAAATGGCGGGGACTGGCTGCACATGGCATTTAAATATTTTTGGAGAGAGATTATTTTCGGGGGGGGGGCTTAATGCATGCACTCAAAAGCCCGATCGGGCTTATTATCAGGGGATGTCTTATTTTAGGGGAAACGGTAGTGATCACAAAATGTTCACACATTTCTTAATTTATTCATAATTGTATAAATACAATGGCATTTTCTTCTGGCTCTAATCTTCCATCTAAAAGTTAAGGTCTCTATATTTTGGCTACAGGAAACATTAAGTTTATTTATTTATTTATTTATTTATTAAATTTTTATACCGCCCCCTCTCCCGAAAGACTCGGGGCGGTGAACAGCCAGAATTAAAAACACACAATACGAATATTAAAATACATTAAAACAAAATTAAATTATCTTAGGCTTCTCCAATTTAAAACCCCGTTACCCATAAAATTCACCCAATTAAAAATTTTTAACCCAGCCCGGCTTGCTGAAATAAAAAAGTTTTCAGGGCCCGGCGGAAGGTCCGGAGGTCCGGGATTAGTCGTATCCCTGGGGGTAGCTCATTCCAGAGGGCGGGTGCCCCCACAGAGAAGGCTCTTCCCCGGGGGGTCGCCAGCCGACATTGCCTGACAGACGGCACCCTGAGGAGACCCTCTCTGTGGGAGCGTGTTGGCCGGTGGGAGGTTATCGGAGGCAGAAGGTGGTCTCGTAAATAGCTGGGTCCTAAGCCATGGAGCGCTTTGAAGATGAGAACCAACACCTTGAAGCGCACTCGGAAGACCACCGGAAGCCAATGCAGCTTGCGCAGGAGAGGTGTCACGTGGGAGCGCCATGTCGCCTCCATAAGTACCCGCGCGGCCGCATTCTGCACCAGTTGGAGCCTCCGAGTGCTCCTCAAGGGGAGCCCCATGTAGAGAGCATTGCAGTAGTCGAGGCGGGAAGTAACGAGGGCATGAGTGACCGTGCATAGGGAGTCCCGATCCAGAAAGGGGCGCAACTGGCGTATCAGGCGAACCTGATAGAAAGCCCCCCTGGCCACGGCCGTCAAATGCTCTTCTAAAGACAGCCGTGCGTCCAGGAGGACACCCAAGTTACGCGCCCTCTCCGTGGAGGCCAATGTCTCGCCCCCAATAGTCAGCAATGGCACCAGCTGACTATATCGGGACGCCGGCAGCCACAGCCACTCAGTCTTGGAGGGATTGAGTCGGAGCCTGTTCCTCCCCATCCAGGCCCGCACCGCCTCCAGGCACCGGGACATCACTTCAAGGGCATCGTTGGGGTGGTCTGGGGTGGAGATATACAGCTGGGTGTCATCAGCGTACAGATGGCACTGCACCCCAAAACCACGGATGATCTCGCCCAGCGGCTTCACATAAATGTTGAACAGGAGAGGCGAGAGGACCGACCCCTGTGGCACCCCACAAACCAAGTGCCTTGAGGTCAACCTCTGCCCTCCAGCCAACACAGACTGCGACCGGTCGGAGAGATAGGAGGAGAACCATCGTAAAACAGTGCCTCCCACTCCCAACCCCTCCAACCGGCGCAGCATGATACCATGGTCGATGGTATCAAAAGCCGCTGAGAGGTCTAATAGGACCAGAACAGAGGAACAACCTCTGTCCCGAGCCCTCCAGAGATCATCAACCAACGCGACCAATGCCGTTTCTGTGCTGTACCCGGGCCTGAAGCCGGACTGGAACGGATCTAGATAGACGGTTTCATCCAGGTACTGTGGGAGCTGTCGCGCAATCACACTCTCAACAACCTTCGCCAAGAAGCGAAGGTTGGAAACTGGACGATAGTTTGCTAAAACAGCTGGGTCCAGAGAGGGCTTCTTGAGGAGGGGCCTCACTCAAGGCGGGAGGCAAGAACCCCTCACTCAAGGAAGCATTTATAATCCTCTGGAGCCAGCCTCGTGTAACCTCCCGGGTAGCCAGCACCAACCAGGAGGGACACGGGTCCAATAAACATGTGGTTGCGTTCAACCTCCCCAGCATCCTGTCCACGTCCTCGGGAGTCACAGGGTCAAACTCATCCCAGATAACCATCTCAAGACAGACCTCGGACAACCTGCCTGTACCTACCCAGTCAGAGTCCAAGCCTTCCCGAATCTGAGCGACTTTATCGTGCAGATAATGCGCAAAATCCTCAGCACGACCTTGCAAGGGGTCTTCCCGCGCTCCCAGATGGAGAAGGGAGCGAGTCACCCTAAACAAGGCAGCTGGGCGATTCTCTGCCGACACGATAAGAGCGGAAAAGTAATTACACTTCGCCGCCTTTATTGCCACTAAGTAGGTCCTGATATAAGACCTCACTAGTGTACGATCAGATTCGGAGCGACTGGCCCTCCAACTACTCTCTAGGCGTCTTTTCCGGTGTTTCATCCCCCTCAGCTCCTCGGAGAACCAAGGAGCTGGGAAGATTTGGCGCCGGGTCAGAGGCCGCAAAGGCACGACCCGATCTAAAGCACCAGCGGCCGCCCTATCCCAGGCGGCCACCAGGTCTTCCGTCGAGTCGCGCGCCAGAGTCTCAGGAAATGGCCCAAGCTCCATTCGGAACCTATCAGGATCCATCAGGCGTCTGGGGCGGAACCACCTGATCGGTTCCGCCTCCCTGCGGTGGGGCATAGCGGTCAGGAAATCAAGTCTAAGGAGAGAATGGTCTGACCATGACAAGGGTTCGATAACTATGTCCCCTGTATCTAAGCCATTCAACCACTGACCAGAGACGAAAACCAAGTCCAGCGTGTTTCCTCCTATGTGAGTGGGGCCCTGAATTAACTGGGTCAGGTCCATGGCCGTCATGGAAGCCATGAACTCCCGAGCCACCTCAGATGCCTCACCGATGGACGGCAGGTTGAAATCCCCCATGACTAAAAGACTAAAAGTGCAGTTACCATTCTATTTTTGATGTACAGGAAGTCCTTGATTTATGACCTCAGTTGGGATTGGAACTTCCATTGCTAAATGAGGTGGTTGTTAAATGAGTCATACCCAATTGTACAGTCTTTTTTTGCTATTATGGTTTAAGCAAATTGCCATGATCATTAAATACAGTCATGTGAAAAAGAAAATACACCCTCTTTGAATTCTACGGTTTTATGTATCAGGAGAAATCATCAGGTCCTTAGCAGATCTTAAAAGTAGGTAAATACAACCTCAGAGGAACAACACATGATATATCGTGTCATCATTTCTTTTACAAAAAAAAAAAAAAAAAAAGCAAAATGGAGAAGCCACATGTAAATAACTAAGTACACCTTATGATTCAATAGTTTGTAGAACCACTCGCTTAATGACCACAATACTTAGCAACTGAAATTCTGGTCTCATTTGTAGTCATAGGTTGAGGACTATCCTGTATAGTTAACTCAAATATATTGAAGGATTATGAAAACTGGGTGATTTATTGTCTGAGCAACCACACTTGCCTTGACTGAAAGTGAAATAGAAAAGATACTGGAAGGCTGTTGATCAGCAGACTTGTTTAGCTTATGAAGTGCCCCTGGGAGGAAAACAGATCTGCCTGACCTTTGTGACTATTGGTAATCTTTGTGATTATGTTTCACAGCATTTTGCAGCGGGGCCAGCGGCCATTTTATGGTGGCCATCTTGAAGCTGGGACAACTGGACTGAAGAATTGATTTGGAGTGGTGTTTGGACGGAGTGCTAGAACTGGGTGAGATAATTGCCAATTTATACTAAGAAAAAATTGAAATTGGAGTCTTAAAAGAAATTCCTGAGCTTGGACTAGCATATCTGGCATTTGGGGGGGAAAAACAGGCGGAAAAAAGAAGAAGCTGGGACTGTAATATAAAAAGCCTAAGAAGAAGTTTTAGATCTGGAAAATTGGGAAAAGCAAAATATTTCAAAAGGGGTAAAAAGTGATTTTCGGAAGAAAACAACAACTTATATGAGGATTTTAAAAATTTCTGGATATTTTGATAATCGGATTTAACAGACTATTTTGTAACGGAATAGTAACGGAGAGTCATCTGCTGGAGGAAAGAAAAAGTACTGCAGTACTAATAGACGAAACAGAAGAAATAGCAGCTGGAAGCCCTGACCTTGGTCATATAGAAGAAGATAATTTGGACACTGAGAACAATTAAGGAGTGACTGTTTTACATCTGAGATTTTGTTTCATTTCCCTTCTCTCATGGAAGATAGCTTTTTAATTGGATCTGACTGTTGCTGAATTTGGACAATTAATAATTGTGATCTTTTTAAACTTGAAGAACAAAGGAATAATTGAAGAAGAAAAAGACGAAAAGAAGAGATATAAGAAAATTAAATAGACTTAAATATTGGCTAATTGCAAAGAGATACAATTGGGGAAGTTTTAATAATCTTTTAAATTGCTACAAAATGGAGTTGCAGATATATGAAGAGTTAATTTTGATGTTTAAAAGTAGGTGTGAATGTTTATTAGGCAAAACCCCAGAAAATTCACTGAAAGATATAGAAAAAGAAAGTGAAGAGGGAACTGTAAATGAGAAGCAAGAAGTTAATAATGTTGAAGAGAAAATATTAAAAAATAAAAATCAGATAGATAATATTATAGAAATTTTTGGGAATGCAAAAAGAGTAGAGAGGAAAGGGGGAAAATTCTCCCTAAAAAAGAAACAGTTAAAAGGGAAAAGGGAAATATCTGGGAGAGACAAGGGAAAGTCTTGGTGAGGGATGCTCAAAAAGTACAACAAAAAAAGATAAAAGGAATGCAGAAGATGAAAAGTAACATATATAAAAAGAAAAAAAAGAGAATTGAGAAGTTAGAGCGAGATAAAGGGTCAAGCAAAAAACTATTAGAAAATGGGAAAAGATTGAGAGATGATGGTTAAAGATGAATGATGATGAGATAAATATTAGTAAATACATATAAGGTAGATTAATAAACGGGAATGGGGAAGTAGACAATATAACAATAATAGTGATTGTGATAGTCTTGAATTTAAATTGTTATTGTATTGGTAAGAGAAGAATTATAGGATATACTGTGATGTTATTTAGGTGAAGGCATTGAATATGAAATGATAAAGAAATGTGAAAATAAGTAATTTGATAACATTAATTTTGATAACAATGTAAAATAAGATGAATATTTCAAATGTCAATTGTAAAGAGAATAACAATGTTGAAATCATGTTAGCAATTATTATTGTAAAGAAGAATGAATAGAACTTGTTTGTGAGAAACCTCAGCAGATTGAAATGTGAAAATAACTACTTTAATATTATTAATTTTGATAACAATGTAAATTAAGATTAATAATTCAAATGCTAATGATTGGGAAAAAGGAATTAGAAACATAGTTCTGGAAATGAAGAAAGATGGTAAATAACTGGAATAATTGAAAGTGAGGAGAAATATAAGGCCTAAAATGATCTTATTTGTAAGTAAAATTGAAAATGATACAAGAATTATGGAAAGAGAACAACATGGCAGAAGTTGAAATAATAAGATATGGTGAAAAATGACTAATTTGTGATAAAGGATTATATAAAAGAGATTAATATTGAAAAAAATGGGAAGATTAAAATACATTATAGTTATGATTATGATTATGTATAAGATGTGACTCGGTCAGCACTCTGTTCATAAAATAAGTATGATGAAAGGAAAAATGTAATAAAACTTGTATTAAAAAACGGAATATACTATATAAGTTTTTTTTTAATTTGATATAATTAAATTTCATATAATTTGATTTATATGCTGCCCTTCTCTGGAGACTCAGGGCGGCTTACAATGCGTTAAGCAATAGCCTTCATACTTTTGTATATTTATACAAAGTTGTGCCCCCACAAACTGGGTCCTCATGTTTTATTTCTCCATGTTATTTACTCTGGATATTTTAGTTAGATGTTTACAGTGAATGTTTTAATTGTTGATTGTATTTAAACTGCTATGAGCATATGTGGATTCAGGGGCGTACAGATTTCATAAATGAATATGTACAATGGATAATCCATTGTCCATCTGAATCCTAAACTGACTTCTTTCAGTTAAATCATCTTCATGTTTTTATTAAATGCCATGTTTTGATTTTTAATAAAACCATTAAACCATGTTTTTATTCAATACTTTTATTAGTGACACACACAGGGGCCAGTTCCAAATCCCGTCACTACTGGTTCGCTCGAGTGTGCGTGTGCACTTGTGCGCATGCACAGCGCTTCTGCGCAGAAGCTTCTGCGCATGTGCAGAAACGTCCGGGCAGGTGGGTGGAGCTTCCTGCCGCTGCTGCTACCAGTTCGCCCAATCCGGTGCAAACCAGTAGGAACCCACCACTGGACTCACATGCTCACTCTTGAGTGAAGCACAACAAACCTGTGTGGTTTTCATTGCAATAGTATGTGAAACGTTTCATCCCTGCTGCTTTCTCTTAACTTCCCAGTCTAACCTGCAGCCCTGGGATTTCCTGTTAGTAAGTTTTGGGTCTTGATTTAAAAATATATCCATGGAGCTAATCAATCAAATGCTCACTTGTATTCAGCATTGGTGTTGTTAAATGTTTTAGTGGAACATAAGAATTTTTGCAGCAAGGATTTGATAATTTCCTTATTGGTTGCAGGTAAACTTGAAGTTTCTGAACATTTCATCTCTTCCTATTAATTCTTGATGCAAATATTTAGAGTACTGCTTCATCCAAGGACACATTTTTAAAAGAGAAATAAATAATGTAGATGATAATTAGGTTAAAGCTGTCTTAATGTAATACTATTTTTTTACTTGGATCAATTTCAGTCCAGATAAATAAGGGAAAAAATATGGAAAAAAATATTTGCATAAATTTTATTTGCATAACTAACAAAAAACAATATTAATCATCTTCCTAAAACCTTTTGATTCTGCTATTTCCATAAATATAACATAGTGACATAAGGTTTCCATGTGCATTTATTTTTTCTTAGCAGTTTTTACTCATTTTCCTGTATTTTGTAGCCAGCTTCTTTTATTTAATGCATTTAGTCTGTTTTAAAAATCTGTGGAAAAGCTTGTGAACACAGTCTGAGTCCTGGCTAGACAGATAAATATTTTGACTTCACTTAAGGCATTTTTCTTTTTTTCCTAATTTCTAAAGTCAAAACATTAGATTTATTTTACAATTATGTTTAAGCTACATTGTGTACTTAAAAAATACTTAAGTTTCTTCCTTATATTGGAAAAGTATTCAAATATAAAATGCATATACAGTAATGGAAAAAATGTGTTTCAGGAGAAATTAGTACAAAATCTTCAATAGGCAATCTTTATTTTAAAGTTAACCAAAATGTTATGAGTGAAAAATAAAATGTTTGGAAAAAAAAGATTTGGTGTCTTCAAACCTATGTCTTCTTTTGTCTCACTAATTTTCTCCTTTACATGGTTGGGTCTCAGGATTTTCTGATTCCTCCTTTGTCCTCCATGTTCATTCTAACGCCAAGTCATGTCACATTTACTTTTAAAGACCATTACTTTCTTTTCTCTCAATAAAAAAATTGGCCCATCTCCTGTTCAACTTGTTTACCAAAATCTTTTACTTTCTATTTCATTAACTCACTATTGTCTGTTCATATCCATTTATGATCCTGCACTTCACTGCCAAAAACATTCACCTGATATTTATTGATACCAAATTATTTATATTACTAGTATTTAGAAAATGTTAGCTAGAGTTTGGCAGCATATAATGATTCTCTTGAGATCCAGATGTTTTTGGAGCATAGACCATATCATTTGGCAAGCTTCCTTTCCGTCTCTCTCTCTCTCTCTCTCTCCCCCCCTCTCTCTCTCCCCCCCCTCTCTCTCTCCCTCCCTCCCTCCCTCCCTCCTTCTCCCCCTCTCTCATAAATTGGCTTTGTTTCCTATCTTGGCTTGGTGAAGGAAATGTCTGAACATTTTTTTCTTCTAGACAATATTCCAATCTGATGCTTATTAATGATTTCTAATACATTTCTATGAATTTTGGGGGAGGCATTTTTTGCTACTCGGGCATAATTGCAACAGATACCTTGCTAGAGAAGGTATATCCTAAATAATTTGTTTACAAATTATTATTGTCTCAATGCAGAGCATATAAAATGTTGTGAAGGAACGGGATGGGGTGTGACAAGCAATCCCCATAATGACATGGTTTAATTTTAGTTTAAAAAAAAAATTTCATACCAAAAGCTTAGTGATATCAAGAAGCATAGCAATAGACATCCTTGTGGTACATATCTTATTACTTTTTGAAATATAATATAAAATCAAGTGGTAATTGGCAAAGTTAGTAAATGGTTTAAAAACAAACAAAACAAAATTAATAGTCAAATGTTGAAATATACAGTATATACAAACCTATACAGTGGGAACTGATGCTTCTATCCATGTCAATAGAATAGACTTTGTTCCACAGTGAACCCAATGAAACAAATATGTTAAATGTTTGATATGTCTTTGCTGTTGAAAGTGAAGGAACAGGGCTAAATGAACTGAAGTTCAGTTGTGAACTGAGCCCAACGGAAATATATCATTGAAAACATGTTAAAGTTAGAAGTTTGGGGGAAATCCTATTTTTTGTAAGAGTGATTATAAGTGTCCATTAAAACTAGATTTTCCTTAATCTAACCTGATTCCTTGGTGACTGCCTAGGCACATCTATATTGTTCTTCTGGCAGCAACACAAGTGACTTTTTATTGCCTTTTTCTGGGATAGTTTTTCAATTCAACTTCCTAGATTAGCCTATTATCTTGGTTTTTGTGGAGGTCATCCAGATACTAACAAGTCCAACCCTGCTTAGCTTTCGAAGATCAGTCAAGATTAGTAATTTTGTATAAAATTTTAATATGATTTAAGAAATTAATTCTATCAATACAAACATAATATCACACTAATCAAGAAATAATTTCTTTTTTTTTATTATAATTTTTTTTATTTATTTAAAACAATACATCAAAAAAAAGAAATAGTCAAACAAATGATCGCGACAGGAACTTTACATAATATTTACACTTTCTACAGTATGTAGGTTTCAGTCAGATTTAACATATATTAAGCATAATCCTGGTTATACTTGACTTTTTGGGCATCTGTTGTTCAACCAAACGTACCATTTGTCCCAACATTGGAAATATACGGAGTCCTTTTGATCTCTCAATGCTTTAGTCAGTCTGTTGGCTTCCGCATAATCCAAAATTTTCTCCAAAATCAAATCTTCAGCCGGCAGATCTTTCCCCTTCCAATGTTGGGCGAAACATATTCTTGCTGACGTGGTGATAAATACACACAGACACCATATATTTGTGCCTATGTTGTCTGGCCTGATGTTCAATAGATAGTACTCTGGTTTCAGAATTAGGTTATAACCTGTGATTTCCATGATCCATGCCTGTATAATTTTCCAGAATTCAGTTGTCCTGGAGCAGGTCCACCACATGTGGAAATAGGTGCCAATCTCCCCACACTTCCAACAGTTTGGTGAGAGATTTGGGTACATTTTAGAAAGACGAGCAGGTGGAAGGTGCCATCTATATAGCATCTTGTACACATTTTCTTTGTATGATGTTGCCCACAAGAATTTCATATGTTTAAGCCAGATTTCTTCCCATTTTGTCAAATCAATTGGATAGCCAATATTTCTCCCCCAGGCAATCATAGAGTCTTTAACTATTTCATCCCCTATCCAATAGTCTATTAAAAGTTTATATATCCTTGATAACATTTTGTCCTCTTTTCCTAGAATGATATTGTCCAGATCATGCTGATTCAAATTAATACCATCTTGTTCCCTATCTTTTTAAAATTTCGAGCAAATTTGGGCATAAGCCCACCAATCCAGTTGTCTTCCCTGCAACTCCAACTCATTTCTTGATTTCAGACTACCATGGGGGTCCAAAAGTTCCCGGTAAGAGAGATGATTTTCTTTGTTATATAGAGGCCTATACGTTATAGCTTCGAGTGGGACCAGCCTAGAGGGGATTGAAGAGTAAAATTTACCCTTAATTTTCCTCCAGGACTCAATTAGAATATTCCTCACATAATGTCCTGCAAGGCACCTGTGCTTTGGGATTTTGTTTTGCCAAAGAAAATAATGCCAACCTTGATGTAGCCCCTTCCCTTCCAAGATCAACAACCTCCTTCTTCTCAACAATATCCAATCCCTGATCCAGACTAAATTTGCGGCCTGATAGTAGTATTCCCATTTTGGAACACCAAATCCTCCTCTTTCTTTAAGCTCTTGAAGCATTTTAAGTTTGATTCTGGGTTTTTTATTTTGCCAAATGAATTTAAGGACATAGTAATTTATTTTTTTAAAAAAAATTATTATCCAATCTAGCTGGTGTTGTATAGAAATAATTTCTAATTGATTTCTACTGCTCAGAAAGATTTGCTTTGACTATGCAACAAGAAGCAATTTAATGATAAATGTTCTTAGTTCTATCAGTTCATCTCTGAACAAATATAAATTTGGGTCGTTCTTTCTGATCTTCGGCCACCAATATGGACTCCTGCTATTTTTTCTTGGATCTTCTACAACCTTGGACTTTTTAAAAGGCAGTTTTAGAACTGTGAGAATATAATTTTGCATAATGTACATAGTACATGCATGCATAATCTTGCTCATTTTCCTTTCTGCACATAGGCGTTGTTGTGTAATCACACTGTGTAATATTCAGAACATTCTACAAAGAGATTAAAAGCCTCAAAACTGGAGAAAACTGATAAAACTAATGGTTATTATTTTCAGGTTTCAGACAAAAAGCAATTCCCCAAAACATTAGTGGACATAATTTTATATTTATGAGGAAAAGGTGAATTGCACGCAATTCAGCATGCTTGCAGAGCCTAACTCACATTCCTGACTTCTGAGAAGGGCATGGTGAACTGAATACAGGTTTAAGACAGCAGAACCAATGAACCGGTGAGTACACCAGTTCTTTGGAAACTCTCCAGATAAGGAAAAGATGGGAGATTGCTCACATGTGCTGCAGATGACTGATTCTCATGAGGAAACCATAGGACAGTAGTTTTCTACAAGTTTGAAGGCCAGGAGTTGATAGGATCAGTCAATTTGCTAGTCACTGTTTAAAAGGACACTAAATTAACAAACCTCACTTTCTAACCATTTTCAGAAATTGCTCATGAAGTACTATTAGAGATCCTCAAATTGACAATTCTAAAAATGCCAGGTGAGTCTGCCTTCAATCAAGATTGAATGAAGTTTTTAATCCCAAATTTAGGAATTTAAAGAATCTGAAATAACAGCAAAAAACGAAATAAGATTTTGATCTTGGAAAATTATAAATGGAAAGTTATAAAAGGGTACAGATAAAATTGGAATACTGAAACTTAGATTTTGGAATTAATTATAATGAATGGTCAGCTTCCCATAGGAAATGTATTCCATTTTGGTTTTTGCAAGACAAAACAAAAATAAACAATTTCACGATTTCAAAAACTGGACAGTTTTTGTAGAGTAGAGGAAAAATTCATAACCTGCAAAAATGTTGCAAAAAGTTCTGGTAATGAAAATACTACCAGAGATTTTTAAAGAATGGAATCAGATATTATGTAGCCACAATATCAATAATGTCAATAATAATGTCTGCTTTTATGGATAGACTATGACCATAATATGTTATTTAAGAAATGACAGATGTAGAACAAATTTTACTGATATGATAGAGATAGTATCATAATGTATTTACATTTGACAAACGAAGAGAATAATTTAGAAAAGGATTTTTCTCTGAATCTATAGAAGAAATTGATTGAGGCATTAAAATTTAAAAGGGAAATATAAATGACAAACTAAGACAGTAAACTGGATAGTTTTTTCCTACTGGATTTACAAAAGAGGTTTGTTAAAATCTTGAAGAACTCTGTATAACGGGACAAAAAAGTAATAAAATTATCAAATACTATGACAACATTTGAATGAACAAAAGATTAAAATTATTAGAATTCAAAATTGGTTTATTTGATCAAGGTTAAAACAAAATATGTTATTACTTCTGGGAACCTTTACAGACTTTCTACTGATACCAGGATTGAAAAGATGATGTCTTGTGTATTTTTTTACAGATTAAAGTTGGGGTATGGCACGAAAAGATAAATGCTTGTAACCTTAGAGAGGGTAACTAGTTAATAAATTTGTTTATCTTTGTAATAAAAGTTGGAATTACTTTGTCATATATTTTTTGCTCTTTCTTTTTTATGTTTCCACTTTTCTCTTTCTTCATCTTTTTTTCTTTTTTCTTAAACCTTTTACTCCTATTTTCTTTTTAAAGGTTAAATGTAATAAATGTTATTGTTATAAGCAAAATTCTTAATAAAAATTGTACACAGGACACAGACACACAAGGTATCTTAAGCAGGTGGAGAGTTTGTTTACTTCTGTTTCAATCTGTCCTTTCCTGTTTCTCATCAACCATATGCAATTGGTTATATATGTATATGGTAAAGTCAAACAAATCCTTATCATGACTATAAGGCCAATAAAAAGTAAAAGTGATACAAAATTAAAAGGAAAGAAAAGTAGTACAATTTTTTAGGTAAGGAGAGGTGGCTAGTCAACAGAGGTGCAGAATTGGACAACTCGGAAAGATAAATCTGGTATGTATATGGTCTTCACATAACTTCACAAACCCTTCACATATCATAGGGTCAATAAGATTCCTATTATGAAAATCATGTTGACAATTCTGGTATCATTCCACTTATAGCTAAAAATGGCAAATGTGATTTCAGACTTCATCAATTGAAATATAGTTTCTAAATTATGGGAACTAATAATTCTACCACTCTTGCATTTACTTAGAAATAACAAAAGCTAAATACTATCTTTATTAGGAATTATGTTGGCATGATACATACATAGTTCTTATTACCCAAATAGAAAGTATAAAAAAAGTAAACATGATTCAAATAGTTTATACTATTTTTCAGAGAGAGTATATCCTTGAGCACCCTTGGAACAAAAGGAATTAAAGCTATTTGTTGGTCATGAACACAAAATTAACTTTCAAGTATAATAGGTTCTTGTCTTGATGGTAGCCAGAGCTCTATATCTTACTTGGTTGACTTAGTTGAAAAGACATAACAGTACCTATTACTATTCTGAAATAAAACAGCTCAGTCTCAGACAAGGATGTTCGCTGGTCTGGAGTTCTCTGATAGGAAACCTCCTGCTTCTCTAGTAATTAGATCAGGAGGGTTAGAGTCGCCTGACTTCTTCAATTCTGCAGTGCATTCTCTAGTTCTGCAATTATATCTCTGTGTGCCATTTGAGGTTTGAATGCCTTAATGGTAAATCCAGCTGGTCATTTTCGTGAGCATGGTGCTCACGAATAAACTGCAGATTAGAGGCAGATTGCTGTCTTACTTGCTCTGCTGCTCGCCACCTGCAGTTCACAGGCAGCGAAAGAAACCTTCTGCCTCTGCGCATCAAGGAGGCTGAGCAGCAATGAGAAGAGCACGGACCTCCTGACGCAGGAAGCAGCTACCAGCGATGCCTTCAGGTGAAGATGTTGTGAGCGGGAAGGCTCGATTCCCCTTAGGAGCTTCAGTTTACTCGTGAGCACCATTGGCCTTTCTCCCTGCCTCTCCTGGCCAATCTTTCTCACAAGTAAACTGCAGCTAGGATCTCCCTCGTGCTTCCCTCGCAGGCCATGCTGGCTGGGAAAAACACATGGGAAGGGCTCCGGTGCTACGATCTCCTGCATGTTTCCCTCACAGGCCAGGCCTGCTTGGGGAAACACATGGGAAGAGCTCTGGTGCAGCAATCTCCCATGTGCTCCCCTCCCTCCACACACACATTGATCCACCCACTGCTGGTATCACCACTCTGCCAGTTCTCCCTCCCCCACTCACCTGCTGGCCCATGCCCTTTGGCCTTACCTTTGCCAGTAGCAGTGAGCAGAAGTACGTGGCTAGATTCTGCAAGTAGTGGCTGGGTGGGGCCGGCGGGCGGGTCAAGCATCGGGCAGACAGAGTGAGTAAGTGGGGACTGGGCAACTGGTTTGGGGTGTGATCAGATAGAGGTCGCTACCAGTTTGGCAAACCACGGCAAATTTCCACTAACGGTTCGCCCAGACCGGTGCGAACCGGCTGAATACCACCTTTGGCCTGGATGTTGGCAAATCAGAAAGACTGAATTGGTGACAATTATGGAGAGTTGCTGTGGTCCCTGTGGTATGATAGTGACTTTGGTCAACTATATTCAAGGTTACCTTTTCTTACTTTTTCTGAGAGCAGACAAAGGTATTTTTATGAGCTCCTAACCTGATTTTTAAATACGCTGTAATTAGTTTTAGCTGAGTTTTATGATAAGATATCAGATGATATGATATGCTGAATATTTCATTAGGTTGTATTGGTGTCATTGTTTTTAGCCTCCTTGAATACCACTTGGTTGAAAGGCAGATATAAATCTAATAAAGAAACAACATTAGTGCATAGCAATTCATCTCATAATATTTATTTTCGGTTGGAATGTGGTTCCTGTTGATTTTTCTCCAGTAATCAAAAATAACCAATATAATGGTTGGCAGATTTTTCAGCAACATTGATTCATTTTGTAGTTGCTGACATGAAGTGAGCCTTTGATTATGGGAGGATACAGCCTGTTTTCAATTTAAAGTTGCACCACATCTGACTGATCACGTGCCCATCACCAATTGTCTTTAAATAAACTTTGGAAATTTTGGTTAAGATATGATATTGTGAAACACTGGACAACACACAGCAGCTTCATGTCCTGAGCTTTCAGTTTCTCTTCTGACCTAAAGTGCAGGTAATGGATACTGAACTCTTCAGCTCATTTCAATTTATTTGGAGTTTTCATTATAGTAGCAATGAAAATGAATTGATAAAAAACTGAGTATGACCTCTTTGGACCCTGTCTTTATATGTTGCTTTTTAAATCTTTTATTGCATATTAATTTATGTTCATTATATTTATTTAATAAATATGTCAAATAGCTACTTCAAAAAGTTCTTAGTTCTCTATATGGTAGAATTAAGATTTATGACTGATTTCTAAGAAGTATATAAACAGATCTGAGGCTCTTGCATGTGTACCGCAAGTAAAGTAAAGATGAATAAGAAAAAATAATGTGAGGCAACAATCCAAAGATCTGCTTTCTTTCAGAAAGTGAGGTAGGTTGCTAGCAGAATTGACTGTCAGGAATGCTGACTCATGCCCAGATTTCCACATAGGTAGGTGTTCCAACCTGTATCTTAAATCAAAGAGCTTGTGGGGAAAATATTTCAACTGATGTCTACTTAGTCATTTCCAAGAACACTGCATGAGACTTCTTTTCACTGAGAAAATTAATCCTCCCCCAATTAATTATACAGGGACAATAAGAGGGTGTGTCAGCAGACCTTGGCCTACTCTAGCTAAGAAGGTATACCAGGAGAAAGTTGAAATGGATGCATCCTCTGATAATATATATTTTCTATTGTCTAGATTTTCATCAAATTAAATTATTTTAATTACCGTTGCTTCCAAACCAACTCTGCTCTATACTTGGGAGAAAACGCAGAATTACTCAAGGTGTGACTTTTATCTGCCTAAAATATTGCCATGACTGATCATCCAGAAACTGCTGTCTGCAAGGATATGCACAATCATGCTTGTCAATTCTCTAAAGGACAATGGCAAAGAGAAGGACAGACAGAGGCACTTAGAAGGAAATAGCTTTACACAGAAAGTAAGGAACAATTTCACATGCCATTCTAGAGACACCTTGCTACATTTGAAAAGAACATATTATATGATATAGACTAAGGAAATATAATCTACATGTTTATATGATGAACATTTGTGTTGACAGGGGGGCAGCGGTCAACCCCGAGGCACCTTGTTTGTGGGGTGCCACAAGGGTCGGTCCTCTCGCCCCTTCTGTTCAACATTTATGTAAAGCCACTGGGCGAGATCATCCATGGCTTTCGGGTGGAGTTCCATCAGTACGCTGATGACACTCAGCTGTACATCTCCACCCCAGGCCACCCCAACGATGCCCTTGAAGTGATGTCCCAGTGCCTGGAGGCCGTGCGGGCCTGGATGGGGAGAAACAGGCTCCGACTCAACCCTTCCAAGACCGAGTGGCTGTGGCTTCCGGCGTCCCGATATAGCCAGCTGGTACCATCGCTGGCTATTGGGGGCGAATCATTGCCCCCCACGGAGAGGGCTCGCAACTTAGGCATCCTCCTGGATGCACGGCTGTCTTTAGAAGAGCATATGACGGCCGTGGCCAGGGGGGCTTTCTATCAGGTTCGCCTGATACGCCAGTTGCGTCCCTTTCTGGATCGGGACTCCCTACGCACGGTCACTCAAGCACTCGTCACTTCCCGCCTGGACTACTGCAATGCTCTCTACATGGGGCTCCCCTTGAGGTGCACCCGGAGGCTGCAGTTGGTCCAGAATGCGGCCGCGCGGGGGATTATGGGAGCGACGGGGCGCTCCCATGTGTCACCTCTCCTGCGCGAGCTGCACTGGCTTCCTGTGGTCTTCCGGGTGCGCTTCAAGGTGTTGGTGATCACCTTTAAAGCGCTCCATGGCTTAGGGCTGGGGTATTTGCGAGACCGCCTTCTGCCGCCAATAGCCTCCCACCGGCCGGTTCGCTCGCACAGAGAGGGCCTCTTCAGGGTGCCATCGGCCAGACAGTGCCGGCTAGCGACCCCCAGGGGGAGAGCCTTCTCTGTGGCGGCACCAGCCCTCTGGAACGACCTACCCCCTGAGTTACGCACGATATCAGACCTCCGGACTTTTCGTCAGGCCCTAAAAACACACTTATTCCATCTAGCTGGGCTGGTTTGATCCCGTCCTCTCAGTTTTAATTGATTCGGTTTTAATTTGGGTTGTTTTAAATTATTTGGGCCAAAATTATTTAATTGTTTTTAAATTGTTTTTTAAATTTTGTATACAATGTTTTATTTTGGCTGTGCACCGCCTTGAGTCCTGCGGGAGAAGGGCAGTATAGAAATAAAATAAAATAAATAAAATAAATAAATAAATAAATAACATTTAATATTCAATTTACTGTAAAACATAATAATTCACCCTGACTTCATAGAACTATTTAGAAACGTAATCTGATAGCGTCATTTGAATTCTTTTAAAAAGTAGAGGGGAAAACACTGGTTTGAAAAAATGAGATCATTGAAGGGATGTGGTGCTCTACTGAATAAAGCATGATGGGGTGGAATGAATCTATGAGCAAAGATGTGATGTGATGGACTACAGTGAAGTAGCAGTTTCCCAGGAAGAAGAGACCACATTCCAAAGAGTGGGGGCAAGACAAGACACAACATAGCCTGGAGCTGGATCAGAAACAGGATGAAAGTTATGACAGCTACTCCCTAGAATCTCCCAGGACAAAACAAAGGAAGTCCAGTTGCCTTTTGAAAAAGCACCTTTGGGCAACCATGACCTAGATCAGTGGTCCCCAACCTTTTTATCACCGCGGCCCGCTGAGCGCACGCAGGGGTGGGGGCACGGCCCAGGAGCTTTTGCGCACGGCCCATTGTGCACGGCCCAGGAGCCTTTGCGCTGCAGCGTTCATGTCCCCCGGCTGCTGCACGGCCCGGTGCCAGGTACTCCACGGCCCGGCACCGGTCCGCGGACCGGGGGTTGGGGACCACTGACCTAGATGGCTGAAAATCTCCATAGACATTTAACTGCTAGGATATAATTAGTTTATGGGTCTCTTGAGAAGATAGGAAGAGGAGAGTATTCATTTTTGCTCAGTAATTAATTGACTTCCTAAGGCTTTGTGAAGAAAAGAACCTAAGTGAAATATGAAAATATGCAGGAGGCTTAAGCCAAATTTAAATAGTTTAAGGATTACTGATCTGCTAGCTCATCATTCTACACCAATTAGAGCAGTTAAAAATTAGTATTCCAAATCATAGATGTAACTTTACATGCCAGAGCTTTTCTCAGCACAGTGTTATAAACAGTTAATAATCACATGGAAAAAATGCTTCTAGTATTCCATATACCCTGTTTCCCCCCAAAATAAGACATCCCCTAATAATAAGCCCTATCAGGCTTTTGAGCGCATGGCAATAAGGCCAAGCACTTATGTAGGGTTCAAAAAATATAAGACAGGGTCTTATTTTCAGGGAAACACAGTAGTACAAAGTAGGTGATTCATACTTATCTACAGGGCATTGAAATGGAGCAATTTCTACAAAACAGTGGAGGCTTCTCCATCTCTAATTATATTTCAAATATGTAGGCATAAATTGATCTTTTTTTTAACTGAAATCCAAGAAATTGAGACATGGGAAGACTCCACGCTCAGTGAGAACAGAGTGTAGAGATTATATTTGAACAAATTGGTTATTTTATGATTATAATTATTTATTTATTTATTCATTCATTACATTTCTATGGCACCCATTTCACTACTGCTCCAACTCTGGGTGGCATATAACTGTCCTCTGATACCTTTAGTAAGTAAAACATCTACTAAACTTTCACAGATAAAAGAAAGCCATTTCTTGTAAACTATACATTAGAATTAGTTAAGGTTACATTTCCCTGAAAATGACATGCAGGACAGTCCAATTCTGCTCAAAATGGAAAAAAAAAGCTTAATCAAGGTGGAGGAAGAGGAGGAGGAGGAAGAGGAGAAGAAGGAAAAGGAGAAGAAGAAACAATAACTGTATCTGGATTCCCTTTTTGTTCTCAGAGGAACACTTCTTCCTCCATGCAGACTAAAGTAGATTAGAACAGAACAGAAATTCAGTACTCTGGATATCTGTACATTTCTAATGCCTTTGAGAAGAAGTAATCTCTAGTCTTAAGAATTCAGTTCAACTTGTTTTTCTCAAGCTCAGTCTTTGCTCTCAGATCTAGTTTTAATAAAGTCATTCCCAAAGATGATTTAATTTGCAAGAATCAAGGTTCTCCTTTTGCCCAACAATTTAAACTGTTTGTGATTATGTTACAGATTCTGATGGTGACAAATCATATGCCACAGAGAGGTACTTCATGTATTTCATTCATATCTTGTATTTCAGAATTGAGATGAGAAACACAAGAAATGTCAGGCTTACTGAGATTGCATTTCATCTATTCTAGATCTAATTGCCAATTGTCTAAGAATCTGTACTTCGGGTTATTACGGATGTCTTCAACAGTTATAAATTTATAACTTTTTCTATACAAAAAGTTTTCATCCAAATCCACACGTTTAACGAATTCTGTTACTTGAACAGGTAGAAGCAGATGTAGGGAGAAGTGAGCCTTTGACTATGGGAGAATACAGCCTGTTTTCAATTTAAAGTTGCTCCACATTTGACTGATCACGTGCCCATCACCAATTGTCTTTGTCTGGCAGTATTAGTGCAACACATATCTTGAAGCACAATCATACAACAGCACACAGTAAATTTTAATGCCATATGCTTCAAACTAATATAGCACAAAGAGCATTAAAAATATTTTATATCCCAAAGGCTAAAAACTAGGCAATAAAGCTGTTAGTATTTTCTTCTTCTAAGAAACCCTAGCAACTAGCCCCTTGCAAAGAATAAGATCTGGAACTGTACAAAATCTGTACAAAATCTGATGGTTGCTTAGTTATTAGATTTTTTAAATTGCTATTTACCAAAGCCCCTGCATAATTTACAAGATGCCAAAAATCTAGTAACATTTTAAAAAATATAAAGTATATAATTATTGGGAAGAAATCTAATAAAACGTTAATTATAATTTTGACAAGAGGGTTAATCATGCTAAAACAAATTATACAAGGCAGGCCAATTGAGAGATCTGTCTTTTAAAAAACCAAATATAGGCCAGCTGGAATTTTACTGGAAGTGAGTTCCACAGGGCAAGCAAAGGAGAAAGCTTGATCCCAAGAGACTGCCAGATTCTCCAGATAATTTATAAGACTCCCACTCTCAGACTGTTCAGAAACTCATTGAACTTCCATCAGACCCTCCAGGCTTTGGATGCTGAGCCCCTGCAGTTCTGGTATTTAAATGCTTGTTTGCTTCCAAGCACACTTTTTTAATACTACTTTTCTGCTTTTAACATTATAAGCGGCTTCCACTTAGAAAGTTGGGTGGCCTCTAATTTATATCTGTCTGTTTCCATCTGAGTGGTGGAAGTCTTGCAGAAGCAGCTCTTTGTCAGGGGACATGAGGTCAGTCTGTTCAGGGTCTTAAACTAGTAAGACATTATACTGTATCTGGAAACAAATTGACAGCCAGTGAAAAAATGTCAGAAGTTGTGTAATATGGTCATTGTGGGATATTCCAAAGACTAGGAAAGATCACTGCTGGTATTCAGCTAAAGGTGGAATACTATCAACTGGAGTATTTTTATTAATAGAGATTACTTGAACTTGTCCTATACATATTTAATCTGCATGCCTTATTCTATTCACAGATTTGTTTTTATTTATTCAGAGCTTTAACAAGTAACTCTTCCTTCAAGTCAAGTTTAACTTCCGATTACTTTATGGACACATGTACACAATTCTCATGGTAACAGAATAGAATTAATTTGCCACTGCATTTCCTGAGGTTATTTTAACTTCCCATTCTAGCCTACAACTCTAATATTTTTTGCTAACTCCCAATCAAGTATTAATCAAGTTTTACCCTTATCTTAGGAGTGCAAATTAAGGTTTGCAAAAATACCTTGTGTCTGGCAAAAAATGAGAAATAGGCAATAGATATAAAAGCAAAAGGACTAGGTACAGTACATGGAAAGAAAAAGGGAGCTGCACTGATTATGAAACTTCTATCTCTGATCACTGAAAGGCTAGATCCCTTGATTTTTTTCAGAAACATGATCATTAGTACATTAAAACTGAAAGCAGTTAGTTTTTTTTTTAAAAAAAATTTTCCTTAATCAGTTACATGTCTAACTATGCTATGCTCATCTATGTTGTCTGACAATTTGTTGGGTACTGGAATTCTTTTTTTAATAGCTGAAAGACACATGCATTCAGCTGCAGTATTTCATTTCAAATTAGACAGCATGATATTCAAATATGAAACACAATTATGGTAACAGGGCAGACAGTAGACTACTGTATGGTAATATCATGTAGGCTTTTCTGGTTAGTTTCTACTTTTTAAAATAATTGACATTTTCACATATTGTTTTCCTATCACTATATTACAGTCAAACATTATGAGAGGTAATGTTGCAGGATCCAATCTGGGTCAGACTCGTGCTAGAGCCTATCCTTCAGGAACTTCTCTCCCCACATTCCAATAGAAAGAAGTTCCCTGAGGCTGGGCTCCAGCACGAGTCTGAAAGATCGGAAGACTAAAACCTCTAGTCTCGGCGACCGACCCAGATTGGATCCTGCAACTTTATTCTGGGACACATATGTTTGCTTTCATCTGGGAAAGTAATGAACTTAAGAAACCACATTATTTGAATATTTGTGCATATAAAAGATTTTACATAATAAAAGAAATTAGAATGGTAGCATTATACATATAATAAGCTTCCTTTGTCAGCATTAATATGTAAGTAGATAACAATTTTTAAAAAGTTTATTTATATAGTAAATCTGGCAAGTGAATATGCAAGAATGAAGGCAAATATATTTAGGAGCCAAGGGCTTGGCAGCACAAGGAAACAACAGCCAATTGCCAGACATCAACATACCAATCAGCCAATAGGAAAGCACCACATAAACATGACTCACAGAACAGCCCAACGCATGTATTCCAGTAGAGAGAAATTCCCAGAAGATATGCTCCAACATGAGTCTGAAAACTCGGAATAAAACTTGGGTCCTGGTGACCAACCCAGATTCGATCTCATGAATATGCAAGGTCTATCTTCCTCATCAAATAATGTGAAAAATGATGTTTATGCCAACAGTACTGACACATCTTTTTTAAACAAACTGCACAGATATATCCGATAGAGTTATTTAAAAATCTCCTTCCTCCATATTTTAATATTACAGTAGGATTCACATGGCAATATACTTTGTGCTGTTTAAACTGATTTGCTATTTGATTGTGAGAAGATAAAGCTTTACATCATATAATACGAAATTCATTGGATTGTAGCCATTATTGGAAAGAAGTCTTATTGATTAAGTATGTATAGTACTAGAAATCCTCTGAGGTATATTTAAAAATACATTAAATCATGATACAACAAAATAACATTATTTATCAATCAAGAAGGAATCAATTTATTTAATTCTATTCTACCACAATTCTAGGATGAAGGAATGGACAGGTACAGTTCTGTATTTAAAAGATAGACAGAAATCAGAAGGTATTTCTCCTATTATAATTACAGCATCCACCTCTAAATTTATAACATGGCAAACGATGGGCTGTTGGTTAGAGCTCCAAGCTTGGCAATTTGGTTGCAAATGATTCTTCACCATTCGAGGAGACATCATCAGTACACTCTGAATTGTGCTCATCTAGTAAACCATTTACTACAGTCTGTGGTAATACTTTCAGAATTGATGAAAGACAGAAAAACAGAATGATTTTAATGCTTTTAAAAAGCTGAAAATGTTAACTACATGAAAGAATTTCAAAGCTAAAATTTGTAATCTACTTATATAAATAGATAGCCCATTAAAGGTAGATCACAAGAATCACAAAGTAATCACTCACTTTTACCTTTATTAGGAAAATCGAGTTTCATTTTAAGTTTTTCATCTATAATCCTACCACATACTGATTAAAAACAAAGCTACAAACTTGCTCAATTACAAAGTAATTTTTTTAAAAAATTGGACACAGTACATTGCTCTTTTTTAGATGTTTTCAAATTTCTGCTGTTCAATTGGCAGAAGGCTATTGAGGGGAGGAGCTCATTGTCCTGTGCAATTTCTAGTCTGCCGCTGTTAAAGGAAACTGAAAAACAAGGTCTTATATAGTCTGTAGTTTACAAGACCATGGTGATTTTGATGATCAAAAACTATACACTTTCCTGAAGGAAATCAGAATCAATCTTTATTACAATCACAGACCAGCACAAAAGTTAAACATTACATTAAATACATTCTCTTTAAAGTATTGAAATTTATATCCTTGAGACTACACGGCTCCTGTGGATACTCATGAACCTGGCAACACTTCCCATACCATCTGCCAGTCTCCCTTCCACTTCTATTTTTAAGTTAAAAAAAAAACCCTTTACTTTTTTAAAAACAAAGCTAATTTAATAGGAAGAAAAACACTTACATATAGCAGATTGCTTGTGAGGTATACTCTGGCAAATGGGTATTCTGTGACTTTTCATGCCCTCTATGGCAACCACTAATAAGTAATATAGTGACACAAATTTATATACAAAATACTAATGTTTACAGTGATTTTAAAAATATTTTAGCTTCATTGCAAGCTGACAAATCACTAAAATACATAGCATTCAAATTCATGTACGTTTTGTGTGTGTGTGTGTGTGTGTGTGTGTGTGTGTGTGTAAAACATGACTCATGAAATCAGACCAGTTTACTCAGCCTAGCCTCTTTCCCATAATGGCATAAAATCTATAAAAAGTGTATATAGGAGGCTAAGGCCATACCTTTGTCCTTCTGTTGCCCCTTAGCAACTGTATTCACTCTGAGAAGCAGCCATTGATATTCTTATTGTCCATAAATTGATTGAATACCCTTTAAAGCCATTTAATGTAGTAGCTATCACAATATTTTGGAGCATCTCATTCTATAAATGTATAATGCACTTTGTAAAGTATTTTATTGGGTGACTCTAAATTCCATTATTATGAGACAGAACTTCCTTGTATCTATTTTTTGTCTACCATGCATAATTTAATTGTTTCTTCCATTGATCCTCCTAAAGTAAAACTATATTGACAGGCCCATGAAATCATTACAAATTGAGCTTAAGTCAAGGGAGGCTTTAAATATTGATTTTCATTTAAAAGATTTCAGAGTTAATGAAATTCCCATCCAAGTGAGAACTGTCATTTTAAAATTAAGCAAACTGACAACTGCACCAGCTTAACTTTCAGAATCTGTAATATTCAGGATTGGATTCTAAAGATTATTGCAGCATTCTTTTAAGCAATGTCCTATTTATTAAATAATCAATAATTCTACTGGGGAAACTATTATACCATAGCAAATTCACAAAGGAAAATTTCATATATGTCTCAGTATTACTTTTCTGGTGTTGACTGGAACATTGCTTATGGTTTAGTACTAGGTTTAGTAATAGGACATCTGTTGTTTTCTTAATTGCAAATAGAATGATAATTATGTATAGACAAACTGGACAAAGATTGATTAGAATCTGAAAATACTGTAGTGTAATTAATAACACTAAATGAAAGGGATTGCCGATGTCATAAACTATTATCAGAATTAGTTTTCAGAGTATTTATTTCATTTTGTATACATGTATATACTATATATGTGTGTGTACAAGTACATATAGTGTTACATAACTCACTAAAGAAGTGTATATTATAGGATTTCCAGATGTTTCCTGTGGTTAAGTCATCAATCTGAACAGCCCCGGTTCAGTAATATGCCCTAATAGAATTCTGATGTAGCTAAAATTCAAAGCATCCAAACCGCTCATTTTGTCAAGATTTGTAATATTATTCTTGAATTCATTTCAGGAAAGATGGGTGCACACACTCATATTAAGGCTGTAATCTTACAATGCTTTTGAGTAACACCAAGTCATTCAGTTTTTGAATCAGTACCCATCGGCAGCTGTTCAGATCATTCGGTCAATAAATCCCATTAGATCCACTTAGAAAAAGGTCCCTTTATCGGCGTGTCCAGAACCCCAGCTATACATTTAGTGCAGATATAGGAACAAAATGAGTGTCTGTTTCACCAATGGGACCTCAAAAACGCTCCCCTTACTTTGCAGTCTGCGGCAACGAACCCAGCCCGCCTTTCAGGAAACGAGCGGCTCTAATCCGCGCAACGAAGGAAGCCTTCGGTGGCTTTCCTGCAGTAGCAAGAAGAGCCCCACAAGGCAATATCCGTTGCCGACCCTGCCCCACGGCATGGGGTTAATTCGGCTTCCTGAACATGGAGGCTCCTTCTCTTTCCTGGGCAGTTCCAGACTTTTCCTACCGAGACGAGAGAAGGACAGAGCTTCATTTTCAGCGTAAAAGTCCCTGAGAAGCAGGCGACCGTCTTCGGCTTGAAGAGCACGTGTTGATATCCACACCCCAGGAAGAAAGGCGCCACCTCAGACTGGCGTCTGGACCAGACGAGAACAAGAGGGGAAGGGACAACAACATCCCACCACGCCATTCCCGATTGGCAGCTCCGCGCTTGAACTGGAAAGCTGGAAGAGAGGGGGCAGCCGCGGTGGCTGCCGCGCGCATGCGCACTCCAGAGGTGATGTCTCGGGCTTCCTTCCTCTTGGCTCCTCCCCCTCCCAGCCTCCGTGGTGGTAAGTCTTTCCCTCAGCGGAAAAGCAGTCCGTGGCGGGAGGGGGGAAAAGAGCGGAGTGGCTCGAACGCAAGCTGTTGCCTTGCCTTGCGGGGATCCGCCGCCAGTCTCGCGAAGGGAGTCGAGCGCGCGCCTGCCCGGGACTGAGCGACCCATCGGCTGCGGGGCAAGGGTGGGTGGCTGCGCCGTGCAGAGGTGGCGGAGAAGGGGCGGTGCGTTGCTCCGATAGCGCTGTCGACGGGGTTCATTGTCGCCGGGGCTGAGCGAGGTAAGCGAGTCTGCTTCTCTTCCTCCCGCTGCTCCTTCATCCATTGCCCGGGGGGCGGGGGGGGTTCCGTCCCTACGGAGGGCATCCTTCCTTCTCCTTCCCCAGAAGAGCCTGGGCATCGTGAAGGGGAACTGGGCGACAGGTGCAAGCAGGGAGAGGGACCGCCGTACCGCGCTGCCTACTGCTGCTCCTGCTGCTGTCCAAGGTCTGTGCTGTGTGGTCGCCCCTTCTCGGCTCGCCTTTTCCGAGGGTTGTAGAGGGAAGGGCGAGAGGGCGCAGAATCTCTTCCCTCTCCTCGGCTTGGCCGGCCCCGGTCCTTTCTCCACGCACTCGCACAGACTGCACTGCAGCTCCCCATGGCAACGACCTCAGGGGACGGTGAAGTCCGGAGGGCACCGATTGCATTCAGACCGGGCGCCTGGAGATGTCAACTTTAACCTTGCACAAATTTTCCTTCGTTCTTTTTGAAACGCCGTAATTCGGTTCAAGTAGGGAAGCGGCAGGAAGCGGGCTCTGCTGAGTGTCCTCCTGTCTGGTATGTTGGAGTTTGGGATTTACTATATCCGAAACTCTACCGAATGGCTATGATAATGGCTGTATCATTAAAATAGCGCCCTCCTATCTGCAGTCTTTGAAAATGGTTCAGGCCATATTGTCATTTAAGGATGTGACATGTGTTAATGAGGCCTGTGGGCCAGCCTGGGACATACTGAGAAGAAAAACTGGAGCTATGTCTGCATGCAGAGGATGGGAAAGACCACCTGAGCTCTAGCCACTATTTATACAGATAGATGGATGTTTCTGCTTTGTAGAGCACTGCCATACTTTTGCATATTGATAAGGCTTTCAGAAGATAGTGGGTTTCTTATATTTCATTTCTATGTCTATGTCCATGTTGATATATCCTAGAGGTGGCAACTAGCAATAATGATTTAGGAAATAAATGAAATAAAACTTTATGCCATAATAAATATATCACTCATTGTTAATAGCTTCAATACTCTGTTTTTGCCATAGTGGGCTCCTGAAATGATTTCATTAATAAAATTTATCCTGATCTTATCAAATTCTTTCCTTCCTGAAAATCTAACAAAATAACCAAGACAGTTGACCAACTGACCATTTATATTGCCTTTTGTACATCTGTTGTTATTTTCCCAGTAACATAGATATTGTAATTTTTACTATAGATAAGATACTTAATGTATCCTATTCTTACATAAATACATTTATTTTTGCTTTTAGAGAATGGACAATAACAGCTCAGCTGCTTTACAAATACTGAACAAATGTTTAAAACTAGTTGGCAGTTTAGTTATCTGTAGAAATGTTCAGTGATACAGTAAAATATCAGATGTGGTTATCAGAATATGTTGTGATACTCTTAGAAGGGTTTCTATTTGGATAATAATGGAAATGAGAACTTTTCTAGTTCTTTTTAAAAGGAAATGAGTAAATAAAATGACAGCTTTTAAACATAAATTGTGAACCAAAATTCATGTGCTTTTTAGAGATTCTCATTAGTTGCTTCCAAGAGAAAAGGTGAAACATTTTACATCTTTGAACTTGATTGGGCAACTTGATTTACAAACATTTCTTTTAATGTGTTTTGAGAATTCACAGAATAGCGATAGCAAGAATTGAAACCTTAGAATAGCAAGATGAACCTTAGAATAGTAGAAATGATTATATATTGTAATAACTGTGAAAAATAAGAGATAAAGATCTTGTAGTTGCAATGTGGAAATTAGTATAAATGTGAGGCTTATTGAAAGTATATCTCCATATTTCCTAACACCTGGTTATTAAGAAACAATAATAAAATGCTATACATAGTAATAGAGTGGAAGAATAGAATATTAGAGCCTTTACCGAAGAGCGTGGATTCAAACTGTGCATTTACCTGTGTACAAGGTTTGCATGCATAATATATCAGGTTCACTCTTCATTATTTCTCATTCTACTGCTCATGGAGAGAAACCTACTTCAAACCCTGTGGAATTGCTGCCAATCCAAATAGATAGTATAGATGAACCAGTGACCTCACTTAGTGTAAGGCAGCTTCTTGTATTCTAGTAATTAGTTTTCCTAAGAATCTAAAATGATTTCAAAACAGTTCAAGATAATATATTTTGATGTGTCAATACTTACAATGCCACAGAAATGTCAAGATTTGCTCTGTAACATCAATAAATTTTGGTGTGGGAAAATCTTTCAAAATCTCACCAAGAGATAAATATGAATGTGAAATTAAAAGCATTCAGACTATCATTTGTGTTTAATTTTGTTTGTTTTTTCCTTTACATTTATATCTGTATAATAGTTACATTATATAATAATTTTATATAATATTGTTTTGAACATACATGCAAATTAATATTCTATACATGTTATTAATTAAATATTTACCGGTCACATTTTATGAGCATAATATTTTATACCCTCCACAAATCTTCATCAGAAACAGGTCACTTTAATTCTAATTTTTCATACCATTTAAGTTTATAATGTAACTATTTACTTAGTCAACACAAACATTTTGTATTGTTTGAGTACTACTGAGTTGTAGTATTTTATTTTTAGCAATATGTCACTGAAATATTTTATTTAATAGAAAAAGCTTTTATTATAGTAATAATTCACGCTTGTATACTTCATTCTGAACCTTTGTGGAAGTGAATGTAATCTGCTAAAAATGAGTGCCATGACCAATTCCAAGGAATACAATGAATAGTAATCCCTTTCATTTTTAAATCTTGGAGGATACTATCTTATGTTACCATTGTTTATGGCCAATAGATATGATAATATTAAGGATGGATAGATGGATGATTGGATAGTTAAATAGTATGATTAATATATCAATTATATATAAACATTAATATTAATCAAAAGAATAAATAATATAAAATACCAGAAGTACAGATAAAATTAAAGCTATTATGTATTAGCAATATTAACAAATAATACTTTGAGTGAAAGCCAGCATTATAGTCTTAGAACTGCCTTTGCATAATGATATTTTAAAATATGCTCTGGGGGATTAGGAAGCAGACTGAGTAGTGTAGTGGACTCTAATGCAGAGTTAATTGTTTCCTTTCCCATTTTGTAAATAGAAACATTTCCAGTTACAAGAATACAGCAGTTTGTTTCATCTGTTATGTGTCATATAAAATATGTAATCTTCTAGTCGCTAAATGCAAACAAAGCTTTTTTACTGGTAAGAAACTCATCAACCTCAGCCAGCTCCCATCTAATTCTGAAGTCACTTGGCTGACCTTATAAAAATTTTGGGAAAGAAAAAAAAGCATAACTTTGAATTGTATAGAATAAACTATAAAATGTATTGCATAATGTACTAGATTTTACCTGATGCAGAAACATAAAGAAAGCATTGTTAAATGCTGTGCACTTACAGTGGCTATCAATATATTCTGGAGGCATAATTTGAAATCTTACAAGTTCTAGAGAAGAAAGTCTGTTTCTGTAAATATGTTGCTATTTTACCAAGCGATTTAGATGAAATATACTTAATTATAATTTTCCCTATTTGGCACCATCAGTGAAACCCAAAAGATATTGCATCCTGAGATGGTAACCTGATAGGTAATCCATTAATTTAGCATTAAATTATGTAAATTACAGAATTGTAGCCTGTCTTCTTTCTTTATTCTGCTAGTCGAAACAGCACAATTTTATTAAATAAATATTTTTCCAACTTTTATATTACAATTGATGTATAAATATTTACATTTTAAAAAACGAGATCCACGTCTATTCTAAATACTGCATCAGTAGTATTGTGTAGTACTGCCAGAAGTATATGCAAAAACATATTCTGCATTATATCAAATTAATTTATTTCTACATGGGATTTTCAACATCAACACATATTTTAGCATTGCTTCTAACAGTTGAAAATTCTCAGTATAGCTTATATGTGGGTTGATACAGAATTTACTGACACAAAATGAGTATGCAGTTAGGTACAGCTGGCACTGCACATTGTAATTATTCAGTAACCATTTATAATGGCCATAATCTTGGAAAATGCCACCACTTTGTAAACAAACAGACCTTTCTGTTTACAATAAAATCCAGTTTTAGAAAATAATCGCATTGAAATAATGAAATAGCAGCATAATATCTGCTTAAAGAGTCAATAGAACCTTTTGAGTACCAATTGAAGAAAACAAAAAGAAAGGATGGTTTTTTCAACTATTCAATTTAATATATAGAATTTTCATCTGTTTTCAGTAATTGAGAGATGTACAAACTCTTGATGGCTAAACTCTAAATGTGTAGAGTACGCTCACAATAAATTGCTATCCAACAGCAGCATATTTCTTATTAAATCCAGCCTGCAATGAATATTAAAGCTAATATTCACTTACTAATTTTTGTTGTTTTCTAGCAGATCTTATGGACATTTTGGCAAGGGTATTCAAAAGGCTTATTCTGCAGTGGTCCTTAAAACCACCTCCAATGAACTTGTGTTAAGATTGGAACAAATGTATAACCAGACACCAAGCAATACTATATTTCTGTTGAATTAACTAAAGTTATAAAAAGGTTTAGACCAATTTGAACAAAAATTAAGATAGTAGAATATGTGGTTCCTATGGCTTTACCAAGATGGATTTTTTCAGTGAAGTGTTTTATTTTTATATCACTTACAGGTATCTAGTTTGGTAGCATCTCTAAAGTAATTATACAGATTATTATTTTGCTCCACAAGACAGTCCATCTGACTTCTTTCAAAAGTACACACGTGTATAAATGTTTTTGGTACTGGATCAAGGCTTTCCAATGTTGATTTCATTTACATTACAAATAAAATAAAATAAAATTATACACACACACACACACACACACGTTTCATTTGTAATTTTCCTTTAACATCCATACACATTTTGAAGACTGTATTGACTGGGTCAATATATTTTTTAAACAATGCTAGCAATAATAATACAATTAGGTATACATAATTCTAGTCTTCCAACTTCTGTCCTTAACCTGTACATTATACTTATGAGTTTCAATAACATTTCTTCATGCAGTATGTTTGTTATCTCCTGTTAAATCATGAGTATTTTAATATTTTAGAAATCATTCAATATTTGACCATAAAACCAATATCCCAATTGTTTAAAAACATCAATAAGACCAATCATTAACCAAATTTAATCAATCCTGGGATTATATCTCCAATCCCCTAAAACCAGTGATGGGATTCAAGTAATTTAACAACCGGTTCTTTGCCCTAATGATTTCTTCCAACAACCAGTTTGCCAAACTGCTCAGAAAGTTAACAACCGGTTCTCCTGAAGTGGTGCAAACTGGCTGAATCCCACGACTGCCTAAAACTATAAATTTCAATATATTTTTACACATTGTTAATAATGGTAATACAGTTAGGTTACCACATCATAGACTTCCACCTTCTAACCTTAATTTTTTTATGATTATAGTAAATTCTACTTTCTCTTCTTTCATCTATTTGTGTTAAACAATTGTCACTTTCACTTAAGTTCCCACATTGTAATGCTCCTTTTCCTCCAGATGGCTCCCCTCCTCCCAATTCCAACATTAAACAGTGTCAAACAGCTGATTGTCAAACAGATCGAGGGGAATTAAAAATAAAAAGGCAGTTTCTTCCAATAATCACTTTTCAAGTAATTGTTGAATCTTTTCCAGGCTTTCTATGTTTTAAAGCTTCCATTAAGCATTTCTTTCACCTCTGGGTCTTTAATCTTTCTCCCTGTATCTGATCGCTGCTTTCTTGCTACTGGGAGATTATTTTTTGGAATTTTTTTAACTTGGGTTAGATCTCTAGCATATAAATTGGAAGTTGTCTCACCCAGTTTCAATGCTCTGTCCCTGTGCCACTCCAGCGCAAATCTTATTGTCCTGGTTCTCACAGCTTGTGATTTGCCAAAATGGCCGTCGTACCTGCTGCCGTTCGGGAGAGCTTTCTTCGAATCTAATGAAATCTAATGATTTGTAAATTATTCCTGATAACATAGCTTTTCCAGAAACTTTTAATTTTTCCTTCAATCCAATATAAACTGAGAAAAAGGTTGCATAATATACTGTATAGTAAACAGTCATATGTTTTTCACCATGTGTAAGGTACAGTTTACAAAGGGGTTGTAACTACACATTACACAATTTAATTTTGCAATTAATAACAGATTATTATTATCAGCCAATCCCTTTAAATGAAAAAAATAATTTTAATTTTAATTTTATTAGTTTTAAATGAAAGATTTAATTTAATTAAACATTTATCTGGGATGGTATAAGGTCTCCTGTCTTGGGTAAATGGTTGGATTAGAAGACCTCTAAGCCAGGTCCCTTCCAACCCTATGATTCTATAATTCTATGTAGATACCATAGGCTAAATAAATAAATCAATAAAATTCTATGAATTTAAAATACTTTAAATGCTATCAAACTCAGTATTCCCATTCAGAAATAAAATAGGTCATTATATTCATTTATGTATAAATCTACAATGTAAAAATTGTAATGGATTTTTTATAAAGAACTATTAACATTTTTATTAATAAGGCAGTCCTATGAATATCTATCATATATATATATGTTTGTATACACACACACACACACACACACACACACAAACGGTATATTATCATCATCATAAAAGGGAGAAACTAGGTCATGCTTGTTTAATTTGAAAGTATATAACCTATAGAATATATGCACTTTTAAGTATATAGTCTAATTAGTTTTGGAAACATTAATACAGTTAAGTTTACTATGCAATTACTATAAGTATACAATATTGCTGTATAATACTGTACTTTCATTTTTATGGTTAAATCTTTGGTACCTGGCTGAAGGTCAAATGTAAAGGTCAGTTCCACCAGGCTTTACAGGCTTATTGATGAAGTTTCACATTTATATTTGAAAACTAGGTTTCGTCATAAAAAGTTATATCTAATTGGGATATATAAAAGACCAACTGAAAATCAATAATATAGTCCTTTGCTCATTCTACCGTTCAGTTTATTGCTGATTTTTTCTTATCTTTTGACTCTGCTATTTTTAAAAAATGTTTTTTTATTGCTTGTTTTAGTAAATTGCATGCAGTTATATTCTGGCTCCATTTTTATGGCATGACATGAAATTGTGGACATGGTTCATCTTGACTTCTAATACCTACATGGACATGTTCATCTTATTACCTTGACAACAATGCAAAACTAGTTTGTCATTGTTCAAACCAACATCAAAAGTTATTTGTTCTTCTTGCAAAGCAGTTTTTGTTTCTACTTTAACAATTGTTCTGAATTCTTTTCATTCTTCAGAAAGGCATCCTTCCTAGAATTCTGTTCTGAGATTTACTAGATTTATTTACTGTTTACTTACTACTTGCTGTTATTGATTAATTTTGCAAAATATTTTGTTAAGGAAGATGCTAAAGTGCAATTTCTTGATTAGTATTTATTAATCTTTCTCTATTTGGGGGGGGCATATTTAATAAGCTTTGAATTCTAGGACTCAAATGAATAAATCAAATTTCCATTTGAGTAGAGAGACCTTTTCACTGTATTTTTAAAGAATAAAGAACCATTCAATACGATTAATTACAAACTCAATTAACTATTTTTAGATTTGGATAGATTGTTTAAACCATTCTGTCACTGGGAATAATTTAATATTGTTTATAGCTTATAGCTTTTAAACTATTATTGAAATGAAAGAAAAAATTAAAAACAAATTTGGCTTGTAGGAATAGAGACATTTTTTTAATTAAAAAAAATTATTTCCCTAAATTCTAACATAATGTTCCAGGTTTTGCCAATAAATAACATATATTATTATTCCCAAGTCTCTCTCAATCTATGATAAACATCTCCCTTTATGGTTTGTTTATTTGAACTGTTTTATTGTTTATTAACAAACAAAATAGAAAAATATTTACATTACTAATAAAATCAATCTGTACCTCCAAATAGAGGTTGTTGTAGAGCCAAAGGGATAGAGCAGGGCTGTCAAACTCCCGGCCCGCGGGCTGGATGTGTCACGCGCTGGCCATACCTACGCCTGGTTTAGCAAAGGGGGAAAAAGTCCCGTTATGTCATGTGACGCTGCCGTGACGACGTGAGCTTGACACCCCTGGGATACAGCACAGGAAGTTTTACTGGCAAGATCAGTTATATCATCTGCTATCTATATCCTGCTTCCTGATTTTCTCTATACTTAGCTGCAATCCTAACATTACCTTTGTGTGTGTGCATGTTTATTTTTAGAATTCATTTGAATTTGTCACATTACTGTGATTGCTTTCAGTGAGATATGTATGTTTGGAGAATAGTACAAGGTTTCAGTCTGTTATCATTGGTTTAATTGTTAGAAATTAGATGACAAAAGTATATTTGATGACGATTTATTTTATTTTAAAAATAAAATTAAGTATCCCCAGAAACAGAAATGATGTGGCCCTTTGACCTGTGCCTGATACAGTTATGGGATGGATAAGACAACAGAAAGCTGAAGCTGCATCCCAGCAAGACAGGAGCATTGTAGCTAATAATATTTTTCCAGGATAAAAAGAAATGTATGCACATACTACCCTACACCTGTAAGATAGCATGTGTATACAGTAGTCTGAGGGTTCACCTTAAATTCTTGCTATTAAGAAGTGACTTTTCTAACTCCACCTGATTTGCCTTTAATGGTTATTACTTTCCATAGTTTGTGTAGTAGTAACCTTAAGATTTGGGAGCCAGTTTGGTTTAGTGGTAAAATCATCAGACTATAAACAGGAGACTCTGAATTCTAGACCTGCTTTGGGCAAGTCACTCTCTCTCAACCTAGGAAGCAGGCAAGAGCAAACTACTTCTGGAGTCTTGCCAGGAAAACTGCAAGGATGTGTTCAAGCAGTTGCCAGGAGTTAACACTGACTTGGAGAAACCAACAAAACAAAACAAAAGTATAAAAGCACCTTAAGATTGCATCATTGCAAGGATTTTTATATGTTTCTGCCTTTGAGATTAGGCCAGAAATTGCAGCTCATGCAGAAAGTTGTGGCTTATCATTTGAAGAAAACAACTTAATGGTGAATTTATTAGTTATTCTAAAGAAGCTGACCTTGCTGCCAGTTTGCCACTGAGCCAAATTTAAGATGCTTTTATTGATAAATAAAAATCTACAGTACTTAAGGCTGGAAAAATTGATAGATTGCCTTCTCTGTCATATAGTAGTGGGATTGTTAAAGACAGTGCATGTCCTTATACTCAAAATAATAGAAACAATACCATTACATTCAAAGATTAACTGAAATACATAATGCAGGAATCAGTCTAACCTGCAGTTCAGGTGAATGACTCTGTGCTTGATATGCAAGGGCAAGGCTGCACTAAATATTATTTGTAGCACAGGTCTTTTTTAATGAAAACCATTTTTATTAGAGCTCAGTTCTCTACCAGCTTGGCCTGCATAGATATTGTTCAGAATGCAGGATGATCCAGGAATGATAGCAATTCCTCAGCAGATATTTACTGTCATAAAATTCTTGGATTGTGGCACTTCTGTGTTTTTCAACTTTTTGACATTTAATTCTGTTGTATAACTACTACTTCTTCTTCTTCTTTTAATGTTCAGCTCTGGTGGCACTCTTATAGGTCCAGAGATTAATGCAAGGGAATCTGTGCTGGGATGTGGTTCTATTTATTCATTGGCTTCTACAATAACCTTCAGCTCATTTTCTTCCAAGGACAAATCATTGAAAAGGGCATAGACAGCAACAGTAGTTTGTAGTTATATAAAACATTGGAGGAGGATTTCACCTTGTATAAATTAAAGAACTGTCAGCTCTACAAAGAGCCTCTTCTTTGTAATGCTCATTTTAGCATTTTAGGTTTTCTCAGTCCCATTCTGATGTAATATTTTCATGGAAGTTCAGGAAGGAAATGGTTTCTTTAATACATGTGAAATATGTATAATCTTGATTAACACAATTAATCTTTAGTGTAGAACTCTTTCTGGAAATTATCATGATGAGAACCTGCACTTCAACATTTAGAACTGGCTTTGAATACCAAATACTTCTTTATCTTTTGTTTTAAAAAGTTTCATTTTTTTTTGTTTTAAGTTTACAGTATAGAGCTCTATTTTGATCCCGTTATCTTTTCTCCCAAATATTTAATGCCTTGAAAGTGTTTCTACATTTCAAAAGATAGATATTGAGAAACCAACTGAAAATTTATTTATTAATGTCATTTTAATTTCAATTCAGAACCAGTACAATATAGCATTACAATATAGCATTAGAATTGGAAGGAACCATGGAGGTCTTCTAGTCTAACCACCTGCTTAAGCAGGAGATCCTATATGATTCCAGACCAATTTTTCCCAATTTCTTCTTAAAAAGTCTCCAATGATGGAATACTCGCAACTTCTGGAGGCAAGCAGTTCCAGTGATTAGTTGTTCTCACTGACAGGAAATTTCTCCTTAATTCTAGGTTGGATATCTCTTTGATAAGCTTCTATCCTTTACTTCTTGTCCTGCCCTCAGGTGCTTTGGAGAATAAATTAACCCCTACTCTCTGTGACAGCCCTTAATTTGACATGATATTAAATATACTCAAATTCCAATTGGAAAAGTCTACAGCTAAGGCAAAAGGGGTAAATCCATGAATCTGGAGTGTTGACATTTTAGAGCTAAGAAAGGCATGTCTTCATGCTTCCCACAGTTGGAAGGTGGCAGGAAATGCTATAACTCAATTAAGGAACATTTGCATGATCTTAGTCTCCCAACAGTTCTTTGGCAGATTAAGGGTGTCCTGCTTTCACATATTTCAAGCAATAGTCATAGGTTTAAAGCCACAGGGTTCACCCTAGAAGTTCATAGATTTAGTAAATTTTAGCCTTTTTATTAGCTATTGAAACTTGAAATATTTGAGACTCAAACTGCATTCTAGATTAAACTGTTGTTTTTTTTTTGAAAAAAACAGGTTTCAAGGCAAGGATCTTTACTGTCTAGATTACAATATATTTTGATTATGGCTTCATTTCATCTACTTAATTTTATGCATGTGTATTTGTAAATAAAGGATGTTATAGTACTGCATTTACAAGAAAGTACACAGAAAATTGCAGAATACTCTTTTAAAATGCCTTTCCTACAATGTCAGGAATGCTTCTGTCACATCGTGAACATGTTTATTTAGATGTTGTCTTGCTACATTCCTCTTTCCAATCCACAGTAAATTAAAAAATACAAATGCCATCTTCTTGTAAATCCTACCATCAGTCTTGATGCACTTCCCTCTCCCCCCATTTGATTTCTTTCCTAAAGCCTAGGAAATATAGAAGAATATATTTGGGGAGCAGCCTAACAGTGTATGATTAACAACAGACAATTAGGTAAAGGTAAAGGTTCCCCTCACACATACGTGCTAGTTGTTCCCGACTCTAGGGGGCGATGCTCATCTCCGTTTCAAAGCCGAAGAGCCAGCGTTGTCCGAAGACGTTTCCGTGGTCATGTGGCCACGCTGTTACCTTCCTACCAAAGGTGGTCCCTATTTTTCTACTTGCATTTTTTATGTGCTTTCGAACTGCTAGGTTGGCAGAAGCTGGGACAAGTAATGGGAGCTCACCCCATTACGCGGCACTAGCTATTCGAACCGCTGAACTGCTGACCTTTCAATCAACAAGCTCAGCATCTTAGCCACTGAGCCACTGCGTCCCTAACAGACAATTACCAAAGTATAATTAACACAATTATTTTCTAGTTTTTCTTAAATACAGGCTGACAGCTAAAGCCCTACACTCAACGGAATGTTTCATAGGCTTGCATATTCTGTGAATGGATGCATACCCTAGTTCTATTATCCCAGCTAAGCAAAATAAATAAATAAATAAATAAATAAAAAATCCTTTTTCCTTAGTTCATTGAGTACCGTATATAAATATAGTTGTAATAGATATTAGCGAAATACAAAATCCATAGGAATTAACATGTTGAAGTACTACATATGTCTAAATTGAAGGCAATAATTGAAATTCTAAGTTTGTTTACTAAGAATCAATTCATTTATTTATTCATACTTCTCAATAAAAATATATGTTCTGTTCAGTAATTTAGGAGTAAGTTACATTGGTCTAGTGGAAACTGAAAATAACCGTTATTGGGTACATAATGTAATGAATACAAATGGAAAGACATTAGACCAACTGTTTATTGTTGATTATTTTACTGTTATCCAACATCTCTTCCAAAGGTGCCATCTTAATTAGTAGAACAAAATTTGAATGCATGCAGTTTCTTGAAGGGTAATACAGGCAATCTTCAACTCCTTCCATTTATTTAGTAACTGAAGTAATAACAGCACTGAACAAAGTTTTTCATACTTACAACCGTTGCAGCATCCCCATGGTAATGTGATCAAAATTCAGATACTTGGCAGCTGATTTATATTTATGACGATTGCAGTGTCCTGAGATCGTGATCACCTTTTGCGACATTTTGACAAGCAAAGTCAATCAGGTAGCCAGATTCACTTAACAACCACATTACTAATTTAACTATAACAGTGATTCACTTAACAACTGTAGCAATAAAGGTTGTATAATGGGGCAAAACTCACTTAACAACTGTCTTACTTAGCAGTGGAAATTTTGGATTCAGTTGTGGTTGTAAGTCAAGTAGTATCTTTATGTAGAGCAGTCATTTTGAGGCATATTTGGTACAACGTACTGCATCAGAGTAGTTGGCATAACATTCGCTATGTAGCAGTGTATTTGAACGTGGAATACTGAGGAAGGATATTCTAATCTAAGAAGTCAGAAATTAGTAAACTGCTCTGCCTGAACGTGCAATGTTTTATTTTGTTTTGTTTTGATTATTTTTGTACTTTTCATTTCTGTTCTATTGTATTTTTATTTTATTTATTTATTTATTTTATTCAATTTGTATCCCGCCCTTCTCCTAGTGGACTCAGGGCGGTGCATAGCCACAACTAAAACACATACCAATACAAAATTTAAAATTTTTAAAAGAATTATATAACTGTGGCCCAAAATTTAAAAGATTGAAACTAAAACCCATTTGACAATTTAAAAGGCTAAAAAAGGCTAAAAGGGGTGGGTGGGTTGGTTTTTAGTTATAAGCTGTCCAGAATCATTTTGAAGTCAAGTGGCTTATAAATAAAATTAATTAATTAAATAATTAAATAATACATTAAGAGATTCCTCAATCCTACTTGTTGAGATTTACTGAATGCTTAAATCAAATTTTCTTGATAATATAAATTATTTATTTTGCCTATGATATTTTCAAAATTTGTTACTAAATAAAGAAGTTAGATTTATGATTAGCAAATATAGCATTTCTATGGACTGATTTGTTCTGAATTTTCCAGTCACTTGACACAAACAAGGAACACTGTTAAAGTAATATTATAGTTGTATAAATTTAGGAATGAGGTAGGAAAGAAAGTATTTGGTGAAATCTGTTCTTCCATTATGTGCCCCCAACTAATAGTGGAGTAGAGGTGATATTACATCAGGTTTGCTCTGTATCTCAAGATAACACCAGTCTCAGGGATTCTGCTAATCATAAAGCTTCCTGCTGACATCTTTCAACATGAAACAACATGGGTTTGTGTTGTTTCGCTGTAAAATTGGAACTGTTAGTTTTGTTTTGCTTATTTTTGCCAGAAAGGATCTAGCCCCCCCATATCTGAAATAATAGCTGTATTGTTCTTCAGGATTGAAACTTTGGGTAAAATTTCAAATTTTATCTCCAGAAGAAGTGATTATTTTTTTGCTTTGTACTTGTAGCAAAAAAAACCAAAACAAAAACCCAACAGTCTTATGTAGACAGTGAAAAAGCATGTGGCCAAAGGCAACATATCCCTAAACCATAGGTGAACTTCACATCCTCAGTCCTTTCTGCTGGTCATTCACCTGCCTGTTTCTCGAACACAGTGTTCCTTACTCTCACCCCATCTGCTCTGCTCTTTTCTGCCCGTTATATTCAGAGCTGCTTTCTTTGTTGGCATAAAGAGTGACAACTGAAGCCTGAAAACAAGGAGCCTGTCCCACTGTAGCTTCCTTTCTTGACTATTTCTTGTCATAAGCGGAAATACAAAAAATGTTTCTTTTTATAAGAAATTAAAATATAATACATTGTTTATTATCTGTTGCTTCCAGAAGGCCAGCTACAGGACAGAAATCCTGGAGGGAAGTAACTTACTTCCTGCCTGCTGATTGTAACCCCTCATTTTCCTCTCGTCTGTCTCAAAACAGGAAGAGAATGAAACATGAAACAAAGTTCTTAGATTAGTCCAGTAAGACAAAAACCTACAGTAGAATTATAAATGGTTTGAGGAATCTCATGTTTATAGACATAGGTAAGAGATTTGTATTCTACTGAATACTATTATTATACGGTAGAAAGTGATACTGTGCCCCATTCAGAGTATACAGTATTAATGTCGATACTGTAATATTGTAATGCAATCATAAATATTAAAAACTTATAACCAGTGGTGGGATTCTGCCGGTTCTAGGGGGTTCGGCCGAACCGTTTGTTAAATTGCTGGCTCGCCCCGCCCCTTGCCCTGCCCCTCCGCACCACTGGGCGAGGGGTGGGGCGAGCCAGCAATTTAACAAACGGTTCGGTGTTTTTTAATAATTTTATTCGCCTCGCAGCTGCCGTGGGGCTTCAAAGAGCCACCCTACAGCTGATCAGTGTTAAAAGAAAAAGAAATGAGTAGACCGATGCCTGTAAATATAAATGGGTAGACCCAGTGGTGGGATTCTACTTTGGTAGAACCAGTTGTTAAGTAGTTAAGCCAGTAGTTGCCAAAGTGGGATGCCTTAGGGGGGCGGTAAATGGCAAGGGGGGCGGCAAGAGGGACGCTAGAGGCAAAGGGGGGCGACAGGGGGGCTAAGTGGCAAGGAGGGTGGCCCCCCCTTTGACCTGTGCCTCTCAGCACTTACCTCCTTGCAAGCAAACAGCAAGAAAAAAACAGCCTCTTTCAGTTTCAGCATAGGTTAATTAGCATGATTAGATCGGCCTCCGACTCTCAGCTGATTCACTCTTAGCTGTTTTGCAGGCTCGTTTCCAAGCTCTTGTTTTGCAAGCTCTTTGCTTGCTGCAGAGTGCTCGAGCAGATTTTTTTTTTCCCTAGCTAAAAGGAAAATGAAAGTAAAGCAGGCTCTGCTGCAACGTGACAAAATGAGGCACGGAGAGAGATTTCTTTTTCTTTTTCTTTCTCCTGACCAAAAAAGGTAGGTGCAAACAATGGGAAATTTAGGGAAAAAGAGGAGAGTTCAAGATTTTAAAAGACAAAAAAAAAAGCTCTATTTAACTAGGGAATTGTAATAATTGAGATACTATTAATTGTATATTGTGTTGAAAGCAGAAATGGTTAAGTTGTGGTTTGGAGGAATATATAGGGGAAATTATTTGGTTTATTATTATTGGTATATATAATTAATTGATTTGTAAGAAATTGGATTGCATGAAAATAATTGGAATATTCATGTTCATATTGATTAATATACAAAAAAGATAGTTATATAACTAATTGATTTATATTAAAATGTTGAATTTGTATTAAACAACTGTATTACATAATTACATAATTAACCAATGTGGGGATGGATATAAAAATAGATGACAATGGGAAAGGGTATAATATAGAATAGAAGGGAAAAATTGAATTTGATTAAGATTAGAGATGAGGATGAAGGGTAATATTGGTTTTTTTAAAAAATAGATGAGGAATAAATATGGCAAAAAGGAAATATAGAAATTGTAAATTTAATTGAAATGACTAAACACTGTTTAAATTTGTGAACCGGCCAAATACTCTGTTCAAAGAAAATACATTGTATGTTTGTATGTGTGTTTCTAATTATTGCTATTTATTCATATTTGTTCTCTTTTATTCTTTAAAGTTTAACAATTCATTCTTTATCTTAATATCTTTATATTTGTTTGGGGTTGACTTTCTTCCCTTTCATCTTTTTTTATTGTACAACAATCTTTCTCCTCAAACCTACCACCCCTCTCTTTTCTTTCCTTCTTACTTTCTCTTCCCCCCCTCTTCTTCTCCTCCCTACTTCCTCTTCCTTTTTCCTTCTCCTCCTCTCTTCCTCCCTCTCTTACTCTCACTCCTACTCTAATTTCCCTTCCTTCATCCCTCTCTGTTGCTGTATCCTTTTATGCATATGGACTACTCAGAGGGCTGAAAAAGTTATTTTTGACTGGTCCTCGCACTTTTGACCAGTCCTCGAATTTACGACTGTCCTAACATTTTATGTTTTTGCCCTATCTTGTCACCATGGTGAGGAGAAGCAGTTGTGAAATGAGTGACACGGTTGTTAAGAATGCTACAATGGGCATAAATGATGACCAGTCATAAGTGCGAAGACTGGTCAAAAGTGCGAGAATCTGTCAGAAATCACTTTTTTCAGCCCTCTGGGTAGTCCTTTTGTATATATGGACTACTCAGAGGGCTGAAAAATTTATTTTTGATTGGTCCTCGCACTTTTGACCAGTCCTCGAATTTACGACTGTCCTCACATTTTACGTTTTTGCTCTAGCTCGTCACTATGATCAAGAGAAATAAGTGACACGGTTGTTAAGAATGCCGCAACGGGCATAAATGTGAGGATGGTCATAAGTGCGAGGACCGGTCAAAAGTACGAGGACCAGTCAGAAATGACTTTTTTCAGCCCTCTGAGTAGTCCCTATGCAGATAGCCACGCCTACCCTGTCACATGACCAGCTAACCACGCCCATCCGGTCACATGACCAGCTAGCCACGCCCACCCGGTCACATGACCAGCTAGCCACACCCACCCAGTTGCATGACCACCAAGCCACACCCCCAACTAAGCCACGCCCACAGAACCGGTTGTTAAAAAAATTGAATCCCACCACTGCTTATAACAATATAAATATATACGGTATATATGGTATACTGCAAGACATTCAACTAAAAGAGCCCTCCAGAAAAGCTCTGTTAGTTACTTCTGAAAGATTGATAATATTGAAGTCAATCTAGTTTCTTGGGGGAAGTTTTTCATGGTCATTACTGAGAAGCCTCTCCTCCTGGTCTCAGTGCCCTCCTACCCACCATAGTATGGTACTAAAAATATTTTTTCTTATTAGGCAGTTTGATTCTAGTTAAGTAGGTAATCCTGAAAATCCCTTGGTGCCATTTAGGGCTTTATAGGTTAAAACAAATACTTCGAAATACCCGAAAAGCAATGCAGGAATCATACCACAGATATAATATAAGGGCATCTAGTTCCACTTAGCAAATAGGCCACTGCATTTTGTACCAAGTACAGTTTTCAGATGGCCTTTTCCAGCCTCATGTAGAATACCTTGTAGTAGTCTAACTGAGTGGTGATGGGAACATAAATTATTGTCACAAAAAGCTCTCCAATAGAGCCACAACCAGTGCACCAGCTATGCTGACTGAAGGCCTTCTGAACCTCAGCTTGCTCATGCAGGAGGATCTTAAGTCATGGGCTTGCCATCTCGGGGACAGCACTAGTCCTTCAGATCAGAACTGACAGAGATTGTGATGAATAAACAGCAACTCTGTCTTGTTTGGGCCTCACTTCAGCCTGTTTCTTCCCATTCAGCTTCCAATATCCTCTAGGTACAGGGACAAGGTTTTGACTATATCCCTGCAATAGTAGTATGCAGTTGGGTATCATAATTGATGATAATTGATGATTCTGCACCCCAAATAGACAGATGACTTTTTCATGTAGTAGCTTCATGCAGATGCTAAAAAGCAGAAGGGAGAACACTGAGCATTGTGCTACTCGTTATGTTTGAGGACACTGCATCAAACTCTCCCCACTTACAACTGTCCATTGATGAAGTACTGGAGCACAGTGCTGTAAATCCCCAGTCCCTGCAATATGTTCAGAAGGATGGTATAAACTACCCAAGGTACAATATTGAAGGTGATTGACAGGATCCAAAGGATGCTGAAAGGACCAAAAGGGATGTTCTCCATGACAAAATGAATGCAACCAATGCCTGTGCATTTTGTGGCAAGTCTTCCCTAAAGATGGAAGGCTGGAAATAGGGTAGTGGTTGTCTAATACAATTGGATTCAGTATTCTAAAGACTGGGGGTGGAGGTTGGCATATTGCAACCTCTTTCAAAGCCACAGAAAAACTCCCTGTTTTGTTTTACACACCAGAGTGCTTTGTTTGGCTAGAGCTATTAGAGATCACATACAATTCTTTTGTGGGCCAGATGCAGTTGACAAGGCATTGGTTAACTACTGGGATTTTACATGTATTTTTTCAATACATGTAATAGTTGCATACCAAACTGTTTCAGAAAAAACTGAAAATAGATATTTTTATTTTATTTTGCATGTGTGGGCAAAATACAGGAGATGATATCTTAAAGTAACAGTCTTTAATTTTTAAATATTATTATGAAAAGGCAGAGAGATGGACTTGTTCCAGATTCAAGCCACCTGTGCAGCAAGATATTTTTGGAAGCAACCATGCTACCTCTTGATTAGAGTTACTATGTCTGGGCTATAAAAATCTGGAAGACCACTGGATGGTAAATATCAGATGCAGCCACTTCTAACTCTCCTTTGCTTAATGGCAATTTGGATTTTTGCAGCCTAGATCTGGTAGCCCAAAGTTTATCTGAATTAATAAACAGTAGAAATTCCTATCTGATGAGAGAATATCTCTGATAGGAGACAGTATTTTTGAAAAAAGAAAGACAATTTCTCCTTCTTTTATCTAATTGGATAGCGTTAATATATTGTATGCCATCCTATCTTTAGATGGAATAATATTTTTTATTGCTTAAATACTTTATAGCTTAAGATAGAGTATAACTTCAAGATTTTGAAACTAGCTTAACTGCATTGTGGTTTGGAAAGGTCTGCATAATGCTTTTGTGGGTTGTTGGTTTTAGTCTGGGCTTTTTCCCATTTTAAAGAGGCAAGGCTCATTCCCCATTGACCAGGATGGGACAGATCCAAAGGATGTCATAAACATTTTGCAGCTATTTATATAATACTGCAATAAATCAGACCATGAGCTTCCAGTTTGTCCGATGTTCAAAACATATTTTATATCACAGTCTCTTTTCTGTACACACACAAAACATACACATAAACACCCCATCAAAATATCCATCTTAAGACCCTTTCTGATGCTCTGTTCAGTTACTTGCTTTCAGCCAGTAACCCTGACACCTATAGGGATCTTTTAAATATTGAATACTAAATATTATTTAAAAACCTGGTGTGTTAAAATGAGGCATTGATCAAATAAAAAAGGTCCTTGAATGCAATTGTTTTATTAAACAGCATCAGATCTGATTTTAAATCAGATTTTAATTGGAGCAGTTCAGTTAATTAGCACTGGATTATAACAGTATTTGCAAGATTAAGTCAGTCTAGGCGTGCTTTTCTTAACGCTAGTAAACGAGTGAGGAGGAAATAGCCCCAGAGTATGTGAAAAACATGCTGCATGTTCATATTTATTTTCTCACTTTTTAACTGGTGACACTAACTATCTTTTTATAGACTGAGGAAGCAAAAATAGAAGAGTTGAAAAGCAAGTTGTCTATAAAGTGGCAGGGAAATGGAAACAATGGAAACTGGGAAATCACATGGTCATTATATCTGTTGAATTTCTCTCAAGAAAAATTGTTGTTATTAAAAACACACAGAAAGAGCTTTTAGAGTGATTTCTTAAAGTGTATTGACAAAATCAGATTAATTACAGTCAATAAAAATCAAGTTTTTAAAACTAGTATCAGTAAGTGGTTCTAATGTACTTGTCATAGGATGCCCATAATAATGTGACTCAGTCCTAATGACTTTCCTACCAATCTGTTTAGACCTTGCTTGTAAGCCTATGTACAGGGATCCCACAGCCATTTTAAAGATAGACTAAATTGAGCCTGGAAATACACAAGCAGTCAGTAAACGAAGAAACAAAATTAGTATTATTTGATATGATTGCTTGTCTCCCACAAGTGACATGTAATATTTTACCTGTCTGAACTAACATTAAAGGTAGCCCTTGCACCCTGTTTATCAAAATCTGTCATTTCCAGATAAGGATGCAGCTGGGAGATCAGACGGATCTAATAAAAATTGGCTCCAGATAGCTGTTAAATTTTTTGTAGCTGCCTTGAAATTGGAATGATGATGGATCTTCATCCTTCATCTTGGGGGTGATCCTTATTCTAGGGGGCAGCAACTGCAACAGGGAAGGCATGCTTCCTAGGATTTGATAGATGGCAGTTCCATGTAAAGCACATCATTATAATATGTACATTGTAGTCAAGCCATGAGATGATTAGTGCATGAATCACTGTCTGAATGGCCTTCTGATCCTGGAAGGATTCAGCTTCCTGACCACAGTTACTATCTGCACTTCAAACAGGAGCTGTGAGTCAAGGAAGACCCCCACATTGCACCTCTAACCTCCCAAGGCTTGAGATAAAACATCCCCAAATCTGGGTGATCCAAACACCTATGGCCCTTCAGTTCTAGTAAGATTGAATTGAAGATGATTTCTTCCCATCCAAACTTGTACAATTTCCAGGTACTGGGAGAGAGCTTCATATACCTCACTTGGCTAGCCTAGGATTGAAAGCGTATGGATGAATTCTAATCAGACAATACTCCATTGCAGTTAAGGCTTCCCCATTTGGAATGTATGTGAGCAATTTTGTCTGTAAATGTCTAATTATTTTTCCACCCAGCTAAATTATACTGTATCCAACTTGCCAAGCAACTATTTGGTAATATGGATGGAATGTGATTGATATGGGATAGACTCTATGCCAGGGGTGTCAAACTCACATTGTCACAGTGGTGTCACGTGATGTATCAGGACTTTTCCTCCCTCTTCGGTAACCTGGGTGACCCCTTGGACAACCTAAGGAATGTGGGTTTCCCACTTGCATATTAGACATGAGCAGTTTTAGATTCTGCAGTCCATGATTGCTATTTCATCAGATAATCTGCTGCTTATGTCCAGGAAAAAATAACCCTTTTCTTATCCAACTGTATTTCAGTAAATCAGTTCAAACGATGATGCTTGTCATCAATCTGGAAGTTTTTCTTGGTTCACCAACAGCAACGTAGGATTGAAGTGGCTTGTAGAAAAGCCACCTATGCTGTTGAGTAGAAGCTGAGCTGGCACTAGAGCTAATGCATAAATATTTGATTCATCTCCTTTCCCCATGATATTTCGGCCTTTTATTAGCATGATACTACAGTACTTGCTTGCCAAATATAATAGTTACTATCAATTCATTTATTTCTCCTTAAAAATTATTTAAGGAGTCAGGCCATAACTGGAGCTAAATGTAACTAGTATTTGTGAGGAATATCCTAGAGGGTTATTCTATAATAATAAGATAAGAGTATCCTATAATAATAAAAATGCAATTGATTATGATTAGATCTTTTAACAATTTATTAATCACATTCAATGACTTGCATCTTCGGGGGTATTTTTGTTCATCTTAATAGAATAGAATACTTTATTGGCCAAGTGGGATTAGTCAAACAAAGCATTTGTTTCCGGTGTATCAGCTCTCAGTGTATGTGCAAAACAACAAAGTAATAAAGTCATAATATCAAAGTAGTAATAACCATAATAACAATATCAATAAGAGAAGGTAATGGAACAGATGAGAAGGCTAGAAGTAATACAGCCATGCTACATCGGGAAATATACTTAGACATAAAACAGTATTGTGGGAATTAGATGTTTAGCAGCATGATGGTACGAGAAAAAAAACTGTCTCTCTGTTTAGCTGTTTTGGCATGCAATGCCATGTAGTGGCATCCTGAGGAGGTGAAACAGTTTATGTACATAATGTGAGGGGTCTGTAGATATTTTTTCAGCCCTCTGTTTGGGTACAATTGTTTTTAGGCAATCATAATCAAAATGTTTACAGTAGTATTCATCACAATAATATTAATACTATAATAATAATAATATTTAACTTATATTTACTTTAACAAATCTCTGTTTTAGCATTTATCCTTTTTATATTCCCACATTTCTAACTTCTGTTTCTATTGTCTAACCATAGGTAAAATAGGCCCCATATCAAAAAATATTCAATTTCTTCTTTGCCCTTAATAGTAAGTCTATCCATTTCTACACATTCTAATATTTTCTTAATTACACTCTCATCTGTCGGGATCTCATCATTCTTCCATTGTTGTGCAAATACAATTCTGGCTGCAGTTAGTACATGTAAAATCAAATATATAGACCTTTTATCATAATTTTCCGGCAGAATGCCCAATAAAAATATTTCTGATTTCAAGTCTGTATGCTGCTTTATCATTTTTTCCAACCAAGTATGTATTTTCGTCCAATATTTTTTAGCTTTTGGGCATGTCCACCACATATGGTAATATGAACCAGATGTTTGATTGCACTTCCAACATTTAGTGGATCTATCTTTATACATTTTTTCTGGTCTTGTTAGTGCAAAATGCCATCTATAGAACATTTTATACAAATTTTCTTTATATGCAGTTGACATAGTCAATTTAACATTTCTATCCCACAGTTACTGCCATTTATCCAGTTCTATTGCATATCCAAAATTTTTAGCCCAAACTATCATTGTCTCCTTTACCTATTCGCTTTCAAGTTTAATACTTAATAAGTAATTAAGTAATATATTTTCTTTATCAGTTTTTCATCTGTTCCAGTTAATATCTAGTCCAGTTCTGTTAATTCTTTATTAAAACCATACATTTTAGCATCTTTCTCATATCGAGATTGTATCTGCATTTGTGGCCACCATGCAATGTCCATCCCTTGACTACTAAGTTCCTGCTTGGTTTTTAATTCCCTTTTTTCATTCAAAATATATTTATATCTTATAATTTTTTCCATATTAATAACATTAGGATATATCAATGCTTCCATTGTGGAAAGCCAGATTGGTATTTTCAAATACTGTTGTTCTTTAATTTTAAACCATACTGATAGCAATGCATTTCTAACATAGAAATAGTCTTTGAAAGTAGCTACTGTATGTATCTTATTTTTCCAATACCATAAAAAAGCAAGCCAATCTAATTGAAGGTCCTTCTAAAGTTAATAGTCTTTTGTGCCTCAAGTCAATCCATTCTTTCACCCATGTAAGTACTGAGGCCTGATAATACAATTCCCAATCTGGCCACACAAAGCCCCCTGTTTTTTTGGAGTCTTGCAACATTTTCAAACCTATTATTGCTTTTTTCCCTAACCAAATATATCTTAATATTATTTTATTTAGTTCTTCAAAATATTTTTCCCCAATTTTATTGGAATTGTTTGGAATAAATATAGTAATCTTGGTAAAATGTTCATTTTTATAGTAGTTATTCTTCCTGTTAATGACAATTGCAGATATTTCCATTTCTCCAAATCTAGTTTAATTTGTTGCATCAGTTTCATATAATTATCCTCTTTGATCATTGCACATTTTGCTGTTAGTTGTATCCCTAAGTACTTCACTTTTGTGACTATCTGTATATCAATTCTTTCCATCAACACTCTTTTTTGTGTATTTGCGAGATTTTTAACTAAATTTTTTGTCTTATCTTTATTTATTTTCAATCCTGCAACTTCCCCGTAATCTACTATCTTTCTAATTAACTTCGGTCCAGTTTCTAGTGGGTCTTCTAGTATAAAGACCAAGTCATCTCCAAATGCCTGTAGCTTGTATTTCTCTTTTTTTATTTCCAGGTCTCTACTGTTGATACTGTGTTGTCTAACATAGTACGAGGTGGTAGAATAGGAGGGCTACTCCTATCATCCACTGTCATCTACAGTTTTATGTATATTCAACTCCATATTTTTCCGGCTGCACCCCAGGGCCAGATGTTCAACCTCTTAGCAAAGGCAAAGTAGGCTGAATTATAGTACTAGGAGTTCTCCCTGTCATACTGCTGGCAACGTGCTGTGTTTAGTTGCAGAGTTAGTTGGAAGAAGTAGGATTTCACATTTAACCAGTCCTCCATTGTTTGCTCTGCCTTTGATTAATTTGGGGCTTTTTTGCTTGAAATATTATACTAATTACATATTACTCTATGATTATATTGGTTAATGTTAAGTAATGGAGGCATATTTGGAACAATGGAAGCATACCAAATGCTTCTACTATATGCTAAAAATTCTATATCATATATTGCTACATATTGCATTACAGCATTGAACAACAGTAACAAAATCTCTCTCTCCTTTTCTCTTTTAAAATCATAATATTTCATAATGAAAAATATATTAAGCACCAGAAATATTAATTTGTATGCATGCCTTTCTGCACAATTTTTTTTGCTGGCCACAGTTGTAGTATTGCTAGAAACATTTTCTTTCTTTCTTTGAATAATAACATCAACATAATAGAATAACAGAGTTGGAAGGGACCTTGGAGATTTTCTAGTTCAATCCCTTGAACAAGCAGGAGACCCTGTACCATTCTGGACAAATGGCTGTCCAATCTTTTATAAAAATCTCCAGTGATGGAGCACCTACCTACAACTTCTAAAAGCAAGCAGTTTCACTGGGTAATTGTTTTCACTGTCAGGAAATTTCTCTTTAGTTTCAGGTTGGTTCTCTCCTTAATTAATTTTCATCCATCACTTCTTGTTCTGCCTTCTGGTACTTTGGTAAATAGGTTGACCCCCGATTCTTTGTGAACACTGCTACCGTGTTATCCCTCGTCCTTCTTTTCATTAGACTAGGCATACCCAATTCCTGCAGCTCCCTAATCATCTTTGTTGCTCTTCTCTGCACTCTTTCCATACTCTCAACATTTTTTTATATTTAGGGTGACCAAAGCAATATTCCAAGTGTGGTCTTACCAAGGCATTATAAAGCAGTACTAACACTTCCCGTGATCTTGAGTCTATCTCTCTGTTAATGCAGCCTATGATTTCATTGACTTTTTTTATGGCTGCAACACACCATTGGTTCATATTTAAGTGATTGTCCACTAGGACTCCAAGATCCCTCTTGCAGTTGCTGCTATTGAGCCAGGTACCACCTATTCTATACCTGTGCATTTGGTTTTTCTTGCCTAAATGTAAAACCTTACTTTTCTCACTATTGAATTTCATTTTCTTAGATAGGGCCCAGTATTCAAATCTGTTGAGATCCTTCTGTATCTTGAGCCAGTGTATATTGTTATTATATTTCATTTTTCTCTCTATGTTTCCCAATCTGTTTCTTGTATTCTGACACAGTATTCAGGATGACAGAACCATTATCAAATAAACATTAAAATATTTGTGACTTCCGGTTTGCTGCTTGTCCCCGCTGGACGCTCCTCTGGGATCGTCGAACCCACTGCCTGTAAGAGCCGCCTTTTTCAGCGGAATGGTGGCTCGAAAAAACTCCGTTTCCATTAGGAAACGGAGATAGAGCCGGCTGGGGTGGGTAGAGTCCTCTGACTAATCCCAAAAGTTTTTTATTTACTTTTGGGAGGGAGCGGAAGAGACTCCCCGTATCCCCAGCCGATGCTCCGGGCTCTGGGAAATCTCTGCTACACGCAGAGCTAGGGGGCAAAAACAAGCCTGTAAATCTGTCAAATAAATTAATTAAAGAAGATATGAGCTGGACCTTTGATCCTGAAGCGCAAGTATTCCTTTTATTCTATTTTGCCTAAGAAGTGAAGTGAAGGGAAAAAAGTTTTTTTTTAAAATGGCGATTGCTGCTGCGGCTTGAAGAGAGGCTGAAAGGGAAACTCCTTCTGTTTTCAATTACAAAGTAGCGGAATGAATACTTTTGGCTGTAACTGAAGGCAAAATCTCACTCTCATTTCTGTTTTTTTTTTTTTTTTTTTTTTTCTCTTTGAGGATCTGATATTGATCTTGGTTGGAAAAAAGTTTTTTTTTTCTCTCTTTTCCAGTAAATTTTGTCTGCGTGGAAAAATGGCACTGAGACTTATAAAACTAGACAAACAGGCAGTGGGGGGGGATTCCCCCATTAATAAATTACATCAACAAGTTTTAACTCTCCAGTCACAGAAACCTGACTTTAATATAATAGAATTTCTTCTTGAGGAGATTGTAAGAAGGGATGAGATTGTGAATCAGCAACTTGAAAAATTTAAGTTGGAAATTAAAGAAATTGGTGAATTGGTGAAATCTAAGTTTGGCTTTTTGGATCGAAAGATTTTAAAAGTAGCTAATGGCTTAGCAGACTTTATGACTCAGTTGGAAGCAAATACTAACTCTAAAATGAAAGAAACTGAGGAGAATTTGGATGACAAGATCCAAAAAATTAAAAAGGATTTGGCAAACATTCAGGATAATAGTTCAGAAGACAAACTTAAAATGGAGGCTGATCAAAAGACTGTTATTGAAGAAAATGTACAACAGAGGATTGAAAGAGAAGTTTTAATGATCCAATACAATTTTACAGAATATGCAATTAGACTGAGAGGTTTGCAGGAAGATGACAGAGATGATTTAAGGAAGATATCTTCTGAAATTCTGGCTGGGATTTTAAAGGTTCAACCTGATGAAGTGTTTTGCAGGATTGACAGAATTTATAGAATAAACTCCTGGTTGGCAAAACAAAGGCAATTGCCTAGAGATGTGGTGATTTATTTTACAGACAAAGAAATTAGAAATAATATTGTCCAGAATTCTTATGACTCTGTTTTGCAATTTCGTGGAAGAAAGATTTGGATTTTTAAGGAACTCCCGCCCAAGATGTTAATGGAGAGGAAGAAATTTGGTTTTCTAGTGAATGAGTTAAAAAAAAGGAATATTCTATTTAGGTGGGACGTCCCAGTTGGTTTAATATTGAGACACCAAGGAGTAAGATACCAACTGGATACAGTCGAAAAAGCGGAAGAATTTTATCAAAAAATTTTAAAAATAAATTTAACATCTTTAGGCATAACACAGGACAAGCAAAAGGAGTTGGAAATAAAGGGAAAACATCAAATTACAGAGGCTGTGGTAGATAAACTGTCTTTGGACTCCTTGGATACCCCAGCTGGACTGTCTATAAATTTGAGAGCAGTGTCATCTGATTCTAATGTGATGAACTATCAACTTACAGACAAGTGCGTAAATCAACCAGTTGATATACAAGTGAAGGAAAAGACATATGAGATAATAAAACAAAACCAACAAGATCAATTTACAAAGCAGAATGACAACCGATCAGCTGATACACAACTTGTAGGAAGGAAATCTGGATGGAAATGCAACCCGCAAAAGAAAAAGAAAAGAAACAGATCTCGTAGAAATAGTAGTTTCTAAACCAAGCAACAGTGAAGCCAGGGATTTAAAAAAAAAATAAATGAATATGTGAAAAGATATTGGAGGCGAATTATCGTTTAATACTATCTTGAGGAAAGTGGCAGATCTCTGCAATGCCGTGATTTTGGGATGTGGAAAGAGCCTTACATTGTTGGATTTGAACTATCTATTTTGGATTTCTTTTACCGATAAATATATTATATCTATTTTGAGTTACAAGGCAAGAGAGTCATGCTGGGGCATGCAGAAGATCTGGCTGTTACCCACAAAGATGATGGGGATTTATAATCCTGATGAAAACCACAATTACAACTATATGGAATATAATTATAATGTCACTCGGGTGGTTGTTTTTATTTTTATATATACATGAGGATATTCATTATTGATGGGGGCAGAAGATGACTGAAGATTTTGAATAAACTGTTGCACCAGGATGCTATGTTACCCTATTATGGATGATGGATTTAACAATCTAGTGGAAAGACATCAAAGAAGATACTAAATGAATTATAAATTTAAAGTTATTGTCTTTTTTTATAAAATGGAATGTATATATAGACATATGTATATTTTAGCAGAGTGGGCAGTGGATTATATTTAGAATTGTAGTGCATGGTAATCTTGCAGGAAACTGGGTTGAAATAGGCTAGTTTAGTGATTGATTAGTTTAAGAAAAAGGATTTTTAAGTCATATATTTTGGGGAGTGGAAGAATCGGATAGAACTGAACAAATGTTAAATTTGGAGAAGGCTGCTTTGAAATGTTAAATTAATATATATAAAAGTAAAGGTTATGTTGTTGTAATAATAATAATATTTTATAAGTTTGGGGGAGGAGAAAAAGGGTAGATTGTGAAAAGCGGAGAAAAGCGGAGTTATAAGAATACTTTGCTAAGGGTCAGTACTTTGAGGAGTGAGTAAGGGCATGGTAAAATATTATGTAATTAATTATGAATTAGCTTATTGTTGTGAAGAAGAAGTCACAGGGGGGGATGGGTAGTGAGGGGGGGTTAGGGAAGAAGGGAGGAAAAGGGGGAAAAACTTGTATTTGAAAAACTTTTTCAATAAAAAAAAAAAAATATTTGTGTTTCCCACAATAATGTGAAGTTAAGCTGCTATCAACAAACCTTTTTGACCAACTATTATTTCTGCTTTTTGACCAAGATAAACAAAGGTAGAACAAAAAGTTAATTCACATTGCTTGGGATATACAGTAGTTGTTGAGTTCATTTGTGAATTTCCAGAGGGCATTTATGCCAATTTCTAAAGTATTAGTGATTTTAAATGTTAGTAAGAATGTTTTATAGACACTAATATCTGTTAATTTTATCTTGCTATAAGATGGTCAGATTTGCTTTGAACTGTGATATGGGTGGCAAATAAATTTGATAAATTAATTAAATAAATAATGGGCATAAATCTTTTAAATAAACGGTGAGATTTACATGTCTTTAAAGAACATTATGCTGTAGTTTTTGTCCAAATTGAGCAGTAACTTAAAATTCCATTTAAAATTGTTTCAGCATTCTGTTTCTCATACTTGACTATAAATAAAAAGTATCAGTTGATTACACTGAAAAAAAAGCAACAAAAGTAATCAATAAGCAGCATGAGGGTGGATGAAATGAAAAATGCATTTAGCTCCAAAGATGGAAAAGAATATTTCATTCCCACATCCCCAAATTTCTAGTTTTTTAAATGCCTGCACGAACTGTTCCTGATCCAAATGTCTGTGGAGATTCTGTCATCCAGATCATAATTGTCTTGAAGGTACTTTTTTTTTTCCTTCTTCAAAAGGGAACTGGACTCCCCCCCCCTTGAGGAATAAGACAAAAATGTTTCACTTCTTATCCAAGAAGCTTCATCAGTTCTGATGGCAGGGGGGAAGGATAGGTACTGACATCCAGATGTTGCTGTTTGTTCTGATAGTCTTAGTCCTAGCCATCCTTTCAAATTTAGTAAGCAGGCAACCATTTGCTCTAGGGTATAAATATTCTAATTGTCAGAATATGAGGAGCGATTGGATGGCTTAGTGTGGTTTGATTATGTGACACAATCTTTTCAACCAGTTATCTCCTTCAGGGCCGGAGGGCACCCTGGCAGAACGTATTTTCAATAAATCCATAAAGGGGTTACTTTAAGATATTTAATGTTTTAATGTGGCTCTGCTATGAAGACCCTCTGTCCATCATAGCAATTAGCAAAAGGGAGGTAGGGAGGAAGGACCAGTGCTCTGGTGGGAATTTGCATCATAGGGATATGGGTTTGAAATTGGAAACCACCATTTGGTAGTATCTTGGCTTTCTTTTGCCACACTTCTATTCCTATTTTCTCCAGTTCTTTCTTATTATTATCAGACAATTTAAAGGATGGTAATAAGAGATTCAGTAAGATCTTTACAAACTGAGTCAATCAGCAGAAACTAGCAACATGAATTTCAACAGGGGCAAACACAAAAGACTTACATTTGAAAGGAAAAAATCAAAGGCATTATAGGATGAGGAAATTGTATTAGGCAGCAGCATGTGTGGAAAGATTTGGGTGTTCTGATGGATCATAAGCAGAACCTGAGTCTATAGTATGATGTATTTGCAATGAAAAAAGCAAAACAAAGCAAAACAATGTAGTCTTAAGCTGCATCAATTGAAGCATAGTGTCAAAATCAAGAGAATTTTGTTTCTCTCTATTCTGTGTTGATCAAATGACATAATGGTGTTTAGAATACTGTATCCAGTTTTGGGTACCACATTATAGTAAGGACAGTGACAAATTGGACAATGTCTGGAAGGTAACAACCAAGATAAGGAGCCTGGGAAAAAATGAGGAATGACTGAAGGCTTTGAGTTTGTTTACCCTGAATGAAAGAATACTGTGTGAAGATGGAGACCTTCAGAGCAATCATGTATGATGGACTGATTAAGTACAATTCGAGGAAAGAAGAAGCAATGGGTTGAAATTGTAAGAAAAAAGATTTCAAATGGACATAAAAATAGTAATGGTAAGAGCTATTCAACATTGGAACAGACTTCTCAGAAGATAGCCAACTTTTTTTAATTAGTGCTTAAGATTCTCTTAAGATTCACGTAAGATTAATTAATTAATTAATTAAATAGTTAAGAAGATCTTTAGGTGGGAAGTTGTATTCTATAGTGTTTATATCAGTCTAGTGTGAACAACAAAAACAATTGTGTAAAATTTTGCAATTCATTGGCTTATCCACTATATGATAGAGCATGTGATAGGAGGCTGCCATAAAACATCCAATGATGAAGTGTGAGTTATATATATTCAGATTACAACAGAGATATTTCTGGAAGAATATGTCAAAGGGTTATTGTTTCATCTCTGATCAAATTTTGTAAAAATCTAATATATTCAATATGTAAGATAAGGATTAATCACAAGACTTAAGCAGTTTAATTTTCTTGGATCATGTAGATACAAAATTGTTAGAAAGAGTCAGAAAAACTCAAGCACTCTTAAAGTGAATCAATTTAAGTGAATAATTGAAGCAAATGAGCCATTTAAAGACCTGTGTGAAAGGCAGCTGTATTTCTAGCCTTAGTATAGGATTAGAAACACATAGAGGCACATCAAATAAACCCCTTAAGAATTTAGACTGAATTGTTTCAAGAGGGGTCTCAGAGCAATATTTCTAGGCCAGGGATTCATAAATTAAGTAACTTATAACTTTTGTGTTGTCTATCCTAATTGACAATTGTGTTGTCATCCTGACAACACAACATCCTGATGTCAGGATTAAATTGTTTCATCTTGAAAATACAAAGTAATCGTTGATCTTTTCTGGATGTTGATGCTGAAGAGGAAATCCTGTGATATTTAAATTATTTATCTGTTGTTTAAAGGAATGATACAGCATTTCTAGATAAAACAAGTATTTTTTTTAGTGTAGTTGATTTTAAGTTCATTGTTATTACAGTTCGTTATTCCTACTATGCAGTGTTCAAGACTCTAAAGGTTCTCCCCATAAGTACTGTGCTAGGAATGTACAAAAAATGATTGTGTCTTCTGCATAAAGGAGAATTTCTACTGGCTAGTATGGGGCTTGCATCTATGAGCGTTTGTAGAACAGAACATAAAGGGTGGGGGTCACTTACATACTTGTTTCACTTCTTTATCAGTGGATATATGGGCAGCAAGAATATAAAATCTACATGGAATTATGCTAAAAGAGCATTGATAAGGGCAAGTAGTCATTTGATTGAGGTGGCAAGAGCAAACAGTTTCCCCTATAATTGTTTCTGGTTATTGTGCCCAATATAGGGAATAAGAAATGCACCTTTGGTTAGACTACACTTGGAAAGTCTAAGCTTGATCTCATTTCCCTAAAGAAAGCCAGCTTGCTCCAATCCTATGATAATACCGTGTATCAACCAATCCACCAGTTCTAGGTGGAGATTTCTAAAATAGACTTGTTTATAATGCCCATCAGACTAATTGGGCAAAGGTTAGATTTTTTTAAAGTATCTTTTTTAAAAAATCAGAATTATGATATGGATTTACAACAGACAATTGATATTTGAAATATGCTTCCTATGTATGCAAAATTGGGATTTACCAGTTGATGTTGGACTGTAATAGTTCAATTAAAATTAGATCTTTCCCAGGGAGTCTACCATTTTTAATCTATGAGATAAATTTGGAGATTTCAGATAGTCAAATTTGCTGGTTCAAATTTTAGCCAGACAATTCTGTATGCTCAGAAGACAGAAATTGCAAATTGGTACCTATTGTATTTGAGGATCAGTTACGACAAATGGAATCTCCAAGTCTATTGTGACAAATATTCTGCTTAAATCCCATTTGAATACAGTTTCCCTTTGGGGAAACAGATTGATGCAGAATAGGAATGGAGCATTGTGCTCTCCCCATGATCTCTTACCCTCTTAACTCTTAGCAATAGACTCACCCCTTCCTTCTCCCCCTTCTGACTAGTAACAAAGCCACCCCCCCTTTTTTTTGCTGTTAAATTTCTTGCAGTTAGTTTTAAGTCTTAGTTCAGTCAAAAAACCCCTATGCATTCACATTAGTTTCCTAAATTTCTTCTCATTTTTTTTCTTCCAATTGGAATGGGATATGATTGTTCTTTCAGTATTTAGAGGACAGAATAGTGGATAGTTGTGAAAGCTGTTTGACTCAGTGGTGGGTTGCTTCCGGTTCAGTCCGGTTCTTGCGAACCGGTAGTAATGGCGGCGGGAGGCTCCGCCCACCCATCCGGACGTCATCATGAACGATCTGCACATGCGCAGAAGCGCACACATGCGCTCCTGTTGCAAACTGGTAGCGGAGGTAAGTAGAACCCACCCTTGATTTGACTTCTCTTTGCTATTTTAAAATCTTGCCCTTGCGGCCCAATGTTTTGCTGTTACTGGTAGTAGACCAGACTGGTAATGCTTCTTTAGACACATCATCAGACTGTTAGAACTATTGTACAATGCCCTATCTCCTCCTCTGTGCTCACTGTTTTGTAGAGTAAGTTAGATTGCATAGGCAGGGCTTGAGTTGCTTCCTGTTCCTGATAAAATAAGGGGACATCAGTATATAACTGGAAGGTGTCTCTGCTTCCTTCTTTGCTTTCTTGTGTTGGAATATTATAATCTTACCTCTCTCTGGGGATTGATGCAGCTTTCAAAAACATCCTCCTCTTTCATTATCAACCTTTCTCAATAGTAATAGAGACTTCAGGGTCTTGTGGAGGCATGAAGCTTTCCTTATAGAGGTTTCTTGCCAAAGATGACAGTCTTGACATCTGTATTAGTAGTAACAAGATTACTAGCCATGCTGTACCTAGTCTTTTTACCTACCTTTAGCTGATTTATATCCCTAACTACCAACAATGCCCATTTAATTTGGGGGAAATCACAAGAGGCAGAGTCAGTCACAACTCTGACCCTAATGCCTCTGCCTCCTTTCATTCTAGGGACAGCAATACCACACATCATGAGGGCAGAAAAAGAGATACAAGGTAAGAAAGAAAATAATGGAATGTGGGTAAAAGTTAGCCTAACAGTTTGACCAAAGTGGGTCTGCCTCTAGTTTACAAGGAGAACATATGAATTAAATTATTGTTTTGGGACAATGTGGGTCCTGAAACATTTTGTAAGCTAATATGTAGAAAAAAGACAAATGAAGACAAGACACAGTGATTTAGATAGAAAACAAAAGTTTTCTATTGAAATTTATTATTATTTTAAAGTTAAATTAATTGTAATTGAAGGCATGCAAGAATAATTAATTGGGAATGAATCTGAGTTTGTTTTTTAAAATGAAGAAATATGTTGGAAAGGGAATGGACAGATAAAAAAGGTACTATGTAACACAGGAGTCCCCAACCCCCATCCGTGGACCTGCACCAGTCCGTGGTATGCCAGAAATCGGGCCACACAAACAAGCGAAGGCCTATTCGCAGAATGTAGGCAGTGCACAAAACTATGACTCCTCCGGTCCATGGAAAAACCCTCTCCTCAGAGAAATGTCCCTGGTGCCCAAAAGGTTGTGGGGTGCTGATCTAAAGGGAAAGCATAAGTGATGAAAGATTAATGTTAGGTCAAGTGAAGTTGTAGCAATACAGTGAACAGCCTCATCTTTACCTCTTTCATCTGTGGGCAACTGATTTATCACATCCTATTAGATGAATCAAACATCTTCTCTTTTCGTTTTGCTGTTTATGTAAACAACAGCATTTTTTAAAAAATGTATGGCTGCTATGGTCATATCAGCTCTTACAGGATGTGAGGAGCTCTCGTGGTGCCATAGCTAGAATGCAATATTGCAAGCAAATTCTGTCCTTAGCCAGGAGTTTGATCCAGACCAGCTCAAGGTTGACTCAACCTTCCATCCTTCCGAAGTTGGTAAAATGAGGACCCAAATTGTTGGGGACAATATGCATTGTAAAACACCCACAGAGCATTCTAAAGCACTATGGAGCAGTGTATAAGTAAGTGCTATTGCTATTAGAACATATTTTGTGATTTGATCTGCATCTAGGAGAGTGAATTGGAGGTCAGTTTCCCTAAATCCCATAGGTCGATTTATGGACTTGCTTTCTCAAAATAAAACTTTAGATTTTCTATGTCATATTTAAGTATTAAAACATCTATGTATAAAGCCATGAGGCCTTATTTATCAACCTCCTATGAATAGCAGCCATGGCCAGACAAATTTATAGTCTATTATTGTTTCATAACTTGCATATAATTCCCATACAATTGGATAATGCATGTTTTGCATAGCTTCATTATTCTTTCACTATTTATTTTTGGATAAATTTGTATGCTGTATACTTTTTTTGACTCCAGATAGCTTACAATCATAAAAACTTAGTAATATAAACTAATTAAAAGCAACCACTACTACGCAAAACTCTCCCATTATCCACCTAAATGGTATTTTGCTCACCAGAAGTTTTGAGGAAAAATGTAATCTTAAAAGAAGGAGGCCATCATGATCTTTTGTGGGAGAGCAAGCCTTTGTGTAGAATAGGTAGTCCAGAAGATAACAAAAACTGGAGCTGTGGGGTACGTTACATAGATAATGATCAACCTCTTAGATTGGATCCAGAAGTTCAACAGCCGCCAGTACAGTTCCAGCAACATAACTGTGGCTAAATTGTTTTCCAATGGGCAGCAAATAGGCAGTTACATTATCCAACAGTTATAGAGGACTTGAGGGCATCTGAAGGAGAGCAAATTGCTGTTGTCTAACCAGGACATGACAAGGCTGCTAATCATGGTTTTCAGAGCCTCCTTGTTCTAGTAATTTCACAACTGGTGGACCACCAAAGCTGGTCAAAGACTCTCCTTGAAAAGACTTCTACCTGCTACTCTAGCAAGAAGTGTGAATCCAGGATAATGTGCAAGCTGTATACCTGTTCTTACAGGAAAATACAACCCATCAAGAACTGTAGATGGTATACTTTTACTATTGCTGCATTATTTTAACTCTGCTACTTTTAAGCAACTTTTAAGATTCCATACTTAGAATAAGCCATTTCGTATCTAAATAAAATATTTTAAAGATAACCTCTCTAACCTATTAACTGTTTCACTTAGGGCAGAATTCTAAGTTGTTCTTCCTACAGGAGTATAATATTTTAATTTATTTTTTATTTATTAATTTTATATGTCTCCCATTTCATTGATAAGGAGACTCTGGGCCTTATCCTGCCTCCCCATGTGCGGTTATTTGTGCTAACTTTAAAATATTTCTTTAATTGTATTGATATTTTACATTGGTAAATACATTAAATGCAAACACTTTATCAAAAATGTATGGAAGTATTCTGTTTAAGTGAATCAGTGTCATTTCTACCTACAACCGGTAGGATATTTTTTTCAAGTATCCAGTCTAGTCTATCTCCCTGGGTAAAGTTCCCCTATCCAAGTACTAACCATGGTCTGTTGATTCAAGCTCAGATAATTTATGACTGAATAAAGACAGAGCTAATGAAATAGGGAGCAAGAAATGTATGAAATCCAGGATAGTAACAGTAACAGAGTTGGAAGGGACCTTGGAGGTCATCTTGTCCATCTTGTCCCCTGCTCATGCAGGAGACTTGCCTGCTTTGTAATTAGAGGATAAATAAATAACAGATATATAACAGATTAACAGAGTTGGAAGTGACCTTGTAGGTCATCTAGTCCAACCCTCCACCCAAGCAGGAGACCCTACACCATTTCTGACAGATGGCAGTCCAGTCTCTCTTGAAAGCTTCCAGTGATGAAGCTCCCAAAACTTCTGAAGGCAAGGATAGAAAGTAATCGAGGTGTATCTTCCCTTTTCACCAGTCAGGCAGAATGATCTTGACTCACTTTTATCATTGTCAGAGAGTTACTGTGGTAATTTAAAGGGAAAATCTACACACCCAGCCAACTGGGTTTTTAAATAAGTCAATAGTATAAAGTAAAATAAAAAATACCTTGTTTAAAGTTGCTTAAAAACAGAACTGGATTTTCAATTAAAAAACATATACTCATCTGGGATAATTCCAATTATCAGTAAGTATTAGAATGCAATTTATGTGAATAAACATTTATATGAAACACAGTGCTGTATAATATATATTGTAATATATATTTTAATAGTCATGCTGATAATACCAAATGTTATTTTCTAAAACATACTAAAATTATTCTGTTTTATCTTTCAGGAAAAAGCCATCTGCACCAGTATAGAAGCCTGAACAACTATTTCATGATGAACATAGATGATGAAGAAAATATGAGTAAGGTGTACTCAGTATGGTTTCTGCAGGGTACTTCTGTTAAATCCCCCTTCATAGAGGCAAAACTTCCTTTCAGGTTTTTAATGAAATGAGGAGGATATTTCCTATTTTTTGTTGTATGAAGTAAGATCCAGTGTCAGCATTTAAACATAAGGAGCAGTCTCTGAAGTGTACATTAGTACCACTGAATATGTGATCTATTTACTTCACTAAAGATTTAGTTGCTTTGGTTTGAATGAATGTACAGAATGCATATTACTGACAATTAGGTCCCCTTGAATTTGGTTAATTCAGTTAATGTTAGCTTATTTATTTATTTATTTATTTATTTATTTATTTATTTATTTATTTATTTATTTAGGTAGGTAGGTAGGTAGGTAGGTATATTTCATATTTCTAGACCAGGGAGCATGTTGGCTCAACAGTTAAAGATGCTGTATCACAGGGGCTAGAAAGCTGACAGCCCGGGTTTGTGACACCCCATGACATCTAGTAGTTTGAAAGCATGCAAATGCAAGTAGATTAATAGGTATCACTTTGATGGGAAGGTGACGGTATTCCGTGTGCCTTTGGCGTATAGCCATGCTGGCCGCATGACCACAGAAAAAGTCTATGGACAATGCTGACTCCCTTGGCCAAGAAATAGAGAAGAGCACCACATCCTAGAGTTGGACACAACTGGACAAGGGAAACTTATGCCTTTAGCTATTTCTAGACCTCCCATCTCCCTCAAGGAAGGGCTCTATTAACTATTACAGAATATGTCTTATTGAACTCTTTGAGCTTATAAGTAGGCATGCATTCAATTATGCTCTTACTCTTGATCAAATTATATGCATCATAATATGTTTTTATTTATTTTTTAAACTTTGTTATACCCAGTTTTCTGTTTCTTCTAGTTTTTAAAACTAGTTTTACCCCTTCTAGACAAGCATAAGATATTGAATATGAAAAGTTGTAGATCATTTATTTCTGTGAAACTAGCAACATTTTTGTTAAACTATTATGTTCAAAGTTATCTGATTCTCATACAATAATTATGATAATCATAATTATATTTTATTTATATAATCATCATAATATGATTATTATGTTCTTATGATTTTTAAAAATTATTTCAGCCATTTTTTATCAAGATCTCACATAGCTTGTTATAGAAGCTATGATTACTGTAGTCTTTTGTTGTTCAAGGCTTTAGCTAGCATTTTTTTTCTGCAGAAATGTGGAATAACTGCAGCTGTAGTATCCCTGTTCCCATATTTAATTTATGTATATCTGATAAAAAAATAAAATATTTTGAGAAACATTTCTTACAAGAAGATTCTTTAATATATTTGAAATGTCAATATCACTTATTTGGAATCTGTGTTACAAAGGAAATCCTGTCTCACCTACTAATTTTTATTACAGAGATCTAGGTAGCTTGCAGTAAGCCAACAGCAACCAGATGTGGGGTCAAAATCTGCAAAGAGGTGAACTTGGTCTTCGGATCTAAACCTTACCCCTTTTATGCATATGTATATTCTAGGTTAGGTGAGCTTTGCCTTCCAGAATCAGAAAACAAACTCTTTTCTGCTTCTAGAAAAAGATCTGAGGCTCTAGATTTTATTTCCTGCCTCAGTAAGGAGCAGATTCTCCCAAGCTCTGAGACCCACAAAAAAGAAACTCTTAGACTATATATGGGCTGAATGGGAGTGAACAGAATGATCCTAACTAGTTCCATGCCCTAAGGTTGGGTTGTGCATGTCATATAAAAGGAACTTTCAATTTTATGCTATATCATAAAAAATAGAACTTTCCTTGAGGTTACCAAAATAGCTCTCCATATCCAGTCCATTGCATGCAAAATTTAATGTATATTTTTCATTTTTATTTTAAAAAGTGAATTTTCTGAGTACTATTTTGTGTGTGTGTGTGTGTATTGAGTGTTGTATTTTATTTTTGACATGCCAAAAGAAATATTAAATATATTTATTTTAGATTATAGTATTAAATAATATATTTTAACTGATTGCTTTTATTCTATAAATATGACTTTGTCCTTCACTTGACAAAAGCTGCAAAATCAGAAGATTTATATCTTTATATCCCTTATTACCAGGAAGAGAATCATATGTATTTTCTGCAAAATCAATAGGCTCATGATACCACTAGGTTTTTTTATATATGTTTATGTTCGACTTGGTTTAAGTGTTAACACTGAATTTCATTTGTTCAATTACATATCAGTAGATCTTTCTATGTTACAGCATAATGATAAACTATATTTGTGAGTTTAAACTTATCTGTTAAAATTCCATGTATGAACATGTCTCATTCAATTTTAAGGCAAATAAGCCTTAAAATACTGGAAAGGAAAAAAGACTTTTGTAGGCTAAATAAGGTTTGTATTTAAACACAGTTTCCTTTTTTAAAACTTTAAAACAGCTATTGCTATTTTACAATTACAATTTACAAAAACCTAATGCTGTTTGTACAATTAACTTCTATAAGTTAATTGTACTTCTATGAGTTGTTGCTACTATTGTCTACTTTGGTAAGAAATTATGCTAAAAGAGCAGGTTCTTATTTATTTAAATTTTCTAATCATATTTTAATGTTTACTATGACTTACAGCAATATGAATTAATGTTTGTTACGTGCAGTAAGATATAGTGACAGCATTTAAGGATAAGGGGCAGTTTCCTGGAGTGCAAAATAATTCAGAGCAAAATATTGGTAATTGATTGATATTATTAATAATTATTTAAGGCCCAAGCAGTGATTGATGGGAAAATAAGTATTTGGAACGTATCAAATCCATACTGACAGTATTGGGAAAATGCAAATGTGCCAAAATTTTAAAAAAAGCATTGAAAGACCTAAAGCTTTTAGTATTGAGTAGGATTTGAAAGATGAAATCTCAAAAACATTTCTTTGGGAAAGAATATTAATTTATCAATTCCAATACATAAGAAATAAAAGAAGGAGCAGTGCAATAAAAAGATTTATTGTGTAATATTGATATTTTTATGAAAGCATTTATTCATAAATAAGAATGATTTTCTAAACAGGAGAAGTTCAGAAATCTGTGATGTTATCATTGTGTTTGTAGGATTAGATTGCAAAAATAGTTAATAATGACTAACTGATTGGGTCATGTCTCCCTGTGATCTATGCTTTTATAGATGGGAACAATTTGCACTGAAACCAGTGTATTTGCTTCTGATTATTCATACAGAGTTTATATTTAGGTATTTACATGTGTAGTTAGAATCTATTGAGGTGGGAGGACATATCAAATCCTTCCTAGATACATTGTATTAGGTCTGACCTTGTCTAGGCATTGTGCTATTGAGCTGAAAAGTCCCCTCCCCTCATTGAAAGTGCATGCAGCCTCACCCTACATATTCAAAATGGGTGGCTATACCACGATGGTATCTTGGGGGATGACTTGGCCTCATTCTGCCAAGCTATTCCTGGATTCCTGCCCTGTATTAAATGAAAATGATCTTAAATATTGGGCTGTTATAGAAATGCTGAAATAATTACTCTCTCTCTTATTTATTTTAAAGAGCCTATGGGCATACATATTTATTATTTATCTTAATACAAAGCAAATTCAAAAATATTTTCTAACAACTCAAAAGGTTGAAGGTAAAAACATTCCTTTGGTCCAGTGATAATCAAATTCACACATTTGATGGTCCAGCTTGAAACAATCTGAAACTTTCAAAACTATTTGATTGAAATTTTTATTGGGACAAAAATGTTCTAAACATGTAGTCTCCAAATTACATCATATGAATATAATGCTCTAAATGTGTTTTATCTGAATACTATTTTCTATCAAATTGTCCCTTGAGGTAAAATATAGGATATGGTGAAACATATTACAAAGGAAATAGTTCTTAGAAATATGAAACTATTTGTAGCATTATTTTATTTGTCTTTATTGTAAAAGTATTATTTCTTGCTTTTTAACTTGTATGTTTTACCAATCTCTTTCTATCCAGCTTCTTCTAATTTTCTATTCTTTTGAGCACCGAAAGGAGTAACCTATCAAGCTTTTGTTGGAGGATGTTATAAATGAAAATTTAATAGCCATTCCATCAGCTTTGTCAACTAGGTGAAGTGGTGTGTGCATGTTTTAACTGCTAGGTTTAAAACAAATTTAAATATGTTATCCAGGAGATAAAATATTTGCATGTATAGTAAGCATTTAAAAACTTCTGTCTTTAGAATATTTTTCTCCAGTAAAACAGAGTATTACTTTTCACTGGATTTCTTGCAGCATTTAGCTACAGCAAATTAAAAATGTGGTGTCTATTTTTTTTAAAAAGGCAATGAATTACTGGGTTACAATTAAGGCTTTGACATTTAATATCTTGTTTTAACAAAAAAATAATATACAGTAGTGGCCAAAATTGTAGAAACCTTTTGGGAAAAATGTATTTTCTAAAACTAGCTAATAATATCACTTTTTTTTGGAGTAGTAAATTGTAATAAAATTATACACTGCTCAAAAAAATAAAGGAAACACAAAAATAAGACATCCTAAATCTGAATGAATGAAATATTCTTAGTAAATACTTTGTTCATTACATAGTTGAATGTGCTGACAACAAAATCACACAAAAATTATCAATGGAAATCAAATTTGTCAACCCATGGAGGTCTGGATGTGGAGTTACACTCAAAATTAAAGTGGAAAAAAACATTACAGGCTGATCCAACTTTGATGTAATGTCCTTAAAACAAGTCAAAATGAGGCTCAGTAGTGTATGTGGCTACCACGTGCCTGTATGAACTCCCTACAACGCCTGGGCATGCTCCTGATGAGGTGGCGGAAGTCTCCTGAGAGATCTCCTCCCACACCTGGACTAAAGCATCCCCCAACTCTGGACAGTCTGTGGTGCAATGTGGCATTGGTGGATGGAACGAGACATGATGTCCCAGATGTGCTCAATTGGATTCAGGTCTGGGGAACGGGCAGGCCAGTCCATAGCATCAATGCTTTGTCTTGCAGGAACTGCTGACACACTCCAGCCACATGAGGTCTAGCGTTTGCGTGCATTAGGAGGAACCCAGGGCCAACCGCACCAGCTTATTTATTTATTTATTTATTTATTTATTTATTTATTTATTTATTTATTTATTTATTTATTTATTTAGTCAGATTTATATGCCGCCCTTCTCCCATAGGACTTGGGGCAGCTCACAACAATAAAACAACCCAACAATAGATAAAAATTAAATAGTATTAAAAGCCAATTAAAATCCCCAAATTCCCTAGTAAAAATCCACGGCAGATCAGGGAAGTTGCTGAAAGAGCCATGTCTTTAGGTCGGCGCGGAAGGTGCGGAGGTTGGGGGCCGTCTGGAGCCTGGTAGGCAACCCATTCCAGAGGGTCGGTGCGACCCTCATCCTGGGGACCGACAGCCGACACTATCTGGCCAAGGGGACCCGGAGAAGGGCAGCCCTATGTGAGCGCACTGGGCGGTGGGAGGCTGGTAGGAGATGATCCTGCAAATACCCTGGGCCCATGCCATGAAGGGCTTTATAGGTGAGTACCAGCACCTTGAAGCGGATCCGGAGGAGCACCAGCAACCAGTGCAGCTCGCGCAATAGTGGTGTTATATGGGAGTAGTGGGACACACCCGTAACTACTCGCGCGGCCGCATTCTGGACCAGTTGGAGCCTCTGGGTACACCCCAAGGGCAGCCCCATGTAGAGGGCATTGCAGTAATCCAACCGAGAGATAATGAGAGCATGAGTGACCATACGGAGGGCATCCCTGTCTAGAAAAGGGCGTAACTGGTGCACCAGGCGAATCTGTGCAAATGCCCCCTTGTCACGACCGTTAGATGGTCCACTAAAGACAGTCGTGAATCAAGGAGGACACCAAGATTACGAACCCTTTCCGAGGGAGCAAGACACTCCCCTCCCATCAACAGTGATGGGAGGGTCTAGATCATGGGATGCCGGTATCCACAGCCACTCTGTCTTGGAGGGGTTGAGCCTGAGCCTGTTCCTACCCATCCAGACCCGTACCGCCTCCAGGCACTTAGACATCATGGAAAGGGCATCCCTGGGTTGGTCCGGAGTGGAGATGTAAAGTTGGGTATCATCAGCCTACTGATGATACTGCACCCCGAAACATGAATGATCTCACCCAGCGGCTTCATATAGATGTTAAAGAGCAGGAGGAGAGAACTGACCCCTGCGGTACCCCACAAGTGAGGGGCCTCAGGGAGGATCTCTGATCCCTGCCCAAACAAACTGCGTACGGCCCGAGAGGTAGGAGAACTACTGTAAAACAGTGCCCCCCACCCCCAACCCCCCAAGACGTTGCAGTAAGATACCATGGTCGATGGTATCAAAAGCCGCTGAGAGGTCAAGTAGCACCAGGATGGAGGAATAACCCCCATCCCGGGCTCACCAGAGATCATTCCCCAGGGTGACCAATGCCGTTTCCGTGCTGTGTCCGAGCCTGAAGCCTGATTGGTATGGGTCTAGATAATCAGTCTCCTCCAGGAATTGCGGAAGCTGGTACGCCACCACAGACTCAACAACCTTCGCTATAAAGCGAAGGTTGGAGACAGGACAAAACTTGTTCTGGGAGGCCGGATCCAGGGCAGGCTTCTTGAGGAGGGGGCGAACCACCGCCTCCTTGAGTAAGGCAGGGAAGACCCCATCTCTCAATGAAGCGTTAATAATTGCTCGGATCCAGTCTCCAGTCACCTCCCTGCTTGCCGCAACACGCCAGGGGGGACAAGGGTCGAGTAAACATGTGGAGGCCCCCAGTCCCAAGTGGACAATCCTGTCCACTTCCTCCATAGAAACAGGATCAAAGTCAACCCAGCTGTTACCTCCAAGATCTGCTCCCATCCCCTCGTCGGATCCTGCCCAGTCGGAGTCTAACCCTATCCGAATCTGAGCGATTTTGTCTTGCAGAAATTGCGCAAAATCCTCAGCACTGCCTTGCAAGGGGTCCTTCCTCACTCCCTGATGGAGAAGGGAGCGGGTCACTCGGAACAAGGCTGCTGGGCGATTTTCTGCAGATGCAATGAGAGCAGTGAAATAGTCACATTTCGCTGCTTCCATTGCCACAGGATAAGACCTAATATGGGTTCTTAACCGTGTTCGGTCAGACTCGGAACAGGAAGACTCCAATGGCCCTCTAGGCGTCTCTTCCGACGCTTCATTTCCCTGAGCTCCACGGAAAACCATGGAGTTGCCCGGGATCCCTGTCGGAGGGAGAGGCCGTAAGGGAGCGATTCGATCCAGCGCTGCGGTGGCCGCCTGTTCCCAGGCATCCACCAGGGCCTCTGGCGAATCGCAGGATAGGTCAGTGGGAAATGTCCCAAGCTCCGTCAGGAACCTATCAGGGTCCATCAGGCGCCTGGGGCGGAACCAACGAGTCGATTCTGCCTCCCAGCGGTGGGGTTTGGCGGAAGGAAAGTCTAGCTGAAGGAGGAAATGGTCGGTCCATGACAGGGGTAGCACAGAAAGGTCACCCCTACCCCGAGCATTTATCCACTGCCCAGAGATGAAAATCAGGTTGAGTGTGTGTCCACCGCTGTGAGTTGGGTCCTGTACAACTTGAATCAGGTCCATAGCCGTCATGGACGCCATGAACTCCCGCACCAACTCTGATGTCTCGCCATCTGACGGGAGATTAAAATCTCCCACAACCATCAGGTTGGGGAGCTCAACCGTCAGATCAGCTAAGACTTCGCGTACTGCAGGCAGGACTGAAAACACGTAGCTGGGAGACAGGTACGTAATCAACAGAGCCGACTGTACTCCAGGGTCCCATTTCAACAGAAGGGATTCACACCCTCCAATCTGAGGGACAGTGACCTCCCTAGGTCTAAGACCTTCCCTAATGACAACCGCCACCCCGCCACCCCTTCGGTGGAGTCGCGGCTGGTGTAATACTCGGAAACCCGGTGGGCATAGATTGGAGAGAGGAACCCCTCCCTCCGCGCCCAACCAGGTCTCCGTAATGCAAGCCAGGTCCGCACCCCCCTCATCAATCAAATCCTGGACAAGGGGGGCCTTATGCACAACAGACCTGGCATTAACATACACCAGCCAGAGTCCTGGGTTCCGCACTCCCATATGGTCTTGTGAGCATATGGTCTCACAAGGGGTCTGAGGATCTCATCTTGGTACCTAATGGCAGTCAGGCTACCTCTGGCGAGCACATGGAGGGCTGTGCGGCCCCCCCAAAGAAATCCCACCCCACACCATTACTGACTCACTGCCAAACTGGTCATGCTGGAGGATGTTGCAGGCAGCAAAACGTTCTCCACGGCGTCTCCAGACCCTGTCAGGTCTGTCACATGTGCTCAGTGTGAACCTGCTTTCATCTGTGAAGAGCATAGGGCACCAGTGGTGAAGTTGCCAATCTTGGTGTTCTCTGGAAGTGTTGGAGATGTGAATGTGATGATGCCACGTATTATCATATATGGTGGACATGTAAAAAAATTAAGGCATTTTGGATAAAAATATGGTGAATTATTCAAAATATTCTCGAAAAGAAGATAAAATTTACTCCACAGTTCTTCTTGTTAGGTATAATTGCAGATTGTACTGTTATAGAGACTAAGTTGATTTTAAATTTAATAACAGCAGCCAGACTTTTGGTGGCGCAGTATTGGAAGAAGGAAGACTTGCCTACTATTGAAGAATGGACACTAAAAGTAGTGAACTTAGCAGAGATGGCCAAAATTTCAACGTATTTGAAGGACCATTCAAATGAAAGATATACATTGGAATGGAGAAGATGGATTGACTATATTCAAAACAAATATCGGACTAAAAAGCTTCAAATAGCTTATGAATGAAATCAACTTTTTCTTTTTGAATTATGTTTTGTTAGTTGAAAGGGGAGTTAAAGAGCAAGAGGGAATTAAGAGCCTACAGAAAGTTAGCATATTTTAGTTTATGTTTGTTAAATGTTATACCCTGTATTTGCTCTGGGAAGTCCAGGGTGGGGGGAGGGGGGTTGGAGGGAGAGGGGGGATGGGGGGTGGGGGGTGGGTGGAGGAGGGAAGGGGGGGAGAAGGGACGGGGGAAAAATTGTTGTAATATTTGATAAAACTTTTTAATAAAAAAAAATCTTGGTGTTCTCTGGCAAATGCCAAACGTCCTGCACGGTGTTGGGCTGTAAGCACAACCCCCACCTATGGATGTCGGGCCCTCATACCACCCTCATGGAGTCTGTTTCTGACCGTTTGAGCAGCCACATGCACATTTATGGCCCGCTGGAGGTCATTTTGCAGGGCTCTGGCAATGCTCTTCCTGTCCCTCCTTGCACAAAGGCGGAGGTAGCGGTCCTGATGCTGGGTTGTTGCCCTCCTACGGCCTCTTCCAAGTCTCCTGATGTACTGGCCTGTCTCTCAGATGTATATCCAACTTGACAGCTTAAATCCTCAAAATAGGTCATATGCTGTCTTTTTGTTTGTTTGTGCAATCTCACAGAGCAACTGGTGACAGATAACTCTGTGATAAGAGAGAGGACACTTGAGCAGCAGAAAGTTAAATTTTCTAAATTTTCTTCATTGGGACTCATTTTCGGAATTAAAAGGAGCCTTCCTTCTCTGCCCTCACCTGCCTACAAATGGCTAGGTTACCAGAGCTGATAGAGCTATGTGTGAGCTTAACTCATGACAATAGCCCTAGAATGAGTCAAGAAGCCAAAATGTCTATTAGAGAATTGTCACTAAATAAGCTTTAGAAAGCATGAAAAGGGGGTTGTGGCTAGAGTACTATGTCCTACTCTTCTTAGGAAGTACTCAAGGAAATAAGAGGATGTGAACTTTCTCCCGCCCAATAATATTTAACTTGTGTTGTTTCCGTAATGAGCTGCCTGTATTGTATGCTTTTGACATCTGCCTTTAAAGATTAATCCATTTTTCTGCTATTTCATGTAATCTTTTTATTCTTTTTTATGAAGCCTTTTTAATTTTATTCAATTGTTCACATATATTTCATTGGTATAATTCTAACATCCTAGTCCAGTCTATACAATGTCATAATATCTTGTGATGTCTGTGTTGGAAGGATTGTTCTTTTATACATTGATTTCTAGTTTCGGGTGACAGCTGAAAAAATGTTTGATACTATGTTAAATCTACACATAATTACCATTATTAAGTTTATCTAAGTAAGATATTCTAGTTAATGTTTATTACTTCATTTCACTCTAAGTCCATTTGTATGTTTTCATGGTATAAAACATATTCTAGCATTAGTTGATAGTAATACTAACTCATAGGAAATCTGTTGGATAACTAAAGCTTTATTTTTTTCATGCCAGATATATTGATACTGTGACACGGTCTTCTTTCTATGTTCTTTTCCCTATAATCCCAAAGTCCTATATTCCAGGCATGAGTGCGGTTCCAACATGTTTTGCTCATTTTATTTTTTCTTGCAGTAGTAATTTCTGTTTCCATTCTGTTGTACAGAATAGAGTGGGTATTATTATGCATATAACTGAATTATGTTATTTACCCTTTTTCAGCCTGATTATACATCTTTGCCTCTTTAATACCTAATAGAAATAAATTGCAATATCTTTCCTTATAATATATGGATTAACAGCAGTTTATAATATTCAATATAATATTCAGGGATTCTAGGGATCCAAATTGAAAAGAAATGAGTAGAAATAATGGATGTATTTGAAATAGAGATGTGTAAATAAGTATGAATGTGGTCATGTCATAATGGCATACATTCATAAACTAATTCATTCTGTCAAATTTGCTCCAAATTTGTTTTTTTAAGCAATCACAAAACCAGGGAATTTTCATTTATGATACTCCCTAACATGCTCATTTTGCACCCATTCTTCCCTAAGAAAGTGTGTTGGTAGAAAACTATCCTCTGTGTCTTTCTGTCTTTGTCTCTCTTCCTTCCCCTTGCCCCATATGTATGTATGTAGGTATGTATGTATGTATGTATGTATGTATGTATGTATGTATGTATGTATACATATGTCTCTCTATCTCTCTGTATGTGTGTGCATAGTAATTTTATCAAAGTAATACATTTGTGTAAAAAAATTTTAAACTAAGAAATATCTACTCATGTCATGAGAGATTGATGGAAATCAAAGTGTGATGCATTTCTTTTATACACTTTATTTAGTTTTATATGACAGCCAGGAGATTATCTTTTCCTCGTTTCAAATTCTTCCTCTTCCTTTCCATGCATTAAGTAAAGTGCGGTTGCAGATTGAGTTCTGAGAAAGCTTTTCTGTACTAGTTTATCTTTTCTATCTTTCCATCCTGCAGTGATTTTAGGATTCCTGAAAGTATTGTTTTGTGTATGTGTTATTAAAAGAATCAGAGACTATTGATATCTTCATTTTTCATGGAAATATATCTATCTTTAGTCTAGAGACTAGTTTCTGTATAGCTCTATTTTCCAGTTTTATACTTATAGCATGCATAATAGATATTATTAGTTCCTAAATAAATATCCAATTAAAAGACTACAAATAAATCTTTCGGTAGTTAGCTCTCCAAGCAAGCATAGTTATAGATATGAGAAAAATATTTTCCTAATAAAGATGGCTCTTTTTTTAAAAAATGTGTGCCCTGAAATTTACTTGAAACAGTCTCATATATCAGAGGGACCACCCATGCATTCAAGGGAGCAAGATGGCAATTGCTGGCTGTATTCTAAAATGCTTTCATTAGTACATTCAGCATTAATATGAAGGGAAACTTAATGGCCAGGTAAATATCCATGTATGTAGAGGAGCTCGTGTATATAAGGCTCCTTAGAGGAATGCTGAAAGTTAAAGTCTGTAGGGAAGTTTGGTATCAAGACTCCAATTTGAAGGACTAAATTGTCAGTCATTTTTTTTTCCAAAGGAAGAAATCTTTGTGATAGAGATGAGCAAATAGTTTGATTCTAGAAAGATTGACTCAGCCTTCCATCCTTCCGAGGTCGGTAAAATGAGGACTCAGATTGTTGGGGGCAATATGCTGATTCTGTAAACTGCTTAGAGAGGGCTGTAAAGCACTGTGAAGTGGTATATAAGTCTAAGTTCATTTGCAAGTGCAAGATGCCTGATAGTTTGTTTTCATTTTAGAATTAAGGATATGATTTATAATATATTTTAAAATATAATATAATATTTTAATAACTTCTCTGCTTTTAGAATGAAAACTATTTGTGAATAATGAGTACAAAATGTTTAAATAATTGGTGTATATGGTTAATAAATGAGTAACAATGATATTTGAGCACACATCACTTAACCAGTTGCAAAGGTAGATAAAGGAATCTCCAAATTTTACATTTACAAGGTCCTGCAACGAAGGCATTGTAAGTTACTCTTTCTGGGCACCACAGGTTCAGGCAGCACTGATATTAAAGAGAACCGCAACATGGACAACATTCCACCTAAAGAAGGGACTGTGCAAGGTGCTGGGGAGGGGAATCAGCTCCCTAATGGTGGAGGCACTAGCAGCAGGAAGCGGCTGTTGGACGAGGGAAGCAATGGTCATTCCAAGTTCCGCCCAAAGAAGAAAAAGAAAACTCCAGGTCCAGTGCTGCCCAAGAATGCCCTGATGCAACTGAATGAAATCAAGCCTGGTTTACAGTACAAGCTCCTCTCCCAAAGCGGACCAGTTCATGCTCCAATTTTTGTGATGGCGGTAGAAGTTAATGGGCAGATGTTTGAAGGGTCTGGCCCCACAAAAAAGAAAGCAAAACTCCATGCGGCTGAGAAAGCTCTGAGGTCCTTTGTTCAATTTCCTAATGCATCAGAAGCTCATCTAGCAATGGGTAGAACTCTTTCGGTAAATACAGACTTTACTTCTGACCAGGCCGATTTCTCAGACACCCTCTTCAATGGGTTTGAAAATCCAGTTCAGTCTGACCATTCCTTTTACTTGGAATCCAATGGAGATGGTTCCTTTACCTCCAATCCAGATTTCAGCCTGTCATCCGTTGTGGCTAGTAGTTTTATCCAGTCATCTCTCCCTGCCCCATCACCATATGCATCAACCAGTGGGAAGAATCCAGTGATGATACTAAATGAACTTCGACCAGGGCTAAAGTATGAATTTATTTCAGAAAGTGGAGAGAGTCATGCCAAGAATTTTGTAATGGCTGTGTCAGTGGATGGCCAAACATTTGAAGGTTCTGGACGGAACAAAAAACTGGCAAAGGCTCGGGCAGCTCAGTCAGCTCTCGCATCTTTGTTTAATATGCAGCTGGACCAAACACCATCTCACCAACCTATTCCTAGCGAGGGCCTCCAGTTACACTTGCCACAGGTGAGAAAAAAGATACAGGGTATTAATGAAGCAAATGTTTACAGTGCTGGGATTGTTTTTATTATAATTCCAATTAAACATATCTGGAAAGCCATAACATTCTTGTATACTATAATATATTTCTGCCAGGTCTCTTAATTGTATTTTGTGTTTATTGCTGAGGAAAAGTTATGATTTTTTATTCCTGAGAATATTTTATATAGCTAAGAAAATAGGCATAGTAATCCTGATCCTTAGGTATGATTTGATCAATTCTATTTATGTGCAAAGTGAAACATGTTTAGGATAGGGTGGAACTACTATTATAATATTGTTTTGTTATTATGAGCAAACATCATACCAATGTTGCTTGCCAGAAAGCCATGGTAATTTGTATAACTTAATAATGCATTGCCAAAATCAATTGGTAAAGCATGTAACTGCTTGTAGATAGGCAAGACTGGAGATGACTCATCTAAGTGGTTGTAGTCGCTTCCTTATAAGCATTTCACTTTGTATGCTGCTACCAACACTGGTATTCAGTCACACATTGCATCTTTTTCCACCATAGATGTAAATGTCTATTTTTTTAAATAAAGAATAGATCTCAAATCCATTGTTTCCTTGACTGCACATGGTAATAATGGACACTGCTTGTACTATCACCAGGTCAAATATTCGTTGTCCATTTAGGAGATAAAATTGCCCTGTCTCTGTTCCTAGACATATTAGATTTTTGGATCCCTTGAGGGTTATAGAGTCCAATGTTGCTATAAATGGCAGTCCTCTGTATAATTTTACAAACAACACTTGTTCTCATTGTTTCTGTAATGCCTCTTAGTACTACCTGGCCACCGGCTGATTGCAGAGGGAAGGCCAAGAATCCTGGAATGATGAACCAAGAGCTGTCTGATCGATTGGAGATGTTGTCACCAGTGTCTTTTTGTCCTGCTAAATCTTCATGAGACTTTTGAGGCAGGGAATAAATGTCTATATCCGTGATGGGGAACCTATGGCACGTGTGCCACAGGTGGCACGCGTAGCCATATCAGTGGGCACACCAGCTCAGCTTTGGCGCACATGCGCACGCCAGCCAGCTAATTTTCAGGCCTTCTGGGCCCACCAGAAGTAGGGAAACAGGCTGTTTCCTGCCTCTAGGGGGGTGGGGGGAAGGCCCATTTTTCTTTCTTACCTGGCTCCAGATCCTCTCTATGCATCTGGGAAGGGCGAAACAGCCTTTCCCACTCCCTCGGAGGCCCTCCGGAGGCCTGAAAGGGTCCATTTCCCAACTCCCGGTGGGACAAGAAGTGACGTTTTTTGCTGTCCCTAGCCTCCAGAGACTCCTAGAGAGCTGTTTTTGCCCTTCCCAGATGCATAGAGAGGATCTGGAGCCAGGTAAGAAAGAAAAATGGGCCTACCAAGCCATCGCGTGCCAGGAGCGGGGGGGGGGAGGGGTTGCATGCGCATGTTAAATAATTATGTGAATAAGAGTGAAGGGGAAAAAATTAAAATTGCATTGAGTTCCATGTTTCATAATAATGCCATAGCATGATTATATACATTGCTCAAAAAAATAAAGGGAACACAAGCAGAAGACATCCGAGATCTGAATGAATGAAATAGCCTTATTAAATACTTTGTTTGTTACATAGTTTTGTGTTCCCTTTAGTTGTTTGAGCAGTGTATAAACTACTGTATGTAAAAAACAAAGTATTTAATAAGGCTATTTCATTCATTCAGATCTCGGATGTCTTCTGCTTGTGTTCCCTTTATTTTTTTGAGCAGTATATTTCCCATTATTAATACTTGAAAAATAATATGGACAGTTTGTTATTGATCGTCATACAAATATAGAAACTGATTTAGGCTTAAGTTGCTTGATTTATAAGGTTGGGAATTGTAGATGAGAAGATTTACCATTCCTTTTATTCCCCTCCTGCCCAACCTGAACCTGAACCATAAGGCAAACAAATTTGATAACTAACTAAATAACTAACCGACTAACTTCATTTTCCTATTGCGTAGGTTTCAAAATAATTTTTTTTCCTCCATTGTTAGCTTTTAACAAGAGTTGCTGTGTCTTGCCTCATATCTCCCTCAATGTTCTCCCAAATCCATCATGCATTTTGAGGAACACAGCCACAGAGACCTATATCCTGTGATTGCTTTTGGGAATAAATGTGTCCTTTTTTGTTGTTGTACAACATTCAACCACAAGACCCTCACTTGACACACCCATACCTGCCCATTACAAGATCCATCACAAGACCCTGATCTGATGTGACCCTGACCTGACCTGACATCACAAAACCTACTGATCACACAAAGCCCTTATAAGCAGAAGAATACTGACACTGACATCCCCTAAATTCCACTGAAGATGTTCCCTAGCCTGGTAACGAAACGTTCGAAACCAACTCACAAGCTCAGAGAACGAATCTCCACCCTCATCTTACACCCAAGCTACAGATATTCGCCACTATAGTGAGCTGCATTTAAAGAGAGCAAGTTTGGCATAGTGGTGAAGGCTCCAGGCTAGAAACTGGGAGACTATGAATAAGAGTCCCCCTGAGGCATGGTAGCCAACTGGGTGATTTTGAGCCAATCACTCACTCTCAGTCCTAGAAAGCAGGCAAAGGCAAACCATTTCTGGAAAAGTTGCCAAGGAAATTACAGAAACTTGTCCAGGGAGTGGCCAGGAGTCAAGGCTGACTAAAAGACACATACATACATATCAAATAAAATCAGAGATAAAGGAATCACAACGTTTATTATGTATACTCAGAGTTGTTGGATGTTATGGCATTCTTGCAATCTTAAATTTAAAAAAATCTTAGAATAGACAATTTTAGGAAAAACTTGATGTATATTAGCTCAATTCAATTGGAGCTTACTGCTTGATATTATGGAAAATCAAGTTACAGTTCTTGGAATATGAAACCTGTACATCATAGTATTTTTCTAACAATTAGAAATACACTATTTGTTTTAATGAATTCAGCAGTAAATTACCAAAGTTTTTCCTTCTGACAGTTAATAATGTGTTGTTTTAAAAGGGGAGATTATTTGAATGGTTAAAAAATGGAGAATTTGTAATAGTTTTTATATATGTTCTGGGAGGTATTAGGCAGAAGTTGGAAAAGTAATTTGGAAGCTCTCTTTCCTTATTATTTGACCCTCTATTAAAACATGTTATGTTTGAACTGGCCAATTCTGAATTTTGTTCAGCAACATAAAAGATCTGACTAGTAACTAACCAAATAACTGTAATTTTTCATATGTTATGTTATTTCCTTCCCTGTTTAGCATTTATTGTTTATATTCAATGTGTATTTCATAGTTATCCCCTCTAGTGAGAGGTTTAGTATGATAATTTTAAAACTCTTCATTTGATTTTTTTAGAAGAATCTTTTATTCTTAAGATATTTGAAATACTTTACAAATTTTGCATTTTTTGTGGTTTTGATAAAAATCATAATGAATGTCTTCAATTATATGATATAGGACTGACCTCGCTGAAACAGAATCTTCCTTTAAATCAGTTTTTATACTTTTATGATTTTCTAGGCATGCATGCGTGCATACATACATACATACATACATACATACATACATACATACATATATATATATATATATATATATATATATATATATATATATATTCTGAGGTTTTCGTGGGTGTTTGTAGGTCTTTGGTTATTCGGGTTTTCTCCCGCGTAAAATTGGAAGTGTATAGTGTAAATTGGAATATATATAGTGTTTTTCTATCGAGACACCTAATCCATAGTCATTTTTTTAAATTGCTTTTAATTTTACAGTATATCTGGGTCATCATTCCAGTTTCTGATGATCTGTTCTGTTCTAAGGGATGCCATAACGTAGCATGATAATGCAATGCAAATGGATAAATTCATTTTAACATTACAAGGGAAGGTTTTTAGTGTTCATTTTTAAGTCAGAAATAGATTTATGTTTCTGAACTGTCCAACATACCAATATAATTTTTGCAGGTTTTAGCTGATGCTGTTGCACGCTTGGTCGTAGAGAAATTCAGCGATTTGACAGATAACTTTACATCACCTCATGCACGTAGAAAAGTGCTAGCCGGTGTTGTCATGACAACAGGTAAAAACAAAACAAGACCAACCTGCCATGCAACTGGGTTCTTTATCCCCTTGTTTGTATACAAAATAAAGTGATCAAGGTAAATCGATATTTCCCCTTTCTTTCCCATATTTAATAATGTGAAATCTCTTCATGCCAAAAATTATAATTAGTAATTCATATTTAATTGTAATCTCTAAATGCTATATTTTAACATTAACCATTATTGGGCATGTGTACATATGTATGCAAATCATTGTTTTTATTTTTAATTTTAAAGCCCTTTTTATCTTTTGCTTAATCATATAAATGAAGTAGCTATTTATAATAATCAATACTATATTATTCCAAATTTAACATAATAAAAATTTAACAACAGCATTGCTATTAAATATACAGTATAGCTTAAATGAATCATTGACAGTTTCACTATTAAAATGTTATAATCATGTATATTTTATCCATGATATATTCAGTATTAAAAGTATAGAGATATTTTGACCCCAATGGACTGGAATTCACTGAGTTAAATACATTCTGTTGGCATGGCACTTATAATCCATAACACTATACTGTCCCATAAATAGAACTGATTGGTACACTAGTGAAATAAATTATATACTGAGAGAGAGAAAAAAAATTGAACAAGGCAGACAAAAGGAATAATGCTCCTAAATTCTCTTACTTCTAGAAAGTTGTGTTTTATTTATGCCCATATATATTTCAGTTAGCTAACAATTATAATGAACAAATATATTTATTTTAATCACATTAATTAAAAATATGTAAATAAAATGGTGATAAAAACACTCCCAGTTTAAATTTATAGTTAATGTCATTTCATATTTATTCAAATTCCACAAATTAGAATCTGATACTTTAAATGATGTTGCCCATAGACAATCAAATCTACTATCCTGAATTGCATGAAAAATTCAACCCATCGTTTAATTGATAGAACTCCGATGGAACAAAAAATGCCTGAGACTGCAAGGCTGGAAGCTAAATATTTTTTCTCTAAAATTCACAAACTTTCACCTAGCCCCACTGTACCTGATATGTATAGTTTGGATAATTAACTAGATAATATTAACTAGATAATATAACTAGATAATTAGCTTGGTCAGTGTAATCTGAGTCTAGTAATGATTTAATTGTATGGATATTTTCAGTCCATCCAAGAAATGCACATAGCTGTATGGTTTGAGAATATAATGTATAAAATCCAGACTATGCAAATTAATAATTTGCTCAGTTTTATATGATTCCAAAATTTGAAAGGCAATCCATACAGAAATATCTGTGTATTTATCTGTAAATATATATGATTGATTGATTGATTTATTTATTTATTTTTATACCGCCCTTCTCCAGCAGGACTCAGGGCGGTGGACAGCCAAAGTAAAAACACAACATACAAAAATTAAAACAGGTTAAAAGATATTAAATAATGTTGGCCCACAATTTAAAATAACCCAGTTAAAATTAATTTCAAATTAAAACCAAAGGATGGATCAAGCCAGCCCGGCTAGATGAAATAAGTGAGTTTTAAGGGCCTGACAAAAAGTCCGGAGGTCCGATATCGTGCGTATCTCTGGGGGTAGGTCGTTCCAGAGGGCGGGTGCCGCCACAGAGAAGGCTCTCCCCCTGGGGGTCGCTAGCAGACAATGTCTGGCCGACGGCACCCTGAGGCGGCCCTCTCTGTGCGAGCGTACTGGCCGGTGGGAGGCAATTGGTGGCAGAAGGCGGTCTCATAAATATCCAGGCCCTAAGCCATGGAGCACTTTAAAGGTGGTCACCAACACCTTGAAGCGCACCCAGAAGACCACCGAGAGTCAGTGCAGCTCGCGCAGGAGAGGTGTCACATGGGAGCGCCCCGTCGCTCCCATAATCCCCCGCGCCGCCGCATTCTGGACCAGAGTGCGGCCGCTGATTATTTTAAAATTCAGAATTATTTAGAGTTGACAATTAATTTGTAATTTAATTATTTAAATAATTAATTATTAAATTATTTTTATTAGATAGTGTCCATTAGGCTACATGTTTAAGATGGCTGGAGGGAAAAAAAATTTCTATAAGTCTTTTCTCCTGAAACTGATTTTCCAGGTACTGATGTGAAAGACGCTCAGGTTATAAGTGTTTCTACAGGAACAAAATGTATTAATGGAGAATATATGAGTGACCGTGGTCTTGCTTTGAATGATTGCCATGCAGAAATTATAGCTCGGAGATGCCTACTTAAATTTCTTTTTACACAACTTGAACTACATTTAAGGTAAGTTCAAAGCATTTTTATGCTACAGAGGCAGGTTCTATCAATCACAGTGTGGATAGGATCACAGAATATTGCGCTCATATACATTTCTATGAAAACATAATATACCTCATAAGATGCTAAGACCTAATTCTGGAAAAAATGGTTTGATCTGATATTTTCAGATGACAGCAGTTGAACTAATGCTTCTTTCCATCTCTGAGATAACGCAGATAGGAATTCATTTTGTACTACTATCAGTTTTAAAGGAGCAGCATTCTATCGATTTTTCGGAGATTACTCTTAGACAGATGCTGGGGTCTTCAGTCTTTCAATAACTTATAAAATAATTTCAATCTTTAAGTATTAATTTATGCTTGGCTGAACCTATGTAAAACACTTTAAAATTTCTGAGAATTGCAGTCAGTGAAAAATGTAGCAGTTTGGCTGCTAATCAGTTAAAGGTACAAATATAATATGTTACTGAATGATCAGTACACAATTGCCAGTTGCTTATAGGACACATTTTAAAACTTCACTATAACTTTCAAAGCCATGAGTATCTGCGGGATGGAGGGGACACATTACATTAGGAAACATGGTCAGGGGTGTCAAACTCAAGGCCCAGGGGCCAGATCCAATCCCCGAGGTGTTTAGGTCTGGCCTGCAGGGCTGCCCTGGAAACAGCGAAGGACCAGCCCATGGTGCCTCTGCCAGCGTAAATGGAGCTCCGTTTATGCTGGCAGAGGTTGCAGGAGGCTGTTGCAACTGAAAATGGAGCTCGGGAGCCTCTTTTTGCTGGAAGAGGGCTTGGGTCGCCACAGGTGCCCCCAACACGACTGATGTCGAGCTGGCCATGCCCCTGGCCACGCCGCCATGCCCCCCAAGGTCAAATACAACCCTGATGTGGCCCTCAATGAAATCAAGTTTGACATCCCTGATTTAGGTCATTGTGATTTTCATAATGAAGTCATCATATTTATCATGATTTTAGCACCATCACATTATACTGCGGATGCTATCATTTAAAGCCTGTTTAAAGCCTGAATCCTTGGCAAGCAGGGTAGTCTGTGACTATCTGAAAGACCATCTCTTTTGTTGTGAGACCTGACTAGATACAAAGCCTCAGAAGGAGATGCCCTTCCCTACTATTTGAGGCTCATTTATTTGGCAAGCAGGAAATCTTCTCTTCTGTTGCCCCAAGCTATGAAATGATTTATATTGATCCTCACTCTTTCTGGATTTTGTGAAGTAATATCTTTTCTCTAAACTTTTAATTGTTAACATCTGTTTAAGATGTTTATGTTGTAACTATTGCTGGTGCCCTGAGTGCTAATTTTACTGAAAGATAGGATTCAATACATAAATAATAATGCATTAATTTAATGAAATAAATAATGCATGCTCTGCACAGACTATGGCATGAGGCTCTTCTCAAGAGATTTTCTGTCTATAATACATAATTATATGGACATCCTAGGAAACTATTGAATGCATTATTTGTATTAGAATAACACTTTTTATAGTTATATATGTATAGTATATAGCTATAGATAGAGACAATATAAAAGTCCTTATATAAAAGTAGTCCCCATTATTTTAAAATGATTCATAATATAGAGGAGCCATATTGAATGAATGGCTTAAGTGAAAACATATGCAGGAACTGAAATATACACCAGCAGCCATAAATTGACAAGGCTCCATTGGTAAATGTTGGGTGGAATCTCGAGATGTCATAGATTGCTTCATGTGTTTCCTCTTGAGATGTTACAAATAATTTTTAAAACTATTCTAATCTTATATGAAAGTTTCTGAAATACTTTGAAGCAAATTTTATAATTGCTTGTCTTCTGAGGAAATAAGAACATTAATATCTGTCATCTTAAATCCCCAAAGGGAAAAATTTCTGTCTGTAACAGCCTAGAAGCTTTAATATAACATTATTTTTCAACATAGGCTGACATTTGTTATAGCTATATGACAAATGATCTGAAATGGCTTGGAGTATAGGGTTGGACTATACGGTTGGACTAGAAGACCTCCAAAATCCCATCCACCTCAATTTTCTATCTTCTAAATAATTTTGATGCTAAAACCACACTTTACATAACACTGTTATAGAGAAAATAATGTCTCTTTCATAGTATCACCAGTTGATTTAGGGATAGTTTTGGTTGTTGAATTTATATCTATTGTAAGTAGATATCTATTTGGCCCCAGGTTCCACAAGGTGGTTAAGCCTATTTATGCTAAAGTTTTCCCCTGATTTTCTCATATGAGATGAAAATCTTTTGTGCTTGATGGAGGAGGCCAGGTTGTCTGTTTTCTTATTGAATTTATTTTGCAGAACTCCTCATGAAGAATTTTTGAGAATTAAGATTGGTAATGCATACTATAAAATTAATATATTTCTGGATGTGTACTACGCAGAAAATACATTTTTATTTATTGTCTTCATTTACATTTCCAGCACAAATAAGTCAATAGGACATAGAGACAGCTGCAAAACTGACATAAGATTTTCTTAAGCTACTTAAACAATCATAGAAAGCTTTTAACATTGGGTTAAACAGAAACTTAGGTTTTAAGCAAATTGAATGTAAAATAACCAAAGCAGATCATTTGTTCTTAATTTTTTTTATTTATAGTGTTACTGTACTAAACTAATTAAAGGAAAGTATGAATATATTCAACGGTATTAAAGAAATTTACTTCAAACTTAATCATAATAACAATGGAGAGGGAGGGAAGTGACTTGAAAATTATTATAAACAGAAAATTACATTATAAACAGCATATTCTGAATTTCTTATTATTTAATGTGGCCTTTCATTGATATAAAGCAAATTCAACTTAATCTATACGTTACATAAATAACTAATACCAGTTTTACCAATTTACTTCAATTGCCTATAAAAATTATTACATAAGAACCACAAATCTTTTAAAGCCTAATATAGAAATCATATACTGTGATTTCTATACCATACTGTGGCATAATCATTAAAGTGTAGAATTGACATTAGCTGTGGGGAGAGCCAGGTTCAAGACCACTCTCAGCCACAGAAGCTCACTGGATAGCTTTTGACCAGTCAATCTATGCCAGCCCAATGTATATTATAGGTTTCTTTTTGTTGAGAGAAATGTTAAGGGGAAAAAATGGAAGCAGCAGAAGCATGTGGACCAAATTGTCCAATGTACTATATGTTGAAAATATCTCCTACTTAATGGATACAAGCAAGAACCTGTTGGCTTGCAAGATGGTCTGGCTTAAATTGAATAGTGAGAACATGCTTGCGGTGTACCGGCCAAAATGTCCCCCCAAAACAAACATTATTACATCCTTATCATTAATATGAAATGATACATGTGGTGCATTTTGTACAACTAAAGCTGATCCTCTAGTGTACTCTTTCCTGAATTTACTAAAAATGCTTTGATTAAAACATGGTCATGCATGCACAATGATTATGCAGAAGTCAATATTTGATGTGGTTGTCTGATGATTAGTAAGGCATGTGGAAGATTGTGACCTGGATTGTAAGACAAAAAATAAATCATCTGGGAGGTGTATGGAAGAAAGGCAATTTAGTTGTGTTGTGGGAGAGGGAAGTAAATAAAAAATCTAAATGAAGGAGCATCTAATTTTGTGGAGTAAAATTGATGAATTTCCCTAATGGAACTGGTAGTGCAGATTTAATTATGAATAAGAGGCTAAAACGTACATCAAAATGATATATTGGTGTAGTATAAATTGTTATTGGTAAACATTAAAGTAGGAAGTTATAAGATGGTTACACTTCAGTTACATCCCAGTTACACCACAATGTTCATAATTTTCATAATTATTTAGTAAAGCTTACAATTACAATAATAAAAACTAATACAAACTAAAATAAAAGAATCAAAAGGAAAAATAGTAGGCACAGAAAAGAAATAAAAATAGTAAATAAGGAAAAAAATTAAGAATCTAATAAAGAAAAAGAAGATAAGTATATAAAGAAATGACTTCTCTCTCCATCACAGTATAAACAATTTTAATTACTTATCATCTTCTCTTAAAATACAACAAATTATTTTCCCATATCCCATCTCTTATCTATAAACTAATTTATAAAGCCTGGTCATTTCAATCCTGATTTAAGGATACAAAATCCAACTGGGCAGGTTTACATGTTGGACATATGTTTCCACGCTTGGAGCTGTATATATTTAATAGCTCTGTGGAAGGGGACCATCCCTTTTAAAGGGCAGGAAGAAGATCCATAGCTGATTCCTGGATGTTAACAAAAGTCCATTAGGGGCTATCAGAGATAAACAATGTATCTATTTTAACTTTCATCAAATAAGTCAACTGTTGTGTTTCTTCCTTTTATTTTTAGCCATCTTGATATTTAATCTGCATAAATAATATCATATACCATAACTTTATTTCTTTCCATTTTTTCTCCCTTCTCACAAAATAGTTTTGGCAACACAGAGCTTTCCCAGAGATTCCACAGTCCCAAAATGGATGGGGAAGAGATTCAGGGAAGCCACACCCTAGAATCACTCAAGTTATATCTAATAGGTTAGAAATTATAGCTTTAGTTTGGCAAGATTCTGTCCAAATAAAGAATTGTACTTGATTGGACTTTACAGTGTTGTCTCTAGGATTGAGCCTGACAAGAATGAAAGCAAATAGATATTGGACTCACAAAGTTCTTTTAAAAAAAATAAAGTCATACATTCTGTACAGTGGTGGGTTGTTACCGGTTTGCCCTGGATCAGATGTCTCTGTGCATGCGCAGAAGTGTCATGTGCAAGCACGAGCATGTGCACGTCCACGAGCATACCAGTAGCGACGGGATTTGAAACCCACTACTGATTCTGTGAGAACGTTGAAAAATGTAATGGCTTTGCATTGTGGTCAACTTGTGGAAAATGAAGTTAACAGAGATTATATATATGTTGAAAAAATAAGGAAAATAGATTAATTAGTGTTTTGTGGTAGAATGTTTAATAGGGGTGGATAGAAGAAACTTTAAGATGTGCAGAAAAATCATGTTAAGAGAAAGATAATGAGTTCTATGTAATCCATAGCAAGGTATGAATATTCTAAAAATTGTGAAAATGGCTGTGAATAAGAGTGCTTCTGCACTTTGCTAATTGGAAGTGAGTACTGAATTTGGTGTGTTAAGAGAAATTTATAGACATTGATCATGAACTTTATGAGTCAGTATTCTTTCTGAGGTTTTTTTGGTTGGTTTCAGAGGCTGCATTTCAGCCATTTGTTTATAGTTTTTTTTCTAAATTGCAAGTGAACAACAGCTGTTTGTAATTTCCTTTGATATAATCCATGAGTGAATGTAGTTTGCTGCTAAATTACATAAGCAAAAAATCCTAATTATCTGCAGAATAATTTACTTCTATTGACAATCCTTTCAGTAGCCCCTTTGATTTATTATAATAAATATGACTATACTATAATGTTGTGGATTTAATAAGACCAACACAACTTTTCAGGGTTAGCCAGAGACATTGTATATTGCGCAATAGGGTCAAAGCTCTGTACATGAAGCGTTGAACAAAGACAGAAATTAGGTACAATGGTTTTTATACTCTTCTAAGACAAAGGATTCTGTTAACTCAGCAGTTCATATGATCATATACATTTGTCATATTTAATTGACACTTCCCAATTACTAAGTTTTACAATTTTCTTTGCCAACAGTCATAATTATTTTTGCCAATTACTGAAGCATAGATTCAAATTATCTCTTGTTGATAATACATGTGGTCATCCTTTGATCTGTTTTAACCTTCAAACAAATATCTCTATCTCTGGCAACTGAGGGGCCCCTCTTGTAAATGTTTCTACTTCAAAGGAATTCTCTCCTTTCAACTGGAGATAATTGGCTTCCCTCAAACAAGCACATTTCCTTTCTTACAATACTATGAATAAAGAGGGCCCTTCAGTGATCATCCAGCTGGATCCACATTTACCTACATTAATAACATCTTTGATCTAGTTATGCTAAATTTTAGGTTTTGTTTGATGTACAGTATATACTTCCACACAATCTGAATAATATTTCTCTCTTTGTTTCAGCAATAAGGAAGACCAGCAAAAATCTATTTTTATCAAGTCAGAACAAGGTGGCTTTAAATTGGATGAAAATGTGCAGTTTCATCTCTATATTAGCACCTCCCCTTGTGGTGATGCTCGGATTTTTTCTCCACATGAAGCTGCCCAAGAAGGTATAAACAGTTTTCTGGTGGAGATTATTTCGATAAAGCAAAAGAAAGTTCTAAAATCAAAATCAGCTAAGTCCCCTCATATAAAACACAACAGTACAAACAAGCTGACACCACTTTTGGCCCTTTCAGACAAAAAAAATGTTTCTGAATTAATCTATGATTTCATTGTAATTATTCAACACACATGCAAAATACCGAACAATTTACTTCTGTGTAGAAACAATGAAGACTAGATAATATTATCAATTTTGTGTATATAAAATGTTGAGTATAATTATTATTGCACACAATAACTTTTCTAATTACACTATATTTTGCGTTGTTTTTCTGTTCTGTAAATTCCCTGGCTGAAATAAGAAATAAAAATAAAAAAATAAAAATAAAAATAAAAAAAGAGCCCTGAGGGCGCAGCAGACTAAAGCTCTGTTATTAAAATCAGTTGCCTGCAATTACTGCAAGTTCAAATCTCACCAGGCTCAAGGTTGACTCAGCCTTCCATCCTTTCTAAGGTAGGTAAAATGAGGACCCAGATTGTGGGGGCAATAAGTTGACTTTGTATAAAAATATACAAAAGTATGAAGGCTATTGCTTAATGCATTGTAAGCCGCCCTGAGTCTCCGGAGAAGGGCGGCATATAAATCAAATTTAAAAAAAAATGCTTAATATTATTGGTCCAGTGGTTAAGGTACCAGGCTAGAAACTGGGAGACTGTGAGTTCTAGTCCCCCTCCGGCATGAAAACCCATTGTGCGAACTTGGGCTAGTCACTCTCTCTCAGGCCACCTCACCTCACAGGATGGTTGTTGTGGGAGAAATAGGAGGGGGAAGGAGTATCAAGTATGCTTGCCACCTTGAGTTGTCTATAAAAATATGAATGGTGCCATATAAATAAAATAAGTAATAAGTAAATAATATATATAATATATGTATATATGTTATAGTTGTATTAAAATTAATATGTATCTTTTATGCTTTGTTTTGTAACTATGGTGACTTGCATGATTCAGATCAAGGAGACAGACACCCAAACCGGAAAGCAAGAGGTCAGCTACGGACAAAAATTGAATCTGGGGAAGGAACGATCCCTGTCCGTTCTACAACTACGATCCAAACATGGGATGGAGTACTTCAGGGAGAGAGGTTGCTTACTATGTCTTGCAGTGATAAGATAGCTAGGTAAGGTATCTTTTTACAATGAGATATTTCAGTTTGGGGTGGACAGCATTTCATGGCTCCAGAACATAGGAGGGACACTATCAGTTTTCGACAAAAGGAGCTATAGTATATACTTTCCTGTCTGCTGAGGGCTTTAAGTTGGAAATATCACTTACTGCCAGAAGAAGAATGTTTAATTACTCATGCATTTCTTTTATCAAATAATATTCCTTATAAATCAGTTGATATATGATATTCAGTCAGGTTATATTTTTGTAAAGCAATATTTAATGTCTGCAATATTTTTCAATGATACGTGTTTTAAAAATAATGATTTGAAGTGTATTTTAACACAAAACACCTAATTATACTTCAGTCTTATTAAATTGGAAATTCTAAAATAAAACTTACATTTAAAGCATGAGTTCCACAATATTACAGCCCTCCTACTCTTTTGAACCTTTTAAACTTAAACAAGTCAATCAGAGTTGTATCTACAAGACATATGGAAGAAAATGCTAAAAGCATATGCTACTCAAAATATATAAAAATCAATTCTGCATTTCTCAACTTGATTATACTACTCCAAGTAGTTCAATTGCATTTAATTTTATTTGGCTAATATGATTAAATCTGGAGCCCTTTCAAGTTTTACTGCAGTGCATATTAAGCTACCATAAATATTTATCTGTGGATGTTGAGACTCTATATCACATGTTACATATAAAAAAAATATCTTGGGTTAAAAGCTTTTGGCAGCCATTGGAATGAAACCTCTGTAAAATAGTTTTTCTTTATTCTAAACCAATGTAGTATACAATTGTAGGACCAGTTATTATGTCAGCATTTTGCCAATTTCATTGCTTGCTGGTATTTCAAGGCCCAGTTCAGACAGAGGTCAATGGTTGAACACCATTTAGCTGGATGGCTGACGCAGTTAAAAACAGTATCTTCATCTTGATTTAAGACCTCAGTTCAGTGGTGGGTTGCTCCCGGTTTGCACCAGTTCACAAGAACTGGTAGTAAAAATTTGTAGTAGTTCAGAGAACCGGTAATAACATTGGCTGGCCACGCCACCGAACCGGTCCCCGGCCCGGTCACAGCTCACTTACCCTGCCCATCTCATCAGAGGCTTTTTTTTTTTTTACTTTTAAAAGCATTTTTTCTACAACCTCTTCGGCTGAAAAAATGCTTTTAAAAGTAAAAAAAAAAAGCCTCTGATGATCGCGCGGCTCAGCTGGGATCGTCAGAGAGGTTGTAGGAAAAAAAATGCCTTTAAAAGCCTTTGGCAATCCCAGCTGAGTTGCCTGATCATCAGAGGCTTCAAAAAGCATTTTTTTCTGCAACCTCTTAAGATTGTAGAAAAAATGCTTTTAAAAGAAAAAAAACTGGCCACGCCCACACAGTCACATTACTCCCACCAAGTCACACCCACAAAATAAGCCACGCCCACAGAACCGGTAGTAAAAAAAATTAGAACCCACCCCGCCTCAGTTTATAAGCCTCATGCAGTCCATCAACCTATGATGCTAGTTAAAAATCAATTATACCAAAAGAAAAGGTGACATTCAAAGTGATTCACATTTGATAACTCTAATAGCTTCTTTCAAAAAAGATGTTAAAAAGCATTAGAGGAAAAAAAAAACACCAAGGATCGCCATAGGATAATCTTCCTGAGCAGAGTAATTGTCTCCTGAAATCACCTATCCAAATACTGGTAGAATCATTCTACTACAGTTCCTTCATCTCCCAACTCAGATATCCTATTCAGAAAAATATTTTGATCAATGATATCAGAAAGGAATATTAGGAGCCCGTATATTAGGTTTATGGTAGGTTTCACCTTTAAAGGTGCCATAAAGAAGGAATTTACAACAACATGGATAAGCAGGTCTTTTCCCAGTATATCACTTAATAAGCCAGAAAGGGCAATGGTCAGCCAAATAAACATGATCAAGTACTTTGTTAATATCCTCAGCCCTTAAAAATCAATGCTTATCCAACACAACTTGACCACTGAGTGCTCTGCACAGCTCCACTATGTGAAGTGCACTAACAGCAGAGTCAGGTTGTGACTTTACTTTTTGAGAATCTTAAAAATTATTCACATTGGGTGTTAGAGATATTCTCTTTTCCTTTGACCAAGTTAAGGCAATTAATTAGGGATAGCAACTGTCAGGAAATAAAAGGATTTATTTTCTCTTCGCAGTCATATAAACTGGATTATGTTCCATAGAGTTCTAGGAAATCTATTGTGTGAGTTCTATTTTGCTATGAAGACTAATGTTTTCACTCATTACCAGCAACAAATTAGCAAAAGCTGAAAAAAAATAATGAAATTGCAGGGTGAGTCTCAAGAGGCAATCATACACAAAAAGTTGCTTCACATGCCTACTGTATTAACATTATTGAGTGCTGAAATGCTAAAAGATGATGTTATTTGTTTCCCTTTAGGTGGAATGTACTTGGTATTCAAGGAGCTTTACTTAGCCTCTTTGTAGAGCCAATATACCTCTCAAGCATTATCTTGGGAAGTTTGTATCATGGAGATCATTTGTCCAGGGCAGCATACCAGCGGATAGCAGAGATTGAAGATCTACCATCTCTCTATGTACTTAACAGACCTTTACTCAGTGGTAAGAATGAAATGAAAGAAAAACTGAATCTCCTAATGCTGTCATTTTTTTCAAAATATTGCAACTAACACAAAAACTTTAATAAATGGTAAATCTATCCAAGAGCTTGGAATCAACTAGACTGTTGCTATTGACTATGCTTTAGTATAAAACTAGGGATAAACATGGTGGAATTGATAGGCATGAGGAAGCCTCCTATTATTTTTGTACATGATTACAAACATCTATGCCTTATTAAAGGAATGTTGCTCCAAGTTTTAATTAATTTAGTAACTGAGCACAGAGCCACACATTGTGAATAATTTCATGGTTTGTTTTAGGATAACTGAAGAATATAGTGCAAAGTGAGCGAAAAGACTGCTCTTAGAACCAAGGGCTGCTTTTTGTTAAAGAAGAAAAATAAAATGTTAGTACTTTAATGGAGAATGTATTGTAATACATTCTAGTAATATATTACACAAGCTGTATAAATGGCTGTATTATATAAAAAAGCTTTCTCCAAAGAACCATGAGATTACAGATTAAATAAAATTCCACCATAAGTCTTTTTTAAAATCCTTTTTATTAGTTTATAATATAAAATAAAAAAATAAATAATAGGAAAAATAGGGGAGGGAAAAGGGAAGAGAAAAGTGTAGAAAAGACAGGAAAAAGAAAGAAAAGGCATTGACTTCCAACTCCTTTGGTGAAGTAGAATAAGATAGTAACATCAAATCTCAACTTTTTACTTTTACAAAGTAGTATAAACTAGCCATTTCTATAACAACAGATCTATCTAATCAGTAAAACACAAAATAAAAATTTCATTTTTTTTCCAACTCAAGCACAAAGTCAAGAAGCGGTTTCCAAGAAGAAACAAAAATAATTGTGTTTTTTTTTCTTTTATCAAAGCAGTCAATTTAGCCATCTCTTCTAATTCCACCAGCTTTTGCAACCATTCGTCCATTGTGGGGATTGAAGTGTCCTTCCATTTTTATGCATAAAGTAGTCTTGCTGCCGTCAACATATATAAGATCAAAGTTCCGAATTTTTTTTCCCAAGTCTTTTTCCATTAAACCCAAAAGAAAAGTTTCCGGTTTTATGTTTATATTCACTTTTAAGAAACTTCTGTTTTAGAATATGAATCCTACTCCAATATTTCTTTCCTTTATCACAGGTCCACCATAAATGATAGAAAGTTCCTTCTTTAAATTTGCATTTCCAACATTCATTTGAAATACCTTTATACATTCTTGATAACTTATCTGGCTTTTGCAAACAAGAAATATTTTATGGATGGATTATAAATAAAAGATAATTACATGCTGTAGATTGTAATTAAATGTTAGCACCAGGAAAAAATACATATTACAGTAAATACATTTAACCTATTCTGAAAAGTGATAGTGTACTTTTTTCCTCCTAATATATATACCGTATTTTTCACACTTCGAGACACTCCAGATCATAAGACACACCTAGTTTTTGGGGAGGAAAAAAAAAATTCTGCCCCTGCCTCCTTGCAGCAATTTGCCTCCTTGCAGCAAACAGCCTGGTCAGCTTCAGCACAGCCTGATTTAGCACGAGCAGCTGATTGGTGGTTGGATCAGCCTCCTGGAATACAGCTGATCAGTTCCAGGCTGCGGGGATCATTGCCGCCCATTGTCACCACTTATCACTGTCTCTGTGCACCCCATTTTTGGCCTCCATACGCCCCATTTTCAGCCTCCGTGCATCCCGTTGTTGGCCTCCATACACCCCATTTTTTGACCCATTCCAGGCAGCGAGGATTGCTGCTGTCGCCATGGATCACCATCGCCACCATTCAGTGGTGATAGGCAGCAGCAGCAGTGATCCCCACCGCCTGGAACAGGCTGAAAATGGGACACGCAGAGGCCGAAAATAGGGCGCTCAGAGGCCAAAAATGGGGTGCACGGAGGCAGTGATAGGCGGCAATGGCGATGGGCAGTAACGGTGGTGATGGGTGGCAGCAATCCCTGCAGCCTGGAACAGCTGATCAGAGGTATTCTGGGAGGCCAATCCAACCGTCAATCAGCTGTGCTGAAGCTGACAAGGCTGTTTGCTGCAAGGAGGCAAATTGCTGGGAGGCAGAAGCTGAAGGATGGGGGCTGGTGGGTGGGTGGGGCTTCGGCAACATTCACTCTATAAGATGCACAGACATTTCCACCCACTTTGTGGGGGGAGTGCATCTTATAGACTGAAAAATACGGTAAATTGAAAGCATAGTTAATAGAAGAGCAATAAATTATCATTGCTTTTGTGCATCTTATATACTAGCTTTTATTAAGCATTGGAAATGATTTCATCTCTAAAATAAATCTACACTCTATTTGGTATTACCCTAATTTTTTCTACCAGATACTAATATTTTCGTGTGGTTATTTCAGGTATTAGCAATGCTGAAGCCCGTCAGCCAGGAAAAGCACCTAATTTCAGTGTAAACTGGACAGTTGGGGATGCTGGGCTGGAAGTTATTAATGCTACAACAGGCAAGGATGAGCTTGGTCGTGCATCCCGTCTTTGTAAGCATGCACTATATACTCGCTGGATGCGTGTTTATGCAAAGGTAGGTTTCCAAATTACACAGTCCAGTGTTACTTTATAGCTACTGGACTTACTTTCTGATTTTATCTCTGAGGCTGAATGTTTTCAAGGTATGAACTCTGATGAACATCAAATATGAATGTATTGTTGCTGCTGCTCCAAGAGCAACCTGGGATATAGAACTGAGACACATTGGCTTCTTTGATAGGGAATTACTCGTTGTTCAGGTATTGCTGAACTAAACTTCCATAAGCCCCAACCAGACTCATCAATTATAAGAAATGTAGGAATTTTTCATGTGACAACATGTGCAGAGCCACAATTTTCCTATCCATGGTGTAAATTCCTTTTCTTATCTCCTATTTATCTCACAGAATAGGACAGGAAAAGCTTTGCTTATAGCTGCCATGTTAAGAATTTGGCTTAAATGATCTAGGAAAAAGTCTACATCAAAAGTCCTCAAATTCTTTATGATGTTTGAGCTTGTTCATTGGCTCCTAAATATTTATTATATGAAAATAATTTCATAAATACTACTTTACAGCACACCAATACTAATAGCAATACTACTAATAATAACATTGACTCCTTGGTTAGTCCTGTGGATCCTTGGGAGTTGATACTGACCACTTTGGGGAATTCTAATCTTCACATACTCATTTCTAATAAGTATAGAAAGTCTCCTCTTCCCCCTCCTCCTCCTCCTCCTCCCATTAGCAAAATGTAATAATATTTACAAAAATTACTAACAAAAGAAAAACATTTGGTGCATGGCTTCTAAAATTGTTTCCAGCCTCTTTACCAGCAGTGACTGTTACCCTTTGTAACAAACGTATGTGTGTTTATATGGGTGTTTCTGTTCTTCCATTGTGGGGTTTTTCCTGTTCATGTTTATGTACAGGACAGACTATGTACCTCCTCTCTGGGTCATGTAGGAGGGAGGAGAGCTTAGAATGAACAGTTGGTAACATTTTGAACAGACACCTCTCCCATAAGGTTGGATTGGGAAAAAATTTTCTGGAATATTTTACTTCACATCCCCTGGCCAGATTTAACCCTCTTTTGAGCTCAGAATTTTACTTGCCAGCTTCTTCCCCAAATTAAATTCTATTTTCATTTTTTGGAAAGTTATCTTAACTAAAGGACAAGAGCCTTTGACATAACTTCTTTCCATTATTCTATTGAATTGAGAAGAATAAAAAGACAAGAATAAGTAGCAGAGAAAACTTATTTAAAACAAAGAAGGTGACTACTGCAAAGTATTATGAGCACTTAAAATATCTATTTAAAGAAACCTAATTTAAAAATCCATAAAAATATCTCAGGAGAAAAATGTTTTTTATCTCCGTTATACTGATTTACCTAAATCAAAAGCACTGCCCTCTGCATGACTGGGCATGGCTGTAGCCCTGTGGGCCCTTTCTCTTTAGGAAAAGAATGGGCTGCGAGATGAAACTCACCTCCCTTAACCAGAGGTGTTTTCATCCTGCTGAGTGTAATTTAAATAACCTTTGGGGGATTGCTCTGCTTTCAACAGCTCTCACTAAAGGGGAATGAACCATGAAACAGAAATGAATAATTGATTGGAAAAGGATGGGATTGTTTTAAGTCCAAATGGTTTTTCTGTTGGTAAGATTCTGGGTTAACTTTTGAACACTTGCTATTTATTTGTGGATTTGAAAGCATTGCAATTTAATATTGGAATTACAAAATAGGAGGAAGGACATGGGGTATTTGGTGTTGGTTTAGAGATTGATTCTAATGGAAAGTTTTATAATAAAACAAATCTGTTAATTGGGTTTCAATTTACAAGAATTTAGAGCAATCAAGAATATGCTTTAATTAATATCTCTTTTTTTTTCTCTTTGATTTATCCAGCTTCCTGCCAGTCTTCATTCAAAAGTCAATAAGCCAAATATATATCATGAAACAAAACAGGTCGCTGTGGAATATCAAACTGCCAAAGAGTGTTTGTTTAAAGCATTTCTGAAGGCTGGCCTTGGGGCCTGGGTGGAGAAGCCTATAGAGCAGGATCAGTTTTCCCTGGTTGTCTGAATTATGGTTTGCACTTCGTGGAACCCTGATGAAAGGTCCAGTTTCTGTATCAACATTTCATCCGTTCATCTATAACAGCAGCTTTTTAACTTTTGTGATTTGGGGAACTAACTTGTGATTAATTAGTTTTGGTTTTGTTAAGTTAATTCAAACTAAAGAAAAACTGATAATATAGTAACTAGTTTAGAATCAAACAAAATTATTTGATTACTATCTCAAGATTATCTTTGCAGGAAAAAATCGGTGCAATTTTTTCAATAATTCATCCTCACTTTTTAACAATTATTTTAATGAATTGCTGTCAGATGCATATATGATGCACACGGAATAGGATTTTTACATGCCACTCAAGTATGTACTTTAACTTTGTGTTCTATTTTCAGAGCCTTAGAAAAAAGAAAAAAATTATGCACTTTTAGAGTTTTATTTTTAAATTGATTAATATCATAACAATGATAGAAATTACAAAACTGGACTGATGTTTAGACAGTTTTTCCTGCTTCTGTCCCCACCCTTAAAACACAGCTGCTGAAAACCTTTGTCTTTGCTGTGTGTATGTGATAGTTTTTAACATGCTACTTTCTATTCCATTTTAAAATACTTGTCTTCAATTAGCGTTTATATACATTGTGACGTTATTGGTTTTTACCATTGTAAACTGGAAACTGTTTGTAAACTAATAGAATATAGACTTCAGTTTAGATGTAGGTGGTTCTTTGTTTCACAGGAACCTTCTAAATTACCACAGTAACATTATCCCAATGTGGTGGCCATTTCAGAACATTTTTTCCTTTGTGAGAAACTTGCTGATTTGCCAAAAACCTACTGCACATGTGCACCACAACAGTTAAATGAGTGAAAGGTTATTCTAAGTTAAATTATATGCTCTTTTAAGATTTAACTTATTTTCAGCCAAACTGTATATAACTATGAGGTTATGCTGCCTGTGACTGTAAACATGTGGATATAAAACTACCTATCCAGATTATTCTGCAATGTAGTTTTGTTTGATCTAGTGAAATAGGAATAAATGTTGAGCACCTATTTATTTATGAAGTACCCAATCCATAAGCATGTTTGTATGTGTCTGGATCTCTGAAAGACAGCAATATTTGCAGAGGGAACTAATATTTGTGCTGAGCATAGGTCTTCAGACTCCCTAGAGCAGGGGTGTCAAACTCACATCGTCATGACGGCGTCATGTGATGTATCGAGACTTTTTTCCCCCTTTGCCAAACTGGGCGTGGGCATGGCCAGTGCATGACGCATCCGGCCTGTGGCCCGGGAGTTTGACAGCCCTGCCCTAGAGGATCCTCTGCTTAACACTCATGGTGAGTGTGCTGCACCAACTGTTAGCTGTAAAGGCTTACCCTGAAATGCAGTGTGTATATGTCCTCATGTTGAGCTAACTAATCCATCAAGCCATCTCTTCTATCCAGTTTCAGTGTTTCACAAAGCATTTACTCTGTTGATTGATTGATATCTCACCTCTAGCTTTATCTCAATTAGAGGAAGTAGTTATAAATATGAAATTGTGCTAGGGTTTTATTTCAGTGTTAAAGAAATCTAACTGTAGAGCTAAAACAAAATTAATAACAATGAAATAAAAAATAGAGTTTGGTCTTTTCAATTCCATTCTGGCAAAGTATGTCATATAGGTTTAACACTGTTAATTCTGACTGTTCCTCAGTGTGAAAAGAAATAATGGTAACATGTTATGCTAAATAAATGCCAGGAATTTCAGGTGATATTCATATTGAAGATTTCACATCAGCTATAGGTATTTTTCAATGTCCATGTAAGGAGATGTAGTAGATAGAACTAATAGCTAGCATCTCATTTCTATATGGAGCCTGGATATAACTATCTACAGTATATAGTATTGTGTTCATAGATACAAACACCATGGAAGGGTATATGCATGTCCGTGAAAGCCTTATTCAGTATTTAGTAGATATGGCCCTTGTCTTTCTCAAGACAAAGGCCATCTCTATTCTGGTATAAAATGATGGACAGGGAAATCACAGAACTGAAGAGATCTGAACTCTGTGGGAATTTGGGCAGGCATTGGGAAGGATTATTGACTATAGTCATCTCTTCCTCTCATGAGTATATCCACTCTTCCTCCTCTAACAGTCATCTATGTAACATATCTGTACATGCTCCTTCGGTCCTTGCTCAGTCCTAACAAATTTCACTGGGTCCACCCAGTCATGAGCTCCTCATCCAGTTCTTGTGTCTTCCTCAAGCAAACTAATAGCAAATGAATGGTTGGTGGGCAGCACTAGCAACTAATGATGCAATGTATAGATGTTGCAAGAAGTCTGCAGATAACACTGGTCTCCAGTGAAACAATGGAGAGGCCTCTCCATTGAGACTGTAAAAACATCATGCAGAGTGGAGAACCATGTAGCATCTCCATCAGCAGCCAAGTGAATTGCTCCAAAAGCCATTTGCTACAGAGAACCACATGAAGCTCCATGGCTGAGATGATCTGTCAAAATCCATCATGTTTTATCAAGGAGAAAAAACAAATACAGGTATTTTGCACAGATGACCTGACTCTAACCTTAAAAAAACATACTTTATACATGTGCAAAGTCCACCTCTCATTTAAGTGTATGCATAAAGTAACCAGACATTGCGAAAAATAGATATGCAAAAACTTTCTGCAACTATTAAAATCTGATCTCTAATTATTAGTTGCAAATATAAAAAAACTGCAGATAACAAGAACCGCCTTTTTTAAACGGAAAAACTGTTCACTTAAAAAAACCCATAGGCACAATAGTAATAAATATTTATGTTGATAGGGCCCTACAAAATTTAGTCTGCAAGAGCAAATTATTTATGTAGCACATTTAAATGGCAATGACAGAATTGTAACTTGAATTAAATAGGCAATAGCTGAACATGCTGAAAAGTTCATCACACAAATATTCACACTACAATATACTCCATTATTGATGATCAAAGCCAAATTATGAACAATTGGAAAGTAAACTAGATGATAGATAGGATTGCCAACATTGTCAACATAACACATTTTGCTATCTGAGCCAGATCTGGAAACGTGCCTGGGGCTTTCTGCCTCATGGTTGGTGCCCAGAGGTTTCTGGTTGATGACAGAGATTTGATCAACCTGCATTTTGAGACCAACCGAGCACAATATCAGTTGTGCTACTTTATCTTTTGAAAACACTAACAAGGAAAAGTGTTGTATTTTTGACAACTGACTAAACAGCACAATAAAAAGCAAGGCTAAATCAATTTCACAGGATTGCAGGTAGTCTTTGACTTAAGACCACAATTGAGCCTAAAATTTGCTAAGTGAGAAATTTATTAAGTGAGTTTTGCTCCATTTAAGACCGTCCTTTCTACAGTTGTTAACTGAATAAGTTAACAGTTGATAAGTTAGTAATATGGTTGTTGAGTGGATCTGGTTTCCCCATTGACTTTGCTTGTCAGAAGGTTGCAAAGGTGATCACATGACCCCAGGACATTGCAGCCATCATAAATATAAGTCAGTTGCCAAGTATCTGAATTTTGATCATATGATCATAGGGATGCTGCAAAGATTGTAACTGAAAAATGGTCATAAGTCATTTTTCAGTGCCATTGTAACTTTGAATGATCACTAAATGAACTGTTTTAAATCGAAGCCTACCTGTACTGATTTGTTTTCCATAATTGATTGGCAACCCTGATTGTGAATCACCCTGATATTCCCAATAATGCTTTTTGTGTACAAGAGTACTTAAAGTATACTATAAATTCTCTGTGATTTCTGGCTTGAAACAGACTGTGGTTTAAGTTTTAGAGTGGCCCAGTTTGGACAAAAAAACCGGAACATTGTTTATTGCTGTAGCAGTGAGCAGAAATAAGTGTGGGACCAGCATTCCTTTATCTTCTACAAACCTGTAGCTTCTGATTTCTTTGTCAGGATTTATTGTTATGTCTAAATGGGGAGGGTAGGAGGAAAAACCCAGTTAAAGTCTGACTGTTATATAAAAAGACTCATTTAAACTGATCAGAGTTTCCCCTATTTGAATTTCACAGCTAATTCTTATTTGCTTTTGGTTTATTTCAAATTAAATAAAGGTTCTTCAGAGGAGAAGGAAAAGTCAGCCCATCCAGGGATACTTTCAGTTAATTTTCTTAAGCACTGAATTTCTCCAAGATGAGGAGTATTTTTGCTTTGTTTTCTCTCCCCCACCCCATTTCTCTGTCTCAGAGAGCTGCACTGTCATTAGCAATAAAATTTTAAAGGGGGAAGCTTGTTGTTGTGTAATGCCTATGACTGATTTTATAACCACTGTAGCAAGTAACCTTCTTGGATCAGGATAGAAAACTGTTCGAAATAGCACAAACATCTTTAATATTATTATTACTGTGTTACATAACAGTTACTAAGCATGCTGATATAGCTGTTTTGCTGTTCTCATTTTATTTCGAGGAAACTCATCTTTGCCAAAATATTTGTCATTTCTATTAAGATAACCTGTGTCTATGTAAATTATATTATGGTATAATTTTTATTAAACCATTTGCTCATTTTGAATTAGCAAAAGTGTTATTAACATGATATGATTCCTTATTACAATGGGATTACAAAAAGCTTATACATGCTGTAAACAATGAACTCCAATGATTGCTGATGTGAACATTCCACCACATAAATTAAATTCCAGTATGAATGGTCCACTTTTGTATTAACATTTCTCTGTGATTGACAGGATAACAACCCTGTTCCAGCTGAGCACAAAAATGTTTTCACATGATAGGCAAGAGGGGGATTAATTTCCTTTCCTTTTATGCTCCAAACAATTAGCTGTTTTCCTTGTAAAATGGATAATTAGAAATGCCTATTTAATGATGTTGTGATTTTATTGCAATGGAGGTTTATTTTTGCTTTGTTAAATATGAGAAAAAATTTCCAGACTATAGATACCTTTTCAGATGCAAGAGAGATATGTGATTTAAATTCAAAGAGTTAAATGAAGTGAATTCACAAATGAAATGAACAAAACTGTTCTTTGAAAATGTGTGTTGTACTTTAAATACAAAGATTGATTTGCAAAGTATGCAGGAAAATTAAATGCATTGCTAATGATTAAAGAAAATAAAAGCTCCTTCAATGCAAAAGTTGTTAATGGATTGCTGGCCCAGGATGGGTTGTATCTCACAAGGACTGGCAAATGTATTTGGCCAAAATGTACTAAACTGAATACTGTAGAGGCTGGAAATAAAATGGCCTGGAAGCCGACAAAACAAAGGAGTAGAGATCAGATATTTTGAATGCTGATCTGTGGCAATCACAGAATCTTAAAATGGTTAGAGTAAATACTCAGCCTTGGTTACATAGTACTGGGTTAATTAAGGCAGTATCTTTGCGAAACACAACTCATATCTGGACGGGATTGCCTGGGATAAACTTTCAGATATTCCCTCCTTCTCCCCACAATTTCCATATTGGAATGTATTATGTCTCTCAGTGAACATTCAGGGGGAAAACAATTGTTTGAATTGTCAACATCCAACTGTTCAGAATATGAAAAATAATAGAAGAATGACTTTGTACAGAAAACTGGACTTAATAGATTTATCAGAGGTTTATTGGGTGAATTCCTATGACTGGAATACAGCAATTGAAGCTTATAATTTGCTTAAAAAGAAAAAGAATAATGAAAAGAAGATGTTGCTCTGTATGATAAAATTATTCACAACTGACCTTGACAATATTGTAGACAGCTTCTTAGTTAATAAAAAGAATTCTTGTTTTGGTTTCTACAAGTTTCAATTTTTTTCCTATGACCATTCAACCAACCAAGAATAGCAAATTGAAAAACTCAGTTGACAGCCTTTTTAATGATAGAGGCTTTGGTTTGACCTGCCAAATTGCTGCAGAAACATGGCAGCATTATTTCCAGAGTTTCTTTACAATTAAATAATTAAATAATCCAATTGCGACTTATTAAAATGCTCTTTCTAACTGGCCATCTGCATTTACAGTTGAGGTTAATGAGATTATTTCAGTTAAGACTTGGAAAAATCCCAGAGTTACTGAGAACAAAGATTGGCAATCATTTTATTTACATACATTGAGAGTTCAGCATGTTTTCTGCTGGAACTGGAACCATGCCACTGTTATCCCTTTCTAGTATAAGGGGAAAAAAAATTGATCCTGCCAACTATAGACTCATCAGCCTGCTTAATACAAATTATACACCAAATATCTCCAGCCAAAAGTATGATACAGGGTTGAAAGTGTGAATGTTCTAGTTGAGGAATAAACTGACCTTAGTGGGGACAGCTTAGCATTAGACTGCTGTCTGATCCTTCATCATTTAGCTGAAAAATTCTCTTCCTGCCTGAGAGATTCCCTCTTCACATCCTTCATTGATTTCAAATCAGTTTTTGATTTGAACTTACGGGAAAATAGGTTTTTCAGCAAAGACTGCTCAGTCTCTAATACCTGTTAGATGCTATCCTTGAGAATATCTTTCTAGAGCTATTTCCACACAGACAGTTGAAGCAGGGTGCATTTTAATCCCCTTGGTTTTCAATTTGTATAGTAAATCAATAATCCAGGGCCTCTCAGTTCCTAACCATTACCTTGTTAATGTGCCCTTTGAATTAGTAAACAGAGTGTAACTAGCTGTTCTGTATGCACATGATGTTGTAATCACATTTGTTTCCCAGTGTGGAATGAGATGGGCACTAAAAGGTTTTTGTCTCTTTGTGCCTTAAAGAAAAATGTGTTATAAACCATCAGAAAAATAAAGTTTTAGTATTTGCACAAAATAATTACAAAATTCATAAGTGGAAATTAAATGGGAACTTTGTCAAGCGGTGCATATCAAAACTATCTCAGTGTGCTTCAAGCTTCAGTATCCTGAAGAAAACACTTTTCTTTTATAGATGGTATTGGTCAGGATAGAGTTCTTCAGCTCTCCTGAGATTTTACCATTCAAAGGGATTTTCATTTCATCCCTACAGGCATTCCATCCTTTGAGGCCAATGTCATATTCCAGCTTTTCTAGGACATACACATCTGCCTTTTGTTTGTTTGTTTGTTTGTTTTACAAAACTTGATATCCCTAACTTAGTACAGTTTAAGCTTCTTAGAGCTAGTCTGGCTCCACTCCCTAGAACTCTTGTTGGAGAGTAATTAGGCTTTGAAATACAACTAAGCAGCAAATCTGGGATATTGATTTTCAGATCAATCTAATTTACAGTTTGTTAGGTTTTCCCCCTCAAATTGTTATGCACTAGTGACCTTTCTTCCAATATCATTTTGTTTCAACAAGCCAGATGTATTGTCTTTAGCTGTTTTGCTGGGACTTTACAAAACCTTATTTTCTGTCTTGTGGGTGGGGGAGTGTCTCAGGAGAATATTTTATTTAGCTGTATGCTTCTTTACTGCTCTCTTTATAGAAAATTTTGAATCCTTTTCATTCATGCCATCCTCATAAAATTTCCAGGTATATAGAGCATGATTTACATGGGTCTTTGTATCCAGCCAGGATTCAGATCTACCCACCAGGACTGCTGAATTTTGTTCGGGCTAGAAACTAGGAGACCACAAGTCCTGCCTTAGGCATGAAAGCCAGCTGGGTGACCTTAGGCCAGACACTATCTCTCAGCCCTAGAAAGGAGGCAATGGCAAATCACTTCTGAATAACTTTGCCAAAAAAACTGTAGGATCTTGTCCAGGCAATCTCTGAGAATCAGACTTCTCAGTGGGAGCTGTGGGGAGGACTTCTGATCAATGATAATAATAATTATTTGGATTTGTCTTCTATATCCCATTTTCCCAACCTTCCCCCAGTTCCTCTCTCCATTGATCTTCACCTCACTCTCACCTTTGCAACCCATTTAGACACATTTAGGCATAATATAATAACATTAATTAACAGTGGATTAAACACTGTTATTAACATCTGCTGCTTGCAATTACTGCAAGTTCAAATCTCACCAGGCTCAAGGTTGACTCAGCCTCCCATCCTTTCAAAGGTAGGTGAAATGAGGACCCAAATTGTGGGGGCAAAGCTGACTTTGTATAAATATATAAAAGTATGAAGGCTATTGCTTAACGCATTGTAAGCCGCCCTGAGTCTCCGGAGAAGGGCGGCATATAAATTAAAGCAAACAAACAAAAAAATTAATCTCTCTGAATCTTCTAATTTAGAGGAATCTATGTTCAGCTCTAGTTCTTCTCTTTCAGAGTCCTCTTGACATCCTATTACTTATCCTTTTATATATCTATTTTATATATTATATATTGCTTTTCTGTTATCTTTCTCCCTCTCCCTCTCTCTCTGTATGTGCGTATATATATATATGCAATAGTTCTATTATTGGAGATACTACTCTATTTGATCTTATCATTGTAATAATTATTTGATTTGATTAGTTCTTTACAAAGTATTCTTTAGCTTTACATGTTTTTATTTATCGTTTGAAGCATAGAAACATCCTCCCTTCCTTGTGTTTGAAATAGAAGTAGCTTGATGGAAACCACCATTTATACCATTTTTATCAATCTTCTGTCAAAGACTTGAAGACTTTTTTCTTTGTAAGAATGACTGAATTAATTATCTTGAAAAATTACACTTTAATTTATCCTTCCAGTGCAAAAATGTTTCTGCAGAATTCTCCCTCTTATCCAAGCATTTACAAATGTAACTATTATATTCCTTGGTTCTTAATATCTGATTGAACCTAGGAGTAAAAACACAAAACTGTCCATATTTATCTGAAACTTTAAATGTGATAGACTGTCATTAAGTACCACTAGTCTGGGCAGCCTAAATTTGAAAAGACAATTCTTTTATTTATTTATTAACTTCTTCAAGCATACCTACCAAGTCCTATCGGATAGTGTTTGTTGACTTGTGCAGTTCAGTCTTTAATTCTTCTTTGAGTTGCTTAGATTTCCTATCAAACCAATTTCAAAGCGTCATCCTGAATGATGTTTAATTTTCATGCATTCTGTTAGAGCATCCTCATCCACTGTTGTCTTGGTTCATAGTGACCAGCATAGATTTTAATTCAGCCCAAGGCTTTTAAGATATCTAATCTGTTAGACATAATAAGATCACCAAAAAAGGAGAAAGGACTGCTCTACTACTCACTGATTGGACACTATAAAAGTCGAAGGTCCATGACCATGGCAAATCTGAAGGAGGCAATGTGACAGAGTGGCAGGGAGAACATTAATCCATAGAGTGGCCAAGGGTTGGACGGACACAATTGAATAGCTGACAACAACAACAACAGGCATAATTCCTTACTCCACTTGTATTAGAGAAAGTATCATCACTGCCGATATTGGTCTGTGCATGTATATTTATGTATATACACTTTTAAATGTTAGTGCCCTGGCTTATTAGTCATTTGCATTTCCATTCAAATGCTTGCAAGATAATATTTGCTATATTTCCACTCAGCAGTTCTGAATAGTTTAAATGGATATGTTAAACTTTATCCACATGAATAATGTTTAGGATAAGAACAGGAACAATTGCAAATAACAATTCTAAGATAATGGCTGCAAAGTAATCACTGTTACTTGTCAAAGTAACAATCAACCCACACAATGAGCTTCTCAAAAATCAACAAACTATTGCTGAAAATATTTTTATACAAATTATTTTATTACAGATATTTAATTTTTAAAAGGTCCACCGTGAAAGATTTAGCAAGAGGGCCTGTATTTAAAAGTATTTTAATATAATTTTTATACAACCTGTTTTATGTATGATTTTTTTTAATTATCAGCATATTTTTATAGAAACCCAATATAAGCATGTGAGTTTATTAACTAAAAGATTCACCAAGTCATAAGGCTGTATATATATTAAAATCAAGTCATTCAGTGTATTAGTGCTTTAAAACCCTGAAAATATTAAATCCATAAAGAAGAAACTGAAGGCCTGAATATTACTGTACTAATCATGGTGGTGGATTAGTTTTTTTCCCCTAGCCAATTTGATCACTATTTAGGAGAATTAATAATTTCTCATAGCTCCTTTGAGAGTGGATATTAAGAAAAAATACATTATAATTAAAGATTGTTCAATGCTTCATTTGCAGAATGGCTAATATATAAATATTCAACACCAATTGGTTTGTGCACACACTGGTCCATCCTGAATTCCCTAAGAAGGCAGACTAGAAAGGGCCACGTAGTACCACAGAGCAGAAACCTTCAGTCCCTCAGCCAGAACTCTGCTTTCTTTGATCCAGTCCTTTGAATGCAATACAAGAGGAAACATTGTCATGTTGCTCTTCAACAATATTTTGGGTCCAGAAATCCTGGGTCTGTAGGGTAATTTGTCTAACAATTATCCTAACTATGATAGAACCCCATATATATAAAGCATACATATGGAAAAAAGGGAGTTGTAGCAGAACTGGATCTTTCCTCCCACTTGTGAATTTAGAGCCAGGTTTCAGTGCATCACACTGACATACAAAAATCAGGTTTCTTCAAGGGTGCCATTTGAAGCATTGTCTCCACTGTATCTTCATCCTCTTCAGCAAATAAAAGCCAAAAAAGTAGAGAATTCAGTCAGGCAGATTCCTGTATGGCACTTGATGGCTTTATACCTGGTAACAATGAGGTACATATATATGCCTAAACTTCACTGCTGTTAGCAAAATAGCACCATATTGTGAAATTAGGTACAATAGAGCAGTCATTATGTTCTTTTCATACAAACTTGGCAGCGACTAATATTTGAGTGCAGTTCTCCGGCCTTCAGTGTGGAAGATGTAGGTTTCCTGAAAATTGAAAACAAAAATCACTATCGGCAAGGAAAAGGCCAAAGGCAAGATGAGATATGTTGTTCTAGCCAAGACTTATTCTGTGATCATTTCCACACTCTCTTTCTATGGGCCTGTTGCCTGGAGCTGAGAAGAAGTGAAGTCAAAATCACTAGGAGAGTGTGTGATTGCTTACTTTTGTCCTTGAGTACATAATACTCCTAATTTCGGAGAATCTTTGGGCCATATTGAGTTTGGCAGACAGAGGCCTCAATCCTATATCCAGCTACCATTGAGCTTGGCATTTATTTACAGGTAGTCCTTGGATTATGACAGCATTAGGGACTGGGATTATTCTCTCTTAAACTATATAGTCGTAAAGTGTGACATCACATGTCTGCACCGTTTAGCAACAAAATTCCAATAGTGCCAGTTGTTTTCATAACCCCAAAATACAAAACACATGGATCAAATGAGCAGCAGTGGGGATGCCGTGGGGGAGGACTTGGGAGGGCCAGCCAAGTCACACATGAGTTGAGGGAGACGCAGGGAGGCCTGGCGCAAGCCACACATAAGCACAGGAGGGCCAGGGGAGGATGGCATGACATGTGTGAGTGCAGGAAGACTGGGGTGGATGGTAAGGCATGCGCACAAGAAGGTCGGTGTGGATGACATGGTGCAAATGTAGGAAGGCCAGGTATGGATGGGAGAGTGCAAATGCAGGAAGGCTGGTGTGTAAATGCCACAGTGTTGAGTGCAGGAAAAACTAGCAGTTGGACAATGCAGTGCAAGTGCAGGTATGCCGGACCAACCTGTAACATTTTCTGCCAGCTTCCTCATTGAATTTACATGTGGGAAGCTGGCAGGGGAGGTCATATATGCTGTTCATGTTACTGCATGACACTGCAACCATTTTAAATGCAAGCTAGTGCCAAGTGTCCAAATCCGAATCACACGATCATAGAGATGCTGCAATGGCCAGATCTTTGAGAATTGGTCATAAGTGCCACTTGTTCAGCATTCTCACAACTTCAAATGGGCACTGAATGAATGGTTGGTAAGAGAGGACTACTTGTAATTAACTTGATTTATATGATTGTTCATATCATATATTGATTTATATGGTTGTTCATATCACTAACGTGACTCTGGGAGGCATGATTGATTTTCCAAGTTGATACAAAGAAGTTGGGATTATTAGAAGGGTCAAATCAAATGAGCTTTGATCCTTAACCAGATGGAAAGCAAAGTTATACAAACATGGTAGCCTACAAACATGGTAGCCTGATATTTTGCTAGTAGAAATTACACTGTCAACTCGCTCAAATTAGCTCCTATGTTCTGTATATTCCTGGTAAGCAGGTGGAAACAGTAGCCAAATGAAGCCTGGAACAGATAATATGTCCCAAAATAAACAGCAGAAAAGATCGTGGAGACATTGTTTTTACAGAGATGATTTCCAATTAGTGGAACATTGGCTACAATGCTCAAAACCACTCTTGGTGGTCCAACTCAAAATTGGCCATTACTGGGACAGGTAAAAACAAGGAAACAAACAATAGATAAAACTTGCAAAGCAGCTTACTTTACCACATCCAGTCATAATTATGTTTACTATGGAACATAAGTAAAAACATCCCTTAGATCAGCTAACAAAAGAAGCTTCCAACTTACTTGAACATTTCAGTCCTCTCGATTGTGGCAAGCCAGAAGCTGTAGGCATTGGCGTAATAATTGCAGGTGCCCTTTCCATGGCATTCAACAAAGGGTGCACTGCGGAACTCTTCAAGGCAGGAGCCCGGAGAGGCCAGTGCTTGCCCGGAGCCTTCTGCCCCTGCACTGGTATGCTATCAAGAGATATGGAGTGCATTAAATTACACTGTCAAATGCTCTTTTTGCACATAATTTTAGAGGAGTTCTAGTAAATATTTGTAGGCTATAATTTTATGGCTGTCAATAGAACCCGAAGTGCACTGATTTGTATCAATGTAAATTGAAATAGGTTGCACAATCACAAATATTTAATTTTTTAAAATTTATTTTAAAGATTGAGTACTGAAAAATAACCTTTAGTATCCTACTTTAATCAATGATTTACATTCCAGTCCTACACACTCACATACACACACACAGACACACACACACACAGATACACAACCTTAATCCTATCTCTTAAAATCATGTTTACATTACCTTAAACAGGAGTGAGCATGTAATTGTAGTGGACTCCAAATGAAGTTTGTAAAATGTGATCACAAAACATCAATTAATTTCACTTTACACAAAATTAATCCAGAAAAACATGAGATGGTCCTTAGGCACACATATTGTACAGTTGTACATAATACAACAGTATTGTACATAATGCATACAGTACAGTTGTACTTTTGTACATAATACAACAGTCATTTTTGGGAATATTTTATTGCCTTGACTTTGAGATCTATGAATTTGATGAACTAAAATACAGCGCATAAAGTTAAGGAAGAAAATTTTGCTGAAGAAGACAAAGATCTTGTCAAGATCTCATAGGAAAATGTCATAACATGTAATTGGTTGTACTAACTCTCATCTATCTTTCTAAGATTATATTAAATTGATGGATGTTTTATTCTCAATATTAGTCTAGATCAGTTTCTGAACCTCAGTTCAACTCCATTCATCTTAGCATGGTGGTTGGGGAGTTCTGGGAGTTGAAGTCTACACATGTTAAAGTTGCTGAGGTTCAGAAATACTGATTCAAAGACATAGTGTTTGTCATAATGAAGTCCTTATTGCTGAAAAATACAGTGATAGTTGTTTTTTTTCTGCTGTGATTTCTGATACTGATGCCAAATGTTTAAACACAAGGCTGAGAAACACTTGTCTGTAGAAACAAGCATGGAAGAAACTTGTAGGATATATTAAAATTAAACCCAAATATAGTATGAAAAAGAATAGACACACATGCCCATAATTTGCTAAAATTGAAGCAATACTTTACTGAAGCAAAACTTATAAAGTAGTTGCAAGCTGCTGAAATTAAAAGAACAATTGACTGGACACATTTATTAAATTCTAGGAAAAAATTAGGGGGGAAGGAGGTATAATATGGCTGATGTTTAAGCATTATCTGTCCCAGGTATAATTTTAGATGGAGTATAGACAAAGGATATCCATCTATTTTAAATATTGTCCTGCTTTCCACTGACCAAAAAAGATATAAACCAAACGGGAGGATAATAGGACAATACTTTCTGTACATTTTTATTTTTTTAAGTATCCCAGAGGGCTTTTTCCAATTTTAAATGGTATCTCCTGCTGTAGCAAACTGGCAGGATCTCCTTTTAAAATGTTTCCTTCTCACAGAGAGTGGATCATTCTAACTTCCCAAACTGTAATGGAAATGTAATGTAATGTAATGGAAAAGCAAGACTGCTGATGGAAACATCATTACCAAGTCAAAAAGATCTTCCAAATTCTGCCATAAATCCTATTAGTTGAAATTTTCCAAGAAGGCAACAATTTCTTCAGAATCTCTGCTGAATAACTTAAATTCTGCCATACAGCCTCCAAACTATGGGATGGAGAAGGCTTGGCAGAAAATGTACAATGGATCCATAGATTAGCAGTTCCTTCTTGATTGGGATTGTCCAATAATTCTGCCCTGCTAATTCTAGGAGTTCTGGAAACCAAGAGTGTCAAAGCCAATGAGGTATCTCAAAGGACTTCAGACATGGAACGCTGACATAAATTGGTACTTTAGCTTTCTGTTACAGGGCAAACAAATCCAGGGTTGGGCTTTTTGTTAAAAGGAATGATGTTTTGGTCCTCATTTTGATTTTTATATTGTCTGACAGCTGAACCAGTCAGCTGATTATTGTGAGATTCCATCTTTATGAAATACAGATGTTTTGTTTTTCCATCCATGGGAGAATCTTGTAAATTGACATATTTGGAGAATTGAAGTCAAATTAAATGATATATGTTTTCATATATGTTTTCTGAAATACTGTATGTTTTCTTGTAATGAGTGTTTTTTTTTCTCATTTAGATGAAAAGATATTCTTCCATTAGAGTTAGCATTGCCAGAAGGGCCTCCTTACTGATGACCACCAGATAAACTTCATAATGTTGATCTGGAAACATCTTTTGCTAAATCTTTGTTCATAATGTGAAATCAATATCACCCTGGCATTTCAGTTACTTTGGGGTACTAAAACGAAAAATATCACTTGGGGCATGGGAGCTTGAGAACTTCACTAAAGACTAGGTTGTTCCGACAGATTTCTGATTTTTCAAAGGATTTTATGATTATAAGGAGCCATGAATTCACCACTTGGCTGGTGGGCAATTTTTTAAAGGGAGAATTGGGTGGATTTTTAAAGGACATATCTGTCTTTTGCTATTAGTCTTAAAGATTCAGTGTTCTGAATTTGAACTCCTTCTCCTTTAGGCTGATTGATGGCAGTAGAGGTAAGAGTTGCTATCAAATATCTAGCACTGAACCTTGAAAAATACCATAAATTTATAACCTTGGGAGTACAATCTATTCCCGAAAGATATTAATGTAACATATGAATGTTATGAAAAATACTGGCTATTTAAAATTTAACATTTGTTTAGATGATCCAGGAAAATAGACTACTAGAAATTGGGATCCCTTGAAAAGTCCATAATGCTGAGAAAACTGGAAGGGAAGAGAAGAGGATCACTAGCAGCAAGATAAATGGACTCAACTACAGTGGCAATGATTGTATCTTTGGAACACCTGAAGGGCCAGCCAGGGGCCAGATCCTCCTGAGGTCCATCTGCATTGTTGCTCACAGTAAACACAGAGTTGATGGCACATAATGAATCATCAAAGGAGTTAGGAAATCCATGACCCAGAGACACTGCTTTAGTAACTTGCCAAGCACCTTAATTGTTTTCCATCTCAAGTCTGCTTTTTCCTGGTGAGATCTACGGAGCCTTGCATATTTGCAACACTTTTCAGAAACAGTTATGAAGGAAAAGACAAGGCCGAGGTAATTCACGATTGTCTTCAAAAAGCTCTTTCTTCTTTTAAATCAATGAGCCTGAGCCCAGTGAGGGGGAGAAGTTCCTTGCCTTCTCTTCTGTTTTAATCTTAGTTTGACTTCTGTTGTAGAATGCTTGTGAGCCATCTTGGATTTTTATATTTATATCTTAGTTTTGGAAATGTGCTTGGACTTTTTTCTTTTTCTTATTGTTGTTTTCTGCAGCTACAGTGATGGCTGAAGAAACATTATTGTTTATGATGGTTTGAGATAAGGCTAATGTGACAAACCCTGTCACCCTTCCCTGTGGGAAGGGAGACCGACTAAGCAAAATAAAACACTAATGGAAAAAATAACTTTGATAAGGATTTTTCTTTAGGGTGATTAGTAAGGTTTATTCTTACAACTGTTCTGCCCACTAGCCCTGGGGAGTGGGGGTGGCTTCTTTATCAGATAGAACTACCCTGTTAGTTCCAACAATGTTATTCATGAATTTTCCATCAGAGTCAGAAAAATGAAAATAGTTTTGACATTAACATCTGGATTTTATATTTCCAAATATGAGGACCAATTATAATTTGACCATCTGTATCTTACAATAAGCTTTGAAAGCATTTGTTCCCTCTAATATGACTTCAGAACCGAAAGCAACTCACTGTGCATATTTGCAGAATAAACCTTACTAATTACCCTAAAGAAAAATCTTTATCAAAGTTATTTTTTCTATTAATATTTTGTTTTGCTTAGTCGGTCTCCCTTCCCACTAGGGTTTGTCACATCAGCCTTATCTAAAACCAATATAAACAATAATATTTCTTCAGCCATCACTGTAGCTGCAGAAAACAACAATAAGAGAAAGAAAAAAGTCCAAACACATTTCCAAAACTGACATAAATATAAAAGAGCCATACACTGAATCCTTTCCAGATCCGGAACATTAGAGTTTGCAAATGACTCTCTTTTCCTTCCAGCATTCAATTAAGAACTGCAATCTGGGATGGAGCAGAAATGGTTGAAATGCTGGCCACAATCTTCCTCTGATTTCATACTACTGCCCCCCCCCCGATTTTTAATTTTCCTCCATGATTTAATCTTCTTCCCTATTGAAGAGCTCTTTAAAATAGAGATCATGCAATTCTTTGCAAACCCCCAGCTGAACTAACTGAAGTATTGTTATATGAGTTTGGAATTTTGTTCTTTTTTTAAAAAACCAACATAGCTGCTTTTGCTTTATGATGTGAGCTGGAACTCAGTGTACATTACCATCACAAAGGAGTAGCCGATCCACAGAGAGTTCCAGCCTTCTGGACATGGTGGGATTTGAACTGTTTGGCTGTGGACTGCTATCACCATAGAAGGAGCCTCACACACAGCACACCTAGGAAGGAGATGACATAAGAGTTACAAGAGTAGACCTTCTGACTACTGAAAGCTCAACCTCCATTCTGACAAACAAGCAACTGCAAGGGCAGCTCTGCCAGAGTACGTTCAGTCTGGCTCATCCTTTCCCATCCTAGTGTCAACAGCACAGATCCATCCAGTATGAAAGCTGTATACCAATGAGTTTACAATTTTTAATATGAAGTGTCTTGAGAAATAAATCATTGTACTGCAAATACAGGGCAGAAAAATATGAGCCATTTCTGTAATTGTTACTAGGAGTTGATCTCCTCAGAAGATGGAACATCCACCAGCTATCATAAAAGGAAAAAAAATACATCTGCAATATTTAAAAGTGATGTCAAATTAGATCTAAATAGCTATCCTATGCATTTCTTTAAGGAATAAAATGTTATAGAAGGCTGCAGAAATGGAATGCTTGCTCCTAATGGTCCAGACTACTGCAGGTAAAGTTACAATTCCCTGAAATTTTTGATGGAGAAACCTTTTTCTAAAAGAAAAAAAAATAATGAAAATTCTCCAGGAAAGGAAGAAAACAAAGAAAGCTTCAATAGAATTTCTCATATGAAATAGGAGCAAGGTAAAAGTTTGTTCTGTTCCTTTGTATAGACAGTTTTCAGACCAAAGGACTATTAGGGCTATGACCTCAAATAAATGCAGGTAGTCCTCTACTTACAACCATTCGTATAATGACCAAAGTTACAACAGCAGTAAAAAGTGACTTATGACTGTTTTTCACACTGACAACTATTGCAGTATCCTGTGGTCATGTAATCAAAATTCTGACTCTTAGCAACTGGCATGTATTTATGACAGTTGCCGTGTCTCAGGAGCATGTGATTACTTTTGCGACCTTTTGACAAGCAAAGTCAATGGGGAAGCCAGATTCACTTAACAACCATGTAATTAACTTAACTGCAATGATTCACTTACCAGCAGTGGCAAGGAAGGTCATAAAATGGGGCAAAACTCACTTAACAAGTGTCTTGCTTACAATGGAAATTTGGGGTTCAATTGTGGTCATAAGTTGAGGAGTTTTCTTTAGGAATAAAAGACGGATCTTTCTAGAGTATCATCTTATGGAAAATTAATTCCTACTGATCAAGAGATAGAATTCTATCTTCAACAACAACTACAAATATTGTCCACGAATTTTAAACACATGACGTTTTTGAACTATCTATTGGTGATGATTCCAATAGTGGAAGAAATGCAAAATCTGTCGATCTGATCTTCATATTAGTTGGGGATCAGTTTTTTTGACACCTGGATCTGCCAGAAATTCCTCAGGTGATTCTAGTGCCTACCTGCTGATGAAAGGCCTGATGCTTTCTCCTGTTAGAGGAGCCATGCTCATTGGCATGGGCTCAGGGGTTGACAACCAATAAGAATAATCGTTTCTTGAAGCAAAATTGCAGACATTGTTAATGTTGCAGAATAGGAAAGGCATTGTGCTGAATTTACGTAGACAGCTTCCAGCAGAGCCTGAAAAACCAAAAGTGAAAGGTTAATCTCCATTGTTCTATGTAACACCGAGATATGTAGAAGGGACAACTGTAGTGTATGGAAGGGCTAAACAAGAAATGTTCTTCATGTAGTGGATGTGGCAGGGCAGAATGCATCCAGGTAGTTTTCTCAAGCTGTAGCAATAGAAATGGCCGAATCTACATTGTGTGGGTTTGTGTCCTGTTGATGCTTGCATAGCAGGTATCATGTTATTGATGTGGCCTGGTATCTGCTAGGATTATTTCCTTGGAAATAATTGAATCTCGTTGGAGATTCAAAGTGTAAAAAGACTTCAGAATTTTTCTTCTTCTGCAGAATAAAAAGTGAGCAAAGTCACACAAATGCCATTCCTTGCTGAACACAGAAAAGCAATGACACTCACAGGGACAGAGAAGAATAAAGGAATCTGGTTCCTCCAAAGACAGTGGGGAACTTATCAATGTTACAATACTTTCCAAAAGTATGCATTGAAGCCTGGATCCTCTGTGAATAGCCCCAATAGAAAATTTGTTTTGAAATTAGTCTAAGCAAATGAGAAGCATTTTGCTTTGCTTATTAAGAGGCTGGTAGATTTCAAGAATGCAGCACTTCAGCCACCTTAAGGAAATGGAGTTAGAAGCTATTTTGACAAGATGTATTTATTCGATGAGGTGGCTCAGTGACTAAGATGCTGAGCTTGTTGATCAAAAGGTCGGCAGTTCAGAGGTTCGAATCCCTAGTGCTGTATGTACTATACATACATGTATACATGTATGCTGTATGGGGTGAGCTCCCGTTACTTGTCCCAGCTTCTGCCAACCTAGCAATTCGAAAAATGCAAGTAGAAAAATAGGGACCACCTTTGGTGGGAAGGTAACAGCGTTCCGTGAGCCTTTGGTGTTTACTCATGCTGGCCACATGACCACGGAGACGTCTTCAGACAGTGCTGGCTCTTCAGCTTTGAAACGGAGTTTCCCCTAGAGTTGGGAACGACTAGCACATATGTGCGAGGGGAACCTTTACCTTTACCTTTATTTATTCGTTCTAAACTCATATGGCCTTTTGAAATAGAACTAGCACTGATGATATTACCTAGTTTGGGTAATGAAACCTCTGCAAGAAAACAAGCTCAGAGAGCACCAAGGATCCCTCAAAGAGAACTAGACTTCTCTGAACATTCAGTAGCTGCCATCATGTTCCTGAGGATAAGGAATGTTAGGAGAGAAGGGCAGAGTGTAGTAAAATGTAGGATGAAGGATAGATTTAGTCTCCATACATTATCTGAGTAAAATACAGGTAGTCCTCGGCTTAAAACAATTCATTTAGTAGCCATTCAAAGTTACAACAGCACTGAAAAAAGTGCTTATGACAGTTTTTTCACAGTTAAATGAATAAAACATGTGCAGTTTTTCACATGCAGCATCCCCATGATCATGTGATCAAAATTCAGATACCTGGCAATTGACTCATATTTATGACTGTTGCAGTGTCCGAAGGTCATGTGATCCCCTTTTGTGACTTTCTGACCAGCAAAGTCAATGGGAAGTCAGATAACTTAATAACAGAGTTAATAATTTATCAATTGCAGTGATTCACTTAACAACTGTGGCAAGAAAGATAGTAAAATTGGGCAAAACTCACTTAACAAATGTCTCACTTAACAACAGAAATGTTGGGCTCAGCTGTGGTCCTAAGTCGAGTGCTACCTGTAAACACCACCAAGAGTTAGAGGTGGCGGGAAAATCCACATGGCCAAAAAAGAATGCTGGGTTGAGCTACAGCCATGAATTTGAAGACAGTTTCCATAAATGCATAAAACCTAATTAAAAATAAAAATCTCTGAACCTGACATAGATTCAGAAACATCGCTATCCTCAAGAAACATCATTATTTCAGATAACCTGAAAAATAAACTTTGCTCAGTTTTGCGAGGCATAAAATATACTGTGGCCTTCTTTATATACTTTCTTTTACTATTCAATTACTATTTACTATACCATCAGAACACTTGCCTGAATCTGAGGCTTGATAGTATCACTTGTCCCACACTAGGAACTGTGAGTCACTTTCCAATTTTGCTGACCATCAGTTTGTTTCAGACTATTTCTGCATCAGTTTCCATTAAAAAAAAGTCTACGCTAACATTGACTTTTCCAAGCCTGAGCTGTTTTTACATGCAATATCCCTAATACAATGTCCTTTTGTGCTATTTCTTTTTCATACATGCTTTTGGGAATAATTTTCATTGATATACACATATACATATTACAAGAATTTGAAAAGCATGATGTTCATAAATATGCACAGATTATAAAAGAATTGAGCAAGTTTATAGAAATATATGAACCAGATTGATTTCTCTGCCATCCTTATGAAATAATTGAGGAACAGAAAAACTTAGCATAAAATGCTGCCCTTTTTTAATGTAAAATGGATTAATATAACAAATATTCATTTTATAGGATTCCTTCTGTGCTTGCTTACCCAAGTCCTGACCGTGGGCCCGTTGATTGCCTTGTACATAAAGCAAAGAATATCCATAGAACATGAGTCTTGTCCCAAATGGACAGGAGGGCTCTTCTGTGGTTTGGCTGTGCCTGGTCACAAGGAAACCATGAGCCACAGAGGCAGGGCCCGGTAGACCCATCGTCCCTGGCATGCCTTCAGGACCAGGGGGACCAGGAAAGCCTCTCGGACCTACCAGAAACAATGATATGAGCACTGACATTGTGAAAGGAGAGCTGTATCTCTAACTTGATGACATGATTTGATTTCAGTTGTTATTAATGAAGTCCTAGTATATTTTATAATTGTTACAAATACCTAATTTTATAAATTCTCAATTTTATCTTGGAATATGATCTAATGCAAGCCAGATCACCCAAATCAAAATGTGTTTAAGCAGAATAAAGGCTTTCTTTAATTTCAAAGATGGAGAACAGAACTGGACCCAAGAATTAAAGCTTTACTTCATTACATTCATTTGGTAAGATGATACTCCTGGATATGAAGCCAAAACAGTCTCAACCCAAAATTTTATTATATGGAATTATGTTCAAGTACAGCTCAGTCTTTGCCATTTTTTGCAGTCTTGGTTCTGCTTTAGCCATCCCACATCTTCCACAGAAGATAGCACTGCACAGCCAAGACCTCTGAGCACATTTGTAGGCATTCTGGCTGCTTTGCCTGGGTTGCTTCCAAGCTCAATGCCCTTCTACAAAGTCAGAGCTTCAGAATAAACTTGTTTAGGTTTCAAATGGTATATTTATTTTGGGCTGGAGGTGCAGTGGGGGAGAATATTGGCTCTCAGAGCCAAAGACCTGTATGGTTTAAAAGACAAACCACCTCACCAATTTCTTAACAATTGTTTTTCTCCTGAAAATTGATCTTTCTCTCAAGCTTATCATCTTAACATGCCCTTCACCGAATTTACTATGAGGCGATTAAGCAGGCTATAGCAATATGATCAGACTTGCCTGGAGGACCCACAGGGCCCTTTTCTCCTTTCTGACCAGGTGTGCCGTCAAATCCTGGTATTCCTGGGGGGCCAGTCAAACCCGCAGGTCCTGTCACACCTATTGAAATGAAAATGCACAGTCACAATTCGCTTATAGAATTCCAGTCATGAAGAATAGGGAAGATGATGAATAACATAATAAAGAGTAACAAAGTTGGAAGGGGCCTTGGAGGTCTTCTAGTCCAACCCCAAGCTCAAGCAGAAGACCCTATACGATTCCAGACAAGTGGCTGTCCAGACTCTTCTTAAAAGTCTCCAGTGATGGAGCACTCACAACTTCTGAAGGCAAGCCATTTCACTGCTTAATTGTTCTCACTGTTAGGAAATTTCTCCTTAGTTCTAGGTTGCTAGTGATAGTAGAGCCTCCACTGGGGCAAATCACAGAAGCACAAAAGGCCCACATTTACCACAAAAAATATAACTTTATAACAATGCCCTGTTATATCAAAGCAGCTATCCAATTTGCAAAGCCTATTAAAAGGCTCTGGATTTAGTACAAAGTCATATAAGACATCTTGGCAGAGCTAGAAGTAGTCTTCCCAATTACACCAAGGAGTGATCTCAATCTTCATCCTTTTACCTTGTTGTCCTTTTGGTCCTGGAAAACCAGGAAATCCTTTGGGGCCAGCCGGGCCTAAAAGACCAGGTAGGCCTGGTTCACCTTTCAGAAGTTGGAAAGGGCCTGGAGGACCTGGTGGGCCTGGCAGACCTGTCAGGGATAAAGCAAGAAGTAGAGTAAACCAACATCCACAGAGGCCAGGAAATAAAAGGATCAGAAGGGGGGACTTGAATGTAAAAAAGAGGTTGGGTGGATTTCACCAAGTTATTTCAATTCTTTTTCACTAAAACAACTCTTTTCAAAATGATCAAATCTGAAATAAAAAATGCCAACACATACCTTTACTTCCAGGAAACCCTTGGTCACCTTGTACTCCCTTGGATCCAGAGAAACCTGAAGAACCTTTTAGACCTGGAAATAAAGGAAATCTTCATTGCCTTCAATTGAAGCTCTTCCTTTATCTATTTTTAAATTCTTTATCCCAACTTACCCAATGATCCCATTGATTTTTTCCTTATTATCTAATACTTCTTGAATTTTTAATTCACTTTTATGTGAATCCTTTCATCATCAGTTTCCTTCTTATTTACTTAAGGTAAAAGGGTAAAACTCCCCCCCCCATACACACACAGCTAATGAGATGAAGGACTGAGAAATAGTACGTGGCAGTTTATCCCTCACAGCTACAACAATTGCTCCATTTGTCTTGGTAGATAGATGTCAAATATATTATGACTTCAACTAAAGCAGATTTAAAATCTTCCAAATTTGAAATGTTCTGCCCTTTGTCCTGCCTGTACTGCAAGTGTTCTGGCTGTGGTTTGTCAGAAGTGTTCAAAGCTTGAAAGGGTTCTGTTTTAAGCTGCCTCAAGCCTGGGTCACTTCCAATGTGATTGGGACAGTGCTGGCTATTTCTGGTGAAATTGGAGCCACTGTTTCTTGTTCAAATGAATCAGAAATGCAATATTAGCAATAAGGACAGTATTTCTTCTTCGTGTGGCACAAAATCAGAGCAGCATGAATATTTTTTTCTCATACCTTGGGGACCTGGAATTCCAGGAGGTCCCATGTCACCTTTCTGACCAGAAGTTCCAGGGAAACCTGGGTTGCCCTGGATAAGACAAAAGAACCCTCACTTTTGGTACTTAAGCAGTTTGACAGAAAAATGGCTAATTTCTTAAAACAGCAGTATCATGCAACTCAATACAATCCTTCTAAATAAGAGAGAAAATGAGAATTTCACACAGCAAGGAAAATATCACCTCGGTGGCTTCGGCTCATATCCGAAGAATTAAAACCAGAGAGAATGAGAACACAGGAGGCTTTAAAAAATTAAACAAAGAGAAACTAGTACATTCCTCACTGCTTCAGATGTTATGCAAGGTGATAAATTACCTGGATCCCTTAAAATCCATCTTTGCAGATCAGGAGTATTCCTATATGGATTTCTACTCTACCTTATTATGATTGGTATGTTTCTTGAAATTGTCCTCTTGTACTCCCTGATTGGAAGAAACGTATCTATTTCCAGGATCCACCAGCAAAGAAAAATACACATGTGCTATTTGGAAGACATATTATCACTCTGCTTAATTAACTGGAAATCATAGTATGAGGGATTTCTATGGGGATTTTGGAATACAGTATCTGCCATTTCCAGGTAGCCAAAACTGAAATTTGAAATTAATAATTAAACTTGAACTTAAATTCTGGGAGAGTTTATGATGGTGATGGATGAGCAGCTCTGAATCCAAGTTCCCTGATGTTCTTCACTTTCTAATGCTTTATATTTTTTTTCTGTTCCTTGGTGTGTGTGTTTTTAATCCCTTTTACCTTTTTATTTCTTAACTGTTATTCCTGTCTATGGGGGTCAACTTAAAATAAGATGGATAAAAGGAAGAAACAGCATGGAATCTCCCATCAAATCTGCCAAGTAGCTGAAAATTGAAAGATTTCTCCACTTTCAGGAAGTTGTAGGTGTTTTTAACTAAGCAGAGTGCCTTAAACTGTCATCCCATTTTGGAAAAAAAAATAGAAGGAAATGCTGCTTGATCCTCAACCAAATGTATGATGTAGCTAATAATATACTCTGCTGAAAGAAAAATAAGGTTGAAAATCTTACAGAACATTCAGATGCAAAAATTCTATTCCTTGTAGTGTAGAAGTCTTAACTCTGAGTTTTAATTCTCTCTGCCAAGCAAACTGATTGTTATGAAGTGGTTACAAACACTTCATTCACTGAGTAGAAAGCAACACCAATCTTCTTTCTCCTTCATTGGAGGAACTTAACATAAAATTGGATATCCAAATGTAATTCTATTGCTGGGTAATCACTTGCTAAAATGAGGGAATGGATTTAAATTTAAATCAAGTGTATCTGCTTGCAAAAGGAAGATGCAGCAGAAGCAAAGGTGTCCAATTTGCAGAGTCCAAAAAACAGGACCACTGGTAACAAATAATTGCCTTTAGTTCCTCATTTGGAACATTAACTATAATGATTATAGACCATTTTGTGAATAAGTGAGGAAAGCTGCAGGAAGAGCCACTAACAAAGAGATCTGAGATTTTTCGCTCAGAGGTAATTGACTTTAGTAAAGACAAAATGAGCTTTTGAGACTCAGAATGAAGCTGTTGGAAGTATAAAGCACTTCTTTGTATGCTGACATAAGGTATTTATTGTTAGTGAGGTTTTGTTCACCCTTCCCAATAAAGTAAATGAAACCACAGGTGTATCCGTAATAGTACACTGATTGTGATCCATGAGTTTCTCTGTAAGGAAAAGTTGCCTTTCCAATAGTTGATAAAAGGATTTGGGCTAAGTCAGAGCTTTCTCTTCTAGTGATTCTTTCAAAGACCGGGGAGTGGCTTGCCTGCTCCTATGGAGGGACCTCCTCAATATTTTTATGCAAATATTCAAATTTGTTTTCCTTTATATGAAAGCTGCAAGATTAATTTAATTTTTGTATGTACTTTGATAAATGTATGAACATCTGCTCTTGAGGTGCTCAGATTCTTCATCATTTTAACCGAGCTCCTTCCAGCACAGATGGAAGCTCTGACATTATTAAGATTCAGGCAAAGAAAGGAAGAGAATATATGGTCTGTTTGTCCTTCAGGTCAAAGCAAGCAGTGGGTGAGAATAATCTTTAGAGCTGTTTGTGATCCTCTGTTTGAAAGCCTTTTCAGTCAGTGATAAAGTGGAACTGTTCCATAACAAGGGACAAGCAACAAAAGCCTTGCCACATGACTCCATCTTATCCTAGGTTTTGTTTATGTTATATGCACATGTGAAAGGTCTCGATTCCATGGAAAGTTTAGGATTTAGTAAAATATATGTTTAAGTATTAATCGCCTGATTCAGAGCGCCTTGCTCTTAGAAGAAAATCCATTGACTGAAAATAATGAGCTCCTTATGCTAGTATGTTGCTATGTGTAACAACTGTAGAGCAATCAGTCCTGGCTGTAACATTAACTTACAGGGATTCCTTGAACTCCCAGATCACCTTTGGGTCCAGGTTTCCCAGGTTGCCCTGGCCAACCTGAACTTCCTTTTTCTCCTTTTTCTCCTGGTAATCCCGAAACTCCTGGAGATCCTTGAGGCCCAGGAAGCCCTAAAGTAAACAGGGAGAAAGCATGTCTTGACAAGATTTATTTTGCAAGAAAACATGGCTTGTTATTGTCTTCTTTAAAACAAAGACTGTACTTGGGGATAACAAATAATAAGATTTCAATCATATGGGTTCTGACCACTAATTTATTTAATATTCACAAATTTGTAGTGAACAAAAATGCTGTAATAGAGAAATAAGCTATGGCTTTGTTGTGACAATTACAAAAATCCTGCTTCTTCTCTAAGGCAGCATTTTTAAGGTAGTATTTATAAAGTACCGTTTTCCCCAAAATAAGACATCCCCTGATAATAAGCCCAATTGGGCTTTTGAGTGCATGGCAATAAGGCCAAGCACTTATTTCAGGGTTCAAATTTTTCGGAGTATAAGACGCACCTTTTTACCCCCCAAAAGGGGGTGAAAATCTGGGTGCGTCTTATATGCCGAATGTAGCCCTGCCCACCCGCCGGCCCCCACCCTTCAGCCATTTTCGGGCAGTTCCAGGTGGCAGGGATCTGGGTCGGGGCACAGCCTAAGGAACAACCCTCTTTGGGACGGTCTGGGGGGGGAATCTACCCAGCAGTTTCGGGAAACAAGGCGGGCCTCACGGTTTGTGGCTGGTTATCTCTCTGGCCACCCAGCGGGCAGCTTAGGGCAGGCAATGGTCGCAATGACTTCACTCCCCAGAAATGTGAGGAGCCGCCGCCTAAGCCCTCTCCGCGCCCAGGAGCCAAGCCAAGCTGAGCCAAACGGGAGCTCCTAAAGTAAAACATCCTCCTTTCCAGCCACCACTGCCCGGATTCCCCAAAGCAATTTTCAGAGCCGCGTTTCAGGTGGCAGTTGGCCAGTTCCCCTGCAATGTGCAGCAGGGAACTGGGAACCTTTTTGGATTCGGGGAGGGGATTGCAGTGCTGCCACCTGAAAGTGCTTTTCTTCCCATTGCACATTGCAGAGCCGCGCAGCAATGGGAATGTGCAATGGGAAGAAAAGCACTTTCAGGCGGCAGCGCTGCAATCCCCTCTCTGAATCCAAAATGGTTCCCAGTTCCCTGCTGCATATTGCAGGGGAACTGGCCACCCGCCGCCTGAAACGCAGCTCTGAAAATTGCATTGGGGAATCCGGGCAGCAGTGGCTGGAAAGGAGGGATGTTTTACTTTAGGAGCTCCTGTTCAGCTCGGCTTGGCTCCTGGGTGTGGAGAGGGCTTAGGCGGCAGCTCCTCACATTGCTGGGGAGTGAAGTCATTGCGACCACTGCCTGCCCTAAGCTGCCCGCTGGACTGCCAGAGGGGTGACCAGCTGAAAATCGTGGCGCCCAGCTTGTTTACCGAAGCTGCTGGGCAGATTCCTCCCCCAGACCATTTCAAAGAGGTTTGTTCCTCAGGCTCTGCTCTGTCCCTCCCCCCAGAGCATGCGAGGGGTCTCTTTGGGGGAAAGCGAGTAGTCCCTGCAGATCGCAGGAGCACCCTGATAAGTTTTCTGAAAAAGAACTTATCAGTAATCGACGCCCTCTTTCCCAGCCAAGTCTCTGAGGCACCTCTCGCTTGCAGCAGGAGGAGGAGGGCAGCGCCACCTTAAATGTTGATAGACAGAGGTAGAATTCTTGTTTTCTTGTTTTCCTCCCCCAAAATTACTCCGAAAAATATGGTAAGTCAGGGTCTTATTTTCGGGGAAACATGGTTTTTATAAATTTATTCAGTCAAACTTACTTAAAAATAAAACAGTCATTTTATTGATGGTTAGTTTGTCTAGAACAGATCCATATCTTACCTTGAAGCCCTGGTTGCCCTTGGGGCCCCCGGTCACCCTTGGGTCCCTCTCCAATCTTCCCCGGTAACCCAGGAATGCCTGGTTGGCCTGGGGGACCTTGTGGGCCAACAAATCCAATGTCTCCCTTTATGCCAGGAACTCCTGAACTCCCAGGACTCCCTGGAGAGCCCACGTCTCCTTTAGGACCTAAGATTGAAAACAACCCGCTTTATGGTTAGATGAGGTATTCTGAGTTCAACAACACTGAATACCCAAGTTGATCCCCAAGAAGAATATCCAAGTACTTAGTCAAATATCTAACAAAGATATTGCATTATTATAATTTCATAGGGCTCAAAAGTGACCAAAGCTTGCCCTACTAAAACTTCAAGGAACCAGGGGTGTGGGAGGAGGGAAGGAAGAAAAGGTTAATTTCTCATTTAAACTTTTGACTCTGTTGAAGGCTGAACTGATTCTGGCCTAAGCCCTACTTGGAATATATAAAAAATAATAATGGTGCAGCTAAAGAGAGAACTACAACTTGAGATTGCTGTCTGGCATGACTGTTAATTTTCCTAAGGAAAAACTCTCCAAGATAAATAGTTTAATTTGACAAGTGCTTTAAGCTATAGAAAGAAAAACTGGTACTGGCAGAATTAAATTTGAAGTGGAGAATCTCAGAATTTACTTTAGAAAAATAGATATGGAAGAAAAACAAAGATGTGGAGGATTTATCTTCCTATCATCCATTTTTCAATAAACAGAATGTCTTTCTACCAAGATGGATGAAGATGAGGATGATGTTATCCATTCAGTCATGTCCGATTCTTGGTGATTCTATGGGCCAGGTCTCTCCGTGTCTTCCAATCTTGCACTACACTTCTTCCAGTTTTTCTATGCTCTGGCTGGTGTCCAGCAGTGTTTTGATGGCCTGGTTTCCTTTTACTACTAACTCTTCAAAACATAATTATTCTATAATTTAATAAAATGTTATAAACAGGGGAAAAAAATCATTGCTTTTGCCAGTGAATTCCCCACATGTCATGGCCAAAGTAAGTGAGATGCAGTTTCATGATTTTGCCTTCCAGTGACAAGTCTAATGTTATGTGGTCCAGTACTTGCTTATTACTGGACCATATAACATTAGATTTGTCACTGGAAGGCAAAATCATGAAACTGCATCTCACTTACTTGCTTATTAGTCAAGAAAGACTATCATTTCTGAAAATACACTCTTCATCCTTGGACTAAAAAGGCTGGCAAGTATAAATATTGAGACATCACCAAAAGCTTCTGCTGAAGTACAATATGACTCCAGTTTGAAGTTGCTCTGTGAGTTTAGAACCCAGATCCTTCTGGAATTCATCCAGGAAAAAAGAACAAAGAACAGAAACTGGCTCAGTGTAGCTTTCTCTGCCCAGTTTCATTACAAGGAATCATAGAATCAGAGGGCTGGAAGGTACCTTGGAGATCTTCTAGTCCAATTCCTTGCCCAAAGCAGGAGCCCTTACTGCATCATGGACAAATGCTTGTCCAATCTTTTCTTGAAAACCTCCAGCAATGTACCACCCACAACTCCAGGGGCCAAGCTGTTCCATTGATCAATTGTTCTCATTGTCAGAAAATTTCTTCTTATTTCCGGGTTGAATCTCCCTCTGACAAGCTCCCACCCATTGCTTCTTGTCCTGCATTCAGGTGCTTTGAACAATAATTGTTGACCTCTTCCCTGTGACAGCCCTTTAAGTACAGGAAGTCAACTATCATATCTCCCCTCAGTCTCCTCTTCCTTAGGCTAAACATACCTAGTTCCTTAGCCATTCATCATATAATTTAGCCTCCAGACTCTTTATCATCTTTAGTGCTCTTCTTTGCACACTTTCTAGTCTCAGCATCTTTTTTGTATCATGATGACCAGAACTGGACACTGTATTCCAAGTGTGGTCTCACCAATGCAGTATTAAGTGATACTATCACTTCTTATGAGCATAATGCTATCCTTCTGTTGGCAGCCTGGAACTGAGTTGGGGTTTTTTGGCAACTGCAGCACACTGCTGGCTCATACTTGAGTGGTTGTCCACTAGGGCACCCAGAACCCTCTCACAGGAAAAGACATTTCAAGTCAGAAAGGTTGAGGAGACTTCAGTGCATTCCTTGTTATGTCATGCCTAACATCCCCTCTTGCTGCTCAAGTAGACTTTTCAGCAGACACGATTTCTGGGATTTTATGAGGGAAGAGGGAATTTAGGGGAGGCTGGGGTAAGCCATAAAGATGAGTCTTGGTTACAAAGAAAAAGCTGTCTAGGCCACTTAAAACAACTCAGCAGTGTTAACAGTAGTAGTCTACACAAAATATCACTGGTTAGAAGAATTAAGTTTCCCCAAATTTACACTTAAATGGATGGATAATGGTGGTTCTGGGGGGAATGCCTTTTTCAAGCTATAAATATGGCTGAATGAATTCTACAAGGAGGGGAGAGAGTGAATCTCTTTTTCATCTAACTAGGAACATCATACTGCTTTAAAGTTAAAACAACAGCAAAGTCAAAAGCCAAAAGTGGGAATTGGGGGTGGGGAGGTGGGGATTGCTAGATGCCCAACAGCAAAACAAGCTCCAGCAACCACAGCAGTAGGAGTTTCCTCTTATTCAGTTAATGATTGATCCCTTCTGCTGTGCAGGTCTGACTGGGGATAGAACGGTGCACTACAAAAGTCTAGCCACAGTACAGGAAACACTGTAAACAGAGCTCCAAGAAGCCAAGCTTTGTTCTGAGCAGGGAAATAAATCATAAAGTTTGTGCGGAACCTCAAAATACAACTCAAACATGCATGTTTTGCTTTATTTTGAGTAAAGAAGACTCCAAGTGGGCATTTCAACCGGAGATATTGCAGGTTCAGAACACCTTACATGTCACTAATGGCAAAGAAAAATGAAAACAGTAGATGGACTCTGAGAATTCTATACATTAGATTTTTTAATAAGTTACCTCTTTCTCCTTTTGCACCTGGAATTCCAGGAAATCCTCTACCTGGAAGACCTGTAAAGATGAACACAGGAACTAAGAAATTGAGAAACATACAGTATGTTCCCTAAATAGTCCAATCAAGTGATAGCTTCGTATGTTAGAATAGGCTTATGCACTTACTCTAAAATTTTTCTCATACTGTAGAACATTTATATTTGTAAATGTTCTCTTCTTTCCATAATGTGGCAGTTAAATTGGATAGACAGACAGACAGACAATTTCTACCCTTCTGGATCTTACAACCTTCTTAAGAAAAATGTATAGAGGAAGGGCGGGGAAGAGAAGGAAAGTGAAAGTAAAGAAGGAAAAGTGCAAAGTAATTTATAGTAACACATTCTGACAAAATACTGGGGTTTTGAAGGTCCTGAATGACATTCAGAGGGCTCAGGAGAATAAGTGCAGAGACAGTGCACAATCAGATATGCTTAGATTGTTCTGTATTACTAATCAGCAGCAGCAGCACTGGTTTCCTAGGAAAAGTTCCATCTATTTCCTCTTGTATCATTCATTTTCTTATAGTATATATATATATATATAACATTGGCTATATATTTAACTTTTCAAACGGTGAAGTTCTTTAGAGATTCCAGACAATTATTATACAACTCCACATATGACACAACACGTATATTTAATATCAGAAAACCAAGGAGATAAAAGTCTTACCTGAATCACCTTTTGAACCAGGAGCGCCTGGGATTCCATCATAACCGGGCTCACCTTTTTCTCCAGCAGTTCCATGTGGACCCTGTGCTCCAGGGTCACCTGCAACGTAGGAATACAGGATTCATTATGCTGAGAAACGAACAAATATATTATTTATGAATTCGGAGAAGCTTGCTTCTACGTTTACTATCAGTGCTTTTCAGCACAAAGGGTTGATGTGTGTTTATTTTTGTGTGTCTTTGAGCCCTTTGAGGTGGGCCAGGTCAGGAAATTGATTCCATTAATCTGACTGGGACTATATTTTATTGTGGCAGGCTTCACTACCAGAATATGGAAAGCTTCACTTCTCTCCCTCTTACTTCCCTGAGTTAGAGTGGAGGCAGTCTGAGCTTCTTCTTGATCTGCTCTCTGTTTTCTCGGCTAATAGCATGATTTTGTTTTTGTAACTGTCTCTGTATAGTTTCTCCAAGGTATCTCTGTGGATCTCTACACTTTGTGTGAGAGAGAGAGAGAGAGGGAGGAAGGGAGAGACAGAGTACCTGATAATTTTCATTTCATTCTTTTCAGTTGGCTGACTGACAGTTACTGAAGCGCTAGAATGAACTAAGAAGAGTTTTTGTTTCCTGGAAGCTACAATGCAATTCCTCTAAGTTCAGCTAGGTTGAGTTAGGGTGAGACTCCAAGGAATCATAGCAGTGATTTCCTGGCTGCCCCCAAATTATATGTTGCTGTTTAAGATAAATGCTTTCCAATTTCCACCAAACAGTTGAAATATGACCACACATCCGAACAGAATAAATACAATAGTATAAATAGTAATTGTGAATAGTAATTGTGTTCACTAAAGCACAAAGCTCTCATGGGATCTTAAGCAGGAGAACCTGTAGCTTGTAAGGTTTCAGATGACAACACGCAAAGCTTTGATCATTTACAATGTTTGAACTGATTTTTACTTTACTTTTAATTTGTGAGGAATCAGTGTTGCAATATGGTACAAGGCCCTGACACTTACACAAGTGCATAAGTGCTATGGAGTCTTGCTCTAATACCAAAAGCACTGACTGAATTGAAGAACAATAAAAATTCATTTTTATTTTTACTATGATGAAAAGTTCTTAATTTGGTTAACAGATAAATGGAAGAAGATCTAAAGATCAAACAATATGATTCCAAATGACTTGGATATATCTCTCCATGTGATTTAAATTCAATTTATAAATAAATAAGTCTGTAATTAAAAGTGCATTTGTGCCTAAAACAGAAGCATGCATGCATCAGCCCCCCAAAGCCAAAGCTCTTATAAAGCTACCACCAGATATTAAGGAATCATTTTCAATGTTTTTTTAAAAAAAACATGGTTGATAATCATATTAATTGTATTTAATTAATTACATTTAATTTTGATTAATCAGAATTAAATTAAATCAAGCCATTTTTGGTTCAGAGCTCCTCCACTTATTTGAGTATTATTCTGTAATGTTGTTGAATTTGTATTGTATTGTAATATAATGCATTCAAAGTGCAGTCTTTGGATTTTAAAAAACAGTTGTGCATTTCTAGCCTAGGATTAATACAAATTTTCTCTAGAAAACACTCAAGCTGAAACTAGAGAACGTGGTATCTTGTTTCACGTATCACAAAAGCAGAGGACACGTGTATATCACTTTATCAGTTAAAATCTGATTGCCATCTTAATCTGTATTTGTAATCCTTAAATCAGTTTTCAGCATTGTTAAGACTGACTCAAACTTTCACCTATATTTTGCTTTGCTTGCAGCTTGACAAAGAAAATGGTGGTGGTGGTGGATTGGAATGGAAGGGTGAGTGGAATGGCATCCAAGCAGCCTCGGTTCCCCCCTCAAGGACACCCAGAGCAGTTGTCATAGCGTGGCTGGCTGGTTCTCATAACATAATGAACAGAAGTGATTGGTGGACATAATGGACTGTGGGTGGCCCATGGGGAAAGAGGGAATGACCTATGAGTGCTTTTCTGCAGGAAGCCAGAGCTGGTTGGCTTCTTCTGTGCCAATGGGGTCTTATTCAGTAAAGTTTATACTCTTGGTAAAATAATGTCCCAGGAATTTCTTTTTCTGGATTCACCAACTGGGGCAGTTGACAAGCATGAGTTAATATGGCTCCAAGTACACGAGACATAAATATCAAAGAGAAAACCTGACCTTCCATTCAGAGATGAAGCATTGTCCAAAGTCTTTTACCTGGTTGTCCTTTTAAGCCTGGAAAACCACTCAAGCCTGGGGTTCCTTTCTGTCCCTTTTCACCTGGCAGTCCTGGAACACCTTTTTTTTTTTTTAAAAAAATAAAGCACACCTGTTTAATTTATAGCCTAAATAATTGCCACAAAATAATATAGGGCCCTTTGGATCACCCACCTGGAGAACCTGGAAGGCCAGGCTGCCCTTTGATGCCTGGGAATCCAGGGATGCCTGAAATGCCTGGAATACCCTTTTCACCTTTGTCTCCAGGTAAGCCTGAACTGCCTGGCCATCCTTGTTCACCCTGTGGACAGAAGAAGAAGAAAAATAATACATTTAGCTTACTTTTAATCAGAGATGCTTAGTTCTTTTCCAATATCAAGTATTTTTTCCCAGACATTTGCCCTGAAGTTAATTTTACTCCAGTTAAAATTTGCTATATGTCACCTTCAACCATCCAAGAAAGAAAAATATAGGGAGATGTTCTAAAGGATTGGCACAAAACCTAAATATTCACTGTATGCTATTTATCCCTAAACTGAGCAGAGGAGTTGTGTAATGTGTATGCATAAAGGTAACTCACATATAAACATGTAAAATGTTATGCATATTGTTCTTTGATACTGCCAATTTCAATACACTAAGATGATACCTAGAAACAGATTTTTCTGGAATTGCCCAGGCATGATCTTTGCAAAACCTTGTTCCAAAGGAACATTTCTTACTGAGAATAAATGCCTGAGTTGATGGAGGTTATGTGAGGTGGGAATGAATAGACTGAAGTTACTTGAACTGTCCCAGTTAATTCTTCTCTGCTGGCTCTCACTAGTACATCAAGTATTTGTGTGATCAGCTAAACCCTTTCAAGGAACCTTGTCTACATCTTAAAAGGACTTTGATATATTTAGTCTCCAAAAGTGACTGAAGGGAGGTATTATAGCTGTCTTCAACTATGTAAAGAATTGTCACACAGAAGACCAAGTGGACATTCTCTGTAGCTTCAGTTGACCAGACTCAATTAAAACTACAAGGAACTTCTTGATTGTACAAGCTACCAGCCAGGAAAACAGACTGCCATGTGAACTGATGAGTCTTCCTATAATAAATTAGTGGTTTGGTAAATGGTTGTCAAATATGTTATAATGGCTCCTGCATCAAGCTGAACTGAAATAGATGACCTCTACTGCATATTCCTAGTCTATATTCTAGACAACTAGAACTTAGCCAAAGACATCCTGGCTCAGTTGTGATTTGAATGCTTATACCATTCTTGTGATGAAATCAATCTGGAGTGAATGCATGCATTGTTGCTCTGAAAAAAATTGCTTTTTTTTTTCACAGCAGGCTCCACAAAACTTTTCTGAGTCAAATTTTAATACATATTTTCCCCACTCCAGAATAACTTGTTAGCTATTTCTCTGTGGTACCTACATTCAAGTTGTCAATCTATTGTTTCGCTTTCTGACCACACAAGAAATGAGAGCTTATTATGCTAAGGAAGAAGGGGTACAGTGAGTCCTCAGAAATGCACATACTTTGCATGCAGAAACTCCTAGGCTTCACTTCTAGTGTCACCAAACAATTCTGGGAAAGGCTGCTGCTCCAATTATCTGACTCCAGACAAATCAATTTCTTATACTGCCTATATCAATTTTTCTCCTGCCTTTCATATTTTTTTGATTATAGAAACCTAGTTCTAAATAGCTATCTCTTGAAATTAGAGATAGATTAGCACAGTAATCTAAATGTTGTTTATGACATATTATGAAGGATTATGGATACCTTCTCACCAGGAGCTCCAGGGAAGCCAATTCCAGGAAGTCCAGGATCTCCTTTATGTCCCTTTTCACCTTTAGCTCCAGGAAATCCTGATTGACCTGCCTCACCTGGAAGGCCTTGAAACCCTTTTTCTCCAGGTAGCCCTGAAAGACACATTATATGTGTTTTTTTTTCTCTTAAAAGAAATTTAACCTGAATATTTGGAGTAATGGATGGCAACTTAGTACAAAATTCCAAATCATCCAGAGTCTACAGTGGATAGTACCTGGTAAACCCATTTCGCCCATTGATCCTTTTTCTCCAGGAAATCCTGATTCACCCTGGAATCCTGGAGTACCTGAATCTCCTTTTGGTCCTAAATTTAAAAAGAACACTAGGTTGATTTAAACATACTTAGTTATAGAGACATAATTGGAGGGATTTATTAGATTATGTAAGTACATAGTGAGGCTATTAAAAGTAAAATTATAGCATGGAAGGGTACTATAAACTTTCATTCAAAAACACACCCAGAAGTTTAAGCATACCTGCTTTGCCTGGTAAACCAGGAACTCCATCCTTGCCTGGCATTCCTGGGCTGCCAGAAATTCCTGGAGTTCCTTTTTCTCCTATTATCCCTTTTGCTCCTAAAAATCAAACATGTTGATTTACTGTCAAGATTCTCTCTCAACCATGCTTGAAGTTCTGCATTATATAATTCTGGTTATATCACAAAGATTAGTTGATAGAAACAGTGCTTCTACTGTACTACAATACCAAATAGATATAAACATAGTGTTTCTATCCCAACACAAAATCAAAGAGTCCTTTTGAATATACATGAATATACTGAAACATTTAGCTTTAACTAGGCCAACCTCAAGCCCGAATTTCAATAATAATCCTGGACCCAAGAAAAGTCATATTCAGAAGCCCAGTTCATTCAATGGATAGCAAAGACTAGCAGAAAAGAAGTGTACTTGTACTTTGCCTCACACTTCAGAGGCAAAAATTGCAATGTGCTATGCCTTGGTTCAATAACATAAGTAAACCAATTAATTATTCTGCATGCCAACAAAATGGTTTTCTTCTCTAAGACCAAATCACCGTGTGAGGTTGCATAAACAGTACTGCTTTACAAGTCTAAGAGAGGCCTCCAATAATTCAGATAAACCCCAGGGTCATTCCAGCCCAAGATAGGATGGATCTTGGAGAGGAGCAATCTAACTGGATCATCAGAAACTGCCTCCTAAAATGTAGGGCACTGACTGTTCTATCCTGTTGCATACATATTGGATGACCTTAATTCTTGCATGAGTGAATGCCATTAAAATTAATCTGTTATTTGATAGCCTAGAGCAGGGGTGTCAAACTCACAGTGGTGTAACGTGACGTATCGGGACTTTTTCCCCCTTCACTAAACGGGGCATGGGCATGGGCATGGCTAGCACATGATGCATCTGGCCTGCAGGCCGTGAGTATGACAGCCCTGGCCTAGAGGACCTTAAGTTTAGCCATTAATATTCAAACAGTGACACAAGTTTCTTTGGGGTGACAATACTGTAAGTATTAAGCAGTACATTTTAGGGTGCATACAAATTTCTCCTTTAATACTTATATGTTTCAAAGAGCAATACACAGCACACCTCTTCATTTGCTTTGAGATCAAATTGTTTCATTTTTATAATACTGTATTTCTTTGGTCCTGAAGGAAGAGGAAATTTTGGCTATTTGTCTCATTCAGATTCTTGGGAAATTGTCTGAGCAGCTCCTCCATTTGGCTAAAGCAGAGCAAACCTCTTTGATATCAAGAGAGGATTATCTGACTTTTCAGACGATCCCCAATGACTTAATGCCTCTGAAAAAATTACACTCTAGAAAGCTATTTTTAGTCTTCCTGATTCTCCACCTCAGCAAAAGGATTTCTTTTACATCTAAAAAGGAAGAAACTAACTAACCATGGAGGAACCTCACTAAATAGATTTGTCAACCTAGTATTTGATTTTTTAGCTTAAATGTTGCCCTCCAGCATCATAAGAAGTATCATTTCAAGGACAGGGTTTGGATGCTGGTATATCCAATGTGGCAATCATTACTTCCTCCATCACTTTGGAAGGTATATTTTTGTTTTCTTTGCTGAGCAAGGGAGAATTTGGAATTCTGTTACCCTGTTAATTATATTAATATCCCTGTTAATAGTATTTTCTTGCTTATAAGTTCCAGATGGAGTTTAAGGCAAATATCTGGGTAGAAATTATGTAAATGATTATTTGGAATGCCAAAATTATTATTGTCTAGGCTTAGAGGAGAAAACAATCAAAATACAACAGAAACAATGATATGTATTATTTAATTTGACATACCTTTATCTCCTTGTTCTCCTTTTTGGCCTTTCATGTTTTCCATGTCAACTTCGTCTATTAATCCTGGCTTCCCTTGGAGTCCAGCTTCACCTTTTTCACCTTTTAAACCTGGATCACCTCTTTGTCCTGTCAATCCAGGAAAACCTAGGCTACCTGTGCAGAACAAAATCCAGAGAATATTATAAGGGCACTTTAGCCTTGGCAGTAAGAATGGCATTTTCGAACCTCCAATAATAAAGTACCGGAGTATAAGACGCGCCTACCTTTTTTGGGTGTTTTTTTTTAAAAAAGTTTTTTTTTATTTTTTTAGACAAACACATACAAACATACAATGTATTTTCTTTGAACAGAGTGGTTCACAAATTTAAACAGTGTTTAGTCATTTCAATTAAATTTACAATTTCTGTATTTCCTTTTTGCCATATTTATTCCTCATCTATTTTTTTAAAAAAACCAATATTACCCTTCACCCTCATCTCTAATCTTAATCAAATTCAATTTTTCCCTTCTATTCTATATTATACCCCTTCCCATTGTCATCTATTTTTATATCCATCCTCACATTGGTTAATTACGTAATATTACAATTGTTTAATACAAATTCAACATTTTAATATAAATCAATTAGCTATATAACTATCTTTTTTGTATATTAATCAATATGAACATGAATATTCCAATTATTTGCCTGACAATCCAATTTCTTACAATCAATTAATTATATTTACCAATAATAATAAACCAAATAATTTTCCCCTCTTATGTTACTCATTTTCACATCTTAAACTCTCCCAATAACCCACATAGTTTTGCCCATATAATCCTCCAAATCACAACTTAATCATTTCTACTTTCATCACAATATATAATTAAAAATATTTCAATCATTACAATTTCTCTAATTAAATTAAAAATGTTCTAGCAGTTATCCAAGCTATAATTTAATCCTTTTTACTTTCACCACCATATACCATTAAAGGTATTTCAATTGTTAGATTATACTTATTCATATTTCCAAAAAAAAATAAAAAGAAAAAAAAAACTTATCATTGTCTAGATTTTAAAAATACAAAGACAAATATTCCAATTATTATTCATTTCATTTTTACAATCATGATTTCCCATTTATGTCTTACTACTATTCATATTTCAATTCTAAATATGTATAACATTTTCCTCTTTCATTTCTTTTTCTTTTTCTCCCTTCCCATTTTTATTTTTGCCTTTTTTTCTCCTTTTTTCTTTCATATTTAAAATCTTGAACTCTCCTCTTTTGCCCTAAATTTCTCATTGTTTGCATCTACCTTTTTTGGTGAGGAAAAAGAAGAAAAAATAATCTCCCTCTGCCTCTGCCTAATTTTGCCTCCTTGCACCAAATAGCAAACAGCCTGCTTTATTTTTAGTTTCATTTTCAGCATAGCTTGATTAGCACAAGGGGGAAAAAAATCTGCTCCAGCAATTTCTTCCTTGAAGCAAGCAGAAGAGGCCTGCACAAAACAGCTGAGAGCAAATCAGCTGAGAGTCGGGAGGCCATCTAATCAACTTGTGCTAGTTAGTCTTTGCTGAAGCTGGAAGGAGCTGTTTTTTCTTGCTGTTTGCATGCAAGGAGGTAACTGCTGCGAGGCACAGGCCAAAGGGTGGGGGCCAGTGGGTGGGCAGGGCTACATTCGGTGTATAAGACGTACCTAAATTTTCACCCCCTTTTAGGGGGGGAAAAAGTGCGTCTTATACTCCAAAAAATACGGTATTTAAAAGGCGATCAGCAAGAATTGTTAAACATCCATTACAAGTCAATGACAACAAAGAGTTCAGCAACAATGACAATCAGTGATCAAATAATATTGATCAGACTTTATGGACAAAACTTTAATATGATGAGCATTCAATTTTATGCTCCAACTACTGATGCAGAAATAGAGTAGGTCGATGACTTTTGTGATCAAGTACAATTTGAAATTGACAGAACATGCAAGAAAAATGTGCTCTTGTGATTGGAGACTAGAATGTCAAAATAGGGAACATGAAAGAGAAAAATGTTACATGGCTTAGGACACCAGTCCCCAACCTTTGTGACTTGGCAGCCTGGTGGTGGGGGGAGTGGGGAATTGGGCTGCATGAGTGATGAGCCAGCACACATGGACACAACTTGATTTGCACAAGTGGTGAGTTGGCACATGCACATGCATAAATGCACAGCTTGACTTGCACAAGTTGGAAGACCTGAAGGACCAAGTTAGGAAACAGATCATCATGGAGAAAATCTAGGGGTTATTAAGAGTTGGCAATAACTTCATGGTTTGTAACTAATCAGTCAGTCAGCCAGTCAGTCAATAAATCAGAGAGCAACAGAAATGCCTATGGGAGGAATTAATGTATTAAGACAGACGAGTTCGGTTTCCGTTTTACATTGTTAATCAGCCACTTTTTTTAAAAAAACTAACACAACACAATTATCTGAATTTTAAAATGTGCAAATATCTTGGAATTACATTTTCCTGGAACTACACACTTTATACCTGGTTACACATTTAATTAATTTTTCTTCTACTTAGTTGTCTCTGATTTTCAGAGACTGCCTGAACAAGTCCCTGCAATTTTCTTGGCAAGGTTTTTCAAAAGTGGTTTGCCATTGCTTCCTCCCTAGGGCTTACAGAAAGTGACTGGCCCAAAGTCACCCATCTGGCTTTGAGCTCAAGGCAGGATTGGAATTTACAATCTCTAGTTTCTGGCCTGATACCTTAAACACGTCACCAAAGAGGGTTTCGATTTTAATTTGTATCATAAAACAGATTTAACATTTGTGGTAATTCTGGTGGCTGAACAGCTCCTACAGAACTTCCATCATACAGGCCTAACCTTTAGAACCTTAATTATTTCACAATTAGACTTATCTTCTCTTTTAATGGGTAAATCTACTTCATCAACAGGTAGGAGCTTGTTCCTTACATTTCTCTCAGTCTTATTGTCAGGTGTCCATGTAATTTCTCTCTCTGGTATATTTCTTAATCTGGATCCTAAAACTACTTTATTTTAACAATAGCATATAACAGCAATTTTCAGTGGTCTACTTGAACATTATCATTTCACCTCATATTGCTTAATTCTTGCTACAGCCATGGATGATAGACAACACACACAGATAGATATACAGACACTCAGATAAATAGAAAGCAAGGACAGCAACATACATCTGTTTAAAAAATCCTAAATCTAATATTTAATAACGCTTCATTAAGACCATCCAAGAATTACATTACACACAAAGAAAGCTTATCAAAAATAATTCCATTTAATTCCAATATGAATATTACATTCTTTCTCCCTCCCTCCCTCCCGCCCTCTCCCTCCCTCTCTCTCTCTCTCTCTCTCTCTCTCACACACACACACACACACACATACACACACACACACACACACAGACGGACAGTTTATATTGTTCAATTAAATGTTGAAAAGGCTGTAAACAGAAGGGTACATCTCTATGTGATAGATTATGTAAGACTGACACTATTCTCCAGAATGTAAGATTTAAAACTAAACAAAAAGTAGAATGGTTTCCTGAATTGGGGTTATTACATATATTTGAAAGAGAGAATGCTAAACTAACATTATGTTATCATAATCATCATTACTTACTATATATTTACTTCTATCCATTAAATATATTAAATATATAATATGCCAACAGCATATAGGATAGAATCAAAAAAATTTACACACAGAGGGCCAAATCACAACTTTATCACATCTGGAATAATTATACATTATATCTTATATACATGCCAGAATGTAATTTAATGTAATAATATACACTACACTACACTACACTACACTACACTATGCTACGCTATGCTACACTACGCTACACTACACTACACTACAATAGGGCCTGGTGGCTCAGCAGACAAAAAGCATTGTGATTAACACCAGCTGTCTGCAATTACTGCAGGTTCGAATCTCACCAGGCTCAAGGTTGACTCAGCCTTCCATCCTTTCTAAGGTAGGTAAATTGAGGACCCAGTTTGTGGGGGCAATAAGCTGACTTTGTATAAATATACAAAAGTATGAAGGCTATTGCTTAACGCATTGTAAGCCGCCCTGAGTCTCCGGAGAAGGGCGGCATATAAATCAAATTAAAAAAAAAAATACACGTATAGTACATTACATTCCAATAGAGAGAAGTTCCCAGAGGCTGAGCTCCAGCATGAGTCTGAAAGTTTGGAAGACTAAACCTCTGGTCCTAGTCACCGACCCAGATTGGATCCTGCAACTTTTACACTTTCACACTTTCTAAATTAAACACTTTTCCTATGTTTCTAAATGCTGAATGGTTTCATAATAATGCTGTTTAATTTTTTTCAATTGAGTTTCTCATTTTCAATTTCAAATTGACCTCATCATACAGTAGCAGTATATAAATAATTCCCACATTAAAATTTCTATTAGTATTCATCTTATTATAGTGAATAAAGGACTTCCTATGTTCATACATCCTAGTCGAAATTCTTGAATGAGCCTTTAAAAGCCCAGAAGCATCCTATTTTTCTTTTCACATGATGTTTTTTTAAACCTATATCTATAACCATCACTTGTATTCTAGTTTGAAATGGCTTTATCAGTCCACCAGGTGGCAATATAGTATTAATTTTTATTTAATCAGTCCTCCAGTTCTCAGTTTCTGTCTGGAAAAAGCTATTGTTTCATTGCTTAAAGATGGATTGTTAGTTTTACTCAGTGGTGGGATTCAAGTAATTTAACAACCGGTTCTCTGCCCTAATGATTTCTTCCAACAACCAGTTTGCCAAACTGCTCAGAAAGTTAACAACCGGTTCTCCCGAAGTGGTGCGAACTGGCTGAATCCCACTACTGGTTTTACTGTTCTTCAAACACTGTATAAAACTTTCAAATACTTTTGGATCTATAATTATTCTAGAGTTAAAAGAGGACCTTAAACAACAAATCTGAAAATCTACCTGTGAAGTAAAATTTTATCCCAAAACAAAAGAAAAAATAACCTACCGTTTAAAGATGTTAAGAAATAAAACAAAATAAAAATTTGACCTATGAGACAGTTCAAAGGATCTTTGAAAAACTGGGAGAAAAGCTTATAACTAAAGTGACAGCAATAATTTCTACAATAATTTCTACAAAAAAGTGTGTGGAAATGTCTGTGTGAGAGTGTGGTCGCACGACAGTTCCCACAATTCCTGGAGGAAACGTCCGATCTAGACCCGTTCCAGTCGTGTTTCAGGCCTGGGTACAGCACGGAAACAGCATTCGTCGCGTTGGTTGATGATCTCTGGAGGGCTCGGAACAGGGGTTGCTCCTCTGTTCTGGTCCTATTAGATCTCTCAGCGGCTTTTGATACCATCGACCATGGTATCATGCTGCACCGGTTGGAAGAGTTGGGGATGGGGGGCACCGTGTTACAGTGGTTCTCCTCCTTTCTCTCAGACCGGTCGCAGTTTGTGTTGGCAGGGGGGCAGAGGTCGACCTCGAGGCCTCTCATCTGTGGAGTGCCGCAAGGGTCAGTCCTCTCGCCCCTTCTGTTCAACATTTATGTGAAGCTGCTGGGTGAGATCATCCATGGCTTTGGGGTGAGATACCACCAGTACGCTGATGACACCCAGCTGTACATCTCCACCCCAGGCCACCCCAACGATGTCCTTGAAGTGATGGCCCAGTGTCTGGAGGCTGTACGGATCTGGATGGGGAGGAACAAGCTCAAGCTCAACCCTTCCAAGACTGAGTGGCTGTGGTTCCCGGCATCCCGATATAGTCAGCTGACTCCATCGCTGACTATCGGGGGCGAGTCTTTGGCCCCCGTTGAGAGGGCGCGCAATCTGGGAGTCTTCCTGGATACGCAGCTGTCTTTGGAGGAACATCTGACGGCTGTTGTCAGGGGGACCTTTTGTCAGGTTCGTCTGATTCGCCAGTTGCGCCCCTTTCTTGATCGGGATTCCGTGTGCACGGTCACTCATGCCCTCGTCACCTCTCGCCTGGACTACTGCAACACTCTCTACATGGGGCTCCCCTTGAGGAACACCCGGAGGCTCCAACTGGTCCAGAATGCGGCCACGCGGGTAATTACGGGAGCTGCATGGCACTCCCGCATAACACCGCTCCTGCGCGAGCTGCACTGGCTCCCAGTGGTCTTCCGGGTGCACTTCACCACCTTTAAAGCGCTCCATGGCATAGGACCTAGTTATCTCCGAGACCGCCTTCTGCCACCGACGACCTCCCATCGACCCGTGCGCTCCCACAGAGAGGGCCTCTTTGGGGTGCCATCAGCCAAGCAATGCAGGCTGGTGACCCCCAGGGGGAGGGCCTTCTCTGTGGGGGCACCCACCCTCTGGAATCAGCTGCCCCCAGAGATAAGGAGAATCCAAGACCTCTGTGCCTTCCGCTGTGCCCTTAAAACTTTCCTTTTCCAACAAGCCGGGCTGGCCTAACAATGCCTTTTAAATGATTTAAATTTGTATGTTTTTTTTTTTAATTTTTGGCCAAATTGAGATATTTCCTTTTAATCTGTTCTTAATGTTTATATTATGTGTTTTTATCTGGCTGTACACCGCCCTGAGTTCCCAGGAAGAAGGGCGGTATATAAATTCGAAGTAAAATAAATAAATAAATAAAATACAGCAAATGTTGCTGAAGCCCCACCCTTCACCTTCTGCCTCCCAGCAATTTGCCTCCTTGCAGCAAACAGCAAACAGCCTGGTCAGCTTCAACACAGCCTGATTTAGCATGAGCAGCTGATCACACTTTGCCTTGGTTTCATCAACCATCATGCTTACAGCATTCTGGGGTGCACAGAAGGGCCTAAATGTCTGTGGAGATCCTCAGTCATCCAGGTCATAAAGGCACTTTTTTCAAAAGGCAACTGGACTGTTTTTTCCTTGAGGAAGAAGATGTTCTGCCTCTTTTCAAAGAAGCTTCTTCATGAAAGCCTCGTCATCAGCTTCTTAGATGAGAAAAAAGCACCTTTGAGACAAGGGCTTGAAGGGAACTCTGAGTAGGAGTACAAATGTTAGGAGGCATCTTGGCATTCTCTTTTATTTCTAATTGTTTCATTTTTAAAACAATTCTTAGAAGCAGATTGCCAAAATCTAATTTTCATTTGGCTAACCATTGGTCATTCTTACCTTTTTCACCTGGAGTTCCAGGAGTTCCTATAGGACCAGGGAGACCTTGAGTTCCAGGGGTACCCATAATTCCCATTTCTCCTTTCAGTCCTAAAATCAAATTGTTTTTGATTTATTGATAAGTTTATATATTTCTATTTTCATAGTAAATTCAATTAACTTATGTCACTGACTATGTGACCGACTACATGGCACTTTTCTAGTCCACTGTATTTACATCAAAGTGTGGCATATTATTCCTAAGTAAATTTGAAAAATTCCTATTCTCTCTCTAAAAAAAACCTCATTTATAAAAAAAATTAAGAATGATAGAGAACAGAATTAATACTGATAAGTACAATTTCACTTTAGTAAAGATATATAATTCTAATAAATATTAATCATTATATTCTATCAATTTGTCAGTTGATAGACCCATCCTCCCATTTATGATCTTCGCAGATTTGATTCAAAATGTGGTAGCCTACATGGTTTTGTGCAGGCCTTGATATGTGCATGTGTCATCTCTCCTGCAGGAACTGCACTGACTACTGATTTGCTTCCGGGCCCAGTTCAAGGTGCAGATTTCCACCTTAAAAACCTACAACGCCTTGGGACAAGGACATTTGAAGAGTCATCTTTTCCCATTCACATCTACCCATCCCACCAGAGCAGGGAGGCAGAGAATGCTACAAGTCCCCTTAGGAGGTCCATCTAGCGGGACCAAGAAGAAGGGCCTTCTCCAGAATGGCTCCCACCCTTAGGTTGCCCCCGTTCTTGGACACTCCTTCACAAGGCCCTGAAAACCTGGTTTTGCCAACAGACCTGGGGTTCCCAGTGCAGGAATGGAGCTCATCAAATGCCTCATTTGATCATTGTCACCGGAGTTGGTGGGGTGAGGGGTTATTTTGTTTTATTGTTTTTATATTGGATTTTTATTGTTGTAAGTTGCCCAGAGTCACTGAGAGTCAGTTGGGCCATATAAATTTTCTTAAATAAATAAAAAGCAAGCAAAAAAAAAAAAACAAAAAACTGAAGAAAGATCATAAGCAGTGTCATGGTTTCACTAAGTGACTGCCAAGTTGCCAGTCCCAATTTTCGTATGTAGCAAACAAAGGAGAGAAGTGAAATTAAAATTGAATCACATATTAGTGCCATTTTTTTTTTGCTTTAAGATTTTGTTCATTTTCTCTGTGTACTGGAACACAGTACATAAAAAGTTATACTATATTGAATAATTAATTACAAAGAACTACCCACCTGGAACACCTGGAGGTCCTTGTTGTCCCTGTAAGCCAGGTAAGCCTGGCAACCCTGGCACACCTGACAGACCTTGTGTTCCTGGGATTCCTTTGTCTCCTTTAGGTCCTGGCATATCTAGCCCAGGGACACCAGGGTGGCCTCTCTCACCTTTGATTCCTGGCGGTCCTGCAGGAATCAAAAAGAGGTTTGGAAACAAAATGTTTGACACAGAAAATAGTATATTTGCTAGTAAACCTGAAAATGTGAAGGAAAAATGTGTTTTCAGCTGGGCATCTGTAAATCTTGGGATGGTATCACACACTGAAGTAAATAGCAGAGTCAATTATCACATCTTCAGGAATAGACAGGGACAGGCAGACAGACAGAAAGGAATACTTCAGTCTTATGCTGGAAAGAAGGAACCTTGTAGGAAATACATTATCCATAAAAAAAAAAAAATACTCTGAGGGCTTTTTTTTAAAGGCAATTTTAACAGTATTGACCATAGATAAAGAATCTAAAGTCCATGATGAGGCAACCAACTGAAATTTATTAAGTACTCACATACTTCTAAGTTTCTAAGAAATTTGTATCAGATAAAGGTAGTATTTAGCTTCCAGCTGCCTGCAATTACTGCGAGTTCAATTCTCACCAGGCTCAAGGTTGACTCAGCCTTCCATCCTTTCTAAGGTAGGTAAAATGAGGACCCGGTTTGTGGGGGCAATAAGCTGACTTTGTATAAAATATACAAAAGTATGAAGGCCATTGCTTAATGCCTTGTAAGCCGCCCTGAGTCTCCGGAGAAGGGCAGCATATAAATCAAAATAAAAAAAAAATGAGCTGGGAAATGGGGGTAGAAGTGCTTGTGATGGAAAGGAAAAAAATAGTGTTTACATTATATAAGAAAATCTATAAGTGTTTTCTAAAACATCTGCTAATCCTACATTAGGATTTTTTTCAAATAAGGAAGTGTTAATAGATTGTATCAAAGTATCTTCCAATGCTTTTGTGATGCTAATACTTCCCACATCTGGAAATATAAAATCCAGTTGTTAAACTCCAAACTACCTCTATCTTTTATAGATTCTTTGATAGGTGAAAATTAGAAATCAACTAAGAAGTATTAATATGAACTTACCAAGTTATAATAACTGTGCTTGAGATAATTTAAGGACTTTATAGAGTGAGGATAAGAAAAGGGGCTTATTGACCATACCCACAGATATAGCTTGAGCAGAATCTAGTGGATTCCTTCACACCCACACAACTGAGAATCTGCCTCTGAGAAACAGTGATGATGGAATGTCTCCACTGAAACTGAAGCTCTGAGAACAGCCCTTTATTTCTGTTCTTCGAGACGCTCACAAAGGATATTTGTTATATTTGAAATATAACGGAACAAGGATTAGCATCTACACAGGAAATAGTGTCTATTTTGAACAGGGCTCTATGTTACTGTTTTACTAATTTCCAAAATAAAAGCGCAATTAACTATTTGGGCAATGACCCCAGCAATTAATAGGTGAACAATTCCTCAACCACTAAGACCTCTTGAAAAGTTATTCAGAGCTGCCAGTATCTGTGCTCACTCACACAGACATAACTGTGGTTTAGTGAGTTTATTAATATTCCCCAGCAATTCCCTTCACCAAAACCCCAAAACTATCCCAATTAAATCCAGCCATGAACAAACTAATGCTAGTCCACAGAGCACTTGAAAGTTTCTCAATCAAAATAAATCCACCAGGCAAATTTAAATCCACAACACAAGAAAGCTCATGAGGCAAGAAAAGTCCAGAGTTTCCAAGCATGATCAAAGTCAAGGCACAGTGTCAATCCAAACCATGGCAAGAATCACAACAATAAGAAAACACACAGCTAGGAAATGAGCATACTGCTCCCAGCATTGCCTCCATCTGTATTCTGTGTAAATAGCCAACTTCCGGTGTAGTCTGTCAAGAAGGGTGAGGCTTTCTCCTTGCGAGTAATCTGGCTGACCTTCTGTGCTCCTGTCTTTTCTCTGCCCTACATGTTCTTGGATCAAGTGCAGAAGGCAGTTCCTCTTCCTCATCACTGACCAACTGCAGCTGCATGCTTTCCCCACCTGTAGCCTCAGGATTGTTTTGTTCTGTTCTGAGGGAGCCAAATCCCTCACAGACAGCTGCTTGGAGCCATCACTCAACTTAGCTCCTGACGTGCCAGGAACTGTTTCATCCTTCCCTGAGCTGACATCTAGAGAGGAATCTGGGGAAGCATCCAGGGGAGTCATCACAGTATCCAATGTGCTCATTCTGAACCTGAAAATGCTAACTATTTGCTTCTTTAATGCATACCAATCATTTGCAGAAACATAACAATTTCTTCTCTGATTTCACTCAGTAAATAAGCATAAGATCTAGATATGTTCTATTCCCACAGACCAGTGGTGGGATTCAGCCAATTCATACCACTTTCGGAGAACCGGTTGCTAACTTTCTGAGCAGTTTGGCAAACTGGTCGTTGAAAGAAATCATTAGGGCAGAGAACCGGTTGTTAAATTACTTGAATTCCACCACTGCCACAGACCAAATGTGAGTTTATATCTAAGGGGACAACTTCCTTGCTAGAAAGTTCATTGATGAAATAAAATATTTGTTGGTTTGTTTCATTGTCCCACATGCTCCTGGCAATGTCTGATTTTCCTCAAGTTGGGATGTTTAATAAAAATTAGAAATATGAATATTGATGCCTTTCATCAAATCACACGAAATGTGCAGGATACATTTCAACACAGGTTAGCTTAAGGATTTAATTTATCAATATTAATGTTGATGGAAACAAATTAATAGGTTACCTATTGGTCCTGGAGGCCCAAATTGTCCTGGAGGGCCAGGGGGGCCAGGAGAGCCAATTTGGGGTTCACCAGGGGAGCCCCGTACACCTGGTAATCCAGGAGGACCTGATTCACCTAATTTGAAAAATAAACAAGTATAGCCAGTTAACTTGCATGTTATTCATTTAAAAAGTTATTGGTCTTAATAGACACTAATGAAAGGTCCAGATGTAATCATTATAGACATAATCATTATAGACATAATGAAATGTGATAAACACTTTAAAGGAAAATCCTATTTATCTTAGAAAGAATTATGAGATATTGTAATCACAGAACAGAGTCAAAAGGGTACATCCCTTGTCACACTTTAAAAACCAAGGTAGGAATAAAAGTGACCTCTCATATGAAAGAGAACAAAAGAAATATTCAAGAGGAAATAAGCTTTATTAAGCCATGTAAACTTCCAGTGAGGTTTTACACCATTCAGTTTATTTGTCATAACTGCTATCTCACACCTGTGCTCTGCATTTGCTTGGTACCAGTCTGCCATGGACTCTGAATGGGAGAGGGGAAGGTTCACTATTCAGTGTGGCTTCCTAAGACATAGCTTCAAGGTCAGTTGACTGAGAATGGAATGTGGCTGTGTAACAGCTCACACTCGAGATGACTGTTTTGAAAACATCTCCTTTGGAACTGATTGGATGAGGGAGGCCAGTAAAGGGGAGTGCCTAAGAGGGAGAAATGTTACACTTGGGGAATTTGGCATGCAAATTTGAATTCTGGCTTTGCTTTTCTGCAGTTCATTTGACTTCTAATAAAACTGTACCTTTTGCAACAAATAGAGCCCAGGATCGTTTTTACGATCCTAGAGTCCAGGCTGAGGCAGGACTCACATTATTTTAATTACAAAAAGTATGGAATACACAGAGAAAGAAATCCTGCATCATAAAAAGCAGCCTTACCTTGAGATCCTGGCTGACCAGGTATGCCAGGAAGTCCTTTCTCCCCTGACACACCAGGATATCCCTGGTCACCTTTTGATCCAGGAATGCCATCTCGTCCTTGGGGACCAGGAAAACCTTTAGGACCTGGGAGACCTAATCCAGCTTCACCCTTGACACATACATCAATAAAGCATTATTGAGAAGACGCATACGCATAACAAACCAGTGAGGTAGAATTATGTACTCTCCAATTTAATGGACATTTATGAACAATGGATAATGTTCCATATAATGGAACATTATATATCCATTAATGGAGGCTAAAGCATGAAGAATGGTTGCAGGAGTTGGGTATATTTAACCCAGTGAAAAGCAGAAACAGGAGCAACACGATAGCAGCGTTTCAATATTTCTACTTAATTTCCGTTTGAGGACTGAACAACAATATTGTCCAATATATGGAAAACCTAGCACACAGGAAGCCTGGGAAAATCTAAATAATTCACAATAAACCTGATTCAATTTGAATTGGAAATTTTGAATTTGAAATCTGAAAAGAACATGATGCAATCTGTATTTCACACTGAGCTTTGACAGGAAACTAATTCACTTGAGATTTGAAAGGCTGTATTGGGCTTTGGTGGGATGCAAATCTTGGCAGGCACATTGTCAAAGTTTGACTGCTTCAGGGCAGAATGTGGTTGGGTCAGGACTGACTCTGGCTGACCACATTTTAAGTTAGTAAGCAGAAGCACAACTATAGGGAGATAACATACACAAATAAATAGGCCACACAGAAAGTGACATTAGTACTTTTGCACACCTTTATTCAATGCTTGCATACAGTATATTACTATGGTACTCACTCCTTTGTTGTTAAGAAACAAATCTATCTCTATTGTGCACAATTTAAAAGTAAGATTTTACCCTAGAACACAGGACTAGTATATAAACTCTAGGAGAGCAGAGCCATGTAAATATGGTTCTCAGTGTAGATAACAATTTTGGAAGGGAAGAAGAGAATGTTATTGAGGTAACATTTTAAAATGAATTTATCAAATTCAAGTTTGTCAAGATTAAATTCAATTATTTGAATAAGGCAAAAATGTGCAATACAAAAAAGGTATTCTGAAAAATGGTGAAATGCACCTTTTTTATTGTGTGTACAGTAGTACCTCAGTGTGCAGTTGCTTCAAAAGTCATTGAATTTGGTTTTTGACGCATTTTGACATGAAAATGTCCCAGTGCTCAGCCTTTGTTTAGTACTCAACTTGTGTCTATATGAAGAGGGGGAACAACTGTGGGGAATGGAAAGGAAGTTAGCCATGTTGGGAAGGTTGTTGCAAAAGGAGGGGATGGCCACAGAGGGCGCACAGGAAGTTGGACATGTTGGGAAGGTCGCTGACATAGGAAAAGGGACAGTCAGAAAATTCTTCCCAACCAAAACAAAGAGTTACATGGTAAGTCATGTGGTTTGTTTGGGACTCATCTTTTTAAATACCTGTCGCACTCCCCACAGAATGAATTAACGCCAAGTACCAAGGTACCACTGTACTAAAATTAAGCATAAACAAATATACAAATTGGCAAAAAAAAAAGGAATCTTATAAAAACTACTTAAAGCCTGGCTAAAAGCAGAGAATGGGTGAGGGAAATGTAGCTCCTAAGAGCATGGTGGCATGGAAGAAGGCCCTCACCAGTATCAAAGTTCTGGCACTTACCTTCTGTCCTTTGGCTCCAGCTGCACCTGGCACACCTTGGGAACCATGTTCTCCCTTCTCTCCTCTTGAACCTTGTGGACCTGGCTGACCAGGAAAGCCTACAAGATGCCCAATAATGCAAAAGATTTGCCTATGTCATGCTAAACACCTAGTTGTGTCAGAAACCTAATGGAAAGATAAAATTCTCCACTGATGGCCAAATCTGGCTCCAGGTTCTGCCTTGGCTTACTTTTTTCAATAAGCAAACTAGTCAGAAAATCATTTAAGAACAATTTATTTGAGTACTCTGATACAGTGGGGTCTCCCTATGAAAAGGGGAAACCTGGAAAAATGGCTCAGATTTACTTTTATAGTCAGCACAACTAGGAACTTCAAAGCAAAAGTTGATTGGGTTAGTAAAAGTCATCTGTCTAATTACATCACAATATATGAGCATAGCCATAGAAAAGAGTGTTGCATTCTGAATAAAAATAAAAGAAATATTTGCAAGGGAAAACATCAGAATGGGTATGGATAAAATACATTCTCACACTTCCCAGGGTTGGCCTTGAATATTTGCTTTGTTCATAGAGGTTTGTGAACAGCTAAAAACGAAACTGTTATTTACAATCTATTGAATGCTCTCCTGTCAATCCTCGTTTCTGAAAGAAAGGCTTTTCTTGAAGGTTAAGATTTATGGCAAATTATTAGCAATACATTTGAAAATGCATGCTTTTTCAAAATGCGAGTTTAAAATACAAGAAAACCCTTTTTAGTCAGTGCAACAGTACTACAAAAATTATATTGCAAGTATTACAAAGTCCATCCTGTGTGGCCATCATCCCCCAGAGATAAGGTGGGCCGCCATTCTCCTGGTCTTCAGGGAAGGCATGAAAACGTGGCTCAGTGACCTTGTTTGGGGTGCATAGAGGAGCAGGCAGCCATGGAGCTGCTTAGCATATTGAAAGCCCCCTGCCCTCACCTTTTAAGTAATTCTTAAGATCGCCTGCCTCTGTTTAAATTTTATATACTGTTTTTATGTTTAATATTTTATTTGTACAACCTCATAGTCCCTCTGTGAGAGAGATGGGCAGTTTTAAAATTTGATAAATAAAATTTGGACTGATGGCAAATGAAAGAAGGTGCTTTAAACCTTTGGGTGTTTTTAAGTTGTATCTACCCTCTCTTTCATCATTATTTTTTAAGAACTTCCACCAAAGCCCTTTTCCATGTATAAGTATTATATAAAAAGAACAGCTGGTGGTGTTTCCATGATGAAATGGCTCCACAAAGATTTCTGCCTGTTGTCAATGTTGCTATTATGTACATGCCCAGTAAAAGATGTTTTATTTGCCATTTATTTAACTGCATACATTTAAGCTCTTCTAAAAGGGTATTTTCTTGTTTTGTTATGCTTACTTTTTGTATTATGTTCACTTGATGAAATAGATATAAAAGGTCTTTAAAGGAACAATTACATTTAAGAAGTTGCAAACCTTGATATCTGCATCCTTAACATGACCCCTTGAACACAATTGTAAAAATGATCTACTAGGAAAAAAGGAATGTGACACTGTAATTATAATGGTGCTATAAAGAGGGTAGCATTATCAGCTACATTCAGCTAGTTATTTTCTCTCTAATCACCAATAATAATGAGCACCTGTCTCTCTGAATCCTGGCAAAACTGATTTCTTTTCTCCTGTTTAACCTGGCTCTTTCCCTTTCTGTAACAGGAGTTCTCAGCAGCTGCAAAAGAGAAGATGAAGTAGGCTAGCTTCTAACGCTGCGGTAGTCCTTCAAAAGGGGATGTTATGCAATAAGTGGGAATGTGAAGCCAAGAGGCTGAGGGTAAACCAGGAGTGAAATTCAGCAGGTTCTGGAGAACCGGTAATGGAAATTTTGAGTAGTTTGGAGAACCCGCAAATACTACCTCTGGCTGGCCCCAGGGTGGGTTGGGAATGGAGATTTTGCAATATCCTTCCCCCAGGAGTGGCGAGAGAATGAGGATTTTGCAGTATCCATCCCCTGCCATTCCCACCAGCCACACTCACCAAGCCACACCACACCATGCCCACCAAGCCACACCCACAGAACTGGTAGTAAAAAAATTTGAATTCCACCATTGGGGTAAACATGTATATAGAAACAGTCAGTAGCTGCTTTCAAAGGGCTACTTTAAATGATTCAACATGTTGTGAAGCGCTTCATTTGAAGGATTGGAATACCCATCCTAGCATTGGCTTAGATATGCTTAATAAGATACTCTCTTGGAACCTTCTAAGCCAGCTTTCCAGACTGTAATACAGGTGATGATTGTTGAGAGATTGAACCAAAGTGGATTACTTATTTTACACAATTTGCCAGAGCAATTCTATTTCAAAGCCAATTAAAACATCAGTTATCTGTTCAGTTTGCCTTTACATTCAGGAGAGGACGAGGACAAGGCAGACCAGGCACCAGGGAAGGGCTCATTGAACAACAAAGCCAATTCTCCCAATCTTTCATGACCTTTGTTTAAAAATATTTTAAAGAAGAAAAGTATAGAGTCAAAACAAAATTTAACCTCATAAGGAACCCTGGTGGCACAGTGATTAAAGTGAAGAATTGCAGGCAAACTCTGCTCACAGCCTGGAGTTCAATCTTGACAGGGCTTGAGATTGATCCTTCCATCCTTCCGAGGTCAGAAAAATGAGGACCCAGGTTGTTGGGGGCAATATGCAAATAATGCTTCAATACTGTAAACCATCCAGAGTGCTGTAAAGCACTATTGGGTGGTACAGTATATAAGCCTAAATGCTATTCCTAATAAAATGGGAGCAGATCAGTCTATAGTATGTTGAACAGAAAGAAAGCACGGGAAATGGATTGAATTTGTTTGGGTTTAGGGAACTTCTTTGGAAATCCTATTTTTTTAATCAAAATAATATTGATATATGGTATTAAAAGTTATGTTTTTAACTTATTGTTAGCTTATCCAACCCCATCACATTTCTTTGATATTCATAATTTAAAATATGTTTGGAATTTTTTTTGCTTTCGCCCCATCTCCAGCATAGAAGGAAGGATTTTTGAAATTTTGGCCATCCTCTATTTATCTCAAAGAGTCTTCTTCAAATAATCATTCACTTTATGGTATAAGTAAGATAATACCTGGGGGCCCTGAAGGGCCAGGAAATCCAATTCCTGGAGGCCCTGCCAGACCTTTTTCACCTGGCAGACCAGGTCTTCCTGGGATCCCTGGGTCTCCCTTGTCACCTATAGAGTTAGGTATAAAATAAGCCATGTGTTGTTCTGATGAAAAGGAATCATGGAACAATTAAGAACACTCTCCACATCATAACACAACAAAATACCTTGGAGGCCTGGATTTCCAGCAGGTCCAGGAAAACCTCTGGTCCCTGGGGGACCAGGTAGAGAAATGACACGTCCAGCTTCACCTTTGGGACCTATATAAAAAGATATATCAAATTAACAAATGCATCATCTACTTTTTCAGAATGTATAATTTAACTCTTAATATTTACTTTCACTTATATAACAGTTGCAACAGGAAAATAAATCCTACACAACTCACTAGGTCTTCTCTCTGGATAGCATGTAAAGACTGACATACAGAGAAACAATCTTGACACACCATTTTTCTTTAGTTTTATTAATACCATTATTTATAGTAAGAAACCCATCTTTAATCTTTAAAAAGATTTAAAAAACTAAAAGTAAAAACTAAAAATACAACTAAAAATGAAGAATAAGAAATAAATCTACAATGTATTTTATACTTATCAACAGTCACTGGTTTTTTATTAGTTTACTACTATAAAATCACAAAATCATTGTCACAGTAAAATATATTGCTGCATCCTTTGATTAATAGAAAACAAGCTTTTCCAAATCATTTCCCAACTTCTTAATTCTTTTTGCCATCTCCCATACATACATGCATACAACTGCAATTCTTGAGAAATGAGCAATGTCCAAAGCTTTGATATATAATTCAACATAACATTAACATGTTTAACATTTACAGATTTTTCTCATAAGTCTACTGATATACAGTACCTTAATATATTATTAATGGGACAGCTAACCATCAATGAAATAGCTTGCCTCCCAGAGGGGGCTCCATCATTGAAGGTTTTCAAGAGAAGATAGGACAACAATTTGTCTGGGATGGTATAAGGACTCCTGTTTTGGACAAGAGGTTGGACTGGAAGGCCTCTAAGGTCCCTTCTAGCCCTATGATTTTATAATTCTACTATCCCATAGAAATATGAAATGATCACATGACCATGTCTCCAATGTTTTACAACTCCAGCTTTAAAAAAATCTGATATCCATCCTTTCGTATACATTCTTTGGGGAGTCCAGTACTCCCTAAATTGAATTACTTTGATGAATCAACCTTAATTTCAAATTTTTAGATAACCTGAAGCCATTGCTGTGGCTTTCTTGGAAATTCTATTTTTTTAGTTCATATCTGACATATCCCAGAAATGTCAACTTTAAAAATATTCTTGAGTTTTTGATAGATATATGTTATAGATTCTATCAAGCAAGAAGCAATTCAGGTGTGTACATATTTATCTGTTAGAACATGCTTAAGCTGAATATATCCCCACTGCTGTGGCTTGGGAAGACCATACTGGATTTAAAGTCAAGAAAAAAACCTTAAAATAATCATTACATACCACACCAGTTGATTTAAAGTGATTATGATTCCAGCTTTCACCCAAGCTTTGCAATACAACGATTTAACACCAATTCTCAAAGCTTTCCAAAGAGTTAGATATTCATGAGTCTCATTGTCAAAATCAATTTATTTCCCAACATGGCCCAAAGATTTTCACCATTTACACTTTCCAACTTAGCCATGAGGGATAATATCCCATTATATTTTTTTCTTGTCAACAAGTGACTGATGAAACACTGGCTCAATGATATTTTTGCACATTAGATAAATTAAAATTAACTTTCACAAATTCCACAATTTAGCTAAGGAAAACTTAGTTGGAATTTTTACACTGACAAAGATATTGGATCATCACAAACATTTTAAAACTATTTCCCTCATTCTTTGAATTCAATGAGAGTCCTGCTATCTGGGTATCATTTGTTTAGTCTTAATTCTGTAACTATACCAAAATATAAATCCTAAATACTTGGATTAATTCTACTGTAGGAATAGAAAGCATGAAAACATTGGATTTTATCTAGATTGGAGGCAGTTCAAATGCTGGGCTTTTTGGGTTTTTTTTTTTTTGGTAGGCAGAAGCTTTAAGGAAAACAGCAAAATCAAGAGCAACATAACAAGGAAGGGAAATGAGTACTAAACACATCTGGGATGTGCCCTAGGCTGCTTCCACTGAAGATGCTTTCTCTCCCCCTCCTGTCTCTTAACCTCATATTTTCTTCTTGCTACTGCTCTGATTCATATTGCCAGCAGCCTATGAATCAATCGTTTGACAAACTAAAACCCTCTTTCTCTTAATCTACAGCTGCAATGGCTCAATCAGGCCATTAAATCCAACCCCCACTTTTTCTAGGTATCCAAATTCAGGCAAACCTGACAGATGACTGTCTAGCCTCCATTTAAATCAGTGGTGGGATTCAGCCGGTTCTGTCTGAATCGTGTAAACTGGTAGCGGCAACTGCGGGAGGCTCTGGCCACCCATCCAGATGTAATATGTGACTACTGTGCATGGGCAGGCCTTACACATCCGCAGTGGTGAGTGTGCACTCACATTTGCGAACCAGTAGGGAAGGTAAGTGAATCCCACCTCTGATTTAAATATATATCCAGTGAAAGAGAGTTCACCACCTCCCTGATCATTGGCATCAACTATCCTTATTACTGTGTATATCTATATTTGTACAAGCTGTATATCTAGCACCATACATGACTCCTGCAGCTAGAAAAGTTCTTTATCTCTGCTATAAAGAAATAGAAATAAAGTGCATTGTTATAATTATTTGTAATGTAATGTAACTTATATATAGCAATGTAACTGAATGACAGAATAACAGAGTTGGAAGTGATCTTGTAGGTCATCTAGTCCAACCCCCCAGCCAAGGAGAGACCCTACACCATTTCTGACAGATGGCAATCCAGTTTCTTCTTGAAAGCTTCCAGTGATGAAGTTCCTGCATTCTATTGGTTGATTGTTCTAACTGTCAGAAAATTTCTCCTTATTTCTAGGTTGAGTTTCTCCTTGATCAGTTTCCATCCATTATTACTGGTCTGGACTTCAGGTGCTTTGGAAAATAGCTTGACCCACTCCTCTCTGTGGCAGCCCCTCAAATATTGGAACACTGGTATCAGGTCTCCCCTGGTCCTTCTCTTCACTACACTAGCCATGTCCAGTTCCTGTATATTCTTCATTTATTTTAGCCTCCAGTCCCCTAGTCATCTTTGTTGCTCTTCACTGCAGTCTTTCTAGAGTCCCAACATCTTTTTATAGTGTGGTGACCAAAAGTGGATGCAATATTCTAGGTGTGGTCTTACTAAGACTTTATAAAGTGGTGTTAGTACCTCACTTGATCTTGATTGTATCCCTCTGTTAGTGCAACTTAGAATTGCATTGGCTTTTCTGGCTGCTGCTGTACACTATTGACTCACATTTAATTGGTTGTCCACTAAGACTCCAAGATCCCTCTCACAGTTACTGCTATTAAGCCTGGTTTCTCCCAATCTATTGCCTAAGTGTAAGACTTTACTTTTCTTGACATTGAATTTTGTTTGTTAGTTAGGGCCCAGTGTTCAAGTCTGTCAAGATCTGTCTTGATCTTGAGCCTATCATGTAGAGTGTTGGTTATTCCTGCCAGCTTAGTATCATCTGCAAATTTGATAATTTTCTATACCCTCATCCCTCCATGTAGATGTAGTACCATTAAGGACTATTCATTGACTACAGTTTGTCAGACAGTTATAAATCCATCTGATGGTGATGCTATCTATCCCACTTTTTCTAGGTTACCAAGAAGTAGATTGTAGTCTACCTTGTCGAATGCCTTGCTGAAGTCTAAGTATACTATGTCCACAGCATTTCGCTGGTCTACTAATTTAGTTAGTATATCAAAGAATGAAATAAGATTGGTTTGTACTTTTACTTGTTTTTACAACAGCTGCAGAAATAATATGTCACTGATGATTACTTTAAGAAATCACTGGTTTTTTAGCAAAACCACACATGTATGCAAATGTTTTATTGCTTTATATAATGGGTAAGGAATACTAAAAAAAGACAAGGTGTTGCATTATCTCTGCTTGTCTAACACATTAACAAACAAGAGCAATTATATAATCTTAAGGGCAAATATTCCACAATTATTTTGCATAATTAGATACAATACTTGCATTTTATAGGCACACAATAGGTCCATATTGTGTGCATATAACTGTAGAAAATGGAAAAGGTGCCCAAATACTTGAAAAGAGAAGTACAATATATAGCTATCAACAGCAGTTTAGTACAATCTATCTATAGATGGCATCTTTTCCATTGTCTATTTCCTCACAGCAAACTGAAAGACAAGGCCCTTTGGAGACAGGGCAGATATAGCTTTCTAAGACCCAGCAAGCCATCATTCTATCTTACTATAGATCAGTGATAGTGAACCTATGGCATGGGTACCAGAGGTGGCACACAGCGCCTTCTCTGTGGGCATACGAGCTGTCACCCCAGCTCAGCTCCGACGTGCATGCGCGTGCACCTCCTGCCAGCCAGCTGGTCTTTGGGTCTCTGTTGCGCATGTTGGGGAGCATGTGGGGGGTGTGCATACATGCAGGGGCACACATATGCGCAGGTGGCACATGTGTGTGGCGCATACGCATTGCATTTTGTGTGTGTGTGTGTGCGCCTTGGGTACTTGGTCCGGAAAAGGTTAGCCATCACTGCTATAGATCAATGTTCTCAACCTCAGCAGCTTTAAGATGTGTGGATTTCAGTTGCCAGAATTCCCCAGCCAGCATGCTGTATGGGAATTTTGAGTTGAAGTCCACGCATCTTAGAGCTGCTGGACACTGCTGTGAAGAACAATGTTTGTGAACCTTGTTTGCATATATATCTTAAAAGGGTACTATTTGGAAACCATATATTTAAATGATATTGTTCAAAGACATGATTTTTTTAAAACAGATTTCCAAGTTAAAAGAGTTAGAATATTTCATTTTAGCCTTTGTTTCCTCCTGTGGTTTCCTTGTTTCTTCCACTAAAATAATCTGTGGATTGTTTTGTCAAAATAACTCTTCAATTTGATGACGGTTTTGAAGAATTTGTCTTTTTGAGTCATAATGGCAATCACCATATTGCATGAATAGTTGCCAATTCTGCTGCTATGTCTGTGATAACACAAAATGTAACATTAATTTTAATCACTGCAAAATGTGGTACGTACTGTGACCCTTTTTAAAAAATGTGTATCCACATTACTTTTATAGCATTACCTGGAAGTCCAGAGGTCCCAGGGATTCCAGAAAGTCCCTTTTCTCCTTTATCACCCTGTGGTCCAGGACTCCCAACTCCTGGAGGACCAGGGAAACCTCTGTCTCCAGGGGACCCTGGTAAACCACTTATTCCTGGGAGTCCACGGTCTCCTTTTAATCCAATGGTTCCCTGGTTTAAGGAAAGAAGAAAATAAGCGGGGTACAGGAAGAATTTCCTGCTCCCCAAGAACTGATATGCAATTCTATACTAGTTGAATAGTTCTTTATCTAAGTCTGGATCAGGATAAAATCCAGTCTATTGTGGCTATTTGGGGATGGGGGAGATTCTTCCTGTGCAACCTCCAGAAACTTGGAGTTAGTACACAGGATAGAATCATCTGTGGGAATCTAATAGAGGCTTTCTCAGTTCTTTGAAACAGATCTTTTCCCAGGGTCTCTGGTCATGCCTAGTAGGGTTAGGTACACAGGAATTGAGGTCAAGAGGCCACATAAACAAAATCAAACACAGGATCCATAACAATAGAAACTGGTTGTTTATAGCCAATTTGTCTCCAGTTCTAAAACCTCTGTCATTGAAAGGATTTGCTCAGTACTTTACCTGCTCTCATAAAAATGCAGGCAAAGCAGTTCAGGAGCCATTATAGTTAATCCCAGAACATGGTATTGGGGCTGATTCAGAGGGGGAAAAAAAGGCTCTTGTCTTGGTAATCCGGGGATTGATGTTTCTTGAGAAGGTATGCACTATGTCAGCATAAATTTTATTTTAGTGAATAATTTACTTGGTGCTACTAGGGGAAAGCAGATGATCAATGAGATGGATTTGTTCCAAATTAGCTTTAATAATTATGCTGAAAAAGCATTGAATTGAAAAATGCCTCCCCCTTATTCCTGCTCACAGTAATAAGAACTGAGATGCTATATGACAGGGAATGATGAGGCAGTTAGGAAGGGAGTTCACAATGGACTTTCCACAAGTACAATATTCAGAACAAATATCAACAGGGTACACCATAGATCCCTGCCTTGGGAAGGGAATTGGACAAAAAGTCCTCCAAATTCCTCCCTAGGATTCTGTATCCATCTGAAGAGATGTCTCATGGAGAACATTGATTACAAAGAGGCAATGAAATGTTGCTTGACTTCATAATAGTCAAGTAACTGTAGCCAATATTGTGGTGAAAAAAGGAAACAAAATTAAGTAATGAGGTTCAACAATTTGAGCAGAATTTCTGAAAGAAATATTCCTCAAATATTACTGTAGTTCAGAGGGGTTGAAATAGTTTGATAGCACCCTCTTAGGCAAATCCACTGGATTCCAAATAAAATTTCAATACTCTAAGAAAGTACAGAATTCATATGCACGATGTACCATCAACAAAATGGGGTAATAAGCATGAATAAACATTACAGAAACTACAGGTAACCCTACATTTGATCTTGAGTAGTATGAATATACCCATTTATGCACTAATGCTTTCCAACCCACCTCCTGTTGCAGTCTTTTTAAAGAAAGACCTGGGACAGTAGGAGAAAACAGAGGAAACACCTCAGACATGACACTAATACAAGTAGTCCTCGACTTATGACCACAATTGAGCCCAAAATTTATGTAGCTAAGGGACACATTTGTTAAGTGATTTTTGTCCCATTTTATGACCTTTCTTGTCACAGTGAATTACTGCAGTTGTTAAGTTAGTAACACAGTTGTAAAGTGAATCTGGCTTTCCCATTGACTTTGCTTGTCAGAAGTTTGAAAAAGATGATCACATGACCCTAGGAACTACAACTGTCATAAATATGAACCAATTGCATCTGAAATTTAATCATGTGAATCATGTAATCTGGCCTGGTTTCAGGCTCTATTATGGTCACTCATCACCCTGTTTGTTCCTGTCTGCTAGAAAGTATCTCCCTTTCTGTATCCATCTTTATCCTCCCCCGGTATGACCGCTATCCTGATCCTGTGGACCGGTTTTTTTTCCCTGAGTCCCTGGACCGGCTTTGCATTCCATCTTTGCTCCTTAGCTGTACGGAGAGTTGCAGCTCAGGTTGTGAACACTGAGGGAGCTGGTTCTTCGCTGCTGTCTCACCACCGGTGGGACGTTCCATCAATCTCCATGGCCATTCTTTCAAGGCCAGACACTGTGAGAGGATGGTTTTGGATATTTATTCCCCGGTTGTTCGAAATTGCGTGAGACTCCTCCCACTGTCGTGAGAGGACAGTGGAGTCCAGTTTATCTACACTGAAGATCTGCTTTTTCTCTCTCCTGGACTTTTAGACTATCGTGTTGGACTCCCGGGCCATATCCCACCATCATCCCGGGGTACTGGATGTACTCACCGGTTGAGCTCCTTGTGCTGCGAGACTCCCCCGTCTCGCAGGTCTGGCCCTCCATACTATTGAAGGTCTATCTTGATGACGGGTTTTGGAACCCCGAGAGGTGGCATGCAGCGAAGAGGAGGTTGAGGGTTTTTTTGTTTGAATTATCAAACAAAATTTTAAGGGGTTCTAGGAGGGAGGAGGGTCACTTTGTAAAGAATGGACCTGGGGGGGGGTCCTTGCAGATCAGCATGTTAGCCTGTCAGACAGTCGTGGCGGGGGGGGGCAGGGAGGCGGGGCCGGACGGGGTACAGTGGGGTGAGGGTCATTCTGTCATCGTGGTGGTTGGGAGGGGCAGAGATAGTGGGAACAGAGGGCGCTATGACATCAGAGGGACGCGCCCCCACTACATGCAGGCGGTGACGCGCTCCGGCTCTCTTTGTACTTCCTGCTCCCCCGGGGGGTTGGGAGTGCAGAATCCAGGACTCCGGCTGGTGTATGTTAATGCTAGGTCTGTTGTGAACAAGGCCCCCCTCATACGAGATCTTATCGACGAGGGGGGTGCGGACCTGGCTTGCATCACGGAGACCTGGTTGGGACCAGAGGGAAGAGTTCCTCTCTCGGATTTATGCCTGCCGGGTTTCCGTGTGCTGCACCAGCTGCGACTCCACAGAAGGGGGGGTGGGGGTTGTCATTAGGGAAAGTCTTAGCCCTAGGGAGGTCACTGTCCCTCAGATAGGCAGATGTGAATCCCTATTGTTGAAATGAACCCTGGAGCGCAGTCGGGCTTGTTGATTATGTACCTGTCTCCCAGTTGCGTATCTTCAGCCCTGCCCGCACTGCTCAAAGTCATTGCTGAACTGACGGTTGAGCTCCCCAACCTGATGGTTGTGGGAGATTTTAATCTCCCGTCAGCCGGCGAGACATCTAAGCTGGTTTGGGAGTTCATGGCCTCCATGACGGCCATGGACCTGACTCAAATTGTACAGGGCCCAACTCACAAATGTGGACACACTCTCGACCTGATTTTTATCTCTGGGCAGTGGATAAATGCTCGGGGTAGGGGGGATCTTACTATCCTACCCCTGTCATGGACCGACCATTCCCTCCTTAAACTAGACTTTCTATCTGCTAACACCCACTGCTGGGAGGCGGAACCAACTCGTTCCCGCCTGATGGACCCTGAGAAGTTCTGGATGGAGCTTGAGACATTTCCCACATACCTATCCCGCGATTCGCCAGAGGCCCTGGTGGAGGCCTGGGAACGGGCTGCAGCCGGGGCATTGGATTGAATCGCCCCTTTGCAGCCTCTCCTCTGACAGGGATCCCGTGTAGCTCCATGGTTTTCTGTGGAGCTCAGGGAGATGAAGCATTGGAAGAGACACCTAGAGGGCTGTTGGAGATCTTCCCGTTCCAAATCTGATCGAACACAGTTAAGAACCTATATTAGGTCTTATCTTGTGGCGATGGAGGTGGCGAAATGTGATTATTTCGCTGCTCTCATTGCATCTGCAGAAAACCGCCCAGCGGCCTTGTTTCGAGTGACCCTCTCTCTTCTCAATCAGGGAGGACCCCTTCCAGGGCAGTGCTGAGGACTTTGTTCAATTTCTGCAAGATAAAATCGCTCAGATCCGGGTGGGTCTAGACTCCGACTCGGCAGGACCAGGCAAGGAGACGAGAGCAAGTCTTGAAGGTAACATCTGGGTTGACTTTGACCTGTGTCCACAGATGAAGTGGACAGGATTGTGGGTAGATTGGGAGCCTCCACATGTTTGTTGGACCCGTGTCCCTCCTGGCTTGTTGCAGCAACCAGAGAGGTGACCAGAGACTGGTTGCAGGTGATTGTCAATGCTTCATTGAGGGATGGGGTCTTCCCGGCCATCCTTAAGAAGGCCATGGTTCGACCCCTTCTCAAGAAGCCTGCCTTGGATCCAGCCATTTTGAACAACTTTCGTCCCATCTCCAACCTTCGCTTTATAGCGAAGGTTGTTGAGTCTGTGGTGGCATACCAACTTCCTCAATTCCTGGAGGAAACGGATTATCTAGACCCATACCAATTGGGTTTCAGGCGTGGACACAGCACGGAAACGGCATTGGTCGCCCTGGTGAATGATCTCTGGCGAGCCCAGGATGAGGGTTATTCCTCCATCCTGGTTCTACTTGACCTCTCAGCGGCTTTTGATACCATCGACCATGGTATCCTACTGCGACGACTCGGGGGTTAGGGGTGGGGGGCACTGTTTTATGGTGGTTCTCCTCCTACCTCTCAGGCTGCACACAGTTTGTCTGGGCGGGGGGACAGAGATCCTCTCCGAGGCCCCTCACTTGTGGGGTGCCTCAGAGGTCAGTTCTCTCCCCCTTGCTCTTTAACATCTATATGAAGCCGCTGGGTGAGATCATCCACAGTTTTGGGGTGAGGTATCATCAGTAGGCTGATGATACCCAGCTCTACATCTCCACCCCGACCACCCCAGGGATGCCCTTTCCGTGATGTCGAAGTGCCTGGACGCAGTGCAGGTCTGGATGGGTGGGAACAGGCTCAAACTCAACCCCTCCAAGACGGAGTGGCTGTGGATGCCGGCATCTCATGGCCTAGTACCCCCATCACTTCGGATGGGGGGAGTTGCTAACTCCTTCTGAAAGGGCTCGTAATCTTGGCGTCCTCCTGGACTCACGGCTGTCCTTGATGGACCACCTGACGGCCGTGACAAGGGGGGCTTTTGCACAGGGTCACCTGGTGCGTCAGTTGCGCCCTTTCCTAGACAGGGATGCCCTCCGTACAGTCACCCATGCTCTCGTTATCTCTCGCCTGGATTACTGCAATGCCCTCTACATGGGGCTGCCCTTGGGGTGCACCTGGAGGCTCCAGCTGGTCCAGAATGCGGCCACGTGGGTTGTTACGGGAGCTTCCCGTTACTCCCATGTTACACCTCTCCTGCGCGAGCTACACTGGTTACCAGTGGTCCTCTGGATCCGCTTCAAGGTGCTGGTACTTACCTATAAAGCCCTTCATGGCATGGGCCTGGGGTACTTGCAGGAGCACCTTCTGCCAGCCTCCCACTGTCCAGTGTGCTCATATGGGGCTGCCCTCCTCCGGGTGCCATCGGCCAAGCAATGTCAGCTGATGGCGCCCAGGATGAGGTTGTTCTCTGTGGGCGCACTGACCCACTGGGCTCCGGACGGCCCCTGACCTCCACTCCTTCCGCAGGGACCTGAAGACATGGCTCTTCCAACAAATTGTCTGATCTGCTGGGAGTTTTTAGTTTTCTTAGAGTTTTAATTGGATTATTTTAATTAACTTAAATTAACTTATTAACTTAACTTAATAGTTAACAAGTTAACTATTAACTTGTTCTGTGGTTTTTATCTTTGTGAGCCGCCCCGAGTCCTTCAGGAGAAGGGCGGCATATAAGTATGATTAAATAAATAAATAAATAAATAAATAAATAAATAAATAAATAAATAATCATGGGGATGCTGTAACGGTTGTAAGTGTGAAAACCATCATAAGTCACTTTTTCGGTGCCATTGTAACTTCGAAAAGTCATTAAAGGAACTGTTTTAAGTCGAGGACTACCTGTAAACCCTTTTTGCAACAATTATTGCAAATCCATTTAGACTGGATCTGGTATTTTTGTCTACCTATCAAGTTCTTTCTGGGATAGGCAGATATTGTTATTTAATAATATTAAAGGTATAATTGCAGGATGATGATTATCACCAATTCTTTTATTCATCAAACATGAAACTCAGTTAACTGAACATTTAAAAATGTATTACAAATACCAGTGACTGGCACTAACGGTTGATATGGGTTGCTGCCAGCATTCTAGCTATCAACAAAGTGTCTTCTTAAGATGTATGATGTTCCGAGTTGTTGTTGTTATTATTTTGCCCTAGTTTTTAAATATAACTCAAAGAGGTGAACGTATCTAAGATTCCTATCTCCTGTGAACAGCAACTCTCTGAGAAGTGTTTGGCTCAAAGTCATCCAGCCAGCTTTTATGCCTAAGGGTCAGCTGAAGCTCACAGAATCTGCTTTCTAAACCAGCACCTTTACCATTACACCAAAGACTAATTGATTCAAAATATTTTGATTGATTAAAGGGAATGTCTCCTCATTAATCAAGCAGCAGTTTGTTTTCAGTCTGTTACTGAAACCCAGCTGTGTCAATATCTGTCAATGGAACAAATTCTTTCTCTCTGTTCAGCCCTCATTGCCCCACCCAAAATTGATATGGCTCAAGAGAAAATGAGGGATTGAGAAAAGCTTCTTTTACAAACAGAGGTTACGTTGCTTTGGGATGTTGCTGAATAGATAACTTTTAGTAAAAGTTATTATAATAACATATGCAGCAAATGCCATACTAGAAGAGGCATTCCTCTTTCTACATGTAGTGGAAAATCTTCATCTTCTAAAACTGCAGCCCATCTGTGCATCAGTTAACCACAACCTATGCTTTTTATATCAGACTATGCATTTACTAGAGTTCATTAATTTATCTACCATATTACCAAAGGATTTTTTATTTAACCAACTAGGCATTCTATATAATTCATAACATTATGCAAACATTCAGAGTTTTTTAAAAAAAATAAAATGAGTTAATTTAAACACACACATTTTTATGTTCTATAATTTGTATAAAATAATGGACATAAACAGACAGATACATACAGATGCTCCTTTAGGTCCTGGGATGCCAGGGACACCATCCTTTCCTGGCCTTCCGTCTTTGCCAGGAATACCTGAATGTCCAGGTAATCCTGGTTCTCCTTTTTCACCTTTTACAATGGAGTCATAGAAAATCTCTCCAGGTTCTCCTTTTGGTCCTGGGTTTCCTATCAAACCAGTAACACCAGGAGGTCCCTGAAATTATAGTTAGTTACAGCAGAATTAATTGTCTTCTGTAAGCTGTTTATTGAAGTACTTGCAAAAGTGGCTCATTTTCAAAATCTTTGCACCTGTAAATTAGCAGTGATCACTGAATTATCCCTTGATGAGAACAGATAGTTCAAATTTGGTTAAAATGGAGGGTTTGGAGTGAAGTTCATGGTGGACGTCTATGAAGAAGCAGAGATGGTGCTGTGGTGGTGACTAGCAACAAGATGGAGAAATCTGGACAATGGAGCCTCTCCAGACAAGGAGAGACTGTGAGATCACCCACCTGCACTCCAGAAATATGTTCCTCATGAGAAGACTGCAGGACTTGCAGTCAACTCTTCAGTAGAATAACTGGGGATCATGGAAGAGTCAGCTTTCACCTGCAATGCCACCTTTCTAAGGACATTAGAAGACTGAACCTGGCTGAAGGTTTGCTCAGAGCCTGACTTTCTTAAACACCTTAGAATGTAACTTATTTATAGTTAAAAAAAGAACTCCAGACCAGTGGGATAAAGAAAAAAACCCATTTGGTGAGTCAACTTTCCTTCTGGATCAAAAAAAAAGAAAGAAAGAAAGAAAGAAATGAAAAGAGGATATAATAGCAAAAAGCTTAATATGATTTTGATTTAAGAAAGTTTTCACTTAAGGAGGAAAGTTCTCTCTCTTAATTTGAAAAGTGCTTTTGTTTGAAATAACCATAATGGATGAATGTCTGGTGAAGATGGCAGGATTTGCTGAGATGGCAAAATTGATTTCTTTGATTAGGTAAAGGACAACCACTAGTTTTATTAATGACTGGAAGCCCCTTATGGACTGAAAAAAGGAAAAATTAAACTTGTGGGTTATGGGTTTGACGATTAGAAAGGGTGGATTACGGAAAGAGGGAAGTCATGATGTAACCTTAGAGAAAGGGAGTAAAATATAAATACATTTATAACTGTTGTGAGGAATATAGGAAGTTGCTACTTTACAGTATAATCTTTCCTTTCCTTTCCTTTCCTTTCCTTTCCTTTCCTTTCCTTTCCTTTCCTTTCCTTTCCTTTCCTTTCCTTTCCTTTCCTTTCCTTTCCTTTCCTTTCCTTTCCTTTCCTTTCCTCCCCCACCCACACAGACAGGCAAGACACCAGAATATAAAATGACAGCAAACAGCACTCCTTACTAGCACTGATGATGTTACCTAGTTAGTGTAATGAAACTTTTGCAAGAAAACAAGCAAGCTCAGCGAGCACCAAGGACCCCTGCTTCAACAGTGCCTCCTCCTCCATCTATCACCTTCACACAGAAAGCTCTCCCTCCAAAGAAAAGAAACTGAAGCATAGGTGCATTTTTAAACAATTCAATACAATGCTAGTGAAGAATTTCTACCCTCACAGGCATATTTGCTCATTTATTAACAGGAGGAAATTAATATTTCTTGATCCTAAAATTGGGCAGACTGTGATTTAGAAATCTAGTAAACTAACTAAGTAGTTTGCTTTTTGGGAGCAATTGCATGGTTTAAAGCCATACACAGAAGCCCCAATCAAGAAAATAAAGGACATAGTAAATATCTAATAATAAGTCTAATCTAATAATAAGTGGACAACTTGTGGCTGCTTTGACTCCTGGCATAAATACTAAACAACCTGCCACCCCTTGGGTCATCCTTTCAGATTTTTTTCCTTGCCTAATTCCTCAATGCTTGCAACAATGTACAGTTTCTAATATATTGCCTTCACTGGAACAGCTGAGATACATTCACAGATGTATCTATCTGGAAAATACTCCATGTTGAACTATATAGCACAGTCAAAACATCAGCACAGGAAATGTTTTGTATTATGTCATAAATTGCTTTATTATTAGAAATCTAGTAAACTAACTAGGCAGTTTGCTTTTTGGAAGCAATTGCATGGTTTAAAGCCATACACAGAAGCCCCAATCAAGAAAATAAAGGACATAGTAAATATCTAATAATAAGTCTAATCTAATAATATGTGGACAACTTGTGGCTGCTTTGACTCCTCCTTTGACTACTCAGAGGGCTGAAAAAGTTATTTTTGACTGGTCCTCGCACTTTTGACCAGTCCTCGAACTTACCACTGTCCTCACATTTTACGTTTTACGCCCTATCTTGTCACCGTGGTGAAGAGAAGTAGTGGTGAAATGACTGACATGGTTGTTAAGAATGCCGCAATGGGCATAAATGTGAGGATGGTCATAAGTGCGAGGACCAGTCAGAAATGACTTTTTTCAGCCCTCTGAGTAGTCCCTATGCACATAGCCACGCCTACCAGTCACATGACCAGCTAGCCATGCCCACCCAGTCACATGCCCACCAAGCCACACACCTCAACTAAGCCACGCCCACAGAACCGGTTGTTAAAAAAATTGAATCCCACCACTGATTGAAACATTATTACTCCTATCCGTAAGTGCTGTGAGATAGGAAACACAAACTTTTTCCTATTCATCAAAACAAAATGCCATGCCCTTAAATACAAAAAGTAAGAGATTCTTTGGCCTTGTATTTGAAATTCATTTCCTGAGATGATGAATACTAAAGCACTGATGACATGCATTATTACAAAAATATTTCTCTGAAAAGTTTCCCAAAACACCCATATACTTACTGCCACTCCCGGAATGCCTTCAATTCCAGGAAGGCCTCTATCACCTTTAGCACCTGGTGGTCCTGGAATGCCTTTTTAAAAGAATAGAATATTTGTGTGTATATACAATAAATATACACAAATGCTTGGGAGAGCATTTTCTAGCTATCATTTCAAATTGTACATGCAAACTACAGTATTTGCAGAAGGCATAAAAGTGCACTGTTAGTTTAAAAAGAAAAAGGGAAAAAAGAAGTTAGATGGGCTTTTGACATTCTTGGAGAGTCACATTTGTCTAGCTGCAACCTTGATCATTGCTTTGAATGAGAAGGTGACTTTGGATGGTCAAAGGTAGCAAATCTCTTCCCCAAATCCTCAAATGTTGTTCTCGATTACTATGAAGATTTGGTGGTAATGAAAGGACTGACTCAATGACTTGAAGACTAGTGCCAAATAACTGTTAACAGATGTTACTGGAATGAATTGGGAACCTCTTGCTAAGTTTTTAAGCAATTTTCTACTTACATTGTATTCTATAGTGCTAAATCATCACATGGAATGGAGAAAGATCTGTTCAATGAAAGCTAGGTATAACTTTTTAAAAAACCAACAGACACATTTGAAATTTTGTGAGTCTATTGTGGACATGGGTCATAAAACATTTGCCACATAGATGCTTGCCTAGTCTTAAAACAGCTGCTGGGATGGCTAGACATAAAAAAAACTCCCAGTCATTTATTGTATTAGAAGTCAACTGTTGAAGATTACTTTCATGCAATGTTTAGGCCACTCATTATGAATTAAAATATTAGCCAGTTCAATCTGTGAGTATTATTCCCCTGTGTTTAATCTATTTTTCAGGAAGTTTTTGGAATAATTGGCAATGCCTATAATTTAAAATCAGTGTCAGAAACCTACTTATTGGTTGCCAGCAGGATCAATAGACTTGGTGGGCAGCCTAATGGGTGGAATTCCCTCCAAAGTGATATATACAGCTGGCCACATTTGTAGCTGCTTTTAAGCATTTTTTCATGGCATTTACTTTTGATAAGCATTCTGAGAATATTTTCCTGTATTTACATTTTTTCTATTTAATACGATGTAATACTTTTATATTATTTTGTTGTAAGTTGCCAAGAGATTATGATTTTGAAAATCAAATAAGATGATCATTTGAATAAAGGAATAAATACGTTTATTAAAGAAAAGGAAATGTTGGAGTACTGTACTCCATATAATTTTTAGAAAGCAGGACTTGTTTTAGTGCTTTACTTGAACTACCTATAATGGAATGATAATAAAATACGGTTTTTTTTTCAACAATAAAAAGAAGGAATTTTATGTAATTTTTAACCACCACTTCTCAATTACAGAGAATGCTCATCCTTTACAAAATGCTTAAACAAAACTAAATTATCATGCAATTGTGTGGAAATTGTGGATGATATTTGACATTTGTGAGACTTATTTTCCAAAAAGCCATTTATAAAGTTTTCACATTTTGTGTAGACATAGAAAAGATGCAGGATAAGAAAATATAGGCTTGTTACTCTTGTTTTCTGTTCAGGAGGAAATAAAGATTGCATTTTCAGAAAAAGGCAGAGTTAAGTTCGCTTCTACTGCTCCAGGGATCAAACAACAGACCCTTTCATTAAAATGAATTAAAATAAATGCCAAGATTATTTAACTCATTCTAGAATGTTAAGAATGACATTTGAAGAGCACAGAATAGAAGGGAGGAACATTCCAAATTATTTTACTTTCTCCTCTACAGTATATGATCATCTAGTAATACAAACTAACATTTGAAACTTGTATTTTGTTACACATATAATTTTGAAACTATCTCTCCATTTCTATATGAATCAACATGATGAATGGAACAATAGAAAAACAGAATACATTCTAGGAGAAAGTTTTATCTGCAGTCTAATTAAGGGATTCCCTCTTTTTACTTTACCTGGTTCTCCCTGAAGCCCTTGGGGCCCTGTTGGTCCAGGAAAACCTACTCCATCACACTCCAAGCAGCTTTCCCCTTTTTCACCTATGGCAAAAGGTAAAGATGTTTGAACATTCTTTACATTTAGCATGAAAATCACACACCTCCGGAATGGAAATATGTGTGACATAATATTTGACACATATTATTTAATCAAACTTTGAATGTGACACATTGAAAAAAATCTGCATGCAAACCCTAAAGGATTGCCTGTGGGTCCTGAAAGCCTTGGGTGCTTGATCAAACAATAATCGTATTGACTACAGTCAAATAAAAATTGTCTTTCTATGGGAATTAAATGAAATCTATTTTAGATTTTTTCCCCCCTGAGCCGATTCACCCACATTTTGGAAGATTGCATCTTGCTTTATTGCACAAATACAACTTCTCTTTCTGTTTTTTTGCATGTACTGTTATAATAGTCCTCTTTGTCCCATCGTGCAGCAGGCTGGAAACCTCGGTTCAGTTCTGCAACTGCCTCTCTTGTTTTTGCTCCATTTTTTCTGAGTAATGTTGGAAGTTACATTAATTGTGAAAAGTCATACATGTATTATATATTGTATATGGCACACTTTTATTGTGTGTGTCTATGACGGGAGAAATATTAGTGTCAAGAGAAACTAGGAGAAAGTCAAGTGACATCTTTAGAAGAGTTCTTCATTGCATATTACACCTTCCAGTTTTTCAAAGGAGAATTTTGGAAATAGACTTGGAAATAAGAGGGTATTGAGATAATAAAGGGGAGTGAACAAAATCAAAATGAGCTGTAATCACAATTCTGTTCATAAGAATTTAAGGATCTGTGGATGGGAAGGATGCATATATATTTATGCTTTGAATGTATCAAGGAATATTAAAAGTAATGGTCTCTTATTTCAAGGTAAATAATAAAAATACAGGTAGTACTTGACTTATGACCACAATTGAGCCCAACATTTCTGTCATTGAGACATTTGTTAAGTGAGTTTTGCTCCATTTTATGACTTCTCTTGCCATAGTTGTTAAGTGAATCACTGCAATTGATAAGTTAGTAACTGATTGTTAAGTGAATCTGGCTTCCCAGATTTTGCTTGTCAGAAGTTCGCAAAAGGTGATCACATGACCCAAGACACTGCAACCATCTGAAGTATCTGAATTTTTATCACAGGAGCATGAGGATGCACTTTTTTCAGTACCGTCGTAACTTCAAATGGTCACTAAATGAACTATTGTAAGTCAAGGACTACCTGTATATCCTGCACTCATGATTGCCTTTAAGCCTGTGATTTCTTTCTTTGCAGCAACCAGTGTTGTTTTTAAAGCTTCCCTAAGAACATCACCTGTTCTACTTGTTGGCGTGAAGCATATAAATCTATCTGTGTTTGCATGGCTTTTATGCAACATTTTGTTACATTCCTCATGTTACATGTGAAATAGTAGAGTATATCTAAAGTGTGGTTTAGGTTCACATGCATATTTGCAATTCTTTTACCTGACCCTCATATAGATAGTCCTTGACCTACAGAAATTCACGTAGAGAGAGAGCGGAAGCGTTGTGGCGAGACTGGCTGGGAAAATACCAGGCTTTAATGAGCCTGGCAAAACTCAGCCAGATGAACTGCTGTCGGGGGTGTGTGTGTGTGTGTCTCTGGACCGGAACTGTCCTGTAGGGATGGCGAAGAAGGAGGGGCATCTCGGATGGCTAAAGAGGAATAGGTAAATTCCTCGGAAAGCCAGAGAAAACTCTTCGATCCAACGGCGGGGGGTGGCGGCCATTGCGACTGCCATGAAGTCGGGGCATCCGGAATAAGATTTGTGCAGGAGTGAAGATTTGGACGGAGTATTGGCACCGGGTGAGCGATTGGCCAACTCACAGGTAATAAAGAAAAAAAATTGGAAATTTTTAAAGCTATCCCGGCATGGAAACAGCAGCTAAATAGCATCTGGGGAAGTTAATTGACAGAGAAGAGAGAAAGCAGAAGTAAAAAACATTAAATCCCAAAACAGAGTTTGATGTTTGAACTTTAAATGTGGATACTGAATTTGGAGAGACTAAATTTATTATAAGAAAAAGAAACCCCCCCAAAAATACTCTTGGAATGGGATTAGATATAAACTGCAAGGAAAATTTTGAACTTTAAAGGAAGATTAAAGAATAAAGAAAAACCCACAATAGAAGCCCTGTTAAAGATTCTAAATTGAACTTGAACTTGAACTGGAACGTAAAATTGGAAATTGGAAAGTATAAAAAATTTAGAAGAGAAAGAAAGTAAGTTAATTGGATTTAATATACAAAACTGGATATTTTGTTAAATTGTGGATTTTGAACTTGTGGATTTTAGAGAGCCATCTACTGGCAGAAAAAAAAAGTACTACATTGAACACTTTAAATATGGGAAATTTACTGCGTCCTTGAGGAACGAGCCGTGAGAGTTTGTAAGGAGCATATGTTTGTCTTCTCAGTAACTTGACATTGATAATACAAGACGTGGAAAATAACAAACTTTAAATTGGAGTTAAAAAGCAACTAGAACGTCAAAATGTGGCAAGAACTAATTGAGATGATTCAAATGGTATGTTTATCATTTGATGTGGATAGAAAAAAGTCAAGAATTTTTCTGGAGCCTAGTCAATGGGATGAACAAGCTACTAATGAGAAGCAAGAAAATAACACTGAAGACAAAGACATGATGAAAAATTAAATGATTACATTGGGAATAGCAATGAAAAAAAGAGAGTGATTAACAGTTTCAATGATTACACTGAGACTAACAGTGCTAAAAATAGAGAGGTCAGAAAGAAGCAGAGAGGAAAAAAGGGGAATAGATCAGTTGAGAATAGAGGGCAATCTAAGCGAGAAATGGTTTTTTTTAATGATTACATTGGGATTAACAATGTTAAAAATAGAAAATTCAGAGGGGAAAAATTGAATGATTACATTGGGATTAACAATGGGAAACAAGGAAGGTAAGAGGAGAAAAGGGGAATAGAACAGAAGAGAACAAAAGAGAGAATAACTATAAAAAGAAGAAAAAGAAAAGAAAATGAGTGGTATATTAGATGGATCAGGAGAAAATGGTTAAAAGGAGTAATTAATGGATAGGAGGAAGGGTAATATGAAATATATGTAAAGTAATAATTGTATTAACAATGGTATTAGGATTAATATTGGTGATTATATTATTCGAATAAGAGGAGATTTGATAAATGAAATTGAAATGAATAAAATTAAATATATTGGGATTCTTAAAATTGAATTTAAATGACAATATATCTGATTTGATATAAAATGATTTATTTAGATGGGGAAATTATTTGGATTGTAAAAATTGAATTATATAAAATGAATTATAAAAACAAAGGTGAAGGATTGTATTTTTTTTGAATTTTTTTTTATTTTTAAACAAAACATAAAACATCCATCCATCATCCATTACAATTGCAAAGAGTGTGTCGGTCGGTTATAAATCTTTTATGCTTCATCTCTATATTCAGAATTTACTAATTATCTAATTTCTTATATTGTCAAACAAATAAACATCCTCTTTTATCATTTATTTAACTATGGCTTTACTGCTTCAAAAGTTTTTTCAAAAATTGTATTTATAACATTCATGTTTCATATTTCATTTCCATGCTTTCTTATCTAGCCATTGATAAAATAAATCCCATATCTTATAATATTGTTTATCTTCTTGTTCTCTAATTTAAAATGTCAATTTACTCATTTCAGCACATTCCATGATTTTCTTAATAACTTCATCTTGAGTTGGTATTTTCTCATTTTTCCAGTTTTTAGCAAACACAATTCTGGCCACTATTAAAACATTCACAATCAAATATCTCAATTCTCTATTGTATATTTATGGCACAATCCCTAATAAAAAAATCTCTGTCTTAAAGTCTATGTGTCTTTTTATCATTTTTTCTAACCATGTGTGGATTATAGTCCAGTATCTTTTAGCTTCTACACATGTCCACCACATGTGGAAATATGTCTGATGACATTTCCAGCACTTTTCAGATTTGTTCTTGAACATTCTGGCTATTCTTGTCAGGGGTAGATGCCACCTATAAAACATCTTATACAAATTTTCCTTATATGCTTTTGACATTGTCATTTTATAATTTTGCAGCCACAATTTTTGCCATTTCTCTAAATCAATTCCATAACCAAAATTTTCCCCCATGCAATCATTGTTTCTTTACAACTTTACCTCTAATAAATAACCATACAATTTTTTAATTACATGGTCATCAGAACCTATTAAAATTTTATCTAGGTTAGTCAAATTATTATAAAGACCCTCTGTCTTACAATCTTTATCGTATCTAGAATGTATTTGCATATAAGAAAACCAATTCATCTTTAAACCTTGTTCCTCCAATTCTTGCTTCGATTTGAGTTCACCCTTTTTATTCAATATTTGACAATTTGTTCCCTTCTAAATATTATTATGAAAATGCTTCAATCGTCAATAACCAGACTGGAATTTTTAAATAGTGTTGTTTTTTAATCTTCTCCCAGTTTAGTAACAAAGCCTCACGTATATAATGTCTTCTAAAGTACCCCTGTGTTTTTGTTCCCTTGTACCATAAAAAAGCGTGCCATCCCAACAACAAGTCATGTCCTTCTAAGAAACATAATCTAATGTTTGTTAACATTATCCATTCTTTAATCCACATCAAACTTGTCGCTTGATAATAAAGTTCCCAATTAGGCAAACCAAAACCTCCTCTTATTCTAGCATCTTACAACAATTTCAATTTTATCCTCACCTTTTTACCCTGCCAAATATATTTTAACATTATTTTATTCAAATCTTCAAAATAGTCTTTTCCCAATCTAATTGGAATTGTCTGGAACAAATATAGAATTCTAGGTAGTATATTCATTTTAATTGCCGATATTCTCCCAATCAATGATAATTGTAAATTTTCCCATTTTGCCAAATCTGTTCCAATCTGTTGTTTGAGTTTATTATAATTGTTCTCTTTAAGTGTGTTACATTGCTGTCAAATATATCCCCAAGTATTTAACCTTAAGTGTGCTACATCTTGCTGTCAAATATATCCCCAAGTATTTAACCTCTTTGATATTTCCGCCAATTCTTCTTTTTGTTTTATTAACATATTTTTTGTCAAGATCTTCGTTTTGTCTTTATTAATTTTCAAACCTGCTACTTTCCCGAATTCTCCTATTTTATCTATCAATGTAATTATTGACTCTAAAGGATCTTCAAGAATAAAAACCAGGTCATCTGTAAATGCTTGCAATTTATATTCTTCCTTTTGAATTTTCATTCCTTTTATATCTTTTTCTTCGCTAATATTTCTATTTAGCACTTCTAATGTTAATACAAAAAAAAGAGGAGATAGTGGGCAACCTTGTCTTGTTCCTTTTTTTATCTCGATAAACTCTGTCAATTCTCCATTTATCATTACTTTTGCTGTTTGTTTATAGTATATGGCTTCTATTGCTTGAATAAATTTTCTGCAAAAGCCCATTTGCTCCAATTGAAGTAACATAAATCGCCAGTTGACATTATCAAAAGCTATCTGAGCATCTAGAAATATCAAAGCCATTTGCTTTTCAGGATGTGCCTCATAATATTCCAAAGTGTCCAGAATTATCCTCATATTGTCTCTAATCTGTCTTTTTGGCAGAAACCCGTTTTGATCAGAATGTATACAATTATTTAAATATCTTTTAAGTCTTTCTGCCAATATTGCAGCCAAAATTTTATAATCAGAATTTAGCAGTGAAACAGGCCTATAATTTTTGATTTGTTGTGGATCTATGTCTTTTTTTTTTCCAAATCATTTTTTTATTTTAAAACAAAAAAGAAAAATAATATACAAACATCATTCATTCAATCAAGTACAGACAGTACATCGGTTGGTTTGCATCCCTAGTGCCCTCTCCTCTCTTCACAATATCACTACATATCCACAACTTATTTTTATATAAAATATATCAGTTGTATCATCATTTAAAATATTTCAGCATTTACTTATATATCACCATTTTTTATTATCTAGCCAATGATAAAATAAATCCCATATCAAATAATATTGTTTTTCTTCCTGCTTTCTTATTTCTAGTGTCAGTTTACTCATTTCGGCACAGTCCAACATTTTCCTAATAATTTCTTCATCCGTAAGTAACATTTCTGCTTTCCAATTTTTAGCAAATACAATTCTAGCTGCTGTTAGAAGATTCACAATTAAATACTGTAGTTCTTTGTTATATATTTCTGATGAAATCCCTAATAAAAATATCTCTGGTTTAAAGTCTATGTGTCTCTTGGTCATTTTTTCCAGCCACATGTGTATCTTAGTCCAATATCTCCTTGCTTCTAGACATGTCCACCATGTGGTAATAGGATCCTGGGGTCTGATAGCATTTCTAACACCTCTCCGATTTGTTCTGGAATGTTCTGGCGATTCTCGATGGGGACAAATGCCACCTGTAAAACATCTTATACAAATTTTCCTTATACGCTGTAGACATTGTCATTTTATAGTTATGAGACCACAATTTTTGCCATTTTTCTAAATCTATCCCATAATCAAAATTTTCCCCCCATGCTACCATCAATTCTTTAACTTGTTCTTCTTCCAGTTTTAACTCTAACAAAAACACATACAGCTTTTTAATAATGGATCTATGTCTTCTTTTGGAACAAGTATAATATATGTTTCTGACCATGACTTGGGTATTTTCCTCTTTAACATAATTTCATTCATAACTTCTAGCAATGGGAGATTCAACAATTCCTGTAATGTCTTATAATATTCCACTGGCAGTCTGTCCGGGCCTGGTGCCTTCCCAATCTTTTGTTTTTTAAGTGCTTCAGTTAATTCCGTCATTGTTATATTTCCTTCTAACATCATTTCAACGTCTTTAGGAATCTGAGGTAAATTCACCTTTTGCAAGTATTGTTTAATATTTTCCACCTCTATATTTTCTTGTTCATACAGTTTACGATAGTAATCTTGTATAATTTCTTTCTTGTCTTTATTCCCGAATCTAATTTGTCCTTGGTCATCCATTAGTTGTGTTATTTTTCTTGATTCTCTCTCTTTTTTTAGTTTCTATGCTAACCATCTACCTGGTTTGTTGGCATCTTCAAAATAGTTCTGTTTAGCACTTCTGATTTTTTGTGCTAAATCTTCTTTTTCTATTAATCCCATTTTATGCTTAGTTGTATCCATTTTTATTTTAATAGCCTTCTTTTGTGGAAATTTCTAAAGCTCCTTTTCGAGTTTCTTGTAGTCATCCTCTAGTGTTTTATAGACTTGTCTTTTTTTAATATTTAGTTTCCTTGTATAGTCTATTATCAGACCTCTAGTATAAGCTTTCATTGTATCACAAAGATTTTGCATCGATGTGTCCTCTTTTCTATTTTCTTTAAAAAAGAAAGCTAATTCTTTCTCCATTTTCTGTACAAAATCCTTTTCTTTTAATATTGTATTATTTAGAGTCCATCTAGATCTTATCCTTTGTCCTTTCCATCTCACGGTCACTGGATTGTGATCTGCCCAGGTATTTGCTTCTATTTCAATTTCTTCTATATTAGAAGTCAGTTCCATTGTCGTCCATATCATGTCTAATCTAGACCATGATGAATGTCTGTCAGAATAAAAAGTATATTGCCTTTTTTGCATTTCTTTTTCTCCATGCATCTTTTAAATTTGTTTCCTCTATCATTTTAAAGAAAGATTTTGGAAGTATCTTTCTACTATGCTTTATTGCCTTGTGTGTATTGTAATCTAATTTCTCATCTACTATACCATTAAAATCCCTCATCATATAAATATTGTCATGGTCCAATTCAATTATTTTCTTATGTAGCTTTCTATAGAAGTCGTCTTGCTTGTTATTTGGAGCATATATTGTTATTAAGAGTATTTTCATATTATTATCTATTATTTCCACCATCAAAATTCTTCCCTCATCATCTGCGTATATTTGTTCTGCTGGAATTGTGTTTCTAATGTAAGACAATTCCCCTTTTCTTACATTGTGGCAATAAAAATTTTCCCTAATTTTGGCTATACCAGTAACTGTTCATGTTGCTTTTTAATGTGCACTTCTTGCAAGCGGATTATATCAAACTTTAATTTCTCTAATTTATGGAATACCTTTCTTCTTTTAATGGCTAAATTAAGTCTGTTTATATCTATTATAATCAATTTTTTCTCTTCCATGTTCATATTTTATATGAGGGGTTTATTGCCCTAGTAGAACTCAGTTCACATTGTTCTTTGTGTTCCACAATACCCTCTACTGCTCCTTCTGCTTTTTCAATCATTGCTATGTCTTCTTCTTGGATTTGAATCAGTGGTTCTGCTGTTCTTGTTTCCATTTCTTTGTCTCTGAGAAATTCTGCATAAAATGCTTTAGCTTTATCCATTGAATCTATTCTATATTTTTGCTGTTGCCATGTAAGCACTAATCCTTCTGGTATCAGCTATCTGTAATTCACACCTTTTTGAAGTAGTATTTTAGTCAGGCATTGATATTCTCTCCTCATCTCCCTCACTCTTCTTGGTATTTGCTTCAGAATCACAATTTCTTTCTCCTTGTACTTCAGTGTTTTTTCTCTTGCAATCTGCAATATTTGTGCTTTAATCAATTTCTTGGTAACCTTATACGGACTTCTCGTGGTAATTTATTTCGCACTGCATACCTTGTGTAGACTCAAAATATCTCATCTATGCCATCCATCATGTTTTCTTTGGTAATTTCTAATGCTTCTGCTAGAATTTTTATCATTATTTCTGCCAAGTTCTCTCCCTTTTCTTCTTCTATATTTTGAAATCTGAGATAAAATTCTGCTCTGTCCATCTCCCATCCGACTAATCCACTCTTATCTTGTTCAACTTCATCCAGTCTAGTATCAATATCTCTAATTTTTTCTCTCTTTGCTCTTCCTTTTCCTCAATTTTTTGGAGTCTATCTTCATATTTCATCATCATTTGCTGTATGTTCTCCACTTTCTCATCTGTTTTCTCTGTTCTTTTTTCAATATTCTCTACTCTTGTTTGTATATTTTGAACTCCTTGTAGAATAATCTATAGTGCCATCTCCTTTTCTTTCTGTCTTTCCTTCTTCTTCTGTTGTAGCATCATCTGCATTGACCACTGTCCTCCAGATGGTGATGAAGAAAGTGTCGATGTGGAAGAACCAATGGCTGTTGCTTTTTTACTCATTCTGTGAAGTAGTTGCAAAAGGTTTTAACAAATAAAAATTCTTCAGGTTCTTCTATACCTTAATCCATTTATGGATAGGGCAAATATTATCCCAAATATCAATAAAATACTTAAAAAGCCAAAAAAGAAAAAACAAAAAACAAAAAGCAAAGAAGCAATCTTCAGGCTCTTGTGTTCCTTAATCCAATTCAGTCCAATAAAAAATATTAACTACCCTGGCAAACTCCATGCCAAAAAAGAGAGGAAAAAAGCAAAATAAAAAACCAAAGGAGATGAGAAACAAAAGAAAAGCACTGGGAAATTATAAAAAACTTTAAAAATAAAAAAATAAAAATTAAAGATGCTCCATCAACTCACAGTCCAATTGAAAATGCTTACACAAGGGAAAGGTGAAGAAACTATGACTTAGAAAAAAAAAGAGAAAGAGAAAGAAAAAAATGCCTAAAGAAAAATCACTTCTGCTTAAAATCCAAAGATTCTTTTATTAGGTCCCAAATAGTATTTACAATTCTCTTTCAGAATCACTGCAAATTCCTTCTTATTCAATCTCAGGCTCCTGCCTCTGATAGTTCCCAGAAGAACACCTGAATAAACAATTCTGCAGTTTTAATGTCCTTTTCATGTTCTCCCCACTATCTTATCTATGAAAAGGGTCAGAGTCCTTGAATTGTAACACAATTTTCACTTCTTGAATCAAAGAAAGAGAAACAAAATTTCCAATCCACTAGATGGCAGTGTTACATATTCTCTTCCCTTTCCCCTGCTATATTCAATGGGCATTAAAGTTAAAAATAGCCAAAAAGGAGAGGAAAAAATACAAAAAATGAAATCAAAGCGAATTTATAATAAAAAGGCACTAAAAATTAAAAATTCAATAGCAAGTCGGAGACCTGCAGTCCAATCCAGTCCAGTCCAGGTTAAAAAGCAAAAAGTGTTTAAATATCCACCAATGCATGTAATTTAAAAGTAAAAGAAAAACTATCTTTGATTCAAGTTTAATTCCGCCGCTTAATTTTCTTCTGTCTTCAATTTGATCTTCCTTTCAATCTCAGGATGCTCTCTCATATAGATTATGATTAAAAGTCTCTCACCAAGTTGACACACTTCCTTCCGATCTTTTTCCGTTCCAGAGCTGTCCCAACTTCAGCAGCTACAATGGCTGCCACCCCCACCACCAGAAAAAGGGCTTCTCCTGGATCAAAAAGGGCTTCTCCTGGTCCCTGGGATCAACAAAATGTGCCCTCCACTATCACTGTCTCAATGGGACTATGAGGTCCAAAAAGAACCGTCCAGCAGCAGGGATATCAACGGTGATCCTGGAGCCTCAGGATCTTCTGTTGTGCCGTAGCAACATCAGCTCCACCCACCCACCCCCAAAGGTGAAGGATTGTATTGTTTCTGGTGGTGGATATATTTAGAAGGGATTAAAACATTGAAATTTAAATGAAATGGAAATGAATAAAATTAAAAATATTGGGATTGTTAAAATTGAATTTAAATGATAGCGTTACTGATTTGATATAAAATGATTTATTTTGAAGGGGAAATTATATATAAGTATAATAATAATCATATAAATAATTCTGATAGAAGCAATATTGATGATTATATTATTTGAATAAGATAAAGTATATTTTGTAACCCTGAAAGTGTAAAGAAATTGTATTAATACTGGGACTGTAAAAATTGAATAAAAAAAAGGAATTATTTGAAGGGGAAAGTTGGAATCGGTTAGCTTTACTTAAAAGGGGGGTAATAAAAATAAATGGGAAGAAATAATAATAATAATAATAATAATAATAATAATAATAATAATAATAATAATAATAATAATTTTATTTCCATACCGCCCTTCTCCCGAAGGATTCACGGCGGTGTACAGCCAATTTAAAAACGCAAGACAAAACAATGATTAAAAATTAAAATAATTAAATAGATTTGGCCCGGTTTAAAACCCCGAAAATTTAAAATACCCTAATTTAAAATTATTATGTTGATAGCTTGGCCTGGTGGAACAACAGGGTCTTCAGTGCGCAGCGAAATACCTGGAGGTCGGAGATTTTACGTATTTCCGGGGGCAGTTCATTCCACAGGGCTGGAGCTCCCACAGAGAAGGCCCTCCCCCTGGGTGTCACCAGCCGACATAACTTGGCTGATGGCACCCTGAGGAGACCCTCTCTGTGGGAGCGAACTGGCCGGTGGGAGGCTATTGGTGGCAGAAGTCGGTCTCGAAGGTACCCGGGTCCTGTGCCATGGAGCGCTTTAAAGGTGATGACCAACACCTTGAATTGCACCCGGAAGACCACTGGGAGCCAGTGCAGCTCGCGCAGGAGGGGTGTCACGCGGGCACAACGAGTTGCGCCCATAACCACCCACGCGGCCGCATTCTGGACCAGTTGGAGTCTCCGAGTGCTCTTCAAGGGGAGCCCCATGTAGAGAGCATTACAATAGTCCAGCCGGGAGGTGACAAGGGCGTGAGTGACCGTGTGCAAGGCGTCCCGGTCCAGAAAGGGCTGCAACTGGCGAATCAGGCGAACCTGATAAAAGCCCCCCCTGGCCACCGCCGTCATATGCTCTTCTAAAGACAGCCGTGCATCCAGGAGGACACCCAGATTGTGAGCCCTCTCTGTGGGGGGCAAAGATTCACCCCCAATAGTCAGCAATGGCACCTGCTGACTATATCGGGACGCCGGCAGCCACAGCCACTCGGTCTTGGACGGGTTGAGCCTGTTCCTCCCCATCCAGACCCGCACGGCCTCCAGGCAGCGAGACATCACATCAAGGGCATCATTGGGGTGGTCTGGGGTGGAGATGTACAGCTGAGTATCATCAGCGTACAGATGACACTTCACCCCAAAACCACTAATGATCTCACCCAGCGGCTTCACATAAATGTTGAACAGAAAGGGCGAGAGGACCGACCCTTGTGGCACTCCCCATGCGAGGTGCCTCGAGGTCGACCTCTGCCCCCCTGCCAACACAAACTGCGAGTGGTCGGAGAGGAAGGAGGAGAACCACCACAGAACGGTGCCCCCTATTCCTAACCCTCTCAACCGCTGCAGCATGATACCATGGTTGATGGTATCAAAAGCCACTGAGAGATCTAATAGGACTAGGACAGAGGAGCAACCCCTGTCCTGAGCCCTCCAGAGATCATCCACCAACGTGACCAATGCCGTTTCTGTGCTGTGCGAAGCCCGACTGGTACGGGTCTAGATAGGTAGCTTCATCCAGGTGCCTGGGCAGTTGTCGTGCCACCACACTCTCAACAACCTTCGCCACAAAACGAAGGTTGGAGACCGGACGGTAGTTGGCTAATTCAGCCAGGTCCAGGGGAGGCTTCTTGAGGAGGGGCCTCACCACCGCCTCTTTCAAGGCAGCGGGAAAGGCATCGTCACTCAGAGAAGCAGTTATAATCCCCTGGAGCCAGCCTCATGTAACCTCCTGGGAGGCCAGTACCAACCAGGAGGAACACGGGTCCAATAAACATGTGGCGGCACTAATCCTACCCAGATTGTTTTGGGTAAAATGGTAAAATGATTAATTTTTAGATTAAAGATGATGTAAAACAAATATAAATAAATATATGCTTAAAACGGTAAAATAACGGATAAAGTAGTAAGAGGATAAAATTGGTCCATCTTTGGGAAAAATTGATATTAAAGAAATAATTGTGAAAAATTAAATGATTGAATCACTGTGCTTAAAGTAAAGGGTTTCAATAGATTAAAAAATTGTGATAGTTGAAGATAAGAAGGCGAGGGCGGATGGTAATATTGATTATATATTCTATAAAAAATATAGATAAAAGAGGAAAAGTAAAATATTGGCAGAAATTGGAGTATATATAGTAAATACAGAGAAATAAGCTGTATGAATTTTGACTTGGTCAATACTCTATTCAGAAAATATGTATTTTATGTTTGTGTATCTGAAAAAAATAAAAAATTGTTTAAAAAAAAAAAGAAGTTCACTTAGTGATTGTTCAAAGTTACCACGGCCATGAAAAAAGTGATTTATGACCATTTTTCACACATATGACCATTGCAGCATCCCCATTCTCATGTGATTTACATTCGGATGCTTAATGACTGGTTCACATTTATGAAGGTTGCAGTGTCTTGGGGTCATGTGATCACCTTTTGTGACCTTCTGAGAAGCAAAGACAATGGGGAAGCCAGATTCACTTAACAATGGTGTTACTAATTTAACAACTGCAGTGATTCACTTAACAAATGTGGCAAGAAAAGTCATAAAATGGGGCAAAACTCACTTAACAAATTTCTCATTTAGAAACATAAATTTTTGGTTCAATTGTGGTTGTATGCTGAGGACTACCTGTACTTTTTATTGTATTTATTTTTCACTAATGTTTAAACAATGATATCTCTTTTTTGAAATTCAAAAATGAAAGTCAAAAAACTATCAAAAATATAATTCTTACCTTTCTCTCCTCTTTCTCCTGTGTAGCCTGACTGTCCTGGGATGCCTTGAAGACCTGGGTCACCAGGTAGACCACGCTCACACTCAATTCCATCTGCAATAGTAAGAAAATAAAGGATATTAATTTTGACATTTAAACAGCAGTAATCTACACCAATGACATTGATTATTAAACAAAAATAAAAGGCAGGAGCCATTAAATTATATTATTAATAATGTCCATTTCTTTAAGGCTAATTGACATAACATTCTCCCTCTTTATTTTTGCAATCCCAACAATTTGCAAAGTAATAATCATGTAAAGAAACCTATATTGGAGTATCTCCTATCCAACAATTGCAGAGGTTAACAAAATAGGGTACTGTATTGCAATACAAACCTTGCTACAATGTGATCTCATCCAGTGGTGAAATCTGAACTGGTTTACTACCAGTTCGCTGGCTGCACATGCGTGCCATGCACCAAATGCATGCTGCACATACACATGCGCAGTGCACACCAAACACGAGCTGCGCATGCGCACATGCAGTGAGCGCCAAAAGGAGGCTTGGGAAGGTAAGTAGAACAGCACAGGGGGGTGATCAGCTGTGGCGCGCATGGGAACCTTTTTAAAAACTTTTTAAAAGCATTTTTTACTACTGGCTCGGGCAAACAGGTAGTAAAAATGCTTTAAAAAGTAAAAAAAAAGGTTCTGACGATCGCGTGGCACAGCTGTGTTCATCAGAGCCTTCTTTTTTTTTACTTTTTTAAAGCATTTTTTTACTACCTATTCGCCCAAGCTGGTAGTAAAAAATGTTTTTAAAAGGTAAAAAAAGAGGCTCCACCGATCACAGCTGTGCCGCGCAATCATCTGAACCTTTTAAAAAAAATTTTAAAGCATTTTTTACTACCTATTTGCCTGAACTGGTAGTAAAAAAATGCCTAAAAGATAAAAAAAAAAAAGTTCTGACAATTGGCCGAATGACGCACGATCGTTGGAACTTTTATTTTTACATTTTTTACTACCGGTTCGGCGAACCAGTAGCATTTTTTACTACCAGTTTGGGCGAACCGGCCTGAACCAGTAGCATTACACCCCTGATCTCATCCCTCAAGGTCATTCTCACATATCATTATACTATATGTCAAATTTTGCTCATTTTTATCTTTTGTACCCATTATCTTTTGTACCCTTTCAATCAGCATTCTGCCGAACACCTTCTAAGACACCATTAACAACTAATTTGTGATGTTTGCATTCATTCTTGCTACCACTTATTTTTTATACCGGTATAGTAACAATATCTTGGCCCTCTCATCACAATCACTCATGCCCTAGTCCCCTACCAGCTGGACTACTATAATACATTCTACATGGGGCTGAACTTGAGAAGTATCCAGAAGCTTCAGTTGGTATAGAATGTAGTGGTGTGAGCAGTTGTGTGTTTCTAGGACAGTGATGGCTAACCTTTTTGCCATCGCGTGCCAGGAGTGGGGTAGTGGTGTCGTAAGTGTGCATGCCCATACCCATAATTCTTTGCACCCTACCCCTGTGCGTGTGACCCCCCATGCTCCCCCCCATGTTCCTGGCACGTGATGGCACGGTAGGCCCGTTTTTTGCTCTCCCCAGCCTCCAGAGCCTTTCTAGGAGGCTGGGGAGAGAGAAAAATGGGCCTTCCCCACCATCTCCCAAGGTCCTCCGGAGGACCCTGTTTCCCTACTTCTGGTGGGCCCAGAAGACCCAAAGATCAGCTGGCCAGCATGCACATGCACGCCGGAGCTGAGCTCATGTGCCCACTGATATGGCTACATGTGCCACCTGTGGCACACGTGCCATAGGTTCGCCATCATGGTTCTAGGAAAACACATGTTATGCCTCCGCTTCACAAGCTACATTGGTTACCAGTCTATTTCTGGTACAATTCAAAGTGCTGGTTTTGACATTTAAAACTCTATATGGCATAAAGCCAGTTTATTTAAAGAATCACCTATCCCCAATTACAAATGCCTATTCCCCCGTTCTCTCCATCCTTCATCATTAACAATCAAATTGATCATGTTTTTGAATTAATTAATTTTCCACATGTACATATGAATAAGCTTAAACAACCAAACAGCCATTATTTTCAACCATACTGGGTTTCTGAATGACCCAACCATGCCATGTTGCAATCTTTCATATGACATAGTCATCATCTGATGGCCTTAAATATATTAAGACCTTTGGCCTTTGCTACCTGCCTTAGCATTGGTCAGTTAATCCAACCCATAGGCTGCCCTCCACTAAACTTAATCATTCTTTTTTCTGGGTTTGGAAGCCAAAAATCCTTTTTTTTTATTCTTTTAACTCTTCAAGATACGGAAACACAACCCTCCTTCACTAATAAGGTTCACTACTATGCCGATGAACTTAACTGTCTAAAGACCTATTAGAGAAAGTATCTTAATACAAAGGTTAGAAACAGTTGTCAGAAAAGACAGTCCTATTTTTATGGAGAATAAAGATCTTCATATATACTTTTTTATTTTCTCAGTGAATGGATAGAATGACAAAGATGCAGCTGTTGGTTTGTAAGCAAGAATCACTTGATTAATTGTATGATCTTAATAAACTACTGTCAGAAGTCACCAATCACTCATTGTAGAGTCATTTAGCCTGGCCAGGATAGTAGTTTTGAAGTAAAAGTATACCATTATCTTCTCAGACAAATTCATTCAGCACATTCTGCCCACAATCCTGATATTTACAGCTTAACTCAGGTCTTTTAAAATATCAAATAATACATTTTCTAAAGATAATAATGACTTGCCTGTTCCACCAGGGGGTCCTGGAGCCCCGGGTAAACCACGAGGTCCCGTAAATCCATCTCTTCCTTTTGGCCCAGGCAATGATGTCCCAGGAGGCCCTTGGTCACCTTTTCTACCTCTTTCACCAGGAAAACCAGCTGGTCCTGGAATAGCTTGCCCTTGATTACAAGAATGCAGTGAAATAAATACATGAAAACCTTCTTAAGGAACTATATACATCCATAATAGTAACAACATCAAATAAAAATATTAAAGGTAAGAATTGTAAAAATAGCCATATATCTAAATATGACAAATATGTTGAAGCTTGTTTTCTTCCTTTCAATCATTTCCAATTTTCACTGGTTTATATATCAAGATTGTTATTTATAAAAACATCCAGTTGCATGAAATCTAAAGATATGGGAGACACTCCCAACCAGAAGCCATTTGTGTAGACATATACACCATATGGTTCTGGTGGTTGTCCTGCCATCTCATTCCACTAAAGTGATATAGAGATATAATAGACCAAACTTATCAATCGTGTATTATTTAGTTATTGTAATTGTATATCCAGGAGCCCAAGATGCCTTAACATGGAGATCTATTTTCATTTAATTGCTTCAACAAAGCTGTGAAATAGTAGGCTAACAAATAATCATATCTTACACAATTATTTTAATTAGAACATTATACTGGTTATGTCTAAAAGAGTTGCTGTATTGAAAATGTTATCTCTAGTTTTATCTCAAATGAGAACCATCAGATAGTATAAAAGAATCAGTTCTGAAATACTGAGATGAGATAGAAATCTAACATTCTTCTATAATGAGAAAGAGGAAAATATAAAAAGAATTGTTTGACACAATAAAACTTCATGATCTAAGAGACATCAAGTTATCTAAGGTGGATACGTTCATAAATATTTTTCAAACATAAATATTTTTCAAAGATAAAACAAGTAAATATTATATTAAGATGGACATAAGAAAACTCATGCTGAAGCCACTTCAATGACCCCAAATCAGTGGTGGGTTGCCCCCGGTTCAGACCAGTTCACAAGAACCAGTAGTAAAACCAGCGGGAGGCACCGCCCACTGACCCGGACGTCATCATAGGTGATCTGTGCATGCGAAACAGTAGTAAAGGTAAGTAGAACCCACCCCTGCCCCAAATGTAAAGTAAAGTGATATGAGTGTGTAAATTAAACAGATATTTTAAACAATCACTTAATAAGTCTTATTATATAAATACATTTTTATTTGACTGTGCCATATTAAACTAAGTTCATTTTGGTCTTTTTAAAAAGTATGCTAAGTTTCTCATAAAAGAGAAAAAGAACGCCATGCCTCAAAAGAACCTAATGTACATTTACATATTGTATCTAAATATTGTATTTATAGAATGAAGCAGAAGGAACATCTTTTCAGACAACACATTTTATTAAAAGGCCTAAGCTTTCGTGAACTACAATTCACTTTACTTGATTCACTAAATGGTTAAACTCTTACAGAATTGAGGCAGGAGAAAGGGAGAGGAAGAAACTGGGTTTCTTCAGATGTCAGATGCAGACAAAGATGCAGCTTCTGAAAGTACATTACAACTGTTACTTGATAAGGTGTTCATAATCAGTTTCACATGTAACTCACAACACTGCCTTCCCTCTGCCTCATCTCATGGATGTAATGTAGCCTCTTTACTCTTTTACTTTTAAAGAGTAGGCATTTATAATATCAGTTATGTTAATTACATTGCTAGGGAAAAAATACAATGATAAAAGAAAAGATGCAAAACTATTGATAAGGTATCAAGAATGCCAGACACTGGAAAGTTCAAGGCAAAATAGGAAAATGATACTGAAGATAAATGAATGCTTTATAAATATAAAATAATTGTTCAAAAACTATGGCGAATATCAGTGAAAATATACTATTTATATCCACAGAAATATTGGAATTAAAAGTTGGCAAAGTTATGGTAAAAATCAATCCAAACTAATCAATTAATTAACCAAATTAACAAATATTCTCACCTGGAGGACCTGGTGGCCCTGGACTACCTTGAAAACCTATAAAATAAATATAATCAAGTTTCAGAAAGTAAAGTCTTAAATTATATTTGTTTTTGGCTGAATACTAATCTGGGACCCAATAAGACATACTGTAGAAGATTGGCTTGATTTTTTTTTCTAGAGGCTAGGTTACTTGTTTTCTCTCAAATCATAACAAAAAAAATTACATATGTTATTATTGGAATTATTATTGGATTTATACCCCACCTTTCTATCCACTTGACAATCAAGGCAGCTTGTAATACAAGAGAATTAAAACATCATGAGTAAAAGTACTAACAATTTAAATTTTATTTAATTTCAGCTAATTTTTCAACCAATTAAGAATATGTAATGAATAATGACCAAGATTTACCTGTGGGACCTGGTTCACCTTTCCTTCCTGGAAACCCTTGAGGTCCTGAATCACCCTTTTCACCAAACACTTCTTCATCTCCTTCACCTGTAACCTGAATAATGACAAGCATCAAAATACAGAAAACCTATAAACCTGAAATTTTCCAAATAGGCCAGAGCTTACAGTATTTCTGGGATCCCTGTCTTTCTTAGGAATTGTTTTAGCTCAACCTTCCCAACCCTGGTGTTTCCAAGATGTGTTGGAATTGTAACTCCCAAACTTCCGAAACCTTCCCCTAACTAAGTGTGATCAGATCTTTATGGAGGAAGGAAGGAAGGAAGGAAGGAAGGAAGGAAGGAAGGAAGGAAGGAAGGAAGGAAGGAAGGAAGGAAGGAAGGAAGGAAGATTACTTGGACAGTGAGTCATGAGACTGCAATACTTTGCATATAGTCAATATCAGGTTCAGCCCAGATAATTAAAAATAGTTGTAGCTAACAGCCCAGAAAACTGCTGCTGGTCAGAGTAGTAACTACTGCAATACGCAAGCAGTTTGGTCTGCATTGAACTATCTACTTATTTTTTAAACACATTTAAAACCAGATTTTACACTTACAATTCCTGGAGGTCCAGGTGGTCCTTCTATACCCTTGTCTCCCTGGGAGGAGGGAAAAGAAGGAATTTATCTACCAACTTTGAAACAATATTTTTAAAAACTGGGTATAATCAACTGATCGCATTGGGAAGAGAGGAAAGGGAAAACATAGCCAATGCAGAAATGTGTATGAGTTCTCTTTAACAACTTTGCATATAAGAAAGCCTTCAACTCCAAATACATGTCATTAACCACTTGAAAACTTTTTAAAGTTTTAACAATATAAATTATATCTATAAAAATACTGTAAACCCAAATAGTGTACTAGCTATGGGAGTCTGTGGAACCCTTCTGCTGATAAGATTTATTCTTAAGGCTAATGGGACAGGAAATACCGTGTTTCCCCGAAAATAAGACCCTGTCTTATATTTTTTTTGCCACCCAAAAAGGCACCAGGTCTTATTTCCAGGGGGGGGAATGTCATCCACTGACTCACCTCACTTGCGTACGTTGCCCCTGGCTTTCTTTTTGCTGTCAGAGGCCTTCAGGAACTTCTGCAGCCAGCAAGGCTTTCCTGAAGGCCTCTGCAGCCGCTAACAGAGCTCTGGATTGATCCAAAGCTCTGTTAGCGGCTGCAGAGGGCTTCAGGAAAGCCTTGCTGGCCTTTCCAGCTGCAGAAGAAATGGGCCGGCAAGGCAAGTGTCGGGGTGTGTGAGACCTGGCTTCAACTGTCCGAAGGTAAGCAGTAGGGCAGCTCCATTCCCCCATCCCCACCCTAGCTTAATTTTTACCTGTGCACCCTGGAGTAGGCAGGGTCTTAATTAGGGTTTATTTTGAGGGTAGGGCTTATGTTGGGTGCACATGTAAAAATCAAGCTAGGATTTACTTTTGGGGTAGGTCGTATTTTCAGGGAAACATAGTAGTTTGCCACTTTTGAACCAATACTTAAAACTGTTGCCAACCAGCAGAAGTCAAAAGGTCTTCTGATAATGATGCAATGCTGACATTGGGAGGGCTGGGATTTAAATATTTTAAATGGTTTGGGGAGTGTAGGTAAAAAAGATAAAGGAGTCCCTGTGGATTTTATTTTGTCATTGCTGACTGTAGGGGGCAGTGCTCATCTCCATTTCAAGGCCATTGAGCCAGTGCTGTCCAAAGACATTTCCATGGTCATGTGGCCAGCATGATGTCATGGAGCTCTGTTACTTTCCCATCGAAGTGATACTATTTATCTACTCATATTTGTATGCTTTCAAACTGCTAGGTTGCCAGGAGCTGGGGTGAGGATGGCACTCGGGTCTCAAACATGCCAGGTTTCCAGCCGACAAGTCCAGCATCTTAGAAACTGAGCCACTGAACCTTGGAGAGTGTAGGAAGAACATTTTGTCTCATGGAAACTTTTACCCCTAAAACTGCTTGAGTTTCACTGCATAGAACACTAAACATTTTGGATTTATATTTGACCATCCAGACAATAATTGCAATTGTTTTTACCAATTGGCTTGAAAATTGGCAATAGTATAGATCTTAAGTACATTATAGTTGCCAATGGCATTGTTATATGGAATATGAACATCAATTAATTTTGAGGCATATATATTAAGAAACCATTTTGCAATTTGCTAGCTGAAGATCTATTAAAGTATTGTGGTTAAACTCCCCTGTGTGCCTGTTGGATTAAATCATAAAAGAGGATAATCCTATGGTTTTATAAACATAATAGACGAGAGCTCAGCAAACCCTAGTTTTAGTTATCATGTTAAGATGAATGATTCAGAAATCAGCTGCATTCTTTTTTCCCTTTCATTCTGAAAGATCACTACTTGAATCATCTTTGATTCTTCCTCTTTACCAACCTCTGATGGGAACCAATAACAGATTAAAGAAAAATTTCCTTTCTACTCAGTCTCTGACCTGCTATTATACTGCTTATTAGGACAAAATGGTTTGAGGAGAACTATTAATTTTTGGTTGCCATGATTTTTATTCTGAGCTGGAGAAATTTTTTTCAGCTCTTAAAGATTTACCTATTATTTGACATAAGCTCTATGAGACACAGATTTATCATTGTTAAAAGCTCTGATTAAAAGAAACAGTTTGAGTATGCTTTTATTTCTCTCCATCTCCTCCCTCCTTCCCTCCCTCCCCCCCTCTTCATCTATAATCTATCTATTTATACTCATTTATTTGATTTGTTGTGCTTATTATATGGTGGCTACTTACTTTAGATCCAGGTACACCAGGATGTCCAGAAATTCCTGGCTGACCAGGTACTCCCTGCAGGTATCACAGTAAGAAAAAGCCCATTTTGTACACAATAAATGTAAATGATTTCCCCTTTCTCAAAACAAAGCTAAAGACTGTCCGAAGTTATTTTTGCAAAATTGACATGCAGAGCAATTCATAGGTATTTATCTTGAAATCAAGAATTACCAGCAGCAAATCTTCTACCGGTATGAATATGAAAATGAATACAATATTTATGATAAAGTGACCTACATACACGTTCTCCCTTCTCTCCATCCTCTCCATCCTTTCCAGGCCTTCCCTGTAAAATGAATAATTTTATTTATTTAGTCAGCATGGAAATTCTTGTTTCTCCTACTGGGTTGCTGAGACTAATGAAGAATTAACGAGTATTTGCACAAAAGTATTTCCCTGCAAAATAATCAGTGTCTTCAAGCTTTCTCAGAGTCTTGGAAAAAATGGTGGGAATAATGCTGTGGAATCATCAACTAATCCTGCTCTCTAACATCCTAATAAACCACCGGATGACTTCCTACTCATCCATGTAAGTATCCTTCTTTCACATATTCAGTCTGTCCCTATGGATCTGGGATATGTTGTTTGGAAAAGAGTGCCTGAGCCACCTTGATGTAAAAATTTGTGGAATACCCCCTGAAATACATACATAGTATATCTAACCAGAATTAGAACTGGCTATGGGCAGTTCTATCTCTAGCAGAACCTACTGTAAGCACAGAGCATAGGACACTTTTCCGCAGCCACATGTACAATTACTCCCTCACTTCTGCTGGATCGTGTAACAGATTCACTGCAGTTGTAAAGGCACACACACTCTATTCACACACTTTCAAACCTTTCCAGCTGATACCAACAATCACTATTCTGAAACTCATTGCAGTTAGCAAGGAATGGTTTTTCAAAGAAACTTCCAGTTTTTGAAAGGGTGGCCACCTTTCTTTTCCCAACTAAGACTTCCTCTCAGCCATTCCCTATTAGTAACAAATAACAACAATGAAAACCTTCCACCAATTTCAAGTGTATATTAAAGTCTGGGAAGCCCTTTTGCCATTCCAGGGCATTGGAGATTCAGTGGGACCTATTAGGCTGATGTGGAAATTGTGCAGGATGCCTTCAGGGTCTGGCCTCAAAGTTCTTTAATCCTCTTTTGATTATCAGTGAAGTTTATAGTATAACAGAAAGTTTTTACAATTTTTATAAGGAAAAGACAAAACAGATGATGATGGATGATCAAATCACCATTTGCCCACATCTGTTTTTTTTTTTAAACTTTCATTCAAGTAGTTTTGGTCGCAGTAACAAATAAAAATATTTAAGGGAAGGAATAAAACACCTCCCTTAGATCCCGAAAACCAACAGTATCTTCTGCAAAGCTCACAAAGCTGCTTTGCAAACTTCTATCTGACAACTCCTCCTTGCTCCTGCAATGGGTGTGCACACAAGTCAGATGAAGCACTCAGATGCAAACGCCTAGAGAGTAGTTGAAGGGCCAGTCTTTCTGAATCCGACCAGACACTGGTAAGATCTCATATTATGAATTACCTAGTGGCAATAAAAGCAGCAAAACGTACTTATATTGCTGCTCTTATTCCATCATCAGATAACCGCCTGGCCGCCCTGTTTAGGGTGACCCGCTCCCTGCTACACCAGGAAGTGCGGGAGGACCCCCTTGGAGGGTAGAGCCGAGGACTTTGTTCAGTATCTGTTTGACAAAATCAATCAAATTCGCGAAGACTTGGATTCAGACTGGGTAGTTTCAGAGGGGATGACTGAGGCAGGTCTTGAGAATGTTATCTGGGATGAGTTTGATCCTGTGACTCCTGATGACGTGGACAGGATTCTGGACAGACTGAATGCGATCACATGTTTGTTGGACCCGTGTCCCTCCTGGTTAGTGCTGGCTTCCTGGGAGGTGACGCGAGGCTGGCTCCAGGGGATTATAAATGCTTCATTGGGTGAGGGTGACTTCTCTGCCGCCTTGAAAGAGGTGGTGGTGAGGCCTCTCCTCACGAAGCCTTCCCAGGACCCGGCAGTGTTGGCTAATTATCATCCAATTTCCAACCTTCGCTTTGTGGCAAAGGTTGCCGAGAGTGTGGTTGCATGACAGTTCCCCCAGCACCTGGATGAAACGACGTATCTGGATCTGTTCCAGTCGGGCTTCAGGTCTGGGTACAGCACGGAAACAGCATTGGTCGCATTGGTTGATGAACTCTGGAGGGCTCGGGACAAGGGTTGCTCCTCTGTCCTGGTCCTATTAGACCTCTCAGAGGCTTTTGATACAATCGACCATGGTATCATGCTGCACTGGTTGGAAGAGTTAGGGGTGGGGTGCACTGTGTTGCAGTGGTTCTCCTCCTTTCTCTCCGACTGGTTGCAGTCTGTGTTGGCAGGGAGGCAGAGGTCGACCCCGAGGCCCCTCATATGTGGGGTGCCACAAGGGTCGGTCCTCTAGCTCCTTTTGTTCAAAATTTATGTAAAGCTGCTGGGCGAGATCATCCGTGGTTTCGGGGTGAAGTACCACCAGTATGCTGATGACACTCAGCTGTACATCTCCACCCCAGACCACCCCAACAATGCCCTTGAAGTGATGTCCAGGTGCCTGGAGGCCGTGCAGATCTGGATGGGGAGAAACAGGCTCAGGCTCAACCCATCTAAGACTGAGTGGCTGTGGTTTCTGATGTCCCAATATAGTCAGTTGACGCCATCACTGACTATTGGGGGCGAATCGTTGGCCCCCAGGGAGAGGGCTCACAACTTGGGCGTCCTCCTGGACTCACGGCTGTCTTTAGAAGAGCATTTGACGGCTGGGACCGGGAGGATTTTTCATCAGGTTCGCCTGATTCACCAGTTGCGTCCCTTTCTGGATCGGGACTCCTTACACACAGTCACTCATGCCCTCGTCACTTCCTGCCTGGACTATTGCAATGCTCTCTACATGGGTCTCCCCTTGAGGAGCACCCGGAGGCTCCAACTGGCGCAGAGTGCGGCCGCGTGATGTCCTGTCCCCACAACACACACACAACACACATGCGGGTGGTTATGGGAGTGACATGGCGCTTCCATGTAACACCTCTCCTGCGCGAGCTGCACTGGCTCCCGCTGGTCTTCCGGGTGTGCTTCAAGGTTCTGGTTACCACCTTTAGAGCGCTCCATGGCTTAGGACCTGGTTACTTACGGGACCGCCTGCTACCACAAATAGCCTCCCACCGGCCAGTACGCTCTCATAGAGAGGGGCTCCTCCGGGTGCCGTCGGCCAAACAGTGTCGACTGGCGGCCCCTAAGGGGAGGGCCTTCTCTGTGGGGGCACCTACTATCTGGAACGAGCTCCCCCCAGAGATACGGAGGATCCCGGATCTGCGCACCTTCCGTCGCGTTCTCAAGACCTTTTTATTCCATCAAGCTGGCCTGGCCTAATCTCTCCCCCTTTTTTCTTTTTATAATGTAAATTTTAATCTGTTTTAAATTACTGGGGTGTTTTAAATCTGTCTTGGGCCAAATTGTTTAATTCGGTTTTATTCTGCTTTTAAATTTTTGTATTTATGTGTTTTATTTTGTGGCTGTTCACCGCCCTGAGTCCTTCGGGAGTAGGGTGGTATATAAATCTAATAAACAAACAAACAAACAAACAAATAAACAAACAGATGGGAAGCACTTCTGCATTGCTCTTGTATACTGCATAGCAACTCTGCTGAAGACTTTCCATGGTTTTATGATGAACTGAATCTAAAATGAACTGAATCTAAACTTTCCTATTTATGTAGATCCCATCATTTTTTGTGTGGAAAACAATGTTTTTTCTTTACTACCTTGCAACTTCACAAAACATAAAACTACAACAAATAGCCTACATGAGACTAAATGCTGGTGAAGACCTTTTCAGGCACCCCAGTGAAATTCATGGCTATTTTTGTCCTCTTTAATTTATTCTTCTATGGTTCCTTTCTGAATGAAAAATTCAATGGGATCGTAACAAAACAACTTCAGCCATGAAAACAAAAACACCCGCGCGTGAAACCCCAACCTGGAAATATATGTTCAGCCCTTTAGTCATTACAGAATTAATTTTAAAATAGGAGAAAAGAAGGAAACTGCAAAGCCTTCAAAAGATAATGAGCAATTTCAGTAAGAAATCAATTCCATTTGTGGAACTCCCTAAAGTACCAAAATGGCTAGATAAGCAAAAAAAGATGTACATACCCGTGGACCAGGTTTCCCAGGTTCACCTTTTTCCCCTTTGATGCTCTGGCCTGGCAACCCCTTTTAAAAGATGGCAGATATTTTACATGAGTTAATATAGTTAATTAAAATTTCAGTATAAGTTCCATGGACAAAACCCAAATTTTGCACTACTTTGAACATGATGACTCTTGGATGACAATGGACCTACCTGAGAAGACGACCTGGAAGGTAATAATTATAGACGGGAGTGGTCGGGGACTCCAGTCTCCATCTTTTCCTTTCTACTGTCTGCTTTTTAAGAACACGTGGGTTTTAACTGCATTTTTTGATATATTTTTTCCTTTCTTCTGATTTTTACTTTCAAACATTAATCTACCAGTTGAATGATGATTTAATTTAACCCCCTACTGGATCTTTTTTTATGATCTTTGAGAGGAGGCTTCTTTTTAATGTTCTTTGAGAGGAGCTGTTTATGACTGGCTATAAAGGTTCTAGCTGTAAAAGTTTTACTACTGAAATATTTTAGACTATCAAAATCTAGTCAAAATGCAACCAATATATCAAGGCAAAGTTTATTGGGGAAACTAGGCAGATAGAATATTGTCAATTTATAAGGTCAGCTTGAAAATTTGGATAAAAAGCTTGATAAAGTTACAATGATTTTAGAAGATGGTAATCAGATACAATTAAATCTACCACAAGATTTACAACCAGATGGATTTAGAATATAACTTGCTGCTCACAGCCCTGAAAGATGAGGCTGACTGGGAAAATACAAGTTGTCTAGAGGACTTTGAGAAAAGTATGGATTCTAAAGACTCAAAATTGACAGAACAACCAGTGATGAACTTGACTTTTCTAAGCAGTCTGAGGGAGATTGGGAAATGGTTTTACTATACCCAATTGGAAAATAAATGTTAGGAGATGTTATCTTACAATTAATAGGAGATTTTTTTTTGTACAACAAATGCTGTGGAGATACACACCACAGAGACTTGTAATTTTGGGGAATAAAATCCAATTGTTAGAAAATATCCTGTTTAATATTTTAAAGAAAAGATTTATTATTAAGAATTAATCGAAGATATTTTTAAGAAGGTTTTAAAGAAGAAACTGGGCAGTCACTTGTCTGAAATGGTATAGGGTCTCCTGCTTGAGCAGGGGGTTGGACTAGAAGACCTCCAAGGTCCCTTCCAGCTCTATTCTGATTGATTGATACTTGATCTTGGATGGACCAAAGACAATTATTGTAGTGACTTATGGTAGAAGCCATTGTGGACTTTCTGTGAGTGAAATGCAATAAATGGATTGTTCATAGAGGGTTTGGAAGTTTCATTTAGCTATTGGTTTTTTCTGTTAAATATATTTTCATATATTAAATAGATGTCAGGGTAAGTGGGTAGGGTAAGTAGTGTTGTAGAAATTTACAAATTATGTGCCTGCTTCACAAGGGGGGAGGAGTTATTGTCTTTGAAATATATTTATCAGTATTCTACTAGGAGGAACAATTTATGTATATATCTTCTTTTATTTATGCACTTTTTTGTTGTAGTCCTGTTTAGGTTTGTTTTGTTTTTTTTTATTTTTTTTATTTTTTGAGTTTGCATTTTAATATTTTGAATAAAATAAAAAATTGTTTGAAAAAGGAAATGCAACTTTTTTCTTTTACTAGATTGTATGGATTCTTTTTAATCCCAAAGGAATGGTTGTAGAAGTAGAGGAGGTGGATTGTTGGAGAAGAGTTCCTAGTCAGGTTTCTTTTGTACATATTTGCTCAGTATACATTGTACTGGTTTTCTACTTTGTTGCCTGAGAGACTACACACAGTAAATCCTTGACTGTACCAGTATCTTGAACGGGATTTCTCGTCGTGGTGAAAATATGTGCTTGGCTGAAAAGTTGCAAGAGGGAGGGGGAGTCCAGATATACTTTCTTCAGAAAATCTGTGAGAAAGCCAGCAGGAATGGTGGGGCAAGGATCAGATCATCCAAGAGACAGATATGAATGTTTGGTGATTGCTACTTGTACTGCAATTTCCCATCAGTAACACTTGGGTAAACCTAGGTAAACCAGCCATGCTAATCTGATCTCTCACCTCATGGTGTTGTTAGTCAATGTCAGATCAGTTCAAATTAGCACTCCTTCTTTGATATGATCATAGATGAAAAGGTCAATCTAGTTTGCACCTTTGAAACCTGCATTGGAGAGCTGCAAATGATGATCCAGCTGTGCCTCCTCCAATAGTTGACAAAGCACCAGTGTATGGATCCCTGGTGCAGGGATTATGTAATCAGAATTCTAATTGTCTCACCAGGAAATCAATCATTGGCTGGTTTGTTATGAATAGTATTTAGTGCTGGGTTGCAGAACCAGAGTAGCAATCTTGTTGATATTCTCACCATTGATCAATTTCTTTCTTGCTTGAGATGGCAAAAGTTCTCTAGTATGATCTTGGGGTATCCTAAGGCTATCATGAAACAATCACTCCCTCAGTCTCGCTCAAGATTTTATAGCTACTATGGGATAGGCTGGTGTCAGCCACGCAAGGTAGTTTAGACAAGAAACCAAAATCATGAGAACTAAATGCTACTTTACCCTTATTGTAAGTTTACACTAACACAATCTTGCAAAATGAAAATATTTCCCATCTCCCCTGCCTGTACTTCCCAGAGAACTAGGGAGGGTCCCTTCTATAATGGTATGTGGGAATTATATTGAGGTATGCATAGAAGAGATACTCCTTAGGGAACAATCAGACAGTCAAAGAAGGTGTGCCCAGTATCTTAATGGTCAGGGAAAGAAATTTAGGAAGGACCCACCCCAGGGGTGAAATGCACCTGGTTCGGACCGGCTTGGGCGAGTAGGTAGCGATGGCGGCGGGCAGTTCGGAGAACTGGTAGCAAAAATCCCTCCCCCCCCCAGCCTCCAGCTTGCTTACCTTAGCTGCTGGTCGCAATGCCTGCTTTGCTTCGCTTGCTGTAATCCCTGCAATCCATTGCATCAGCAAGCAACTGAATCTCCCTGCTTGCAATCAAGCTCATCGGTGAGCAGTTCTATCTGCCTGCCTGCCTGCCTGCTTGCCTTGCCCAGTAAGTTTTTTTCCCCTTTGGAAGCTTTAAAAAAAATAGTTAATTGGGGTTTTTTTTAGTTGTTCTTTTTTTAGACCTAGCCATTTAAAGTCTAGGAAGTTTTAAATTTAGCTGCTTTTATATAAAAATAAAAATAAAATAATATTTGTGCAGGTTTCTGAGATTTTGTGTAGGGGTTCACTCTAACTACACAAACATACAAAATCTCACAAAGCTGTATGTGGAATTTTGTGTGTGTAAAGTGTGAAAGTTGGTTTTTTGGACTTTTTGTGGCTGTGTGAGGTTCCTGCTTGTTTCAGGGGCCATTTTGGGTCTAGCACAGCTGCTTTTACGTTGTGGGTGAGCCAGTTGTGTTGTGTTGTGTTTTGTAGGTTAAAAAAGGGCAAAGAAGTGACATTGACCTGGCCACGCCCACCTGACCACCAAGCCACGCCCATTAATTAAGCAGAACCGGTAGTGAAAATTTTTAGATTTCACACCCTGATTTGTCAGTCTCTTAAAAGTAAGGGCAGGAGATCTGTACTTTCAGATTTGCAAGATTTGGTTAATGTAGGCTTATAATAAAGTAGAATTAGCTCATCTGCTTTTGTTTTCTGTCTGGTTTACCTAGGAGGGCTGACACTTCTGAGACATTTTTTCTATTCTCATTTCTCCTGAGGACTCAGACTTCATTTATCAGGCCATTGTCTCTACTGTAACTCTCTCTTCTGTTTTGCAAGGTTATTCTCACAGTCCATTACAGATGGCTTGGAAGTAATCAAGTAAATCAGTGTGAGATTTCTACTGGTGTAGCTAACGTTCTCTACGAAGCTGGAGGACCAATTAAGATGTTCAGAATTCAGAGATTCTGGTGATTCTGATGATGCTTTAGTCTTATTATTGATCACCCAGTTGCTGATACTGTTGTTTCTGGGAAATCTCTCCAGTTATTGGGACCCTGGAATGACCCTTGATTTACTTTACTAAGGAACCCTTGGTAAGGAAACAACTGGTAGGCAACTAGAGAACAGATGGTATGCAATCATGGCTACTGTGTGTTTGATGACTTCACTCTTTTTACATCTTCAGTGAATCAGGCAGCAAGACTTTTTTGGTGATGGTTAATGCTTCTTTTGGGGTTTTTTGTTTTCTTTTTATAACCCCTCAAAATTAACTAAAGGGCATTTTCATTAATTGATTATTGACAATAATAAAGTTGCTGTTATTAACTTTAAAATTAAAATTAAAATTTAGTTATTGATTGAAATATAGAATTTTAGAATTCAACCCGATTTGGGCTCAACTTGAAAACTATTTTGTGATCTACTGATATCCTTCTTTGTTCTGGGATTACTTTTGATATTTCCCCTTAATGATGATGGACAGACAACCAGAGCCTGATAGAAAGACTAGATAAAACCAGCTATGTTTAGATAAAGCTGTTTTTATTACTCTTGTAGAATTTAAAATTAAAGTTTGATTTGGATTTGGATTATTTGCTCCTGAAGCATCATTCCCTCTAAAGCTCCATGACCACTAGAGCCTTTGAAAGATTTATTTCAAGTTCCTAAGATGGAAACCTTGTTTTATGATGAGAAGTTGAAAGAAGTTCATGAAATTGGCATTGGTTAATTACACAAACTTTAGAATAATAAGCTTGATAGCCCTGTTTTGTAAATAAACTGAAGCTCCCAATAAAGAATGTAAAAGTCATTTCTTTTGATCTTAAAATTAGACTAATAAAACTGAAAATTCTGTTTAATGGATATAGGATGCTTCAGAAAATGTTTAATAAGGTTTGCATGCTATTATTCAGAATTTGCAATGTTATTTCATATAGTTTTAACTTGTCCTACTATTGCCATATTTGAGGCTGGAATTAAAACAGTTGTTAACATGACCTTAGCTTGATCACTGTTAGTTAAGAACACAAATATTTTGCTTGGCTAATGTTCCCAACACATGGAATCTATCAAGACATCAGAACTGTGGCATTTTCCTGCATAGGGACAGGGTAAAAACATTTTTATACAATATCAGAAGGGTGAATCTATACTTGCCTTGCAGCAATGGATTGCTGATATATATGGTGAGTCAACATTGAAATTGAATTATTTTTGCTAGTTTGTTTTTTGCTTTGTTATATTTTGATGGAGAGGCAAATAAGAGGATTTTTAAGCCATCTGGTTTTAGAGTTTTTTGTTCCTGAGATAAATTTCCAACCCTTGTTTTTCCTTTCCTTTTTCCCACAGATTTTTTTTCTTTTTGCATTTTAGGGGACCTGAAATATTGTTTCATTTTTTTTGTTTTTGTGTTATTTAGTTTGATGTGAGAAACAGAAGATCACAAAAGATTTACACTTACTGAAATGCCATCTTCACCTTTTTCACCAGGATCACCCTATTAGAATTTAAAAAACAAACAGCCAATTACTATAGTAGAGCACCATTGATGTCTACAAAATGCATTTTCCAACTCTAGATAAGCATACATTTATGCCACACGCCCCCCCCCCCCGAAATCTCAACCATGCAACATATCTGGTTATTATAAACTGTTAAATGTAACATAGATTTGCTAAGCATTAAACTCTGAGTGACCAGGTTCTGAAATCCTTAGGACAACATGCTGAGCAACTTCAGAGCAGAATTAAATCTCAAGTCACTTTTGAAGCTGAATAAAAAACCCTTTTTTTACTTTGCAATATAGTAACAGATTTAGACATTTAATTGATATAACTTTTGTTGGTTTTAATCTGTACTATGGATTTTCTAACCTACAGTCCACAGCATTTCTTATAACTGGAATGGCTAAATTGGTCTTTTATTTTGCTTTCCTTATTTTACAAAGCCCATCTGTCTTAAGAGATGATGGCAGTGAACAAGTTGAAAATAAGCAAGTCTTCCAGATATAGTTTACAAATGAACATAGATAGAAAATGGATGGTGCTCACATTGTTTATTTAAACTTTTATTTTGTCATTAATCCTCATCATAAGTGGCAGCTTCTAAAACAATGTAATGAAGAGAAATAAGAAGTGCATATTTACTTTGTCTCCCTGTATGATGGTGGTCCCTTTCGCTCCACCGTGGCTATCTATTCCAGGGCGACCAGGGGGACCCACGATCCCACGCTCACCCTGCAAACATCCCCAATAAACAGATTGGCAAATGAATCAGCAAAAGACATTTTAGTTTACTTACTGTAGTTTAAAAAACTTGGGGAAGTACATCATTTTAAAAATTCTCTTCACTTCAAATGTTGCATTGCTTTGCTTTTAAGTTAATCTTCTTCAGGCAAATTAGATATACTCATTAAAGATTAAATTATCTCTGTCCAGTCCCATCATTTCAGGAGATAACACGGTACACAATAAAAGACAATGCAATCTCCATAAATAATGAATCTGTAGTGATTTTCTAAAGGTTTTCTGAAATATACTGTATTTTATGCAATAATTGATTCACATAGAGTTTGTATATCAGCTGCCTCAGATCCCACAGATGTAGATAGACGTTTCAATATTAAAAACTATATAATGGAGCAATACTTTTCTCCAAAAGCAATACAACTAAGTAGTCAAAATGTAATTTCACGAGTATTCTGAATTCCCCAACACATTGGCTTACTAACGTTAATGGATACAGAGAAAAAAAAATCATATTGACACAAGGTGTAATGGAACTTTTGTATTTTAAACATCACAGAATCTTCAAAATTGTTGAATCTCCAAAAAAAAGTTCAAACTTCTTTTAGTTTCCCAACTTTTGCACATACCCCCAGGACACCACATTTAAATCATGTCTACTTCAGTGACACATTAATTATGTGCTGCATGAAGAAATAATTCCTTTGGCTTCTTGGCCTTTTGGCTAAGATGGTGTGTATGTGTGTGCATGTGCATGTGCATGCATGTAGTAGATGTTTTAAATCATACTTAGATCAGAGGTGGGTTTCAGCAGATTCTGACCAGTTCTGGAGAACCGGTAGTAAAAATTCTGACTGACCCCGCCCCCATCTATTCTCTGCCTCCCAATTCCCAACTGATCGGGAGGAAATGGGGATTTTGCAGTAACCTTCCCCTGGAGTGGGGAAGGAATGGAGATTTTATAGTATCCTTCCCCTGCCATGCCCACCAAGCCACACCCACCAAGCCATGCCACACTCACAGAACCGGTAGGACAAAAATTTGAAACCCACCACTGACTTAGATGGTTGCTGGCCGTAGCATTTTGAAGAGTATTTTTCCCTGCCGACTTTCTCCATGCTCCATGTTAGCATGCATGTCATCAAATCTCCCCTTAGCTGCTTTGATCTGGAACATTTTGCTTGAGCTCCTTGATTATTTTAAATGCTCTCTTCTATTATTTTTTTTTATATATGTATGCATGTGAATTTAGGGGCTTAGCCTCAATATTCATCATTTTATGCTTATTTAAACTGAACTACATTTGTCATTTGGCTGACAAGTTACTCCATTTGAACATCTTTTTGGAGCTGTTCAGAATACTTTTGGTTTTTAACGCCTTAACCCCTATGTTGATATAGCTTATGAATCCATTGAATACTTTAAGAACTTTTTCTCAGAGAAAGAATCCTGCCAGAATTTACCCTTGTTACAAGCAATACTGTAATTAAAATTGAAGATTAGGTTTAAAGCCAATGTTTTAAGAACAGTCAGAGCAGCAACTGGCCCTAAAACCCACTTATACATCCAATAGCATAAGCTTGATTCCCCCAGTTTACTAGCTTTTATAGTGCAGCCTAATTCTAGTTGTAGTAACTCTGTGATCACTCTCTTACTGACCATTCAGAGAGAACCAAATCTCCACAGCCATGAAGCCAATACACAGCCAAATGCTGCTATCCCTGTTCTTGGTATGTATATTTCATTAAAAAAAAACATACTTTCATGTGGCTGGCTAACATTCAATAATAGTGGATTCCATGACATGTTTCTTCTGAATTTGTGTAAGTTTCTTTCAGTAAGTGAGGCTGGGATTAAACAAGAGGTAAAATAGAGGAGCCTTCAGCCTGCAGAGAAGCCAGCACATTGTCTGTGCTTATGACTTTCAAAAGAGCAATCTTACCTTTTCCCCTGGTGGACCTCGGAAACCCAAGCCCATTTGACCCTGGTGATACAAACAAGAGGCAGTTGATAAAATAAAAGTCACCTTTGAAGTAACTATTGTTTGCAAATATACTTTGGGGGCGTTTTTTAATGAATAAAACAGTTCTGCAGGGTTAACCCAGAGTCCTTTTTCTGCTGACGTCAAAGCCAGCAAATGCCTCTGGGAAACCCAAGATGGCAAGAGTTCTCTCCTCTTTTTCGTGATTTGTCTGATCCTGGAGATAAGATATAGCTTCCAGGATCAGTAAGTTTAATATCTTCCTTTCTTTATGAATGTGCCTCATCCTGTCCTAAAGCTGCCATCACTGTCATCCTTAAACTCCACTGCAAGCAAACCCTGAATCTTTCGTGCTCCGCTTTCTTCATTAGATAGACCAAGACTCTTATTTCCTTTTCAAGGGCAAGATCAGGTTCATTTTTTTTTAAAGACTCTGTAATCCCTTGCATCACGGTGGAGTCAAGGCAATTGAATGCAGCTGAGCATTTAAATGGCTGGATGCCTTTCCTGATGCCTATGTGGAGCTCACAGCAGATATTTTCTCTTTGCGTCCAGAGCAGGGGTGTCAAATTTGATTTCATTGAGGGCCACATCAGGGTTGTGTTTGATCTCGGGAGGGCTGGGGGAATGTGGCTGGGGTAGGCATGGCCAGGGTGGACATGGCCAGCTCAATGTCACTCGTGTCAGGGGGCACCTGTGGTGGCCAAGTGCTAAGGCAGGACTTCCCTCAGACCTTCCCTCACTCTCATTATAATCTCCTTCCTTTATTCCTTCGTTCCTTCCTTCCCTGTTCCTTCTCCTTTCTTCTTCCTTCCCCTCTTTCCTTATTTTTCCTTCCTTGCTCTCTCCCCATCCTTCCTTCCTTTTCTTTTTCTTTCCTTTTTCCCTTTCTCCTTTCCTGTCCCCTCTTGCATGCTCATATGCAAAACATTTCTCCTTTTGTTTTGTGTTTAGTTTGTTTTGCTAGCGCCGTTTTCATGGGCAGAGGCACCATGGGCCCATCCTTTGCCATTTCCAGGGCAGCCCTGCAGGCCAGATCTAAGCATCCTGTGGGCCAGATCTGGCTTGCAGGCCTTTAATTTGACACCCCTGGTCCAGAGAGAGAAATATCTTCTGCTGCCCAGGATCACCCTCACGGTCTCCTGACTGTGAGGTGAGAGTTCCACCTCTAGGTCACCACACTGCTCAAGCTCTGGTTCAAATCACTCTTATAAAAATAATATGGCATTATAGCAACAAATACTTTGTTTTAGAAATATTTCATTTTTGTATTTTTAATTTTCATTATTGAAATTAACTTCTGTAGAAGAGACAATATCAGATATTTATCCCTACTTTAAAAAGTATATTGTAATTGTTAAATTTGCAGTATTACCAGGAACTGGTGCACCTCCACTAATTTGGAGGCTCTGAATACTTCTCTTTAGGCAGCTTATGGCATGTGAACTCCCATAAAACCATACGGTGCTTCAAAGGGATGCTTTGCTTTGATCACAACCCCATTTCAAAGCTGCTTTGCCAAACAAAGTGGATTCTGCTTCTCAAGAGCAAAGTGGATGACTACGTCTGCTACTTCTCATTGTGTTAGCTGCCTCCTTTACCATATCTCAAAATTAGTGAGTTACTGACCATTTTAAAAGAGGCACTCATAGCAAGACAAGTAATTTTTAAGCAAAGGAGCCAATTTTCCTCGAAGTACTCAGTCTTGGATTATACAGGTCTTTTCAGTTTCTTTTTCTGGCTGTTTTTTAGCATTTATGTATCACAGATTATGTGTAGTGTGCAGAGAAGAGTGTAGAAAAGAGGAACAAAGATGATTAGGGGACTGGAGGCTAAAACATATAAAGAACCGTTTCTGGAATTGGATATGTCTAGTCTTATGAAAAGAAGGACTAGGGGTGATATGATAGCAGTATTCCAATATCTCAGGGGTTGCCACAAAGAAGAAAGAGTCAAACTATTCTCCAAAACTCCTCAAGGCAGGACAAGAAGCAATGGAGAAGCAACCTAGAACTTTCCTGACAGTTAGAACAATTCATCAGTGAAACAAGTTGCCTCTAGAAATTGTGGGTGCTCAAACACTGGAAGTTTAAGAAGAGATTGGACAACCATTTGTCTGAAATGGTATAGGGTTTCTTGCCTGAGCAGGGGGTTGGACTAGAAGACCTCCAAGGTCCCTTCCAACTTTGTTATTCTGTAGTGTTATTCAGTTAATTTAGATTGTTTTGTCCATCAATCTCTATAAAATATTTAAATAAATATTTGTACTTTGATTATTTTTTTCAGATAATTTATACTGAATAAAAGTGCCAAAGAAGCCAGCCTTACCTTCTCACCTGGAGGTCCAGGTGGCCCTGGAAAACCCTGTAAAATTAAATATTTTATTAATTCTTTGAGTTATATTTATTTCATTAATGAATGAACTCTTTACAAGTAGGATTTTCATTTCATGCTGCTTCTTTCATCTGGTCTGAGCAAAATGCTATCTCATGACAGCCAGCAATTCTATTCAGGCAAAGAATAATAATTTCAAACATTTTCATAAAAAGCATGGAAGTGTTTAAAATTTATTTTGTTTTAAAACCTATTTGTACCATTAGTGTTATATATTTCTTCTCTTCTTCAACCTTTATCAAAACAGAAATTGATAGTCACTCTTTTTTTTTTTATACCTAGTGGTATGGAGATCACAATCAATTACATATTATTAGTAAAGGATAGAACATTAATTTCTCTAAAAGTCTTGGATGCATTCCAGTTCTTGAGATCCAAGGATGTTGATAACTCTTCAAGTTCAACTGACTACCTTAATATTCCAAACTGCGTTCTTACACTCATTTCTGCAATAACAATTGGTGAGACATGGAAAAAAAAAATTATTGCAAAAGCTAGCCAGGAGTGGAGAAACATTACAGGCTGGTTGCTAACATCTTCTTTGCTTGAGAAGATACTTGAGTGAAGCGTTTTTAGATGATGACTTTTCTGAATTCATTTCAATGCTGTTTAAAGCCAGATTGAGGGTAGAAACTGCCATGATTGTCCTTTCTTTCTTTGATAAGAGTGAGATGGCAGGGTAGAACCTAAATAGTCATCTTGGATTTCTCAATGGCTTTAGTATTCTACACCATCATATCTTTAAAGAGTTGTTAGCACCAGAGATACTGCTTTACAGTTGTTCTGTTTCTGTGTGGATGGCTATTTCATGGAGTAGAATTGCATTATAATTGCACCATTAAATCTTTTAGCGCTCTTCTTTCTTCTCCATAAAAGATTTCACATTGGTTTTTATCTGTTCTTCTATAAGTGAACACAGGAAGTTGATACTGTTCTTTCTGTAAAATAAGTTCTGTGAGCATTTTCCCAAACTGGAAACAAAAATGAGTCTCATATGTGTTTTGTTTGTTTTGTTCTTGAGAACACATATTTGGTTAGTGGATTCTAAGCAAATTCTGATCAAAGCTATGAAGTTCCAGGAAACATAGGATTGCAGTTTATATATTTTTCTCCTCTGTGATTTATTTTTAATGTTTACTTCCCAAGAGAAAGACAAAAATGTCTAGCAATAGAAGTCATGGTAAAATACAAACTGCTTTGCCATTTTTTCCATATAGTCTTGATTTATTTTAGGAACTAGTTATTTGTTTTGTATATTTCTTTCATAAACTTGGCAAGAATGAACCTAGTGCCAATCTGCAAGGTGATTTTAATTAAATGGTTCTCAGTATGGTCCATATCCCCCCTCCAATGCCATATTTTTAGGGAGCCAGAGTCTTTATATCATGTACCAGTCATTTATACTGTATCATATAGCCAGCAAAAGTCATCGAGAGTCAGGAGACATATAGATTTACTATATTTTTATTATGGTTGGTTCCACAGTTGTTTAGACTAGATTTGGTATTTTTATCCATCTATCAAGACTTTCCCAAACACCTGGGATAGGCAGATGTTGTTCTTTGATGGCGTTAAAAGTATCATCACAGGATGTAGACTGTTTCAAGTAAAACTGTCTTTTGCAATTGACTGATCATGATTTTGTCAATGATATTTATTGAGGGGTCCTTTTCTTGCAGACATTTCATTACCGTTAACTAGGTAACATCATCAGTGCTGGTAAGGAGTGGTGTTTGCTGTCAGTTTATATTCTGGTGTCTTGCCTGTAAATGTGGGTGGGAGCAGTCTTGGTTGTGTCTTTTAATGGCTGCTTTGTCAGAGTGCCAGCTTCTATAAATTCCCTGGCATTTTTGGACTTGGCCTGATCTAGGATTGTCACATTTTCCCAATTGAAACTATGGTTAAATTTGTCTATATGTTGTGAAATTAAAGAACTTTCGTCATGTTTCAGGCCTGGGTACAGCACGGAAACGGCATTGGTCGCGTTGGTGGATGATCTCTGGAGGGCTTGGGATAGGAGTTCCTCCTCTATCCTGGTCCTATTAGATCTCTCAGCGGCTTTTGATACCATTGACCATGGTATCATGTTGCGCCGATTGGAGGGGTTGGGGGTGGGGGGCACCGTTTTGCGATGGTTCTCCTCCTACCTCTCTGACCAGTCACAATCTGTGTTGACAGGGGGGCAGCGGTCGACCCCAAGGCGCCTTGTTTGTGGGGTGCTGCAAGGGTCGGTCCTCTCGCCCCTTCTGTTCAACATTTATGTAAAGCCATTGGGTGAGATCATCCGTGGCTTCGGGGTGGAGTTCCATCAGTATGCTGATGACACCCATCTCCACCCCAGGCCACCCCAACGATGCACTTGAAGTGATGTCCCGGTGCCTGGAGGCCATGGGGACCTGGATGGGTAGAAACAGGCTCTGACTCAACCCTTCCAAGACCAAGTGGCTGTGGCTTCCGGCGTCCTGATATAGCCAGCTGGTGCCATCGCTGGTTATTGGGGGCGAATCACTGGCCCCCACAGAGAGGGCTCGCAACTTGGGCATCCTCCTGGATGCACGGCTGTCTTTAGAAGAGCATATGATGGCCGTGGCCAGGGGGGCTTTTTATCAGGTTCGCCTGATACGCCAGTTGCGTCCCTTTCTAGATCGGGACTCCCTACACACGGTCACTCAGGCACTCGTCACCTCCCGCTTGGACTACTGCAATGCTCTCTACATGGGGCTCCCCCTGGGGTGCACCCGGAGGCTCCAGCTGGTCCAGAATGCGGCCGCACGGGGGATTATGGAAGCAACGGGGCGCTCCCATGTGACACCTCTCCTGCGCGAGCTGCACTGGCTCCCGGTGGTCTTCCGGGTGCACTTCAAGGTGTTGGTGACCACCTTTAAAGCGCTCCATGGCTTAGGGCCAGGGTATTTACGAGACCACCTTCTGCCACCAATAGCCTCCCACCGGTCAGTACACTCGCACAGAGAGGGCCTCCTCAGGGTGCCGTCCGCAAGATAATGTCGGCTGGTGACCCCCAGGGGGAGACCCTTCTCTGTGGCAGCGCCCGCCCTCTGGAACAACCTCCCCCCAGAAATACATACAATACCAGACCTCCGGACTTTTCGTCGGGCCCTGAAAACTTATTTATTTCACCTAGCCAGGCTGGCTTGATCCCACTGTTTTGGTTAAATTTAATTGATTTTAATTGGGTTGTTTTAAATTGCAGCCAAAAATATTTAATTATTTTTAAACGGTTTTTAAATTTTGTATGTTCTGTTTTATTCTGGCTGTTCACCGCCCTGAATCCTGCTGGAGAAGGGTGGTATACAAATTAAAACAAACAAACAAACAAACAAACAAACAAACAAACAAATAAATAAATGTCTTCTGACTGCCAGTTGTTGTTCATGAAAGTGTTCTCTCAGTCTTCTGTCTGTTTGTCCTACATAGTGGTTGTTGTAGTTCTTACACTGTATGTGTTGCAATATTTTCAGGATCAGACTCAATAAAGATAATAGAAGTTATAGGTTTAAATATAATTCTCTTTAATCATAATAGGCATTCTATATTCGCTGAATATTCAAGATAGAAGCAAGGAAAATGGGGAGGATGGCTCCTTTTATATACAAGGGGCGGAGCCAGGAATGGGAGTGGTAAAATATGAATACATTAAAGCTCAAGTAATAAGTTAACCCCTGATGTTCCATATATACATTATTTACACATTAGAGAATAAGGCATTTACATCTGACAAATCCCCCTCTAAATGCCGGTTCGTTATACAACACCAGTTACATTCAGATTCAGGACAATATAATACATATAATTTAGAAGTTAAATATTTGTGTTGTTTAGAAGGTAAGGGTTTTGTTAATATGTCAGCTAATTGTTCAGAAGTATCACAATGTATTGCTTTGATGAATCCGTCTTGAGATAGTTGTCTCACGTGCTTAAATTTTATATCAATATGCCTGGACCTTTGTCCAATTGCATCGGATCTAGAAATTTCAATGGCCGCTTTATTATCTTCATGCATAATAAATGGTAAAGTAGGTTTCTTCCAAACATCTGTGATCAAATCATTGAACCATACAAGGTTATTTGCAGCTTTAGACAAGCAAACATATTCTGCTTCTGTGGTAGAGGTGGCTACCAGTTCTTGTTTACCAGTATACCAGTAAACTGGACAATCGTTCAATAGAAAAACATAACCAGAGGTACTCTTTCTGCATGATGTATCACCAGCCCAATCTGCATCAGCATAACAAGTAATTTTTGGTTCTTTGTCATTATTGGGTTCCAATATTAAACAAAAATCTAATGTACTTTTCAGATATCTTAAAATTCTTTTGACAGCTTCCCAATGATACAAGGTTGGTTTGCTAACATATCTTGACAATAAATTGAGAGGTAATGCAATATCTGGCCTAGTCCAATTAGATATATAAAGGAGTGAACCTATAACTGATCTGTAAAATGTGTTGTCTTTAAACTCAGGGGAAGATTCATCATTGTTTCTAAGAAAATCAGTTTGCATAGGTGTGTCACATGTTTTGGCATTATTTAAGTTACATTTGTTTAGTAGTTCAATGATTTTATCTTTTTGGGTAAGTTTGAATCCCCTTTTTGTTTTGTTAATTTGTACACCAAGGTATTTATTCACTCTACCTAGTGATTTCAATGAGAAGTGTTCGTTTAACTTATTTACAAAGATTTCCCTGCTCTCTTTATGCTTTCCAATATATAAAATATCATCCACGTAAATTAATACAAATTCAATATGATCATTACTCTTTTTTACAAAGAAACAGTTATCAGCAGTGGTGGCGTTGAAATCCATGGTCTTTAGTACTTTTACCAAACAATCGTACCATCTTTTGCCAGATTGCTTCAATCCGTACAGACTCTTATTTAGTAACCAAATTTCGTTCTTATTAGTGTATTGACTGTGTGGTGCTCTTACATATATTTCCTTATCTAATTTTGCATGTAAGTATGCAGTCTGTATGTCATATTGAAACACGTCTAGATTGAGTGCAGATGCTACTACAAGAGCTGTTTTGACACTCTCTGTTCTCACTGTGGGTGAATATGTGTCAGTATAGTCTTCTGGATATTTTTGTGCATAACCTTGTGCAACTAGTCTGGCCTTGTATAAGGTATTACCTCCTTCTAAATTCTTAATTTTATAAATCCACCTGGTACCTATAATTGTTTTATCCTTAGGTGCGATCGCAGGTGTGAATACATTTAATCCTTGTAAACTTTTCATTTCTTTTTCCATAGCTAGTTCCCATTTTTCTCTTTCTTCACGGGGAAGTTTCAATACTTCCTCATATGTATTAGGTGTTATTTGTTCTCCATCCATATGCATAATATAATCTTTGTATTTATTTGGTATTTGGTTTCTATTATTTCTAATATTTCTTTCAGGTTTGCTATGGTTGTCATGCAAATATCTGGCTTCCTTTTTTGTTAATGTGTCTGTCTTTATTTTATGCTGACTATTTGTCCAAGTTTTGGTTTTGTTCTTACTTTTGTTAATATTTTGATTTTCTGTTGTTCCTTCCTCGCAAGATATATTATCTTTGCTTTTATTAGGAAAAATTTCATTAAGGTGCAACTTAGACCAATTGGCCTGCTCATGAAACACAGCTGTTCTGGATACTATAAATTTGTTATTATTATCGATGAATCTGTACCCTTTGGTTCCAGTTTCGTATCCCATGAATCTTAATCTCCTGGATACGTTTTCTCCCTTTCTCCTCAATTGTTTAGGTATGTGCACGTCTGCAGTAACTCCAAATATGTGCATGTGTGCTAATTTAGGTTTTCTATTGTACATCACCTCATATGGTGTCTTATTCACAATACTGGACCATGTTCTATTTTGAGTGTAATTTGAATAATGTAAGGCTTCTGACCAAAATTGTTTGCCTAAACCAGCATCCTCTAATGTGCATCTAATCATGGTTTGTAGTGTGGAGTTCTTTCTCTCTGCAATCCCATTTTGAAAGGCAGAAAATGGATTGGACGTGAAATGTAGCATCCCTCTATCCTTTAACCATTGGGAGAATTCTTTAGACATGAATTCACATCCCCTATCTGTCATAATTTGTTTTATTCTGATATTATGTTGTGTTTCTATGCGTTTGTAGAATTCCTTAAATTTCTGAAAGGTTTCATCCTTGTGCTTTAATGTGTAAACAAAACCATAGCGACTGTAATCATCCACTATTGTTAGGAAGTAACGTTTTCTATAGGTAATTGATGGAGTTAATGGACCAACTAAGTCCATATGTACCAAATCAAAAATATTGTTAGTTGATCTGTTAGATTTTTTTGGTCTAGGACTGGTTTTTAGTTTGGTGGATTTACATACTGAGCATTCTAAATAATTTTCACAATTTTTTATTTTTACACCTTCTGCGTGTTCAGTCATTTTTTGTACTACAGGAAAGCTTGCATGTCCTAACTTCCTATGTAAGATATGAGCACACTCATCATGAATTGGTTTACCTATTTTTGGTTTCTTCTCATTGTGTGTATTTTTGTTATCATGAGTTATTTTACATTCATCATTGTCACTGTTACTGACATTTTCATCATCTGCTTCAATACAATCTTCCATATTTGAATCAATGTTATGTAACCATCTTTCTTTGGTTATCAGATAGGGTAGACCCCCTTTTATCATCACAGTGCCTACATTTGTTTTGTTCTTTTCTATAGTTGCTTTCCCCTTTGAGAAAACTATATTGATGTCAGATTCTCTGCTTAGTTTTATAGCACTTAGTATGTTGTGAGGTATTTCTGGGATTAATAATACCCCCTCTATTTTCCCTAAACCAGGCAAGGTCACATTTCCTCTGCCTAATACTTGAACCTTTTCTTGATTAGCTACCTTTATCACAAACTTATCTTCTGTAAATGAAGATAATATACTTTTGTTATTAGTGGTGTGATTTGTTGCACCAGAATCAATAAGCCAATTATTGTTCTCATCTTGTTGTGTTTTGGTGCTGTCTTGTTTATTTAGCCCATTTAGTGACCCAGATTTTCTCTCTTTTGAATTTTCTCTACCCCCTCTACTTTCTCTGTAGTTTGGTGGACTTCTATATTTGTGTCTATCTGTGGAAGATTGTCTGTAATTGTATTTGCTCCTATATTCTGGCCTATGTCTCTCCCTTGGGACTTTGGGACAGTCTCTTCTACTGTGTTCCCTGGATCCACAATTGTGGCATCTAAAGGCTTCATTATATTTATCTTGAAAGACTACTTTCCTAAAAGATTTGTGTTCTGTTTGGTTACTGGAACGATTTTTTCTTGAATTGTCTTCTGCTATCAATTTGTTAGATAGACTTTCTATTGGTAAATATCCCAAATTAATGGTATCTAAGTGTGACATAAAGCTATCCCATGATGGATCAAGTGAATTGATAATAACACTTTTCATAGTTTGATCTGAAATCACTTCCCCCCTCAATTGCAGCTCAGCTCTTATTTTGTTTAGATTTATCAAATGTTCACTTATAGAAACCCCTGGTTTCACTCTAGAAGAAAAGAAATCCTTAGACATTCTTGTGGTTGTGGCTACGCTATCGCTGTGAAATAGATTAAACATGCATTGAATTATTTCTGATACAGTTAGGTTTGGTTTGATGCTATGATACATTGCAGGAGACACGCTAGAAATTATTATGAAAAATGCTCTATGATGTAAACAGTCTATTTTTAAAGTCCAAGGTCTTCTTGGAGGACTAGTTATAAAGAATAGTAAATTTTCTTTCATAAAAATAACCTGAAGCTGTTGGTACCACTCTTGTAAATTAATGCCATCAACTCTAAGTTTTGGGAAGTCACTGGGTAAGTTCCCCACATTATTTTGTCCATTACTTACAACCTGAGGCAGTCCGTGGTCTCTCAAGTGCAGGAAATTACAGAACGGCATTGGGATGCTTGTAACGAGTCTGCGCGGTTCTCTGGCCAGTTCAAGTCTTTCGGGGCCGTCTACGTAGTTTTGCTCATGCGCGTTGCTCATTTCTTCTTTGGCGCCGTTGTGGAAGGTTCTCTCCATTTCAGCTCTCTCGATCCGCTCCTCTTCAGATGAGTCGGTCTCTGGCTCGGTTTTTGGGGCTTTGGTGATGGCGGTGGTTCTTCTCTTTCTCTTGTGTGTGCTGGCACTCGATTCTGTCTGCGGTGTAGGACGGAATCGGCATGGCTCTCTGGGCTCGGGTGTCGTCGTTTTCGAAGTCAGGATGGGAGCGTGCAGGTCTTGAGTTGTCGGTTTGATTGCTTGCTTCTTCGTTGATGTCTTAGAAATTTTCAATCTTGGCCCAAAAGCAGCAAAAAGTGTTTTCATTGCTGACTCTACTTGAGACTTTGTTAAATCGTCTTCACTTTCTGATTTTGGTTCATCTGAAGAGTTTGAGACTTCTTTTTCACTTTCTTCGTCTGATAGCGTTTTTCGCGCCAGAAATTTTGAACTGAGCGTTTTGATTGGCTCTGCTTCACTCTCTTTTGAAGTTCGTTGAAACCAAGATGGCTGCCGTTCAAAATTTCGCGCGGGGTCACATCTTTTCTTTTTTACAACTATTTTCTCAGTAGTCATTTCACTCACAGTTTTTTGATCTTTGGGTTTTTCTTTAATGATGTTTTTCTCTCTCGCTGCTCCGCTGTTCCTCAGCATCTCCTGGAGGTCCGCGATGAGGCTTTCATCATTCTTTTGGCTTTTTAGTATTTTTAATATTTCTGACCTGAGTTCGTTATTTTCTATCTCGATTTCTTCCTGGTCGTTATTTTCACTCATCAGTTCTTCTTCTTCAGTGGTGTATTCTTCGGATTCTCTCGAAATCGCATTAGTGGATTCGTTGATCATCTCTTGATCAGTTTCTATTTCTTTGCTGTAGGCCCTGGTGTTGGGCCTATCTTTCTTGGACATTTTTAATTACTTATTGAGTCAATTAACCATCCTCTGCTACCAGCTTGTTGCAATATTTTCAGGATCAGACTCAATAAAGATAATAGAAGTTATAGGTTTAAATATAATTCTCTTTAATCATAATAGGCATTCTATATTCGCTGAATATTCAAGATAGAAGCAAGGAAAATGGGGAGGATGGCTCCTTTTATATACAAGGGGCGGAGCCAGGAATGGGAGTGGTAAAATATGAATACATTAAAGCTCAAGTAATAAGTTAACCCCTGATGTTCCATATATACATTATTTACACATTAGAGAATAAGGCATTTACATCTGACAGTATGTTTTAGATGACTCTTGTTTTTTTCTCCTATGTGGTTGTAGAAGTCTATTTGTAGTATTCTTTATCATTATTATTCAGTTTAGAATAATCAGGTCTTCAGGAGAAAAATACAGCTCATGATTCATAGCACTGATTTAAAATAAAGACTTTGCAGGACCAAAAATTCTCTCTTAGTCTTGTAAACTATTAGAAGGAGTATGGTATAAAAGAGTTATCTTCCTGTTTCCAGTAATTGAAATCTATAGCTCCATTACCCCCTCTTGCAAAGAATTTGAAAATCTTGGACTTTCCTCACTATTGATGTTTTGGATGTGAATATTCTCTTTTATTATTCCTTTCTGAATTGATGTATTGGATCATGTTGTTTTCCTGCCCCAGTAGTTTTTGATACTTTACAAAATTACTTTTACTTTTTGCTTTTGTACTTTTATAATTTTACTTCTGTCTTAGACCAAATGCAACAGCCCCATATTGTACTACTCTTATTTCATAATGGCTGTCCTGGAGAAGCTGAGAAGCTGCCACACTAAGCCAGTATTGTGTTTGCTGCCTTATGGCATTTCCCATAGCAGGACCTATTGCTGCTTTTTCAAATGCAGACATAAACTTCTGCCAGTATCATTCCTGGGCTTCTTCTCTCTTCAGCTCTTTCTTGCTATATGGTGGGTAACTTAGCTGAGTTCTGCTTCTACCCTGGTTTGTCTTTTTTATGTAATCCAGATACCCTACAGTATATCAACCTGGGACAGTCACAAGCATAGAAGTAGGGGGATTTTTGAGAGACTATCTGCTGGTTCTCATACATATTTGCTAGCTTATTCTCCACAAGTACTGCATTATCTTCTTCTATGAGAGCAATTCAGACTGTTAAAGTAATTCTTCATTGTATCCATCCCAGAGATGTGATTGTCTTAAGAGCACAGCCTCACTAGCAGCAATTCAAAGATGATCTAAAGCTGCCGAGTCTGCCTTTACCTGCAAAAGCCATTTAATAATTTCTGAGGAGTGGAAATTGGGATATTGGTAGTGCAGCAGCAGCAGTTTTTCCCTTATCTTCTCTCTCTTTGCCACCATGTTGTTTTATAATTAGGGATTTCTTACATTTCTTTATATAATATTTTGAATAATAATCAAATGTTGGCTTGAATGCATAATATATCATAATACAGAATATAATTTGCAACTTACACACTCTATGACACATTTAAACACTCTGCACACCACATAGAACATCATAATTGCAATACTGACACACAGTAGGACTATGCAGTACTTCAGAAATAATTTTGAATGGAGGCCTTGGAATATGCAGGAGTCCAAACATGGTACAAGTCTGCATCAAAATTATGGTTGCTTTGAAGAATTAGAGTCAGATGGTCTGCTTGTACTTCCTGAACATCAAAGCATCTTTTTCAGAATCACATTTAAAGTGCCATGCAGCCATAGCACTTGAATCAAAATCTTATCTATTCTAATAAGACCTAATGTTGGGGAAGAGAGAAAAAAGACCTAGCATGACATAAGATACAATAACAGAAAGAATAAGTGAAAAAAGTTTATTCAAAAGGAGCGAGGATGAAAAATATAATATCGTAAAATTTTCAATACTGGAATAAGAGTTTGTTGGAATGAAGATTTATGGAAAGAATAAGATATTGGAAAGGAACATGAACAACTTTGACTCACTCTTCCATTTGCATGTTCCCACTACTAAATAATTCATTCTGTGACTGTCTTGGAAAGCCAAGCTAAGCTAAAGCAAAGCTAAGCAGGTTAAGTGGTTAGATTCTTGCTTCACAGGACCTGCTTAAATGACAGTTCTGCAGGGCTTCGTATGGGGCTGTGGAATGGGTCACCTTCCCATTTGCAAGAACTCCCATCTTCTGCTTCATGGCTTACCCCTCCCTCTAAAAGCCAGGGTCTCGTGGCATTGGCTGGATATAAGGTTGGTGCAAAGAAGGGAAAGGAGGGATGGCTCAGTCGTTCAATATTGATTTTTCCCTGCCTTGGCATTTTTCATATACATACATTTTGCAAACCTATAATCACCCTTTCTGTAGACCATTAAAATATTGAAATTGTTCTGAGATTGTTCAGGGTAATATCAATTCCATTTGGGTCCATCTGGAGAAATGTTGCTTTGCCTCAAAAAAAGGGGAATTCTCTGAAATCACCTGATGTGAGATCTAGCTGAACCTAATGCATGTTTAATATACCTATAGTTGGAGGACAAAATTAGATTAGGGATAAATTTAGACCTCTAATTGAAATCATGAATTCTTGCAATATGCAGTTTAAAACCTCTGAAGCTGATCACTTACTTGTCTTCCAGGAGGTCCAGGTGGTCCAATAGGGCCAGTAGCACCTGGAAGTCCAGGTCCTCCCTGGGTATGAAAAAAAGGTTGAGAAATGATATCAGTAACACAGTTTCTTAGCCACTTCGCTATACAATGTCATAGTTTCCTACATTTGAACATGGCTCAGGAACCAAGCTGAAACAATTTTTTTTTTAAAAAAAATAATTTTTATTAAATAGTTTGTCTTTAAAAACAACACAAAAAACAATCACACATATATAAAAACAAAACGTCAAAACATAACGTATTGAACATTACATAACATTAATTGTAATTTTACAGCATTTCATATCAACTTAAGTACTTTGCTTTTGTAGTTCTCTATTCTATCATTTCTATTTACTACTCTATAGTAGAATAATCTCATTACTCCGACATATATACAGTATATATATATACAAATGATAATATTCATTTGTTCTTATCTACACATTTATATTCGTTTATATTTACCTCTATTTATTTAATGTTGTTCAGTTACTTTAATTTAAGTTTCATCAATATTAAGTTAAACATTTCTTGTTCTGATTTCTATTTTCTAGCCAACTGTACATTTTATTCCATATTTCATAATACTCCAAATCCTCTCTCTCTTTTAACTCCATAGTCATTTTATCCATCTCTGCACATTCTAGAATTTTCCTAATTACAGTTTTGTCTGACGATATATTTTTTTGTTTCCAATTTTTTGCGAATGTGATTCTTGCTGCGATAAGTATGTGCAATATAATGTATTTAAGGTTTTTATTCATTTTCAGGTCCAGTATTCCTAATAAAAACAATTCAGGTTTCAAATCAATTTTTTGCTTTGTAATTTCTTCCAACCATTTTTGAATTTGACACCAATACTTCCTTGTGATGGGGCATGTCCACCACATCTGGTAGAATGTTCTGGGTTTATAGTTACATCTCCAACAATTAGGTGATAAGTTGAGATACATCTTGGCCAATCAAACCAAAATTTAGCTCATTTCCCCTTTATATCTCATTGTAATCTCTGACATTGCTGTAATGGTGATATTCAAAGGCATCTTTGGCATATAAAGGCATATCTTAGCCTTTATACAAATGGCACTCAACCATTAGATAATTAATTCTGATTATTTTCTTCATTATCTTTTCCAGTCCTAAACTATTTTCTTCAATATGGGGCAAACAAAATTGTGCCCAATATGTTCATTCATTGGTATCCACATCACAGATAGAATATGTCAAGCTCTCTCCTAGTAATTTTTAGTGTTGATATTATCCTTTTCACAATTGCCATATCTTGGGTGAATATTTCCATTAAATTATCCATCAGGACTTCAAAATTTCTTTCCAGATTAGTCCAGATCCTCAAAGGAAGCAACATGCCCAGAATACTAAAGTTGATCGGGGCAGTCAAAGTATCTTCTATCTTTGTAGATTCTTCTATGCCCCTTCACTTCTGCAGAGTTATATGGTATTTTACTATTTATATTCCTAACTTTTCAATTCTGTTTTTCTGATGGATTTAGGGGGGTAAAGATGATCCACAGAGGGTATAGAAATGCAAGTCACTCCCTTCTCCAAGGTTTCTACAATAACAAACAAAATTCTCCTTTGCCTCCTCTCATCACCCCACCATTTATCAAAATTGTGAACTTTGCCAGTTAGAATAAAACTTACTGGTAATCCAGGATGCCCAGGCAATCCTTTCTCACCCTTTTGAAAACCATCTGGCAGGATTCCAACAATTTCTCCTGGGTCTCCCTGTATAACACAGATTTAAAAATAATAGTTTACAATTAGTACAAGAGCATTGCTGCTGCTGTTCACCTGTTTGAGTGAAAATTGAGTACTTTAACTTATCAATAATCATAATTAATTTTAAATGTTACATTTGATGCTATATTAAGGTTTTTAAGGATTTCATTAAAATATTGCAAACTAACAAGAAAACTTTTTGAGGTCTTTAAGCTGGCTTTTCTTTTCTTGTTCTTCTTTACCAAAAGAACAAGACATGGACAAGACAGAAATAACGATAAAACAGAAATCTAATTATTATCTAGTTCAGGGGTGTCAAACTCATGTCATTGTGGCAGCATCACGTGATGTATCGGGACTTTGGGCGTGGGCATGGCCAGTGTGTGACGTATCTGGCCTGGGAGTTTGACAATCCTGATCTAGTTATACAATACTTTTTGTCCCATGGAAGTTTTTAAAACCCCTGGTGGCACAGTGGTTAGAATGCAATATTGCAGGCTGACTTTGCCTACAGCCATGAATTCAATCCTGATCAAGCTTGAGGTTGACTCAGACTTCCATCCTTCCGAGGTCAAGAAAATGAGGACCCAGACTGATGGGGCAATATGATGATTCTGTAAACCGCTTAGAGAGTGCTGTAAAGCACTGTGAAGTGGTATATAGGTCTAAGTGCTATTGCTATTGTTATCTTTTATACTTCTTTTTCTTTAAGAGCTGCAGTGGTTAGACAGCAGTACTGCAGGCTACTTCTGCTGATCACCGGCTGCCAGCAGTTTGGCAGATAGAATCTCACCAGGCTCAAGGTTGACTCAGCCTTCCATCCTTCTGAGGTCGGTAAAATGAGGACCCAGATTGTTGGGGGCAATATGCTGACTCTGTAGACTGCTTAGAGAGGGCTGGAAAGCACTGTGAAGCTGTATATAAGTCTAAGTGCTATTGCTATTCTACTTGCCCTTCAGATTGATAGTAAACTTTAAAAATGTACAAAAGAGGGACAAAATTATTGGTTGCAAAAGGAAGCTGACCGGTTCCGTTAGTTGCATCCTTTTATTTAAAAAAATGATGATTCTCCTTATTCTTTTGAGAACTGGACTTTTTTTTTAATAGTGTTTCAGCAATTCTACATGAAAACCACAGGTAAGATCTTTGACCCGCCTATCTGATATATGTTTAAACAGAACCTGAGCAAAAATAGGTGCCTACTGTGGAGCCCTCCTCTCAATGCTAAGCTACGTAGTTCTTCCAATCCTTCCTGTGAATTCAATGGAAAAGTTGTAACTGAACAAAAATGCTTCTTTTGGAAAGAATTTTACAGTATGGTTGGAGCAATGGAGCAGTCTGTCATAATGAAAGAAACTGACCATTTTTCTTTGAAAAAAAAAAAGATACTCATGCAGAGCTCCCAACTGGAATCTTTCCTCAGTCTGGATGAAGGTCTATTCTTATTTCCTGTGACATATTCTGTCATTATATTTGCCTCATGGCTTCTTTTGTGGTAAATGGCCCATTAAAAACCTCAGGAAAGGGGATTATTTTTAAAAGCAGGAAACTTGCATCAGGCCCCACTTCCAATCAGAATGTGTTCTCTGCAGCTCCTTTTTCCTCAAAAGAGAAATGAAGTATGTTTTTCCAAAAAAAGAAAAAAAAATCCAATAAGGCAATTGATTCTTTGTTCTCAGAGAGGAAAGGATGCTAGCTCCAAATTTAGAACCGGCAACATAAGGACTGCTAATATTTTACAAGGGAGAGGAGAACCAATTGCTCAGGCAACATCATGCAGGAAACTGGTTTTTCCTTTCAGTTTTTACAATGAGAGGCAACTCTTGGTTTTCTTTAATAAATCAAGCTGTTCATTATTCTGTGACATTTTGAGTTAGCCCAAATGCGTAACCTTCTATGGATGTTGGGTTTTTTTCCCTATGACCAATTGAACAAATGATTTTTTGAATTCTGTTAGAGTAGCAAATCCACATATCATGTAAACAATAGATGATAGGTATATTCTTAACTAGAAAATGTACCTTTATTCCTGGAACTCCTGGAGGTCCCTAGAAAATATAACATTGTCTGAGAAATTTAAAAATAGCCAGATGTTTTAATTATCAAGTTACACAATTAAATTATGAATTGCAAACTGAGCCATCAATTTTCATATTTATTTTTTTGTTATACTTGTTTTGATTTCAGTTAAAACAAATGATTTTAAAATGCTTACGAGGTTGCCAGGTAAGCCAGGTAAGCCAGGTGGGCCAAGAGGACCTCTTTCTCCCTAATGGAAGAGAAAAAATGTCTTTAATTCATGGATTTTTAAAAAGAGCTTCAAAATACTTGTTTTAAACAGTTTACCTTTGTTCCATTGCATCCTGGGATCCCAGGAGGACCAGGGGGGCCATCTCCTCCAGGGATGCCCTGAGGTTCAGAAAGGATACAGAAAAGCAAACAGTGGTCAGTAGGTTATTCCTACTGAAATAAAACCTTAACTGTGATTCAACTGCAACCTTGGTTTTATACCCACCGGAAGGCCAGGATTCCCAGGATAGCCTGCTGAACCAGGGGGACCCTAAGATTTGAGGAAATGATAAAAAGAATGTAAATAGTTTCTCAAGAAATTGTTTCTCCTCAACATTCATGAGGGACATTTTAAACCATCAGAAACACATATAACAACAGTCACATTCTCAACCATTTTTTTTAGTTTTAGTTTTAATAAAAGTAGATGAAAGTAGTGTTGTACCATAAGGTCTGTCCTTTCATGTTAGTATGAACATCATAACACATATAGAACAGGGGAAGGACGTGATGTCATGATGCCGCTTTTGTAATTCTGAACCCCATCGGCATTCCCCTCCAAAACACCATTGCCAAGTATTGGCAAAAAGTCCATTAAGGGTTTCCAGAATTAAATCCAGGAATAATATCCTTGTCCTGGTTGTTTTTCATTGACATTTATAATTCCACTTTAACAATTAACTCTGTTTTATATTCCACCATTTCTTTATTTTTCAATATTTCTATATTTTTTGAGATTTTTCTCTTCCTCGTCTTTGATATTTTTAACGTCTTTAAAGTCTTCAAGAAATATGTTGGAACTATAGAAATTATTGCTGTGAATTTAGTTGTAAGTTTCTCTCCTAATTTCTCAAAGATACTTTGAAATGAAGTGTCATGCCTTTGTCTTTTATTTTGCAAGTTTCACTGTTCCTTTTCCCTATTGGAGCTTTAGGTTACTGAACTGTCCCATTTTCAGACTGTATTCACAAAATCTCAGGCTTGTTTTGTTTTATTTACTCAACGTTTTCAAAGTTCTTAGCAAGTTCTAATACTCCAAATTTGTCTGGTTCTTTGAAAGACCTCTTTAACTTTACATTAATTGTAGATCCAAAAGTGAGATTTGACTAATCTAATGTTCTTTAAGGCTGTGCTACATTTAATGGCTTGATGGTTTCCCTCATCTCCCAGTGCTCAGACTATGGGAGAAACCCTGTCCTGCCATCTGGTGCATATGCAAGTGCTCCCTCATCCTCACCTTGTCCAAAGAAGTTCTATTGGACTGAGTTTGCTACCAGTCCATTGGTTATTGCTGCATTATTACCACTTTGTTGTCTCTGCACTTTCAGAGATGTCTATCTGCCATTTTTCTCATCCAGAAGCCAGTACCTATTTGAATTTAGGATGATGCTGAATGAGTAATATTTACAACCAATCCTCAATGTTACAGCCATCATCGTACCCCACAGTCTCATGATCATGGGTCAAGTGCTCAGCAACCGGCCTGGATTTCTAACTATTGAATGTTCCTCAGTCCATGGTTGCGATTTGCCACCTTTTCTGCAGGTTTTCCACAAGCAAAGTGAATTGGGAAGCTGGCAAGATGCCAGAAATCGTGGTTACGTGAAGTCCTTGCATTACAATCAATGGTGATTCATTTAACTATTGTAACCGGGGTCTATTGGAACTGCTTTTGCCAAGAGGCATGGTCATGTGATGTTATACTTTATGACATTGCTTAGTGATGAAAAATCTTACCGCTTCAAGTAAGGGCTACCTGCAATCACTTGAGAAGATATAATCAATTTTTCAGATGCTGGGAAAATCGAAATCAGTTGAAACAGAGGCTGATAAACAAGGTGGGTAGATGCTATCATGAGGCACTTGCATGAACTTCTAATCTCAGAGAAGCACTTATTCTCTGACAATCCTTGAACACTGCAACTTCAGATCCCAACCGCCAAAAGATATTTAAGCCACCAAAGTATTCTCATTTTTTTAATGGGCGTATATTTCATTCTTCTTTAAATATTTTAGCTAGATTGTTTAGCTAAAAACTGTTGAATACTTTCTTGTTCTTACTTGCAAACAACAGATCAAATGACATCTTTGCCCAGTAAGATTTAAGTGTAAATAGCTACTTCACTGTCATTTTCACATCATTCAGCATTAACACTGATTACCATTAAGTAGATCAAACAGCATTCTAGTAAGAAAATGAAAAAGTAATTATAAACACTTGGAACTTGCAAATTGTGCTCTATAAAGTGTCATGCACATTACCATGTAATAAATACAACAAATTAAGAATGACTAACATGTTCAATGCTACTTTTAAAAAACTGAAAACTGAGCAGAATGCAGTGTATTTGATTATAACTTAGTGTGTTCCATGCACCCAGTTATTGTGATTTGTAATTCATGACTAATGGTTTGGAGTGTTATGTAAACCAGGCTACTATGGCTTATTACACAAACCACAACTAGCATGATATGTATAGCAGCAAAAATGTTTCATGCAAACTTACTCTAGTTCCTTTTGTTCCTGGTAGTCCTGGTTCTCCAGTATCACCCTATAGAGAGATAGAAACTTGTTTGTTTATTATTATCAGGATTTCAAGTACCATTCTGCAAGTTAATGTTTGGCATAAGGTTCATTTTACCTTCGTTCCAGAGGCTCCTGGAGGCCCTTCTGGTCCTTGTACTCCAGGAAATCCAACCAAGCCTTGTAAACCTGGCAAACCTCTTTCACCCTGTGAAAATTAAATGCACAATATGTAATATATATGTGATATATGTATTTCCCTCGACACCCAAAATGATGATGTTGATGGTGGCAGTGGTGGTGGAGAAGGAAGAGGAGGAAGAAGGGGAAGAAGAAGAAAAAGAAGAAGAAGAAGAAGAGGAAGAGGAAGAGGAAGAGGAAGAGGAAGAGGAAGAGGAAGAGGAAGAGGAAGAGGAAGAATCTACTTCTTAATGTCATGAAGTCAGAAAGGACATTGCTACTGGAACATCAATGAGGTAAAAAAAAAGAGCTAAATTACATTTTTTCGCATTCATAAGGCAGAGTCCCCTGTTTTGGGTTTACCATTTATATTTGTAAAGATATTAATGCAACTAAAAATGATGCATGTCCGTTATGTTTAAGATCTTTCACATCAATCTGGAAATGAGTACAAAATTAAGACTTTGACACTTTTATATCATTCCCCCTCCATCTCTGTTTTGCTTTTTTATTTGTTTACATGCCGATAAAACAATTTCCATTAGGGTAGCCATGTTACTGTTTTGCCAAAAAAACAAAAGTCATGTGCTACTTTAAATTATAATCTCAAATAGATCATAGTCCCTTTTATCAGACAAATTTGTGATTTTATCAGAATTTGTGGTTTCAAATTGTGACATTTTCTTAGCTAATAGCATAGTGTAATCAAAGAACTTAATTAAAATTATAATACTTCTTCAGTTACAAATACAAAGGTTTAATATTTGCAGAATACTCAGTTTGAAAAACAAATAAAAACTTAGAACTAGTTTACCACAAGATCCCAAAATTCTATTACAGCATATTATAACTGATTACCAGCAGAGTAATTCTAATAGTACTTTGGAATAGTTCAATAACCCCAATGCCTGTCCATTGACAGTAGATTAACACTTCAAGATGGAAAAGCGTTCTGGTTGAAATAGGAAGTAGTTTAGATCAATATCTGGGTTATTTACATTTCATTTGGTATCAGGGAGGTAACAGAAGGCAAGGAGAGATGGTAATTCACATTACATCTCTCTACACCAGTGGTGGGATTCAAATTCTTTTACTACCGGTTCTGTGGGCATGGATTGGTAGGTGTGACAGAGGAAGGATACTGCAAAATCCCCATTTCCTCCTGATCAGCTGGGACTCGGGAGGCAGAGAATAGATGGGGGTGGGGCCAGTCAGAGGTGGTATTTACCAGTTCTCTGAACTATTCAAAATTTCTGCTACCAGTTCTCCAGAACCGCTCAGAACCTGCTGAATACCACCTCTGCTCTACACTATACCACCAAAACAGTTTTGAATCCTTCCTACATACAAATCAGAAAATTGCATCCAAAGAGGCTGTTCTTTCTTCAAGACTGAAGTCTTGTCTTTAACCTCAAAGAGAGAAAATAAGTGACAATTTCTGCAACACTTTGCAGGTTATAAGATTGCAGCCTAAATCAGTTTAATTGAATAATTTATACTGTACATATTTCTTATGCATTTCTATTTAATATAAAACATTTGCAACTTCATTAACAAGAAGAGCAGTAGCAAGCAATATTCATAACTTTATCTTCTTTGTTAATAGTGTACAATATATTTTAATTAGCAAACTATATTTCAGCAAAAGTTGTAAGAGAGTTTGAGAGTATGATGTCTGCAAGGGTTTTCTGAGAACTATTGTCCAGGAGATGCCTTTTTTTACCAGTTTTCAGCTCTTTTGGACTAGGCACAAAAGCAGTTTCAAAGAATAACATTAGAAACAGTTGGCCAGTCCTAATAACATTTTCTTTAAACTCTGGTATCAAATTCCAAGGTTTCTTAAACTTCAGTTTTTAAAGAGCAGGACGGAGTGGGGGAGGGGAGGAAGTGTGAGGGTAAAGGTTCGTTCTCTGAGCTTCTGGGTTGGTTTCTGAACATTTAGTTACTAGGCTAGGTAACATTTTTCAGAGTTTAGGGGATGTCAGTGTTCTTCTGCTTATAAGGGTTTCAGGTATGGGTGTGTCAAGTGAGGATCCAGTGATGGGTCAGCTGTGAGTCATCAGTGATGGGTCTTGTGATGGGTGTTGTAATAAGGAGATTACATCAGGCCAGGGTCATTGGGAGGTGAACTGCTGGTGGGCAGGGTTTGCATGGGTTGGTTGAGGGTCAGTTCTGTCTCTGGTTGCCTGTAGGGTTGATTTGGATTCTGAGGGGTTCGTAGGCTAGTTGTAAGTCAGTGTGTCTGCTGATAGAATTACTTGTGGAGTGCCAGGCTTCGATGAACACACAAGCATGGCAGGTGGCAGCGTGGCTGATGATTTTTGTGTTGCTCCAATTGAACTTCTGCTGTTTGGTATCAGTGTGGGTAGAGATTAAGGATTTAGGATCATGGCGTTTGACTGCCATCCAGTATTAGTCGATCCTGTTTTTTAATTGATGTGATGTTTGCCTAAGGTGACCAGACGTCCCGCTTTTGGCGGGACAGTCCCGATTTTTAGCAATTTGTCCCGCGGCCCGCGGCGTTTTAAAAAAGTCCTGATTTTTCATTCTGCCTCCTGAGTCTCAGCTGATGGCTAGAGGGGAAAAAAACTGTTTAAACTCTTGCCGCGGGGCTTCAAAGGGCTGACCTACAGCTGATCAGTGTTAAAAGAAAACAAATGAGTAGACCCATGCCTGCAAAAATAGAAAAAACAGCCCCTTACAGCTTCCGCATAGGTTAATTGGCTGCAAAGATTTCCTGGAGCAGATTTTTTTTCCCCCTAGCTATGCTGAAAAAGCGAAAGCGAAAGTAAAGCTGCAACCTGACAAAATGAGGCAGGGAGAGATTTCTTTTTCTTTTTCTTTTTCCTCACCAAAAAAGGTAGGTGCAAAACTGCAAACAAAAGAGGAGAGTTCAAGATTTTAAAACACAAAAGAAAAAAAGTTATATTTAACTAGGGAATTGTAATAATTGAGATACTATTAATAATTGTATATTGTGTTGAAAGCAGAAATGGTTAAGTTGTGGTTTGGAGGAATATATGGAGGAAATTATTTGGTTTATTATTATTGGTAAATATAATTAATTGATGTGTAAGAAATTGGATTGCATGGAAATAATTGGAATATTCATGTTCATATTGATTAATATACAAAAAAGATAGTTATATAAATATTTGATTTATATTAAAATGTTAATGTAATGTAATGTTTGTATTAAACAACTGTATTACATAATTACATAATTAACCAATGTGAGGATGGATATAAAAATAGATGACAATGGGAAGGGGTATAATATAGAATAGAAGGGAAAAATTGAATTTGATTAAGATTAGAGATGAGGATGAAGGGTAATATTGGTTTTTTTAAAAAAATAGATGAGGAATAAATATGGCAAAAAGGAAATATAGAAATTGTAAATTTAATTGAAATGACTAAACAGTTTAAATTTGTGAACCAGCCAAATATTCTGTTCAAAGAAAATACATTGTATGTTTGTATGTGTGTTTCTAATTATTGCTATTTATTCATATTTGTTCTCTTTTATTCTTTAAAGTTTAACAATTCATTCTTTATCTTAATATCTTTATATTTGCTTGGGGTTGGCTTTCTTCCCTTTCATCTTTTTTATTGTACAGCAATCTTTCTCCTCAAACCTACCACCTCTCTCTTTTCTTTCCTTCTTACTTTCTCTTCCCCCACCCTCTTTTTCTCCTCCCTACTTCCTCTTCCTTTCTCCTTCTCCTCCTCTCTTCCTCCCTCTCTTACCCTCACTCCTACTCTAATTTCCCTTCCTTCATCCCTCTCTATTGCTGTATCCTTTAATGCATATGGACTACTCAGAGGGCTGAAAAAGTTATTTTTGACTGGTCCTGGCACTTTTGACCAGTCCTCAAACTTACGACTGTCCTCACATTTTACGTTTTTTGCCCTATCTTATCACCATGGTGAAGAGAAGCAGTTGTGAAATGAGTGACATGGTTGTTAAGAATGCTGCATGGGCATAAATGTGAGGATGGTCATAAGTGTGAGGACCAGTCAAAAGTGCGAGGACCTGTCAGAAATGACTTTTTTCAGCCCTCTGGTTAGTCCTTTTGTGCATATGGACTACTCAGAGGGCTGAAAAAGTTATTTTTGACTGGTCCTCGCACTTTTGACCAGTCCTCAAACTTACGACTGTCCTCACATTTTACGTTTTTTGCCCTATCTTATCACCATGGTGAAGAGAAGCAGTTGTGAAATGAGTGACATGGTTGTTAAGAATGCTACACGGGCATAAATGTGAGGATGGTCATAAGTGTGAGGACCAGTCAAAAGTGCGAGGACCTGTCAGAAATGACTTTTTTCAGCCTCTGGTTAGTCCTTTTGTGCATATGGACTACTCAGAGGGCTGAAAAAGTTATTTTTGACTGGTCCTCGCACTTTTAACCAGTCCTCGAACTTACGACTGTCCTTACATTTTACATTTTTGCCCTATCTTGTCATCATGGTGAAGAGAAGCAGTTGTGAAATGAGTGACATGGTTGTTAAGAATGCTGCACAGGCATAAATGTGAGGATGGTCATAAGTGCGAGGACCGGTCATAAGTGCGAGGACCGGTCAAAAGTGTGAGGACCTGTCAGAAATGACTTTTTTCAGCCCTCTGAGTAGTCCCTATACATATAGCCATTGGCCACCCGGTCACATGACCAGCTAGCCATGCCCACCAGTCACAGGACCTCCAAGCCACGCCCACAAAATAAGCCACACACACAATGGTGTCCCTCTTTACCAATGTTAAAATCTGGTCACCTTATGTTTGCCCCATGTATAACTGGTTGCAATGGGTACAGTTGATTTTTTAGATTACATTGTTTCTTTCATCCTTCTGTATTTTGCCTTTGGTTCTGGATAATTCCTGGTGGAATGTGGCTGAGGGTTTGTGGGCTATTGTTATTCCTAGGGGTTAGAGGATACTGGCTGTCATTTCTGATGCCCCTTTTGTGTATGGTAAAGTTAGTTTTTGTGTGGTGGTTGCTGTGTGGTGACCCATCACAAGACTCACTGATGACTCACAGATGACCCATCACTGTGATGCTACAAAAAATTCTTAATCTTAATTCTTAATCTTTAAATTCTGGGGCAAGGAATCATTATTTAGTTTATTACCATTAATGGTAAAAGAAACGTAGGAGGAAGAATGTAGGCCATTGAATTCAATCTCTTTCTTAGTGCAGAAATCCAAATTAAATATTGAAGATTGATGGCTATTATGCTTCAAATATTGTGTTTATTTTAAGCACCACTCATTAAAAAGTTAAAAGAAATTGGACCATGCAATGAGAATGCTAATGAGAATAAACAGGAGATTGTATACATCAATTTTACAATGAATGACTGAAGGAACTGAATAATGTTTAGCCTTAAGAAGAAGATTGAAGATGACCAGACAGAATATGATAACACTCTTCAGAAAAATGAAAGAATGTTATAAGAAGAGCACAACTTACTCAGAATATGGAATAATTTTCAATGTTGGGGATGCTTTAATTTGGATTTTTACAGAAATGGGGAGTGGAATTTGACTCTGAGATTCTATGATATTTATCTTTGATAGAATCTCTTATCCATTACCACTGGTAGCAGTTTATTATGTATCATTATGCTGGTACTTACGTTCAATAAAACATAGAATAAAAGAATACAATAAAATAACTATTGATAAAATAATTTATTACAATTAATTATAACATAAAATAAGCCTGTTACTACCCGTTGTGAACCGGTAGTAAAGGTAAGTAGAACCCACCCTTGAAGTACAGGTAATCCTTTTTTAGCATTCGTTCCAATGAAATGGTCACTAAGTGAAAATATGACTGAAAAAGAGAGACATTACGTAAATTGCTGGTTGTTTTCATCTCATTTAGATAAGGATGTCTTATGCAGCAATGCCAGTGTAACTTTCATTATATTGTGCATTGTCCTCAGGTGCAGAAATATGGGTGTGATTTATTACTGTTGTATTTGCAAATGGTCACTATCCAAGGTAGTTTCTAAATGAGAACTATTTTTAATGGATTGGGATAATCAGTGCCACCTACTTTGAAAGATTAATAAAGATGAAAAAGAAAAAGAGAATATGGAAATGTGACAGAAATAGTTATGCATGTAAAACTAGATCAGATATTCTACTGAACTGATTTGCTATTTCAGAATAATTTAAATGAAAGCTTGAGATGCAAAATTTCAGGGTCGCTTTCACTGTTTAAACAGAATCTTTCCAGAACCCATTAGTGTTCACCGACCTGAGTCCCCTCTGGGAGAAGGGCGGTATACAAATTAAATAATTAATTAATTACTTAATTAATTAATTAATTAAATGTCAGGCTCAAGCAGAGAGAGGACAATCTGGAATCCAATCGAATGTTTCAGGAATTAAATAAGTACTTGAACAACTAAGAAAGCTTGAAAATGTTGAAATCTTTTGATCCTTGCCTTCTCAGAAATCAAAATATAAGTAGAATTTTTGATTATTTAAAAATATTATTTTGGTCATCAAGTAACCATTTCTCTTGTTCATTTTTTAATATGAGTTAAAGGCATTGTTATTCTTCTTTTCAAAAACAGTATCTAAAACCTTAAGAGTTTTTCTTTCTTTTATTGAAGAAGTATAAGTGTGCCAATCTAAATAAATTATGGGTGTCTCTACATTGTCTTGATCTAAACTTGTACGATCTGCTTTTTCCATGCATATCCATTTCCACAGCAGTCTTTTTATGATGTATCACAAGATCTTTTTTTGAAAAGAATGTCTCCAACCTAAATTTGCTTTCAGATATGTTGCTTAATTTTTTTTTAATTTCTTGAAAAATTAACGAACAAAGCATTATTTTAAAGTATTCCGTAGAATATATCGGATAATCTGAATTCTTATAAAATATTTTTAAAATATTTTTTCATATTAGCTCATCTGGTAAGCAAACTAGATTTAAGCCACCAGGTTGTTTTTGCAAGGTTGGGCTTAATTTAATGACAGCAGAATATCAACATTATTTGAAGCCATTATTCAGCTAATATCAATGTATCAGATTTAGTTTGCTGTGTTACTATGAAACTATGTGTTACTCAGTAGGTTTGATAGTGTGCCATATGAATACTATTATTACATTCACCCATTTGGTTACATTTTCAGACACAAATAACAACCTGCTTATTTTCCTTCTGCTTAAGAAAATATTCAGATGGATCTAGAAAAGTGAAACTTTTTGTTAGTTTTTATTAATGTCACTTCCCACAACAGTTTTATTATTATGCAATGTGTCTAGTCAGAAACAGTATTTGTTGAGGCTAGAACCTCAATTATCTCCTATTTATTTTCTTTATTTATTTAAAAATTTTATATAGCCACCCATCTTATAACCTACTCTGGTCAGCTTCCAATCTATTAGCCTGCAAATTTCCTGCAATTCCCTAAAATAAATGTTTGAAAATTTAAAAAAAAATGTTTGAAATCATTTTCAAATTGGGGTGGTGGTACGTGGTGGGTGGGTGGAGGAAAAATTCATACCAATCACATGAGATCATGTAATATTATCCCAAACTTGAAAAGGTTGTTGATCTTTGAGTTAATTTTTAGCCAAAATGGACGTGAAAGAAATGTGAAAGTGACTTAACTATTAAGTCCATAATGACACACTGAAAATAATTCTGTCTAGATATCTTTCTTATGAAAGAAACATTTCTTCATTTTGTAATAGTAACAGCTACTATTTATATTGGACAACACTTTCTGCCTACCCCAAAACATATCAGCTCAGAAAACAAGAGTTCAGAACATTTTGATTAAAAACTTGCCTATTAAAATATACTGCTCAAAAAAATAAAGGGAACACAAGCAAAAGACATCGAGATCTGAATGAATGAAATAGCCCTATTAAATACAGTAGTTTTGTGTTCCCTTTAGTTGTTTGAGCAGTGTATAAACTACTGTATGTAAAGAACAAAGTATTTAATAAGGCTATTTCATTCATTCAGATCTCAGATGTCTTCTGCTTGTGTTCCCTTTATTTTTTTGAGCAGTGTATTATATTATGGGTTTTTTCCAAAATTTTGTAGGGTTTTGCTAATGACATTTAGAGAGAAAGAAAAAATCTCATTCGAAAATACATTTAACACCATCTGAGCTAGAAAACAATGTGCTAGATGTTGGCTTTTGCATGTCCAATAAGGCCAATCATTATGAGATGTGACTGATATCTTATGCAAGAGTGCAAATATTGCAACCCAAGAATCCTATGGAGCCCACCAGCATTCCTTTTGCAGGGCCCATACTGGAATTAAAACAAACACTCTATTTTACTGCAATGTTTTGTTATTTAGTATCTACAGCAGCTTTTACTATACAAATTTTAATTTATACCTAACTTAAAGTGTACAACACAACAAACTTTGTGCTGTTATTACAGCTAGAAATACTTTTTAAAATGGTAGAAAGGCAATGTAATACCAGAGATTTAAAAATTAAAAACCATCAGATTGTTGGATACATTATCCCTTTTCATAAAATTGTCTCCTTTATGCACAACAGAAAGATCACCAGTGTTTTACTTTCTACTGCTATTCTGCTGCTATTATGTATATAAAAAGGTTATAGCTGGGGCAAGGCCATTATCCATGCTATTTATCCACAGGGTATTGTTTCCAGTGGTTCTGAAACATGCTATGCCTTTGGGTATCAACAGAGATATTGATACAATTTCTTACCTCTTGTTTGAAGTCTCCCTCATCCCCTGATTTTGCCTGCTTTGTCAATTAAGTTTTGCATGTTTTGCTGATTTTTATTAAATATCAAGATATTTTTCTGCTAGCTGTATTGAGTGGTCTGTGTGCCTGCTTTGATTTGGATTTAAAGGTTGACTGGGAATGTGCTGGGTGCAAACTAAATAGGAAATTAAGTACAGTAATTTTCCAGCAGAGATAAACTTTTATTATTTGTTAAACTAGTAACTATTAAGTTGTGTACCAAAAATAAAATTGTCAGCCTTGTCCTAACTTGTGCATTTAGGAAAGAAAGATCCTTAACCCTGTTTGAAAAGAAAAGGTATACTTTTACTAAAGCCAAGATATTACAGTGTAAGCAAAGACAGATCTGAATATTCCCACGTAAATCTTGTGATTTTCCCTTCTTCCAGGCCTTCAACTTTTGATCATCTCGTGTTGTCCAATGGTATTGAAAGTAGGTGTTTTGGTAATAGTTCTAAAGTTTGGTGCCTTTTTGGTGGGTATTTGCATTTCATTCTCAAGTCTGTGCCCTTGGATTTTTCAGCCATTGTCTCTGATTGGCACCTCTGGTCCTGTCATTCCCTCTCCCTATGTTACCCCATTCCCCTGCCCCCTTTTTATGGCAGGATGCCATGAAAGCATAGCAAGGCTGAAGTGGCGTGATGGCAGATCTGACATTATTTTTCAAATTGCAAGATTCAATATGATTGGTTGTAAATTGGGAGGGGAAGTATTATATTTCAGATGGAGGACTTTTCTGGCCCTGGTGCTAAAGGCCATTTTTTATCTTGAAAACTCACCTAAACACTGGAAAACTATCAGTAATCTAGAAGCTTCGGTTGATGAAAAACATAATGGTGAGGACTCATATGTGCAAACATACTCCTGCAAACATTGTATCTCTGCTTTGTGAGCTGCATTGGTTATCAATTTAAGATACTGGTGCTGGCCTATGAAGCCCTACATGGTATGGTGCTGGGTTATTTGAAGCACCACCCCGTCCCCAATTATATTTATCTATCCCATCGGGTCTGGCATAAATTAGATGGATCCGCCCCAGGCGCCTGATGGATCCTGAGAGGTTCCAGACGGAACTTGGGCCATTTCCTGAGGTTCTAGCACATGACTCGGCTGAGGAGCTGGTAGCCGCCTGGGACCGGGCGGCTGGTGGGGCCTTGGACCGAGTCGTGCCTTTGCGGCCTCTGACCCGGTGCCGATCCCGCGCGGCTCCTTGGTTCACTGAGGAGCTGAGGGAAATGAAGCGCCGGAAAAGACGCCTGGAGAGCGGTTGGAGGGCCAGTCTTGCTGAATCTGATCGAACACGGGTAAGGTCGCATATTAAGGCCTACCTAGTGGCGATAAAGGTGGCAAAGTTTAATTACTTTTCCACCTCTATTGCGTCATCAGGGAATCGTCCGGCCACCCTGTTCAGGGTAACCCGCTCCCTGCTCCATCCAGGAGTGTGGGAGGATCCCTTGGAAGGCAGGGCGGAGGATTTCGGACAATACCTGTATGACAAAATCGCTCAGATCCGGGGGGATTTGGACTCTGACTGGGTAGATCAGGGCAGGGTGACGAGGAATAGTCTTGAGAATGTTATCTGGGAGGAATTTGATGCTGTGACTCCCGATGATGTGGACAGGATTTTGGGGAGACTTAGTGCGGCCACATGTTTACTGGACCCGTGTCCCTCCTGGTTGATACTGGCTTCCCGGGAGGTTACACGAGGCTGGCTCCAGAGTGTTATTAACGCTTCGTTGAGTGAGGGTTACTTCCCCACCGCCTTGAAAGAGGAGGTGGTGAGGCCTCTCCTCAATAAGCCGTCCCTGGATCCGGCAATATTGGCCAACTATCGTCCTGTCTCCAACCTTCGCTTTATGGTGAAGGTTGTTGAGAGTGTGGTCACACGACAGTTTCCGCAATTCCTGGAGGAAACATCTTATCTAGATCCGTTCCAGTCAGGTTTCAGGTCTGGGCACAGCACGAAAATGGCATTGGTCGCGTTGGTTGATGATCTCTGGAGGGCTCAGGACAGGGGTTGCTCCTCTGTTCTGGTCCTGTTAGATCTCTCAGCGGCTTTTGATACCATCGACCATGGTATCATGCTGCACCGGCTGGAAGAGTTGGGGGTGGGAGGCACCGTGTTACGGTGGTTCTCCTCCTTTCTCTCCGACCGGTCGCAGTTTGTGTTGGCAGGGGGGCAGAGGTCAACCTCGAGGCCTCTCATTTGTGGAGTGCCACAGGGATCGGTCCTCTCGCCCCTTCTGTTCAACATTTATGTGAAGCCGCTGGGTGAGATCATCCGTGGCTTTGGGGTGAGATACCACCAGTACGCTGATGACACCCAGCTGTACATCTCCACCCCAGGCCACCCCAACGATGCCCTTGAAGTGATGTCCCAGTGCCTGGAGGCTGTGCGGGTCTGGATGGGGAGGAACAGGCTCAAGCTCAACCCTTCCAAGACTGAGTGGCTGTGGCTCCCGGCATCCCGATATAGTCAGTTGACTCCATCACTGACTATTGGGGGCGAGTCATTGGCCCCCACAGAGAGGACTCGCAATCTGGGAGTCCTCCTGGATATGCAGCTGTCCTTGGAGGAACATCTGACGGCTGTAGCCAGGGGGACCTTTTGTCAGGTTCGCCTGATTCGCCAGTTGCGGCCCTTTCTTGATCGGGATTCTCTGTGCACAGTCACTCACGCCCTTGTCACCTCTCACCTTGACTACTGCAACGCTCTCTACATGGGGCTCCCCTTGAGGAGCACCCGGAGGCTCCAGCTGGTCCAGAACGCAGCAGCGCGGGTAGTGACGGGAGCAGCATGGCGCTCCCATGTAACACCGCTCCTGCGCGAGCTGCACTGGCTCCCGGTGGTCTTCCGGGTGCGCTTCAAGGTGTTGGTTATCACCTTCAAAGCGCTCCATGGCATAGGGCCTAGCTATCTTCGAGACCGCCTGCTGCTACCGATGACCTCCCATCGACCCGTGCGCTCCCACAGAGAGGGCCTCCTCAGGGTGCCATCAGCCAGACAATGTAGGCTGGTGACCCCCAGGGGGAGGGCCTTCTCTGTGGGGGCACCTACCCTCTGGAATCAGCTCCCCCCAGAGATAAGGAGAATCCAGGACCTCAATGCCTTCCGTCATGCCCTTAAAACCCATTTTTTCAAGCAAGCCGGGCTGGCTTAAGATGAAATTTTTAACTGTTTTAAAATGTTTTAAACATTTTAATTGGTAATGAGTTTTAATTGGGCCAAATTTATATATCTTTTAATTGTTTTTTAATATTTGTCCTGCATGTTTTTTAATTTTGGCTGTACACCGCCCTGAGTCCTCAGGGAGAAGGGCGGTATAGAAATTTAATAATAAATAAATAAATAAATAAATAAATAAATAAATAAATAAATAAATAAATAAATAGCATGTTTTGGGTTGTATCCATGTCAAAGTGCCGCCTAATGGGACCCAGGAGGAGAGCTTTTCAGCCACTGCACCTGCCCTCTGGAATATCATTCCCCTGAGGTCAGACTGGCCCCAACCTTGCTGGTGTTCTAGAATAGACTGAAGATTTAGCTTTGCCATCAAGCTTGAGGATGGTAGTGCAGAGCCTATAAAGTGGTTACATGATATGGTTTAGATGTTTTTATTTTATTTATTAAATTTTTGCCCATCTTTATCACTTTATAAGTAACTTAAGGTGGCAGAGATACCTTATACTCCTTCCTCCTTCTACAACAACCCTGACCTGGGCTAAGAGAAAATAACTGGCCCAAGGTTTTTCATGCATAAAGCAGGTTTAGAACTCACTGTCTCTTGGTTTCTAGGCCAGCACCTTAACCAAACTGATACCATGTTTTCCCGAAAATAAGACCCTGTCTTATATTTTTTTGAACCCCAAAATAAGTGCTTGGCCTTATTTTCAGGGAGGTCTTATTATTTTGGGGCATGGAGCAAGACGGGGCTCCTCTTGCCATCTTACCTGATTTCCAGCTCTGTCTCCCTAACTAAAGGAAATGGCGGGGACCAGCGGTGCATGCATTTCAATATTTTCGGAGAGGGCTTATTTTGGGGGAGAGCTTATTATCAGGGGATGTCTTATTTTTGGGGAAACCCAGTAGTTTTTTAATTTTAATTTTTTGTATGATTATTTTGGGAGTTTTAGAAATGTTTTCATTTTAATCTTGTAAGCCATCCAAGTCACATATGGAATGAGCAGCTACATACATAAATAAATAAATAATTCTGGGGAAATTTTATAAGATGTTCTGCTTTTACCATAAACCTTTTACTCTTTAGTTGATCTATCATAGGTGCCATGTGAATCAGTAGTAATTTACTTTCAGTATTCCTCTCCCTCCCTTCCTTTTGCATTTTTAGATATTCCTTCTGTCCTTCAAGAAAAGGACAGTAGGGGCACCAGCTTCAGTTTGCTATTGTTTAATTTTGTAAATCTCCAAAGACCAAAGGAAGCATATCAAAAACCTTTGGTTATACAAATTTTGATTGAATCTGAAACTTCATTGCATTGGACTGTAAGATGTACTGTTAAAGGCTTGCAAAATAGCAGTTTTTTGATACACCAAATTGATGAACAGATGAAGGTTGTCAGTCACCTAGTTATTTTGTGCTGCATATTAGAGTCTGTCTTATGATTATCCTCAAATATATGACTATGATGAAATGAATGCACATAATTATCAATTTAATTTCAAAAAGCACATCTGCAGAACACACATCTAACTGCTGCTTATATTCATAATCCTCAGAAATTCACACAGATGTTATTGCACCATCCGTACTACTGTAGAATGTGTATGAACCACAGAGGACACAAACAGGAAAACATTGATGATATTGAGTCCTGATAGGCTAACATGCAGCACTTCCCTTTTATTACATTTTTACCCCCGTGGTAAGAAATACTGTGTTTCTTCGATCCCCAAAGCGAGTGTGAACATAATAAAATAAAGAAATATAAACAAATATAATTATAATTATATAAATATCTAATTAAAAAAAACACAACAACCTGAAGAGGATCCTAATCCTGAAAAAGGGAATTGTTGCAATATTTTCAGGATCAGACTCAATAAAGATAATAGAAGTTAAAGATTTAAATATATCTCTCTTTAATCATAATAGGCATTCTATATTCGCTGAATATTCAAGATAGAAGCAAGGAAAAATGGGGAGGATGGCTCCTTATATATACAAGGGGTGGAGCCAGGAATGGGAGTGGTAAATTATGAATACATTAAAGTCCAAAGAATAAGTTAACCCCTGATGTTCCATATATACATTATTTACACATTAGAGAATAAGGCATTTACATCTGACAAATCCCCCTCTAAATGCCGGTTCGTTATACAACACCAGTTACATTCAGATTCAGGACAATATAATACATATAATTTAGAAGTTAAATATTTGTGTTGTTTAGAAGGTAAGGGTTTTGTTAATATATCAGCTAATTGTTCAGAAGTATCACAATGTATTGCTTTGATGAATCCGTCTTGAGATAGTTGTCTCACGTGCTTAAATTTTATATCAATATGCCTGGACCTTTGTCCAATTGCATCGGATCTAGATATTTCAATTGCCGCTTTATTGTCTTCATGCATAATAAATGGTAAAGTAGGTTTCTTCCAAACATCTGTGATCAAATCATTGAACCATACAAGGTTATTTGCAGCCTTAGACAAGCAAACATATTCCGCTTCTGTGGTAGAAGTGGCTACCAGTTCTTGTTTACCAGTATACCAGTAAACTGGACAATCGTTCAATAGAAAAACATAACCAGAGGTACTCTTTCTGCATGATGTATCACCAGCCCAATCTGCATCAGCATAACAAGTAATTTTTGGTTCTTTGTCATTATTTGGTTCCAATATTAAACAAAAATCTAATGTACTTTTCAGATACCTTAAAATTCTTTTGACAGCTTCCCAATGATACAAGGTTGGTTTGCTAACATATCTTGACAATAAATTGAGAGGTAATGCAATATCTGGCCTAGTCCAATTAGATATATAAAGGAGTGAACCTATAACTGATCTGTAAAATGTGTTGTCTTTAAACTCAGGGGAAGATTCATCAGTGTTTCTAAGAAAATCAGTTTGCATAGGTGTGTCACATGTTTTGGCATTATTTAAGTTACATTTGTTTAGGAGTTCAATAATTTTATCTTTCTGAGTAAGTTTGAATCCTCTTTTAGTTTTGTTAATTTGTACACCAAGGTATTTATTCACTCTACCTAGTGATTTCAATGAGAAATGTTCGTTTAACTTATTTACAAAGATTTCCCTGCTCTCTTTATGCTTTCCAATATATAAAATATCATCCACATAAATTAATACAAATTCAATATGATCATTACTCTTTTTTACAAAGAAACAGTTATCAGCAGTGGTGGCGTTGAAATCCATGGTCTTAAGTACTTTTACCAAGCAATCGTACCATCTTTTGCCAGATTGCTTCAATCCGTACAGACTCTTATTTAATAACCAAATTTCGTTCTTATTAGTGTATTGACTGTGTGGTGCTCTTACATATATTTCCTTATCTAATTTTGCGTGTAAGTATGCAGTCTGTATGTCATATTGAAACACGTCCAGATTGAGTGCAGATGCTACTACAAGAGCTGTTTTGACACTCTCTGTTCTCACTGTTGGTGAATAAGTGTCAGTATAGTCTTCTGGATATTTTTGTGCATAACCTTGTGCAACTAGTCTGGCCTTGTATAAGGTATTACCTCCTTCCAAATTCTTAATTTTATAAATCCACCTGGTACCTATAATTGTTTTGTCCTTAGGTGCGATCGCAGGTGTGAATACATTTAATTCTTGTAAACTTTTCATCTCTTTTTCCATAGCTAGTTCCCATTTTTCTCTTTCTTCACGGGGAAGTTTCAATACTTCCTCATATGTATTAGGTGTTATTTGTTCTCCATCCATATGCATTATGTAATCTTTGTATTTATTTGGTATTTGGTTTCTATTGTTTCTAATATTTCTTTCAGGTTTGCTATGGTTGTCATGCAAATATCTGGCTTCCTTTTTTGTTAATGTGTCTGTCTTTATTTTATGCTGACTATTTGTCCAAGTTTTGGTTTTGTTCCTACTTTTGTTAATATTTTGATTTTCTGTTGTTCCTTCCTCGTAAGATATATTATCTTTGCTTTTATTAGGAAATATTTCATTAAGGTGCAATTTAGACCAATTGGCCTGCTCATGGAACACAGCTGTTCTGGATACTATAAATTTGTTATTATTATCAATGAATCTGTACCCTTTGGTTCCAGTTTCGTATCCCATGAATCTTAATCTCCTGGATACGTTTTCTCCCTTTCTTCTCAATTGTTTAGGTATGTGTACGTCTGCAGTAACTCCAAATATGTGCATGTGTGCTAATTTGGGTTTTCTATTGTACATCACCTCATATGGTGTCTTATTCACAATACTGGACCATGTTCTATTTTGAGTGTAATTTGAATAATGTAAGGCTTCTGACCAAAATTGTTTGCCTAAACCAGCATCCTCTAATGTGCATCTAATCATGGTTTGTAGTGTGGAATTCTTTCTCTCTGCAATCCCATTTTGAAATGCAGAAAATGGATTGGACGTGAAATGTAGCATCCCTCTATCCTTTAACCATTGGGAGAATTCTTTAGACATGAATTCACATCCCCTATCTGTCATAATTTGTTTTATTCTGATATTATGCTGTGTTTCTATGCGTTTGTAGAATTCCTTAAATTTCTGAAAGGTTTCATCCTTGTGCTTTAATGTGTAAACAAAACCATAGCGACTGTAATCATCCACTATTGTTAGGAAGTAACGTTTTCTATAGGTAATTGATGGAGTTAATGGACCAACTAAGTCCATATGTACCAAATCAAAAATATTGTTAGTTGATCTGTTAGATTTTTTTGGTCTGGGACTGGTTTTTAGTTTGGTGGATTTACATACTGAGCATTCCAAATAATTTTCACAATTTTTTATTTTGACACCTTCTGCGTGTTCAGTCATTTTTTGTACTACGGGAAAGCTTGCATGTCCTAACTTCCTATGTAAGATGTGAGCACACTCATCATGAATTGGTTTACCTATTTTTGGTTTCTTCTCATTGTGTGTATTTTTGTTATCATGAGTTATTTTACATTCATCATTGTCACTGTTACTGACATTTTCATCATCTGCTTCAATACAATCTTCCATATTTGAATCAATGTTATGTAACCATCTTTCTTTGGTTATCAGATAGGGTAGACCCCCTTTTATCATCACAGTACCTACATTTGTTTTGTTCTTTTCTATAGTTGCTTTCCCCTTTGAGAAAACTATATTGATGTCAGATTCTCTGCTTAGTTTTATAGCACTCAGTATGTTGTGAGGTATTTCTGGGATTAATAATACCCCCTCTATTTTCCCTAAACCAGGCAAGGTCACATTTCCTCTGCCTAATACTTGAACCTTTTCTTGATTAGCTACCTTTATCACAAACTTATCTTCTGTAAATGAAGTTAATATACTTTTGTTGTTAGTGGTGTGATTTGTTGCACCAGAATCAATAAGCCAATTATTGTTCTCATCTTGTTGTGTTCTGGTGCTGTCTTGTTTATTTAGCCCATTTAGTGACCCAGATTTTCTCTCTTTTGAATTTTCTCTACCCCCTCTACTTTCTCTGTAATTTGGTGGACTTCTATATTTGTGTCTATCTGTGGAAGATTGTCTGTAATTGTATTTGCTCCTATATTCTGGCCTATGTCTCTCCCTTGGGACTTTGGGACAGTCTCTTCTACTGTGTTCCCTGGATCCACAATTGTGGCATCTAAAGGCCTCATTATATTTATCTTGAAAGACTACTTTCCTAAAAGATTTGTGTTCTGTTTGGTTACTGGAACGATTTTTTCTTAAATTGTCTTCTGCTATCAATTTGTTAGATAGACTTTCTATTGATAAATATCCCAAATTAATGGTATCTAAGTGTGACATAAAGCTATCCCATGATGGATCAAGTGAATTGATAATAACACTTTTCATTGTTTGATCTGAAATCACTTCCCCCCTCAATTGCAGCTCAGCTCTTATTTTGTTTAGATTTATCAAATGTTCACTTATAGAAACCCCTGGCTTCACTCTAGAAGAAAAGAAATCCTTAGACATTCTTGTGGTTGTGGCTACGCTATCGCTGTGAAATAGATTAAACATGCACTGAATTATTTCTGATACAGTTAGGTTTGGTTTGATGCTATGATACATTGCAGGAGACACGCTAGAAATTATTATGAAAAATGCTCTATGATGTAAACAATCTATTTTTAAAGTCCAAGGTCTTCTTGGAGGACTAGTTATAAAGAATAGTAAATTTTCTTTCATGAAAATAACCTGAAGCTGTTGGTACCACTCTTGTAAATTAATGCCATCAATTCTAAGTTTTGGGAAGTCACTGGGTAAGTTCCCCACATTATTTTGTCCATTACTTACAACCTGAGGCAGTCCGTGGTCTCTCAAGTGCAGGAAATTACAGAACGGCATTGGGATGCTTGTAACGAGTCTGCGCGGTTCTCTGGCCAGTTCAAGTCTTTCGGGGCCGTCTACGTAGTTTTGCACATGCGCGTTGTTCATTTCTTCTTTGGCGCCGTTGTGGAAGGTTCTCTCCATTTCAGCTCTCTCGATCCGCTCCTCTTCAGATGAGTCGGTCTCTGGCTCGGTTTTTGGGGCTTTGGTGATGGCGACGGTTCTTCTCTTTCTCTTGTGTGCGCTGGCACTCGATTCTGTCTGCGGTGTAGGACGGAATCGGCATGGCTCTCTGGGCTCGGGTGTCGTCGTTTTCGAAGTCAGGATGGGAGCGTGCAGATCTTGAGTTGTCGGTTTGATTTCTTGCTTCTTCGTTGATGTCTTGGAGATTTTCAATCTTGGCCCAAAAGCAGCAAAAAGCGTTTTCATTGCTGACTTTACTTGAGACTTTGTTAAATCGTCTTCACTTTCTGATTTTGGTTCATCTGAAGAGTTTGAGACTTCTTTTTCACTTTCTTCGTCTGATAGCGTTTTTCGCGCCAGAAATTTTGAACTGAGCGTTTTGATTGGCTCTGCTTCACTCTCTTTTGAAGTTCGTTGAAACCAAGATGGCTGCCGTTCAAAATTTCGCGCGAGGTCACATCTTTTCTTTTTTACAACTATTTTCTCAGTAGTCATTTCACTCACAGTTTTTTGATCTTTGGGTTTTTCTTTAATGACGTTTTTCTCTCTCGCTGCTCCGCTGTTCCTCAGCATCTCCTGGAGGTCCGCGATGAGGCTTTCATCATTCTTTTGGCTTTTTAGTATCTTTAATATCTCTGACCTGAGTTCGTTATTTTCTATCTCAATTTTTTCTTGGTCGTTGTTTTCACTCATCAGTTCTTCTTCTTCAGTGGTGTATTCTTCGGATTCTCTCGAAATCGCATTAGTGGATTCGTTGATCATCTCTTGATCAGTTTCTATTTCTTTGCTGTAGGCCCTGGTGTTGAGCCTATCTTTCTTGGACATTTTTAATTACTTATTGAGTCAATTAACCATCCTCTGCTACCAGCTTGTTGCAATATTTTCAGGATCAGACTCAATAAAGATAATAGAAGTTAAAGATTTAAATATATCTCTCTTTAATCATAATAGGCATTCTATATTCGCTGAATATTCAAGATAGAAGCAAGGAAAAATGGGGAGGATGGCTCCTTATATATACAAGGGGTGGAGCCAGGAATGGGAGTGGTAAATTATGAATACATTAAAGTCCAAAGAATAAGTTAACCCCTGATGTTCCATATATACATTATTTACACATTAGAGAATAAGGCATTTACATCTGACAGGAATATATATGGAGAACTGCATGCCAGAGAACATGTTTTGCATGCAATTGTTTCTTGCAGTAGAATCAAGAACAATTTCTCTGTGAAAGTTATAGCCAGGCAGTACAGCATAGACAAACATGGTCCAGACATACAGATACTTTGAAGCAACATAAGGCAGTTTGTTAAGAATCCCATGTCTAGATCAAGGCCAAATGATACAATCTCTATCCCATTTCAGCCACTCACAATTTAAATTACATATTCATCTTTATGGGGCTAAAGGAAAGTTCTATCACAACATTTGCCACTTTCCATGAGATTCTAGGACAGAGATCTTCAAATTTGGCAGCTTTAAGATTTATAGTTTTAAGCTATACTGGCTGGAGAATTCTGGGAGTTGAAGTCCACAAGTCTTAAAGCTGCCAAGTTTGAAGACCTCTGTTCTAGGCTAATCCTAGAAATCTATGAGATGGGCCTAGTTTAATATGTGGCTTTGCCTTTGGATGGTGTCTTTAGCAACCACTATAGGGTGGGTCACAATTAATACTAAGGAAGTCAGTGAGTGGAAGCTTGGGACTCCATTAAGCCCTTCTCTCTTTTTTGTCCAAGATTCAAGAAGTTCAGATTTCAAGGTTACAGTCTTGGTACCTCCAGCGTTAAAAATAACTTTCTTTTCTGCCATCCCTCCATGCATTCAAAGATTTGAATTAGTTGTTCACAGGAATGAACATAAAATACTCTATAATTTAAGATGTTTTTAAATAACACTGATATATGTCTTGTTCAGATAATAGCTCCATTCAGTGAACCTGATAGGACTTTTCAGCTGACTGCTTAATTTTATTAATAAATGTTTTAAACGTCAGTATTAACTTTTGTTTTCTGCATGTCTATAAATGGGCAAGGATTTTTAGTAATATGTTCATAAGGAAGTAGGGGATTTCCTAAAACTGTTTTCCCAAGGAGATGAAGTGGATGTGATCCTGCAAAGAATGTCCTTCCTATAACCATTAAAATTGAGATTTGTAATATAAAGTTTCTCAGGCTTGTAGATTTAATATTAGAAAAACCATGTTCTTATATATTCTCAAGGCATTCAAAAACAAGTCGTTTCAGAGGTAATTGCAAACTTTATTTCACATGTTTGTTGATGGAGAGGGAGAGAGGCAGTGGTGAGATTCAGCTGGTTTGGCCCATTCTTGCTCCTACTAGGCCCAAAACAGGGTGCGGGGGGATGCGGTGTGCCCCCCCCATGGCCTAGGAAGCTAAAGGGAGGCCTACTAGGCCCAAAATGGGGTACTGGGGGGGGCACATACCCCCACAGCCCATTTTTGCTCCTAGGGGGGTGCAGGAGGCCAAGTGCTGCCTATCACACTCCTTGGCCATGCCCATCATGCCACGCCCACCCAGTCGGTCATTAGGGCAGAGAATCAGTTGTTAAATTATTTGAATCCCATCACTGGAGAGAGATGGATCCTCAGACAACCCAGTCATTTATCACAGCTTTTATCTTCAATCACTGCTCCCCTGTGTTTTCCAATTTGGTCATGTCCAATTTTTACTTCCACATAGCTAAATATTATCGCCCCTCCCAAATTGGGTACCCTAGTAGTATTAAAATTCATTTATCCTGATTTATTCAAAATTGGCGAAAACACAAGGAAGGAAAAATACTGTACATACAGAATACTTACTTTTTGCCCCTTTACTCCATTGCAGTCACATTTTCCACAGCCAGAACAACCCTGTAATGTTAAAAAAAAAAAAAAGCAATCCATCAATTTGGTAATATCTACAACAAAGGTTAGGCTTTGTTAGAGAAGGTTGGCTAGAGAAAAAGTTGCTTGTAATGAAAACATATCTGTCCACTCAGACTATTTAAATAATGCTGACTCCATTAAAAAGCCAATTTAGATAAAGAGAACACAAATCTCTACAGCTGTAATACTGGTATTCCTTAGGAAATAGAAAAAGAATATTTTGAAGCTTTTAACTATGAATTGATCTGCTGGAATCCCTATTGCAAAGATGTCCTTTTGAGTGTTCTCTTTCTCTGCTTAACCCCAAAGAACTGGGGAAATGGGAAATCAAGGCTCCTGCAGATTATATTATTATGATATACTGGATATAAATTTAGCACTTGCCATACTATAACAAAAAGACTACTAAGAATTATTAGTCTAATAGTGTCCACAGAAATATTTGGTATACAACAACTGTCTTATAGAAATAGGGAATCCTGTTTATACAAATGGCAAATGCATAGATTTTTGTGCTGCGTTTTTTTTTTTAAATCCATTCTATTGAGCATAACCCATGGTGACTTTGTGGGCACAAGCTTCTAATTTTCTTGGCAACAATACAAACATGCATTACCATTTTGCCATTGCCTTTTGTTGGAATAGTCTTTTAAACTTTCCAAACCAGCCTACACCTTCGAGATTCCACTAGCCATCTCTAACCCTACTAGACAGTGCAAATGTTTTAAGAGACATTCAGCCTTTCCTGCATTTATCATTCTTAGATACTGCAATTTATGCAAAAGAGCTCTATTTCATATGTCCTATCATTTGGAGGCCAGGAACTAGAGCTGTGATTTAATGAAGAGTCTGGGAAATAACATCTGATCAAGTTTCCCTATCTATACAGGATTTCTTGAGGAAGCAAAGAAATCCCTCACATAGTTTAACTGATCTAGTCTGAACAGACAGTCATTTCTTTATCTGATGTGATCACACAGCAAAGAGAGCTATAAAGCACAGGGGTGATTTGCCATTTCCTGCTTCCTGGGGCTGAGAGAATGTGACCAGTCCAAGGTTACCCAACTGGCTTTGAGCCCAAAGTGGAACTAAAATTCATGGTCTTCTGGTTTCTAGTCTGATGCTTTAACAACTACATCAAACTGACTCTCTAGCTTTCAATTACATAATATATTTTCCAAATTCTAGATTTATATGTCAGCATTTTTGAAGTGGGCCTTCTAGCACTTTGACCAAAGTTTTTGAAAACAATTAAAAGACTACCTGTTTTGTCAGTAAATCTAAAATCCCAAGATTATATCTGAAATACTTTTTAAATTTATACCAATTTCTTTAAGAGGAAACAATTGCCACAGTTTATTCCATCATAAACATCATACAATAGAACAGAAACAGGCCAGAGTTCCTGATTTTTGTGAATTGAATCTTAAATTGCTTATTTCTATGACTAAATTCATTCAATACACATCTAAAAGTGGCTTGCTTGTTTGTGTTGGATACAACCACTATAGTTCAAGGTTTACAGCTTAATGTATTTATTTATTTGTGACCAATGAGTAAACAAACTGTGACCTCCCATTTTATGGGAACCTACTCTATGTCTTCAGTACATTTTTCTAAATTAATTAAAGTTTTAATGCAAGTCTGGATTAGCAATGAAAAATCTATCATGCGCTGCATTCTTCACTAAAATCAGTCTGGGACTCTCAGAATATGTTGCGAATAAACAAGGTTGTACATGCAAAGGTTTAAAACTCAGGGTTCTATCCTGCTCATGACAAACTTAACAATTCTTCAGAAAAGTAGCCTCTCATAATGTATGGAGTAGCCTCCATTGCATGGAACTCAAAACCTATGAACCCACTTCCCTTTTTTTAAAAAAAAAAAAGTTTTGGTGGAATCTGTGGGGGAGGAAATAAATGAAATAACCAAGAACCAATGGCGAAATTTCTTTGTCTATAAAATGTCCCTCTGGAAGGGGAAAAGTTGGTTCAACAATACAGTACTTAATGACACATTCAAAGGAATTATTTTAATTGTAGAAACAAAATGATTGATTTTTCCCTTTTCCCATGTAGCTAACTAGTACCAAGTTAGGCTTCGCCATCACCACCCTGGCCCTCAGCTGTTTTTAAATTCTTAAGGTCTATTTCCATATCATAGGTCATGGTTCTTTTCGCCTCTGACCTATAGAATCAGAAAATGAAAAGCCAAGAGATCTGGTTGGATAAGCTGGAGAAACAAAACATAGTAGATGTATTCACACAACAACTTCCCTTTGTTGCTTGCAAAGTATAATTAAGATCTACATGAGCTAAGTTTGCATAATATGCCCAACCGTTAAAAAATAAGCAAGGTTAATACAAACCAAGTTTAGAGTATCATGGCAGCTGCTAGGTCTAATTCATTTGCTGCAATGTGTTCTTTCTTATCAGATTTTTACCACAGATTGCAGAGTATATTGTAAGCTAAAACTTTATTATATAATAATTTGGACGTAGTCCCTCATTCTTCACCATTTTGCTTTGTCTCCCAAGTCATTCCTCTTCTTGCATGTTATGTTGTGACACTCCACAATACATATATATACATGTATTTGCACTATGCTATCAATATTTCAACCTAAGAGACTGATTTGGATAAAACTCAGCAGCACTTTTTCAGGCGGCTGTTGACAAAAATAGGATTGCCAACATGATCGCCAACGTCCAATGACGGATATGGAACAAGAAGAAGAACAATCAATATTTCAAAATATTTTAAATATTTCAAAATATTGTAAATATTTCAAAATAATATCTTAAATGTAATAGGATGCATCCTCTTTGGCTTCCTAACTCTCATGAGTTAGACAGGTCATATACCTCAGAGCAAAACAGGAGTCTTCTCCCTTCACAAACAATGCCATTCAGTTTATTCTAGGCTGTTAGTAAACTTTCCACAGGTTCAGGGCTACCCAGGTTCATCAGTTTTAAGAGCAAGACATAAGAAGTGCGAAGTGTGCCCTCTATCTGTTGATAACTAGGGTTCCCAAAAACTTTCACCAATGGCAATGCTCTTTGGGGCTGCCAGACTTCGTAGATCAGCAGACTCTGGAAAATTGCTAGATTACTTTTTCTGAGGGGGGGAGGGAAAGAAAACTGAGTTCAAAGGCATGATGTACCAATGGTCTTTCATTTTCCTCCATCTTCAGAATGTGCAAGCTTTCTAGTAAAAGTACTAATTGTAATTGTCTCATAAACATTTTTTTTTAAAAGAAAGTGATATATGGATTTTAATTAATTCAAAGTAGTATGTTTCTTTAGTCTTAGCACTGCAAATTATTAAAAAACCAAAATGTTTAACAACGAAGTTTGTTAAAAATCCCAAATGGGTATGAACTTCCAGTATTAGGAAATAAGTTCCTAATCATAAATGTTTATTTTCCAGGTCTTGCCAAGAGCATTCTGATCTCTTATGCTTTGGGTAGCATAGCGTCCCCTCATTGACTCAACCAGCAAGGCCAAACATCTGTGGATTCTCTAGATCTAGATCTAGATAAATTGAAAAAGAAATGGATCTCTTTTTCCTGAATCTAGATGAAACATTCATATTTGAATATCTATATTGTCCACAATATAGATCAATACAGTACAGTAAACACTACAAATCAGGAGTTAGGAGGGTACCTATGAACTTTGCAAATAAAATATTTTTAATTTAAAAAGTGGCTTAAAAGATTACAATGTTCCTGAATGAGATTTTTTGTATGAAAATGTTCAAATTTCACAAGACTTAAACAGGTTTCAGCATCTTATAGAGAAAGAAGAGTGGTCTTCCATGATTTGGGACAATTTTAAAAAAAATTGGGAGGGAAGGTAAATTTGAGCCCTCACACAATTTTATTCTGAAATGTTTGCCGTTGCTTTATATAGATCATAGAACAAAACCCAGAAATTTGTGAGAATAAAAGCATTGGCCTTCCACTAATCAGCATCTGGACTGGGGAGAAAATGGAAGAATGACCTCTGAGAATCCTGAAAAGGCAAGAATTTGTGCAGGACTTCCAGAAGGCATTCTTATTTATTTATCCTTCAGACTGTGAAACACTACTATGTCCAGGTGGGAGCACATGTGACACAAAAGCTTCATTTGCCAAATGTTGCATCTGCACATTTGTTGGTCTTGGACTGCTTTGGAATATCAATTTGCCAAAAAAAAAGAAAAATCAACATAATTTTTGTCCTGATTATGAGAGGGCTTTGGAGGCTAGAAAGCCCATAGAAAGCTGCTTTTAGAAATTACCAAAGAATTCCTCCAAGCAACAGACTTGTGACTCATATATACTGCAGAAAGCATGCTAAAATTCCCAGTTTAATCATGCTGTGCCCAAATTATAGCCAGGTTACAACCACAAAGGTATTTTTTCAACAGTGTAAGGATGTTTAGAGCAACATTCTTCATAAGTATGGTTAAGTTCTCTTGATGGAAATTTGTAAATAACCATTCTATAAGTATATATCTTTAGTAAAGAGACATGAGAAAAGGATATCTTGTTCATATAAGAGAATCAATGGCATATTTTAATGCATTTATACTCTGAACCTTTAAAAATGCTACCTGGAGAAAATCCAGGACATCATTTTCTATCAGTCTAGATGTCTGTCTACTCACAAGATCATAGGACATAAAATAATACAGTTGGAAGAGATCTTGGAGGTCTATCAGTCCAAACCCTGCTTGAACAGGAGATCCTATACCATTCCAGATAAATGGCTGTCCAGTTTTTTCTTGAAATAAATTGTTCTCACTGTCAATACATTTCTCCTTATTTCTAGGTTGGATTGCTCGTTAATGATTTTCCACAAAAGGAATAGGTAGCCCTCTAGATATTGCAGTATAACATGTCAGTGGCATATATTATAATATGGTGTCATTGCTTTTTTGGGATATCTTAATGATTAGGGCTCCTAATCATTTTCTCTCAACCTTCAGGTGATGAGATAGAACATATACATATATGAATACCGGTATTATCTCCAATATTATTTTCTGAGGAGCATAAAACATTATTGAGTTATAAGGCTCCCCCAGGGGGAGAGCCTTCTCTGTGGGGGCTCCTGCCCTCTGGAACGAATTGCCCCCCGAGATGTGGAGGATTCCCAACTTGCGCACCTTCCGCCGGGTCCTCAAGATGCTTTTATTTCAACAAGCCGGGCTGGCCTAATTTTAAATTTTAATTGTTAATTCTTTTTTAAACATTTAAATTGGATTGTTTATTTTAATTATATGGGCCAAACTATTTAATATTTTTAAACTGTTTTTTAAATTTTATATTTGTGGGTTTTATGCTGGCTGTACACCGCCCTGGGTCCCTTTGGGAGAAGGGCGGTATATAAATTAAATTAATTAAAAAATAATAATAATAAAGACTGACAAGTCCAGAAACCAGATACAGCACAGAACCTTTGGGATTGGGATATTTATGCATTTCATCAATAAATCAATTAGCCAAAACACAGTTTTATCAGAATGATAACCTATAATGGATACAACATAAAAATCAAAAGTAAAGATGTGCAAAATGTTTTAAGGATAATAAAATGAAAGTGGGTATGTTAGATTTGTCTCTTAGCCAACAAGAAACAAGAAGTATTGAGCAAAATTGACAATGTGATTATTACCACACTGCAAATAAAAACATTTCAAAAACAGGATACCAGTTTGTACAGTTTGTCATTCCAATTCATGAGTTATTGATCTCTGTTATTCTTACAGCTTGTTTTTAAGCAACTTAAGGCTAGTATAAAAGGCATTTTCTTCCAATGCATTATTGCACTTGTTCCCAAGGGTTCCACTCATACTTACAACACAGATGTCTTAAAAAATCAGTTTGAACTTCTTTATAATTCCCCTAAGAACTTTTATTGTGTGCGTTTCAATATCATGAATTTTTGTTTTTCAATTTTGAAGAGATATATAGTTTTATGTTGTCAACGTTAGGATGCATACTGGGAATACATTTGTGCAATAACAAACATGCCAAATGTTGACATTTCATAATATGTTCTGAAACATCAATCTTTAAAGTGACTTTACAGATGTGCTGGCTTCAAACATTAATCATATGTTATAGTTCTGGATAGTTTCACTTGGAAGACGGTAATAAAATCAGCAAATTGTAATTTTTTTAATACAAGTGTATATGATCTTGATAGAAATCAGACCTAACAGCCAAACTCATTTCTGAAATGTACATATGGTATATATTTTATGATCTTTTAAAATATTTGAATTCATGCTTTATTATCTAGGCTGGAAAGTTCAGGAACTTCCTTTGTCATTTCTAAAGAGGAAATGAAGATATATTTTCCAATTGACCAGATAGATCAATTAAAAGGAAACCAAGAGAAAGGTAGCAATTCTAGAACAGTTATGCATTCATTTTTAGGACTCCTTTTCTTTTAGTTCTTGGTGAAACACTGACACAGGAGGTGGGAACTGTTTCAGTGGTTTGAAGACCAGGGAATTTTTTGATCTGCACTGTATCCTTTTAGGTAAGAGGCAATGACAGACCGCTTCTGTAAAATCTGTCAAGAAAACTGCAGGGGCTTGTCCAGACAGTCTTCAAGAATCTGACATAATTGAATGGGAAAAAGAAAAGAAAATTGTATCCTTTGCATCCTTTTGACTAAATTGGTTGACATCATGGATGTACTTCTGGATATTGCTTTCACTTTCTCAGGAATCAGGAATAAAATATAACATTTAGTATGAATTGGGTGTGAGTTTGTAATTAAGGTTTTGTAATCATTATCCAAAGAACAGCAGGCCCTTATTTGGTTTAGGGCAGCAGTTTCTGTAGGAAAACTATCATGAAGAGAATTTAGGAGCTTCACTTGGGGCAGAATTTTCAGATTAGTATCTATTAGTAAGGGTTCCAATCTGTTTCCAGGCTCAATTTAAAATGCTTAAATTTAAAACCCGAGACTTGTGTAATCCGGAACAAGTCCTTTGTACACTGAGAGCATATGTACCAAAGACAAATTCCTTGTGTGTCCAATCACACTTAGCCAATAAAGAATTCTGTTCCGTTCTGTTCTGTTCTTTTCTCCTCCATTCTCTTTTTTAAAAATAGTTTTTATTGAACATTTTCTAACTTTAAAAAACACAAATACAGAAGAAAAAAGGGAAAAAAGAAAACAAGTACAAATACAAATAAAAAACACAAGCAACACAACAATGTAATATAATTTTACAGCTTTCCATATCAGCATGTATATTCTGCTTTTGTAATTCACTATTCAATATTTGCCTTCTCATAAATTTTAACAATTCTAGTAATACTATAATAATTATGTTATAATAATATTATAAGTTCTTTGTATATACATTTATATTTATATTATATTCAATGGTTTTTGAACTTTTATTTCTTGTTTTGGCTTCTATTCTCTAACCACTTGTATAGTCTACTCCAAATTTTATAATAATCCGACTCTTCTCTTTCTTTTAACTCCATAGTCGTCCTGTCCATTTCAGCACATTCAAGTATCTTCCTAATTACCATTTCATCTGAGGGGGTATTTGTTTCCAGTTTTGTGCAAAAAACAATCCTGGCAGCGGTTAGTATGTGTAATATGTATTGATACTTCTTACCCATTTTTTGATCTAGTATGCCTAATAAACATAATTCTGGTTTCAATTCTATCCTATGTTCCGTGATTTCTTCTAGCCATTCCTTTATTTGGAGCCAATATTTCCTGGTGTTGGGACATGTCCACATTCTATATGATAGAATGTTCCAGATTTATGTCTACATCTCCAACGCTCAGGGTATAGGTTTGTGAACATTTTGGCCAATCTCACTGGTGTTAAATGCCATTAGTAGAACATATTCCTCTCCATTATATTTATATATAATTGTTCTGTTTTGATTTTCCTCAGCTTTCTTGAAATTGCATGTGATAATAATAAAACTTAACATGGCCTGACTTTGCATACCAAATTTCATTTCAAAATCTCATTGTTCAGCAGATGTATTGTATTACAATCTTTAAAAGAATAATTTTATGCTAAAAAGTCAGCCAATAGAACAAAGATCAATTACTATTGAGTAAGATAATAAATAAGATATTAATATATAATTAGATTGGCTTGTTGCACAGTCAGATAGATGTTTAGATTGGATTTGGCACCTATTAAGTCTTGTTTTAGAATTACACCAAGACCCCTATTATTATTGGTACTACCTTTGCTTTCTTTTGCCACAATCGTTCTACTTCTATTTTCCAGTCTTTGTATATTGTTACCTTCTATTAATGATTAGGGGCCTGGAGGCTAAAACATATGAAGAATTATTACAAGAACTGGGCATGGCTAGTCTAGTGAAGAGAAGGACCAGGGTGACATGATAGCAGTGTTCCAATATTTAAGAGGCTGGCACAGAGAGGAAGGGGTCAAGCTGTTTTCCAAAGCACCTAAAGGCCAGGCAAGGAACAATAGATAGAAACCAATCAAGGAGAGACTTAACCTAGAAATAAGGAGAATTTTTTTGACAGTGAGAACAATCAACTAATAGAACAGCTTGCTTTCAGAAGTTGTGGATGCTACATCACTGGAGGCTTTCAAGAAGAGACTGGACAGCCATTTGTCAGAAATGGTATAGGGTCTTCTGCTTGAGCAGAGGGTTGGACTAGATGACCTACAAGGTCCCTTCCAACTCTGTTATTCTATTATGTTCTGTTCTATTCTATTCTTACATTAATATAATATATTATATTGATATAATTAATATTGAATAAGATAATAATAATAATAATAAATATATTATCATAATTTAATTTAACATTAACTAAATATTAAATATTTAAATACAACCCAAATAGGAATATCTTGTCTTAGATTTGTTTTACAATGTAAAACAAATGTAAAACATATATCTGAGAACATTACACCTATAGCTGCCAGTACTGGGCTATGAACAGCTGTGCGAGGTGAACCAGAAAAAAGAAACCGTGGGGCATACCTAGGATCAAAGGATCAAAGAACAAACCAGGAACAAACTAACTAGAAGTCAGAAATGAAGAACAGCCTATTATTCAAACATACACCAAGAATATTGCGAGATGCAAACCAAGCTCATATGGAAGAATCAACAATACATTCATAGTTATTTTTGAACCAAAGGAAACCCCAGGAAAGGTCAATTTAAATATGTGGGTACTTTGTGGAGAGTATTATTACCTACTGTTGATTGGTTTATATTCTGGAAACTGTTCAACAAATACAAACAGTTTGTTTTAACAGTGGCTAGATTATTTGAGGTTAACCTCAAAGACTGCAGAAATGAGAATGAAGTCCCTTATTTTATGTAGTATTTATTTGACAAAATAACCTAAACTGTTTCTGTATAAGGTACACCCATGTGTAGGCCACATGTTAATGTATATAAATAAATGAATAGGAATTAATAAATAATTAAGAAATAAATTGATATAAGAGTTCCAACCAACATTTCTATGCAAGACTTCAACAGTTATTACACATCTGAAGCAACTTTATTATTTCCATAATAAAGTTATGCAGTAATAGGGATACTGGAAAGATGTCAGGAGCCATTGGATAGTCAGGACCACCCTACGTATATCAGCTTTCAGAGGAAGATCAAAGGGAACCTTCCACAAAAGAAGAGGAGGTAAATTACTTCAGTCTTTGAACTCCATCTTTACTTTGGACAGCTCTGTAAACTAATGTCTATGATATAAACATAACCACAAAATACTTATATGTACAAAATACTTATATATATAATCTATATAACTGACATAATATACCAGGTGGTTTTTTCTATTTTGTGGTGCATATTTTATAAAACTGCATGTCAATTTTTTTTTTTGAGAATTAAGAATACATCTGTATTTTAGACAGTTCACTGATGAAATTAAGTTTGAAGTTTTTTACAATAATTAACACTTGTTTTTTTAAATTCAGTGTTGTATCATTTCCTATTTAAAAACTGTGTTTCTATAGAATTGACAATAAAATTTGAATAAGAAAATCTTTCCATTAATCCAAAAGAATTAATCCAGAAAAGAAACAACAATAAATTTCATGTAAAGGTCAAAAATGAAATGCTTCTTTCAAATACTAAACAACTTTAATACAAATCACAGTTCTAAAGGAGAAGTTATTTGGAATGCATTACAATATCATCCTTATTCTTTTCATGATTAGAACAATTACACATTTATGTTAACAGATGATCAGTGTTTCTTTCTTTTTTTGAAAATAGGAATAAGTAGACAATTGTCTCTATTCTATGTATTTTATCTAGCATTTTTCTCAATATTGAAATTAAAACTTATACTGAAGTGTACTAAGGGCATAACAGGCAATAATGGAACTGGCATATTTTCATCATCCGTTGCTTGCTTCCTGAACTGGGGCAACATCAAATTGATTATTAGTTAACATTTTTAAATAACCAAAATGAAGGTTTGAAAGTTCTGCACATACCCAGAATTTGAAATGCAATTCTTAACTCAAAAAATATGTGTACAAAATGAATGTTTTAGACTGCATGCTAAAATGTATTAGGAAAAGTGCACAAAAAAATAAGTACACATTTATTTCAATTAAAAGAAACTGCTGAATGACATGATAATCTAATACATGTATAATTGATTTATGAGTGAATAAATGCAAAACTGAAATAAAAATTGAGCATGACACATACATCTCAAATTCCAAATACCATTCAATTTGTTATAAAGCGAAGCATTTTTCTGATAAGCAATTGCATTAAAAAAAAAAAAGGAGTCCTGAAACGCTATGTAGAGCAATGATTAGGACTAATTAACAATATTCAGTCCTATAATGCAGCATATTTCAAACACCTGAAATATTTAATACAGTTTGAGAAATTATTACTATTTTATGTTTCATAAATCTATTATAATTCTACAGAAAAATAATCTAATTTTGCTTCTATAAAAAAAGGCAAACAAAAGAATATAGAGAAGAGAAAGTGACAGAAACAAGTTGCCCATTTATAAAGAACATATTGTCTTTAACAAAGAGAGGGAAAAACTAACTAGAGTGAATAGATTTCTCCAGATTATAACATGCTAGTTGACAACATTTGTTTCAAATATATAAAGATATTTTGCCGCCCTTTAACTGAAAGTTGCGATTTTCAGTCTATATTCTGAGCCAACCAAATCAACATTCTGTTTGGTTTTTATTGTCTTTTTAATCTGAATATCTAGAGAATAAAGCTTTCTAACTATTTCAGTTTCTTTCACAGAATATACTTTTTTCTGACATTGTGGTGCTGTTTGTCTAAGAATCATCGTAGAAACATACCCTAGATCCGTGATGGCGAACCTATGGCACGCGTGCCACAGGTGGCACACGGAGCCATATTAGTGGGCACGCCAGCTCAGCTCTGGGGCGCATGCGCGCGCCGGCCAGCTGATTTTCGGGCCTTCTGGGCCCACCAGAAGTAGGGAAACAGGCTGTTTCCTGCCTCTGGAGGACCTGGGGGCGGGGTGGGGAAGGCCCGTTTTTCTTTCTTACCTGGCTCCAGATCCTCTCTGTGTATCTGGGAACGGCGAAAACAGCCTTTCCCACTTCCTTGGAGGCCCTACGGAGGCTGAAAGGACCCATTTCCCCACTCCCGGTGGGACAGGAAGTGACGTTTTTTCCTGTCCCCAGCCTCCAGAGACTCCTAGAGGCTCCTTCAGACTCCTACAGAGGCTCCTACAGACTCCTACAGAGGTTCTGGAGGCTGGGGACAGCAAAAAATGTCATTTCCTGTCCCACCGGGACTTGGGAAATGGGCCCTTTCAGCCTCCGTAGGGCCTCCAAGGGAGTGGGAAAGGCTGTTTTCACCGTTCCCAGATACACAGAGAGGATCTGGAACCAGGTAAGAAAGAAAAACGGGCCTACCAGGCCATCATGTGCCAGGAGCGGGGGGAAGGGGGTTGCGCACACATGCGCATGGGCATATGCGCGCACGACCCTCCCCCGCCCCCCCCTCTCATGGCATGCGATGGCAAAAAGGTTAGCCATCACTGCCCTAGATGAAAGCCTTGCTTTTATCATTTATTTATAATTTTCACAATAAAAACTAAGCACAATATATCTCAATTTTCCATTCTAAAAATATACCAAAAAAGTGAACCTGCAGAATACCACTTTAAGCACTTTTGGAATGACATGATATTTTTAGTATGTTCTAATTAATAGTTGTTGCCATTAAAATTCTGTATGCTTAGAAGCTTGTCACTTAAAGCATAGTCTTTTATTGGCTTCAGAATTTGATGGAAAGCTTCCATACTATTGTAATGCTGAAACATCTGTACTCAAAAGACTGTTACACCATGGGTACTTCTTACTAATCAAGTGGAGACTTAGAAGAAGGGAGACATCACACAGAGCTCAGCTCCCAGAGAGAGTGCTGTATTGTTTGTAACACTTTAGTTAATGCAGGGTCATATTAGGTAAACTTTAGGTTGCAAGAATTGTCAGGACCTTGGACAGCATAGAGCAGGGGATCTGGTTTGGAATACTGTAGTAGTATTCTCTTGCAGCAAGAGTAGTTGTTTAAGCAGCACCCTCTAGGCAACTGAGACCTTACAGTAGTTAGTAGTGCCTACCATGCCAGTGAATATACCCGCTGCTTGATTATGATTGTGGCTGACTAGATGACCCTTGGTTATTGTTATGTTCTCCTGCTCACGTCTGCCTGAACATTAAAAAACCCTGGGTTTGTGGGGGATGAGTCTTATAGGAGCTTGAAGGAAGGCAACAAAGTAATGGAAAGGGATATTGAAAGTTTTTATTGAAATTAAATAAGCTATTCATCAGAGTCCAAGTCATCCTCAAGATAACTGAAACCTCTGAATTAAGACATAACCATAATATGTCACTCATTAACTATTACATGGAAAAGAACCAACAAGGCAGAATTTTAAATGCCTTTAATTTTATACCGATGTCCTCAGCAATAACACAGTTTTATACCAGTCCTAGCCCTGACATTGAGGTCCGGGCTGGGACTGATCTCAGTGATTTCCATGGGAAAAGGAGAAAAGAAGCTAAAATGTAACAGCAGCCACTTTGTCTAATTTGTCATCTCATAGATTATGATATACAGTAAAAGTAAATCATCTCCCAGACAAAGAATGATACAGGATCCTAAAATCTCCACCTAAGGTACATAAACTCATATGTTAAATGATACAAGAACAGACTGCATTTCTCTTGTCTCCTGGCTCATGTAATGGACATTTAGAAAGGTAAGCCAGCAGAAAAAGCAGCTTGGTTTCATGAGGGAATTTAAGCATACTGCTATCACTTCATTGCCAGGAAATATAAAGAGGCATCTTCCCTTGGAATTCCAAAGACACAAAAATACCGAGATTATTCAAACAACTGCCTGAATTAAGACAAGACAGTAGTGATTTCATCTCATGAGGTAGCAATCTAGTTAACAGTGAGGCCAATTTTCTATTGACAAAAACCAGGTGCTTCATTCCAATTTTTGTCCATTTATTCAATTTGTGTAGCCACTCAGCTCAAACCAATGACTCTCAGTGGTAAACCATAACATTAATCATAATGTTAACCATAATCATAATGTTAGTCCTACGGCCAGCAAAAATCATGAATTATCCTTAACAAGGATCATAGCATACAGTATATGCAAGGAACAAGGAACAAGTAATTGCATTGTAAGCTGCCTTGAGTCTTCGGAGAAAGGCGGCATACAAGTTGAACAAATAAACAAACAAATAAATAAACAAATTGCCAACACACTACAAATAAGTAGAAAAAGTGTTGCCACCGGCATGAATCAAGCATTCAGTTACTGTGGGAATAGGTGATGAAAGTTACTGGGATGTACTCTGGTTAACTGAGGAAGTCAAACATCACCAAAATAAGTCAATATGTGTTTCATTGATTAAAGAGAAGCATTTTCTTAGGAAAATGGGAATGCCAGAGCATCACATTTAGACACATTATGTAAAAAAACTAGCTCTTTTGAAAAGTCTAAAATGTTGGGAAAGGTGGAAAGAAAAAGAAAAAGAAAAAGAAAAAGAAAAAGAAAAAAGAAAAGAAAAAGAAAAAGGATGATCAACAGCAAGATGGATGGATTTCATTACAGAGACAATGGGTATAGCATTGTAAACCTGAAGTGCCAGGTTGGGGGCAGATCATCCTGGAGATCTACCTATGTATAACTAAGAATTAAAACTGATTTGATGTCATTTAAACAACCAATCAATCAAGTGAAAAGGTAACATGTCCTCTTTGATGTCTTGGCTCAGTTTTATCTTAGACAATATCCTTTCATATATTTTGGGGGTACTAATAAAGGAATTTTTATTTTCTCTAAAGTTATTTTGTCTTTTAGTTTATTTACTCTTACTCTAGGAAAACTCTTAGTTCTACTTTCAGATAGTCTGATATCATGTCACCCTCCAGCAAAGCACACCATCCACACTGGAGTCTGTATCAGTGATCTGGTTAGATTTCCAGTGGCCACTAAACCCAAGAGAATTTATTTCACAACTAAAAATGTTAATAGTTGATATAGTCAGACATTCTAGCAAGATTTTTCAAAATACTGTAATATATAATGTAGTCAAACTTGAATATGAAAGAATCATGCTTAAAAATCTGAAGGTGGAGCATGTATTAAGATCAGGGAGGTTGTTCTAATGGTTGCAGGAAAGCTTTGAGCAAGCAATGCAACTGTTCAGATCCCAGAACTGATTGATACCTTCTTTGCTGTAACCAAAGGTTGTTGAATGAGCAATCTACCATTAGACTGCAATGGTAAAGTTCACCAAACAAGCTAAGCAAAAATGAAACCAAGACATTACATTAAATATAAGGTATAAACCAAGCCTTTAAGATATAAAAATTGTATTTTTGTGGCAAAAATTAGATGGTGTACAATCTAGGCAGCACTCACTAACTATGAATTCTTCTTGGGAACTACATTAAAAAGGGAGGCAAAGAATTCCACAGATCCAAAATTTAGAGATCTTTTTAAAATTTATGTTTTCACAAATTTAATTAAATGCAAGTCTTAGAAACACTGGTTTCTATACGTAAATTTCTGACAATTGTTTTTGAGAAAAGGAGGTTTCTTGTTTTAAAAGATGAAATATTTCCAAACTAGGGAGTAAAACCTCAATTTACAAATTTTAAAAATCAAAGCTAAGAAAAATATTATACATAAAATGCAAAAGGAGGAAATTACATCTCCTCTCTTAAGTCCCATTTTGAAAATATCTGGTTGATAAAGCTTGAGATAACACACAAAATAATGAGCATGCTTATTGCCAAATTTAGCTTTGTTACATTGTTAAAACTTCAAATCTCCCATGAGATCATTTATTTATTTCTCCTCGGGCATCTCTTCCCATATGCAGGAAATGGATATGTAAGCCAGGATGGAGATCTGATCCAGTGTGCGATTCCTATGACCCATCACTTCCTGTAGTCTGTCTGTGTCAAAGTTGAGGGCAGGAATGCCAAACTAAATACATTTGCTCTTGGAAAAAGTACTTATTTCATATGTTTAAAAGCAAAAAACTATTATAATCCTAGCTCACTTTGTCAGGGCAACATTCAGAAGACTTACTGGTAGGAATAGGAGGAAGTCTCAAAAATCTCTGGAATACTATACACAGCAACATACAATACAGATCACAAAGAATACAAATGGCTCTCTCATTAAGCATTTTTAAAAATAAAGCACAGAAATAAAGATGAAATTCCAGGGAGGTGTACAGATACAGAAATTTGACATAAGATTATTGAATGCTTCCAAACTACATTTCACAAGTAACATGACAGGGTGTAAGAAGAATAGTGCTCAGTATGGAGCTGGAGTAAGTGAAATGCTTATTTTATTTATTTATTTATTTATTTATTTATTTATTTATTTATTTATTTATTTATTTATTTATTTAATTTGTATACCGCCCTTCTCCCGGAGGGGACTCAGGGCGGTGAACAGCCAAAATTAAAAAACATACAAATACAAAAGTTAAGATAATTAAAAAAGAATTAAATCATTAGATTCCCAATTTAAAACCCCCAAATCCATAAAATTTAAAATCCCAATTAAAAACCATTTAGGCTAGGCCGGCTTGGTGGAATAAAAACGTCTTCAGGGCTTTACGGAAGGTCCGGAGGTCCGGGATCAATCGTATTCCAGGAGGCAGCTCGTTCCACAGGGCGGGTGCCCCCACAGAGAAGGCTCTCCCCCTGGGGGCCGCCAGCAGACATTGCCTGACTGACGGCACCCTGAGGAGGCCCTCTCTGTGAGAGCGTATTGGCCGGTGGGAGGTTATCGGTAGCAGCAGGCGGTCTCACAAATATCCTGGCCCTGACAATATTTATATCCTACCTTAATCTACAAGAATTCTGAGTAATGACATTCCTACTAAAGAGAATCAAGGCAGGAGCAATCTTAAGTTATTTCCTCACTTCTTTTGCCTATTAAGTTGATATAAATATAATGTCAAATATCTGAGTTGATATTTACATAATAGTTACAGGTAGCACTTAGCAATAGCATTTAGACTTACTGTATATACAGTGCTTTTACAGCCCTCTCTAAATGGTTTACAGAGTCAACATATTTCCCTAAACCATCTGGGTCCTCATTTTACCAACCTTGAAGAATGGAAGGCTGAGTCAACCTTGAGCCTGGTGAGATTTGAACTTGCCAAACTGCAGGCAGCCGGCAGGCAGCACAAGTAGCCTGCAGTACTGCATTCTAACCACTGTGTCACCGCAGCTCTTAGTCCTCATTTAATTCCCATCTCCATACTTGTCTACACAAGTCAAATGATGCTCATGGCATGAGTTGCTCCTGCTAGGTGTCCAGGTGAACACCAAATTCACAGATCACCTGTTTCCGAGGGAGCAGTCAGCCACAAAAATACTTTGGAGGAATGGTTTTAAAAACCAAAGCATGTTTTAAGACCAGGAAACAGAGGAAGCATAAGAAAGAAGCTCAGACCTAGCTCCTCCCTAATCCACTAGACTATATGAGGGAGGAAAGTAAGAACAGCCAGCCTTGGTGGCGCATGGTCAGGAGTTCAACCCTGACCAAGATTCAAGGTGGACTCAGCCTTCCATCCTTCAGAGATCGGTAAAATGAGGACTAAGATTGTTGGGGTCAATATGCTAACTCTGTAAATCATTTATAGAGTGCTATAAAGCACTATGAAGCAGTATATAAGTCTAAGTGCTATTTTTTTTTTAATTTGATTTATATGCTGCCCTTCTCCGGAGACTCAGGGCGGCTTACAATGCTTTAAGCAATAGCCTTCATTCTTTTGTATATTTTATACAAAGTCAGCTTATTGCCCCCACAAACTGGGTCCTCATTTCACCTACCTTAGAAAGGATGGAAGGCTGAGTCAACCTTGAGCCTTGGAGAGATTCGAACCAGCAGAAATTGCAGGCAGCTGTGTTAATAACAGGGTGCACTAAACCCCTGTACTATCAAGGCTCTTGATAGATTAAGGTAGGATATATTGCTGTCAAGATTCTGTTACTATGGCCTACATGAATAAAATTACAACCAAACTTGTAGAATCAGTTTCTTAACCAGTTTCTTGACCTTTGCAAAACCTATAAGGGTGCAATCTTAGCCAGATTATGTTATTAAATTGTTATGTAATGATGATAAGAAGGACTAGTTTAAGAGAATTATTCTGAGTTCGTTTCAACCAATCCAGATTCTCACAGCCTTGAAATTTGGCAATATCTCTGGTTAGCTTGGGGTGACAATGTACAACTAAGATATTTCACCTTGAACCCCCAAATGACTTCATATGAATGTTAAATAAAATGGGGGAAAGCTCTAAGCCTTGAAGAATCCTACTCAAGAATTCACAGGGACTCTAGTATTGATGCCCCTTGTCCCTTCATTGGAATTGCCACTGAAGAACCACTATAAAATAGTCCTCCCAACTCCCAGCCTCTGCAGGATACTGGAACGATACCATGGTTCATAGTATTGAATACCAACAAAAGATCTCATATGAACAAAACAATGTACACCTCCCATCATGATGCTAACAAAGGTAATTAGACACAACAACCAATGCCATTCCTAATGCCAACTCATTACCATGTCTGTGTCCTGATTGAAAAGAATCTAGATAATTTATTGAACTGGGATCCTCTGTAGGGTCAAGGGAACATCTGTGGATGCAGCGTGTACTTACTTATTTATGTACAGTAGCTGCCACCAACAACAATCCTTTATTAGAGTCTTTATGCCAGAAAACACTGCATAACAACACATGCAGTACAGCTACAGGAAGCTTAAAACAATAATAAAACAATAAAAATATAAACAACTCTTAGCTCCCCAAAAGCAACACACACATAAATAAACAATTTCTCCAGTTCCAGTCACCCACTACCCAAATTTTGTGGGAAGGTTTTCAAGGCTTTTTGGAATGCTGGGTAGGGGCCTGCCAGGTGTCTGCGGAAAGGATGTTTCACTACTGTATGTAAGCTTCAATATGATTCCTTATCAGTATTCAGTTGTGTCCACTTCTGGTTTCCTCCTGCTAGGCATCTTTTTAAGCTTCTTGGTATGGCAATCTCATCCACCAAAATCCTTGCCCAGGATTTGAAGGTTGAAATTACCCAGACTAAAACTTCAACATCTGTCCTGAGATGAGATATTGATGTTTATAAAGGACCAGTAGTATCCAGGAACCTTAATAGGCCACCTTCCTAGTTCAGGTTCTCACAACTGGTCATCTCTTGAGCAGTGCTCCTAGTCATGGTCCAGTTGTCATAAAAAATCCCACAAACTCTTTCACTCCAGCCATTCTCTCATAGAGGACCTGAAACCCAACTGGGAAAAGTTGCAATGCTTATTATTGTCCAGCCAACTCTTAGATGCACACTCATCCACCATCATGTCATGTGGTCTAATTATGCACAAGCCTGGTACATACCAACTCTCCCTGTTTTGCTCTACTACAACACCTATTGTTCATCTCCATTTGTTATGCTGGCAAAGATTAATTGTAACTGCAATTGAATGAAATCTGTACCACCATAAAGATACAATCTGTCTGGTAATTTGATAGGTACATCTGTATAATATAGAAGTTTGCCATTATCTCCTTCAAGGATTACTTTTAACTTTCCAGTCTAATCTTGAGATATTCTAGTGGTATTCCATCCAAATATCAATCAGTTCTAGCAGTGGTGAAATCCCAATTTTTTTACTACCGGTTCTGTGGGTGTGGCTTGGTGGGCATGGCAGGGGCAGGATACTGCAAAATCCCCATTCCCTCCCCACTCCAGGGGAAGGATATTGCAAAATCTCCATTCCCACCCCACTCTGAGGCCAGCCAGAGGTGGTATTTTCTGGTTCCATGAACTGCTCAAAATTTCCGCTACTGGTTCTCCAGAACCTGTCAGAACATGCTGGATGTCACCCCTGAGTTCTAGACTTAGGTTTTTTGGGGGATGCTATTTTTATTGTTTCTTTTAGATCACCCAAGATTGGCTGTCCTACCTCTGTTATAGAGGAAGGAAACTATGGCTATATATTTCAGACAAAAGCATATTTGATGCCAAAATATTTTTGTTGTTAAAAAATTAACTAAGGGAGAAGCGGAAGGATATTACAACATTCCTGGAATTTTTTTCAGAGTAACTTGCATATATAAAGGTTTTATAAAACAAGGTAGATACAGACATATACCAAGAAAATTTACCTTAATTAAGAAACGATGTTGGGTATACTGATATCTATCAGCATGTAAGAATATTAAAATTGGATTTTTATATAAGAAGCATTATATATATACATTATATATATCAGCCTTCCATCCTTCCGAGGTAGGTAAAATGAGGACCCGGATTGTGGGGGCAATAAGTTGACTTTGTATAAGAAAAGAACACCACTTAGGGGGGCCCAAAAAGCCCTACTAAGCAGGTATATACAAAAGTATGAAGGCTATTGCTTAATGCATTGTAAGCTGCCCTGAGTCTCCGGAAAAGGGCAGCATATAAATTGAACTAATAAATAAATAAATAAATAAATAAATAAATAAATAAATAAATAAATAAATAAATATGCAGCCAAACTTTTTTGGGAATGAGGGATACAGTTAAAAGATACCAAAAATATTGTAGAGAAAAATAGATGGATAGTAGTTTATGTTAAGAATAGTATACTGAATATTAGTATTAATACAAACATAACCGTGTATTATCAAATCCTGGTTGGGTGAGGATAACAATGCCTGGTTGTTGAAGCCTGGACAAACTTTGATGCCAGGACCATTGGATAGAGATGATGTCGATTTGGTGGCAGCTAGGAACATTGTTTATGTGCAGGGCTGTTTTGACTGCCTTTATGTGACTTTGGGAACAGTTGAAGGGTTCTGCTCACTTTGCTGCACAGCACAGTACCTTTTTGGTCATCTGGAGCACGCAATTGGACTAGTATTGAAATCTCTTGGGTTCATAGTGCTGGAGGATTTCCATGTTCTAGAGGAGGATCTGGTCTAGATTAGAAATTTAGGCCATCTCTGAGTTTGACATAAGTTATCTCAAGTCCAGCCTACTTCATAGTAGCATTCTACAGCCAATCTTCACTTCAGAGCAACTGATAGGTGAACTAAAAATGGAGGATGTTATAGGGTGTTCAATGCCATGGTTGCATGAGTCTGGCTCACCATAGGCTAACTACTTCTTGGAATCCCTGCACCTGGAGGACTTGTTAAATTAGCCCATCAGATGCCTTGTGGATCTGGATGTATTCTGAAGAATGCTTGGAGAGTTTTCTAGACATCTCAAAGGCAGTTCCACCAAGTGCCTAGATCAGGGGTGTCAAACTCACATCATCACAGTGGTGTCATGTGACATATTGGGACTTTCCCCCCCTTTGCTAAACCAGGCATGGGTGTGGCCAGCATGTGATGCATGCAGCCCGCAGGCTGGGATTTTGACATCCCTGGCCTAGATCATCTCTGGATCACCGGATCACTGAAACAATCAGGTTGGTTGTAGCTTCTCTCACCCTCACATCCGAAAGTCTTCCTTGATTTACTGAATAGCTCAGGAAGATGAAGCAATTGAAGAAATACTCTACACCATCACTGGAGAAAAATCAGAAATGAATTTATTTGAACACAGGCTCAAGCTTATGTTTGAACCTATAAAAGTGGCACAATGTACTTACTAGTCCACCCTTATTGATTAGTGGGCTGTGCTCCAGCAGCTCTGTTTAAGGTCACTCGTTTCCTTTTAGGCACCAAGACTGAACAAGACTTATCTACAGGCCATTGCAACAGTTTTGGGCAATAAAAATGGGATGGAAAAATGTACACAAAAATAATGCATTTTTAAAAAAGAAAAAGTAGCTCCTCCCTTATCCTTCCTTCATTTCTTGCTTCTAGACACACCCACCTTCTTTTTTTGCCTCATTCCTGTGCAAAAAAGGTGATACAGTAATCACGAGTGAGTCTTGATAGCAAAAATTAGTCTTCCAGTCATTTGTGTACTTTATTTTCTCCACCCTATTTCCTTCCTCATAGCATCCTGTCCTTTGGGAGGAATCCTCTCAATAACCTTTGTCAATAACTACAAAGTAGACTGCCAGATGCTCTGCTCACTGAAGACTTTAAAAGCCTTTGCCTCTCCAAGTAGAGAAGTTTGAATCTCTGAGTTTACAAGGTTATCCAAAGCAATTATATGAAGAAAATTTCTTCTGCTCTAGTTTTGTTCGGTACCTCTCCTTATCATGGGCCTATTTGCTCATTAAGCATACAAAACCAATCAGATGAGCTGCTGGTTTACTAAACATTGACAAAAGAGGCTACCCAATGAAATAAATGTGATAACAGATTATTGATCGCCTAAAAATGAGTGAAGAAGAGCGGCATTAGATAAACCAGGTGCCATAAATTTGGAGTAGTTTAGTCATATGTCCTGAAATAAGTGACTATTGTTTGTACCCCAAGTATAAACTGTATTTGTTTTCAATACTTTTCCCCTAAAAAACTAGTGACCAATAGGAAACAATTTACTATAGCTGGGAAGAGTGTTTCATGAAGATGGTAGAACAAAGTAATCATTTCATTAATAAATCCAAGCTTTATTCTTTTGAATGGGGAAATTATTAAAATATTTTTTAAGTTAAATAGCTTATGCAGTATATTAATTTATGATTATTTGAATCCTGCATTATTACATTTGATTAACTCAATTGCCTGGGTTTGTATAAAACATTGGATCATTAACTAACTACCTTGGCTATGTTTGCACAGCATGCTAGGCTACAATGTAGTATATCAGTTTATGCATATATTCAGCGACTAAAATTAGCATATGATTCAAAGTTTTGTATGTATCCAGGAAATTACGATAGTACTTAACTATTGTTAAAAAATTAATTAAAGTGCTATACAAACCATCCATTAAGCACCAAACCACATTTTAGCCAAACATGTACATCTGCCTGGAGAGCCTGTCTTGCAATGACTTTAAAAATAATAACAAAATCATGGAACATGGAAGTTAAAAGTGGCCTTATAATTCAGCCAACTACCCCCTGCTCAGGGTAAGAATCCATTCATCCTCCACCCCCACCCCCTGATAGTGGAGCAGAATGTTTCAATGTTCCACAGCTCTTCCCATCGGTTTACGATTACTTGGTTTGATTTCTTCATTTCTTTTTCCAGGGTCAGTTTGTCTTAAACTAAAGTGCTTCCGTGAAAGAACACGGAGCTTTTCCAATATTCTGCTCTCAAACGACTAAGGGCTTATTCCCACGGTAAAGTCACCAGATGAAAATGTGTTTTTAGTAAGCTCAGGATGACATCACATTCCACAGTGAATTCCTTACACCATCATAAGCTCACATTCCACCACTTAAATAAAGCAGGACATACCAAAGGATGTCCCATAGCTAAATGCTAAATGTGGACCAGAGTAAAAGAATATTGACCAAAAGTTAATTTTCAGTATAGTTTATTAAATGTAGATACACCTGGAAAAACAATAAAATCCCCAAACTTCTAATTGTCATAGTTATAGTACAAAATTTAGCTACAATTCTAGAGACATCCTGGTCCTAATTACAAACTGTTCAAAACACTCACTGTACCTACTAAGTAACCAGTTCAAATGTAATTTACTTTCTAATATCTGTGCTGTTAAATTGGTTGTCTGAAATGGAGAAGCCAACATGAACTGATTTCCACGGAGCTGAAATCTCAACCATGCAAAATTTTATCAGCTCTGCCGAAGAAATAGAGACTGGATCAGATTCAATATTTGGATTTCAATGATGGAGCTTGTTGCTGCTTTCAGAGTGTGGATTCTTTCATGTCTGTTATACACAAAAGGAGCCAACTACATCAGGATGTGAAACAGAAGGACAAGCAAAAATCAAGCATTACCAGAGGAACCTAGCGTTTTTTCAGATTCTGGGATCCTACTCTTTTAATAAGATCATGTCTAGATGATCAGGCAGCCATTGACTGAATTCCTGTTTCCTTCTAAGGATAGAAACTAGAATAACATGCCATAAAGTGTCCATTGAAATAGAAGGAGCCATTGTTTGCTATTACTGAAATGCTATTATTGAACATTATCTCTACCTCTGAGCATTTTACATTGGAAGAAATTCTAAAGCATAGTTTTATATTTTTAAAAAAGTTTTAATCTTATTTTATTCTGTTTTAATGCTTAATTTTATTGATTAAATTGAACATTGTCCAGAGCTTCTGAGAGATGAGCAATTAAGAAGTGTGAAATAAAATAAAATAAAATAAAATAAAATAAAATAAAATAAAATATAAAATAAAATAAAATAAAATAAAATAAAATAAAATAAAATAAAATAAAATAAAATAAAATAAAATAAAATAAAATAAAATAAAATAAAATAAAATAAAATAAAATAAAATAAAATGTTCCTATTATGTTAGGAAAAATCTCCCTGGGCTGCTGTGTGTTCCCATCCTAGAATTTAAGCACCAGCTAAACCCAGCCCTAGGGAACAGAGAGTACATGTCCAGTCAATGGTTAGGTGACAAAGTAGACTGCATAGGAGTTGGGTTCTCCTGAGAAGCAACTTTGTAAGCTATTGTTCAGGTTGGCTCTCATTCTTATGGCATACCTCAAAACTCAGCTTCATATCAAAGCAGCAACTGGGTCCTAGGTAGCCAAAGAGCATTCAGACAGCGGCTGCAGGCTAGGTGCTCTTTGATCTGAAATACTCAGTTTTGGCTTTGCTCAAACTGCAGCAACAACCTGCTGGAGATGGCTGTAGTTTCTGGTTGGCAGTATTGACCAGGTGGTTCCTCAAGCATCCATGAATAGTGCCTAGCTTTTTCTTCAGCTAAAGGGTGTGAGAGATGTGTATTCCCTTTGGTATGATCCCAACGACCAATTAAGTCATGGGTCCTCAAATTATGTCCCACGGGCCGCATGTGGCCCGCTGAAGCCATTAATCTGCCCCACGCAGGACTATGAGGCTGCCCCGCCCACATCGCCCTGTCCACCCTTTGGCCGAGTGCAAGACTTACCTTCCCTAGCCCCATGGGCTGGAACTGAAAGGTAAGGCCAACAATTTTGGCCTGCAGAGAGGCCAATCTTCTGGAGGCAAGGGAAGTGAAAAACAGGGCGCACAGACGACCCAGGAGGTGAAAAAATGGGTGAAACTGCCTGTTTTTCACCTCCCCCACCTCCAGAAGATAGAGAGAGAGACACAGAGAGAGAGAGAGAGGGAGAGGGAGAGAGGGAGAGAGACAGAAAGAGAGAGAGAGAGAGAGAAAGAGAAAGAGAAAGAGAGAGAGAGAGAAAGAGAAAGAGAGGGAGAGACAGAAAAAGAGAGAGACAGAGAGAGATTTCTCAAGCTCCTTGGGGCTGAGAAGAATTGCTATACAACTGAGTTTTCTGAAGTGGACCACTAGACTCCTAAACAACTGAAAAAATGACCTAGTAAAAAGAAAAGTCAACCAAAAGAGCAACATGCAAACAAAAGCAAATAAAACACCCCCAGGACCAAAACAAATTAAAGTTTAATTTGTGTGTATTGTTTAATGGACTGTTAAATTGGCCACGCCCACCTAGTCACGTGACCTAGCCACATCCACCCAGCCAGTCTGGCCCCCCAACAGTCTGAGGGACTGTGAATTGGCCCCCTGTTTAAAAAGTTTGAGGACCCCTGAACCAGTAATTTAACAACCGGTTCTCTGCCCTAATGATTTCTTCCAACAACCAGTTTGCCAAACTGCTCAGAAAGTTAACAACCAGTTCTCCCGAAGTGGTGCAAACTGGCTGAATCCCACCACTGCCCTGAACTAAGTGGTAGGGTTTATTTTGCCTCATGGTCAGGCCGGCTCAATTAGCATGGGATCCTTAGGATGTGAGTGAATAAACTATCTCACTTCCAGAAGTCTAGGTAGAAAAATTCACTGGACAGGGCCCTATCTCTGGGCTGGAGTTAAAAGTTCCTGTTTATCAGAGGCTTTAAATATCTGAAATATTCCTAATGTCAAAACCAGCCTTATTCTTCTATAAGGCAGTCAGGAATATTAGTGAATATTGCTCGCTCAATGGAACTGAAGGTAAGAAACTGGAAATTTCAGAGATTACAATAAAAAACATTTATGATTATTATGAGATTAATGATTATTTATTATTTATACTATAATTTTCTAGAACAAATTTTGGAAAAAATAACTTTGGCTAACAGAATGTCAATTTAAACTAAGAAATTATGTGATAACCTAATGAAAGAATAAACACATTTTCATTTATGAATCCTATAGTACTATAACCTAATGCTCTGTGATAAATTACAAAACATATGCAAACTTATTTGAAAAACAGATCTCTTAAACCCAGTGATCCTTGCTTCTGAATGCTTATGTTCAGCTAAAAAAACAAAGCATACTAATAGCATTTCTATATCACAGTAGATTAGAATTTCCTTGAATTCAGGTGCACATAGCTGAATCATTTCTGCTTATCTCTTCCTGCAGCTAAATAATTTTTAAAAAGCCACTTCCATTGTTTAATTAATTATGATATAATGAACAGGATCCCAACAAGTCAAGAATTGGAAACAAAGAAGAAACCACAGCTTCTGACTCAAGAGGAGAATATCCCAAACTGCTTTAGGAAGAGCTTCTGTAATAAGAGCAGGTGTAGTGCTAAAGCAGTCATCAGTAGCTAACTCATTCATGACCAGCCAAAATCTCTGGAAATCTACATCTACATCATCTACATCTACATCTACATCTACATCTACATCTACATCTACATCTACATCTACATCTACATCTACATCTACATCTACATCTACATCTCTGATTTGAAAAACCAAATGTCATTGCTAGCTGCTTGATAGGAATGCAAGCAATTTTTCAAAGAATTATTATCGTTTATAGCAGTAGAATGTAGACCTACATGCTTTACAGCATTCTCTCAGCAGTTTACAAATGTCAGCATATTTCCCCCAACAATCTGGGTCCTCATTTTAACAATCTTGGAAGAATGGAAGGCCAAGTCAACTTTGAGCCGGTCAGAATCAAACTCCTGGCTGTGGGTACAGCTAGCCTGCAATACTGCATTCTAACCATTGCACCACTGGGGCTCCTAGTTGGTTCTAGTTCTAACAAGCCCTTTCACCCAATGGTGAAATGCATGCTGAGCACACACATGCACAGTGCACACCAAACGCACGCTGTGCACGCATGCTACACTAAAAAATTAAATTTCTAGAAATATACGACAGAAAATTATAGAGGTCTGCAGATAGTCCTTGACTTACACTCACAATTCGAACCAGAATTTCACTTGCTAAAGAAAGTGGTTAAGTGAGTTGCGCCCATTTTTATGATAGTTTTTGCCACAGTTGTTAAGCAAATCACTGCAGTTAAGAGAATTCTGTGATTGTTAAGGAAATTCTGCTTTCCCAATTGTTTGTCAGAAGCTGGCTGGGTGGTGATCATATGACCTCTGAATGCTGCAACTGTTGCCAAGTGCCAAGTGCCCAGACTTGATCACGTGACTGTAAGGATGCGTCAATGATCGTAAGTGCAAGGAATGGTTGTAAGTCACTATTTTCAGTGTTGTTTTAATTTTGAATGGTGACTAAACAAATGGTTATAAATTGAGGACTACCTGTATTTTAAATTAACCATTCACAGAAACATAAAAGGGAGACAATAGGAAAAGCCACAGCCTATACAACAGTCCGATAAATGAAATTTGAGTCTGAAGGAGGGGAGGTGGTAAAAGCATCTCAAAACAAATTTTTCTTAGTTTTGGGGAGAGTAAAATGAAAGGAGGGAAGAGTATTTCCAGACTTACAAGATACTGTTAATGTAATCTTATAATAAGAATAGAGCTAGCAATCCTGGTTGCACGCCTTGTCTGGACTACCTTGTAAGGCTAACTGAAAGCTCGAAGACTAGTTGCATTTTTGGCTATCAGGATAGTGTCATCAGCAGAGCACAAATTATTGATATTGATATAATCAGCAAATAGGTTAAATAAATAAAGGGTGAGTATATAGTTTTGTCGTGCTCCTTTGACATCCTGCAGCCAGTCAGTTACAGTCTGTACTGTAACTCATGCTATGATGACTATTGTTTTCGATTCTTTTTTTCTGTTTAAGGTTTAATGAGGATTTTTAGTTTTTTTAAATGTTAAATGCATGCAGTTATTGGCAATCAATTAATGAAAAACTAAAACTTTAATTTCAAGGATATATCAAATCCCTTGTTTTTTTAACTTGTTTTCTACTCTTTTGCTTAGCTTGTTATTCTTTATCCTTGTTGGATTAAAATATTCAATAATACATATGAGAATAAAAGGAATAATTTTACTGAAATAAAGTAAGATTATCAGATGTTATACTAGGATGGTCTCTGCTAAAAAGACCTTTTCTATCTCCAAAGAATCTGTATTCTATTTGCCTTCCCCCGACCCCTACAGGAAAGGTGACTGAGCAGGCTATGGTGGAGGAATGTGATGGACCCTTTTCAGCTATCAAGTCAAAAACTTCTACAGGTAGTTGTTGACTTATAGCTGCAATTGAACCCAAAATTGCTATTGCAAAGCAAGATAGTTGTTAAATGAATTTTGCCCCATTTTACGACCTTTTTTGCTACAGTTATTAAGTGAATCATTGGTGTTGTTAAGTTGGTAACACGGTTGTTAAGTGAATCTGGCTTCCCATTGACTTTGCTTATCAGAAGGTCACAAAAGGTGACCACATGACCCCAGGACACTGCAAGTGTCATGAATCAGTTGCAAAGCATCTGAATTTTGATCACGTTACCCTGCGGATGCTGCAGTGGTTGTAATGTGAAAAACGGTCATAATCTCAATAGCACTTAGACTTATATACCGCTTTACAGTGCTTTTACAGCCCTCTCTAAGAGATTTACAGAGTCAGCATATTGCTCCCAACAATCTGGGTCCTCATTTTTCCCACCTCGGAAGGATGGAAGGCCGAGTCAACCTGGTGAGATTCGATCTGCCAAACTGCTGGCAGCCAGTGATCAGTAGAAGTAGCACTCTAACCACTGCACCACCACGGCTCACTTACATCACTTATTTCAGCACCGTCGTAATTTTGAACAGTTACTAAATGAACTGTTGTAAATTCAGGACTACCTGTACTTAGCACAGAGATAGTTAACATATAGCCCTTTAGATATTACCAAATAACAATTTCTAGAAATTCTAGCTAACAAAATAATGGTGAAATTTTCTGGTGATTGTATTTCAATATATATAGAGACAAAGGTCTCTATTCATTTCCAAGTATTAGTTGTAGCAAACATAAATCATAATAGATTTTTTTTCTGTCCCTCTTATATATATTTTATCTAAGTCTATTATTTCATTTTATTCCTTAATATTTCTTTGCCACTTTCTAAGACTTCTCTTCTAGATCTTTGACATATTAAATTTATTATGGGAGATCTCAAATAATCATGTCCTGAAGTGATCCTGTAGGATTTTGAAGGTGGTGTTCATCACCTTGATTTATACCTGGAAGCCGATTGGCATCTAAGTTTACACAGTAGACATATTTTACATGGGCAGCTCTTAAAAAGACTGTTATTACCTAGCAAACTATTGGTTTAAACTCCTGGAATCTAGATGGTCTTCAAGGACAGAATCCTGAATATATTAAATAGTCCAATTGTTAAATGATGAAGGTCTGCATAACAGTGTGCAGTGTTTCCTGATCCAGAAACAATTGCAATGGATACACTAGATATCATTATATTTGGTGCTCAAGCAAGTGCCAAACATCCAGGAAAACCCCAAATCATGAACACCCTCTGTTCAGTGAGCTTCAACCTTCTTCAGAAACAGAGAGATATATCTTTAGAATCAGAGGCTTTCCATACCCACTGCCAAATTTTCTTTCAGGATTAAGTCCATTCTTCTCTAGGCACCAAGACAATGCCTTCAGCACATCAATTTTCTGTCTGTGGGCAGCAATGCATCACTGGATAATATTATATACTTATACTTCACCCCATGCTGATATATCACTTCCCTGTGGCCTCATGTAGATATTAAAGGAAAGGAGGAAAAGAGTTGAATTCTGCAGCACACCATAATTGAGTAACCAATTGACTTCTTTTTGCCCAGAGCCACAAACTGGAACTAGCTGTACAGGATGGAGAACCAATACAACATTATGCCCCCCTCATCTTGCAGCCTGTCCAGCAGTTGATGGCATCAGATCCCTCTGATAAAGAAAACAAGATGGGGGGGGTATCACTCTCCCTTTATCCCAGTCTTGTCAGAGGTCATCAAAGAGGTTAATAAAGATATGTCCAGTTCTATGCCAGGGCCTAAACCCAGATTGATATGCTATGCAATTAATCTGTTTCCTTCAGAAATCTCTGTATGTTTTTTTATTTTAAGTCATTAGGATTATTTTTCTGAGGTTTGTAGATTTCTTCAGACATGGCAGAAAAAGATTAAGAACCTTTGTTTTAGGCTGATATCTGGCAATCAGTGCCAATCAATTATAATTAGTGAAATGGATAGAAACAAATCAACTATTTGTTATTCTTCATCTCTTCTCTCTGGAGTACTCAGTAAAGCAGTTTTATATCAATTGTGATGAAATTACCAGGGGAAGAATTACATATGATAGGATTAGAAAAGGGGAAAAAAGTAATTTGGGAAAACGGCTGGCAGCTAGAATAAAATTGTTTGGAATGACAATAAAGTAAACAAGATATCTGACATCTAGGCTCTTCCTTTCTAACAAGGTAAAGATGATCCAGAAATCTTAAATAACGGAAACTACAGGTCATATAAGCAACTGATGAAAGTGATTGACTAAATTGAAAGTCTGGTACTTTGGAGAACATAGTTTCATTCAAATAGTTTGAAGACAAAAACAAACAAATCTCCCAACCACAGTAAAACATCCAACTTGTTTAGATAGAGGTTAAGTTTATAGAGTTATATATACTTTATTCCTGATATAAATTTGGATTTAGAAGTTCCCATAATAAATAGTGAGATTACATTGTTTCATTTCTAACATTCCAATAAATGGTAAGTGGGTTCATATAATATACGTGACTACAATGTGGAGGGCTAATTTAAGGCTCATTGTGGTTTGCAAACATGGGTAATTGGTTTCATTCAGAAAAACATAGTTTATTGACCATAAATTACCATGAGTTTTGAATTTTTTATGCGAAAATAGTCTGTGAGTGCCTTTAACTCACTACAGAGGCATTTTAAGGACCTCTTCAAACAATGAATTTAAAGCAATTGGAATAAATGAAATTGAACAGCAAACTAGCAAGTTGTCAAATTTCCATGTGTTCCAAAACTAAAGTGGCTGTTTTCAAACACAAAGGCAATTGTTTCACTTCAGAAGTTAATGCCAAACATTTATATGATAGCAACGATTTATTTATTTACAAACGGACTAAAACCATTCATAGGTGCAGGGCTTTAGGTTGCTGCTCAAAGAAACCAACAGACCTGTAATGAGTACATCATTACTCCCACACATAGTGGTTCTGTGCATCCGGCATGCCGCCGACTCTGTCTTAAAAACTGACACCAGGACTAGCCTACAAGACGATGCCGGATTCCCCTGCCCTGCCTTCTGCATCGGGAGTAACTTTAGCGGTGGCAGAAATCTACACCCGAAGAGAAGGAGACCTCCCGCGAGTGGCCTGCTCAGTGGGGCGCTGCGGGTAATAGGAAGCAAGCTACTACTTGCCACCGGATTTGGGGAGTTCAGAAAACGCTTCTTCAAGATACAGTAAGGGCTTGAGATAAGAGGGTCGGAGGGGGTGGGGGGAAGCGGCCGGATCCTGCTGACGGCGGCGTGCAGGGAAAAGGGGGGAGAGAAGAGCCAAGCGAGCCGTCCGAGGCAGGTAGGCAATACTCACCCCCGCCGCCTCCGACCAGGACCGCCGCCCTGGAACGAGCAGCACCGCTAAGAGGAGCGCGATGCCCAGCCCCGCCAGCCTGCTACCCATCGTCGCAAAAGCGCCGTCCGCCCCACCGGTGCTCACACGTGGCCGTGCCCAACGGGGCTGATACCGTCAGCCTCCTTTCCCGTGTCCCGCCTGGAGCGTCTCTAGCGCCGGAAAGGCGAGCTTGATTCTTGGGCCCCGCTTGTGGGCGGCAGCGGCCGCTCCTTTCCCCGCCTGTCTCCGCCCCCGGCCCTTGGGACAGCGTGAGAGCCAGGAGCCGCCGAGGAGGAGTCGGCCGGTTCCGCTGTCTCCCGCGTCCGTTCAAAGCCAGGAGCCCGTCGGTCCGGAGGAAGGATGCGGGCTGGTCGACAGGCAGCCTGAGGGAGCTGCGGGGACTGGAAGGTGAGTCCGTACCTGCAAAGGGCGCGAACCTCGACTTCGCCGCCCTCAGCTTTGAGCCCGCACCGGGGGTCGCGTCTCTCGCTCCCTTCGTGGCCCCAGACCCCGGAAAGCTCCCCGGCCGCTACTTTCGCGTCTCAGGGCTTCGGGTGTGTCGTCCCGCCCGACCAGGCCCGGCCCGGTAAACCACCTGAGGGGAAAAGTTATTCCACCCAGCGTTGATTCCGGAGGGAAGCGGAGCTTTCTGTCCTCCATCATCGACATGGAGTTCTGCTTGGCCTCTCCGGGGGAAGGTGCCGCTTAACCTGACTCGGGTGATCCTTTGGAGGTTGCGCAAATCCCCCTCCTCTCTCCTCCCCCTGTAAAAATGCCTGCCTCTGCTCGCTGCTGGTGTCTCTTTTGAAGACTGTGTTGTTCCCTTTGATTTCTAGGACCATCCTCTTCCACAAGGAGAAAAGAAGCAGACATGAAAAGTACTCCACACTTCAGTTTAGGATGCTGGACCGGGCAGTAAGTAGACCTATTTCTTTCTAGTATTGTAGCATTTCTTAAAAGTTGTTACAAGACATGCAAAACAGTAAGAGCAGGCCTGGCCATAGCTGTGAATTGTAACTATTTCAATCTTGTCTTGGTACAGGGATATGCAAATTATCCTCCTGGTGGGATTGACTGTGCTTCTTCCTGCCTGTGTACAAGCTGTAAGTATATCATCATCATTTTTTAAAAAAATATCAAAACAAACTGAGAAACTTTTATAAGGTAGCTTTAAGTCAATCCAATTCTGTTGCCAAAGTTCTTCAACTACCTTTGCTGTGTTTCAGTAGTGCACTTTTTACTATTTTTTTCTACTAAACAGTTTGATCTCCCCTCCCCATTTCTCTCTGTTCAAAAATATGGCTTAAACTATGAATGCAAAGTATTTTTAAGGTACACAATTTAAAACTGTAACTCACTTGAATTGATTTGTTTCATATATGTTTTAAAACAAAGTATCAGTCAGGTTGGTTTCTAGACACTGTTTGTAATGTTTTTATTGAAGTATAAAAATTAAACAATCCGTATTTGCAGAATATTAACAACCAACCAAAATATCACAAGCTTTTTTAATTCTCTAGCAACTCACGAGTTAGACAAAGTCAGGCTGATATGAACTACTTTGATTATGTGTGCATGAATTATTGACATCCTAATAGCTAATCAGAGTTTAGGCTACAGTGCTCTGTGTACCTTGCCCCTTTGGTTAGTTTATGGTATAGTTTTATCTTTTATGGTAATCTCCAAAGCAATAAACAAATAAATAAATAAATATTAAGGTATTTATGGATTTTGGAAATTCGGACAACAATTGTAGAAATCGCTCCCTCTATTCACAAAGTGCCTTATCAAGATATCTATCTAGTTATCAGGTGACTAGAAGTGCTTTAGAGAAAATAACCCACTGGCCTCCAAGTAGCTTCCATTTTTTTCTTTGGACTTCTCCCCTGCCCCACCCTTGTGGGACAGTCACATTATTTTAACAAGTAAAGATGATGGGTGCTGATCACTTTGAAGTCTTTCTGAGGGCTCCACCTGCTTCAAACAGGGAGAAATGGGACAGAGACCTGGTGAGGGAGAGACTGTGGATGGCATACAACCAACCAAGGAAAAGTTCATGAAAACAGACAAGCTGTAGAGGGCATAGAAAATGGCCTTGAAGGATAGAAACAAGAGCTACTGCCAAGGCAAAGATCAAACAAGGGGGCATGATCTCATCCCACAAAACTAGCTTCAGAAACATGTCACATAAGCCCCTCCTATGATTGAGGGAAGAAGGACGGAAGCATATGTTTCAATGGAAGTAGTTTTAGACCTCTAATCCATTGGTTTCTTAGTCTGCTTTATAGAGCTGGCTGAAGCAGACAAACAAAATGAGAGTACTTTAGCAGCTGCCTGGATGTCAGAAGTCATTGTGCATGAATGAGCACCCATGAGCAAACTGATGGAGTATTGGACTTATACTCTGAGACCTTACAATAAGAGCATATGGAAAATAATCCTGAATTTGTTGGGGTGGGGGCTAAGTCTATTTTAGCCGTTGGCCATATTCCTGCTTTTTAAATGTCATCTGTTTTTTTCTATAAAATAGGCTTTTGTTGGAGAAAGGTATTGGGGATTCTAGGGTGTGGTTTCTATTTGAAACTTTTCAAGTTTTCATGCAAGTTACTGACTTGGCTTTTGGTCCTACCATTCTTGTGAGGCTCACCATGATATTGATGGTTTGAGGAACCTGTTTATAAATGATTACCACATCCACTTTTTGTGAGGACCTTTCCCCAAACTTCCACTAACCAAAAAAGGTAGATTTCTCGTACATTAGAGAATTTTTAAAAAGCAAACAATCTGAATTAACAGGAAATTAAAAAGTACAAGAATAAGGCTAAATGTAGCATTAAAGTTTATATTTAGGGTTGATGTATGTGGTCATTGTTGTCATCAGCCATTCAGTCATAGGCCACTCTATGGATTTGTATATAGTAGAATGTATTTATTTGTCTCAGAGAAAGAATTAAATTTGTTTACAGTTTATTACATTGTAACTGGCTTCAACAAAGACATTGTTTACCAACACATTTTGAGTTGAGCTAAAGCAATTATCTTTGCTTTTTAATTTTTATTGCTTTTAATATATAAATAAAAAAATATTAGATAAATATTTAATATTAATATCTATTAATATTAGATATTTAATAAACAAAATATATTTATATTGTTTTAATATAAATATATATATTAATATATAAAATATATTAAAACGTTTATTGAAAAAGAAGAAAATAAAGAAATTTAGTGAAAATAAAGAAATTTTTGAAAAAAACAGACCACAAAGAAAAAAGAAAACAAACAAAAAAGATACATAAAATACGTAACTCACATAAAGTATTTGCTTTTTTATGCATTAATAATATTAAGAGATCTTTGTATGAGAAAGATTATTCTAAGCAAGAGAATGTCTATTCACCCCTGAACCCCATCATACTGCATTCATTCTTTGTATGCTGCCCGGCGTCATTGAGAGTGAACTGGGCAGCCATGTAAATTTTCTTAAATAAATAAATTTATGAGCCAAATGCTTCTTAATTTTCCTATCTGCTCATTTTAACCACATTGTGAATGGAATGAAATGTGGCATTAGCCTTGACAATGAACCTTCATATGAATGCTCACAAGTTGGTTTTGCTGGCACTGCATATATTTTCCCATTCTCTGTCTATCCAGTGTAAAATGTAAAGGGGGTTTCTCCCTAATAGTTACATGTGGAACTGAAAAACCTGAGTAAATAGGATCACCAACCATACACCATCCTTTCCTATATCCCCACTATAGCAGAGCTAGGATATAGGATGAATTAAAATTGCAAGTTTTTGTATGTCCATGCCCATGTAGGCATGCATCCACACACGCGCGCGCACACACACACACACAAGATTTTTAAACACTGAACTCAAATAGTAAATCTTGTATTTGGGCTGCATCTTGGAAAGCCTATACATTTCACTATAATTATTTTGTTAGACTTTTCCCTGCTTTTTTTTTACTATACGTGGCAAACATACCCAATGCTGCTGCCTCCTCACACAACAATAACTCTGTGTATGAGAGAGAGTAACTAAAGTCACCCAGCTTTCATGCCTAAGAGAGATGTAGAACTCACAATTTCCTAGTTTCTAGGCCAGCACTTTCACTGCTATGCCAGACTGGCTCTTTTTCAAATAAGTAATATAGCATTAAAGGAATTTCAGAAACAATTGGGAGACTTGACTAAATATGAAAATCTTACTCAATTGTTTTAGCAATAGGCTGTCAGTGGCAAAATAAGAAGTGGGGCGGGGGGAGGATGAGCAGACCATACAAATTACTGAAAGCTAGGTGAAAGAAGGACCATAGATCTCCTATCATGGCTCCATCCTAAAGACAGCAGGTGTGAATATGAAGTCAACCAAGGGAGAAAGGAATCCCTGTATCTTGCTTACTTGTTTGGATAAGAAGAAAAAGATCTCTTCCCAACCAAACCAGGGCAGGAAAGTATTTTGAAAGTGCTAGTCTGTTGGAGCATCACAACCAAAAATCCTTCTGTGCCTAGAAGGGAGCTAGAAGGAAAATGAGTGGGGTGGGGGAATCAGTATGCCAGAGGGAGATGTAGCCCTCTTCTTTGATCTCGATGAAAGTGCCCCACACTGCTATTACATGGTATGTAATACTGTGGGCTGCTAATCAGATGTAGCTGGTGTTTGTAATGGAATTGATAAAGATTGATGCTGCATGTACCAAAACATGTGTTCCAGGAACTGAAATAGATAATTAAAAGACACACAAGGAGATGGGGTATGGTTTCCATCTGCTGCAAAACATATCTCTTTCTAGTTATAGAGTATCATAAAGATACTAAGTTGAAGTGTTGCAAACATAAACAAGTGACTTTAATATTCTTCATTTCATGGAATTGCAAATATTATGCAGATATTAGTTGGACAAGTAACAGAATCATAGGGTTAGAGGGATCTTGAAGGTCTTCTAGTCCAATCCCCTGTCCAGTGCAGGAACTAAATAATAGTTATTTAGTAAGCATATTTTAAAATGTATAAATATGTCTCTTTTTGGAATATCAGAACCTGGCTCCCATCAACCTGATGAAATAAGGATAGTTGTCCAAAGAAAAATGGCACAATCTAGTTAGCAAGATTTAGTTTCTTCAGCAAAGGGCATTTCATATTACTTACACACCATATCAACAAAATAACTATTTTGATATTGGCAAAAGCAGTGATGGAGCAGAGTTGTTTCATGAAAGAGAGATGGATAGTGTATGGTATTGAATTAGTTTAGGATGTATGTTTTTGAAAAGCAGTAGCTGAATGAATGCTGCTAAGATTTTTTTATTATTAAAAAGTTTTATCAAATATTACAACAATTTTTCCGCGTCCCTCCTCCCACCCTTCCCTCCTCCACCCACCACCCTTTCCCCTCTCCCTCCAACCCCCCTCCCCCCACCCCGGACTTCCCAGAGCAAATACAGGGTATAACATTTAACAAACATAAACTAAAATATGCTAACTTTCTGTAGGCTCTTAATTCCCTCTTGCTCTTTTAACTCCCCTTTCAATTAACAAAACATAATTCAAAAAGAAAAAGTTGATTTCATTCATAAGCTATTTGAAGCTTTTTAGTCCGATATTTGTTTTGAATATAGTCAATCCATCTTCTCCATTCCGATAAATATCTTTCATTTGAATGATCCTTCAAATATGCTGAAATTTTGGCCATCTCTGCTAAATTCACTACTTTTAATGTCCATTCTTCAATAGTAGGCAAGTCTTCCTTCTTCCAATACTGTGCCACCAAAAGTCTGGCTGCTGTTATTAAATTTAAAATCAACTTAGTCTCTATAACAGTACAATCTGTAATTATACCTAACAAGAAGAACTGTGGAGTAAATTTTATCTTCTTTTTGAGAATATTTTGAATAATCCACCATATTTTTATCCAAAATGCCTTAATTTTTTTACATGTCCACCATATATGATAATACGTGGCATCATCACATTCACATCTCCAACACTTAGCTTGCACACCTGGATATATACAGGCTCGCTTTTTAGGATCTAGATGCCATCTATAAAACATTTTATAAAAATTCTCTCTTAAATTTTGGGCTTGTGTAAACTTCACATTTCACTTCTCATCAAGAAATATTAGCATCGCAGGGATTTGGTTGTTCTTCCCCAAGTACTCTAATAGGTTAACCACTTGCCTTACATTACTCTTCATTTGTCTACCATTTATAAAACCAGTTTGATCATTATAAATCATTTGTTGCATGACTGTCATTAACCTATTTGCTAGTATTTTAGCAAAAATCTTGTAATCTGTATTTAAAAGTGATAGGCCTATAATTTTTTGGCTGAGTGTGGTCTTGCTCCTCCTTTGGAATCAGGGAAATAAAAGCTGTCCTCCAGGATGGGGGTACATCTCCTCCAGATTGTATGTTGGTAAATAACTCTTTGAGTGGTCCCACCATTTCTAACTGCAAGTGTTTATAATAAGCAGCTGTCAAACCATCCGTCCCAGAGACTTTACCCACTTTCAACTGCTTAATTGCAAGCATGATCTCTTCGGAAGTTATTGGTTGATTTAAACCCTCCCTTTGCTCTCTTGTAATTATAGGAATATTCTCTTTCTGTAAGTATCTATCTACATCTATACTTTGAATTTTATCACTAGCATACAACCTCGCGTAAAATTCCAAAAATGCTTTTTTAATTATGTTTTGCTGATAAACCTCTTTACCTTTATATTCTGTTTTCTCTATGGTCCATGACTTTTGTTTTTTTCCTTAACAAATATGCTAACCATCTCCCTGGTTTATTAGCATTGCAAAAAGTATTATGTTTAGCATATTGCAAATTAGTTGCGACCTGATCTGCCATTAGCATATTAAATTGCCCTCGCAGTAAGTTAATTGCCTCTTTTATTTTCTTGTCTGCTGGGTTCAATATCAAAGCTTGTTCTTTTTTTTTAAATTTCCTCTTCTAAGTCCTTCCTTTTTTTTTCCTGTTTACGTCTATGTTTATTATTCAAATATATCAAAATACCTCTCATATATGCTTTACTTGCATCCCAAACCATTTCCATAGATGTACCCTTTTGCATATTTATAATAAAAAATTCTTTCATAAATTTTTTGCATTCTTTTACATTTTCCTCATATCTAAACAGATTTTCATTTAACCTCCAAGACCTCTTAAATCCCATTCCATGCTCTAATTCCATCCAAACTGGACTATGATCTGTTAAAACTGTTGGGCAGATCTTCGTCTTCTTCACCCTAGAAAAAAGATCATTAGTAATTAATATGAAATCAATCCTAGAGAAAGATTGATGTCTATCAGAGAAAAAAGTAAAGTCTTTTTCTTTAGAGTTCCTCTCTCTCCAGATATCTCTCAACTCCATATCATCCATCATTTCAAAAAACGATTTTGGCAATCTAGCACGCGTTGAGATATTTTGCAAGAGCCCCTTCTTATCTTTTTTAGTGTCCAAAACTCCATTCCAATCGCTCAATAAAATGCATGATTTGTAATCCCATTGTAGTAACTTAGAATGTAAAAGCTTATAAAATTTTTCCTGCTGTTGGTTCGGTGCATAGACTCCAATTAAAAGTATTTTTTCTCCTTTTATTAAAAGTTCAATTGCTATAAATCTTTCTTGATCATCTGCTTCAATTAATTTGGAAATTAAGTCTTTTTTTAAGTATATAACTATACCATTCTTCTTCTCGGGAGCAGATGCAACAAAATGTATACCTAACGTTGCATTTATTAAATATTTTTGATCTTTACTTCTAATATGAGTCTCTTGTAAACAGATTACATCATTTTAAAACTGTTTCAAATAATGAAATATTTTTCTCCTCTTTTGTGGTGAATTTAAGCCATTAACATTCCAAGTCAGAAATCTAGTTGCCATTCTTGGCCGCCTGAAGCTTTTGGAGCATCTGCTGGAAATCTCCATGCATTTTACTTTTTGGTCTTGCTCCTCCCACTGCTTCTGTTTTTGTAGGTTCTTGAATCATCTGTAGTTGCTGCAGTCTTAATTCTTCTTGATGCTTGGCTGCCGCTCGGGCCTGTCTTTGATCCTTAGGTTCTTCTATTTTGTCGAACACCTCCAAAGCTTGAGCAGTAGTTGAAAGTTGTATTAAATCTTCTTGAGTAATCAAAGCTCCCCTTTGGGCCTGTGCCAACGATTCTTCCTTCTCCCCCTTTCTTGCCCCCTCTGCTTCCGTCTTCCTTCTAGCTTCTGGGGACTGTGGGCATCCAGCCTTTAGTACATTGGTGTAAAAATCTCTTGCCTTGCACACTGAGTTAAGATGCTATCTCTCTCCTGAATAGTTCACCACTAGTCCAGCTGGAACCTCCCATCTGTACTGTATCTGACAGTTTCTCAGTTCTTCCACCAGAACAGCATAATCCCTTCTGGCTCTCAACATTTTGGGGGGGATTTCTTTCAGTATTAAAACCTCCTGCCCCTGCACTTGAAGTTTGTTTTTAAAGGTGACTTGTAAGATTTCATTGCGTATTCTCCTTGTTGTAAAATAGACTACAATGTCTCTTGGTAGATGTTTCTGTCTGGCAACCCATGAATTGACACGGTAAATTTTGTCAATTTGCCATTCAAGATTTGCTTTTTGATCTCCCATTATCTGTGCAAATGCTTCTGAAAAGATCTCTCTCAAATTCTCTTGCTTATTTTCTTTGAGGCCTCTTATTCTCAAAGCAAATTCCATATCTCTATATTGTATCATTATCACATTGGCCTCAGCTCTTTCCATCTTATTCTGGACCTCTCCCATTTTATTTTCCAAGTTCTCATTATACTGCTTAATTTCTTCCACTTTTTCATCTAATGCTTCAATATGGCCTGCCAGACCTTGAACTGCCATGATAATATCTTCTCTAATTTCTTGATTTCGTTTTTGAATAATCTCTTTAATTTGAACTATCTCCTCAGCAACATCTTGAATTTTATCCTCAAACACCGCAGTAATTTTTTTTTCTGTAATAGGGGCTTGTATTTTAAGGGCTTCCTGCAACATTTCAAGTGTTAATATTGATGGTTCCGTTGGAACAGAGAGAGATTGCAATTTAGACCTTTGAGCTGGCAAGCTCCCAGCACTTTTGGGGACAATAGCCTTTATTTGTTTTGAAGCCATTTTTAGTTTCCAATTTGAATTTATTCAGCAGCCAGAACAACAAATCCACCAAATCAAAAAATTCCCAGTCTTTAAATAATATCAATCCTTTTTTAAAAAAAATCACTACTGTAGTCTTTTTAGCTTTTAATCTTTTTTTAAAAAAAAATCTCGAATTTTTGAACAGGAGCTACCAGCGCTAAACGAAATTTTCCTTTTTAACTTTCGCTTTCACGCCCCATTAAAGCTCAATCGCCATCTTGGTTTCACTTTCTCCCCTTAATGAATCAAAAAGGAAGTAATACACATTTGGAGTTAAAGTTCAGTACTTGCAAATCTGATCTGTCCTGAGTTTGCTCAGCCTGCTTCTGAATGATGTTTATTCCAAGCGTTGTTTGCAGGGGTGGACGCGGCGTCTTCTTCTGCTTAAAGCAGAAACGTCCCAGATCCGGAGCTCTGTCAGGCTTCCAGGGAGCTCTCACTCTTCGAGCCCCAGAATGGTTCCTGGGGCTCCTTGGGGAGCTCTACCTACGTCCATCTGCTCTCTTCCTCCCCTTTTCCCGGGGAGAAAGTTTTCAAGCCGCTAGACAGCTGATTTGCGCTATTCTAGCGGCTTTACAAGCTGTACACAAGCTGCAAGATCTCAGAATGACTAATAGTTAAAATGGGAATTTGAAGAAGAGAGAGAACACAAATCAGGAGCAGAAGAATTGAAATTACACAGTGAATGCTGAAAAGGATTTTACTAGACTTTTGGCATATAAACCATAAAGTAGAAAAAAAGGTAGCAATCTAGGGTGAAAAAAGCAAACAAAAGATCCAAATGTTGAGACTCTGGATTTGTGTTAAATAGATGGAAATGCAAGAGAAAAATAGCTTTTTTTTATTTTGATATCTGTATTTGAGTTGCTATCTTCCTCAGTGGTTTACCTACTGCCATTGTTAAGATCTTTCTTGGGTAAGATGAAGATATTTGGACATTGGCTAATCTTCCACAACTTGTCTCAAAATTCCTAGTGTTTGTGGTAGTTATGATGCCAATATAGTTGAAGGAAGCTAGCCTGAGGAAAGTTGATGTAACCGTAGCATTGGTTCCAGTTTTGTTGTGTTCAGCTATTTCTTATAAATATTGTAATACTTTATTTTTGCTTTGGTGCTGTGTAATATTTATTCTCTTTTTAATTAAAATACATATAGATACGTATGTTGAAAGATGGCTAATAAACTCAATACGTAAACCAGAGACATCTATAATTCTATCACATGCCTATCATCTTGAAATTGACAGCTCTGGTTCTCCTGTTTAAACTTTGATTATCATTTCAATTTGCATTCCTGCTTTGGATTTGGGGGTGGGGGCAGTCTAAATGTGTACACAGCATATTTTATGTAGAATTTCCTTCTATTTCTATTTTTGGTACTAAGTCATATTTAGAGTTGGTCTTCTGTTTGGACTAGTTTCCTTTACCAGTTAATGTCATTTACTGAGTTGCCTCATCTCTGCATACTCTTTCCAATGCTAGATCATCTTGATTTATTTTCTTTCTTTTAAATCTTAAATCCACAAGTCCATCAAGGAGGTTGCTGCTGCTATGTGCACCACTTAAGGCTGCATAATTACAAAGCGATCCTGCACCTGAAATGCAGCCGGTTACTGCATCTATTTTGGGGGGGCCATGTAGTCTGTAGGGAAGCTGAGCACAGTTTATCTGCGACAGAACTCACATATTTTATATAGTATTTTCTTTGGCTAGGGAAGTAGGGAATAATCTTGTTAAATGCTACTCTGTATTCAACTGAGACTCTAAGACTATTAGTGTGGACCTTTAAATATTGGATTTGTTTTATTTAATAAGCACCATGTATGCATTTTTCATTTTTGTGCATGTTGCCTTGTGTTGCTTCTACAATTAGCTGTCTTATATATTCAATGATAAACTAAATAAGTAAGATGCTCCTATCATATATCAGAGTAGTATTTTGCAGTTTAAGTTGGCCTTAGTAATTAATTTATCACATGCTTTTATTCAACTTGGATTTTGGATATTATTCATTTATTAGATTGATATCCTGTCCTTCATTCAGTAATTTCAAGATGATTAACAATTTGATATATATATTGAATTTCATATATAATGAAGACATTAGATAGCACAATTGCAGAGAAGACATAAATAAAAAGCATGTAAAAATAGCACTTCAGAAATGAAACAGCACCACTAATTTTAAATTAGTATTTAATGTAGAAATCAAAAATATTGCAGAGCATTCAAGACAAAATCCTGATATTAATCAATGACCAGCTAGCAGAAGTTTTGTTACCTTATCTTACTCATTAATAAAGACAAGACCTATTACTTTTCCCCAACTCAGTCATCTATTTGATCTATCATAGTAAAAACTGAAAAACAAATTATTTTGGGGAAAAAAGTACTACCACAGAAGCAATTACTTTAAATTTTGTCTTTACTTTTTCTATGTTTATTTCTGTGAAAGTTTAAAAATGTATTTCCGATGGGCTGTACAGAATATAATGGACTGTTTATTCAAAATCAAAGTTCACTGCAGAATAAGATTTTACAGATAGAAATTTGAATATGGCGTTCTTTGGTTTCTTGATTTTTTTTTTTAAATAAGGAAATGGTACTAAAACAGTTCTATAGAAATTAGGCTGAAATGTTGAGATTTATGCCTGAGTTATCTGTAAACTGTCAATTTACCTACTTCTGAATTCAGTGGGACTTATTTGTATCAGGTATCTATACAATTGCATTGTAAATAATATTATAGAACTGTTAATTAGTAATATGAATTTTGTTTGTAAATACCTACAAAATTATGATTTTTATGAATATGAGAGCAAGGATATGTCTTTATCTATCCAAGAGTTCAAACAAGAATCAGTTCATAAAGCTAGATTTGGGGTGAACCCCAATGCAAAGCTTACCATGTCTTGAGAGTATGTTCTCACATCAGAATCCATATTTAAAGGCCATCCCACTGCTGAACTAGGCTGAAGATCAAGATGACCCAGCAGTGTCAGTCACTTAAGGTAGGCAAGGTCAAGAGACTTTATAAATGCTCCTTATTATTATAATTTATAAAAACAGAATCTTGAAAGCCCATCAGTTTCGTTTTGCAACATGTTATGCCAAAAAAAAACCCCAAGTCATTCTTTCCCCATTCCCTAGGTGAGACTTAGATTCCATCAGAAGGGGGAAATGGTGTTTTCCATCAGAAAATGGAAGAAAACCTTCTATGCACACTTTCTATCCGACAAGGAGGATGAATCTTCGGAGGGTCCATGACCTCTTTAGCTCCAGCTATAGGACTGTGCTCCCATAGTCATTTCTATTTTGGGTGCCAGAGAAAAAAAATCCTGCCCAGCAATAAAAGTATTTTGTTTCGTTTTGCCAGGGGAATATTTTCCTCTCAGGTGATCTTCCATACGTTCTCAATTCCAATTTGTACACAGGCCCCATACCTAAGGTGACCAGATTTTAACATTGGTAAAGAGGGACATTGTGGGCGTGGCTTATTTTGTGGGCGTGGCTAGCTGGTCATGTGACTGGGTGGGCGTGGCTAGCTGGTCATGTGACCGGGTAGCCATGGCTATGTGTATAGGGTAAGGTGAACAGATTTTAACATTGGTAAGAAGGACACCATTGTGGGCGTGGCTTATTGTGTGGGCGTGGCTTGGAGGCCATGTGACTGGGTGGGCGTGGCTAGCTGGTCATGTGACCGGGTGGCCATGGCTATGTCTATAGAGACTACTCAGAGGGCTGAAAAGTCATTTCTGACAGGTCCTCACACTTTTGACTGGTCCTCACATTTATGACCATCCTCACATTTATGCCCGTGCAGCATTCTTAACAACCATGTCACTCATTTCACAACTGCTTCTCTTCACCATGGTGACAAGATAGGGCAAAAACGTAACATGTGAGGATAGTCGTAAGTTCGAGGACTGGTCAAAAGTGCGAGGACCAGTCAAAAATAACTTTTTCAGCCCTCCGAGTAGTCCATATGCACAAAAGGACTAACCAGAGGGCTGAAAAAAGTCATTTCTGACAGGTCCTCGCACTTTTGACTGGTCCTCACACTTATGACCATCCTCACATTTATGCCCGTGCAGCATTCTTAACAACCATGTCACTCATTTCACAACTGCTTCTCTTCACCATGGTGACAAGATAGGGCAAAAATGTAAAATGTGAGGACAGTCGTAAGTTCGAGGACTGGTCAAAAGTGCGAGGACCAGTCAAAAATAACTTTTTCAGCCCTCTGAGTAGTCCATATGCATAAAAGGATACAGTAATAGAGAGGGATGTAGGAAGGGAAGGGAAATTAGAGTAGGAGTGACGGTAAGAGAGGGAGGAAGAGAGGAGGAGAAGGAGAAAGGAAGAGGAAATAGGGAGGAGAAGAAGAGGGTGGGGGGAAGAGAAAGTAAGAAGGAAAGAAAAGAGAGGTGGTAGGTTTGAGGAGAAAGATTGCTGTACAATAAAAAAGATGAAAGGGAAGAAAGCCAACCCCAAACAAATATAAAGATATTAAGATAAAGAATGAATTGTTAAACTTTAAAGAATAAAAGAGAATAAATATGAATAAATAGCAATAATTAGAAACACACATACAAACATACAATGTATTTTCTTTGAACAGAATATTTGGCTGGTTCACAAATTTAAACAGTGTTTAGTCATTTCAATTTAATTTACAATTCTATATTTCCTTTTTGCCATATTTATTCCTCATCTATTTTTTTTAAAAAACAATATTACCCTTCATCCTCATCTCTAATCTTAATCAAATTCAATTTTTCCCTTCTATTCTATATTATACCCCTTCCCATTGTCATCTATTTTTATATCCATCCTCACATTGGTTAATTATGTAATATGAGTTGTTTAATACAAATTCAACATTTTAATATAAATCAATTAGTTATATAACTACCTTTTTTGTATATTAATCAATATGAACATGAATATTCCAATTATTTCCATGCAATCCAATTTCTTACAAATCAATTAATTATATTTACCAATAATAATAAACCAAATAATTTCCCCCATATATTCCTCCAAACCACAACTTAACCATTTCTGCTTTCAACACAGTATACAATTAATAGTATCTCAATTATTACAATTCCCTAGTTAAAAAGAGCTTTTTTTTCTTTTGTGTTTTAAAATCTTGAACTCTCCTCTTTTGCCCTAAATAATTTCCCATTGTTTACACCTACCTTTTTTGGTGAGGAAAAGGAAAATAAATCTGCTGCCTAATTTTCCAACGTTGCAAGCAAACAGCAAAGCCAACAGCCTGTTTTACTTTCAGTTTCGTTTTGAGCTTGGTTTGCACAAAGAGAAAAAAAAAACTGCTGAGCAATTTAGCAAGAGCAGAGCCCTACGCAAATCAGCTGAGAGGGGGAAACTGAGCTAATCAACATAGGGCGGCCGTTTGAAGCCCCGCGGCAAGAGTTTAAACAGGTTTTTTCCCTCTAGCCATCAGCGGGGACTCAGGAGGCAGCCGGGACTCAGGAGGCAGAATGAAAAATCGGGACTTTTTTAAAACGCCGCGGGACGCGAGACAAATTGCTCAAAAGCGGGACTGTCCCGCCAAAAGCAGGACGTCTGGTCACCTTACCCATACCAGAGGTGGGTTTCAGCAGGTTCTGACCAGTTCTGGAGAACTGGTAGCGGAAATTATGAGTAGTTCGGAGAACCGGTAGTAAAAATTCTGACTGGCCCCACCCCCGTATATTCTCTACCTCCCAAATCCCAACTGATAAGGAGGAAATGGTGATTTTGCAGTAACCTTCCCCTGGATTGGGGAGAGAATGGAGATTTTATAATATCCTTCCCCTGGAGTGGGGTGGGAATGGAGATTTTACAGTATCCTTCCCCTGCCATGCCCACCAAGCCATGCCACGCCCACCAAGCCACACCCACAGAACCGGTAGTAAAAAAATTTGAAACCTACCACTGCCCCATACACATACAGTTAAAGCAATTGTTGTACATTGGCAGCTTTGCTTTGACATCACCACCTGTACTTCTCTTTCTCCTTGCCTCTTTTCCCTGTTCAGTTGAAAGGAATCCGTCATATATTTTCTATCTATTAGCCCTCAAGCCCTGGTGGTGCAGTGGTTAAAATGTATATTGCAGGCTTACTCTGCCCACAGATTGGAGCTCGAGCCTGATGGGGTCAAGGTTGACTTAGCCTTCCATCTTTCCGAGGATGGTAAAATGAGGACACAGATTGTTGGGGGCAATATGCTGACATTGTAAACAACCCAGAGAGTGCTGTAAACCATTATGGAGCAGTATATAAGCTAAGTGATATTGGTATTTGCGTTTTATTTATTACTTGCTTCTCCAAACAATGACAATCATGTGGCACCATATTATGCCCTCCCCCCCCCCCATGGGTGACTTAATTTTTTTCTCATCCCAAAACAGCCTCTCTAGATGATATTCTTTATCAGTATATTTGGAAGTTTCCTTACTTTATCCGTCTGCAAAAATGTAGCACATTGAACAATTTACTGTTGTTCAATACATGCAAACTACATTATATCAATGGTTTTTAAAGTATTTTAAAGTATTTTAAAAAGCAGCAAGCCTTCAATGCAAAATACATACGTTGAGGAATTGCCTGAATAATCTGACCATTTTAAGGATATTTTTCAATCCTCCCATGCTACAACACAGGAAGGGAAATCAGAGAAAAGAGGTGAAGAAAATAGTGTATCATAAATACCTAGCTCAGAGAAAGATTTTACAATTAAACAGCACTATTTATTGTTATTTCCATCTTTTAAAATGACTTTTCTACAGTAAAATGCACTTTGAGTCACCTGACTGAAGCAATAAAGAACCTAATAAATAAATACATTCTAAGAAAAAAAAATCATTCATTTATACCCCAAGACATCAGATATAAAACAGCAGAGTTAATCAAAGACCTTAAACCAGAGTTTCCCAAATTGTGAGATATTCTGAGAGGTGCAGACAAAGCCCAGGGAAGGCATGAAGAGCCTTTTATTACAATAAAAGGTTTATTGTACCACCAAGGCTTGAGGGCTAATAAATAGAATTTATTACAATAAATCCACCATTCCCAAAGTTTCATTGTGCTGTTTTTATTGTCCATTTGCGCTCATTTTGGTCTTTTAAGATTACATTTAATGTAGGTGTGATGGCAACATATTTAGAATATTCATATTCTTTTTTATTATTATTTTTATTGAATTACATGATAATACAATTTAACAGTTTTTGGTTTAGCCGTGTTCATAAATATATACAAGTTATATACATGATGTTCCCTGAATACTTGATTATTATTGATAGTTACACCCTCCCTTATTCTACCTTTTACTTTTTTTTTTAATGAAATTTTATTGAATAAAGAATATATTACAATTCAAACTTTACGGTTCGGCAACATGTAGTCATATTATATATTTACAAGTGCGGTATCTAATCAATTATCTAAATATTATACAATTTATACGAAAATTCTTATAAAATTAATTACAGTTAAATTATGATACAATAATATATAGGATTAATTAGTAGTTGTACATTGTTCCTCATAAGTATTAACTTTTGCATTTATTTTCCAACCACCTATACCACAGATCCCAAATCATGTAAAATTCTGAATCCTCCTTTCCTTTTAACACAGTGGTTCTCAACCTTCCTAATGCCGCGACCCTTTAATACAGTTCCTCATGTTGTGGTGACCCCCAACCAGGGGTGGGTTCTAAATTTTTTTACTACCGGTTCTGTGGGCGTGGCTTATTTTGTGGGCGTGACTTGGAGATCATGTGACTGGGTGGGCGTGGCTAGCTGGTCATGTGACCGGGTGGCCATGGCTATGTGTATAGGGACTACTCAGAGGGCTGAAAAAAGTCATTTCTGACAGGTCCTCGCACTTTTGACTGGTCCTCACACTTATGACCATCCTCACATTTATGCCCGTGCAGCTTTCTTAACAACCATGTCACTCATTTCACAACTGCTTCTTTTCACCATGGTGATAAGATAGGGCAAAAACATAAAATGTGAGGACAGTCGTAAGTTCGAGGACTGGTCAAAAGTGCGAGGACCAGTCAGAAATAACTTTTTCAGCCCTCTGAGTAGTCCATATGCATAAAAGGATACAGCAATAGAGAGGGATGAAGGAAGGGAAGGGAAATTAGAGTAGGAGTGAGGGTAAGAGAGGGAGGAAAAGAGGAGGAGAAGGAGAAAGGAAGAGGAAGTAGGGAGGAGAAGAAGAGGGGGAGGAAGAGAAAGTAAGAAGGAAAGAAAAGAGAGAGGTGGTACAATAAAAAAGATGAAAGGGAAGAAAGCCAACCCCAAACAAATATAAAGATATTAAGATAAAGAATGAATTGTTAAACTTTAAGGAATAAAAGAGAATAAATATGAATAAATAACAATAATTAGAAACACACATACAAACATACAATGTATTTTCTTTTGTAGGAAGTTAGCACTCACCCCTTTCCTGGAAGAGTGAAATATTTTAGGAAATATGAAAAAGGCAGAATATTATATTTCCCTGGGATAAGCATGTTTTGAAGCAGCTCCCATCTTCCTGCCCCCACCCTTTGTCAATGGGCCATTAAGGCCTGGGCCAGTCTATTCTACATAACAAAGATCTACCTCCTTCAGGCAGAGCCGTAGTAGGAATTGGCCAAGATCCAATAAAGATAGGATTAGCTCTCTACCCATCTAGCAACAGAAACTCCCCACATGTGACCTGGGAAGCACATGTGACCATCAGCCAGCAAGGCTAGCTAAGATCCCCACCCCCTGGGAGTCTGACAACCAATCAGGATACTCTTTCGTGGCCCCAAGAAATGCAGAGCCAGAGAGAGTATAAAAACCCGAGGATTTACTGTATCTGCCCTTTTCGGTTCAGGAACTCAAGCCATGTGATCCTGTCCACCATTAAACCATCTTTCCAAGCAGTCTCCATGTTTCCAGTGTCTTTTTCTCCACTTGGAGCAGAACCTAGAAGGAGATTTCTTCCAACACACTGAACAGAGTATTTGGCCGGTTCACAAATTTAAACAGTGTTTAGTCATTTCAATTAAATTTACAATTTCTATATTTCCTTTTTGCCATATTTATTCCTCATCTATTTTTGTAAAAAACCAATATTACCCTTCACCCTCATCTCTAATCTTAATCAAATTCAATTTTTCCCTTCTATTCTATATTATGCCCCTTCCCATTGTCATCTATTTTTATATCCATCCTCACATTGGTTAATTATGTAATATTACAGTTTGCACCTACCTTTTTTGGTGAGGAAAAAGAAATCTGCCTGGCTAATTTTCCAACTTGCAGCAACAGCAAAGCCAACAGCCTCTTTACTTTCAGTTTTGTTTTTCAGCATAGCTAGGGGAAAAAAAATCTGCTCGAGCAAGCAGCAGAGCCCTGAGCAAAACAGCTGAGAGCAAATCAGCTGAGAGTCGGGAGCCGATCTAATCAAGGGCTAATTAGCCTATGCTGAAGCTCCGTGGGCCAATAAAATTACAAAAAAACACCGAACCATTTGTTAAATTGCTGGCTCGCCCGCCCCTCGCCCACCACTATTTATTGCCAATAAATAGTGGTGCGGAGGAGCGGGGCAAGCCAGCAATTTAACAAATGGTTCGGCTGCACCACTGGCTATAGGGCGGCCCTTTGAAGCCCCACGGCAAGAATTTAAACAGTTTTTTTTCCTCTAGCCATCAGCTGGGACTCCGGAGGCAGCAATAGATTGGGAGTGGGCGGGGTAAGCAAACGGCTGGCGATCCAACAGAGCAGAGAGTGAGGGTGAGTGAAGGTGTGGGGGGGCGAGAGAGGGCTTTGGTGACCCCTGTGAAATGGCCGTTCGACCCCCAAAGGGGTCGCGACCCCCAGGTTGAGAACCTCTGGTTTAACACATACGTTAATCTGCACATTTCTGCGCAGTCCAGTACCTTATTGACTATCTGTTCCTCAGTTGGACCTCTTTTCTCTTTCCAATATCTGGCATAGGAGAGTCTAGCGGCTGTGACAATATGAATAATCAAATATTTCTTATCCTTAACAAATGTTCGTTTTAGCACTCCCAGGAGATAAATTTCAGGCAAAAAGTTGATATCCTCATTTAATATTTCTTGGATCCATTTTTGTATCTTTTTCCAAAACTTCCTCGCTTCCGGACACGTCCACCACATGTGGTAGAAGGTACCTTGATGGTGGCCGCATTTCCAACACTTGGAGCTTGCATTTGGATATATCTTTGCAATTCTAGATGGTGCTAGGTGCCATCTATACAGCATCTTATACTGATTCTCCTTATAGCTTATTGCTCTTGTCAGTTTAAGATTGCTGTTCCATATTTCTTCCCAATCATCTAGATTTATCTTTGAGTCGATATTTCTTCCCCAAGCAAACATTTGGTCTTTTAATATTTCTCCTTCTCTATCATATTCGAACAGATAGGAGTATAATTTAGCTAATAGTTTATTCTCACTGCCTAGCCATACCTTATCAAAACTATTTGTCCCTGTCTCTATTCCCTTTTCCTGTTTATCTTTACTATATCGGGATTTAATTTGTAAATAAGGCTACCAATCAATATGAATCCCTTGCTCTTTTAAAATCTCGTTAAGTTTAAGGTTAGCACTGTTATCTAGAATGTCTTGATAGGTGAACATTTTCTCTCTACTTATTGTGTTTGGATGAATCATTGCCTCCATTGTAGAGATCCATTTTGGGTATTTTAAATAATGTTTATGCCTAATTTCTTTCCATGTCTTCATTAATGTATCTCTAATTTTGTGTTGGTGGAAACAAATGCCTGCTCCCTTTTCTTTATCCCAGAGATAGGCATGCCAACCTCTCAATAGGTCGTGCCCTTCCAGTTGTAAAATTCTTTTGTCTCTTAATGAGGCCCACTCTCGTAGCCATACTAAGTTGGCTGCTTTATGGTATAGCTCCCAAACTGGGAGGCCAAATCCGCCTTTATTCCTTTTTTCCTGCAATGACCGTAATGCAATTCTCGGTTTTTTCCCTCCCCAAATAAATTTCCTTACTATCCCATTTAGATCCGAAAAATATTTTTTGGCAATACTAACAGGAGTGGTTTGAAACAAGTATATTAATTTGGGGAGAATACTCATCTTAATGGTGGCTATCCTACCAAGAAACGATATTTGCAAATTCCCCCAACGTTCCAAATCTTGCTTGATCTTTGTCAATAAGGGTATATAATTGTCCTCCTTTAAGGTTGAGCATCTAGCAGTAATCCAAATCCCTAAATATTTTATCTTCTTAACTATTTGGATGCCCAAGTTTTCTACTAATATTTCTTGGTCTCTTATTGGGATATTTTTTGTTAACATTTTAGTTTTTGTCATATTTAATTTGAATCCAGATAGCTTCCCGTACTTGTCTAATTCTTTCAATATTTTTGGCCTGGTTGTTGACGGGTCCTCCATAATCAGCGCTACATTGTCGGCAAAAGCTTGAATCTTGAAAGTTTCATTCCTAATTTCCAATCCACGTATCTCGTTATTTTGCCTAATTTTCCTTAGCAATACCTCCAGAGCTAATATAAATAAGAGTGGAGAGAGTGGACAGCCTTGTCTTACCCCTTTACCAATCCAGAAAGTTTTGGTCATATCTCCATTCAGTATAATCTTTGCACTCTGCTTATCATAAATTGTTTTTATCGCATTCTCAAAGTATCCCCCAAAATTCATTCTTTTGATTTGCTGGATCATAAATCCCCAATTTAAGTTGTCGAAAGCCTTCTGAGCGTCGAGGAAGACCAAGGCCAGCTGTTTCTCAGAGTGTGTTTCATAATACTCCAGCACATCCATCACCACTCTCATATTAGTTCTAATCTGTCTGCCAGGGAGGAACCCGTTTTGGTCGGGGTGGATCCAATTATTTAGTATTATCTTCATCCTACCTGCTAAAATTCCCATAAATAGTTTATAGTCTGTATTAAGTAAGGAGATAGGCCTATAATTCTTTATTTGCTTGGGGTCGGTACCTTCTTTTCCTACCAGTGTGATGAACGCCTCCGTCCACGATTCTGGGATCCTGGAGCCTCTCAGGGCGTCATTACATATTGTCAGAAGTTTTGGTACAAGTATTTCTTCCAAATCCTGATTTTTGTACAATTCTCCTGGTAAGCCGTCAGGGCCAGGGGTTTTGTTGCTCTTTATTTTGGATATTACCCCCTTCAATTCCTCTGTTGTAATTACTCTATTTAACATTTCCCTTTCCTCCTCCTTTATCTGTGGGAGTTTCTCTTTGGCAAGATATTGATTTATATTATCAATTGAAATTTCCTCCTCACTATATAACGTCTCGTAGTATTGTCTGACAAACTCGAGTTTCTCCTCCTCATCCTCTAATATTTTGCCTTCCGAATTCTCCAAGCAATCTATAACCCCCTTCTCCTTCTCTTTTTCTAATTTATACGATAGCCATCTCCCGGGCTTGTTTGCATTGTCAAAATAGTATTGTTTAGATTGTTTGATTTTTTTTGCCAATTCTTCCTGTTCTAATAGATTTAATTTATGCCTTGCTGTCATCCATTGCTCTTTTTTTGCGGTATCACTCGGATCTCGTTGTAATCTCTTTTCTGCTTCTTCCAGTTGAGTTAACAAATCCTTCTGAACCTTTCTTTTTTCTTTATTGTTATATATACTATGTGATATTACTAACCCTCTTAAGTAGGCTTTCATTGTATCCCAAACACATGTTAAGGGAGTTTCCTGATTTTCATTCTCCTCAAAGAAAAATTGTAGATCTCTCTGGAGCTTCTTAGTAAACCCTACATCTCTGAGGATATGGGTATTTAATCTCCATCTCCTTCGTTTAATCCTGTTTGGGCTTTTCCACTTTATCTCTAATGGGTTGTGATCGGCCCAAACATTCGGGGTGATTTCAACCGAATGGATTTCTAACCCCAAACTTCTACTGACCCAAACCATGTCAATCCTTGACCATCAACCAAGTCAAAAAAAGTTTTGGGGAGCCTTTCCCTTTTGGTCTTTTTCTCTATTCCACTCTTGTAATCCAGATCTGGGTTTACTACCCCGTTGAAGTCCCCAATAATACAAATATTCGTATATTCCAATTCATCTATTTTATGGCTTAATTTCCTATAAAATTCTCCTAGATTTCTATTTGGAGCATAAATGGCTACTACTAAAATTGGGATACTACCCCTCTTGATTTCAATTGCCAGTAGTCTCCCTTTATCATCTGAATATTTAAGTTCAGCGGCAATTCCTTTTTTTACATATAGTGCTAACCCCCCCCTTTTTTTTCTCTGCTAGAGAGGTAAAGGTTTTACCAAATTTTGCAAATTCCAAATATTTCCTCTCCTCTCTCCTTATATGGATTTCTTGGAGGCAGATTATTTCCGGATTAAATTTAATTAATTTTGAGAATATATCTTTTCTCTTCCCTCCGTTGTTTAATGTTAACAGACAGCAATTTCCAACCCTCCATTGTCCGACTAACTACCTAGTTTTTGTTTGTCCTTATGGATCTTTGTGGTCTTTGTCGCTTTCCTTTAGTTTGTTTAACTTCCTTCTCTTCTAACTCCTTTTCCTCTGGTGTTCCTTCTTTGGGTTTTTTTTAACTGTGCGTTAATTTCTTCCTGGGAGGCTATATCCAGTTCCTCCTTACTACTTTACAGTAGTTCAGTTCCTCTACTACTACTCTTCTTCTGCACCTCTCAGCTGATCCAAAAGTTCTTGTGCGGAGACGAGACTGTCAATCTTAATTCTTTTCCCTTGCCAAGTAATGAGCATTCCCTCTGGTAAAATCCATCTAAAGGGAATACTTCTCTTGTTTAGTTGTATCGGCAAGAACCTGTAGTCCCTTCTCAAATGTCGAACCCTCTTGGGAACTTGCTTCAGTACTATTACCTCTTTGCCTTTAAAGCTTACAGGTTCATCTCTTACTATGTTGTATAGCATATCTTTCACTTTCGAATCTGACATGGACTTCACGAGGGAGCTTGTTCCTCCTAGCGTAGTTGGTTTGCACCCTGTAAATTTCATCCAGCTCTTTTATATCATCTTTATCTTGTTGTAGTATTCCAGCTATTAAATCCACCATAACATTTCCCAGATCTTCATCTTTATCCTCTACCACGTTCTGGAAACGAAGGTAGAAAGCTGCCTGGTCCATCTCAAGTTGGATGATAGAGTCCTCCAACTCCCTATTCTGTGCCATTAATTTCTGGTCAATCGAGTCGAGGTTTCTCTCGTTCTGCTCCACCCTCGTCTCGACCTTTTTTATCTTTTTCTCATTAATATGGATGGACTCCTGAATCTCACTCATTTTCTGGTCAATAGAATGGATATCAGTTTTAAGTTCTACATGATTATTGGTCATTTTTTCTTGTAACAGGAGCATAGTTTCTTGAATTGTTGACAAAGTCACTTATATCACTTGAATGGTTGGTAACATTGCTGATTTGTCCATTTTTAGCACCTCAGTGGGTTTCTGCGGACCTGGAGAGGACATTGTTAATGCAGGGTTAGATGACGTTTTCTTCCCAACCTTAAATACTGCCGATGAGATGCTTGTCATCTCCTTTAAGATTCTCTTCTGGTTTGTCAAAATTACCTTGATGTTCGAGGTATCATCCACTATCCTCTCTCTAATAGCAGGATTCACTTGATTCTTCCAATCGTAAATTTACCCAATTTTCCTATCAACTCACAACAATTCATTCAGCTGTTATTATTCAAGGTTATATATAAATAAGCTAGATGCGGTTATCTAAACAAAGCCAATATACAATACTAAGTACTCATTCCAATTATAGTCAAAGTTATATCTAAATATAGGTTAGATATAGTTGATTAATCCAAATCAATATATAATAATAAATACTCAATCTCTTCAATATTCACTTTGCGATATTTATTTTTTTATTTATTTATTTGTTTAAATTTCTATACCGCCCTTCTCCAAATAGGACTCAGGGCGATGCACAGCCTAAGTAAAAACAAAGCATACAAAATTTAAAAAACAGTATTAAAATAATTAAATATTCTGGCCGTAAATTAAAACAACCCAATTTAAAAATCAATTTAAAATTTAGCTCAAGCCAGCCCAGCTAGTTGAAATAAATAGGTTTTCAGGGCCCGACGAAAAATCCGGAGGTCTGTTATTATACGTAACTCTGGGTGAAGGTTATTCCAGAGGGTGGGCGCCGTCACAGAGAAGGCTCTCCCCCTGGGGGTCGCCAGCCGACATTGTCTGGCGGACGGCACCCTGAGGAGGCCCACTCTGTGCGAGCGTACTGGCCGGTGGGAGGCTATTGGTGGCAGTAGGCGGTCTCGTAAGTACCCCGGCCCTAAGCCATGGAGCGCTTTAAAGGTGGTCACCAACACCTTGAAGCGCACCCAGAAGACCACCGGGAGCCAGTGCAGCTCGCGCAGGAGAGGTGTCACATGGGAGCGCCTCGTCGCCCCCATAATCCCCCACGCAGCCGCGTTCTGGACCAGCTGGAGCCTCCGGGTGCACCCCAGGGGGAGCCCCATGTAGAGAGCGTTGCAGTAGTCCAGGCGGGAAGTGACTAGTGCCTGAGTGACTGTGCATAGAGAGTCCCGATCTAGAAAGGGGCGCAACTGGCGTATCAGGCGAACCTGATAAAAAGCCCCCCTGGCCACGGCCGTCAAATGGTCTTCTAGAGACAGCCGTGCGTCCAGGAGGACGCCCAAGTTGCGAGCCCTCTCCGTGGGGGCGAGTGATTCGCCCCCAATAGCCAGCGATGGCGTCAGCTGGCTATATCGGGACGCTGGAAGCCACAGCCACTCGGTCTTGGAGGGGTTGAGTCGGAGCCTGTTTCTCCCCATCCAGGCCCGCATGGCCTCCAGGCACTGGGACATCACTTCAAGGGCATCGTTGGGGTGGCCTGGGGTGGAGATGTACAGCTGGGTGTCATCAGCGTACTGATGGAACTCCACCCCGAAGCCACGGATGATCTCACCCAGCGGCTTTACATAAATGTTGAACAGAAGGGGCGAGAGGACCGACCCTTGTGGCACCCCACAAGCAAGGTGCCTCGGGGTCGACCGCTGCCCCCCCGTCAACACAGATTGCGACCGGTCAGAGAGGTAGGAGGAGAACCACCGCAGAACGGTGCCCCCCACCCCCAACCCCGCCAACCGGTGCAACATGATACCATGGTCGATGGTATCAAAAGCCGCTGAGAGGTCTAACAGGACCAGGATAGAGGAGCAACCCCTATCCCAAGCCCTCCAGAGATCATCCACCAACACGACCAATGCCGTTTCCGTGCTGTGCCCAGGCCGGAAGCCGGACTGGAGTGGGTCTAGATAGACAGTTTCATCCAGGTACCCGGGAAGCTGTTGCGCTACCACACTCTCAACAACCTTCGCAACGAAGCGAAGGTTGGAGACTGGACGATAGTTAGCCAAAACAGCCGGATCCAGAGAGGGCTTCTTGAGGAGGGGCCTCACAACCGCTTCTTTCAAAGCGGCCGGCAGGACCCCCTCACTCAAAGAAGCGTTAACAATCTTCTGGAGCCAGCCTCGTGTCACCTCCCGGGAAGCCAGTACCAACCAGGAGGGACACGGGTCCAATAAACATGTGGTCGCGTTCAGCCGTCCCAGGACCCTGTCCATGTCCTCGGGAGCCACAGGATCGAACTCCCCCCAGATAACACTCTCAAGACCTGCCTCAGTCATCCCGTCCAGACATACCCAGTCAGAGGCCAGCCCTTCCCGAATCTGAGCGATTTTGTCATACAGATACTGCACAAAGTCCTCAGCTCGGCCCTGCAAGGGGTCATCCCGCGCTTCCAGATGGAGGAGGGAGCGGGTCACCCTAAACAGGGCGGCCGGGCGATTATCTGATGACGCGATAAGAGCGGCAAAATAGCTAGATTTTGCTGCTTTTATTGCCACTAGGTAGGTCTTAATATGAGACCTCACCAGTGTTCGGTCGGATTCGGAGCGGCTGGTCCTCCAACTACTCTCCAGGCGTCTTTTCCGGCGCTTCATCTCCCTAAGCTCCTCGGAGAACCAAGGAGCTAGGTGAGTTCGGTGCCGGGTCAGAGGCCGCAAAGGCACGACATGGTCCAAGGCCCCGGCAGCCGCACTATCCCAGGCAGCCACCAGGTCCTCAGCCGAGTCATGAGCCAGAGTCTCAGGAAATGGCCCAAGCTCCATCTGGAACCTATCAGGGTCCATCAGGCGCCTGGCGCGGAACCACCTGGTCGGTCCCACCTCCCTGCGGCGGGGTGCAGCAGTTAGAAAGTCCAGTCGAAGGAGCGAGTGGTCAGACCATGACAAGGGTTCGATGACTATATCTCCTGTATCAAGGCCACTCGACCACTGACCAGAGACAAAAACTAAGTCCAGAGTGTGTCCACCCGTGTGAGTGGGGTCATGAATTAACTGAGTAAGGTCCATGGCCGTCATGGAAGCCATGAACTCCCGAGCCACCTCAGACGTTTCACCGACAGATGGCAGGTTGAAATCCCCCATGACTAGAAGTCTGGGGGTACCAACCGCCACCTCAGCTATGACGTTGAGCAGCTCGAGCAGGGCCGTTGCCACGCGGCAGGGAGCCAGGTACGCGATCAACAAGCCCATCTGTACTCCACGACCCCATCTCACAAAAAGGGACTCACATCCGGCTATCTGTGGAACAGTGGTCTCCCTCAGATCAAGACTTTCCTTTATAATAACCGCCACCCCCCCCACCCCTGCCTTGAGCTCTCGGCTGATGGAATGCTCGGAAACCTGGTGGGCACATATCCACGAGGGGAACCCCCCCTCATGGCCCAACCAGGTCTCTGTAATACCTGCCAGGTCCGCTCCCCCCTCCTGAATAAGATCGCAAATGAGGGGGGCTTTATTTACCACGGACCTGGCATTGCATGACAGCAGCCGAAGGCTCGGGCCCTGAGAGTCTGAACAGCCTGGGATACGAGAAGGGCTATGCGGACCGGGGCGCGCCACCGCTCGAAGATAGCGAGTGCGCACCCCCACCACATGATGCGGCCCCCTGCTCCCGCCATATCTGCCCCTCCCACTCAACACATTGATAGAAAAGCCCTCGACAGAATGGACTCTAATGTCCCCCTTACCCCCGGAATCCGCACCCTCCGTGGCCCCACTAACAGCTGGGCCGGACCCCTCCCCCCGTGGATTAACCCCCAAACCCACACAACCCTCCCACCCCTTAAAGTCCCTTAAAAATCTATCAAAAAATTTCCCTAAAAAACCCCTCAATCCCCTTTTTGCAGCATGCCACCTCTCGGGGTGCCAAAGCCCGTCATAAAGGTAGGCCCTTGATAAAGTGGAGGGCCACACCTGCGAGAGGGGGGAGTCTCGCAGAATAAGAAGTTCTGTTGGCGAATACATCTAATCAATCAGTTAATTAATTAATCTGGGGGAAGTCCACGGCCTGTGGGTAATCCAGATAGTCCAAAGTCTGGGGAGGGACATTCAATCAATTCCAAGTCAATAAATTCAATAAATCCCACTGCTCTCTCACAGCAGTGGATGGAGTCTTAAGCCACTTTGAGGCCAGATGTTAACACCAGCTGCCCTCTCACGAAAGCTGGGAAGGGCCAGAAACCGCAGTCATCGTCCGGCTCCATACAAGGCTTGAAATCTGAGATATCTCACTCTACAACTGGGGGGCTTTAATAGCAGCCACCAATCTACAGGTCCGCGAGCCAAAAGAAGCCTCCGATGGTTCTGGCGGCTGCACCTTGAGCGAATCAGGAGGCAAATCAGGGGGCTGTAGATGTCCATGGGAGGCAAATATCATCCTATTGTTCAGAGGAACCTCCAGATAATAAGTGGCCTCACAGAGGCTAACAGACCACGTGGGGCATAAGAGCTTGGCCCCAGGTCTTTTCCAACCGTCAGAACCAGCAATGTTTTTAGCTCGCCCCCATCCACATAAGGGAGGGGGGGGAACCTCTGGGAGAACCAGGAAGAGGCCCCCTCCAAGTAAGCCTCCCATCTAAATTGTAATAGCAGTTCCAAGGAAACTGACATTAATAGTATATTATGGTCAGAGGCTCCTCGCACTCCCTAAGCAAGTTCCTCCTCCTTTTCGCCCCCTCTGGTGCCATCCCTCACAGTCACTCGTCCTAGTATTGTAGCAAGTGCCAGCTCGACGATCCCAGCTCTCTGAAAAATCTCCATCCATCGCTGGGAAGCCCCTGCCATCCTCTCGGAGCTCCGGGGAGAGACTGCATCGCCGACGCCGCCACCGCCCACTCCACCGGTCCAGCAGCTGCGGGGAGACGCCGAAGCCGCTCTCCCTGCTCGTAAAACTGCAGCTCAGCCACCTCCGTCTCCTCCCGGCCATCGCGTTCTGGAAAGCTGCCAGCTCTCAAAAAGACAGCATCCGATTGGTGGGAAGCTCCCCTCGCCAGACATGGGGCAAAATTAGCTGGTCCGGCCCCCGAAAACCCCCAAAAGCCGGGGAATCTCCCCCAGGTATTGCCGCTGCTCAGCTGGGAGCGGCCATCTTGGACATGCGCAGATATTGGTACAATCGTGCTATTTCACACTTATTAAATTCGTCAAATATAGTCTATAAGTTATTCTTATATAAATCTAAGTTAAATATAGATATAGGTATCAATTTACTGGATATAAGAAGTTAACAGTTTAAGTAGAAGGGTTATACAATAGCAGTAGATTAAGGTTTATTAGGTTTTTACAAGGTAATATATAGTTCACTCAAAAAGAAGTAAGAGAAGTTATCTAGAATAATTAATAAAAAAGGAAAAAAATTAGTATCTATATAAATAGAGGGATGATTATAGAATAATTAATAAGTTAATAAATTAGTATTAATATTGATATTAGTAATTGATAAGAAATTCTATAAATAGTGTTTTAAAAATTCATTACTCTTATTTGTTTAATTAACTACTACCACAGTCAAGGAAGTTCTTCCACGTAGAGAGATATTTCAGTTAATTAAGGGGAAATCTCAAATAAATCCAACGAGCAGCTAAGTCTTAATAAGCAGGAATACAGTTCAAAGAGAAGACCGCAGCTCAGAACGTTACAAAATCCTTCCTGTTGTCGGGCTTCAAATACCCGCTATGATTTATGGCTGCGCTTCCGGTTTCTCCCTTGGGGGAGAGCTGGGTAGCTGAGAGATGACAACAAAAAGTTATTATTTCGATAATTCCTCGCGATGTTATACACAAAATCTAATCTGAGCCTCTTTATCCGTGTTTGCTGCAAATTTAGAAAAATATGCCAACAGCTGATTTCGCCTTCCCCGCTTCAGCAAATTCTCCTTCCTCCTCGCAGCTTCGCCAGCAATCCACATGCAGTCAATCTGCTCTGTCACTTATACTCGCCACCTTCCCACCGCCGTGAGCTCTTCCAGCTGGCTACACTCGCAATTCCTTGAGATCTGCTCCCACGATCACCAGGGATTTATGGTTGGGTCTCCTTCTCCCGTTAGCCATCCCAAACTCCTCGCTTCCTCGTTGTTGTTGGTAGTCGCGGCTTCGGGTCCGCCATTACATGGCGGACGCGCCCATGCTGGTTTGACAGAGGAATCTGTCCAAGCGAGAGGCGCTTGCACGTCACTCTCCCACTTTCCAGATCCCCTCTCTGGTCCGAGATGCTCTCCAGGCACTCTCGCCCCTCAGGGTCCCCAAGACACAGCGAAAAAGGTAGTGCCGTGGAGCGGAGCTCGCTCACACAGCACCCTGTCGCCACGATTCCCAACCGGAAGTCCCCCTCCCTTATTCTACCTTTTACTTTTATCTTCCATCCACTTATACCACATTTCCCACACTATGTAATATTCCGAGTTCTCTTTTTCATTTATCACATATATTAATTTATTCATCTCTGCACATTCTAATATTTTTCTAATTACATGTTCTTCTGGTGGCAGTCCTTTCTCTTTCCAATATTGTGCATATATTATTCTGGCATCTGTAATGACATGCATAATTAGGTACCTCTTTTTTTTCTCATATGCCCTTTTCAGTTTTCCCAGGAGAAAGGTTTCGGGTGCCAAATCAATATTTTCCTCTGTTATTTCTTGAATCCATCTTCGAATCATTTTCCAAAATTTTGTCGCTTTGGGCATGTCCACCACATATGGTAGAAGGTGCCATGATGATGACCACATTTCCAACAATTTGGGCTTGTGTTAGGGTAAATTTTTGCTATCCTAGTAGGGGCTAAATGCCACCTATATAGCACTTTGTATTGGTTTTCTTTATACGCTACCGCCCTTGTCAATTTAAGATTACTATTCCAAATTGTTTCCCATTCATCTAGGTTTATACTGTGTCCGATATTTTTTGCCCATGCAATCATTTGCTCTTTGACTACCTCCTCTACCCTATTATATTTGAGCAAATAATTATATAATTTGGCTAATAGTTTATTTTCCATTCCCATCCATATCTTATCAAATCCATCAGCTCCTATTTCTATACCAAATTCCTCCTTGTCTTTTCGATATCGGGACTTAATTTATACATACGGCCATCAGTCAATATGGATGCCTTGTTCCTTTAACACCTCATTTGTTTTGAGATTCCCACCGCTATCTAAAATGTTCCTTGTACTTCAATATTTTTCCAATTTCTAAAACATTAGGATATATTATGGCCTCCATTGTGGAGAGCCATTTCGGGACTTTTGTGTACTGCTTTTGCCTAATTTCCCTCCAGGTCTGCATTAATGTGTCTCTTATTTTATGCCTGTGAAAATATGTCCTTGTCCTTTTGCCTTTATCCCATAGGTAGGCATGCCAACCTTTCTGCAGATCATGCCCTTCCAAAGCCAAAATTCTTTTGTTTTCCAAGGTAGCCCATTCCCTTAGCCACACCAAATTGGCTGCTTTATGGTACACTTCCCATGCTGGGAGTCCAAATCCACCCCTATTCCTTTTATCCTGTAGTGTTCGGATTGAGATCCTAGGTTTTTTCCCTCCCCAGATAAATTTCCTGATAATGCTATTCAGTTCTAAAAAATTTTTTTTATCTAGGTTAACCGGCATAGTTTGGAACAAATATAGCAGCTTAGGCAGGATGCTCATCTTTATTGAGGCTATCCTGCCTAGAAGTGATAATTGTAATTTCCCCCATCTTTCCAAATCTTGTTTGATGCTTTTAATCAGGGGCACATAATTATCTTCCTTTAGAGCCGAACATCTTGCCGTTATCCATCTCCCAAATACTTTATTTTCTTAACTATTTGCAAACCCAGGGATTCTTCTAATGCTTTCCTTTGCTCTTCTGACAGGTTTTTGGTCAACATTTTATTTTTGGTTTTATTTAATTTAAATCTGGACACTTCTCCATACCTTCCCAATTCCTCCAAAAAATTTTGTCCCATTTCTAATGGTTCCTCCATGATCAAGGTTACATCGTCAGCAAATGCCTGGACTTTGTATACCTCTTTCCTAATTTTCAATCCTTTTATTTCATTATTATTCCTAATTCTTCTTAATAGAACTTCTAAGGCCAATATAAACAATAGTGGTGACAACAGGCATTCTTGTCTTACCCCCTTTCTGATTTGAAAAGTTTTTATCATATCTCCATTTAATAAAATGTTTGCTCTTTGTTTGTCATAAATTGTTGTTATCATTTTCTCAAAATTTACTCCAAATTTCATCATTTTAATTTGTTGAACCATAAATTCCCAATTCAAATTATCAAACACTTTCTGAGCGTCTAAGAAAACAAGTGCCACTTGCTTATTCGAATGGGCTTCATAGTATTCTAGGATATCAATCATTACTCTTTTATATTGTTCCTTATCTGTCTTTCGGGGAGAAATCCATTTTGGTCAGTATGTATCAAATTATTTAGTATTTTCTTTATTCTTTCTGCCATTACACTCATAAAGATTTTGTAATCCGTATTTAAAAGGGAAATTGGCCTATAGTTTTTTATCTGTTTTGGATCAGCACCTTCTTTTTGCAATAGCGTCATATATGCCTCCCTCCACAAATCTGGAATTTTGGATCCTATCAAGGCCTCATTACAAATTTCCAATAGTTTCGGTAAAAGTATTTCCTCCAAATCCAAATTTTTATACAATTCTCCTGGGAATGCATCTGGGCCTGATGATTTATTATTTTTAAGTTTAGATATTGCCATCTTTGTGATTTCCCTATTCCCGTGATGGCGAACCTATGGCACGCATGCCACAGGTGGCACGTGGAGCCATATTAGTGGGCACGCTAGCTCAGCTCTGGGGCGCATGTGCGCCGGCCAGCTGATTTTCGGGCCTTCTGGGCCCACCAGAAGTAGGGAAACTGGCTGTTTCCTGCCTCTGGAGGGCCTGGGAGGGGTGGGGAAGGCCCGTTTTTTTTTCTTACCTGGCTCCAGATCCTCTCTGTGTATCTGGGAACGGCGAAAACAGCCTTTCCCACTTCCTTGGAGGCCCTATGGAGGCTCAAAGGGCCCATTTCCCCACTCCCAGTGGGACAGGAAGTGACGTTTTTTCCTGTCCCCAGCCTCCAGAGACTCCTAGAGAGGCTCCTAGCGACTCCTAGAGAGGCTCCTAGAGACTCCTAGAGAGGTACTGGAGGCTGGGGACAGCAAAAAATGTCACTTCCTGTCCCACCGGGACTTGGGAAATGGGCCCTTTCAGCCTCCGTAGGGCCTCCAAGGGAGTGGGAAAGACTGTTTTCGCCGTTCCCAGATACACAGAGAGGATCTGGAACCAGGTAAGAAAGAAAAACGGGCCTACCAGGCCATCATGTGCCAGGAGCGAGGGGGAGGGGGAGGGTGTTGCGCACACATGTGTGTGGGCACGTGCGCGCGCGACCCTCCCCCGCCCCCCCCTCTCCTGGCACGCGATGGCAAAAAGGTTAGCCATCACTGCCCTATTCTATGCATATTCAGCCCCTTCAAGGGCTCATTCATTTCTTTGAGCTCGATATCTGTGTATGAAAAAAACCAGCAGTCAGATTCCCAGTAACTACGCCTGGTTTTGATTATTGGCTGTTTCTTGTTTTGAGGTTTTTGTTGGGTTTTTTTCCCTTTTTGCTTTGCTTACAGCCATTAGTCCTTGTTAGCTGTTGTTGCTTTGCCGCTGTTCCAAGATACTTCCATTCTTGTCCCTGCCCCCAACTGAGAGAGCAAAAACATGCAGACTAAAGAGAACAGCTCAAATCTTCCACAGTTATCTCTGCACCATAATAAAACCAGCAGCTTCTCTCTGCACTTGGATCCAAGATCTTCTGCATCCCCTCCTCACATTGCAGTTGCTAAACTTCTATTTCTAACTCTCTTCTACTGAGTCATGCATGCTTCTGAATGACAGGAATGTATGAGAATTGCTATACTTGTGTTCCATCAAGACATAAGTAGTTATATTCTGACACACTCTTCCAAATCATCAGATTAAAGGATATTAGGAAGAGAATTTCTTCTGGAAACACTTTCACTCCAGTCCCATTGATAGGTGGATATAGTGGATAAAGCTCTAAGAGGAAAACCTGAAAAAGAATAACATCTCCCTGGGGACCTCTGACTGTCCTACCAATTCAGATAGGGTGGGCATGTTCCAGGTCCCTTCTCTTAAATGTTGTCCTCTTGTGGAACCTTGGAGATTAGTCTTTTCTGTGCTGCCCTGACTATCTGGATCAGCCTCCCTGCCCCTCCCCCTTGAGATTTATAGGGTCCACAGCTGCAGAGAGCTGTGAAGACCTGGCTCTTTACCCAGGAATAAGACTAGGCTGGAAGTGACTCCAGCAAATGTAAACAGAGTTAGTGAGAGATTGTGGCATATATGATGTTGTGGGGTTCTGTGGGTTTATATTTATTCTGGTTTTATGGATTGTTGTTAGCTCCTTTTCTCCCCTCCCCCGCTCCGTGTGTGTGTGTGCGTGTGTGTGCATGTGCACACGCCTGTAAAAAGAAGAGAGAGAAAGAATAATGTTGGGCAATGCTAATTATTTGCACTTGGGAATGGAGAATAGGATACAGAAGCATGGATAATCATTTTCAGACCTGTGAAATGAGGGATTGACAACAAGGGAATAACAATAAAAGGACATGGAAATAAAAATAAAATTCCACCTTGTTTTTCTTTTAATGCAGTTTAAAAGCTTCTTTATATAGGAGGGTATTGTACTTTAGGTAATTATAGATGAGGTGCTGGATTTAGGAAGAGCTCTTGGTGTTTTGGTCTCTGCCTATTGTCTTTTTATGCTTGATTGTTTCTTCCTGCTGTTGAAGACAAAGGTACAGGCTTCATAATCCTTTTCAGAAAAGCAGGTTTTAAAAAAGGCAGGGAATAACCAAAACATCTTTGTTTTCTGCCTGCAGGCTCTGCATGCTTCTCAGTAGACTTTTTACTACCTTTCCAACCTCACAGCTGCCTTTTAATTAACAGTGGCATTTGATATCTGTAAAAAAACCCAACACTTGACTTCTGAGGATATGAATTCTGCTTTTAATCTTACTGCTTGTAAGATTTATTCACTTCTTTAAAATGTTTTGAAAGGCATTTACAATTATTTAAAAAGTTCTGTATGTGTTAATTAGTGCAGTAAGCCAAGTTGCTACTCAACGGTTCCCCCCCCCCTTTGGTTGCTGCCAGATAGGCTAAGAGGATCTTCACATGCAGACTCTGTTCCACTTTGGAAATAGCACTGGACTTCTACAACCCTATAATAGCAGCTGTATAGAAGTACAGAACTGCATGTTCCAGTTCTGGAATAGGCTGTGTTTCTTCTGGAATGTGCAGATTTAGGCTTCCTGGGGTGGTTTGGCATTCTCTTGAAATGGGTTTTCATGAACAGGACATGAGTCAATCCTGAAAGAGGACTCTTTCTGCTTCTTGTTTTCTGGAAATGAAACTTCAGCAGTGATAAACTATCCCTTGAATTTCTGGGTTGGCTTACTTCAAGAGAAGAAAGGAATGTTCTGGGAGCAGAATACTGTTTTCCACACTTTTATTTACATAATTTTTATTGAAACTTCCACACTTCCACACTTCTTCTAGACACCTGTGCTTGGCAGTGGAGCTGATTTATGGTTCACTTGTGCTGTAGTAAAACCTATAGTAAAACTACTATTAAAAACTACCATTAAACCACCACCATCAAATCCTCAGGGGCTTTGTGGAACTCTTGGACAGTCTGTTAGTTTATTTTCCCCATTTTCAAGAATTCCTGTCTCACAATGTGCTCCCAGTTTCTAAACATTTTGAAGGGGAAAGATGGTTTGATATCTTTTCAGCTCTTTTCCTATAGGAACCACTGGAATTATTATTATTATGGTTTGTTGCATAGTCAGCTAGAGGTTCAGACAGGATTTGGCATTTTTATCCACCTATCAAGTCCTTCCCAAGGACCTGGGATAGGAAGAAGTGGATATTTGATGGTATTAGAGGTATCGTCACAGGATGTAAGCTGTTCCAAGTAAAACTGCCTTTTGCAATTGACTGATGGTGATTTTGTCAATGCCAATTGTGTCCAAATGATGTTCCAGTTGTTTTGGGATTGCACCCAAGTCATTGTTCACTATTGGTGCTATTTTTGCTTTTTTTTGCCACAGTCTTTATATTTTGTTATTTTCTCTTTTTCTTCTATTCTATTCTGCACTGCCATTCCAGACTTTTTTGTGTTTCTTATTAACAATTGTTAAGCCTGGGTGTTATGTGAGAGATGCCTGTCTGTTTGATTTCTAAAGTCCCAGAGCAACTTAGCTTCTTCATTTTCTATCACCTTCTTTATTTTATGGACCCATCAGTTCTTGTTTTCAGGCAAATGGTACTTCTTTTTCTTTTTTTATTAAAAAGTTTTATCAAATATTACAACAATTTTTCCCTGTCCCTCCTCCCCCCTTTCCTCCTCCACCCACCACCCTTCCCCCATCCCCCCTCTCCTTCCAACACCCACTCCCCCCACCCCGGACTTCCCAGAGCAAATACAGGGTATAACATTTAACAAACATAAACTAAAATATGCTAACTTTCTGTAGGCTCTTAATTCCCTCTTGCTCTTTAACTCCCCTTTCAACTAACAAAACATAATTCAAAAAGAAAAAGTTGATTTCATTCATAAGCTATTTGAAGCTTTTTAGTCCGATATTTGTTTTGAATATAGTCAATCCATCTTCTCCATTCCGATATATATCTTTCATTTGAAGGGTCCTTCAAATATGCTGAAATTTTGGCCATCTCTGCTAAATTCACTACTTTTAATGTCCATTCTTCAATAGTAGGCAAGTCTTCCTTCTTCCAATACTGCGCCACCAGAAGTCTGGCTGCTGTTATTAAATTTAAAATCAACTTAGTCTCTATAACAGTACAATCTGTAATTATACCTAACAAAAAGAACTGTGGAGTAAAGTTTATCTTCTTTTTGAGAATATTTTGAATCCACCATATTTTTATTCAAAATGCTTTAATTTTTTTACATGTCCACCATATATGATAATACGTGGCATCATCACATTCGCATCTCCAACACTTGGGTTGCACACTTGGATACATACAGGCTAGCTTTTTAGGATCTAGATGCCATCTATAAAACATTTTATAAAAATTCTCTCTTAAGTTTTGGCCTTGCGTAAACTTCACATTTCTAACCCAAATTTTTTCCCACGTTTCCATCATTATTGGTTCTTCAATATTTTGTGCCCACTTTATTATACAGTCCTTAACTAACTCCGTTTCTGAATCTATTTCTACCAATGCATTATACAACCCTTTTATATGCATTTGACTTTGATCTGTTTTACCAGGTTCTCCTCATTTTGCAAAATACCAATTTTCTGATCTTCTCTCCATCTGGCTTGCAACTGTACATATTGAAACCATGTTTGAATTATCCTCTCTTCTCTTAGTTGATTCAAAGATTTTAGTTGTAATATACCTCTTTCCTTGTTAAGAAGCTCTTTATATGTAATCACATCTTGTTTTTGCTCTACACCTATATTCTCTATCGTGTGTCTGGGTATTGCCCACATTGGTAACTTCTCATTTAATTTATACTTAAACTTTTTCCAGACACGCAATAAAGCATTCCTTAATATGTGACTTTTAAAAGTCTTATCCACTTTCTTATCATATAGTAAATAAGCATGCCACCCATAAACCAAATCATATCCCTCAATATTCAGTATTCTTTCTTCTGTTGAGTTCATCCAACCATTCATTGCTGATAGGGCAGCTGCCTCATAATATAGTCTTAAATTGGGCATTTTGAGACCTCCTCTTTCACGTATTTCCTGCATTATTTTTTGTGTTATTCTCGGTCTCTTCCCTGCTCTGGTACTTCTTGAAGATCTTCCAATGCACCATTGTTGCTACTTTGTCATGCCATTGTTTGCAATCTGTGTGATCTTCTTGCAGCAGCTAATCAGGTGGTTCATTATTATTATTATTATAGTCCAGGGGTGAAATCTAAAATTTGTTACTACCAGTTCTGTGGGTGTGGCTTGGTGGTGGTGGGGGTAATGTGACTGGGTGGGTGTGGCCAACTTTTTTTTAACTTTTAAAAGCATTTTTTCTACAACCTCTTCCGCCGAAGAGGTTGCAGAAAAAAATGCTTTTAAAAGCCTCTGACGATCCCATCTGACCCGCAGAATCATCAGAGGCTTTTTCTTTACTTTTAAAAGTACTTTTACTTTTTTTGGCCGAAGAGGTTGTAGAAAAATGCTTTTAAAAGTAAAAAAAAAACCCAGCCTCTGATGATCATGCAGCTCAGCTGGGCATGAGGAGTGGGGCGCAGGGATTTTTGCTACCGGTTCTCCAAACCACCTGCCACCATCGCTACCGGATCGGTCGATCCGGTCCGAACCGGGAGCATTTCACCCCTGTTGTGGTCTGCCTAAGATCAGAAAGATACATACAACATGAACTATATGGATGAAAGGTACAAGCTATTTATTTACTGGTTGTAGTTAGTTATAGGCTGGCTGTACTAACTTAAATGGTCTGAGTTATCTGGTTGGATTCTTCAATCTGCTTGGAGAATTTCCCATCTTGTTGGTCATCACTACTGTCAGTCTCAAGAATGGGTGTGGGATTGTTTGTATCCTGGGATGCTCTAACTTTAATTCAGTTTGACATAGCTGTGAGCTAGAGGAGGATGGAGCCTTTAGTAACCACAGCATAACTAGCTGATGAGTCATGCACATTCCAATGGCTCATTGACTGGAGGAGGAGGAGAGAAATCACCAAGCAACCAGCTCTCATCTTGGTTGGACAATGTGACCGATTGTTTTGGAAACTTGAGAAAACTGAAACTTATATTTGGGTGAAAAGCCTGGGAACTTTACTACTGGCTTTTCACCAGTTAGTGCCAATATGATGTGTCTAAATAAATTTGTACTTTGAGAAAACGGAATGCCTCAGAGTTCAATTTATGATGGATGCATTACTTGGACCCTGACATTAAGCTAGTACTCTCCAAAAAATAAAAAATCACATTTCACTCCAACCGGAGCTACATTCCAGGGTCAACCCAGGGAGTAGGTAGGAAGACTCAGGAAAGACAAAGGATGGGAGAGAACTCGACGAGAGCAATGGGGGATGCTTGAATGAATGGTGGACCTCTGCAGATGCCCAGCGATGGGCTGAATCGGCAGTGGAGTTTGCCTGGCTGAGACGCACGCAGCCGGTGTCCAGCGATCCGGGCCCAACCAGGGAAAGCCCACTGGAGGAGTTGCCGAAGGGACCGATGGCTGTAGCCATCCGGGGAGGGGAATCATGCCTATAAGCCCCTGGTAAGTTGGAACTGCATGATCCTCCAGCGCTGGCCCATGCTTGAAATTTGGGGATCCTTCTGAGGGCTCCCAGCAGGATGAGAAACAACTGCCCGCAACCCCAGCCGGTGGGCCCGGTGCAGCCTACAACACAGGTTATGGCTGGCTCACCTCACCGTAGGCCTGCCCCCCCCCCACAACTGCTGCAACCGCTGGGGCCGATGCAACCCGGAGAGGACTATGATGCCGGTTGCAGATGGCTCGGGCCACTGTGGGCCTTCATCCCGCAGCCGCCACAGCCACCAGGCCCAGTGCAAACTGGATGGGGGAATGATGCGGCCTGTGGCTGGCTTAACCCATCATGGGTTTTCATCCCCCAGCTGCCTCAGCCACCGGAGCCAATGCAGCCTGGAGGGAGAAACGGCATGGCTTGCGATTGGTTTGGCTCACTCATCCAGCAACTGCTGCCGCCAGAGCTAATCTAGCCTCCCCGCTTCCCCTCTGCTCAACAAAAGCCCACGGCCCCGATGCCAGCTCAGGCAATGGTTTCCCTTGTGGCTGGGAGAAGTTCCTGCCACACCCGTGAAAGGACTCAGTGGAGGCAGCAGAAGCCCCAACCTACTGAGTGTGTGCGAGACAGATCCCAGGGAGCCAAGAGCCGAGGGTGGGCCTTTTCCCCCTTGCCAGCTATTTCTCCCCACCGCTGGCTGCACTGTCGTGAGGCAAATGCCAGTCGCCAAAACACAGGCTCTGCAGACCCCTGCAGAGCGATCTGGAGAGGGAGTTGGAGGAATCTGACAAGGGGGAAGACTCCGACTCAACAGACACCCGCTGGGTTGATGATCTTTCATCAGAGGCAGCGCGGGAGGAGGAGCTGAAGGGTGATTCCCCCCTGGCAAACCCGGCTAGCTGAGAAGCCTACAGAGGAGCTGGGCCCCCCTATAGATGGCCCCAGACCAGTGGCCAGGAGGGAAGGAGGGAAATCTGCCTGACAGGCTGCAGAGGTCTCCTCCCCCCCCAGAAGAAAGTGAAGGGATGCCAGAGACCTATGATAGTGACGATGAAGACAAGGATGACCCGATGGTGAGTGGACCAATCCGCACCTTCACTATAAAGGTGACGATAATAGCGCCAAAGACTGGGGCCCACAAGGAGCTAAAGGCAATAATAGACACAGGTTGCACCCATTGTCTAATCTACCTGCCTACCATCCTAAGACTGGGGATCAGGATGAAAAAATTGACCCAATCCATACATTTTGAGCAAGTTGATGGGTTGTTAATCAGTGGGGCCCCTGCCATGCTCCTCACTGAACCCATAAGGCTGGAAATAGGCTGACACAGTGAGCGCTTCCGCTTCATAGTAGCGCTGAAAATGAGAGAGACGATCATACTGGGGTTGGCGTGGCTGGACAAGTGGGTGCCCATCATCACATGGAGGGACGGTTACCGAGAGATACAGATGGGGGTGGGGCCTCACCCCCAAGTCCAACTGCCAGAGAAGAGGCCCCCCCAACCACCAAATGACGTTGAATGAGATGAGAGGGCCACCACCACCATGCAACCACCCCCTGGCACCCCCCAGATTCCTTGGGAGTACCGGGACCTTGCTGAAGCATTCAGCGAGGAGGATGCAGGTGTGCTACCCCCTCACCGTCCTACCGACTGCGCCATCGAGCTCGTGCTGGGGGCTAAACTACCTAAGCCCAAGATGTATTCCTTGACCCCAAAAGAGATGAAGGAGTTAAGAAGGTACATTGATGCCAACCTAGCCCGTGGATTCATCCAGCCGGCGAAATCTAAGTTGGCCACCCTGGTACTCTTCAAGGAAAAGAAAAACAGGTCGATGAGGCTGTGTATGGATTTTAGAGAAATCAATGCTATATTTGTGGAGAACACCTACCCATTCCCCCTCATGAAGGACATGTTGGCCCACCTGGCCAAGGGGAAGGTATTCACCAAACTGGACTTAGGAGAGGTGCACTACAGGGTTCGGATCAGAGAAGGAGACGAGTGGAAAACTATCCCCTTGGTAGCTTCGAATTCAGAGTGATGCCCTTTGAGTTGCAGGCAGCACCCACAGTTTTTATGCAGTTTTTATCTTACAAAGGGTTCCTTGTGTATTTGGCTGGCATTGTCATCTTTACCAAACCCTAGACGAACGTGTGAAGCTGATGCGTCAGGTGTTACAGAAGCTCCTGGAAGCCAAGGTATATGCAAAGCTGTCAAAGTGCAAATTCCACAAAACCCGCCTAGACTACCTGGTCTATCAAGTGTCAAGTGAGGAGATAGAGATGGCTCCAGGTAACGTGAGGGCAGCACTGGATTGGCAACCCCCATGCATGTGCAAACAACTACAAAGTTTCCTAGGGTTTGCAAACTTCTACCGGCAATTCATCCCTGCTTTTGCTGAAATTGCCCAGTCTATCATTAAATTGCTGAAGATGAGTAAAGGCCTGCAACAACTGCGGCCAAGTCAACCCCTCAAATGGACCCTGGAGTGCCAACGTGCCTTCGAACAAAAGGATTGTTCACCAAAGAGCCGACTCTCAAACACCCTGACCCAGACTAGTCTTTCATGATCCAAGCTGGTGCCAGCGATGTGGCCATTGCAGTGGTCCACCTCCAAAAAGACGCAAAAGGCATCCTACATCCCTGCGTATACACCTGCAGGAAGCTGAGAGAGATGGAGCGGAGGTGGGCAGTGTGGGAGAAGGAAGTTTATGTGATCCAATTGGCCCTACTGACCTGGAGACATTTCTTCGCAGGTGGCCCCATGACTTTCAAAGTATGGACTGATCACAAAAACCTAGAGGCACTAAAGACACCCTGCAAACTCACCTCAAAATAGGTCAGGTGGGCACAATACTTCAAGCGATTCAACTTTGAACTGAAGTATATCCCAGGAGGGAAGAACCTTCTAATCTATGCTCTGGCACGGAAGCCACAATACCACACCAAGCAGGAAGTAGTTCACAAAATGATACCCTCTCCTCAGGCAGTGGCACAAGCCAGGCCACCCAAAGGAGAGCCACGGACCGAGGGGGATGACCCAAAAGCTGAAAGACGAACTCCCGGATGATCCATGGCACAAGGACAACCCAGTAATACTAACCCTTAAGGACGGACTAGGCTGGAAGGAACCTAAATTGTACGTGCCCAACAGCTTGCGGCTCCAGGTCTTTCAACAGAGTTATGACTCCAAACAAGCAGGGCATTTTGGCTACCTGAAGACTCTACACATGGCCAGGTGACAATTCTGGTGGCTGAGGATGAAAAGAGACGTGGAGGACTATGTAAAAAACTGTGCCACTTGCGCAGCAATGAAGACGAGGCCGGGGAGACCCCCCAGATTACTTCTGGGAAGAGATAGCTATGGATTTCATCGTCAAACTCCCTGAGAGTGGGGGAAGTACAAGCATTTGGACCATCGTAGACTTGTTTTCTGAACAGGCCCACTTTGTAATTTGCCCAGGACTCCTGTCAGCACAGAAGTTGGCTAACCTATTCATCAAGCATATTTATAGGCTACACGGAGTCCCCCACAGAATCATTTCCAATGGGGGGGGGGTCCAATTCACAGCTAAATTTGGGATGGAGTTCATGAGGGCCATCGGGTCCTCACAAGGACTTAGTTCTGCATTTCATCCGAGCACTAATGGAGCTACAGAGAGAGATAATGCCAAAGTGGAACAATATATAAGGTGTTACATCAACTATCATCAATCGGACTGGGCAGAGCTGCTGCCATTTGCAGAAGTAGTGTATAACAATGCAGTGCACAGTAGCACTGACCTGACCCCTTTTCAAGTGACCAGTGGCATAGAGTTTGTCCCCATGCAAGAGCTTCTGAGGAAACCACCTTCCTCCATGTCATTAACTGAGCGGATGGAGTCCCTAAAGAAAGCATGGGAAAATGCAAAGAAGGCCATATATAAGGCAGCAGAGGCATATAAGAGACAGGTCAATAAGCACCGGTCTACCCAACTGAATTTTAAGGTGGGGGATAAGGTTTACTTTTCCAAAGTTAAAACTAGCCTCAAAGAAGCTTGGTCCCAAGTTCCTAGGACCGTTTCCAATAGTGAAAGTGATTAACCTGGTCACAATACAACTTCAACTTCCCTGGTTACTGGGGAAGGTGCACCTGGTATTCCACTGCAGCCTACTGAAACCAGCCCTGGGCTCGCAACTGCAGCCGATGGGTCTGGATCCCCTAAGCCCATGGTAATCGAGGGCCAGACTCATTATGAGATAAAGAAGATCTTAGACTCCAGAGTGCAAAGGGGAAAATTGGAATACCTAGTACATTGGAAGGGGTACCCACTATCTGAGGCCACCTGGGTCAAGAGCTGGAAAGTAAGCACAGATATATTGGTAAAGCAGTTCCATGATAAGTTCCCTCAAAAACTGAAGGGACCTCCTGGGGGAGGGAGAGGGTGCTAGTAGCATTGACTAACCTCACTGTGCCTTTTTTCTTGCAGAGGCGTTCCTGTGGTTGGGGGGAGGGGCAGCCTGTCAAGCCTGAATTTTAAGTGGGTGTGGGATTGTTTGTATCCTGGGCTGCTCTAACGTTAATTCAGTTTGACACAGCTGTGAGCTGGAGGGGGGTGGAGCCTTCAGTAACCACAGCATAGCTAGCCGATGAGTCATGCACATTCCAATGGGTCACTGACTGGAGGAGGAGGAGAGAAGTCGCCAAGCAACCAGCTCTCATCTTGGTTGGACAATGTGACCGATTGTTTTGGAAACTTGAGAAAACTGAAACTTATATTTGGATGAAAAGCCTGGGAACTTTACTACTGGCTTTTCACCAGTTAGTGCCAATATGATGTGTCTAAATAAATTTGTACTTTGAGAAAACGGAATGCCTCAGAGTTCAATTTATGATGGATGTATTACTTGGACCCTGACATTCAGTCCTTAACAGATTTGTAGAAAATGGTGATAGCTTTAGCAGTTGATTCTCTTCTTGTAAATCAATTTCTTAATTTATTAGGGAAGTGAGAACAATGAAGGATAGGATGACTCCTGGCATACAAGCAGAAAACTTCTCAGGACAAATTATATTCAATAGGATTGAGGATGACCTGGAAGTCTACCCTATAGCAATGGGGATCGCTAGGAATCCTTCCATCTCTGCCATACTTTGTAACTGCAGATAATTGGTTAGTGTGGATTTTCTGTACCATATGGCACTTGCTTCAATCAGATGTGAGGAAGAATTATTAACATCATTTTTCATTGTTCTTTGAGGACGAGGTCAATCAGTATTTATTTATTTATTTATTTTATTTTATTTTATTTTATTTTATATATATATATATATATATATATATATATATATATATATATATATATATATATATATATATATATATATATATGCATGCCGCCCTTCTCCAGAGACTCAGGGTGGCTTACAATGCATTAAGCAATAGCCTTCATACTTTTGTATATACCTGCTTAGTAGGGTTTTTGGCCCCCCCAAGCGGTGTTCTTTTTTATACAAAGTCAGCTTATTGCCCCCACAATCCGGGTCCTCATTTTACCTACCTCGAAAGGATGGAAGGCTGAGTCAACCTTGACTTGGACCACAGTGTTGAAGAAGTTCAAAGGAAAGTAATCTCAACAACTCTTATTTTAGATTATGTTTCTTTTTGTTTCATAGATCATGAGAATGTGTCTGAGATGAGACTTAATACCTACTTATTTGCCTCTTGCCTCTCCTAGCTGATTAGACTAGGTAAAACAGGTTTGACATCCCTCACCCCAATGTAAGAGAGATTTCAGTGCCACGTTCTGAATGGGATATGTCCCCTTTGTGCAAAGGAAACAATTATAGGGTAGAACCATTATTGAAGAAAACTTATACCACAGATACCTCTTTAATTTTAGAATAATCTCAAATGTTCATTGTTTGAAAAAGGTGCGGAAAAAAGATAATGGTCTTGCAGTTCCAGAAGCTTCTGAATGGAATGATTATTTGGCCTTATTTTAACAGGGTTTGGAGATACAATACTGAAACTGCTTTGATTATCTTGATTCAAAACTTATGCTACAAAATGGATACAAAAAGTGAGACTCTGCTACTTCTTCAGGATAAGCTTTGATACAGTTATGAAGTTTTGATACCATCTATTATAGTCTCCTATCATCTGCTGGAACTGGGGATGCTGTTTTGAAGTGGTCCTCATCTTTCCAATGAGGCATGTCCAGGAATGGGAGGTTTGTTCTGACACAATTACTAGCTGAATCTGAAGCCTCTTTAGCTATTTACAGCATCTAAATTAGCTAAATTCTACTGTAAACTAAAATTAAATCCAGACAAGAAGTGGTGCTGTTAATAAATAGGAAACTGAGATTTAAACTCAGCCTGTTCTGACGCAGTTGCATTGTCCATGCAAGAACTGGTTCATAGTCTAGTTATGGTTCTTGATTTTCAGCTGTTCTTGGTTTCTAAAGTGGAAACTCTAATAAACAAGATTAATGTACCATCTGACACTCTTCTCAAACCATTCAGCTATGAGAACTTTCATCCCATTTTGACTAATGCAATGTGTCCTACATATATCCTTAAAAAGTATTTGCACATTGTAATTGGTAAAAAAAGCCACATGGCAGATAGATAGATGATAGATAGATAGATAGATAGATAGATAGATAGATAGATAGATAGAGATATAGAGATATAGAGATATAGAGATATAGAGATATATCTCAACAATCCTGTTACCAATGAAGAATGCAAAATCTTCATATTTCTACCACAGTTTCTACTGTGGTATCAAAGGAAATGCTGCTTCAGGAAGACTTTGCTCCTCTTCACAATTCATTTTTACAAAAAACCCTCCTATTGGAAACATGAAAAATATACAGAATTACAGAGTTGGAAGGAATCTTGGAGGTCTTCTAGTCCAAGTCCCTGCTCAAGAAGGAGACCCTACACCATTCTGGCTAAATGGCTGTCCAATCTCTTCTTAAAAACCTTCAGTATGGTGCACCCACAACTTCTGGAGGCAAGCCATTCCACTAATTATTATCACTGACAGGAAATTTATCCTTAATTCTAGGTTGAATCTCTTTATGATAAATTTCCATGCATTACTTCTAGTCCTGCCCTCAGTTGCTTTGGAGATTAGGTCAACCCATGCTTCTCTGTGACAGCCCCTCAAATATTGGAAGACTGTTATCATGTCATCCCTAGTCGTTCTCTTCCTCATACTAGACATTCTCAGTTCCTGTAACTGTTCATTGTAAGTTTTAGCCTCCAATGTCCAGATCATCTTTGTTGCTCTTCTCTGCACTCTTTCTAGAGTCTCAACCATCTTTTTTGTATAGTGGTGACCAAACCTGGATGCAGTGTAGCCTTATCAAAACAGTATAAAGTGGTACTAATGCTTCATGTGATCTTGAGACTATTTCTCTGTTGATCCAACTGCATTGATATTGTGGCGGCTACAGCACACTGCTGGCTCATATTTAAGTTATTGTACACTTGGACTCCTAGATCTTTCTCATAGTTACTGTTGTCAAGCCAGTGTTGTGGCCCATCAGAGGTCTGTGCAGCTAGTAGCTAATTCCGACAGTGAGGAGGCTGGTGTGGTGCTGCGTCAGCAGCCTGTGCAGCTGGTACTCGAGTCAGACAATGAGGAGGCTGGAGAAGATGTGGTGCCAGAGGCGGGGGTTCAGCCAGGGCCTTCAGAACCTCCAGAAGCTCCCATAAGTGAAGAGGAAGAAGAGGAGGAGCCTCTTCTCGATGCACGGGCGCGCAGAGCTGTCAAAAGGCAGGAGTGGCTCCTCAGGAGGAGGTCTCCTCGAGAGTAAGCCTTGGGGCTAATTGGCCACTCCGTTAGCCTATTTAAGGAAGGACGACGACTGAGGCAATTTGCAGGGAACAACTTCGTTCACTCTCCTTTGCGTCTGGATCTTAGTTCTCTGCAAATTGCTTCTGGGCTTTCTGCCAACCATAGTAAGATTACGATTATTTATTCTTTGGATTCTTGTAGGCTGTTAAGAAAGTTAATTAACAGCCTTTGTTTGAAAAAGACTGATTTAATTTAGTAAACTAAGGTTTGTACAGACTTTGTGTGTGCTGCGTTCTTTGGGGTCCATAGCTGGGACAGAACAGCCAGATACTGCCTATTCTATATCTGTGCATTTGATTTTTCTTGCCTAAGTGTCAGATCTTACTTTTATCACTGAACTTCATTTTCTTGGATAGGGTCCTGTGTTCAAGTCTGTCAAGATCCTTCTGTATCTTGAGCCTATCTTCTAAAGTGTTGGCTATTCCCCCCAGCTTTGTGCCATCATACTGTAAGTTTGAAACACAGTTAACTGAACAGCACACAGAATCCATAATTACCTCCAAGAACTGTCACAATAATAGGCCCTCAAAAACGAATATAGTGGAAAAAAAGGACCAGGTTGATAATTTGAACAGTATATCACGTGAATTAAAAAACTGGGAAAATTGGAATAATACGACATACATGCTTGTCTAGATCTGCTCTTCATTCATAAGTAATATTTTTCATGATATTGACTATAATTTCTACATATGGCCTCAAGACAGCACACGTGTGATTTTTCTCAGAGTAGCCAAATTGAAATTATTTCAGGTGACTAGTATTTTAAGTAGTTTTCAGATCTATATGCTTACCATTGCATTGCCCACTATTAGCCTGGGTCTATCTACTTCAGAGTCTGTTAACTTCCTTATCCTGTTTCATTACTCATGCAATACTTGGCTGGGATGGAATTATGGTGTTAGAAAAAGCCACTGACTGTTAATTTGCTGAGGAAGACAGGAAATGTCTTATGTCATAGGAACAGAAACCAGGCAGATTATGTTAGATGCAAAAAACCCACATCCACACGTGAAGGTTCAATTTAAGTGATTTATTGCCAGAAACCCATACACAGGAATCTTCTCAACTAATGGTCAGCATTTAGTTAGAGCAAGATAAGGGTCAACGGCAATCAAAACAGGCTGGACAAGGTTTGCTTGTGGCTACGTAATTACTCTAAATTGATCCCTCTTTCAACTTCTCCCCCTGGATCTGCCAGTCCTTCTCCTGCAATTAGATTATAATAAGTTTAAGATTATACTTGTTTCTGTTTACTACTTAAATGTAATACTTAACTCCATTTGGTATACACTTCCTTTAAAAAATATAAATGTGCTTTTCTAGAAAAAATATCTAGCAGTAATGCCAGTCCTGTGGCTTTTCCATCAAGCTAGGCTAAAGAGATCCTATGAACTCCGGTTGAAAAAATTACAGAAGTGGGCCAGTTATTATTATTATTTATTGATTGATTGATTGATTGATTGATTGATTGGTTCGATTTATATGCCGCGCTTCTCCGGAAACTCAGGACGGCTTACAATGCGTTAAGCAATAGCCTTCATATTTTTGTATATACCTGCTTAGTAGGGCTTTCACGGCCCCCTAAGCGATGTTCTATTTTATACAAAGTCAGCTTATTGCCCCCACAATCCGGGTCCTCATTTTACCTACCTCGGAAGGATGGAAGGCTGAGTCAACCTTGAGCCTGGTGAGATTTGAATTCACAGTAATTGCAGGCAGCTGGTGTTACTTAACAGCACTTTAGTCTGCTGCACCACCAAGGCGCTTGTTAATAAAATTTATCCCAAATATACTGTAAGTTAATATTGTTGTTTTTTTATTGTTGTACACCACCCAGAGTCACATTTTGTGAGATGGGCAGTTATATAAATTAAATAAATAAATCAATAAGTTAATATATTTTGTTCTGGATGCAGCATTTGAGATATTAATTATTCCATTATAGAAAAAAAGTCTAGGGTTGAGGAGGAATAATTTCAGATGTGACTTCTGATGCTTTCCCTGGAATTGCACCTGAGTGGTGATACTAGCAATCTGTGCAGTGTGCAGCCAATGGTGTTGTCATCTTTTACACATGCTTATGTTATGCCCCCCCACCATGTCTCCTTGGTACGCTCCAGAACCTGATATGGGACCTCTCTTGGTTTCCCTGGCCTTCCACCAATCCCTTATGCAGGCACACTTAATGGCCCTACTTTGATCTTCTCTGAAATTGCTAGATAATATTTTGTTTCGTTTTATTTGTTAATGGTATTAGATTTAATACTTAACAATACTTTATCTTGTTGAATGTATTACTAAAATATTTTTCTAATGTATTACCCATATTTATTTTCTAGTCATTGAACCCCATACACTAAATATTGTTTTATTAATCATATTTTTAATTTCCAGGTCCAACATTTTTCTTTATTTTTTATAGAGCTGTTTGTGAAAAGAAACTGTGCCAGTGAATATGACACAACATTTTTTGTTTCTGTTAAGTTCTGTTAACCCGTGACTGGAAATTTGGTTAAGTCAAGTATCTGAACACTCTTTCTGTAGTTATCCAGTAATTGTTTCTATGGAAATATCCTGCTGTTTGGTATATTCAGAAAGGAAAAAAAATTATAAGGCAAGAAAGAAGGAGTTGTTATTGCAGTCTGTATTTAATTTTGATGAAATTGTAAACTGATAGATATAGAAACATTATAAAATTTTTCAGAGTCTAAAACCATTGTAGAATAATAACAGAAAATGAAACAATAAACAGGATATTTATAAAAATTTACTAGCCATAGAATAGAATTACACCCTAGATAATACTGGGATCCTGAAACCAGACTTCTAAAGAACTTTATAGAGAAGTGAAAGATTTTCTTCTCTGTATGGAAAGTAATGCATTAAAAGTGAATACACTTTTAGAATCCAAAATTTTTTCTCTTTGTCTTGTTTAGCAGATTTGAGAATAAGGAAAAGCACATATAAAAGTGCTCTCTCTACAGCTCTCCTGGAAAGGAAATATAAGAAATATATTTTCCTATAGGAAACCCAATTATGTCCCTGTGCTTGGGTGCTGTGGAAACCACAGCCCATGTTCTGTAATAAAGTCAGTAGTACAGGGATATTCGCCACCAGTTGATTACTCCCTTTTTATTTAAATTTCTGGGGCATTCTCTTAATTAAGAGGACCCGAACAATATTAATACCAGGCAAACTTCTAGAATTAAGCAGTCAGTTTGTAAGCATTTAGAAAAGAATGCATTCTTTAGCAGCAAGTACAAGTTGCCTTACAAAGAATAAATCCTACTGAACCAATCTGATCTCCCTTTTTGTTGGGGTGACCAGTTTATTTGACCACAGGAATGCAAAAGACACAATGTGCCTTGGCTTTAGCAAAATATTTGACAAAGTTTCCCATGGTAAAATGTGAACGGGTCAGTGCTATCATTGGATGGATTCAGAGTTGTTGGAACACTTGAACCAAACAAGTATATGGCAGTGGCTCCACATCCTTTAATCTCAACAAATCAGCATTCAGAAAGATCTTGACAAACTGGGACACTGAGCAAAGTAGCAAGATGATTTTCAGTATAACATTTGGATAGAATTTTTTTTTATAAATATGAATATAGGATGGGGAACATACTGTGCAGTAGTATATACTGTACAAGAATCACTTCTTAGACTCTTAATGGTTCAAGAATGTTCTATGTAAAGATTAACAATTTACAGATACTTACATTTTTATTGCATGTAATAAATCTTCCACTTTTGCAGAGTTATTTGGAAATTCAGACTAGCCATAGATTTGTAGATTAGCCATAGACTTGTATATAGCAAAGACAGATCTTGCCTATAGTTCGTTTGAGTGAATCTTGCTTCTGAAGTGAAATATGCTTCTGAAACCAGAAGGCAGGAAAACTGAATTGTCATCTAAGAAATAGTCTGTTGGTCTAGCTGCAGAAGAAGAGAGTTGGAAGGTACCTTGGAAGTCTTCTAGTCCAACCCCTGGCTCAAGCAGGAAACTCTATATCAGTTATGGCTAACCTTTTTGCCGTTGCGTGCTAAAAGTGGGGGGGAGCATGTGGGTGTCACACATGCACGTGCCCACACCCATAATTCAATGTGCCCCCCGCGCTTCTCCCGCTTTTGGCATGCGATGGCATGGTGGGCCTGGTAGGCCTGTTTTTTGCCCTCTCCTGGCTCCAGAGGCTTTCTTGGAGCCTGGGGAGGGCAAAAATGGCCTCCCCACCCTCCTGGAGGCCCTCCAGAGGCTGGAAACAGCCCATTTCCCGACTTTCATTGGGCCCAGAAGGTCTGAAAATCAGCTGGCTAGCGCGCACATGCATGCTGGAGCTGACCTCGGGCAACACTCACATGCCCACAGATATGGCTCTGCGTGCCATCTGTGGCACGTGTGCCATAGGTTTGCCATCACTCCTCTGTACCATTTCAAACAAATGGTTGTCCAATCTCTCCTTAAAAACCTCCAGTATTGGAGCACCTACAACTTCTGGAGACAAGTCGTTCCACTGATTAATTGCTATAACAGTCAGAAATTTTCTCTTTAGTTCTAAGTTGCTTCTCTCCTTGATTAGTTTCCATCCATTGCTGTTGTCCTATCGGTCAGGGCTGTCAGGCTGGATGAGTTACGCACTGGCAACGCCCACGCCTGGTTTAGCGAAGGGGGGGGGAAAGTCCCGATATGTCACATGACACCGCTGTGACAACGTGAGTTTGACACCCCTGCTTTAGGTGCTTTAGATAATAGGTTGACTCCCTCTTCTTTATGGTAACCCCTTAGATATTGGGACACTGCTATCATGTCACTTTTAGTCCTTCTTTTCGTTAAACTAGTAGACATACCCAATTCCAGCAACTGTTCTTTATGTGTTTTAGTCTCCAGTCCCCTAATCATCTTTGTTGCTCTTTGCTGCAATCTTTCTAGAATCTCAACATCTTTTTTACATTGTGTGAACCAAAACTGCATGCAGTATTCCTAGTGTGGTCTTACCAAGGCAATATAGAGTTGTATTAACACTTCATGTGAACTTGATTCTATCCCTCTGTTAATGCAGTCTAGGACTTTTTTGGTGGCTGCAGCACACAGCAGGCATATACAGTATTTAAGTGACTGTCCACTAGGATTCCAACAGCCCTCTCGCAATTACTGCCAATAGGCCAAGTACCACCTATTCTATTCCTATGCATTTGGGTTTTTTTGAGAAATACAAAGTTTCTGGCTTTGCCATTTAGAGAAAGTTACACTATTTCCTTTCAAGGTAACAAGTCAGTTTCTCTTGTTCATTTCTCTTTTGCTGGTACTGTTTTTAGAACTTGGTATTCTTCCAATGTCAGGTTACAACTTCCTGAAATCCAAGTTAGCAGCTATCTGCATTAGATCTGAACAATTATTCTCAGGTATCTGACAGCCTGTTGAATCCTCACTTATATGATGAGCGTAGGCAAGTGTCTTCAGCCTCAGAATTAGAGGAATCTAACAAAGACACTAATATGAACTGTCAGTTCCATGTTTTCCCATTATCAGTGAAGGGACCTGCCTTCTCTCTGGATCACAGGAAGGTTATTAAAAAGAAATTTAGAATATTTCTGCCCTAATTCATATAGGACAGTGATGGCTAACCTTTTTTTCCTTGGGTGCCAAAAGTGAGTATACTCGCATGATAGTGCACACATCCGTGCCCACACCCATAATGCAATGCCCCCCATGCATGCCCTGCCCCCCTGCGCAGGCGCACATGACCCACCCTCTGCTGCCCCACACCACCCCCTCGCATGCGCGCGCAACCCCTCCCCCTGCACCCTGTTTTGGGCTTAGCAGGCCTGAAGCCTCCAGAGGCCAGAAACTGTCTGTTTCCGGACTTCTAGTAGGCCCATTTTTCACCCTCCCAGAGCCTCTGTGCAAGCCCTGTACTTACCTGGCATCCAAAACAGGTCGCGTGGAGACTCCTGGGAGGGGAGGGGCAACATGGGCATGCGCACGCATCTCCCACATGCATGGCAGAGACCCAAAAATAGCTGACCGGTGAGAGGCGCATGTGTGGATGCACACTGGAGCTGACCTAGGGCGACAGCTCGAGTGCCCGCAAAAATGGCTCCGTGTGCCACAGGTTTGCCATCACGGATATAGGATATATTGATGTTAAACTGAAAATATATTTTCAGTTAGATAGTCTAGATATTGATCCTTTCATTTCAATAAATCTTGCTAAAGAGAGCTCGAGAAGAATCTTGCTTGGACTGCCAAAGAGCCTGAGAATGAGAAAATGATTAAGATGTCTTGGTGGATCTCAAGTTGAAGGTGACTAAACTCTGTGATGTAGCTGCAAAAAAAAAAAAAAGCAAATAAATTCTAAGCTGCATTAACAGAAATGATCAAGAAAAGTCATTGTTCCTCACTGTAGCAGAATGGGAGGACTCAACACTGCCAGCTTGCTCCTGCCATCTCTTTGCAGGATATCTGCAGACGCTGGATGGAGGTGGGTGGGCAAGTTAGCAGGCTGTCAAAGGGGGGCAGCAATGGATGGGGCTATACTGGATGGGAAGTGAGTGGGGATGGGGTGTCAAAATGGGAGGGTGTCTTGCTATGGAAATAACGGCAGCTTTGGGAAGGAAAAGGGTGGGATGTCAGCTTTTTTAAAAACTAAAAGGATTTGTTTTGAGTTGCATTCAAATCTTTGCCCATCAAGCAGATTGCAAAATTTGCAGCTGCATTTAGCTGCACTATGGAAATGGGGCTGCGTGGACAGGAAAATTTGGAATCCAAACTGAAAAAAACCCTCTTCTCAGCATTACTCTTTCACAGGATCAGTGTCGGCTTTGGGGAAAACATTGCTGTGACTCTCTGTTCAAACACTCTGCACATGACCAGAAATACCATGAAACCACCCACTTGGCTTGGGGGAAAGCACCCTGCACATGGCGGACTCTTTCTCTGCAGATGTTTAAACAAAAGATGAATGGGCCTCTATTTGGAATGCTATAATTAAGGATTTTGACACTGGGTAGAATGTTGGACTCTATGATTTCCGAAATGCCATCTAATCATTACATTCTACTAAATAAGCCTAGAAGTCAAAACCAAGGCAGGCTGAATTCTAGCTGAAGTTTTAGAGGGCAAAGAAAATTCAGTCCAGGTACAGAAGAGGGAGATTTCTTGGGCAATCAAAGTGCAAAGGTACACAGGCTAACAATGGAAAATAGGCCTATTCAGATTGCTTTCACCCATCCTGCTACTACCCTACCTCTTAAAGTTCTTGCATGTGCTTATGTCCCTATAGATTGAAAAGTGTCAGTGAAGTTCCACCAACTGAGATACCTCAAATGAGGCTTAACTCTTGTTCCTAAATGCTAACAGTAAAATAGAAAGACTTTAACATTAATTGAATCTGGCCATAGTCCAGATGTGAGCAGAGTTCTTCTATTGGAAGACATTGCCTCAAAGTTTTGGTACCCCCTTGAGATTAAACTAAATAACTAAGTTGTTAAATTAAGCCTTCTGTCTAACATGCATTCTCTTCCAGAGGAAATGTACCATGATTAATAACAATTGCATGCATCAGCAAGCAGTCTGCCATTGTTTCTCCAGCACTGTGCAAGCAGACCTGTTCTTCAGAGGAAACATTAAATGATTAGAATAGAATAGAATAGAATTGTTTATTGGCCATGTGTGATTGGACACACAAGGAATTTGTCTTTGGTGCATATGCTCTCAGTGTACATAAAAAGAAAAGATACATTTGTAAAGAATCATAAGAACAACACTTAATGATAGTCATAGGGTACAAATAAGCAATCATGAAACAATATTAATATAAATCGTAAGGATACAAGCAACAAAATTGATTCTAACTAATCATGGCTCTGAATAATAATAGAGAAAATAAATTCCAAGCATATTGGTAAGCAGTATTGTCATTCCTACGTGTGGACTCTCCATGAACTGAGTGTACATTCATGTCATTCAATAATGTGAGTCTGTGGTGTTTAATATCTTTCCAATCATTTCCAATGCACAGACTAGAAATCTTGCTCTGGGATCAGGATTATCTATTCAGAGGCCTCTATGCCCTCACTTAGTGCCCAGTATTTGACTCTCTGGATGGTACTAAGCAGAGAAAGTCACTTGCCTATGAAACCCTAACCCACAGGTGTTAAACTCGCAGCATCACATCGTTGTTACGTGACATTTTGCAATATTTTTTTCCCTTTGCAGAGCTGGGATGGGCATGGCCTGCACATGATGCATCCGGCCTGTGGGCTGCCAGTTTGACACCCCTACCCTAACCCTTACTGAATTACCAAATAACAGAGTTTAGAAGGGACCTTAGAGATCTTCTAATCCAACTTCCTACTCAAGCAGGAGACTTGAGTAGGAAATAGTATGAGACTATACTATTCCAGACAAATGGCTGTCCAATCTCTTCTTAAAAACTTCCGGTAATAGAGCACTCACAACTTCTGGAAGCATTGATTAATTATTTAAGAAAATTTCTCATTCTATGTTGGATCTCTTTTTGATCCATTACTTGTTGTTTTGCCCTCAAGTGCTTTGGAAAATAGGCCAATCCTCTCTTCTCTGTGAAATTCCACATTTTTCTTAAAACAGCTTTCAGCCCATTGAACTTTAATTTTTTTAGTTTATTTTAATTCATATTGTGATCAATTTTAAATGACAGTATTGCTCTGTTTATACACTCTTTATTTTGAAGCTGATTTGATTTGTATACATGTTTTAACTTGAACACATTGAATTATTGTAGGTTTTATTGCATACCGCCCAGAAAGTCTATTGGGTGGTTTAAAATGTTAAATAAATACATAAATGGAATCCAGGCCAGCCAACCGGGAGTTTTAATTCTAACTTATACTGACAGCAACCGGCTGCTTTATATAGTATCCTCTGAGCTTTTGGAGGAAATGTAAAATATCTCTAAAGCTTTAGGTTTAGCTGCATCAGTTAAGAATAACTGACTCCTGCAGGCCATAATGAAAAGCACCAGGAGTCAAGGACACTTTCCTGCAGATAAGTAGAAGGAAAATTGGCCCAAAAAATAATAGAGGAAAATGTTTGTTTATTTTGACTTTTTTGAGGGCCAGCATGAGATCAAGGGCTATCTCTTTTTTATTTTGCAAGTTGCTTTTAGAAATAATGGTCAAATAGCAGGATAGAAATCTAGTCAAGCAAGAATTATTGGTTTTAATTAAAAAAAAATACATTCACACTGGTTTCTAACTATAACAAAGCAACTGACTAGATGATAAACACATTATCTCTTAGGTATTCTAACATAATCATAGAATCAATGGGCTGGAAGGGACCTTGGAAGCCTTCTAGTCCAACGTCCTTCCAAAGGCTGGCGTGCTTTTTTAATCCTGAACAAATGGCTGTCAATTCTTTTCTTGAAAACCTCCAGGATGGAGCATCCACAACCCACAACTGTACTATTGATTAATTGTTCTCACTGTCAGGAAATTTCTCCTTAACTCCAGCCCCTCAAATATTGGAATGCAGCTTTCATGTCACCCCTAATCCTTCTCTTCATTAGGCTAGACATACCTAGTTTCATTAACCGTTCATCATATGGTTTAGCCTTCAAATCTCTTACCATCTTTGTTGCTCTTCTCTTCATTCTTTCTGTCATCTCAGTGTTATAGTGTGGTAATCAGAACTGGATGCAGTATTTTAAGTGTGTCCTTACAGTGTGGTACCACCAGTTCTTGTGATCTTGATATCATCTGTCTGTAAATGCAACCTAGGACTGCATTGGCATTTTGGGGAGCTGCAGCACACCACTGGCTCATACTTAAGTGATGGGCCACTAGGACACCAAGATTCCCCTAACAGATACTACTCTTGAACCAGGCACTGCCTATGCTATACCTCTGTGTTTGGTTTTTCCTGCCTAAGTACAGGACCTTACTTTTCACACCACTAACTGCATCTTGTTGGCTAGGGCTCAATGCTCAAAAATCCTCCTGAATCTTGAGTCTATCTTCCAACGGTTAGCAATCCCCCTACCCCCGCCCCCAGCTTGGTGTCATCTGCAAATTTGATGAGTTCCCCTTTTATCCCCTCTTCTAGATCATTTATGAAGATGTTGAAAAGCACTAGATCCAAGACAAGATCTTGAGATAACTGAATGCATTGCATGCTTCCACATGCTTCATGTGGATATAATTCCATTGACGATTACATACTAAGTGCAGTTGGTCAAGTAACTGTGAATTCATCTGGTAGTGGTAATATCTATCCCACATTGTTCTATCTTACCAAGAAGTAAGCTGTGATCTAATTTGTCAAATGCTTTACTGAAGTCCAAGTAAACTATATCCAGTGTTTTGCTGATCTGCTAATTTAGACACTTTTTTTTTTTTTGCTTTAATTTATATGCCGCCCTTCTCTGGAGACTCAGGGCGGCTTACAATGCGTTAAGCAATAGCCTTCATACTTTTGTATATTTATACAAAGTCAGTTTATTGCCCCAACAATCTGGGTCCTCATTTCACCTACCTTTGAAAGGATGGAAGGCTGAGTCAACCTTGAGCCTGGTGAGATTTGAACTTGCAGTAATTGCAAGCAGCAGATGTTAATAACAGTGCTTTAGTCCACTGTACTACAGGCTCTTCACTTTATCAATAGCAGCAATACGGTTTTTCTGGCATAATTTTTAACAAACCCATGCTGGCTTATATTTGATTGCCTTATTCATTTCTAGGTGTTCACAAATCTACTGCATATTCATTTCTCAAAGATAAATATAAAGGTAAAGATCAATTTAAATCACCTTTTAAAAAAGAGGACCATACGGGAACAGGAGAGGAGAGAAATTAATTCTTCCAGGACAGGTTGAAATAGGGGAGTTATACACTAGCATTAATATCCTTTGTGTGTGCACTTGCAGTCAATAGCAGTCAGGAGTTCTTGTCAGCTGATTCATGAGACCAAAGAGACCATGAGTCCAGAGAGTTCTTCTCCCTTGTTTCTTCAGTCTCAGAGACACAGATGGTTGGAGGAGCTCCATGTTCTTTCCATGGGCAGAAGTTCTCTGCAGCTGTGGCTCTTCTGGTGGATATAGGGGGCCTTGAAACGACACACACTCTGTAACCTCCTAGTTGTCCTTGGCTGATCTCAGAAAAAAAAAGAGAGGTTTTCAAGTTCCAGGGTAACTCTGATAAATATATTTGTCCTCTACTGTTTAAAATGCATGTATCCAGAGAATTTGCAGTTTTGGTTTTTTTCTTGGTTTTTTTAAGTTGTAAAACAAAAACAAAAAGCGGTAAAACCAAAAGCAAACATAGCAGATAAGTCCAATCTAAAAAACAACAAACAGAGGAAACTGGAAAAGCATCTTCAACCTGATGAGTGAAGTCTGTGTAAAGAAAAACTTAGCCAGGCAATCAGAAGTGAAAATGGCTTCCTGAGGATAACTTCCTACAATTTAGCCTTGGTCACAGAGAAGATCTTCCCCTATGTTTGCATCTTGCACAGCTGTCTCTTGTCTAATATTGGGACACCAAAATTTAGGGATTTTGACAGCAAGATTTAGGGATTAGGCACATTAGGCACATTAATGTGGGAAGAGAGAACAATCACCCAAACTTTGCACTGTGATTATAAACAAACTGAACTGGTAATCAGTGTAGTTACTCTCAAAGAAAATCCCTAGCCAGAATGTTTCAGTATTCCTGCCACTGGACACCCAGACTCAAAACTAAATCCAGGAGTAGGGACCAAACAGCAAATATTAATCAGTGCTGCATCATGTGCACTCTCTTTCATTTAATTCAAGACCCCAACAAGATATTTAGATATCTGTTCCTATACTTAGATGCTTACAGGTTAAGATCTTTTTCAGAGATAATTTTCATCATATTAATTTGGTTTCTAGATGTTGTTTGGCTTCTAAACTCTTGCTGTTATTTAGATATTGTGTTCTATGAAACCTGTATTAGCTATATTTTTGTTTTAAAATGAAATGTTATTTAAACTGTTCATGTATTTTTATTATAAACTGTAAAATTTGCTTAACTCTAACTAAATGAACCAGCTTATCGGACTTGTATTGTCATGAGGATTTCCAACTTTTATTCTGTATCTATATTTTGAATATTTCTGCAGAGAGTATTGTCTCCTGCTTCATTTTACTGTTAATCCATCTTTTTTCTGCAAAAATAGTGTACTAATTAAGAACATAAGAATTTAAAGCAGTTGCTTCTATATTAGACCTTCTATATTAGACCTGTACCTTCTACAGTTTAACTATCTGTTGTGTAAAGAAGTACTTTTCTTTTTACCCCATGAACTACCCTGCATTTAGTTTCACTCATTAAGTTATTGAATGAGATTGTCTGAGATATGAGCCATGCAATGTGTTTTGTGCAAGACTGTGCTTGAAAAAGATCCAGAAAGTGCAGCTGGTTCAGGGATCAGTGCTTCTTCATAGACATTCTGGCTGCTGGTCAATCTAGAGACTGCTGGTGTTAACCTTGGACTCACTAACATTTCTAAAACACATTTGATCTGCATGTAATATTTATCCATATTTTGCCTGGGCTTAGCATATTGTGCAATTTGGAACAACCTTTAACTTGGCTTCTTTATGGTTTAAATGATGTGATTGTGGCTTCTTCTTTCAGTCCTAGACTATTTCATCCATCTTAAAAAATGAGTTTTATGGTTTAGTTGCAAAGCAATTAATTCTTACAGCCATTTATTCATTGCTCCTGAAGACTTTTTTTTTTACTCTTTTCATAAAAAGTAAGTTTTTTTCTCATAGCATGTGTAATAATTATTTTCAGTAGCTAGTATTTTACATAGTGGTTAGAAGAAATGGTTCAATTTCTACCACAGCTTCAAGATTTTGTGTGTGTGTGTGTGTGTGTTTGTGTGTGTGTGAACCAAAATGATTAGAAAGCTAGAACAGTTCCTTAAAGGGAAAGACTACAATTATTGTAGCAATTCATAGAAATATTATTATTTATAAAGTAATATGTATAAATTTCTATTAAATATTGGGGATTGATATATCTATATGATCTGAGTGTGCATTGTTTGTTCTTAAGCAATGTTAATGTTTTAAATATTTTATAAATGTTTTACACAAGTTATAAAATGCAGAGTATGGAGAACTATTTTTTCTTGCCAATTTTAGTATTTTGTCCCATCAATAGCTCTTCCTCCAGCACATTAACCTACATTTTGGTACAATTTAAACAAGACAGGATCTTCATACATTATCTGTCAATGTTTGTGGGCCAATTCTAAATAAGACAGAGTAATTCAGTCAATCCTGTTATATAGGTTTTCTGCATTTGCTTACGTAGGATTATACAATGTATATAATACCATACAGGAATTATCTAGAGAATATTTAAAAATGTTGAAACTGTAATCTGGTGAGAAGCAATCCTTTTTCAAAATGTGCCATGTCAGAACAGTACATATCTTATTAGGAAATAAAATTGAGAAATAAAATCCAGATATTTACTAACGTTCCAAAATGCTAAGTAATAATCTGAAATATTTGCAACCAAGTAATACTTTTTCTTAGTAGATTATATTTCTTTAAATATTTGCTTGTTCCCAGGCCTAGACATTTCCTGACTTTTGTTAAGTTGATGGACTCAGTGTCTAATTGAGAAAGGATATGAGCACACCAGATGTCATGGTGTAAGTCACATGAAGGAAGTCTACTGTTTTGATGTTTATAAGCTCCATATGCTAGTTGTTTGTACTTTGATAAGAGCATTTTTGGTACACAGAACAAACCACAAGATTCACTGCATACTGCTGTACAAAATTTATTTTTGTGTGTCAGAAAGTACTGAAAAGGCAAGAAGGAGATTGTGTTGTATACCAATCAGCGTGACTTGTTGTTTAATACTTTTAATTTAACTGAAAAACTAAGCCCAAATATTTTTAGAGTTAAATACATGGCACATAGAGGATAGATACATTAAAATATGTTAAATTACAAAATTTGTTAAAAAGTTTACTATTTGTATAATTATTTGTGAATAATATCACAAATTTGTGATTTGTGATATTTGTGAATCATACAATTATGATACATATAATACGAAATAGAATATGCCTAATATGGCCAAATTCTTCATTATGCTTATTTGGTTTCATCAAGGAGGAAAATTTTATGATTTCCCAGGGACACTTTTCAAACATTGCAAAAAATTGCCCTAAGATTGCAGAACTGAAAAACACAACATTTTAGCCTCAGCTACTGGTGACTGCATCTCCCTCACCAGGAAGCACATGATGGCAATGGGAAGATCCTTCTGGCCAGAGTAGGAAGAGTTGCAGAGTTCTTCCTTCCTACCAGAAATAACATTTGGAACCAAACTAGGTGGTTACATATTCCACCCTTCTCAAAATAAGTATGAGGATGATCTCTCTCTCTCTTTCTCTCATTTGGGCACAGCAATTTAATCAGTTTATGTTTTCAACAGTTTCTTTATAAACTGAGTGGATGAGTAAATTGTCTTGCCTTTGATGCTTCCTCCTCAAGAATATTCCCATTAGCTACTGAGATCTAAGCTTTGTAGACAGGATCCCCCCCCCCCAGAATGGTGGGTAAGATTTATTAGTGTCCATGTGGCTCCAAACAATCATTGTTCCAACCATTTCTGTTAATCCAAGTGACTGGAGGAATAGAGTTAACATCAACAGAATTCTTAATCTATTCAAAGTTACACAACACAAAATAGGAGCACTTTAAAGTGCCTAGTTTAGAACGATGCCTTCCACAGTAGATAACTAGTTGATGACAATTAATCTAGGCTCTCAAGCATATTGATAAAAAGCCTAGAGAGAGGGAGAGATATGGGAACTCATCATCCCAATCTTGGAATGAATTTGGATGCCGAATTTAAACACATGCTAAATGTAAGATGTATACATTCAAAATATTTTACAGAATTAGGAAAAATAAGTTTCCATTGTTTTGTATAACTATATTTTCATTTCTGTTTTAACTTTATCTGGCTGGAGTGCATATGTATGATCTAACATTAACTTTTATTTTATCTACTAATGCCTTTCAATGCAAAGGCAAGATATACTGTATTTACCAGAAAGATGACATTTTTTCCTGCTAATAAATAGCAGGAAAATTTGCTAAGAAGTACCTACTATGCTCTCTGGAACAGCATCCCCCTGGAGATCTGTATAACCCCCACCCTAACCTGCCTCCAAGTGAGACCTGAACACCTGGCTCTTTTCCTAGGCCTTGGTTTAGGATATTTGGTGGGCCTCCAAGTTTGGGAGTAATATTGGTTCCTTCAAGGTGCAACTTTGTTCTTTTCTAATGTAATGTTATTATCAGCTTGCTTTTTATTGTTGTGAAGCTGCTCAGAATCATCTTGAAGTCTGGCAAAAGAAAGAAGGGGAGGGAGGGGAGGGGAGGGAGGGAGAGAGACAGAAAGAAAAGTCCATGAAATCATGCTCAGTGCTTCCTTCCCTTTGTTGCTGAAAAAAAGGAAGAATAAAGGAACATTGTGTTGAAAGCAAGCAAATATGAGAGAGGTACAAATAACCAAGTGTCAAAAGATCGGGAGAAGCTATGTTTCAAGAGCATGAAAGTGAACAAGTTAGATTCGCCCTCCAGAAATAGAGAGTGATTGTTAGCAATGGCAAGCTGCTGCTGTCTATTGAAGTTCTTCAGTAAACTAAGGATTCAGGAAAATCAAAATCTTCCATCAAGTGGAAAGTCTCCATGGAGGCAGAGACTTGTCACTACTGATATTTACAGAGACAATGTATGTAGAAGCTTCAAGCATACATACTTCAGAGTAAGAGGCATATAATTCAATTCATATTATTATCGAAAAGCATACTGTATATAGTTTGGGTCTAGTTCAGTCCAGAAATGTTTCTCTTTCCTTACCTAAGTATATATAGCGAAATTAAATTATGAGTTACACAATGAAAGAAAAAGCTTTAAGCATAATCTTTATATCCAGTAATTCCTCCGAGTCATAAAATAGATCTTTAAAATTTACATTTAATTTTAAATCTTTAAAAATTAAAATATGGGCAGCTGTATCCCTGTGTTGAATCTTCAGTTGTGCTCACTTGCTCAGAAGAAAGTGTTTTAGTGAGAGAGTTTTAAAATGAGACAAATCCATACAGGATAGGACTATGCAGAGGTGTTCACATAGTATCAAAAATACTCCATCCTATTTACACATGTGTATGATTTAATAAGAGAAAGTGGAGTTTGCATATGCAGGAGTGTGGTACTGTTTTTGTCATTCCCTTCCTTTGCAGACATTACTAGGACTATCAGCATCTATGAACTACCTAATCACTTATTAATAAATAATAAGTGAATTACCTAGTTACTTACCTCCTGAACCACAGGCGACATACAACACTGGTGGCACACAGCGCAATTAGTGGCAAAAAAAGCTTTTCCCCTCCTGACCATGTCTGTAGTTTTCCTGATTACATCTGATCAACTGGGTGACAAAGAATATTGCAGGTTATCTAGCAGAGCTCTTCTGAGCTCCTTGTGATAGCTAATTGTATCCCAGGGCTTCAAAAATCTGAGCTTTGCTAATAAGATTTGTTGATACCAAAGTAGTGATATCTGTTTATATTTGTCTCAAGATTGCTCTAATAAATAAATAAAATAAATAAATAACTTTTTTTTGAAAAACCTTTATTAACACTTAAAATCCAAAAATACAAGTTTAAATACCTCTATAACAAAAATACATCTGTAATAATTATACAATTCAACGTCTTTCTGACAGTACTTAATTCTTAACTTTCTTCATCTATTCCCATATGTTCCTACTTAATCAACATATTTAATCACATTTTATATCTTATTTTGTTCTATACATTCCTTATTTTTAATTTCTATCCATTGATACCAATTATCCCAAGTGAAGTAATATTCCAAGTCTTCCTTATTGTTTAATTCTAAAATAAGTTTGTCCATTTCTGCACATTTGAAAATTTTCTGGATTATTGCACAGTCTGTTGGAATAGTGGACATTTTCCAAGCTTGCGCAAGTATGATTCTAGCTGCTGTAGTTATATGAATAATTAAATATTTTATCATTTTAGGATAATTTTCTTTAATAATCCCCAGAAGAAACAGTTCAGGTTTAAATTCTATTTTATAGTGTGTAATTTCTTTTAGCCATTTTTGTATTTTAATCCAGAATTTTTTAACTTCTGGGCAAAGCCACCATACATGGAAGTAGGTGCCTTTTGCTTGATTGCATTTCCAGCAATTAGGTTTTAAGTTGGGGTATATTTTTGCGAGTCTTGTTGGGGCTAAGTGCCACTGATAGAACATTTTATACTGGTTCTCTTTATATGCAACGGATTTTGTTAATGTATAGTTTTTCTCCCATATTTTTTCCCATTCTTCTAACTCAATGTTGTGCCCAATATTTTTTGCCCATGCTATCATTGGTCCCTTTACAATTTCTTCTTCTAAGTCAAAATTTAATAAATAGTTATATATTTTAGATAATAATTTCTCTTCCGGGCCTGTCAATAATTTATCTAATTGTGTAAATTTCGGTTCAAATCCAAATTCCTCTAAATCTTTTCTGTATCTAGATTGCAATTGAAGATATGGCCACCAATCTATGGTTATTCCCTATTCCTTTAATTCTTGGTTAGTTTTTAATCTTCCTCCATTGTCCAAAATTTCATTGTATTTTACCATTTTACCAATATCTAATGTGTTGGGATAGATGAATGCCTCCATAGTGGATAACCAGCCTGGTATTTTGAGATAATGTTTCTTCCTAATTCCCTCCCAAGTCTGTATCAGTGAATCTCGAATTGCATGTCTATAAAAATATGAATGTGAATGTTTTTTATTTTCGGTGTTCCATATGAAGGCATGCCACCCCGTCTGAAGATCATGTCCTTCCAATTTTAAAATTCTCCTATTCTTTAAATTAATCCATTCCCTAACCCAGACCAAACTCACTGCTTTGTAATAAGTTTCCCACACAGGGAGTCCAAAGCCACCTCTGCTTCTTCTATCCTGAAGTGAGATTATTTTTATCCTCGCCTTTTTTCCTGCCCATACAAACTTCATAATCATTTTGTTTAACTCTTTAAAAAACTTTTTATCTAATTTTATAGGAATTGTTTGGAATAAATAGAGTAGTTTTGGTAAGATATTCATTTTAATTGTTGCGATTTTCCCTAGTGACAACTATAATTTCCCCCATCTTTCTAAGTCTTTCCCTATTTGTTGTATTAATTTTGTATAATTATCCTTTTTTAATGCTGAACATTTTGCTCTTAACCAAATACCTAAATATTTCACTTTTTTTACGGTTTGAAGTCCCATTCTTTCCTCGAGTTCTCCTTTTTGTTTTTCCGTTAAACTAACAGAAAACTTAACTCTTAACTAGCATTTTAGTTTTTCCTTTATTAATTTTAAGGCCTGCAACTTCCCCATATTTCTCTATCTCTTGCAGTAGAATTGGTCCAGATTCCAATGGGTCTTCTATAACAAATACCATATCATCTGCAAATGCCTGCACTTTAAATTCTTCCTGTTTAATTTTGGTTCCTTTTATTTCCATTTTCTGTCTAATTCTCTGTAATAATATCTCAAGGGTCAGGATAAAAAGCAGACATAGGACAACCCTGTCTAACTCCTTTTGTTATCTTAAATGAATTTGTAATCTCCCCGTTTATTATTACCCTTGTCTTTTGCTTGGAATAGATCGATTCAATCATCATTTCAACTTTATCTCCAAATTTCATGGCTTTAATTTGTCGAATCATAAATTCCCAATTTACATTATCGAAGGCTTTTTATGCATCCAGAAAGACAAGGGCAACTTGTCTCTCTGGATGTGCCTCATAATATTCCATTATATTAATCACTATTCTGGTATTGTTTCTAATTTGTCTCTTTGGAAGAAATCCATTTTGATCTATGTGTATCTTATCATTTAGTATTTTTTTAACCGTTCCGCCATAATGTTCATAAATATTTTGTAATCCGAATTTAAGAGTGAGTATTTAAGAGTAAAATAAATAACTTTATTGTCATTGTACCAACGAAATTCACTTAACACGCAAAGACCAGGTCCAACACACATAACAATCCCCAAACACACCCACCACAATTCCCCACCCCTAAACCACCCAAGCATCCATACAACAGACCAAGTAATACTGTCCAACAGCTCACTGAAGGTGGCCCTAAGTGCATCCATTTTTGATATTGTGACTGTGCAGACCTTTGAAGTGCTGCTTTATTTTGAAGCCATTTCTCCTTGAAGGGCAGAATTAGAGTGGCTTAACCTCCTGGATCTGGCTGCTAAACAGGCTTCTGTGCAGCACCTATTTCCACCAGACTAAATCAGCCCTTCACATCTCATCTGTCTCACAGATGAAATGTTGAGAGGTGTTGTGGGGGCAGTGGTTAGTTTTCTGGCTGTGCAAATTAGATTTATCTCAGGATATGCACATTCAACTTTTTAATGTTTTTATCTGTTTCTTGTCAAGTAGATATTACAGGTCATCCTCCACTTACAACAGTATGCTTAGTGTCTTTTTGAAGTTACAACAGCACTGAAAAAAGTGACTTATGACCATTTTTCAAATGGCTTATGACTGTTGCAGTATCCCCATGGCCATGTGATTTACATTCAGATGCTTGACAATTAGTTCATATTTATGATGAATGCAGTGTCCTGGGATCATGTGACTCCCTTTTGTGACCTTTTGACAAGCAAAGTCAATGGGGAAGCCAGATTAATTTAACAACCATGTTACTAATTTAACAGTTGCAGTAATTCACTTAACAACTGTGGCAAGAAAAGTCATAAAATGAGGCAAAACTCACTTACAAAATTCTCACTTCTCATTTCTCACAAATTTTGCAACATAAATTTTGGGCTCAATTGTGGTCATAGGTTGAGGACTACCTGTATTTGTACTCTGACATTTAAATCTATTCCTGTTTCAGTTGTATTTTTAATTGTTTTACCTATTGTCAGTTTTATTGAACTTTTGAATTTGTCTTATGTTTTTCAGGGAGGAAAGTCCTATACTGGACCATGTGCAGGGAGAGACTGCAGTGGGGGCTGTGAATGTTTTCCAGAAAAAGGAGGTCGTGTGAGTACCAGCATCTTGTTGAATGAAAAATCCTATTGTTTTACTGAATGAAGGTTTTTTAATCACTGAAATCGGAATATTTGGTATAGGAGTCTGGAATTAAATATTAATGGGTAGGGTTAAAATATAGATGAACCAATTCCAGACATGCAAATTAACAACTTCTTGGGAGAAAACAAAATAATTTGGAGCTGGACTTTCACACCTCTGTAAATACTCATTTATCAGAAAGGGTCTGATTTATTTACAAGGGTCACTACTGCCTTTTCTTTTTTTAAATCCTGGGAGGATAAATTTATTTTGAAATAAAGACTGGTCCAACTCATCAGAAGGGCTTTAAACTATAATTGAGGGGGGAGGATGATCAATCTTTAGAACACAAAATCAATCATAAAACCCAAGAAAACAAATCAAACAATGAGGTAGGGAGTGATAAGAAAAAAAGAAAAACTCAAACAACAATTAGGAGAGGCAGGCATCATACCCATGGACAGGCATAAAAGACTTAAATGCTTATATACAAATGCTCAAAGCTTGGGGAACAAACAGGGTGAACTAGAAGCAATATTACACAAGGGTAGGTACGACATAGTTGCCATTACAAAAACCTGGTGGGACAAAACCCATGACTGGAATGTACTGATGGATGGATACAAATTGTTCAAAAGAAACAGATCAACAAAAAGAGGAGGTGGAGTTGCATTATATGTGAGAGGTCACTACATAGCTACAGAAATGCACATGATCAAAGATAAAACCCCTCCAGAATGTACATGGGTCAATATAAAAAAAGGGGGGGAGTGACATTGCCATAGGTGTATATTATAGGCCACCAAACCAATCAGAAAAAATAGATGAACTCTTTGCCAATCAGTTAACAAATGTATTTGGGAAGCATACCACAGTAGTAATGGGAGACTTTAACTATTCAGATATCAACTGGGAGACCAACTCTGCAGGGAATGAGAGATCAAATAGATTCCTAACCAACCTAGCTGACAACTTTATTATCCAAAAGGTAGAGGAGGGAACTAGAAGTAAAGCTATACTGGACCTAATTCTTACTAATAGACAAGAGGTGATAGAGGGAGTTGGATGAAAGTGATACTGGAATTCAATATAATGCAAACACAAGCAATAGAAAATAATCAAACCAGCGCCTTAAAGTTTAAAAGAGCTGATTTTAACAAACTCAGAGAGACCCTAGGAAAGATTCCATGAATGAAAATCCTAAAGAGGAAAACAACTTGAGAAACATGGGAAACTCTGAAAAATGGAATCATAAAAGCCCAGTCCAGTGCAATATTGAAAAAGAAAAACAAGAAATTCAAGAAAAAACCGGGGGGTGAAATCCAGCAGATTCTGACAGGTTCTGGAAAAGCGGTAGCAGAAATTTTGAGTAGTTCAAAGAACCGGCAAATACCACCTCTGGCTGGCCCCAGAGTGGGATGGGAATGGAGATTTTACAATATCCTTCCCCTGGAGTGAGGTAGGAATGGGGATTTTGCAGTATCCTTCCCCTGGAGTGGGATGGGAATGGAGAATTTGCAGTATCCTTCCCCTGGCATGCCCACCAAGCCACATCCACAGAACCAGTAGTAAAAAAAAGTGGATTTCACCACTGGAAGAAACCATCATGGCTGCACAACAAACTCTCTGACAAACTGAAAGACAAAAAGGATAACCATAGAAAATAAAAAGAGGGACACATAATTAAGGCTGATTATCAGTAGATAGCCAGACCATGCAAAAATTAAGTCAGGAAAGCAAAGGCTCAGAATGAACTAAGTCAAATATAATTTTAAAAAGTTTCTTTCAACATATTAATAACAAGAAAAAAAGTCAAAGAAACAGTAGGTCCACTAAAGAGAGAAGATGGCAAGGAAGTAACAGGCACTAGGGAGAAAGCAGAGCTGCTTAACTCATTCTTTGCATCAGTCTTCACGCAAAAAGAAAATATAGCCCAACGTACCAAAAAAGCTACTGTAAAAGACAAACCAGAAACAAAAATTAAAATAAGGAAGAAAATGGTAAGAAAACACCTATCTGACCTTGATAAATATAAATCACAGGATCTGACAGATTATCGTATTTTTCGGAGTATAAGACACTCCAGACTATAAGACGCACCTCCTTTTTTTGGTGAGGAAAACAAGAAAAAGAAATTTGCCTCTGCCTCCCAGCAATTTTGCCTCGTTGCAGCAAACCACAAACAGCCTGCTTTACTTTCATTTTTGTTTTCAGCATAGATTGATTAGCACAAGAAAAAAAACCCTGCTCCCAGCAATTTACCTCCTTGCAGCAAGCAGCAGAGGCCCAAGCAGCAATAGGCAATGGCAATCCCTGCAGCCTGAAATAGCTGAGAGTTGGGAGGCCGATGCAACGGACAATCAACTTGTGCTAATTAGGCTGTGCTGAAGCTGAAATGGTCTGTTTCTTTTTGCTGCTTGTTACAAGGAGGTAAATTGCTGGGAGGGAGAGGCCAAAGGGTGGGGGCCAGTGGGTGGGTGGAGCTACATTCGGTGTATAAGACACACCCAAATTTTCACCCCCTTTTAGGGGGGAAAAAGGTGCATCTTATACTCTGAGAAATACAGTACATCCCAGAGTTCTGAAGGAGCTGGCAGATGTTATCTCAGAACCACTGTACCAAATCTTTCAAAAATCCTGGAACACAGGGGAAGTACCTGGGGATTAGAAAAGGGCTGATGTGGTTCTCATCTTCAAGAAAGGGGAAAAAAACAGACCCAAGAAACTACAGACCAATCAGTCTAACATCAATACCTGGGAAGATCCTGGAAAAACAGATCTGCGAGCAATTGGAAGCAAATAAAGTTATAACTAGAGCTGAGTTAGAGAGGAACTATCTTATTTGGGTTTTGGAAATCTAGTTATTGAACTTCGATATTGTTAAATTTTAAATGCCATATATCATATATTTTTAGACTGTTATTTCTGTAACTGTTTTATCTTTTTCTTTTTTCTTTTTTTAAAGGCCTTCGGGCTATTCAATAAAAGAAAAAATCGTAAAAACTAGTAGCCAGCACAGGTTTGTTAAAAACAAATCATGCCAAACCAATCTTATTTCATTCTTTGATAAAATCACTAAATTAGCAGGTCAGCGAAATGCTGTGAACATAGTATACTTAGATTTCAGTAAGGCATTTGACAAAGTAGAACACAAGTACATAAGTACACAATAACATAAGTATCTTAAAAGGCAAGAATCTCAATGGGAACCAAAGTGTAATCTGTGAGCCCATTGGAGTCCATGGACCTCATGTTTCCACCATCTATATTAATGACCTTGGCTGGCAGGAGTGCCCACATAGGGGGCTTCCTGCTTGTCAGAATGATGAAAGCAATATGGGAACACAAGGAGAAATATTTCCTTTTTACTATATGCATGAAATCCCACAATGCGTATTCAGAAGAGGAAAGTCTCACAATGATACTTGTGTTTTTCTGACAACCCTAGGTTTCTTACTCCAGATACTGTCAGTTTTGGGCAGCTACCAGTCTATGTAGGGAACAGAGATTCTCACAATATTAGAATGTGTCAACTGAACTGGCTCATGCCAATTATGAGTCCTTGCTTTGCTTTGCTTTTTCTATAAATATTAGTTTTCAATATACAGTATAGTGACTCATACTCATATATATACACTGGAAATAGAGTTTTTTCATTAATTTAATAATATTTATATGTCCTTATTGTCAAATAAAAATCTGAGTATTTGTTGAAGAAATCATGTGACCATATTATCAAATACAGTTATTTATTACAGTGTGACCTTATTCACTTTTAATAAAATAAATAAATATAACAATTATGCATGATGATGATTATGAAAATGATGATATCCATTCAATCATGTCTGACTCTTAGCAAATCTATGGGCCAGGTCCTCCTGTCTTGCACTACCTTTTTGAATTTTTCTATGCTCAGGCTGATGTCAGTTTTGATGATGTCCCTCCACTATGTTCTTTGATGGCCATGTAATGAAAGAAAAAAATAAAGTTCTAATAGAATTAGTTTTTATTATCAGAAGGTCCATTGTTATTTTTAGAAATCTATCTGGAGCATGTTTCTTGACCAAAAGTCAGTTTAGCTGTTGAATATCATTACATGGAGAATCTAACACACACACAAAACTGCTTTGTTCTTAAAAATAAATAAGAGTTTCCTATCAGAACATTTAAACATTCTCATTAAAGAGAAACAATCTTAATCAGGAAGAAACATTTCAGTGTCACTTTCCTAATGAATAAATAATACAATGAATGAGGTCATTAGAGGTACTGGCATTATAAAGCAAGTCAGACAATTTTCAGATGTTACCCTATTTTTGAAATCATTGTCCTGTTCTTATTCTAAAACTATTAAATAAAGCATTCTGGGGCTTTGAGAATATAATTTTTGAAAAGTTTAATGTATGATATAAATGTTGAAATTCTTCAAACTCGCACTTGCTATGTATGTTGATATTTGTAGATCTTTTATAGATGCCTTTTAATGTTGCTTGATTCCTTTTATGTTTGTTTGTTTGTTTATTCATCTACTACAAAGAGCAAGGTATTCCCTTTATAGGAAAATAAATCAGTTGATTGAGGGAAAAATATAATTTGTGTGATTTATTACAAAGTTGTGGGAAGTTTAAGAAATAATAGAAACCCTTTTAAAATACTTTTTGAATTATTAGGTTATATATCTCTTCTTTCAACAATATTTATGTGAGAAAAACTTTCATCTTCCATATCAGGATGCAGAGATCTAACTGATTCAGGAAAACTTTATAAACTTAATTTCCCCAAATCTGTGCACATTTTGATGGAACACAATCTGTAGCCTCTGATCATCCCAGGTTTTAGTTTCTGAAGCCCCAAAGGAAATGGGGAGGGGGAATGAGCTGAGATCACAGATGTTGGGGGGTGGAAAAGGAAGCCCTTCCTGATAGCATTTGGCAAGAAAGGAAATACAAGAGCAGATATGTTTTGTTTTGTTTGTGGGTGGAGTATAACTCAGTTCTTTAGTGTTTCAACTTATTCAATATCATTGGCTTCCTTCTGTCTGAAATTTATCCCCTGAAAACTCCAGTAGTGGGATTCACTTATCAAGTCATTTCAGGTCCAGGTCACAATCTACATAATTATGGAGCCATGCCAGTTCAGATGATACCAACATGCTGACATAATACCAGATATAATTGTCTCAAAGGACACTATACATAGGATTGCACGAATAGATTGATTTATCAATATGTATTGCTTCTTAAATTGTTTATAATTGGGATTAATTTGTTCAGAAAATCTCTTTTCTGTGTGTTTAGGGGGGTTGGTAGGCAGAAGCAGAATAAATATCTGTCAAGGGAGACAGTTATATGATTTTGGGAATTGTACAAAACAGTAGTGGGTGGGTGGGTGTCTATCTTCTTCCCATGGGCATTGAGATGCTTGAGGTTCAGACAAACTGAATAAGGATACTTAAACATTTGAATGGTTTCTTCACAACTGTTTCTTTGAGGACAATCTAAGAGGAAACACAACCTCTGGTGGCATGGACTGCCATCCCATTTCTGTTTGTGTGTACAGTACATAACTGTACTGTACACGCAAACAACCATCTGTATTGTAAATACAGCAAATCAACCATCTGTATTGTACCATATATATTGCACCCCTAATTTATTTTAGGAAATAAGAATTGATTAGGATTGTTGATTCTATTTATCTTAATCACTCCATTCCACCAATTTCCTGGATGACAGAGAGTTGATGAACATGAGATGATTGGAGCATAGATTAGACGGGTAAATCTGATCAAATTTATTAATTCATTTATCAAATTTAAGCACTGCCCATCTTATTGACTTAATGACTCTTGGCAATGTACAACTATGTCTCAAACCTATGTAACCATAGTAATTCTGTATGCAAAAAATGATATTGTGGTTTACAGACAACACTGCTTCAGAATACAGTTAGAGATTATTTGGAATAGCAAAAATTTGGATACAGCTCTTGGCAATGACCTTTTGAAATTATTTGCGTTTTCCAAGGCACTTTATTTTCAAGTTGTTATCAAGTACTCCAGTATGAACACTGTGTTAGAGCCTTCTTTATAAGTCATTTTATTATTCTTTTTATATAATATTAATTTTTATCTATAGACCCTGTATTTCCATGGATCCAGATTTTATTTATTTATTTATTTATTTTATTTTATTCAATTTGTATACCGCCCTTCTCCTAGTGGACTCAGGGTGGGGCACAGCCAGAACTAAAACACATACCAATACAAAATTTAAAATTTTTAAAAGAATTACATGACTTTGGCCCAAAATTTAAAACATTCAAATTAAAACCCATTGACAATTTAAAAAGCTAAAAAAGATTTCACAAGCACATTCTTTTTTTTGCTTAAAAAAAAAAGACATGTATTAGTTTCAGTATTGCTGTAAAAGAGGGCAGAAAAGCAAAGAACATTGCAAGAAGGGTAAACGTTGAATAAAAATAAAAATGCATCAAATATCCATCAAATACAAACCTAACCCTAAACCTTTTTCACTGAATTCCTCCATCCAGTTCTATCCAATTCTCCAGCCAAATTGTTCTTTCCAACTTTTTCTTGGCAAAGTTACTGTTCAGAATTCTCTGCATTCCCTAATTGTATTCCTCTGATTGTCATCTCATCTGTAATCAAAGAGGACCTAGGAGAAATAATTTGAGGAACGTCAGAATCTGCTTCATTTTCTGTATTTACTCGGTTAGTACATACAACCTCAGTAGATTAACATTTTTATGTAGAATCACAGAATTATGGAGTTGGAAGGTACCATCATCTATATACCAACCATCTGCAATGTGCAGGAAAACCAATTAAAACTATCCGCAAATGGTAGCAGTTCAACCTCTTCTTACGAACTTCCAGAATGGAGAATCTGCAAGCTCTGTACCGGATTAATTCTATGGTTGTACAGATGTTACTATTAGGTAATTTCCCCTATATTTAAATGAAATCTAATAGCTGCAACCTATACCCAATATTTTTGGTCTCTGGTTTTAAGGCAGCAGAAAAAATCCCTCACCTTCTTCCCTACAACATCTTTTAATGTATTTGAATAATGACATTGCCATGGATAAATGCCTTATTCTCAAATGAAAGAGACATATGCTCATAGAGTACTAAGGGTTAATTTATTCTTCCCTAATGTATTCCTCTGTAACCACTCCTACCTCCTAATCCCGCCTCAATGATATAAAAGGGGATGCACACTCCTCCTACTTGCTTCTATCTACAATCACTCAGTGAATATAGAATGCCTTCTGTAAATAAACATTACTTTGTTTGAATAATACAATTCTGAATTCTTTATTAAGTCCGATCCTCGAATTACGGCAACAATCTGGTAGCAGAGGATGGTTGGCTGACTCAATAAGAAAAAGACATGCCAAAGAAAGAAAACTTCAGAAACAAAAGAGAAAGACCCAACACCAGGGCATACAACAAAGAAATGGAAACAGATCAAGAAATGATCGATGAATCTACAACTATAATGGCAAGAGAATCTGAAGACTTCACTACAGACAACGAAGAGGTAATCGATGAACAAGAAGCGAGCGAGACAGAAAACAGCACACTCAGATCAGAAATATTAAGACTGCTAAAAAGCCAAAAAGACGACAAAAATCTCATCGCGAACCTCCAAGACATCATAAAAGATAGCGGAGCAGCGAGAGAAAATCACATCAACGCACCAGAATCTAAAGACCACAAAATGGTAAGCGAATTACCTATAGATGAGAGTGTAACTAAAAGAAAGACTAACGGTCCCACGCAAAATTTTGAATGGCAGCCATCTTGGTTTTGTCAGCCCAGCAAAATGGCCGACTCAGAACCAATCAGAAAGCAGAGTTCAAAATGGCTGGCGCGAAAAGCTCTACACAGCATAAAAAACAAAAAAGAAAAATTCTATTCATCAGAAGAATCTGATACTGACACCGAAGAAACACCAACCGAACTACAAATCGAAACAGCTATGAAAACACTTTTTGCAACTTTCGGTCCAGATTTAAAAATATCGAAGAAATCAACGAAAATACCAAAGCCAGCCGATCAAACAGAAAAGAAAAGACAAACGGTACAATCCAAAGGCAAAGATGCAGAAGCAAGCAAGCAAGCGTTTCGACATCCATCCACTTCAACCCGAACGACAAGAACATTAACGCCTGAACCCAGAGAGCCTTGCAAGTACTCGCCCACGCCGCAAACGCTTCCGGGAGCCAGAGGCCTCAACCAAGACGACCACGATGAAAAGAAGCAAGCCCCGATCATCACCTGGACACCCAAAGTCGAACCGGAGAGCGAATCATCGGAGGAGGAGCACTACGAGGGAGCTACGGCGACGAGAACCTCTTCTGACAGCTTCAGGAACGAAATGAACAACGCGCATGCGCAAATACGCCCAGAAGAATACAGAGACAATAAAGAACAGAGAGAACCATTCAGACTAATTGCGAGTATACCTACACCATTCTGCAACTATCAACATGTACAAGATCATGGACAGCCTCCAGTTGTAAGTAATGCAACAAATAACATTGGAAACTTGCCTAATGATTTTCCAAAACTGAGAATAGACGGTATTAATTTGCAGGAATGGAGTCAACAACTCCAGGTTGTTTTCTTAAAAGAGAATTTATTATTTTTTATAACTAACCCTCCTAAAAAACCATGGACCCTAAAATTGGACTGCCTACACCACAGAGCATTTTATTTACTAATATCTAGTATATCACCTGCTATCTATTATAGTATTAAGCACAATCTAACTGTCTCAGAAATAATTCATTGTATGTTTAAACTGTTTCATAGTGAAAGTGTGGCAACCACAACTAGAATGTCTAAAAACTTTTTCTCAGCCAGGATAAAACCTGGAACTACTATAAGTGAACATTTATTATCACTAAACAAAATTAGAGCAGAACTTCATTTAAGTGGAGAAATAATATCTGATCAAACAATGAAAAGTGTTATCATTAATTCATTAGACCCATCATGGGACAATTACATATCACATTTGGATACAATCAATTTAGGATATCTATCTATAGAGAGTTTGTCAAATAGATTAATAGCTGAAGATAATTTGAGAAGAAACCGCTACAGTACATACAAATAACACAGACAAACCAAAAGGGTAGTATTCCAAGACAGGTATCAAGAATCAATTGAGTGTTATAATTGTGGTTCCAAGGAACATTATAGAAGAGACTGTCCCAAACCTCCTAGAGAAAGACAAAGACATGACACTAGAAACAGATACCACGACAGGCAATCATCTATTGACAGATACAGACACAGAAACTCACCAAACTTTAGAGAACATAGAGGGGGCAGAGATAACTCAAGAGATAGGAAATCTGGATCATTATATGGGTTAGACAAGTACACTATAACCAAAAACCAAGAATCAAAGAATAATGCCTGGCTCATTGATTCCGGGGCAACAAATCACACAACACATGATAAGAAAATATTATCTTCCTTCGTAGAAGATAAATTTGTAATTAAAGTAGCTAATCAAGAAGAAGTCCAAGTCATTGGAAGAGGAAATGTAGAATTACCCAGTCTAGGGAAAATAGAGGGAGTCCTATTAATACCCAAAATACCTCACAACATTCTTAGTGCAATAAAGCTAAGCAGGGACTCTAACATAAATATAATATTCTCAAAGGGAAAAGTAACTCTAGAGAAAAACAAAATAAACATAGGTAATATAATTACCAAAGGAGATTTACCATATTTAATCACAGAGGAAAGATGGCTACACAATATTGATTCAAACATGGAAAATGACAATAGCATAGAGAATGAAAATGACAATGACAGTGACAGTGACAATGAGGAACACGAACCAGAACATAATGATGAAACCTTATCTATCAGTAATACACATACTAACAAAAGACCAATAATTGGAAAACCAATCCATGATGAATGTGCACATATATTACACAGAAAATTAGGACATGCCAGTTTTCCTGTAATACAAAAAATGATTGAACATGCTGAAGGTGTTAAAATAAAAGACTGTAAAAATTACTTGGAATGCTCAGTATGTAAGTCCTCAAAGCTCAGAATCAAGCCCAGACCCAAAAAGGCAACAAGAACATCAAATCATATTTTTAACCTGGTTCATATGGATCTAGTTGGCCCATTAACTCCATCAATTACATACAAAAAACAATACTTTCTTACTATTGTAGATGACTATAGTCGTTATGGCTTTGTCTACACCTTAAAACACAAAGATGAAACATTTCAAAAGTTTAAAGAATTTTATAAATGTGTAGAAACACAACACAACATAAAAATAAAACAGATTATGACAGACAGAGGATCTGAATTCATGTCAAAGGATTTCTCCCAATGGCTAAAGGCTAAAGGGATGTTACATTTCACCTCTAGTCCTTTCTCTGCTTTTCAAAATGGAGTAGCAGAACGAAGAAACACTACAAACCATGATTAGATGTACATTAGAAGATGCTGGTTTAGGCAAACATTTCTGGTCAGAAGCACTATTATATTCCAATTATACCCTTAATAGACTTTGGTCTAGTGTCATAAATAAAACACCATACGAATTGATGTATAATAAAAAACCCAAGATAGCCCACATGCATGTATTTGGAGTTACTGCAGATGTACATATACCGAAACAATTGAGACGTAAGGGAGATAATGTATCTAGGAGGCTCAGATTCATGGGCTATGAAACAGGCACAAAAGGATATAGATTTATTGACAATAATAACAAATTCATAATTTCTAGGACAGCTGTATTTCACGAACAGGCCAATTGGTCTAAGATACATCTTAATGAGATACTTCCAACAGCAAGACCAGATACTAAGACACAAAATAAAACAGAAAGAGAAGGACAAAACTACAGTACACAAATGGGCAACACCAAAACATGGATGGGAAATTGTCCCAAAATCAAAACAGACTCATTAACACAAAAGGAAGCAAGATATTTACATGATAACGACAGCAGACCACAAAGAACAATTAGATGTAACAGGAATCAAGTACCAAAAAGATATAAGGATTACATAATGCATATAAATAATGATACATCAACACCTAATACATATGAAGATGTATTGAAACTTCCCACAGAAGAAAGAAAGAAATGGGAACTAGCCATGGCCAAAGAAATGGACAGTTTACGAGAACTCAAAGTATTCACTCCAACGCCAGCTCCAAAAGATAAAACAATTATAGGCACTAGGTGGATATTTAAAATTAAGAATTTAGAAGGGGTAACACTTTATATAAAGCAAGGCTGGTTGCACAGGGGTTTGCCCAAAGATATCCTGAGGATTATACCGACACATATTCTCCCACTGTAAGAACTGAAAGTGTTAAGACAGCTTTAGTAATAGCCTCAGCCCTTAATCTTGAAGTCTTTCAATACGATATACAAACCGCATACCTACATGCAAAACTCGATAAGGAAATATATGTAAGAGCTCCTCATAGTCAGAACACAAATAGAAATGAAACATGGTTACTAAACAAAAGTTTGTATGGATTAAAGCAATCCGGTAAACGTTGGTATGAATGTTTGGTCAACGTACTCAAAACTATGAACTTCAATGCCACAACTGCAGACAATTGTTTCTTTGTTAGAAGAGATGGTGATTCATTAGAATTTGTGTTAATTTACGTGGATGACATTTTGTATATTGGTAAACATAAAGATAAGAGAGATACATTTGTAACAAAATTAGAAGAACATTTCTCATTGAAATCATTGGGGAAAGTGAATAAATATCTTGGAGTACAGATTAGTAAAACTAAAAAAGGATTTAAGTTGTCCCAGAAGGACAAAATTATTGAACTCTTGAATAGATGCAATATGAATGATGCAAAACCTTGTGATACCCCAATGCATGCTGACTTTCTAAAGAATATGAATGAATCATCCCCTGAGTTTAATGATAATACACTTTACAGATCAGTTATTGGTTCCCTTTTATATATTGCTAATTGGACCAGGCCCAATATTGCTCTACCCCTCAATTTGTTGTCCAGATATGTCAGTAAGCCTTTGATTTATCATTGGGAAGCTATTAAAAGAGTGTTAAGGTATTTGAAACACAGCTTAGATTTTTGCCTATTATTAGAGCCCAACAATGTTAATGAGCCTATTCTCACTTGTTACGCTGATGCTGACTGGGCAGGCGACACTAAAAGCAGGAAGAGTACTTCCGGCTATATATTCTTTCTTAACAATTGTCCAGTCTACTGGTATACTGGGAAACAAGATCTAGTAGCTACATCAACTACTGAGGCAGAGTATATATGCTTGTCAAAAGCCTCTAATAATCTCATATGGTTCAATGATCTATTAACCAATGTTTGGAAAAGTCCTTCACTACCATTTATTATACATGAAGACAACAAAGCTGCTATAGAGATATCCAGAGCAGATGCCGTTGGTCAGAGATCTAGGCATATAGATATCAAATACAAACATGTAAGACAATTATCTCAAAATGGATTTATTAAAGCTATTCACTGTGAAACCACAGAACAAATAGCTGATATATTGACTAAACCTTTACAAACAAAACAACATAAATATTTAACTTCAAAACTGCATGTTTTATATTGTCCTGAATCTGAATCTGTATGTAATTATTGCTGTATGTCGAATCGGCATTTAGAGGGGGATTTGTCATGGATAAATGCCTTATTCTCAAATGAAAGAGACATATGCTCATAGAGTACTAAGGGTTAATTTATTCTTCCTTCCCTAATGTATTCCTCTGTAACCACTCCTACCTCCTAATCCCGCCTCAATGATATAAAAGGGGATGCACACTCCTCCTACTTGCTTCTATCTACAATCACTCAGTGAATATAGAATGCCTTCTGTAAATAAACATTACTTTGTTTGAATAATATAATTCTGAATTCTTTATTGAGTCCGATCCTCGAATTATGGCAACAGACATCATGTTTCCACTCAAGCTTTTTTCAGTAGCCTAAAACATCCCCAATTCTTTCAAACTGACCTCATAGGGAGTGTCCTCATGTGTCTATTATTTTATTTATTTATTTGGTTATACACACACACACACACACACACACACACACTATACACACATACACACACACTATACACACATACACACACACACTATGTGTGTGTGTTTTTTTTTTCTATCGAGGCACCTGGTCTACCCCAACATGTGGGAGGGGGGATTCATATGTACATAGAATTTTTATTGGCCAAGTGTGATTGGACACATGAGGAATTTGTCTTGGTACATATACTCTCAGTGTACATATACTGTAAGAAAAGATACGTTCATCAAGAATCATAAGATACAACACTTAATGATAGTCATAGGGTACAAATAAGCAAGCAGGAAACAATATCAATATAAATTGTAAGGATACAAGCAATAAAATTACAGTCATACAGTCATAAGTGGAAGGAGATGGGTGGTGGGAACGATGAGATGATTAATAGTAGTGCAGACTTAGTAAATAGTTTGACAGAATTATTTGTTTAGCCTAATGATGGCATTTGGGGAAAAAAACTGTTCTTGTGTCTAGTTGTTCTGGTGTGCAGTGCTCTATAGCGTCGTTTTGAGGGTAGGAGTTGAAACAGTTTATGTCCAGGATGTGAGGGGTCTGTAAATATTTTCACAACCCTCTTTTTGACTCGTGCAGTATACAGGTCCTCAATGGAAGGCAGGTTGGTAGCAATTGTTTTTTCTGCAGTTCTAATTATCCTCTGAAGTCTGTGTCTGTCTTGTTGGGTTGCAGAACCGAACCAGACAGTTATAGAGATGCAGATGACAGACTCAATAATTCCTCTGTAGAACTGGATCAGCAGCTTCTTGGGGAGTTTGAGTTTCCTGAGTTGGTGCAGAAGCTTCTGCTTGTCTTTCGCCTTTCAGCTCCAATCCAGGAGCCCTCAAGCAGTCGCATTCATGACAAACCATTTTTATACCAATTTATATATATACAGGGCCGGATTTTCCTATAGGCTAACTAGGCTTCAGCCTAGGGCCTCAAGATCAAGAGGGGCCTACACAGTGGTGGGATTCTGGGGGTTCTAGGGGGTTCGGCCGAGCCCTTTGTTAAATTGCTGGCTTGCCCGCCCCTCGCCTCCCACCCGCGCGGCGCCAGCCTACCGTAGCCAGGGGTGGGCAATTGTGGCTCTTTTACAACCTGTGGACTTCAACTCCCAGAATTCCTGATGCAGCTTGGCTGTCTGAGGAATTCTGGGAGTTGAAGGCCACAGGTTGTAAAAGAGCCACAATTGCCCACCCCTTCCCTAGCCTGAGTTCCACTGCCTGGGATCCACGTGGGCTGCCACGTGGTTCCCCACCGGCTCCGGACACAAGAGAGCAGGATGGAGAAAGCCGCTTCCACGCCTTCACTCACCCTCCCTCTCTGCCGTTCGCTTACCCCTCCCACTCCCCATCTATTGCTGCCTCCGATGGCTGGAGGAAAAAAAAACTTCAAATTCTTGCCGCGGGGCTTCAAAGGGCCGCCCTAGAGCCAGTGCTGCAGCCGAACCCTTTGTTAAATTGCTGGCTTGCCCCGCCCCTCCGCACCACTATTTATTGCCAATAAATAGTGGTGGGCGAGGGGCGGGGGAGCCAGCAATTTAACAAAGGGTTCGGTGTTTTTTTTGTAATTTTATTGGCCCCCGGAGCTTCAGCAGAGACTAATTAGCCCTTGCTTAGATCGGCTCTCAGCTGTTTTGCTCACGGATCTGCTCCTTGCTTGCAAAGAGTGCTGATTTTTCCCCCCTAGCTATACTGAAAAACGAAAGAGAAAGTAAAGCAGGCTGTTGGCTTTGCACGTTGGAAAATTAGGCAGGCAGATTTCTTTTTCCTCACCAAAAAAGGTAGGTGCAAACAACAGGAAATTTAGGGAAAAAGAGGAGATTTTAAAACACAAAAGAAAAAAAGCTCTATTTAACTAGGGAATTGTAATAATTGAGATACTATTAATTGTATATTGTGTTGAAAGCAGAAATGATTAAGTTGTGGTTTGGAGGAATATATGGGGGAAATTATTTGGTTTATTATTATTGGTAAATATAATTAATTGATTTGTAAGAAATTGGATTGCATGGAAATAATTGGAATATTCATGTTCATATTGATTAATATACAAAAAAGGTAGTTATATAACTAATTGATTTATATTAAAATGTTGAATTCATATTAAACAACTGTAATATTACATAATTAACCAATGTGAGGATGGATATAAAAATAGATGACAATGGGAAGGGGTATAATATAGAATAGAAGGGAAAAATTGAATTTGATTAAGATTAGAGATGAGGATGAGGGTAATATTGGTTTTTACAAAAATAGATGAGGAATAAATATGGCAAAAAGGAAATATAGAAATTGTAAATTAAATTGAAATGACTAAACACTGTTTAAATTTGTGAACCAGCCAAATATTCTGTTCAAAGAAAATACATTGTATGTTTGTATGTGTGTTTCTAATTATTGTTATTTATTCATATTTGTTCTCTTTTATTCTTTAAAGTTTAACAATTCATTCTTTATCTTAATATCTTTATATTTGTTTGGGGTTGGCTTTCTTCCCTTTCATCTTTTTTATTGTACAGCAATCTTTCTCCTCAAACCTACCACCTCTGTCTTTTCTTTCCTTCTTACTTTCTCTTCCCCCCCTCTTCTTCTCCCTACTTCCTCTTTCTTTCTCTTTCTCCTCCTCTCTTCCTCCCTCTCTTACCTTCACTCCTACTCTAATTTCCCTTCCCTTCCTTCATCCCTCTCTATTGTAAGGTGACCAGACGTCCCGCTTTTGGCGGGACAGTCCCGCTTTTGAGCAATTTGTCCCACGTCCCGCGGCGTTTAAAAAAAGTCCCGATTTTTCTTGAGCCCCAGCTGATGGCTAGAAGAAAAAAAACTGTTTAAACTCTTGCCCGGGGCTTCAAAGGGCCGCCCTACAGGCAATCAGTGTAAAGCAGTTTTTTTTTCCCCTAGCTAAGCTTCAGAAACGAAACCGAAACCGAAACCAGGGTCTTTGGTGCAGCGTGACAAAATGAGGCAGAGAGAGATTTATTTTTATTTTTATTTTTCCTCCCCAAAAAAGGTAGGTGAAAAACTGCAAACAATGGGAAATTTAGGAGGAGACTTCAAGATTTTAAAACACAAAGGAAAAAAAGCTGTATTTAACTAGGGAATTGTAATAATTGAGATACTATTAATTGTATATTGTGTTGAAAGCAGAAATGGTTAAGTTGTGGTTTGGAGGAATATATGGGGGAAATTATTTGGTTTATTATTATTGGTAAATATAATTAATTGATTTGTAAGAAATTGGATTGCATGGAAATAATTGGAATATTCATGTTCATATTGATTAATATACAAAAAAGATAGTTTTATAACTAATTGATTTATATTAAAATGTTGAATTTGTATTAAACAACTGTATTACATAATTACATAATTAAACAATGTGAGGATGGATATAAAAATAGATGACAATGGGAAGGGGTATAATATAGAATAGAAGGGAAAAATTGAATTTGATTAAGATTAGAGATGAGGATGAAGGGTAATATTGGTTTTTTTAAAAAATAGATGAGGAATAAATATGGCAAAAAGGAAATATAGAAATTGTAAATTTAATTGAAATGACTAAACGCTGTTTAAATTTGTGAACCAGCCAAATATTCTGTTCAAAGAAAATACATTGTATGTTTGTATGTGTGTTTCTAATTATTGCTATTTATTCATATTTGTTCTCTTTTATTCTTTAAAGTTTAACAATTCATTCTTTATCTTAATATCTTTATATTTACTTGGGGTTGGCTTTCTTCCCTTTCATCTTTTTTATTGTACAGCAATCTTTCTCCTCAAACCTACCACCTCTCTCTTTTCTTTCCTTCTTACTTTCTCTTCCCCCCACCCTCTTTTTCTCCTCCCTACTTCCTCTTTCTTTCTCCTTCTCCTCCTCTCTTCCTCCCTCTCTTACCCTCACTCCTACTCTAATTTCCATTCCTTCATCCCTCTCTATTGCTGTAATCCTTTAATGCATATGGACTACTCAGAGGGCTGAAAAAGTTATTTTTGACTGGTCCTCACACTTTTGACCAGTCCTCGAACTTATGACTGTCCTCACATTTTACATTTTTGCCCTATCTTGTCATCATGGTGAAGAGAAGCAGTTGTGAAATGAGTGACATGGTTGTTAAGAATGCTGCATGGGCATAAATGTGAGGATGGTCATAAGTGTGACAACCAGTCAAAAGTGCGAGGACCTGTCAGAAATGACTTTTTTCAGCTCTCTGGTTAGTCCTTTTGTGCATATGGACTACTCAGAGGGCTGAAAAAGTTATTTTTGACTGGTCCTCACACTTTTGACCAGTCCTCGAACTTACGACTGTCCTCACATTTTACATTTTTGCCCTATTTTGTCACCATGTTGAAGAGAAGCAGTTGTGAAATGAGTGACATGGTTGTTAAGAATGCTGCACGGGCATAAATGTGAGGATGGTCATATGTGTGAGGACCAGTCAAAAGTACGAGGACCTGTCAGAAATGACTTTTTTCAGCTCTCTGGTTAGTCCTTTTGTGCATATGGACTACTCAGAGGGCTGAAAAAGTTATTTTTGACTGGTCCTCGCACTTTTGACCAGTCCTCGAACTTACGACTGTCCTCATATTTTACGTTTTTGCCCTATCTTGTCACCATGGTGAAGAAAAGCAGTTGTGAAATGAGTGACATGGTTGTTAAGAAAGCTGCACGGGCATAAATGTGAGGATGGTCATAAGTGTGAGGACCGGTCAAAAGTGGGAGGCCCAGTCAGAAATGACTTTTTTCAGCCCTCTGAAAAAAGTCTATGCACATAGCCACACCCACCCGGTCACATGACGAGCTACCCACGCCTACATAGTCATGTGACCAGCTAGCCACGCCCACCCAGTCACATGATTGCCAAGCCACACCTCCAACTAAGCCACGTCCACAGAACCTGTTGTTAAAAAATTGAATCCCACCACTGGTGAAAGGGCCTCATAAATGGAATAGCCTAGGGCCTCTTTCAATCTAAATCCGGCCCTGTATATATATATAAATTATACACACACACACACACACACACACACACACACACACACACACACTCTTATAAAATAGATATGAATAAATAAATGCATTTTCTTTTAAATTTTTATTAAGCTTTAAAAAAACACTACAGTTAATATTTCTTTAAAAACATTAGCTATAAATTTGTAAGAACTAAATGATTATTTTAAAAAATAGCAATTAATATTTCTTTTAACAACTCAGCTATTAGTAATACAATAAATAAACTGAATAACTATGTAAATAAATTGCATAAAGTATTATTTACTTTACACAACAACCCCAAGCAGTTTTACTATTTGTAAGAATCACAATAATAAATCCTTCTCCAAATATTTCAGAATATCTATAAATAAAAAACAATAATGCTTTACAAGTCGTACTGTGATGCTCCAAGTTTACAGTTATGTGACTGTATCGGAACAATTTAGCATGCATATATTTTAATCCGTTTTGTTGATTTTTGTAAAACCTGTATTCCCCTGGGGTTTTTGTATGGCTGAGGAATATACTGTACAGCTATGAATTTCACTAGCTTTTTGTTGGTTCACCGCCCATTTTCAAACTATTTTGGATTTATGTATATCTCTTTGGGGAAGTAGAAATTAGCATCATGATAGGTTGTGTGGAATAGCATTTCCAAAGAGAAACAAAACCTTTTATCCTCTGAAAAGCCCAGCTCAAAATATCTGAGCACTAGGAAAATGTCTTTCCCATATTTAGACAAACAATATAATAATGAATTTACTAGCTGGCAGTTTGCCAACATTAAAGGGCTGGCCTTGTTATTTTGCCTTGTGATATAGCAGTTTCTGCAATCATTGTAGTGATGAATAGTTTAAATATTTAAATAATTTAAATACTTTAATATTTCAATCCTTCTCATATGAGAATATAGAATTTCTGGGAAAAATATAAATCTTCTAAAATACTTCTGCACTTTTAAGGCATTTTTCCCAATCTGGGGCAGAAGTTACCTCAATGTCTCCAAAAATATTAATGGTATTTAATCATGTTTACACACTGCAAAACTAAGATTGTTATTGTGGGGGGGGGAGCTAAAATGTTGGCACAGTTTTTATTTCAAATAAATAGTTAGTGCTGCAGTTTGATTTAAAACACCTGGCAGTAATTTTTGACAAGCACAAATAAAATCTGTGAGGCATTTCAGCATTGTTACACACAGTTCTAAGAGTCTAATTTAATTCTTGGAATTAAAAAAAACTTGATTCTTCTAAACTAGTACATTATATTTTCCTGTTCTGAGAATGGACATTATGCGTCCCAAAGGGAGCACTCACAAAGTGATATTGCTGTCTGTAGCAAAGAAGTACAGTACATGTGAAGCTCTCTCTGTTTACAGTCATTCCAATTTACAATGTTATGCTTTCATAATGGGAAGTAAACCAAAAGGTGCTTTTTCAAGAGGCAACTGGACTTTCTTGTTCTTCTTCAACTCTGACTGGATTGTGGGGAATGGAAGGATTTATAGTCCTTGCAGACAGCTGGTCATTTGCATTCTTTTAGCGAGTTGTTGAGGCCACCTGGAGGTTTATCTATGTCCTCAGGGTCACCTGCGTTGTTGCAAATGGGCATGGAGCCTTTTTGGTACTGTTGAAAGAACTGTGTTGTAGTCTGGAGATAGATGATGTCGTATTCCTCCTCCTCTGTTGAGAGAGTGCTGTTAAATTTTGACATAGATGGCCTGTTCGGCCCGTATTTCAAACCAGCAGTCCTCTCTGTCCAAAATGTGGACTTTCAAAATGTGGACTTTCAAAAGAGTGGCCTTTGTCTTTTAAATGCAGATGGACTGCTGAATCTTGTGCTGATGGGTGTGTTCTCTTAAATTATGCCATGCATTTATGAAGTGGTTGTTTTGTTTCCACAATGTAAAGATCTGCAATGCTCATTGCATTATACTGTATATACCACGTTGTTCAGTTTGTATCTGCGTATTTTATCCTTGGGGTGCACAGGCTTCTACCTTAGTGTATTCTTGGGTTTGAAGTATGCACATATGTTGTGTTGGCTGAAGATCCTCCTGAGCTTTTCTGATATTCATTCAACGTATGGAATGACAACATTGCTTCATTTATTGTTCTCTTCTTTGTCTGTTATGGAGGCGCTCCTGCTGGGTCTTTTTTGGGATTTGATGAAGGCCCACTTAGGATAGCCACAGGTTCTGAGGGCTTCCTTGATGTGTTTTAGTTCTTTTTCTTTCCCCATCTTTGCTGGTAGGCAGACCTTCGGCTCGATGGTGTAGGGTTCTGATAACTCCCATTTTGTGCTCCAGTAGGTTGAACAGCCTGCTGTCAACAGATGAGGAAGGATACAACATCATCTATCTTCAGTCTACAACACAGTCTTTTCAAGAGTTCCAAGGAGGCTCTGCACCCATTTACACTAATCAGGTGACCCTGATGACACAGATAAACCTCCAAGTGGCCTCAACGACTCTCTGAAAGAATGCAAAGGAGTATAAATCCTTTCATTCCCCACCATCCAGTAAGAGCTGAAGAAGCTTCTTGGATGAGAAGTGAAACATCTTCAGAGAAAAACAAGAAAGTCCAGTTGCCCCTTGAAAAAGCACCTTTGGGACAACTATGACCTGGATGAGTGAGAATCTCCATAGACATATGGGAAGTGAACTTTTTTCCTGGTGAACTTCTTTCTAGAAAAATTAGAATAGCTATCATTTTGTTCAACACACACACATACAGTATATATGTATACATATATGTGTGTGCGTATGTGTGTGTATGTGTGTATCTCCCCTGTAAGAATCTTTTGCAAAAACTAAGATGTTTTATTCAAGTTATTAAATTTTTGTTTTTTTTATTTATTGTTATAATCTCAAATAATTTTTAAATGATGTATCATTGGTATATGTCATCCCAAAAATTGTCTAGAATGTCTAAAGACACCTCAAATTTATGGTGACATTTTATCACGTTTGGCTGACATGTAAAAAATCCAGAAAATTCTGTACTCAAATGCATAAACTGATTCAGAGGATTTAAAAGATTATTAGACCGCAGTTTTTTCTTTGGGGATTGTTGTACAAACAGTTGGGGAAAAGTTATGGTACTTTTTTTCCCCCTGTACCTGATAATTGCAGCAAGATTATTGGATACACGAAATGAAAAGATATGGCCCACAATGGAGGAATGGTTGGTGAAGATGATGGAACTTGCTGAATTTGCTAAATTGATTTCTTTGAATGGAGAAAAGACACAATCTATGTTTATTATCGACTGAATACTCCTTATGGACTTTTTACATAAAACAGAAAAAAATGAACTAATGATTTATGGTTTTGATGATTAGACAGGATAGATTCTATAAACAGGACAGTTGTGTTGTAGCTATAGCGTAAGAAGTACATTTATAATTGTACTTATAAGTGCTGCAAAAAGACTAGAAGTTATTTTTTTATACTTTTTTCCTTTTTTCTATTTTTGTTTTCCTTTTTTTCTTTCCTGCAGTTTTAGCTTCTCCTTGAGTTCTTTCTTTTTAATTTAGCTTCTTTTTTATTTTTCCTCACTTTATATTAATTTGTATTTGGTTATATTGATTGTGTGTGCGTGTGTGTGTGTGTGTGTGTGTGTGCGTGTGCGTGTGCTTTCTGTTATATATTTTAAATTTTATCAGTTTGAAATAAAAAATACAACAGAATAAAATGAAATTTACAGGAGGAAGAATCATAGAATGCTAGTATAATCATTAAAACTAGAGCTATGATTCTTTGAATTAATTCCTAAAATATTCTGCATGAAGGTCAGCAAAAGCAAACATATTTTGAGGCACTATGCAAGTTTTTGTGATGAAGGGGGGGGAAATGCTAAGACATCTGTGTCTGTCACAGTGGGAAAGACCAAACCTTAATTGACCCTAATCAAAATAGTTTGATATATGCTAATGACTTTTACGGTTGTCACTGGTAATATAGGACAACATTTACAAATTAGGAAGTTAAGAATAAAACAGGAAATTCCAAGGGAAGGATTTCACATTACTAATAAACAAAGAACCAGATAAGCTCTTAATGGCAATGAGCATTTTATTGTTTAACTCTTCAAAGTATTCAAAATAAATGAAAGAGCAATCTGTAAGATTAATCATCGCCTAGCATTAATAAACGTCTCATGATACCCACGTAGTGGAATTAAAAATGTCTGTTAGCAGTGCCATTCCTGTATTTAAAAAACAATGCCAAATGTCCATTAAAATATCCAAAGGCTTGTTTTCTGTTGTAGCATTAGTGTTAAATATATGGCCTTATCTCTTGCACCCCCACTTTCTTAATTTCCAGTGTGCACTACTCAAAGTAACTATGCACCCTTATTGGCAATTGATAATTTATCATTCTACTTGGTTAATTAATTCTGGTTATTGGTTATGTTATCCCCATACGCCACATTTCTTTCATGATATAGAATGAGGAGGGATTATCTGGTGTCCAATTTTCCATCTCTGTTCTGTTACTGTTACATAAAAGGAGTAGAACTGGAACAACAAAGGCCACTCCCTTTAGTCTGGATATATTACCATAATATTATTTCCAGTGCTTTGGAAAGTTCTGTCTTTTTATCTCTATATATAGATATATAGAGTAGATATTTGTTTTCTGAGGTTTTCGCGGGTGTTTGTATGTAGGTCTTTGTTTATTCAGGTTTTCTCCCGCGTAAAATTGGAGGTGTCTTGGCAACATTTCGACGAAGTCTCATTCGTCATCTTCAGGCTGGTGTTTTCGGCTTCGTGCTTCTAGGAGCAATGTTGTAGGAGCAATATTGCTCCTAGAAGCACAAAGCCGAAAACACCAGCCTGAAGATGATGAATGAGACTTCGTCGAAACGTTGCCAAGACACCTCCAATTTTATGCGGGAGAAAACCCGAATAACCAAAGACCTACATAGAGTAGATAGTGTAAACTCTGTTGTCTGTTATTCATGTTTCTTTGTCATTTCTTCTTTTAATTGTCCCTGCTAGTTAAATTTTTTTTATGTGTGTTGACGTTTAACCAATAAACTTCAGGCTATATTTTGCTAGCTATACTGAATGATGTGTGCTCACTCTTGTCTAGATATAAGGAGTGTATTTATTGGGTGCAGAATAAATTGGAAATTACCAGGGGTGAAATGCTCCCGGTTTGGACCAGATTGCCTGAAGAGGTTGTAGAGAAAAAAAAATGCCTTTAAAAGCCTCTGGCGATCCCAGCTGAGTTGCCTGATCGTCAGAGGCTTCTAAAAACATTTTTTTCTGCAACCTCTTAAGGTTGTAGAAAAAATGCTTTTAAAAGAAAAAAAAAAAGTTGGCCACACCCACCCAGTCACATTACACCCACCACCACCAAGCCACGCCCACAGAACCGGTAGTAACAAATTTTAGATTTCACCCCTGGAAATTACATATTATTATTTTCCAACCAAAGAATTATGAGCCTAGTAGAGAGCCAGGAATTAAACACTATGTAGAACATCCAAACATATTTCAGTCACAAAACAGATCCATTTATTTTCAGGTGCTTGGTGAAGTTGCAGCTGAACCAACACTCAGAGCCCACATGTCATGGATACTCATTAGTATCCATGTCATAAATTCTCCTAATTGAGGTGTTTTTTTTCATACCTTCAAAGCTGGCATAAAGATTTTGAAAATGGCAGTGACATCAGGATCTGAAAATACCAAGCTTCAAAATGGTGGAGAATATAGCATGAAGATGGAGATGCTATTTAGAAAGCCAGATCTCTGAGACATTTTAGAGAAGACATCTGTCATGACAACTTGGATAGATTTTTAAATCTGAAATTATGTAGGTTAAACTTAGCAAACTTTAAGTTGATTCAAAATTGGATTCCACAAAAAAGAGATTTGAAATAAGCAAAACAGACATGTATTTCAAGAACATTTCTGTAACGTTCAGAAAATTCATAAATCCAGAATAATTGGGATGGGCTTAAAACGTGTGTGAAATATCTCTCTATTCAGAAGATACTAAAACAAAACAGTGCAAACTTTTCTGACAATTTTATGAAGGACCTATTAAGATCATTTTCGGATATAAATATTTAATATAATTAATTATACCTTCCTCGTGTATGTAATTGCCAAACTGGAGGGATACCAGTATGATTTAAAGAATGAACTGGAAATTATTTTCTAAACAAGATAAAAGGGAGAAATATTATCTGTCATTACTGCAATAGGAAAGGACATATTACAAGAAAATGCTGACTGTACAGAGCTAAAATTCATACAACAGAAATAATAAGATCAAATATCCTAAAGAAAAGTGAAGTCGCCATGGGAATTACAAAGACAACAAGGAACAGACAACAAAACAATATGCTTGGAACTACTGTAAATCCTTACTTGGAACTAGACAAGATTTTGAAAGAAAATATTTAAGTCTGCAACAAAGAGCTGATTATAACCTTGGTGAACCTTCACAAGGAAAATTTAATTTAACAAATGTTGTTAGATGTTTGTGGAGAGTCACTTTTTAAAGGAATTAAGTGCTGAATAATTGTTTTAATGATGTGATTATTTGGTTTATGTTTTAAAGTATGGTTTGAGAATGGATTATCTTGAACAATAAGATAAGATGAGCTGGTGGCTCAGCAGACAAAAAGCATTGTGATTAACACCAGCTGTCTGCAATTACTGTAAGTTCGAATCTCACCAGGCTCAAGGTTGACTCAGCCTTCCATCCTTTCTAAGGTAGGTAAATTGAGGACCCAGTTTGTGGGGGCAATAAGCTGACTTTGTATAAATATACAAAAGTATGAAGGCTATTGCTTAACGCATGGTAAGCCGCCCTGAGTCCCTAGAAAAGGGTGGCATATAAATCATTTTTTTTAAAAAAAAGATACAAATCTATATAAATAAAAATGTAAATGTCCGTTTGTACATAACCGCACATCTCTGAAAGTTCTTCACCAATTGCTTTCAAATTTTGACACAACATTGCATTCGACTACAGGCGTGTTTTTATATACCTATATTATATACATGTCACACCTGTGACAGATAAAAACATGAAAAACATTGGAAAATGTTGAAAGAGATTGACAAACATTGAAAAACAGTGCCATCTGCTGGATCTATAACCAACATGGCAGCCTCCCAGCCCTGATTACACTCAACAGATTTCTGCTCCTTATATTTAGACTCTCCATATTGCTTCCAAGAAACTGCACATTTGGAAAGCAAAGATGCCCGAGGGCCATATCCTGCCACCAGGCTTGGCAGGTAGGCAGCCGGCTCCCCGCCGAGAAGCCCTCGCAGCCGGCGCTTCTAGGGCTGGACAGGGCCCGCCCGAGCCTGTCTCTGACCTCCCCCTCCCCCGGCCACCCCGCAAACTAGCCTCGCCCGCCGCTGCTGCCCATCCCCCTCGCCAGACGCTTTCGGGGCTCCCTCCAAAGAACACCTGGCAACAAGGCTGACTGGGTCCACCTGTTGTGGCCCCGCCCTCTGAGCCTGTCCCATCGGAGGAAGAAAGCTCCGAGCATGAGGAAGAGGAGTCAGCCAGGCCTCCCTCTCCAGGCCCCTCCCCTCTGGCATTGTCTCAAGTGCCGGCCGAGGGAGAAGAGACAGCTGATTCAAATCAGAGTGATGAGGAAACATCATTCCTGGACGCACGCCTCCGAAGGCGTGATAAACGTTTGCAGCAGCTTAGGAGGCGTGCTAGGGATTAGAACTGAGTCACTGGACCACACCCCAGAGACTATATAATAGAGGGTAGTGGTCAAAGGATCCTTGTGACGAACAAAGCAAAACCTTGGACAGTCACTAAAGCCTCGTCCGGAACTGCTGGGAGGAATATTATTTCTGTTTGGACTTTCTTGAACATTCGTATCTTATCTGTCTGTTTGTGAAAATAAAGTCCCTTGGCAGACGGTGTGTCTATCGTTGCCAAGAGGGAGATAAGAACTGGGTGCGTTCCAAAGTGTTTCCTTAACCCTCGACTGGCTGTGTGTGTGTGTGTGGGGACGGGGACAGATCAGAAGTAGGCAATACTAGGCAGCTGTGGCCAATTGTCCTATTCCATCCAGGGGTGGGTTCTAAATTTTTTTACTACTGGTTCTGTGGGTGTGGCTTATTTTGTGGGCCTGGCTTGATAGTCATGTGACAATTCTTTAGGATTTAGCAGAGGTACTGGTCTACCAGGCTTTTAACTGCTTGCAGAGCTGTACTGTTCTACCCATTTGTTTTTGGAGGCACCGGTCTACTAATTCGTTTTTGGAGGCATCGGTCTACTCATTCATTTTTGGAGGCACCGGTCTACCACCATATTGCCTTTTAACACTGATCAGCTGTAGGGCGGCCCTTTGAAGCCCCGTGGCAAGAGTTTAAACAGTTTTTTTCCTTCTAGCCAATCAACTGGGACTCGGGAGGCAGCAATAGATTGGGGGTGGGGTCAAATAAAAGGTAAGAATAACGTGGGGGTGGTGGTCAGGAGGGCCCAGTTCCCGAACAAAGAGAACTGATTCGGTGATGTCATATCGTCACCGCTACCGGCTCAGCCGAACCGGGCCGAACCCATCGCTGATTCCATCCCACATAGGTCATTATTTCCTTTTCTTCTGAGCTGCTACTGAAAGTGAACAACAAAACCATAGCTGTCCACTATATCAAAACAAAATTCGTTTGAAATTTGGCTTTCTTGCTAAGTTTAAATCTTAGTTTTCCAATGTCAATGTAAACATAAAACAAATCCTAAGACATTTTAATAGTGTTGCAAGCAAAAAGAGAGTGACAGTGAAGAAACAATGTTTTCCAATGAGACATACATTATTAAACTAAGCACCAGGCTACAAAATCAGAAAAAGTTCAACTGTTGTAGGGTTATAGCAAATCTTGCTTAGGAAAACAATCTCCTTGGAGTAAAGGTGGGTTACTACATGCTTCATACACATATCCATGTTGGCTACTTTTTTTTTTTTTTTAACCAATAATGCTTAACTGGTTTGCCAGTGCTTCTTTCCAGAATGTGTTTCTAACTTCCATATCCATAACCACAGAATTTCTAGGCTGTCATTTGTACTAATTAGATCCTATCCTAAGTTTTTAAGGCCAGATTTGAGGCCTATTTGTTGATATCTAGCTGGATATTAAAATAATTTATTTCATGGCTTACAAACAATACATGGATGTTCTTAAGATTTGTATTGCTCAGTACATTTTACAAAATACCCTCCATGAATTAAATAATGAAAATTGGGGGGAAATCTAGATAATAACACTATACTATTATTCACAAAAGTCTTATTAAGGATATATAAACTAACCTTAAGCTCTGTTTCTCATAATGATTACGAATAAAAAACAGAGAGAGAGGCTGAAAATATAATACAGGATTAAAAAAAGATGAATGCTAAATTAAGTAAATTTTCTTGGAAAATGCATGCAGTAGGGAAATTTCATTTTTGTTGTTGTTGTTGTTGTCAAATAGAATAATTCTATTTCCAATGTAATTCCTGCCCGGAATTTTATATAAAACAGCATATGTTTCCCTCATTTGCTATCACCACCACTTTTGCAATCCCTGCCCTTTTTATTTGCCAACTTGACAACCAACATAAATATGGTCTTACAGAGATATGCAACAGTTAACCTGCTCTCTTGAAACACAACTACATGGCCATATAGAAACATAAATATCAGTAAGCATTAATAGAGAGCAAGCCTGAGAGTAGGTAGGTAAGTAGGTAGATGATAGACAGAGAGAGAGAGAGAATTATATATTACTTACAAAATAATAAATAAAAAATCATCCAGGAAAGAAAGTTAAATATGGACTTTGCCCATATATTTAGCTGCAGCTCATATGGTGGATGCTTTCGTAGCATTTAAGAGATAACTTATAACTAACTTTGTTTCATCTTTCCTCTCATATATGGACAGGAAAAACACAGCTAATAGAAGTGTGCAAATGTTTTCAGCAAATTATCAGCAAAGCCAAGGTTGTAGATAATTCTCTGTGCTCTGCTTCCCTACACAGAATACAAAGATTTATTATTGAGTAGGAGAAGGAAGTACATTGTGAAGCTTTGAAAAAATTCCTAGCATACCGAACATTTTTGTAAAACGTATTAATAAATGATCATCTTAATTCATTAAACTATAAATTAATCTAGCACAGTTCTGAAAGAGAAACATATCTTTTATTTTAATAATTTAGTTTGAACTGTTTATCCATTTAAATATTTAATGAGAAATATAATAAGAAACAATTATAAGTACTTTATCATTTCTAAACTGTGCTTCCCATGACACTATCCAGCTTTTATAAATAATATTGTTTATATACATGTACTGTACAAATATTGTGTTACTTTTTATAAGAGTCATACAAGACTTCATGCTTTTGACCTCATCATGCATTGCAGGATTTCTTTGCAGTAGTAAGGACCAATTCTTTGGGGGATCAAGTTTTAAAGTCTCTCATGCTCTTTGACTTCATTGTTTTAACTATGAATGACACATTATTGGAAAGCTTTTGAGCAGAGACATTCTATATAATATAGTAGCAAAGTAAGGATGTGAAACAAATGAGCAGTTTGAAATTGTTTCCCATTGGTAAACTATTACAATTTCCTTAATGCAAATTCATATCACTGTAAAATTTCATATATATATACATATATATCCATCTATAATACCATGCTGTCTATAAAAAAATAGATATAACTCCACCACTGTAGACACAAGTTTAAAACATTCACATTTCAGTTAAAAAAACCCTGCTGTACAGCGTTATTTAGAAATTGTAATTAGACATAGATACTGTGTTTAAATGACACATTCTTGGAAAGTTCTGTATTCCAAAATGATTTGCAGGATCCTCTGTCACTTGAAGGATTCTGCTCCAGAGGTTGTATTCAGCAGGTTCTGACTAGTTCTGGAGAACCAGTAGCGGAAATTTTGAGTAGTTCAGAGAACCGGCAAATACCACCTCTGGCTGGCCCCGCCCCCACCTATTGTCTGCCTCTTGAGTCCCAGCTGATTGGGAGGAAATGGGGATTTTGCAGTATCCTTCCCCTGGAATGGGGTGGAAATGGAGATTTTACAGTATCCTTCCCCTGCCACACCCACCAAGACATGCCATGCCCACCAAGCCACACCCACAGAACCGGTAGTAAAAAAATCTGAATCCCACCACTGTTCTGCTGGTTTCCTCTATCAGATGAGGCCATCTTGTAGGACCAAATGTGTGCCTACTCTGCCCTATGGAGCAGCCTCTCCCTTGAGATTCAGATGGCCCCGACCCTCTTGGCCTTCCCAAAGGGTAATAAAACCTGGATCCCCCCCCCAAGCATTAGTGCCAGGATATTAAGGGAGCATGTATATTATTTGTTTTATAATTTTACATTGTTATAGGATTTTTTGTTTACATTGTCTTTCTATGGATTGTTCACCATGCAGAGTTACATATTTGAGATAGGCGGCTACAAATATTTTCTTAAAAAATAAATTAATGACTGAAATATCCATATTGGGGGGGAATAACATGTATGATGATAATAACATGGATGCTATACTGACACACTCTGCGTGCGTGTAAAAAACTGGTGAAAGCATTTGTTTAATAATCTTATGTTTCTAAAGGCAGTACTACACACGAAGAACAGCCTATCACCAAACTCTACAACATAACAATATATAATTTGTATAACTGATATCCCATACAAATTACGTATTTGCCTGTGCCTTATTGAAAATTAGATAAAAGAACAGATGATTATTGGCAATCAAAAAGTAAAAATAGCAATAGATATATAGACTGGATGAACCAAGCTGATAGGAGATAATGAATTTTTCCCTGTAAATATCCAACTTTCAGCTATGTTTCTCTCTGGAAGTGCAAATATTTCTTTATTTTATATTTTTCGGATTATTTTTCCCTGTCTTTATTACTTTATAATAAAAGACACCCAGAGTTGCCTTGAATTGCAGGATGGGCAACATATAAATTTAATAAATATATAAATAAAAATAAGTAACTGAAGGTGGCAATCATACACAATATTCCTTTCTTCTATTTTCCTCACAACAACCACCCTGCGAGGTGACTTGGGCTGAAAGAGATTGACTGGTCCAAGGTCACATGGGAAATTTTAATGCCTAAGGTTGGACTAGAATTCACAGGCTCCTGGTTTCTAGGCCAGCACCTTAACAACTATACCAAATTGGCTCTCAATATAGGTAGTCCTTGACTTACAACAGTTCATTTAGTGACTGTTCAAAGTTACACGAGCACTGAGAAAAATGACTTATGATCATTTTACACAGTTACCTTTGCAGCATCCACATGATCATGTGATCAAAATTCAGATACTTGGCAATTGGTTCATACTTACTATCGTTGCAGTATCCCAAGGTCATGTGATCATCTTTTGCAATCTTCTGACAACCAAAGTCAATGGGAAAGCCAGATTTGCTTAACAACTAGGTTACTAACTTATCAACTGCAGTGATTCACTTAACAACGGAGGCAAGAAAGGTCATAAAATGGGACAAAACTAACTTAACAAATGTCTCACTCAACAACAGAAATTTCAATTGTGGTTATAAATCAAGGATTATGTGTTGTTCTTTAAAGAAATAGTTATTTAAATAAGCATTTTCCTTAATAAATCTTTGTTAGGAATATGTTTCTTGCTAAATAAAATTTTATTTTATTTCAAATGTATAGCATATAGTACATTGTCATGTAGAAATATCCTGACTATGTAATTATGAATGGGATTTGTCCAGATTCCTTTCTGTTCTCTCAAAATATTTCCCAGGGAATTCCTCTCACTGACACTTCTATCTGGACATGAATCCACTGATTTATGCTGATAGGAAATCCAGGTGACTGACAAAAACCCCTTGGGATTAAAAATAAAAAAAAAGATTGGCTCTCTAGGCAGAATGCTTTTGAACTAATCTTGAAAAATGAGTACCAAATTTAATTAATTGACTATATCTCAACAAGACTGGTTGGAATGAAACTAAAAGTATATCTGCTATTGGGAAAGAAGTCTGATACTGGTTCTTTTAGCTGGCTGATTGTCTGCAAATTCTTGACATTTAAATATTGAAGAATTGGCTCTAAAAGACATAATAAAGTTTGACCTATATCCTCTCTTAGACAAAACTTAGCAGAAAATCTATTGGTAAGAAATTATGTTTTGTCTATTGTGTATATTCTCTCCTTTCTATATGAGAAGGGAATAAGATCTCATCTACTTACAGAAAATTTCAGATGCCATTAAATAAGAAGAGGCAATTCAATGTCTTAAACCATAAAATATTTTTTGTTAACCTTCCTAACTACTGTAATTTGTAACAAGCAAAGTCAATGGGGGAAGCTGGATTTGCTTAATGATTGCACGATTCATTTAAAAACTGCAGTGATTCACTTAATGACTGTAGCAAAAAAAAAAAAAGGCTTGTAAAATCAAGCAAGAGACACTTTAAAAAAAAACCTTGCTTAGGAATGGAAATTCTAGTTCCAATTGTGCTCATAAGTTGAGGACTACCTGTAGCATGATTTCCCACCCACCCACCCCCCACACACAATTAGGTAAACAGATATAACTCTTTGAGAACTTTTTTTTATATTTTTGGCTACCTTGAACTCCTGGCAACTGCCTGGAGAAGTCCCTGCAGTTTTCTTGGCAGGGGTTTTCAGAAGTGGTTTGCCCTTGCGTCCTTCCTAGGACTGAGAGAGAGTGATTGTCCTAAGGTTGCTCAAATGGCTTTGTGCCTAAGGTGGGACTAGAACTCTTGTGGTTTCTAGTCTGGTGCCTAAACCACAACACCTAACTGGCTCTCTCTATTTGGGAGATACCTGTACATAATGCCATTAGAATTATTGTACAATAAGCTAACCTATCTCAGTTCCTGAATACATTAAAATCCTCACCGTGCCCTGTATTTGACCCATACTATCATAATATGCTTACTCTATGTCAGTTAAGAGGGGAACTGGCTTTCACTAGGCAGTGCCCTTATATTTGACCTGTACAACTGTAATATGCTTACTCTGTGGTAACAGACACCTTACACAATTATTATATTTACCTTAGCTGACCTAAGCAAAGTGAAAGTAATCTAAAAGATCAAGCTCATCATATTGTCAATGTTTCACTTAAATCCCTTCAAATGTTTCAAAATAAGAGTTCCATCTTCCACCCCTAAGTTCATATTAGCATTTCTATTTAGTAATTTTGGATAGATATGCTAGATGTTTCTTCTGAAACCTCAGATTAATCTGGAGCTTGCTAGTAGGTCTAAATGTGAAGTTCTCAAAAATGCAGTAAAAATAATTTTCACAGTTGAATAGGGAATAGCTCCAATTCATAGCTATCTGTAGGGAGGGAGGTAAAGGGGGAAAGTAATGCCATATCCCGAGTGCTGTGTAACGGGGTGAGCTCCCATTACTTGTACCAGCTTCTGCCAACCTAGCAGTTCGAAGGCACGTAAAAAATGCAAATAGAAAAATAGGGATCACCTTTGGTGGGAAGGTAACAGTGTTCCGTGCACCTTTGGCATTTAATCATGCTGGTCACATGACCATGGAGATGTCTTCGGACAGCGCTGGCTCTTCGGCTTTGAAACGGACATGAGCATCGCCCCCTAGAGTCGGGAACGACTAGCACATATTTGCAAGGGGAACCTTTAGCTTTACCTTTAATGCCATATTGCACAAATATTCAGTGGTTGCACCAACTCTGCTTGCACTCAATGATCTGACTGGTGCAAAATGGGCCCTTTACAAGATAGTATCATGATACGCATGGTGTCATTGTGACATTTGTTTGTTTGTTTGAAAGAATTGTCAGTTGCACAAAGGCCAATATGATTAATATGATAATTTAATTCAAAATAAATTATACATCTGCTAAGGAAGTGGTTAACACTGTGTTTTTAGAAGGACAAATGCCATGAGAATGTTTCTATTAATAATAATAACTTTATTGTCATCGTACGTGTATACACAGTATACCCATACAAGAAAATTCACTTAACACCCAAAGACCAGGTCCAATATACATAACAATCCCCAAACACACTCCCACCCACCACAATTCTCCACCCCTAAACCACCCAAACATCCACATAACAGACCAAGTAATACTGTCCAACAGCTCATTGATGGTGGCCCTTTAGTTCATTGTTGAGTGCAATTATAGCTCTGGGATAAAAACTATTCAGAAAATGTGTGGTCCGAGTTTTAATTATTCTGTTAGAAGCAGGGCCGGATTTTCCTATAGGCTAACTAGGCTTCAGCCTAGGGCCTCAAGATCAAGAGGGGCCTACACAGTGGTGGGATTCTGGGGGTTCTAGGGGGTTCGGCCGAACCGTTTGTTAAATTGCTGGCTTGCCCGCTCCTTGCCTCCCACCCGCGCGGCGCCAGCCTACCGTAGCCAGGGGTGGGCAGTTGTGGCTCTTTTACCACCTGTGGCCTTCAACTCCCAGAATTCCTGAGACAGCCAAGCTGTCTCAGGAATTCTGGAAGTTGAAGTCCACAGGTGGTAAAAGAGCCACAATTGCCCACCCCTTCCCTAGCCTGAGTTCCGCTGCCTGGGATCCACGTGGGCTGCCACGTGGTTCCCCATCGGCTCCGGACGCAAGAGAGCAGGATGGAGAAAGCAGCTTCCACGCCTTCACTCACCCTCACTCTCTGCTCTGTTGGATCACCGGCCATTCGCTTACCCCGCCCACTCCCAATCTATTGCTACCTCCGATGGCTAGAGGAAAAAAAACGGTTTAAATTCTTGCCGCGGGGCTTCAAAGGGCCGCCCTAGAGCCAGTGGTGCAGCCGAACCCTTTGTTAAATTGCTGGCTTGCCCCGCCCCTCCGCACCACTATTTATTGCCAATAAATAGTGGTGGGCGAGCGGCAGGGGAGCCAGCAATTTAACAAAGGTTTCGGTGTTTTTTTTGTAATTTTATTGGCCCATGGAGCTTCAGCATAGGCTAATTGGCCTCCCGGCTCTCAGCTGATTTGTCTCAGCTGTTTTGCTCAGGGCTCTTCTGCTTCCGTGCAAAGAGTGTTGATTTTTTTTCCCCCTAGCTATGCTGAGAAACGAAACTGAAACTGCTTTGCTGTTGCTGCAAGGTTGGAAAATTAGGCAGGCAGAATTCTTTTCTTTTTCCTCACCAAAAAAGGTAGGTGCAAACAATGGGAAATTTAGGGAAAAAGAGGAGAGTTTAGGATTTTAAAACACAAAAGAAAAAAAGCTCTATTTAACTAGGGAATTGTAATAATTGAGATACTATTAATTGTATATTGTGTTGAAAGCAGAAATGGTTAAGTTGTGGTTTGGAGGAATATATGGGGGAAATTATTTGGTTTATTATTATTGGTAAATATAATTAATTGATTTGTAAGAAATTGGATTGCATGGAAATAATTGGAATATTCATGTTCATATTGATTAATATACAAAAAAGGTAGTTATATAACTAATTGATTTATATTAAAATGTTGAATTTATATTAAACAACTAATATTACATAATTAACCAATGTGAGGATGGATATAAAAATAGATGACAATGGGAAGGGGCATAATATAGAATAGAAGGGACAAATTGAATTTGATTAAGATTAGAGATGAGGATGAAGGGTAATATTGGTTTTTTACAAAAGTAGATGAGGAATAAATATGGCAAAAAGGAAATATAGAAATTGTAAATTTAATTGAAATGACTAAACACTGTTTAAATTTGTGAACCGGCCAAATACTCTGTTCAAAGAAAATACATTTTTGTTTGTATGTGTGTTTCTAATTATTGTTATTTATTCATATTTGTTCTCTTTTATTCTTTAAAGTTTAACAATTCATTCTTTATCTTAATATCTTTATATTTGTTTGGGGTTGGCTTTCTTCCCTTTCATCTTTTTTATTGTACAGCAATCTTTCTCCTCAAACCTACCACCTCTCTCTTTTCTTTCCTTCTTACTTTCTCTTCCTCCCCCTCTTCTTCTCCTCCCTACTTCCTCTTCCTTTCTCCTTCTCCTCCTCTCTTCCTCCCTCTCTTACCCTCCCTCCTACTCTAATTTCCCTTCCCTTCCTTCATCCCTCTCTATTGCTGTATCCTTTTATGAATATGGACTACTCAGAGGGCTGAAAAAGTTATTTTTGACTGGTCCTCGCACTTTTGACCAGTCCTCGAACTTACGACTGTCCTCACATTTTACGTTTTTGCCCTATCTTGTCACCATGGTGAAGAGAAGCAGTTGTGAAATGAGTGACATGGTTGTTAAGAAAGCTGCACGGGCATAAATGTGAGGATGGTCATAAGTGTGAGGACCGGTCAAAAGTGGGAGGCCCAGTCAGAAATGACTTTTTTCAGCCCTCTGAAAAAAGTCTATGCACATAGCCACGCCCACCCGGTCACATGACGAGCTACCCATGCCTACACAGTCACGTGACCAGCTAGCCACGCCCACCCAGTCACATGATTGCCAAGCCACACCTCCAACTAAGCCACGCCCACAGAACCTGTTGTTAAAAAAATTGAATCCCACCACTGGTGAAAGGGCCTCATAAGTGGAATAGCCTAGGGCCTCTTTTCATCTAAATCCTGCCCTGGTTAGAAGCATTCTTTTCTCATAATTTACAATGTCAGAAGAGAAAATAAAAGGCACCCTACACAGACACAGATACACACACTTGGGAGCATTGGGGTGAGAAAAACTGGGCAAAATATGATAAAAGTGAGATATATTTAAATTATAATTGATTTCCCCTCCCCCCCATAAACATGAGAGATAAAGACTTTAAAAACTGTCCCCACTCTTGCTTTTGATTGATCACTTGTTCCACTGCCTCAAAACTCTGAATCCTTTCCTGAAAATTTAGGACCATATTGTTGTATGTACTTAATGTATTCAGTTCAGTTCTGTTTAAAACATTTTATAGGTTTCCTATATAAAAACATTTTGAAGCATTTTACAAAACATTCAATAACAAGTTAGTATAAAAATATTTTTATTGTATTGCATTGAATCAAGAATAAATTTTTTAACATTCCATTTGCGCACATACATATTGAGCAAGTAATGCTTGGGGAGAAAACTAGTTCCATCTCCTTGAAACAAAGATGTTTGCATGCCTCCTTAGGTCACTGTTGTTAGTTCTCTTCTTACCATCCTTGGTAATATCAGTGTGCAGTATATGACTGCCAAAAACACTTTAGATTCCTATAAACATCACACGTGGGAGCTCCTTCAGAGAAGTCTGTAGCAGACTGTTTATACAATCAAATTGCTATCAGTCTGGAACTCTTTTATATTCTATTTATATATAAATGTACAAATGTGAAAATTTCCCTTTTTTAAATCCCATTTCCAATCACTCATAAATTATGTATGAAATTTAAAAAATTGCTGCATATTTCTGGCTCTTTGACCAATAAAAGGCATTCCAGTTCTTTTGAGTGAAAACTCCTCCCATGGGTAGTTAACCAGATTCAATTTCAAACCTTTTTGACAGTCCCAGGCCTGTACAAAAATGACAAAAGCAAAACAGTGTAGTTTTTGTGCTTCTGTTTGTTGGGTGTGTGTCTGCAAAATTTCTTCTGGTTGGCTTGGAGCACCATTTCCGTCTCTCTCCCTGAAAGGTGCCGCCATTCTTAATTTAGCTAAACCAGCTGACAAGGGCTGGGGGGGGGGAATGACAGCAGAATGGTGGAGTAGGAGAGAGGAGCTGGCTTTCTGTTACTTTTAACTTTCCAGTTCTCTCCTCACACTGATCAGCTCTCCTGGCCAGTAGCCAGCCTCAGAAGAAACTCTCAGGCTCTGGGGAAAGAGGCTGGCCACATATGGTATCCTCCATGTCTGCAGCTCTTTTCCAGGCTACTGGCAAAGAACTGATTTGCATTCTGTAAGGCCTTTGAAACACATCTGAAAGGTTTAAAGGTGGCAATTGTGTGGTAAAGTTGGAAAGAGCACTGAGCCAGGGATGTGCAGGACAGAGAAGGGCTGCTTGATACCAAGTTTTAACAAATGGCTAAACCAGTACATCTGGCCATCACTCAAAATTTACCCCTTATTCAGTCCACCTTAAGAAGACTGATTGGTGGATATTTTTATTTTTTAAATCCTCTGAAGACTTTTGGTTGGAAAGGAAACTTAAGTCACATGAAAACTGTAAGGACAGGATCATTCGCTGGTCTTGTTGGGGCAGCAAATGTACAATAATGCCAATAAACCTTTCTGCTGGCTCAGGGACTAGATTTTCCTTTAACACGCTTATGATGAAGAACCCTAAGTCCATCAATGAAGCAGACAATGAGTAGTTGTTGTTTGAATTACACTGTAGATATAAAGCAGCCAGTAGAATGACAGCATGAATGATGTAACATCACTGTGAGTCCAGCATATGTTAGGTTTCTTGGAAAATAACAGAAAACAACAGAAGGAGAAAGATAGGATTTCAATTCCTGTAGTTGTGCCAATTTTTTTCCTTTTCTTTTTCTTTATTTTTTCCTCATTCAGAGTAAGTGCCAGTAAAGAACTGTTAGATTCACCTGTATAAAATTTTAATGTTGCAATGTAACTAAAATACAATAACTTTATCATGGTTTTAATAATAATAAGCAGCAGCTTCAACAAAAACAAGAACAGCAGTGGTACTGTTTCAAAGAAATTTTACTGGGGGCAGAATGGAGCATGTGAACCATGACAGAAGCAATCTGGAATAATTCTGTTTAGTAGTTTGAATGAATAGCTTTTTTGTCAGAACAGTGAAGGAAGAATAGATGGGAATCGTGTAGGAGAATTGATATAATTGATTCTGTATTTCATGCTTATAATAAACTGGGAAGGAATGTTTATCACCATAATCTTGTAAATATGCATATAATTACATCTACAATAAATGTAGAATACTTTTTCAACAAACCCCTCCAATTTTGCTTTCTGCCTCCATATGTTGTGTTACATTCTATAGAAATCCTATATGGACTTTTTTTTTTAGCTAATAAGTTTTTTAAAAAAAATAAAGGTCTTATAATGCTTTATATACTAATCCTAAATAAATGATGCGAAAAGAAGCTTTGCTGAAAGAAATGTACTTTTATACTTTTAAGTATTCAGTATTTCAGGATAATATTTTTATTATGAAATCATCCTGTTCCATTCACAGAAATGCATAGGGATTAGAACATCATCTTCCCTTTGTAATCCTGTATTTTCCCATAAATTCTTTCATACTTTTCCCCCCACAAAAAGTCATTCTGAAGGCAAAAAGCCCAGAATAGTAACCCAGTGTCTTTTGAATGACAAAATGAGAAACTTCCCATGTGGAAGCCTCCTTGTATCCCATTCCTTCCTCAGGCAGTTAACACTTGAACTCTTTTTTCTTTTTTAATAAATGAGGAGATTCGCACATATTGCTGTATACATGGATATGCTAGATAATATTGTTTTAAAATATATCCATGACTAATCTGTGAAATATGAAATGTCATAGGTAGGTTGCGCCCCCCCTCTTTTTTTAAAAATCACACTTTGGCTTACTTCATCCAAACTCTTACTTATTTCCAGAACTGGGTGCTTCCCCCAAAGCATTGGAGCAAACAAGGTTAAGTCCCTAGGTCTTATTTAGGACATTCCAGATCTTTTATCCAGATGGTTTCATTTTGGAATTCATGGATTTTGGGATAATTCCAGTCTCCTGTTGTTTTTTTCATTCAGGCAGTGCATAGCCAAAGGGGCCTCTTGGGTGCCAGGTGCTGAAAATGTTTCCTCTAGCCACACCAAAACCCAGAAGTTTAACTGCAGCTGTAATTGTGACTAAACTTTTCTATATCTTTAAGCCTTACACCATAGCCGCTGCAGTTCTGTATGTTCCACTATATAGTTATAGTTTCAGTTCCTTTATGCATGAATTGGTCAAGAATACTGGCAATGATATTAAATCATGGTAAATTATTTCCCCCCTTTCTTGATTCTTTCTGCCCTTGATTACAGGTAGTCCTAATTTCCTGACCATAATTGGGATTGGCATTTCCATTACTGAGCAATGTTGTCACTAAGAGGGAACTCACATGACTGGACTTTCCTTTTCCCCACTCCCCCATTCTTTGGAATGTTCATTTCAGCATTGGGATACATAGTAAAAAGGGATTTAAAGTTTGTATTTACATGCATTGGAGAAGAAGGGGTTATAAGAGTAAGCAGGCACATAATAGGGAAAACCAATAAAAAACAATGCACTGGTACCGGCAGCCCCAATTGCACTACACAAGCAGCTCAGTGTATTTCCCATTGTCTGCCTGCTTACTCTCTTGTAATCCTTTCTTCTCCAATCTTTCTAATGTGTGAGGGGAGAAAAAGAAAAACAGTCAGATAAGGAGAATACATTCTGACAATAATGATAAACATTACAGGGACATGGATGTAGCAGGGATACTGTGAAGGTCATAAGTGACAACATTAGTTACAAAGTTATTTTTTCAGCCCTGTCATAACTTTGAACAATCACTGAATAAGGCATTCAATAAGTGTGGACTACCTGTATTCCACTTGCTACAACCATTTGTCTTTCATTCTCTGTCTTACTCTGAAGTTATAAATTAGCTTATTTAATTTCCTACTTTATGCACTAATTCAAGAATGAAATATTTGAATGTCATGAACGAAAACTTTTTTTTACAATAGCCCTTGATTATTAGTATTTTTACTATGCCTGATGGGATAGAAGCATCTACTGAAATTAGTCTTAACGTTCAAGATATAAAACTAAAATAGAAGCTAAGCAAAAATACAGCATGGAGGGTTCTGCCAGGAAATTTGATATAAAGAAGACAGATATTAGCACAAGGTGAAAAAATATTAATAACTGCCCAGGTATATTTTTACATTTTACTACTATGTCTCCTCATTTATATCTTGTTGGTCAAAAAATACAAAACACTCTTTCTCCTTTAATAATGGACAATTTGAGCTCCTAAATTCATTACTTTCTTTCTTAACATCTCTGAAGAAAAATTTTCATACTTGGAATTCTTTTTTTAATTTCTAAAGATTCTGACAAGGATTCTGGAGTACCTTTGTAAAATGTGAGTTGGATAGATTCAGCAGTTGATCATACTCAACAAGCGCTCGCAAATTGCTTTGTGCCAATTATGATGAAGTGTCTCAAATAGAGTAACAAGATCCTATACCAGATTGTGTGCTGGTCAAAATTTTCATAAAATTGCCTCAACTACAAAACTGATGGGTTACTTATGATTTGCACATAACAAGAATTGGTGGTGGGAGCAATATAATAATAAGGTAGAATGAAGAATATGGTGCACTGGGCTAAAATTAATACATTGAAATTTAACTGAAATAAATGTCAAATCTTGCAGGTAGGTAACAAAATTCAGAAATGATGATTGAGATCTGGCTTGGGAGCAATAAATGCTGAAAATATTTAAGTATCTTAATGGATACTTAATATGAGCTAGAAGTATAATATAATTCATAGCAAAGATAATCCAATCTTGGACTGTATTAACACCACAACATATAGGTTGCAAAGTTATTATTCCACCTAATTTTATGTTCACTGGACTGCATTTGAAATGCTTGTATAGTTCAGGGTATTACAACTTAAATAGGATACTGATACGACAGATGAACATGGATATGCTTAGGATAACTTTTCTGGATAAGAGAAAAATTTAAAAATATACTGTAAACATCTTCAAATATCTGAAAGGCAATCACACAAAATACTTCTTATTTAATACTCTAGAATGCAGCATCTCACCCTCCATTTAACCAGAGGCCGGAGTAATACCTGTGAAGGATTCCATCACAGCTTCCTGCTCTTATCATTGAACAGGAATTTAGAATAGAGAATCCACAAAGTCCTTTCCAGCTTTATGATTTTGTTTCTTTGGCATAACTTCTACAAGTGTATAGTGACCCAACTGCTTTTGTATAATGTTTCATTAAAATTCTTCCTGATTTAAGTAATCCCTATGGTACTATGAGAATCCTGAAACTTTGGAATCAGTTCCATATTTATAATGCATCTAATTTGAGCGTGGGTAGAAACCAAAGTAAAAACTATCCAGACGGGAGGGAAAATGTAGCCATCTGGATTTTTCATATTTTTCTTGGGAACTATATCAATTTATTGTTAAACATTGCAAATAATTGGCAGTGTAAAACAATTAGCTTTTTTCATTCATAAAAAGAATATCTTACAAAAAATCTATAAACTTTGGATCAAATTATTGTTTTTCTAAGTTACAGCATATGTTAAACTGGTTCTCTGCATCCTTCAAGGTACTTAATTGTCTCAACAAAATTCAAAATTTTATTTTTCATTGCTTTTTTTCATGAATACATTTGCTTGGGGTTTTTTTCATGAATACATTTGCTTGTTTAATCACTGTCAAATCTGACATTGAAATAAAGGAATGGTCAGACCATTTCAGAAAAAATAGTTTATCACATTATTGTTTAAGTGGCATAAAAATTTATCCAGGAAGAATCATTCAGGAGTCTTCCCACATCCTGCATTTCTTTTTATCAGTTTTAAATTTCTAGAATTCTAAAATAAAAGCAGTGCTTTATTGATCTGGATTTTAAAAAAATTAAAGAAAATAAAGTGCAGCACAAGCTCAAGATGTTTTATTGCATAAGGTATATGTGAAGGTACATGTAGAGGAGCCGCCTCTATTTTATATCATGTGAATCTTATTACGAAACTATTGATACACAAGAATGTGTCAACAAATGCATTCCTTCATTTGGGAACATACTTTTACGGGGGCGGGGGGGATGGTCATAAGCAGCAACACAGCCTGGACATTTCTTTCTTCCAACAATTCATTACTACTCTCCCTCCACTAGCATCTGCTGCCTCAGACAATGCCTTATGTTCTTACTGATGGGAAAATAAGTATCATAAAGAGATGCTTTTGGAAATCTGTTTATTTTCCCATAGACAATGCAGAAAGGAATAAAGAGAGACAGAGATGAATGCCTACTACACTTCAGACCAATTTATTTATTTAACATGTGTGCATTCTAGTTGTTCCTGGTCAAACATTCTAAATCCTACTAAATCCTGGGATTTACAAGCTAGTCAGCTGAATGATATAGAACTGTAAAAGACTTGTAATGTTAGTCTTCCAGACATCTAGAATAATTACTTGATTGTTAAACTGGGTGTGCGTGCACACACAAACATTTTCTTCATGTGTGTTGTGCCAGTATTATCCTTATCATTCATTTGAAAAAATAGGCTGATAATAATATTCTGCAGTGCACACTAAGAGGCGGAAGACATCGTTTAAGTATTCACAAAGCACAAATTTTATAATTGTGAGATTGGTGAGCAATTATAACGATTATAAAGATTATGATCTTTGGCTCATTCATAAATCCATGTTAAAATTAATTAGATGTTATTCCCAAGCTTACTTTCAAAAATTCTTGCATTGGGCAGATTGCTGGAAAACATTATCTCCAGCCTCCAATACATATCATTTTTTTGAATATGAAAAGCTACAAAATGCAAGATTTAAGTTATTTCAACTACAGATAAAGCGTTAAATGGCCAAGCACTGCTGTGCAATGAAACTATTCATATGTCAGTAATATAAAAATAAAAACAGCTACAACTATTCCAACTATTTCAGTATTTGATTTCAACATATCTTTTGTTGTTCAGTTATCCTGTCTTTCTGCCTTCTGTAAAATAGCAGCTCTTAGAAGGGTGGCTGCTCTGGGGAGGTCTATAAAAGGAGATGCATGCTTTTTTGCGCTCACAATATAACATACTAACATACTTTGGGAGTATTTCGTATCAATTATTGTTCAAATAGAAGAGTCTCAAGATAATGTGACCTATTAAAACTATCATTATAATATATGAGTTTGAGGTTTATACTGATTTTTATCATCAATTTAACCAAGTAACCAAGTAACCAAGAATATTGTAGTAGTCACTGATTTGAATAAAAATTATGCCCTTAAAAGACTTCGAATAGAAACAAAACAAAAAGATTTAGTAACTGTTGCCTTTGACGCCTGTTGATATAAAACATCTGTGTTGAACTTCCTGGATATTTTTCAGTCAGACTCCCACACAGACTGAAAAATATGGATTGACCACTCATACTGATTCTTCTTACTACAGTACTCAGTGTTGTAATATAAATAGGAGCCAGCCATTATCTTTTCTTTTATACCTTAATTAAACGGGTGATGCTTTCTCTTCATCAAATAAACGTGAAGCGACTTGCCAAAAAAAGATCTATACTAAGCACTGTCTTTTGCTGCCAAGAGAATCCAAACAAATTTTAAAAATGTAACCAGGAAAGCATGATAATTAACTGAAAAACACAGAACCACGGGTGAGATTATCCGTGGTTTTGGGGTGAAGTACCACCAGTACACTGATGACACCCAGCTGTACATCTCCACCCCGGACCACCCCAACGATGCCCTTGAAGTGATGTCTTGGTGTCTGGAGGCCGTGCGGATCTGGATGGGGAGGAACAAGCTCAGGCTCAACCCATCCAAGACCGAGTGGCTGTGGTTTCCGACGTCCCAATATAGTCAGTTGACACCATCGCTGACTATTGGGGGCGAATCGCTGGCCACCACGGAGAGGGCTCGCAACTTGGGCGTCCTCCTGGACTCACAGCTGTCTTTAGAAGAGCACTTGACGGCCGTGACTGGGAGGATTTTTCATCAGGTTCGCCTGATTCGCCAGTTGCATCCCTTTCTGGATCGGGACTCCCTACATACAGTCACTCATGCCCTCGTTACCTCCCGTCTGGACTATTGTAACGCTCTCTACATGGGGCTCCCCTTGAGGAGCACCCGGAGACGCCAACTGGCGCAGAGTGCGGCTGCGCGGGTGATTATGGGAGCAACATGGCGCTCCCGTGTGACACCTCTCCTGCGTGAGCTGCACTGGCTCCCGGTGGTCTTCCGGGTGCGCTTCAAGATTTTGGTTATCACCTTTAGAGCGCTCCATGGCTTAGGACCCAGCTACTTACGGGGCCACCTACTACCACAAACAGCCTCCCACCAGCCGGTACGCTCTCATAGAGAGGGGCTCCTCCAGGTGCCGTCAGCCAAACAATGTCGACTGGCGGCCCCTAGGGGGAGGGCCTTCTCTGTGGGGGCACCTACTATCTGGAACGAATTCCCCCCGGAGATACGGAGGCTCCCGGATCTGCGCACTTTCCGCCGTGCTTTGAAGACACTCCTATTCCAGCAGGCCGGCCTGGCCTAATTTTTTCCCCTTCTTCTAAATTTTTAAACTCAAATTTTAATTCGTTTTAAATTATTGGGGGTTTTAAATTGTCTCAGGCAAAAATTATTTAATTGGGTTTTAATCATGTCTTAACTTTTGTATTTATGTGTTTTATTTCGTGCCTGTTCACCGCCCTGAGTCCTCCGGGAGTAGGGCGGTATACAAATTTAATAAAATGAAAAATGAAATGAAAAATGAAAGAATCAGGCTACAAGTAATTTGAATGTCTGCAATAACCATTATAGTTTACATTTTATTTGTTTTATGTTCATTGCTGTTGTATGGCAACATTATACCAGAGGCAAATAAGGGAGAAGTGGTGCTAGGATTAAGATCACTCATGCTGGGGACTGGCTCTGTAATTCTGGGGCCCAGCATTGTGCCAGTGGATTCTTTTAAGGGTGCCCTCAAATCCCTTACCTCACCTTGCTTCCATTGTATTTGCAATGGCTACATAGAATGGCAGCTGTTTTGTAATTGGACAAGTCACTCCCATGAAATCCATGATAGGCTCTCCAAGTCAAGCAGGTAGACATCCTTGCTTTGATCATACAGCCCTCTAAGGCAATCTCATCATTAAGTCATGCAAACTTTTAAGGCAAACAGCCATATTAAAGGGGGCACAAAATATAAATCCTCCCCAAAGCTGTAGCATCTTGTGGCTTATTTAAAGAGACACTTTTGACCTAATAATTTGAATCTTGACATTCACTGAGATATTATTAGTTTTGTATTTTTGCCAAATTTGATCTGACAAAAATGACAGAAGTTGAATAAAATAGTACTAAAATGTAAAATTTACTCTTTTTACAGCACTACTCTACTTGTCCACACACTGTTGGTGAATAATACTGCTATCTCAACAGTCCTACTCCCTGGTTCTACAGCCAAATCCTAAATTGGTCAATGTGTCACTGGAGTACGTTATAGACTCCCTTAAAGTTTAAATGGTCTACAAAAACACCTAAAAAACTGTGTTGAATTTTTGAAGAAAAAAGAGTTGTTTGAGCTACTTCTGTCCAAAAGGCATCTGGCATTCAAAAGCTTTATTGGGCAAGATTTCTAAGTAAGCATTTTCATGAGAATTGTATGATAATTTTGTTCTTTATTTGTAATTAGAAAAAAAACCATCTAAGAGCTGAATCACTATATTGGAATTCATTTCCTGGGACTAAATGTCATATGTCTGGGCAGCACAATTTAAATGAACAGTAAATTACAGGATAATTAGACTAAACTTTGTGGGATTTTTTTTCCTGTGTTAGTATTTTAGAAAAATTACATTGAAAGCCCCTTTATTGTAAGAGTGCATTATTTTTACACAGAGAGGAGAATTATTGCTGCAGTCTCAAAAGTTTCCAACACATCTGTTTTATAGCAGCAAAAGAGTCCAATGCCCTATTTCTTCCCAAATATCATAATTTTTGTTTGTTTTTTTGTTTGTTTGTTTTGGAATCTTTTTGAGATCATGTCCTCACAATGTCCTGTAAATAATAGCCTAATCAAATTTAGAGTTGCAAACATTTAAAAGCAGCTCTAACCTGGTGCCCTCCAGATGTTTGGACCAAGAATTCCATGTTTCCTGTCACATTGAATAATAAAAGTGTTTTTTGGCAATTAAATCCCAGCCATATTGACAAAGGATAGCAATATTGTCAATTCATCAATTCTATCTTGATTATTTGAAGTAGAGTAAAATTTAAAAGGTGGTGCAAATATTAGATACTCATAAACTGATTTTGAGCAGAGTTCTATCCAAGTCTCTTGGATTTTGAGCAGACTTAGATAGAATATGTGGATTATTGCTGAGCACATTGTAAGCCGCCCTGAGTCTTCGGAGAAGGGCAGCATATAAATCAAATAAAAAAAAAACAAAAAAAAAAAAACTTGGATAGACTACTAACTTCAAATTTTCTTCTAACTCTAATTTTATAATCTCAAACAATCCCAGAATCTTTGGGAGTTGGACAATGTGTAATAAATAATAATTATTCATTATATTTAGATTGGATTTGGCATTTTAATCCACATATCGAGTCCTTACCAAGGACCGGGGATAGGAAAATGTTATTGTTTGATCTGTTAAAGGTATTGCACAAGATGTAAGCTGTTCCAAATAAAGCTGCCTTTTGCAATTGACTGGTGGTGTTTTGTCAATGCCAATTGTGTTCAAATGATGATCCAGTTGTTTTGGGACTGTACCCAAGGCACCTATCATTATTGGTACTATTTTTGCTTTCTTTTGCCAGACTATTTCTACTTCTGTCTGCAAGTTTTTGTGTTTTGCTATTTTTTTCCTAATTTTCTCTTTCACTTCTATTCTGCACTGCCATATCCACTATCCAGACATTTTTATCTTTCTTCTTGACAATCATTAGATCTAGAGTTGTGTGTTAAATGTTTAAATTCTAAAGTCCCAGAGCACTTTAGCTTTTTTATTCGCCATTTCTTTTTCTAATTTGTGGTCACAACAGTTCTTGCTTACAGGCAAATGTTATTTCTTGCAGATGTTCTAATGCACCATTGTTGCTACTTTGCCATGCCATTGTTTGTAGTCAGTCTGTGTAATCTTCTTGCAGTAGCTAAGTAGGTGGTCTACTGTTTCTTTTGCTTCTTTGCAGAGATGGCATTGTGTCTTTACTATTATGCTGATCAAATTTAGCAAAAGAGTCTGGGTTACACAGTGTTATTAAACAGCAATGAAAATGTGAGTTGCAGTTCTGCCAGCATTAATATAAATATTTTGGTTTAAAGAAAAAACCTAGGTCTCTCCCCATTGAGTTGAAATTTCCAACTTTGTTGCATCCAGTGGTATCCCTGTACAGTATCATCATCCATGATCTTTGTAGCCATAAGACAACAAACAACTAAATTGTGGGCCTTGATGTACTCTCATTTTGGATGTCAGTTTAGCTTTGGTTGCCCTGATGTAAAACCTATTTTAGGAAGAGAAATACAGGGTTGAGTCAAGTAGCATCCAAAACATCATTGTCCTCACCACCACTGCCGCCATCATCATCATCATCATCATCATCATCATCATCATCATCATCATCTATGCTTGCCTGATTTCTCCTGAAAGCAATATTAACCATAGTGTCTCTTGGATTATATCTTTATAACTTCTGGAAGGTTCATGTCAGGTATACATCATACAGAAGAATAATTTATCCTCAATTGGGCATATATTGCTATTGTTTTTATCTCAGTTAGTAATACAGTTTCTGTAGTTTGCTTTTATACATCATTTAGAAGCTGGTGTTAAGGACATTTAAGCACTTACCTGACACAAGCCAGTAGTGGCCTGTACTTATTCTGGTTTGAATTCTTGTCAGTTTAAGAAAATGGGGATGAGACAATATTCTGTGGCAAATCTATGTTTGATACATCTAAATGCTGAGAGATAATATAATTATTCCGTGGTTGCCAGTTTGTTACCATACTAGCCAAGGTGTCCTGTCAAAATCAAACCAAACGACAAACTAAGAAATAAGACAAGCATCTTTGAAAACTGTTTAACAATCCAGGAAACAGCTTGAGCTGCAAAAGAATTTGTCCCACACCCACCTCCCAGGCTAAGGGCCTCAGGGTCATCTGTCTTCTACTCAGTATCCCACGGTCAAGCAAACATGTCTTGCAAGATAAGGATGCCATTAGAACACCACCACCCCTGACCTTGGAATATGAACAAAAAGATGTGAATGGAAGGGATAATATCTCAGTTGATCTCTTGGGTAAGATTGATTTTTTGATTCCACAGGGAGGCAAAGAAATGCCTGGGAACTATAAAAAAAGACTAGTCTACATATTATGGATGCATCAAGGAAATTAGGCAATGAACGGGGTAAGATTGATTCTGCCTGGTTACCATATGATAAGCAGCTGCTCTAGCAAAGGCAGATGTCTAAATAGGAACCCAGCTGGAGCCTAGCATATTGATACTGATTAACACCGAAAAGCCCTGAACAGGAAGTCATTGCAACACCTGAGGAAAAAAGACCATGAGTAGCAAAATATTCTACTGTACCTTCCCTACATTGAACTATAAGCCCATTGTTGAGCTCAGACCTATTCTAGTTGCTTGGAAGAGTTCTTCCTCCTCCTCTATGCTACTGCAGAAGCACTTGTAGAATTTTAGTGGGTCCTTTCTAGCCAAAGATGAAGGCTCAAACTCTCAAGTTGTGCCACAGTTCATCATGTCATCTCAATTCTATGAAACATACAGTACCTGCAACATCCAAATAATTGCAGTGGAATGTCAATGAGGCCCAACATGTGTGACAGTCTCCAGCCAACCATCACTTTGAGGCAGTACTTCATCACTGTTGTGTCTTCATTATTTTCCGAACTGTAAAAAAGAAAGTTATATAGAATCCAAAATGGGGACTTATAGCATTATAAATCTTCTCTGGCATAATTGGATCCAGAGATCAGTCATTTTGTCCAGCTGCTGACATCTGTTATGATGCTATGCAGAAAAGCAAGTCTGTATTACAATAGACACCATCAGCATCTTGTCAGAAATGCAAGACACAGAAACTCTTCATTGTTTTCCCTAAATTACCTGGGAAAACTCAAAACTGCTGAATAATAGGTCTTTATCCTGAAGTCCTGAGCTAAAGGGGGAAGATGCTTGCAGAAAGGTAACTTGTTCAGAAAAAAGATCTGCATGTAGCCATCCCAAATATTTATTTATACATTTATATATTCTGTTTTCCCCAAAATATAATAATATTTATTATATGATAATAAGCCCAATTGGGCTTTTGAGCACATGGCAATAAGGCCAAATGCTTATTTCAGGGTTCAAAATAATATAAGACAGGGTCTTATTTTGGGGAAAACACGGTATACATACATGTCATTTATATAACCACCCATCTCACACACATGACTGTGAGTGGCTTACAGGATTAAAATGCATAAACCCACTGCACATAACTTCATCTCCCCCAGTGCCCAGCGTAAACAATGACCCCAATAATAACAGAAACAATCTATTCCACTGAGCAAATACCTGGGGAAACAGCAATGTCCCCAATGCTTTGCAAAAAGTGAATAGGCTTGGGGAGCATCCAAATCTCTGAGAGAATGTAATTTTAGAGAGATAAGGCACAATATAAATGCATTTATAACCAATGTTATGAATTTTTGAAGCCAGCCCTTCAGTTATGTCACTAAGTACCAAGACTCTGATGGGAATGTTTTTCAGGCACACTAAAAGTATGATGGCTGTTTAAAAGGGTGTACATCTGATAAATGTTTTCGGTACTGTTGATTGATGTTTTATTTAGGTTATGATATCTTTGTATGAAAAACACATCTGTGAGATCAAAATGTTCTTCAGGACTACATACTGGGGTAGATAGTAATCATGCTTCAATGTGCCTGAAATTCTAATCCAGAAATGTACTCGTGTGTTCCTTGAAATAAATAAGAATTATCAACCAAGATTCTAGTTTCTGTTCATAATTTTCTAGTCAGACTGATTAGAAAACTTTGATGAAGTAGAGAGTCCCATTATTAAAAAAAGCTGTGAATAGGGGTGGAGAGTAAAGTTACAAGCATGAAGAAAAGATTCAGTAATTTCTTTATGAAACTGAAATGTTATTGCATAATTTCAGCCTTTCAGGCACACATTCATGTCATATTGATTCCTAACAGGAGGCAAAAGGGAATGCTTTGGATACTGTGAACTATGGTGTGGGATTTCAGAGGATTTAATAGTTCCCTTGCAGAGCTTCTCTTCTGACTCATAATAGCAAAACACATTACAAGTAGCAAAAATTCTTATTGGAACATATTTGTAAATTAGTGAAGTAGTGCTCATGGCATTGACAAATCTCTTCAGCTCAGGGTATATTCCGCATATATTTGTTGTTTTTATGGTACCAAACTGCTTTGTAATTCAACGGAGTTACTTTTAATTACAACAGTGTATGGATTAGTTTTCTCAGATATACAGGTAGTCTTCAATTTACAACACCAATTGGGACTCAAATTTCCATCACTAAACGATGCAGTCCTAAAATGCTGCCACATTGCTTAGCTACAGCAATCCCTGCAGTCTTTGTTGCCATTGCTAGTTAAATTATTACATGAGGCAACTTCCTGCCAGCTCTCCACAGCCAAGACAGTAAGGAAGCTGGCAGGAAGGTGCAAGTCCCAGGTGGCTTGCAAGCAGACTAGCAGACAGATAGGAGGTAAGTGCCTGCTGCTGAGTGGAGGAGAAAGTGAGGGGATGAAAGTGTGAGGGAGGTGCAGCAGTCTTGGGGAGGTTACACAAGGGTGCAAGAGAGGTAGGGCAAAGGTCAGAGAGGGAGAGTGTGTTGAAGTGTATGGGAGTGCATAAGGATGTAAGGGAGGTGTGATGAAGGTCAGGGAGGGTGCATGAGGGGGTGAGGGGGTCAAGACAAGGATCAGGGAGGATGCACAACAGTGGTGGGTTGCCCCCGGTTCACACCGGTTCTATAGAACTGGTAGTAAAACCGGTGGGAGGCTCCGCCCACTGATCCCAACATCACCAAAATGCTTCTGCACATGTGCAGAAGTTTCTGCGCTTGCGCAGAAGAGCGTGCACGCTGCCCATTGAGAACCAGTAGTAAAGGTAAGTAGAACCCACCCCTGATGCACAAGGGTGCATGAACAGCTGGCAGAGGGCAAGCACAGAGAGGCTGAGGCAGAGAATTTAGGTGGGGGAGATTTACCTTTCCTGCCAGCTTGCCTGCTGACTTCCTGAGAAAGTTGGCAGGAAAGGTTACAGATGGAGATCATGTAACTGCAGGGTGCTGCAACTGATTGTAAGTGCAAATCAGTTGCTGAGTGCCCAGATATCGATTGCATGACCGTGGGGTTTGGGGATGACTAGAACTATAAGGACTAGTTGCCACCACCATTCAATTCTGTCGTAACTATGAATGGTCATTGAACAGAATGGTCATAAATCGAGGATTACCTGTAGAAGTCTCCTGATTTTAAAAACAGCTTGGACTATTAACATTTTAAGCAATGCGATCTCATAACTTGTCCTGCAGGCAGAATGAACCAAGAATATGGCAGAAGATATATAGGAAGTGGTTGCATTTCTTTCTTTTTTTTGGTAGAATGTGAATGTGAATGTTTGCTAGCCATTATAAATGCAATCTTCTTGTACAGAGCATAGGAAACAAACAGAAAAGGCCTTATCAGTACATGAACGTATTTCAAATTTGCGAGTAATTGTGATGTTCTCACAAAATGCAATCCGTAGTCCTCATGTGGCTGATAGGGCCAATAACAAAAACACTGTTTTAGATTACAAGAACCATCCTAATCTGTGATTAGTAATAATTTGTAATTATCATGAAATTTCACGGGGGTCTTTTATCTAATCATCCACCTTATATTGTCTTCCTTTAACTGTGCCAATCGTAACAACTATTTTCCAAAGGCTATTAATAATTTGATATGCTATTTGTTTGTTTGTTCGTATCCCAAGTTTTATTGTTTTTACAAATAATTGAAGGTGGTGAATATATCCAAACAACTTCCTCCTTCTATTTTATCAACAGCAACAGCCCTGCATGGCGGGTTGGGCTGAGAGAGTGACTGACCCAAAGTCAGCAAGCTGATGATCACTTACCACTCTTTCTGGTTTTCCAGGGTGGGTTTCTTCTTCTTCTTTGAGTATATCAGCTGGGCACAATTCCAAAAAAGCAATTACCCATCTTTCATTTTCTAAAAAATGTGGCCATACGTACCAAATTCCCATTTATAAAAAAATAGGTAGGAAAAAGGAATCAGGGATAGTTTAGTAATTACCAGAGAAGGTGCCAACTAACAGACTGCTGTTCATTGGCATTTCCTTTGGTAGATTTTGCACAAGCAAAAATAATACCTCGCCTTTCTAGTTGCTCTGCTAGCTTTCTAACCATTATGGGACTTAAGTTATTGAAAGTCCCTATTTCCTAAAAGTGCAACTCTATACATAATGTTAAGAGTGTAGGCAACTAGTGCCATCTAAAGGTCTATTTGGAAAATTAAAAATGGAGAACTGTATGTTATAAAATTGGTGTTTTGACGTGAAGCCCAGCATGTTTTGGCTAAAATCCTTATTCAGGATTTCCTGAATTTCCAAATCCGAATAGGGATTTGGACTTGGCTACCAACAAATTAAATACACTAGTGATGGCAAACACAAGTACTAGATTCACACATTGTGCCAAGAATCCAGGGACACTTGAGTAAGTTATTGCATCCTGGTTCACATCCCATAAGCCGTGGTTTAGAGAGTACAGTGGTGGGTTCCCACATGTTGCTAAGCCAAATAAAGCAAAATGTACTGTAATATGACTAATTGCAGTGTGTGAAACCAACAACATTCCTTCTACAACCATCATGTTTGCAAAATCAGTACTTCTGATAATCTTCTTTGAACTGGGAGAAACTTTCATTGCACAGCAGTGATGGAGCAAAGGCAGCTATGAAATCAGGAAATGTGCTCTGGGCAATTTTGTACCTTGTATCAGTAGAAATTGCAACTACAAATAAGAACCAAGCCTCTGTTTCACTGATGCTTTCAGTGCTTATTAAGATTTTCCAATTTAGAGAAACCAAGATATTAACCTTTATTTCAGTGTTGGTGTCCGAGTTAAAAATAGGGCTATTATACTGCAAAAATCCAGATAATCACTAGAAGGCAGTAAAGATTTAGTATTTTCATATCTCTTTGTTACCATTTCATAATTATCTGTATTTGTCTAGTTATGTAGCCATACTGAATGTACCTGCAGAGGCAGAGAAAGGTTGTGTGGGTTTTCTTCAGGCTTCCCCTTACTGTAGAAAGCTTTCCATCTACAAAATTGCAGGGGCATTTGCCATGGCTCATACAAAAATGGCATTGCACCACTGCAATGTAAGCCTTCCTTTTTGTATGAGCATTTGTTTCAGACTGAGTTTATTATTTACCCAACTAACTTTTACAGCTCTAAAGACTCCAGGCTGCTAATATCCAAGTAAGAAAACTCATAAATTAACAGTAACAACAGTAATGCTCTTTGTATAACAATAATAATACAACAATCAGAAAAACAGAAATAACAGTTAGAATGTAACTAACTGTAATAGTTAGAAGAAATCACATATCTCAAGTTCCAAATTCTCTCTTAAATAGCCAGTATTTTGTTTCTCTACAAAAATATAGGAATTGGGGGGGGGGGAGAAGGCAACCTATTCCACAAGGAAAGGACAGTTGTAGAAAAGGCTTACTTCCAATCCAAGCCATTTTATTTTGCTGAGGAGACAAAACCAAATGTCCTGTTACAGGTGGACTGAACAAAAAGGGGTATATTCTTTAGGGAGCAGATGGTCCCTAACCTTGATAACCTGAACTTAAGTTGTGTAAGTCTTTATAAGTAATAACTAGCAACTTGAAATGTACCTGGAAACAAACAGGAAACCAGGGCATCCCTGATGTAATGCTTCTGAAACAGTTCTTACCTAGGATCATTGAATTTCAAGTAGCCTTCAATAGAATAAATATAAATAGAACATATTTGGTAGTCCATCTTCAAAGTAGTAAGAGCTATGAGTAGCTATCACTAAAGCCACCTTTTCTCAAAAGCTGAATCTGGTCAAATGGGCTTCCCCCATCATATTCTCCACCTGTGGTAGGCACATGAATCTAGGAGGATGATCAAGTTGTTGACCTTCCATTTCAAGGTGAAAACAACCCTGTTCAAAATTAGAGCAAAGGGGCACCAGAAACTCATGCTTTCTGAACAAATAACTATTCTGTCTTGCTGGGATTCAGTGTCACTTGTTTCATGCGCTTCTTTGCTCTAGAGTCTAGATGTTGGTTTAGAACAAGGGTCAGCAACCTTAAACACTCAAAGAGCCGCAAAGGTCCTAACAGGAAGCCCCTCGTTCAATTCTGGAGCCGACTGAAAGTCTGGTTCCCCCACCATAGAGTCTCCTCCTAGAGTGGTATCCTTTTTCCTCTACCTGTCCTAACCAAAAGCCCTAACAATTGTGGAGCCGACCAGCGACAGGGAGCCGCAGCAGAGGGATGAAAGAGCCACATGCTGCTCCAGAGCCACAGGTTGCTGACCCCTGGTTTAGAACATCCATAGTCTTCTGCCTGGTCCTGGTAAGTATTATATTTTGATTGGTTCTAATGATGGTATCTTACCCTGGGCCAGGCAAAAGAATCAATTGCTGACTTTCTCCAGAAGTTTCATGAAGATGTTAAGTAAAATGAGACAAAACACTCTACATGCCAATATCCCATTTGGTACATTCTTTTTTCATTAATATTGCAAAATGTTTAGCAAATGTCTCACAACAGACTGGAGGGATGGAAGGACTGAAATCATCCTAAACATAACTGATGGAAGATGTTCTGCTGATGCTGTGGCATTTCTGTCACTTCATCTCTCAGAGCGCCTTGGTGAAAAATGGAATCCCTTGTCATCTGCTGACAGGAAAAGCCACCTGTGGCCAGCTTGTCCAGTACCCTCATCATCTCTATATTTTGATGATCAACAGAAAATGTGGAAGAACTGTTACTTAATGAAATGCTGTGCAGATTTCTGACTGGGCATTAGCATTAAACTCACACTAAACTTTGATTTAAGTTTTGTGATCCTGAAGTTTTTAGAAACTGCAAAGGCAAAAGTATCTTTACTTGTCTATTTTCAGCAGTACCTGAAAACTTTTGTGGATTGTTGTTTACAGGGCCAGCCAGGACTGCTTGGACAGCAAGGATTCCCTGGGCCATCGGGCGTGATGGGCATACCAGGACTTTCAGGGCACAAAGGGGACAAAGGTGAACGAGGTAGACCTGGCATTACTGGACCGAAAGGAGAAGCGGTAATTTTATAACTTCTAAGAAGTCAACTTCACTGTGAAGAACAAATGCAAAAAGTAGGTGACTGCAACATCATGTGTCCCTTTTCATTGTAGGGACAAAGAGGAGTCACAGGGTTTCCCGGTGCAGATGGAGTTCCTGTAAGTAATTGTTTGTTCCTTGTATTGAAATTTGAAACTGTTATGATAGTCTTTCCTGTAAATAATTCAAGTTACAGTATAAGCAACCAAATAATGCATACGATAAAAAAACAGCTCATTTTTTCTCCAGCAAAACTCAGACTAGTATAAAATACAAAATCAGCATTAAAAACAAACCATAATCATGTTTTTAAAAGTTATTTAAACACTAGCTGAAATAAATGTTTTTTAGCTGTTTTATATATAGGCGATGCTGATGAATTTTCATGCTGCACTGTCCCATGATCTTGGTGGGTTGAATCTTAGATCTCAGGCATAGTCAGAATAGAGAGCAGAGATTAGAATTAATGTTTTGCATGCTGAAGAGAAATCTGTTTTAAAAATATTTCTTTAGTAGATTTATATAGCACTCATCTCACTTTTATGTGACTCTAGACAGCTTAAAATAAAACAAAAAACACAAAATACAATCCTGGAACAAGTGCAACTGATGCACAGCCTTGAGCTATGCGAAAGCCCTCCTAGCCATGGCTTCTACTTGCTCTTTGAGCAAGAGCCATGAATCCAGGTGGACCCGGAGATTATGCACTGGATCTATCTACAGCAGTGCTACTCCATCCAGAATGAAAGATGGAAGATCCCCAGAAGCAGGAGGTTCAAAAATCCAGATCCACCTAGTCTTGCCTGAAGTGAGCTGAAGCCTGTTGCACCCCATCCAGGCCTCCATAGCCTCCAGGCACTGAGACAGAACTTCCACAGCATCAATCAGACAGCCTGGGGTATAGATATAAAGCTGGGTATCACTGACAATATCTCACCCTCAACTCAACCAACAGCTCCATGTAGATGTTAAATAGGAGGGAAGAGAGCTCCAAGCCCCGAGGTATTTCACAAAAGAGGGGCCACAGGCTGGATCTCTTTGCCCTGGAACCAACCTTGCAGGGAGGAGTAGAACCAGCACTACCCACCCTCCATTTCTGAAGCTGGTCCAGAAGCATACTGTGATTGATGGTATCAAAAGGTGCCTAGAAATCAAGAAAAACAAGAGAGTCGCAACACCCCACCCCACCCCACCTCACTCCCACCAGAGGTCATCCAAGAGTGCTATCAGTCCATCTCAGTTCTATACCCAGATCTGAACCCTGACGGAAAGGGATCCAGATTATCTACTTCTTCCAGAGTCCTTTGAAGTTGTAATGCAATAACCTTCTCTACAACCTTCCCTAGAAAATTGTCCACAATGTTGGGGCATAGCAATATTCCCTTGAAAAGCATTTAAACAGAAAACAATCTGGTGTAAATTTTAAACATCGATTACTTCACCCTTTGCCAAATTTTGGACATGAGAGCCATGAGAAATGAAGGGAGAAGCATTCTTGGGTAGTAGAGTTTCTAACTGCTGCCTTGCATAAAATAATAAGCAAAATACATTTATTCGTAGACACTTTCACAGAAATCCCCAGACAGATTTCCCAGTACCAGCTTCCTCTTCCATGCCCTTTGACATCAGACCTTTTTTTACCACCCACATGCATCACTAAAATGAAATTCCAAATGGCTATTTTCAGCTGCTTGACTCATTCACCCACCCTTCTAATGTGTTTTGCAGTGCAGAGCTAAAGCTGGAAAACCCTTTTCTTTTTCCACATATGGATGTTGCATTAACTTTCATGGGACTTGCCTTCAGGCAGCAAATGAAAGGTAATGTAAGGTCATACAAGGAAAAGCAGCCTGCAGATGCTGCAGAGTATATCCTGAAGACAGAGAAAAGGAAAAAGCAAGCCATGTGATTTTATGGGCAGTGATCACACAAATTTAATATTCACATGATCTGGAAAACTAGCCAGTAGTAATTTTCAAGTATGAAGCACAATGGAGGATTCATTTATCATATATGATAAGCTAAATATAATTTTCTGTTTTTTACCCTAGTTCCTTTAATAAAAATAGCATAGCTTAGATAAGCACAAAGGAACCAGAACATTCACCACCATTTATTTTTTTCCTTGTTTGGCCCTTCTTGGAGATTTCTTGGAGCATATACAGTATGCTCCTCGATGTAGAGATATAATATTATTTCCTTGATATGTATTCCTCTAAAATGTAAGTAGCTGCTGTGTCTTTAGGAAACGAACAGGAAGCATAATGCGGTCGTCTATTTCTACTACTTCAAAATATTTGGCAGTATCATGCAACATCCAGCCAGGGACATTTAGAATTAGAGTTTTTGACATAAAACTTTTTGCAGTCTGAAAAATTCCATTTTGAGCTGTTCCAGAGCTTTCTGAATTCAAGAATGATTCTCTTCCTTCACTAGCCTATCTTCCCTGTCTTGATGATTTCTTCTTCTGGAAGCCATTGTCCTGAGCATGTGATCTGAATATCTTTTTCGTTTGGGTAGCATTGAATTTGTATGTTTGTCTGCTCCAAGAACGAGTCAGCAAGCTAAAAAAAAACCTTACCCTTTTCCAATGTCAGTCCCAGGAATGTTTAGATTTGGTAGTAAACTAAATCCTTGAAAAAGAAAGTATCCAATAATAACTCCTACCTTCTGTAACTATTTCTCATTTTCTCTTATATAATTTGATATTAATATCAATGGGAATAGCAAAAGTATCAATCAACTATGAATAAAATTTGAGCCATTTGTTTTCCTTTGGAAAGAAGGATAATTGATGAAATGGATTAGTGGCTGTTTTCTTCCTCAATTCTAACTCACAGACTTAAAATACAACAAAATTTGCATGAGAAGTGACGGTATACTAGAGTGACTTACTCTCATGAACAACTTATAGCCTACTTATGGAAACCATTTTCCACCACAGAATTAAGATAGGTAAAGGCGTATCAATAGTATTCACACACATTTTAATGACATTCATTTACTCATAGATATTTGTCATCACATTTTTTTTAAATTACTCTCCAATATTCTAAAACTATGTTGAAAGTCATTTTTAATAATTAACCCCTCCCCCCATTCCTATAATGGTAAAAGTAGTATTTACAATAATCTTCAGCAATTTAGAACCTGAACAAATTCCTAAGGCAATTTTTTTTAGCATAATATCATGCCTCCAAAAGATACTTCCCCACACAGTACAACACAATCATTCTGTGGTTCCAATGGGGTTTCAATACCTAATGTAGGAAGCACCATTCATACTCTGTTGCAGTACATAGTCTGCAGTTCACACAACTGTGATTTAATTGACAAGATATATAGAATGCTGGCTGGAAAGATAGACCCAGTGGCACTGACTCCTTAGCCCCTCATGACAGATAGGGGAGAAATGGGTTCTTGATGGAGAATTAAGGATTTACTCCTCTTTATCTATCACTCTTGTTTCAAGATGTTGCTTACTTCAGGTCACTTTCTTCTGCTTTTGATCCAAGCACACATGGTTAAGCTGGTGCTCTTTGATTTTTGTCCTGGTAAAAATAATTAGCTTGGTGCTAAGCTATATACTGTAATTCCTGGAAAAAGATCTCCTTTTTATTAGTTACTAAACCTATTTCACTACACATTTGTCAGGGCAGGTCATGCATATACAGAACGTGTCAACTTCCAAAAGGTTACATATAGAATGCAGTCTCAGTTTCTAGTTGTTTCTTTTCATATTCTCAAAGACATATGTTTGAACTATAGAATAGTATTCTTAATAGAATAGAATTAAATAATACTTTTTTATTCCATTTATTCCTGTAGAACAATTGTTTGCATTAATGTAAGAACATTTAAGAATTCCAAGAAAGCCAAGAAGAAGAAAGCAAAAAAAAAAGCAGGTCATAACTGTATTTATTTTGTCTCCATAGGGTCACCCAGGTGAGGGAGGATCAAGAGGAAAACCAGGCCACGATGGTTGCAATGGGACCAAGGGAGATCCAGGCTCACAGGGAATTCAGGGACCTTCTGGGACTCCTGGGTTTTTTGTAAGTTATGAACACTGAATATGTCAACATAAAGCTAACAGCAAAATCAAGAGTAGATTGTTCCCTTCTACTAAGTGAGAGAAAAGGGTTTCCATTGCTGGAGGAAACCCAGCATTCTTGTGAATCTACCACATTAGGATTATATGCTGAAGTACAAAAGGTGCATTGCCTAAAGCTGAAACATAATTATCAGAAGGAAATTCCAGTCATTTTAGAAAACTTTGCAGTTCAGTCATCCTATGTGCTCACAATATTAGTACATTAATTGAGGACCATGATTGATTATAATGATAATTTTCAGAGGAGAAAAATCATAATAATTGACAGGATTTTTTTTTTTAAAAATCTTTGTTTAAAATCTGCTTTGTTGTTTTGAGACACATTAATAAAGTTGCAAAAATACTTGTTCTTTCTGGGCTGAAAGAACTTGCTCAATTTCATAGGGATATATAACATATTTTAAAGTGAAGAAATAATTAATTTTTCTCTGTTTGGTGAGTAGTATCTGAGAAAACAAGGTATCTTGTTGAGGGTCCTTTGTGGCAAAAACCACCACAACAACAAACTCTGCTACTCAAAGAAATAGAAGTGGAGTTGGATCAGGGATCACTTAAATTCCTAATTCATAGAAACAGGTTTGCCACTTTGAGACAAAATTAGATGACATTTGAAGAATTATTTGATCATTCTATGAAGATAACCCATTTTAATTTCAAATGGGAGAAAGGGTTTGACTATGTAAACAAATGTTTTAATTTATTAATCAATGATAACTAATGTTTAGTTAGGAAATGAGTCATTGGAAGAGCTGTGGTTGATGGAGTGTTGAAGATCTATATATATATTTTTATTCCGAGTTTCTTTATAATGAGGGAGATAGTTTAGGAAGTTTGTTTATTTATTTCTTTTTCAGCTGCATGAAAGTTTACATCACATCTTTTGTATGTCTGGAGCACAAGGGGTAGAATGGTATACTTTACCAGAGCTCAGAATACCAGGTGGTTTAGTCCAGATGGCAATCTTATTTCCACAACAGGCAGGCTTGAAATATTCAACGAATGTTAGTTCCTATCTATGGGGGCTCCCATGGTGAGATTTGCTGAGGGCAATCAGACACAGAAGCATCATTGTGCATCTTGAGTTGTGGAACAGTTGGGCTCTTCTTCAAGCACGTACAGAGTTCAAGCAGTTCTAGGGCTTACGGTTAGAGGGACAATAGGATTTTATGCTCCCCTACGTGACATGCTTTCTCAAGATCTAAAAGTCCTAAAGTGCCATGTTGGGCATATAGACAAAGAGAGACAAAGAACCATGATAACAGAGTCTATGCATTAATAATAATAAATTTCCATCAGTTGTCCTGATGTTTCAAGAAAAGAAAAAGCTAGCAAAATCAATTCTAAAAGATTTTAGTGAGCAAAGGTTTTCTGGTCAAATTAAGTTTCAAGCAGGGAGCAGTTATCAAGAGACTTTTTGAAGCCGTAGCAATTAAGATCTGGATTGTTTTTTAATATTGCTTATTTTCTGAAGGCAGACAAAAACTTGCAATATTCTAAGGAGAAAAGTAAATGGTATGAAATAAATATGAAGAAATTGTATCAACTATATAGCAACCCTCTTGAACATAAAACTGCATAAAATATAAAAATTGCTAGCGTCAGTGGACATGGAGAAGACAAATGATGCTGAAAAGAAAATACTGATACAAATATGGGTTAGTTGTGTTGGTTAGCTAGCTAGCTAGCTAGCTAGCACAAGTTGTGAGACACTACCTCTGGATTCCTGGATCTGCCTGCCTAGGTGTGCTTCAATTGCAAGCACATTAGGAATATGACCAATTGGGTCCATAAGGTAATAGGGAACCCACAATGAGAACCATGGAATTGCTGACTAAGTCTGTGAATTGCCCTCTAAGTGGCACATCTTAACTGAGCTAATTATGGTGGTGTGGCAGGGGACACAACTACAAGTTTGTACTGAAAGAAAAGACTATCTCTGATCTCATAATGGTGGGGAAATGTTTTCCTGTTTTTCAGGCATTATTTTCAAGGGGACATAATCTGGAAGCCACAAAAGAGGGGTTTGAGGATTTGATCCTAGAACTGATCTTGCCAATCCCTAATTTACTTCAGGCTTTTCAGTTTGGAAATGGACTCTACATGGCCCAGTTTTTCACTCTCTTCTCATTTGGATGGTTTAGAATAAGCAGAGAGCAATCTGCAGTATCAGCACTACACATGGTCCTTCAATATCTCTTTTGTACTTTCTTTATTTTTTCATAATTAACCCTTGGAATAATTTCAATTGCTAACAGCCATTCACATTTTCAGGAATCACATATAAATTATGATGTAAACCTTAAAGTTGTCTTAATGGTCCCCAACCTCCAAAATAGTAGAAAGAATTCTACCTATATCCAGCATTTGAGATGATCCTATTAAATCCTCAAGAAAAAGAATCGTATGTTGGAAGGGAATTTGGAGGTCTTTTAGTCCAACACCTAGTCTAATGCAGAAATCCTCAGACAATTCTGGATAAACGGCTGAAATTTTTTTATTTTCAATTAATTTAGGGAATCCAGGGACCCAAAGGTCAGAAGGGGGAGCCTTTTGGACTGCCTGAAGAATTAGCTATACAGTTCAGGGTAAGTCTCTGTGAACAGTTATAATCTGTTAGGAAAGTATATTTTCCTCATTGTTTTCAAATAAGTGCCTCAGATGTTTCCATATAAGTGATAAAAACTATAATTTTCCTTATTTATCAAATACAGACTTGCAGTGGCTAGACTAAAGTTTTACTATCATATTTTTCCTTAGCTTTAGTCTTTAGCAGTCATAAATGAAGCAGCCACATTGTGGCTTTCATTTATAAAACCCAGCCAGTTTTGAGTTTAAATAGAAGCATGTCTGTATGCTCTTTAAAGTTGCTGAGCCAAACCAAAGTGAAACAGACATGATTCTTCCATTAGTGTATGTGTGTATATACATATATGTTTGCATGTGTATAGACATATATGCACACACACATACATGCACACCACACACAAATAACTCCTTTTCTTTTAGTTACAAGTGCAGATTTCATTGTATTTACAGAACTTGATTTTTCTATTCACTTTTAACTTTCAGATTTTACAAATAGCCATAAAGGTTTTTGTAAGAAATCTACAAAGTGCTATTTGTGGACCTCTGAGAGTTTCAGAAATAATTCCTTATCAGATTCCATAATTCCTTCAACAATGACAGAGTGTTTAATGTACTGTATTCACTGGAAAAGTTGGGATACATCCAGAGATGTATCTGCCTTGAAAATAGCCCATGTTGAACTGCATAGCACAGTCAAACATCAGAAAAGGAAATATTTTATGACATTTTATGTTATGTTATATCATAAAATGTATTACAAAATTTGCCAAATTTCAGTTCCATGGGAATAGTGGCTTCTGGATTTTGTTCACATTCTGTAAATGAGCCCATTTGAGGTATCTTGTTTCAAAAATTGTTGCCCTACGATGCACCATTTTGGTGTGTTAAAGGTTAAAGGTTACAGGAATGAGAGTTTTAGTAGTATACAAAAAATTATATTCAAGTTTACTAAAACACATTTCCCATTTTAAATTGTTCTTTTCTAGGGAAATCGTGGTGACCCGGGCTTAACTGGCTTCATTGTAAGTAACATTGGGATAGATAAATTTCTATAATAAAATTAGCTACCTGTAAAATAAAATAAAGCACAATTATTATTTTGAAAAAATATCTTCATTTATAGGGACCACAAGGTGCTCCCGGACTGGTGGGTGAACCTGGTCTAGAAGGAGACCCAGGTCTTCCTGTAAGTATTATAAAATTCTGATACTATGACAGTAGTTTGGCATTCTTTATTATGGCCAACAACTAGGAAATTTCAATTAAAAAAACAGTAAAACAATAAAAACAAAACTCAACAATAAGGCAGAATAATAATAAAGCAATAGAATTAAGAAACAGTAATAAATTCCTGACATGCTCTAAATATTTATTTATTTATTTGTTCAACTTGTATGCCACCTTTCTCCGAAAACTCAAGCACTCAAATACAATTCAACAAAATTGCACAACATTGAAAAATACAATATTGTGTTATTCTGATTGGATAATAATTAGTGAAAATAAAATAACTTCCTGCGTGGCTTAGGAAGTTGACTGAAAGAAGATTTGTAAAACATGCAGTTATCCTTGTTAAAAGAACATTAGAAGAAGAGTGACTTATATGCCTCTAGCTTATGTGGACAAAGCTAGCTATATTGTTCTTCCAGTACTCGTCTGGGTATCATATTGAAATGTGTTGATGTTAAAGCTTTTCTAAATACTGATACTATAAGATGATTTAAATATTTAACAGGCCTGATGCGCTAAAGCTAAGATTCTAACATGGCTTCTTGTGGAAGGTAAATGCAAGTTCTTAACCCATTATCTTGATGCTAGTTTAGCCTGATCAGAACTCATCTATGATAGAATTTCTTGAAAGAAATTGTAATAATGCAGCATTTGCTCTCTTTTCCATTTAATGCTAATGGAACTAGTCTTAACAGGTAGGCGAATATGGTTAACCATATCCCTTACAATCCGAAGTGTGTGGAGGATTTTACGAAGAATAGTTTTATTTATTTGTATATTTATTTATATTTCACATTTCTCAACCACTCATCTCCCTCAGATGCTATTATTTATAATGATTGCAGAGATAAAGAATTGACCTAGGAATGATGATATCCAACTTCTGTGCTCTCTACAGTATATAATTCAGAGATGAAAACTGTCTGCTAGGGAACTGAAAATTGACATCCAAATACTTAAAAGTTTTTAACCTGTTCAGGTGACAGGTTTGGCATCTAGCAAAAGTGAGGATCTTGATATTGCTATTATTGAACTCTGTAGTATCTCACTACAATTGAAAACAAGAGAGGATGTTGGTGGTGGTGTTATTTTACTAGGCTTATATGTTACACCAATCACTGCTAATTCTGAGCATCTTAAATACTCCTTATCTGTAAACAGAATTAAAGCAATATAAATAATCAGCACTTACAATAAAAATTCCAACTGTTTCAGTAACAGTAGCTTATTCATAACAACATCTCCATGCACCAGGAATGATTAAAACTCAGTTAAATCTGCACTCCCACTGTAAGGGGGACTATGTAGTCTTGTACCATTTAAGCCAAATTGGGCCTGGGCCAGTACAACTGCATCATCTACATAATGGAATGTTGTAGCGGAGCATCAGTTTGAAGGGAGAGTTTCCATTACTTCAATGTTGTGAGGAGTGGTCACATCCTCACAGATGGCAGCTCCAAGTAACCAAGACGGTGTATGATGTATATGAAATGTAGATTATCACAAATTTTAAAATTTCCTGATTTCCCTTCTGTTTAAATAAAGTTTAACAAGCTTATAATTTAATAAGTAAAATAAATTACTAAAAATTAAATATGTATTGCTTTTATTTAGAATTCTCTTTTTTTAATGTATGTATTTTAAGTAGACTTTGTAGACAGTATGTTAAGTAATTGATGTTTTTCCATGTATTTACATGAATTGAACACTTCTAAGAGATTACTCAGTTTCTAAAACTTTGTTTTTAGGGACTTCCAGGACCCCCAGGACCTCCAGGGCCCATTGTAAGTATCTGAGGACTCACCTTAGATTTATAGACTCTGATGTTTTCTGAGGTGATTCAAAATGTCTACAATGTTTTTTGTTGTTGTTTGAAAGAGGAACATGAGATATTGTAATACTGTAAATTGTTGGGATAAACAGTGGAATAAACATTTACATGAAATCAGTTTTGAACAACTTTTTTTGAGTTTTAGTGCTGGTTCATACAAAATTCTTTAATATTGCATTAACTTTTCCTCTGAAAATAGAATCTTTGGATCTGACTCAGATAAACAGGCAGAAGTGTAAATGAAGAAAGTTAATTATTCCCATTCATTCCTGTCATCAAATTGCATTGGCCCTAAAGTTATAAAAACTGAGGCAGTTATGCATTTTTTCACTGACTTTATATAGCTACAAACTATTCATTTGGCTGAAATCCTATCCATAGGAGTACAAATTGGTATGCACAAATTTACCATCAGCAAGAAGGCATTTGTAGTCTACATAGGAACTTCAATTTTATAGAAAGAAATCAAAATGAAAGCATTATGGTTGATCACACAGCCAGATGTTTAGACAGGACTTGGCATTTTCATCCCTATATAAAAACCTTCCCAAGCACCTGGAATAGTCAGATGTTGTTGTTTGATGGCGTTAAAGTATTATAATTAGTATTATTGATTGAATATACATTGAATATTTCATTCATTAATTTTTCAGTAGGAACTTAACGTAAGTTATAGAACACATCAAATCTCAAGTATATAGTCTAAGTAAATAATTGACCAAAGTGTCTAAAAGAATTATTTTATTTGATGTAAAACAGTATTAAAGTCCTGATATTACAGAGTAACATGTAGTTTCTGGCATGCCATTTGGTTAAGTATGTAAGCATAAATTAAATGTTCATTAACTGTCATTTCAGGGCTATAGAGGTCTTGGCTTTTATGGAGAGAAGGGTGAAAAGGTAAAATGAATTTAATCAATTTGCATTTACTGTAGTGGACAAATTGTTTTTGAGGTCAGATTGCAATACTAGAAATGCAGTCTTTTTAAAATCCCTGTTCTTCAATCCATCCATTGTCTTCAGATCAGTGGTGAAATTAAAAAATTTCCCCTACCAGTTCTAAGGGCGTGGCTTGTTGGGAGGAGGTCATGTGACTGGGTGGGCATGGCCAACTCGACATCACTCACATTGAGGGGCTCCTCACTGGCCCCTCCCCTCCCCTCCCAGCCACTCCTTGTTGTGAATGGCAGGAAAATGGGGAAGGGAATATTCCTGCCTACCTGTGCTGAGATTGAGGAATGGATGACAGGCAGGAAAGTCCCCTTCTCAATTTTCCTGCCTTTCACAAAAACAGCTCCATTCCAGCTGCTCCCCCCCCCCCCGGTCGCCTTCCCTCCTGGGGACTACTTTAAAAGGGACAGGCTGCAGCAGCTCCGTTCTGAATGGAGAGAGAAACTGGTAGGATTTTACCCCTGCTTCAGATTCTTCAGGTTCTGAGAATCAAATGTTCTTCACTTTCACTGAGTTCAAAGAATGTATGTTCCATATTGTTTAAATTTTCATTTTGCCTATTAAACTTATCTTTGTGGCTTTTCTGAAGGGTGAAGTTGGATCTCCTGGTCCACCTGGGTGCCCATCAACAGGAGAATTAATCAGTTCAATAGATGAAATTCTAAGTGAACACAAGGTAATTAGAAATATTATTGAAAATTACAGATTATTCATTCCTTTGAAAAATAGAATTGCTCTATCTAGCGTTCCCCACTGTAGGTCTCTCTTTTGCTATATTGGATTGCTGCAGCCTTTTCTGTATCAACATCTTTTATCATTATTTTACCACCTTTTTTACCCTCAAACTGCTTTCCTCACAAGTTGTGCCAGTAATATTTTTTTTTCTTTTTCTCTGGGGATCAATAGCAACCTAATGAAAGGCCTTGTCTTCCATCCATACCCACTTTCATATTCACAAGAACATTTTAAGCCCATGTGGAAATAAACATGAGTATCTGAGATACTCATTGTTGGTGATCAGTGTTCTTCTGTGAATCACTTCTTAAATTACAGAAAACTTAAATACAAAAATAAAAGAAGTCTGTACAGCAAGTTTGTACAGCACATTGCAGATATTGCAACTATAGGCAGCCACAGCAAATTGGAGTCTTAAATTATCAAATCATATTTCATCCAATGAGCCAAACTCTGCTTCCATTCCAATATTTTATAGTAAGATATAAGTCATGGATTTTTTACATTTTGTACATTTTTAACCCTTATAAGAGCTTTTGCCCATCCTTCTTCCCCCAACCATGGACATCTTGGTACTGAACCACCACTATCCTACAATACATAAAATCAGTCTTCTTCTTTTGTGATCAAATAATCACAATATCTTTTCAGTCTATGGCAGCATTGGGAAATAACAGGTAATCCTCGATTTAAGACAGTTCGTTTAGTGACCATTTAAAGTTACAATGGCTCTGAAAAAAGTGACTTATGAATATTTTTCACACTTACAACAGTTGGGGTCTCCCCATGGTCATGTGATCAAATTTCAGACACTTGGCAACTGACTCATATTATGACCGTTGCAGTGTCCTGGGGGGTCATGTGTTCACCTTATGCAACTTTCTGACAAGCAAAGACAATGGGGAAGCCAGATTCACTTAACAACTGTGTTACTAACTTAGCAACTGCAGTGACTCACTTAACTGTGGCAGGAAAGGTTGCAACATGCAGCAAAACTCACTTAACAAATGTCTCACTTAGCAAAAAAAAAATAGAAAGTGCTCAATTGTGATTGTAAGTCAAGGACTACCTGTAACCCCCCACAGGAGAACTTAAGGTTTACCTTCTTGAATCAGATCAGTGAAACAGTGTGATGGCCCAGTGATGCTGCTGATTCTTTCCTTGATTGCAACCTTGGTGAATTTTAAATCATCTCCACATCTCACAAAATCTAATTTAAAAGTATATAGGTTTCTCCCAAATTTCATCTTCTGACTTGCGGTTTTATTATTAGCCATTTTTTTCCTAATCACCTTCTTGCTCTTCTTTGTTTTCCACATAAATTCTGAATTTAAAGTTGGCCTAAGATAACTCCTTTATTACTCCAGTTCATCACTCAGAACTAAACATACAGATTTTTGAGTTCTTCAGAACAATCCATCACATCTACATGCATTCATTCATATGCACATTGTGTTGCAGTACAAATAGCTCAATAGTGCATATGTTTGATTAATTTTACATGAGGTAGACATCTACCGTTGGTGTTTGTGCCAATCCTAAATTTTTAAAAATGACTAGGATATTATCAGTATTGTCTGTTGAGCCTCACTCAAGGGGCAAGGGTTTGAAATGTTAGTTCCCAATGGACTATCTAACCTATTCTAACTTAATGGTGTTAAGTTGTATCTGTCATCTGGCAGAGCTTCAGATGTAACCTAATTCTTCCTTCCTTTAGCTATTTTCTGTTCCTTGGTTCATATACCTTTGTCAATTGGGTTATTTTTCCTGCAAATTTCTGTCAGTAAATATCTAGGATCAGCCAACCAGGCATTTGTTGACTCTTCATAGACTCCCTGGCATCTCTGAGTTAGGACTGCATTTTCACTTAAATCTCTTGCTAGATACAAAAAAAGAAAGAATCAAAAAAGCAAACACCAGCACTTTAACTAATAGTGCAAGTCCTACCAATCATAGGCCACCATATTAATTTTTCTAGGAAAGGTCAAGACTAAAGTTGATTTAAATATCATGGGAATACAAAAAATCTAAGCACTTTTTTTCTAAATTTAATATAAATTTAGAAAAAAAGTTATTTAATATAAAATGAATAAAATATGCACACTTCAGCCTTTCTGTTATCCAAATGGTGGCCTTACTTTACAGGGCAATTTACCTGTATCTCAAGTTGGAAAAGTTCTCCTGTGAAAACTGTTAATTTTATATCATGTGATGAAACCGTTCCCGTACAGGTGAAACACTCTTGATGGTTTCAAAGGAATATTTTGAATGATGTTATTTTATTCCTGCCTTCTTTTTTTTTTGCCTTTCATTTTGTGCTTACTTCTTAGGGCAGGGCTGTCAAGCGTGGTCCACGGATGCTCACGCCAGGTTTAGCAAAGGGGAGAAAAGTCGCAATACATCACGTGACAATCACGTGAAATATATGGGAAGTAAATTTTGACTCACAAGAGACTATATTTGCAAATAAAGTATTATGTCATAATTTTATGAACTGGATTCTATATTAAAGAAAATAGAATTCAAGCTAAGTCTGCTATTCCCTCAAGTTTCTTTTTTCAGCCCTTCTGATGAATTTTGATTTATCACCAAAAATTGTCATACAGATAACTGAAACTGAAGTGTTCTAGTTGCTATAAATTTAGCAGAGAATAAGAGATATATACATACTTATTTAATATTATTGTTGCTTTATATTATTAGGGTATGAAAGGAAGAAAAGGAATGATGGGACAACCTGGATTTCCAGTAAGTAAGTCCACAAGAAACACAGTTATTTCTGTGATGAGAAACACCTACACTATTTTCATAGAAAAGAGTAATATCTGGATTCATTGTTTTTTCAATAACAGTGGTGCTTGGTTGATAATATGATAATGCAATATTTTAGCTATAACATTGAAAGTATTATTTGAATTCAATATTTTTCTTTCAGAATTTAACATATATTTATAACTCAGACCATATGAAATGTTTTATTTCAGAATTTATACTATTTATAATTCACAACCTGTATAACTCTCTTTTTATTATTTCCTAGTAGAAACTTCTTTTAGTATATTTAAAGATGCATAACATCTCTAAAGAAATCAGTGCTTCCCAAATAAAATACACTGGATACAAACTCTTTTTGAAATTGGAGAGCATGTCCTGGATGGTGGTACAAAATGGCTTTATGGAAGAGATAATAGATTTATGAAATGGCTGTCATCATCAGTCAAAAAACACAGACGCACAAATCTTGATAACCATTAGTTGGTAGCAAAGTAATGGTAATAGATATTCATCACCCTCTAGTGGTCATGCAGATTTGTGCAGCGCCAAATTGCTCATCTGCAAGCAAATAAATTGGGTGAGATTACTGTCTGGTACTTTTGTTCTAGACCTCTACCTTTTTAGAATATGTGAAATTTTTAAACACATCTTCATTATTTTCACATGTAATTTTCTTTGTACACCTCAGTGAGATTCAGCAGCAATTCTTGTAAATAACAGATTGTGGTAGGGACTGAAGTTTTCTTAGCAGAATGACAAATTCATATTTAATGGAATCATACAGTAAAGAAGGAACCTTAGATCTAATACAGCCTACTCAGTACATGATCTACTGGAGTATCTTTCACAGATGGTCATCCAGTCTCTGTCTGAAGGCGGGATACTGAATTTGAAATAAAACAGCCTGTTCCACTTTAGGCAAGAAGCTGTCCTGGATGTCTTGCCTGAAATTCCTTCCTTATAATTTTAACCCGTTCATTCTGACTCTTCCCTCTGGAGTAACAGGGAATACATCCACTCACCTTGTGAAACAACCGCTCAGATTTAAGGGAGATAATGGCAGATGTTAGGATCCGTGGCATTTTAGCTCCTCTTGACATCAGCATTCCTTCTTTTGGAGTAGACATTGCAAAATATCTATTGCATATTCAGGATAGACCTGAATGGGTAAAGATGTATTCCTTTATAGATATTTCAATTAATTCAGCATAAAATAGGGCAGTATCATTAAGGAAATGGTACAGTCTAACCTAAAAATGTTGTTTTAAATAACTCAAGATTCTTTCAACCTTAGAGACTTTCTGTGAAAGTACCACCATTTCTTTAAAAAGTTTCATGGAGCAGTGAAATGACATAACTATCAACCTATTGCAATCTAATGATTTCTGTATTGTACATTCAACCTATTTTACATCTATTTGTGGTGATTTTTTAAAAATAATGAAATATTGTAGCATCAATTTATTTAATTGTGATTTTTAAAAGGTTTTTAAGCAACCATGGCTTCTGTTACTCTCTTCAGAGCCATGGCATCTTCTACTGGATAGCAACAATTACAGAATAATTAGAAGTGTCTCACCTTCTCTGCACCATTGGGGCACTCAATTACCATGACTCCTTTCTCCCTCTCAGCAACCAAATGGAGAGGATCTACTTTCATTCAATAATTCCTTTTTGCTGATTGAGTCAAATGTGATACTTTTTCATAACTAGCCTGTTGCAATATTTTCAGGATCAGACTCAATAAAGATAATAGAAGTTATAGGTTTAAATATAATTCTCTTTAATCATAATAGGCATTCTATATTCGCTGAATATTCAAGATAGAAGCAAGGAAAATGGGGAGGATGGCTCCTTTTATATACAAGGGGCGGAGCCAGGAATGGGAGTGGTAAATTATGAATACATTAAAGCTCAAGTAATAAGTTAACCCCTGATGTTCCATATATACATTATTTACACATTAGAGAATAAGGCATTTACATCTGACAAATCCCCCTCTAAATGCCGGTTCGTTATACAACACCAGTTACATTCAGATTCAGGACAATATAATACATATAATTTAGAAGTTAAATATTTGTGTTGTTTAGAAGGTAAGGGTTTTGTTAATATGTCAGCTAATTGTTCAGAAGTATCACAGTGTATTGCTTTGATGAATCCGTCTTGAGATAGTTGTCTCACGTGCTTAAATTTTATATCAATATGCCTGGACCTTTGTCCAATTGCATCGGATCTAGAAATTTCAATGGCCGCTTTATTATCTTCATGCATAATAAAGGGTAAAGTAGGTTTCTTCCAAACATCTGTGATCAAATCATTGAACCATACAAGGTTATTTGCAGCTTTAGACAAGCAAACATATTCTGCTTCTGTGGTAGAGGTGGCTACCAGTTCTTGTTTACCAGTATACCAGTAAACTGGACAATCGTTCAATAGAAAAACATAACCAGAGGTACTCTTTCTGCATGATGTATCACCGGCCCAATCTGCATCAGCATAACAAGTAATTTTTGGTTCTTTGTCATTATTGGGTTCCAATATTAAACAAAAATCTAATGTACTTTTCAGATATCTTAAAATTCTTTTGACAGCTTCCCAATGATACAAGGTTGGTTTGCTAACATATCTTGACAATAAATTGAGAGGTAATGCAATATCTGGCCTAGTCCAATTAGATATATAAAGGAGTGAACCTATAATTGATCTGTAAAATGTGTTGTCTTTAAACTCAGGGGAAGATTCATCATTGTTTCTAAGAAAATCAGTTTGCATAGGTGTGTCACATGTTTTGGCATTATTTAAGTTACATTTGTTTAGGAGTTCAATGATTTTATCTTTCTGAGTAAGTTTGAATCCCCTTTTTGTTTTGTTAATTTGTACACCAAGGTATTTATTCACTCTACCTAGTGATTTCAATGAGAAGTGTTCGTTTAACTTATTTACAAAGATTTCCCTGCTCTCTTTATGCTTTCCAATATATAAAATATCATCCACATAAATTAATACAAATTCAATATGATCATTACTCTTTTTTACAAAGAAACAGTTATCAGCAGTGGTGGCGTTGAAATCCATGGTCTTTAGTACTTTTACCAAACAATCGTACCATCTTTTGCCAGATTGCTTCAATCCGTACAGACTCTTATTTAGTAACCAAATTTCGTTCTTATTAGTGTATTGACTGTGTGGTGCTCTTACATATATTTCCTTATCTAATTTTGCATGTAAGTATGCAGTCTGTATGTCATATTGAAACACGTCTAGATTGAGTGCAGATGCTACTACAAGAGCTGTTTTGACACTCTCTGTTCTCACTGTGGGTGAATATGTGTCAGTATAGTCTTCTGGATATTTTTGTGCATAACCTTGTGCAACTAGTCTGGCCTTGTATAAGGTATTACCTCCTTCTAAATTCTTAATTTTATAAATCCACCTGGTACCTATAATTGTTTTATCCTTAGGTGCGATCGCAGGTGTGAATACATTTAATCCTTGTAAACTTTTCATTTCTTTTTCCATAGCTAGTTCCCATTTTTCTCTTTCTTCATGGGGAAGTTTCAATACTTCCTCATATGTATTAGGTGTTATTTGTTCCCCATCCATATGCATAATATAATCTTTGTATTTATTTGGTATTTGGTTTCTATTATTTCTAATATTTCTTTCAGGTTTGCTATGGTTGTCATGCAAATATCTAGCTTCCTTTTTTGTTAATGTGTCTGTCTTTATTTTATGCTGACTATTTGTCCAAGTTTTGGTTTTGTTCTTACTTTTGCTAATATTTTGATTTTCTGTTGTTCCTTCCTCGCAAGGTATATTATCTTTGCTTTTATTAGGAAAAATTTCATTAAGGTGCAACTTAGACCAATTGGCCTGCTCATGAAACACAGCTGTTCTGGATACTATAAATTTGTTATTATTATCGATGAATCTGTACCCTTTGGTTCCAGTTTCGTATCCCATGAATCTTAATCTCCTGGATACGTTTTCTCCCTTTCTCCTCAATTGTTTAGGTATGTGCACGTCTGCAGTAACTCCAAATATGTGCATGTGTGCTAATTTAGGTTTTCTATTGTACATCACCTCATATGGTGTCTTATTCACAATACTGGACCATGTTCTATTTTGAGTGTAATTTGAATAATGTAAGGCTTCTGACCAAAATTGTTTGCCTAAACCAGCATCCTCTAATGTGCATCTAATCATGGTTTGTAGTGTGGAGTTCTTTCTCTCTGCAATCCCATTTTGAAAGGCAGAAAATGGATTGGACGTGAAATGTAGCATCCCTCTATCCTTTAACCATTGGGAGAATTCTTTAGACATGAATTCACATCCCCTATCTGTCATAATTTGTTTTATTCTGATATTATGTTGTGTTTCTATGCGTTTGTAGAATTCCTTAAATTTCTGAAAGGTTTCATCCTTGTGCTTTAATGTGTAAACAAAACCATAGCGACTGTAATCATCCACTATTGTTAGGAAGTAACGTTTTCTATAGGTAATTGATGGAGTTAATGGACCAACTAAGTCCATATGTACCAAATCAAAAATATTGTTAGTTGATCTGTTAGATTTTTTTGGTCTAGGACTGGTTTTTAGTTTGGTGGATTTACATACTGAGCATTCTAAATAATTTTCACAATTTTTTATTTTTACACCTTCTGCGTGTTCAGTCATTTTTTGCACTACAGGAAAGCTTGCATGTCCTAACTTCCTGTGTAAGATATGAGCACACTCATCATGAATTGGTTTACCTATTTTTGGTTTCTTCTCATTGTGTGTATTTTTGTTATCATGAGTTATTTTACATTCATCATTGTCACTGTTACTGACATTTTCATCATCTGCTTCAATACAATCTTCCATATTTGAATCAATGTTATGTAACCATCTTTCTTTGGTTATCAGATAGGGTAGACCCCCTTTTATCATCACAGTGCCTATATTTGTTTTGTTCTTTTCTATAGTTGCTTTCCCCTTTGAGAAAACTATATTGATGTCAGATTCTCTGCTTAGTTTTATAGCACTTAGTATGTTGTGAGGTATTTCTGGGATTAATAATACCCCCTCTATTTTCCCTAAACCAGGCAAGGTCACATTTCCTCTGCCTAATACTTGAACCTTTTCTTGATTAGCTACCTTTATCACAAACTTATCTTCTGTAAATGAAGATAATATACTTTTGTTATTAGTGGTGTGATTTGTTGCACCAGAATCAATAAGCCAATTATTGTTCTCATCTTGTTGTGTTTTGGTGCTGTCTTGTTTATTTAGCCCATTTAGTGACCCAGATTTTCTCTCTTTTGAATTTTCTCTACCCCCTCTACTTTCTCTGTAGTTTGGTGGGCTTCTATATTTGTGTCTATCTGTGGAAGATTGTCTGTAATTGTATTTGCTCCTATATTCTGGCCTATGTCTCTCCCTTGGGACTTTGGGACAGTCTCTTTTACTGTGTTCCCTGGATCCACAATTGTGGCATCTAAAGGCCTCATTATATTTATCTTGAAAGACTACTTTCCTAAAAGATTTGTGTTCTGTTTGGTTATTGGAACGATTTTTTCTTGAATTGTCTTCTGCTATCAATTTGTTAGATAGACTTTCTATTGATAAATATCCCAAATTAATGGTATCTAAGTGTGACATAAAGCTATCCCATGATGGATCAAGTGAATTGATAATAACACTTTTCATAGTTTGATCTGAAATCACTTCCCCCCTCAATTGCAGCTCAGCTCTTATTTTGTTTAGATTTATCAAATGTTCACTTATAGAAACCCCTGGTTTCACTCTAGAAGAAAAGAAATCCTTAGACATTCTTGTGGTTGTGGCTACGCTATCGCTGTGAAATAGATTAAACATGCATTGAATTATTTCTGATACAGTTAGGTTTGGTTTGATGCTATGATACATTGCAGGAGACACGCTAGAAATTATTATGAAAAATGCTCTATGATGTAAACAGTCTATTTTTAAAGTCCAAGGTCTTCTTGGAGGACTAGTTATAAAGAATAGTAAATTTTCTTTCATAAAAATAACCTGAAGCTGTTGGTACCACTCTTGTAAATTAATGCCATCAACTCTAAGTTTTGGGAAGTCACTGGGTAAGTTCCCCACATTATTCTGTCCATTACTTACAACCTGAGGCAGTCCGTGGTCTCTCAAGTGCAGGAAATTACAGAACGGCATTGGGATGCTTGTAACGAGTCTGCGCGGTTCTCTGGCCAGTTCAAGTCTTTCGGGGCCGTCTACGTAGTTTTGCACATGCGCGTTGCTCATTTCTTCTTTGGCGCCGTTGTGGAAGGTTCTCTCCATTTCAGCTCTCTCGATCCGCTCCTCTTCAGATGAGTCGGTCTCTGGCTCGGTTTTTGGGGCTTTGGTGATGGCGGCGGTTCTTCTCTTTCTCTTGTGTGTGCTGGCACTCGATTCTGTCTGCGGTGTAGGACGGAATCGGCATGGCTCTCTGGGCTCGGGTGTCGTAGTTTTCGAAGTCAGGATGGGAGCGTGCAGGTCTTGAGTTGTCGGTTTGATTGCTTGCTTCTTCGTTGATGTCTTAGAAATTTTCAATCTTGGCCCAAAAGCAGCAAAAAGTGTTTTCATTGCTGACTCTACTTGAGACTTTGTTAAATCGTCTTCACTATCTGATTTTGGTTCATCTGAAGAGTTTGAGACTTCTTTTTCACTTTCTTCGTCTGATAGCGTTTTTCGCGCCAGAAATTTTGAACTGAGCGTTTTGATTGGCTCTGCTTCACTCTCTTTTGAAGTTCGTTGAAACCAAGATGGCTGCCGTTCAAAATTTCGCGCGGGGTCACATCTTTTCTTTTTTACAACTATTTTCTCAGTAGTCATTTCACTCACAGTTTTTTGATCTTTGGGTTTTTCTTTAATGATGTTTTTCTCTCTCGCTGCTCCGCTGTTCCTCAGCATCTCCTGGAGGTCCGCGATGAGGCTTTCATCATTCTTTTGGCTTTTTAGTATTTTTAATATTTCTGACCTGAGTTCGTTATTTTCTATCTCGATTTCTTCCTGGTCGTTATTTTCACTCATCAGTTCTTCTTCTTCAGTGGTGTATTCTTCGGATTCTCTCGAAATCGCATTAGTGGATTCGTTGATCATCTCTTGATCAGTTTCTATTTCTTTGCTGTAGGCCCTGGTGTTGGGCCTATCTTTCTTGGACATTTTTAACTACTTATTGAGTCAATTAACCATCCTCTGCTACCAGCTTGTTGCAATATTTTCAGGATCAGACTCAATAAAGATAATAGAAGTTATAGGTTTAAATATAATTCTCTTTAATCATAATAGGCATTCTATATTCGCTGAATATTCAAGATAGAAGCAAGGAAAATGGGGAGGATGGCTCCTTTTATATACAAGGGGCGGAGCCAGGAATGGGAGTGGTAAATTATGAATACATTAAAGCTCAAGTAATAAGTTAACCCCTGATGTTCCATATATACATTATTTACACATTAGAGAATAAGGCATTTACATCTGACATAGCCTATCAGTTCTCTTAATTATCCCAAGTTTAATTTCTGGTCAGGTGGGGGAAAGCTTTAATTGATGGCTTTTTTCTGCAACAGGGTAGGTGTTAGGTAAGAACTGGGGAAATCAAAATGCAGTTCTACCATCAACCATGGCACACATTGGATCAAACTACCTGACAGATAAAACCATGTCAGCTGTCTTTGAGAAAAGATGGAAGAAGGGGGAAGAAAAAAAACCTTCTTGGAACACAAACTATTATATGAAAAATCAAGACACTTTATTATTAATCTTTATTTTTATTTTTTTAATTTAATTTATTTTTATAAGTAAATTTAATTTTTATTTTTAATTATTTTAAAATTATTTTTTTATTTTTACTTTATTTTTATATTTCACATTTAATAATTATTATATTTTAAAATAAAATAATTTTATTCAAATTAATTTATTCTAAAAATAGTAATTAGTATTTACTATTAAATATTAATAATATTTATTAATAATTTAATTTGATAGTTTAATAATAATTTAATAATCTTAATCAAATATAATATTTTTATTATGTTAAAATTACTTTATTTTTAATTATTAATTACATTAATTAAATTATTTATTAATTAAAATCAAGACACTTTATTATTAATCCTGCACCTTTAGTAATCAAAAACAATACTTGGGGTGAGCATACAAAGAAGAAATGACAAGCAAATACAAATTATAGAAGAATGGGGGGCTGGCAGAAAATTGTTGATAATATACTGTGCTACCTGTTATTATTATTATATTTAATTTTATTAACCACAGAAGAGTGCATCAGAAAAGCTAAAGAATTCTAACTGAGTTGCTTCTCAGAAGTGAAAATGAAATGTGTTCATTTTCTGAGATCTGGAATTATTTTACTTAAGATACAGAAAGGTTGATCTTACTGTAAATTCTTCTGATTTGCATTTCTTAGGGCAAAAGTAATTGTGAAGGACAAACACGTGTATTTCAAGCAGATTTTTGCATATAAACCATAAAGTGTGGGAGAGAAGAGAATGGTGCTTGTGTTTCTTTTGCCTCTCCATAACTATGGCAAGATGGACACTTGGGGTCCTCTGGTCTACTTGCAGCCTGATTGGCCTTTTCTCTATCGCACTGACAATTTTATTTCCTACCTGTTCTTCACAATCTTCCCCTCCTCCTCTCTTGCCTTTCCCATCCCTTTTCCCCTCCTCTCTGTTTTTCTTCCACTTTCTCCCCACCCTTCCCATCCCTTCTCCTCCAACTTTCTTCCCAAAGAAACCAAGAGTGTTAAGGATATTCTTGTCTCACAACCATTGTTGTGGATTATTGAGCAGAGTACCCTTTGAGTTTACATACGAAAGCGACTGAGAATGATTGTGAACAATAACAGTTAACATACAAACAAACTGGGTTTTGATAGTATTTTACTTTTAAGGAAAAAGCAAAATCATAGTCCAAAAACATTCCGAGTCATACACATATAAAGTGAGATAAAGATCAGTCCAGGGATATTTTCCAATATAAAGTCTTCTTACCAGTTGTAGAAAAATACAATAAAATAGATCTTCTTTAGTTTCAATCAGGAACAAAGTTCAATATAAAAATAGTCAATAAATATTAGAAAGCAATAAATAGCCATGATCAAGCAATGATCATGCAGAGAGATCAAATATAGAGTTACAGCATATCAGCAGGTAAATTGGTGTAGTGTCCACACAAACCATAATTCAGCCTTCCTTAAGTACATTGGCTACAGAGCTCAGCCAATCAGGATGCATGATGATGCAACACAGTTTTTAAAGCTACATAATACTTTTAACTACAAACACACAATGTTGGTTTATATATTGTCTGACCAACCAGTTGGGCAATGACAATTTCCTAACAAGGAGGCATCTTTTTTCTTTAAGAGACGTGTCTATGGTACTGATGCTCCCTCTAAACAACAAAATATTGCAATTTTGTCCATTTTTGGAATAGTAAATAACCCACTTTCTTGACTTGTTTGTTCCAAAAAGAGGTGATGCTTCTGTGTAGAAGTCTCTCTCTTCCTCTCGGTACTATTTTTCTACTCCCTCCTTAGTTGTCTTCTGTCCCTTTTTCTGCAATTATAACTGGAATTAGATGATCATCTCTGAAAATATCTGTCCAGGCTGTTAAAGCACCACCTACTGGAGATCAAATAAATGGCAGTGTCTTTTTCTTGCCACTATAAGGGGGAGCATCTGTATGTTTGTTTATTGATTGATTGATTGATTGATTGATTGATTGGTTCGATTTATATGCCACCCTTCTCCAAAGACTCAGGGCGGCTTACAATGCGTTAAGCAATAGTCTTCATACTTTTGTATATACCTGCTTAGTAGGGCTTTCACCCCCCCCCAAGTGGTGTTCTTTTTTATACAAAGTCAGCTTATTGCCCCCACAAACTGGGTCCTCATTTTACCTCATGTTGGGGAAAAGTAAACTATAGCAGCTTTGAATGTATTCAATTTTATGTGATGTTTGCATGTATTAAAAAGTTAAAAAGTCATAAATGCATGAAAACATAAAGATAAATTGTCTCATAATACTTTGGAATCTTGTCATTGCCCTTTTATGGAGGATAGCACAAAGCGCACCCCTTAAAGTGATGGAAAGTCTGCACCTTTGTTTTATCTATATCAACCTGTACTTAGAAAAGAATACAGCTCATTTCCTTCATATACTTGAGTGTAGATAAAACAAGAGTCCCTCAGCTCAAGCTTGCTTTTTATTAATTTATTCAGTTGCCGTGACAGTTTTAGTTTCTGTCCAGAAACAAAGGGTAGAAACTAATCAAGGACAGAAGCAACCTGGAACTAAGGAGAAACTTCCTAACATTGAGGACAATTAACCAGTGGAACAGCTTGCCTTCAGAAATTGTAGGTGCTTCGTCACTGGAGGTTTTTAAGAAGAGACTGAACAGTCACTTGTCTGAAATTGCATAGGGTCTCCTGCTTGAGCAGTGGACTGGACTAGAAGACCTCCAAGGTCCCTTCCAGCTGTATTCTGATTGATTGATTGATTGATTGATTGATTGATTAATATTACAGAAGCATTTGCCATTAACTTCTTCTGGATGTTTTTCAAGAGCCCCTTCAAACCTAAAGCTCAAGGTGATTCCTTGACCAAATAATAGTCAGGGCTGTTCCTTCTTAGCTTCTGAGGTTGTCTATAAGCTGCCACTTGATGAGATATTTGTAGAAGCAATATACCAGGATTATAGATGAACGGGAATGGGAAAACACATGCTTAGAGAGTTAGAACTGAAGGAGCTTCTTGGATGAGAAGCTAAATGTTTTCAAAGGAAAACAACAAAGTTCAATTGCCTTTTGAAAAAAGCACCTATGGGACATGCTTAGAGATATTTCTTGCTGTCCTGCAAAGGGACTATTACTACTAGTTCATGGCTGTATCCTCTGTATTATTATTATGATCCTCTCCATGAAGTGTTAATATTGTATGCTAAATTACATATTATTATGCTACAATTGTGCAAATATTTTTTCCCACAGGGTTTTCCTGCACAAGGAGCAGAAAAGGGAGAAGAAGGAATAACTGGCTTTCCAGGACAAAGAGTAAATATATAACAAAACCAAGCATTAATTATGTTCTACCTAATTATTTCCTTCTATACTAAGAATATGAAACCATTTTCAGTGGTGTTTCTGGTACAGGTGGTCCTTTTCTAACTACCACAATTGGGACTGGCAACTTGGTTGTTAAGTGAAACAGTCACTATGTCTTTGCTTAGGATTTTACATTGGACAGTGCTTACTAACTGACTAACTGATTGTAGTGGCAAATACACGATGAGAGAGTGGGGGAGATATGCCATTTGGGCATTGGTCACAAAATTTCAGCATCATAACTACAAAGGGTTGCAGTCTGAAGCAAGCACTAAGTAAGGACTACTTACTTACCCTATTCATATTTTGGTTGGATTTTCTTGTTGTTTTGCACATGTTCTGAGAGTCTGTTCTGAGAGTTCTGAGAATCATATTTATCATCAGAAAGGAATATCCTCAAGTGAAACTGATAGGGAGCTTAGACTATTTCTCCTTTTCTAGTACTAAGCATCTCATTCAAGCCTGGGTAAAGGAAGCATTTGTAGCCCAGATTTTTGTTGGAGGCACACAGTAATCTTCATCATGTGAAAGAGTATTCAATTGCTTTAGCCAAGATGTACAGTATTTTAGTGAGTGTTTAAGCTTCTGGTAGATGAAAGTGTGGGCGCTAGACACTGGAAAGTTGAGCAGACAATGAAAAATCAAGATAGTCTTTATTGGACTCTTTGTGACTAAATGGAAATATCTGTGAGGTTTTCTTGGCAACCATAGAATGATTTGCCATTGTGTCTTCTGGTTTTGTTTATTTATTTGTGGGTATAAACTCTATCATCAGTGTCAGATGTTTGGTGGTAAAAGGTGGAATTCACATTCAAAGCTAAGGCATCTGTCACTTCAGTCTCCTTTGTTCATTGTCATGGCCATCAAAAATATCAGTCTGATGGTCACTTTTAACTTTTGGGGGTTCATAAATATTTGAAATATATCCCAGTATCCCCCATAATGTAGTTAGGATAAAATAAGCAGGTATCATTGATATAACCATTCCTATTTAATGTTCTTTTCTTTTAAAACATAGTTGGGATAATTTAGCTTAATTCACAATAGAATAAAGTTGGATCTCCAGTACTGTATATTCATGTAGGCATAAATGTGCATAGGATGTATGTACAAAAATTCTGTCAAAGCACCCATTGAATTTCCAGTATTTTTACCTGATAGTGATGGACCATATTGATATGTTTTTGGTGAATTTAGTCTGTTCACATGTAATGTAGCCTCCACAGCTAGGCATTCAGATGATAGCCAAGAAATATTGGAAAGTTTCATTTCATTCTTCATATTATATATGAAATTGGGCCTTCATAAAGTTTAATTTCAATAAAATCTATTTTTTTTTTAAATTTGATTTATATGCCGCCCTTCTCCGGAGACTCAGGGCGGCTTACAATGCGTTAAGCAATAGCCTTCATACTTTTGTATATTTATACAAAGTCAGTTTATTGCCCCCACAAACTGGGTCCTCATTTAACCTACCTTAGAAAGGATGGAAGGCTGAGTCAACCTTGAGCCTGGTAAGATTCGAACCTGCAGTAATTGCAGGCAGCTGTGTTAACAGGGTGCTTTAAACCACTGTACTACCAAGGCTCCTTGGTATTTTAAAGGAATTGATAATAAATATTTAATAACATGGTTCTGTTTGTTAATGTTTATAGGGTTTACCAGGAATCAATGGCCTAAAAGGAGCTGAAGGAGATGTGGTAAGTATGAAGTCCCAGAATCAGGTTGCTTTTTAGAAAGAAAGATAACTTAAGGACATTTTAAAAGGAAAATTGCCTCTTTCTCCTTATAGCCACCGTGCACTGAGATATGCTTCTTACAAAGCAAGAGAACTGATAGGGGAAAAAGTAAGACCAGCCCTAAATGAGCAGCAGATCAGTAAAATGATTAGTATCAGAGGAGGCATGCCCAAAAAAGATGACAAAAGCAGCTAACAAATAGAAGGAGGAGGGATCACATAGTAAATAGTAGGTCTCACCCAAAAAAAGAATGAAGTTCGATAAAATGTTGAGCTTACTTTCCAATTTCATCAATTATTTTAAAGTAGAGATGGGGTAGTATATTTCCCCGGACCAACTATCATCTTACCAAGTCCACCTACCTGGCCCTACTCAGTTTTGGCTCTGAGCACTCTCACTGCTGTAATGCAGAATAAGGAGCAGAAGCAGGCATGTGGAGTTTGGTTAAAATAAATCTTGCTATTCTTTTTGATTTTCATTTCAGGGTCTCCCAGGAAATTATGGAATCCGGGGCATTCCTGGTCAGAAAGGGATGACGGTAATTATTCTTAATTGTATGTTAAACCCTCAAATAACTACATTGTAGGCAGGTTACAAGAAATATATAAAACAATAGTTAATTGGTTTCCATATACAGCAACCTTACTGACTGAGATACATTATTTATAAATTGATCCATTTCAAGCTGAAGTTTGTTTGTTTTTAATATTGCCCCAAGCATCATTTTCACAAAATCTAGGCTTGCCATTTTATAATTTCCCCTTGGATGATCACCCCACTCCATGCTTCCTTCCTTGTAATATGCCAGCCATTGTCCTCACACAAGAAAGGATTATCCACATCTCTACTACTTATCTTTTCCCTTACTGACAATGGTGGCTTTCAGTTGGGTGTGTGAATGTTTGTCTGCTGAGAGTTACTAAGCAATTATCATTCAAGGTCAGATCAATTGAACAGCATCAGATATGGCAAAATGCCAAATGTCCTGGTCTGAACAGTCTGAACAGACCCTGTATAAGTGTTTTAGGTATGTAGGCTTATTAAATATAAACATGAATATGCTAGAATACCTGATATAAGAGTTACCCGGTGGCAAGATGGATGGCCAATACATTTAATAAATAAAATATGATTTGCTTAATATTATGTATGCCCCTGTTTTTTCTCACTATTATTTTTAGCCTTTCTTCAAGCATTTATCAGGGTTCCAAGTAACACCCCCAACAAAAGAAGATGCCGAGGCTCGAAATTCCTCAACGCTCCATTTTATTAGGGATGTCATATTGGCACATTTGGGAAAACCCGAATCTGAAAGTTTCTCGGTTTTCCCCACCCAAGTGAAAGTTCAAGTCCCTGCCCAGCACCCATATGTCCATCACATGATCCAATCATACACTGACCAAACTGGAGATACCTTCCAGTCACCCAACTCCAGATGCCAGGGCAGTGCATCCTTGACTCTCTGAGAAAGGAATGTTATTTTGACTATATATCTCCCATACTCCATACAATCCCCCCTCCTATTTTTCCACAGTAGAAAATGTGGTAGGCTTGAAGGCCCAACATAAGATATGGCTTCCAGGCCTGACAGCATTTTTGCATAATTTGATTATGGTTTCTATTTCCTCCTTTATGGCCTTGCTTGCAAAACTTACATATTTATTATTAAGGAAAGGGCATGGTATGACTTAAACAATGACCAATTGTAGCTGGTGTCTCTCTACTTATAAGCTAAGATTTTGAAGTCTAAAACTTGCATAATGTTGGAGTAGCCAAGCAAGAATAAATTGGGAAAATTGATGGGTGAAGGTAAGAAACTAGTAAAACAATGTATCATGGTATTATTGTAATATAAGTACTGTTCACTTACTATGGGGATATTTTAGCCTCTGTGTGAAGAGTAAAAAAAAAATTTTTTTTTTAATTTGATTTATATGCTGCCCTTCTCCAGAGACTCAGGGCAGCTTACAATGCGTTAAGCAATAGCCTTCATACTTTTGTATATTTATACAAAGTCAGCTTATTGCCCCCACAAACTGGGTCCTCATTTAACCTACCTTAGAAAGGATGGAAGGCTGAGTCAACCTTGAGCCTGGTAAGATTCAAACCTGCAGAAATTGCAGGCAGCTGTGTTAATAACAGGGTGCATTAAACCACTGTACTACCAAGGCTCTTGAAGAAAATGAAGAAATATTATAGTAACTGATAAGAATAAAATGCAGTATTATGGAAATTATTGGGTCTGTGGCAAAATGAAGGTTCTTCATGCCTTATTTTCTCATTCGTAATGAAATTAGTTGATTTTCAAGTATGTACTAAATTAGCTTAACTAAATTTGTATTTCTATAGGGAGAACCTGGAGATAAAGGAATTCGAGGGCCACCAGGTCACGCACAACAACCCACACTTATAAAAGGTGCTGCTTTTATTCCTTTTGAATATTGCTATGTGGCTTAGCAGTTTTTTGGGAAAGTGTTAAATATATTAATGTGAGATAATCTGGAGTTATCCTTATATAGCTGAAGTTTAAACTAAATTTGGGGGTTTTCCAGGTGTACCTGGTGACCGGGGAATGGATGGCATTCCAGGCCCCAAGGGAGAGAGAGGAACCAAAGGCAGTCCTGGCCCACCTGGTGCAGAAGGTGCATCATTTGATGGTAATTTTCTGATATAGTGCATTGATTCTGGAGAAATATATTCATTTTTATCCAGTCTATAATAATTGAACTTTTCCTCGTAATGTCATTATAAGTGCTAATGTGGCTTGGCTGATTTCCTTTGATCTCTGCAGCTGTTTATACAATCCAGGCACATTTTCATAACAAATGCTTCTTTTTTACTGCTTTGAATAGATTGTATGTGGACTGTGTTGCTTTGAAGATAAAGATTAATTAGAGAAATCAAAAGTCTTGGCAATAATCCAGTAAGCATGCAATTGTAGCTCTTTTCAGCACTGCGACTCTACCATCATCTTCATCATCCATAAAATGGAAAAAAAAAAAGGGAATCCAACTTGAGCAATTATTAGTTTTATAACTATAATGAAAGAAGATTTATTTACAAGAAATATTTTTAAAAGATAGTTGAAGCCTAATGTTTAACTAGCAATATCCTGTAAGAAGGCGAGTCAGCAACTATGTGCTTTCTGGGACCTCAGTATCCATCATTCTGTTCATTGCTCTGTCCATCAGCCCTCTCTGGTCACTCACACATGTGCCTGTACTCACACAGCTCAGTTCACCTTCATTGCTGTGTGGCACATCTGCCCGTCCCTCACCCCCATGGTCCCTGATTCGCTCACTTGCCTGGATCAGTTCGCCTCCACCATCACCGGCCCGCTTGGTGCCCCCCTTTGGTCACTGGCTCACCTCTGTGCCTGGCATGGTCAGACTCTGCCGCCTCCTGGTCATCTGACCCCCCTCTGGCCTCTGGCTTGTTCCCTTGACTGACATGGTCAGCTTCTGCCATGTCATGGGTCATCTGGAAACAAAAGTGGAAGGAAATGGCCTCAGTTTAGCAATCTCTTAGACAAGAAGCAGACAGATGAAGAAGGGGAATAAATCCCTTATCTCCTGCTACTCTTTGTTGTCTAAAATTCATCAGGTACTAAAAGGTCATTGCCATTGAATTTGCACTTCTAACAGAACTCAGTTATAAAGATATCTGTAAAGGGTATCTTTAATATAAGTACTTCACTTCAAATATTTAAAGACTTTTATGGGTATCTGATTTTTTAAACAACTTTTAGCAACACTAACAGAATAACAGAGTTGGAAGGGATCTTGGAGGTCTTCTAGTCCAACTGCCTGCTCAAGCAGAAGATCCTATACCATTTCAGATAAATGACTGTCCAGTCTCTTTTTAAAAGCCTCCAGTGATGGAGCACCCACAACTTCTGAAGGCAAGCCGAGAACAGTGATAACACTGAGTGGTGTGGAGACATTGTTTGGTTGATTGGTGCCTTAGATACTGTAGAAATCTCTACTGGTATCACTGGACAACAAAATTTTGCTTCCTGAAGACTTTTGTGTGTATCTTATAGATTTTTGGCTGCTAAACCTTAATCTATCATGTACCGTTTTATAGAAAACTTCTGTTTTTGTGATTTTGTATGTATATTTTCAGTTTAATCATTTTCGCTTGCATTATAAGATGCTTTGTGTAGCTCATGCATGTCCAGGACATATTGCATAATATTTGTGAAACTGGTATAGACATGCTAGGCTGGCTGGATGCTGCATCTGCGTAGGCGTGTTAGGCTGGCTGGATGCTGCCTGGAAAGGCTATTAAAGCAGTTCGCATGCACAGATGCTATTCATTTTGTTGGTATCAGTTTCCATTAATTTTGATGTAATTGTTTCAAGGCATAGCACTATCTGTGTACATGTAATTTACATAACAAGTAAACCAGTTATAAACTTGTTATAAGATGATTGGTGACAGGAGAAATATCTCACCAATGTCGGAACAGCCATGATACATTCCGCTACAAACCTCAAAGATCCACCCTGACTAGGCTTGTTAAGAAAGCGTAGGAACTGTATTTTGGTTGTAAGATTGGTGACCAGGATAAAGCCTGGGTTCCTCACATTTGTTGTACAAAATGATCTTAGAACTTGGCTCAAGGGAACTCGGAAGTCAATGCGATTTGCTGTTCCAATCATATGGTGAGAACAGAATGATCCTGTGACAACTACTTCTGTGTGAGTAATGTTGCTGGTTTCTCTGCTAAAAATATGAAATAAATTAAATATTCCAATCTGCCTTCAGCCATGAGACCAGTGTCACATGACAACAATCTTTCAGTACTGAAGCCACCAGAGAAATGGAACTTAGATGAAACAGACAAAGATGCTGCAGTGCACCAGCCAGGCATGGACAGTGACAATGATCCAGATTTTGAACTGTGTATGTCTGGTGAGTCACATCTCATTACACAGTCAGAGTTAAAGGACCTGATCAGGGACTTAGGTTTGTCAGAATCAAAAGCAGAACTACTGAGTTCAAGACTGCAAGGATGGTGTTTGATATCAACAGGTAAGAAAATTTCTGTCTTTTAAAGCCACCAAGATTATTTAACAATTTTTTTAGCACAGGTTGACGGCCTCATTTTCTATACTGACATTGACAGTTTGTTCCCAACTTTGGATTGCAAGGATGACCCACTAGATGGTGTCTCTTTATTGATTCATCAGTGTTAAGCCTCAAGGCTATCTTATTACACAATGGCAATTTATATCCCTCAGTGCCTGTTCACTATGCTGCGCACATGCATACTGTACAAAAACATGAACTGTTATTGAAGCACATCCAGTACAACTGGAATATCTACGGAGATCCAAAAGTAGTGGCTCTGCTGCTTGAAATGCAGCTCGGATATACCAAGTACCGTTGTTACATATACAAATAGGACAGTTGTGCAAGGGAGTCACATTACTTTAAAAAGAAGTGGTCATTCTAAAAGAATTTGGTTCCAGGACAGAAAAATGTGATATACAAATCACTTGTTGACCCGACAAATATATTTTTGTTTCCATTTTACATAAAACTCAGACTGATGAAAAATTTTGTGAAAGCAATAACAAGGAAGATGAAGATTTTTGTTATTTGAGATAGATGTTTTCAAAATAACTGATGCCAAAATTAAGGAAAGCATTTTTGTTGGTACACAGATCAGATATTTCATAAATGGCAAGTGCTTCACAGATCTGTTAGTGGGGCCAGAGGAAATAATTCAAGAATTTCAGAGATAATTTTCTTGGCATCTACGGAACACCAAATGACATTCAGCTGATTGACAAACTTCTTACAACGTACAAAACCATGAAGTTAAAAAAAAAAAAAAAAGGACCGTGAAGAAAAAAGGCATGTGTTGGTGATAGGAGACTCACTTCTTAAAGGAACAGAATCGGTCATTTGTAGAAGAATTTAACCTTCAAGGCTAGGATGTTGTCTCCCAGATGCAAAGATCAAAGATGTGACAAGCTTACCAAAATAATCAAGCTCACTGATTATTATCTTTTTCTCCATTGATTTGGGAGGAATGATGCAACAAAATCCCAGAGTTGGTCTCCTCTGGGTCCCGTCAGCTAAACAATGCCGGTTGGCAGGCCCGCGGGGGAGGGCCTTCTCTGTGGCTGCCCCAGCTCTCTGGAACCAGTTACCTCCTGAGGTCCGGACTACCCCCACCCTATTGGCCTTCCGGAAAGCGGTGAAGACCTGGCTTTTCCGGCAAGCCTGAGGCCGTTGATCTCGCTGTTCAATCTTGCGAGATCCAGCCATGGATGGTGTGCATGTGTTTTTAATGTTTTTAAAATGCTTTTATAATGTTTTTTATTTTATTTTATGTTCATTGTTTGTATTATTTTGTTGTAAGCTGCCCAGAGTCCCTTGGGAGTTGGGCGGCATAGAAATATGATAAATTAAATTAAATTAAATTAAATTAAATTAAATTAAATTAAATTAAAAACTTGAAATTAATATCAAAGAACTATGAGCAATTAGGCTGGAAAGCCAAAGAGGTAGGAGCACAGGTGGTGGTCTTCTGTACTTCCGATAGAAGGTCACCATCCAATGAGGGATGTAGGCAATGTAAACCATGGTCTAGGAATCATGGCTCATGATTTAGCTACTAGAAGTAGCTGAAGTAAATCACAGCTCAAGGGATGGTGCTTTTGAGAGAATTTTGGATTCCTAGACCATGGTTTACATTACCTACAGGAAGGGCTTTTGACAGGGGATCGACTAAGCCTCACAAGAACTGGGACACGTGTTTAGAAAACAATTGATTCAGTTTATCTGAAGGGCTTTAAACTAAAATGGGAAAGAAATGGAAACCATCTTTAGGGCCTAGCCCCAAGCATAAACTTCAAGTCAGTCAATCAGACAATGATTGGGAGTGAAGAGAAGAAAGGCGAACTCAGGTATAAAACAGGAGATAAGGGAAGCAAATGCAAGGTCAGTCAAAAAGGAATGAGATGCCTATACACTAATGCTCAAAGTATGAGGAACAAACAAGATGAACTTTTGAAGACAGGTACAATATTGTTGCTGTTATTGAAAGTTGGTGGGATGGAACATATCCTGATAACTGAGAGACAAACTCTGCAACTAGTGAGAGATTAAATAGGTTCCTGATGTGAGTAGCTGACAACTTTGTCATCCAAAAGGTAGAGGAGAGAACTAGAAGGTAATCTATACTGGACTTAATTCTTATTAGTAGGGATGAAATGATAGAAGGGGTAGAAGTTGTAGAAGGGGAAGAGTGACCATGTCATACTAGAAGTCAACATTATGCAGACACAAGTAATCAAATGAACTAGGGTTTTAGACTTTAAGAAAGTTGAGTTCAACAAGCTTAAAACAGAGATTAGGAAAGATTCCATGAATAGAAATCCTAAAGGGAAAAACAAGTCAAAATGCTCAGAAATTCTGAAAAATGAAATTATAAAAGCACAATCAAACACAATAATCCAGAGAATAAGAGACCCCAGATAAAACCATCATGGTGCAGAAAGAACTCTCTGACGAACTGAGGGACAAAAAGGACAAATATGAAAAATGGAAGGAAGGACACATAACTAGAACAGAATTCCAGCAAATATCCCAAATCTGCAAGGATGGAGTCAGGGAGCTAAGGCCCAGAATGAACTAAGACTTGTGACAAATACAAAAAATACCCCAAAAGATTTATTTCAATATCTAAGGAATAAGAACGAAGTCAAGGAAATGATTGGGCCACTAATGAGAAATGATGGCAAGACAGTGACAGGCATCAGGGAGAAAGTGGAACTGCTTAATACCTTCTTTGCAACTGTCTTCATAGAAACGGGAAAAAATAGTGCAACCTATGGAAAGCAACAAGTGAGGACAGAGCAGGAATGCAAGTCAAACTAGGTAAGAAATGGTAAGAAAACATGTATCCGCTCTAGATGAGTTCAAATCGCCAGGACCAGATGGTTTATATCCCACGTTTCTGAAGGAGCTAGCAGATACAATCTTGGAAACATTGAACAAAATATTTCAGCGCTCTGGAGCACAGAGGAACTATCAGAGCGCTGGAAAAGAGCTGATGTGGTTGCAATCTTTCAAAAAGGGAAAACAGTAGATCCAAGAAACTATAGACCAACCAGCCTGACATCAATACATGAAAAAATCCTGGGAAAGTTCATCAAGAGGTGGATTTATGAGCAGCAAGAAGTGAACAAAGCAATTACTAGAACCCAGCATGGGTTTGTCAGAATCAGATCATGGCAGATGGTTATCCTTGTGGGCCAATCCTCAATATGAGCCAGTAGCATGCTGTAATTGCCAAAAAAGCCAATGCAGGCATCAATGCTGCATCAACAGAGGGATAGCATCAAGATGATAAGAAGTAATAATACTGTTTATATTGCACTAGTGAGGCCACACTTGAAATACTACCTCCAATTCTGGTTAGCATGTTACAAAACTTATGCTGAGACCATAGAAATAGTGCAGAGAGGAGAAATAAAGTTGATAAGGGGTCTGGAGGCTAAATCGTACAATGAACCATTAAGGAAACTAGATATGTCTGGCCTAACAAAGATAAGAATTCTGGGTGACATGATAGCTGTCTTCTGGTAGTTCAGGGCCTGTTACAGAGAAGAGGATGTGACAAACATGGTGAATGGTTTCAACAGGACATTGCCACAGTAGAAAAACAGTATCAGGGCAACTGGAATCCATCAGTGCTGCTGACAATAGTTGTATCCAACAATAGTTGGATACTGCAGCGAGATGCATTGGACACTGAGTGCAAAGGAAAATCAGCAGCTGAGTGCAAAGGAAAATCATTTTAACTCTGTTGAACTCATGTAGCATGTCAGAAACATTATGCAATTAAATACATCATAGTCAGTAAAAGTTAATTTCCTATTTCTCCTATTTCCTATTCCTATTCCTACATCATTGTGAAATTATATTTGTGTTTGGTTTGAGAGGGTCTATCATAATCACCAAAAGTTTTTCAGGAAGCAAAATCTTTGAAAAATTTGTTTTCCAATATATATTTGTTGTCCAGAATATATTCAGTGGCTGAATGGGGAAGAAAAATTCAGTTTAAACCCCAGATTAAGCTCCTATACATTTGTTAAACTTGATGGCATCAGATAACATCAGCCACAATAATGACACTTGATGGGGTCATCTACCTCTGAAGGAGTTGGTCTGCAGCTTGAGGATCTTCCTGGGCTTGTGGCTCCTGCTTCAGCAACAGATGGAAGCTGTAGCCAGTGGAGCCCATGCCCAGTTTCAGAAGGAGTGACAGTTCCTGCTCTACCTGGTTCATGAAGGTGATTCTATTTTTATTACCTCAGGTAATAAAACTTCACCACTGCACTACAGTACTAAAGTGAACTTTATTTGAGGCTATCTTTAGAATGATTTAGATGTTGCAGCTAGTTTAATATGTGGTAGAAAACTACTTGTCAGGTAGACCCACTATTGTAGAATAATGTCTGCTTTGCAGTCATTGCTTTGGTTGTCAATAAGCCTCTAAAGCCAAATCAAATTGTTAAACTCTTACATAGCATTGCGCTGGGATATGTTAGGGATCACTTTGTCTGGAACAATACAGTCCATCATGTCCAAGCATCAAGGGAGGGCCAACCTACACAAGAAGTTAGGAGGTGGAAAGATCAAGAAAGAAGTATTTTGGGTTGTGGCCCTCACATTAGCAAATACCACATTAGCAAAAATGCTGCCATCAGAAAGTGTATTTGGGAACATACCAGAATTGTTCTGTTTCAGCAGTGACTTAACGATGATCTGGGACTGTGTTTTTATTCTATTTTGTTTTCTTTTTCTTATTATTATAAATATGATAATTGATTTATTGTTTTGTTCATTTTAATAGTGAAAGATTCTGTACTGGTTTGCTTTTCATTTGTACTTTTTCATCTATGGCCTTCTGAAAGCCATACAGAGCTACTATCTTTCCCATTCCAGATGTTTCTGAGGGAAGAGGTTTTCCTGGAGAAATGGGCCCCAAAGGTTTTATTGGTGATCCTGGCTTCCCAGCTATTCATCCTGGTCCTCCCGGTTTAGATGGTGAACCAGGAACACCTGGCTTCCCTGGCTCCCCTGGCCCTCCAGGAAGTCCAGGTAAATGGAATAGATATTTATTTACTGATTTCTAAATATTTAGAAAAAAAATACTTTGAGAAGTTTCCTTAATCAGGCATTTTAAAATTGAACAACCAATGGAAATTTGAAAATTCAGGTAAATAAAAACAAATGCTAAAGCAGCTGTTTATTTGTGAAATAATGCCTTGCTTTATATCTTAGTCTCATTTAATTAAGACCACAATAATCTATTATTATCAGGAATTTTATTCTGTCAAATCTGTCTCTCTTTTTCTTTTCTATCATTCTCTTCTTCTACTACTCCTTCAGTGGGATAATTTTTTGATTTAAAATCTATTGTCATACACAGAGAGAGAGAGAGAGAGAGAGAGAGAGAGAGATTATGTTATGCCATGTCTGCATGTATAAGGTTAATTGTAAGATAGCCGTTGTTTGGCTCCTGATGATACGCCATGACTTAAGTTAAAATAAGCTAAATTTCAACAATGGTAACAATTTGTAGTTAACCTGTTCCTCTTTAATCACAATCTGATTCAAAGTGCAGGTTGGATAACAGTGTTAACCAAACTACAGCTTGGCTTAATATGCCATGCAAATGAAAGTCATAAAAAACTTCCTCCCTATTGTACTAATATAACATTTATTTAATGAGGTTGTATGAATAACCAATGCTAGACTACTTTCACACAATTGTGTATACTATCAACCATGGTTTACAAATTATAGTAGTGAATTCACATAATATACTAAGTCAAACCAAACAAACAAACAACATTGCAGTTTAACAGCATGTTATAAAGACTCGGTTTTCATCTGTTTAAGTAAATGAAGCAAATACTATTTTTAAAAAAACTTCTGCTGCTGCCTGATGTCTGAAAGAAGTGGAGAAAAACAACAGTGCTATTATACTCATATATGAATATTTTGAGCTGATCAAAAGAAAGAAGGATGTAAATCTCCCAATAACTAATATCAATGTTATCTCATATATCTTGATTTCAGACTTTTTCTTAAGTCTTAGCACAGACAACCTAACCCGTTAATGCTGGTACAGAACTGCATAACCATGTCAGTCTCCCTCAGTCACTCCAGTCTTCCATTCTACAGGCTATTCCGTTGGACTGAAGGGATATTCAGGAGTTCAAGGTCCTGCAGGCCAGCAAGGTTATCCAGGTCCACGAGGGCAAAAAGGACTGAAAGGTAAAGTTTAAAATACTTTAAAAGTATATTGATCTATTGTCACCATAGATTTTCATGCATTTAATTGGTTGTCTTAGGTTTATGTTTGGGATTGGGTCCTACCATAAAGATGGTCTTCCTTCCCTTCCTGTTTTAGTTTAAAGCCCTTCAGATAAACCAAGCCAATTGTTTTCCAAACACGTTCTTCCTGGTTCTTGTGAGGTGCAGTCCATCCTCTGCTAGAAGTCCTTTGTTGTGGACAATATAGATTGTGGTCTAGGAATCCAAATTTCTTTCAATGACACCATCCTTTAAGCCAGCGGTTTACTTCTAAAACCCTCCATTCCCTCACTGGGTGTTGACCTTCCATTGGAAGTAAAGATGAAAACTCCATAACATGAAAAAAAAAAGCACTCAGCCTTGACACTCCCAACTGAAAGCAGCAAAATGGTGTATTTTGCTTTGCCTCATCACATCATTTTGATGGAAAGATCTGTGAAGATTCTATTTTGCAGAACATACAATCCCATCTCAAATTCTCATTGCATTGAAAAAGTGAGGCATTTTATTTGCTTCCTTATCAAGATCAAATTAACTTGTTAAGGTTTAAGATTGTAAGAGGACATATTAAAATTATTCATCTTCTATGGAAATCAATGAAATCTGATGAGAAATGGAAATTTTCTGGTTGATTACTTTCTCCCACTGATTATAGCCAGTGTGACTCCTTTGTATTAATTTGAGTTAAGATCAATGAAAATTATCTGAAGATGGCTGGAACGCAGAGGAAGAAAGCTTGTGCAGCTAGATCCATTGTGGTGTAGGCTACATTTGTTTGTTTCACAAATACAGGTACCGTGTTTCCCTGAAAATAAGACCCTGTCTTATATTTTTTTTGAACCCTGAAATAAGCACTTGGCCTTTTTGCCATGCACTCAAAAGCCCGATTGGGCTTATTGTCGGGATGTCTTATTTTGGGGAAAACAGGGTAGTCCTTGACTTTCAATCACAAATGGTTCTGGAATTTTGATTGATAAATGATGCAGATTTATTTATTATTTATTTATTTATTGGTTCGATTTATATGCCGCCCTTCTCTGGAGACTCAGGGTGGCTTACAATGCATTAAGCAATAGTCTTGATACTTTTGTATATACCTGCTTAGTAGGGCTTTCGGCCCCCCCTAAGCGGTGTTCTTTTTTATACAAAGTCAGCTTATTGCCCCCACAATCCAGGTCCTCATTTTACCTACCTCGAAAGGATTGAAGGCTGAGTCAACCTTGAGCCTGGTGAGATTTGAACTTGCAGTAATTGCAGGCAGCTGGTGTTACTTAACAGCACTTTAGTCTGCTGCGCCACCAAGGCTCTTAAACAAGTCATCATGTGACCAGACCTAATTTTACGATTAATTTTAATGTAGTTGTTAAGTGGTCATTAAGTGAATCCGGCTCCCCCCATTGACTTTGCTTGTCAGAAGCTAACTGAGAAGGTCTACAAATTGCAATCACATGACCACAGAACACTGCAACCATTGTAAATGTGAGTCAGTTCCCAAGCACCCAACCAAAATCCCATGACTCCTTGTGTGTGTGTGGGGGGGGTGATGCAACATTCATAACTTTGATGACTGATCTTAAGCCACTTTTTCAAAATTGTCATAACTTTGAACTATTCTTAAATAGTCATAAATTGAGGACTACCTGTAATCTTTTATGATGTATGTAATTGTATTGATTATAAGCTCCCTAATAATCATTTTATAAGTAAATGCTGTCAATAAATAATTAGGCTAAATATAGGGCTGTGCGTGGTTCAGAAATGAATGCAGCTACTTTAAAGGTCTGATTAACTTCAGTAAAAGAATTTGTTAAAGCAGCATCTCTTTTCAGGCTCATACAGAAGTTGTTAAGACAAATGGTATATTGATGTGTTTGTACAAGCTGTAAAGCTTTGAAGTGCTTTCTAAACATACTAAATCATTTCAATTACTAGTGTGAGGCAGCAACAATTTATCTGGATGAATTTAATCAAGATGTGTGGCGTGTATAAATAAATGGCTGGACTCTGCACATTACAGATAAATATATGTAAGGAAACCTCAACATCCAATTCCAGCAATTTTTTTGGTAGGGGCCCTATGGATTTGAAAAGGAAACCTCTTGGCTGAAGAAAGAACATTTTTCCCATTCTAGTCTCTGCTCACATAGGCAGGCTTAAGTTGCCATGAGATTCCAGATGCGTGTTGGTGAAATCCCAAGTGTGTAAAAGTGGACGTTTCAATACTACACCGAGTTAAAAGTCAACCCCAAGGAATTCAGAATGACGCCTTTAGGTAAAGATGCATGGTGCTATGAAATTGTTGTGAATAAGACATCTATGGAGGCAAAGAGCAAGGATTTCAGTCAGCAGGCTGAATGTGACCTCAAGGCACTCAATTTGGCTCTTCTCTGGGATTTGTCATAATATTTGGATTACGAAATCAAGGCTGCAGAATTTTCAGTATCTCTATACTTTCATCTAGTGGTCCTATTAGTTTTCAAACTTAGATATAGTAGCCCTGCTTTATTGGCACAATATTGGTTGTCTTCTTTGCAATATCTGTATCTATGAAGGGATGTATTGAGCTGATATGGATAGCTGTAATTTTATATGAATTTTGCTAAAAATTCCATGGTTGCAAGTAAATGTTTCAATGCTATGCACACACAAACACAAACACACATATGTTTATATATTTGTAGGTGATACAGGAGATTGCATATGTGTTGAAGGAAGAAGGGGTCCTGCAGGACAACCTGGTCCTCCAGGATTTCAAGGTCCAATAGGATATGCTGGAGGGAAAGGAGAATTAGGAGATCAAGGCTACCATGGACTTCCGGGCTTTCCTGGTAGAAAGGTATGATATTTTTGTAATGGAATGTTGTATATTTTAGAGAACAAAATGTTATATAACATTTCCCAAATTTATTATGTATATTTATGCCATAAATATTTTCAAAAGTGAGGTTCTTCATACATGGACTTACATTCTTTGCAGCAATGGGATTCCATATGTAGATCTTCCACTTGAAAGCACTGTTTTCCCCGTAGAAATTCCATTTATTTATTATTTTATTTTTTTTATTATTCATATTTCTATGCCGCCCACTCTCCGAGGACTCTGGGCGGCTTACACCAAAGACAGTATACTAAATAGCATATTGCCATTAATTCTTTGGATTTATAAAAAATGTGCTACGAATCTTTTATGAGAAAAAAATCGGAAATACCAGATCCAGTTGTGAAACTAGTCTAATTCATCATCTTTTCAGTGTTCAGCCTACTATAAACTTTGCACAAATTTAGTACTTTCTTGAAATCCTCTCTTTGCAACAGAGGACTGCACACATGCATGCAAGCCTGCATTAATTGGGAGAAATTATCTTTTTCCTTTTGTTCTGAACCTTTAGTGCATTTTGTTCTCACGAAAGGTAACGCAATCTTTTTCTTACACTTTTGCAGTATGTTTTTAGAGTGATTAATTAAATTTTCTTAATATCCATCGATAGGGATTCCCTGGTGAATCTGGGCCACCTGGACCAAAGGGGATAAAAGGGGATTCCCAATACGTTACCACAAAAGGTAACAAACAGATATGTTTTTAAAATATAAACTAAACCACTGTATACTGTATATATTGACTTATTTTGCTACATCTCCATAAAACCATGTTTTCAAGGTGCCAAAGGAGACCCAGGAACTCCAGGATTTCCTGGAAGTCAAGGAGAAGATGGTTTACCAGGCAGGAATGGCATAGATGGTTTACCAGGGTTTCCTGGTCTTCGGGTAAGTCAGGAGTTCAGCCTCAACCCTCAAGAACCTAATGGGAGATTTACAACATTGATGGCCTTCCTTCCACTTGACTTCTCCTAATGGCTGAAATCAGGTCAAGTCCTGAAGGTGCTGAGTGTGCTGCTTAGACTCATTAATGGACAAGACAGGCCAGCAATCTGAAACTGAACCCTGGCAGGGCAAAGGCAGTGATTCTTGGGGGTTTAATATTCATCCTGAAGTAGACTGGTCAACTATTGATTGATTGCTTTTACTGTTTTCACAGTTTTTAGATGCTTTAGAAGCTGTAGCATTCCTAGATGGGAATAGTTTGAAATCAGGCAGGAATTTTCAGTTATCCTTGAGGACAACTAGGAAGCTTCAATTGGAATATAATTTTGTTCTAAAAATTTGGTTGGAACAGCCTGCCTTATTCATAACATGCAAATTTTAAAAATTACTCAACAGTAACTAATAGACTCACACTGTGAATGTGACAATTTGGACATTTTATGGGTTCAATATAGTTGAAAAATGCTGCAAGTTATTTGCAATACACAGAGATTTCATAGATCAAGTCACTTGCAATAAATATTCTGCTAACAATAATTTTACAACTGTTTTCTAAGATTTTGATTCTAAGTTATTCATCCATCAAACAATCTTACCAGTTCTATTTGGAGTTTTTCCTTTGTTACCCACATTTCCTCACTCACTAAAGCCATTCAACTGGAGATATGAAGATATATATTGTGTAAGCAATTGCCAGTTTATAGAAATTGAGTTTATAGAGTTTGTAGAGTTACCTGTTTATAGAAATTGGGTAACTCAGTAAAAAAAGTAGCTGAGAAAGTTAAGAAAGTGATTTAGTGCTGAAATAGCTTAGCTGATGGAAGCTTACGATATTTTAAATTTCTTTGCAGGGTGATGGCATAAGAGGAGAACAAGGGGAACCTGGTGCTGCAGGCCAGCCAGGCCCAAAAGGTTTTCCTGGTGAAACTGGTCTGCCTGGTGTGGGTTTGCCCAGTCCAAAGGGACATCGTGGTCCTACAGGTGACCCTGGCACATATGGAAACCCTGGCTTTCAAGGCCCTCCTGGCCCCCCAGGCACTCCTGCTCAGACAGGTACTTTCTTGCAATTCCCAACTAATCTGAGCACATTTGGAAATCTGGGGACCTGAGATGAATATGATAATAAAATGGCTGCTAGGAGGAAGGGAGCTAGTTACTAAAAGCATGAGACATGACAACCACAAAATGAAAAGCAGTATAAAGTTAGATCTATATACTGTAAATGAAAATCATCATCTTCATCATCCATAAAATGGAAAAAAAAAAGGGAATCCAACTTGAGCAATTATTAGTTTTATAACTATAATGAAAGAAGATTTATTTACAAGAAATATTTTTAAAAGATAGTTGAAGCCTAATGTTTAACTAGCAATATCCTGTAAGAAGGCGAGTCAGCAACTATGTGCTTTCTGGGACCTCAGTGTCCATCATTCTGTTCATTGCTCTGTCCATCAGCCCTCTCTGATCACTCACACATGTGCCTGTACTCACACAGCTCAGTTCACCTTCATTGCTGTGTGGCACATCTGCCCCTCGCCCACCCCCATGGTCCCTGATTCGCTCACTTGCCTGGATCAGTTCGCCTCCACCATCACCGGCCCGCTTGGTGCCCCCCTTTGGTCACTGGCTCACCTCTGTGCCTGGCATGGTCAGACTCTGCCGCCTTCTGGTCATCTGACCCCCCTCTGGCCTCTGGCTTGTTCCCTTGACTGACATGGTCAGCTTCTGCCATGTCATGGGTCATCTGGAAACAAAAGTGGAAGGAAATGGCCTCAGTTTAGCAATCTCTTAGACAAGAAGCAGACAGATGAAGAAGGGGAATAAATCCCTTATCTCCTGCTACTCTTTGTTGTCTAAAATTCATCAGGTACTAAAAGGTCATTGCCATTGAATTTTCACTTCTAACAGAACTCAGTTATAAAGATATCTGTAAAGGGTAGATTTTTCAAGCAGAAGATCCTATACCATTTCAGATAAATGACTGTCCAGTCTCTTTTTAAAAGCCTCCAGTGATGGAGCACCCACAACTTCTGAAGGCAAGCCGAGAACAGTGATAACACTGAGTGGTGTGGAGACATTGTTTGGTTGATTGGTGCCTTAGATACTGTAGAAATCTCTACTGGTATCACTGGACAACAAAATTTTGCTTCCTGAAGACTTTTGTGTGTATCTTATAGATTTTTGGCTGCTAAACCTTAATCTATCATGTACCGTTTTATAGAAAACTTCTGTTTTTGTGATTTTGTATGTATATTTTCAGTTTAATCATTTTCGCTTGCATTATAAGATGCTTTGTGTAGCTCATGCATGTCCAGGACATATTGCATAATATTTGTGAAACTGGTATAGACATGCTAGGCTGGCTGGATGCTGCATCTGCGTAGGCGTGTTAGGCTGGCTGGATGCTGCATCTGCATAGGCGTGTTAGGCTGGCTGGATGCTGCCTGGAAAGGCTATTAAAGCAGTTAGCATGCACAGATGCTATTCATTTTGTTGGTATCAGTTTCCATTAATTTTGATGTAATTGTTTCAAGGCATAGCACTATCTATTTACATGTAATTTACATAACAAGTAAACCAGTTATAAACTTGTTATAAGATGATTGGTGACAGGAGAAATATCTCACCAATGTCGGAACAGCCATGATACATTCCGCTACAAACCTCAAAGATCCACCCTGACTAGGCTTGTTAAGAAAGCGTAGGAACTGTATTTTGGTTGTAAGATTGGTGACCAGGATAAAGCCTGGGTTCCTCACCTTTGTTGTACAAAATGATCTTAGAACTTGGCTCAAGGGAACTCAGAAGTCAATGCGATTTGCTGTTCCAATCATATGGTGAGAACACAACTACTTCTGTGTCACGAGTGTTTCCAGGATTGCTGTGGCTACTTGCCTACTCACAAACAGTATGGTTTCAATCAAGCCAGAGAAACTCCCATGGATGCTTGCCTTTTGCTGTTTTGTAGCACGCAAGCTATCATCGGGACTGCTGTTGCTGGACCTTCTTCCTCCCACAAGCTTCAAGCAATGTTTGCTGTTTGAACTGTTTTTACTTCAGGTGTCTTTTAGCTGTGAAGTTTGTGCTGCGCCCCTTCTATTACCTCAATGATGTATCGATGCCGAAGCCGCTTATCTTCATGTTAGCTTTATTCTCTTGTGAACTGTTTCAGTATTGTGGAGAGGAATCTAGGGAGATAGCCTTGCTTCACATAACCAAGATAAGACTTTGTTTTTAATGTGCTTTCTTAAAGACATAGTGCTTTTTAAATGTTTTAAAGTAAATTATATTTTTACACAAGACGCCTCTGTCAGATTTATTTCAGTCTCAGTGTGTTTGCTCATGAGCTGATTCACGGTCCGGGGTACCTCTCAACCCCATTTCCTAACAGTTGGTAGCAGAGGATGGTTTAACGAACCTACGCTCATGTGGTAATGCGCTAGACTGGAATGTCTGCAGTTGAACAAATGTTGACTAGGGCAGCAGCAGCAGCAAAAAGTATGCAGTCACAAACTGGACTGTCTGGGGCTCAGGCCAAAAATGTTTTGGCTGAAAAACCCCAAACTCTAATTGATTTAGAGAATAGTGGAGCTGTAGGTTTTGGAGCAGAGACCTTAACTTCTGAAGGGCCTAAGATAGTGAGTAAACCATCATCACCTAAAGAAGTAGAGACTGGAAGAACGCCACTTCAGGTCTTGAAAACAAATACAGAAATGGATGATGAATTTAGGAAGGCAATCCTTCAGTTTTTAGGTTTGCCCACAGTAAGTCAGAACCCGACTGCTGATTCTAGCAAATTATTAAAGAATCCAGCCATGAAAGGAAAGAAGATCGAAGTCCTAGAAAACACCGGATCGGTAAGAGACTTTCAATCTTTTCCTAAAACCCCTACCTCAGACCATAAGTGGAGAATGGGGGATAACAGACCGCCTGATTCGAATGTTCCTGCTTCTTTGTTAAACCAGCATGGCAAAGTTGATATTGTGCCACCTGCTGTTGAAGCCATCATAGATCAGGCCATAAAGACTTTAGCTCCCTTGATGACATCAATGACTTCTGCTAAAAATTTAAGAGACTCTCATGTTGAGTGTAAGGTTGCAAGAGTGATAGAAACTTTGGCAACCATTTTAGGCGATGGTTTGAAGGCGCCATCGGCTCAACAAATAGTAGCTGCATGTACCAAAGTACCCCTGATGTCTGCGACTAATTCAGCGCACGCCACGAGTGGGATATATCCATCCGTGACGACATCGACATCCAAGACGGTTCCAGAGGCTGCCTCAACTGAAGATAAGAATTTGGGAGCGCGTCCAAAAATTCCTGGAGATGTGCACCAGAGAGGACCCTCGAGCTTTTGTGATCAAACCAGGATGAGCTTTGTATCCGCACAACGTGAAGTTTTAATCCCTCCCATTGGGGAGGAACGACCGTCAGAATGCCAGATGGAAGACACTGTGCTGTGTGCTTCCATTCTAATGCCTTATTGCCCGTTCCAGGACGGACCACATTTTGAACATCAATTAATGTCTGTTTCCATGTTTAATAATGTACAGGTCCTTCCTCCTAATTTTAAAAGTTTAAGTGTGGGTGGAGGAAATTTTAAGGAATGGGTTAAGAGTATCCAAGTAATCTTAATGAAAGAGAATGTTTTATCATTGTTGTTAAAACCCCCACCTAGACCATGGTCCTTAGAAGTTGATCTTTTACATCATAAGGCCTTTTGCATTTTATTGATGTCCATTGACCCTGCACTATATCCCAGTATATCTTGTAACCTGACCGTAACAGAAGTTTGGGTGAAACTGCATAAGCTATTTTGTTCAAAAAGCTCCCATGTTACAAACAGAGTTTATAGGGAGTTCTATTCCGCAAGGTTGAAGGCGGGAGTAGATATTAATGAACACTTATGTGAGTTAAACAGGTTAAGGCAGGAATTGATGTTGAGGGGGGAAACAGTGTCTGAACAAACCCTCATTACTGTTATACTCAATTCCCTTGATCCTAGCTGGGATAATTTTATATCACAACTGGATAATGTTAGTTGTAATAACTTATCTTTAGAAGTGTTATCTGGCAGATTGATTGCAGAAGATAACTTGCGAAAATGCAGGGCGGCTTTTCACAAAAAGGAAAAACCTTTAAGAAGGCCCGATAGTTCAGATAGAGCATATACTATCGGAGAATGCTTCAATTGTGGTTCAAGAGAACATTATAGAAGGGATTGCCCACAAAATGTGAATGCTAGGGCATGCTCAAAGGTACCTTCTGATAATAAATGTAAAAGGAGGCCATTACCCCCTGGTAAAAAGCCAAATAGAGGCAACAAAGGGAACAATCCCAGGTTTAATGATAGTTCTGTAGGTATAGTGGAAACTACTGAGTCAGAGCCTATGAAGGAACAGCGACAGCAACTATGGCTAATGGACAGTGGGGCCAGTAACCATGTTGTCAGTGACCGAAGGTTGTTTGTTAATATGAGAAGGCATCAATCCATGGTCAAAGTTGCAAACGGTAAAAAGGTGAATGTTGTTGGCATTGGAGATGTTTATATCCCTGGGATAGGGGAGATTCATGGAGCATTGTATGTACCTGAGATAGATCATAATTTGCTAAGCCTAATGAGGATATGTGAGAACCCTAGAATGGAGATTCTGTTCTCAGGAGGAACAGCTGTGATCAAAAACAACAAATGTGTGATTGGGGAGGTTTTTGAAGATAGGTGGCTTGCCTTATTATTCCCCCAATACGAACGCTGAGACCTGCAGTGATAGCAATTATACTATCTCATTTGGTAGTAACAATGAATCACAGTTAGAACTAGGTGATGAGGATCAAGACTTTCACCAGAGGAAGCCTTGTAAAGACAAATGTAAAGTTAATAAAAAGTTTTTAAATTTTAACTGAGAGTCAGATAACAGGGAACCTGAAAATGCTAATGCAATTGCTATAGGTGAGCCGCTGCACAATGAATGTGCTCACTTGATGCATTGCAGGTTAGGTCATGTGAGTTTTGCTATAGTGAAAAAGGTAACCGAACACTCAAGGGGAACCAAGATCAATGACTGTAACACATTCCTAGATTGTTCAATTTGTAGGAGTGCAAAGTTGAAGGTGAAATCTGTGCCCAAGAGGTCTCAGAGGTACTCCGAATACCCGTTTCAGCTCGTCCACATGGATTTGGTGGGTCCATTCAAACCTTCTGTGGGTAAGAGACAGTACTTCCTTACCATAGTAGACGACTATAGCAGATTTGGATTCGTTTTTCCCCTAATGTCCAAGAGTGAAACGTTGACTAAGTTTAAAGAATTTTGTAACTTAGTCCAGAACCAGCACCAGGTCAGAGTTAAGAAGATCTTAACTGACAGGGGGACTGAATTTAATTCCAGGCAGTTCTCCAGCTGGTTGAGGAGTAAGGGTATAGTCCACTTACGCACCGCACCTTACTCTAAGTTTCAAAATGGCGTCGCAGAACAGCGCAGCGACGTATTACAAACGATGTGGTGCACCCTAGAGGATGCCACATTAACCTTCGCGTACTGGGTAGAAGCAGTTAGATACGCGAATTACACCTTGAACCGAGTGTGGTCTAGCGTGGTGCAGAAGACCCCATACGAGGTGCTATACGGCCGTAAGCCTAGCTTGGCACACCTCCACGTTTTCGGAGTGATGGCCGATGTTCATGTCCCGAAGGAGCTCAGGAGAAAGGGAGACCAGATCTCTGTTAAACTGAGATTCGTTGGTTACGAGCAGGGCTCCAAGGCATTTAGGTTTGCCTACCCTAACGGGAAATTAATGATATCAAGGTCTGCTACCTTTCACAAAGGGGCCAATTGGAGTAAGATCCATGCCAATGAGATTCTTACTCAGAACCCTTCCCGTAGTTGTCGTAGACGAGCGGAGGATGTATCGGAGGACCTACCCGAGGATAGGGATACATCTGGTTCTGGGAAGCGTGCATCCCAGGCACCCTTGAAAGGGGTATTGAAGCGTAAGATGGGAGTAGCCAGGAAGGATAGGCACTCAGCTTCTGAGACGCATAGTGATAGTCACGAGGTAGATGACTCATCAGATGACTCTGATGTGAGTGACCCTCCTAAAGGCAGACCAGTTAGGGCTACCAGAGGCAATAACCCTAAGAGGTACGACGAATTTGTTACCTCAGTCAACCAGGTTTTGGCCACCCCTCAGAGATATGAGGATGTGTTGGCCTTACCTGACCATGAACGACAGAAGTGGCTTGCCACCATGAATACGGAATTAGACAGCCTGAAAAGGCTGGACGTATTCACGCCAACAAGATTGCCCAAAGACAAGAGGGTGATCGGCACCAGGTGGTTTTCAAGCAAAAGCCCATTGAAGGTGGGGGCTTTATCTATAAAGCGAGACTAGTAGCGCAGGGATTCTCGCAGAGATTCCCTGACGATTATGAGGACACCTTCTCGCCCACAGTGCGCCCTGAGAGCGTGAGAACAGCTCTCACTATCGCTACCATGCGAGGCGAACATGTATATCAGTTCGATATTCAGACCGCATACCTGTACGCCCAGTTAGACAAAGAGCTGTACGTGAGGATTCCTCAGGGAGTAAGCCATCGGGAAGACGATGTGTGGTTGTTGAACAAGAGCCTATATGGCTTGAAACAATCTGGTAAGCGATGGTGCGAGTGTCTCACTAAAAGCCTGAGAGAGATGGGCTTTTTACCATCGTGGGCTGACAAGTGTGTTTTTGTCAAGGAAGACCAGGGCATTAGGGAAACGGTACTGTTGTACGTTGATGACATCCTATATATTTGCAGATCAGAGAACAGGCATAAGAAGTTCTCTGAGGACCTAAATAAGAGTTTTGCCTTAAAACCATTAGGTCACATTAGCAAATTTTTAGGGGTGCAATTTGTAAAAACCGAGAAGGGGTTTCGGCTTTCTCAGGAAGATAAAATTCAGGAATTGCTTTAAAAGTGTAGCATGGTAGAGGCGAAGCCATGTGATACCCCTATGGCAACAGACTTCCTTAAGAGTATGTACACTCAGAGCACGGAGTTTGAAGACAAGACCCTTTACAAATCCATGATTGGGTCGTTGTTGTACATTGCAAATTGGACTAGACCGGACATCAGTCTAAGTGTAAATGTGTTATCTAGACATTCTGAACATCCCACACAGTACCATTGGAGCGGAATCAAACGACTCCTGAGATATTTAAAGGGTACTGTGAACTATTCATTGTTATTGGAACCAGAAGCAACTAGAGAATTAAGATTGAGTTGTTTTTCGGATGCCGATTGGGCAGGGGATGTTAGATCTAGAAAAAGTACCTCGGGGTACGTTGTATACCTAAATAGTAGCCCCGTGTATTGGTACTCTGGAAAGCAGAAGTTAATTGCAACTTCCACAGCCGAAGCTGAGTATGTCAGTTTGTCCAAAGCTTCCAATAACCTAGTTTGGTTTGACGATCTCTTGGTAAGCTTATGGAGGCAGTGCATACATCCTATAAAAGTCTATGAGGATAACATGGCTGCCATTAACATATCGGAAGCCGATGCTGTAGGCCAGAGATCACGCCATATTGATATCAAAAACAAACATGTGAGGCAATTGGTGAAAACAGGTTTCATTAAGACTGTGTATTGTAAAACCAAGGAACAGGTAGCGGACGTGTTTACTAAACCGCTGCCCCGTGACCAACACCTCTATCTTCTGGGTAAAATGTCAATGGCTATGTGAATGTACTTACCATTGATGTGTACATGTACCCAATGTAGAATGTATGTTTGTTAACGAGTCAAATAGCTGCAGAAAAGGGGATTGTCACGAGTGTTTCCAGGATTGCTGTGGCTACTTGCCTACTCACAAACAGTATGGTTTCAATCAAGCCATCTCCTGTTTGTAATTACCTGCAAGCCTTTCCCGCCCTAGTTAATTGCAGGTTAACTCCCCATATAAGCAAGGACCGTTTCACTTGCTACTTGGGCCTAGACTCCGGTTTAGGCCTAAATGGACAGCTCCTGCAGGAAGCTCAGTGCAAATGCCACAGATGGGAGAAGACTGCAGATAAGGACTCCAGACGCCGTTGCAGAGAAACTCCCATGGATGCTTGCCTTTTGCTGTTTTGTAGCACGCAAGCTATCATCGGGACTGCTGTTGCTGGACCTTCTTCCTCCCACAAGCTTCAAGCAATGTTTGCTGTTTGAACTGTTTTTACTTCAGGTGACTTTTAGCTGTGAAGTTTGTGCTGCGCCCCTTCTATTACCTCGATGATGTATCGACGCCGAAGCCGCTTATCTTCATGTTAGCTTTATTCTCTTGTGAACTGTTTCGGTATTGTGGAGAGGAATCTAGGGAGATAGCCTTGCTTCACATAACCAAGATAAGACTTTGTTTTTAATGTGCTTTCTTAAAGACATAGTGCTTTTTAAATGTTTTAAAGTAAATTATATTTTTACACAAGACGCCTCTGTCAGATTTATTTCAGTCTCAGTGTGTTTGCTCATGAGCTGGTTCACGGTCCGGGGTACCCCTCAACCCCATTTCCTAACGTTCTGTGTGAGTAATGTTGCTGGTTTCTCTGCTAAAAATATGAAATAAATTAAATATTCCAATCTGCCTTCAGCCATGAGACCAGTGTCACATGACAACAATCTTTCAGTACTGAAGCCACCAGAGAAATGGAACTTAGATGAAACAGACAAAGATGCTGCAGTGCACCAGCCAGGCATGGACAGTGACAATGATCCAGATTTTGAACTGTGTATGTCTGGTGAGTCACATCTCATTACACAGTCAGAGTTAAAGGACCTGATCAGGGACTTAGGTTTGTCAGAATCAAAAGCAGAACTACTGAGTTCAAGACTGCAAGGATGGTGTTTGATATCAACAGGTAAGAAAATTTCTGTCTTTTAAAGCCACCAAGATTATTTAACAATTTTTTTAGCACAGGTTGACGGCCTCATTTTCTATACTGACATTGACAGTTTGTTCCCAACTTTGGATTGCAAGGATGACCCACTAGATGGTGTCTCTTTATTGATTCATCAGTGTTAAGCCTCAAGGCTATCTTATTACACAATGGCAATTTATATCCCTCAGTGCCTGTTCACTATGCTGCGCACATGCATACTGTACAAAAACATGAACTGTTATTGAAGCACATCCAGTACAACTGGAATATCTACGGAGATCCAAAAGTAGTGGCTCTGCTGCTTGAAATGCAGCTCGGATATACCAAGTACCGTTGTTACATATACAAATAGGACAGTTGTGCAAGGGAGTCACATTACTTTAAAAAGAAGTGGTCATTCTAAAAGAATTTGGTTCCAGGACAGAAAAATGTGATATACAAATCACTTGTTGACCCGACAAATATATTTTTGTTTCCATTTTACATAAAACTCAGACTGATGAAAAATTTTGTGAAAGCAATAACAAGGAAGATGAAGATTTTTGTTATTTGAGATAGATGTTTTCAAAATAACTGATGCCAAAATTAAGGAAAGCATTTTTGTTGGTACACAGATCAGATATTTCATAAATGGCAAGTGCTTCACAGATCTGTTAGTGGGGCCAGAGGAAATAATTCAAGAATTTCAGAGATAATTTTCTTGGCATCTACGGAACACCAAATGACATTCAGCTGATTGACAAACTTCTTACAACGTACAAAACCATGAAGTTAAAAAAAAAAAAAAAAGGACCGTGAAGAAAAAAGGCATGTGTTGGTGATAGGAGACTCACTTCTTAAAGGAACAGAATCGGTCATTTGTAGAAGAATTTAACCTTCAAGGCTAGGATGTTGTCTCCCAGATGCAAAGATCAAAGATGTGACAAGCTTACCAAAATAATCAAGCTCACTGATTATTATCTTTTTCTCCATTGATTTGGGAGGAATGATGCAACAAAATCCCAGAGTTGGTCTCCTCTGGGTCCCGTCAGCTAAACAATGCCGGTTGGCAGGCCCGCGGGGGAGGGCCTTCTCTGTGGCTGCCCCAGCTCTCTGGAACCAGTTACCTCCTGAGGTCCGGACTACCCCCACCCTATTGGCCTTCCGGAAAGCGGTGAAGACCTGGCTTTTCCGGCAAGCCTGAGGCCGTTGATCTCGCTGTTCAATCTTGCGAGATCCAGCCATGGATGGTGTGCATGTGTTTTTAATGTTTTTAAAATGCTTTTATAATGTTTTTTATTTTATTTTATGTTCATTGTTTGTATTATTTTGTTGTAAGCTGCCCAGAGTCCCTTGGGAGTTGGGCGGCATAGAAATATGATAAATTAAATTAAATTAAATTAAATTAAATTAAATTAAATTAAATTAAAAACTTGAAATTAATATCAAAGAACTATGAGCAATTAGGCTGGAAAGCCAAAGAGGTAGGAGCACAGGTGGTGGTCTTCTGTACTTCCGATAGAAGGTCACCATCCAATGAGGGATGTAGGCAATGTAAACCATGGTCTAGGAATCATGGCTCATGATTTAGCTACTAGAAGTAGCTGAAGTAAATCACAGCTCAAGGGATGGTGCTTTTGAGAGAATTTTGGATTCCTAGACCATGGTTTACATTACCTACAGAAAGGGCAGAAACCTACAGTTTGCATATGTGCCTCCCACTTGTTAAGGGACCAAAAGTAATGGGACAGAATAATAATCATAAATCAAACTTTCCCTTCTTAATACTTGGTTGCAAATCCTTTGCAGTCAATCACAGCCTGAAGTCTGGAACACATAGACATCACCAGACGCTGGGTTTCATCCCTGGTGATGCTCTGCCAGGCCTCTACTGCAACTGTCTTCAGTTCCTGCTTGTTCTTGGGGCATTTTCCCTTCAGTTTTGTCTTCAGCAAGTGAAATGCATGCTCAATGGGATTCAGGTCAGGTGATTGACTTGGCCATTGCATAACATTCCACTTCTGTCCATTCAAAACTCTTTGGTTGCTTTTGCAGTATGCTTTGGGTCATTGTCCATCTGCACTGTGAAGCGCTGTCCAATGAGTTCTGCAGCATTTGGCTGAATGTGAGCAGATAAAATTGCCCGAAACACTTCAGAATTCATCCTGCTGTTTTTGTCAGCAGTCACATCATCAATAAATACAAGAGAACCAGTTCCATTGGCAGCTATACATGCCCACGCCATGACACTACCACCACCATGCTTCACTGATGAGGTGGTATGCTTAGGATCATGAGCAGTTCCTTTCCTTCTCCATACTCTTCTCTTCCCATCACTCTGGTACAAGTTGATCTTGGTCTCATCTGTCCATAGGATCTTGTTCCAGAACTGTGAAGGCTTTGTTAGATGTTGTTTGGCAAACTCTAATCTGGCCTTCCTGTTTTTGAGGCTCACCAATGGTTTACATCTTGTGGTGAACCCTCTGTATTCACTCTGGTGAAGTCTTCTCTTGATTGTTGACTTTGACACACATACACCTACCTCCTGGAGAGTGTTCTTGATCTGGCCAACTGTTGTGAAGGGTGTTTTCTTCACCAGGGAAAGAATTCTTCGGTCATCCACCACACTTGTTTTCCGTAGTCTCCCGGGTCTTTTGGTGTTGCTGAGCTCACCGGTACATTCCTTCTTTTTGAGAATGTTCCAAACAGTTGTTTTGGCCATGCCTAATGTTCTTGCTATCTCTCTGATGGGTTTGTTTTGTTTCTTCAACCTAATGATGGCTTGCTTCACTGATAGTGACACCTCTTTGGATCTCATCTTGAGAGTTGACAGCAACAGATTCCAAATGCAAATAGCACACTTGAAATGAACTCTGGGCCTTTTATCTGCACATTGTAATTGGGGTAATGAGGGAATATCACACACCTGGCCATGGAACAGCTGAGAAGCCAATTGTCCCATTACTTTTGGTCCCTTAACAAGTGGGAGGCACATATACAAACTGCTGTAAATCCTACACTGTTCACCTGAGTTGGATGTACATACCCTCAAATTAAAGCTGACAGTCTGCAGTTAGCGCACATTGTGTTTGTTTCATTCCAACTCCATTGTGGTAGTGTATAGAGCCAAAGATGTTAGAATTGTGTTGATGTCCCAATATTTCTGACTGTAAATGAAAATGGACTGTCATATTTTTCATGTCATTTTTAGCTGGGACTTCACAGATTCACCTTGAGGTCTACATGAATCCTGTAGAAATCTATCTGCAAAGTAAAAAATAAAAAAAAAGTTTTCTTTCAAGTGCATGCCATAACCTTGCTTCATTTTAGCATACAGCCCATCACGATATGCCAAAAACCCCTATATTCCAGCCATTGTATTGTTTTCCTGATCTCTCAAACCAAAAGCAGTAGAAACAAAGTCAGTAGAAAACTACTGTATACATTTTATACAACACAGTAACAGAATACTAAAACCAATAGCAAAATATTATGTTATGCACTGAAAAAAAGTATTTTCTACAGTTTGTAGTGAAGAATAGCATTATATATATCTGAATATTCAAATCTGACTGTTAAAGAAATACTTTAAAAAGTTGGAATACCCCAAGCTTGAACTGGGTTCACTGTTTCCAGAGTCTGCTGGTAATAGTTTTCCAGGAAAGAGTATTTTTCATTGTTCTGTTCTCATTAGAGAAATCAAATTATGTACACTAATCTAATCGCTGGTGTATGGGGAGATTGGGTTAAATTCCTGGTGGCACTTCTTGAAGCTTTGTAATCACATGAAAACTTTTATCATGGTCTTTAGGCCTGAAAACACTACAACAAAATTACATAAACCTATAATTAATAAAACTAAAAAATACAAATAAAATACAACAAAATTTCATAACATAAACAACCAGTAATACAGATTGCATTTGCAGTCACCTACATTTATACTAGAATAAGATGAATCTGGGAGCCCGGTTGTTGGGTAGGCGTGGCCATGGGGCATAGCCTATTCGGCCTCCTGCACCATGGTGGGGGGGATATTTTCACCCTCCCCAGGCTCCAGAGGCTTTCCTTGAGCCTCCAGGAAGGTGAAAACGGCCTCCCCTGGGCACTGGAGGCCCTCTGGAGGCAGGAAATGGCCCCGTTTCTGGATTTCCGGTACTTCTGCTAGGCCCGTTTTTCGCCCTCCCAGAGCCTCTGTATGTGCCCTACACTTACCTGCCATCCAAAATGGGCCACATGGAGACTCCTGGGACGGACGGGGTGGGTGGGTCAACCAGTTCTCAGAACAACTGGTTCAGCCAACCAGATTAAAATTAACATCCGGTTTGCCCAAACCAGTCTGAACTAGCTTTATCCCACCCCTGGATGGATCACAGAAATGGTGGCATAGAATCAGGCAATCTGGAAAGGTACCGTATATCAGGGTCTTGGTCAGCTAGAAAGAGCAGATAAGCTTTGATAGTATTGAAGATACTTGGCCTGGCAAAGAGCGTACTTTGATGGCCAAAGCAGCTGGTCTTTCAAGACCAACAACCAAGACCAATATCTCAGAAATAAATCTGCAGTATCTGTTGTTCTTAGAACTGGGTTCTAAGTGTTGCCAAATGTCTATTACTTTCTGGTCATATTTAATGATAAAGTCTTGACTCAACTCATGCCAGACAAATTCAGGAAACAAAATACACAAGTATTTTAATTTCAGCATATAAGCTTTTGTCTAAAGTTAAAATTCTCTCTCTCACTCGCTCTCCCTCTCTCTCTCTCTCTCTCACACACACACACCAGAAATAAATAGATGATAGATAGATAGATGATGATCTGTCCCCGTCCCCACACACACACACACAGCCAGTCGAGGGTTAAGGACACACTTTGGAACGCACTCAGTTCTTATCTCCGACTTGGCAGCGATAGACACACCGTCTGCCAAGTTACTTTATTTTCACAAACAGACAGATAAGATACGAACATTCAAGAAAGTCCAAACAGAAATAATATTTCTCCCAGCAGTTCCGGACGAGGCTTTAGTGACTCCAAGGTTTTGCTTTGTTCGTCACAAAAGATCCTTGACCACCACTCTCTATTATATAGTCTCTGGGGTGTGGTCTCTGGGGTGTGGTCCAGTGACTCAGTTCTAATCCCTAGCACGCCTCCCAAGCTGCTGCAAACGTTTATCACTCCTTCGGAGGCGTGCGTCCAGGAATGATGTGTCATTATCACTTTGACTCGAATCAGCTGTCTCCTCTCCCTCGGCCGGCACTTGAGACAATGCCAGAGGGGAGGGGCCTGGAGAGGGAGGCCTGGCTGACTCCTCTTCCTCATGCTCGGAGCTTTCTTCCTCCGATGGGACAGGCTCAGAGGGCGGGGCCACAACAGATAGATAGATAGATAGATAGATAGATAGATAGATAGATAGATAGATAGATAGATAATATTTGCATTCCACTTTTTAGTTCAAAACAGCACATATTGCTTAGATCTTTCATTTATTCTGCTTGTAGAAAGGTTGTAGTTTTTCCAAGGGCGTTCTTTTGATATTTAAAGCAAGTGAACAATGGAAAGGCTGACAGGGAATTTCCGTCTCAGTGAACTGGAAATTAATCTCTGAGGTGGATGCTACAATTAATAAATCACCGAATCTTAGCAACAGGAGTATTTGATGAAATTGTTTTGGAATTAGGATTAAAAAAATAACAGTGTCCCTTCTGGTTTGCGATATAAAGGTGTTGGCTGTACAGTTTTATAGACCTCCTTATGTAACGTTGCTTCATGTGTCCATCTCCTATATTTTGAATACTTTGGCAGCTTTTCCTGCTTATGAATGAATTGCATCAGATAGATAAATTGATCCACTGAATTCTTATAGATGGATTCAAAGGTATAGTCTAATTGAATATTATAGTTTGTTGCCTGATAACGGCTTAAACAAATCAGACATTCTTGTTTGTTTGCATCTTTTGTTTTATAGAATGTGGGCAAACAGAGGACCGCTTTCTTAAAGATAATAGAACAGAATCAATTCATTCAGGTAAAATGAACCAAACATGATTATTCAAAAATGAACTATATACTTTTATTTAAGTGAATGTTTCTTCTCCCATAAGACAAGAAATCTAAGTGATAAGAAAACTGTGAGACAAGAAAATTATTTCAAAATTCTTTTTATACATTTTAATTTCACAAATTCCATTTAGCAAAATATGCTGTGCACAATTATTAAAAATTCAGAAGCAACACTAAAGTGTATTAAAAGAGTAAAATTATGTTGCCTACTCAACAGACAATGTGGGTCTAATCTAACAAAACCTGCCATAATTCACTTGTTAGGCTTTAAGGAACCATCAGCATTTTTTGTTCTTTCAGTTCATATTTTTGTCTTTAGGGACCAGCTGTGTTACGGCCCCAAAAGGAGCTCCGGGGTACCCAGGACTGCCTGGACTACCAGGTATGCTTTTTTAAAAGAATCAAATAGTACCATAATTCACATAGAATAATTTCATCCAATTTTTCTTAACTGTAATAATTATTCCAAAACAATACTGTACAAGTAATCCTGAATTTAAAACTGCAGTTGCGACTGGAACTGCTATCACTAAGCAATGTACTCATAAAATGCAACATCACATGACTCCCCTTATTGGAAGATGTTAAAGAAGATTACAGATGGGCACATGTTACAATCACCCATGATACAATCACATGGCTATGGGAAGGCTATGGCAGCTGGAACTCCAAGTACCATTTGTTCAGCATTGTTTCAGATGCTGAATGAATGGTTGTTAATCAAAGACCATGTGACTTAGGTTGTAATTTTTCCTTTCATCAGCAGGTGGCACTCTCCACTTAAATTTCAATTTACTAGTCCATTGTCCATCATCATTTTGGTTATAAAAAGATATAAAAATAGAATAAGTTTTATAAGTAAATAATTCCAGCATTTAAAATGCCTTCCTAGTACCACATCTTCCAAATTTAGGAGTCCAATTTTCTATTTATTTCAAAATCTATTATTTTACTCTCCTGCACCTTCATTTCCGATCAGGTATTTCCTCTGAATGCCCCAAAATGCTTAGATGCCACTTTAACACAAAGTTCTGAGCAAACTACTCTAGATTTTTTCTTGGGGTTAAATTTAGAGCAAAAGAAAAATCCTCTCCCCCAGTTCCAACACTGTTCACCTACTTCTTTCCAGCACCAGTCTTAGTTGTTCTTTGGTTGTCCCAGCTTTGTAGCAGCCATCTTTAGCTGCCTCTTCTTGCCGTGGCTGAGAGGGAAAAAGAACCCTGGGCCAGACAGGAGAGCTGTGATTCTCCTCGACCTCGCAGGGTGCCCCTCTTTGCTTCACCACCCCTACAGGGCAACTTTGGCTCTCTCTGGAGCCCACAAATAGGAAGAAACTCAGCACGGGAGCGTGGTGACCCACCCCGCATGTCCAATCCCGCCGCGATGTCAACTGGAAGTCTCTGACAAGAGAATGGTCTTGATAATGTATTTTTATTAGATTTATAAAAGAGGCTTTCTAAAGCCTTAAACAAGCTTCTGTGATGGGGCAAAGAAGATTGAAGAGAAATCAAAGTCTTTGACAATATCTGGATGAATTTAAGATTAAGATTGTCAGAAGTAAAAGGAAGGAATATAAAGTTGGTTTATTTGATCAAGGTTAAAATAACAAATGATTTTTATAAAGTTCTGGAAATTGTTTACAGACTGAAAAGTTGAAGTTTTGTGGATTTGCTTATAAAGGGATAGGTTATGGAAGGAAGAGATATCTGTTTGTAACATTTTAGGGATAAAGAGTTACAAACTTATTTGTTGTGATGAAGAGTGGAAGTTACTTCTTTATGAATTTTTTTCTTTTACTTTACCTGATGCTTTTCTGCTTCTTCTTTTTCCAACTATATACTTTCTCTTACTACTTACTTTCTCTTAGTTTGTATTAGTGTCAGTTTTCAAGAACCAAGAAAGACATGTTGAGATTCTTCTAAGCAGTTGCCTTTATTGTTCCTCACCTATAAACAGAAATATTGCCAAATTAAACAACTTATACCATGGAACATATACTCTGAGAATTCCTAGGGAGGAGTCATTTTAACTCTCTTTCTTCCACACAAACTATCTAAACCTTGCAGTCTCTTGCTCTTCTGGAACACACTCCCTCCCACTTGGAAAACAGGACTACATTCAACCACAGTTAGTTTTTCTTCCTCTAATTATTTTTTTTAATTAAAAATATACATATTACATCTTCAAATCATAGGTGCAAAAGGTACAAAAGGGATTCCTGGTGAATTTGGTTTGAATGGATCTCAAGGACTGAAAGGACTTCAAGGGGATCAAGGTCGTGGAGGTGCAGCAGGTCCAGCAGGTACTGTAAAACTAACAATTACTTGCAGATATTTGAAATATTTGGATAGGATTTATATTTCACCCTTTAGCTGGTTGGTTTGTTTGTGTCAGAAGCTATTGCAATTAAAATAAGGCATACTATATGGCACAACATTTAAAATATAAAATACAAGATTAAAATATATACAAATTAAACAGATCTTGCCCAGAAACTAGCAACGTTAATGGTGTTCTGTCATGCTACCATGAGATCCTCAAGTATACACTGATCGGGACACAGAGGGCAAATATACATATGTGTTGTTGTCTGCATGTCATCACAATCGCAAAGGGCAGAAGCCACCGGGTAGCCCCATTTGTTCAGAGTGTCTCTGTATCTTGTTATATCCATGCTCAGTCTATTCAACAATCTCCATACTTCCCAGCTTTTATCAGACCCAGGTGCCAGCTCCTCCATCGGCTCCATCCAGTGTTGGCTCTTTGCAGCTTTCCATAGATCCACTCTGCTTTCAAATTCTTCGAAGTCTTCCATCGACCTAAGGAAGCCCTTCCTGGATTTTAATCTTTGATAAATTGGCCTGGTTGTAGGCCATAGAGACGCTGTTGTCTAGATATAGAAGATTTAAGCCTCTGTCTGTATGCTGCTGCTTCTCTGCCAATTAGCCAGCTAGGTGGTAGAAATAATAATAATAATAATAATAATAATAATAATAATAATAATAAGAAGAAGAAGAAGAAGAAGAAGAAGAAGAAGAAGAAGAAGAAGAAGAAGAAGAAGAAGAAGAAGAAGAAGAAGAAGAAGAAGAAGAAGTGATGTTGACCGATTATATTTACCAAGAGCAGAGGGTGGTCGAGGACTCCTACAAGTAAAGCAGACTATGGAAGAAGAAAAATGCAGCTTGAATGATTACATCCAGAAAAGTGAAGAACCAATGATTAAGGAAGTAAATAAAAGAGGCCTTTTAAAGACAACTAAAACAAAAGCAGAATATAAGAAAGAAGTAATTGAGCAGCGAGCTGAAAATTGGAAACACAAAGCTCTGCATGGCCAATACTTGAAAAGTATTGAAGGCAAAGCTGACCAGAAACTAACTTGGAACTGGTTAAGATCAGGAGTACTGAAAAAAGAAACTGAAAGCTTTATTTTGGCAGCTCAAGAACAAGCCCTAGCCACAAACTGTATGAAGGCAAAAATTCAACATGTTACCACCAACAGCAAATGCCGCCTCTGCAATGAGAAAGATGAGACAGTCGACCACCTGATCAGTGGGTGCAGCAAAATTTCACAAACTGACTACCTACAACGCCATGACCGTGTTGCTAAAATCATTCACTGGAAATGGTGCCAGAAGTTTGGATTTGAGTACAGCAAAAACCACTGGGAACATCAGGTTGAGAAAGTTTTAGAGAATGAGAAACTCAAGATCTTGTGGGACTTTAGGATTCAGACTGACAGGCACTTGGTCCACAACACACCTGACATAACAATAGTTGAAAAGAAAAAAGTATGGTTCATTGACATTGCAATACCTGGTGATGCACGAATTGAAGATAAGCAGCAAGAAAAAATCACAAAGTACCGGGACTTACAAATTGAAGTTGAGAGACTGTGGAAAAAGAAATCGTGTGTTGTCCCGATTGTAATTGGAGCCCTCGGAGCAATACCCAAAGGGTTACCCCGCTATTTAGAAATTCTAAATTTGCCGGACTTGAACATTTTGACTCTACAAAAAACCACCTTACTCGGAACAGCTTACATCCTCCGACGATACCTTAACAGTTCCTAGGTCCTTGGTTAGGACTCGAGCTGCTGAGCTATTAACCAGCCTCAAAGGCTGTGAATCTCACTAAAGATTAACCAATAAATAATAATAATAATAATAATAATAATAATAATAATAATAATAATAATAATAGTAATAATAGTAATAATAGTAATAATAGTAATAATAGTAATAATTTTATTTCTATACCGCCATTCTCCCGAAGGACTCAGGGCGGTGTACAGCCTATTAAAAGCACAAAAACAGACATCAATTTAAAAATAATTAAAATTATTAAATAATTTCGGCTCAGATTTAAAACCCCAAATTTAAAACACCCAATTTAAAATCATTACATAGATAGCCCAGCCTGGCGGAACAGCAGGGTCTTGAGGGCACAGCGAAATACACGGAGGTCGGAGATCTTACGCATTTCCAGGGGCAGTTCATTCCACAAGGCAAGGGCTCCCACAGAGAAGGCCCTCCCCCTGGGTGTCGCCAGCCGACCTAACTTGGCTGATGGCACCCTGAGGAGACCCACTCTGTGGGAGTGAACTGGCCGGTGGGAGGCTATTGGTGGCAGAAGTTGGTCTCGAAGGTACCTGGGTCCTATGCCATGGAGCGCTTTAAAGGTGGTAACCAGTACCTTGAATCGCACCTGGAAGACCACTGGGAGCCAGTGCAGCTCGCGCAGGAGGGGTGTCACATGGGCACAACAAGTTGTGCCCATAACCACCCGTGCAGCCGCATTCTGGACCAGTTGGAGCCTCCGAGTGCTCTTCAAGGGGAACCCCATGTAGAGAGCATTACAATATTCCAGCCGGGAGGTGACAAGGGCGTGAGTGACCGTGCGCAAGGCATCCCAGTCCAGAAAGGGCTGCAACTGGCGGATCAAGCGAACCTGATAAAAAGCCCACCTGGCCATGGCTGTCATATGCTCTTCTAAAGACAGCCGTGCGTCCAGGAGGACACCCAGATTGTGAGCCCTCTCTGTGGGGGGTAGAGATTCACCCCCAATAGTCAGTGATGGCACCAGCTGACTATATCAGGACGCCGGAAGCCACAGCCACTCGGTCTTGGAAGGGTTGAGTCAGAGCCTATTTCTCCCCATTCAGACCCACACGGCCTCCAGGCAGCGAGACATCACATCAAGGGCATTGTTCGGGTGGTCTGGGGTGGAGATGTACAGCTGAGTGTCATCAGCGTACTGATGGACTCTCACCCCAAAACCACGGATGATCTCACCCAGTGGCTTCACATAAACGTTGAACAGAAGGGCGAGAGGACCGGCCCTTGTGGCACTCCCCATGCGAGGCGCCTCGAAGTCAACCTCTGCCCCCCTGCCAACAAAAACTGTGAACGGTTGGAGAGAAAGGAGGAGAACCACCGCAGAACGGTGCCCCCTCAACCGCTGCAGCATGATACCATGGTCAATGGTATCAAAAGCCGCTGAGAGATCTAATAAGACCAGGACAGAGGAGCAACCCCTGTCCCGAGCCCTCCAGAGATCATCCACCAACGTGACCAATGCCGTTTCTGTGCTGTACCCCTGCCTGAAGCCCGACTGGTACGGGTCCAGATAGATAGCTTCATCCAGGTGCCGGGGAAGCTGTCGTGCCACCACACTCTCAACAACCTTCGCCACAAAACGAAGGTTGGAGACCGGACGGTAGTTAGCTAATTCAGCCAGGTCCAGGGAAGGCTTCTTGAGGAGGGGCCTCACCACTGCCTCTTTCAAGGCAGTGGGAAAGGACCCTCACTCAAAGAAGCACTTACAATCCCCTGGAGCCAGCCTCGTGTAACCTCCCGGGAGGCCAGTACCAACCAGGAGGGACACGGGTCTAATAAACACGTGGTGGCACTAATCTTACCCAGAACCCTGTCCACATCCTCAGGAGCCACAGGATCAAACTCCTCCCAGATAATGTTCTCAAGATCTACCGTCGTCTCCTCTCCCGGACTCACCCAGTCGGAGTCCAAGCCTTCCCGAATCCGAGCGATTTTATCATGCAGGAAAAATCCTCAGCTCGACCCTGCAAGGGATCTTCCTGCATTCCCCTCATGAAGAAGGGAGTGGGTCACCCTAAACAGAGCGGCTGGGCGGTTCTCTGCAGATGCGATAAGAGTGGAAAAATGGTTAGATTTTGCCGCTTTTATTGCCACTAGGTAGGTCTTGATATAAGAACTCACCAGTGTCTGGTCAGAATCGGATTGACTAGTCCTCCAAATGCTCTCTAGGCGTCTTTTCCGACACTTCATCTCTCTCAGCTCTTCGGAGAACCAAGGAGCCAATTGAGATCGGCATCGGGTCAGAGGCCGCAAAGGCACGATGCGGTCCAAAGCTCCGGTGGCCGCCCTCTCCCAGGCGGCCACCAGGTCTTCGGTCGGCTCGTGTGCCAGGGTCTCAGGAAACGACCCAAGCTCCGTCAGGAACCTTTCAGGATCCATCAGGCGTCTGGGATGGAACCATCTGGTCAGTTCAGTTCCCCCTGCAGTGGGGGGAAGTGGCTAGAAAGTCCAAGTGAAGGAGCAAATGATCTGTCCATGACAAAGGTTTAATGTCTAGGTCCTCTCTACCAAGATCATTCAACCACTGACCAGAGACAAAAATCAAGTCCAGAGTGTGTCCCCCTATGTGAGTGGGGCCTTGAACTAACTGGGTCAGGTCCATGGCCGCCATGGAAGCCATGAACTCCCGAGCCACCTCTGACGTCTCACCTGGTAGGTTGAAATCCCCCATGACAATAAGTCTGGGGGTATCAACCGCCACCCCGGCAGTAACGTCGAACAGCTTGGGCAGGGTCGCCGCCACGTGGCAGGGAGCCAGGTACATAATCAGCAAACCCATCTGCACCCCACGGCCCCACTTCACAAAAAGGGACTCAATCCGGCTATCTGAGGAACAGTGGTCTCCCTCGGACAAAGACTTTCCCTAATAATCGCCGCCACTTCCCCACCCCTCCCCTGAGCTTTTGGCTTATGAAATGCACGGAAACCTGGTGGGCACATTTCAATGAGGGGGACCCCCCACTCCTGGCCCAACCAGTCTCCGTAATACCTGCCAGGTCTGCACCCCCCTCCAACATAAGATCACAAATGAGGGGGGCTTTGTTAACAACCGACCTGGCATTACATAACATCAGCCATGGACCCAGGGCCTGAGGCTCTGTGCAACCCCGGACACGAGTCGCACATTGGGGGTCGGAGTGCGTAATCGCTCATAAACAGCGTGTGCGCACCCCGGGGCATGATATGGCCCCCTGCGCCCGTCATATCTGCCCCTCCCACTCATTATTTCAATTACACTGCCCTTCCTATCACCCCCCTACTCCCTGGTCAAATTTCCTTCCACGACCCCTCCGCTGTGTCCAATCGACCCATCACCCCGCTCAGTGGCTATATGGACCCCCCCAAGTCCACCTTTACAACCCCCTCCCACCCCTGAATCCCTTAAAATTTTAGTTAATAATACATTTTAAAAACCCCTTAATCTTCTCTTTGACGCATGCCATCTCTTGGGGTTCCAAAACCCGTCACCATGATAGGCCCTTGATAACATGGAGGGCCAAACCTGCGAGAAGGGGGAATCTCGCAGCACAAGAAGCTTGGACCTCGAGTACATCCAAAACTCTGGGATGATGGTGAAAAATATGGCCAGGGAGTCCACAATGATAGTCCAGAAACGTCCAGGAGACAGGTCAGATTAAAACATAACCAGGAGAGCCTCCGTTGCCCTCTCATAGCAATAGGCTGGAGTCATAGCGTTCTGATAACTGGGGGGGGGAAACATCCAAGCCACCCTCTCGCGGTGGTTGGTCCACACTGACCCTGGAAAAGGTGGGACATCCCTCCAGTGGTGAAACGTAGTACAGAACCGGCTCCATCAGTCCTCCCGTACACTGCCATTCTCCATACAGCCAGCGAGCAGGATGAAAAAAAGAGCCAGGTCCAAGACTCCGGAATAAGGAGGTCCACATTGTTCACAAAGGTGGGCGTACCAGAAAGGGAAAAAGATGGAAATGGGTAGGGCCACCTCCATCGAGCAGGAACCAATAGGGCAAGGGTGACCGTCCTGGGGCCTATAAACCAGCCGAAGGGGGGGGCATAGGAGGCAACAGGGTAGACACCACTCTGTCAACCTCTCGACCCTCCTCATCCACCCCAGATCCTCAACAGCCACCCCATGTCCAGTCTTGGCCTCCAACGATGTTAATGGAGGAGGCCTCGCCACAGGGGCTAATCTTCGGGAGTTACCTGGACAGCCCTGTAGTGGTCCAACAGGCTCCGGGATCTAAATTCCACAATGGAGGGGCTCCCACCATCGTAATACCCCTCATCCGCTGTTAACACCCGACTTCTAGCCGTCCCACCGGCCAACCGTTGCCCCGTTGCCCAGTCAGCATCGTTGACGTCGGTATCACTGCGGGCACCACCAAGCGAGCCAACTCATCGATATCTTCTCCTCGTAGACGCCCCTCTACCTCCAACCGGGCGTCTACGGTACCGACGGAGAGATGCTGCCCACGTTGATGCCGCAGCCAGTGCTGCCGGCGTCGCTCCAGCTGCAACTACCGATGGGCCATCTAGCTAGGAAGCCAGCTAAACAAGCCGATGGGCTAGTTTGCCACCACCGCCGCTGACACCGCCGCCATCCATAAGCTGCTGATGCCGCCCTTCCCACGGCAACCATGGACCAGCATTTCCTCACAGAGTCGATATTCCAGGGAACGTTAGAGAACCAAAAATCTCTCTAACTGCTGACAATAGGCTCCACTTGCTGGGAGGGGGGTCATAGATGGTTAAAACGGCCCCCCAGAACCCCCCAAGGCCAAATATCATCCCATCTCTCCACAGCGTTTTAGAGCAGGACCGCCATCTTGGACATGCGCATAGAAAAGCTACAGAGGTAGGTAGCTTGTGCTGATTTATACCAGACTGGGCAAGTGTATTTGCCTGAGGAGTAGCAAAGAGCTATTCTTTAGCTGGCGAAGCACAGATTAAAGAGACCCACTGGGAAAAGAACTCTAATTCTAATTAGGTATTTTAAAAATAAGGTTTTTAAAAGGAAATTTTAACTCACCAACAATTCACTGGTTTTCTCCTGACACAGATCCTTATTGAGTATTCCTGTTCTTAGAAAATACAGGGATTTCCACTCATATCTAAAAGTTACATATTAATAATAGCAACCATATTTTTTACTTCAGCATCCATATAATAGCTGACTGACTGGAAGCCATGTTAATTTCTTTTATTTCTTTAGTTTTTCACAAATGTCCTGAAAATTTATTTTGTATGTGATCTGGAGAGGAGGAAGTTGTCCCTTGCACTAGGGAGCAATTTTGCCTACTATGAGGGAGAGGAGTATCCTCTCATAATATTTGGAAGTCCTCCTTGGTCTTCTCTCATAATATTTGGGGCTAGACAATAAAACATTATAATTAATTCATATAATGAATTATATGAATGCATATTTCTCCTTTTCCCAAAAATGTTCAACCTAGAAGAATTAGATATTGCCAACCAAAGATGGTAATAGACATCAAGTTGATTACTTTCAACACTATCTAGACAAAGTTAAATTAATGTATTAATTATTTTTATAGTCAGTGATTACTTGCTAAAGTAAATTTTATTATTATACAGTATAAGAAGGTCCAAACTAATCCACTGAATTCATATTTTAAATCTTCTCTTATTTTTAAAAACCTATTTATTTAATGTGAGAGTTTTATATAAAATTGTAGAGATGTCTTTGATTTTAAATGTTGTTGTATATCTCGTTCTTCGAACATGAAAAATATTTTTATTGCATAATCCCATGAATTTAAAAAGAAATATGTTTGAAAGATAGTTGTAACTAGTGATCAGTTCTTCTTCAGAATATTTCTAACAGAAATAGGTTTACCATAAATAAAGTCATTAATCCTATGGATTTTATTTTCCAATTCCTTAAATTAAAAATGTGTATCCATGTGTTAAAAAACCTGGGTGATCAAGGAATGAGAAAATATGCAGAGTGTCGGGGCAAATTTTCTTTCTGCTTTTTTCAAATTCTGAGGTAAGTTTCAGATATGTATTTGTGGTAATAATTATTAATTTCTTAATATAATGCAAGTATAGACTGCTATAAGAGAGTCTGACTAATATAAACTCCATTTGTACCCATTAAACATGACATGGTTTTGTTTTTTTTAGCAAATTAATTTAACTATAAGGATATCTTATAGTACCAACCTATTACAGTTCACATGTTCAGGAAACAAAGGAGGGCAGCACTGAGCAAATTTTAATTTAATGGACCAATTAAAATGAAAAACTGCTCTGTTATTGGACTGTACTTGATCAGACCTTTATAGCAAAACTTTTTCTAAATCATGTCCAGGAAATATTCATATAATAGATTATAATATTCATATAATATTCATATAATAGGTTGTACTGATATGCAAATAAGATATTTTAATAGTTACTATATTCTCATAGAAACTAATGGGAGTAAATGTTCATTTGATTAATAATACTCATGATGCTGATTATTTTAATATTTTCCCCATACTTTATCTAATTTGCTGTTAATTGATCTAAGTTTGATTCTTATTATCAATGTCATTTTATTACTCTTAGGATTCACTGGACCCAGAGGAAGCAGAGGTGCCCCAGGAAAGCCTGGGGAAAGGGGACTTCTAGGAAATCCTGGTTTGCCAGGTTTGCCAGGCCTCCTTGGTGAAAAGGGGCTTACAGGTGATGTTCTAGGAGCACCATCAGGCTCTCCTGGGGACCCTGGGCCACCTGGATTCCCAGGAACAAAAGGCTCGCAAGGAGATCAAGGTTTACCAGGAATTAAAGGTAACTGTGGCTTAGATTACATAAAGGTTAATAAGAGAAAAAAATGGTACAGTAGGGCCTTATACATTAGAATAAAGAGGGTGGTAGAAAGCTGAAAAGACAGAGTTGGGTATTGGAGGGGCCACTGGGATGCTAAGGTTCTACAGGTTCTGGAGCAAGATAAAATAGCCATGTGGTATAGTTCCAATGACAAGGTAGTCTCACAGACAGACACTGTTCTGAGTGCATAATGCACAGGATGCATCATCAGCACTTATCTGTGGTTTCTGGGGAGAACTCCAGTAATCATGGCTGGATTGGCACCAGCACAAACAAATTTTCAGAATTACTTTCCCAGATTTTTTTTTAATGGTGTTGTCTAAAGCCAAGTACTCTTCATCATCTTCATAAATGATCTGGATAAGGGGATAGAAGGGAACTCATCACACTTGCAGATGACATCAAGCAAGGGGGGAATAGCTAATTCTTTAGAAGATAGACTTAAGTTCTAGAAGGATCTTGACAGACTTGAGCATTGGGCCCTAGCTGACAAGGTGCAGTTCAATGGTGAGAAAAGTAAGGTCCAACACTTAGGCAGGAAAAACCAAATGCATAGAATAGGTGGTACTTGGCTCAACAGTAGCAACTGTGAAAGGGCTCTAGGTGTTGAGTGGATAACCACTTAAATATAGCCAGCAGTGTAATGCAGCTGTCAAAAAAGCCAATGCAGTCTTAGGCTGAATCAATAGAGGGATAGTGTCAAGACAAGAAGTGATAGCACTGTTTTACATCACACTGCTGAGACCACGCTTGGAATACTGCATCTCATTCTTGTCACCGTGATATAAAAAAGATGTTGAGACCCTAGAAAGAGTGCAGAGAAGAGCAACAAAGATGATAAAGGGTCTGATGTACAAATGGTTGTGGGACCTAAGTATGCTTAGCCTATTGAAGAGAACGATCTCTTCAATAGGCTTTCAATAGGAAAGACATAATAATTGTCTTCCACTACTTGAGGAGTTGTCAAAAAGAAGAGGGGATTGAGGCCATCAGAGGGCAGAACAAGAAGTAATGAATGGAAGCTTGTCAAAGAGAGATACAACTTAAAAGTAAGGAGAAATTTTCTGATGAGAGCAATCAATCAATGGAACAGCTTGCCACATGAGGGTGTGGGTGCTCAATCACTGGAGGTTTTCAAGTTAGACTGGACAACCATTTGATTGGGATAGTATAAGTCTCCTGCCTTGAGCACGGGGTTGGACTGGAAGACCTCCGAGATGCCTTCCAGCCTTATGATTCTATGAGTGAGCCATGGTAGTGCAGTGGTTAGAATGCAGTACTGCAAGCTAATTCACTGCTCCCGCCAGGAGTTCAATTCTGAGTGACTCTAGGTTGACTCAGCCTTCTATCCTTCCAAAGTCGGTAAAAGGAGGACCCACAATGTTGGGGGCAATATGCTGACTCTGTAAACCGCTTAGAGAGGGCTATAAAGCACTGTGAAGTAGTATATAAGTCTAAGTGCTATTGCTATCCTTTTGAATGATATAGGGCAATGTAATAATTTCTGCTTATTTGACATGCAGTATTCTGAAATGTAGCTTCAAAAAACAATTCCACTTATTATTATTTTTTTACTCTGGTTTTAAATATTAGTAGAGTTTAATTCAGATCCTGATTTAATAGGTAAGTTTCAGCTTAAAATATTATGGGAGCCACAAAGTACTCTCCCAAACTTGGACTCTGTTAATAGTTTTCCTGAAAATGAACAGTTTCACAATGCTGTTTAAAATCTAAGCCGTAGTTTCATGGCTTTTCTCTAGAGGCATCTTTGGTTAAGGTTAGCATAAATAATGGCAGCAGAATATCAACTGGATTTGTCACTGTTTCCAAGTTATTTTAACCTGGATAGAACTCTTTCCATAAGCCATCTAATTATCTTTGGATATAACAATATCCAATATTCAGAAAAGCCTTTACTTTGCTTGCCATCTAAGTGTGAATATATATTATGTATGCATTCATAACTGTAGTATTTATATTGTGTGTGATCAAGATTAGGTTAGAGTGGATGAATGGATGGATAGTGAGAGAGAGAGGGAGGGAGGGAGAGAGATGATAGACAAACAGACATGTCTTTTGATTGGTATAAGTCTAGATTAATTGGTTTTGTGATTATTCATTTATATTATCTTGTATATGTAAGTGCATTCATTCATTAACTGGAATGAGCTTGTATTTGAATTTGAATATGAATTTGAAAAGATTCATGATTTTTATTCTTGAATGCAGTTCATTACCATTACCAAAGATACCGCATGTTACTCCAGCAAAAGAAACAATAATCAGCAGAGAAAAGAATGCCTTTACCTAGAGGTGCTCAAGCAAATGTAGCTTGCAAGTGATGAGATGAGATGAGATGAGATGAGATGACATGACATGACATGACATGACATGACATGACATGACATGACATGACATATGATATGACATGACATGACATGACATGACATGACAGCTTATGGTCAAGCCATTTTTTTTCTACTGGTTTCATCATCATTGTTTATTAGTATTTGTAGGTCTTTGCCTGGATTCAGCTCTTACAAAGAAGATAGTCATTGCTTAAGCTCCACTAGGAAGAAGTTTAATTAATTTAGTAAGAATTCAGTGCTGTGCCTGTTCATATAAGTTCTCTAAATCATGACTGTTTACTTATTATCTCCTTCTGTTAGGAAGAGACGGCTTCCCTGGTTCACCTGGATCCAAAGGGAATCCAGGGTTTCCTGGGCCCACTGGACTAACCGGTATCCGAGGACCACCAGCAACATTTGGATTCCCTGGGCTCCCAGGCCAGCAAGGGTCCCTGGGTAAAAAAGGCTCACAAGGATTTGTTGGTGAGAAATTATTCCAATATTCCTGCCCTCCCCCAAAGATCTGTACAGCCTCATCACTTTCTGTTTTTCCTGTAGGCAGCAATCAAGCAGCCCCTGCATCCTCCCTTCGTATCACACACATGCAGGCATACCAAGCCTTTCCCCATTCAATTATTCTTCCTCTCCCATACATCCCAACATATCAAGGTAGCCTCTATGTCTGCCTGCCACAAATGCACTCTTGGTGTCTACCCGATCTCAAAATGCAGTGACAAAAAGGATTTAAACTATCTCCCTATTCATTCAGGTTCTTGCAGACCTTTTCAACGCCTATCACCCAACCAAATGGCTAGCCAAATAACCCTCCTCTTGTTCTCAGATAAATGCTGTGGGCACGCTGATCAGATCACACCTCAGCTGTTTTCAGTGTCATTCCACTGGAGAGTAAGCAAGGTCTTTTTAGACACTTAAAAAACCATAGCTCAAATATCTCTGTGGGTTTTTTTTTTCTCTTAAATTTAGTCAAGTAGGGTTAGCAAATTTCCATCCATGCTTTTAAAAGGTAAAAAAGCTATAGTAATTTCTGTCATCATATTGTAATTGCTAAGAGGCATAAATTTCATTGGAATCCTAGTTTGAAATAGATAGCCTATGGTTTTTTTTTTTAAATCTCTAAATTAGACTGAACTATTTTCTGAAACATTGAATCAGAGCCAAACCATGTCTTCAGATTTTTGAAACTTTCCTGGCATGAAAAAAACCCACTGCCTCCTAGCCCTAAATTATATAATGGACGGATCAATACAATATGACCAGGCTGGTATAAGGTCTCCTGCCTTGAGCAGGAGGTTGGACTAGAAGACCTCCAAGGTTCCTTCCAGATCTTTGATTCTATGTTCTGTTTATTTTACTCACCATCAATTAAACAGAATGGAACTAAATTTCCTGAATTTAATTAAATAATTATTTAAATTAAATACTTAAATATTCAGATTATTAAGAGGTCTGTGAGAAATCTAATGTATATCTGTGTGTAAAAAATAACTGGCACTTCCTATTCTTTTTTTATGGAAGAGAATCTAACTATCATATATAATTAAATAAAATCCTATAAATAAATGAAGCTCCAATTTGTGCGGGTTTATGGTTTATACTAGAACATTGTTTTTCAACCTTGGAACTTTAAGATATGTGAACTTCAATTCCCAAAGTTGGAGTGGTTAGCAGGAAGTAGCTGGCTGGCTGGGGAATTCTACACACATCTGCTTATTAAATAGTACCCGATCCCTAATAAAAAAAAGTTTTTGTTTTAATTTGTAATGTCAGTTATTGGAAGACATTTCCTTTGCTTATTTTTCAGACAAATGAGTTCTTACTGTTGCCTTTTGTGCACCTATATAATTGAAGTATAATAACTGCTCTCTGCTGCCTATATTTTAATCAAACACCTCTCTTTGATTTTTTTTTTTTTATAGGATCCCCTGGTGTCAGAGGAGAACCAGGGGAAGCAGGGAAAGTTGGTCCTGTAGGGATGAAAGGTCTGCCAGGGGACAAAGGTGAACCGGGCTTTATTGGAACTAAAGGAAAGGCTGGGGAAATTGGTCTCCATGGAATTGTTGGAATGCCTGGTTTCCCAGGTCTTAAAGGTAATAACAACTTCTGCATAAAATCTCTACTCAGAGTTACAACCCACTCCTTTCTCAGGCACTACCAGCTTTTGCAAGGCTCTAATGAATTATTTTCACTTATTGTAAAGCCCCTTTGTGAAAGCTAAATTTGTACTTTCGATTTCCATTGGAGGCTGGAAACCTAAACATGTTTTACAATTTTCATTCAAGGTTCTAAAGGATCTCCTGGCATTGGAGGTTTCAGTGGTGCTATGGGGTTCAAAGGATGGCCAGGACAGAAAGGAATCCATGGAGAAAAAGGCCTCCCTGGCACACAAGGTGCTAAAGGACCATCTGGGGAATTCGGATTAAAAGGTATTCTCTTCAGTGTTATGAGGCACTCACATTATTCAGTATGCACAGATATGTTCATGTAAAATTGTAAATAGTCTTTAAGAAAGCTTTTGTTTAACTGAAAATTCCTTTTATAAAAAAACATTACAGTGTAAACCTAAATACATTGATTTAAAATCAAATTCTATAATTCAGTTGGGTTTATTCTGAGTAAATGTCTTTAGGAATGTTAGCTTTAATCTTACCACGTACAAATTTCAACAGTATCTTTTTGCTTTGCCTTTGTCTTCTATGTAAGGCAAATGAAGAACAGTTGACAAGTTTAAAAGTATGCAGTTTGCTCTTCTTTTAACATAAGAATCAGAAAGTGGATTTTAATATGTATTTTGATTTCTAAAAAAAAAAACCTCTTCCATGACTCCAGTTGAAAAAGAACAATGGGTGCATTATTATGAATAGTAATTTTATTTTGGTCATTCACTAGCAAAACAAGAGTCACAATTGATTACGGTACATTTAGCTCATCAATCTTGTTATTGGCTGTCAGCAACTGGTCATGAATTGAATTGAAATTACAGTCCAAGCTGTTAACAAACAGTTCTTAGATAGCAGCTCCACATAAGTTTCCGTGAAGGAGATTTAATATACTGGTACTTTTCCCTCCCTTGTCTCAGATTGTCCTCTTGCCTCAAAGAATGTAAATTCCTTGCTTTCCCAGTCTAACAAGGTGCTGGATGACAAAACATTAGAATTTGACTCATCGACAGAAGTATTGATGGGTAGAAAGTTCTCCAGGGTGGGTTGATTGGGGTCAGTCTTCTTTCTTAGTTCAGAGTATTTTCATTGATGGTTTTTTTTTTAAAGTTTTGATGTACCAACATTCTTTTTATCTCTGTTATTGCTTTTTCAAAGAAATCTGTTGTTAGATCCGTTCCCTGTCTGGTCTGACAGCTGCTGGCAGGGAAGTTAGGATTCGAACAGTAATTAGCAAATGCTTATCTTCTGCAGTGAGTTAAATAGAAATATCTGAAGAGCTCTTTAAAGTACCATATATATTGCCACTTTGCCATCTTCCTATCACTAATAAAACTGGAGATGCAGAATGTAATCTCTGTAAACACATTTTTACATTATTTTCCTTTTTTAAATCCTAATTTTTCTGGAAATAAAAAAAAGGGGTCATCTACTTACTATTTAAATCAAATAGAATTTATTTTCAAACAAACAACTCAATGGGACAATTTGGAAAAATATTAAAAATCTGCAAGAAGAGGGACAAAGCATTTTTTATATTTCTGCTATTTCCCCTTAAACATGTTGCTTTATATGGTAAGAATATTATCACAGCATGCATTTTTCTCTCTAGATAGCTAGAAGTCTAGGTTTAGAGGAAAAAGTAGAGCATATGTTTTGCATGAGAAGATGACATGTTTTAATGTTTGACTTTTCCAGATAGGACTGGAAAAACCATTGGCAGTGAAATTGCTAAAAATGAAAATGGAATGGAATGGAATGGAATGGAATGGAATAGAATAGAATAGAATAGAATAGAATAGAATAGAATAGAATAGAATAGAATAGAATAGAATAGAATAGAATAGAATTCTTTATTGACCAACTGTGATTGGATGCAAGGAATTTGTCTTTGGTGCATATGCTCTTAGTGTACATAAAGAAAAATAAAATACATTCATCAAGAATCATAAGATACAACACTTAGTGATAGTCATAGGTTTCTAATAAGCAATCAAATCATACTAGGAAACAAATAAAACAATATAAATAGAGCAAGGCACAAATTCAATTAATATAAGGCAACTTGTATGCTTCCAATACATCCTTGATTAGGATTCTTATCTTGAAAGGTGAACGTGGAATTCGTGGTCTACCAGGAGCACCTCCTAAAATCACGCCAAACGTAATGCTGGAAGTGAAAGGTGAAAAAGGAAATAAAGGAGTATTTGGTGTTAAAGGGAATATCGGTTTAAAAGGTAAAGAGCCACTATGTATCATAAATACAATATATTAAAAGTTTTGTTGTACCCTTCAGTATTCACCAAGTTTTGATTTTTCTACAGTGAGGGCAAGCTTCCGTCTCATCATACTGTACATTCCTCCTTGTATGAAAGCATTCCCCACCCCTAGTTTACCAGTCTGTCCTAACTGAAACAACTCATTGCCTCTTACTTTTCTTCAATTTTTCCCTTCCCTGAATTATGGATGACTTCAAATGCATAAATAACAAAAAGAAGAGATTCCTAGTGAATTGTGGACAATACAGCTGTAATGGTTTCAGACTAATGGAAAAAGAGGGTTGCAGCCAATTGCAGATTACCCTCAGAGAGTAGAAGACACATAGTGCTTCTTATATTAACAGTCTTTGGACCTTTTTGAAACCTCAGATGTCTGCATGTCTGGGAAACTGGAAAAGTTATAGAACTATCCTATTAGTCTGAACTCTACATATTCTAGCTGAAAAGACAGGAAAAATAGCTTTTCCTGAATTGAGGTGGCTTGGGGTTCATTATACTCTGAATCCTCTTCACAGCCTTGTTAGATTCCTGACATAAGGTTGTGGCCATCACAATTTATCTTGGAGGAATTTTATGAGAGGGCTTAAGGAAGTAGGCAAGAGTAGCATTGTTCTTTAGAGATCCAAATACTCGAAGAAAATGTCCAGCTATGGTCCACCATATCCTCATTATTCTGGGCTGATTTCAAGTGATACAGCCAGATAACACTGTGCTTTAGTAAACCAGGATAGTATTCACAGCCAGGCACCAATTGATCCCATTCAAGGAAAAGAAGTGCATTCTAATCAATATTAATTAATTAATTACTTTTTAATCAAAGGTTCTAGTATGCAATTCATAGCAGCATAAAAGAGACATCCATGAACATAATAACCATATTGTATTACAATAGCAAAATGTAACTAAAAACAAAAAAATCCTATTTGAAATGTTCACCATAAAAACAATACTAGGCATCAAATGTCTAAAAAAGAAAGGTTTCAATGCTTGTCTGAATTCTCGGGTGGTAGCATATTTCACATTGGGTCAATCACTGAGAAGGTCTGCTTTCTGATCCTCTTATCTTTCACCATGGAAGGATCTTAAGCAAGCCCTTTTGATTGACCTCACAGGATAGGCAGAATGATGTTGGATATAGTGATCTATGACCCTATTGAACATGCCAATTTAGAAGCAAGAACTTTTGGATAGAGCTACTACTGATGCCAAGCATACCTGAGACATAAAGTTTTGCAGAGAAGAGAAGAAATTAACATTTTCAATTGTATTTTTGTAGGACATGAAGGATTGCTCGGATTACCTGGTCAGACAGGAATATCAGGTTTACCTGGATTTCCTGGTTTTGAAAAAGGTCAGAAAGGCGATACTGGAATTAAAGGAATAAGAGGTGTTCCAGGATATACTGGTATCCCAGGTTCTCGTGGTATTCCTGGCTTCCCTGGAATCACTGGATGGAGGGTGAGCAAAACTGGGTGTGTTGATGGTTGTCTGCATGTGTGAATTAAACTACCTCTATGTTTTAACTCTTACTTTATGGGAGCTCATAAAGTAAAGCACCAAAATCCCTAAACCAAATTCTGTAAATCTAGCCCACAACACATTAAATTATCATAAGAGATTTTACTCTTTTTTTCAAAGGTGAATCTAAAGCATAGGGCCTGGTTACTAGAGAGACCAACAATTTCTTCTGGTAGGATGGGCCTGCTCCAGGTCCCTTCAATTATACAATATTATATATAGGTACCTGGAGTGTTTTGAAGACCTGGCTTTTTCTGCAGGCCTTTGTCAAGGGATAGTGAAGCCACTTGGTTTTGTTTTTATCCTATCAATATTTTATTTTATTTTATTATTTTATTTTATTTTATTGTAATAAAATTTAATTGTACTTTCCTGTTTTAGTTGTTATGAGTTGCCCAGAGTAATTGAGAATCAGGAAGCATACAAATTTGATAAATTTAAAAAACATAACACCCTACACATTCTATAATTTGTGCTTATCAAGACTCATGACAGCATTCTGAGAAAACCAAATTTCTGGTTAATATTAATTCTAATTGATAAGATTGTGTCTATTTTCAATGTGACAGGGAGAAAAAGGTGTTCCAGGAGTTCCAGGTGTGATTGGTGAAAGTGGCCAACTGGGGGAAATTGGTGAGTCCAATTATTTTTAGGAATCTAAGTTTGTTTGTTTTTTAATTCATATATGCATTGAACTTGGTTTCTTAAATAATATTATTCTTCATATACTTTCATATTTACCTGTTGCCTTTTTGTATTATACTAAAACCAATGCAGATTTCTCAACAAAGAACATTCTATAATCTATCAGAAGTGCTAGGGGCAGCTCATATCTATTCAATTTGTTAGGTGTTCCCAGTCTCTCCAATATAAGGTTTTTGTTGGTGGTGTTATCTGAACAAAGATGAATATCTTGGTTATGTGTGTTGTCTTCTAATTCAATTTTTTTGCATTTTAATGCTTTATTTAAGAAAAATGTGATTTTCTATCTTCATTCTTGCAGGAACTTCTGTTTTTTATAGATCTTGGAATTTCCTCATTCTCCCCTAACATTGTAGAATACATGCACAGAATAAAGCTTGATATAGATTAGACATAAGGGAGACAGAGAACCAAAGGTCTCACACCTTCACTTAAGAGATTTCTTGAAATCAACCCTTTTTATATGGCCTAGGCCTAGCTTAAAGCAATGCATTTGTATATCTTACAAAAACCTTGGCACGGCATGAGTAAAACAGGTAATCCTCAGACTTCTAAAGAAAGAGTCTCCTAGAAAAGGTTGGGAGAGTGATGTCTATTCATATATAGTGTTATAGGTTCCCATCCATTGGCAGATGCAATTACACGAATATCCTGCAAGAATGTTACTATCATACATGGTTTTTCTATAACTTGAATGTTCTTTTTCTTAGTGTTAAGTTCTGTAAAGAATAAGAAAACATTGGGAGAGTTTTTATCATCATGTAATATCTGCTTGGACACATGGGAGGGAATAGCTAAAGGGAAGGGATTCCTTAATTTTTTACCCTGTGTTCAGTCATGCTGGCATTTCAGAATATTGGCATAATTTCTTTCCTGGAATATGTTCCAGTACTTCTTAATCCAGTCTGGGAAATCAGATGATCTTCCCCAATCAAAGAGTCAAAGTGTCTCCATCTGCTGGGGAAAAAATCTTGTAGAATGTCTCTCTAAATCTGGATGTGTATAGTAAGAAATTCTCTAACATGTTTTTACATTAAAATATATTCAAAAGATGGATACTGGTAAAATTAAACATGTCTCTTGCTTAATAGGTGACAGAGGGGATACTATGAATTTGCCAGGAAGTAAAGGTTCTAAAGGAATTCCTGGAATAGCTGGACCAGCAGGTATTTATGTATGTGTAATGTGTACATGTGTGCATTTATAATGCAGAATAATTCATTATCAGATGAAATAGCTAACTAGGGAACAGATTCATTAACAGTTGTATGCACTTAGGAATGACTACAATATCTCTGATGCATTTCAATATCATTACAGAAGATAACTGAACATTCTATTTAATTAAGATAGAGCAATTCATACATTTCAAATGCTTTGTAGGTTTGTCATCTTTAACTTAATCAGGATCTTTATCATGAAACCATGATAATGATTCCCATTTCCAGATGGAAAATTAACATTGCAATGTTCAGACCACTCAGAATGCAGCCTGCTCTCTCTGCTTTCTCGCTCCAGACACACTTGTAATTGAGCTCCAGTGTAACTCAACATTCCTACTAGACTTCTGTTCTTTGTAACTAAACAGAATGTTGGAAAGAAATTATGTAAAGGGAATCAGGACTGTCTCCGTCCAAAACTGAACAGAGCAGAACCAAATTTGATGTGGAGAGGAGTAGCTAGTAAAGGAAAGATTGGGTTTGAAAATGAACTGGGTCTGGCTTGGGTCTGTGGAGAAAACCATTGCTGAAGAGAACCTCTATATGAAGCAACTGGATAACATCTTGGAACATTGCTGAGTACCTCATTCCTTCTTTCCTTTCTCCCGGCCACGTGACCCAGAGTGAAGCAGGTGTGGTTTGCTGCCCTTGCTTTCTAATGCACTCGGGACTTACAATCAAAGATACGATATAAGGGAAGCACAGAAATATTTACACAGATGCAATATTTTGCTTTGTTATACAGAAGAAAATATAGACACCTCCTAGTTGGAAAGAATTTCAGAGCCATGATCTAAAGGCTCTCCCTGCCTTGTTCAGTTTTGAAATAACATAATGATGGCATGCATTGACTGAATTCACTGCTTACAGTAAGATCTTATATGTCTGCGTTTTGATCTGGGTTTTTTTATTTTTATTTTTTATTTTTATTTATTTTTAGATGCCACCCTTCTTCGGAGACTCAGGGCGGCTTACAGTGCGTTAAGCAATAGCCTTCATACTTTTGTATATTTTATACAAAGTCAGCTTATTGCCCCCACAAACCAGGTCCTCATTTTACCCACCTTAGAAAGGATGGAAGGCTGAGTCGACCTTGAGCCTGGTGAGAATTGAACTCGCAGTAATTGCAGGCAACTGGATGTTAAATGCTGCCTTAGTAGGAGGCATTAGCCTCCTATGCCACTCAGGCTCTTTTGGCTTGCCATGTTGAGTGAACCCAACCAGTTTTGGACTTAACTCAGTAAGAAAATTAAATAAATAAGCTAGCTAACCTGTCAAAAATATGCATCATCAATATCACCAAATTAAATGAAATCTGCAGTAATAAGTTTAAATGTGGCAGATGTGTAGCCTTCTAAGTTGCTTTGCTTTGTAATGCCTATAATTTCTAATGGGGCTATGGAATTAATTGTGGGAACTTTAGTCATAAGAACTCTAGCTTAAAAAATCTGGAGGGATCCCTGGTGTCTCTCCCTCAGCTCATTTAGAGCATTCACATGCTTCTCAATAAAAGTCTTGGTAGGTGACAGTATTAAGAGGATCAGGCCTGGAAAGTACTTAGAAGGGACCCTAATTTCTAAGGTATCTATCCTGGGAATCTGACATTAATAAGTTTTTGAATCTCTAGAAACTAAAACGATGAAGATTTACATTTTTCTAGGCAGGAAGGGTGATAGCAAAACAGCACCTCTGTCCCATAGTTGCTTTGGTCCCTTGTTAGCTTGTCCTACATGGATCTCAAGTATCAAGCAGATACAAATTGTAGGAAAATATACAAAGAAATTATACATGAGGAAAGAATGAGAATTATAACATTTATTGCAATGACCTGATTACGATCTATAGCATAGATATGCAGAATTTATTTTATAAAGCAACTACAAGGTTTTTCATGCTATACAGTAAGTAAAAATGCTGTTAACATATAAATGGCTAGCATGTTGATCAGCATTGTGTTAGAGGTTGAACTTAGGATAGTACCTATCTGCCAACTGCCAATTGCCTTGGTTTAGGTATAGGTTGTTTTCTAAGGATTTAGGCCAGGGGTGTCAAACTGGTGGTCTGTAGGCCAGATGCGTCACATGCAGGCCACACCCACCCAAGCCCCACGAAAGGAAATGTCATGTGACGGCAACAAGACACCGCAAGTTTGACACCTATGATTTAGGTCTACGCTGCGTTGCCTTCCTTCCCTAGTTAACAATGGGCTTCCTGTGTTTCCTCTATGTTTGTCTAAGGTTTAAGCTTCTGAGCAATGAAAAGTCTACTGAAACAAATAAACCCTACAGCCTCTAGTGTAGGCTCTACCCTGGGGATTCCTCCCAGTTTGGCTTACTGCCTCATATCATCCTATCCCAAAAAAATCCAGTCAGCCTTAATTGACAGCCATTTCCTTAAGGCCACACTTGGCCTGTTGACATCAGGTTGTCCATATTTATTTTACATTACTATGTTCACAATATGATTCTTAATATTTGAAAAATACAACTCTTCTCCTCTTGTTGATCCTTTTAGGAATCCATACTACACATCTGAAATATTTATGAATGAGCATCAAATGGAGACTTCATGGGTCCCAGCATATCAGAAATAACACTATATTAAAAAATATTCTTTTTTCTTCTATTTTACAGGGTTGAAAGGCAACAGAGGAAAGAAGGGTGAAGCTGGGGGTCAAGGATATGCTGGTGTGGAAGGCATGGAAGGCCCTCAAGGATCCCAGGGGTTAATAGGACAAAGAGGTGAAGTGTTTATATTTTAGATATTCACAAATAGCAAAGTTTATAACAAACAAAGGTAAATAGTATGAGTAGACAATGTGATACTTAGACATTGAGAAGTTGCATACATAGGCACCATGCTATTCCCTTTACAGTAAGCATTTTATGTTTAGTGCAGAAAAGACAAACAACCTCAAAGCATGAGATAAGAAAAACGAACAATGGTTTAAACTAAAACAATTCAGTCTCCCTCTCTGGTTTCTATCCTTGCTTACTATCCTTGTTTTCTCCTCATCCATATACCACATTGCCTTGTGTTCTTCAAACTGTCTTTTCTTTCATATCCTCTCCCCCTCCCCCTCCCCCCTCCTTTTTTTTTTTTTTTGTGGAAGATCTCAAGTCCATCCATCCATGATTTTTTTTTAAATTTTCCCCTTCCTGTTGATGATCCATCTTCGGTAATATCATTTTGCAATTTGATTCTCACTCATCTTTGTGACTGGACCACACCAATGTGCTGTTTCTAAACTCTTTTATTCAAACCATATTCATTCATGACTTTCACTTTCAGAACCTTTTATCACCATTATACCCTTCACCAATTTTCTCAAACTTACAATCATGCTTTTTAGATTTATGCAATAATAATTTTCCCACCATTATATGCAAGGACTTATGCATATACCACATATTCAAAACAAACCTTTTGTAAATAGATGCTCACCAGTGGGGTTCTGAATTGACCCCTCAGTCCATGTCACCTAACAAAAGAACTACTTGCTTAGATCACATTGTTTTATAATGTTGCACATTTTTTTTCTGAAAATTTATCCCAGGTTCTTTCATTTCTCACTGTTCATTGCAGCATAAAATGCAACTATAAAAACAAGCTATGAATTTGTACTTTTATGCATACCCACAACAATTCATACTACCTGGGAAACATTTTACTCCATCATTCAAACCTGCACTTTCACTTTCATGAATACATTCATTTTTACCATTTATTCTTTTTATATTCTAAAGCACAATATTCCATGTGTCATGATTGTCACCAGATAGTAACAGCAATAGCACTTAGACCTATATGCAGCCCCACAGTGCTTTACAGCCCTCTCTGAGTGGTTTGCAGAGTCAGCCTATTGTCCCAACAATCTGGGTCTTCATTTTATCAACCTCAGAAGGATGGAAGCCTGAGTCAACCTTGAGCCCCATCAGGATTGAACTTCTGGCTATGGGCAGAGTCAACCTGCAATACTGCATTTTAACCACTGCACCACCAAGGCTCCTTAAATCCATGGTTGTCACCAGATAAATCTGCATATATAGAGTTATTCTGTTCATCATGAATTCCACATGATGTTTTTAGTCAGATAATGTCATCTAGTTTAACTAGTCTACTGAATAATCTATTGCCTGAATTACTGTTTGTATATATTTGCTTGCATGGTAAAACAGCCCTGGCAGCTTTCTCTACATTGCCATAATCATCCAGCAATGATCCCATCTTGCCCTGGCTAGTGGTCGTCCCAATCAGTAAATAGGGAAATATCAGAAAAAGAAAGCAGCTGGCCCTTCACCCTTGCAAATCACTTCACCATTTTAGCTTCCCAGTATCTCTAACTCCACACTGGTACACAAGACACTTATAAGCTAAGGAGAATAGGACAAGACAATCCTGCTAATGATGTTACCTAGTTTGATAACAAAACATTCCGAAACAAACTTGGAGAGCAAATTACTGCCAAAATCTAAAACCTGAGCTACAAATATTTTCTATTATTTCAAAATTATTTCTCTTAACTCCATTTCTCAGGAGAAAGATGAGGGGGAGAAGAAAGGGCACCTCAGAGCATCAGCTTCTGGAGAAAGGGCAGAGGCAGGGGTGAAACGCTCCCGGTTCGGACTGGCTCGGGCGAGTAGGTTGCGATGGCGGAGAGCAGTTCGGAGAACTGGTAGCAAAAATCCCTGCCCCCGCCCCCCATGCCCAGCTGAGCCGGGCAATCATCAGAGGCTTTTTTTCTTTTAAATGCCTCTGACAAGCCAAGCTCTGACAATCCCAGCTGAGTTGCCTGCTAATCAGGCAACTCGGCTGGGATCGTCAGAGCCATTTAAAAGAAAAATAGTCAGCTTGGATCATCAAAGCCATTTAAAAACCATCTGACGATCAGGCAACTCAGCTGGGATTGTTAGAGCCTTTTGAAAGCATTTTTTTACATGGTTTACATGTAAAAAATGGTTTTAAAAGTAAAAAAAAATGGCCACACCCACCCAGTCACATTAACCCCCCTCTCCCCCACTAAGCCATGCCCACAGAACCGGTAGTAACAAATTTTAGATTTCACCACTGGGCAGAGGAATGCTACAAGAGTTGGGTGTTGGGAAGCTCATCCTGCTTTCACCTGAATCAAGGCCTTTTGAAACTATTGTTACTGGACTAGGAGCAAAAATCACTTGACTTGTAGTGTTACTCAGTTTGGCTTTTCAAGACAACTAGAAGCCCCATAGCCTCATAGAAATAAGCTAGAAAATCTTCTGCATGTGGATAAAGCTGGAGGTGACTGAGAATCATTTGAAGACTTCTAGCCTAGTAAAGATTCAGATAGAAAACAATAATAGCAAAGGAGTGTCCTTCTTTGAGGAATACTCAATAGCTATGTTCCTGGATAGGCTGGGATATTTCTTAAAGTAGCTATTAAGGGAAAGAAGACAGTTCAGTAGCTTAAGTATGATCTGGAAAGGATCATTGCAAAGCCTGCCAAGAAACATTGCACAATTTCCTGATTATTGAACCCAGACCAAACTATCTCCAAGAATACGGTGAATCCAAGAAAACCCATCATGTTCCAGTTAAAAGATTAAGAAAGTTAAATTAAAAAGTCAATAGTTAAAAGAACAATGTTTGAAACCCAGTGTTGTTCAAGATTGGTACAGAAATTTATGCCAATAGATCATCTGGCTCTATTTTAATATAAAGTAAGAAGTGGCATAGTACAATAAATTTTGTATATAATTTTTATATATAAATGTAATTCTTAATGGTAATATTGACTATGAAGAATTTCCAAGATATTGGAATTTGTCAGGGAATTGATGCAAAAATTATTTATTGAAGGCTTGTGAGATGCATCTCCCCAAAGTAATATTTATTGTGAGAAATTAAAACAATGGTTTGGTAATGAAAAATGGTAGGTTTTGAATCATCAAGCTTGTTTTTCTATTCATTCTTTTCAATTAAATCACAGTGGATTTGATAAAAAAATCTAATAAGTTGTTGCCCAAACAGGAATATTAAATTACAAAAAAAGCAAGAGATCTAAAACCAGACAATATACAATTAGATTTTTTTGTGTCTGATTGTTCCATATAATATAGCAAATGTTTTCTTTGCCTAAATTTAAAGGATATAGCTTGAATTTTAACAGAAGCCTTGCTTAGTTCAAGATGTTGTTGTTTTGCTCTGTTATCCTCAATATTCATCACCAACACCTTTCAATTTTAATCAAGAGCATCTTGCAGCAGTGGTGAAATCCAAATTTTTTTACTACCGGTTCTGTGGGTGTGGCTTGGTGGGCATGGCTTGGTGGGCATGGCAGGGGAAGGATATTGCAAAATCTCCATTCCCACCCCACTCCAGGGGAAGGATACTGCAAAATCCCCATTCCCACCCCACTCTGGGGCCAGCCAGAGGTGGCATTTGCCGGTTCTCCAAAGTACTCAAAATTTCTGCTACCAGTTCTTCAGAACCTGTCAGAACTTGCTGGATTTCACCCTTGCCTTGCAGGCCCATAATCTAAATATAACAAATGTGGCATAAACTATTTCCTATTATATCAGTTTTCAGTGTTAAAATAATAAACAATGGATTCTTGCAAAAATTGATGTTTTATCATTATTGGAGGAATACACTGATACTTTTATGGATACATATTTATTTGTTCTGTAGGATTCCCAGGGAAATTTGGAGAACAAGGTGCATCTGGAGATCCAGGTATTCCTGGATCTTCTGGTGACAAAGGAAATGTTGGAAATATTGGTCTTCCAGGAAGAAAAGGTAAATTAAATTCTACCAATAGAATTGATATTAATATGTTATGGGCTACATTCAGTGGCAGCCTCTCTTTCTGTGTTTTATATCTGTTTAAAAAATACTGTCAACCCTGTGGAATTGTTTTGGGAAGTCTATGAAAGGATGGGCTAGGTTTTAAGAATCCATTCCATTGGTGAAACAGCTTTGTAAGGACCAGAAGAGGAAAAGTCAGAAGAAAAGAACCTTAAGTCTAGTAATAGGCATCATCTTGACCGAAGTGTCAAACATTCCTTCTACTGAGATACCAGTGGCTGTCAGTCCATTATGATACATGGGCAGGAGAAAAAGATATGAGAGTTGAATCTGGGTCTGCTGTACCTGCTTTTCTTTGATGTTAAGGGCATTTTAAATATTTGTAATAATCTGCCTGTGAGTGCTCTTGTCAGGCTTCACCCATATTCAAAATTAAATTTATGCAACTAGTTTTTTCTGGCTTTTTCCTACATTTGGCTCAATAATGTGTGCTTCAGCTTCTGTTAACAATGGTATTTCAATAGCATAATGGTTAAACATTTGCCTAGCCTACAAAATGAAACTCAGCAGAAATTTTCAAAGAATTCTGTATTATATTTTTCTTAAGTCTGAAAATAATACTGATTTTGCTGTACTTTTGAAAGGTGTGCATGGGGTCAGAGGACTTCCTGGATTAGATGGTTTGCCAGGTTCTAAAGGCTTGTCAGGATCACCAGGTATGTTCCAGTTTTGAGATGGTCTGACATATATTATGAAACCTGACTTTTCTTATGAATAAGTGATATCCAACTTGAAATCAAAGGAACAACACTTCCCCCCAAGTATCAGGCTTCTAGCTATAAATCCAGCTTTAAAAGTGGTAAATTTGGATCTATAGACATTTGCAAAGTTTTATAGTTGTCATTAGCTTCATTAGTTTCTCCAGTAGCAAGGGGTGATTTTTACCAGCTGAAGTTATTATTATAGTTTATATCAATAATCTTAGTGACTGATGTCCTAAAAATATTTCATTTTGATTACTGCAATGTGAGAAGCAGTCCAGAAGCCTCCAAGTACAAAATGTGACAGCTGGAACACTGTCTATAATGAGTGTTATGATTATATTGTACTGTTGGTACATCATTTTCATTATTTTCCATTTAATTTCTGGATCCAATTTAAAGTGCTAATGTGGAAAACTCTTTGTTATTGGGGGCCATAATATCTGAGAAAGCACTTCTAATTCAGATCATATCTGAGAGTGTCATGCTGAGATATTTGAAAGTAAGCCTTTTCAGCAATAGAAACCCAGAAAGGTTAAACTACAATATTGTCTTTTTAGCGTTAGGCCAAATTTTTCTCCTTGAGTCTTAGAATAGAATAGAGCTGGAAGAGACCTTGGAGATCTTCTAGTCCAACCCCCTGCTCAAGCAGGAGACCTTATACTATTTCAGACAAGTGGCTGTCCAGTCTCTTTTTAAAAACCTCCAGTAATGAAGCACCCACGATTTCTGAAGGCAAGCTGTTCCACTGATTAATTGTCCTCACTATTAGGAAGCTTCTCCTTAATTTCAGATTGCTTCTCTCCTTGATTAGTTTCCAATCATTGTTTCATGTCCTGCCCTCCGGTGCTTTGGAGAATAAATTGATCCCCTCCTCTTTGTTGCAGCCTCTCAAATACTGGAATACTGCTATCATGTCCCCCCTAGCCCTTCTTTTCTCTAGACTAGCCAAACCCAAATCCTGCAACCGTTCTTCATATGTTTTAGTCTCCAGGCCTTTGATAATCTTAGTTATTTTAATGCAATATGTTTTTAAAAAAATATATGGGGGGGGATTTTTTTGTGTTCCAATGAATACTTTTGAGACTTTTTTGCTATATAGTGACTCACAAATTTTGAAATATGAAAATTGTCCATATTATTGTGTCTCACATTTCTGTGGTTAGCGTGTAAGACTTCTTCATTTAGAAGCTGGATAATTAATATTGCCATATTTAGAAAAGTGTTATGCTCAATATAGAACTTTCCATTTTTTTCCGTAACAGGTCCAGATGGATATGGCATATCAGGTTTTCTAGGTGTTTTGGGTGAGAAGGGTACAGCAGGAGACCCAAGCCCCATTCAAGGCAGCAGAGGACCTCCTGGTCAGAAGGGGCAAAGAGGGGATCCAGGTTAGTTTATTAGCCTTACAGTTAATAAAATACTTTCATTTTTTAAAGAAACAAAACATTTATTCCAAATTTCATGTCAGAAAGTACAGTTGTACTTATGTGGAAATCTGAATTTTTTATAAATATATTGCAAGTTTTACAGCTGCAAGAACCGTTTAGCTCATATTATATCCTGTTGTGTTCATATAAAGACTGCCCAGCTTATTTTTTCCCTAAAACATCTGTGCATCTCACACAACATTGAAATAGTTTGAATTTAATGACTCAAATTTGTATTTTCTAGAATTGAATACTGTACTTACAAACATTTGCTTACTCTTACTTCCCAGCAAACTTCACCTAAGAGTAACTCTGTGTCAGTCTGTATGCTTAGAGGCTTTTTGTTACAACATACAGCCATGTGATTTGGTATAGTAGGAAGGAATAATTCTTTTTTCAGGTTATGCCGAACTGCTTGTCTTTCTGGCATAGCTGACTTCAACCTTTTTCAGACGAAATATTTCAAAATGGCAAGGTTTTTTTCTTTACTTATAATACATCTCCTAAACTTTTGACAATGTGTTTATTTTATTAACTAGTACAAGTAGTCCTCAACTTACAGCCATTTATTTAGTGATTGTTTGAAGTTAATGACAGCACTGAAAAAAATGCCTTCCGATTCCAGTTCTTGCACTGCAACGTCCCTGCAGTCATATCACAATTTGGGCCCTGGGCAAACAGCATGGATTTACGATGATTGCAGCATCCTGGGGTCATCTACAACCTTTCTAAATGGCTTCCAGCAAGCAAACTCAGGGGGGGAAGCTGGATTCACTTAACAACTGCATGCTTCACTTAACAACTGTGGTGATTCACATAGCAATCATGGCAAAATCAGGTGCAACTCATGTAACAGCTGTCTTGCCTAGTAATGGAAATTCTAGACCCAATTGTGGTTGTAAATTGAGGATTACCTATAGTTATCCAGAAGAGCAGTTATCAACTTAAGGTATCTGCATTGCTGACTTAGCAATAGACAGTATCTATAGCACAAGGAAAAACAAAAGCACAACAAAAAGAACATAGAATAGAATAGAATAGAATAGAATAGAATAGAATAGAATAGAATAGAATAGAATAGAATAGAATAGAATAGAATAGAATAGAATAGAATAGAATTCTTTATTGGCCAAGTGTGATTGGACACACAAGGAATTTGTCTTTGGTGCATATGCTCTCAGTGTACAAAAAAGAAAAGATACATTCATCAAGAATCATAAGGTACAACACTTAATGATAATCATAAGGTACAAATAGGCAATCAAATCACATTAGGAAACAGTCAATATAAATCGTAAGGATACCAGCAACAAGGTAACAGTCATACAGTCATAAGTGGGAGGAGATGGGTGATAGGAACAATGAGAAAATTAATAGTAGTGCAGACTTAGTGAATAGTTTGACATTGTTGAGGGAATTATTTGTTTAGCAGAGTGATGGCGTTTGGGAAAAAGCTGTTCTTGTGTCTAGTTGTTCTGATGTGCAGTGCTCTATAGTGTCGTTTTGAAGATAGGAGTTGAAACAGTTTATGTCCAGGATGTGAGGGGTCTGTAAATATTTTCACAGCTCTCTTTTTGACTCGTGCAGTATACAGGTCCTCAGTGGAAGGCAGGTTGGTAGCAACTGTTTTTTCTGCAGTTCTAATTATCCTCTGAAGTCTGTGTCTGTCTTGTTGGGTTGCAGAACCGAACCAGACAGTTATAGAGGTGCAGATGAACATTATTTATCAATCAAAACCACTGAGCCTAAGATATCTCACTACCTCTGCTGTTTTTTTCCTGGTATATTTAAAGCTACTGGGTTTTTTCAAAGCTATTGCTTTGTTTGACTGTTGACCATTAGAAATCTAATAATATTTCTTGTCTCTTCATGACCTATTCTCAAAATTCAGAAACAACAAAAAAAAAATTACAAGAGAAAAGTCCCATCTGAAGTGCTACTTGGATGGGAAGGCATCTTCTGCCACTCTGAATGGCAGAACCATTATGACAACCACTATGTTACCCCTGCCCTTCAGTTCTAGCTTGTTGTAACAAAGAGTAGTCTGGTAGAAGAGAGAAGAATTCCCTTTGTTTCATAAGCCAGGCCTCCATGATAATATGCCAGGTTAGTTCTTCCATCCAGGAAAACAATGGATAAATTCAGGTTGGGGATTTGTCTGTAATAAAGATTCTAATCTTAGCCTATCTCACTAATTCATTTGCTGGAATCTTCTGAAAATGAAAGCTGAATAAACGTTTAAGGATGATTTTCTGTCTGGCTTTGGTGTGAAGTGTGATAGCAAGGAAAAGCGGCTGGCCATGGCCCTTCCCTCTTTCCCGTACAATAGCCAGGTTGCAGCCTCCCACTGTATCTCTCCTGCCAGTAATTACTTCATTTCAAGGCTGTTTTGCATGCCATCCTTTTTTTCTTAATTTCCCCCATTTTCTTGATGCGTTCCCATCATGTGGGATAGGAAGAACTACTTGCCCTTCATACTGTATTTACTAATCATTCTCCCAAATCTATCTTCAGAATGAATTTCCATTTCAATTTAGATATCCAGTTCTTCTATCTTCTCACTGGCATCATCCAGCTGTCTTTCAGTCCTTTATCCTCCCCCTTTTTTCAAAGCCTGCATCTACAGTGTATCTGATATTTGTTCCTTCATTTCTAATTGGCAGGATGGCGAGGTTCAGCTGGTGCTCCTGGACCAGATGGAAGACAAGGATTTCCTGGAGTCTCCAATATATCTGGTATACCTGGCGATGTGGGTTCACCTGGTTTTGATGGAGTACCAGGTAATGCAACACTACCATATATTCAGTGGTGATGTATGAACTATAGTCCTATTCAAACACAACATGAAAATAGCTACAAAGTTCAGAAAAGGAGATCACTCATTTTAAAAATTACTGGATATTACTTTGAGTCATTGTAACAATTTGGATTTGTTGCAAGTTTATTTAGTCTTTCTTCACCATAAAAACTAACTAGGCAAAATGGTAATTAAGAATAATTAAATATAAATTCTGTAATTAAGGTTTAATCCATAGGTCATGGCAGGCCCCCTTCATATCAGGTGAATTCACATAGGATTAGCAGTGTAATTATAGTTGGAATCTATAGCTGATAAACTAGTGCTATCAATTAAAAACATGATTAAAAAAACTACTTAGAAAATGTTTTGTGGAGTGGGAAAATATGGGAGGGTTACTTTAATAACATTCCAGGATTGAGGCAAGGCAACTGAACTCCGAAATTTTCATGCAAAATAGCAATTCAGAAGTATGGCATGTAATTACAAAATTAATTAGAGACACACAAATAGAACTTATTATACTAAGCCAAAAGTTTGGGTTTGGATTTGGTTAGCAAGTTCTGTGAATGTAGCCTTCATAAACCATAAACTATGGTTTATGATTTAGTATTATTTGTGAACTAGGCTGTTAGGGCTTCTTCAGTTAAGCATGTTAAAATAATACAGCCAATTTATTAGTAGATCCACAGTGCCAAATATTAAGTTTATGCATTTTCCTTCTTTGCATGTTATAATTAACATATTACAAGATCCAAAATAAAATAAAAGTTTTGAATGCTGATTTTTAGTGGTATTTTGGAATGCAAGCAAAAGGTCATCTAGTCATAATTTTTAAAATGCCTAATGAAATGATAAAAAGTAAACAAAATGATCTAGGAAATTAGTTAATCTGAGCTGGCCCATTTTGACATCGTAATAAATTATTTTTAGGGAAGATAATTAATCAGAGTGCTTCTTTCTGACCACTACTATAGTTACTTTTCCATACATACATAATGTTTAAATGATGCAATTGAAGCAGACTCCCATTAATCCATTACAGTAACTTAGATTGGGTTACTGTGAGTGGAATATGATCAGGGCTGCTCCAGACAAGCAGCCATCTTTGTCTGAATGCAAACTATTGGAAAGGTGGTTAGGAAGCTGTGGAAATAGTATAACCACCACCACCCTCCCAGCAACCCAGGGTTGGTTCGGGACGGATCGCCTGATCTGGTAGTGATGGCGGCGGGTGGTTCGGAGAACCGGTAGCAAAAATCCCTGCACGCCCCCCCCATCATGCCCAGCTGAGCCGCATGATCATCAGAGGCGCTTTTTTTTTTTTTTTTACTTTTAAAAGCATTTTTTCTACAACTTCTTCCATGAAAAAATGCTTTTAAAAGTAAAAAAAAAAAGCCTCTGATGATCGCGCGGCTCAGCTGGGATCGTCAGAGCCTTTTCAAAGCATTTTTTAACCACCTCTTCCCCAGAAGAGGTTGCAGAAAAAAATGCTTTAAAAGTCTCTCTGACAATCAGGCAACTCAGCTGGGATCACCAGAGAGACTTTTAAAGCATTTTTTTCTGCAACCTCTTCAGCGGAAGAGATGTTTAAAAAATGCTTTGAAAAGGCTTTGACAATCCCAGCTGTGTTGCCTGATCGGCAGAGCCTTTTCAAAGCATTTTTTTGCATTTGCAGAAAAAAATGCTTTGAAAAGGTTTTTTTTTAAAAAAAAAAGTTGGCCACGCCCACCCAGTCACATTACCCCACCACCACCAAGCCACGCCCACAGAACCGGTAATAACAAATTTTACATTTCACCCCTGCAGCAACCCAATAGTTTGGTACCATTGTGGATGAAATTAGAAACATTTTAACCATCCCCGTCCATGTTTCACTCAGGACCAATCTAAAAGCAATCAAGGGTAGTCAGGTTTGGTGTCACAAACTTTGCCCTTCAATGAACATTCTGAATTCTACTTAACTTTTGAAGGTTACCCCGGACCTCCAGGGACTCCAGGCACAGCTGGCTCATTTGCCTTCAAAGGAGAAGAGGGATCGATAGGTGTAGCTGGAGAAGATGGTCTAAAAGGAATAAGAGGAGACCCAGGCCCAGATGGAAGACCTGGAATATCAGGCTTGGCTGGAGCAAAAGGTATGATGGGAAAACTCAGTGTGGAGAATATAAATTAGGTTACTTAATCAGATATGTAATAACCCATGCCTACAATTGTTTTGCTTTGAAGGATATAAGGGTGAACAAGGAGTCATGGGCTTTGTTGGCCAAACAGGAATTTCTGGAGACTTTGGTCCCATAGGACCTAAAGGAGATAGAGGCCCCCCTGGTAAGTAGATCGATTCGGTATTCTAACTTCTGCAATTGCTACATTTAAACCAACATTTATTTTTATTGAGTTTTATCATAGCTTTATCCTTAATGTTTACAGTTTTAGTTTTACTTATTTTCAGTAATAATTTACATACTCCTAAAATTGAACTGATGTCTCCCTCTCTGTGTAATAAGAGAGCACCTATTAATAATATTTATAGTTGTAAGGAATATAGAACATATTGGATCCTCTGTAGTTCATCAAACCTATTTACAGGACTGGCTTTCCATGAGTCAAGAGGCATTCTTTTCTCTCAGGTGATAGATTCATTAGAGTAGATGGGTGGTAAAACAAGACAACTGGAATAAAAATGGAGCAGTTTGTGCATATAAACAACTGCTAACAACATGTGATAAATATTTAGTATCATTTGAGTTGGGCAGCTATACAAATTAAATTTATACATTAAATTGATTAATGTATTTATTTTAAAAATTGCATAGGTGTTCAACTGGTGCAAGTAGAAAAATCTATCTGCAAAATTAATGATTTGTTTGGATTTTTAACTTTTAGGTTTCCAGGGACCTCCAGGTTCCCCCGGATTGCCACCTTTACTTCCTAAACTGGTTGCTGAGCAAGGGACACCAGGCGCCCATGGAAAAATAGGCCCCCAGGGCCCTGCAGGTGAAATGGGTCCTCATGGTCCCCCAGGAGACCCAGGTAGGAGGTTACTACCAAAAATAATGGTGTTCATGGGTTCTGCAGCTATTTATTTTTCAAATAAAGACTGAATAATACTTATTTCAAAGGGATATTTGAGGCACCTGAAAATATTGAGGCAGATTAAATTGTTATGTATCAGTTTGTCAGCCACACAAACAAACATTGGTACTTTCTTACTCAGTGGCTTTGGCAGATTTATCTGAAAATCCTACAGGGATTTAATGCTTTACTAGTATGTTTCGTATCTGTCCCTGCTACACTGACTTTACAAGCACATCTTCTAGAGTGAAAAAATACATTATGCAATTGGTCCTTTGTTTAAGGCAATATGGGCTCCCACTGTGTTCTCCTTGAGAAAAGGTCCAGTTCTTTTTATGCAGAAATTTAATGTTATTTGGTAGAAAACGTAAAGCTACAACAACACAGCTCCTGCTCTGTTGCAGCCCTCCTGCCCTTCCCTGTTCCTGCCCTATAAATTGTCCTGCTTCAGATGAAATCTCCAGATAATTATATTTTCATTCAGAAAAGATAATACACAGTGTGCTGGTCATGAAATTTCTCATATATTTGATTTTCTATTTCTTCTGAGGGCACAGTGACCTGATCCTGCTTTAGTTTCCCTTCATAGGAGCTTACTAATAGCTTTGGTATACAAAGCAGCATGAATTATCTGTGAACGACATACACCTTCCATTATTTAAAGATCCTGAGTGGATTTAATACTTATTACCATAGCAACTTTTTAATAAAGTGTCATAGTCAATTATTCTGTTTAATATCCTTACTTTTAAGGTTTTAGAGGCCCAATAGGTAAACCAGGAGCACAAGGAGGAGGAGGTATAGCTGCATCTCCAGGCTTCAGAGGTGATCAAGGAGGACAAGGACTGCACGGCCCAGCAGGCTTTGAAGGTAAATCCTAGAGTTCTTCTCTTTTTTGTATCTTCTCAGACATTTCATCTAACTGAAGGTTTAATTCTGCATCCAAACTATTCACATACTGTATATTTCCCCCGTTAAATAAATGCAGGATTGCAACTGTAGTAGGTCAGTTGAATGTGTGTACATCAGTAGTGGGATTCAAATCCTGTCACTACTGGTTCGCTCATGGGTGTGTGTGTGCTTGTGCACGTGCACAACACTTCTGCGCATGTGCAGAAGCTTCTGTGCATGCGCAGAGATGTCCAGGCAGAGCCTCCCGCCACTGCTGCTACCAGTTTGCCCGATCCGGGGCGAACCAGTAACAACCCACCACTGGTGTACATGTGAATGTGAGCCAAAATAATCTAAAGAAAAAATATAGTTTTTTTAAAAAAAGATAAGGCACTTAAGCAACCATTATTTGAAAGATTCACCTAAGTGGGCATAAACTTGGAATAGACATTCCATGCCTTTCTCACACAAGAAGTAATTTAGATGGTGTTTACCTATTTTTTAAAATAAATATGTTTATTAAAATTGGTTTTTAAATAGTGAAGTATTATTGGAAAAATGATATTATAGTCTGATATTTTGCTTCCTGTGATCTTAGCAGTTTTTTAAATTAATATTATTAAAAGAGTGTTAAAACAAACCTTTCCGATGGAATAATAAGCCTGGCAGATCCTACTGAAGATATCTATAGAGGTTGCCTGCTTCTATATAACAACTTGGTATCTAACCCAACTTTTTGTTGGCATTTTTAACTTTTAAGCATGGTATGCAAATAATATCTAAGGGTTGCAGAAATGAAGAGGGTGGTTCATCCCATAGTAGAACTTCAGCTTTCCCAGATATTTGGGAGTATGTATTTATGAGTACCACTGCATGCCCAATGTTGTCAACGCCAAAGACTGCCTGATCACCACAACCAGTGCAAAAAGAGCAGTGTCAACCTGCATTTCCTTCCAACAACCAATTAAAAAGCACATATATTTCCCTCCACAACATCTCTGTATTTGCTGTTATTTTAAGGACACTTCCTTTATCCTTTGGAGAATAGCATAGAGAGATGACTGTGTAATGCCCATGGATATAACATGCTTCGGTCACCAATCTTAGTGCTTAATAACACACCTAGCATGGTCTGGTCATTTAAATATATTATTTGAACAAAATACATGAAACAGATGTCGGAATGCTACAAAGCACAATGCACAACGTGAGCCTTTTAGCATTTCTAGGAATGCCATAAAAGTCCCATTGGGTGGGAAGGATCTTCTAGAGAAAGGGCTAGCTTCCTTGTACAAATGGGAGCTTTGTGTTCTCATGCTCTGAGGACTCCAAATGGGTTCCCAGCCAGAAAAAGAGACCTTGTTATCTTCAGAGTGCACTGTATCTTTTGGGATTGGAGAAGTACTTTTTGGTAATTGCTACACAATGCCAGAATCAGCACAAATAAATTCAGTTGAACAGCTGTGGATTCTTTTCTACTTGTACTAGATTTTTCAGCAGAAAATAAAGTCGCCATGATTTTCTTAGACTTGAGGGTGGCAATACCTTAAAAGCAACATCCTGCCTTTATATTTCTCTAGGTACAGCAGGTGTTCCTGGTACTCCTGGACTGCAAGGTATGCCAGGCCGCAGTGTTAACATAGGCTATCTTCTTGTGAAGCACAGCCAATCTACTCAAGAGCCAATGTGTCCAGAGGGCATGAACCAACTTTGGAGCGGCTACAGTTTATTATACTTTGAAGGACAAGACAAAGCGCATAACCAGGATCTCGGTATGCATTTTACTGCTTAGTAAATAATACATTGTAATTTTTAAAATAGCATTTCAATAAACAAACAAACAGAATAGCTTATTCATTGTCAGATAACATAATAGAAATTGTGTACCAGATTGATACTGGGGTTTTACAATGGCATAAACTTAATACAGCAAATGCATGGATTATTATCTTGAAAGAAGAGTATTTCCACCATGGCTGGGCCAATATTAAACATCTGACAGGCAAACAGAGAAAAAGAAACAAATGTAAAAGGCTCCAAAGGTGATAGTGTCCATTCATAACATAGTTCTTGAACATGAGGCAAAAACTCATGCAAGTAATTAAAGACATCTACACCAGTTTGTTTCAGACTTACGATCAGGTCTTCTGGAGGATACTGCTGACTGTCTCAAAATAATGTACCAGCAAAATCCATGCAAAGACTGACAACTATTATCAGTACTATCACTATTATAGAATTACTGTCATCATACTACTTATTGTTACTGTACTTCAACTTAGAACATAAAATCATAGGGCTGGAAGGGACTCTGGAGGTTTTGTAATCCAACCCTCTGCTCCACTGATCCTTCTCTTTGATAGGCTAGACCAGCGGTTCTCAACCTGGGGGTCACGACCCCTTTGGGGGTCGAATGGCCATTTCACAGGGGTCGCCAAAGCCCTCTCTTGCCCCCCCCCACGCCTTCACTCACCCTCACCCTCTGCCTCTGTTGGATTGCCGTTCGCCGTTCGCTTACCCTGCCCACTCCCAATCTATTGCTGCCTCCTGAGTCCCAGCTGATGGCTAGAGGGAAAAAAACTGTTTAAATTCTTGCACGGGACTTCAAAGGGCTGCCCTACAGCTGATCAGTGTTAAAAGAAAACAAATGAGTGGACCGGTGCCTGAAAAAAATAGAAAAAACAGGCCCTTTCAGCTTCAGCTTAGGTTAATTACCATAAATTGATTTGATCAGCCTCCCGACTCTCAGCTGATTTGCTCTCAGCTGTTTTGCTCAGGGCTCTGCTGCTTATTTGCAAAGAGTGCTGGAGCAATTTTTTTTCCCCCTAGCTATGCTGAAAAAGGAAACTGAAAGTAAAACAGGCTGTTGGCTTTGCTGTTGCTGCAATGTTGGAAAATTAGGCAGGCAAATTTCTTTTCTTTTTCCTCACCAAAAAAGGTAGGTGCAAACAATGGGAAATTTAGGGCAAAAGAGGAGAGTTCAAGATTTTAAAACACAAAAGAAAAAAAGCTGTATTTAACTAGGGAATTGTAATAATTGAGATACTATTAATTGTATATTGTGTTGAAAGCAGAAATGGTTAAGTTGTGGTTTGGAGGAATATATGGGGGAAATTATTTGGTTTATTATTATTGGTAAATATAATTAATTGATTTGTAAGAAATTGGATTGCATGGAAATAATTGGAATATTCATGTTCATATTGATTAATATACAAAAAAGATAGTTATATAACTAATTGATTTATATTAAAATGTTGAATTTGTATTAAACAACTGTATTACATAATTAACCAATGTGAGGATGGATATAAAAATAGATGACAATGCGAAGGGGTATAATATAGAAGGGACAAATTGAATTTGATTAAGATTAGAGATGAGGATGAAGGGTAATATTATTTAAAAAAAAATAGATGAGGAATAAATATGGCAAAAAGGAAATATAGAAATTGTAAATTTAATTGAAATGACTAAACACTGTTTAAATTTGTGAACCAGCCAAATACTCTGTTCAAAGAAAATACATTGTATGTTTGTAAGTGTGTTTCTAATTATTGCTATTTATTCATATTTGTTCTCTTTTATTCTTTAAAGTTTAACAATTAATTCTTTATCCTAATAACTTTATATTTGTTTGGGGTTGGTTTTCTTCCCTTTCATCTTTTTTACTGTACAGCAATCTTTCTCCTCAAACCTACCACCTCTCTCTTTTCTTTCCTTCTTACTTTCTTCCCCCCTTCTTCTTCTCCTCCCTACTTCCTCTTCCTTTCTCCTTTTCCTCCTCTCTTCCTCCCTCTTTTACCCTCACTCCTACTCTAATTTCCCTTCCCTTCCTTCATCCCTCTCTATTGCTGTATCCTTTTATGCATATGGACTACTCAAAGGGCTGAAAAAGTTATTTTTGACTGGTCCTCCCACTTTTGACCAGTCCTCGAACTTACGACTGTCCTCACATTTTATGTTTTTGCCTTATCTTGTCACCATGGTGAAGAGAAGCAGTTGTGAAATGAGTGACACGGTTGTTAAGAATGCTACAATGGGCATAAATGATAACCAGTCATAAGTGTAAAGACCGGTCAAAAGTGCGAGGACCTGTCAGAAATCACTTTTTTCAGCCCTCTGGGTAGTCCTTTTGTGCACATGGACTACTCAGAGGGCTGAAAAAGTTATTTTTGACTGGTCCTCGCACTTTTGACCAGTCCTCGAACTTATGACTGTCCTCACATTTTACGTTTTTTGCCCTATCTTATCACCGTGGTGAAGAGAAACAGTTGTGAAATGAGTGACATGGTTGTTAAGAATGCTGCACGGGCATAAATGTGAGGATGGTCATAAGTGTGAGGACCAGTCAAAAGTGCGAGGATGAAAAAAGTAATCAGAAATGACTTTTTTCAGCCCTCTGAGTAGTCCCTATACACATAGCCATGGCCACCCGGTCACATGACCAGCTAGCCATTCTCACCCAGTCACATGACCTCCAAGCCACGCTCACAAAATAAGCCACGCCCACAGAACCGGTAGTAAAAAAATTTAGAACTCAGCCCTGGTTGGGGGTCACCACAACATGAGGAACTGTATTAAAGGGTCGTGGCATTAGGAAGGTTGAGAACCACTGGACTAGACATACCTAGCTCTCTCAACTGTTCCTTATATGATTTAGCCTCCAGACCCTTTATCATCTTTGTTGCTCTTCTCTCCACACTTTCTAAGGTCTCAGCATCTTTTATGTATAGTGGTGACCAGAATTGCATGCTGTATTCTAAGTGTAGCCTCACTAGTGCGGTATAAAGCGGCATTATCTTCATACTATTCCTCTGTTCATATAGCGCAAGATTGCATTGGCTTTTTCAGCAATTGCAGCACATTGCTGGCTCATACTTAAGTAGTGATTCACTAGGACTTTAGATCTTTTTCACCTATTGAGCCAGGTACCGTCTATTCTATACCTATGTGTTTGGTTTTCCCTGCCTAAGTGTAGAACCTTACTGAAAATTAATACTAGAGAAATGAAAAAAAATATCCTGGGAGTGGAAGCATTCTGGCACTTCACTAAATTGTCAAATATATTAACATTTCCCCTTTCCAATCTTTCACAGGGAAGTTTCTGAAATAATTCAGAAATTCAGAAGTACCTACTAGTTTGGAAGACAGCCTTTATTGTTTTAAACTTCCAGAACAAACTGCACCTGGAGATACATTGGTGATTATTCTCTCTGTTTATTCTTGTAGGCCTGGCTGGGTCATGTTTGGCTCGATTCAGCACTATGCCTTTCCTTTACTGCAATCCGGGGGATGTCTGCTATTATGCAAGTCGTAATGATAAATCCTACTGGCTGTCAACCACAGCCTCTCTTCCAATGATGCCTGTGGCAGAAGAAGAAATCAGACCTTACATCAGTCGCTGTTCTGTCTGTGAAGCTCCTGCTCTTGCCATTGCTATTCACAGTCAAGATATTACTATTCCTCACTGTCCTGAAGGATGGCGCAGTTTATGGATTGGGTATTCTTTCCTTATGGTATGTGCTTCTTTTGCTGATTGGGGTACAAATTCAGAATGCTTTTAAAATTATATTTATCTCCTGTTTTACGTAAGGTTGTTTATTTATGGTGGCTGCCCAACTCACAAAACTGCAAATCTGGCTGGCTAACATGGGATTATTTATTTATTTATTTATTTATTTATTTATTTATTTATTTATTTATTTATTTATTTATTTATTTTTATATGCCGCCCTTCTCCGGAGACTCAGGGTGGCTTACAATGCGTTAAGCAATAGCCTTCATACTTTTGTATATTTTTTATACAAAGTCAGCTTATTGCCCCCACAAACCGGGTCCTCATTTTACCCACCTTAGAAAGGATGGAAGGCTGAGTCGACCTTGAGCCTGGTGAGAATTGAACTCGCAGTAATTGCAGGCAGCTGGATGTTAAATGCTGCCTTAGTAGGAGGCATTAGCCTCCTACGCCACTCAGGCTCCTCTTTTGTTCTTAAAAGTAAGAACAAAAAGAAACTAACAACAATAGAAACAACCCCCAATAGGTGGATATTTATAGCTCTGACAGGCAGGCCTGTAGCCATTTGTCAGGCCCAAAACCAAGAATAACACTTGATGGTTCTTCCAAGCTGACTTCTTGTTTCACCCCTATAGATGAAATGTTGCCAGACTGAGGACTTTGCTGTCTGCAATTACAATATACTCTGTGAACTATTAGGGAGAGCCCGTCTTCACCCTCTTTCTTTCATATATAGCAGCATCTAAAATGAGTTGCCTTTTACTTCCCTGGAATACACCATCTCCTTGCTGGGAATCCACCTCCTCTGTATATTGCATCAATTCATCCTTTTTCATATACATAGGCTAGATTTACAGTTTTCTTGATCATGATTTACAGGTAGTCCTCAACTCACGACCACAATTGAACCCAAAATGTATGTTGCTAAGTGAGAAATTTGTTAAGTAAATTAGTGCAGTTTTAAATTAGTAGAACAGTTTTTAAGAGAATCTGGTTTCCCCATTGACTTTGTCAGAAGATGAAGGCAGAAGGTGATCACATGACCCTGGGACACTACAACCGTCATAAATGTGAGTCAGTTGTCAAGCATCCGAATGTAAATAACATGACCATGGGAATGCTGCAATGGTCATGTGAAAAATAGTCATCATTTTTTTCAGTGCTGTTATAACTTTGCATGGTCACTAAGTGAGCTGTTGTAAATTGAGGACTACCTATATTGTCTAGAGTTGACCAGGCTCACATAGAACCCTTAAGCTCTAATTTATGGTTTCGGGTCAGGGTTAGAATTCATGTCATGCTAAATCATGAATTGCACAAAACATTTTTCTCTCTTCTTGCTTCCCATACCATATAGCTTTTTACTACAAATGCCCTTTTGTTTTCTTCCACCTGGAGATTTAACCCTTCCCATCTCAATGATAAACCCTCTTCCAAATGTAACAAGTTGATATTTTTCAAAAGCTTTCTTTGATACCTATGGGTTTAAAAATAAAGAGACTATGGGGCAAATATGAAGTCCCTAAATTTATGATCCTACTTAATTTTCTGGTTATTTTTCTGGTTATTCATTCACCCTTTTAAGAAGTAAAAATATTGGCACAAAATCATCAGAGTTCCAAGCATTTACATTTGATTTGAAAAACATACAGGTCCATAATTTTACCATATTAATTTATTAAAGCATATATACTAAATATTTAAGGTATGAGCATTTCAGTTACATTTATTTATTCATTCATTGATTCAATTTCCATAGCTGCCAATCTCAATGTTGTAGTTGATTATCTTTTTGATCATACAATGGCTTATTTAGATATAATTTCAGACAGCATAATAAATTACACTCCCTACATTAGACTGCATTAGTTTCAGAAAACAGAGAGTCTGGCATGTGGAAAAGAGCTGCCTAGAATGGGTCATATATAGAACATCTCTGAACAGATCTCTGTATTTTCCCACATTGATTTTCAGTTCATAAATCTAGTGCATTAAGCTCCTGTTCAACACGTCAGATAAACAAGTGAAATTATAATGGCCATTACGGACAATAGGTTCTCTGTGTTTTAACTCTGAAATGATAGATGTTAAAAGAAATAGTATTAGTGGACAATACTGGGCATATGGAACCTTTGTTACCCCACACTTGATTTATATCCCTCCTTCCCCGAGATGAAAGTTAGCATATGAAGTCTCTCTGTCAGGGTTCCAAGGAACACCCCCAACGAAATAAAACTCCGAGGCCTGAGGTTCCTCAAAGTTCCAGTTTATTAGAGATGTCATGTTGGCACATCTGGGAAAACCCGAATCTGAAAGCTTCCAGGTTTTCGACACCCAGCTAACAGTTCGCAGCCCTGCCCCACACCCACAAGTTCATCACATAGTCCAATCAACTTTTCCCATTCAGCTGGATACTATCTCCAGGCAGTCTCCGGCAGGTGCAGGCAAAAGTGTCCTTGAATATGGAATGTTGTTATGACTAACTTTCTACCGCTCCAGCAAAACCCCCCTCCCAATTTCCCAGGCTAAAATATATGGCAGTTAGGAAGCAAAAAGGAAAACTGTCTTCCAAAACTGACACTCTCATTTTTGTGATCACCACTACCTGTAATGTACTTTTCTATTATATTTGAATTGTTGTTACCTGGTTTCTTCTAGCACACTGCAGCTGGTGCTGAAGGAGGAGGGCAGTCACTGGTTTCTCCAGGTAGCTGCCTGGAAGACTTCAGAGCCACACCATTCATTGAATGCAATGGTGCTCGGGGGACCTGTCACTACTTTGCAAACAAATACAGTTTTTGGCTTACCACCATTGACCATCAATTTCAACACTCACCTTCTTCAGATACTCTCAAGGCTGGACTCATCCGAACACATATAAGCAGATGCCAAGTGTGTATGAAAAATTTGTAAAATAAACAACCCCCCTTGAAAAAAGAAATGTCACTTCAAAGTGGCATGGATTAGATTTTGTTGGTGCTTATTTAACTTATTACCTCATTATTTGAACACCATTGTTATCTGGAAGAACAAACACTGCAAGTACATATAACCAAACAATTGTTCAGCCTTTGTTCATGTAATTGTGAGTTTGCTTTTATATGCTGCAAATAATACAGTCTCTTATGGGAATAAAACAATAGACAAAATTTCATTATTAAATACACTTGCTGTCATTTAAGTCTGATTTACTGTCAAATGATATTTATCTTTTTTTTATGTACTACTGAACACTACTCTTAGTCATTGAGTATTAAATAAACATTTAAACACAATTGCAAATTATGTTAGAATTTAGGATTTTAAACTGTATTTAGCATACTCATATTTTTAAAATGCAAATGCCATTTCAACATCATCAAAACAGTCAAAAATAAGCTGTATGCTTGCTCTAAGGGAGCCCTGTTTTAGCTGAGGTCTTTGGTTACAAATCCAACAGAACTACAATTTTTTATGACTGAAGGAAACATGCATGGAATATACTTTTGTTATATTTCAAGGCCTTTATTTTTATACACTGTTACTTTATTAAACATCCTGTTGCTATTAATGCCTAATTATTTCAAAAGTCTGCAGAGAATGAACAATAAGCTTTGTGTGTCACTTGACTTTTTTTGAATGCAATCTTATATTATTCTATGCAATATCCTCAATGGATAGACATAACCCATTAGACCAGAATTCACTTATCTTAATATTACTTTAGTATGGCTTGGAGATAAATTATGGCCTTTATAGTATATACTATGGCCTTTATAGAATATAAAACTATTTATATTCTAGCTGGGTTGATGAGAAATTATGATTTGGAATCCATATCTGAAGGTACTTTGCCTATTTAGGCAAATACTACTTGGCCTAATTCTGTTCAACCATTGGTGGGTATTGCAGAAACTGTCATAATAATCTCACAATTTCAGGAAAAGCACAAAAGGAAGGTGTTTAGAAAATTATGCCTTGCAGCTTTTCCAATTGCAATTATAGTCAAGAACCACTCCACTAGAGTACCATTTAGTAAGATGGTGAGTGTCCACACTTAGGAATGTGACATTTGTCATTCTTCCCAATATAAGGATGATAAGAGAGACTCAATTAGTATCTCATTCTTGGGAGGGAAGTAAGTTACAGAAAAGGCATCTCTGCCCAGAAAGAATTAGGACTGTGCCTGGGAAAGTGAGAAATACACTTTTCTCAGCAGCGTAATACCAAAGCTGTGATTATTATTATTTTTTAATTATTCATATTTCTATGCCGCCCACTCTCCGAGGACTCTGGGCGGCTTACACCAAAGACAGTATACTAAATAGCATATTGCCCCCAACAATCTGCCTTCCACCTTGGAAGGATGGAAGGCTGAGTCAACCTTGAGCTGGTGAGATTTGATCCGCTGATCTGCTGAACTAGCAGTCATATGCTATTTAGTATACTGTCTTTGGTGTAAGCCGCCCAGAGTCCTCGGAGAGTGGGCGGCATAGAAATATAAATAAATAAATAAATAAATAAATAAATAAATAAATAAATAAATAAATAAAAGTACCTGCAGTACTGCACCCTAACCACTGCACCATGGCTCATTGTGTGCATACTTAACTGTACAAATGAAGCTCGACTGGCTTCCAGATAAACATAAAATTGTTGAGTAAATCAGTTTCTATCCTCAATTCCTTCACCAGTATGGACAAGCAGATGAAAAGGAGGCAGAATCTCAATGCTGCAAATGACAACAACCCTCTTTGAGTGGCAGGTATAGGGCAGCTGCCCAGACTAATCTGTAATTGGGCACTTGGGACTTCCCACTGTTCCACGGAGTGTTTCCTTCCCAAACCAAATCCTGAATAAGAAATGCTCAAATGTCCTTTCATGTGTTTCTCCTTTGTACTTAGGATGACTTTTCTTTTGTATGATAAATAAAAGTATCAACTTTTTGTTATTGAATTGGTACGGGTTTTATAAGGCATGACTTAAATCCTAAAAAAAAGAAAAAGAATCCCATGTAAAGAAACAACCCATATATGAAGTGACTTGAAGGGGACAGGACAAGAGAATCCAGGGAGTTCTTATTTAAAAGGCCCTGGCATTCCCAACATCACCGTCTAGTAAACCGTAGCAGCACAGAGGTTGCATTGTAAATGTGCATACCCTTAGAAGCAGAGCATGTAATCACACTTTGAAATCAATTTAAATTCTTCATATTTAAGGAAATTCTGTTGATCTATTTCTTAAGTATCTGATAAAGACTGAAAAAGTTTCAGAATTAGAAGAGTACTATGTGGATTTAAAGGCCCAATTATTTTTTATGGATTTCCAGGCCGTGTCTCTCAGTTTCCTCCCAATTCTCATTTACTTTTAAAATCTATTTCCTCCAAGGATGAGCTCAGCAATGTTATTTCCTGCCAGAACTCAGTCCTAAAATAAATACTATAATGGTGTACCATATTTGGGATTCAGAGACAATATATATAATCTGGGCATACTTTAGGCCATAATCTGTAGTTTTATCAATTATTGTCACAAAAGTAATTAGTAAATTTTATTGCTAATATAGTCTAAAAAATAGTCAGAGGTAAAGAGCTGTTTTGTGTCAATAGATTGTTTGATCAGCCTCATAGTAATTTCTTTCACATTCAGAAAATGTGGAGATAAGTGCAGATCTTTAGAAAAAATAATCTTCCTAACAAGGAAAAATTCACTGAAAAATCACTGCTATCATCAATACATTATCACTGATTACAACCAAAATATTTAAATAATTTTGATCCTCTAACAATCAAGTTCCGTTATATTGCAATCATCTCCATAACACATCCATTTTCTTCCCTGTCCTCACCCACTTTTACAAATTAATGTTCCCCCTAGCCATGTACTCATATCCACTTTTATGACTATTAATTATTCATAATTTAACAAAAATATGCTTAAATAATTTCACCAGAACCTGATCTACTAATAACCAAAAATATTTACTCTTACTGATTTAGAACATAAATAATTCATCAACTCCCTGGAATATCAAAGATTGAAGCTAATAGTACAATTATAAACATTAGTCCCAATACCACCAATTCACCACTGAGTTCAGATCAACCTAAAACTGCAGACTACTTTGTGAATTCCTTTAGGTGCATTTTGTTATAGGAGAAATGGGAAAAAATGTTTTGTCTAACAACAAATGTCTGGGTTATATTGATAGTGACTCTATATTGATAGTGACTCAATCCCATTCTATTGATCTGACTTTCCTTTTTGGTCTGGCTCCGGTGGCCCACAACCGTGCAATTAATGAGGAGGGAGAAAAGGGAAGAATTAGTTTGCTACAATTCTTTATTTTGCTGAAAAAATATGGTTCGAAATGGCTGATCAACATCTACCTCCTTCCTGAAATCTGTTTCTTCATTTATAAATTCCTCCTTACTACATAGTGAATGCCACATATCAAAAGATTCTTGCCAAAACAAATACTAAAGATTCATGTGTAAAACAGCATATAGTATCATAAATTTAATGTGGAGGGGGCCAAAAAAATCACAATGGGCTTTAAAAGCTTTCAATAATTGACTGCAAGCTCCCCTTCACAGAAGTTTTTTTCTCATTACATCATCCATTCTTATAGAAGATGCAGTTTGTCTGGCTGGCCTTGTTATTTTTGCATTGTCTTCATTCAACATTTCTTTTTGCAATACTGTAACACTTTTGCATTGTTGTAACGCTTTTCTGCATTGTCCTTCAATTGGTGTAAAAATTCATTCAGTTATCTGCAGCATGCAGTGTGTGTGTTTTTAACAGTCTTGCAGTTATTTAAGTCTACTGTTTGTGGCAAGCCTTCAGCTTTTTGTTGCAATATTACCGGTACTACCATTTCAAATACAGTTTCAAAAAGATGGTCCACATTATAACCAGTTTTCGCACTAGTTTCAAAACACATTTTTTCTGCTGCTGGAGCATTTACCTCATCCAACATTTTATACTTGAGGATTTTCCTATAAAATGCTGCAGCATCATTCATATGGACTTGTTTTTTAACCTTTGTAGAAATGGGACTGTTGGAGGGCTTCTCAAACTGATGCTTGTCTTCTGATTCAGGCAAAGAGGCACACACATCTGTCAGGTCAACTTTGTTCCCAGCAATAACAAAGAGACAATCTGGGCTGGCGGAATCTGTTAATGCCAAGAACCTATCCTCAAGTTCCACCATGCTCTGTAAGTTAGTTACATCGTATGTGAGAATAACAGCTGCTGCTCCTCGGCAGTACATGGACCCAAGGCCGTGGAACTGCTCGCGACCTGGAAGAAAAAACACAATACTGAAAGATGATTAGGGTACTGGAGGCTAAAGCATATGAAGAACGGTTGCAGGAACTGGGTATATCTAGTCTAGTGAAAAGAAGGACTAGGGATGACAAGATAGCAATGTTCCAATATCTCTGGGGTTGCCACAAAGAAGAGGGGAGCAACCTATTTTCCAAAGCACCAGAAGGCAAGACAAGCAATGGATGGAAACTAATCAAGGAGAAAAGCAACCTGGAATTAAGGAGAAATTTCTTGACGGTGAGAACAATTGATCAGTAAATGGAAGGGCTTGCCTTCAGAAGCTGTGGGTGCTCCATCACTGGAGGTTTTTAAGAAGAGAATGGACAGCCATTTGTCCAGAATGGTATAGGGTCTCCTACTTGTGGCAAAGGGTTGGACTAGAAGACCTCCAAGGTCACTTCCAACTCTGTTTTCTGTTAAAGAATACTGGCTTGACCATAAAAAATAGTCTAAATATGAATTTCTGAATTTTCCCAAGAGTTTTGTTGTACTTTTCCAACAACTGAAAACTCACACCAAGCAGACTATGAATTCACCTTTGAATTGGACAGACTTCAGTAATGCAAATCTCTCCCCCTCATACTAGCCAGGAAGATAAGGAAACTTTGTCTACCCTAATATATAATCCCCCAAGCTGGTTGCTGCTGCCATTCCATAATAAATGTTAAAAACCTTGCATATAGTCCTGTTACTGACGCAATAGCGTCAAAGCTTCTTTTGGAAAAGCTGCTTAAGTTATGCCAGAAGCCCACAAAGTCTTGGATGTTCCCAAAAAGCTGAAATGTAGGGCCTAAAGTAAAACAGGAGCCAGGCGCTGGAGTGGAAACCCTTCCAAGGAACTGAGCGGGCGCGGTGCCGGAAAGGCAGACAACCGGGTCGAGTCGGCCGCTCAGCTCCCGCGGGCGGGCTCCCCAGACCGCAAACGCTGACTTCCCACAGCGGAGCGAATATGTGCGGCTAAGCAAGCAGCGGTGGGCGTGTCGGCCTGCTTTTCCGAAGTTGGCAAAGTTAGCCGAGCGCGGCGTAGCGTCTCTCGTCCCGGGCACGGTCCGCTCGGCCTCGGAGGCGCAAGAGGGAGAGGCACCCACCCACCCCGCCGCCGCCGGCGGGAAAAATACAAACTCGCCGACGTGGCCCCCGGCCCCCTTCACCTGCCGTGTCCCAAACCGAGATGTTGTGGGGGCCCCACTGCTTGAGGTAGAAGGCGCCCCCGACGGTGCTAACGGTGTCCTGGAAGCGCCGCTCCATGTAGCGGTGGAGTAGCGACGTCTTGCCCACGTTCATGTCGCCCAGCAGCACCACCTTTCCGTCGGGCTTCATGTTGTCCCGCCGGGCGTGATGGCGCAGCCTTCCCCGTCCTCCCGGCGCTCCTGGAGTTCCTCGGAGAAGAGAGGCGGAGTTGCGCTTTCGCTGTGCTCCGAGGGCGGAGGGGAAGAAGGGAAAGGGAGGGCGCAGGACGACCGGCGGCGAAAGCCCTATGGGGAGAGCTGGACGCTCGCAGGCGCTCTGACCCGCGGGGGCCGCGCTCGCCGCCTTCTCCCGGGAACGCGGCTAAGCAATTAACGCTGACGAAGATGGCTCGGCCGTGGTTTGCTTAATCGTGATTTACTGACTAAACCGCAGTAAAACTGTGTATGGCAAAGGGCAGGGACTGGGTTCCTAGCACAGCTGCAAAACCGAACTAGCCGCATTATGATAATACTCTATTTTAGAGTGTACTTCTGTATTAAGTTTAAAGATGTGACCGAATATTTCAAAATCGTATTAATGGAGAAATGTGAACTAAAATAAGTAGCTCGCTCTCAGATCCACCCCCCCCTCACAAAATTGCAATATAAATTGCCCCATTTCCTTTTATTTCTTTGATCCACTACATTCCGTTATAAAATCCATTTATTTCTCACAAAACTTGATTCTAATGGAACTCAGACCAGTTTTTCCCACCGGAGAGCTCTCCTTATTTTCTACGAGATTTCTTTAGCGTAACTTGTTTCTGTGAAGTAAGTCACACACAATATAAGTGGTTTTACTTTTGAGTAAAGGATCCATAGGATTGTTATATACCATGAAAGAGCAACAGTGTAAGAAAAACTGAATTATTAAGTGAAAAATGAGATGCAGTATAGGTAGTCTTCGATTTATGACCATAATTGAGCCTGCAATTTTGGCGTGACTGATTTTACTACTGATTACCATGTGACTGATTGTATGTTGTATGTTGAACCCTTATGAAGGGAGGGACCCATGCAAAATGTTTCTTTTACAAGAAGGCACTTGTGTAACAAGATGTATCTCTTTTCTTCCTATGGAATGTGCTTATTTGGCCTGTGCTGGCTGTGGAAAAAAGCCTGAAATAGCTCCAATGGAACTCAAGCACAAAAAAAATAAAAATAAATCAGAATTGTAGCTTGTGTTTATATAATAGTGAGGTTGTGAAGAGTAGGCATGACTTAGTGACTGAACAACAAGATATAATGCTGGGAGAGCCTTCAGATGGTCACTCATGACCTTATGATTATTGCATTATTGCATGTATAAGTACATGGGCTGCCCTTGAAGACTACCCGGAAGCTAAACTGGTTCTAAGTGGGAAGCTAAACATGGGCCCCTTTCAGTGTGTCCATATAGCACCACCGCTGTGCAAGCTGCACTGGCTGCCAGTCAGCTTATGGGTGCAATTCAAAGTGCTGGTTGTTATCTATAAAGCCCTGTTTGACAGAGGGCTTGAATATCTGAGGGACCACCTTCTTCCAATCATTTCTGTCCACCCAGTACACTTTGGCAGAATGGGTGTAATCCAAGTCCCTACCATTATATATAGTCATCTTGTGGAACCAAGCAAGTCCGCCTTCTGTGCACCGGCCCCTATTCACCCAGAGATCAAAACTGCACCAGAAAGCTCTGAAAACTTGGCTCTAGTCCCAGGCCTATTAATCTTTGTCTAGGCTCTAGGGCAGTGGTTCTCAACCTTCCTAATGCTGTGACCCTTTAATACAGTTCCTCATGTTGTGGTGACCCCCAACCATAAAATTATTCCTAAGACTATTGAAAATATGTGTTTTCCGATGGTCTTAGGCGACCCCTGTGAAAGGGTTGTTTGACCCCCAAAGGGGTCGTGACCCACAGGTTGAGAACCACTGTTCTAGGGCTTTTGTTTTGTTTGATTTTTGTTGTCTGTAAGATTATTTCAGTCTGGGCTGTCTATTTGGTTTAATGTTTTTATCTATTTTAGTGTTTTTTCTAGCTTTTTTACTCTGTCCAGAATAACCAGTTTAAGATGATTATTAACCCAGTTATAATTCCATATTGTTGGATCTGGCCGTGCCCAAATATAATAGCTAAGGGTTTCTAGTTTAAGAAATTCAAAGCCAGTATTCATTAGCCAGGTAGCAGTAGGCATGGAGCTGAATTTATTCAGCTGTATCCTATAAGGTGGCCAAGAGGAGTTTTTCTGGTGACATTGGGGTAAATAAGATTTAATTTTGAAAGTCCAGAAAGAAAAAAGGGAGGGCAATTGAAGGACTGTAATTCAGAAACTATAAAAGAAAGTAATGCTATTAGTAATTGTGTAACTTTTTTTTTTTTACTACCTTGGTAGATTCTTGGGAAAATGCTAAAAGATACTCCAAGGCAATGCATTACCACCCAGTATCAGTGGCTAGGGTGCAGGAGGGCTGCTATTGCCTTCAATTCTTATTGCAGGTTTCATACACAGTCAGCAACTGTACAGTTATGAGTTTTGCTTGATCCAGTGCAAGTCATCGTATCCTGTTATGAACTTCAGTCCTGGTTCACAGTAATCGTGCCCATTATGTGAAGCCAGTGTCCTTTTGAGGAAAAAAGGGAAGCCAAGTACAGTAGGAACACAGCCATTCTTGTCTCTCCTTGTCATCTGACCACATTGCACACCCCATTGCATAGTGGGTGTGATGCTTTCTTCCTTTTTCTTTCAGCACAAAGCAAAATTAGTTGCTAAAGGCTACTGACCTCATGTTCTTTGCATATGCTTTTTAAAGGCACTGATTGGCTCATGTCTTTGTGCTGAACTTTAAATCACATATTGTGGAAAGCCCCCACCCACCCCACCCCACCCCTAAGAATGAAATATTTTGGGGAATATTGAAGGAAGCAGAATATTATATTTCCCCAAAGGAAGAAATTTTATTTATTTTCATTTTATTTATTTTGTCAAGCATATATACAATAACAGGTAAAAGTATAAACATAATTTGAATACATGAAAAGAGTAAGAGTAAAAAGGAAAATTAGGACAGGCACTTTAATGCATTTATGCACGCCCCTTCCAGACCTCTTAGGAATGGGGTGAGGTCAACAGTAGACAGTCTAAAATTAAAATTTTGGGGGTTTGGGGAAGAAATCACAGAGTCGGGTAGTGCATTCCAGGCATTGACCACTCTTGCTGAAGTTGTATTTTCTGCAATCGAGTTTGGAGTGGTTTACCTTGAGTTTGTATCTATTGTTTGCTCGTGTATTGTTGTGGTTGAAGCTGAAGTAGTCATTGACAGGTAGGACATTGTGGCAGATAATTTTATGTACTAGGCTTAGGTCAGATATAAGTTGGTGTAGTTCTAAGTTGTCTAAGCCCAAAATTTCAAGTCTGGTGGTATAAGGTATTCTGTTGCGAGCAGAGGAGTGGAGAACTCTTCTCGTGAAATATTTCTGGACTCGCTCAACTGTATTAATGTCCGATATGCAGTGCAGGTTCCAGACAGATGAGCTGTATTCGAGAATTGGTCTAGCAAATGTTTTATATGTTCTAGTTAGTAGAACAATATTACCAGAGAAGAAGCTATGCAAGATTAGGTTAACAACTCTAAGCACTTTTTTGGCAATATTGTTACAGTGGGCTCTGGCACTTAGATCTTTAGAAATGAGTATTCCAAGGTCCTTGATAGAGTGAGGGTCATTTGTTGGTTGAGATTTGAAGTTGCCACTTGTTTGACCATTTGACACATAGTCAAGGTCTTTTTGAAGGGTAGTAGTATTGTCAGTGCTGTTGTATAGTTTTACATCATCAGCGAAAAGACAGAAAGCAGCCCCCAGTCTTTCTTAATAGCCTACAGCAGATGCTCATTAAGAAATCCTGGGCCAGCCTATTCACAAAATACCTTCACCTCCAGGTGATGGGGTTAAAGACAGGACAGGACCTTAACCCCATTCATTGAGAAAAGTGGAAACAATACCTGTCCATTTAGAAAGGCAGGCTAGAGGCAATAGATAACAGGATAAAATCAATTAATCAACGCATGCCTGACAGGTTTAGGACTAAGGACTTATAATTAAGGGCCATCCAGAGCCTTTGCAAAACAAGTAAAACCAGTCAAATAATAAAAACTCACAAAGCAACTCTCCAGATTACAAAATGCTGTAAAAAAAAAAAAACCACTGTATGAAAGCCCATGTAAAACCAAACCAATTGGTCAACTGCCCCAGAACTGCACGGTGTGGTTCTGTTGATCAATAAAGTCTTTCTTTCCAATCAGCCTCCATGTTATTTCCAGCGTCTTTCTCCCAGCTTGGAACTGAACCAGATGGATTTTTCTTCCAATAATATCTAATGAGCAGCAATTGTATTTTGCTATGCTACAATTATCAGGTGTTATTTGCATCCACTACAGCTCTTGTGTAATTCATATATGGGTAAATTGTGGTCTGTTTTTGGCTAGGCCAGGTCTGGAAAACTTTAGACGGCAACAGTTAGGCTGCTTTATATCTCTTTTCTTCCATTTGCTGTCCATACAGTTTTTTGCAGTTCTGGTGTTAAACCTCTACTTAGGTTTCCCAAAAAAATTTGTTTTTGAGTCCTATATAGGATTTGATTTCTAAACAGTTCACAGCTCTGCTATTTCAACATTCAACAGGAGCTATACTGTAATAATAAACAAAGGGGGGGGGATCCTCGTATTTGAAATGCTAAAACATTTCTTAAAGCATAAAATTTTTTAAAGCATCTTGTCTGAAGATGCAGACACGGTCCCCGTTCAAACAGCATCGCTTTACGGAGTTGCTTCAAATCAACTCCTTTCAGCGGCGGCTTCGTGTCCCGCTATATAAAGACTGTGCCCGCTCACATATGGCCTCATATTGTAATTGCTGGGGTATTTATAAAAGAAGCCAATACTTATTTTTGAATCGCCTGTTTCACCTGCAATAAAGCGGACACTAACATAACCTATCGGGGAGCTCTTAAATGTCTTTCCCATGATTTCCGATGCGCGCTCGTCATTTCCGACAAAGAGGGGCGGCGTCGTGAAAGCTCTTCGTCAGGGTTTTGTTGCCCTGTTCTTGCCTTTGAGCCGCCGTTCCTGTGCACTCTCGCTCGTTGGTGCAGACGACGGACTTAGCAGGAGGAACGCTCCCCTCCCCTCCCTTTCCCCCCACCCCGCCCCGGCTTTTTGTCTTTTGGCCGCTGTTGACGTGGAGCTCCGGGTGCTTCAGGCTTTGTTGTTTTGCGCGGCTGAGCACAGTCCTGCCGGGGCGGCGTTTGCGGTCGTAGGCCTGGGCCATTCAAGGAAAAGCCGACGCGATGAAAGGTAACGAGGGTTAGGGGCGGGAACCGGACCGAGAGAGGGTTGCATTGAAAGCGCCATGCTTGAGACGCTGCCTTTGGAACTGAATTTATTTATTTATTTTAATTTGATTTATATGCCGCCCTTCTCCGGAGACTCAGGGCGGCTTACAATGCGTTAAGCAATAGCCTTCATACTTCTGTATATTTTATACAAAGTCAGCTTATTGCCCCCACAAACTGGGTCCTCATTTCACCTACCTTAGAAAGGATGGAAGGCTGAGTCAATCTTGAGCCTGGTGAGATTCGAATTTACAGTAATTGCAGACAGCTGGTGTTAATCACAATGCTTTTTAGTCTGCTGAGCCACCAGCAGACATATACATATATCATATGTATATGATATATACATATTAAGTCAATATATTTTGACCACCGATTAGCAACAAACATAACATCCAAGACATGCATGCATTTTAGTCACAGATATGGAAATGATTTATAGCCTATTTTTAAAGCATGATTTTATGCTGTATTTAATGCACGTTGCATATCTTCTGTTAAAACCATGCTACATCATTTCTTTTTCCTCCCCAGGTAAATTCCATAATTTTACATATGCTTTGAAAAAGTATCTTGTATTGTTTTGAATTTTCCACCGTTTTTCACTGTTGAGTAAATTGTAGTATTCCGTGAAGGAGAAATCATTTCTCTGCACTATACATATTGTATATTGTACACTATTCTTTTTAAGTCTATGCTATATTTATGTAGTACACATTCATAGATATTTATGCTAATCCGTACTGGGGAGTGAGGTGGGATTGGGATGTCGGCTGTCACCCAAAATGTAAATGAAAACTTTTTTTTGTTCATAGTTGACGCAAAAAGGCTCTGGAAGCACATGGAAAAAAATAAAGTAGACAATATATTTGAGTGTATGCATAAGGCACTGTTGTCTTTGCAGCAGAAGATCGAAGATGGAACTGCAACAAGTGAAGGTTAGACATCTTTGCAAACTATCACACCTAAATTGAGAAATTAGTGAAAGAAACTCATACTCAGTTTTGCAGGTATAATTAGTGATATTAAGTAATCTGTCCTATGCAGACAAGTTAACTGTGCAATAATTTATAATGGTAGGGTTAGAACTGGATATAACAGCCATGCAGAGATTGCAGCTGAATCTAGTAAACAAATCTTATTTCTACTACAATGGTACCTTGGTACTCAACTACTTTGAAATTAATCAAATTTGGTACTCAACCCATTTTGATACGAAAATGTTGTCCCGGTACTCATGGTTTGTTTGGCACTCAATGCACAGTTTAGAACTTGGTGTTGGCTGCCTTGTGACTCACTACATTATTCCTTATGGGAATAATTTGTTTGGCACTCATCATTTTTGGTATTCAGCATGTCTCCCAGAACCAAGTAACGTTGTGTCCTGAGGTACCACTATACTGTGTGAATAAATTTTAAGTGCAGACCCGCACTTTCTTTCCCTGAGTAAGTTCAGCTCCCTACCCACCCCAAAAAGGGAAGACACTGCACCAAATGTGAGAGCCTATTTTTTTCTGCTGTTGGTCACAAATTTGCTCACTGCAGAATCTAAATTAAAACATTGCTATTAAAGACCAAGAGTGCCAGTTTGGTGTAGCTGTTCTGTGAAAATAATAAGTAGGAGAAAAAATGTATGTGTACATATGGAGCTTCTTTGTTCCAAAATATGTACCTGTATTTGATACTAAGAATGTAACAGACTATAAATTGGGAATCACACTTAAGTTTCAAAATGTTTGGAGGACTTCAGCTAAGAGATATCAATCAAAAGGACCATTTTACTTTTTATTAACATCTACATCATTTTAAAATGCTATATTTCAGTGCAGTTTTCTGTTTTTGTTATTTTGAACAGAATGCAACCAAGCTTTGGCACTTGTGAATCAGCTGGGTATGACTGACCTCTTACCCCTGGCGCATGGTATGAAAAATCTCATTGCTTTGCTATAACAGATGATGACATTTTTTCTTTCTACAGGCATTAGCCTCTTACCTAGCCAGAAGAAAAAGCCTGAGGAACTACTTTTCCTCACATATTGGCTCTTGCCTGATTTTTCTATAAGGAAATTGAGCCTGATTCCTATTTTCTACTCTCCATATTGGTTTTTCCATTCCAGCAGATTCAATTCTTGGGTACATGTGGTTTTAATTTTTCACAAAACATAAACAAAAACTTGATCTAGACATATTTTATGAGGGGCCCAAATTCAAATTTCATTGTGACAGATCAAAAGCTTTCTAGTAAGCATTTTGGGAAAGCTGAAGCCAATCAATTTAGTATTCACCATCTCCAGTAGCAAGGCATGCAATTCCCCTGAATTGGGTCAGAATGATACGTTGTCTAGTTCATTGTTACCAAGCCCTTCCAGATTTTGGATAGAAGAATTTACCTAGCATACTGCCTGACCTTTATAGTGGAGATGGCTTTTATATGTGAAGTAGTTGCTTTTCCAATGATACATGTCTGTGGATTTACTAATCGACAGACCTCTGTTAGCAGAATATTATGGAGTCAAATTCTTGCTGGTTTACCTCTTTTTAACACTTATTGTTGTTTTACTAAAAGCTGTCTTTATCCATTGTTCATCACTTAAACAGGACAAAGAGTGCTCCTACTGGTGCATCAAATATAAGAGGAATGTGTTGCATCTATTTTGTCTCTAAGCTTGACGTCTAAAAGTACTGAAAAGAAATTCAGCGCAAACTCTGCCCTTCAGATAGGTAAAACCACCAGACTCCATCCTGTGCAAATGTTTTTATGGAGTTGGAGTGGGGATATCAAGGTTTGCTCTCTAATCCCCAAGTTTTTACAATAACAGTTTCATTTTGCATGCATCCTCTAGCTTTTTGTAAGTGTGATAGTGACAGGTTAATTTATGTGCACTGGAAGTGGGCTGTATATTTCATGAACTCTGAGATGAGGAAGAAAAAGTGAATTCCTCTTCTGTAGTATATTACAATAATAAATTAACATTTTAAATACTTTTTGCCTGATTAATGTTTCTATATTTGCATTAACATTAATTTTAATGATTCATTAATAGTTTCTTAAATGCATAATTGTGATAAATCTAAATTGTAATTTTAAATCTATACTTAAAGTTTTTATGTTCTTGTTCCAGTTAAAGAAGGTAAGCATATATGCCATCTGGATTTACCTCAGTCTTCTCCGGGGAAAATTACAGAAGATGCTGGAGATGATTTTTCTTTGTAAGTAAAACTCTATAAGTACATAAATTGTCTTTTTGCTGTTTTTATATCTTAGAAGTTCAAGTTGAAACTTCATTTGGAAAGTAAGGTGTACACTAAACAGATTAGAGTACATCAGTCAAAACGACTGTTTTGAATATGAATTTCAGCCTTTCCCATTATTTCTCTAACTTTTTGTCTATTTTGGATCTTATTTTATCTTCTCTCTTTAGATTGTTTTCAGTTTCTGCCCTCCTCTCCTGCACTTCTCCAATTCATCTTCCTAAAACTTTTTCTCCCTGCCTTGCTTTTTTCTAGAAATTGAAATGCCCTTTGAATGGCAAATACATACTTCTTTTGGATACTAAGGCTGCATAGCTAAACATTGCTGAACATTTTATGATCATTGGTGGAGGAATTTGCTTTGAACCTTTATGAGCAAGTCTGTGTTGCCCAATCAGCATATGTCAGCATAGTTATATCAATTCTCTGTGTCATTGTCTCTGGAAATTCTCAGTCATCCTGCCAGAACCGATGAAGTTTCTTGGATGAAAAGCGAAAAATCTTCTTTTTCCTCAAGGAAAAAACAATCCAGTTGTCTTTTAAAACAGTACCTTTGAGATCTCTGTGGTGTTGTTTCTCAGCTAATGGCTATAAGTGTCACTGATGGTGCACAGGAGTCTACGTGAGGCACATCTCCCTTCCCCAACCCAGGAAAAGAGCCCCAAAGAAAGAAAAGTGGGCAGGTGGGCAGAGTTCCTGGTCTTCTGTTGAGCATCTGGACACAGCATTTCCTGGAGTCCAGAATTGGAGTAGTTAGGGATTGCACAGGTTTAACTTCCAGAATAAGGTTTTTCACAGTAGTTACCTCTCTCATTATTTGGATGAGTTTTAATCACTTGCTTCTAGGCAAAATCTGTTCCTACATCAGTAAACACCCTATGTAGGCATAGTTCTCAGATTTATGGATAAATAGGCTATCCCCTATTTAGGCAGGTAGTTGTTCAACCCAGGTTAGCTTTTGCTCATTAATTTGGCAATTTCAATAATAATACTGCAGTTTTTATGTCCTTAAAACTTACTGTCGATGATAATGTGACAAGATAATCCTTATAAACATTTGTATCCTTAGAAAAGATTGATGGAATTCAGGTGGAGGTTTTTTCAGTGTCTTGTGTTGTTTTTAGAGAAAACTTAATGGAACTTAACAATATGAAAGATCGTTACTATATAGATTAACAGAAAATTGTAGAATTCAAATTCAAATCTTTATTATCAGAGTACAACATGTGTACAGGGAGATTGGCTGAGCCTCCCTTCATATACCCCCCAACCCAATACAACTCACAGTGAAAGACAGTAAAAGAAAAATCCCTAATCCAGTGAATCCTACTAACAAGCACTCAATCCTACTGCACCACGTGAATTTATTGCACATCGCGCTGGCCCCGCAAGTCGTACTATGTTGTTGTAAAGTTATTTTCCATTCAGAAGCCTGACAGCTCATGGATAAAATCTGTTCTTCAGCCTATTTGTGCGGCTGCCTATGCTTCTATATCTTCTTCCTGATGGCAGGAGAATAAAGAAGTGCTGACCAGGGTGAGAGTTGTCCTGAGGATTTTCCTCACTCTTCTAAGGCAGTGAGCCCTAGCAATGTCATCTAGTGATAATCAGGGGACAGCCCAGAATGTTTTGTGCTGTGCTCACCACCCTATGTAATGTTTTTCTATCCACAACTGTCAAGCTGGCATACCAGTTCAATTTATAAATATTATTGGATTAAGATCATTGTGTTGCTTTCTTAATGCAAATAATGATGGTGAAAGCTGCCTGAATGATAAATAACCAGCATCTCTGTCCAGATTTTAGTCTATCTAAAGCTGAATCCAGCATAGAATCTCTATGGCAGGGGTGTCAAACTCACATTGTCACGGCGGTATCACATGACATATCAGGACTTTTCCCCCCCCCTTTGCTAAACCGGGTGGGGGCGGGGCCAGCACATGACACACCCGGCCTGCGGCCCGCGAGTTTGATACCCTGCTCTAAGGGGTTCAATTAATACAATAGCTATCTGCCACTCTTTTTTTTCCTGTTGATTCCCAACAGAATCCCTTTGCACCACTGAGATTATATACCAGCCTAGGCAGTTGTCACACACATTCCCCTTTGCTGTGAGGGTAGGATTAAAAAAAAAGCATACATGCATCAAACATGGAGAGGATTGAATTATCAGGTTCACTGAACAATATTATATTTGAGCAAATCCTAACATCTCACTGATGGCTTGACACTTTTTATTTTTATTTTTACATGTACGGCTATAAACGGCAGTCTGGAAATTGAAATTGATGAGGGAATGGATTTAAGAACTGAAGGAGAATCTGCAGAGGCATCTTCCAAGTTCTACCAGGATCATGTCTGTTCTAAGAAATGTCTTTCCAAAAGACCATGGGATTCCTACAAAGGGGAAAACCCTTTGAAGTTGCCAATGCTGTGTCACTTCCAGAGATGGCATGCCAAAGCAGACTCTGGCTCAAAATCACACGATGTGCTATACAAAGCTCCTTGTGGAAAGAGCTTGAGAAATTTCAAAGACGTGCAGAATTACTTATTTCAAACAGAATGCAGCTTTTTATTTTTAGATCACTTTTCTTTCAATACCTACGTGCAGGTATTCAGAAGCAGTTCTAGTCCCCAGGCATTTGTCATTGATCCAGATATCAGCCAAGGGGCAGAGACTGTACCAGTGTCATTCTGTAATGATATCAACCATGATCGGCTGCCTTGCTTTAAATACCGGAAGACCTCTTGGCCCCACGGATACTTCTTGAACAACTTCTCCAGCAGTTTTCTTGACTCCTGCAACTGTACCGATGGCTGCATTGACAGGTGAATAATTGTCCATTTTTAAGCAGCATTTTGAATAAAAGTTTTTATTTTAAGTATGTGTATAGTGATGAAATAATGGGGTGATTTGCCAAAGTATGTTTCTTTAAATAATGCCTTGTTAAAGGTATCTGTGGCATCTACAAGATCAAACACAGACACTTGATTATTTTTGTTTACAAAATATGCAGAACCTTGAAAGGTCCTATTTAAAGGGGAAAGGTCAGTTTGCATTGTAAAGGAATTATTTGTTGAAAGCCTTAAATTTTTAAATTTAAGGAAATATCTTCCCTGGAATATATAAACTATCCTGTGTTAATTGCTCTTCACTTGCATGTGAAATAGTAGAGCATTAAGATGATTCTGTGAAATTACATACATGTGGAAATATGGCCATCAGTGGAGAAGTCCATCAAAATTCCAAATGAAATATACCAAGGAAAGCACTTAATATATTTGCTTTCTCTGAAAATGTTATCATCACACCAGAATCCAGGGAATAAATGGGCCACGTTGCTTTATTTCATATCCTTATTTCCACTAGATCTACTGTGTGCTTTCTAGGACAAAATGTACGTGTCTGCTTCTTACAAAAAGAGCCGTCTTGAAAGCTTCTATGTCTCCAAGAAATGGACCATCTCACGGTTATACTTACAAAAGGCTGGAGGAACCTATTTCCAGCGGGTAAGGAATACTATGGTTAAGTTTGTGATACTTGTTACGTTGTATCTTATTTACTCACATGTTTCACTCATATAAACTCTGCTGCATTGCTGTTTTATATTATTATGGTTGGTCGCACAGTCAGCCAGATATTTAGACTAGGTTTGACATTCTTATCCACCCATGAGGCTTTCCCAAGGACCCAGGATAGGCATCTGTTGCTGTTTAATGATGTTAAAGACATACAGATATAAGGCTATAAGATGTTCCAAATAACTTGGAATTGAAATTTACACTTGACTAACAGTGATTTTGTCAACGCTGATGACGTTCAAGTGGTGCTCCAGTTGACTGTACTGTATATATAGGCGGTATTGAGTAATGAATTTCGGATGGTTTTCCCATATAGCTGTTGATATGACTATCAGTGCTACTACTATTATTCTGGTGCCTTTGAGTCAGGGTTGATTCCAGGCAACTGCGGGGGTTTTTTTGAAAAGTTTTTAAGTTTGTGGTTTCTCTGCTTCCTGCTAGGGCTGAGAGAGTGGGACTGGCCAACATCACCCAGCTAGCTTCCTATCTAAGGCGGGACCGGAATTCATAGTTTCCTGGTTTCTAGCTTGGTGCTTTATCATTATACCAGACTAGCTCTCCCTTTTAAATAATAGTTTATAATTATTAGAAAGTTTGTTTCTCATTTCACCAAGGAACTAAAGGGGGAGGAAATGCAAATTGTGTTGAAGAACTGCTTCATGAATCTAGGTTTGAGCCTGGATATCCTGGTGCTCTCAGATGGTTATAGCTTAATGTTTTTGCAACACATGTTTAGACCTGAAAGCTATAGGAAGTTTTTAGAGCATTTTAATTGTCCCAAATTGACCTATTTGTATTATATGTAAAACTGTCCTTTATTACTTATATGAGGAGCATTCTAAAATAAAAGGTTGTAAAGATGTTGTTTTGGTCAGTGTTTGTTTTGAGCATGCCTGATATCCTTGACTTATTCATTTAACAATGGTTTGAAGTTATGACAGCCTTGGGAAAAGTGCTTTATAACCTATCCTCAAAGTTACAACTGTTGCACCATCCCCATAGTCGTGATCATAATCCAGTTGCTTGGCACCTAGGTTGCATTTACAAGTAGTAAATGTAGTCATGTGATTACAATTTTCAACTTTTCCAACCAGCTTCCAACAAGCAAAGTCAATTGGGGAAGTCAGATTTGCCAAATGGCCGCAATGATTCCCTTAATATCTGTGGTAAAAATAGTTGTAAAATCAGGTCTAGTCATGTGATGACTTGCTTTATGACTGCATTGACTTATAGAATCATAAGACTTGAAGGAACCTCCAGCGATGGAGCACTCTCCAACAGAAATTCTCAATTGTGGTCATAAGTCAAGAACTACCTGTACTATATTGTGCCTCTGTATTGAACTTAAGTATCAATAAATACATTCTCTGCTAAGGAATTGCAATAGTTGTTAAAACAAAAGACACAATAAATAAATGCATTCATCCAGAAATGCCAATTGTTAGCAAATACTGTATTTTTCGGAGTATAAAACGCACCTTTTCCCTCCCTAAAAAAGGCTGAAAATTTGGGTGCATCTTATACTCCAAATGTAGCTTTTTCGAGGCGCTAGGAAGTAAAGCGATCTCCATGCTTTGCTCCCTCTGATTCACAGCTGTGCTTTAGAAGCTTTTTTTCAGCCCTAGTGATGCACTAGCGAGTGAAGTGATCTTCCGGCTTTTCTTGCTCCCTCCAACTCGCAGCTGTGCTTTAGAAGCTGCTTTTTATCCCCAAGCAGGGGATAAAACTAATGTGCTGAAGCTGATCAGACTAAGGACACTAGCGAGATGAATATCTGGTAGGCAGATTTTTCCCCCTATTTTCCTCCCCCAAAACTAAGCTGCGTCTTACACTCCGGTGCATCTTATACTCTGAAAAATACAGTGTATAAAGTATACATTTTAAAACATTAGCCATCACTTTAAGAATTCTAATATGTTGCTAGATCATTTGTTGACTTCCATTTGCCTAGTCAATTGGGACAAATCTTGTACTGTTCATACATTTGTTATTTTCTTAAGAAACCTCCAGTTTTTCAATAGTATAGTTACTGATTTGTCTTGCCTTGAGTTCATATGCTCATTGCCTATTTTTCTTCATCTTTCTCTGTCCAGGCAAGCAGCATCCATATTGGAAGACCCAAAGGAGTGAATGTGTTTGGGTATTTGTTTATCTGTCTGTGCTCACACACACTTTGATGCTTTCCCCCATAATCCTCCTTTATTTTACCTTTGTTTTGTGTATCAGAGTTTATGAATGCAGCTTCCTCTGCAGCTGTGACAAGAACATGTGCCAGAACAGATTGGTACAGCACGGTCTTCAAGTTCGCTTACAAGTCTTTAGCACTGAAAAGAAGGGCTGGGGAGTTCGCTGTCTTGATGACATTGACAAGGGAACATTTGTTTGTACCTATGCAGGTAGAGCAAAAGTATTTTAAGTACAGATGGTTTTATTTTATATATGTATACCCACATGCACATATTATCCATACACACACACACAAACACAGTAAAAGATTGAGTAATCATTGAACGTTTCAATACTGAGTATTATGATTCCAATATTCCAATGAATTAATATTTGCATAAATATTCATTGAGGTTAATTTGTTTCTGTAGGAACAGTTTTACCATTTCTTCTATTTTCAGGCGATGTAGTTAATTAGGTATTTCAAATCGATGCTTTACCTCTAAAAAGTGTTTAAAGAAATCAGTATTCCAGTTGTGATTTTATTTTACTTAAAAGAATCTTGTCTAGCATCTTGTCCTGACTGATTAGGCAATATTTTCTCTGTGAAGCTGTCTAGAGAACTAAAACTTTATTTTATTTTATATTTTATTTTATTATTTTATTTTCCCGCCTTTATTGCTTGATAAGTAACTGAAGGCTGTGAATATACATAATATTCCTTCCTTCTCCTATTTTCCCAACAACAGTAACCCTGAAAGGTGAGTTGAGCTGAGTAACGAAGCCAAAGTCAGTCAGCTGGTTTTCATGCCTAAGGCAGGACTAGAACTCCCTGTCTCCAGGTTTCTAGCTTGGTGCCTTACCCATCTAGCCTGGTGGCTTAACCCAGCATCTTAAACAGCTTTATTTCAGGGTCATTGTTATGTCCTCTTTTATAGCTATCAGTGATATTAAAATAACTTTAATTGGATATTATATTAGAATTCTTAAGTATATAAAATCCCCTTCTCCCCACCCCCAAAGAAATGCCTATGACATAGTGAATACTACACTGAAAATTTTGGGAGCTGTTTCACCAGCAAATTGCATTTTAGAGCTTTGAGATAAATGAAATGCTCCAGTTGGAACATTCTTCGTTAGGAATATTGCAAATGGAATTAATAAAATATTTCAGTACATTCTCATCTGCTAAAAGGGAGGCTCTTCTAACCTCTTCCTGTAGGGCTATTTTAGTCCCTTACAGTTTTCCCTTTACCCACACCTGACATAATAGCATCCCGGAAACTCAGAGGTTCCTCTGAAGTTATGCATAGATTTATGAAATTTTAGTTTGCAGTCATATTTACACATACTAATCTTGAATGTAGAAGTAGAACTGTATTTCCGGAGTAGAAATCACTTCTTTATTTTTGGATGATCTGGTTTCACTTCCAGGTCATCCAAAATTCACTTAAGCAAGTGGCTAAGCGCTCAACTACTTTTGATTGCTATGTGAGGGAGAAAAATATTCAAGTATGTCCTCGCTAATCTGTCCTGTTCAAGCTGTTTTGTTTCCGTGGGATAAGGTTTCAAATTGCTTGCTGCCACAGTATGTTACTGGGGTTTCTTGTTTCTCAGTTATCCCAAATAGACTTGAGTTCTGTCAGTTTTTACTGTCAGCAATTACAATTGAAGGGAGTGGTACAAAATAATGTAATCTGAAATTAACATTAAATGTTATATTACTATCCTGCATTTAGATTTAGACTCTCTAACACATAAAATCAGTAGGGCAAGGGGAGATCCGCTTTAGGCAAATCTGAGATATCCTTTTTGCCTTCCTTAAATGTTTATCTTTTTATATTGCCATACTTAGGGTATAAATTTCATAAATACAGTGTTTTATTCTAGGGAAATTGATGTCCAGAGATGAACATTACCAGGGTAAAAATAGTGGCGAAATTGAAGAAGTTACCAAGAATACCAACCAGAGTTTATTTTCAAGAAAGAGAAAACTGAGTACAGTCTGTTCTGATTCAGAGAATGAACTTACTCAGGACACTGGAAGACAACAATCTTTACATCTGGATGCTGAAGGTCAACCAAATCGGCAAGTTAACAACAATTACATGTTTAAATAGTTAACATCCCTTCACTGTTTGAATCTGGATGAAGCCACATTTATGGTCCATCTTGTAGTGACTCATTAACAATACAAGCATTTAAAAATCCATGTTAGATCAGAATATATATACAATTGCTCTGAGTAAGCATGGCTCCTCTCCCCTTGAGATTAAGTAATGAGGAAGGAGTTTGTTGGAGAGTCTGGTTCTTTGATGGTAGTAAAGAAAGAGAAAGAAATTAAGCCCACCTACCGGACCCAGAGAAGATACAATCCAACTTAGAAAAATGTGTTCAGAATACTAAGTGAGAGTAGTGTTAGGAAGTTGATATTATTTTACATGTGCTTGAGGCAAATGGCTGATTTCTTTCAAGACAAAATTTTAGGCTTAATCCCCACTGTGGCTGAGTTTACCCAAACTATTCCTTTGTTCATTTTACCTCTCCTGATGTTTAATCCTCACCTCTAAATTTAAAAATCCTCTATATTTTCTTCATTGTTGTGTATTCCTGAGAGCATTAAACGTATGTTTTAAATGTCCATGTACTGAAATGGTTGGGGAAGGGCCTCCAGGTAACTAAATGGGAAGCATTTTTGGGTTTATTTTATAACCATAGTTGAGGCTAAAAAGAAAATGGTGGCAGCAAATATTTGCTGAAAACAATAAATGTTGCATCACTCTAAAGTAGAGCAGACCCAGTTGTGAAAAAGAGCCTTACGACATAAAAAATGCAAATCATAATATTACACTGTGTGGTGATGCCCTTTATTTATGTGAAGCCGCTGGGCGAGATCATCCGTGGCTTCGGGGTGGATTTCCATTAGTACGCTGATGACACTCAGCTGTACATTTCCACCCTGGGCCACCCCAATGATGCCCTTGAAGTGATGTCCCCGTGCCTGGAAACTGTACGGATCTGGATGGGGAGGAACAAGCTCAGACTTAACCCTTCCAAGACCGAGTGGCTGTGGTTTCTGGCGTCCCGTCATAGTCAGTTGACTCCATCACTGACTATTGGGGGTGAGATCTTGACCCCCTCAGAGAGGGCTCGCAACTTGGGTGTCCTCCAAGTTGGACTCACAGCTGTCCCTGGAAGACCATCTGACGGCTGTGGCCAGGGGGACTTTTTATCAGGTTCGCCTGATTTACCAGTTGTGTCCCTTTCTGGATTGGACTCCTTACGCAGTCACTCACACCCTCATCACTTCCCGTCTGGACTATTGTAACGCTCTCTACATGGGGCTCCCCTTGAAGAGCACCTGGAGGCTCCAGCTGGTCCAGAATGTGGCCGCACGGGTAATTATGGGAGCGACCCAACGCTCCCATGTAACACCGCTCCTGCGCGAGCTGCACTGACTCCAGGTGGTCTTCCAGGTGCGATTCAAGGTGTTGGTTGCCACCTTTAAAGCGCTCCATGGCATGGGCCCTGGGTATCTACAAGACCGCCTTCTGCCACCAATAGCCTCCTATAGACCGGTACGCTCCCACGGAGAGGGGCTCCTCCGGGTGCCGTCAGCTAGACAGTGCCGGCTGATGACCCCCAGGGGGAGAGCATTCTCTGTGGGGGCCCCTATCCTCTGGAATGAGTTGCTCCCGGAGATTGGTAGGATTACTGACCTGCGTACCTTTCGCCGTGCCCTAAAAACATTACTATTCTAACAAGCAGTGCTGGCCTAAAAAATAATAATATTTTTACTATTTTAATGGGTTGTTTTATTAGAATTTTCGGCCAATTGATTTAATTGTTTTAACTTGTTTTTAATTTTTCTATTGTCATGGTTTTATTCTGGCTGTACACCGCCCTGAGTCCTTCGGGAGAAGGGCGGTATAGAAATTTAATAAAATAAAATAAAAATAAAATAAAATTACAGCAGTTCCAAAACCTTCTTAGTATATAAATGATTCTTTAATGCTTTAAATCTCTTCTCAAATTAAGTAGAAACTGGGCTTTCAACATAGTTCAATTGACAATAATTAATATTATACAAACTCTTTTATTTCAGTAGAATATGCTAAATCTTCAAAGTGGATGAAGCTCCCAAGTGGATCTTTGAGTCTCTTTACATTAAAAAAAAAGTTTCGGTAAATTTGTAATCTTTGTAGGCATTTACCAATACAAAATTTGCACAAGATGACAAGGAATTTGCTGTAAACACTGAACAATTACTAGGACAATTAATCCTACAATTAATAATTAAAAAATAGTTTAAAGAATTCTACTTTAACATATGCTATATAAAACCATGTTTCTGTTAGCAGAATTCAGAACTACATTTCATACAAGAATTGGAATGTACAAACTATTGCAAGACCTAAAACTAAAACATCCCTTCTTCAAAGACAACGACAAGAACTAGTAAATATTCTGCATTTATTTTTAGACTGCCTTGTTGGCTTTTTACTTTATTTTAATGTATACTTTGAATGTTTCAAATCTGTTCTGTTTCTAAATTTGGTAGCGAGGTAATAAGGGAAGATCTTACTGTGCTCAGTGAGTAATAATACAGTACCACAGTATTTCTCAACCTCAACAACTTTAAGATATGTAGACTTCAGCTTGCCGGCTGGGTAATTTTGGGAACTGAAGTCCACGTATCAAAGTTACTGGGGTTGATGAACTATCCTGCATTGTTCTTTCCTTTTCTTTCCCCCAGAAGAATATATATACGTATTTTAATGAGATTACAGATAATCCCTAATTTATTACCACAATTGGGACCAGAATGTCTGTTGCTAATTAAGATCGTTGTTAAATAAGTCATGAACTTTTCTGCAACAGTTGTTAAGCAAATCACTGCGGTTTTTAAGTGAATCTTGTGGTTAAGTGAATTTAGCTTCCCCCCTTGATTTTATTTGTCGAAAGCCAGCCGAGAAGGTCACAAATAGCAATCATGTGCTAGGGGGAGGTTGCAACCATCATATACACCTGCATGGTTGCCAAGTGCCCAACCATGGAGTTGCTGCAACAGAAGCAACAGTTGTAAGTGACTTTTCCCAGTGCTGTTGTAACTTGGATAGGTCGCTGAAGGTTACAAGACGAGGGCTGTCTGTATTGTGTAGATGTGTCAATTATTCTGAGCTTGAAATAACTGTTTTGAGATTAAATCAAGCTGTTTTGACCTTAATGAATGTGCTCCAACATTTCATTGAACTGGCAAATGAAATTGTTATAGTCCAGTTCAAATTTGAAAAGGCTGTTTTGCATTTGAGCAGTTCTGAGTTTGAAACATTTCATGCACCTTTGTAGTTAGGAGAAGTAAGAGAGTCTGAAAAAGGAGATTATTTTAGGATAGCACTGTTTGCTGAATCTACTTTTAAATTTGTCCTTCCAAGATGGATGGACTGGAGTACTCCATTTCACAGATTGATCCTGCCTAAGTAGAATATTTGGGTTTGATTGGAGATCAGGAGAGAGAGTTAATTTTTATTTATCTTACCTCGCCCTTCCCCAGCATGTTATGTGGCACTGAATGAAAACCAGAAAATGTGTTTGTTGTATCCAAGCCCCAAGAAAGCCAGATGGCTTCTAGAAAAAGATCAAAACCTTGAGAAATCAACAAAATAAATCCAGGATTAAAATTCCTAGTTTGTCTACTCATACTAGATTTCTTTCTTCAAAGGGAATTACTGATGCCAGCTCTGATGAAGATGAGAGTTCTTTGTGTCAGTCAGGAACAAGAAGAATAACTTCAGCAACCAAAAAAGGAGATGAACGTAAAGTTGCACCATTTTTTTTCATTTTCAACAAATTTGAAAATAAAATTGCATATCTCAAAACCACTATTAAGGAGCTAAAAGCACTACAATTGCACCAAGAGCCTTGGTGGTGCAGCAGACTAAGTGCTGTTATGTAGCATTTAGCTGCCAGCTGCCTGCAATTAGTGCGAGTTCAAATCTCACTAGGCTCAAGGTTGACTCAGCCTTCCATCCTTCCGAGGTAGGTAAATTGAGGACCCGGATTGTGGGGGCAATAAGCTGACTTTGTAGAAACACTGCTTATGGGGGGCCAAAAGCCCTAATAAGCAGGTATATACAAAAGAATGAAGGCTATTGCTATAAGTGCATTGTAAGCTGCCCTGAGTCTTTGGAGGAGGGTGGCATATAAATTGAACTAATAAATAAATAAATACAATTAATAAAGTTAAAAGAAAACTGCATAAAAATAATGCTGAAATATAAAAGCATGAAAAATTCTTACCAGCAGAGAAAAGACTATAATATTCTATTAATATAATATTCAGCCTTTGCCATGGTTTCTTACTTTTGGTAGACAGATAGCCTCAAATATTACCTCCTTGATACTCTGACTTGAAGAGTTTTGAGCTTCTTGCTATGCGGTCTTATGTATTTAGCAGACATACAGTATGTGGGATCTGCTATGTGATACGTGACATGAGACTTACGATGCAGATTTTTTTCTGAGCGTAAACCATTATCAGAGATACACAGTTTTTAATCCAGAGAAAATAAGGTACTTCACATCCCACATTTTCTATATTTGTTGGCAGCTCCTTGAAGGAGTTGTGCCTTTTCCTGGATTTGTATATGTGAACTCAGGAAGCAGAGACAGCGCAATGACATTACCCTGTCATTATCTCTGAAAAAAGTGAATCTTCTGTAAGCAGCTGCCAACAGATAAAGCACAGTATTCACAGCAGAGGCAAAGGGGCTTTGTCCTTCGATCCAAATACTGAAAACTTAGGTATGGCCATGATCGTGCTCGGAATCTGATAGAGCTTTGGATTCAAAAATAATATTTTAATAAATTGGTCTAGCAAATTTAAAGCAGAGCATCTATACTAGATATTGGAAGGTGTGACTGTGAGATGTTCCTAAATCATATGCTAATTTTGAAATGCTTCTTTACAGAATCAGGCCTGCAAGGAGAATTTGAGAATTTGGTAAACACCATAAATTCTGAAGCTAATACTGATTGCCATAAAGAGAATCTCCTTTCTGATGCTGTATTGAAAAATAAACTGCCTGTGGAAGATGACAAAGAAGTGAAAAAACAACATAAAGACATACTTGAATCAGACAACACAATAAAGCGAAAAACTCAGAGAAACAGACAGGAACTAGCTTGTACGAAGGAGGCAGCAGAAATTGAGACATGCCCAAAGAATGAAGAAAATCCTTGTTTGCTGGATGCCACAAGGGAAGGCAATGTAGGCAGGTTTCTTAATGTAAGTCGTATTTCTTTACTTCTTTTGTTTCAGTTTATATCACCACCTATCTGAGCCAATAGCTTTGGGCAGTGAGCAATATTTAAAATCAAAGTTCAAAAATATACAACCACAACTATAAAAATTAAAATACACAGCAGCAAGAAAAATGCAGCTATCACTAACACAACCAGGAGATGTGTCCCTTCACAGACTCAGGGTCCTGGGACTTGAGAACTTTATGAAAGGGTCAGTAAGGATGGGGACATCCTGATCTCCAGAGAGAGAATGCTCAGTACTGTGGGCGCTACAGGCTCACCTTCTGGGCCCTGACAACCAACTTCTTTAGCTGACAGGACCCAGAATACGTGCCCATCCTGCTTGGCCAGTCAGGTAGAAACGAATGGGGAAAATGTTCCCTTAAGTAACCGGGTCCCAAGCCATGAAGGGTTTTAAAGGTGACAACCAGCTCTTTGAATTGTATCTGAAAGCACATTGGCAACCGGTACAGTTCACATGCACTAGATCAGCATAGTTTACTGTACATGCAGCCGCATTCTGCAACTGTTAAGGCTTTCAAATGCTCTTCAGGGGCAGCCCCATGTAATGAGCATTGTGGTAGTTCAGACAGGTCATTGTGGAATGAATAACACTGAGCAAGGCCTCCCAATCCAGGAACAGGCACAACTGATGCACAACCTGAAGGTGAGCAGTGGTTCTCCCATTGGTTCTCCCAATGGTTCTCTCAAGAAGTTATGAACTCAGAAGGACCTCCACATTGCTTGGGGCAGTGCTACCACATCCAGAATCAAAAATGGAAGATCCTGAGCCTGAGAACGTTCAAAATCTTAAAGCCACTAAGTCTTGCTTGGGTTGAACCACAACCTGTTTCCTAAGAAAATGTACCTAAGACAAGACCAGAAAAATAGTTCCTCAGTTTCTAGCTGAGTTCCTTAACCATCACACCAATCTGGCTCTCACATACTGATGATACTCACCCTAAAAATCAGATGATCTCACTCAGTGGCTTCATGTAGATGTTAAACACTGTGCTACTGACCCCCATCTCCCAGAGGGGGTCCAGAAGGATTCTGTGATTGATAGTATCAAAATACACTAAAAGGTCAAGAACAGCAAGGATGGGTGTACTGCCCTCATTCTAATCCAACAAGAGATTATGCAAAATTGTATTCATACAGTCTCATACTCAGGCCTGAATCACAATTGAAATGGATCAAGTTAAAGAAGTATCTTTTTCATAATTAATATTACACTAATTTTGAAAAATGTTATAGTTTTGCTATGTGTTGAAATAGCAATAACAATAGCACTTAGACTTAGATTCATATACCGCTTCACTGTGCTTTCCAGCCCTCTCTAAGCGTTTTACAGAGTCAGCATATTGCCCCCAACAATCTGGGTCCTCATTTTGCTGACCTTGGAAAGATGGCAGGCTGAGTCAACCTTGAGCCGGTGAGGATCCTGGCAGTCAGCAGAATTAGCCTGCAGTACTGCAATCTAACCACTACGCCACCACGGCTCTTATGCTGAATACTGAGAACCTTCAGCATCTGTATGCAGTCTTCAGGAGCAGTGTAACAGATTTACAACTTTTGGTCTGTTTTTGTACTTAACGAATATGGTATAAAGAGTTAAAATCTGTAGCTCTTATCTATCCACCAATTTATAAAAGTAAACCAGTTATCTTTTAGTTTTATATTCTATAATTCACATGCAAATATTGGGAAATCTTTTCAGCCTTAAATTTAGATGCCAGTGATAAGAATAACCAAACACAGAACTGGATGATGATAATAAATGAGGGGGTAAATAAATAAATATGTTCAGTATATAATTAATGATATTTTGCTAAGCCATTATGTCCACAGTAAGGAAATAGGGCTGAAGAGTAGAGCCAGGAAAAAAGTTAGGATTTGAAATGGAGGAAGGGGCTTGATGTGAAGAGGTCCTAAGATGAGGTTTATGGTCTCTTCCCCTCCTTTTATTCTTCATACTGTTGGAATAGAAGTAGCTGCCTTTGGCCTTTGAAGTTTGTTCTACTCGTTGGCTTCTCCGGGAGCAATTTTGCTTTTGCTTTTATTGGTCTGGTTGAACTCAGTGGTAGAAAAGTCACCCAAGAAGTGTGGCTAGTGGGAGAGTCACTAATCTCTTAATCCAGTAAACCAGCAGCACCAGGTTCTTGTATAATTTAACAATTAAAAAGAAATAGGACATGGACATTCATCGAACAGAGACTACTAAAGATTGTTCTACGGCTGATAAGAGAAAAATATAAGCATAAAGAATTCAGAGAAGAATCTTAAGTGTAACCATTCACTGTGAAAGGCAGGGCTGTCTGCTTTTGATCCTTAAAAGACTGTTGCCATACAGTTTCTTGAAACACAAAGCTTGAAAGGGTCCTACAAGAGTGTTAGAGCTAATAACAACTTTTAACCAACCAAAGCAAAGCAAGAGATGTTAATAAAATAAATAAAAATAGTATAAAATATATCAAAAAAACAGCACTATGTTTTTATAACATATTGATACTAAATACACAGATTTTATCTCTTTATAAAACCATTTCCTCTTTTATTTTTGTTTTTTTGCATTAATGATGTTAAACATTACAGAAAAGAATAGTTTGATCAGACCTGACTCCATAAGTAGAGTATGTTTACCAAAAGAAACGATCCAAATGTGCACAAAAAGTATATTAAAAGAAAACAGGTGCTTCTATTTTAACTGTTATTTATTTTGTTTATAGCACAGCTGCTCTCCTAATCTCTTCGTGCAAAGTGTATTTGTAGAGACTCACAACAGAAATTTCCCCTGGGTGGCATTCTTCACAAAGAGGTTTGACATTTTTCTTTGTTAACAAATCCGTAAGCATAATTCTGTGAGCAAAAATAGATTTCTACTAAGAAAAAAAATGTATAAAACTGAATACTTGTTCTGTGGTTATCTTCTACTGAACAATACAGAAGGCAGAAAATGGAATGGTGTTATTAAAAAGAAAAACATAATAGCAAGAGTTTTATCCCATTTATAAAGGCAAATACGACATAGCTCTATGATTGTGTCTGATTTTTATAGCATAAGTGATTGAGTTTGGAGTAATGTATTTTTATGTCTGCACTATAAACAAATCTTGATATTTCAGGGAACTGATGAAGTTATTTTGGGATTTGAATGTGCGGCTGTATATGTGTGTATTGATTAATAGCTACTTGATCTTAGAATGTTTATCTTCATAACATTAAACACTTCTGCTTTTATCTTGGGTAAATGCTCTGAGCTTTTTAGATCTTATTAAATGTTAATCATATTAATTATAAACCAGAGACAAAAGGATGTTTTAAAGTGGGTTTGCAAACCATTATTAAAAACCAATAACAGTTTTAGTTGTTGCAGAAGAGATAATTTTTCTGGCTTTTTATTCTTGCTAATGTTCTCCTGCATGATCTCCAGGGACAGAGCAGACTTTAGTGAAGTAAACCATGGTTTTATTTGTTTCTTTAACCTTAAGAACAGAAATCTTGATTAGTGCTACTTAAGCACTATCTGCTAGATATTCAAATTTAGTAATCTTAAAATTAAAATTTAGTAATTTGTTACTATGACAGGCCAGGGGTAATTGCTAACACTTTGGAGGACAGTGGGATCTTGACAGATTTGAACATTGGGCCCTAGCAAACAAAATGCAGTTCAGTGATAAGGAAGGTAAGATCCTGCACTTAGGGAGAATGGGTGTCCTAGTTGACCACCACTTGAGTATGAGCCAGTACTGTGCTGCAGCTGCCAAAAAGGACCATGTAGTCCTAAACTGCATCAACAAGGGGGATAGCATCAGGATCATGGGAAGTACCACTTTATACTGCACTAGTGAGTTCACATTTGGAATACTGTGTACAGTTCTTATTACCAAGATAGCTGTAAGTTATGTAAAGAACAGACATTATTGCTGCCTTGTTGGGAGTCTTAAGCACCATCCCGTATTTGTACTCATAAAAGTAAAAGTAAGCATAAATCCTCATGGATTATTGCTATTATTCTAATTGTGTGGCATATTTGCTTTTCAGACATGTAAAAGCTGGAACTGAACTTACATGGGATTATGGTTATAAAGCTGGAAGTATGCCTGAGACAGAGACTACCTGCCAGTGTGGGAGTCTGAAGTGTCGGAAAAAAATCTTGTAGAGTTTTTGTATGTATTAATCTAGAACCTGGTGAAATGGGCAGCATACAAATAATATACTTTTTTTAAAAAAAGGATTGTTACGCACATTTTTGGATCAAGGCATCTCTGCCCTATCTACATTTATTAATGGAAGCAACTCATTTCAATCTAGGACTGATTTCAGTCACTGCTTTGAGTTTTGAACAGCTTCCTTGGATTTCAGTTTTTAGTGATTTGAGATAGTTGCACAGATACTTTTTTGGATCTCAACTTTACCAACCAAAAAGGAATTCGTAAACCAGATAGACTGGTTCCTCAAGGTCAGGTCTAAGATCTGCTGCTGAGAATTTCCACTATACTATACACAGTACTGAGTCAAATGTATGAAGTACTGAGTCATATGGACAAACATACTAATATAGTAACAGGCAGCTAGCTTCCTATAGTCGTATTTGTAAAGATGGATTTTTTTTTAGCAAGCCATTGGTTATTGCGTGAAAAGATAGTATTAATAAAAATATCCAGTAGAATAACAAAAGATTGACAGGTATGTAATAGCAGCACACACATGTGAATTATAATCATATCCTACAATACAGCTTTGCCTCTTCCACCCAAATTCCTGTGGACCCTCATAAGCAAGAAGACCAGACTTGGCATGGAGTGGCACACTGAAAATTGAGGAAAGGTTAGGACAAAGAACTGGTCTAAAAGACAATAGCTGAAATGTACTCATTGTACTTAATTAACTATATATATATATATTATTTTAATATGACATATTGGTCTGTAATTATCTTCTTTGTTGTATATTAAAGCTTTACCATTCAGTACCAATTTTTGCAGGAGTCCTAACAGCTTTCACTTTCTTAGTTGTATGACATATTTATCATAAGTCAATTCTTGTGTACACAATTTTGTGTGCTGTAACCTCCTTTTATTTAATTACTTGATTACTGTGATAAAGATTATTGATTCAGCAAACCCTGTCATTCTTACTTTACACTTTACTTGCATGCCAAAGTTCCAAAAGCTCTGCCCAGCAAACAAAGAAACAATCTCTTTTAAGATTTAATTAAAATTATGTTATATCAGAAGCGTATTGCAATGGGTTTTTGATAGTATAGTCTGTGTAAGAATGGTTTTAATTCCTCTACTTCTCTTCACCTTCAGACTTCATTCTAGATATGCCAATAGAACAATTGGCATTTGTTCATCAAACTTCAAAAAATGTTGCAACTCAACTATTATAATAAATTGGATTTATATCTCCACTAATCAAGTCAGGACATAACCCCTCATTTGCTATTAAGAATAGAAAATCGTCTAATGCTTTGTCATCTGTATTTGCTGCCTTAAATAATGTGTAAAAATAATAAAATATGGGAAATAAATGATTAAATAAAAAGGTCCATCTCACCAATGAACCTTAACTGTCAGTAATTTCTATGTGTCTCCCTACATGGAGATATAGGCGGTCTTCAACTTACAACTACAATTGAGCCTAGAATCTTGGTCATTGAGTGAAGCAATTGTTAAGTGAGATATCACATGACTGCCTCAGTCAACAGTTGCAATCCTGACACTTATGGTTGCAGTCATTAAATGGACAGAGTCCCAGGTAAGGAGTGCAGGGTGCCTTGGTGTTGGGGGAAGACCCTGGAAGGTTCCACTTAGGAACTGAAAATCCTCCCTTCTGAAATCCATGCATGATTTTCAGCCCTTGAGGGAGAGAGACTAACACACGTGCAGGACCTCCCTGACCTGTCTAAAGCACCCATACTGTTTATCACTTTGCTTCTCTGCTCTCTTTTGGATTTTGGCCCCTCTTGTTTTCAGGTGCTAGCTGAAAGCACTGCTTACCAAAGGATATCATCTCTCCATGCATGGAGAGGACCGTGGTTGGCGGGCTGCAGAAACCATGCTCAGATCTTCAGGATCTTCTCCACCCTGTCAAAAGAACTCAGCTCCCTTCTGTGCATGGAAGGGAACTCCTGTGTGCTGCAGAAATGGAGCTCAAATCATCAGGATCTGAACTCCTTTTCTGCACCCCTATAGAAGAAAGTCATCTCTCTCCTGCTTGTGGAAGAGAACTCCTTCCATGGGGTGCAGAAACTGAGCTCAAATCAGGTTTTCGGCTCCAATTCTCCACTCCTTAAGAGGATGTCATCCCTTCTCCACACACAGAAGGGAACTTGGGTGGGGATGCAGAAACAGCTTGAATCATCAGGATCAGATCCATTTCTCCACCCCACCAAAAGAATTCAGCTTCCCTCCACAGGCAGCTCTTTCAACAGCCCCCAAGATGAGAAAGATGCCATCCTCTTGGCAGATGGCAGCAGCTTTTTAACCTTCCTTGCCAACTCATTGATTTTCTGGGGAAGCCAGCAGAGAAGATTGAAAATGGTGATCACATGAAGGCACCAGCTGCAACTGGTCATAAGTGAAAACAGGTTGCGAAGCACCCAGATTATGATTATGTGACTAGGGGGGTGGCAGAGTTTTACAAGAGTGCTTTACAGGCCACAAAGCACTCTCCAAGACTATCATAAATCAGTTGTAGACTACCTGTATAAAGAACGTTTCTGTATGGCAAATCATGTGGCAGTCCCCTGAACCATGGTTCTGGATTGATTATGGCAATTGTTATTGAATTAGCATAAAATGTATGACAGAATAAGAAAACAGTCCGTTTTTCCATTAGCTATATTTTGCCTTTATTTCCTTTGGGTCCATATTTCCAGTAGCTACTTTTGGAGAAACAAACTTAATTTCTTGACTACTTTTTTAAAAATATTTTATTTAGAAAACACATTTCTAAGAGAGCATCATTGGGTCATCTCGTAGCAACAAAATACATTTTATTTTTAGGAGGTGAGATGAGGAAATTTGAACATTTAGAATGTAGCTGTTTTATATTTTATACTAAAAAACGTTTTAAAAATCTTGTCTTATGTTTTTTTTCCATTTGGCAAAATTTTTAATTTGTATCTATCTTGATTATATTTAAGAGAAAACTGAACTTTCATGAACTTTTAGTTTAGAAATATGTTTTAACTACAATTCTGCTTATTCTTGGCTTTTAACCATTACAAAAACCTCTGGAATGCTGAAGCCAACTTTTCACTAAGCGTATGTTAACAACAATCTTAGTTCTTACAATAATGTGGAGAATTATTATGAATGAGTGTAATGAACACATAAGGTGGAGAGTAAGCAAACAAAATTATAGGAATCATATTTGTAATGCACCAACACTTCAACAGTAAACTAAATGTGGTTTTCTGAAAAATCTGATGCTCCTTTTGTCTTAACTTCATAAGAGGGAATAGATGTAAATACTAGTGAGATAATAAGCATATAAAATTTAGTCAAAGCATCTGTGAAGCTGATAATAGACCAGAATTCTCTAAAAGTTGGCATGTTCCAGATATGCTGATTTAACTTTTTAATAGTAAAAACAAATACAAAGTAAACTGAAACCTAAAGTAAGTTTAAAAAGTGCAAGAGAAAGAAAAAGAGGAAAAGAGTGAAAAAATAAAGATAAAGTGGCTTCAAATCTTCATCACACCAAGCATAAGCTAACATAATTCTTCACTATCTTAAAATTACGTAACAAAAAACTCTTCTACCCATAACCTAACTCATATCTATATATAATCCACCTTTTCAATCCTGATTCAGCAAAAAGTCCATAAGAAGCAATCAGCAATTTGAAAGAAGTACTTTATCCTTGATCAAATAGTCAGTCCTTATCTGAAGATGGGAAAAGAGCTAATGAAGTTCCCATCTTAAAAAAAAAAAAAAGAAAGAAAAAACAGACCTAGGAAACTGCAGATTAATCAGCCTGACATTTTTATCTGGTAAGATCTTGCAAAAAAATCAAGCAATAAATCTGCGAACACAAAATTATAACCAAAAGTCAACTTGTGTTGTGTTGTTATCATTATCATTACTATGATGATGATGATGATGATGATGATGTAAGGTCCCAAAATATACTTGAGTCACCAAAATGCCAAAGAGAGAGACTCAAGATGAGGCTTGCAAAAAGAAGCAAATTTTATTTATGTCCAAAACAAAATACTGGGTGGGACTATATCCAGAACGTACAGATACAATGCTTGTGAGGTAGCCACACCTTGGAGAAGATATGGCATCCTTTTTATACCCTCAGAGACATCAGCTTAGTACCCAATTCTGGCCTCCTAGTTTAGGTTTGTGTATTCCTTGTTGCCCTGCAAAGGAATAGAAGCCTCCCAATTAGCTTTATCTCTTCCTTGAGCATTCCTTTTTTCTCCCAATTGGCCATTTGGCCCCCTGGTTCTGCAAGGAACTAGCTTATACAGAGCAAAGGTGTAAATTAGGGCTGAATTATCCCTAGGATGATGTCTGCACTTCCAACTGAGATACGTACCATGCTCTTAGATGGCACAAGAAAAACAGAAAGAAGATTGATATGGGTTCAGATCAAATTGCAGGAACATATGTTTGACAAATACCAGATACATTATAGAGGCCTAACAACAGAATATGTTTGTTACAAGAGATATAAATATAAAGGCATAATATATGTGATACAAATACAAGGCATATTTGTGTTACAGATATAAAGGTACAATATATAAATACAAAGATAATACAAATACAAAGGTTGTACTACTGGTTCTGTGGGCGTGGCTTGGTGGGGGGTGTAATGTGATTGGGTGGGCGTGGCCAACTTTTTTTAAAAAACTTTTCAAAGCATTTTTTCTAATGCTTTGAAAAGCCTCTGACGATCAGGCAACTCAGCTGAGATTGTCAGAGACTTTTCAAAGCATTTTTTTACCACCTCTTCAGCCAAGAGGTTGCAGAAAAAAATGCTTTGAAAAGCCTCTGACGATCCCAGCTGAGCCGTGTGATCATCAGAGGCTTTTTTTTTTTACTTTTAAAAGCATTTTTTGTCAAGAGGTTGTAGAAAAAGTTTTTAAAAGTGATCTGTCCCCGTCCACACATACACACAAACACAGCCAGCCGAGGGTTAAGGAAACACTTTGGCACACACCCAGGTCTTATCTCCAACTTGGCAGCGATTTACACACCGTCTGCCAAGTGACTATCCAAGGTTTACTTTTGTTCGTCACAAGGATCACTGGCCACCACCCTCTATTATATAGTCTCTGGGGTGTGGTCCAGTGACTCAGTTCTAATCCCTAGCATGCCTCCTGAGCTGCTGCAATCGTTTATCACGCCTTCGGAGGCGTGCGTCCAGGAATGATGTTTCTCCCTCGGTCATCCGAGCCACCTGTCTCCCTGTTAATCTCCTCTCCCTCGGCCGGCACCTGAGACAGTGCCAGAGGGGAGGGGCCTGGAGAGGGAGGCCTGGCTGACTCCTCTTCCTCATGCTCGGAGCTTTCTTCCTCCGATGGGACAGGCTTAGAGGGCGGGGCCACAACACTATCCCCCACCACAGGGCCCCTCCCCCGGGTCTGACGGTCGGGATGGGGTCGGGACGGGAACTGTTCGTGGAAAGCTCGCACCAGGTCAGGGGCCTGAATGGCAGACGCGTCCACCCAGGTCAAATCCTCGGGCCCGTACCCCTTCCAGGCGATGAGGTATTGGAAGCGCCCCTTCAGCCAACGGGAGTCCTGGATACTGTCCACCTCGCACGTCGAGGCGTCGTCCTCATCGGCTGCGGCTGGGGGGGCAGGCGTCGGCGGGCGGCGGAGATGGCTCGCGGGGGCCTCAGGGACCAGGAGGGACTGATGAAAAACGGGGTGGAGCCGCATGGAGCGGGGTAGAGTCAACCGGTAGGCCACCGGGTTGATGACTGCCTCGATAGGGAAGGGACCGATAAAGCGGTGGGCCAGTTTCCTCACCGGCTGGTCCGTGGGGAGGTGTTTCGTTGACAGCCACACCCGATCTCCAACTTCCAGCGGTGGCGTCGCCTGGCGGGCGCGATCGGCAAACTGTTTATAATCCTCTTTCGCCCGGATCAGCTGCCGCCGCACCAGTTGCTGCACCGCCTGCAGCTCCGAGAGGAAGTCCCGGGTCTCGGGAACAGGGGAGTCCATGATGGTCAACGGGAAAAGCCGTGGATGGTATCCGACGTTGGCATGGAACGGGGTCATCTGGGTGGAGGTGTGTTGGGAGTTGTTAAAGGCGAACTCCGCCAGGGGAAGGTACTCGGCCCAGTTGTCCTGCTGCTGGTTGACAAAACAGCGGAGGTACTGCTCCAGTATGCCGATGACCTTCTCCGTGCCCCCGTCAGTCTCCGGATGGTGCGACGACGACAGGCACACCTGCACCTCCAGCGCGGCCATCAGGCTTTTCCAGAAGCGGGCCGTGTACTGGGCCCTGCGGTCCGAAACCACCCGGTCCAGCAGGCCGTGGAGGCAGAAGATGTGCTGTAGGAACAGGCGAGCCGTGGTGTGGGCCGAGGGCAGGCCGCGGCACGGGATGAAATGTGCCATCTTCGTGAGCGCATCCACCACCACGAGGACGGTTGTGTACGTAGCGGACAGGGGCAGGTCTGTCAGGAAGTCCATGGAGATGGCTCCCCACGGTCTCTCCGGTGTCGGCAGCGGCTGGAGGAGTCCAGGAGGGGGGCTGGACGCGGCTTTGGCCTGTCGGCACGTCACACAGGATGTCACGTAGGCGTGCACATCGTGCCGTACCCGAGGCCAGCAAAAAGTCCGCATCACTAAGTTCAAAGTCTTAAAGAAGCTGAAGTGCCCCGCCGCGGGGTTGTCATGGCACTGGTTCATGACGAGGGCTCGGAGCGGACTCGTGGGCACGTACAGCCGACCCCAGTGTCTGAGCAAGCCCTCTCCACGGTCCATGGGGACGCGGGGCCGATGTCCGCTCTCCGCTGCTGCGACCAGTCGTCCCGTCGCTGCGCTTCCAGCACCTGAGCCCGCAGGTCCACCGGTTCCTGGACCGCAGCCAAGGAGTCCGCTGGCAGCACCGTCCAGGGGGGAAGGGAGTCCTTGGGGCAAAAGTATTCCGGCTTACGGGATAGCGCGTCCGCCCTCTGGTTGAGGTTGCTCGGAACGTATGTGACATGGAAGTTGAACCGGGTGAAAAACAACGACCACCAGATCTGCCGCTGGTTCAACTTCCTGGCCGTAGTGAGGTGCTCCAGGTTCCGATGGTCCGTCCGCACCTCCACCTGGTGTCGGGCCCCCTCGAGGTGATGTCGCCAAGCCTCAAATGCGGCCTTGATAGCCAGCAACTCCTTTTCCCAGATGGTGTAGTTGCGCTCGGAAGGGTTGAGTTTCCGGGAGTGGTAAGTGCAGGGAAACAGAGTGCTGCCATCCACCGGGGCCTGTAGCAGCACCGCCCCAATCGCCACATTGGACGCGTCTGTCTCAACCACGAACGGACGGTGTGGATTAGGGTGCCTCAGGACTGGCTCCGTGAGGAAGGCCTGCTTGAGGACCTCGAAGGCCTGCTGCTGCGGGGGCCCCCACTGGAACGGGACCTTTTTCCGAAGGAGCTGAGTTAACGGCAAGGTCAGGGTGGCGAAGCCCGGGATGAAGGTCCGATAGTAGTTGGCGAATCCCAACAGACGCTGGACGTCCTTCACCCGATGCGGGGGTTACCAACTGCACAAGGCCTCCACCTTGCGCGGGTCCATCGCGATGCCCTCGGGGGTGATGATGTGCCCGAGGAACTCTATGGAAGTCTGGAAGAAGTAGCATTTCTCCAACTTCGCATAGAGCTGGTGCTCCCGCAGGCGCTGCAGGACCTGGCGGATATGCTGGAGGTGACTTTCCGGGGTCCGGGAATAGATCAAAATGTCATCCAAGTAGATCACCACGAACCGATCCAGCATGTCCCAGAACACGTCGTTCATCAAGTGCTGGAAGACCGTGGAGGCGTTGGTCAACCCGAACGGCATGACAGTATACTCGAAGTGTCCGTACCGAGTGCTGAACGCCGTCTTCCACTCGTCCCCCTCTCGCACACCCACCAGGTTGTAGGCCCCTCGGAGATCGAGCTTAGTGAAGATCGAGGCCTCCCGCAACCTCTCCATCAGCTCCGGGATCAGCGGCAGGGGGTAGCGATTTCGCACTGTGATGGCATTCAAGCGCTGGTAGTCGCAACACAGGAGTAAGTCCCCCGTCTTCTTTTTCACGAACAGGACCGGGGCCGAGAGCGGGGAGGTCGAAGGCCGGATGAACCCACGGGTCAGGTTCTTTTCCAGAAAGTCCCGTAAGGCGGCCAGCTCGGGCTCCGACATGGAGTACAGGCATCCCGAGGGCAGGGGCGCGTTGGGCATCAGGTCCACCGCGCAGTCGTAGGGTCGGTGCGGGGGCAAGCGGTCCGCCTCCTTCTCGCTGAACACGTCGGCGAAGGGTGTCAGCTCCGGAGGCAAGGAGACGTTCGGGGCAGAGACGTCCTGGCCGGCACAGGTGTGGCGAAGGTGGTCGACACACTGCAGGCTTGGGAACGAGATGGCGTTTCTCGACCACCTGAGGGTCGTGCGCCCGAAGCCAGGCCATCCCCAGGACCAAGGGAAAGTGCAGATCCGCTGTTACGTAAAACTGGATCGCCTCCTCGTGGTTCCCAATGGCGAGGCACAAGGGCTGGGTAGCAAATTTGATGGGCCCCGCCACAAGTTCCCGCCCATCGATAGTCTCGACCCTCAACGGAGGGTCCACTGGAACCAAGGGGACTTTGTAATGGGCCACAAAGGCCTGGTCCATAAAGTTCGTAGTGGCCCCCGAGTCCACCAGCGCATGCGCCTGGAGCCCCTCCGACTGGTTAGCCAACAACACCCGGGTGTTCAAAATCAGGTGCCGAGGGGGCTCACAGTCCACAGCCACCGACTCCGGCGGGGCATGGTCACGTGCCTGGCCTAGAGTTTCCCCTAGGCCAGGCCTGGCCCGTTTCCCGGCTGGTCACGCCGAGACTCCGGAACAGGCTTGAGTGGTCCACTCTGCTTCCGGGGACACGAGGCGGCAAAATGCCCCGCCTCGCCACAAGAGGCACAACCCCCCTTGATGTCTCCGCATCCGCTCCTGGGCTGTCAGTTGAGGTCTGGCTGCTCTGAGCTCCATGGGCTCCTCAGCCGTCGCCACAAAACGCGATACGGTCCGGAGCGCTGTCGGTGCGAAACGTGGGGGTGCCGACGCTGTCGGTGGTTCCGGAAGAGCCCGACGGAGCCGTCGCCGTTGCAGGCAGGCATCGATGCGCAGGCATTGAGTCACCAGCGCGTCAAGGGTCGGTGGCACCTCCACCCAAACCAGCTCGTCCTGCATCTCGTCGGAGAGGCCATCCTGGAAGGCGTCCATCAGCGCCACCTCATTCCAAGCCGAATCCTGGCCTAGCAGTCGGAACTCCGCAATATAGTCCTGCAGGGGGCACTTGCCTTGGCGGAGGTCCTTGATGCGCCTCGCTGCCGTCTGCACCCAGAGGGGGTCCTCAAACATGGTGCGCAGGTGTTGTAAAAAGCCCTGAAAATCCAGGAGCAAGGGGCTATCTTGCAACAACAGGGGCGTGGCCCATCGGGCGGCAGTGCCAGAGAGGGAGCTGATAACAAACGCCACCCGAGCCCGGTCATCCGGAAAATCCTCCGGCCTCATCGCCATTAACAGTTGGCATTGTCCCAAGAAGGCCGGAAACATCTCCTGCTGCCCAGAAAACCTATCTGGCACGTTCACTGGGCATCTCGGACGGGGAGGGGGAGGAGGTGGAGCTGCAGGAACATTTCCCAAAGCAAGTTGGGCAGTTAGCTGTGCTACTTGCTGTTGCAGAAGCTGATTGACCTCCAGCATCTGCTGTAACTGCTGCTGCAGCTGTTGGTCCATCGTGGGTTAACGATGGAGTATGGGGGTGACGAACAAGATGATCTGTCCCCGTCCACACACACACACAAACACAGCCAGCCGAGGGTTAAGGAAACACTTTGGCACACACCCAGGTCTTATCTCCAACTTGGCAGCGATTTACACACCGTCTGCCAAGTGCGTTTATTTCCACAAAACAGAAAGATAAGATACTTAGCGTACAAAAAGTCCAATCAGAATAATATTTCTCTCAGCAGTTCTGGACGAGGCTTTAGTGACTATCCAAGGTTTACTTTTGTTCGTCACAAGGATCACTGGCCACCACCCTCTATTATATAGTCTCTGGGGTGTGGTCCAGTGACTCAGTTCTAATCCCTAGCACGCCTCCTGAGCTGCTGCAATCGTTTATCACGCCTTCGGAGGCGTGCGTCCACGAATGATGTTTCTCCCTCGCTCTCATCCGAGCCACCTGTCTCCCTGTTAATCTCCTCTCCCTCGGCCGGCACCTGAGACAGTGCCAGAGGGGAGGGGCCTGGAGAGGGAGGCCTGGCTGACTCTTCCTCATGCTCGGAGCTTTCTTCCTCCGATGGGACAGGCTCAGAGGGCGGGGCCACAACAAAAAGTTAAAAAAAAAAAGCCTCTGATGATCGTGGGGCTCAGCTGGGCATGGTGGGGGGGGGATTTTTGCTTCCGGTTCTCCAAACCACCCGCCACCATTGCTACTGGATCAGGCGATCCGGTCTGAACCAGGAGCATTTCACCCCTGCTATATATGTATTACAGGAACCTAATGGTTACAGAATAACAAGTTTCTGCTAATTCTAGTATGCCAGTATATCATATTCTAGTATTATTTATTATACCCTTATTGTTTTCCTTCTATTATTTTTATTATTTGCTTTACATGTACACTGAGTGCTTTTGTACCAGAGATAAATTATCTGGTACTTAACATGGCAGCCTGTAAGGTCTTGCTTCTCCAAATCTTTGCAAGAAAGCAGGATTCTTGAAACTGAAGTTGTTCCAAAAGGAGCTTTTATTGAAAAATTTGTGATACCAAGAGGTCTAGGCAGGAACTAAATCTTCCCACTTAAAAAAACAGCAATTTAAAGCAGTGCAAACAAAACCCCTCCCACAGTACAGCAATGTAGGAAACAGAAACTCTCAGCACACCAATGCAGGAAACAGAAACTCAGAGCACACCAATGCAGGAATCAGAAACAGAAACTTCATATAGCGATCCCTCCAATCCTCCCCCCTCCAGTGGTGAAATCCAATTTTTTTTACTACCGGTTCTGTGGGCATGGTATGACTTGGTAGGCATGGCAGGATACTGCAAAATCTCCATTCCCACCCCACTCTGGGGGAAATCAGAGATGGTATTTGCCAGTTCTCTGAACTACTCAAAATTTTCGCTACTGGTTCTCCAGAACCTGCTGGATTTCACCTCTGTCCGCCTCCCATCAGAATGCCAACATCCCCCCCCAAAAAAAATATGGGGCTAGCTAACTTAACTATAATAACCCAAGGAGAGTTAGCAGATTCTAACTAATTTATTTGCAACAGGAAGAGGGGCCAGCGTTGTTTCCACTGCTGTCCTGGTTCAGGATACCACGTTTTTTTGATAAGGCTATCACTAGCCTTCTGGAATTTTAGGGCCCAAAGGGAAAAACATTTAAGAACAGAAGTGAGCAAAATGAAGGTTTTTCGACAAAATGGGGATTCTGTGAGTAAAATTAGCAACAGATCTTCAAGGTCCCTTCCAATCCTAAATTTTATTTTTTTTTCCTACCCTCACCCCCGCAGGGAACGGCCCTTGTTGCGCTTGTGGGCAATCGCTCCTGCTCCGCTTCTCCGGAGAGCTTCCGCAGCACCGGTTAACTTGCCGGCCTTTTGCTGTTCACCGTGGCCGTCTTGTCTCTTGCACACAGTGCACTGTTTTCCCCTCACACCGCCAGCAAACTTTTGAAATCTAGCCATTCATCGCTCTTCTTCCACGACCATCTTTTGCCTTGCCCCGCATTTTACCGATTCTGCGGCCCGTGCCCGAGGATATTAAAAGTGAGCGGCGCCCCTCGCTCTCCTGAACGCGCTTGCTCTGTTCCGCGGCTTCTTCAAATTGCAACGAAAGCTTCCGCTGACACGTAGCTACCGGGAAGCCTCTGGGCTCCACCAAAAGCACTGGCCGCTTCCTGGAAGGCTCAGTGTTGCTCCAGGCGCCAGCCCGCTTTCTCTTCCAGACGCTCTAAGGCCTGTCACAAAGAAGCGAAAGAAGGCAGGGCCTGCGGCTGGGAGCGTTTCCCCTCGGAAGCAGCGCTTCTTCGGAGCGAGGGTGCGGACCCTCCTGCCGGGATCGCCGTGCAAGCGGAGAGGCCTCCCCAAGAGCTGCTGTCTCCCGGCCACCTGCGAGGTCGCCGCTTCTCTTGCTTCGGGTCTCTCAGCTAACGGTAAGGGCCGGGGAATGAAGGCGGCGGAGCATTTGCTTCCTCCCCTGGCACTGAGAAAAGGCTTAAATCTCCCGCTCCTGGCTTTGTGCTTTGAGAAGGTCCGTTTAACTGTTCCGCTCCTGGCTTTGTTCAGCCGCTGCCGCCCTCGTCGGTGCTTCGCTCCTCCCGATGAGGCTCACCCGGGCAAAACCACCCGAGAAGAAGGTATTCGGCCTTAGCTTTTCCTCCTTCCCAGCCGCTCCCACCTTCGCGCGTAACTTGTATTCGCAGCGCGCCCTTCCTCCCTTGGAGAATTTACACTGTCGAGATGACATTTGCTTCACGTGAAGAATCTTGCTAGCTATTTCCAGACCCGGCATTGTTTTCAAGTTGTTTACAGATATCCTGCTTTAGTACATCTCCTCTGACATTTCTCCGGGTATTTGCTCCCCAGGTAATAATTCCGGGGTCTTTTTGTCCTTTCTTGCAGGGTGGGAAGGGAGGGGGGGGAAGCACATTTGCTCTTGTCCCCTTCTCTGGCATCTCTCCAATTCTGCAGTTCCTCAAAGAAGTCCTGATAGTTCTTCAGCCAGTTTATTCGGTATTCTGGGGATTATTTCATCAGGCCTGGGAACTGAAAGCATTCAAATTAGCTTGAAGATCCCTTTAGCATGCCCTTACTGACCTGCACCCTCCCCTGTCTGTATTCCCAAATGAACAGGTTTGTGGCACATTTAAATCATCATTTAAATCACTAGTAAAAAGGCTTGATTTAAATTTACTCAATTTAAATCATAATTTTTAAAGAGCAACTGTCCTGCAGCAGCTCCTTCACTGACCCACTGTTGACTCACCGACTGTCCTATTCACTTTAATGGGATGGCGGGTGATGTTGCAGTGATACAACAAGATGAGGGACGTGGCAAGCAGCAGGTCAGTGGATGTCCACTAACACGCAGAGCCATGATGGATCTGAATTGACAGGTGGTTTTTAATATTATATTTAGAAGCTGCTTTCACTTTCATTTTTACTGCTTGCCCTTCCTCCTCACACTTAGAGCCTGGTGGTACAGATTCATTTCTCTTCAAAGAATCATACAGTTTGTAGTGTACATAGATTTGCAAAACAATGGGATAAAGGAATATTCCTAAACTTTATGTTATGATTTATCTCATGGTTACTGTGAAATTGTGTGAATGCATCAATGCAGTGCATGTTATCTCAGTTTGCAGAGCTTGGATTCATTGAATGAGTTTACGAAAAATGTAAATATTGCTGAATATACAGCCTCATGCTACATAACTAAGCTCCATTTCCTGTTGAATTAACTAAATTATTAATGTATCTTAAATAGAAGACTATCTTTAGATAGATTTTACTCCAAAAGCATTTTATTAAATACATTTGATAAAAAATTTAAAAAAATCCAATTCAAATAAAAAAAATCTGATTTAAATTTTAAAAAACTGATTTATTTTTTTTTAAATAGATTTTTATCTACCCTGATAAATAGTGAAGGAAGATTATCACTGGAGCAATACAAGAATGTGTATAGGAATATTTTTCAAATTTCCTTAAGTTTTTTAATCAACAACTTTTGTGCAATCATGAAATACTCTGCATGCAAACCATGACAAATTAAGTTTAATATGTTTGTTTTATTTGGGAGAATTATGTAATACAAAGGGCCACTATAAATAGCTGCTTTTTTTTTAAAGAAAGCAAATATAAATGTTTACATAATAAAACAGAAATGATTAACTTAAACCAATCAACAATGACCTTAAACCAAACTATGGATTTGCTCAATAGAGATCATTGGCATTCTTTAGTCTCAAGAGACTATGGTATCGTGCTCTGGAAAGAGGTCCTAAAACAGCAGCTAGTGTGACTAAAAAGGCCAATTCGAGAGTGGCAATCCCTTCCACACTGAGGGCAGATACATTCTGTCCCCTGCCCAGCCCCCAGATTTCGCTGGTTCTGGGACTGCCTCTTTGCCTCAGCCTGCCAAACAAGTGTCTCTTCGAATTGGACAAGGCCATGCTGCGTCTTTAGCCTCCAAACTGAATGATCGGAGGTCAAGTTTTCCCAGTTGTTACTGTCCATTCCCAGGGCCTTTAGGTCCCTCTTGCAGATATCCTTATATTGCAGCTGTGGTCTCCCTCTGAGGCGCTTTCCCTGCACTAATTCTCCATACAGGAGATCTTTTGGAATCTGACCATCAGCCATTCTCACGACATGCCCCAGCCAGCGTAGACATCACTGTTTCAATAGCGTATACATGTTAGAAATTCCAGCACGTTCCAAGACTGCGCTATTTGGAACTTTGTCCTGCCAGGTAATGCCAAGAATTCGTCGGAGACAGCACATATGAAAGGTGTTCAACTTTCTCTCCTGCCATGCGTCCAAGATTCACTGCAGTACAAGAGTGTGCTCAGGATGCAGGCTCTGTAGACCTGGATCTTTGTATGTTCCGTCAGCTTCTTATTAAGCCATACTCTCTTTGTAAGTTTGGAAAATGTGGTGGCCGCTTTACCAATACGTTTATTTAGCTCAGTATCTAAAGAGAGAGTGTCAGAGATAGTTGAGCCGAGGTACACAAAGTCATGAACTTTGTGCAGAGATTGTAATACAGGGAGGTGAATCCACGTCCTGACCGATGACTTGTGTTTTTTCGGGCTGATTGTTAATCCAAAATCTTGGCAGGCCTTGCTAAAACTGTCAATAGAGATAACAAAACAAAAATGTTTATCGTTTCCAAACTATACTTCAGACTACAGATTTGTCCACAATAATACTCATGAGCTTTCATCATTTCCGGAGTAAACCACATTAAAGATTTACACACACACACACACACACACACACACACACACACACAGCACAAAACAGGTAAAAGGTGGGGTATAAATGAATGGATTCCATATTTTTCCAAGGGCATTAATTTTAAGACATTAGATGATGTCTTTGAATATCAATGTATCTTGAATTTGCAGCTACATGTTTTTGAAACATGTACTATATGTTATCAAACTTTCAGAAAGGACATAGATACATACCATTTCTGAAATAGACTTAAAGTCATGCCCTGTTCTCTTTTGGAAATGTATTTAAATTTAGAAAATTTAAAATGTTTTCTAAGTATTCCTTATTTTGATCTGTTTTATCCAGCCACCAGATGTTTATGTGGCTCCAAACTCAAGGACGTTTTCTAAATTTAAAAAAGAAGTGTATCAAAAATTAGCAGGCTTGGGGGAGTCAGAATTGAATAATAAAAAGAAATCAATAGTTTGGCTTTAGGAAATGTCCCCAGCAATGTGTAAAGATCAACAAAGGATAAATACTTTGTATATATTTATGTATTTACATGTTTTCATAGCTCCCACTGATCCTATAGATTTTCCAATCCCTACAAGTCCATTTGGAGGGATCTCAAGCTAGCTGTCTAATTATTGCAAAAACTCTGCATTTAGGAGGATAAAGTAGAAATATACAGAATGAAAACTGCATTGCAATAGGTGCCCAGATGTTCCCTTAAAAAGCTTGTCTAAATTGACTGGAAGCAGTTTGGAATTGGACATTGTTTCCCACCAGTTTTGTATTGCCAAATTTAAAACAGGATTGGCTGGCTATACTGAGGATATGGTAAGTTGGGTATTATACAGTGGTGGGATTCAATTTTTTTAACAACCAGTTCTGTGGGCATGGCTTAGTTGGGGGTGTGGCTTGGTGGTCATGTGACTGGGTGGGCGTGGCTATGTGTATAGGGACTACTCAGAGGGCTGAAAAAAGTCATTTCTGATTGGTCCTCACACTTTTGACCTGTCCTCGCACTTATGACCATCCTCACATTTATGCCCATTGCAGCATTCTTAAAAACCGTGTCACTCATTTCACAACTGCTTCTCTTCATTATGGTGACAAGATAAGGCAAAAACGTAAAATGTGAGGACAGTCGTAAGTTCGAGGACTGGTCAAAAGTGCGAGGACCAGTCAAAAATAACTTTTTCAGCCCTCTGAGTAGTCCATGTGCACAAAAGGATACAGCAATAGAGAGGGATGAAGGAAGGAAAGGGAAATTAGAGTAGGAGTGAGGGTAAGAGAGGGAGGAAAAGAGGAGGAGAAGGAGAAAGGAAGAGGAAGTAGGGAGGAGAAGAAGAGGGGGGAAGAGAAAGTAAGAAGGAAAGAAAAGAGAGAGGTGGTAGGTTTGAGGAGAAAGATTGCTGTACAATAAAAAAGATGAATGGGAAGAACGCCAACCCCAAACAAATATAAAGATATTAAGATAAAGAATGAATTGTTAAACTTTAAAGAATAAAAAGGAACAAATATGAATAAATAACAATAGTTACAAACACACATACAAACATACAATGTATTTTCTTTGAACAGAGTATTTGGCCGGTTCACAAATTTAAACAGTGTTTAGTCATTTCAATTAAATTTACAATTTCTATATTTCTTTTTTGCCATATTTATTCCCCATCTATTTTTTAAAAAAAAAAAACAATATTACCCTTCATCCTCATCTCTAATCTTAATCAAATTCAATTTTTCCCTTCTCTATGTTATACCCCTTCCCATTGTCATCTATTTTTATATCCATCCTCACATTGGTTAATTATGTAATTATGTTATACAGTTGTTTAATACAAATTCAACATTTTAATACAAATCAATTAGTTATATAACTATCTTTTTTGTACATTAATCAATATGAACATGAATATTCCAATTATTTCCATGCAATCCAATTTCTTACAAATCAATTAATTATATTTACCAATAATAATAAACCAAATAATTTCCCCCATATATTCCTCCAAACCACAACTTAACCATTTCTGCTTTTAACACAATATACAATTAATAGTATCTCAATTATTACAATTCCCTAGTTAAATAGAGCTTTTTTTCTTTTGTGTTTTAAAATCTTGAACTCTCCTCTTTTTCCCTAAATTTCCCATTGTTTGCACCTACCTTTTTTGGTGAGGAGAAAGAAAAAGAAATCTCTCTCCCTGCCTCATTTTGTCAGTTACAGCAGAGCCTGCTTTACTTTCAGTTTCCTTTTAGCTAGGGAAAAAAAAAACTGCTCCAGCACTCTTTGCAGCAAGCAAAGAGCTTGCAAAACAAGAGCTTGCAAATGAGCCTGCAAAACAGCTGAGAGCGAATCAGCTGAGAGTCGGAGGCCGATCTAATCATGCTAATTAACCTATGCTGAAGCTGAAAGAGGCTGTTTTTTTCTTGCTGTTTGCTTGCAAGGAGGTAAGTGCTGAGAGGCACAGGTCAAAGGGGGGGCCACCCTCCTTGCCACTTAGCCCCCTCTGTCGCCCCCCTTGTCTCTAGCGTCCCTCTGCCGCCCCCCTTGCCGCTTACCGCCCCCCAGGGGGCGGTACCGCCCACTTTGGCAACCACTGGCTTAACTACTTAACAACCGGTTCTACCAAAGTAGAATCCCACCACTGGGTCTACCCATTTATATTTGCAGGCACTGATCTACTCATTTGTTTTCTTTTAACACTGATCAGCTGTAGGGCGGTCCTTTGAAGCCCCACGGCAGCTGCAAGGCCAATAAAATTATAAAAAAACACCAAACCGTTTGTTAAATTGCTGGCTCGCCCACCCCCGCCCAGTGCTTCAGAGGGGCGGGGCAAGGGGCGGGGCGAGCCAGCAATTTAACAAACCGTTCGGCCAAACCGCCTAGAACCGGCAGAATTCCACCACTGGTATTATATGACATCCAAAGTTCCCTTGAGACAACTCTGTGTATTTGGATAACACAGATTCTGATGTTCTTTATTTCTAATATTAGTATTATTACCATTATGAAATTGTGTGTGTGTGTGTGTGTGTGTCAAAGTTGAATTCATCCTGTGTAGCAGATTACTCATTTTAATTTCTAGCTTTGTTCTCGTCTTTATTTTTGTGTTAACTCATGTACAGTATCCGTTTCACAAACAGAACTGAGAACAACCTTCTGAAGTATTAGACCTAAATGCTTTCTAGCATTTTATAACTGAAGATCCTAGAAAGCGCATCTAGAATGTGCAAGGAAAAAATGTTTTTTTTCTATAACCAAGTAATGGTCTCTCATCTTACGAAACTGCACATAAAGATTCTTTGCTCTTCTTAAAGAATATCTTCTTAAACTTTTTTAGAGGGCCTGGTTGGAGTTCACAGTCAGATTTAAACATATTTCTAATTAAATATTTTTGAGCCCCATGTGAAGACATTCAAAGCAAAGTATAAGTAGTGTTAGAGGATACTAGCTTGTGAAATGTAGTAGTGCATTTTAAAAAATGTACTGTTTAGAGCCGTGAGGTGATGGGTTAATAGTGTTTTAATCTCTCAAATATTTTTCTAAGGTGACTTCAGTAATGGCAGAGATGACAAGAAGGAAGTGTGCATTTTGTCCAGATAATGAACCGTGTGCGATTATGTACATTGCTGAAGAACGGAATCTTGCAGTTCATCAGAACTGTTTGGTGAGGTTTGCTAGTGACATTCAAACTGTGTCCATAACTGATTGGAAAATGAAAAAAAGTCTGAAGCACTTTTGTGAGGCAATTCATAATTGATACACCTATTTCTTTAATGCCATATGTACTATACTTTTATAGGTATGCACTACAGTTTCAAGAGTAAAACTTTAAATACTTTCCTGGCTTAAAGTAGACTGGAGTACAAGAAGACCATAACAGGACTAATTATTCTGGAAGATCAGAAGTACTACAATGCTGATAATTCTATAAAAATAACATTTTTATAGTGGTAGCAGCAGAGATTGTTTAGGAGCATAAATGACCGTTCCAGGCAATTGCTATAATAAATCATGAGTCCATTCCTCTATTTCTCTGTCCCTTTCCTTATGCCTTTTTTTATGTTCATGTAATCCACATTTTGCAGACTTTGATGGCACTGTAAGTAATTAATATCCTGCCTTTATTATTTCTGTAAATAACTGTGTCTAACATATCTAATATTCCTCCTATTGTCCCCACAACAATAACCCTCTTAGGTGTGTTGAACCGAGAGAGAATGACTGGCTCAAAGTCACCCAGCTGACTTTCATGGCCAAGATAGGACTAAGAACTCACGAGCTCACAGTTTTGTCCCGTCCTTCGCGCGATGAATTGGGGCGAAGGACGGTCCTGGGAAAACAGGCTGAAATTGTGAGGTGGGGGCATATGATTTGGTTAGGCCGTAGCGCGCTCAATCAAAGTCCTCTATACTGGCCTAATCAGGCTCCCTTTGCTTCATAGGCCTTAAAGGCCCACTGTGTGAGGGAGCACCATCAATCAAAGGCCTCTGTACTGGCCTAATCAGGCTCCCTTTCCCTTCCCATGACATCATGAACAAATGTATCTCTAGGACACCTCAGCAATACACAAGCAAATAATAGATACAAACCGTTCCAAACTCGATTGCAGAAAATACGACTTCAGCAACAGAGTGGTCAATACCTGGAATGCAATAGCTGACACTGTAGTTTCTTCCCCAAACCCCCAAAACTTTGATCTCACCCCATTCCTAAGAGGGTGTGCAAAAGTGCACCAACATGGCTACTGTCCCTGTCCTAATATTCCTTTTTACTTACTCTTTTCATGTATTCAAATTATGTTTATACTTTTACCTGTTATCCTATACTGTATATGCTTGACAAAATAAACTTATGACTTATGACTTAAAGGCCCAGGCTTTCCAGAGTTATGCTGGAACACACACACACACACACACACACACACACACACACACACTCACGGGTTTCTTAGCCCCACAGTGCTTGTCTCCGGAGGGTAAGTCATCTTACCGGAGGGTAAGTCATTTTGGTCAAAATTGAGGCATTCCAGAGTTATGCTTGAACGAACATACATACATACATCCCTTTATATATATAGATAGATAGATAGATCAGAGGAAGAGAGCCTTTTCCCCTCACTTTTCACCTTGATCAAGGCCCAGAGAGCTGGATTTTCAAGGCATCCCACTTACCCTGAATCTATAGCATCTAGTGTGCTGGTTTTGTTTCTCTTTTTCCTTTTCCATTGGGAAAAGGGGCTCCCTGAGAAGCTCATTTTGCTCCTTCCCTGATGAAAAAGGTGAACTGTGACTAGAGTCCCAGGGAGAGGAAGGGAACATGCAATGGATAACTTTGTACTCAAATGAATCAAGAGGGGCTCTAAAAGGTTTTTGAAAGTTTTGGCCATCCAGGCTAGAAATTTGAGTGGTATGAAGATGCTATATTGGTTGCTCTTTATATCAAGGTTTTCTAAATATACTGTGAAGAAAAAAGAACCACATGGAAACAAGTTAGACTTCATAATACTGTGTATTTATCCTAAACTTGGATAATGTTTATATTTTATGTTGTGCTTTTTTTAATTAAAAAAGGCGGTCATTTTCCTATGGAAGGACTGGAGAACTGGAATCGCAATCCTCACATTGGCAGAAGTAGAAGTGAGAGAATAGGACCAGAAAAGAAAAATTATGTTCAATCCATACTGCAGTTGGATTCAGAAATGGGGAATTTGGAGAGGATATTTTCACAAAACCTCTTCTGAATTATTTTCAAGCAAAGTGGTAAACTTATTATAATTAGATATCAAAATTTAGGAGTTTGAACAGTTTTCTTGGGAATACCTCCTCCTTAGATCATCTCTTCTCCAAAGCCCCTTTTCTCTAACCCCCCTGACTCATTGTCAATTGTAAATTTATGAGGTAGCACTGATCCCCAGCCAATTCTAGCTGCTATTTTTAATATTTTATTTTGTCATGTCCTCTTTTTTTAAATCTTACTTTTTTATTTCATTTCTAGTTATTTTCTTCAGGATTTATGGAAGTGGGAGAAGAGGACCCTGAGGATCTTGATAAAAGATTTGATGTGGCTTCAGTAGAGAAAGAAATAAAGAGAGGAAAGCGGCTGGTAAGTCATTTTTCATGTTTTAAAATTATATATCTGAATTACTTAAAATAATTTATTTTCACATTAAGCATTTGGAATGTCTACTTTGGATGCTTAAAGATTACAATATGAAAAAATAGTGTAGTTGTCTGTCTCATTGACAGAAAGACTTTTGATCCTACTGCTGTTTTCTCCCCCCCATTTTAAAACATAGGGAGAGTAAAAAGGGTTTTTGTGGGAGGGGAACTGACAGAGAAAAATGAATAAAAATAATACAATTTCATCAGTTAACACCTCCCTGCAGAGGAGCAGTGTTATTTACATGAACTAGAAAACACAAATCTTTAGGGAGCCCCACTTACTGTACATAGGCTGTCATCATGAGTAGTAATTAAACAAAATACCGTATTTTTTGGAGTATAAGATGCAATTTTTCCCCCCTAAAAGAGGCTGAAAATTTGGGTGTGTCTTATACTCTGAATGTAGCTTTTTCAAATCTTTTTTTCAGCCCTAAGGAGGCGCTAGCAAGTGAAGCTATCTCCCTGCTTTGCCTGCTCCCTCCGACTCTCAGTTGTGCTTTAGAAGCTTTTTTTCAGCCCTAGTGAAGCGATTTCTGTGCTTTGCCTGCTTTTCTCATTGCTTCTCTCTCCAAAGATCAGTTGTGCTTTAGAAGCTGTTTTTTATCCCCAAGCAGGGGATAAAAAGCATGCTCGCGCGCTCAAAATTAGCAAACTAATGTGCTGAAGTTGACCAGACTAAGGATGCTAGCCAGATGAATACCTGGTAGGCAGATTTTTTCCCCCTATTTTTCTCCCCAAAAACTAAGCTGTGTCTTATACTCCGGTGCGTCTTATACTCCGAAAAATACAGTAACTCCAGTGGTGGGATTCTACCGGTTCGCACTGGTTCGATAGAACCAGTTGTTAAGTAGTTAAGCAATTCGGAGAACTGGTTGTTAGAAGAAATCTCCTTTTGTTTTTTTTTTCACTTTACAGGGTTAATTCTGTAAGGAATTACAACTTTCTGGTGTTGTTTCCTAACCTAATCTTTATTGCCCTGCTTACAGAAATTGCCTCTCCCTTAACCCTTATTATATTCTTGGCAGTATGCCTAGACTTACTGTCACTTCCCATTCTGGAGCTTCTCAGAGGTTTTTTTTTTTTGCTTGACTTTCTTAAAGGGGAAGGATTGTTTTAAGTTTTTTACACTGCTGTTGGGAGGAAATACTCCCCTGTTGGAGTTTTTCCAGCCAGGGTGTAATGATTAGCACTTTGAAGAACTAATTGAATAATGAAGTAGAAGCTTTTAATGACAAGGAACCAAGATGAGTGACATTCAGCAAGGCTTATTGGCTAGCTAGAAAGATTGACATTCAAACATGAGTTTACATACCCTTTCTGACTTTTGGTCTAAAACTGGTTTTTGGTGAAGTTTAATTCTGTGCTTGTGATGTTTAATCCTGTGTTTAGTGATGAGATAATTTTTCTTATTCAGCTTTGTTTGGAAGGAAAAATGTTAATCTCTGTTCCTGAAAAGAAGCAGCTTCGGAAATCTGAGTAGTTCCTGTGTCTATTTGTTCTGGAAATTGGTTTAGCAAGCAACAGCTACTGTGTTTCCTCCTCTGCTTCATTCTGGAGAGTTTAAATGACCTCTCTGCTAAAGGGTTTCACTTTATGAGCAAGAGTTGACTGCTGATAGTTATCATTGCATTTTAACTATTTTAATTCCTCAAGGTGCTCTGCCACCCTGCCTGATTTGTAACTCCAGTTTGCAGGTATTTCTAATTTAATGATTGGTATTTAGGGCAGCTTTTTGCAAGCAAAAAAGCTTTTTGTATTTTTGTACAGGTAATACTTGAGTTACAACAGTTAAAATGGCACTGAAAAAAGTGACATGACCGTTTTTCACACTTACGACCATTGCAGCAAACTGTCATTAGGGCAAAGAAGCAATGCCACATGACCACCTGGCCACGCCCAACCGGTCACATGAAGCACCACAGTTGTGAAATGAATGACATTTTATTTCACAATGAAATGTGAAATGTTGTTAAGTTGTTAAGAATGCTGCAATGGGCATAAATGATGACCTGTCAGAAATCACTTTTTTCAGCCCTCTGGGTAGTCCCTATGTACATAGGACTACTCAGAGGGCTGAAAAAGTTATTTTTGACCTGTCCTTGCACTTTCGACCAGTCCTCGCATTTACAACAGTCCTCACATTTTACATTTTGCTCCCTATCTTGTCACCATGGTGAAGAGAAGCAGTTGTGAAATGAGTGACATGGTTGTTAAGAATGCTGCAACTGGCATCAATGTGAGGATGGCCATAAGTGTGAAGACAGGTAAAAAGTACGAGGACCAGTCAGAAATGACATTTTTCAGCCCTCTGAGCAGTCCCTATGCACATAGCCACCCGGTCTAAAAAAATTGAATCCACTGAGTAACTCCCATGTGGTTTCATATTCTTGCTACAAAGCAGAGATTACACTTTACTCTAAATGGTTTAGTTTAAACAGGATCACAGGACAGAAGCCAGCATGTGATGGGTGATGGAGAAGTAAATGGGTCTAATGACACTTCCTAGTTTTATAAACTGCAGTTTAAAAAGTGATTTCGATTTGTTTCCATACAGATGTGCAATATCTGTCGCAAGAAGGGGGCAACCATTGGCTGCGAGGTCAACAACTGCCGCAAAAGTTTCCATTATTTTTGTGCCTTGAGAGGTGATGCTTCAATGGAAACAGATGAAGATCAAGGCCACTACCGGTATATAATCAATTTAAGATACTTTTCTGAGAATCCTGTATAACTTATTTATGTTTTGAAATTATCTGAATGGTAAAAGAAGAAAGCAAAAAAGCTATTGGTTCCAGCTATTGAATTCAGCAACAAGATGGCAAAATCAAGACATTTTATTATCTAGAATGCTTAGAAATAGAGAAAGGTCTAGAGGTCTGTATGCTATAGAAAAATAATCACTCAATAATCAGAGTTGAGGGAGAAAATATTGCTATATCATTCATGTTTTCCCTTAAGTTTGGGATTGCTAGGATTCTGGCTGGAAAAGATAGAGACTACTGCCTTATCAAGATGCCTTCTGAAATATTTTGAAATCTATGTTAGTTCTGAATATATATTCTTTAGGCTAGGACAGGGGTCAGCAACCTTAAACACTCAAGGAGCCACTTGGACCCATTTTCCACAGAAAAAAACACACCGGAGCCACAAAACCTGAGTGATCGTGGCCAACTTGATGTCACTCACTCCCATCCAGTCACATGAACCCCCCCCAGCCACGCCTACCCAGCCACAAAACCATTCTGTCTCCCTATCTCCCCCTCTCTCCCCCCAGTGTCTCTCTCCCTCTGTATCTCTCTCTCCCACTCCCTCTCTTCCTCTCTCTCACCCTTCTCTATGTATCACACTATTTGTCTCTATGTCTCTCTCTCTCTCTCTCTCTCTCTCTCTCCCCCCCCTCTCTCTGAATGTGTGTGTGTGTGTGTGTGTGTGTGTGTCCCTCCCTTCGGGCGACTGTCCTCCTACCCCCACTCTCGTGATGCCCTGGTGGGCCATGGCTAAGCCCGAACCGTGTGCACGCACGGGGAGACCCTCCCCAAGCGAGTGCCAAAGTGCAGCAAAGGAGCACACAGGGTGGGTGGCCGCTCACTTAGGAGGGTCTTAACAAGACACGGTTTCTCTCCTGTACTAATGCTCCGGCCATCGCCTTGCCGTTTCATCCCCCACCCTGGCAGCTCTTCAGCCGAGTGCGGAGAGTGTGAACTCCAGCCTGAAGCGGCAGGAAGCAAAGGCTGCCTTACATGCAAATGTGGCACGGAGGCAGGTACAGGGAAGCTTTGCTTCTGCATTCTCCTCCTTCTCCCACTCTCGTGACACCCTGGCCAGTTGTGGCTGAGCTGGGAGCATGCACATGCGTGGGGAGACCCTCCTTAAGTGAGCTGCTGCCTGCCCCACGGGCACCTTTCCTGAGCTTCAGCACTTCCTTGAGGAGGGTCTCCCCACATGTGTGCACACTCCTGGCTCAGCCACAGCCAGGGCGTCACAAGAGTGGGAGGAGGAGATTCGGTGGTGGCCAGATCATTGGAGCAGAAGAGAAGCCGCATCCTGTTAAGACCCTCCTAAGCGAGTGGCCGCCCACCCCACACACGCCTTTGCTGTGCTTTGGCGCTTGCTTGAAGAGTGTCTCCTCGCATGTGGGCACACTCCTGGCTCGGGGGAGGAGAGCGCAGGAGCGAAGCTACCTGTATCTGCTTTTGCACCACATTTGCGCATAAGGCAGCCTTCGCTTCCTACCGCTTCGGGCTGGAGTCAAAAAAGAAATAAGAGGGGCAAGGGGCGGGGACAACCAGTGATGGGACAGGGAGCCGCATGCAGCTCCAGAGCTGCAGGTTGCCAAACCCTGGGCTAGGATGAAGCTGACTTTTTGTAACTGCCAAAGTGAGCATTTACTCACTTTACTCACTACAAAAAAATGAATTCAGAGTGTGAGAACGTCTAAGGTAGCCCGGTATCAGAAGCTGGGAATGGTTATTAAATTCCAGTACAGTTAATGCAGGTGGGCTTCCACAATAGATGTCTACTCCCAAGGACTCAAGACAGGCCCATAGTGACTCATAGAAAAAAGGATATACTTGATAAGTAAAGTTGCATTTATCAAATGGAAATAATTGAGAGGTAACTAAATTTTATTTCTACTCAAAGACCAATTCAAAAGATTGAACAGATTTATGGAAACATAATGAATAGATACGTGTGGTGAAAGATAAAGAAATACAAAACTGCTCAAACAATGTACTACATTGAATGAGCCGGTCTGTAAATCATCAATGTGTAGCTATTTCCAAAGCAGCACATTCAGCAATATCAGTAGAACAGAATTTAACCATCCATGTACAGATTTCCAGGGAATAAATCAGCTGGTAGAAAAGTACATTCTCCTCATCTAACCTACAAGGATGGTTAGATTTCAAAAGCATTATTAAATCAGCCCAGTGAAATGGGAAGTACTGTGAAATGTGCATGGCTCTGGTTCTTTTGAACTGGAGATTTATTATATCTTGCCTCAATAAGCATTGGTGGGAAGGCATCAAACATGCCTAAAGAGAGGTTTCCTGCCATGACACCAGGGGTGGGATTCAGACGGTTCAGACCGGTTTGGGCGAACCAGTTTTTACGATTTCGTACAGTTCAGGTAACCAGCAAATTGTACAACCAGCTGGCCCCGCCCCTTCCTGCCCAGCCCTGCCCAGTCACTCCTCATCTCATCTGCTTGCCCACCATTGCTAACCTTCCTTTGCACGCCATTGCTGCCTTACTGCCTTCGCACGCCATTGCTGCCTGCTTTCGCACGCCATTGCTGCCTGCTGGCCTTCGCCCACCATTGCTGCCTGCCTGCCATTGCTGCCTGCTTTCGCCCGCCATTGCTGCCTGCTGGCCTTCGTCCGCCATTGCTGCGTGCCTGCCTTCGCCTGCCATTGCTATCTGCTTTCACCCGCCATTGCTGCCTGCTGGCCTTCGCCCGCCATTGCTGCTTGCTTGCCTTTGCCTGCCATTGCTAACCTGCCTTCTGCCGTGGCCCTGATCTCCCTGGGTGAGTGAGAGCCTGCAGGCTCTGGTCAAGTTGACTCCTGGGCCAGCCTAGGATCGCAAACCCCAGTCGAGTCAATTCCTGGGCCGGGCCTACCTTCTGCTGCCACCGCGGTGGCAGAAACCCCTGGTCAAGTGCCAACTTCTGGCCAGGCCTAGGCCGCCGCCCTGCCCCCCCAGCCTTGCCTGCCTGCCTTCCCTACTCACTTCCCTGTGCCCTTCCTGGTGGTCACTGTGGAAGGGAATATTTAAAAAATTGCCTCCAGGTTACCTGCTGCCTTGCTTTGCACAGCCCAACGCCGTCAGTGTGATCAGCCTGCGAGCCTCCCCGAATCTGCCTGCCTCCCACATGACCTGCTACCTTGGATAAGTTGCTCTTTGGTTTTTTTTTAAATAAGCAATTTTTTAAAATAAATTTTAAATTAATTAAATTAATTTAAAAAATCAATATTTACATGGTGTACAGTTGGGTGCAATTAATTTTGTGTAATGATAATGGCAATTTTTCATAACATTAATGATCACATATTTATAATAATTGTTTATCCATTTTAGTGAACTTTCCTTAAATAATTGGTCTTTTCTTATATACTTCTAGATTTCTAACTTCTGTTTCTGTTAGCCATTGATAAAACAAATCCTATGTTAAGAAATATTCAGTTTCTTCCTTCTCCTTAATTTTAAGTGTTCTATCCACTTCTGCACATTCTAATATTTTTTAATCACATTTTCATCTATAGGGATCTCTTCGTTTTTCCACTTTGTGCAAACATAATTCTAGCTGCTGTTAACACATGTAAAATTAAATATGTATTTTATTATATTTATCTGTAGAAAAATATTTCTGGCTTTAAATCTATATTTTGCATTACCATTTTTTCTAACCATGACACTACTAACTCTTGAATAGCTACTTGACTTGAGTACAAGCTGAACCTAATTCATATATTTCTGTTTTTTAAACTGAGGAATAAATTTCAGAAAAAGAATTCAATATTGCTCTGTGAATGTGCCTATGAATTTCATTCTTAATCTAACTTTTTAGATGATTTTGTATTATATCTTTTTTTTGTACTAGATATGCATAAGGCTGTACATATTTAAGGTGAAAAGTCTAAAAAGCTTAGGCGACTAAGCATGGCTTCCCCTGGCTTCTCTCTCTCTCTGCTGTCGAGAGAGCATTCCATTAGGGACTGTTGGTCCAGATAAGACCTGGGCTAATGTAAAGTGGTCTTGGCTAGGAAAGATTTTTGTGCCAATACTGGCGCAAAATAACAAATTCCCATGGTTTGTTAATTGTATTTCCATTTTAAGTGTCAATTAATTAATTATAATTATGAAAATACCGGCCATTCTTTTATATATACAGTGTAACATCTTTTGCATGTCATTCTTATAGGCTGTCATTTTCAAATCCACTTTCAGCTCAGTCTCAGCCTTGTCTGGTGAAACTTGTTCCTCTTCCATAACATCTTTTAAACACTAACTAAGCTCTTCGTCTGCTTTCTTCGCTTGCCAGCCTTCACCGCTCACCCAGTCACATGACCCCCCCAACCACGCCAACCCAGTCACATGACCACCTAGTCACGCCTACCCAGTTACATGACCACCTAGCCACACCCACCTAGCCACGTCCCCAATCCACGCCCACAGAACCGGTTATTAAAAAATTTGAATACCACCACTGCATGACACACATATATTAATAAAGCTAGGATAAAAAGTATTCTGGTCAGACCTTCATTATAACAATGGAGATGAGCATTAAATATACATTGATATACGGTAACTTCACCGTTTATCTTCCAGCAGTAATTACAATACAAAAAAGCCACTGCTTTTGTTTTGGCATAACTGACAATCAGTTTTTCCTGTCTGCAATGTCTTGAAAGTTCCTCCTTGAGCCTAGTAGCATTGTAGAAAGGATATACTGTAGGCATCCTCAACTGATAGAATAGGAATGTGTTATTCTTCTGGTGTTAACACTGATTGTCATCTGCTTATTCATTCATTCATTTATTTACAAAAAAAAATGCTGATTACTCATTCGTCTTTGCTAAATGTTTATAAAAATGAAAATATTTGCTTCTATAAGTTTATTTCTTTTTCTGTTCCTCTATTAGCCTGTTCTGCCCAAGCCACAAGAGATCCCGTCTTTATGGTATGTATTTAGAGAATTTGTTGAAATCTGCTTCTGCTTTAGCAAGGGTTCTGAAGTACATTTTAGAAAAATATAGTCATTGTTGCAACACTCTGCTGGGATTTCTTTCTGGTTTTTTTCTTGAAGTATTATAAGAAATTGTGTGATCAAATATCTCGTTACTTTATTTTCTAGATGAAAACAATGAGACGGCAATGCCCCTGGTCCTAACAGAATCTTCTTCCACTACTACCGAAATGGTAATGAATTTGCCTTTTCAGTATCTCAGTGAGACATTTCTAAAAGTTTTAGGAGGCCACACTTCTTCACCACCTTCTGTTGTGACTCAGGCACACATGCCTCACCTGGTAGGGGCAGAATTTCAGATTCTTAGAGCATCTCAAATACATTTTATTTTTATTTTGACCTGTGTCATTTTCTGACTGATCACTGCCACTGCTGCTACATCACTAGAGACTGATATCTTTGTTGAACTAGAACTGTTAAGCATACTACTAGACACACACCCATTAAATGCTGTTTGATGATTTCTTTTTTGTTTCTGAATTTTTGAGAGGGGAATGTCTTTTCCAATTAATCTGAGAAACAAGTGAATGATGCATTTCAGCTCCTATTTCCGTGGTGGTGAACCTATGGCACGCGTGCCAGAGGTGGCACATACAGTCCCCCTCTGTGGGCACATGTGCCTTTGCTGCAGCCCAGCTTCATCACATTTCTCACCGTGGTTTGCATGAGAAAAAAAGTTTGTAGGACTAAAAAAAATTCACTCAATCAATTCCAACTTTGCATGAAAGAAAAAGATCTCATGAAGTTGGAATTGATTGAGTGAACTTTTTCACTTGTGTGCTTCATAATGGGGGAGATGGGATCCCCTTGTCCTGAAGCCCATTACGACACAGAGCCACAATAAGACCCTGCATCATCTCAGCTCGTTCTGGCTTCCTGGATGTCAGTTGCTTTTCCTGCAGAGCTGCCTGTGTTGGGATGCCCTTCCTCCCTGCCGGCCAGCTGAGCTTCAGCGCACTGCTCCTAGGCTCATCAGCCTACGGACTTGAGATTCCCATCACTAATCACCAGTTACCCCTCATGGGGGAGGGAGAGAGAGGGAAAGGGAGGAAAGAAAGAGAGAGAGAGAGAGAGAGGAAGGGAGGAGGGAAGAGAAAAAGGGGGAAAAGAAGGAGGGAAAGAGAAACAGAGGGAGGGAAAGAGAAACAGAGACAGAGAGAGGGTGGGAAAGAGAGAGGGTGTAAAGATCGCCTCTCCTTCCAACTTAAGAAAGTACGAACTCTTGAAACGTAGTTGTTCAAAAGGATTCTTTTATTAAGCAGAAGTGAAAACCATCCAGCTAAAGCACAATCTGAATGCCCTTAGGCAAAGCAGTAGGATTAAAGTGGTAGAGACCCCTCCCTTTAAGTCAGAATGCAGATTTCAGCCAATACACAAGTGTGAAGTTGTTTTCTTTACTATTTCCTTTGAGAACCCGAACAAACATGCATTCCCACCACTACCCTTTAAAGCAGCGGTTCTCAACCTGGGGGTCGCGACCCCTTTGGGGGTCGAACGGCCATTTCACAGGGGTCGCCAAAGCCCTCTCTAGCCCCGCCCCACGCCTTCACTCACCCTCACTCTCTGCTCTGTTGGATCGGCGGCCGTTCGCTTACCCCGCCCACTCCCAATCTATTGCTGCCTCCTGAGTCCCAGCTGATGGCTAGAGGAAAAAAAACTGTTTAAATTCTTGCCGCGGGGCTTTGTTAAATTGCTGGCTCGCCCCGCCCCTCCGCACCACTATTTATTGCCAATAAATAGTGGTGGGCGAGGGGCGGGCGAGCCAGCAATTTAACAAATGGTTCGGTGTTTTTTTGTAATTTTATTGGCCCGCGGAGCTTCAGCATAGGCTAATTAGCCCTTGATTAGATCGGCTCCCGACTCTCAGCTGATTTGCTCTCAGCTGTTTTGCTCAGGGCTCTGCTGCTTGTTTGCAAAGAGTGCTGGAGCAATTTTTTTCCCCCCTAGCTATGCTGAAAAAGGAAACTGAAAGTAAAGCAGGCTGTTGGCTTTGCTGTTGCTGCAACGTTGGAAAATTAGGCAGGTAAATTTCTTTTCTTTTTCCTCACCAAAAAAGGTAGGTGCAAACAATGGGAAATTTAGGGAAAAAGAGGAGAGTTCAAGATTTTAAAACACAAAAGAAAAAAAGCTGTATTTAACTAGGGAATTGTAATAATTGAGATACTATTAATTGTATATTGTGTTGAAAGCAGAAATGGTTAAGTTGTGGTTTGGAGGAATATATGGGGGAAATTATTTGGTTTATTATTATTGGTAAATATAATTAATTGATTTGTAAGAAATTAGATTGCATGGAAATAATTGGAATATTCATGTTCATATTGATTAATATACAAAAAAGGTAGTTATATAACTAATTGATTTATATTAAAATGTTGAATTTATATTAAACAACTGTAATATTACATAATTAACCAATGTGAGGATGGATATAAAAATAGATGACAATGGGAAGGGGTATAATATAGAATAGAAGGGAAAAATTGAATTTGATTAAGATTAGAGATGAGGGTGAAGGGTAATATTGGTTTTTTACAAAAATAGATGAGGAATAAATATGGCAAAAAGGAAATATAGAAATTGTAAATTTAATTGAAATGACTAAACACTGTTTAAATTTGTGAACTGGCCAAATACTCTGTTCAAAGAAAATACATTGTATGTTTGTATGTGTGTTTCTAATTATTGTTATTTATTCATATTTGTTCTCTTTTATTCTTTAAAGTTTAACAATTCATTCTTTATCTTAATATCTTTATATTTGTTTGGGGTTGGCTTTCTTCCCTTTCACCTTTTTTATTGTACAGCAATCTTTCTCCTCAAACCTACCACCTCTCTCTTTTCTTTCGTTCTTACTTTCTCTTCCTCCCCTTCTTCTTCTCCTCCCTACTTCCTCTTCCTTTCTCATTCTCCTCCTCTCTTCCTCCATCTCTTACCCTCACTCCTACTCTAATTTACCTTCCATTCCTTCATCCCTCTCAATTGCTGTATCCTTTTATGCATATGGACTACTCAGAGGGCTGAAAAAGTTATTTCTGACTGGTCCTCACACTTTTGACCAGTCCTCGAACTTACGACTGTCCTCACATTTTATGTTTTTGCCCTATCTTGTCACCATGGTGAAGAGAAGCAATTGTGAAATGAGTGACACGGTTGTTAAGAATGCTACAATGGGCATAAATGATGACCAGTCATAAGTGCGAAGACCGGTCAAAAGTGCGAGGACCTGTCAGAAATCACTTTTTTCAGCCCTCTGGGTAGTCCTTTTGTGCATATGGACTACTCAGAGGGCTGAAAAAGTTATTTTTGACTGGTCCTCGCACTTTTGACCAGTCCTCGAACTTACGACTGTCCTCACATTTTACGTTTTTGCCCTATCTTGTCACCATGGTGAAAAGAAGCAGCTGTGAAATGAGTGACATGGTTGTTAAGAATGCTGCACGGGCATAAATGTGAGGATGGTCATAAGTGTGAGGACCAGGCAAAAGTGCGAGGACCTGTCAGAAATGACTTTTTTCAGCCTTCTGAGTAGACCCTATATACATAGCCATGGCCACCCGGTCACATGACCAGCTAGCCACACCCACCCAGTCACATGACCTCCAAACCATGCCCACAAAATAAGCCACGCCCACAGAACTAGTAGTAAAAAAATTTAGAACCCAGCCCTGGTTGGGGATCACAGCAACATGGGGAACTCTATTAAAGGGTCGCGGCATTAGGAAGGTTGAGAACCACTGCTTTAAAGTGAGACAACCCACATGGCTGGGGGATAAAAATTCCTGCAGGTAAAGGGAATCTCAGGCTTCCTTGGCGCCAGGATATAGGTTATAAAGTAACTGATGACACAGGCCATGCTAGTAAATCGAATCCAAGTCCCCCCTTCCTCCATTGGAATGGCAGTATCACTTTTAGGGATCTGACAGAGGGAGGGAAAGGGGGAAAAAGAGAGAGATGGGGAAAAGAGAAAGAGGGAAAGAGAAAGGGAAAGAAACAGGCAGAGATGGAGGGAGAGAGAAAGAGGGGAGAAGAGAGACAAAGGGAGGGAGGGAAAGAGAAAGAGGGAGAGAAAGAGGAGGAGGGAAAGAGGGCGGGAAAGAGAAATTATATTACAAAAGTTTTTCTTTTTTATTGTTGCTAAACGTAATAGTTCAAAAGTAGAAAAAAATGAAGGGGCATAAAAGTGCATTTATCACATTTTTCTTAGAACAGTTAGTTGAACTCTGCCTTATTATTTTAGGTAGCAAAACCTCAGTATTCAGGTTAAATTGCCATGTTGGCACATTTGCGATAAATAAGTGGGTTTAGGGTTGTAGTTTAGGGACTCGGTCTCTAAAAGGTTTGCCATCACTGTCTGTCCTATTATCCATCAAGAAGGAAACAGCAGTCAGGAATGGGTTAAATCCATCTGTTAATTACTTCAACTGAGTCTGCAAACTGTTAAGCCACGCCTCTTCCTGTTGCTTGCCAGCTTTTTAGACTCAGTCTATCTGGACAGAAGTGTTTTCTCTGAGCTGTCCATTCACTGACTGTTTTTTTCTTGGAAAAAAAGTTTTTATTTGTATTTTCTACTTGCTGAGGTTTGACTTCTTATCAGGTAAACCTTTAGTTTCTTTCCAGCATGAAAGGTGATTCAGCCTGAGCCCGCTGAGGGCTGTGGGGGCGGCGAGAGGTCGCTCAGCTGAGGACCTCTGGGCAGCCCTCACAAGCTTGCCTCGCAGTAGCTGACCTGCAGGGGACTCGAGGACTCAGTTCATCTGCAAATTAAAAAGAGCTTTGATCCGGTCATCACTTTGTTCAATTTTTAACAAAATCTTTAACAAAATTCTATCTATTCTATTTTGCCATAGCACTTACTTCTAAATTTTAGATCATATATACAACTAATACCATCTTTAAAAAAATTAACACATATTTACTTAATCAAAACAATAACCCTTCTATTAACCCACCTTAATTCTTAATTCAATTAATAACTCATAATATAACAATTCTTACCCTAAATCCTCACTATTGACAATACAATTCAAACATATTTGTTTCATTATACTCATTAAATCTTTATTCCATTATTATTTATAAAATTTAAATCTTATCTTTTTAATTTTAGAAATGTAGCATTTTAACATTTAAACATAGTTCTTAGTTCAAATAATGCTCTTTAACACAATTTCCCAATTATCCTAAATTCTATCTATCAAACCATACCATTTATATAACACCAATTAAGTAATTTTTGTTTATAAATCATAATCATATATTGTTTTCTTTTCTTTTTCACTTAGGTAATAAATGTTCAAATTATCACAATTGTTATACATATTTAAATAATATCCCAATTATTATAGCTATCACTTTTCTAATTGAACCTTTTCTTTTATCCTTCCACTGTTAATCCCAATGTACAAAATACATCTTTATTCCACTGTTAATCCCAGTGTAATCATCTTTATTTTTCTCACTGTTAATCCCAGTGTAATCGTTTTAGTTACTCTTAATCCCAGTATAATTATCTTTATTTTTCTCACTGTTACTCCCAACATAATCATCTTTTACTTTTGTAGTTGTATTATTAAAAATATTAAAACTATAACAATTGTTATAGGTATTTAAACAATATCCCAGTTATTATAGCCATCAGTTTCCTCAAGTAGTATCTTTTAACATCTTAATAAAAAATTAATTCATTATTTCCATTGCTATATTTCTTTTAATGTAATCTATTTTCCATATATTTTAGCTTCAATCCCTATTTCATTTCTAAATATCTATAACATAATTCTTCTCATATTTGTTTATCTCAATATGGTCATTTTATAAATCCAGGTCCTGGACTTCTTTAAATTTCTTAATATTTTCCAACCTTTTATTCTTTTATCATTCAGTATTAATCTCCATATAATCATCATTATATCATTATTAATCTCAGGATAATCATTGTGTTATTGTTAATCTCAATATAATCTCTAGAGACCTCCTTTTTATTATTAGTATTCACATATTCAATTATTTATTCATATTTAATCACAATATCTTTATCTTCTTTATTTTCCACTTCTATGTCTTATTTCTCCATCTTCATTTTCTTTTCGATTTTTATATCCTCAAATTTTGTCCTCTGTGCAACATTATAGTTATTTCTTTTATTTCCATTCTCCAAATCAAATAATTGCTCCAATTATAAAAGTTCCATTGTATTCCCTTCTATTTCTTCTTTTATACCTCCAAAAGTCAAGCCTCTTGTAGACAAGAAAATCCTCCTCCACAAGTTCCCACGGTTATTATCTGTGAAGTTCACAATTTTCCAAAACAAGGAACCAAGTTGCAATGTTCCTTTTTACTCCAGATGGTGTCTCTCTGCAATCCACAATTTCCAATTGCTTAATAAGTATCCGTTTTGTTTCCATTACATCACAATCTTACTTGACTTCTCTTTTTTCTTTTTCAATTTAAAAATATCAAATCATATTTAAAGTCCAGTCCAAATTTAAATAGCTCTTCTCACTTCTTTTTTTTTCTTTTTGCCCCTTTTATTTATACATCCCCCTTTTTTTCTTCTTAAAGCTTATTATCCATTCTTTTTATTTTTCTTGCCATTTAAAAAAGAAAGGGGGAAAAAAGGATCTCTTTATTTCTTTCCAATACTTTGACCATGTCTAATTGTTTAAAGTTTCCAATTAGTTTGTTCAGAAATCAATTTTCAGTTGGGTTTTTGTCTTTTCCAAATTACATTTCAAAATCCTCTTTGCCCCCATGCTCCTTAGCCACTATTACACATTAGGTGTCTTATAGTTGTAAGATATTTCTCTTGTTGTTATTCAAGCCTGAGTTGGCTATCACTTACCCGGCTTCAAAAAAAACTCAGTTTCGTTTCTTTCTTCTCTCCAGCTCTATACTTAGCCCGGTTGTCCCAGCTTCATAGCAGCCGCCATATGAACAATGCCTGCTCTTGAACCATCGGTGATCCCTTGGGAGCAACAAGTAGAACACAGGTCTCCTTCACCTGGGGCTTCATCCATGCCTTTTTCTGCTGGCTTACAGCCTGGTCAGCTGGGTGACAGTCAATATCTGGATCATTTGTCCACCTTGATTACTAATGTCATAGGCATTGAAACAGGGTTACAACAAATATTGGCTGCTATGATTTCTGATTTTTCTAGAGCTCAATCATCATAGGCAATAAGGGTTGGGATCTTCCCTTCCCTTTCAGGATTGGAGTGTTCCGAGGCATCTTCCGGCCAGGCCTCCCTTTCAGGGGAGGAGATGCAGCAGGATATTGAATTATCTGATGATGAGGATCTTTTACCTGACCAACCATCATTCGTTGGACGCTTTAGACCTCATCTCTTCTGGTCATTGCTGCATAAGGCCAAGATGACCACTCGATAGGGCTCGGTCCAGTCAACTCCTGGTACTGTTTTGGAGCCCGCTGACCTGGCTGATCCCTTGTTTGTAGAACCCACCATTGAGTCTGAGGAGGTTCCGGCCCCTAGACTTTATTTATTTATTTATTTATTTATTTATTTATTTATTTAATTAATTAATTAATTAATTAATTAATTAATTAATGTACCGCCCTACTCCCGAAGGACTCAGGGCAGTGAACAGCCAAACAGTAAAAACACATAAATACAAAATTTAAAAACAAAGTAAAATCGAATTAAACAAATTTGGCCGAAGACATATTAAAACCCCAATCATTTAAAAACCAATTTAAAATTTGTGTAATTAAAAAGAGGGAAAAATTAGGCCAGGCCCGCCTGGTGGAATAAAAAGGTCTTAAAAGCGCGGCGGAAGGTGCGCAGATCCGGGATCCTCCGTATCTCCGGGGGGAGCTCGTTCCAGATAGTAGGTGCCCCCACAGAGAAGGCTCTCCCCCAGGGGCCACCAGTCGACATTGTTTGGCCGACGGCACCCAGAGGAGCCCCTCTATGAGAGCGTACCGGCCGGTGGGAGGCTATTTGTGGTAGTAGGCGGTCCCGTAAATTACCAGGTCCTAAACCATGGATCTTAGGACCTGGCACATGTGTCTCGACATGACACATCAACAGTGGGTCTCTCCAGGCTTGGGTCCTATTCTCAGCAGTTTGGACAGATGCCTGTACAACTTTGATTCCGATATGACCAAGTTGCTACAGGTTCCAGTGGTTGACCCTCCAGTGGTGGCTCTGTCATCACAATCCAACCTACCAGGTCCTCTGGAGGAACATCTCCGTCCAGAGGATAAGAGATCGGAGCAATCTCTGGTCAAGACACATCAGGCTGCAGCCTGAGCCGTTAAGGCAGCCTCAGCTGCATCATTTTTTTAACAGGGCTTCTTTGCTCTGGTTAAGGCAATTACAGGACCGCCTCCCTGTCACAGATACCAGGTCCCACCAAGATCTCAACAAGATCATGGCAGCAATGAATTTTCTGTCGATGCAACGCTAAATGCGTCTCAAATTGCGTCTAAGGCTATTGGATCTTCCATCACTTCTCGTCGCCTCCTGTGGCTTCGCCAGTGGCAGGCTGACACTCTGAACAAGTGGAGACTAGCGTCTTCCCCTTATAAGGGAGAGAAATTATTGGGCGAATCCCTAGGCTCTATTCTGGTAGAGTCTCAGGACAAACATAAGATTATGCCTAATTTGACCAGATGGGCGGAGGTCTGCTTGAATCTGTATTTTTGTCCCTCTTCCTTTCAGGGAGTGGACAGTGGTTTTGGAGGGCAACGATCGCAGAGACAATTTGCCTTCAGACAGAGTCAGGACAGGCAGGGCATCCAGGGGCACCGTTAGCCACCCAAATGTTCCTTTCATGGCGGGGGGTGGGGGGTGTCACTCCTATCGACAGTCCAAATGACTGCTCTTCCAAGTCTCCCATAGGGGGCTGGCTGGCTCTCTGCCAACCAGTGTGAGGCTTCCACTTCGGACTCTTGGGTTAGGGAGACGGTAAGGTCGGGCCTCTCCCTGGAATTCCTGTCCAACCCTCTGAGATTCTTTGTCCGCTGTCCCGTGTCGCAGGATCGGGTGAAGCGGCGCGTCATGGATTTGGCCATAATACACTTATTGGCGCACCATAGTCAGGGATTTTATACTCTTCCTGGTTCCGAAGTCCTCGGGGGATTGGAGGGCAATTCACGATCTCAAGACCTTGAACCATTATATAGTGTGTCGCAGGTTCAAGATGCAGTTTCTCCACTCCATTCTGGAGGGCGTCAGAAAGGGTTACCTCACATCGGTGGATCTCACAGAGGCCTACCTGCATGTCCCCATTCATCCAGATTACAGACAATTTCTCTGTATTCAATACGCGGGGAAACATCATCAGTACCAGGCGTTACCTTTCGGCCTGTCCTCTGCCCCAAGGGTGTTTACCAAGTTGATGGCCGCCTTGGTGGGCCATCTCCGAACTCTACCTGGATGACAACTTCATCCAGTCCAGTTCAGAATCCCGAGCCAGACAAGATCTAGATACTACCATACAGGTCCTCCAATGTCATGGCTTCTCAGTGAACCATTCCAAAAGTCATCTGATCCCTACAACGCGTTTGCTCCATCTAGGGGCAATAATAGACACAGTGGAGTCAAGGATATATCTTTCACTGGACCGTCAATCCATCCTGAAGGACCTGGCAGTCAGAGTCCAGTCAGATCATGCCTCTTCCCTGCTGCTTCTCTGTCAGCTTCTGGGAAAGATGGTGTCATGTTTTGGCATCACGCCTTGGGCTCATCTCCACAGCAGGGCCCTGCAGTGGTTTCTCCTTCCATTCCAACGAGCTTGGCGCAGCACATCTCCAGTACGAGTGGAGGTTCCACTAGTGGTCCGGTCTTCCCTCACATGGTGGTCTTCCAACACCGTTGCCCAGGGTTCCAGGTTCCGGAAGCCTCATTATCTCACGCTGATAACCAATGCCGCCTTCGGCTGGGGTGCTCATCTTGGATCCCACATGGCTCAAGGTCAGTGGTCCCTGGAGGATCTTTCACACACCAGTCAGTCCACCTGGCTCACAAAAGTTTCGAGTCCCTTGTGTCGGGGTCAGCCATATTAGTGCTGACAGACAATGTGACCACCAAGGCCCACATAAATCATCAAGGGAGGGATCCAATCCTTAGCTCTGATGCAAGAGTCAGAGCAGCTGATTCTCTGGGCGGAGTTACATCTGTCTTCCATCCAGACCACATATCGGGAGTGGCGAGTGTCCAGGTAGATTAGCTCAGTTGGACTTCTGTCAACCAGGCGGAGTGGCATTTGGATCTGTCTCTGTTCAGGGCTCTGACAGATCACTTCAGACTCCTGGTGGTGCATGTGTTTGCCACACAGGACAACCGTCAAGTCCTGAGGTTCTTCTCCCGGTTCCCGTCTCTGGAGGCAGAAGCAGTGGATGTGTTGCGGAGCCTGTGGCTGTCAGGGCTCCTGTATGCCTTCCTTCCTCTTCCTCTGATTCCCAGAGTCATCTGGAAGCTCTTGGAGGAGAAGGCGGAACTTTTACTTCTGGCTCCTCATTGGCCCAGGAGACCTTGGTTTGCAGATCTAATGGCTCTCTTAGTGGTCCGACCCTGGAGGTTGCCTTGGGACAGGATCTCCCTCAGCCAGAGGGTGTTAGTACACCCGGACCCGCAGTGGTTTCAACTAACCACTTGGCACTAGAATGGGGCCTATTGAGGGAGGACAAATTCTCTTCTAAGGTCATTGCTACTATCTAGGTGTCCTGCAGGGATTCTACCAACTGTATCTATAATGGTACATGGCTGTTTTGTACCTGGTGCAAGAAAGGGAATCTAGTTCCCACTGAAGTTTCTGTGGCTCAGGTTTTGGACTTTCTTCAAGTTGGTTTGGATGCTGGATTGGCCCTTAATACTCTTCAGAGACAGGTGGCAGCCCTTTCTTCCATTCTTACTTGTGGAACCAGGGATTCCCTGTTGAGGCATCCGGTAGTTCGACAGTTCCTCAGGGGGGCCTCCAACCTTCGACCACCGTGGTTCACCACTTTCCCATGTGGGAAAGTCTTAACTGCCCTTACCCGGGGTCCCTTTGAACCCCTACGGAAGGTTAATTTGAAATTTCTTTCCTATAAGGTGGCATTGTTGGTGGCTATCACCTCTGCTAGGCGCATATCTGAGCTGGCGGCTCTGTCCACCAGGGGGGAATCTCTGTGTTTTCCACACTGACAGAGTAGTTTTACGCCTCAACCATACGTTCCTTCCAAAGGTCAACACTTGGTTTCATAGGGCTCAGGAGTTGATTCTGCCCAATTTTTGCCCTGAGCCTTCACACCATTTGGAACATATTTGGCATACATTGGACATACGGAGGGCTCTCCGCATATATGTTAAACGGACCTCTTCTCTGCTGAGGACAGAGTCCCTTTTTGTTTCTTTTCAGCCTGCTACCCTCGGCGGCAAGGTCACTTCCTCCACCTTGGGTAGTTGGATCAGGGCTTGTATGTCTATGGCATATGAAGCCCAGGCCTTACCTGTGCCCAGGGGTATCACAACTCATTCGACACGAACTACTGCAATCTTTGCAGCTTGGGCTACCCAGGCCTCTCTGGAGGAGGTCTGCAGAGCAACTACTTGGTCTTCCCCTTCCCCTTTTGTACGTCATTACAAGCTTGACTCTTACACCTCAGCTGAGGCTGCTTTTGGCAGACGGGTTCTCCAGCGAGTTCATTCAGACCTAGGACCACAGGCCTGGACTTCTCCCTCCCAATAGGACACGGCTCATTCCTGACTGCTGTTTCCTCCAAGCTGAGAAAGGGCGTATCAGGTAATAACCAACGCCCATTCTCAATCTAAGAGAAGCTGACAATCTGAGCTGTCACATTCTGAAAACTTAAGAGTTTATGTCTCTATTTTTTTTTACTTGGAAGTATATTGCTACAGTGTCTTTTTTGTTTTATTCTTGGTAGTCTGTATGCTGGAACTGCCATCCTGTGTTGTAGGTTTTAAAACATTTTGTTTTACTATGTGAGCACTTCTTGGAGGATTTTTAGTGTAAAAGTTTTATCATCAAAACAATTTAGAATCAAAACTTAAAAAAGCTTGTAAAAATCCTCTATAAACAACATTTACTATAATTATTTTACTAATAAATGAGATATGACTGAATATAATTTTAGATTACTTGGGAAGAATTTAATTTCTCTGACTTTGTTAAAAATGAATATATAGTGATATGAGTTGTATCAGTAATTTGGGCCATGTTAGCCACATCAGTAATTTGGTGCTATGTTAAATCAAATATTGGCAGAATGGTGAGACAGTTGGGGAAGAGAACATGGAAGTCATCAGTGAAAAAGGCGACCAACCCAAAGGTAAAACATGGCAATATTTGTCAATTGTTAGAATTCCTAATATAGGGGTGATGGTTGTTATTTATTTCTGTCCTAAGACAGTTTATGCAACTTTCTCACCTTTCCGATTACAAATATAGTTATAGATAGCATCTCCTTTCTTAGAGGCGATTCTTCCATTCTCCATTAATGGAGAATTATGGAGATGATGTTTTTCATTCCTGCATAGAAATCTGTAACATCAAAGAGTTGAACTATTTGGCTCAAACAAGATGAAGCTGAGATGTTTAGATGGGGAGGGTGTTGTTTCTCTTGAAGAACCATGTCTAAACACATTGGCCTGGTCCAACTTTTTTGGCATGTCGGTTAATGGCTTAAAAGCTTCCTGTTAATGGAAGGGGAATTTCCACCTGGGAAGATTTTGCTGGAATCAGTCAATAGTTTCAACTTAATTATCTTCTATTCCTAATTGCCTCCTTGTAATAAAAGCCTAAACCTCTAAAATCTTAAAAGGCATGATTCAGGTCTGTCTAAAAGAGAGAGTGATCTGGGGTTCCTCGGAGAATGTTATGGTGTCATTCGCCAGAGATTTGTCCTGCCCCAACCTTTCTTGCTTTCTGCAAGTTCTTAAAAACCTGGGTTGGTTGGCTAGCTTGGAGACTGGGTTGTACTGGGTTCTACAGTTGAGCTTGTATCTTAAATTGATGGTGTTGCTTGATTATTTGTTTAATCTCAGCATCTTTATTTGTTACCTATTTAATAATCTTTTATCTTTTTTTATTTTCTGTTAGTCACCCAGAGTCCTATGTTTTATTTTGTTTATATATTCATTCATTGAATGAGAAAAATAAAATGAAATAATGAAATAAAATAAGATCAGTCTCTTGGCTGTTTCATTTAGAAACCAACCTGTTGATCTCTTTGAGAGGAACATTCCTGATGCTTGTTCACCACTTTTATTCCTAAAGTTTTCTGCCTTTATGCCTTGAAAATAATTGTTAATAATTGTTATTGAACAATGCTTCACTGTGCCAGATGAACCTGAAATTAAAAATATAAAGCGCACATCATTGTATTTCTCTCTCCACAGAAAGGATAGAGTTTTTAAAGACGTGTAAGCAGGCTGGGCTTCTGAATGAAATCTTTGAGAAAATGTTGAATACTCTTCGCCTGGCACAGGAAAAGCTGATGGACGACAATACTTCAGAAGCAGGTATTATAAAGAATGTGGTATTCTCAATTGTCTGAGATCTCATATCCAAGAGGTTTGATCCCAAGAGTACTGTTGTGTCACCTCACAGTCTTCACTTCTCAGAGCTAAATGTTTCTGGTTTCTTTGCAGTTTCCTGTTCTCTATCATCTTTCTCCCTTGAATGCATCCCAGTTTGATCTAAATAATTCTTACAGAGTTTATCTGCTAATCATGCATGTGAGAAAGATCTTAGAACAGTGGTTGACTGCAAACTAAATGTAAATCAGTGGAGTGACAGGGCTTAAAAATGCAAATGCAAATGCAAATGTTAATTTGCATCAAAATAATTATATTTTCCAAATCACAGGAGTATATAGTTCTGCTTTATTTTTCATTGGTCAATTTCCCTTAATGACCACAACAAGGATTGCTGGAACTGTCATCACACTAAGCGGAATATTCAATAAATGAAATAGATGTTTCATTTAACAACCACTTGACTTAGTAACACTTACTGGTTCCTGTTATGGCTGTTAAGTGAGGACCTGTGGTTCTATCTCTTCTTAGTAAACTGTTAACATTTTGCATCTTCTTTAAACAGTGTACCGTATATAGCAATTCTTTTAGCGTCCTTTCTGTTGTTCTAGGCTTCCTATACTTCAGCTTGTTTTCTCTATATGCAAAGCTATCTATTTACCTGTTTGTATTTCTTGCTGACCAGTCCCTCCTTTTGTTTCCTACATAATTTTTGTTTTCAGACTTTCATTAAGGGTTTTCTATAGCCTTATTGGCTTTTTCCACTGCCATGTCACCAGAATTATTTGAAATATGTTTTTTATTTCTTTTTCAGTGTCTTCCACAAATCTTGAATGTTATTTCTCATCTTCTCCTACTGTAAACTTAAATTTCACTTTTTTGAAGTGAAAATATAAGATATTATATCCTTAAATCAAAGACCATAATTTCCTTCAATAGTCATGCTATTTCCAGTTCTTCAACTAAGTATTTCTATTGGCTAATGCCAAATTGAGAATAGCTTATTCTCCTGTGCCTTCTTTCCTTTTGTAGTTTGCTGTCACCAATTTTGTGGAAGGCCCTTGCCTGGTAATTGTGATAATAGGAAGGCAGAGGAAAACAAGCTATTCTCAACTTGACATTAGCCAATAGAAAATATTCTATTGGCTAATGCCAGGTCTGTATAGAAGTCTGAATATTATGAGTAAATCATTCTTCAAATTATCTGGTCCCAAACATACATTAGGATATCAGCAAATTGCCTAAGTACTTGTTCTCCTGTGAGTTTGTTCTCCTGTGCTTTCCTTTACTTTACTTTTAGAATATTGGCACAAATTTTGTGGACGGTCTTATATCAGGGGTGAAATCCAGTAGGTTCTGACAGGTTCTGCAGAACCGGTAACGGAAATTTTGAGTAGTTTGGAGAACTGGCAAATACCACCTCTGGCTAGCCCCAGAGGGGGTGGGAATGGAGATTTTGCAGTATCCTTCTCCTGGAGTGGGGTGGGAATGGAGATTTTGCAGTACCCTTCCCCTGCCATGCCCACCAAGACACACCATGCCCACCAAGACATGTCCACAGAACCGGTAGTCAAAAAATTTGGATTTCACCACTATCCTATATGCCTCTTTGAGAGTTTTTCATTTAGAAATATATTGCTATGCTTTGTCTCTGCTGTCTAAATGTTATCATTTTATATCAGAATCTAACCCTGTCTTAAAAATATTATTTCAATTTAAGGATTATTGGCCTGGATTTGATTCTTTCATGTTGCCATTTTTAACATGTTTAATGTTGCATGTTCCATTAAAATCATTTTTCTTATTTTGAGTTGCCTTAAAGAAAAAAAATTATTTAATGAATTTAATGAATTGTTCTACTTTCCTCAATTGCTTAGAATGTAAATTCTCAATAAATATATATAATCATCTTTAAAAGTCCCTTGCTACAGTTAGTGTTTTGAATTTAGATGCAACTTCGGATATGGTATTGATAAAAAGGGAATTTTAAAAAATACTCTGATCATTATCATCATGCATATTTTAAAGGAAGTTTGTGTTTTTGAAGAAGTACCAGCATTGTTCTTTCTATCCTTAGAGTATGAAAAAACAGTCATATCACTTTTTGATTGTGGTCTCTTTGAAAATATTCTTAGAGCAGCTCATTCAGGTATGTATGAAACAAAATGTAACAACTCTTACAGTTTGTAGAACCAAGGCTATTTCTTTTAAACTAGATAGGAATACAAATAAATACAGATAAGAATGCAGTATTATTTTTAGTACTGTGTTCCTTTAATCATGTCAGTCATTTGTTCTAGGAAAAAACTCAGCAAATAATATATTCAGGCAACACAGTGAAACTTCCATTTAGCAGGCTTCAGATGCTATAGTACAGGGATCCCCAAGCTTTTGGACCTCAGGGACCACCAAATTCATAATTTTAAATCCCGCGGACCACTAATACGAATCCAGCCCGCCACTTGCTGAAGTGCCTGGACTCCCAGTGATGGGATGGGGTCCTTCAGGCACTTTCCCTCTCTCTCTCTCTCCCTCTCTCTTTCTTTCTCTCTCTCTCCCCCACTCACTCTCTCTAATTCTGATTCTGTCTCTTTCTCTCTCTGATTCTCTTTCATTCTCTGTCTTTCTCTCTCTCTCATTCTCTCATTCTGATTCTCTCACTCTCATTTTCTCTCTGATTCTCTCTCTTTTTCTCTCATTCTCTCTCATTCTGACTCTTTCCTGCTTTCATTCTCTCTCTCTGTCTCATTCTGATTCTCTGATTCTCTCTCTTTCTCTGATTTTTTTTTTTTTTTAATTTGATTTATATGCCGCCCTTCTCCGGAGACTCAGGGCGGCTTACAATGCGTTAAGCATTCTCTTTCATTCTCTCTTTCTCTCTCCCACTCATTTTCTCTCTCTCATCTTTCTCTCTCCCCCCTTTCTCTCTCTCTCTCCCCCACTCTCTCTCTCTCTCATTCTGATTCTCTCTCTGATTTTCTTTCATTCTGTCTTTCTCTCTGATTCTCTCTGATTCTCTCTTTCATTCTGTCTCTTTCTCTCATTCTCATTCTGATTCTTCTTTCTCTCACTCTCATTCTCTCCGATTTCTTCTCTCTCATTCTCTTTCATTCTCTCTCTTTCATTCTCTGTCTCTTTCATTCTCATTCTCTCTGATTCTTTCTCTGATTCTCTTTCATTCTCTCTCTCATCTCTCTCACACACACTCTCATCCTCTCTGATTCTCTTTCATTCTCTCTCATCCTTTCTCATCTCTCCCTCTTTCACTCTCATCTCTTTCTTTCTCTCTCTTTCTCTCTCCCTTTTGCCTATCTCTCCCACTTTCTCTCTCTCACACACACACACACTCTCATTCTCTCTCTCTCTCTCTCTTTCTCTCTCTCCCCCCCTCTCTCAGCAGGGGGAAGAAAAGCCTGGCGTTGCCGCCACCTATTGCTTCGGCCCGCCTGCATCACAACCCCCCTTGCACCATTACCTCATTCCGGCCGGTGAGGGCTGCGCTGCAAAGTTGCAGGTTGCACGAACCTCCCTTTACAGCAGAGAATTACAGCCTCACCATGAGCTGCCTGACCAGTCCCATATTCCAGAGCTCTAATCACAGGACTGGCCATTGCTCATCCTGGAGTAGCTCCTCCACCCGGGTGCACCACAGACCACCAAAATTTTCTCGCAGACCACTGCTATAGTACAAACTAATTTTTCTACCCAACCGTCTCCAGAAAATAACAAAGCATTACTTTAACTGTATGGCTTCAGTGGCAATTTGGACCATTTTTATGATGATACTATATAGATGATGCAAATAATACAATTTGCATCATTTAATGTCATTTGTATAATGATAATACAAATGATGTAAATTGGCACACTGACATAACTTGTATAGACGTTTGGAGCTAATGGATACTTTTATCCATCTAAATCAGCGGTTCTCAACCTGGGGGTCGAACGGCCATTTCACAGGGGTCGCCAAAGCCCTCTCTCGCCCCCCCCCCCCACGCCTTCCCTCACCCTCTGCCTCTGCTGGATCGCCCGGTCGCCATTCGCTTACCCCGCCCACTCCCAATCTATTGCTGCCTCCGGAGTCCCAGCTGATGGCTAGAGGAAAAAAAAAACTGTTTAAATTCTTGCCGCCGGGCTTCAAAGGGCCGCCCTACAACAGATCAGTGTTAAAAGAAAACAAATGAGAAGATCGGTGCCTGCAAAAATAGAAAAAACAGCCTCTTTCAGCTTCAGCAGAGGTTAATTAGCATAAATTGATTAGCTCCCCCCCCCCACTCTCAGCTGATTTGCTCTCAGCTGTTTTGTGCAGGCTCCTTTGCAAGCTCTTGTTTTCCAAGCTGCAAAAGAGTGCTGGAGCAATTTTTTTCCCCTAGCTAAAACGAAACTGAAAGGGTCTTTGCTGCAGCGTGACAAAATGAGGCAGGGAGAGAGATTTCTTTTTCTTTTTGCTCACCAAAAAAGGTAGGTGCAAACAATGGGAAATTTAGGGCAAAAGAGGAGAGTTCAAGATTTTAAAACACAAAAGAAAAAAAGCTCTATTTAACTAGGGAATTGTAATAATTGAGATACTATTAATTGTATATTGTGTTGAAAGCAGAAATGGTTAAGTTGTGGTTTGGAGGAATATATGGGGGAAATTATTTGGTTTATTATTATTGGTAAATATAATTAATGGATTTGTAAGAAATTGGATTGCATGGAAATAATTGGAATATTCATGTTCATATTGATTAATATACAAAAAAGATAGTTATATAACTAATTGATTTATATTAAAATGTTGAATTTGTATTAAACAACTGTATTACATAATTAACCAATGTGAGAATGGATATAAAAATAGATGACAATGCGAAGGGGTATAATATAGAATAGAAGAGAAAAAATGAATTTGATTAAGATTAGAGATGAGAATGAAGGGTAATATTGGTTTTTTTAAAAAATAGATGAGGAATAAATATGGTAAAAAGGAAATATAGAAATTGTAAATTTAATTGAAATGACTAAATACTGTGTTGGAAGAAATATCCTTCTGGGTTCTGCTCCAAGTGGGGAAAAAGACACTGGAAACATGGAGACTGCTTGGAAAGATGGTTTAGTGGTGGACAGGATCACATGGCTTGATGGGGCCCATTGTGTTAGTTTCTGTTGCTATTGTGTTGCAAATGTCCTTTGACAAAGGATTGACTTTCTGCCTCTAGCCCATTAACAAAGGGTGGGGGACAGGAAGGTGGGAGCTGCTTTGTCTGTAAAATATGCTTCTCCATTTCTCATCCAGGGAAATATAATATTCTGCCTTTTTAATATTTCCCAAAATATTTCATTCTTCTAGGAAAGGGGTGGGTGCTAACCTCCTACAACTGTTTAAATTTGTGAACCGGCCAAATACTCTGTTCAAAGAAAATACGTTGTATGTTTGTATGTGTGTTTCTAATTATTGCTATTTATTGCTATTTGTTCTCTTTTATTCTTTAAAGTTTAACAATTCATTCTTTATCTTAATATCTTAATATTTGTTTGGGGTTGACTTTCTTCCCTTTCATCTTTTTTATTGTACAGCAATCTTTCTCCTCAAACCTACCACCTCTGTCTTTTTTTTCTTTCTTACTTTCTCTTCCCCCCCTCTTCTTCTTCTCCCTACTTCCTCTTTCTTTCTCCTTCTCCTCCTCTCTTCCTCCCTCTCTTACCTTCACTCCTACTCTAATTTCCCTTCCCTTCCTTCATCCCTCTCTATTGCTGTATCCTTTTGTGCACATGGACTACTCAGAGAGCTGAAAAAGTTATTTTTGACTGGTCCTCCCACTTTTGACCAGTCCTCGAACTTACGACTGTCCTCACAATTTACGTTTTTGCCCTATCTTGTCACCATAATGAAGAGAAGCAGTTGTGAAATGAGTGACACAGTTGTTAAGAATGCTGCACAGGCATAAATGTGAGGATGGTCATAAGTGTGAGGACCAGAAAAGTGCGAGGACCTGTCAGAAATGACTTTTTTCAGCCCTCTGAGTAGTCCCTATGCACATAGCCATAGCCACCCGGTCACATGACCAGCTAGCCACGCCCACCCGGTCACATGACCTCCAAGCCACACCCACAAAATAAGCCACGCCCACAGAACCAGTAGTAAAAAAATGTAGAACCCACCCCTGGTTGGGGGTCACCACAACATGAGGAACTGTATTAAAGGGTCGCGGCATTAGGAAGGTTGAGAACCACTGATCTAAATGATCCAGTAAAACGAAATTTAATGATATTGCTTTGTCTGCCTTACAAAGGATGGGGACTATTTTATTGCAAATCAATACTGGTGCTTTGTGCCAATTCTGCCTCGTTTACTTCAGTTGCACTCTTAGATTGACTTGTATGTGACTTTGTAGAACAATACTTTTGATTCCTGTTCCTGGCTCTGTCATTCTGGAGTAGAGAGAATATGTCTTTTACATACCAGTTATAGTTCGACAATTTTTCACCAAGTTTGTAGGTTTTGTTGTTTCTGTTTTGGGGGGGGGCAGTTGAAAAAGAGAAAGAAAAGAAAGGAAAGAAGAGGAGAGGGGAGGGGAAATCATAGAAGGGCTGGCAAATGTAATGGATGGCCCCCATCACTGCCCACCCTAAAATGCAATGTTTGACATTCTCCCTGAAGGACTGTGGCCCTTAGGTTTCCCCAACGTTGTTATCCTCCTGGCATTGCTCTTCTAAATCTATATACTTTAATAATAATGTGTCTTGCATAAATAATACTTTTTGATATATCTCTGCATATATTGCTAATCTTAAGCACCGATTTTATTTATACAGGAACAGAGGGAAAAATTCAGGAACTAATGAATACCCGGAACGGTTTGGATGCTCAGATTGAATTTTTAAGACATTTAAAAGAAATAGTATTTCCTATCTCAGAAGACAATACCTCAAGTAGTATGTCTTGAGTAACCCACCATCTTTAAAATGTTCACTGATTTTTTTTCCAGGTCACTTTGGTATAACACATTTTACACGTGGGTAACTGCTGTTTTTCCATTTTTACAATTAAGACCTTTTTGATCTAGCCAATGTTTTACCATTAGTTTTAAATTAGAATGTATATGTCAGATCCGTGAATCTGCCATTCTTCAGGGGAAAGGGGGGAATCCTACCTGCATTATTTACTTTATTGCTTTCTTCCTCTTGTATCCTATTTCCTGCATGCTATTGATTTATAACCCTTTGCCTGGTGCCTAGGCGCCCTGGGATTTTCGCACCTTTTGGGGAATGTAAGGGGACGGAGGGCCATGTGGGTTGCATCACCTGAAAGCCGGCAGATGATGACCCTGAGAAACTTCCCTTATTTCATTCTTAGAGCAGCTGGTACAATAACATTTTCACACCTGCGGATTGGCTGAATTCACATTGGACTGTTGGGAGGGGTTCCTAATTTCTTTTATTCTACTATATTGCCTGAGGGATCTCAGAGCCTGCTTTGATTTCGTCCTGCTGTCACCCCCGTTCAATAAAAGGTTCTTTTTGAAATGCCAAGTTTCAAGAGTCCTTACTTTCTTGAATAAGGGGGAGAGGCCCGACCTTACAAGATTATAGCTTTAAATACCTTCTATTAGATGAAAATTGATGGAACAAAATGAGTGAATTCACCATATACACTTTATCTGCTGATGGAATTATTAACATGCTACTGTAAATCACTCTGGTTTTGGTTTACGGTTATCTTACAGAGCTACCAGATGTGGATTGATGATCACTAGAGAGTAAAAAGACAGACAAATACCCAATACTTTCCTGCCACTTAATGGTCATTCAGGTTTTTGCAATTCAGATTTGGTATCTCTCATCATATACACTCATTTAATTTCCCAAAGAAACTGCCCTTCCTGCTTCAAGTTTTATGAGAAAAATTGTGCATATATACTTATACACATATTTAGTTAATTGTGCTAATGAGGCCTATTTATATAAATCTCAATTGTTTCACATCAAGTAAAACGTTTCAGCAAATCTGCCACTTAAAAACTTTGTGTCTTAAAGAATATTGGACTGCTTCATTAGAGAAAGTGGAAGCAATTTGACTTTAATTCAACTTCTGAAGTATGAGCCAGTTCTGCATACTGTAGTTTTAACATGGACAAATCAGGGTAAATTCAGTGAAGGACAATAGCAACAGAAGTAGTAAAAGAAATACTTCCTCCTACAACCAACCATTAAATCTAATGTAAACAAGATTAAGAGGCTGAGCGACACCATATTAGGTATTTCAGATTCACAGTTGGAAGGGACCTTGTAGGTCATCTAGTCCAACCTTCCACCCAAGGAGTAGATCCTACACTAGAGGTGTCAAACTGGCGGCCTGCGGGCTGGATGTGTCATGTGCAGGCCATGCCCACCCTAGCTCTCCAAAGGAAAAAAAACATTGCAAAACATCAAGTGATGGCAATGTGATGCCGTGAGTTTAACATCTGTGCTCTACACCATTTCTGACAGATGGCAGTCCAGTCTCTTCTTGAAAGCCTCCAATGAAGCTCCCTCAACTTCTGAAGTCAAGCTGTTCCATTGATTGATTTTTCTGTCAGAAAATTCCTCCTTATTTCTAAGTTGAATCTCTCCTTGATCAGTTTCCATCCATTATTCCTTGTCTGGACTTCAGGTGCTTTGGAAAACAGGTTGACCCCCCCTCCTCTCTGTGACAGTCCCTCAAATATTGGGACACTGATCATTCCCTGGTCAACATCTTCACTAGACTAGCCATGCCTAGTTGCTATGTTTTAGTTCTTATAGTTCTTATGTTTTAGTTTCCAGTCCCCTAATCATCTTTGTGCTCTTCTGTGCACTCTTTCTTTCAACATCTTATTTTATAGTGTGGTGACCAAAACTGGATGCAGCATTCTATGTGTGGTCTTACTAAGGCTTTATAAAGTATTAGTACCTCATGTGATCTTGATTGAATCCCTCTGTATTAGTCAATTTGTTCTCCACTGCACAAAAACAGTAGTAGTAGTAGTAAGAACTTCAGATTTTAAAAAAGACAGAAATGGCTTTAGAAACAGATGAGCTAATTCCATTTTAATAGAGATTTTTAAAGAGGAAGATTATTAGAAATCCATGGCAACAGATATGCTGAAGCAGCACAGAACAGGTTTATGCATAAGGGTCTTTTCAGCTCACCTGATTCTGGCTAAGTAAGAAGAGTGGGGGTGGGGGGCAACCTTAGTGATCCAAGAAGTGATTTCAGTAAACCACCAATAAATGAACAGCACCGAGTCAAGCATCAATCACTCCAAAGAGAAAGAAGCGTAACTCATCAGATACGAGAATTGAAATACGAGATCAAACTTTTCTATAGCAAATACTCCAAAAGACTTAATAGCTTTTCTCATTTATTCACATTTCAGAAATGCTACAATAACTTCCTAACTTCATTCCAACTTTTTTGGTGAAAAAAGGAGTCCATCCAGAATACCACAGTCCTCATATAAAGATGATTTAGTGCATAATTTTAATAAAGTTTAGAAGTCACAATAGGCAGGCGCTCATTTTATTATATAGTTTATACATAATTGCAATGCAAAACAGCTTTCCAACAGTCATTTACTTTGAATGATTTTAGTCCACAAAACAGAACAATATGTAATTCTTTTCCAAACATAATACACTTCAAAGGAAATACAAAAACAATAATTCCAATTTGTCTAGGAAAAACAAGTTGGTTCTTCAACATTTCAAGTTATTGTATAACTCAATGTACTTAAAGTGCAAATCTATTACATCCCACTGAATTCAGCGAGACTTATTCCTAGAAAGATGTATAGAGGAATGCAGCATTTTTCACAAATTCTTCTCAAATGACTGAGTGCAAGTTTCCTTCACATATATCCAGAGAGGATGATTCCTTTCTCAAAACTTCCTTTATTCCATGTAAGATATTTTGCTTCCAGTTGCCATCAGAGTGCTTCAAAAGAACAAGAGGTACCACAATGTGATTACAAAAAATTAACAAACCATCTGAAAGAACAATCTCTGACATTATTTTGGCTACTTCTACCCACTCCATCTGTTCCGTTTTTCTCAAGAGTTACTTAAAACAGTAAATAGATCCAACTCTTTGGAGTAACAAAACCCAAGTAAAGGGCTTGCTATTTAATTTGGAATCCCTTTAAGGGTACAGCTGTTGAGCATTGTGGTTTTATACTACAGGTGATATAATTCATTGGACCTATGAGAAAAAGGCCTGAAAGCTGTGGAGATACTGTATAGTCCAAAACAAACACACCTCTCAGTTCTTAAAGGCTCCATATTTACTGGCTTTAGCAATGAATTCCTTTAGCAGAGAACCATCCATTTGCCAGAAGGCAGATGTCTGGGTGACTTCAGTCAAATGATTGATACAAAATTTAAAGCAGAATTCTTCTAAATCCTAGATAGAAAACAAAAAAAAAATATTTAAACTCATTCAAAACAAGTTTTAAATTAAAACATTCAATATTACCAATGCTGAAAAAAGTATTAACAGCATACACAGCATTTGTTATATTCAACTAGGTCTGTGATGGCGAATCTATGGCACGCATAGATTCCAGCTCGCCATCTGGTCTTCTGGTTTTGTACATGCACACCGGCCAGCTGGTTTTTGGGTTTCCGGCGCGTAGACGCATGCACGTTCCAGTTTGGACACTCAGTGCCGAAAACGTTCAACATCACTGAACTAGGTCATTCTGCCACTTGTTTTAGTCACAACAGAAAAAGGAAATATTTTCATTTTACCTGTCTTAAAAATTTTTTCCATGTATGTGAAAATACAATTTGAAGTAAATATAAATAGGTATAGTAGCATTAAGATATCACTTTTAAGTATTTTATTTCCAGGTTAATTTAATTAACTTTGAATTAAACTACTTCAAGGTGGACTACCTGGATTGAACAAAAACTTATCAACAAACAAGCAATGTATTTGATATTAAAAACAGAATAAAAGTATTATGATGGGATAAATTATTTCACATTCTTAATGCAGCAGAAAAACCACCCTTTTAATAGATAAATCATCCCTAAAACTTCACATATGATCTCTCATAACACATTTGGAGCAATTTGCCATAACACTGAAAAAAATTCTTTGGGCAGATGTGTTCTAGCTCCTTCTCTTCATTTTCACCACTAATGCTTATTATTTGATAATGCATGAAGAGAACTGTGATGGCCTCCAATGGTGTTTTTTTATGTATAACACAAAGGAAAAAAGCCTGTACTTTGGCAATGAGATACATACACATCTCCAGGATGTTGTGGAGTGAGCCCTGCAAAAGAGTTTTGACACTCATAGGGGATGCCCAGCATGACTCCAAGGAACTGAACTGAATTACATCTCAGACTCTGATGTTATTGTTGTAAACACAGGACTGCATTCCGCAGAGCCCAAGGCTCAATCCCTTAGTCTGGAATAATGTTATTGCAGCCGAGATAAGGTCCAACTGGTCAGAAAGCTCTAGTAATTTGACTAGACACTTAAGTTGAGTATGGGTCTCAAATGCTAAATCATGCATCTGACTTCATATCACCTGGAAATTCACAGAATGCAAACCGATGAAGATATAAATTGCCAACAAATGCATCTTTGTCATTCTAAGACATTTTGTTGCTCTTTCTATCACCCAAGATGACTCTCCAAATAAGTCTTCATATATGTCACCCCAAGACATATCACTCAACACTCCCAGGACAGTATTCCAATTTCCCACCAGTATGCATCCAGTGTATATGCATACACACACGCACACACCTTCTTCTGGCTTCCACCTCCCCTCTTAAAGTCATGTTGTGCCCAGCTGTTTCACTGTTTCCCTAGCAATTCCCCAAGGTGCACTGGAGAGGGCAGACATTAAGGGACAGCTGATTTACCTCTGCATCATAGCGCACCGCTGCAGAGAGCAGTGAGAAAGCATTCTCCACTGTGATTCCTCTTTTGATAAGATGCTGACACAGTTTTTTCAATCGGTTTTCACAGTATGATGTAGCCAAATCCAGAAGCCCTGAAATTTAAGATTTTAATTAAATTATGTAGAATCTCCTGCACATTGGTCATAAAGTATTAAAAATTGCACTGAAAATGTAAAATCTTTACACATTTTAGGAGGCAGAGTTCACCAGAGAAAGGCATATTCAGTCCATTGTCCCTTCTCACTCGGCTCTGGCAGCTTAAGGGAAGGTAGACTGAAGAGGCCTGACTAAGACGTTCTTTTGATCCCTTCCTGTAACTCTGCATGCCAGGATATGGACAGCTCCTATAACTAATACACTGTATACAGTCATCTAATGTGCAAAAGGTCTGTGAGTTTAATTCCCAATAGAAGGCCTGAATCCACAGAAGAAATCAGTCTTGCTGTTGTTCCTGGGATACAACGGAACCTAATATCTAATCAAGCAAGGTATAGACACAAATTCAGCAATATAATGGCACTTGATGTCATATATGTATATTCGCCATTTAAAGAGATTGTCAGATCCCTATCAGAATGCTGCCATTCTGGAAATGGGGGCAGGCACCATGGGTGGAATTATTTGCATGCTTTCACTTTTGCTGTAACTGCTTGGGGAATTTGGGGAGGGGGGAGAGAGAGATGGCCATCTGCACTGACTCCCTCTCTGCCGGTTCCAGCCATATATTCAAGGTCGCAATGCCCCACGGAAACCTCTTTACACCATCCAGCCTCGGAGTTCTCGTAACATAACTGTTTCAAGAGTTTTACTTTCTTGAGAAGGTAGCTGAGGCAGGTACGTTACAGAGATGCCATTTTTAACCTAGCATATTCTCGCAACTTGGGCTCGCAACTTGGGTATCCTCCTGGATTCACGGCTGTCCTTAGAAGAGCACTTGATGGCTGTGACCGGGAGGATTTTTCATCAGGTTCGCCTGATCCGCCAGTTGCGTCCCTTTCTAGATCGGGACTCTCTACACACAGTCACTCACGCCCTCGTCACCTCTCGTCTGGACTATTGTAATGCTCTCTACATGGGGCTCCCCTTGAGGTGCACTCGGAAGCTCCAACTGGCGCAGAGTGCGGCCGCACGGGTGGTTATGGGAACAACGTGGAGTTCCCATGTAACACCTCTCCTGCGCGAGTTGAACTGGCTCCCAGTGGTCTTCTGAGTGCACTTCAAGGTTCTGGTTATCACCTTTAAAGCGCTCCATGGTTTAGGACCTGGTTATCTACGGGACCGCCTGCTACCACCAATAGCCTCCCACCGGCCAGTACGCTCCCATAGAGAGGAGCTCCTCTGGGTGCGTCGGCCAAACAATGTCGACTGGCGGCCCCTAGGGGGAGAGCCTTCTCTGTGGGGGCACCTACGATCTGAAACGAGCTCCCCCTGGAGATACGGAGGATCCCGGATCTGCGCACCTTCCATCGCGCACTTAAGACTTTCCTATTCCATCAAACTGGCCTGGCCTAAATCTTCTCCCCTTTTTAAATGTAAATTTTAATTTGTTTTAAATTATGGGGTATTTTAAATTCAGCCAAATTATTTAATTCATTTTTAATTCATTTTAAATTTTTGTATTTATGTGTTTTATCTCGTGGCTGTTCACCGCCCTGAGTCCTTCGGGAGAAGGGCGGTATAGAAATAAATAAATAAATAAATAAATAAATAAATAAATAAATAAATAAATAAATAAATAAATAAATAAATAAATAAAAAATATTCCAGAACCTAGATTGGTTTGTTTGAACATTCTTTCCCCATCAGTCCAACACAGAACAGAACTGCAATCTGAAAAGGCAAGATGGACAGTAGAGGCACTGCTAACATCTGTGGTAAGATGACATTAAAAAAAAAATATCCCATTTCCTTAATTTCCAAACATAATTTTGCCAAAGATTCCACTACTACCTATAGCATCTTCAGGTGGCAAGTCAACATTGTCGGTGTACAGGTACTCAAGAAAAGCACGATACACTGGATAGGAAAATTGATCTACGTCTATTACTTCCTTCTCATCTTCATTCCAGTAAGACTGGAACATAGTACGGAAGTGCTCACATCTGCAAGAAAAAACACTGTAAAGCCTCCTCCAAATTTTGCACATTACATCAAGAACAGAAGAAATATCAGCAGCACATGGCTTCTTCAAAATGGTCCGCTCTCATTCCCCAGCAGCATTTTTGCCATTGTGAACAATCCTAGGATTTTTCTATTAGTCTAAAGTCAAACCTGCTATCCCACCAGTGTTAACTTCAATAGCCAGGATGCCTAACTTTCAATCATGCCAAGTTGTAGTTCCAATATGTTCGGAAAATATCAGGTTATGGAAAGATGATCTGTTTTATAATATAGGTAGTCTCTGACACGACCATTTGTTTAATCTCACAAAAAAGTGTCCTCACACATATGACCGTTGTAGTATCCCCATGGTCAAATTCAGGCATTTGGCAAGTGGCATGTATTTATGATGGTTGCAGCATCCCAGTGTCATTTGATCACCATTTACGACCTTCCTCGGGATATCCAACAAGCAAAGTCAATGGGGGAATCCAGATTCCCTTAACAACCAATGATTCACTTAAAGACTGCAGTGATTTGTTTAACAACCATTGCAAAAAGTCACAAAATTGGACGTGACTTAAAACAGAAGTTCAGTCCCAACTGTGTAAATTGAGGACTACCTGTACACCACAAAAGAAGTGTTAGGATCTTATAGACTAAAACTAGTAGCATAAGCTTCTTTTTTCTGTGGAGTCTTTGGTGTTCTCCAAGTTTGGTTGTTTGCTTGCAGTCATTTCATTACCCAACTAGTTAACATCATCAGTGCAAGTGAATGTGGGATTTACCCAATGCTTTTAATTTTAATCAAGTTTAAAATATCTCTTGAAGTATTAATCTATTCTTAATCTTATTTCAACATCTATAACATATTAAGAAATTAAAAATGATGTTAAATGGCAAGTTCATTAAAGAAGCAAAATAAAATGCAGTATCTAAATTAGTAAGATGATTTAGGAATTTACTAACCATCTGGATGATTAGTTATAAACATTACCTGATTTTTAAAACAGCTTTATGTACATAAATGAATTTTCCATCTACTCTAAACTTTAGATCTGATGTTTCAGGACTATCAAATTCTCTCTTCAGAGACTCTGTCACTGTTAAAAATTCCTCATGCTCTGTAAAAACAATTAGAACACCAAAAGAACATAGAGTCAATTCATGCCAGAATTCAACAGTTTTACACACAAAATTTTGTGTTAGCTTTGCAAAAGCTTTTTTGTACTGTATCCCATAAAGGCAAAGGTGATCAATGATCCAAAACTATATATAGTACAGCTTTCATCAACAAACTACTTCATTTAGATTTCTACATGACAAGGAAATATATCATTCTTATAAAAAATTGTTTTCCATGTAACTGGGCAGATCTGAAATATGAAACAAGTCTGATTCTAGAAAGGAGTTATTAAAACAGAATAGTGTGGCACCTTAAATTGTAACACAACCAATACAGTTTCACATTTGGGGTACTACAGTTCTCATCAGATGCCAGGATTTATGTTTTTTTAACTACCGTGTTTCCCCAAAAATAAGACCCTGTCTTACAGTTTTTTGAACCCTGAAATAAGTGCTTGGCCTTATTGCCATGCGCTCAAAAGCCCAATTGGGCTTATTATTAGGGGATGTCTTATTTTGGGGAAAACAGGGTATCGGTATTTTGTTATTTAGGTAGGTAAATGCAATTAGTCATTCTTCCTACTCTTCCAACTGCCTGTACAGGGAACAAGCAGCAGCACCACGTGAAAAGCCCCTTGACGCTTTCACAATGTTTCAGTTCCCATTTCTTATAGAAGTCATAACTTTAATTTTATGTTATGTGAGTTACGTTCACTGTATTCCAGCTCCACAAAGAGTATAATTTGATGAGTATTCTGTGAACATTATTTCCTGATCATGAATGTATAAAACCTCAAAACACACCAAAAAAGTATATGCAAATTATAAATCATAAGTCATGATGGGTTATAGGCATCTCCCAATCTGTCAAGAACTCTCAAAATGGTTCTGGGAGTTGAGCATTGTGTGGGAAAGGTGCTATTGAAAGCCAAAACCATGAGTACTAATGCTACTTTTATTGTAAGAGCACAGCCTTTTGCAAGTATTTAAGGGCTGGGGAGAAGGGAAGCACTTTCATACTGGAGAAGGGAAGGTCAATTCTGCATCTGACATTAAGTGAAACTAGTTCTCACCTACTGAGAGGAGACGCCACATCACAGCAGGAGTGGAAAAGCAAGCGAACACATCATCTGTGCAGGAAAAGTGGGTAACATGGGGCAGGACCACCGACTGCCCCCGACACTGCCCCCACATGTACACTAAGCCACTCTGTGTTTTGGCAGCAGATGTGTGAGTAGAATGGCAAGCAGCAATCTCGACAACCCTACACAAGGATAAAAGCAGACCACAAGTATTCAGCGCCAGAGATGTCATACTTGTCCTGTTGTTCTTATGCTGGCCGATCATTTGGTGGCTGATTTTGCTTTCACTATCATTTTGTTCCAAAACTCAATCTAGAGTCTTAAAGATTAGGTACCTCCTACAGATAATATACTTACTGAGTAAAGAAAATGAAGATAAAGATGAGATAAAATAGAGCAGAATAGAATAGAATAGGTAAATGATCTGTGAGGTCTTGTAGACAGGAATGTACAATTCTGTGTCCAATTCTGGTCACCATGATACAAAAAAGATGCAGAGACCCTAGAAAGTATGCAGAGAAGAGCAACAAAGATGATAAGGGGGTATGGAGGCTAAATTGATGAACAGTTAAGGGAATTAGGTATGTTTAGCCTAACAAACAAAAGGCTTGGGGACACATAATAGCTGCCTTCCCCTTGAGGGGCTGTCACAGAGGGGGGGGGGTGTCAACTTATTTCCCAAAGCACCTGATAAAAAGCAATGGGTTGAAGCTCATTAAGAGAGACCCAATCTTGAATTAACAAGAAACTGCCTGACAGTGAGAACAACTGGCCGCCTGGTGTTGGGGATGCTTCATCATTTTTCAAGTTAGGACACCCATTTGACTTAAGCAAGGGGTTGAACTAGAAGACCTCCAAGGTCCCTTACAACCTTATGATTCTATATTGTGAAGAACTCAGTTAAGGACCTGCCTCTCCTTTGCCATCTTAACCCTTTCCTCTTCAGATTCAGAGAAAAAAAATTTCCTATGTGCGCGCTAATGTATGTGCTTACAAACAACCCATAAACAGAGTCACTTGGCTGAGTTGGGTGGCTACGGAAATTGATTTGCCCATCCAGTTGTCTGCAATTTATTTAAGCAACTGGTGGCTGATGGTCAAGTACTGTGGCACCATATAACTTTGGGCCTGTAGGGTATAAAATAAATAACTAAGGGGGCTTCACTTCATTGCACTTGTCATCTTTGATCTTTATATTTTATTGTTTCGATGGAAAATTGTGCGGCTGTTACTAGTTTCTCAGGGTCACCCATGAAGCACAAGGCAGCTGACAAATAACTTTGGAGATAATAAACTGTTTCTCAGGGGGCAACCTTTTCTTGCAAGAAAGAAAGAAGCTGGTGAGAAAGATTTGAAGAGTGGGAAATGATGGCTGGTGATTCTAGGCACTCTGAAGTGTTGAAGGTCTGTCCTTTCCTGGTGATCCTGGGACAAGACTCTTGAAATATCCCTGGGTGCAGTCCAGAGAAGACGGGCATTGGCTGCAAGGGAGAGACAGCCTTGGGGCAAAGGAAATCAGGTGCTGGCAGCCCAAGAGAAAATGCCTGTTGACATAATAGCTCAAATCTATGGAGAAAGGGGGTTGTAGGGGAAAAGAATTAAATACATTACATGCAAAGAAACTGTTTCTTTAGATATATGGGCACAATTAATGATAGATCACTGCCACATTCCTATTCCTATTTAGCTGAAGCAGAGAAGGGAAGAAGGTGTGGGTGGAAGATAGGTACTATGCATTAACTGCTGTAACAGAATACTGTATACATTATTTCACAGGTATGAAAAGAAAACTAAGAAATTTGCCTTTCTTTGTTAATAAACAGAGGGGAAATCAGGAAGAGCCTTTTTGTAGTAGGTATTGGACTACAAAGTGAACCCAAAGTGCTCATTAACAAAATGCATGCACGAATTTGTTTTCCAAAGCCATGAATCGGAGGTAGCTGATACCACCTTATTCCCAGCTCACCAAGCATTAGCTGCAGTGGCATTTACCTCTCCTTTTCCATCATGATTTGCACTGGGCTGAGATGGTTGCTTTTGTTGCCAGTCCCCAACTGCCCATAAGTGTTTGCTCCCCAGGCATACAGTAAACCCTCATCTGTTAGTGCTAGCGTGTGTGCATAGCCACAGACAATCTGCAAATAAGTTTGTAAAGAAGGCAGGAGTTAGTATACATACCACTCCAGGATAGCAGTGAAAGGAGTTTATCACTGAAGCATAATACAAGCTGCATGCTTGATATGCTAGAAGAGAAACGCTTATAGGAGGCATAAAAGCTTCAGTTATTATTAACAGTTTTATACCATATTTAGGTATCAGTTGACTAGTCTCTAAAAACTGATTGGTAATTCTTCAACCCCAAATCTATACCCCTGCTAGGGCTGTGCACACTTCCACAATTATTAGGGGGAAACAATGACCTCTAGCAAACATAGCATCTTTCTGCTCTTCATGAAATAAGATCAGTCTTTTCCAGGATCCCACATGAGACTGAAAAAGGACAATTATGGTTTATGAGTTCAATTTAATTTGTGGATTCCCTTAGGTAGCAGCTTCCTTTTACAATCTCCAAGTTGGAAAAATGTGTTCTGCTTTAATGAAGAGCAGAGATGAGGTGTTCACAGGAGGTCTGAAGCACTTACAGGTAGTTCTTGATTTAGAACCCCAGCTAAATGATACTTCAAAGTTATAACAAACTTGAAAAAAGTTAGTTATAACCCGTCCATGAAGTTACGACTACTGCACTACCCTTGCAGTCATGTATTTGCATTTTGGATGCTTGGCAGCTAGCTTGCATTTATAGGTGTTTGCAGCATCCTGCAGTCATGTGATCACATTTTGCAACTTTTTTGTTGTTTTCTAGCAAAGGCGACATTGGATAAGCTGGATTCAAACTTATGACTATGTTATGCTTAACATTGTAAAAATAGTTATACAATTGTGTCTGGTCATATGGTAACTCAACTTACAACTGCAATGACTTACAACCAGAATTCCTGGCTCAGTTGTGGTTGTAAGTCAAAGACTACTTGTACTCTTAATTGTTCCTGCACTAGCAGGAACTAGCTAGTGCCTGCTATTACTGAAGCCAAGACAATCAAACATGCTGGAAAAGCTGAAACATAAAATATTCAAGAATGTGTACACTGAGTGCCTGTACCACTTCAGATACTACATGTCATATATTATGCAGATTCCAAATGCCTTGAACAGCAATTACTCTGCCAGGGAACAGCACAGACCAATCTATGGTATCACCACCTCTGGTGCCTCTCAGTTCTTGTCCACAAATGGCATACTTAAGCTGTAGAAATCCATCAGAGCCATCTATAATGTACTGAAGAGAAGGACAAGATTGCTAATAGAGTATGAAGGGCAAAAGATAAAGGCCAAGGGACTAAAACTGATTTGGCTACACCTGATTTTGCTCAAGCTTTCAGGAAACTTTTCATTTCATTTGCCCTAAATATCCCAAGGTCATTCTCCAAAAACATCTAAGAATGAAGCTGTTTGCAGTTTAAAGGCAAAACGTTCAAGGTGTGTAATTTCCTATCCATTTGTTAAAAAATCAGAATTGGAAGAGATTAGTGGGGTAGAGGTTACACTTCCCTTATCTCATTAACAATGAATACAGTCAGGTCCATAAATATTGGGACATCGACACAATTCTAACATCTTTGGCTCTATACACCACCACAATGGAGTTGGAATGAACAAACACAATGTGCTTTAACTGCAGACTGTCAGCTTTAATTTAAGGGTATGTACATCCAACTCAGGTGAACGGTGGACTTACAGCAGTTTGCATATGTGCCTCCCACTTGTTAAGGGACCAAAAGTAATGGGACAGAATAATAATCATAAATCAAACTTTCCCTTCTTAATATTTGGTTGCAAATCCTTTGCAGTCAATCACAGCCTGAAGTCTGGAACGCATAGACATCACCAGACGCTGGGTTTCATCCCTGGTGATGCTCTGCCAGGCCTCTACTGCAACTGTCTTCAGTTCCTGCTTGTTCTTGGGGCATTTTCCCTTCAGTTTTGTCTTCAGCAAGTGAAATGCATGCTCAATGGGATTCAGGTCAGGTGATTGACTTGGCCGTTGCATAACATTCCACTTCTGTCCGTTCAAAAACTCTTTGGTTGCTTTTGCAGTATGCTTTGGGTCATTGTCCAACTGCACTGTGAAGCGCTATCCAATGAGTTCTGCAGCATTTGGCTGAATGTGAGCAGATAATATTGCCCGAAACACTTCAGAATTCATCCTGCTGCTTTTGTCAGCAGTCACATCATCAATAAATACAAGAGAAACAGTTCCATTGGCAGCTATACATGACCACGCCATGACACTACCACCACCATGCTTCACTGATAAGGTGGTATGCTTAGGATCATGAGCAGTTCCTTTCCTTCTCCATACTCTTCTCTTCCCATCACTCTGGTATAAGTTGATCTTGGTCTCATCTGTCCATAGGATCTTGTTCCAGAACTGTGAAGGCTTTGTTAGATGTTGTTTGGCAAACTCTAATCTGGCCTTCCTGTTTTTGAGGCTCACCAATGGTTTACATCTTGTGGTGAACCCTCTGTATTCACTCTGGTGAAGTCTTCTCTTGATTGTTGACTTTGACACACATACACCTACCTCCTGGAGAATGTTCTTGATCTGGCCAACTGTTGTGAAGGGTGTTTTCTTCACCAGGGGAAGAATTCTTCGGTCATCCACCACACTTGTTTTCCGTGGTCTCTCGGGTCTTTTGGTGTTGCTGAGCTCACCGGTGCATTCCTTCTTTTTGAGAATGTTTCAAACAGTTGTTTTGGCCACGCCTAATGTTCTTGCTATCTCTCTGATGGGTTTGTTTTGTTTCTTCAGCCTAATGATGGCTTGCTTCACTGATAGTGACAGCTCTTTGGATCTCATTTTGAGAGTTGACAGCAACAGATTCCAAATGCAAATAGCACACTTGAAATGAACTCTGGGCCTTTTATCTGCACATTGTAATTGGGGTAATGAGGGAATATCATACACCTGGCCATGGAACAGCTGAGAAGCCAATTGTCCCATTACTTTTGGTCCCTTAACAAGTGGGAGGCACATATACAAACTGCTGTAAATCCTACACCGTTCACCCGAGTTGGATGTACATACCCTCAAATTAAAGCTGACCGTCTGCAGTTAAAGCACATTGTGTTTGTTTCATTCCAACTCCATTGTGGTGGTGTATAGAGCCAAAGATGTTAGAATTGTGTCAATGTCCCAATATTTATGGACCTGACTGTATTTCCAAGATTAGGGACAATTTCCCAACAAATCATTCAAATAACAGAAAGCACAGATCTCTATACTCACCTGCATTACACACACACCTTGAAGTGCTGCCACTCGGCATGGAGTTAACTGATTGCCATTATTTCCCAGGCCAAGTTGTCCATTGCCGTTGTAACCCCAGCCATAAACCTGGGGTGAGGAGGAGGTTAATTAATCATATACTTTATTTCTACCCAAAGAGCTCCTGTTCTGGGAGAATAGAAGTACTAAACTAGCAGAAGTTGAAATAGAATGCACTGAAAGAAACCTTATTTTAAAACGAAGTCTTGTACTATTTCCTTTCTCATTTCCTATGTTCGTAAATATATTATTTCAGATTATTTCGTAAATATATTATTTAAAATCTTAATTTTATATTAAGGGTTTTTTTTATAGAGATAGAAAATGTTTTCCATAGTTTACAGATTATTTTTGGGTGGTATAGAAGTCTGGATTTCCTATGAAACAGAAGGATTGGATCAATGCTATTCTCCATTGTGGAAGATAAGGTAAGCAGGTATATTACAATCTGGTTTCTATTTGCACAGATATTCCACACCTATGTTCATAACAAGTAGCTTATCTGGATGGGGAGAAACCGCCTCAGGCTCAACCCGTCCCAGACCGAGTAGCTGTGGCTTCCGGCATCCCGATATAGTCAGTTGGCGCCATCGCTGACTATTGGGGGCAAGTCGTTGGCCCCCACAGAGAGGGCTCGCAACTTGGACGTCCTCCTGGATACACAGCTGTCTTTAGAAGAGCATATGATGGCTGTGGCCAGAGGGGCTTTTTATCAGGTTCGCCTGATCCACCAGTTGCGTTCCTTTCTGGATCGGGATGCCTTACACACGGTCACTCATGCTCTCGTCACATCCCGCCTGGACTACTGTAATGGTCTCTCTCTCTCTGAGGAGCACCCAGAGACTCCAGCTGGTCCAGAATGCGGCCGTGTGGGTGGTTATGGGGGCGACTCAGCGCTCCCATGTAACACCTCTCCTGCGCGAGCTGCACTGGTTCCCGGTGGTCTTCCGGGTGCGCTTCAAGGTATTGGTTACCACCTTTAGAGCGCTCCATGGCTTAGGACACGGGTATTTACGAGACCGCCTTCTGCCACCGATAGCCTCCTACCAACCAGTACGCTCCCACAGAGAGGGGCTCCTCAGGATGCCTTCGGTCAAACAATGTCGACTGGCAGCCTCCAGGGAGAGAGCCTTCTCTGTTGGGGCACCTACCCTCTGGAATGAGCTGCCCCCGGAGATAGGGCGGATCCTGGATCTTCGAACCTTTCTCTGTTCCCTAAAGACGTTTTTATTCCAGCAAGCTGGTCTGGCCTAACTCTTTTAAATTGTTTTAATTTTTAAATTGTTTAATTATGGGTCTTAATACAGGGGTGTTTTAAATTGTGGGCCAAATTAATTTAATTGAATTTTAATACTGTTTTTAAATTTGTTGGCTGTTCACCACCCCGAGTCCTTCAGGAGAAGGGCGGTATATAAATATAAATATATATAAATAAATAAATAAATAAATAAATAAATAAATAAATAAATAAATAAATAAATAAATAAATAAATAAAAGATTACTGTACTTCAGAAGTGACTGCACTTTTGATGCAATCACCCCTGTTTTTGAGCCTCTTATCTGTGTCACTACTAGTAACAATTAAGATAAAGAGAATTAGCATGAACTCCCTAGTTCAGAGAAGGGAGGATGAATACTGGCACATTAGTTGTTAAGAGACAATACTTCACTTAAGAAGTATACTTCTTTCACTACCTATTGAAAAGAAATGTCATTGGGCTGCCTCTAGGTGTTGTAGTCTAGTGACAATGCCTTACATAAAGTGTCTTACTTAATAGATCAGCTGGTTAAATTATGACCTAGGAAGATGCTATGCAGCTTGCAGCCAATTCCAAGCAGCTTGTCCCCTATCATTCTGGAAGTTTCTGACAAATTGAAGGAAAAACAAATTGGTTTACTTCCTTCTCATCTGTAACTCTCTAGTTTATTCCAGTAAAACCTGTTGGCATTCACATAAGTTTGAGCTTATCGGCACTGAATCCTAGATCCCATACCAACACTCCTTGAGTGGATATTGAAATAAGCAAGGCCTGTACTACTTGGAAAACAGCCCTGGGATCTTTGGATAATAAAACTATAAAGAATGATAAGTGATGTAAGTCAAAAGGTCTTACAGACTGAAGACTAGCCATCTTTTCCCAGGTATTTCTGAGGCTGCAGAATTTCTCTGAATTGCTCATATCTACTTCTGAATCTATTTTAATTGGACATATGTTTAAAGAGAACAGAAAGGCAACTCTTCCTTTGAATTAAGCCAGTCTCCAGAAGAGCAAGAGCAAGGTTTGTCTTCATTCTGCAGCTCCTTACCTCATCTCCCCACATCACACATTTCTATTTTATTTTTAGGTTCACTTCAAATTATACCTTCTCACACAATTGGCTGAAATTCAAGGCTTTGAGACAGAAGATTTTCTCCCTGAGCAGAGATAGACACTTGATTCTTTAAAACTTCTCATAATTTTTGAAGCAATCCTTTGTATTTTATTTGAAAAATATTCTCTTGTTAAGCATTTTTCCAAATTTAATTTGAAAATTTTGCAAGGTTTGGCTAATGCTGTGCTAGTTCATATCCCCCAGACAATTTTTAAAAATGCACCGAGGGAAATTGACTGAAAATTGCTCCCCACTTCACCAATATATGCCATTTTCACTACCACCAGAAAATCCTCCAGAATTATCTTCAGAAACAGTCAGTGAAGGAAACATCCTTGTGCAAGAAAGGGGGACTTTTTATCAGGTCCGCCTGATTGGCCAGTTGCGCCCCTTTCTGGATCGGGACTCGTTAAATACGGTCACTCATGCTCTCGTTACTTCCCGCCTGGACTACTGCAATGCTCTCTACATGGGGCTCCCCTTGAGGAGCACCCGGAGGCTCCAGCTGGTCCAGAATGCGGCCGCGCGGGTGGTTATGGGAGCGACGTGGCGCTCCCATGTGACCCCCCTCCTGCACGAGCTGCACTGGCTCCCGGTGGTCTTCTGGGTGCGCTTCAAGGTTTTGGTTACCACCTTTAGAGCGCTCCATGGCATCTGACCGGGGTATTTACGAGACCGCCTTCTGCTACCAATAGCCTCTCACCGATCAGTACGCTCCCATAGAGAAGGGCTCCTCAGGGTGCCGTCGGCCAAACAGTGTCGACTGGCGGGCCCCAGGGGGAGAGCCTTCTCTGTGGGAGCACCTACCATCTGGAACGAGCTCCCCCCAGAGATACGGAGGATCCTGGACCTGCGCACGTTTCGTCGTGCTCTCAAAACTTTTTTATTTCAACAGGCTGGCCTGGTCTAACTCTCCTCTTTTAAATTTTTAATTCGTGATTTTATAAATTGGGTGTTTTAATCTGTGTTTCGGCCAAAATATTTAATAATTTTAAGGGATTTTTAATATTTGTATTATCTGTATTTTATCTTGGCTGTTCACCGCCCTGAGTCCTTCGGGAGTAGGGCGGTATAGAAATTTGATTAATAAATAAATAAATAATAAATAAATAAAATGTAATCTTGACCTGCAGAACAAGTAGATGAGTTTGTTTGTTTTTTAAATCCCAATAACTAAACAACACTTTGTTGTACATTTTCCATGAAATACTTATACAGGAACACTTCTGTTTGCAGAATCAGAGGCAAATGTGGAAGGCCATCAGATGCTTACCTCCCCATTATCTATGACCACAACGGAAGAAGTTTGACCGCAGGCAATGCTGACTGCTACCTTAGCCTGTAAACAATTGGAGACTCTGCGAGGAGTTGGCTGGTTTGCAGTTGATCCTGACCCGACTTGTCCACAGTTGTTATAGCCCCAGGCGTATACCTGGGAGAGACACCAAGGAAGCATACCACAAAGCTTACTGGGTGAGCAGAAACATTTCTCCAAAGCATATATTGTTTAATAGTGCAGGTACCAAAGTAACTAGTTTTACAAGCCGCAGACAAGTAGCATGGCCATTTATGATATACTTCAAAGTACTGATGTGATTAACTTCTAATTGCTGGCAACATAAAGTCATTGATACAGGAGTCTCTTCTAGCACAGTTGGCTAATGAAAGAGTGTGCATTTTATCTTGTAGCATCCAGGCAAACCTTCAGTTAGAAAGTGAACATTTTTCTGCAGGAAACTAAAGCAGGGACCCAGTCAAGAGGGATCCCATTTGGAATCAATGCCTGTTACTACTTCCAAAGACAGACACAGTTTAAATACAGTTTTACAAGTTAAATGTTATGTTCAGCCCTGAATGAAGGAATGGCCCATATTCACTGGATAAAGGAAAAGGCAGCCATCAGCTTTGAATTGTTTGCCTTCCTCCAGTGTCAGACTGCATTTTTCTCAGCTTCCAGCATTCAGCATTCACTGGTAGAAGATGGACAACCCAATCTTTCTCCTCTGATTTTTCCTGACTTGTTTTCATTCTAAAGTAGGGCCCATGCATTAGAGGTGGGTTGCCTTCTATCCACCAAGTCTTTTCTGCATTTTTCAAAAGAAAAAAAAGTCACATAAAAATGAAGGAAAAGAAAGAGAACTGTTTTCTACCTTAAAGAAAGCCCCAAGTATGCTTACAGCAACACGAGGGCTCAAGTATCTCTCTTCTTCCTAATTCTTCCTAAGAAAAAAAATCTGTCAGTGCAAGCCTGTGTGCTCATTACTGTTAGATGGCCCAATCCTCATTACTAGAGGAGGAGGAAGAATGCTACACCACTATGATGCAGAAGGAAGGAAGGAAGGAAGGAAGGAAGATCAACCGGGCTGGCTTAACACTTTTTTAAATGTTTTTAATAGGTTTGTTATTGTTCTTTTAATTATGGGGCCAAACGCATATATATCTTTTTAACTGTATGTTTTTTACTTTGGCTGTACACCGCCCTGAGTCCTTCGGGAGAAGGGCGGTATATAAATATATATATATATATATATAAATAAATAAATAAAATAAAACTCAGAACAAATAGCGTTCAACTCATGAACAATGATAAAAGGTAAACTAGCAACAGGATCTACATATAAAAAATTATCTCCTTGCTAAAGGTTATAGCACTTTTATACTAGGCAATTTTCAAAGGTTTATATCTGATATCTTCAAAACTAATTGTAAACTTTCAAGACTTGAAATGGAACATTATCCCCTTCATGCAAAACAAATAATCTCTAGTACCTGTCAGATATGAAATTAAACAGGCTTAGTCTCACAGAAGAGACCACAATACCTCCAAATATTATCCCAGAGTCAGACACTTTCCTTAAACACGTACCCACACAATTTAAAGGAGCCAAGTTCCATATTTATGCATCTATTTTTCAGAAATTGGTCTTCTTGTTACTAAAACAGGTATTGTATATCTATAAAATTTATTCTATCCAGCTGAAAAATTTGGAAATTTCAGCACTTGTAATTTCCCAAGCAAAGGGGAAATTCAAGTATCATTATTCCAAGTTTTATTTTTGAATCAGAAAACCTACTAGATCAAAAGAAAATATGTCGCTGTCTCACTGGGCACCGAATCAATTAAGTCCATTCAACCTTTATTTATATGTATGAAATCTTGTTTTTATTGTTGCTACTGAAAACTTGTACAAAATATAAAACCCCCATGAAATCAGATTGCCAAGAGTAGCTTATTTCCTCTATAAATATAAGAACTTTTATTGTCAAGATAAAATCTGAAATATTTCACTAAGAAAACACAGATTAATGGTAGTATCAATACCCTTTCTTCAAGGACAATTTTCAGACATTTGCCAAACAAAGAACATTCTTAACAGCAAAAACCTGAATAGCTAGTTAGAAAAGCAGAACTTACATCTCCATCAGATGATAATGCAAGAGAATGGTGGGAACCACAAGCTACTTCCGTTACTTTCTTAATGAGCAAATTAGTAGAAATCTGAATAGGCGTCACACCCTGGTTGGTTGTCCCATTCCCAAGCTGACTATATCCATTATGTCCCCAGGCATAAACTTCACCATCTACCCAAGAATAAACAAAGTAACGACAATGAAACATGCAATTAGGCCACATTTGTACACCTACTCAGACAGAACAAGTTTATTGCATTTTAATAAGCACTGTCATTATGTTTGGTTGCATAGCTGGTCAGTTGTGTAGACTGGGTTTGGCTTTTTTAATCTACTTATTATGATTATTATGGTCATTTCTCTAATGACTTGTTTTATGGGAAGATAAGGCAGTGGTACTGGAGAACTTGAATGAATTGGTATTACTTGACTGGGAAAAAGTTAAACAGCAATTGGCTAAAACTAAATGCACACATTCTTTCTGAAGTGTGAAGAATGTAAATGAGCAATATACTCTTCATCTTTAAAGCTTATCACATACATTTATCCAAACATTAGAGTTATTTTAACTAAGCAACTTCATTATGCAAAGATCTGACTCTCTTCAGAAGTTTATAATGCCGGGAAAAATGGAAAGAAAGAAGAAAGAGGATGACCAGAAGCAAGATGGATGGTTGAACTTAGTTACATCATCAATGGGTGCATGGTTGGAAGATCTGGAGCTAGGTGGGGGGGGACAAATTGTCTTGCAGAAAATCTATCTATTGGTTGAAAAGACTTGACAGCAACTTGATGGGATATCGTTTATTAATCAACTAAAGGAACATAAATGAGAATGTTATCCAGCATGATCACAAACTAAATTTCCAACAGGCTTTAAACATGCACTTACTTTAGTTTTAAAAACCTAACTTCTAAATACTTGTTGACACAAGGAATGTTGTTTCACGATATATTTTTTAAAAAAATTAAAAAGGAGTGAACATTCAATTTCTGTTTCCTGTGGAGATATAATTATGCCACCACCACCCTATGACCCTTAGTCACTGAGAGAAACTCACTCAAAAAAAATGCAGCCCATGGCTGCAAAAAATCTGTCCAGCCTACTTGAGGGGAAGAAAAGTGGCAAATGCAATTCACACCAAGATGACGGCCCCCACTGACAGAAGCAGACTACCTTTTTGCATGCTCCAATTCCATAACTAAGAATCAGGTGCTTAGATTTGTGCCTCTAATACTATTCAGAAAAAGTTTCCCACCTTCTGTACTAAGGATCACATGTGGCCCACTTCCATAGCTAAGACTGCAGATCCTCTTTCCGCATAAACCTTCAAGTTTTTTTGGTACAATAGTACTCTGATTATCTCCAGTTCCCAGACAATTACTGCAGTTTAGTCCAAATACAAAAACCTGGGTGGGGGAAAAAAGCAAAACCAATGAGCTGACATGGATATGTTCATTTATGGCATGTTAAAAAAAAGTCTAAATTGACTTTGCGATGTATAACAGATTTACAATGAAACTGAGATTTATAATAAATATGGAATAAGGGACTAATAGAAGATAAATCAGGTTTAAGAGCCTACACATCATTTCAAATTCAGACAGGCTATTTGGAAGTGTCTTGGGCTTGAAACAGTTTCAAATTGAAAATGTTTCCAAATTACCAAATTATTTCTCTGCCTTTTATGCTTCACTAGTTTGTTTTCACATAGCAAAGTAGCGATGTTTAGCTACTTTGCTATGTGAAAACACAGAAATATGTAGCTATTTTTGTACAAAGTAGCATCCTATAGCAGAGTTTGAAGTACTTTCTTAATCTGTAGTGTCTCATGACACTTGGGTATTTTTTTATGTTAAGGTAACTGACCTAATTTTACTTGTTATTTATTTCAACTTGCAGAAAGGTTAGGGTTAGTTCCTGGCTGCTTTCTGGTTTGAAGCCAGTCATATCTTGTAAAGTTTCTGTTAATATTTGAAGGAGTGACCAAAATATATTTTATCTTAACACCTGATGTGGATAGTAATAACAGTCCCCATATAGGCATTTCTATCTGTTAGAGGACAGACATATATCTATGTGATTTGTACTCTAACGTGTAAAGCAACTTGCTTGTTAGATATAGGTGACCTTGGAGAAACAACGCAACAGTTAGCAACGTGCTTCAAGCCCAAAAAAGAAAGAGAAAGTTTGAAAAGAAACTTAAAGCTGATTTAGCCTTAATTCCTTTGGGTATAAGAGGGAGGGAAAAGTAAACACAATCAGGCTTTTCAAGATTCCGTTGCCATTGCCTATCTCAATAAAGTAGAGATTGATCACACCTGAGCAGTCCCTTTCCTGATTTGGCCACCTTGAAGAGCTGACACCAAATGTGGTGGTGGACGATAAAGATGTGCAATATGAAGGTTTGGCCACAATAATATCCAAACTTGCTTTCAAATAAATAACCTAAGTTGTTAAAAATTGTAATCTTTAATGTGATAGAGGAAATACTTTTCTATTTTTTAAAAAAACAATCGTATTAAGTGTATTGAATTATATCTAAGTAAAAACTAAGACACTTTTTTTGTTCCACTCCTTTTCATATGCAATACCTGGCCTATCATTCAAAATTTAAAGATGCCTTTCAGCACAGAAAACAATGTGTGCATTGGCTCACTTTCCCATAGCAAAGGAAGAATAAGGCAGCTGAAGATACATCCATGTTTTGGACTGGGATTTTCTCTTTCTCCCCTTTCCCTTTCCCTTTCCTTCCTTTCTTCTTCTACCAAGTCATTAATTTTCTAGTGTTTCTGAATTCTCCCACTGTCTACCTGAACAGATTCTAACTTCCTTCTTTATAGTCCCTTCATGCATGCATGCCTTTTTAAGTGCTTTGAATCACTAGGTGGCTCAGTGGCTAAGACACTGAGCTTGTCGATCAGAAAGGTTGGCAGTTTGGCGGTTCGAATCCCTAGAACAGGTCTCCTGCATGAGCAGGGGGTTAGACTAGATGACCTCCAAGGTTCCTTCCAACTCTGTTACTTGTTAACTGTTAACCCTCCCTTGTTCAAAGCCCATCTTTCTCTAGACCTCCTGTCTGCTTCAAACTTCATGGATGCCTGGAATCAAGCTGCTTAGAACAAGCTACTTCTCTCCCCATCCCACCTCTAAATATCACACAAGTCAAGCATTAAACAGAGGCTCACAGTTTAAATCCACTGACATTAGTGGGCCCTCATTAGTTTTCTAGGGGACCATCGACACTTTAGGATTTTTGCAGTAAGCAACTCAACTCTGAGTGTCTTTTAATCCCATTCCAGAACACAGCAGTTTCATCCTGTGGTTTCCTGCTAGATTTCTGCTGAATGGAAAGGGAGGAAATTGTTTTTTTCATGATAAATTCTTGGATCTTCCATTGGTCAGAGATAGAAGGCATCAGATTAATTTACAGAATGTTAATGTATTGGACCATTTGCAGATCCAAGGCACTGAACCTCTATGCAAGTAAATTAAACAGACAGGAAATCCAAAAGTAAAAATCACAGAGCAGCCTTCCCAACCCAATTTCCTCCTGATATGTCCCAGTACAGTACTTTCTTTTTTTAAAAAAAAATGCAGAAATGGAGATGTGCAGCAATTAAAGAGTAACAATCTGGATGGGACTTCATTGCACTGATTGCCCTTGGCTTCAGATTCAGAATGGAGACGTTATCTACTTCCTGATGAAGCCCTCCATAGAGATATGAGCACAGGACAGTCTTCTGGGGAAAAAAGGGTTTTGTTTTGGGGTTACAAAATATGTGTTCTGTAATTGTATGCAGGGTATTTGAAAGTGAACTGAAGTAAAGTAGGAAGTGAGTCCTACTTATGGCTACCTATTTTATAAAATCTTGTTTTCTGAGGCAAGAGAAGCAATCCATATTTGCTCAGTGGAAAGTACTCTATGCTCAGTTTTATTTTTCAATGGGTTAAAAATATTAATTTTAGCTGTAACGAAAAAATACAATATTCATCTTCTTTAAACTGAGATTTATGTTTTAAATACTGATTAATTGTATGTGTATGCTATTGCAATCTTAAAACAAAAGTTTGCTATTTTTATATTACCCAATAGATATCCAACAATGTTATAGACAAAGAAAGTGGACACACCTATGTAAGTACTATAATCTTACCTCATCGCTGTGGGTGATATATATAGCTTCATTGGCAGATGTTCCAAATACACATGCCTTTCGAATAGTTGCCATTTCTTGAGGTGAAAGCAATGTAAATATAGGCCACTTCCCAACCTCCATCATAACTTTGCTGGAGTTATGAATATGTTATATTATCTGTCATTTAAAATGATCTCATAGTATTCTCTGGAAAAAAAGAGAATCCATTTTTATTCAAGTATGAATAAAGTCCATTTCTGTGGTGGGATCTTTCATGGGTGTCATGATGACTTTAGGGCTGCTCCAAATGTTATTAGACAGGTGGTCCAAAGAGGGAGAAGAAAATAATTAAAATAAATGTGTAAATAACTTTACTATCCATTTTTACAAGACATGTAATTCATTTTTACAAAAATGAAAACTGGAAATTCAAGGAATCATTCTTTAATTTTGAAGGAAAGGATTGCTTTTTAAGGAAATTGAAGATTCAAAATGTGCAACATCAAAAGTTATACAAAATGTGATCTATGGTATTAAAATATCTAAATAATAAATCCAAGTTGCAGCTCCCAAAACTGGAGAGTGCTGCCAAGTTCATGAGAGAGACACAGAAAGATCTCTATCCTTGGAAATTGCTGCAGGTCACTTTCTGCCAAATACTGGACTTTTGTTTCTTTTTTGCTCACCACTAAAGTCTCATGCCTGAAAAGTTTTTGCCTACCACATTTTGCATCAGTTGGTGCAATATCCTTGTGATTACAGTACAGGTACATAAATCCACAAAGGTAACTGTCAACTAATCATCAATATCTATGACTCTAAATCTATCCCCATTTGGTGGGAAAAAAACTAGAGAAAATAAGTGGATGTGGTAGAATAGTGCATGAAACTCACTGTCAGGCAAAAAGTCTGAAACAAGAGTCAAATTTTGATTCTGTTTAGGTAAATATAAGTACTGTATCCTCTACCCTGATCTTACTGACTTGGCACCTCCCTTGTGTTTAACTTCATCTCCTGAAGCAATTTGATCTAGACTAGAAGACAAGCAGCTAAGCACCCTGCCTTACCGGAAGTTCACCAAAGACTATTCACAGAAGGAAACCGATTATAACTAACTGGGAATTTTGCCAGGACAAAGTGTTGTAATGCCACACATGACACCTTAATGAATTTGTCAGAAAGCATACTTGTATATGTGTGATTACAAGTAATACAAATTAGGACATTCATTTTGATAAGTAGCATACATGTTTATTCTGCCTGCCCCTGCAAAAAAATGTCAGGGATTCTTTCACAGCACCAAGATTTTTAACAAAAATGATTCTTGTTACAATCTTTTTCCCAATAGGGGGAAGAAATGGGGTTTGATAATGGAAGATTCTAAATTAGGTCATTTTTCCTGATCTGAAGATTTCTTGCCCAATTTACGTCACCCTTCTGTAATACTACAAGAACCTATTATTAACAATGCCCCTCTCTCAGAGAAACCACCCATGCTCAAAATATTCATCTTGAACTAATTTATTTTTTCCCCAATTTATTTTGAGAAAATTTGAGGCAATTTTGTTCCTTACATTTGCTGCATGTTTGTACAATTAACTGAAAAAAGAGCAAGGCTACTCATATCACTTACAGGAAAACAGGAACTCGTAACTATCAATGCGTCATTCTCACTTATAGCTTCTTGGTACCAGCATTTTTTCAAGCTACATTCTGAAAAGTATTACAGTCCTAGATAAATCTCTAACACTATTGAATCTTTCCAGCATCTTAAGTGCTAATATAAGTCACAATGAACCTATTACAAAAGCATTAAAGAATAAAATAGATATACAATATGAATATTAAAAAAGCTAGACATAATAGAAATAGAGGAACAATACCATAGAGGTTTCTGAATGCTTAACATGGCAGTCAGAAATAATTTCTCAGCACATTCACAATCTACAAATATTGTGCAGAATAACATTAATAAAATGTATCAGCTTATTAAACAATTGAGCCACTGGGAAAGCTTGTCTCATTTAATTATTTGAAGGGATGAAGTATGAGATGCTCCTAACTCAGGATGCACAAATGCATCAGGACATCAACAAAAAACCTTGCAGGATTTTTCCCCCTTTCAGAAAGTTACTGTACTATAACAAGTAAGGCTTGTGCTTAGAAGAGGAGAGGTGTATTTCTCATTCAGTAACTCACATAAATCCCAGCAAATTTTGCTTGGTTACAATGGAAAGCCAGGAAACGTATGATAAAAACAAATATATATTGTTTCCTAGATTTCTGAGCAAGCTAGTAACCACGATGCTCTCTTTTCTGAGTTGGGAGAGGTTCACAGACTACTCCCTCGTAAAGTCCAGGAAAGGCACCCCGTTCGCAGTTCGTGGCTCATGGGCAGCGTTGCCAATGCAAGATTTTTAAACCCAGATCTGAGTTTTTCAATGTCTGTCTGGGTTTCTAGGGTTTTTTTTTTTTTAAAAAGTTTAAAAATGTAAGTTATTCTATACTTACATTAGGTTGTACGTATTGAATAGGTAAAAAAAAAATTAGTTCAAAACTGATTTATTGTGGGGAGGGCGGGGGGTTAATCTGGGTCTTTTGGGTAGAAGCTGGGTTTGTTTGAGAACGAAATCTTGATATATTTTTTTTCTTAAGAAAACCCAGCTGGTGACTTTGTCCCGGACCTCCCGATTCTCCACCCCTCCCCGAAGACTCGAGCCAACCCGGAAGAGACCGAGGCGTGTGCTGTTTATTTCCCCAACTGCAGCCAAGGAATCCTCCCTCCGCTCTTTTCCCTCTCTACGCAAGAGCCAGGCGCTCCCGTTATCCCGCCACTTGCACGCGTAACAAGACAGGAGAAAAGAGACCAACCCCTTCTTTCTGCAGGAAGTCCCCGAAGAGAAAAGGGGGCAGCTGCTAGTTCTCCTCAAGTCACCCGCCTCTTCCCCGGCTGCTTGCAGGCAAGAAAATAGTCGGAACCAGCTTAGCGCAGGGCGGGCCAATAGCAGGGAGCGGCTTCGCGGAGCGTGGAGGGAAGAAGAGGGCGTCCTTCGGCGCCTCTTTTAAACCAGGGGCGGAGCCCCGCCCAGCCGACCCTCACGCCTCTCCTCACCTGTTGCAGGTTTTGCAAACGCCGAGTCTGCCGAGCTGCCCTGGAGCTAGCAGGAAGCGGAGAAGCAAAGGAACTGACCCACCACGAGCGCATGCGCCGCGGGCAATGCGTGCGATTTATAATGCTAGCGTCTTTCCTTCTTGCGCGTCTTTCTGCATGCCCTCTTCTGATTCGCTCTGGTGAAGAAAGACGAGGCAGAAGAAGCTATTTTCGTGCTTTTAGTTTTCCTGCCCACCCCCCCCCCCCCCTTTTTTTTTTTTTTTAAAGCAAAGTAGGTTGTCTTTACGATTAGTAAATCTGGGCTGCAATGTTGCGGACAGCGCCAGCTGGGCAAAAAAGATGAAGTTTTTGTTTTCTCTTTACAACGCTGCCATCTAGCGGTTGCCTGGAGCTTTGCAGCCCAGATCTGGTAGCACTCTCGCTCCTCACTCTGCCTCGGTTTTTCCAGGAGAGAAATCATTTTGGGGGGACGGCAGAGAGGCAACAGCTGCGCTCGAATCGTTCGCCTTTTCAGTTATTTCTGCTCTGATCGAAGAAAAATAATGCAAAAGGTCCACAAAGTCAAAAGAAGCATTTCTGTCATAGAACTCATTTTAGAGAAAAAGACTAGTTTCTCATAATGCACTGAAAAACCTAGTTGTTTGAATTGTGGCTTGTTGAGTAAACCACACTTGATTGACTTATGTAGGATAGTAGATTTAAAAAGTTGTCCTGAATAACCATACTCTGCCCACTCTTTCATTTCCTAGGAGAGCATCATACTAATATTTCACATATATGGCTCTTTTATTTTAATTGAGGGCATACCCGCCAGTGGTGGATTTCAAACTTTTTTACTACCGGTTCTGTGGGCATGGCTTGGTGGGCGTGGCAGAGGAAGGATACTGTAAAATCTCCATTCCCTCCCCAATCCAGGGAAAGGTTACTGCAAAATCCCCATTTCCTCCCAATCAGCTGGGACTCAGGAGGCAGAGAATAGAGGGGGCGGGGCCAATTAGAGGTGGTATTTACCGGTTCTCCAAACTACTCAAAATTTCCGCTACCGGTTCTCCAGAACTGGTCAGAACCTGCTGAAACCCACCTCTGATACCCGCAGATTGGCGTGGAAAGGAAGAGATTGTTGTTAGACCATTAATAACCCAGCGCAGGTATTGACAGCAAACATGCCCTGAACTTTGGACATCTTGGAGCAACTATGCAAAAACTACCTATCTCCACTCCCTGCTCACTCGTTTAATCTGGATTTTCCTTTCATTTGAAGATGGTGGAAAGACATTTTCAATGGTTGCTGTACTACTACTAAGGCTTGCTTGATATCACATTGAGAACTTTCTGGCTGCCTTTTGTAAATAATAGTCCCCCCCCTTCTTCAAATAACACTGATTAATTTTGTTTCTGCCTCTATGTTGTTATGCAAACATGTATTTCTCAATGTTTCTCTCTAGAGAAACATGTATTTCTATAAACATGTATTTCTGCATCTATCTATTGTAGCAAAAGAATAAAATTTGAGAAAGGACATTTTCACTGATGCTGCTACATACCTGCATTATGGTCTTTTTAAAGCCAGGTAACATTTTTGCATTTCCTAGGCATATTAAAAAGAACAGTTGAAGAACCTAATTATTTTATTGCTATTTTATTACAGAGATATATCTATATGCTTCTAAACTATTTTGTCTGTTAATTTGTAACCTTGAATTGGATGAAATTGTGTGTCACAGGGCAACAATTTTTGAACCAAGACACCTCAAATGGGCCCATTTACAGAATGCCATGACTCATGACTCCCATGGGAATGAAATTTGGGAAAGTTGTTGCAGCTTCAGCAACACTGCACTGCTGCTGCTTCAATGCTATATGATCATTATTTCCAAAGTTCTCTGGTAATTTCTTGTTATCAATGGAGAAGCCAGCAGGAAGTTGAAAGTTGATCAGGATTGCCAATGCTCCCTGACAGCTTCCTGGTGGTTGCCACTGGCTTACCTTTATGCGCCCTTTGAAATCCACATGGCACCTCCTACATACCACCAGATACTCACATGCCTTCCCTAATCTCCATGGCCTCTTGTGTACACTCATGCACACTTCCTGATCCACATTGTGCTCCCATGCAGTCTCCCCAACTTGTCTAGCACCTCCAATGCATCTTGTGTCCTCCCATAAGAGGCACCATGTTAGTCAGGGAGTGGGTCCTCCATGTGAGTTGGGAAGGGTGCATGAGAGGGGGCACACAGGTTGGGAAGTGTGGATGGGGGTTCACAAGAGGAGCTGTGCAGGTCAAAGAGATTGCACAGGGGTGCGGCTCTGGTTGGGGAAGGTGTGGGGATACATGAGGATGCCTGAGACTCACAACATGGTTAGGGAGGATGTACAAGTGATAGGTAAGTGAATATCTCGGAAATAATAACTCAATGTATCATAGTATATTTATCTGTAGTTCTTATTTGTCTTATTTGTGGTGCTGTCAGGTATGTAGGCAGTTGGTCAGCCATTTCCTTTGAAGATCCACTTTCGATTCCTTGGAAGACACATCCTACAGTGGAAAGAAAAAAAACACCTCCTGCATCTCCCCCCTCCCTTCGCCCCATAACTAATCCCTCCCCCGTTTCTTATGGCAGCTGAAGCAGGCAAAGCTGAGGTTGACATTTGGCCCCTCTTGCAGAAGAGACATTATTCCTAAATAAGAGGAAAGAAAGGAGAGAGAAATAGAATATATACAATAATTAAGGTTTATCTGGGTATTTGGTATAGAATTGCTGTACTTTCTTGGGAGCTCGGACATCCCGTTTATTCACCCATTCAGCTTGAGACAAAGGGAAATGTTTCCAGGCAATCAGATATTGGACTTTACCATGGTGTTTTCTAGAGTCCAAGATTTCTTTAACTTCAAAATGTTGCTCCCCCTCTATGAGAATGGGAATGGGAGGGGTGCTTTGGTCAGCCCTTAGGGGAGACGAGTGTTCAGGTTTCAATAAACTAACATGAAATACAGGATGTATACGTCTCAATGTTTTTGGTAATTCCAATTCAACTGTTACTGGATTAATCAGTCTAATCACACGGAATGGTCCTACATACTTAGGCCCCAGCTTTTTGGACTTCTGGGTGTCTGTAAGTATTTGGTAGACAAATAGACTTTGTCCCCCACTTTATAAATGTGAGCTGGGGACCTTTTCTTATCGGCTTGCGCCTTATGAGCCCGGTGTGCCTCATCTAATGCCTTCCGAGTCACTGCCCATGTGCTCTTTAATTGTTTAATCCAATCCATCGAGGGATTTTGGGGATCATCTTGTGGTAGCTCGGGAATGGGTACAAAATCCTGGCCCGATGCAACCTTAAAAGGGGTGAATCCGGTGCTACTGTGTACAGAATTGTTATATGCCACTTCTGCAAATGGCAACAAGTCTACCCAATTGTCTTGCTGGTAATTTACGTAACACCTAAGGTATTGTTCGAGCACCCCATTGGTTCTTTCACAGACCCCATTTGTCTGAGGGTGGTGACTGGAACTTAACCCCTGTGCGGAGCCTATCAATTTCAAAAACTCCTTCCAGAAACTGGAAGTAAATTGCATACCCCTGTCAGAAATTATTCTTTTCGGAGATCCATGTAGTCGGTAAATCTGCCGAATAAACAGTTTTGCGAGGGTTTTTGCTGAAGGGATCTTTGAGCAAGGGATGAAATGTACTTGTTTGGAAAACAAATCAGTTACTACCCAAATGACAGTGCAGCCCTCACTGTCTGGTAAGTCCACAATAAAATCCATAGATATTTCCTTCCGTGGGGCGTTCGGTCTAGCCACACTTTGCAGTAATCCAGGGGATTTTCCTGGAGGTCTTTTAGCCGAGGCACATACTGGACAGCTAGCCACATATGCCTCTATGTCCTTTTTAAGTGCAGGCCACCAAAATTGTCTCTTAACAAGATGTAGAGTCTTGACAAACGCAAAGTGTCCTGCGGCCTTGGCATCATGAGCATATTTCAATACGCTTGTTCTTAATGTGGCTGGAACATACAATTTCGATCCAACCCAAGCTAGTCCGAAGTGTGCATTCATTCGAGTGGGCCTTAAACCACTCATCAGTTTTTTGCGCTTCTCATAATTTTTCGAGCAAATCCCCAGAGAGTTCTGGTTCGGTTTTACTCTGCGCTCTGGTAGTGATAGGTGTTGCCAATTGCGTTAAGGGGATCATTGGTTGAACCACTTCTTTTTTTATGCTGTTGTACTGCGGCAATCTGGAAAGTGCGTCCGCCATGAAATTTTTTCCACCAGGAAGGTAACGTAAAGTGAAATTGAAATGCTTGAAGTGTTGGGCCCAGCGTGCCTGTTTTGGTGATAGTTTGTGTGGTGTTTTTAATGCTTCTAGATTCTTATGATCAGTCCACACCTCAAAAGGGTGTTTTGCCCCTTCTAAAAATTGTCTCCATGTTAACAGCGCCCGTCTAACTGCAAACGCTTCTTTCTCCCATATGGCCCATCTCCTTTCCGTGTCTGATAGTTTACGGGATGTGTAAGCACAGGGTTGTAATATCCCGTTCTCATTCTTTTGCAAGAGTATTGCTCCTACAGCGACGTCGCTAGCATCAGCTTGTACTACAAAAGGTTGTTCCATGTCGGGGTGTTTGAGCACAGGTTCAGCTGCAAACAGTCGTTTCAGTTTTTCGAAAGCAGCTTGACAGTCCATAATCCATTCTAGTGGTTTCGAGGGTTTGGGTTTTACTTCCCCTTTGGTTTTTAGCAAGTCTGTAATTGGCAGCGCGATTTTCGCGAAAGAGGGGATAAATTGTCTATAAAAATTTGCGAACCCTAAGAAACTCTGTAACTGTTTACAGGTGCGTGGTGCGGCCCATTCCATCACTGCCCGGACCTTTTCCGGGTCCATCTCTATTCCCTCATGCGATATACGATATCCAAGATAGTCGATTTTGTCTTGGTGGAATTCACATTTAGAAAGTTTGGCATAGAGTTCAGCTGCTCTGTTTATTCAAGACCGCTTGAACCAGTCTTACATGGTCGGCCATGTTATCAGAATAAATTAGAATATCGTCCAAATAGACCAACACCCCCTTATATAGGTGCTCATGCAGCACTTCGTTGATCAACTGCATGAATGCAGCCGGGGCTCCCTGTAGTCCAAAAGGGAGTACTCTAAACTGGAAACATCCCAGTGGGCAATTAAATGCTGTCTTCCATTCATCTCCCTCTTTTATTCTCACTCGGTAGTATGCCTCTCTTAAATCCAGTTTGGTAAAAAATTTTCCCTTCCCTAAATGGGCTAACATGTCCTTCATGAGTGGGAGGGGATAGACATTTTCTACGCAAATGGTGTTCATGTTTCTATAATCAACTACTAATCTGAAGGATCCATCTTTCTTTTCGTGGAACATTACTGGCGCTGCCACCTTGGGTTTGGCTCATTCGATGAATCCCCATTCTAAGTTTTTATCAATAAAATTTCGCAATTCCCCCAATTCTCGAGGTGTCTTGGGGTAAATTTTTGGTTTGGGAAGCTTCACCCCAGGGAGTATTTCAATGGTGCAGTCAGTGGCCCTGTGGGGAGGCAGAGCATCCGATGCTTTTTCGCTAAACACTTCCTTGAGGTCCCAATATTCCTTTGGAATTTTCTCTTCTCCCTCAATATGGTTAATGGCTACGGCCGCCCTTTCTGATTTTATGTCGTCCCTCAGGGGGGGACCTTCCTTTCCCGGAGTTGGTTCTGCCGTGCGGATGCATAGGACCCCCATTTTCCAATTTACTCGTGGGTTCCATTTGCGAAGCCAGGGCAGTCCTAGAATGAGGGGTCTTTCCATACCAGGGGCTACAATAAATCTGAGATTCTCTACATGATTCCCCAACTGCAGTTCAAGGGGTTCAGTCATAAAGCTAGCTGGGCCCCCTCCTGCAATTGACCCCTCTAATTGACAAAATGCAATGGGTCTTTTTAAAGTTTTTAGTCTCAGTCCCATTTCCTCCACTACTTTGGGGCTAATTATGCACCTAGTGCACCCCGAGTCCAACAGGGCTAACAATTGCGTGTGAGCCCCTGTGGAGGGCACCCTTATTTCTACGGGGATGAGTAAGGGTTCTTCCGTGTGACTCACCCGATCGTCGGTGTCTGAGTCGGAGTCCGTCTCGCTGTCGTCATCGTTGGTCGGAGTTCCCAACTCACCCTGGTTTCGGGGAGTGAACTCAACGACTTCTCCTTTCAGGGCGGTGCCGTGGGTTTTGGCGGGTATTTTGTCACCTTTCTTTTGGCCGGCCCCAGAAACTTTTGGCGGTGGCTTGGAGAAACATTCGGCAGCCCGGTGACCCTCTTTCCCACATTTGAAACAGGTGAAGGGCTTTGACTTGGGTTTGAATTCGGTCTTCCCGCCAGCCATCTTGGGTGCCCCCTTACGGTGGAAAGAGGATGACTGGTCCCCCATCCGCCTTCCTCGGAGTTCGCTCCGTCTCAGCTCGATCTCTACGTCCTTAGCTACTATGTACCATCTATCCAAATCATCGGGGACCCCCATGCTTCTGTAGTCTCGATATATCTCTTCATTCAATCCATCCTTGAAACTCTCCAAAAGAGCCATTTCTGACCAGCCTGTCATATAGGGTGCCAGTTCACGAAACTCTTGGATATACTCTGCTACCGGCCTCCGGCCCTGCTGAATGCTCTTCATTCTGAGTCTCGCCTTTCGTTCAGCTAAATGGTCTTTAAAACGCCTCCTAAGGGCCCTCATGAACTGGTTGTAATTTCTCAGCAAGAGGGAGTTGTTATTGTGGAGAACCACCATCCACTCAGCAGCTACTCCCTCTAGGGCATTCGCGACGCTTCTGACTTTAGCCGCCTCTGTTTCGTAGTCCTCCCCCCAATCCTGCATGTGGTTCCACACTTGGGTCAGGAAAAATCCCAAGGCTTTAGGATTCCCATCAAACTTCCCAGGAAGGGGGGGGGATTTTTGGCTTTTTACGTCTGCGGGGGGGCCTGCAAGGCTGGGGTTCTCTGGCCGGCTGCATCTCTCCCTCGAGCTGCCGAAGCCTGGGATGTTTCCTCCTCAAACTCTTCCTCTCCCCCGCAGGCTGTCTCTTCTGGTTCCCCCCTGGGGCCTGCTTCCCCCTTCTCCACAGGAATTCCAAAAGACTCACGGTTTTTTCTGCTTTCTTCTACATCACGGATAAGCTGCAAGGCTTGGTCTATCATGAGACGTTCCTTCTGCTGTTGCATCCACACTGCCTCCTTTTTACGGGGTCTGGAAGTCGTCACTCCTCGGGGGTCCTCCCCCCAGTCCGGCAGTCTCCCCACTCCTTTGGACCATCTAGCTTCCTCCGGCTCCAAACGGAGTCTTTCCAACCATTCTGCAGTTTCTCTTTCCGACTGGAGGGCGGTTGAACTCGCTGCCCCCATCTTCTCTTCTCCATCACTCCCTCGATCTGACATATTTATGGATTTACAGTCCCCTTGGTTTTTGTCCGGGATGACTGGTGGTGACTTCCAGCTTAATGTCAGGTATGCTTCCTTCAGTATCCAGGAAAGAAAACCCCAAACTCAAGCATTTTGAAGAATTTAGTACTTTTACTGAATATGAAATGATAGCAACCCAGGTAAAGCTGGAAGTGAGCAAAACGCGCGAAATAGCATCTACTAAGCTTCTCCCCCCCCCCGTGTCCATTGGTCATCAGCCAATCCAAAGGTCTCCCAAAGGTCAGGTGGCATCATGTCTGGCAGCGTCATTCATCAGGAATGTAGGGCAGTTGGTCAGCCGTTTTCCTTTGAAGATCCACTTTCGATTCCTTGGAAGACACGTCCTACAGTGGAAAGAAAAAAAACACCTTCTGCATCTCCCCCCTCCCTTCGCTCCATAACTAATCCCTCCCCCGTTTCTTATGGCAGCTGAAGCAGGCAAAGCTGAGGCTGACAGGTGCCATTCTCTGTCTTGACCTTTTATTGTTTTTATATTGTCTTAGCATTGTTTAATATCACCCTTAGATTGTTTTATAGCTTATAATACTTAATATAATAATGAATTATATTTAATACTTTGCTAATACAATATATTGAATACATTGATTTAAACAATGGTCTGACAATGGTCTCTTGAGTGATTTAATTCATTTCCTTGATCCAATTGTGGGAATTGAAATCTTGCAATTATTTTCTGTCTTCATTGTAGAAAAATGAAACATTCGGGATTTTTTGAGAAATCAGGCTAGTAAGTTCTGTTCTTACATCTCTTGGATTTCTTGGATCTTCTGCTAGGATTACTTTCCTGCTGTTTTTTTAAAGTTTTATGTGCATACACACATACACAAAAACCCGGTGCATTTCCCAGATCACTTGTTTAACCATGTTAAGCAACTGACCCACTTCAGGTTTGGTGTAGTGTTGTGGTGTAGTAGTTAAGGCTAGAAAAGGGAACACCATGACTTCTAGTCCCGCCTTAGGCATGAAAGCTGGCTGGGCAACCTTGGGCTAATTACTCACTCTCAGCCCTAAAGGCAGTGGTGGGATTCAAGTAATTTAACAATCGGTTCTCTGCCCTAATGATTTCTTCCAACAACCAGTTTGCCAAACTGCTCAGAAAGTTAACAATCGGTTTTCCCGAAGTGGTGCAAACTGGCTGAATCCCACCACTGCCTAAAGGGGAGTGGGGAAAACCACTTCCCAAAAACTTTGTCCAGAAAACTGCAAGGACTCAAACCTGACTCGAAGGCAGGAAAAACAAAACAAAGCAAAAGTATCATAAGCAGACTTGCTGAGCAAAACTGCTCATTCAAAAAACTGAAAGGTGGTTATTTCCAGTGACTGGGTTTTTTTGACTACCAAGAAATCCTTCTTCAGAATGTAGCACTTCTAGGCATGTGTCATAGGCATGTTTTCTCCTCTAAACATGTTCTAGTTGACTGTGTCCTTAAGTTGTGGTGGCTAAAACCTCATAAATACAGGAGAAGAGAAAACCACTTCCTATGATCTGGCTGTTTCTTGGTATGTGTCTTAAAATTTTGCTAGCTCATTTCAGTTTCTTATCCATGCATAAACCCTTTTTGCCTGTTCTGCTCTGAAATCAGGTTTTTGTCCTTGTATACCTGTGTTTTTAATTCCTGGTATGTAAATTCAAGAGTTCATTTATGTTAAATCTAATATGGTTAGTTTTGGCCCCATCCTCATTCTTTAAGGTTTTTGAAGCCTTAGTTTGCCTTCTTTTGATTTGTCTACCCCTTCTATATTTGATGAATCCCCAGAGCAACAAATCCACTTTTGCAGTCTCATTTTTGTCATGCGATGGAGCAGCAGAAGCTCCAGGACAAAGCCCAGAAGGACTTTACTCAGCCATCCTGCCAAGCTGATGCAGAAGCCATTTATTTCACAGTTGCTAAGGTTAATTGTTTAAGGACTTGTTGACCTACCAAAGAGTTGTAATTTTGCTATCTTGTCAACACAAATGTAGTGGAAAACTTTTAAATGAAATCATAATTTCCCATGATCAATACTTGATTTACTAAAAATAGGCACAGCATATCAAACAATGCATTAATTTCCTGAGATTACTAAATCAATTGTTCAAGACTTTATTCTCTCAGGTTCTGTTGTCAGTCTTAATCAGAAGCTATCAGAAGTACATTTGTGGTTCATTACATGGTAATTTTTTTCTGTAGGAAACATAATCCAAGAGATCACTAAAGCTTTGTACACATTTGCTGTTTAGATAAAATTGAACTAATTTCCCCAGCAGATGCAAGATTTTCTTCAACAGAACAGGAAAGAGGGAATCTTCTCCAGAAGATGTCCCAGGATTTTGGAGTGAAGGGATGGAAAAATAAAGTTTCAAGAAGGGGGAAAATTGCCCCCTTCCTGTTCCATTGGCCATATCTTTTTAAGAAAGGAATTACTAAAAGGATACTACTTTTTTTTGCATTTAGTTTCAAATCTTTGTGTTTAGGATTCAATTTAAAGAGGAAACATACCAAGATAAAGTGTAAATTATCACAAAAATCATTTGATTGAAGAAATAAAGGTTTATAAAAATAGAAAGCAATATTTTGTCCTTCAAAAAGTTATTACTCAAAGGAAAACCCTACTGTATAATGTGATTAATAAATTTGTAAATATTTTTCAATGTTTACTCATTGTCTCTACTGAGAGATTCAGTAGTTGATCATAATAATTGGTTTGCTAGTTTATGGAATTATTGCAACTTCTTGCAGTCAAATATTGTGATAACTTTATTAAAATGTCTTTTAGCATTTTAAAACTCAGATTAAGAACAAAAAATAATTGTAATACACTAGTTTGCATTCTTCAGCTATATCCAGCTACCAAGTCTGTGTTCAAATCTCCAGACAACCACTAGAAGGCAGAAAAAGTAGCAAAAACTCTGTCTTAACGTTTTGGATTGTCCAGAAACTAGGCCCATAAGACATTATGATCTTTTTCTGTCTCTGTAGTAACCTTTAACTAAGTCATAACACATATTTATATCCTACCTTTACTCAATAAAAACAAGAATGATGCTGGATCAGAGCATAGACCTATCTAGTTCTGTTTGCAGAGACCAAGAGTCATAATTATCACTATTATTTCTGCTAAGCAGTTCTCCTAAGAGTAGCAGTCTTTTGCACTGTACTGTAGTGGGAACTGGTGGGAATAATATCTACTAGGGCAGATATCAGACTAGTTTTCATTTCTGCATTGTGCTTCAGTCCACTTATTGACTTGAAAGCAGCTGAGAGCAAGTTAAGTAACATGGGAAATAATCAAAGAGAGATCCAACCTTAAACTAAGGAGAAATTTTCTGACAGCGAGAACAATGAACTAATGCAGGGGTGTCAAACTCATGTCGTCACGGCGGTGTCAGGTGACGTTTCGGTGTCATGCCCCTTCGCTAAACCGGGCGTGGGCATGGTGCATCTGGCCTGCGGGCTGGGAGTTTGACAGCCCTGAACTAATAGAATGGCTTGCCTTCAGAAGTAGTGGGTGCTCCATCATTGGAGGCTTTTAAGAGATTGGATAGCCATTGGTCCGGAAAGTTATAGGGTCTCCTGTAGGGGATTGGAGTAGAAGACTTCCAAGGTTACTTCCAACTCTGTTATTCTATAATTCCTGAGTTGGAATTGGTTGGGTTATTTTTAAATTCCATCCATGCATTTGTACATTGTCTGCTGCTCTTTATTTCAGGAGAGTTTGACTATCCGCCCCCAACTTTGTTCTTTCCACAGTCTCACTTTTACAACAGGCTGGATTCATAATTGAGAACATGCAGACAATGAAGCAGCCCTAATTTTTTAATAGATAAGAACGGTCTTTTACCTATTGTAGATGAACAACTGGCCTTAAGAAGCAGATGATGTAAAAGAAGAAAAACATTTCAGTTTCTGTAACAGAAAACAGATTAACTTTGGGTGCTACTGGTATGTTAGATAAAGAGCCTGTTGAGTCTCACTTTTAAATAATTTATTTAAAACTTTACAGCCAAAATCTCATAATCAAATTCAGAAGAGCTTTCTGTTCTTGTGAGATCATGCAGAATGCTGCTAGTTTCTTTAAAAAACAAACAAACATAGAAGTATGGCTCCAGCATTGTACGAAAGAAGTTGCCAATTGAGTCATGAGCGAAGAGGAAGGCTAATTGCAAGCAACTGTCCCCTTCTGCTCTCCAGTTCCTGAACAGCACAGTAAAGAGCTTGTGGCTCAGTATTGGCTGCACAGCTCATGAAGATACTGCTCAGATGCTCATTTGGGCTTTTGTTCATGAACTGATTGAGCTAAAGTATTAAGTATAACATGTTTAAGGTAGAATAGAAATAATTGTCAGAGCAAGATGATTTTTTAGCACTTGAAAAAAGTTTAATCTTTTTTTCTTTCAATACTGAGGTTTTATTTACTGTTATCTATTTGCAATTCCACATTATTTGGCTTTAAAGTAGCTTTTTTATTAGTACACTGTATTAATTTCATAGGTTTTGCTCATAAAAATGTTTCTCTGTTCTCTGCTTGTCCATTTCATAGTCCCTTATGTTTTAAGAGAGACTAATCCTCCATTAACACTTTGTTTCATAGTCTGTGGTATGGTATAATAGGTTTATCATAGATATAATCTGATAAGTGCAACGCTTGTGACAAATTTAAGCCTACTAATGCAAATACCACTTTCTTTGGGACAGTTGGATTGTTGATATAATGTTCAAAAATCTCATCAGTTAAAAAGAGCTCATTCCTCTTTCCCAACCAAAGGGGGAGGCTGCTCACTTGTTGTTCTTGCCCCATTTTCTTCCTTTTAGTCATTTAATATTCCAGAGGATCCAAGCAAAACAAAACAATTTGCTGTTTAAAATGTCTGGCTGTTATCTCTTGTGTTTTAAACAGAGAATCATTTTCAAAAGGAATAATTTCCCTTTAAGAACATAACTGTTGTGAAAATAGTGGAGTGGGAATGGGGGCTAATAAAAAGAACATTTAAAGATGTGGTAAGCCTTGATATTGTAAAGACAATCGTTTTGGTGGAGATCTATGGGGGGTGGGGAGTTGGTACCTACAATTTCAGAGACCATCAATTCAGTTTCTTGTTAAATTGTATTTTCTTCCTTTCCAGTCCTTCATACTTACTGATTTTCAAAAACTTCTAAATAAGTAGAAATAGAAAGTTTAATGGACTACATTATAAACAAAACTAAACTCAAGTGTTGATGACCAACTCCACATCACAAGAAAATTTAATGGGCTATATCTACATATGTCACCAGAACTCATCTTGAAGGTGATTGTTACTTTATATCAGCATATGTTAAAACTAGAGCAAATGTAAGAAAACTTGTTCTGTATCTTGTAGTGATTTCAATAGAGCTCAGATCAACAATCACAATTTCACATCTGTTCCTATTGAGATTTCTTCAGGGTTTTTTTTTTTTTGTGTATGACAGAACTGTCAAACTCTCAACCTGCAGGCCAGATGTGTCATGCGCTGGCCATGTCCACACCCAGTTTAGCAAAGGGGAAAAAAGTCCTGATACATCACATGATGCTACCATGACATGAGTTTGACACCCCTGGTGTGTGGTGATATTAGCCAGGAAACTACAATGCTTAATGCATAGCAGTTTGGCTGTTTATTAGCTGTTTGGTACATGCTTGTGCGCTTCCCAAGATGTGTCATAGGAAGGAAAACTATTCAGCACAAGAAAAATGACTTTTCTGCAGTGACATCTGAAGCCTTCTCCCCTCACAAGTGGATGTTGCAACTGGAAAGGTCTAGTGCCAGCAGGATTGTAATCATCCACACGTCCATAGGTACTGAAGTGGTACTTATTTATCTACTTGTATAGAACATACTTTCGAACTGCTAGATGAGCAGAACCTAAGGCAAGCTCACTCCGCCAAACAATGCTAGGATTCAAACCGCTGGAGCTGAGACCATCTCCAGTGTCATTAAGTCATTGGGCCACCATGCTGATTTTTTCCTTCCTAATGTGATTAATTTTTGTTGGGCTCCTCACAACATATATAAACCAATCATGTTCTCTCCATAAAGAAAACTAACCAGTCCCTTTCTAAGCTGGATCCACAGCCTCTTCCCCACCTCTCACAAGACAGACCTGGGTCAGTGCCTCAAAAGAAACCAATGTTGATTTAACAATCAATTCTGAGAAGGTAGCAGCTCACTAGAGACAGAATTCTTTGGCCACTTCTGTCACTTTTCTTAACTGGGGGGAATGTTCTTAGAAGTTGTATTTTTAGATCTATATATATCTCCCCATCTTTTTTCCAGCCCTGTGGTGCAACTAGATTATTTTAAATTCCACTCTCAGTGGTCTTTGGAGAAAAAAAGGCTCTACACAACCTTGAGTCAAAATGGAAATAAACACCATTCTCTAGCAGAAAATCATAATGCATTTTAGGATTATGCATTATGGCAATCACCATTTGGCCCCAGCATGAACACAACAGCCAAAGTATTGCAGCAAGCCTTTTATTATTTCCTAATGCTTTGGGTCAATTGGAGGCTCTCTGAAGGTTGGATTTTGGACCATGAGATTCAGATTTAGCTAAATCATTGTTCTGCCATTTCTTTATTTAACGTGTTCCAGAATTACCCTTTGCTTTATAAGTATCAAGCATGCAGGAAACTATAGCATTTTTTTTTTTTTAGAAATACAAAGATGATTATGGCATAAGCATTTATGTATTGCAGTCCCAAGACCCTACTGTAGTTTCTATCTGGCACACAAAACCAACAATTCAACTTCACTCTCTTTGAGTTTTAGCAAAGTGAGCAAAGCAGTATGTTGTCCATACTGTATTGAATCATTTGGAACAACAGGGGACATATACGAGGTTGTTATTTGTGGATTATAGCTCTGCCTTTAACACCATTCTACCCAACAGGTTGTTTCTTAAAATGACCATTTTGGGTATAAATCAGAGGATTTGTTTGTGGATAAAGGATTTTCTGACAGATAGGCCAGAGTCAGTAAGGATGGGATCTCACCATTCCTCTACTCTGATACTAAGCACAGGAGCCCCCCAGGGTTGTATGCTAAACCCCTCCCTTTATTCCTTGTATACACATGACTGCACCCCATTGTATAATACCAACGCAATTATTAAATATGCGGATGACATGACAATGGTGGGGCTCATTAATAAGAACAATGAGTCTGCTTATAGAAAGGAAGTACAAGGGCTGACATTGTGGTATAAAGAAAATAATCTTATACTTAACACCAAAAAAACTAAAGAACTTATAATTGACTTCAGGAGGAAGAGAGATGTACATTTACCATTGTACATAAATCGTGAGGAGATGGAGAGGGTTGGTAGTTTTAAATTTCTGGGCATTTATATCTTGGAGGACCTGTCATGGACTATGAATGCTGACATGCTTGTGAAGAAGGCACAGAAGAGGCTGTACTTCCTGAGAATGCTCAGGAAGATAAATCTATCACAGCATCTACTTCTGTCCTACTATAGCAGCACCATTGAGAGTGTCTTGACATACGGCATTCTTGCATGGTATGGGAGCAGCTCTGCAGCGGGCATAAAAGCTCTACAGAGAATTATTAAAACTGCCCAGAATATAATCGGGCTCCAGCTACCAGCCCTGGATGACATCTTCGCATCTCGCTGTTTGAGGAAGTTGCACAACATTCTCAGAGACTCTTCCCATCCTGCTTACAATCTTTTTGAACTGTTGCCTTCTGGCAGAAGATAAAGAACAATTAAAACTCAGACCACACGTTTTCTGAATAGTTTTTATTCCAGAGCTATAATTGCACTCAACAATGAACTAAAGGGCCACCATCAGTGAGCTGTTGGACAGCATTACTTGGTCTGCTGTGTGATGCTTGGGTGGTTTAGGGATGGGGAATTTTTGGTGGGTGGGGGTGTGTCTGGGGATTGTCATGTGTGTTAGGCTTGGTCTCTGGGTGTTATGTGAATTTCATTGTATGGGCATACTGTGTATATACGTACAATGACAATAAACTTTATATATAAAAATCAGTTACTCTGATGTATATTTGAGCTTTCTGACAGCTGGTTTCATATTTATCTGTAAGATAATGGTTGTTTTAATTAACACATTTTTTAAATCAGGGCTTAATTTTATTTTATGTTTTATGTGAGCTAAACTGCCTAGAGCAGGGATCCCCAACCCCCAGCCCATTGACCAGCACTGGGCCACGGCATGTCAGAAACCAGGCCACACAAACAAGCAAAGCCCCATTTACAGGATGCAGGCAGCATGTGAAACCATGTCCCCTCCAGTCTGCGGAAAAAAACTCTCTCCATGGAACTGGTCCCTGATGCCCAAAAGATTGGGGGCCACTGGCCTAGAGGAGGCATGTCCAGCCCACAGGCTGGTTGTGGCCATGGCTAGCAATGTGGCCCCACAATATACATACATACATACTGTGTGTGTATGTGTAGATAGTCCTCAACTTACAACAGTTCATTTAGTGACCAAAGTTATAACAGCACTGAAAAGAGTGATTTATGATCATTTTTTCACACTTATGAGCATTGCATCATCCCCATGGCCCCGTGATCAGAATTCAGATACCTGGCAATTGGTTCATATTTATGATGGTTGCAGTGTCCCGTTGTGATTGATCACCTTTTGCAACCTTCTGACAAGCAAAGTCAATGGGGAAGGCAGATTCATTTAACAATCATGTTACTAACCTAATAACTTCAGTGACTCACTTAACAACTGTGACAAGAAAGGTCGTAAAATGGAGCAAAACTCAGTTAACAAATGTTTCATTTAGCAACATAAATTTTGGGCTCAATTGCTGTTGTAAGTCAAGGACTACCTGTATAGTAAAGTTGTTATTTATATACTTTGCCTATGTTATATATTTTACATGCAGCCCAAGACAACTCCTTTAAATTAGCTAAATTTAAATCTTGCCATAACTTATAAACTTGTAGGGCAAAATGAAAACAATATTAATATAGGAAAAAAATTAAGAAAAAGTATCTGCTATTGTCAGTCTAAAATCAACTCCGAGGATTAAGTAATTTATAATGCATCTAAAACGATATGTTTTATAAACATCATCACATAATATTTTGTTTCCGTCAATGGACCCATAATCTTAAGAAGGCACTGAGCAAAGATCTGGATCAAATATGAAACTTTCTTTGTGATGAACTTTCAAAACGAATGCTCACTTCAATTACTAATTTAAAAAAAATTTAAAAGGTCATTGAAGGGATCTTTTAACTCAAATACTGCATTGTCAAAGAAATGAAACCCTTCAACAGACTAAACAGTGATGAATTTTCACTGTTTTCAAAATAAGATCTTCCATATTTATAATATTCGATAGCAGCTTTTTATTGGTTATAAAACCTAAGCCCATATACAAAATTAAGAACACATTTAGATGCCTCTGTTGAAGGAACAATTTACTCTGTTAACTGAGAGTTAAAAAAAAACACAATGCAATTTTAACACTTCTGAAAACTTAAAAGTGCAGCAATATATTTTAGCTTGAATATAAAGACCCCATTCCATGGCATAAATGGAAGAAACTCACATATGGGGTTAGAGATCAGTTTGCCCATTCCTACTATCGACATCTCCTATCAAAAGCAGTTTTGAAGGGTCTCCGGCCCCTCCAGCACCACTTTCTGTGGACTGTAGATGGAAGGAGGGAGGAAAGAACAAGTGAAAATAAAAACAGCAATTCTCTCAACACAGTTTCAAGTAACTTCTGCTCTTGTGCAGCAGGATAATTAAATCCAAGCCTTTATCCCTTTCTGAAAAATACAAAATGGTTGAATCTCTATCAAGAGCTGATAAGGTGATAATGAACTGAGAGAAAGACAAGTTACTGTTCTAAATTGATTTTCCTATGTTTATCTATAATGCACTGAGTGCAAGAAATAAATCATTATTCACAGTAGTGAAAAATCATCAGTCTTATTTTGAGTGAAGTATCTAAGACAAGAATATAGGCATAGAGGATACTGTTTACAAAGAGATTTGTTCACATTATTAACTGCATATCTGCTTTGAAATTCCCAAAATTGACAAAATCTAATTTTGATTTTCTTTTTACTTAGTTTTCAGCAAAAACAGCACAATTTCAGGATTTTAGACTATAATGTTAATAGGATACAGTTACCAAATTAATTTAATGTCTGGGTAAAGAAAAAAGGCACAATGAACTTCAACTCAATTTTATGTGCACAGGAGTTGAAAAGTCTGAGCCACCTTAAAGAGAAATTGATTTTAAAATTTATAAAATCTATAAATAGAGGCCAAAACACTGTATTAAAACAGATTATCTAGCAAGTAAAAATCTTGCACTTTAAAACACATACTTGTATCCTTTGCGATACAAGATCACTCTTTAAAGTGGCTCTACCTTGGCAGATATAGTAAAAGAATGAACACCTGCAATGTCTTGCTTAATTGTGGAAAAACAGCTGATCAACAAAGCTTTCTTCATGGCATCTGTCTGTATCTTCATCACAGTAAATACAACCCACATCCAATAACTACGTTACTTTTACGTTTTGTATCCCTTCACATCAAGGCATTGGGAGCAAAGTACATCCAGTGAACAACAGCAACAATATCAGTTTGTCTGATAGCTTACACAGTTTAAATTTCATGTTTACCCACAGCAATCCTAAATCCTCTTTAGAGCCAGGTTGGATAATTTCCCCATTACTCCCAAATTACCAGCTCAAGTAAATGTCTTCATTGTGAGCTGTACATTTATGCTTATGCTGAATAATAGCAGCTTCCACAAAGCCTCACACAACTAGTATGTATTTTAACTATATGAATAAGTTTATAGACTATTTTTTCTATAACTCTTCCAATACTCCAAAAAGAAGCTATTATGGTGCTTCTAAAATAGTTGCTAGTTTGTTGCCAACCACATCATCGTAAGCACTGGTAAGTAAAAAAATAGTTTAAGACTAAATTACAGTAAACATGAAAGCTCCACAGTTTAAACCAATATAAATCAACATTATTCAGTTATAAATTTAAACCCAAAATATATTGACTACTGAAAGATGAAAGCAAGATTCTTGTCAACCAATGCTGATTTGGAATAGCTTTGTTACTTTAACGCTGGACTCTTGCTTTCAGCTTAAAACAAAAGTTCAAGTCCATAATAGGTGGTAGCTCAGGTAAAATACCATGCACAGCATTTCATTATTTCAAAAAAAAAAGCAGGAACACACAGGCTGAAGAGTGGTCAAGTACAGCTTGCTGTTCTTAGAAATTAGGAATAATGGTCACCTTTTTATTAGTCCAAATACAATGTTCATTCTTCAAGCCCAAGCTTCTAAGGCAGTAATGAACACAATTACTGATATATGTAGTCTGTTTTAAACCAATTAATTACCAAGTTTTTAAGAAGTTTTTTTTTAATGTCAGTATCACCAATGAAAATAATTTGACTTGCTTTTCCTTTATTTATCTTCCACATTAAATATATGAAAATATGTTTGTAGAGGACAACAGTTGAGGCTCAAAAAAATTAAAATAGACTGGGCCTCTCAGAAGTCTTCCAAAATCATACTAAAGAGTCTTGATCCATAGCACGCTATTTCCATAGAAAGCTATTCTTGTGTGGGAAGCCAATGTGCCACCACGAAAAGGTATTCTTAAAACTGTAGACTGCAGTTATCAGCTTGTGGCCTCACGGGAAAAGGAAAAAAAATCAGGGGAAAGGTAGCAGAGACTGTTAAAAAAATTGAACAGTGTACGAGATCATGCATATGCATTTACAGTCCATGTGACAGGTACTTTTGGCAACTGCAAAATGACTGATATACAACTTGCTTTTAGAAGCATCAGACAAAGGGGCATGTGCTTGGAGCCTGTTTTTCCAATGGTAGATATCTGGTTGTGTATTTTACCGATGCAGGGTAGTCAAGCTGCATTGTCGTGAGCTTAAAAATTAAATTCTTTTGTTTGAAGATTGGCTGTTGGATCAAAATTGTAAGTACCTCCTTGTGTTGCTTCAGGAATGAGGCTGGGGTCCTCATCAATCTGCAAAGAAAGTACAGTCTGGAGTAATTGTAATCTTTATTATACAAGTAGGAAAACCTGCTCATCTAATATCTGGTCCAACTTCACTCAGATCTGGGCATTACAGTCACACTCTATCTCTTCAAACATATTAAGTGTTGAAATGTCCCCATATCTTTTGAAAAGCTACAATGAGAGTTTTCCCTTATGTTAAATAAGTAATTCTGTGAGATGTATGGAAGAAGAGGATAAAGTGAGAAATAATAAAGACAAAACAATTTAAAACAAAAACAAAAACAAACCTATTTTCTATTGAAAATATTCTTGCCCTATAAACTAGCAAGAAAGCTAAGGTGATAAAAAGACAAGAACTATCCTCTAGTAACAGGCATACAACAACCAGTAAGAAAGAAGTCTTCCAGCAACTCTCTGCGCATATCCAAGTTGATGTATCTGTTCCACAGTATCATTAAGGCATTTTAAAGGCTTCTCTTGAAAAAACAGGCGGAGGACAAGGATCTGATTTGCAAGTAGCAGCCATCTCACAATGGCTGGGATTTGCAGTTCTCAGCCATAAATTTTGCTTTTGTAGGTAGCCAGATTACTTGTGCACTGAGTGCCCTAGCTCAGTCCTAGATGCAGTGTATGGAAAGTTAATGTATCTTCAATGGGAATAAAAGGACTTGACTTTGGCATAGAATATTATGCAAAACTTTTTATAATACTTTTTTTATAATCATACTATTTTATAATATTCTGAAATGTCACAGGTACTTACATCATCACCAGAAAAATATTGATCTATTATCTCAAATGCTAGTTTATAAATGTCTTCATTCTCATGTTGTTGCAGTGCTTCTATTTTTTCTAAACCTAGCAAAGAATATGAAAATACAATTAACTTTACAAATTATTATTTTTAATCCACTGGTTTTGGCATATGACCTAAGACAGTTCAAATATTTTAAATGCAAATACAGGTATCCATCGTATCTTGCTGCTTTGGTCAAATGATGAAATGCTTTGGTCACACTGCAGGCACCAACCCTTTTGTGTATGCATGTAAGCAACCTTTTTAATACTTGTACAAATAAGTATGGCTTATGGCATGACATTTTGTTAATTTGACCCTCCCACACGCACACACGCTTCAGACACTGTTGAAAGGCAGTGGGTATGAAGCGCCTCTTCAAATTTTTAAAATAGTCACATTTTTTTTGCCATGGTTGTTTCATAAACTGCAGCTGTATGTGGGTGTAGCCAGCAGATCTCAATTTCTATGAAGACTTAAAAATACTCTATGGAGAGTTTATCATGAAGTTTAGGTAATTTGGCTCTACTGATATGGCTAATATGAGGAATTATGCTGAGATTTAGGCATTCAGTAATTTCATCGATTCACAATCATACATGTATTTACACAGTAGTAAAATTCAACTGGGCTGACCCTGAACTAAGAGTGTTTAGGATTGCCCCTCAAATGAATAAAATCCATTTTAAAAAGCAGTAGAAATGTGAAGTAATGGCAAAGGTCAGATAAGAGCAATCTGAGCTCAAAGCAGGAATGGAATTTGAGAAAATATCCCTGTAACATTTTAACCTTGATTATTAGACAACCCATGACCTGTTAATTGTTTCAGAGATATTTCCTTACCTAAACAGAGAAACAGAATGATCACAGGTGGGCAAGAAAGCGGGAGTGAATTCTGACTTCCTGCTGATTTCCCATTGAGTTTGTTTGTGGGAAACTGGCTGGTAACTTCCTTTCCCCTTTTCCCTCCTATCCTCTTCATTCTTTATTATTTATTAAATTTATATGCTACCCATCTCACTATCCAACATGACTTTGGGTGGTTTACAGTGCCAAAAAATCATAAATATAAAAGTTAACAACAATTAACTAAAAGCCAAGAAAGATTTTTTTTTTGGGGGGGGGGGGGTGTTCTGCCAACCAACCACCTCCAACATAGTGCACCCCATTAGGGCCCCAGGGTACATGGGAGTGTACAGGAGGTACTGCATGGGAGGCAGTGCTGATCAGGGAGAGTGTGTGAGGTTGTGCAAAAGGCGCTACATAGGTTGGGAAGGCTACATAGGCTGGAGAGCAGCACAGGTCATGGAGCACTTCCTCCCTTCCTTTCCTGCATTCAGGTTAAGTGGCTGTTGCAGAGTAGAGGAGGGAGTAAGAGAAATTTTTAAGAAACTAAAAATGTGTAAAACCTGTGAAATTTTACAGAAAGCCTAAAAATTGAAAATTATCATAGTATGCTGAAAATGAAGGTTATGTGACCACAGCAGCAGTGCAACAGCAGTCAGTAGCACTGAGGCAGCCACAACGTTTCCAAATTTCATTCTCTTGGGAGCTCCGAGTCCTGGATTTTTAGCTCATCTGACGTACCTTGGTTCAAAACTGTTGCCCTATGATGCACCTTTTCACCCAGTTAAAGTCATGACACTGACAGTTTTAATAGTATACAGATACAATCATGACAAGGCTATACTCTGTACCCTACACAGCAACTTTGAAAGGATCACTTTTAAATGCAAACTCTTGGCATGAAGAACAAAATGGGATCCTCTGGGATACTGTAGGCTTTGAACAGGAGTCTCTGAGGGCTACCTAGCATAAGCTTACCAAGATGAGCCAAAATTTCCATATCATGTTTCCACATACAGTACTTTCTCATAAATTGTCTATCCAGGAGTCTTGCAGAAAAGGTGAGATACTAGTCCAGTCATCACCAAGATTGATGCTGTATTCTAAATTGAGAGGTGGAACAGAACCAATAGACGAGGATCTACTTTTTACAGTAACAATCGTATCTAGAATCTTAAGTACCTGCAGAACATACAGAATAATGAAGAAATGTCAGACATGCTGACATTTGAGGGATCCCTCAAGGATTTTCATTCTATTTTAGAGGATCCAATAATCAGAAAAAGTGATCTAACCGTGACATGCAAATAAAAAACAGATTAAAATAAAAAAGTACATCTCTACTCTCCACTCACAATATTTTCATCAGAATAACAATATCAATTAAATATCACAATAAGTCAATTACGACAGATGGAGGTGGGGTCAAACTCCATCTTACCAAATGAAACCTTACCTCCACATTCTTCTATAATTTCTGCTATTGTGCTTGCCTCATCACCAGCCATTATTAGAATATTTTTTAGGCCATCCAGAACCACCTGCACTACTTGAGAATCTTTCACTTGCAGCAAGTTACAGAATGGTGGGATTACATTCTGCTGTACAAGATATTCAACCTGAGCAATGCAAAAGATATTTACAATTATTTGTGGCATTAGATATAAATCATTCTAAAAATTCTGCATGAATTTCATAAGATACACGAACCTGATCTTTTCTACCACTTATCGTTAAATTACTGATTGCCCAGGCAGCTTCTTTCTGAGTGCCAAAGTCACCCTAGACAATATAAAAATGATTTGCATTAGCAACATAACATCTTATGTTAGCTTAACAAAACATAAAAATAGGGAAATCTGGTATTTGACTGACCTTAGCCAATTGGTGAATTATCATAGGGATAAGTCCAGCATCAATTACAGCTTGAACCTGTTGCTGATTTCCTGCAGTAATATTGGATAGGAACCAAACAGCTTCCTACAATGAAAACAAAAGTTGCTTAAAGAGCCTTGATAGTACAGTGGTTTAGTGCACCCTGTTATTAACACAGCTGCCTGCAATTTCTGCTGGTTTGAATCTCTCCAAGGCTCAAGGTTGACTCAGCCTTCCATCCTTTCTAAGGTAGGTGAAATGAGGACCCAGTTTGTGGGGGCAATAAGCTGACTTTGTATAAAATATACAAAAGAATGAAGGCTATTGCTTAACGCATTGTAAGCCGCCCTGAGTCTCCGGAGAAGGGCGGCATATAAATCAAATTAAAAAAAAAAATACATGAAACTAACTTAGATGGACCAAGTGTGTCATCGGCTGATCTTTGAAACTTCCATTCCTTCCATTCAGGTGTATGGTTTTTCCTAGCTTTAATTTTATTTTACTGTGAACTAGAAAAAAATGAAACACAAAATATTTTACCAATATTCTGTGAGTTACATCTTTTTGCCTCACTGTATAGTACTTAATTATAAAAACTTAGATAATGTCTCCTAGGATTTTAAAAGAGACAACTGAAATTTCTCAGTTACCCTGTGGGATTTCTCATACCAATACAGGTGAACTCACTGTATCTCTCTTACAAAGCTACCATGAAGAAAGACTACCATGAAGAAAGGCATTAAAAGCCACTGATTGCTAGGAGTAGTTCTGCTTCTTTTTCTTAGGAGGACCAAGAGGATTTTATACCAAAAGAAAATTGAAATAGGTCTAAAAATAATCCTGGGGATTCTGTTCAGGAAACACCTGCCCTACCATTTTACCAAAAGGATATTCATAATTGGCTGACACTCTACCTACACTCCAAAGATCATTTTAAAGAGTGAATGTATGATGGTTTCTTCAAGGTTGTTAGGACTTTCCTCTTAAAAAGAGGTATTAATCATTTGGATCCAGTAAATAAATCCTCTCTTATTAGATGTTTACAATGAAGACCAAATTTATAATTTGTGAATATATAAATAGTACTTGTCTTTCTCAAGCTAAAGATAAAATACAATCCTTACACAGTTAATTTTTTATATAGTACATACCACTTTTTCCCTTTCCATTAATCAAAGATAGAAATTGACTAGAAGCACAATACTGGATTATACTAGGTGTGAAATCTTTGCACTTCTTTTAGCATTAGGAAAAGAAATCATTCCCTGTTAAATTTTTTAAAAAATGAAACAAGATTACCAAAATAATTTCAGCACTCACCTTATTTATTTTCTCTTTAGGATGTGTCAAAAGATTTGGGAAATGGGAGAGGACATCACAGTTGAGAACAACTTGTGTCTGTTCATCAGTACCCGTTACTATATTGCCAACTGCTCTTAGTGCTGCAGTCTTTAATTTAAGAAATGGTACAATTAACATTCTCTGTACTTTAAAGGGTCTATATTTCATTCTTAGAACTAGTTCAAATATGCTACAGACATATAGATTGAACACATATTGAATTATAGAAATACTCAAATATACATGCCTTTCCTCAAGCTCGCAGACAAAGAACATTGACTGGCTCTATGCACATATGAGAACTGCCCCTCTCTTTTTTAAATGTTACTTTCAGATTTGTTAGTAATCACAATCAATGCCAAATTCAAATCATATGTATAATGTCAAATCATACAAGAACAGATTACTCAAGAAATATGCTATTGAAATGTCTAGCCCTAGGCTTTATAATGAAAGATGTCGTATTTAATTTAAAAACATTCTATGTCCACACACAGGCATCTTACTGAATTGTGACAACTATTTACATGGAAGCTACAATTATTGACTCAGCGCAGGCAGAAGTAATGGTAAAGACACCCAGCAATATAATTTAAAAAGTAACAAATCCTACAATGAACTAGATAAAGTTGAAATTATTTTAGTGTGCTACCACTAAGATATGTTTGTATTTATATTTTTTGATCCAATGAATTACAATTCTTAGACGTTTCAGAAATGCATGTTTAGAATAAAGAAGCTATTCTGGTACAAATTCAGAGAAGAAACTAACAAAGGAACTTTGTACAGGTAGTCCTTGAGTTACGACCACAATTGAGCCCACAATTTATGTTGTGAAACATTTGCTAAGTGAGTTTTGCCCCATTTTACAACTTTTCTTGCCACATTTGTTAAGTCAATCACTGCATTTGTTAAGTTAGGAACACAGTTGTTAAATGAATCTGGCTTCCCCATTGACCTTGCTTGTCAGAAGGTCTCAAAAGGGGACAATGTGACCCTGGGACAGTGCAACCATCATAAAAATGAACCAATTGTCAGGCATCTGAGTATAAATCACATAACCATGGGGATGCTGCAATGGTCATAAGTGTGAAAATTGGTCATGTCACATTTTAGTGCTGTTGTAAATTTGAACAGTCACTAAATGAACTGTTGTAAGTCGAGGAATGCCTGTAATTTTACTGCAGTGTAAATTCAGTCCATTGTACTCATTTTGTCAACCTTAATGGCAGCCATTTTGGGCTGTCTATTGTAATTTCTTTCAAAGCCTAAAGAAATTGGTTATCTGCCATCTATTTGTTTCAATTAATAAATTTGCTAAACAAGCCTGCTCTGTGTAGGAATGGATAAAAAAATTATACTTCCACAGTTTATTATAGGCATGTATATTTCTTTTTCCAATTTCAGAAACTTTATTAAAATCTTAGCTAATTAATAACATTAGTATGTGTTTATATATAAAAAATCTGCAATAAACCAACAAATACTTATGGATGCAATCTTTCAGTTAATTTGTGTAGTGTACAAACATCATGGTACTCAAGTGATTTTGTTTTGCCTCAGTATAAACATAACACTAAAATGCCATTGCACTTCTTTTGTTCAGAAATTGCAACTTTCGTGCTTCTTACGGACCTGGCAAGCTCTCTATTCTGCTATTTCTGCATTCTTGATCAGACTACAAGAGCCTTTGAAACTTAACCATTTATACAACAAGAATCTGAAACATTTTTGAAGCTGATGGGAGTTACAGAAAGCACATGAGGTACAGAGTTTATGAAACTAATACTGCTTTTTTGAATCCTAGAATAAACTACATGAACAGAGGAGTAGGAAAATACTCAATATTATTGTTCTTATATCAATACACCCACTCATTTAGTGACTGAATTGTGTTCCAACGATCAGGTCCTTAAATAAAATAGTGTCTAACTGAACGTGTGTGTGTGTGTGTGTGTGTGTGTGTGTGTGTGTGTGTGTAGGGAGGAAGAGAGAGGGAAGGAGGGAGGGAGGGAGGGAGGGAGGGAGGGAGAGAGAGAGAGAGAGAGAGAGAGAGAGAGAGAGAGAGGGAGAGAGAGAGAGAGACTCTCTCGTTTGGATAAAGTTTTCTCAGATAAGTATACCAGCAATGCTGACTCCAGCATGCATAGTCACCAGCACACAAAATGTGTTGTAAATGTATGAACTGGTCCCAAATGATTTTTTTATTATTGTTTATTACCATCGTATTTGTGAATGGTTGCTAGTTAAGGTAGTTACTAAATAAGGAATGGCTATAGTAATTTGCTAACAAGCTTTTATGGACATAACTTAGTATATTCCCCTTCTTTCATTTGGAACAACCATACAATTACTCAGTTTTCTACCGATGTAGTCCATAAAATATGTAATATGCAATGAGAAAACACCTATGACTTAAGGAAATTATTTGTCTAAAAGATGGAGTGTACAGTAACTTTAATAAACATACATTGACCTGTTAAGTTAAAAAAAAAGTAGATGTAAATCAGCATTAAATACTTTCTCAGCACCTGGCTGACCTTGATTTGGGCTCAGAAACTAAACAGGGTTAAGCCTGATTAGCATTGGGATGAGAAACCACCAGGTCATCCCAGAGCAATACTGATTACCAGGAAGTAAAAAAAAAACTATCCTGGAAGAAGACAGTGGCAAATACTGTCAGATTATTGCCATGAAACACTGCATGGATGTATCTAATAGACAGCAGAAGTTGAGCTTGAGTCAAGAGCATATTTAGGGCATGTCAAATTTTTCAACTTTCAATTTCCAAACATTAGGGATGCTCAAAAGTTGTGACATGCCTTGGGGATTGTAAATATAGTTTGGTTACTTTAATATAATTTAGATGTGTATGGTAAGTAACTACATAAATATCGTAACTTTTAACATTTTGTTTGTTTCATTTGAAATAAAGCATGTTTATTGAGGAAGTATATTCAAAACACTCTTCAATGTTTATTTAATATATTTGCCTTTAAATAAGTGGATTTGACATACAAATAAACAGATGTTATCCAACAAAGATGTCTGAATTTTTGTCACTGATATACATTTTGTAATGTCATATCACATTGTACAATACTCAAAGCTTACCTGAACTTTTACTTCCTGATGGCTCAGCAAGGGGACTAAAAATGGTACTACACCTGAATCTATCACCATCTGTATTTGTTCATTCCCACCATCTGTTAGATAGGACAAAGCCCAAACAGTGTCCACAAGAATCTGTGCAAAGAGGACAGGTTATATATTAATATAAGATGGTAATTAACTTCTGAATCAGATTTTCTATGCACAAGAGTTTCAATTTATTACAGATTTTATATGTATTCTCTAAATTGCTTTCTATGGTTTTCTTTGCTGTTTTTTCTCATCAAGGAATATTTAAAAATTCTACCCCAAATAACTCAAAACATCTGAAGTGATGGCAATATTACTAACATTTAAAGAAATCAAGCAAAGAGAAAATGTTTAACCCTTCCACTATACATTTATTTTTCCTAATTGTTATAATTTTAATCCTTACTTTTGCATGAAACCAAACTGTGCCAACTCAGTAATCCAAACACATGAGCACAAGCTGAATTTCTGACATATAAGTATTGTATGAGTCAAACAAAAGCAATACAAAACAGCATCACCCACAGCAGGATTCAGTATAGCATGATATTTTATGTACAAGTGATTTGACTGCATCATAACGTCTACCATGTAAGGACCACTTATAGATCACCAGCAACAGAAAATTAACACATAAATAGAATCACATGCATCCCTGCACAAGGCAACTGATTTCCAGGTGTCTACCAGTTGCAGTATTTATGAAAAAGTAAACATATTTGGCAAGGAAGTTTTTATAGCAGCAATTAGGCAAAATGTAAGTAATACAGCTATTGATTTAATAAATAGTAATCTCCAGGAGAAAGAATATTCCTTTAGGATTTACTTACATTTATATCTGTATGATATATTAGAACACACAAGGCTGGTAAAATCTGTTGAGAAAAAAGGATTACCAAAGGCCATTAATATTTGGAAAGCAAAAATACAATATATCTTTCACAGTTCTCAACCTACACCTATTCGTTTAGTGATAATTTGAAGTTACAACAGTAGTGATAAAAAAGACATGACCATTTTTCACACTTACAACCTTTGAGCATCCTCTTGATCATGTGACCAAAGTTCAGATGCTTGGCAACTGGCATCTATTTATGATAGTTGCAGTGTCCCGGGTTATGTGATCGCCTTTTGTGATATTCTGACAAGCAAAGTCAATGGGGAAGCCAGATTCACTTAACAACCGTATTACCAACTTCACTTATCACCTGTGGCAATAAATGTTGTAAAATGGGGCAAAACTCAACAAGTGTCTTGCTAAGCAATAGAAATTTTGGGTTCTATTGTGGTCATACGTCGGGAACTACCTATATAATCTCCAAGCTAGTGAGGTTATTTTACTTGTGTGGTTAAGGACATTTCTCAAGTAATATAAACTACATGGCAGTGGATTCAATTTTTAGAGGCACAGTTTTCACACTACTATCTTAGGTTCAGACAGATCTAGATTCAAAGCTTGAAAATTTCCTTAAGTAATTGCAGTATTTCAGAGATTTCCCTGAATATGCCTTAACAGTCAGTATTTCCTTCACTAACAAAATTAGACTTGGAAGTCACAGTTAAATAAAATAGAAAACAAACCTAATGAATAACTAGTTATTGAAACAAGGCTCAAATGAATAGGCCTTAAGACAATGTATCATATATTATGGGAAAGGTGATTTGCAGTGCAGCTGAGCTGCAAAAGTACACATTGGTAGTTCTTTATTTACCTCCTGAACTGTCTCCATAGGTGGTGGGGGATCCTTATTCCTGCAGAGATTTACAATGACCCATGTGACGTTCCGGAGAAAAGTGATGGGAATGGAGGGGTTGATGAAGGATAGAAGCGGTTTGACAACTCCCAGTGATATGACATAATCTCTACACTGAGGACCATCACCTACAGAAGTGAAAATTTAAAAAAAAATTATATTCATAATGGCAAATTCTTGGAATGTATGCAGTGACATGTATGGGCACTGATGTTCTGTGACACAGATTCTATGTTTCTCCATTAGAAACTGCTCAGCAAAAATCTAATTGCACAATTTTGCATTTATTTACTATAATTTAAGCTAAATTCTCCAAAACATGTTTTATTCTGCTGCAGTAGTAAAAAACAAAAAATAGATCTTGGAGAAACATAGTCTCATCAGGTAATGCCAATGTATAAGATTAGAGTTTAAAGCCTTCAATGCCATTGAATTTGCTTTTTAAAATACTATTACTTACCAATAATATTCCCAAGGGCCCAAACAGCTTGTTCACAAACATTTTGATGCGGTGAATGGAGCAATCTTAAGAAGAGAGGTACTGCATCTGTAATAAAGGTATGCTTCAGTGAAATGTGATCTTCAAGACACATATTGCATTTTGGTACTTAACAGAAACAAAAATAACACAAAAGTAATAGCTGAAATTCATCTAATGTTAACTGGGAACTAGATTCCATGCTATTTCAGGAGGAAAATGAGTGAATTTTTATAGTAAGATATAAGCTACTTTAACCATCCAGAAATAACTACTTGCTCTATAACACAAAAGATTATGCTTTGCAAAAAAGAATGTATTTATTTATAGAGGATAATTCCCAAAATCCTCTCCTTGAAATGGGCTGAAAGATAATATAAACATTTGCAATCTTCTTGGAACAATAATTTCTGACTGACTATACACTCTTTCATTTTCTGTCACTAGATTCAGAGGATAGGAATTGTGCATTTAAAATATTTCAGTTTCACCTTATTATTTATTATTTATTATTATTATTATTATTATTATTATTATTATTATTATTATTATTATTTATTTATTTATTTATTTATTTGATTTATATGCCGCCCTTCTCCGGAGACTCAGCGTTATGCAATAGCCTTCATACTTTTGTATATTTATACAAAGTCAGTTTATTGTCCCCACAAACTGGGTCCTCATTTAACCTACCTTAGAAAGGATGGAAGGCTGAGTCAACCTTGAGCCTTGGAGAGATTCGAACCAGCAGAAATTGCAGGCAGCTGTGTTAATAACAGGGTGCTTTAAACCACTGTACTACCAAGGCTCTTCTAACCCAGGAGCTAATTTCAAGGTTGTATGAACATTTATTCATATTTGTATTTACATTTTCTTGGTTAGGGTAGTAGCAGATAAATCATTCATAATCAACATTTCTGCAAGGCATCAATGTCAACCTTAGCATCAGAGATATGCCTTAATTCATAGGAAAGGCCTCAAATAAGGAGGCTATCTAGCTACCATTGTGACTATTGCCATGGTTGGGAATAGGATTCATTTTCCCAATCAAATCTAAACATTATGGGAGCAAAGATAAAGAAACACAATAATTAAGATATAAAGATATAGGCAAGTTTTTTTATAGATGGTAGAGCTCTTTAACATAATCAGGTCTGAAATTGTTTAAAATAGGCAACAGCATCCCATTCCCCAAAGATGTATTAATGATTGCATGGACCCAATAAATGGCACCTCCCAGGAGGCCTTAACTAACCAAGAGAATATGGATCAAAAACATAGATGGTTCAGTCCAAAATTCCAGAACCAATAAACTCCTCCCAGATAACTTACATATATACAGGTTATACAGTCTATGGCATGTGAAGGTTATATAAAGTATGTGCCAAATATTTACATGAAGAGGAAATTATATATGCTTATTATATTGTTAAAAGGTACTTCATTTGAATATTAAATATTTAAAACACTTACTAGACTGTACAACAGCTTGAGTCTGTAAAGAAGTGCCTGATGCTATGTTAGTCAAGGCCCAAGCAGCTTCAAACTGTAAGGAAGGACTGTTTATAAAAAGACAAAAATACAATATAATAGCAATGACATCTACAAACTGCAACAAAGAGGTATTCAGTTATTATGAAAGCATTAATTTACTACTCTATAATTTCCTATATCCATTCCTTATGTATGCTATTACAATATCCCTGAAAAGTGACCTATTTTTAATGATAATTTCAGGAAATTATGAGCTGTATAGTAATGCACAAATGTTTATTTTGGCAGAACATCAATGCGTATTAAACTCCTGGCATAACTTTTTATTTGACAGGTTGCCTTTTTTCCCCTGGATTTTCTAATATACTGAAAACTGTTGCAGCACTGTGGATGCAATCTAAACTATTCAATAATTGAGTATGGCTCAAAACTTTGATGGCTTTTAGCGCAGCTGTGCACTGATATAGAGTGCACAGACCATTTTGCACACTTGTTGTAGTCCATTTGTCACACAGGTGACTTTTCCTGTACATACTAAAGAAGTTCATCCTATCCTCTCTAAAATGGACATTGACTTACCTGAATGTCCTTTTTCGGAACGCTGCGTATACACTCCAGCATTGGGAAAATCCTCTTATCTGACAGCAACTGAGAGAACTTTTTTTTTACTTATCTACCCACTCTGTGCTCTATCCACGCCCCCTTTTGCACCCGAATCCCCAGTCTTGAACGAAGACACCACAGGTAAACTACAACAAAATTTATTAACACAAAACCACCACAAGCCAACATACAAAGAAAGGGAGGGAAATGGAGTGTATACGCAGCGTTCCGAAAAAGGACATTCAGGTAAGTCAATGTCCATTTTCCAGAACGCTGCTACTACACTCCAGCATTGGGACATACCCAAGCCTAACTCCCAGGGACGGGCAAAACACTATCCAACTCAGAGGACCCAGACACCACTGCTTGCAAAACTCGTCGCCCAAAAGACGCCTCAGCCGAGGCATAGGCATCAATCCGGTAATGTCTTATGAAAGGCGACAAAGAAGTCCAGGTAGCCGCTCTACAGATGTCCAACACAGAAGCCTGGGTAGCCCAGGCTGCTGAAGTAGCCGCACTCCGCGTAGAATGAGGCAGAATGTTCCCAGGAACAGGACGACGCTGATTCTCATAAGCAGCAGCAATACAGGCCTTAATCCAACGACCAATCGTAGTCGACGACACTTTCTGACCCATGGATGCAGGATGAAACGAAACAAATAGGGCCTCCGTCTTCCGAAACTCGGCCGTCCTACGCATGTAACGTCTCAACGCCCTGCGCACATCCAGAGTGTGCCAAAGAACCTCCCGATGATGACTCAGCGACGGGCAGAAATCCGGAAGCACTAATTCCTGCGCCCGGTGAAACCACGAATTAACTTTGGGCAAAAAGGCAGGATCCATCCTCAGGACCACAGTGTTAGCATGAAAAATGCACAAGTCTTTCCTGACGGATAAGGCAGCGAGCTCAGAAATGCGCCTAGCCGACGTGATCGCCAGGAGAAAGGCAACTTTGAACGATAGAAACTTAAGTGAAGTGGAACCCAGCGGCTCAAACGGGGACAAAGTGAGAGCCTGCAAAACTAAAGATAAATCCCAAGAGGGATAACGGTGAACCGTAGGCGGTCTCAGGTTCGTAGCTCCATGAAGAAACCCCTTCACCCACGGATGATGAGCCAAGGAAGTGTACGGTGGACAGGACAGCACAGTGGCCAGGGCCGCCACCTGGCGCCTGAGAGTGGCGGGAGACAAACCCCGCTCCAAACCCGCCTGTAGAAAGATGAGGACATCCTGAACCGATGCAGACGTAGGATCCACATGAGCAGTCGCACACCAACGGCAAAAGGCCCTCCACGTGGCTTCGTAGATCCTCGTCGTGGATGGACGACGGGCCGACTGAATCGTACCAATCACCGTATCCGGCAAACGGCCTTTCTTCAGGAGGACGCGCTCAAATGCCAGACGGCCAACTGCAGCCACTGGGGCTCGGGATGACGAATGGCCCCCTGACACAGCACGATTCGATGTGGAGGAATCACCCACGGTTCTGTCACCGAAAACTCCACCAGATCCGCGAACCACGGCCTGCGGGGCCAATGTGGAGCCACCAGTAACATCTCTGCCCTCTCCGCAATCATCTTGCGAACCACCTGCTGAATCAGTGTGACGGGCGGGAAGGCATACAGCAGACCCGCTGGCCAACGACACCGCAGAGCGTTCGTGTCTTCTGCCGCTGGAGTCGGATAACGAGTGATGAACCGGGAAAGCTGGGCGTTGGTCGGACTGGCGAACAAGTCCACCAGGGGCCGTCCGAAGCGAAGACAAATCTCCTGAAATAGACTGGGAAGCAGCTGCCATTCGGCCTGGTCTATCACTTCTCTGCTGAGCCAATCCGCTCGTGTGTTGGCTTCCCCGGAAATGTGGTCTGCGAGGATGGACTCCAGATTCCTCTCCGCCCAGTTGAACAGACGTGTCGACTCGAGCATCAGCGACTGTGACTTCGTCCCCCCTTCCCGGTTTATGTGCGCTTTGGCAGATGTATTGTCCGTGAGAATCAGGACATGACGACCCCAAATCAGCGACTGGAAATGCAGAAGGGCGAGACGAATAGCTCGAAGTTCTAATAGGTTGATGCTCAGTGCACGTTCCTCTGGAGACCATAGTCCTTGGCCCACCTGGGCACCTAGGTGGGCTCCCCAGCCATGGAGACTGGCATCGGTGGTGATCACGATCCGGTCTAGTTCCAGGAAACTGCAACCTTGCAGGATGGCCGACGACTTCCACCAACCCAGTGACAGTCTGACTCGCGGAGGCACGACCACCGTCCTTGTGGAGTTGGAACTGCCCGTTCTCTGGAATGGAAGAAGAAGCCATTGCAGTGGACGAGAATGTCTGCGTGCCCACGGAACAACGCGGAAGCACGAGACCATCTTCCCCAACAAACGTGACAGCGTCAATAGCGGAGCCCTCCTCCGGGTTAGCACTTGGCCCACAAGCGATTTGATGTTTTTCGCCCTCTCTGAAGACAGGAAAACCTGACCCTTCTCTGAGTCTATCAGGGTCCCGAGGTGTAGGATCGCGGTCGTGGGGACGAGCTGGCTCTTGTCCAAGTTGATGGAGAAACCGTGCTCTCGGAACGTCGAAAGCACCCTGTCCCTGTCTTGCGCCGCTTGTGTCCTGGACGAGGACAGGATCAGAATGTCGTCCAGGTAACATAACACCCTCACCGGAACGGTACTGAGAGAAGCGGCCACTACCGCCACCAGCTTGGTGAAAGTCCTGGGAGCCGAGGAAAGACCGAACGGCATCGCACAGTACTGGTAATGCCTGCCCGCATACTCGAATCGCAGAAACTGTCGATGCGAAGGAAGTACTGGAACATGCAGGTACGCTTCTCGCAAATCCACCGACTGCATCAGGTCCCCTTGGCGAATAGAAGACAGAATGGACCGAAGGGAGTGCATCTTGAAACGACGGTAACGTACCGCCCGATTCAACTCCTTGAGGTTGAGAATGCCTCTGACTCCTCCCGAACTTTTGGGAACCAAAAATAGAACCGAATAGAAGCCGGTCCCCCGCTGGTCCAACGGGACCGGTTCTATCGCACGGATCTCCAGCAGGTGCGCTATCTCTTCCACCATCAGGTTGCGAGAGTCTGTGGACAGGGAAACTGGGCACCGGACGAACCGTCGTGGGGGCCGATCCATGAACTCGATTGCGAGGCCCTCCGAAATAGTACGACGCACCCACTCGTCCGGAGTGGACCGGGCCCACCGATGACAAAAGGCCCGAAGACGACCTCCCACTGGTCCCGGAGTCGGTGAGTCATTTGCCCCTTCTGAAGGGCCTAGAAGTGGATCCACGATAAGGGCGCTTGGAGGAGGACTGTGATCTGCCACGCTCTCTGAAACGTTGTCTGTCGGAGAAGCGGTCTGGAGTCTGGAACGACTGCCGGTAAGTCGAGGGGCCTCCCTGCCCCGAGTAGGAATGAAATGGCTGACGTTGCGTGTAAGGGGTGTAACGCCTGTCCTGTCTGCGAAAGGACGAGGGCATAATTTTGCGTTTGTCTTTGTCCTCCACAAGAATCGGCTCCAATGCCGTGCCAAACAAGTTCGGAGCTTTATACGGGGCCGCCGCCAACTTCCACTTGGTTTTCACATCGGCTTTCCACGGCCGTAGCCAGAAAAGGCGTCGGGACGTGACAGAGGTCGCTAACGCCCGCGATGCAAACTTGACAGAGTTCAACGAAGCATCCGCCGAATACTCTGTGGCTGCAATAATTTTGTTAATATCGTGGCGCAAGCGGGTATCCTCTGGAGGGAGTCGTTCCTGAAGTTGGCGCAGCCAGATCAAAGAAGCCCTATTGAAGAATGAAGTAGCCGTGGCAGTTCTAACAGTCCAGGCCACGGCTTGATGAGACCTACGAAAGGCCAATTCGGTGCGCCTGTCCTCCGATTTGAGCCCCTCCAGCGGATCGGATGAGACCATCGAATGCGAAGTGAGAGACGCCACCGGTGCATCCACAGTGGGCACGTCCAACATGGCTTCAAGTTCGGGCGCCGCACAGAACAGCTTCTTATCTAAATTGTTTGGTGCAGTGGACGACCCTGGTTGGGCCCAAGGCGCTTGCAGAACATCCGCGAACAGTTGAGGGCACGGAATAAAGTCCTTCTCCTGCTTGACTTGCTTAAACAGGGCATCATGAGGACCGGTCTCAGACGGGGTAGTCGGGGGTTGTGCTCCCACCGAACCCAGATTAGTAGTCAAACGAGCCTTGTGAAGGAGGGACTTAAATAGTGAGGGACGAAACAAGCCCGTGAAGGCTGGAGTGTCAGGTAACAGACCTTCATCCTCAGAGAATTCGAGTTCATCGGGGCCCTCCTCGTCATGGCCCGAGCCCTCAGACGAAACAGACTCACGAGGCGAGGGGGAACGAGCCCTGCGAGAGCTTGAAGAGGCCAACGTGCCCGAAGTTCCCGCCGCCGATGACTGGGCCGCTGTCTGCGCTCCGGCCGCCATAATAGAAGCCAACGCTGTTGACAACATCGTCTGGAAGTCGAACTGGGACGAAGGCGGAGGATTGCCCACTTCTCTGAGTCCCGCTGCTGTAGGCGTAAAAGTGGCCGAAGGTTGGCTTCGAGGAGGCGGGAATGCCTCCAACCCCGCTGAGGAAACATCAGGCATCGACTGGGACACGCCCTTCTGCCAAGCCAAGGAACCGGATTGGACCGCTCTCCGCTCCGAAAGGTCAGGAACCGGAACCGTCTGGTGGGCGGATCCCGCATCACCACGGACCAAAGAAGCTGACGCCTGCTTGGCCTTCTCACATCTCTTTTCCAAGGCGTTATGACGCCTGAGAGCATCCTTCTCAGCGGCAGAGGAGGTCTTAGAGTGGCGGGACTTGTGACCGCCAGACGCAGAGCGTTTGCCCGATTGTTTCTTGCGGGACTTAGATCTGACAGGGCTAACCTCCTGATCACTGTCTGAGGAGAACGAGCAGTCCGCCATGGTGAGGATGCCCAAATTGAATAGTAATTATAAATTAATTGTAGTAATAAATAATGAATCAGTGATTGATTGCTTGATTAATTGATTAATTGATTAATTGATTGGAAATATGCTTATTTGAATAATTAATTGATTGATTGGATGACTGGCTGCTTTGAAGACAAAATTAAGAGATATCCGCTTGTTTGATTAATTAATTGAATGAGTAGATGAAATTTTGCTTAATTGCTAATTGATGTAGAATTGATAGTCTGGCTACCGCTCTGGGCAATGTACTATGCCCCAACAAACAGTGCTGGCCCTCCTGCCACGCTGAATCCAAGGGCCCCCTGTTTCTGCCCAGGAGAGAGGACAAGCCTTGCACAAAAGGCTGCAAACGGGGTGAGCGATAGACTGGTGATGCTCCTCCCCCCTTCTTTCCTCCTTCGAGTCAATGCCCAGACCGGGACAGAGACTCAGCAGCCAGACCTCGGAGTAAAGGCTGCGGCCCTTTAACTAGGGTCCGCGCTGCCACGAGGTGCATCCAAAATGGCGGCCGCCCTGATGCTCAAAATGGCGGCCGCAAGTTGGTGGCGTAGTTACAAATGGCGGCCCGCCCGAGCTTCGAAGGATGGCGGAGCGCTTTTTCCCCCCCCTGGCGCCGCTCAGACGCGGACGCCAACCAGGGCTGGAGATCGGAGCGGTTTTGGCGCGTCGGGAGGGTAGCGAGCCCCGACAGCCACGCTACACCCCCCCCCCAGTTAAAACTTACGGCCGGAGCTCCGAGGCCGACAATCCACGCCGTCAGAACACAGCGCCGCCCGCAGAAGCCTGACGGGACGGTCGCTGGATGAATCACGCCTCCAAACTCAGCGAGCCGGTAGCCGCGCCTGAAATGTCCTCCGGCCCGGCTCGCCGTTCCACACGAGAGTCGGGGAGCTATTCCTTAGCCCCGACCTCTCTGGCAATAGTAAGGCTTCACCGGATCCGCCCCGCAGGGACAGAAGCCGGCAGCAGCAGGCGCTAAAGCGCAAAAGCCGGTACGACCCAGCTCCCTGGGCACGAAACCGACAAGCAGCTGAGGGGCTCACCAGAAAGAAGACAGAAGTCTAAACTGAACCGAAAAACAAAAAAAGGGAAAAATAAAAAGGGGGCTAATCAAAAATAACCAAAGGCCTAACGCAACACTCAGAGCACAGAGAAAATCCTCCCAGTGTGTCAGCAACTGAGAGAAAGACTGGGGATTCGGGTGCAAAAGGGGGCGTGGATAGAGCACAGAGTGGGTAGATAAGTAAAAAAAAAGTTCTCTCAGTTGCTGTCAGATAAGAGGATTTTCCCAATGCTGGAGTGTAGTAGCAGCGTTCTGGAAAAGTAGCTTTTGTAACCCACTCCAGTGGATTAATAGAAAGATTTACATTTCAAAATACCTTCTGTCCTGGGGTGGTGGGTAATCTTGAAAGCCATGGACGTTTTTTGAGAAAGTAAGATTCACGCTGGGCATGGCAAGAATGCAAAGTGGGGAGGGCTTGGATTTTCCATTGTTTCCCCTCAATTTTATGTCCTTTTGGAGGGTGTTATTTTTGAAGCTAAATTAAGCTTACTCTGTTTGCACTAAAGTTTCCTGTATTTCAAAATGAAGATAACCTTGCTGCCCATGGTCATATGGGACTCCCAGACAACAACAACAACCAAAAGTCTATGAAGGTTTCATTAAGATTTGGGATCTCAAGTTTACCAACCCTGTTTCAATTCATACAGGTGAAGGCAAGAGTACAATGCTGAAGCTGTTTTTCAAGTTAATCACTGTGGTCGACATGTAAGAATATAATATGAACCACGCTTAAAGCTGTATTTAAAATGATCCAAGTAGGAAGCCATCACCACCATAGCAAATTCCTATCAGCTAACTGTACAATCTCAAATGTAATTTAAAAAAAGTTTTTCAGTGGAGGAGTTCCAATCTTTTCAAATCTGTTGGTTATTTGTCTTCTAATCCATTTCCTGGCCTATAATAAACTTTTGGAGATGTAATGATAAGAACAGTAAACAATATTCTAAATGAAGTAACATCTTACGTAATTTATATAAAGGCATTACATAATCTTAATCCTGAAGGTGGTGATGAGACCTTTAATAAGATCTTATCAGATAGGCAGATTCAATTTGGAGAAGGCAGTCATGGAAATAACTAGGACCTGAGCCATGTAGGACTTTCAAGGTGTAGTACCTTGAGTTGCATTCAAAAGCCAATGAAGCTCCCACAGTCGTGATGTTACATGGGGGAACTTTAGTGCACCATAATTACTTGGACTGCTGAATGAAGCAGAAGTTCTTGATAATCTTCAAGACAGCCCCATGAACAGCACACTACAATAATCTGCTGATGAGATGACAAGAGAATGAGTGACTTAACTGAGTGAGGCTTTTTGATCTAGGAAAGGTCACAAACAGCTGACAATATGTAATTGTGCATAAGCCTTTGCATCTTCCCCTGCTATTTAAGCAGGAACTGTAAGTCCAAAAAGAACCCTCAAGTTGCAGACAATTCCATTTGGGTAATGTTACTTTGTCCACAGTCAATGATAACTGGATTCAGTCAGCTTTCAAATCTAAAGCCATTCAGTTTGGTAGAATTAAGTCTAACCCTGTTTCATCTCATTCTTAATATAAATTAAGTCACTTTAAACAACCTTGCTGAATGGTTATCCAGATATAATAAAAGCGAGAGGGAAGCTTGCTTTGCTACTTTATTGCCACAGTATAGACTTGAACCTCTCAACCATGTTCGGTGACATTCATTAACCTGGCTACCTACTTATTAAATCCCTGCCCCTACTGGTTGGTGAAGGCCACCTGAGGTGGGGGCAGGGGGAAGGAATGTGAGGTGTAGCTGGGTCCATGAAGCAGTGCCTGTTTAGTTGGGAGAAGAAGTTGTACTACCTGCCTTGAAGGTCCTGTAAGGTGCTGTCTTAAAAGATAACCAATTCAGACAGTAGCATCATGAGCAGTTATGGACATGCCACAGTATGACCATATAATGCCTCTATTTCATGAGCTGCCATGGTTATCTGTAAGCTTCTGGATGCAAGGTACCGGTTATTGCTTATAAAATCTTCCATAGCATAGAGCCTGGTTATTTGAGAGACTTTCTGTCTTCCAAAGTTTCAGCCAATCCTATATAATCCAGTATAGTAGGAATACTCTAGATACCATCACTCAAACAGGGCAGAATGGTGGGACCTAGGAAGAGGGCATTCTTGTTTATTAAATAAGTTAGGCCATGATCATCTGGGCCCATAGTTGTGATAGTGATTGTGAATTTTCAACCTGCCTCTCCCCTCTCCAAGAAAGGTAAGTTGAATTCTCCAAGACTGAAAGATATAGAGAATGCCAAAACCAACCCTGCGAGAATGTCAAACAGTCCATCACAAACACACAGTCCTGACTAAGGGCTATAATGAGGGGAAAAAAAAACAGTATTCCAAGGATATAAATCAAAGAGAAAAATAAGCCAAAGGCATTTTTACCTACTAGAATTAGAAGGACAGCCCTATTATATGGAACAAAAACTGACAAGACTAAAAAGAAAACACTGAGAAAGGAATACAGATATTGATGACTACATGTAGACTGTGCTGAAGGAGCACAATTTGTGCAGAATTTGTAGAATGACTGTGCAATGTAACAAATAAAAACAACCATCATAATCTGTAAATTTATTAATGTTAAGATGTATTTAAACTAGTGAAATAATATTATTACTGATACAGACAAGTGTTCAAAATAAAAAGTACATTAGGAAGAGTAATGTTTTAGGGTTCTTAACTGCAGCCCTTCAAGAAAAAAAACCTTTCAATTGATATTATAAACATTCAGAAAAAAGCACTACTTACTTGTCATCCCTTTCTAGACATTTAACCAATATTGGTAAAATTCCAGACTTTATTAAATCATCAATAGGAGGATTTCTATCACTTGATAATAATTTTCTGTAAAATTAAAACAAAGCTAATCAATAAAAATACAATATGAGGAAATGATTAATAATGCTTTAAGTCTTTCAAATAAAATAAATGCATACCTTGCAGCTTGAACAGCACTCAGCTGGATAATAGGATTATCACTAGTAGCATTCTACAGCAACAAATAGATTTCAAAAAATTAGATCAAGTATTAAACAAATCCAGCTGAAAATAATAATAATTGTTATCAACTTACCTGTAATATAGTTTCTAGTGTAACATTTTGCTTAAAAAAGAGAAGAAATGGTTTAGTTCCAACTCTCATTAGAATTCAGTATTCTCAGAAAAATAACTAGCCCATTAATTTTAAAATAATGTTACCAGTATATCAAGACCCCAGAATGAATGTTTCCATTTTCTTTATTAATCATACCAAAAATGAAAGAAACGTAAATAGAAATAAGAACTTCAATACAATGTAAGTATAAATGGCAATATAATTGAGACTCAGATATACAGGCTTTGCTGATTATTCTGAATGACAACCACTATAAGTTTTATGTGGCCAATTGTTAGAAATCAGAGATTGTCCAAAACCTCTAGCAGGTATCTTATCAACCTATTTCAATCTAAATTAACAAAATAAGAAATATAAACTCAATATATAATGTATGAAGGAAAAAAGGAGAAAGGAAATATTACCAATGTGGTCTTTAGTTTATCTTCCACATATATTTCCTCTTTTCTTTATAGGTTTCAAAAAGTGCTCTTTATTCTAGGGAGATTACATCATCCTTCTCTCAGTGAGAGAAACTGGATTGAAGAGAATATTATTCATGATTGGCCAGCATGCTAAACAATGTTATGATATTGGAAAAAATAGTCAAAAGGGAATGAAATCTGGGAGTGGAAAATAGATAGTCCTTGATTTACTATCACAATTGGGACTGGAATTTTGCTAGCTAAGAGATGCGGTTTTTAAGCAAATTATCATATAACCAGAACTATTTTTTGACCATTTTTACCATGGTCATTTAGGCAAACCATGTGGTCATTAAGTGAATCACAGTCATTAAGCAAATTTGATTTGCCCCATTGATTTTGCCTGTCAGAAGCCAGTTGGGGAAGGTCACAAATTACAATCGCGACATCAAGACACTGCAACTATAAATACTAGTTAGTTGGCAAGCACTCAAATCATAATCATGTGACTGTCGGGGTTTAATATATTAAACATTACGAAGCACTGGACACCATGGAAAAGAGGCAGTGATTCATTTAATAGAATTAACTTCTTAATATAATTGTATGATTGATTGATTGATTATATAACTGAAATAAGCAAATGGAAATCCACCAAGATCAGTTTGAAAGAGTAAAGGTAGGACAATTAGAAATAGTGATTCCATTAATTAAATAACTTACTGCTTTGAAGTCAGCATCAACATCTGAATCTTCTAAACTTTCTTCTTGGGGCACATTTCTTTTTTTCAACAGATGTTCATCTCTTTTGTTCTGAAATGAATATTTTAATCCTTTTTAATGTTTATTTATTCTTCAAAGTAAATTTTAAATAAGCTTTACATGTATTAATATTAGTCATGCAAAGTTCTGTAACTGATAAATCCTTTAAATACAAAGGATTATATATTTATATCTATGATTGAAAAGTTACCTCTATGAGTAATGTGAAATATATAAATAAATATTGTGAATGGGTCCATTGATCGATTATGTGCCATCAAGGTGATTTAAATTCTTACCAACAATATACATAGATTTCCTCCATGACAATCTGTTCTTAATGTTGTCAATGGTATACCCATTCCCACCGTAGCTTAGGCCAGGGATCCCCAACCTCTGGACCGTGACCCACTAGTGGGCCGTGAGGTGTTTACAACCGGACTGTGGAAATGGTGGGCAAGCGTGTACACACATTTGTTAGTTTTCTTGACTGTCCACAATATTCTCAAGAGTCTTCTCTAAGACAAAAGTTCAGAAGTATCAATACTTTTCCTATCCTGCATTTTCAATGTCCATCTTTCACTTTCATTGAGTATAATATGGAATACCATTGCTTGCACTTTTCTGATTTTTATAGGTAGAGTATAGAACGTACTTGTGTCTAAATATCTTTTCCAAAGCTTTCAAGCCTGCTTTACCTAATGTTAGTCTGCAACGTATTTCTTGACAAATATTCTGGAGGAGAACTTATACTAGCAGATGCTAGAGATGTTATTCTATGTGTACTTTCATACAAGCAGGCAGGAAAAATGTAGATAGTCTGGGATGTTTCTGAATTTAATACAATTTAGTACTCAATTAGTAGGTCTGAGTTGAGAGAGGAGAACTCAAAAGATTGTGTCACATTAATGTAAAAACTATAACTGAAAAAAAAAAATAACAATCAAGTCCTAAATTAATGTAATCAAAACTAATTCAGCAATATATTGGATGAAATGAACTGCATAAAGCACATATGTCCTGTTTCAGTCCACATGCATCTGGAGAAGCCATCACATGTGTGTAAAAGGTAAAAATACAGATTTTTCATTTTGGGTCACTGTAAAAGTTAATGACAGAAGGTAAAGTTTTTCACTCTTTTGTGTAAAAATTCTTACTACTCAAAGTAATCAGAAATAAGGATCTTGTTTACTCCTCTCTTTTGTCCCTTGCTAACAAACTAAAGCACCCAAAGGTTTGTCTTTATTATCAGATTTGCTAATAAAGAGTCTTCATTTGCTGATGATAAAAAATCAGTTAAAACAAGGTCTTTTTAGATATTCATAAAGAGTAATGAAATAATTATAATAGATTTAAATCAATTAACAAATAGGAGCATTTTTAAGCTATGTTTGCATTTATTGTAGAGTTATACAAACAATTATATTTCAATACTAAATAGTCCTTAGTTCCAATAAACAGTTTTGAGTTTCACTAGAACTGTTTCAATGCTATTTTACCTTTACCAGAAGTGTTCCAATCTTGAAATAGCTCAACAGATCTTACAGGACTGTTCTGAGATCAAAATCATTCTAATTAGGGTTAGAATGGTTTTAGTGAGGCTACAAACACCCGTTTTGTGTCTGAACAGTTTGTACTCTTGAATGTTTTGTTCTTCTATTTAATTCTAAACATATTTTAACAGACTTATATTTTTAATATACTGAGTATAAGCAACAGCTGCTACTTAAAACAGCACTCGGCTACTTTGTGTGTTTTTCACTATTTCTGTACTAAACAGAATACATTACTTAGAAATAAGTATCTGTGAATTCAATAGGGTTTACTTTTAAGTGCATTTATACAGAATTGCACACTTCAAAATAAAAAACCAAGTAGTAGTAAATAATGGCAAGAAAATAATCCTTGAAAATACTGAAGTGGGGACTGTACATATGCGTAATTAAACAACTGCTTGTTTAATATTTTGTATAATTCTCTCATCTTAAATTTTAATAATGCATAGAAAATAAAAAAAGAGTTCCATACTCGTTTGTCTACTATCTCCATTTGATCTTAGCGCCACAAAAGGAGATGAAGAAGCAGAAAGGTAGTTGCTTCTCTTCTTTCCAATCTGGTGTTATGAATGAGGTACTGGTAAGTAGCACAACTGTAGCTGCTCCAACCACATCTCATTAACCTTTTTCTCAATTAACTTGGGTTCCTTTTCTTCCTAACGGTTGTTAGTACAGACTAACTGGCAAATCTGTTGAGTCAATTTTCCCATTCTTCCTTGGCTTTTTTTTTTTCTTTGCCTTTTACTTACTTAGGGAAAGGAGCCTTTCCCCTCCACCCTAGTGCTTCCACCAAAATTACCAACTGTTTAAAAGGGGGAAAAAAGTGTGCCTCTGGAATAGAGGAAGGACCATTGTACAAAATAAAATTCACGAGTTGCTTTAGCAGTGTTTCCCAAACTTGACCCTTTGAAGATGTATGGACTTCAACTCCCAGAATTCCTCAACCAGGCATACTGGCTGGGGAATTCTGGGAGTTGAAGTCCATGCATCTTAAAATAGCCAAGTTTGGGAAACACTGCTTTACTGGGTTAATCCAAGCACAAAGTTTTTCTCAAAACTCTTCTCTTCTCTTCTACTCTTGACATTAAATTACTTAGTTTAACAAAATGGTTTTACCTGCACTTCATCTATGCCACCAGGTCAGGTTAGCTCAAATTTTATTCAGAAAACGATTAATGTTTTCAGAAAAATAAGGTGCCAGAGCTTTGAAAACAGTTAGTGAAAAGTAATACGCAATAGGAACCTAATTTTTGCAATTTCCTAGAAGAAATGGTGGTGATATAAAAAGAAAGATTGAAAAAAGCAAATTCCATGAGTGACCAGAACAATGACTGATTGGTATTTGTAAACTTTAGGCATTGATCCCATTAGTGACTTGTAAAAAACAGAATAAACAGCAACACTATCATTTAAAGGGTTAAGAAATGCTGCAGTTAAATGTACCAATAGTGACTCAAGAAACTGTAATTAAAACCCACGGAAAATAAACTATTTTTTAAAAGAGACACTATTGGTGTTCTCAGCACCACTAGGAAAAAAAATGAAGGCATTTCCTTGCCCTATTTCTCCAGTAACCTCAAATGATCAGCTAAGGCTCTCCCAATTTTAAGAGCCATTTGAACAATTTTAGCTAAATGTAAATAATCCACGATTAGAAAAAGCAATACTATCTGTGAAATATTTCTACAACATAATGATGATTTAACATAACATGAAAATGCACCCAGGGTAGAATTTATTATATACTTACTTTTCTAAGTTCAATTGTCACTTCATTTCTATGTCTTCGCATGGTCTGGAAAAAAAAATGAAGTCACTAACATGAGGTACAGAAATGAATGCACTTGTATGTTTGCTGTATTTGTAAACCACCAGATGGGAGCCAGTTTGGTATTGTGGTTAAGGCATCAGGCTAGAAAATGTGAGGCTGTGAATTCTAGTCCTGCCTTGGCACAAAGCCTTCTTGGGTGACCTTGGGCCAATCCCTCTCTCTTAGCCCTAGAATGTATGCTAGAGCAAATCACTTCCAAAAAAACTTGCCAAGCAGACAGTCTCTGAGAATTGGACACAATTGCATGGGAAAAAAATCAGATAGAAAAAATATCTCCTAGTGATTTATATCACAAAAACATGAAACACTTTAAAAAAATAAGATTAAGATATAATACAAATGTATCATAATGCAATAGGCATGAGGATGGCTATTCACTGTCCCAAAGCTCTCAGAAGCAGCCCTGCATGTATTAACTTCCATAAGGCCAGTGTCTGAAGTAATCCTTCAGATTCAAAGGATACAGATTATTCAATTTAATCCTTTGGAAATGTTAGAAAATTCACAATTGCACTACATATTATGAAACTACATGCTATAGGTCTGTTGATTTTCTTGAATGGCGGAATAGAAAATGATTTAAAGTGCAGATCCTCTACTCAAGAGTTTTTCAAACTCTGTTCCATAGGACTCTAAGGTATCCCAAGAACCTGATAAATTTCCATGGGAATTAAGCCCTCCCCCTCAAAAAGGTCCCCTCAAAGATAGCTAATTTTCAATCAGTACATTTTTCCTTCTTGATTGTGGGTTCTGGGATTCTTTTTACAACAGATTCTGCAGTCTGGAAGTTTCAAAACCTTTGCTCTACTCTATACAGATAGTCCTTGACTTTTGCTTGTTTAACAATGATCCAAAATTATGACAGCCATGGAATGGGTGCTTTACGGCCCATAAAGCACTTCTGGCCATCGCAAAACATTGCACCACAACCCCCATAGTCACACGGAGGTGAGCTGGGTACTTGGCAACCTGTTCTCACTTATGACCAGTTGCCAAGCGACTCGCAATCGTGTAATTACTATTAGCAATCTTCCCTGCCAGTTTCCCCAGAAATTCAATGAGGAAGTCAGCAAGGAAGGTGGCAAGCTGCTGTCGCCTACCACAGAAGTGAAATTTCCTCAAGACAGGTATTTCTTTGAGAACCAAAAGGAGGGGGAAAATTTCAGCCAACCCAGTTGAACTGAGATTCTTCTTTCTCACAGGGAGCCCTCCAAGAGCAAATGAACTGCCCACCGAGCTACAGAAACAGAAGTCAGATTCCAGGATCTGACCTCCAGTCCTGCAGCTCTTCAGAGGAGTTCCCTTCTGCACATGAAAAGGGAGTTGAACCTGGCAGGCAACTCTTTCATTCCGTCCACTTAAGACCCAGGAGATCGCTAAACAACCATAATCAGGAATGCTGGAATTGAGGTTGTTGAGCAAAGTCATGTGAGTGTTTCACTTAACAACTGCTTTGCTGAATGGCCAACTGTAGTCATAAGACAAGAACTACCTATGCTTCTCTTTCCAGAAACACCTTAGAAAAATGGTTCTGACAAAGAACAAACAATACATGCAGAGTTGACTCCCTAACAAAGATAAAGAAGCTGTTTTGAGAAAAAAATACAAAGCAAGCCTTGCTATCTGTCCTTCTCAAGCAATGACATGTACTTATTGCACAAAACCTGATGGAAACAACAGCCTGTATTTTAAATACTCATTGTGATAATGCAACTTTAAGTTGAGATCTATACTATATATGCAACTATAGGAAACAACATAAAAATATACCTACATAAAGAAGAGAAATGCTACAGAACAATTGCAAGAAATCAGAAGGAGGTTTTCATCCATTTCAAAAGGAATTTCATCCATTAAAAAAAAAACTGGAAGTAACAAAAAATTAAAAATTAAATAAACAAATAAAAAATAGTACAAAAAAGGTTAATAGCCCTGTGTCTTGCTTAATTTTCTACTGGGCTACTCAATGGGAAGCAAAACAAATTATGGAAGTATAATTTTGACACCATATTTCTGCGTAATTATAAACTGAGATTCCTGCTGACCATGAATGCATTCTATTCCTATTCACTTGTAAAGCAGAGTAAATTTTTGTTGCCAGTATGTTTCACTTTAGTAATGAAAAATAAGCCATGTTTCTGACTATACAGATATACCAAGCTATCAATTTCTTTTTTTTTTTTAAATGGCATTGTATATTTTTATTACTGTCTTATGTTACCTCTGAAATTCCCAGTCACTGTTTTATTTTTTTATGGTACAGGTTGTCCTCACTTAACAGCGACATAGGGGCCCAGACTTTAGATCATAATCATTGCAGTTGTTAAGTGGCTCACTACAAGTTCTGACTCAACTGTATAACCATTTTTACAAATGGTCATAACGTAAATCACTATTATTATTAAGTGAATGATGTGGTTGTTACATGAATCCATTCAACTGAATTGCCATTTTTGTGAGAAACTGGCAAAAAAGCCACCAGAATCTGGCCAGAAAACTTTACAAGTTGTGGTCATGTGACTTTGGAATGCTGCAATCAGTCATAAATTCAAGCCATTTGCCAACTGCCTGGATTTTTTCTTCCAAAAATTATCAGAATAAAATCTGTGATTTTAGAAAATATCAACATATTCTTGATTGAGGGGTTGGTAATAGATATCATATACAAGTTGTCTTTGACTTAACAACCATTCAAACTTATGACAGACCCCCATAAGGCTACTTACAACCCAGTTTTGAAGTTTTGATGTTGGATGCCTCTGGCAGTCGTTTGACTACACTTTGGGGAATTCAGCAATCCACCTGTTTTTACGGCTGTTTGCAGCATCCCACAGTCACATGACCGTGATTTATGATGGTTTTGCCACAAACTGATGTATACTACTCTTTCTGGCAAAACCTAGCCCACAGCAAACAATGGGTTCACATAACAACTATGGTGTTCACTTAATGACCCTCACAAAAAAGGTAAAAATTAGTTCAATCACATGGTACTTTACGACTGTCATGAACATAATTGCCAAGCTCAATTACAAGTACTACCTGTACTTTTATTTATTTTAATCCAAATGCTTTCAACAACATATTGTAGATTCCATCTTCCTTTCTATTGCTATGCTTCTTCCTTGAAATACACTATAGTTGCTGTATTCATAATAATTCTACCAGATCTCCTTGTATCTGTTAAAACAGTATCTGTTTTCTTGTACTGAGACATCTTGTACTCCAAGCAATATTTTAGACACACCATGAAGACCTTTTTTTGAATCAATATTTTTTCTTAATTTTTCATTAGGGAGATTTAATAGACTTCATACAGCTGCTCTCATTTTCTTCTACAGTACAAAAGATTTATTTGAAGTTCTTCAAGGTTTTTGTCTCCAGTCCCAAGATAAATAAATAAAAAAATAATAATAAATAAGTTTATCTTATTCACGATAAACTATTGACAGTAAGTGCTTAGGAACACACACTGTACACATATTAGGCAGGAGCTCTTTAAATAAGCCACATCTTTTTCATGCTTGGTGCTGTTTTAATGAATCACATTAATTCTGTGGTTCCTTTAAAGATGTGCTATGTTCATATTCCTGAACATTCTAATGCACTTTGTTCCAAAATTTTTTACTACCAGTTCTGTGGGCGTGGTTTGCTTGGTGGGTGTGACTCGGTGGGCGTGGCTTGGTGGTCATGTGACTGGGTGGGCATAGCTGGGTAATCATGTGACTGGGTGGGCATGGCCAACTTGACGTCACTCATGTCAAGGGTTATGGTTAGGGTGCCTGGCCTCTCCTCGCCTCAAAGGCCTCAACGAGATACAATTTCCCTGTCTATTTATTTACTACTACTGAACATCCAAAATATACTATTTAACTCTATGTACAAATGCCATATGTGTACATATATATTACATAGTATAGAGTGTGTACAGGCACACAAAAAGATACATTGTTTACTATATATACTGTATGTGTATGTACACACATCTCTTCTAAAACTATACACATTCAACCTCTTACATTTGGAAAAACACACTCAGAGTCCACTTTCTGCCACACATTTAACTATAACTTCTGTACATTTAGAACATTACACATGCCTTCAGATTTACTTCCCTACCCTGCACATGACTGTTAGAGCCAGGAGAGATCATGGATTGAGTAAAATGTGGTGAAACTCACTTAACAACGCTCTTGCTTAGCAACCAAAATTTTGGGTTCAATTCTGGTCATAAGTCAAGGACTACCTCTGCCTTCCTCTGCATGGCAGCCTTGTCCTAGTAAACTCCTTCTCCTTTCTGGCAATTTTCCTCTGTTAGAGGCACCAAAATAATCCAGGTGATGTAAGGTTTCCTGCTGGAGCAGGGGGTTGGACTAGATGACCTCTAAGGTACCTTCCAGCCCTAGATTGCTGTCCTGTTTCAAAGCATCTTCTAAAGCCACGTCTAGTGCCAGGGTTTGTGGTCCTTCCTTCCTTCTTTCTCTTTTTTTTGTCTCTTTTTCTTTCTTTCTTTTTGCTCTCTCTTCCTTCCTTTCCTTCTTTCTCTCCTTCTCTTTCTTTCTTTCTTTCTTTCTTTTTCTTGTCTCTCCCTTCCTTCCTTTCTTTTTATTCATTCTTTTCTCTCTCTCCCTTTCTTTCTTTTCTTTCTTTCTCTTTTCCTTCATTCTTTCTTTTCTCCCTCTCCTTCCTCTTTCCTTCTTTCTTTCTCTTTCTTTGTCTCTTTTTCTTTCTTGTCTCTCCCTTCCACTTTCTTTTTTTTCTCTTTCTCTCATTTTCTTTGTGTCGTTTTCTCTCTTTCTTTCTTTCTCTCTCACCCTCTCTCCTTCAAAGTCTAGGAGAGTGAGACTGGGAGGCCCAAGAGAAAGCGCCAGGCGGCAGCAACACCAGCAGCCAGCAGCACCCAAAACAGGAGCTTCAGGCTGTGGCAGGTGGGGGTGGGGGCTGAAACAGGAGCTTCAGGCGGCAGCAGCGGGGCATCCCGGACCACCCGGGAAGTTTTCCTATGTTGCTTTTGCCGTGGCAGGTAGCGATGGTGGCGGCGGCAGGGCATCCTGGAACGCCCGAGAACTTTTACTGTGCGGGTTTTGCCACGGCAGGCATAAGCGGTGGCTGCTGGGCATCCTGGAACACCCGGGAAGTTTACCTGTGCTGCTTCTGCCATGGCAGGCATCAGTGGTGGGGTGTCCCGGAATGCCCGGGAACTTTTCCTGCACGGCTTTTCCGGTGTCTGCCTCCCTTCACATGCGGTGCACATGTGCAACAACACTGGGAAATCTGTTCGCCCTCCTGCAAAACCGCCGCTGCTGCCACCCCTCTCAGCCCCAGCGCAACGGCTCCATCTTCCCAAAGGGCCACCCACCCACCCACTGGCTAGGCCGGGCCAGACCGGGCCGAAAGTGGCACGTCTCCCGTCACGGGCTGCATGTGTGACCCAACCTCGGAAGGCAAAGGTGTGGGAAGGCCGCTTGGAAGGCAGGCAAGCATGCCAGGCTGCAAGGAAGGGAGGGGAGCTGCTAGCTCCCTTCCCTATGGCCGGGCGGCCCTGACACGCTTGCCTGCCTTCTATGCGCCCTTCCCAGCGATCCGGTGGCCAGGCCCACTTGCCTGCCTTCCCCCCCCCTCACTGCTTCTTTGTTCGGCTGCTTACCTTCTGCTGCGGCTGGTCCAGAGTCGGGAAGGCAAGCTAATCGGAGTTTTCGGCAGCCCCCATCCAGCTGCTGCTGCTGAAAAGCAGCTGGGAAAGAAGCCTCTGAAAAGGCTTCTTTGCCAGCCGCTTTCTCTGAAGGCAAGCTGCTGCCATCGCCGCCATGTTCTTCATGTATGCACACATCCCATTTGACTTGCAAGGCAATGGGATGTGCATGTGTGAAGAACATGGTGGCAGCGGTCGGGGCAAGGAAGTGGTGACCGGGCGACCAGTTTGGGGGCGTGGCCAGCCAGCCACTGCTATCGGTTCTCCGAGCAGTAGCAACCCACCACTGCTTTGGAATGCACAATCACTTTGAAACCTGTATACACAAATTTTAATTTAAACAAACTGGAACAGGTATAAGGGAATTGGATAAAGGAATTGGATTATGTTTAGCATAGAAAAGGCATACAACAGCACAATATTAAAAAAATATCACATAAACGGCAGCCAAGTCCTACAGTATTTGTATTGTTTCATATAGAATAATGAACTTCAGTTAACAGGAAAGATGTTTCCAACTAAATACCAGGAAAAAAAATTCCTAAAAACAAAAACAATTTGATAGTGGAGCCAACAATTACCTAGAAATAATGCTCTATCTTTGATTGAATTTAGATGGCTCCTTCTACCGGTAGGTTTACTATGGAGGAAGATTTGTTTTGACAGAAATCCCTTTAATGATCACTTTTATAGATGTTGTAATTTGTAAATAATCTGCAATGAATTTCCCAATGCCACTTTTTCTGCATTTAATTTGATGTAGACTGTTAACTGCTGTGAGAACATTTTTATTTTGTTAAAAAAATACTAATTCTAGGCTATAACTGCAATAAATAATGAAAGTACCAAGAGATCAAGGTAATGTATTTGGGATTGTATTACAAATAAGAAAAGATAACTAAAGAGAGATATACATGCATTTATATTAGTACTATTTTATATAACACATGTTGAAGGAGCTTCTGCACACTGCAATACTAGAATTAAATAAGATCTATATGACACCATGTTCCAGATTGACAAGAAGATGTAATTCTTCAAGCAACATATCTCCTCATGTGGTAAGACACAAATTAAAGCAGAAATTTAGATCCAAAAATTAATTTACAAAATTCACCGCCATAAAAGCCAATAATATGCACTAGCTCAGCATGTTGCAATATAAATGTGCTCTTCCATAGAATATGATATTCCAATTTCGTTTATTTCCCTCTATCCTAAAAATGTCACCATTTTGTGATAACTGGACATGCTCTGCTTTTCTTGAGTTGTCCAGAAATTCTTCAATGGCAAAAGGTCCTGTGGAGCGCTTTGCATGGAGGTCACCATTTAAACAAAATAAAAACTGCTGCTCATAGCAATGAATGAGTAGTATATTACAATCATCATCTTCTTTTAACAATTGATTTGATTTGATTACATTTCTATACAATCCCATAATCCCTTGCGGGGTGGAGTCTGGGCAACTAAATGGAGCTAGCTGAGAGTTTAATGGAAAGATGCCTTTCCTGTCACCAATGCAGTTTTGTTCAGCAGATATATTCCCATTGTACCCAGAGAGAGAAATATCTGTCTCTATCTAGGATCAAACATACAGTCTCCTGATTGTGAGGCGAGAGCTCCACCTTTAGGCCACCACACCGGAGTAGTATATTACAATATTCCTATAGAATAGCTAACCAAATGTTTACTTTGATCTTGAATTAGTCACAAATAGTGTAAAATTAATTTTATGAAAAAGTGTACAATTCTTCTGAAATGTTACAATATTTATTGCATTACCACTTGAATACATGTTTTACAACAAAGTCTTAGAGTCCTCTCTGAGTCAATTAGTCAAGTTCTATATATTCAATCTAGTGCTTATACTGAGTCCAGTTTTGGTCATGATACAAAAATGATGTTGAGACTCTAGAAAGAGAGCAAAGAGCAACAACGGTGATTAGGGGGCTGGATGCTAACCGTATGATGAATAGTTGTGGGAATTGGGAATGTCTAGTCTAATAAAGAGAAGGAATGCAGGTGACATGATAGCAGTCTTCCAATATTTGAGGGGCTACCACAGGGAGGAGATGGGTCAAATTATTCTTCAAGGCATCTGAGAGAAGACAAGAAGTAACAGATGAAAGCTTAACAAAGCGAGATCCAACCCAGAATTAAGAAGAAATTTCCTGTCAGTGAGAACGATTAGTCAGAGGAACAGCCTGCCACCAGAAGGTGGTGCTCCATCACTGTAGGTTTTTAAGAAGAGATTGGAGAATCATTTGTCTGGAATGGTAGGTTCTTCTGCTTGAGCAGGGGGTTGGCCTAGGAGACCTCCAAGGTCCCTTCTGTTATTCTGTATTTACTGTTCAATTTGAGTACATTCAGTCACAGAAAAATACAGAATTACAGAATATTTTTGGGTACAGATGAAAACTTCAGGGATGCTGCATACCTGCTGACTTCTGTCTCTTGTGAATAACAAGGTTGTATCAATTTGGTGATGTACAAAACAATCTTTGTCACTGCAATTGTAATAACTGAGCTTAAGTTTCAAGAGGTGAAAAACCAAACGTCAGGATCAAAAATTTTGGGATCTAAATCTCTGCTTTAATTTGTGTCTTATCATATGAGAAGATGTTATTATTTCTGAACATCCAAGAGTGTAATCAGTCTGTATATAATTAACAGAGCATAGCCCTTCTGCAGGCAAGTAAGTCCTGAATTTGATGGTGCAGGAAGTCTAAAGAAGAAATTTAAGTACCCTGAAGTAAGATGGATTTCCTATTGAAAATGCTTCAGACACACCTCATGATTAACAATATTAGCAACAGAGGTGCATTAATAAATTATACTGAGGAATTATTATGTACTATTCTCCTAACCTAATTCATAATGTGGAAATAAGTAGGCCAATCTTTTCCAATCTGGTACTCTCAAGATGTTTTGTGATTTCAGCTCCAAAATATTATGCTGGTTGGAAATCAACCTAACCCATCTATCAGACATAAGGAAGGGTGGTTACTGGAAAATGTTGTAAACTGTAATTTCAGCTTGCTGCAATAGAAGCTTAATATATATTAAGCTATACACATAAATATAAATATACACATGCATGCCTATACATGCACATATGCAGTTTATTCACAAAAAATGCAGCAATGTTACAGAATCTAACCTGCAGTTCATAATTATCATAAAACATTTCTTTTTCAAGTCATAGGATCTTCCAACTTGCAGTATGGTAATAATAAATTATATTTGCTTATATTTTCTCCTCTCTTCTGAAACATATCAAATTTAAATTTATCACAGCCCTGAGACCAGATACAGACCAGATATTGAATAAAAGAAGTATTACATCCTTCTATATATATTTGTATATGTGTATAAGAGAAACAGTATAAGTAAAATGAAGTCTAAAAATAATTAAGAACATTGTTGCTAAAACCCTAACCCTAACCCTAACCAACTATTATCAGAAGTCCAAAGTAATAGAAACACATCTGCCAAATTTCATGAGTTTGCTAAGTTTGTTAAAACTTATATACAGAGTGGATGTTGCCAATGAACTATATTAAACGATAACACTCAAAGAAATGTATTGTAATTAAAATATGCTGATGAGGATGACAAGTTAATTTGAATGGACACATTCCTAGACAATAAATCAGTCATTTTAACTATGGCAGTTAAAGATCCAGAGGCCAAGCACAAAGGACAAATGGGAGAAGGCCAATATTTTCATATTTTTCTTTTATTCATTATTATCTCAAATTTTCCCTATTATAAGACACTGCCACTGTGGATCAGAGCTTGCTTGCTCACTTGCTTTAGATCGGGGTGTCAAACTCAAGGCTCGCGGGCCAGATCCGGCCCACAGGGTGCTTAGATCTGGCCCTCCCGAGCTCCATTTTCACTAACAGAGAGTTGAAGGAAGCCATCGCAGCCGAAAATGGAACTCGGGAGTCTGTTTTCACTGGCAGAGCACTCGGGCCACCACAGGTGCTCCCGACACGAGTGATGTTGAGCTGGCCATGCCCCCTGCTCCCCTGAGGTCAAACACAACCTGATGCGGCCCTCAATGAAATCAAGTTTGACACCCCTGTATTAGATTGTTTTTATTCTGCCTTTATTACTTTTATAAGTAACTGAAGGCACCAAACAACATACTACTCCTTCCTCCTATTTTTCCAACGGCAGCCCTCTGAGATGGGTTGGGCTGAGAGAGCGAGACTGGCTCAAAGTCACCCAGTTGGCTTTCATGCCTAAGGTGAGACTCACAGTCTCTTGGTCTCTAAGCCAGCACCTTATGTATCAATGACTATTTTATTGAGATTTTCAAAGATTCCTTCTGAATAATTAGGCATTATGCATCATTTACTGTGATGAGGGAAACCAAAGTTTGGGCAGGACTGATCAAAATAAATTCTGATTGTTTACAGGAGGGGTGTCAAATTTGCATCGTCACGTGACATATCACGACTTTTTCCCCTTTGCTAAACCGGGCGTGGGTGTGGCCAGTGCGTGACACCTTTGACACCTTTGGTTTATAGTAATGAAATACTGACCTAGTTGGCATTGCTTATCTCTTTAACTGCACTAAGAGGGTGACTACTTTTTTCATAATGGCACATCACATGTTGTTAACCTTTGGTATAAAACAAATGCAATGAGGACTATACATTTGATGTTATTTTTTTTTCACTTAGACTCCCTTTACATACATCATTAGGATTCACATTAAAAGGCAAAGATATGCAAAAAAATCAGAATGTTTTTGGGAAATACTAGGATTGAAATTCTATAACTAAATGCACTGCACTCTGTACTGCTAATTGATTCTTGTATATTCAGGTAAGAATATACTAACAAGTGATCTACCCTTGAAGAGATAAAATGAAAAGGATGAAGTATTTTTCAACCTTTCTTTTCTCATCAGTTCAAAAGCAGCACCCTGTACTACTCTTCTCTTAAATAGGGCAACAAGGAAATGCCACCGATTTATAAAAGCTCCCCCCCACAACAATTATGTTCTAGAAGCAAATACAAGATGAAGGAAAAACAGAATATTTAGGAAAAGAGTCCTCATCTGATTGTCAGCATCTTCAGTAGGTATCATTCCACACAGCTCTGCCTCTGGTTCCAGAAAACTATTACTGGACAAAATGTGTGAAATGAGTCAATAATCTGACAGTTTCAGAGTTAATATATCCTTAGACTAAGTATTTTGAATGCAGAAGAAAAGTTATTAAAAATACTTAAAGGAGGATCTTCTTTGTATTGTACAATACAAACTTCCTGATGTACTTTAAATGTGACTCTACAACTCATATGAGCAATTCTTAGTTTGGAAAATGTAAGCATGGAAAGATACTGGTTGAGGGCGTATATCTTATATCCATTTAGCAAGATCATTTCAGTTGATGCTCATGATCCTATAGTACCAGTATATTCAAAATGTTTGTCTCTTTATCATCAAAAATCTAATACAACCATTGTTTTAGCAACCATTCCACACTAATCTTCCACACAGGTACTGTATATATGTATGTATATAATGTGAATGCCAAGATACTTAAATTTTCCCAGTTTTATCAACAATATTCTTAAAAATGTACTTTATTTTAAAAAATGATCTGACTTCCTGAACCAATAAGAAAGATTCCAAATCACTTTTCACTTACACAGTGACAAAAAAAGAATTATTTACAACTTGGAAGCACCAGGATTCTTCTTATTAAGTTTGCTTTTTCCAATGAACAATATTCTTGTTGCAATAATTCATACTTAGGTTGGCTTTTGATGCCATTGACCAGGGTATCCTTCTGAACTGGTTGCAGGGGCTGGAAAAGGGAGGAACTGTATTGAGTGGTTTGCCTTACTCCTTAGTCTCAGTTGGCGTTTTTTTTTTTTTTTTTAATTTGATTTATATGCCGCCCTTCTCCGGAGACTCAGGGCGGCTTACAATGCGTTAAGCAATAGCCTTCATTCTTTTGTATATTTTATACAAAGTCAGCTTATTGCCCCCACAAACTGGGTCCTCATTTCACCTACCTTAGAAGGCTGAGTCAACCTTGAGCCTTGGAGAGATTCAAACCAGCAGAAATTGCAGGCAGCTGTGTTAATGACAGGGTGCACTAAACCACTGTACTATCAAGGCTCATTTTGATCGGGGAGGGGGGATCGTGCCCTTGGCCCATCACTTGTGGAGTGCCTGATGGCTCGATGCTCTTCCCCCTTCTGTTTAACAACTACATGAAACTATTGGGCTTTGGCATCATCAGTATGTTGATACCCAGCTGTACATCTTACCCATGAGTTGCACAAATGAAGCTGTCAATGTACTGACCCAGTCTCTGCAGGTTGTGCTGATCTAGATGGGAAAGAATAGACTGGCTCAATTCTGACAAGACTGTAGCTATGACTGTTTGATCTCCCTGAGGTGGGGATATTTTTATCATTGGACTTGGATGGGTTGTACTTTCCAATTCAAAATAGCTATTTGGGGATCTTCCTGGAAAAGCAGCTCCTGCTTGAAAATATGTGCCTTATTCTCAACTAAGAAGCCCTTCAGATAGTTGTTCATGCCCTCATCTCCTTCACAATTGGACTATCGCAACGCACAATATATAACGCTACCCTTGAAGATCACCTGGAAGCTACAGCTGGTGCAAATTACAGTGGTGTGAACAGTATAACAGGCACTTCATGTTATACACATTGCATAAGTGTACTAGATGAGCTGCATGGATTGCCAGTAGGCTTCCAGGTGCAATTCAAGGTGAAAGTCATCCTATATAAAGCCTTTCAGGTACACTCCAGGTCCCCTTTATCAAATGTTGCCGTCTATTGGAATCGAGGAAGTATGTCTCCTATCAGTGTCCCTGCCTTCTGGAACAGCGTTCCCCACCCCCCAAAATATGAATAGTATCTACTTCTCTGGGGGTTTGGAAAACTCTTAAAACTCAGCTCTGCTCCCAGGACTGGGTTAATGTTTATTGAAGTATTTGTGGTCCCCAGTCATAATCTGTATTGTTTATTATTTTGGTTGTTTTACTCTGCCTGTTTATGTATACTTAACCATTTGTACCATTTCTGGATTTTGTAAGCCACCCAGAGTCTAATGGAATGAGTGGCTGTAACAAATGTATTTAAATTAAATAAAGTGCTTATATGATGAACATTACTGAAAACTGTCATTTAAATCACTCTGTCCAGACTGCAGTAAGAAATTAATTTCTATATTGTCTATGCTTCCTAATTGTCACTTTTTTTCCTCCAAGGCAAAATTTGATTTGTTTCAGGCTTCCTGTTACTCCTCTCTTTAACGTCATTATCTAACACTGGTTTGGAGTTTAAAGATATCTATTTTTTTAAAAAAAAACTATCATGGATTGCCTATTACAATCTCATCACTGATATATTATCTAAATCTTGGGAGAGGAGAAATCTCAATGGGTTAAAAAAATCAAAGTTTTACATTTTAAGCCCACAAGGTATGAATCAGTCAAAGTAAGACTGATACAACAAGAAGAAAACATTTTCCAAATACCTAAGTAGTATGAAACACTATCAATGAAGATATATGATTTACTGCTGTCACTTCAGCACTAGAAACATTAATGATACACCTTTCTTTTATTTATGCCAATATTCTTCAGTCTGCTACTATTTTAGGGGTAAACATTTCTAGTTGCTCCTTTAATCTTGATTGTCAAGCTTTTTGAATGAAATGGGGACATAAATATTTTAAGCACATAAACTGTAACATTAGATGGAATAGCACCATCTAGTTGTCCTAGTGAAATTCAACTAACTTGGGAAAGAAAGGTAGAACCATTGTACTAATCAGGCTACAGCTCTTACCTGCATTATAAAGTCTTTAAAACTATAGTCTTGAAATATGGTCTTCTACTTATAAAATTTTAAAATTTTAAAAATTTTATAGATGGGGATTTAACATCACTATTTAATCATGCTTGTGGTAAAATCTATGGATCTAAACAATATAAGCATATTAAACATGCCACATTTCAGTAGACGTATTTGCAAATACAATCAATAACAAAATATAATATATGCAATATATGCTACACATATATGCAACACATACATATCAGTACGAAGCAGAATTTTGCTTCTTTTTAAAATGTGAAAATGCAACAATTTCTTTAAATGTTTGATTAGCTAGCCACCACAACTATAACTGAAAAAATAGAAACTTTACATATTGTTGATTATTAGACCCCAGAAAAAAATACTGGTCAGCCAATATTATATCTGAAGTTACCAAATAATGAAAGGAAAGGGGTATTCTGAACTCTAAGACATATCATTACTTATTTTGATACTAAAATCATTAATTATTATAGGAATCCATAATTTCCAAATCAGAAAGTTTCAGAATCGACAAATATGGGAAATATTAGTATCTACTAATAGGAGACCTTACAAAGAATTATCTCTGAAGAATTGGGTGAGTGATCTCCAAAGTAGCTAGTTCATAAAATAAAGTATAAAATAAAAAATACGTATTATGCTTGTGTAAGAAAAGAACTGAATTCTATGGCGTTCCAGGTGTACTGCTATACTCTACTGTACTCTACTGTATGGCAGACCTATAAAGCCTAACAAATCAGCTATAATTAAACAATATATAGTCTGTCTCTTACATTTATTATTAGATTTATATCCTACCTGTACCTGCACAACTCAAGGCAGTATACATAATGCTCCTGTCGTAGTTTGTTACTACAATATATTAAGCACTGGTTATTTGTGCATAAACTGTCAAAACCAAAGAACTCAGCCTAAGACTATATTACCATATTCCATATTCTTCAAACTATTCTTATCACTTCCTACCTTTAAATCTGAATACAGTCTTGGAAAATCGAACTTACATAGAACTTGATTTTTTTTTCTTCCTTCTTACATTTGTAGTTAATTGTGAGGCACTGCTGCCAGGTAAAAATGCAAAAGCTCACTTTTGTTAAGTAGCGAGTGATATCACCAACATAAAATGGTGTTCTGTGGCTCATACCTTGAATTAAGCATTTGTTTAGGGGGTAAAATTAAATTTTGTTCAGAAAATAAGAATGACTCAAACCAACCCAGTGGACTATACGTGTATCCAGAGCTGCAATACCCTGGAGCAATAAAAGCAATAAAAGGAAGATCAAACCTGATAGGAATTCCACGGAGATGTATAGTAGGTGCATCAGAAGTAATTAGGAAAGCAAAGGGAGACATTGTAAATCTCTTCCCAAAGCCTTATTAATAAGGAAGCTAAAGAAGTGACGGAAATAGGCTGTCAAACTCTCCTAAGTATCTCATTGGGAATCCATCCAGTGTGTACACTATTCTGGGGGAATGATAAAGGACAAAGAAGATCGGCCAAGCCCCACATTTCGGCGTCCTTGGTGAAGAGTCAGAAGGAAGATTACGACCTGCTTCCCCACCACCAGAAGGTGAGCAAGACTGATAGGACTAATCAGGCTCTCGCCCTGCCGGCATTATTATTGTGTCTCACGGACAAGAATTCAAAGCGAGCCCGATCAGCCCAGACTCACTTCAAGTCTGGGGAAAGAGCCGAATCACAAAGGGAGCCTGAGAAACCCCGCTGCCCGCCCGCCCACTTAAGGGCCGGATCCCCCCATGCCGGCCCGGTCGAGGTGGGCAGAGGGAACCAGGCCGGGCCCAGCAGGCAGATGGCGGAGGCGGTGCGTGTGTCGGTGCGTCTGCCGACATGGTCCCACCACCGGGCGCAGAGCCACCAAGCCTCCCGCTGGCTGGGAAAGTAAAACCCGGCCACTCCCCCACCAGACGGAAAGGGACTGTCCCAGGCCGGCACAGACCTCCACGTCGCGGCCCTTATTCTTGAAGCTCTTGAAGCGGTGGTTCTCCAGGCCGGCGGCGGCGTTGTCAGCCATGACGACGGCGGCGGCGGCGGCAGCGGCTCTGGGCTGAAGGAGCGACGACGGCGCGCGCGCGAAAGGGGAGGGGGGGGCGGAACGGGCAGGCAGACGCTCAGTGACGAAACAAACGGGAAACGACGGAGGGCGGCGCATGCGCACAGCCGGCTGGACTGTTGCAGGAGCGGAGAGAGAATTCCGAAGCTCCAGTGGCCGGGAGGCTGAGTGAGGCTGCCTTGGTAGGAGGGTTGGTTCCGCTCGCTTTTCTGAGCGGAAATGACAGCTGCCCATGTGCGGCGCAGGCATCGAGGGTTGGGGCCGGGCAGAGTAAGCGGGAAAGTACAGGCTGAAGGGAAAGGACCTGCTCAGTTTTCCTCGTAGTCCGACTGAAGTCCGCTGCTAAGTGGTCTGAAGTTCACTGAGGATCCCAGGGAAGAGTTTAGCTAGCAGCCACCGTAAAGAGACGGGCTGCGGGCTGCTTGGGTCTGCAGAAACGATGCGTTTCCCCGAAGTGCGAAGCAGCAACGTGGCCTTCGTGAATCTAGTCATTATGTTTTATAAGTCGAGGGCGATCACTTGTCGCCAAGGTAGGAACCCGACTAATTTTGTCTTGTTGAAGAAACGGTGGCCAAACAAACATATTTGATATTTCTTGTTGTTTAACTCGCCATATAAAGCAACAATTAAATGTGCACTGCAAGTAATGCTGTGCTCACCCACAAATTTTGTAAGGCTTGATTTTTTTCATGAATATTCAGTAGAGTTGAAAATTGAATTAGTTTTTGCCCCTCATATTGGGATACCTGGCAACATTTGGAAGCCTATTAAAGAATCCCATGGGCCAACAGCCATCTGATCATTTCAAAATCTACCTTGAGGACCACAAGGTGTTTGCCCTGGATACATTGATTCTTCATGCTCTGGCATGAGGTTGCCCCGTAAGACAGCCATCCCTGAGATATGACTGTGGATTTATTATGGGTTTATGTTTGCAATAAAATGGGAAAGTGCAGAAATTTGTTATGACCAAATACCATAGTAGGACTATTTATTTTTATTTTTTTTACTGAAACTTAGATTTGCATACTTTGTACAAATGGAGGATGAAGACAATCCATCCTTGGAAACTGATAGAGCCTAAGGGATTTCTGAAATTTTCAAAAAGTTTCCCAATTGTTGGTCCTAGCTGGTACAGTATATGGAATCAATGGATAGTTAATATAACCACACTTAAGTATTTTCTTCTAACAAAGACAGCAGTTGGCTTTATGAGTTAGTAGAGAATAAACAGGTAGAAGAGACAGATGGGATGCAAGTTGAAAAAAGCAAATCTCCAAGTTTGATCAGAAGCAAGTCTGTTGATTTAATGGTAGTGATATTAGCATCCTCACTGGAAAAATCCAGTGTGATTTTTCTTTCTTGTTTACATGATTTAATATCACTTTCAAAGTCCTGCCAAGAGATATTTGTCACTGAATAAAATTACTATGCTAAAATGCTGCAGTTCAAACAGTTTAAAATATATTTTAATGTATATAACTGCCCATCTCATCATAGTGACTATGGGTGGCTAACAACAGTTAAAGCAGAAAAAGTAATAATCAGATGCCAAGATAAAAGAGCTATCAAGCTACTCACCTTGTAGGCTCTATTTCCAAACCTCCAATCCCTCCAAAACCCTTACAAATGAGCAATCAGGGCTAATCTAATTTCTGTGTCCCAAAAGACAGGCAGAATAACTAAAACCTCTCTCTTCCTGGGCCCTTTAAGATGACATTCTTGATGGGATCAGTTCATTCTGCCAAATTAGATGGGATGAGTAGAGGTACCTGGGGAGAGGTGGTCCCTCAAAGCACCATCTGGTATTTTTTCAGATTTTCAACTACTGTACACAAAAATAAGGCTTCTTCATCTGTATAGCCACCATACAGACAACCATGGGATGGTAGTAAGAGATATAGAAAACTCTGCCAAAGATGTGGATAAGGTCCTTTGAGGGAAAATGTACAGACATTTTAATGATTATGATTGATTGCTGTTCTTTTAAGTTAATAACACTTATCAAAGATTGGCTCTGTCCAGGAACTGATTTTTAAAAAAGTTTTCAGTTATCTTGAAGACCATGCTCTCATAATCAATCTCTCTCTACGAGACTCTTTCTGGTCTGTGAAAATCATAATACCTATATCAGTCAACTGCAGCTACTCTATTTGCAGGAAGATATTTGAGCAACCAGCAGTGATATTGAGTAATTCTAAAATCTTTTGGATTACATTGATTTTCTAGAGAATAATTATGTTTTCTGGCTAATATTTACCTTGATTTTATTTATATCCCACCTTTATTATTTTTATAAGTAACTCAATGTGGTAAATGTACCTAGTACTCCTTCTCCTCCTGTTTTTCTCACAACAACCCTGTGAGGTGGCCCAAAGTCACCTAGCTAGCTTTCATGCCTAAAGTGGGACTAGAACTCACAAGCCAGCATTTAATCACTAGACCTGACTGACTCTTCAAACAAACTAGGAAAGTTAATCGATAATTCACTATACAGGTAGTCCTCCCTTAACAATTAGCCATTTAGTGATTGTTCAAAATTGTAACAGATTCTCTCCCCCCCAAGCTCCTTACAACCCAGTTCTGGGATACCAAAGATGGCTCTTCCCCATGGTCACATTATTGCATTTTTAGTGCTTGGCAACCAGCTCATCTTTATGGCTGGTTGCAGTGTTCTGCAGTCATATGATCACAATGTACTTTTTTGACATTTTCAGCCAGTTTCTGGCAAAAAATGCTTATAGGAATGGATTCGCTTAAGGACCATGACGTTCACTTAATGATTGCCCCGGAAAAAGTCATAATATTGGGCCAGTCACATGGATGCCAATTTCCACTACTTACAATGAAATTTCGGGACTCCATTATGCTCACAAGTTGAGGACTATTTATATTATACTGGAATGGCTGTTTAGAGGTAACATGATGTGGTATACAACATCCCATGATCTATTGTTTCAGAATGAGAAATGACTGTTTCTAATTTGTCTCAATTCTTTAGTCGAGATATAAAATGGAACAAATACTCATATGAGTAGCTTTACTCCAAATCTAGACATGATTGAGAGCTTATACTTTGGTTTTATGAATACAAATCTTACAACTGAATCTCCTTATTTTCTAACAGGTCTGATAAGAACAAAATGCTGGAATCTACACTTTGAAAGCTCATTTAAAAGAGATGTAACAATTTAACAGAATAACAGAGTTGGAAGGGACCTTGGAGGTCTTCTAGTCCAACCCCCTGCTCAGGCAGGAAGCTCTACACCACTTCAGACAAATGGTTGTCCAATCTCTTGTTAAAAACTTCCATTGTTAGAGCATTCACAACTTCTGGAGGCAAGTTGTTCCACTGATTAATTGTTCTGTCAGGAAATTTGTCCTTAGTTCTAGGTTGCTTCTCTCCTTGATTTAATCGCTAATTAGATGTATCCTTCTACCCAATCCAGGAACTGTAAAACCAGTTATATCAAGATGTTACTGTCCAGATCATGATTTTAATTTGAAGGTTTTGAGGCAGTTCTGCAGACTTTTAAAGCTGATTTTATTAGAGAGTACACAAGCAACAATTTATTTTGAAAACCTACATTCAGAGAATGTGAAGGGTAATTTGTAAAAACTTTAATATTGAAGATAATATATGAAATATTCAATAAATACACTATTGAAGATATGGAATAGGTTAAATCCCAAAACATATTATCACACATCCAGTAACGCAGTGGAGAGAGATCTGTTTTGAGGATCACATTCAGATTTATGTAATGTTTGAAGATCACAAGTGTTAACATGGTTGAACAAAAAGTAGATTAGAGGGCAGAATATTAAAATGGCAGAATTTAAATTCATATGTAACGTTATAAATAAAATATGCTATCTGCTGTAGCCAAACAGATGCTTTTAAGAGGACTAGGATAAGAGCATGAAATTATCCAGGATGGCATATATTTAAAATTTGGGAATGAATTTTAAATCAAATTCAATTCTAAAAATATTTTAAATTTATTTTCTCAACTATACCTTTTTCATCTTTTCAAATGCCCAAAATAACCAAAAGAAATGTTGATTACACATACTTTAGAATATTCTATCTTTAATTTTAAGAGGATCAAATGGGCAACTGTAGCTAAAATATACCTAGGAACACATACTGTTTGTTACTATTACCTATTTTATCCCTTGTTGATACACTTCCCAGAAATTTTGGTTACTGTAGTAAATTGGGTTAAATGCATGACTTTATAGTAGCAGACTAAGTGTTTTATACATATCTTTCCAAGTGCAGAATTTGGAGTTCCAGAATATTTTCCAATAGCACAAACTGAATTCATATGTATATCTGTAACTAGCTGTTGGAAAAAAATTTCCTACAAGGCTGAAAAAGGATACTTCCCTGAGGAATATTAAAATTAATAGGGAAGTTTTTCTAACATTAGTATATTATGAAGAATGCACATTCTTTAAACCTCTTAAGACTATAAAGCCTATATAACAAAATAGAGCAAATCACTTTTTCACTTATTTGCCTTGGTATAGTTAAATATACGAAATGTAACAACAGGATCTCAGAAAGTTATTTCCACTCCCTCCCACAACAAAATGCAAGGACAGACAAAAGCTTATAATTCTGATATAGCAATTTCCTTATAGCAGGTTTCATTGTTCTGGATGTACAGGAAAGCTGTATATATATATATATATATATACATCCTCAGTGCACAAGAAAAGCAATTTAAAATAATCATAAAAACAAACAGAAGAGCAGTTTGTACATTTTATATTTTTGGAGAACTCCAAAAATGTAATAAAGAATTAAAAAAATAAAGCTTTATCACAACAAGCAACAAGCTTTTCAGTACTACTTTGTTCCATTGACAGCTTTCGTACGATAGATATTAGCAGCCTGGTTTTTAACAGGCAGCAATTTATTCTAATTTTAACACAAATGCTTAGAATTAAACGTTAGAATCCCAGTGCTTAAAAAGGATAAGAGGTATCAATATTTTTACTGTTGTTATCCTCAAAATTATTTTCTCTAATTACTACATATATTAGAGAAACATTGTTGAATAACTATTAGACTCTGCTATTTTATGGAAATGTGACATTTACAAACAAATTCTACTGTATAGCATATTATACAGCATTCTTTAGAGTCCGTGGTCACTAAATACTGTCAACTGTGTCCCTTTACATCAAATACAAATATTATCGTATCACAAACAGTAGATAAATCTAAACCAGCAACATAGTTTCCAGATAAACTTATATTTTCCCAAACATTAGACTGATCAAATACAACATTAGTATTCTGGGAATAATGTGAAGTTTGAAAGAATGGGTTTTTAAAAGTGCTAGTTAATATGCAGTAGGAACCTTCAGAAAATCTGCTGTTCAAAGAGTATCTTTTCAAAACCTGCAGGAGGAGCATGACAGAAGTCACTGAACTGACAATCCAAAATGGCACTATCATCAACTGTAAGGGGGGAAAAAAGAAGATATACACATCACATTCAAATGCTCTTTGTTTATTACTGCAAACCTCATTGGATGTTCATGAGATGAAGTTATTACAGAGATGTTGCAATTCCTGTCTTCTGGAATGATCTCCACACAGAGATTTGCATGCTTTCCTCCTTTGTGTTATTCAGATTGTTTCCACAAGCCTTTGGGACAGGAGCCCCTTTTATTTTGGACTGATCTGTTTTGGTTTTGGTTTGTTATTATGTTCTATTGGTCAGCTATATTCTTTTATATGCGGTTTTTTTTTCAGCTTTTAAGCCACAGAGTCATTTGGCAATCTATAATAAATAATCCGTTTACTAACCCTGAACTTTCTGCTACATTGCCAGCTATACGTTTTACTTTTTTAGGCCATTGTGCTGAAATAAGTGACATACAGAAATTTAATAGGTATCTAAGAGGTATTCAATAGAGGTAGCAGTTAACATGGAATAGAGAGGTAAAGATGACGATATAGCCCAATTACCAAGTTCAGTTTATGGATGAGTAGGTAGCTGAACCCAAATCAAATGTAACATTTCATTCATTAAAATGTGAGAATGTCTCTTACCATAGACTGCAGGGAAGACTGTTCCTCTGATTCCTGAGGCTGGACAGTGCATATTTTTTCCATTTAAATAAACATTTAGTTCTACATGGTCATATGTAATTCCCTGTAAGACAGATATGAATTTTATATATAAACTTTCATCCCCCTTTTTGTTTTAATTGAACACTCACACACTTTATTCTGAACATTTTAGGCTGATATTTAATACATTTTTATTCCATCTTTATTACTTAATAAGTAACTCAGGCCAGTAAATGTACATAATACTCCTTCCTCCTTCTCTTCTTCCACACAACATGAAATTATTCATTGCCAATTGAAACAATGCTGCTCTCAGAAAACAATAAAATTACAATTATCACAATGTCAAACATTAAGCATTCAAGAAAGATGAAAAAAATAGAAAAATCTTGCCCTCTACTATAAAAACAAAAGTGACATTAAGAAAGATACTCTTGAAGCAAAATGTCACAACTTCAACCCTACTTTGGATTTCTAACACTGCTCCATGTAAACTGCTAAACCACTCTTAGGTGGAGGAAAAAATAAGTGACTATAATTCCCTACTTTGGAAATCTGTCTGTTTCCCTACTATAGTCTTTTTGTCAGCATTCATAATGTGCTGTCAAAATTCCAAACACAACTGGAAGAACCACTAAAAGCAATGACTATATCATCTTGAAATTTGTAATTATAAGAACTCCGAAAACTCAAGTTAGTTATACCTTAAATTTTAAAATACTTCGTCTGAAAAAAATACAGAGAAAGAATTTAGCAGGATCCAAATTTACAATGGAAAAAAGGCTTCCAAGAAGAAATAGAATTTTTGAAAGCATAATAGAAGCAAGGATAATGAAACTTTATTCCTGTATTGAAAATCAAATTCAGCCATATATCACTGCTTCTGAGTGTGACAGAGGAAGAACTACCTGTATATTCTAAATTGATTAGAATATTAGCAAATTAAATATGGAAAATATTTATAAAAAACACTTGGTCATGTTTTTTTTAAAGCAAAAATATATGAGGAAGAAGAACAAACAACTACTGGTAAGTAGATAGGGGTTTTTTTCCCTTATTATTGGAATCCACAAGCAGGAAGGACCATAAAATGAGGAAAGTTAATAATAAAATCCTTACCTGATTCTTAGGTAGGTATACAGAAAGCAACAAAAGTTCTACCCATATTATTGAGATATTTTACAATGTTACCATTTTTAAACCTATCCTAAGAAACTAAACATTAACAATGATACTTCACACAAAAATATTTACAATTTGGTAGAAAAAAATGTTATCTATTGATGAGTATCTATGAAACATGCAATATGAAGGCTATATTTATTTAGGAACACTATAAAAGACAACATGCCTGATTCACATTATATAATACCCATTAAGCAATACAGAGATTACTCTACTTACAAACTTTTGCCCATATAAACAAACCTGTCTCCAACTCCAATCTAGAAGGTGTCAAAAGTCAGGAGGAGGTTATATGTACACTTGGAGGATTTACAAATAAAATGGACAGCCTCTTGATATGTAAACTGTTTGTAAGTAAAGTACTGTATGTAATGTTTAAGCTCTGCTATTAAAATGTTTTTGTCAATGCTGTATATTAAACTGATATTTTTCTACAAATTTTGCCTTTTTTATCTTCTATTAGAATTATATTTATATTTATATTATATTATAATTATATTATATAGGGAATTACTTCAGTATAAATATGTCTGTTTCAGTACAGGTCTATGTTGCCAGCTTTTCAAAGACATGCATGTCAAATTTTTATACAGCTAATGGTAACTTTAACCAAAACAGACATAAAAGAGACATATAAAGGTTTATTTTAATATAGAGCAAATTGCTGGTATGGGATTTCAGCAATAGGTCACATTCTTTTCAGATATTTTGATTCGCATAAATGATAGTGAAAAAAAATCGAAACTCACTACAACATCACCCTCCTGTGGCAGACTGTTTGCTGGCAATCTGTTCTTTTCTTCATTGTTATAGTAAAGAGTTCCATCATTTCTCAGAACTAGACTATTTACATCATTCCCAAGAGGAATTTGGTTCAGGTTGACTTTCTGAGTTGCAACTCCAACACCCCAGATTCCTGAAATCACAGTAGAGGCAAAAAATGGAATGGCATAGTCATTAGATAAAAAACAGTAAAACTAAGTCCAAGAGTTTTCCTGGGTTTGCCATAGTAAGAAACAATTCTAAATTGTCTCCAATTAAGATAATGAAACTTAGTATTTCATTGCTGTGAGAAAACATTCATAAATGAAAGCTGATAGCTATAATAGCTGAAATTTGCATATGCAATTATATAGCTGAACTTTTCCTAACTGAACGATGAAAAACAGCAATAAGTGGATGAAGATATACCTTCATTATGGTTCTAATTATTATGTAAGGATTAGAAATCTTCAAATAGCCATTACAACACTGTTCATAGTATTACACACACACACACACACACACACACACACACACACACACATACACACACACATATAGAATTTCCAAATGACAGTCTATCTGTACAGCCATTAGAGATTTTGATTCTATATGAATAATATGAAATGAATTCTTGAAAAAGCTGATTTTGACTGACCTGTAGACTGGATTTTAAACTCAAAATAGCTCTTGTTCTGATGCAAAGGAGCATTAGCTAAGCATCCCCCTGTACCGCATACTCGTCGTCCATTTTTTACAACGACAACATCTGTTCCTGCAGAATATAAAGCATCAACAAGCAGAAAACACTTTGAACTATGTTGAAGACTTACAATACAATTTTTATGCAATCAACACTGATTGCAGTGAAATTCATTGTCAAGGAAATGTAACAAATGTTCATTTGTTTTTCATCCCTATACATTGTCCCACCTGCCATTTTTTTTTACAGAAAACTTATAGCACTCTACAGAATGTGTGGTGAAGTAACATTGGAAGATTCCAAGTGCATGCAGAGTTGGAGGATTTAACCACTTTTCAAGTTGTCCAAGGGAACATGGATAAATACGTTGTTTCGAAAGCAGGCATTCCATTATCAATGCATATATCCCACATAACAAGAGGGTGGGAATAGAACAGAAAAGAGCATGAAGACACATCAGCAGGCTCCCCTCCTATGTCCCACTGATCAGTCAGCTGTTTGTGTTTTTGACACAAAAATTCTAATTTCCCCCCAGTAGTGTATAATAGAATCAATAAGAAAGCAACCATGTGAAACCCATTCTTCTCATGACCAGTGAAATGTCAACTGGACTATAGGTTGTACAATTTCTTTTTCTAGAGAATGCAAGTAAGTACGACAGGATGTTTCCAATATGCATTTAGAATCTAAGGGTAAATTCTCAAAACTTTTTAAATCAGACCTTTGAAAAAATATATTTTGCACACAAGAACAATTTAACCAAAAATCAATGCAATTAACTAAAAACTATGCTAGCACAGTAAAATTTTCCAACTATCCTAATCCTTCTGAAAAGGACTTTAAAACATTTTGGTTTCAATATACTTTTGCTTTAGATGGGCAGATACTGCTGGTAAATGGACCATCAGAACCTTGAATCACATCTAGAACCCAATAACTTTTGCAGGTCTCAAAATGGTGGTGTTATCCAGATAAAATAAGGTGTACTCATAATTTTTGAATTCATTATATTCTGGACTATTTGCATCTTCTGAGTAGTCTTCAAGGTCAGTCCCATGTAAACAATACAGTCTGTGGGATAACCAAGAACAGAAGTAACATCAGATAAACTTGTGCAAAAGCCTGCTTGGCCAAAAATGCCACCTGCTCTAAGCAGCAGCTGTGAGTTCAAGAAGACCTTCAAACTTATGAAATAGTTCAGAAGAAAAGTGTTCAATCCGATCCAAAGTCTAATATGAAATAATCTGGTATCAGTTGGTATCCAAATCCAAATCCATTCAGTCTTGCTGGAATTAAGGCTCAGTCTATTTTTCCCCATCCAGATTCTCACAACTTCTGGGTACTGGAATAGCAACTCAGCTGCATCTTCTGTTTGGCTCAGTTTGAGATACTGTACACAACTGTGTATCACCTGCATACTGATGGCTCCTGATTTCCATTGTTGAGCTCCAGAGTAATTTCATGTAGGAGTTAATAAGGGGAAGGAAGAGCCTACAAGACAGAAAATCTACCGCGTTCCTATTTTACCCACCAGTTTTCCTTGCTGTAAGTCTCTCAACTGTATGTACTTCAACTGCATAATTTCTGTTCATATTTTCTGCCCATTTTACAATTTTAAGGAACAAATATCAGAACTATAGTCAATTGTTAATTGACAATACTTAATCAATTAAGTATTGCTCTTTCACAGATTTCTCTAAGGGGATTAAAAGACTGGCACTTTCATTTTGAATCTGTTCTTTAAAAAAAAACACGTGAAAACCACATATTTAAATGGGGAAGAGGAAGGAGACTTGATGCTGCCTCCACATTAATCATATAGACCAATTTTGTTAATTAGTATTTTGTTTATTCACATTTCTAAGTCTAGGTCGTAAACAACTTTAGCTATAGCAGAGTGCATCGATATAATTAAGGTGCTTCACAATAGGAAAAATGTAAGAGATTTGTAGTTTCCTTGGTATAGGTAAGAATGCACTTTGAACTCAGCGGTGAAGAAACATGCAATCCTCCATTTATTAAAACAGTAAATTAAAGAGATACTTCCACCTTTTACTATTTTTTGTTTCCTAGCGCAAAACAAACCTTCTTTGACAGGGGGAGAGAAGGATGGAGAAGTCATACTTTTCAAATTTAAAATTTTATAAACACAGAAACAGAAATTGAAACATATTGTTTTCGTTAACAGCACAAGCTCAACGTGGATTTAGAAACGAGCGGGGCGCGTTACGATTTCTTTAAAGGTGCAGTTTCCAGGGGGATTTATCCCTGCGCGCCAATCCTGCGACAGCGGCTGCACTTACCCATCTGTTGCGTGTCCAGCAGCACCGACGGCATCTCCTTGAGAGGGATGTGCCCGGCGCTGCCTTCTCCGCACCAAGCCCAGCGCAGGCAACACCACACGGAGCCCGAGGCCGCCCCTGCCGACGCCGCCATGGTTGCTCGGCCGCTCTAGCTTCAAGAGGAGGCGGCTTCAGCTTTTCTCTATACACTTTCGGTTCCTGGCGGCTGATTGGTGAAGGCCTCCATGTGCGGGTTAGGCGCCCCAGCAACAAATCCACGCAAACTCAGCAGGCTGTTTCTCCTTTACCGGGAAGGCCCGCTCTTCATAGAACGGGCCACACAATTCACAGGCAGAGAAGAGGCAGCCCCTCCTTCCGAAATGTTACAGAAGAAGCAGAATGTCAACAGGCTGCCTTGTTTTTTTAAGCAGCGTCTTTTAAAATCGTAATTTAACATTGCGCAATAACAAAGAGTTATTTCTTACAAGGAGCGCATTCCGTGGATACGTTTTTATACAGAATTGTTGGCTACCTCCCTTGTAGCTTGCAAAAAGTCCCAAACATCCGCTTAAGAAGCCACTTAAATAGGACACAGAAAAAGAGGTCCCGGGAGACTTGACTGCCTCTCCCTGGGAATCAAACTTGTGTCCAAGAGCAAGGAATTTATCTATTTTCTCTAATAGAGAAAATAGATTTTTTATTTTGGACGACCACCAGGAGGTAGACTGTGCCTAGTTCCATCTACATTTGAAAGCATCAGGTTTACATAGTCAGATCTTATTCTATGGGATCCAAACCCTCTACTGGAAGTTGGGATTTATGCATCATTGTGGCTTGAAAGACTATATACAGTAAATTAGTTTTAGGAATTATCTAGGTACTTTTGCTCGACAATGTAAGAAAAGGATATACAGGTAGTTCCTGGTTTATAAATGGTAATTGGGAATGGAATTTCCAGCACTAAGTAATGTGGTCATAGAGTCAACATCACATGGCTGCATTGCTTAGTGACCACGATCTCAGCAACTGATGTTGCCATTGTTAATCAAACTGGTTAAGCAAACATTGTTGAGCAAACTGGTTTGCTAGACAAGCACCCTTTCCTCATTCATAAGTTAGAAGCTATATTGAAAATAACCTTTCTCTGGAAGGATTGTTTTTTTCCTGTTCAATCGTGTTCAATTTTCAAAGAATGCCTGGACAAGGCTGTGTACTTTTCTTAGCAAAGTTTTTCGGAAGTGTTTTCCCCAGTTAAGGTACCATATCCAGTAGCCTATTTTTAGGAGCTGAACATTAACGATCTGAACCCAAACCCAGACTTGAAAGACTCTGAATAATGTTTTTCAAAGTTGCCAACTTTTAAGATGTGGGACTTCATGCTGGCTGGGGAATTCTGATGGTTGAAGTCCACATAGTTACCAAGTTTGAAAAACACTGGAAGAATCCGTGTTTCTTGTGAAGGCAACCATTATGGGCAGATGAAAGCGGAAGCTACTAATCAATCTAGTGCTTCCTTTCGTTCAAATATCTCCTACCTAGCTAATTTTAGGGCACGTTTCTCCACCACCCGATTCAGCCAACAAAAAGCCACTTCAAACGTGATTGGAGGAGAAGCAGAAATCCAAGCCCCGCCCACTACGTCATGACGTTAAAGCGTAGTCTCAAGCACGTGAAAATGGCCTTTCTGGCCAGCTTGCGCGGATGTTATCTGTGGCCAAGCGGAAAAGGAGGGAGAGCGGAAGTCCCGACCCACCGGATCCTTGTTTGGTATCTGGAAAGGCGCCTCCGCGGCAGAACCTGCAGTCTCGCGTGTCTTCCTAGGACTCAGGGGCGGGGCCCGCTGAAAGCGATCTGCAGGTGAGCTGTGCCAGGTCTCCCTTTTGGACGCTCCCCGTGGAAGGGAAGGAATGAGCCGGGCGGCGGCGGTGCTGCTGCTGTTCTTGCAGCTCTGAGACAGGAGCGGCCGCCGGGATGGCTTCCGTGGTTCCCATGGGCTTCACTGTACTGTAAGCGTCTCTCGCAGGTGAGGCTGAAGTCGGGCAGCGAGGGCGTCTGGTTGCGAGGGCGAATTCCCACGCGCCCCTGGCTGTGCTTCTCACGGTCCACTACCCCCCACCCTCCAAAAGCCGGATTCTTAGCGCAAAAATTAGGCTTTGTCCATTTGCATTTTGACGTCAGGTGCCTTGACAAAACTGCCTAAGCTCTGTGTTGCCTCCTGGTGATGGCGCTGCGGTTTTCTTGGCAAGGTTTTTCCAGAAGTGTTTTGCCTTTGCCTCTTTCCTAGGGCTGAGAGAGACTGACCCAAAAGTCACCCAGCGCCTTTCAGTCTAAGGCGACTAGCGCTCAAAGCTCCTAGTTTCTAACCCGATGCCTTAAAACTGCCATTCATGAACCACAAACTAGCTGTCCATATATTACCAGTCTTGTATATTGTGTGAACCAGCCTCTGGTTAGCTTTTGTTTTAGCATATTGTGCAAAATGAGAGAATGGGGCCAGTTAAGTAACCAAGAAGGTGTTGTGAATATATAGCTTTTTTTTTTTTATTAAAAGTGGCTGAAAATTGCTCCACAAGGAGTGAAGGCCTCTTCCTTACCTGCTTTGTTGTGAGAAAAAGGGGGTTGTGGGAATGCAAATAGGAAAAAATTTAAGAAAGCTATAGGTCAGTAGTTCCTAAAGTGGTGTGGGGAGGGGGGGGGCAAGATCCTTTCAGAGGATCTGCAAAGTCAAATAAATAGTTTAAACTTTCTCAGTTTTAATTTCTAATACAATAAAGATCAATCGATGTAACCCACATAAATCAAAGCTCTTTGAGGTCATTTTTAAGAATGTAAAAGAGATCCCAAACCGAAAATTTGAGAACCACTCTAGGTAAAGGTGGATGGGAAAGTCTTATATCTTGAGTGAATAGCATCAGCCTACTCCTCTGAATTACCCTTGGGTATTAATGGTTACTGGCAAGAGCTACTGGAATTTTCTGAAGCTATTGTGGTACATTGTTTTTCTAGTCAAAGAAGTTAGAGAAGAACCTCAGAAACTGATAATTCTTCTGACCTAGGCTTCCTAAGTCATTAAAACACACGAGTAGTCCCAAAAACTTCTTCTATTGCAACAACTGTGAATTCTGTTCATTCACAGATGAATCCCAATTAATTATAAAGAGTCCTTCAGGAGAAGTCCTTCAGGATAATCACCCACATTTATCTCCCTTGACAATCTGCCAAAGGCCACACGGAGTCCAGAATCAAACAAAGCTTCAGGCTTTAAGTTGAACCGAATGAACAAACATTGCTTCCTGCAAAGGCCCACATGCCTTTGCTCCTCTTTTAAGTCTTATGGGAGGGGACAATCACCTCCCAGCCCTACTCCTGAGTTGTCCCTTTTGTTTTAGCTATTCTTGCCTTCTGGCAGCTCTGCGCATGCGCACACTGGGAACAGGCTCCCCCTGTTCCTCTGCCTCACTGAGGTCCGGCTCTGGAGGCTCCAGAGGCAACATGTACCTCCCAGATGGTCCTTTCTCTTCCTCCGACGCAGAGCCCTTGTCCAAGCCTTCCCCAGACTCCAGGACTGGCCCATGGTCCTCCCCAGCCTCCTCACTGTCCCAACTCTGCCACCAGCTCTGCAGGCTGCTGGTGGACCACAATAATAATAGCAAAACAGTTTCATATTCTTCACAAGTTAATTACATGGACATATCTATAAAACCATCAGAGCAGAGTTCACCACAAGGAATTACTGTTCAGACTATGTTGTATCTGCAGAGCCCTTGACAATCCTTTCTCGTGTTACATGTACCTATATCATTCCACTCCTGTTGTGGCCCGCCAGCAGCCGGCGCGGATCATGGCTGATCCCGACGATGAGGAGACTGGTGTGGGGTCGTGCCAGCAGCCTACGCAGCTGGCACTCGTGTCTGACAGCAAGGAGGCTGAAGAGGATGTGGTGCCAGAGGCAGAGACTCAGCCAGGGCCTTCAGAACCTCCAGAGGCTTCTTCAAGTGGAGAGAGTGAAGTAGAGGAGCCTCTCCTCAATGCTTGAGCATGCAGGGCTGCCAAAAGGCAGGAGTGGCTACTCAGGAGGAGGAGGAGGTCTCCTCAAGAGTAAGGTTTGAGGATAATTGGCCACTCCCTTAGCCTATTTAAGTCACACACTGTTAGTCATTTCTTGCTGGAAACACGTGTAATTATTACAGAGCATTTTGGAGAGAGAGTGTCTTATCGTATCTTGTTTTCTGGGCTGGTTGCCAACCTTTGCCGGACTTTGTTTATTCTTGGTACGTTATAACTTTGATAAGGACAGTTGGTGTGTCAATCCTTGGGAATCCGGAGCTGGGGCAGAACAACTCCTGCAACTGATATACATTCCAGCAGCAATGGTATCAGGCCTTATGGACTGTTACTTACGTTCCTGATCCATTTTTTCTTTTATTTGAAGATGGGTTAGTCACAGAATAACATTTTCCACTTTTCCTTTTTCATTTGCAGTGTTGAAATTCTTGCCATTTTATTGATCTGGTATGAAATAAATTCACCAAACTCTTTTTGTTCTTTTGCAAAGTAGTTTTATGTAGAAATTTCAGTTTCTTAAGACTGTGATTATGAGTATGAGTTACTTATATTTTTATCTTTGTTATAGAGAAGAATGGAGCTCCTTGAAGAAGACCTTACATGTCCCATTTGTTGTGGCTTGTTTGATGATCCACGAGCATTACCTTGTTCACATAACTTCTGTAGAAAATGTTTGGAAGGGATCTTAGAGGGAAATACTCGGAATGTGATGTGGAGACCATCACCTTTTAAATGTCCCACTTGTCGAAAGGAAACTACAGTAACAGGTGTTAACAATCTCCAAGTTAATTATTCACTAAAAGGCATTGTGGAAAAGTATAACAAGATTAAAATATCAACAAAAATGCCTGTCTGTAAAGTGCACAGTGGTCAGCCTCTTAATATTTTTTGCCAGACAGATACACAGCTTATATGTGGCATTTGTGCCACTCGAGGAGATCACATAAAACATCTCTTTTGCTCTATTGAGGATGCTTACTGTCAAGAAAAGCGTGCTTTTGAGACACTGTCCCAAGTGTTTGAAGCATGGCATTGTGGAGATGCACTTTCTCGACTAGGAACTTTGGAAACCAGCAAACGAAAAGCTCTCCAGATGTTAACAAAGGATTATGACAGAGTAAAAGATTTTTTTGAGAAATTACAGTATACTTTGGAACAAAAGAAGAATGAGATCCTCTCAGACTTTGAAACCATGAAGCTTGCAGTTATGCAGGCTTATGATCCAGAAATCAACAAACTGAACACTATCATACAAGAACAGGAAACTGCATTTAATATTGCAGAAACATTTAAGGATGTATCTGAACCCATTTTGTTTTTACAACAGATGCAAGAATTTAGAGAGAAAATCAAAGTGATAAAGGAAACTGGTTTGCCTTGTGTTACCGTAGACATCAAATCTACAATTAAGGATGTTGATACTAATCAGTGGGAACAATTTAAGCTAGCAGATGTGGATAAACTTTCACTACCTCAAGAGAAAAGCTCTTTCAACTGGGTGACAAATTCCTTCCTTTCACCATGTTTTTTTGTAACTGCTTTAATTTGTTTGCTGGTTGTTGTTACTCAAGTATGTGTTACAGATTTTTGGGGCAAAACTTTTCAGTATTGGAAAACTCTTGTTTCTGCATTTGGCACAGGTTATCTGACAGACCCAACAGAGATGGCAGATCATGCTATTTTATACTGGGAAAAAGTAGCAGATAGTGCTGCTGTTCTAAGTGAAAAATGTGTAAATTATATCCATGTGTTGTTGAATAATGTTGCCCAATTTGTGTACATGTATAAACTTTTATAAATCTATTCATGTTCAGGAAGTATATTTTCAAAATCAGTGAGTTTGGTTTTTTTCTTTAAATGTAAACATTTTTGATATTTGAAATGGTCTTGATAATTCATGTATTGAACTATTCTGCAACTCATGTTAAAAGCTGACTACCTTTCTATTTTCTGAAAACAAAATTACATGACTTGATTTTTTTTTAGAAAATAATGTGTATAGTGGAACATATAAACTTTTTTTATTTATAAAATGTTTGAGTTTCAAATTGGAGTATAAATTGGAAATATGTTTGCATGGAGATATAATACATAAATAACGATTGTATATTACTACCACAAATCCTGGCCCTTCAGAAATATTAAATTTTGTGATTTGTTATTATATGTGAACATAGGAAGTAACAAATTAACTTTTGTATGTTTATAAGTAACTCAATACAAACTGAAACTGGAACATCTTGGGCTTGCAAATCACAAGTTTTTTTACAACTAAGTTACAGTAATACAAGCTGTGTAATTTGTCAATGGTCAACTCTATGGAATATTATACAAGTTCATGCTGTTAGGGAGGTATGTAAAAGAGAGTGTTTCAGGAGGGAATCTTGTAGTCAGATGTGGGTCCTGCACAAATGTGGGTCTGCGAAAGAGCCTTGGTACTACAGTGGTTTAAAGCACCCTGTTATTAACACAGCTGCCTGCAATTTACTGCTGGTTCGAATCTCTCCAAGGCTCAAGGTTGACTCAGCCTTCCATCCTTTCTAAGGTAGGTTAAATGAGGACCCAGTTTGTGGGGGCAATAAGCTGACTTTGTATAAATATACAAAAGTATGAAGGCTATTGCTTAACGCACTGTAAGCCGCCCTGAGTCTCCGGAGAAGGGCGGCATATAAATCAAATTAAAAAAAAAAAAATAGAAAGTTCACTTTGGGCATTATTTACATGGTGGTTGCATTGAGATTACAGTGGTCAGGCTTAGCAGATAGACTAGGCAGGACATATAGCCTGGTATGTTAATTCTACTTCATTGTAAAGCTACATTAGGAGAGTCTTGTGAGTCTAAAAGGACAGTCCTCTCACCATCACTTTTACAGCCTCATAACCTGGGAGGCTGCTCTTCCTGAGTCTCTTGTTCCGTGCTTACTGTGCCCTGTGGGCTGTGCTCACTCTTATTTGACCTTTGCTAGGTAGCATTACTTTGCCCAGTCTCCCAAAGTAATTCCACACACCATTACAACAGTAGAGGTCTTTGCGAACAACTTTAATCAGGACCAACAACTCGGCCTCTAAGTGAATTCATTAAGTGAGAAATCGCATGGCTACAACTGTTCTTTCTAGCTGGAAAGAGACTACAGGCAGTCCACTCATTCTGTAATGATTATGACTGGTCCTCAAAGTTCTGGCTGTCCCAAAATCTTCATAATCGTGATCACAGTCTGGCCACTTGTCAAGTGGCTCATCCGATGGTTGCAGCATCTCATGTTTGCATTTTGCAACCTTACCTCCCAGCTTTCCACAATGGAGAAGCCAGTGGGGAAAGTTGCAAGTTGCTCAGTTAAGTCTACTCACTTGCACACACTCCCCCAGCCCCTCTGCATTCAGCTCTGCCACTTGCACACCCTTCCAAATCCTTGATGCATTCATGCAGCATATTCCCACCCCCACCCACCCCTTAATTCCCCTCTCTTACCCAGCAAGAGCCACTTACCTTCCTGGTTGCAGAGTGCCTGCGACTTGCAACTTCCTGCTGGCTTCCCTGCTTACTTTGTTGAAAGCTGGCAGGAAGTTACAAGGAGGTGTTTGCTTAATGATTCTTCATTTAACAACAGCAATAGGGACTGCAGGGATTGCCATCGCTAAGCAATGCAGTTATGTGGCATGCTTTACAAATGAACTTAATAATGGAACTCAATTGCCATCATAACTCTAGGACTACCTATAGTTTGCTTTTGTTTGCTTTCAAGAGCTTAGTGTCTTCTGCAGATGGAAAGCTATGTGATCATAGTGGCAGCCCCAGAATGGGAGTCATAGGTAAACTATAAAAATGGCTTGCAGTATTCCTTTGAAAATTCCTCTTGTTTCTCCAATGGGGGAAATTATTTTTTTCAGCATTGTCATAACTTTGAATAGTCGCTGATTGAATAGTCCATAAGGATGACCTGTATAAAATGTGTACAAAAGCTAATGATCATGCTTCAAAGCAGGACTTGAGAGGTAGGCAGCTAGAGATGGGTTATAAATCATCCATCGTCGGGGAAAAAGCAAAGCTTAATGCATTTCAACAGGATTATGATTTATTAGAAGAAAAAAATTCCTAAGATCTGTGCTGTGCTGGATCCAGGGGATTTTATTAAGGACAAGGGTGACCAACTAAGTCTGACAATTAAGAGGAGTAGGGAAGGAAAATCTAAAACATTCTCCCCAGAATCAATAGGCAGTAAAATGTTAGACAGTGGCTTTGCATATTTTAACATATTTATAATGATGATTAATACTACTATGATGTAGCTGAAGGAGAAAAAAAAATATGTTTCTTTGCTTTTTAAAAAAGTACTTTTTTAAATGTGTTTGCAGTCTGATAATGAATTATCAGAATTATCAACAAAGTTGTCAGCTAGCTTGGTTAGGAATCTGTTCAATCTCCCACTTGCTGCAGTTTGTCTCCCAGTTGATATCAGGGTAGTTAAAGTCTCCCATTACTACTGTGGTATGTTTCCTACATACGTTTGTTAATTTTTTAGCAAAGAGTTCATCTGTTTGGTTGGGTGACCTGTAGTATAGGCCTATATAGCAATGTCATTCTTTTTTCCTTTTGTTGTTTATTGGAATGATGATAAATAACTCAGTAAGAGGGACAAAGTAGAACAGTGAGGGCTAACCTTTTTGCCATCACATGCCAAAAGTGGGAGGAGCATGGGGGGGTGTCACGCACGCACGTGTCCACACCCATAATTCAATGCGCCCCACCCCCCCGCACATGCGTGCGCGACCGCCCACTCTCCCTTCCTGCTTTTGGCATGTGATGGCACGGTGGGCCTGGTAGGCCTATTTTGTACCCTCCCCAGGTTCCAGAGGCTTTCTTGGAGCCTGGGGAGGGCGAAAACGTCCTTCCCCGCCCCTCTGGAGGCCAGAAACAGCCCGTTTCCCAACTTCTAGTGGGCCTGGAAGGCCCAAAAATTAGCTGGCCGGCACGCGCATGTGCACTGGAGCTGAGCTAGGACAACACTTGCGTGCCCACAGATATGGCTCTGCATGCCACCTGTGGCAAGTGTGCCATAGGTTCACCATCACGGATCTAGAATATTGGTTTCAAGTCAAATAATAAAGTGTTAAAGTAATAATCTATAGTAGCACCATTATTTTTGGTACATAATCTTGTACAATTATGGCTGGTATATTTTAAAAAAATGAAGTTGAAAAAAGATCCTGAAATGAGCAGCTCAGAGATAGGAGCTGATGAAATTCCATTAGAAATGGTAATTTTTTTTCTACCAATAAGTCAGAAAAAATTACATAACATTTATACAATTCCATATTAATGAAAGATTGTATGCATGTAAAAAACTGAATGCTAATAAATTAAATATAGTGACTGGAAGTTGAAAAAAATCCCACAAGAAAAATAAAAACTAATTTTGTATATTGTATTTTTAACAAGAATACATGTCCATGGTCAATTCCAATTTCAAGACAATTTTATTGTAGTACACTGCAGCAAAAGCAAAAGGGCAGACATCCGTGGCATCTGTCTTCAGCTCCTTAAACTCAATGTTTTTTGCCCTGAAGGATCACAATTCACCTATGGAAGGCAACCATGCAAACTTAGGAAATGATGTAGCTGCTTAATTTTTTCAGACAAGACATAACTAAAATATCACTAGTGTAGTTCATATGTAGTGAATTTCATCAACTGTGATGAACACTACAGTACATAAAATGGTGACTAAACAACCCACAACTTTTTTGCTCATTGTTTCAGAAATATTTCCTTATCTAAACAGAGAAATAGAATGATCACAGCCAGGCAAAAAAGCAGTGGGAGCAGGAGCAACTTCTGACATCCTGCTGATTTCGCCATTGACTTTCCTTGTAGGAAACAGAAATCCATTTTAGAATTTCTAGTTCCTAGGCATAAGTATACACCACAGCCTCTTTGCTGTTCTGAAAGGCTAAAGATAGACTCATGATTAGAAAGTGAACAGCATCCCCTAAAATTAACTACGAACATCTTAGAAACATGTAAGAGCTGAAACAATTTATCATTGAATTCTTGAAAATAACTATTCCAAGGTGCGATTAAATGGAAAATTAATGTAATTGCACTTGTTAACTGGATGGAAGCCCCGGAAACTATAGAAATTTGCATATACCTGTTAACTAATAAATCCCTAAGACCACATTTAGCATGGCATAGAATATTAATTGTTAGCTAAACTGGTTTTCAACAAAGCATCAAATCAGTTTGTTTTTATTTTATACCTATTAATGCTTTAGATTTATCACCCAGGTAACAACTGTATTGTCATTGTAACAAAGAATGCCCTGTGATTTAATCTGCTAAGTATATTATTGTATTTATTTCCTTCACTTTGTTTTTACATTTTGCTTGTTGTTGACCACATAAATATTGATTTATTTGTACTCTTTTGAAGGGTTTTTATGAAAAAAATCATCCCTAAATTTGTTGTAAACCCTATTTAGGTTTTATTTACCGTGTTTCCCTGGAAATAAGACCCTGTCTTATATTTTTTTGAACCCTGAAATAAGCACTTGGCCTTATTGCCATGCGCTCAAAAGCCCGATTGGGCTTATTATCAGGGGATGTCTTATTTTGGGGGAAACAGGATACTTCCTCTGTTACTGTAATAAACAATTTGTGCTTCCGTGAAAGAGTGTCTAATGAACCCTTTTATAAATAAAATTTGTGGGAAATTGATTAGAGAAATCTCTTACACTGTACCTCAATATATTTGGCTTCCATTAATTTTTTTTCTTTTAACAACAAAGTAGATTACAACAATATTTTTCTTTTACAATAAAGTAGATAATTCAGAGGTCTGAGCCTCTCTTAATGAGCTTTATGGTTGAGTGAAATGTTAATCTTCATCTCAATTAGTTATTAATATCCTTAATCAAAATAATATATTGCTCCCTAAAGTAGCTAGGAAAAGGATTGTACACAAATGCAGAGTGTGCACCAAGATGAGTCTGTATGCTGTAGCACTATATTGTAGTCCAACTGTTGAAATACACATTGCCAAATTATTATTTTTTATATTTAATAATGTATCCTTTTGCCAAATCAATTTAAATTCAGAATAAAAGTTGAATCATTGAATCTGAATTGAACTTCCAAGTCAAATCTTTGCCTTAATGGATAACAAATAGCTACCCGGTTCAAGAAACAAAGATATGGTCTGTAGTATTGTTTAAATAGCCTAAAATGCAATCACTATTGCTATATTATGAAATTCCAGTTCTGAATTTTAAAAGCATGATTATTTACTTTTGAGACCAGCAAAATGTATAGAATTGTGATTTTTGTAGAGTAACAAGAATAAGATTATTTGGGTTTGGAAAGTAATCAAGAAAAGATCCAGAAATTCAGCAAATAAACAGATTTTTAAACAACGCCACAGTCATGAGGTGTCTGGACTGTGGGCAGAAGTATAGATTAAGGTTGAATTTTCCATGACACTTTTTTTTCGTGTCTTCAAGTCAGTGTTGAGTCTTTTTTTTTTATTGAAAAAGTTTTCAAATACAAATTTCCCCCCCCCATTTTTCTCCCCCCCCTCCTCCCTAATCCCCCCTCACCACCCATCCGCCCGTGACTTCTTCACAACAAAAACCTAATTCATAACAGATTATATAATATTTTGCCATCCCCTTACTCCCTCCTCTAAATAATGACCCTTACTTACTAATAATATTATTAATATTATTACTTCCCCCTTTTACCATACGTTTCAAAATATCATTCTACTATAACATTGCATAATAACTTCTAATTTAACATAATAATATTATTATTACTCCCAATTTAACAGTAATCTGCCCTTTTTCTCCTCCCCCATACTTATATCTGTATATTAATACAACATTTCATAACAACCTTCCACTTTAAAACTATATAATAAGTCCTGCTTTAACATTTAATCTTTTGTGTATATTAATATAACATTTCAAAGCAGCCTTCCCCATAAATCCTAATTTAGCATTTATTCAGCTCCATCCATTTGCTCCACTCCCATAAATATATCACTTAAGCATCCCTTTTCTTAAACTAAACAATCAATAAACTAATTTATCTCCACCCACATTCCTACAAAATTGCCATACACAACAATTCTTAATATCTTTAATCTACTGCCCACCCTACTAAAAAAAATATTCCGTTATATAAAAAAATCAATAACTTTAAGTTTATAATCCATATAATATCTTCTTTGATGTCTTTCCACTAGATTGTTGAGTACATCATCCATATTAGGGTAACATAGCATCCTAGTTGCAACAGATTGTTCAAAATCCTCAGTTATCATCTGCCCCCATCAGTAATAAATCTCCTCATATATATATAAAAAAGGAAAACAACCACCCGAGTGACATTATAATTATATTCCATATAATATCTGTAATTGTGGTTTTCTTCAGGATTCTTAATTCCCATCATCATAATGGGTAACAACCAGATCTTCTGCGTGCCCCAGCGTAGCTCTCTTGCCTTATAGCTCAACATAAATATAATACATTTATCAATAAAAAGAAATCCAAAATAGATAATTCCAATCCAATCAATTTAAGGTTCTTTTCACATCCCAAAATTACGGCATTGCAGAAGTCTGTCACTCTCCTCAGGATAATGTTAACCAATACTTCGCCTCAACTGTCTTTTCATATATTCATTTTTTTTAAAAAAAAAAAAACTGGCTTCACTGTTGCTTAATTTAGAAATTTTTATTTTTGTGAGACCTATTCCTTTTTTTCTTTTCCTTTTGTGGGTTTGATCTCCATCCTAATTTCCTTTCTGCAAGTTGTATATCGACTGATCGATTTTCATTCTGCTTTATGACTTGATCTTGTTGGTTTTGCTTTTGTAACTCATATTTCTTTTCTATCAATTGTATATCAGCTAATTGATTTCCATGCTTGTCTGTGACTTGATGAATCATGATCACGTTAGAATCCGATGCCACTTCTCTTTTATTTGTAGATAATCCAGCTGAGGTGTCTAAAGAATCCGAAGGCAATTTGTCTACAGAAGCCTCTATAATTCGATGTTTTCCCTTTATTTCCAATTCCTTCTGCTTATCCTGTATTGTGCATAAAGATGTTGAATTCATTTTCAAAATTTTTTGATAAAATTCTTCCGCTTTTTCAACAGTATTTAATTGATATCTTTCTCCTTGATATCTCAATATAATACCAACTGGAGCATCCCACCTGAATAGAATATTTCTTTTTTTAAGTTCAGTCACCAGAAAACCAAATTTCTTTCTTTCCAATAACATCTTGAGCGGGAGCTCTTTGTATATCCAAATCTTTCTTCCAAACCATTGCAAAGTAGAGTTGTAAGAATTTTGCACAATATTATTTCTTATCTCCTTATCTGTAAAATAAATCACCACATCTCTAGGCAATTGCCTTTGCTTTGCAGTCCAGGAATTTATTCTATAAACTCTATCGATCCTACAAAATACTTCCTCAGGTTGAACCTTTAAAATCCCAGCCAGAATTTCAGAAGATATTTTCCTTAAATCATCTCTGTTATTTTCCTGCAGTCCTCTCAGTCTAATCGCGTATTCAGTGAAATTATATTGCATCATTAAAACTTCTCTTTCAATCCGTTGTTGTAAATTTTCTGCATTACAAGTCTTTTGATCAGCCTCCATTTTAGGTTTTTCTTCTAAGCTATTATCTTGAATATTTGTCAAGTCATTTTCAATTTTTTGTATTCTATTGTCCAAATTGTCCTCAATTTCTTCCATTTTAAACTCTAATAAATTAATATTTGCATCCAACTGGATCATAAATTCTGTAAAACCATTAGCCATTTTTATAATCTTTCGTTCCAAAATATCAAACTTTGATTGCACCAATTCTTTAATTTCCTGCTTAAATTTTTCAAAGTTCTGATTCACAATCTCATCCCTTCTTACAATCTCCTCCAAGAGAAATTCTATTATGTTAAAATCAGGTTTCTGAGACTGGAGATTTAGAACTTGTTCATGTAGTTTGTTAATGGGGGAATCCCCCCCCACTGCTTGTTTGTCCGGCTTTATAAGTCTCAATGCCATATTTCCGCCCAAACTTTTTTAGAAAAGAAAAGCAGAGAAAAAAAAAAAAGCTTCTTTCCAACCAAGATCAATATCAAATCTCCAGGAAAAAAAAAACACAAAAGTGAAGTTTTATCTTCAATTGTAGCCAAGAGTATTTATTCCGCTACTTTGTAGTAATAGAAAACGGAAGGACTTTCCCTTTCAGCCCCTTCTCAAGCCTCGGCAGTCGCCATTTTTAAAAATTCTTTTTTCCTTCTTCCCTTCTTGAATAACTTTTATAAAATAAATGAAATACTTGCGATTCAGGATCACAGGTCCAACTCACGTCCTCTTTAATTAATCTGTTAAATTTGTAGGCTTGTTCTTGTCGCCTAGCTCTGCATAAGCAGAGGTCTCCCAAAGCCCGGAGCGGCGGCTAGGGAAATGGGGAGTCTCATCTGCTCCGTCCCCAAAAGTAAAAAAAAAACTTTTGGGGCTACGCAGAGAGCTCTACCTGCCCTAGCCGGCTCTATCTCCATTTCCTTGTGGAAACGGAGTTTTAATGGATAACAAATAGCTACCAGGTTCAAGAAACAAAGATATGGTCTGTAGTATTGTTTAAATAGCCTAAAATGCAATCACTATTGCTATATTATGAAATTCCAGTTCTGAATTTTAAAAGCATGATTATTTACTTTTGAGACCAGCAAAATGTATAGAATTGTGATTTTTGTAGAGTAACAAGAATAAGATTATTTGGGTTTGGAAAGTAATCAAGAAAAGATCCAGAAATTCAGCAAATAAACAGATTTTTAAACAACGCCACAGTCATGAGGTGTCTGGACTGTGGGCAGAAGTATAGATTAAGGTTGAATTTTCCATGACACTTTTTTTTCGTGTCTTCAAGTCAGTGTTGAGTCTTGATGCCTACCTAGACAAGTCCCTGCAGTTTTCCTGGCAAGATTTCAGAACTAGTTTGCCATTGCCTTCTTCCTAGAGCTGAGAGAGGGTGACTGCCCAAGGCCACCCAGCTGATTTTGTGCCTAAGGCAGAACTTTGTTCTAACTATCTCCCAGTTTCTAGCTTTTACCCTTAACAATTACATCAAGGCTACACCAAAATGACTATCTTTTTTTTTCAGGGGGGAAATAAACATTGTAGACTGGCAAATCTCCACAACTTCCTGAAATACCAGTCGTGAGGTTTCTGCTGTCTTTTTAAACAGTTTAGTTACAAAGTGCCCAGGAGACCAATGCTGTAAACAATGCAATGTGTACATATGTTGTTTTTGTTGCTGGGCAATCCTATGCTTGTGAAATTCTATTGTAAGTATAAGCAGAAATTGATTTAGGGGTGAGGGTTTTTTTGCATAAATTTGTATAATATTGGGATATATCTACTGCCAACTCAATTTTCCTGTGAAGAAGAGGATGAGTAATCAAGATGTAATTGTTTTAAATGTGGGTGGTCTTAAATTTACCACAAGGCCTTCTACACTACGAAGGTTCCCTGAGTCAAGATTGGCAAGAATGTTGAATGGCAATGATCCTGAATTTAAGTTGCTAAATGGCCAGTATTTTGTGGACCGTGATGGAGTTCTGTTCAGCTATATTTTGGATATCTTAAGAACGCTCCAGCTTGCCCTACCTAGTGACTTCGCAGACTACAAGAGATTGCAGAGAGAAGCTGACTTCTATGAACTTTATTCTGTGGCTGATCTCCTACATCAGGAAAATTTGCTGAAACCCAAACCAGAGATCTTAGAAATACGATTCTTGCTCCAGGAAATGCAGGGCTTTTTCCGCATATTTGGTTCCTGCAGCATTACTATTGATGAGCTGGCTGACCGGATCACAATCTTTGCAGAAAATTTTGTAGGAATGAACTGGAAAAGTCATCGTGTCCCTTCTCAGCAGTCACTGTCTCCCCTTTCTTTGGAGAGGCCTTCTCATCATGATCTTGTCTTCCAGTGTGGCATCACTTACGGCGATCAATCTGTTGCAAGGTATTTTTGAAACTATTTCTGTATGTCACCATAGAAATATTTTATAGATTCTTGGTTCTCAATGGAACAAGTAGAGTTACGTAGAAGTACCGTATTTTTTGGAGTATAAGACGCACTTGAGTATAAGATGCAGCTTAGTTTTTGGGGAGGAAAATAGGAAAAAAAATATCTGCCTACCAGGTATTCATTTGGCTAGCGTCCTTAGTCTGGTCAGCTTCAGCACATTAGTTTGCTGGTTTTTATCCCTTGCTTGGGGATTAAAAAAAAGCTTCTAAAGCACAATTGACCTTTGGAGAGAGAAACAATGAGAAAAGCAGACAATCCATGGAGATCGCTTCACTTGGTAACGCCTCGTTAGGGCTGAAAAAAAGCTTCGAAAAAGCTACACACCCAAATTTTCAGCCTCTTTTAGGAGAGAAAAAAGTGTGTCTTGTCTATGGAGATTCTCAGTTATCCAGGTCATGGTTGTCCCAAAGGTGCTTTTTCAAGAGGCAACTGGAGTTTCTGGTTTTTCTTTGAAAATGTTTTGCTTCTTATCCAAGGAGCTTCTTCAGCTCCTTCCATTCCCCACCATCCTGTCAGAGCTAAAGAAGCTTCTTGGATGAGAAGCAAAACATCTTCAAAGAAAAACCAGAAAGTCTAGTTGTCTCTTGAAAAAGTACCTTTGGGACATTACATGGAAGTAGTTATTACAAGTACCTGGACTTAAAACTAGTTGTTGTTAACTTAGATACTGCTCTGGGTGAAATGGGTGAAAGCTGGGCTACCACCCTTATATTACAAACTTCACTTCATGAACATAAGAGAGAATACAGTACTGTATAACATGATGGTAGAAAATGATGAAGAGCTTGAAAAGAGTTATTATTTACATTGAAGAATATAATATAAACCAACAAAATTACCCATCCCACAGTAGGTTAAAATTAGCAAGTTGAATAGACTTCTTTAAATATAATTAATTTTTTCATATCTCCTGATATCATTATGAAACCCTAACGCCAGCTGGGAAAAAATTCAAAACCAAGGATACGTTACTGAGAATACCTTTGTTCTCAGAATCGGAAACAAAAATGATGTCAGAAGAGTGCAGAGTTTATTGCCAATCGCATTGGACAAAAAGGCATTCCCAGCTACAGTAGTTCTAAGTAATTATGGGCTGTATATTTTACCTATTACCATCAAGAATTATATCAAGTGAAGAATTGTGCATATTATGGAATGCAGTGATTTATTTCTTTCCGAAAAGCTACTGCATTGTATAGCTGAAAATAGCTCCAAGTAAAACAAAATGGTACTATAGTCTTGAAAAGACAGAATCATGAATGACAGCGACTATTACATATATACATATTTCGTTGTATGGCTATACTGTGTATATGCGTACAATGACAATAAAGTGATGATGATGATGATGATGAATGAAATGGTTAACCTCTTACTGAAAGGAATCAAGCATAACCTGCGATTCCAGCTGAGTCAGTGGATTCAAGAAGCATATTTGCAAGATGGAGGGAAAGGAACATGTTCTATAGTGAAAATCTAAGCAATTTTTTAAAATATCTTCTGTGAATTTCTAAAGCTTGGAAATTTCCAAATCCTTACTTTAAATGACAAGTAATTACTAATGAATTCTGAGGGTAAATAGGAATTCAGGGAATAGAAAACATGTTGAAAGATATATAATGGAATTTTACCTAGGCTGTAAAAATCATTTTCAAATCAAGTAAACTTAGAGGTACCATAAATCAAACCAAAATTTGCACCTACCTGAAGTTTTCCAAAAGTAGAAGAGGTCTTCTAATATGATACTGGAACTTAAGGCCCAGGACAAATGTTTTGTTATCAGCTCTTATTCTCCTTTACAACTGAGAAGATAGCAACTCATTCCCAAGAGATAAATTATTTGCTTTTCAAGTGCCCCTAATGCCACATCACAGAGAAGCCTTACCTCTGTTTGTGAAGTCAGTGTAACAGTGGAAGAATCAGCATACTTCTAGAGATAGAGAAAAGGGGCAAAAAGTTTCTGATAACTCAGTCTTAAAGGTGATCCTTGTTAGGAGCAGGAGGAGAAGAAAGAGTATGAACTTAATCCTAGATGAGAAAAAGAAGTTTTGCACATGTTTGTGAGTGAGAGAATTCATTTCCATCATTTTTTTCCTATTTCAAAAATATGCAAAATGTTTCTGTATGGTCATGGTCATGTTGACTGTGTCGTGAAATTAAGCACATTAGCCAATTTTCTTTACTTCTCTAATAACACTGATATAAAAGTAAACCAAGATTCTTATATTTCTATGAACAAATTTGATATTAGCACACAGCTATCACTGTTTTGCCCTTCCACTCATATGAGCAGGTAAACAAATCAATAAATTTGCTTAGCATTCTGAGTAGCATCTACAAAACAACTTAATAAACCAACTACTTGCCAGATTAACTTTAAAGAAGTTATTCTTTCAGTAAGAATGTGAAAGAAAAAAAGAAATTTTGTCATATATAAAAAGGTTGTCCTGTAGATAGATAATATGGCAAAAAGGAATTATATAGGTCTGCCACAGCAGAATTTATCAAAAGCTGCATTCGTATGGGAAGTATGACAGGCAATGGTGAGGCAAACAGTGCATAGGGTTGCAGCCAAAAGTAATAATAATAATAACAGGGTGGATAAAAATCAATGATTTTTTTAAAAAATCAAATTTTTTTTATTTAAATCGGATTTTTTTGATTTTTATCAAATTTATTTTAATAAAATGCTTTGGGAGTAAAAATCTATCTAAAGATAGTTTTCTATTTAAGATACATTAATAATTTAGTTTAATCAGCATGAAATGGACCTTAGTTATGTAGCATGAGGCTGTATATTCTGCAATATTGGGACTGTTGGTGAGTCAACAGCAGGTCAGAGGAGCCGCTGCCAGAAAAGAGATGTCAGCTGCTCTTTAAAAATTATGATTTAAATCAAGTTGATTTAAATCAAGCCTTTTTACTAGTGATTTAAATCAATTTAAATCAACTTGATTTAAATCAAATCCACCCTGAATAATAATAATAATAATAATAATAATAATAATAATAATAATAATACTTTTATTTCTATACCGCCCTTCTCCCGAAGGACTCAGGGCGGTGTACAGCCTATTAAAAACACAAAAATATACAGACATCAATTAAAAGGGCCTGGTGGCTCAGCAGACTGATAGCATTGTGATTAACACCAGCTGTCTGCAATTACTGTAAGTTCGAATCTCACCAGGCTCAAGGTTGACTCAGCCTTCCATCCTTTCTAAGGTAGGTAAATTGAGGACCCAGTTTGTGGGGGAAATAAGCTGACTTTGTATAAATATACAAAAGTACGAAGGCTATTGCTTAATGCATTGTAAGCCGCCCCGAGTCTCCGGAGAAGGGCGGCATATAAATCAAATTTTTTAAAAAAAAGTAAAAGTAAATGGGAATGTTATCTCTCCTAAGCAGGCTCTAGAGGAGGACATATGACTTACCAAAGATATGTGTTTTGAATGAGGCTTTCAAAATTAGGAGCTGGAGACATTAGGTTTGCAAATTCCCCATCTCTGATGGATAAAATGCCGTTAGATCCATTGTTATTTCTTTTTGACTATATTATAATCTAAATAATTGCGATCATAAACAGTAATATCCTTCAAGGTCCCTGTGGCTAGAGGTTTTAAAGCAAGATATTAGAACTTTGCCTGTTCTAAAACACTTGCTAAAGTAAATAATGGGTTTTGTACATATTATCCAATTAAGAGAAATAATATACAAATGTAAATCAAGTTGGTTCTGCTTTCTAAGATAAATATATTGTTCAGCTATTCAAATTGTTAGGCTTTTCTAAACTGATTTCTTTATGAAAATATACAGAAAAGCAATAGCAAACCCCAGGACCATTTCAAATGGAAAATTAAACTAGTGAGCCTTCAATTTCAACTATAAAATTTTCGCAAAGTGTCAGTGATTATAATATAAAACATTTTATGGTAGAACCTCTGGCACTTGCTTTTCAGAAGCCCAGCAAAATCCTGCACCTTTTACAATCTCCCAAAAAACTTTTATTAGGTCAGGCCATCGAAGTTAACTTGTCTTTTAGTGCACTTGTCTTCTGTCAATCTTTAAAAATAAAGTCTACTTCAGTTTAGCTTGAACTCATGGCATATATTATTTTGGCGATATAGATCTGGCAATCTGCAAATCCCCCACCCCCAAATTTCCAGACTAGGTTAGAAACTTGGGATTTCTTAGAGGTCTGATAAAAAGAATCTCATCTTGCTTAATTTTTCAGTACTAGCCAAGGTTGAAAAATAGCACTGTTTAAAAGTTTAATAAAAAAGTAAGTGCATTGAAAATGCTCAATACATTAATACTAACATATTTATCTCTTTTCCTTTGACAGATATGTTTCTATAAAACCTGATAAGAGGAAGCTGTTTAATGGAGCTAATGTTCTTGGATTACTGATTGATATTTTACTCAAAGATGGATTTCGTTTACTAAGTTCTAGGACCGTTTCAGCTGAGGAAAAAATTGAATGTTATTGTTTTGAAAGAATGAGATCACCCGAGATTTTTACCATCAATATCACAGAAACAAAAAGAGCTACTACTATGCAATATCAAAACAAATCCAGATGAACAGGACCAAATGATACAATTTTTAAACAAAGATTGTATGAAGTATAAAGTATAAAGTTGTATGTCATCCTGTCTCTTCTTGGGGATGTTGATGGCCATATAAATGTGATAAATAAATAAGCAATTTTAATTGAAAAAGAGCAAAATTCTTGTTTGCAGCTTAGAATTTTTTTTAGATTTTTGTTATTGAAATGACAACTAGGGTAAAATTAGGGATAAATTATCATTGTCCCCAGCTCCAGCCATTACAGCTAATGGTTTAGGATAATCAGAATTATTATTAAGACCTGGATGTTCACAGGTTATTCAGTTCTGTTGTAAAGAATTCAATCAATTCCCTTATTCTTCATGTCTCAACTTATTTTTCCAACAGTCATCATCATCTGTTGCTCATGGAAGCAGTCTCTGGCAAGATGTGGTGATATTGACTTTGGAGATTTATTGATATTGACATTTTTATTTATTATTCCCCCTCCACACAAGTATTTTCTGCTCTCTTTGGTTCTACTTAGAATATTGGCAATATTGTACTTCATTTTTTCAATGTAAGTACAGTAGTGTAAATGTAGTTCTTTTGTATTTATTACCTGCTATTAAACCTATGTAAAGATTTATGTAATAAGACATGCCATTTATAATTTCCATAGGGGATACATAGACACTGTAAAGTGTGTTAAAAATGACTAAGTGATACCTACACAAATTGACAAGAAATGAATGTGAATTATCTTACAAATTATATGAAAACAGTGGGAACCCATTAATTTGGTGCTTATCTATTTCTGGCTTACAGTGCCAGCCTCATTTGTTTACTCAGAATACATTCCATTCTCTGATTTAAAATGATATTCCATCTCTTATTTTTGATGACAGTGTGATAAAATACTTCCCTCAATTTAAAGTTCTTGTGGAAAGTATGAAGGCAAGCAGGGCAAAGTCAATCATGAAGGTTACTGGTAAGGCTACCAGAAATAGGTTGCAAAAATCTAGACCAGTGATGGCGAACCTTTTAGATACCAAGTGCCCAAACTGCGTGTGCACGCATGCCCAAACTGAAAGGTAGACATGAGCAGCAGAGACCCCAAGACCAGCTGGCCGGCGGGAGGCGGGGCATCCCAACACCGGGAACGTGGGTAGAGGTAAAATCTTTTTCTTTTGTGAACTTCTGTTTCGTCGTTTGCAGGGAAAAAAAAGCTCACAAAAGAAATGCCATGGAGATCTGACCTGATGGCACGCATGCCAGCAGAAGGCTCTGCATGCCACCTCTGGCACGCGTGCCATAGGTTTGTCATCATAGGTCTAGACTCATAGAATGCATTAAAGTACTGAAAACTCTTTGCTGCCATCTCGTGGTCATTTGAAATTTTGCAGACTAGATCTAGAGAGCCTACCATTACTTATCTTTGGTCCAATCAGGCAGAACTTCTCAAGATGATCTGTCCTAATCCATGTATTCCACAACTCTTGATTACAGCGACCAATCTACTTCAAGAGACTTGCTGAAGAATAGAACAGCCTTACTTCAACAGCACAATTGATACTGGAGATACTTTAGTAATGATAACTCCAGTATTTATATGCTGCTAAGGCACAACTGGCACCAGAACCATATACATAATTTAAAGTTAAAGTTTAAAGGATGAAATTTATCTTTTTGAGAAATAATTTCTTGAATATTTGAGCCAGCATAATATACTCAAAATTCATAAGCATGCTATGCTGCTTCATAACCTAGAGGTATTTACAAATTCAAGCAGAAAAGACATTAATGGCAGTCTGACTGAAGAAACATCTCTTTTAATGTTAAACAGATAAATTCAGTGGCTTTACAGAATGTTCTTGCTAACATTATTCTATAGCTTTATGTTCACTGAGATAAATTCCTAGAGATCAGTACTATCAAGGAGCTTTTGAGACAACAGGGGGGGGGGGCGGTCAACTTATTTTCCAAAGCACCTGAAGGCAGGACAACAAGCAATGGATGGAACTAAGAAATTTCCTGATAGTTAGAACAATTAATCAGCAGAATGACTTGCCTCCAGAAGTTGTGAATGCTCCAACACTGGAAGTTTTTAGGAAGAAATTGGACAACCATTATTAGGGTTTCCTTCCTGAACAGGGGGTTGGGCTAGAAGACCTCCAAGGTCCTTTCTAACTCTGTTATTTTTGTTATTCCATAAGCAATCGACAGTAATATAAAGAGATTTAAATTTTCTCGAGTGTTTATTTCCTGTGTTTTGTTGCTATTATTTATATATTCCTGTGATATGATGCAGGCAAATAAGTAGCAGTTCAAAGGGTGCTGCAGCCTAATGCTACTGTTCAAAGAAAATTAAGAAGGCACTCTTCCTCCCTTGCAGTTACATCTGTTGCTCGACCTAATATTGAAACATCAGCATAGAATAACCACCATCTTCACTATACTGTAGATAGCGTAATGGTAGAAATCAATGGCTTTGACATTAAGTATAGGAACACTACTGACAGAAAAGCCGCTAAGGACTTTAATGCGTTTGCAATCCAGTTGCAGCACCTTCTCCTTCCTGCCCAAATCAATCAAGTTAGAGATAGCTAAAAAGAGGGGAGGTCAAATAGGACAATAGGAAATAATGACTGCCACTTTATTTTTGGTGGCATGGGCCAGAGAGTTGTTTTTTGCTGGATCCAGATCCAATCACAGTACAGCCAGAGAGTAATAAAGTAGTTGGTTTTGCTCTTTACTGTGCTCCCACTATAGTTTACATTCATTGTCTTTTCTCTGGACATTACAGTTGGGAAACTAATCTTGCTGAAGTATAAAAGAAGGTATTACTAAGAACAGTTAGCCAAGATCCTTTTTACTAATATGACATATTGTTTCTGTACAGGTCTAGGACTTTTCGTCTCTGACTTTTCATTCTTCTCGGGCGATTCTCCCTCGACTTATCTCCTCAGCTGGCACTCCTCCAGTCATTTGCCCTAGGGACTGGGTCACCGGCCTCTTCGTCCCAGACCCTTCGACACGGCCCATTCGCAGAAAGAGGGTTTGTCCTGGGTGTTCCGCCCTCTGTGACAGTTAGCCCCCAACCAATTGGCTAGAGGGGGTATAATAAAAATCCAGCAAAAGGAGAGAGGTGTAAAGGAATTTGCCTAAATGCCTGATTTCCTTCCTCCCTCTCTCTCTTCCCCCCCCCCCACCAATACAGGGACACTGTTACTGAGCGGGCTAAAAGCCTCCCTCCCTCCCTTCAACCAGTTAGTTAACCAAGTCTGGAAGGGTCCAATAGAAGAGAATTTTTCCTTTCTTCCTTCCTTCTTCCATCCATCCAACCTTGTAACATGACAATGATCGGCAACATTACAGTAGATCCACCAACGAATGGCTGTAAGAGAAAAAAGATCCTTCCAGTCAGTGTAAGACTGATAGACAATTATAATACCTACTTGAAAGCAGGCAATACCAGGTATTAGAGTCAAGGGTTACTTTTTCTATAGAAAGAAATGGTGGCTGTTAATTTGTTGAATAAAGGATTGCAAAGAAATGTTCAGTTTCTTTGTTCAATAGTTGCATTGGTATATAATGTTTGAATTAAGATATAACACTGAAGTGTACACATGTTAGAAAAGAAACAACTTGACATGGGGCTTACTTACTTTTTCACAAGACTGTACCTAACCGAGGACTACAACTTGGCATGACGTCAATTTGATGCAAGAGCTTTCAGAAATACCCAGGGTCCATTTTATAACAGAGGCGAGTAAACACAAGGACAGAAACGTTCCATCGCTGGGACATAACTGAGGGATCCAAGAGCGCAAGAAGCAGAAAACTTCTTTGCAGAAAACAGATGAAAAGCGCGAAGCCTCCAGTCCATCAGGTTAGGCGGGAGCAGAGGTGCGGCTACGCCTACTGAATTTGCTTGTCAAGCCTGGAAGAAGAAGGCAGCGCATCGAGAGGGACAGCGAAGAAAATCCCTTCCGAAGTTTACTCGCCCGAATGCGATTTTGGAGGGAAAGAGTCGTCTCGGCTGTGAATAAAGATTAAGCGCTGGAGAATTCCTCAGGGAAGAAAAGAAGCACTTGCAAGAGACTATCCATATGACCGGAGTTTCCCCAAAGAAGAAACATCTCTTATCCCTCTTCTACCTCCTACCGGCAAAGTCCTAAATCAAAAGGAGCGCAGTACGTCTCCTGTTCGAAAAGGGCGCGAAAACTCTTTATTCAAATTGGCTGGAGCAGCTCATTCTCCCTCAAAGCATGATGGGAAATGAGGGTAGTCTGAGTAAAAGGTCCTGAAAAGCGGGCGGGCGTGGAATTTAGCGGATTCTTTGCGGTTAAAGTATTGTGATGGTCTCATTCGGACCTCTAAAACAAGACGGATTCCTCTCCAAAATGCCATCTGGAAGATGGCTAGAGCTGAACAACATGTTGGGTTAAAATTAGGTACCAGAGATTTGTACTATATTTGCTTGATACGGTGGACCCATGTTTACTGAATCGCTTGAATAATGCAAAGCCTCCCCCAGACTAGATTCACAAAAGCATTTGACTATTGCATACATATCCCTTCCCTGTTGGATTAGTTAATACCTAATTGTACAATGAGAAGTCGGGCAACTGGGTTAAATCAATAAACAATGACAAAGTGGGATAGCATATTGTGCAAAAACAGAGGCCAACCCAGCAATGGAGAAATCGGCAAGAAGCAGCTGCTTGAGCTGTAGTGGCGCAGTGGTTAGAATGCAGTACTGCAGGCCAGTTCTGCTGACTGCCGGCTGCCTGCAGTTTGGCAGTTTGATTCTCATTTGAAGACCCAGATTGTTGGGGCTGTAAAGTACAGTAAAGTGGTCTAAGTGCTATTGCTTCCAGTTCTTTTTTGCTTGGACAATGTACTGTTTTGTCTGGACTCATGAAGCTGTCAAGGGCATGACAATTAGCAAAGGTGGTTGTATTGTGACTGCTCTCTCTGTCCTCTTTCTCAGCTAGGCTACAGTTAGAAATAATCAAGTTTTATCTGTGCCATCTGGAGGAAAAGTAAGTGGAGGCACCAAATCCCATATTTTGCTTGCCCCCCCCAAACATTCATTTCAGATATTCCCATTTGAGTTCTCTGAGAACTTATTTCACATGTGCAATTCTTCTGTATTTTGATTAATATGTTAGTAGCATTTGGTTCTTCTGCATGTGCACCATATTGAGTAGGGCCTGGATTGCATTTTGGAACAGTTTTCATCTAGTATCCACTTGAACAAAATTTTCTCATAATATTTGGATTTCAAAAGAACTAATTGCTGAATTAGTTCTTTTGAATATATGTATATTTATATTTTTTTTATTTTATTCTCTCTTATAGGTGAATTCATTGAAAATTATGTAATATAAATTAATATAAATTAGTATATAAATAAAAAAAATAATAGAGAATTGCAGCCTAATGAGATGCTTTTATTTCTCTTTTACTTTTTAATTTTATTTGTTGAAAAATATGATGAAAAAGAAGTTTTACAGAAGGTACAAAACTGAATGAAACCCAATCCAGGACGAATTCTTCAAATTCCTTTTTAAAAAATTGGGTGAACTAAATTAGATATGGTCCATGGGTGAAAGATGGCGTAACCATTTAATTAAAAATTGTTAAAGCATGGTATTACAGAATAGGGTTACTTATGCCATGTGAAATTTCATGAATTATTATCCCAATTTGTGATGAAAAACGTTCTCCCATAGACAGTGTCAAATATCACTATTTGTTAGCAATTAGCCACACATCCAGGTTTCTGTTGTAATAATCAAATTCCATCATGATCTTTTATGAACTTTCAAGAATGTATCAGAAAAGCACAAATAATATTGGGGTATCCTTCAGAGCATTTTTCAGAAACAGGTATGAGATTGTGAGCCACTGTTCCAGTATATGAACGCATACTACTAATAAAATAGATAAAAAAGTAAAAGTTTATATTCTTTTTAAAATGATATTGTCACATAAAATAAATTACTGTCTTAGAAAGAATTGGTTGCCTGTAACAATTTGATTGCTAAAGCAAAGCAATTTGGCTGCTTTTTAAATTTTTAGATTTATTTTAGTTTTTTCATTCTTAGACTTTAAATTTTTTAATCCTGCCTTTATTAACTTTTATTATTAAATTTATATGCTGTTCATCTCTCTGTCCAGAACAACTCTTAGAAATAACTCAAGGCAGTGAAAATAACTAACATTCCTTCCTCCTATTTTCTCCACAACAACAACTCTGTGAAGTGAGTTGAGCTCACAGAGAGTGTCTTGTCCAAAGTCATCCAGCTGGTTTAAATTTAAATTTAGCACGGTTTCATAAAGACACTATTGGGATGTTTTAATTAATAAACATTTAAAAATAATATACATCGAGTCAATAAAAATGTGTAATTATAAATTTAAATAATATTTGGTAACAGCAATCATTCCATAATTTATTACTTCCCTAATTCCCTTTGTAGTATTTGACTACTAGTTGTTTTTGTTCTGAGCATAGGCATGAATCAAACCAGGAAAGATAATGGGGGGAGAGGAGTGGTTTTCATCACAGAAGGGGAGGATAATATTAAACTTTATAGCGCATATACAACCCAAATGTTAGTTTCATTCTTGCAACAAATTTCATCCTAGAAGATTGCTCTACGCGTGCTTGTACCGTTGTCTTTCGCTATGAAGAAAGCAGTCCTAAATAAAATGGGATCCCATAAAATTTTACAACGCCATTCTTTTCAAAGCCATTCGCTATGTTTAATTTCTAGATACAGGTAGCGCTTCTTTTTCACATCTACAAGCCTCCGGCCAGCCTGACTCTTTTTCCCAGTCCATCACAGCAAGAGCAGTTGCGTCGCGGGATTGCCATGGGTACGAGTAACACTGAAGCGGACGGATACAGTCCAATCTCCTTTGGAAGGAAAAAATGCATAGGGACAATGAGCCCCCATTTTCATTATGTTTTTAATTTGTCAAAAGGGCTTCCTTCTGCCGTTTTTGATCACCAAAGCGCTAGTCGGAGCCTTCAGACAAGAAAGCTGGAAGGAACTATTTTTTTTTCCTGGCGGAGGGAACTGATCGCGGGTTTGGCGTACCACTGCCAGTGAATTTGGTGGGCTGTGGCCGGGCAACGAAGCACACTCTGCCCCCGGGACGGGGATGGGTAGGAGGTATGGAGGTGGCGGGGAACGGCGTGGGTCCTTTCCATCTGGGACCGTTGACATCTACGCCTATAGAGTCATCTACCTCGAGCGTCCCCACACGGGTGAGTGGGGTTGTAAACTGAGTAGTTGGAAACTGGAGGGCGAAGGGAATCGCCCAGCGCACTTATGTTTTAGGAGTTGAACCTTCGGAATGAACCTCGTGTGTCAGGATTCCAGAATATCCCCCCCAGAAAGGTGGACTATAAATGGAGTGACCTCCAAAAATTAAGTAGCATTGGGTTTGGTTAGAGATGTAGGGCATGGCACATCCTTTTACTGCAGTGGTAAAGGATATGGTCCCAGACAAAACTATGGATATTGCCACAACCTCAACAAGAGTCAACTTTAGCTTCAGAGAGAAGTTATGTTTTAACATAGTAACACATTGAGCACCACATTAAGCTCCACTGGTTCTAGTTCACCCAAGATTGTTGCCAGCCACAATCTATCCAACTGTTTTTATATAGTTTAGGATATAGTGCTAGCTAGTCTAAGGTGGTGCTTGCTTAATTAAGTAGTTAGTCCATTATATAAAGAATGCTAGTGGGCTTGAGATTAAATTAAACATCTGGCCATCCCAGAGTGTGATTCCATATAGAATTTGAAATACCTGAAATCACTAACATCAATGAATTCAAGAACTCTAGGAACATAAGAGTTTGTTACTTGACTGCATTTTTAGTGAAATCAATAGAGTGTATAGAGAAATTTGCAATCATTTGGGTGTTACACAACATGCTCATTCAGAAATAAACAGGCAGTTGTGTATGAGTTCTGTTGTTAGAGTTTATGGATTATCCTGGCTAGTTATGGTTTAACTAAAACCGTAATTAATTTATACATTTAATATATACATAATACATAACACACATTATACATAACTTAGTATTATGTATAAGACTGCTAACTTTTGTTGGAAGATTAATGGAGAAAGGAACTTTTTCCCCATAAAGTTAGAATGTCAGATTAATTTCAGATAGCTCTTCATTTGCCTTAAGGTCCCAGGTACTCCATGTTCTAATCTCAAAACAAAACAAAACAAACCTAATAAAAAAGCACCTACCCTCAACAAAGCTACCTACCATGATACTTCATTGTGCTTGAGCTCTTTCATTGGTAGCATGTCTCTAAAAGCCATAAGAGTCATAGTGGTGCAATGTTTAGAATGCAGTATTGCAGGCTAATTCTGACTGCCTGCTGCCATCAGTTCAGCAGTTTGACTCTTACCGGCTCAAGGTTCTTTTCATCCTTCCGGGATCGGTAAAATGAGGACCCATTGCCTCTGTAAACCGCTTAGAGAAGACTGTGAAGCGGTATATAAGTCTAAGTGCCATTGCTATTACAAACCACAGTGACAGGCAAATCACATAACTATCTTCACAGAATATGCTTATCTGTAGATAATTTGACTAGTTTATGGCACTTACTCAGATTTTTTATTTATTTATTCAATTTATATCCCGCCCTTCTCCAAGTGGACTCAGGGCGGTGCACAGCCAGAACTAAAACACATATCAATACAAAATTTAAAATTATTAAAAGAATTAAATAACGATGGCCCAAAAATTTAAAACATTAAAAACTAAAACCCATTTGACAATTTAAAAAGCTAAAAAGACTAAAAAAAATTTGGGGTTCTTATGTGACATTGAAATATGAACTACACAGACTGAGTGGGCATGATATCCTCAGGATATTAATTGGCAGGTTTGTTGTTCATTGTGTTGTGAACACAGCATAAGCCTGAGAATGATACCATATTAAATTAATGTTTTATTTTGACATAATTTGTATGAATACAGATGTAATGTGTTAATAAGATATATGGTTTAGCATATAAATACTATTGAATGTATGTATCTAGGCATATTCAAGAAGTGTAGTATATAATCATATCAAATGAATTTTAAATAAAATATCCTAATTCAAGGTCTCTGAATAATATTTCAAGATTATGTATTATTTTTCTTGTCATTATTGTAATGTTTAGTTGTTTTGGAGTTTTCTGTCTAATTTTTCTGTCTTTAGTTTATTCAAGTATATTTACATTTACAGTACTTGTGTGTGTGTGTGCGTGTGTATCCTTTAATAGTTTAATATTTGTAAGTTTTAATATATTGTTTTATAAACTCAACAAAAAAAAATTTAATGGATTGTGCTTCAGCAATAATATTGCACTGAGAGGCAAGCAAAATCTACTGTTTACCAAAATAATGTATGTACAATTAAGAGGAGATGATAGCTGATTTTAGCTTAGTGCAGAGGTTCTCAAACTTAATGGCATAATGAACCTCTAAAATGATAAATGAAAATGTGTATTTCCTCCCACAAAGCTTTAGTAATGAAAATAAAGGGATGCAGTGAAAAAAAGGAACTTAAATATACAGAAGACTAAATTAATAACAAGTACAGCAACTAGTGTTCCAGTATTTGAGAGACTGCCACAAAGAAGAAGGGGTCAAATTATTCTCTAAAGCACCAGAGGGCAGGACAAGAAACAATGGTTTCTTGTCCTGGAAGCAACCTGGAATTAAGGAGAAAGTTCCTAACAGTGAGGACAATTAACCAGTGGAACAGCTTGCCTCCAGAAATTGTGGGCGCTCCATCACTGGAGGTTTTTAAGAAGAGACTAGATAGTTCACTTGTCTGAAATGGTATAGGTTCTCCTGCTTGAGCAGGGGGTTGGACTAGAAGACTTCCAAGGTCCCTTCCAACTTCTATTTGATTTGATTTGATTCTGCAATTATGTACAAAAAAAGAGTATTGTTGGTTTTAAACTTGTTGGAAAAGACTCCTGAGAATACCTTGGATAGCCAAGCAAATAAGCAAATGGATCATCAAACAAATCAGTCCAAAGTTCTCAGTAGAGGAATAAATAATCAGTCTCAAATGATCATAATTTGGTCACGTGAAGATATAGCTCACTTGAGAGGGCTATAATACTGAGAAAGGTGAAAAGAAAAAGGTGGGGAAAGGACATCTACAGCAAAATGGATGGACTCAATTTTAGTGCAAATGGGTGCATCATTGGAAAATTTGAAGGACTAGATTGGAGATTAGACAGAGTAGTCAAATTTATACCTGAAAAGAAGCTGTTCAAATCACATTCATATTGTTGTCAAATAAATGACATGGACATAATCAATGTAGACAACAGACATTGTCTTCAATCAAGGAAAACATTATTAGTGCCACTTGAGTTTATGGTGAGGTGGGGGGGATTTTTGTACTTACAGTGCCTGAAGGAATAAAACCTCAACTCTTTTTCCACTTTTTTTGTCATCTAGAAGGAGCACTGAATGGCTCATAATAATTATTGCACGTTCCCAACATTTCTAGTTTAGCAGAAGTGAAGTTATTGCAGATATAACAGAGATCAGTTATTCAGTTTCTGCTTAAATCTTTAGACAAGCAGGAACTAAGAAAATAATTAAGTGCCTTTTTCTTTTTTTCTAATGAAGTATTTTGTGTTTAGTTCTTTTATATGTACCTTGCATGCTTCACATTGCATAATTTAGAAAGTTGCTGAACATTTTGAAATTTTCATTCATGTTTGGAGATGAGAGAAGTGGATAGAAGTAATTGCAGTGCAGAAGCATTTGCTACAGGTTGGTTTGTAAAATGCCTATTCTACAATGCACTTTTTAAAAACTTTTGTTTTTTCAATGTTTTGTTTTTCAGGCTGATTCCTTGTCATCTGAAAATAGTGATAGTTCAGGAGAAGACTGGCTCATAAAAGTTCGTTGTCCAGGAGCAAGGCATCGATACAGCAAACGAGCTCATGCAAAAAAGGTTAATATTACAATATTATTACTTTAATTAATTAATCAATTAAACATGGTTAAAGTTTGTTAAGAGAATAGTGATCCTTTTGAATGCTGGGTGGTACAGTAGTTTTAATGTGTAACCTATATATCCAGCTATTCAGTTGATCCAGGAAAGAATTTTGTGGAAGTTCTTATTCTATTTCTGTTTTTTACTTCCCACCTTAAGTAAGTTAGTCACATGACATTAATACTCAACATGTAGAGAAGATACAGAATTATTTTCTGCTATATTTTCGTATTTTGCTTGTGACAGCAGTTCAGGATGGAAGATGAATATAATATGCAATGGTACATATTTATGCAAATCCCAAAAGTATTTCACAGCATCTAAAAACTTTTAGGGACCCATCCCAATTTTGCTTGACAAAAATTGAAAAAGTGAAAAAGATTTTTTCTAATTTAAATTGCAGGACTAAAACATGAGGGTATAGTTAAGGTAAAGGTAAATGTTCCCCTCGCACATATGTGCTAGTCGTTCACATATGAAACATTCTCCATTTCAAAGCCGAAGAGCCAGCGCGGTCCGAAGACGTCTCTGTGGTCATGTGGCTGACGTGACTAAACGCCAAAGGCGCATGGAACGCTGTTACCTTCCCACCAAAGGTGGTCCTTATTTTTCTACTTGCATTTTTTGCATGCTTTCAAACTGCTAGGTTGGCAGAAGCTGGGACAAGTAATGGGAGTTCACCCTGTTATGTGGCACTAGGGATTCGAACCACTGAACTGCCAACCTTTTGATCAACAAGCACAGCGACTTAGCCACTGAGCCACCATGTCCCTTTGGTAGGGTATAGTTAGAAATGACTTAATTTACTAAAATTATTTGAGTATTTGCATACTTGGGAACATTAAAAATCAGAAGAAGAATTAGAAGAAGAATCCCAGCAACTAGGCAAGCACTAGTTACCATATTTTTCGGAGTATAAGACGCACTCCCCCTCCCAAAAGAGGGTGAAAATTTGGATGCGTCTTATACACTGAATGTAGCCCTGCCTACCCCACCCTTCGGCCATTTTTGGTCTCCGTGCATCGCGTTTTAGACCTGTTCCAGGCTGCAGGGATTGATACGATCATTGCCACCTCCGTGCCTCACGTTTTTGGCCTCTGTGCCTTGCGTTTCAGCCTCCAAATGCTCCATTTCACACCCGTTCAAGGCTGTGGGGATCGCCAGAGCACATCGCCACCAATTGCCGCCTCTGGGTATCACATTTTTGGCCTCTGCAGATCGCGTTTTCAGCCCCGCATGCTCCATTTTGGCCTCTGGCATCGCATTTTCAGGCGGTTCCAGGTAGTGGGGAGTGTTGGCGTTCAGTGTTCGGAGGCGAGGCACAGAGGCTAAAAACGTGAGCCACAAAGGTGATGATGGTCTGTGGCAATCCCTCCAGCCTGGAACAGCTGATTGGGGGTATTCTAGGAGGCCGATCCACTCGCCAATCAGCTGCTCGTGCTGAATCAGGCTGCAATAATGTGCTGAAGCTGACCTGGCTGTTCGCTATTTGCTGCAAGGATGCTAGCTAGATGAATACTGATGGATGTTGGTAGGCAGAGGCAAAAAATTGTTTTCTTATTTTCCTCCCCAAAAACTAAGGTGCATCTTATACTCCGGAGTGTCTTATACTCCGAAAAATATGGTACTTCAACAGAAATTTGACTTCATGTTCAGATGCAGTATAAAACTGGATCTTCTATTAAGAAGCTGTTTAAGGGACTTTGTTTTCATACTCGTTATGGTAGAGTTCACAGCCACCCTTGATTTATATGATAAATATTCAATGAAAAAGCTTGGACAACTTTGCCTGGATTATATGTTTTTTTGGATCATATTCGCCATATGTTAAATTAGCATAAGAATTATGTTAGTTTTTAAATCAACATCATTTTTCAAAAGTTGAATCTTTCCTTCTGTCAAAGGACTATAGTTACCCATTTTATGTGCAACTAGTTCCTAGAAACAGGCCTCTTTCTTCTTTATATCATAACAAATTTATCTCCATTGTAATTCAGCAAATTATCTCTTCTTTACATAATTATTTATGATCAGACCGACTTTTAATTAAATCATGTAATATTTAATCTCTCTTCCCCTCTCCACCCCACCCACCCCCGTCCTGCTGTGCAGCCTCATCATGGGGAGGGAGGGGTATTCCTGGGATAGAAGAGCAAAGAACATTGGGAGTGTATGTCTGGAATATATATATATTTCCAGCAGGGTCACCCAAGATCATCCCAGCTGCCCAGCTAAAGCAGGCAGGCATCTATATTGGGCAGCAGCAGCATAGGAAAATGTCAGAGGCAAATGATCGTATTAGTGACAATAGCAAAGGCATCAAGTCATACTGCATGGGACAAGGCAGTGGTAACCCACTTCTCTATTTTTATCAAGAAAGTCAGATGTACAGAAAATATAAAATGATTGAGGATATAGTGCCAAATAATGAGTCCCTCAGATTGGATGACACTCAACATTTTATTTATTTATTCAACTTCTATAGTTGCCCATCTCAACCAAGTGATTCGGGTGGCTTATAGTTCTAAAACTACAAAGTGGTTAAAACAATTAAAGCAATAAACAATAAAAACATCCAAATAATAAGTACATATAGCTGTCAAGATAGTTAAGCAACTAACAGAAAAGCCAAGAAATGGCACCTTTAACACTTTCTGAGGCTAAAGCCCAGGTATGTAGCCAGGTTTTTAAGGCCTTATGAGGTCAATAGGGTTGGGGAAAATTCTAATCTCTGTGGGGAAAGTATTCCACAAAGCAGGAGCTGTCGCAGAGACAGCCCGTCTTCTAGTTCCTGCTAGTCGACAATTTAGCTGATGGGTTGTGCAGCATGCCCAATCCGATGGAAGAAAAAGATGGTCCCTCAGATAGCCTTCTAATGGAAAAGAGCTGAGAAATTGAAGTACTAAAGGTGGTTATGATATGGTTAGATTAAAATCTTTGGGACCTCTAGTTGGTGACGTTGCCAAACTGGAAAAGAAAATGTGAAGCTGCAAATATAGAATCACAGTAGGGACATGGAACGTAAGAAACAGGAACAAAGAAAGATAATTTAGAACCCACCCCTGGTACAGAACATGCAAGCAATATATTGTGATTTGAGACTGGAATGCTGTAGCTGAAAACTTGAAAGAAGAAAATATAGTTGGCTTAGGAAACTGGAACAAAGCAGGAGATAGACTTATCCATTTCAGCCACTCAATGATTTCTTCATAGGTAACGAACAAAACAATCCATGGACATCAGATGGAGTATATAGAAGTCAGTTTGACTATATTATTGCTAAAAGCAGGTGGAGGAGCTCTGTTGTAGCATTAGAGACATGACAAGATGCTGACTAGAATAGATCATGTGCAAGCTCTGAGTTAAGCAAAAGAAGAAAAATAGAGCCAATTAATTTCTGATGTTCATGATTTGAACATTTGTCCATCATTTTCAAGGAGAACATCAGGAACCATTCTGAAGTTCTCAACCTCACTGAAAGAGAACCAGAGGAATTATGGAATGAGCAATGAAATTGTTAAAGATAAATGTGAAAAGAGACTATCAAAAATGAAGAAAAAGAAGAAAGCACGTTATGAACAAACTGTGGTAATTGCTAAGAAGAGGAGAGAAGCCAAAACCAAGAAAGACAAAAATCTCAGGAATTATATCAAGAGTTTCAGAGACCTGTTAAAAAGACAAGAAATAATATTGCAATACATCTGTAAAGTTATTGAAGATTATTGAAGATTGTAACAGACATGGAAAAACAAGGAAAGTCTTTCAAAAGATTTCTGAATCCAGAAGAAAGTCCTAACATTTAATTACTGTGCTGAAGGATGCCAGAGGACATAGAGTAATCATTTCAAAGGAGTTCAAAGGAAGATGGAAGGAGTATACTGAAACATTGTATAGTAGAGATATTAAAATCCAAGATACCTTAGAACATATTCCCTATTTACAAGAATCTCTAGTACTAGAAGATGAAGTTACATCAGCACTATTACATTATTACCAAGTCAGAAGGCTACAGGAACGGATATAATACTGATTAAAATATGACAAGCAATAGTAAAGGGATCAGTTTAATCAAGCTATACTAAATAATCTGGAGAATACAGTGGCCACCTCATTGGAAAAGGTCAATCTTCCAATGCCAGAAAAAAGAAACCTAACAGAGTGTGCAAATCAGTGGTGGGATTCAGCCAGTTCACACCACTTTGGGAGAACCGGTTGTTAACTTTCTGAGCAGTTTGGCAAACTGGTTGTTGGAAGAAATCATTAGGGCAGAGAACCGGTTGTTAAATTAGTTGAATCCCATCACTGGTGCAAACTATCATATAATATACTAAATTTCATATGCTGGCAAAATAATGCTTACAATCATCCTATGCAGATTAGAGTTACACATAGAAAAACAGAGATATTCAAGATGGCTTTAGAAAAGCCTGAACTACACAAGACTTTATTGCTGACGCATGCTGGATAATTGAGAAAGACACAGAAAACCAAAAAGTAGTTAATATGTGGTTCACCAATTATAGATAGCCTTTAATTATGGTAAAACGTTTGACAAAGGAGTGGGACAAGGTTGTATCCCCCTTATTTATTCAACCCATATGCTGAATATATATTAAGGGAAGTTTGATTGTAAGAAGATGAGTGTGATTTTAAAATTGGAGGAAGAAACATCAATAACTTGTGCTAGGCTGATAACACAACTCTGATAGCTGAAAATGCAAAGGATCTGCAAGTCTTGGTGCTAAAAGTCAAAGGGCACAATGAAAAAAACCAAATTAAATATAAAGAATACCAAACTAATGACAACATGTTTAATAACCAGCCTTAGAATTGGCAATAGAAATATTAAAGTGGTAAATAGCTTTTGCTTTTTAGTATCAATCATCAACAATAAAAATACAAGCAATCAAGCAATATACCACATATTAACATTTGATACAGCAGTCAGGAAGGCCATGATGGGTCTATACATATAAAGTTCACCATGCATGCCATGGTATTCCCTTTGACACTTCATGGAAGCAAAAATTGGAGTTCAAAAAAGCAGGATAGAAAGAGTATACTTTTGAACTTTGATGTTGGACAGGAACCCTGGGATTACTGTTGACAGCCAAGAAAACAAACTAATGGATCATCAAATAAATCAACCCAAAATTCTCACTTGAGTCACAAATGACCAAGCTCAAAGTATCCTATTTAGGACACAGTGTAATACTGTAAAACTAGAAAAGATGAATATTAGAGTATATTGATAGAAAGTTAGATTTTATACAAAATTATTCAGCATATAAAAGGACACATTTTACTGAAGAAGAATCAATATTGTTTATGCAAAACATAACTAACTGACTTTCTTGCTTTTTCCTTAAAAATATTTTGTTTCTCATCCAAGAAGCTTCTTCAGTTCTGAACAACCATGACCTGGATGATTGAGAATCTCCACAGACAAAAAGCAATGTCAGAAAATAGCTAATAAAACATTTTGAACTTTTATAGCTGTCCTTCATTTATTATTGCATTTTGCTATTTTTATTTTCAAAAATAGGAGTCAAATAAAATTTTATTGGCTCTTATAGGTGTTCTTCTGGAGAAAAACAATACAAATATTCAAGTGCATACCAACCTTATTTAATTAAAAAGTTTATATTCACATTCCATTGTGAAAGTAAATTATTTATAAATAAGGTATTTGTTCAAAATTGTTATTTACATTTAATATGAAAAAGTAAATCAAGTATACAAATGATTTATGCAGTCTTCATTTTTAAATACAGACGGTCCTCAATTTATGACCACAATTGGGATTGGTAAATTCATCATTAAACAGAGTTGTTAAGTGACATCATGTGATTGCACCCAATTTTATGACTTGCCATGGTTAAGTGAATCACCATGGTCATTAAGCAAAACATGTGACAGTAATTTGTGATTTACCCTGCTATATTCCCCATTGACTTTGCTTGTCATAAACTAGCTGGAAAGGTTGCAAATGGAGATCATGTGACCCTAGGATGTATATGTGAGCCAGTTGCCAAGCACCTGGATCGTGATCACATGACTGCAGGGAAGCTATGACAATTTTAAGTATGAGCACTGGTCATAATTTGTTTTAATGCCATTGTAACTTTCAATAGTCTCTAAGTGAATGGTTGTAAGTCAAGGACTATCTATCATCTTCCAAATAGAACCCTTGTACAAGCTGTGTTTTTCAGACGATTGCATTACAGGCAGAGGATGAGGATGAGTATTTTTTAAACTTTGTAGTACCTGTATTGATTTCCTCACAACTATGAAAATATTCAATATGCATTGTTTATCTATTAATTTGTAAAATAAGAATATATAATTAAGAAAGAGGAATTAGGAAGCTGCCAATATTGTATCTTTTTATCATCTATGTTTGGAATACATTTTTTATTTTTTATTTTTTTTTAATTTGATTTATATGCCGCCCTTCTCCGAAGACTCAGGGCGGCTTACAATGTGCTCAGCAATAGCCTTCATCCTTTTTGTATATTTATACAAAGTCAGCTTATTGCCCCCACAAACTGGGTCCTCATTTCACCTACCTTAGAAAGGATGGAAGGCTGAGTCAACCTTGAGCCTTGGCGAGATTCGAACCCTGCAGTAATTGCAGGCAGCTGGTCTTAAGCAGCTTAATAACAGGGTGCTTTAAACCCTTGTACTACCAAGGCTCTTAGTACAGTTATTTCTTAGTATAACTGTAGTTCTTCCAACATATAAAACTCTACTATGAAAATCTTATACAATAATGTTTTACTGTCTTTAATGCTAGTAATTATATAGTTATGATAAAGAAAGATAAATTATCTTAACTGAAAAAATTCTTAAAATATGGGTTACAAGGGCCCTTTAATTAAGAAAATAGAAAATTAGAATTTAGAATCAATATAACTAATCATGATTTAATCTGATCTTGGGTTGTATTGTTTTAGTCAAATTGATTCTAATGGGATATATCTCCATATTACTGTAGAATTAATGCTTTTCCTTAATTTAACAGAGCATATCATCTCGGTCTACAAAAACTGAAACTTCAAGCATTCTAGATAAAAAAGATGACTTCACAGAGAAAACAGAATTGACGCCTACTACATCTTATCAGGTATATGGATTAAACATTTTATTTCAGATCTCAAAGTAACTATCTTGGGGGGGAAAAACTTTATCAGTAAAATGAAGTGAAACATTGCTTAACTCACATAAATCAAATATTTCAGGCTAGCTCAATGGATTTTGACACATTACAATATAGGTAGTTATTGGGTTACTACCATTTGTTCAGCAGCTATTCAAGGTTACTATTGTGGTGACTGGATGGTATTAACTATGGATCTCATAGTTCTAGCAATTGCATTGTCACCATGGTTATGTGACATCACAGGTTCATAACCATGTCATTTAGTGGTTGGCAATTCTGGTCCCAATTGCCATTATAAGCCTATAGTTACGGCAATTGATGTTCTTATAATCTATCTCATGTAACTGCCTTGAATGTATAACCAACCATTTTTAAACACTCATTTGCAGTGATAAAAAGCATTGTCTCTTTCAATAATATCTGCTGTTTTAATAATAGCATGCTGTTTATTATCATCTGCCCCATCTATGAAAAAAGATGGCCACCTCCAATTACACTTCAGAAATACTTATTTTATAGAAAAATGCCTTTTCCTGTTGAATAAATGTCATTTGTATAGTTAACTTTTTCTGATTTCTTAGCTTGGTGTTAATAGCTGTTGCATTAACTTTCAATATATTTTTCCAAAAAAAAATATTTTTTTTGAGTAGACCACATCATTTTACAATATATCACAATAGTAGTTATGACATAACACTGGAAAAGTTCTTTCTGTGCACATCAACATTCTGGTAACCCACATCATTTATTTGCTTTAGAGTTTCATTTTAACAGTGAGATACTGGAAGTTGATACAGTTTGGTAACTTGTGTGTGAAAATATAGAGAGCCAATATATTTGTTAAATCTGAAGAATATTGTCTGAGAACACAAAGCAACAAACACAACCTATTGTAACATTCTAACATTAGGACTATACAAGAGTGCCAAGGCAGGAGAGTGCAGACTTGGAGTGGCTGATAAGACTTCGTTGTCCAAGAGCTCAAATGGAACAATTGATGCCGGATCTGAAGCAAGTAGGTTTGGATGTGAATATATCAATATTTTCCTGTGCAACATCATCAGATAAATATTTTAATGGTAGAAATTTACAACAGTAAAAGCGGAGTTTCATCTTAGACATATTTTTAAAAATCTAGTTAATAATCATAAAAGTTCTAATCTAATACATGATGCTAATGTTTCTAATACATACTTTTTCAATTTAAGTGAAATACATTCTCATTCACTACAAAGCATTTGGTTCTTAACCAATAAAATGGCAATTTCTGCATAATGAAAATATGTGCATGTTCACATCCCTCCAACCAAAATAACCTTTAATACCACCACAAACATTCTTATACATTTGTCCATAAATATATTAAGCAACTAAGAAGACCCCACCTATCTTTGTCTTATTCCTTGCTCAATATTCAATTACATGCTGAGTATTTCATTTATTTTTATGCTTGCTTTCCTTCCATTATGGGCAGAAATTCTTTGATTATCCACAGATGCTGCTTTTCATTTTAAGGATCTTTTTTAAAAGACCTATGATAGAAATTAAATGGAACCCACAATATATTGTATTTTTGTAATTTGAACTAATATTTGAAAGTAAAATTCATACATACATACAGAGGTAAGTTTTGTATAGGTAAGTTTGATTTTTGGTAGCTAAAAGTTTCATTCATTCACTTGGATTTTTTTCATTTTTCAAATAAGTCTTTTCCAGGAATTACTAGTTTCCTGAATAAATCACAGAGCAAGGTTTATGGAAGAAGTCAACCTGAAAAGACAAAAACTTCAGAGAGTTGGCTAACACAGAAGCACTTGTCTATTGCACAGGTACCAATGTATTGGGGGCACTGAATAGAGACAAAAATCTATAACTGGTGATGTTTTGCTACCTCATAGCAAAGTGCATATTTCAAAAGGCCTTAGAAGGCAAGCGATCCATTCTTTGAGTTCCATGCAGTTTATTGAATGTGTTTGTTGGAGATTAGAAGAAATTGAATTCCTGTCTGCTCTTACTACAAAAAGGTTATAATATATATATATAGAAAGGAAAAAAGCCCAGAACCGAGTAGATGTGATTCTACTGAACTGGAGCTACAAAAAAAAAAACAAAAAACACCTTGGCTATGTAGGGAAAACCTGGCTAGAAGAAAAACATATATATATATATATATATATATATATATATATATATATATATATATATATATATATATATATATATATATATATATATATATATGGGGGTGGACATGGCCTATGTCTCTACAGAAAGGAGCTTTGCTTGTGATGGGACATGTCTTTCACAGAGATGTCAGTGGAATGCTTCATCATCTTTTCCTAATATGGGTTTTCTCCAGCAACAGATCCCCAACAGACTGCTGAAGATGTTCTCCTTCTTTGTCATAGATAATAATAAAAGACTTTCATAGTCACTTGGTTAATTTCCTTCCAGTAATTATTTGTTCTGAATATGATTATCAATAGCCATCAAGCTCCTATTCACCTTGTCTAATTTCTTCAATACTTCCCTCAGTCTATCAACTACCCATGATCAAAACTAAGATTGTTTCATTTGGCTTTTTGAAGAGAAGTGAAGATGATTTTTCTCAATTTGATCTTTAGAATTGTAGACTGGTTTTCATATTGTTTTAATATTAAATATTGTTTTAAATATTTAATTTAAGCATTTTAATATGCATATTGTTTAATTTATCAAATTTAATAACTTATTAGTGATACATGTAGAAAATTGTATATTATTACGGTAATAAAGAGTAAGGAAAACAGTTATATTGAGGCAGATTTTCTAATTGTTATCTTCTCATTACATATATAAAGCATAATAGAGTATTTAATTGTTCTCTGGAGAATTATACTGAATTTGCTAAATTTAGGGTAACAGATTATTAAAACTTTTATTGAAAAATTTATGAATATTCTATTTATTCCAAGTTATTTCAGGGATTTTAAAGCATTTAAAATTGAAATTTCTAATAATCAGAATCAAATCTTCTTTTAAACTTTGCTACAGTTCAGGTAATAATAATGATGACGTCTGTCATCACTTTTATTATACTGAAATTCAAAATCTACTTAGGGATCCAATCCACCTGTGCTTCTTCAGATATTTATTTTTTAGTTAGATTTTAATTTTTCCTTCAGGAGTTCAAGGCGACATATATTATTTTTTCCCCTGTAGCAATAACCATATGAGCTTGGTTGGGCTGAAAGACAAGCTGTTCTGATTGAAAGTGGATTTGAATCTGGGACTCATGTTCCCAGCCTAATATCTTAATCACTAGCCCACACTGGATCTCTGAAAAATTAGCCTGGTCAGTGTGTTGGTTCTTGGAACTTGTAATTGATCAACATCTGAAGAAACACAGTTTGCCATCCTTATGATATATTGTGATATATATATTATGATGCACCAACTCTAATGTAATTTTATTTTGCATTTCTTCTCAGTGGCATGGAATTCATTGTATCATATAAAGCTGATCTGTTTATAAAATTATTTTTAATAAGTATGTTTAATATAGTAGTTCTCTTTCACAGATTTTACTGATATTTTATTAGGCTTTAGTTAATGAAAGCCAGGATGTTATTGGTCCCATTCAGTTGCTGCTGGAAAGAGAAAGCTGCTTTATAAGGGTAAGAAATAAACATTGCTTGCAATGTAACTTTCTGACTATTGAGAAAGACATAAAAATACCTGGACCAGTAGTCCATACCCATGACCGTCATGCAGGAAGAGAAGACCTTGTTTTTTGATTTTTGGAAATCTTATTGTGAAATAGCAATTTTCTATAAAAAGAAGGAATAAAAACATCAGTGTTAAGTCTCCTCCCTCCCCCCAATATTTATACTTTCTTGACAAAAATCACACAAATGAAAAAGTTTGTAAAAGTTTTTGTTCCTGGTTATTTAAAAAAAAAGATGTTACAAGCTTAAATTGTTAGTACTGAAGTGTCTTTTACATCTGATCCTTTACTTTTCAGCTATAAGTCTAATAGCTTTTCCAGGGAATAGTGGTCTGTGGTTAGTCATTATGGCTTGCAGTGCTGATAGCTGTGAGGCGGGGATGTGAAACTGGTGGCCCACGGGCCAGATTTGTCAGGCTACGCCCACCCCAGCTCTGCTAAGGGAAAAACATAGTGAAACATCACGTGACAGCAACGTGACGCCACGAGTTTGACACCTGTGCTGTAAGGCATCACATCTGGAGGGTTTTAAATTGGGGAAGGATGATGTCGACTTTATAACTATTTATTTAATTTATTTTTATTTATTTATTATTCGATTTATATACCGCCCTACTCCCGAGGGACTCAGGATGGTGAACAGCCAAGAGATAAAACACACAGAATTACAAAATTTAAAAACAGTATAAATAAAATAAATTTGGCCCAGAACAGATTAAAACAACCCTAAAATTTTAGACAAATTTAAAATTTACAATTAAAAAGGGAGGTTAGGCCAGGCCAGCCTGTTGGAATAAAAAGGTCTTGAGGACGCGGCGGAAGGTGCGTAAATCCGGGATCCTCCGTATCTCGGGGGGAGCTCATTCCAGATAGCAGGTGCCCCCACAGAGAAGGCTCTTCCCCTGGGGGCCGCCAGTCGACACTGTTTGGCCGACGGCACCCTGAGGAGCCCCTCTCTATGAGAGCGTACTGGCCGGTGAGAGGCTACTGGTGGCAGCAGGTGGTCCCATAAGTAGCCGGGTCCTAAGCCATGGAGCGCTCTAAAGGTGGTAACCAAAACCTTGAAGCGCACCCGGAAGACCACCGGGAGTCAGTGCAGCTCGTGCAAGAGAGGTGTTACATGGGAACGCCACGTCGCTCCCATAACCACCCGCGCGGCCGCCCTCTGCACCAGTTGGAGCCCCATGTAGAGAGCATTACTACTGGGTTATTATTTAGGTTAATTGAAGCTTGTGAGCTTGTTTTGAAAGGAAAAAAGGGGAAAATGGATGGATAAAAATTGGATGAAAATAATAAAAAAAGATGGGTACTGTAGTTATCCACGTCTCCCTTCTTGCCCCAGTGCCAAAATACCCTCTTTACTGTTAGTCAAGGACATTTTTCTCCCAACAGAATCTCCTCAGTTCCTATCTACTTCTGAGTCAGGGTAAAAGTGGATCAAAGTAATGCAGCAGTAAAGTGGGGTTTTCCATTGGAAAACAATACAATGCAAACATCCTGATTCTTATGGAGGAGGATCCAGAAAGAAGTTGGTGATCTTCAAGGTTTATGCAGGACTTCCCCCTCCAGCTACAGTAGGCATGGGGCTTGCCATTTCTCTGGTTGGTGTATTGATATTAGAGAAAACAAAATTTGCCTGAAAACCAAAGGGAATGTTTTGTCCAGAAAATACCAATTTCATAGAAGAAGTTGCATGAGGTTTATATTCCTATTTGTATCCAAAAGAAGTTAACCTCATTGTTCGCCCTAATTCTGGGGCCCACATTTGTATCCTGTTATCAATGTGCAACAGTACTGTAGTCACTTCTCCAAACAGCTTCTCTAATCCATGAAGGAAAACACATCACTAGTGGTGAGGGGAAAAGCCCAATTTCATGTTTAAGATCTATCATAAAATTGATATATTCTTATGACACTTTTATCTAGGAAAGCCATCTATCTGCATTGTCCTCTCTGTATTATTTAATTATTTGCATCCTGCCTTTATTATTTTTTTTCAAATAACTTAAGGCAGTGAACATATCTGATACCTTTCCTCCACCTGTTTTCTACACAACAACAGCCCTATGAGTTGAGTTAGTAAGAGAGTGACTGGCCCAAGGTTACCTAGTTGGCTTTCATAGCTGCTTGCTTCTGCTTTCTTGTCTGGTGCCTTAACAATAGATTATTTTTTTATTTATTATTTTTATTAATTTCCTTTGGGATAGATTAATCTTAGCTTTTCCAAATTTGCCTTGACATAGCTAATAGTGGTCATGTAAGGCTTTAGTATTAGAGATCATGCGAGCTAGTTTGCTGTAGTGATTAAAAATTCCAAGCTAGAAACAAGGAGACTGTGAGTTCTAGTTCTGCCTTAGGCACAAAGCCAGCTGGGTGACCTTGGCCCAGTCACTTTTTCTCAGCCTTGGGAAGGAAACATGGTCAAATCACTTTTGAAACACCTTGCCAAGATAACTGCAGAGACCTATCCAGACAGTCTTCAAAAATTGGACATGATTGAACAAAGTAAAAAAGATACTACCGTGTTTCCCTGGAAATAAGACCGTCTTATATTTTTTTGAACCCTGAAATAAGTGCTTGGCCTTATTTTCGGGGAGGTCCTATTATTTTGGGGCGCATGGAGTAAGATGGGGCTACTCTTGCCATCTTACCTGATTTCCAACTCTGCGTTTAAATATTTTCGGGGAGGGCTTATTTTCGGACGGAGGCTTATTTTAGTGCATGCGCTCAAAAGCCCGATTGGGCTTATTATCAAGGAATGTCTTATTTTTGGGGAAACAGGGTACGTATTTCAAGTTTGATTTCACATTCAAACTATTAAAAAAATATGAAATGAGTTGTGGTTCTAGAGCTGTAGCCAGGAAATACAATGCATAATTTTGAGAAATATTAAATACAGGAGTGGGAAATCTGTAGCCCTGCAGGTATTGCTGAAATACAACTCCCAGGAACAACACCTTAACATGCCAACAATACCTGTAGGGTTACAGATTACCTATTTCAAATAGCCCCAAGAATAATCTCATATTTATTTGATCTGTTTTCAATTATGACAAATGGCAACCTTATCTAAAGAAAAAAAAGATTAGAAAAGTTGTATATCAACAGCCATTAACACTAAATATAAATAGAGCTTTGACTGATAACCTGTATGTTTTATATCCCTTAAATAGTTTAATATTCTAGTCTTTCTTGTCAAGGTAAATATAACACAATTTTAGTTAAGAAGACTCAGGCCTGTATTTGGCTGCTATACAGTATATATATTTAAAAAGTCCAACAGATAAATTATATATCTGTACCAAGTAAGATGTATACTATATATTCAAGTATCACATAATTGGTTTCCTGTAGCAATCACATGAAATTGCAGTGGCTTGTAGGCACTAGTGATACATATTTTATATATGCAAGTGTTGTCTTTGGAGGAATGTTATAATGTGTTAAATATTTATTAATTACTAGTGTTTCTTAATTTCTATGAATTATTTATACTGTCAGATTTGTTTTAAAAGTTCATTATTTATTCTACCTTTGTTAATAATAGTTTCTCTGTTAATTAGGAAGTAGACAGGTATTTGAAGCACAATGATTTCTTAGCTCTAAGGAGAAGGGAAATGCTGTACAAGAAATGGTTTGAAAGTGTTTCAAGACCTCTGCTTCAGAAAATTCAGGACAAAGTTGACAACCAGTCAAGCAAAGAAATAGAAGAGAGGAAGCGAAAACAGCTCTCCCTTTATCTAAACTATTGTAATGAGAAGGTATCGGAAAAGAAAAGCTATTATTACTACAAGACATTGGGAAGCTGTTTGCAAAATTATTGGATTTGTGATTTTGGATGAAAACTGAAATTATTTGTAGCTCTTTATAGAAGTTATAATTATTTTAATAGTAATATCTGAAGGAAATGTGTTGTTTATTGTGCCAGTTTAAAATAACACGATTAGAATTTATTTTATTTTTTAAATTTCAGTAGATATAGCAGTGGTAGCAAACCTTTTTGGCCTTGGTGTCAAAATTGGAAAAATACCTAACTTGACTTTTTTGGTGTGTCGATCAAAAACAAACAATTCTCTATCCCCCTTCCCCTCCCTATCTAGGCCACACTCAACAGTGGCACTCAGCATTGAGGCTGGGAAGCAGAAGTCGAGGCCTCACATTCAGCCCTAATGAGAATCCAGATTGTTGGGGGCAATATGCTGACTTCTGTAAACCACTTAGAGAGGGCTGTAAAGCACTATGAAGCGGTATATAAGTCTAAGTGCTAATGCTACTGCCACTGCTGTCACTCAAAAAAGCTGCCTTGCGCCATTCCCCAAGGACATAAGCCTTGGCATAATTGCCCCCACTATGCAGCACTCCCCAGGATCTGCTGCATGGCACTTATCTTCAAGTGGTGCTCTCTTTCTGTTGACAGGCCCCTGCAGACTACCGGCTTCAGGTTGCACAAGGCCTTCATTCTTGAAGCAACTTTGGAGAATGCTCTTCCATGGACTTTATAGCCTTCGGAAACTGTAAAAACACATCTCATTCTCATGCAATTTTCAGAGGCTCTGGGGGCTATATGTCCCGCAGCCCTTTTGTACGACTTCTGGAGGGTTCAGAAGCCATGTGAGAGCTTCTCATGCAGCCTCTGAAGCCTCTCAAATTCTGCAAGAATAGGGCGTGCTTTCGAGAACAGTTGCTGTCAGGTGTTGATGAAACCAAAAGGTCATGGTGTGTCACTTTTGACACACATGTTGTAGATTAGCTATCACTGAAATGGATCTAGGACAACTCGGCATGGCCAGCTCACCACTGCCAAGTTGCCTTTCCCAACTCACCGCCACCAAGTCGCCACAGGATAACTAAACATGGCCAACTAACTGCAGGGACAACTTGCTGCAGGTGAACAGAGGGAGAGCCAGGTTGGCAGGTGAGCAACCAGGTGAACAGAGCAACAGTGGCGGCTGGATTTTTTTACACACCCCACTGCCTCTGCCATCGCACTGAGCTCCAGGCCGAAGAGGTTGGGGACAGCGGCGGCAGCAGGGTGTGTGTGAAAATGAGATGCCCTGGGCTGCTACTGCCTCCCCGCCGCCTACCCTGCCCATCACTGCCACTGCCATCCCTGATCTCTGGTCCAGAGTGCAGCAGCAGAGCTGGTGGGGTATGAAAATGGGAAACACCTGGCCATTGCTTTGTGCTCTGCCCACCCGCTCGCTCACCTGCTAACCTGGCTCTTCCTCCATCCACCTGCAGCAAGTTGTCCCCGTGACGAGTTGGCTATGTGGAATTGTCCTGGGGCAACTTGGCAGTGGTGAGCTGGCTGTGCTGAGTTGTCCTAGACCCATTTCAGTGATGGCTAATCTATAACATGTACTTTTCCTCCAGCTGACAACAGCGAGGTGGCCCTGTGCAGCTGTCCTTTGATGATGGTGGCAGTGAGTTGGAAGAGGTGACTTGGTAGTGGTCAGATGGTCTCTCCGAGCAAGCCGCATTCCACACTGAAACAGAGTAACTTGTTGCATGTTTAAAGTGAGGCAGAGATCATTGGAAATAGATGAAATGAAGCCTGCGCAGAGAGTGTCATTGTATATAATATATTCTGAGAATTCACTGAGCTCTGGTGATGCCTTCATGTAAAAAACCTTCAGCATTACCTGGGTTGAATAGTCAAATATAGGATTTCAACTAATCAAAAGCATGTTTTCTTGTGAACAGAAGATGATTTTATTTTATTTTATCACTTAGAGTGAAACACGGTGCCTATGTGCAGGAATATAACAATGCAGACAGTAAAGTTTGGCACCCTGTCCTCATCTCTAACTTATTTTGGTACTATAATGATGAAGATCCTAGCCCTTAATAGTTGCTTATTTGCATGCACTGGCATTTGCTGCACTTCAGGGTGAGCCTGGGACTCTCTGCTATGTTTGCTTTTTCTGTAGATGGGTGGAAAGTAAAATGCGGAAGGGAAAATTATATTTTTTCCTCTATAAGATCTGTTTTAGAGAAAAAAACAATTACTTCCTCTGATATATATTTTAATGTATTTAGCCAAATTTATTTAACCAAATTATTAATTTCCTTTTGGATTCATCAAGATGAATGGTTGATTTTTTTTCTTGAAATATTTGAATCTGTGCCAAAGACTTTATATGCCAAGGAACGAAAATGTAGTGGCAAGATTAATGTGAAAGCAGCATCTAAGGTATGTGTGAAAAGAAGACAATCTGCCTGCTTGTAAGAAAAGACAAGGGAGCATAACTCACAGAGCAAACCAAGCAGGATTCTTCACTCTAATCTACAACATCAGTGAAGTGCATGGAACTCATAACTGCAGAATGGGAAAAAAAGACCAGTTATAAGACTTGAACCAGCAGATATAGAAAGTTGAATTTAAATTGCTCTCATGGACTCATTGCACAACTTTGAACATATAGTACAGGTAATCCTCAATTTACAACCATTTATTTAGTGACAGTTCGAAGTTACAGTGGCAGAAAAAAATGATTTATGACTGTTTTTCACACTTCTGACCTTTGCATCATCCCCATGGTCATGTGATCAAAAAATTCGGATGCTTGGAATGTGTTTATGGTGGTTGCAGGTAATACCTGATTACCTTTGGCAACCTTCTAATGAGTCAAGTCAATGGGGAAGCCAGATTCTCTTAATAACTGGAGTGATACACTTAGCACTAGTGTACAGCAAGAAAGGCTGAAAAATGGAGCAAAACTCACTTAACAACTGCCTTGCTTAGCAACAGAAATTTTGGGCTCATTGTGGTCATAATTTGGGGATTACCTATATAATCTCAGAAAGTCAAAACTAGTCAGGTTATTTTACTTACTGCAGATTTTTCAATTGGAGGACTGACATCAATCAGTTTTTGAGCCTCATAATAAGATTCCCAGGGTCTGACCTGGGGGAGTAGAAACTCCTCACTACAATCAACATAAGTAACCCTAGTTATTTCTATTCTTGGTTTATTTTGCTTCACTCTGCAAAATCGTCTTCCATTCCCCCAGTCATGATAATTACTGAAAAGTCACATACATACAAATGTGTAAGTGTGTGTGTACAATTGGCTAATCTCCGTTTATGTATGCAGTATATATAAATGCAAGCCACATATTAAACTTCTGTTTTATTTGGGCTCCTGATTTGCTATATTGTCCAGAAATGTTTGGATAAATTTCTCTTTCTATCCATTTACGTACAGTCTTGGAGGCAATATCAATGAGTAATCCTCAAAAGGCAAAAATAGAGATTTGCAAGTATGAAAAATAAGATTTATAATAAATGATTAGAAAGTGTGTGCCATTTCTATATGTGTGCATCATAATTAACAAGTGATTGGATTTGTATATATAACTGCATTCTGTTATTTTAAAGTTTATTATTTCAGTCCACTTAACTGCCTTTGGCAGTAAGAAAGAATGAAACTTGTCCTTGACTTTCTACTGTTATTTAGTATATTTTAACATTCTGTGCTTTTCTGCTCATATATTTGTTTTCTGCTTTCCTTGTATTTTTCCTTCTACTAGGCTTCTTCTGCTCCAGGATCCTCCGTTTCATTATGTGTGCTCCTTCCTCCATTTCATCCACTTTTTGAGTCCCAGAGTCCTCCCTATAGTTCCTATTTCCCCTCTTTTCTTCCTCCATTTCCGTTCTCTCTCCTTTCCGTCTCCCCATCTGCCTCCCCTCCAATTATCGTTCTCCCCTCAGTCTTACTTCCTCCATCTGTTCCATCTCATTTCTTTCATTTACTTCCTCCATTTCCCCCTTACCTCCATTCACCTTCTATTTTTTTCCCTTCACCTTTCCTACAGCTGTCCCCCACAGAACTGGTCAGTTCCCCAAATGCTTTGTCATCTGTCCCAAAATCTGCAGTTCCCCCTACCTTATCTCCTGTCCTTCAATCATCTGCTCCTTCAGCCATGGATAGCTCTTTGGCCTTACAAAATCCTCCAGATTCTGAACCAAAATATGGTTATGACTTCAGTGCTTATCATTCCCATAACCCTTTCTTCCTCCCTGTACTTCCGCCTATCCAGTCTCAGAGGAGGTATCAAGCCCGGCAGAAGAATAGCGACAGTGTTAAATATCCCTGAAGACAGAAGATGCTTTGGGTTTCTTCAGTGCTCTGGCCCATAAATAAAAGCCAGTTTTCTACGGTAGTCCAGATTCAAATGTTTATGGTGGTGATGCTTCATAAATGTTCATTGAAAATGACTGATGACTTAAGAGATTCAGGATTCACTGCCAATTGTATTTTAAGCACCATGGAGTGAAGAAAAAAAAGAACCAAGAGATTGTGTAATTATGGATTTTATGTATTGTCTGCCCACATGATATTGTTATTTCCCTTAAAGTTTGTAAGGCTGTGAACTCTGAAGCAGGAATATATGCTATAATTTTTGTTTAGTGGGATATAGTTCTTGTAAATCTATATAAGGCATAACATAAAAATTTTACCTGGGATTATTTATTAATGATATCCAGCTGTATGGGAAATTTCATCACTGTCAATGGATTTGGCTTCAAGGTCATTTATAATGTATATATATATTATATCTATAATTATATCTATCCTATTATATGTATAATAGAAAAAAAATTGTGAGGCTGCCCCGTTTTTGTAATGGAGAATGCTAGCCCATCCCTAGAAGTGCAGTTTGCATGGCTCCTTAGTTCAGTTATTGAAATATGTTTTACAAATGAACTTAGAACAAATAAAAATTCATTTGAAATGTAGTCTACATCTCATTCTAAAAACTAAACCATCATTCCTCAACTTACATGTTATATTTAAATTTATTTTAAAAGCTTGCTTAGTCATAGTAACTTTCTTTTTCAGAAAAAAAAGTTAAGTTTTGCCTTATTAGTATCAGAACTACGGCATATATGAAGAGAATGATTAAACATTTCCTTCACATTTTTTATCTGCTGAAAATATCCCTAAACAAACATATACATTTTGTTTTTCTTTGAAATGATCATTTTCTGCAGTGTGGCAGGAAGAAAGGATGGAGAGGAAATAGTTAACCTCCCTCCCTCCCTGTTGGTCCCCATACACATGAATAGAATAGAATAGAATAGAATAGAATAGAATAGAATAGAATAGAATAGAATAGAATAGGAGAAAAGAAAAGAAAAGAAAAGAAAAGAAAAGAAAAGAAAAAAGAATTTTTTTATTGGCCAAGTGTGATTGGACACAAGCTCCTTTTTCAGGAGGGGAAAGGTCTGTAGTTATGAAAATAAAGGTGTCTAAAATTATGCTTTGTGGAAACTGTAATTTGGTCCTTTCTGTCTCGAATAACTAAAATTTCTTCAAAAAAGTTCCATTAATTTATAGGTAAAGGGCAATTGCCCTCTGAAAATGTCAACCTCGGTAATGCTGAAAAGATGTTGGGGCTTCATTTAATAGAGTTTGTGTAGTAACTGAAACACTTGGTTTTTGAATGGCTTGAATGAATCCCCTTTCCAATAAAATGGATAAAAATATCCTGATTCAGTGTTGTTGATTCACACTGCTGATAAAAATAAACTCATTTTATTGTATGTTATGAAAAGTTGTTTCGTAAGATGTTATGTAAATTGGGACTATAAGAGTAATTTGTGTAAGATACTTGTATTAGATGTTATTTAAGCTATCAAACAGGAAATACTAATTCTCTACTCTGAAGTAATATGTGATGGCCACAGGTTCACCGAGTGCTCTTTCTACTCACTCAGGGAGGTGCATTTTTAGAAAGTTATAGTCCGTCATCTTATGATCCTTTCTTCCTGAAGACTACTCCAGACTTGTGGAAGGTGAGAGAGGCTGTGCATTCCCGTTTTCCTGATGAGCTCTTGTTGACTTCTTTTTCTTAGCCTTCTGGACTGGACTTGTGAAGGACAAGCTTGGGTTAGACATTTTAAAAGAAGAGGTGGAAAATACCTCACAGATGAATGGGTAGTTCTGGAATTGGCCTCCTGGCTACCAAAATTTAAATAAGGACACATCATTGCAGAGCTGGTCTTGCCTTTCCTGTGAAGATTCTCACCTTTCCCCCTTCCCGCATTTAGAGCATATGCAGTTCTTGTAGTTCCCAGTTTCCGGCTGCTTAAATAGAATGGATTTGTAATTTCTAAGAGCATAGGAGGGAAGAACTATGAAGACAAAGACAGTATTTTACACACTTGAAATGTTTATTGCTTGTAACTGCTGGAGTATAATTTACATAATTTACATGGTTTTACAGAGCAATTAGAGAATAGCACATCACACAATTAGTTTCATCTTGTTTGCCTCTCTTTGTGTAAGCCTTTTAAGCAATGGTGAAAAGAGAGTGATAAAATATTCAAGGTTTCCTAGAGTAAGAATATGTGCACAAGTTCTTCATAGAATGATTACCCTAATGCTCACATCAAAGATAAAAGATGCATTGGTGTAGTTACTCCTATATTATAAATTAGGGAATGAAATTAGAAAATGTTGGCTTGCTGAATGTTTCTGGTTGAGCTGAAGATGGAGCAAGCAATCAGAGGGTTTATCTAGTACCTGACTCAGCTGCATTGGCCAGAAACCAGATCTTTTTCAAGGAGCCTTTTATTTGGCAGTGCATAAGAAAAAAGAAGGGGCCAACTTTACCTTCAACCTTAATCTTTACTGGGCAGTTGGGTCTAGCTAAAAAAAAATCTAAAGTTGAATTGTGGGATGGAGGAATTGGCTAAGCCCAAGAATAGGAGGACAAGTTCAGTATCTATACTTCAACACCAGTTATGAACAAAGTATGTTTAGTATCTTCTTGCAGGGTGACATGATTGCACTTTTCTTTCAAGGTTCAGTGTTCAGGCTTCTAAATGTTCCTTGATGCATATAGCAACTGAACTACAGGTAGTCCTCAACTTACAGACAGTTCATTTAGTGACCATTCAAAGTTACGATGGCACTGAAAAAAGGGACTTATGACCGCCTTTTACACTTATGACCATTGCATTATTCCCATGGTCACGTGATCAAAATTCAGACACTTGGCAACTGACTTTTATTTATGACAGTTGCAATGTCCAATCACCATTTGTGACCTTCTGACAAGCAGAGTCAATGAGGAAGCCAGATTCACTTTACAACCATGTTACTGACTTAACAATTGCAGTGATTCACTTAGCAACTGTGGCAAGAAAAGTTATAAAGATTGTAAAATAGGGCAAAACTGACTTAACTGTCTTGGCAATAGAAATTTTGGACTCAACTGTGGTCATAAGTCAAGGACTACCTGGTTAGGTTTGACTGATGTCATGAAGTATTGAAATATAAATAGCTGTTTTTTTCTCTCTAGGCATCAGTTCCTCCTTTACATGACCCCTTGTTAAAGGAAATAGAAGGAAGATACATTGAAGCCAGCATTATGCAGCAGTGTGAAACAGGTTCTGTAATATTTCTATTTGCTTCTGATAATCTTCAGGTTTAATGTCTGAGACTTTAGAGATCCTAGACCAGATTGTTGAATTATTATTCTGTCTTTCACTTTTGCATTAATCTTAAAATGGCATGACCAATTTGAAAATATTAGAAATCATTTCCACAGTGTGATATATTCATCAAATGGTATGTCTGTAACTTAGTGGTGGGGTGGGGAGATTGGATTTGTCTCAATATTGTAAAGATTTTTTTTCATCAGAAAGCTTGCCTAATGAGGAGGAAAAAGCCTTTCTTCTATATGCCTTGCAACTTTCTACAGGAAAATTATATTCCTCTAAAGATATTCATGAACTACATAAGACTGAGTTACCACCACTTCCTTTGAGTCGGCAGCTTATGAACCCCGCAGAGTGGCTGAAAATCCCATTCCAGTATATGGAAAGTGATGTCCGTAAAAAAAGCCGGTAAAGTTTGACAAAGTTTTACATTTAAAAGTTTACATTTAAAATTCATTTTCTGTTGAATAGCAATAATATATGATTATGAAGCTCTGTTTTCACTACAGAGGCACTGCGGGCCGGTCTTTCACTGTTTCCAGGGCAACCCCATGGGCCAGATCTAAGCACCCCACGGGCCAGATCCGGCCCACGGGCCTTGAGTTTGACACCCCTGAAATAATAGAATCTCTTCTTGTGATGAGGCTCAGTTTTTGTTCTTCCTAATGTTGCTTCTAGTTTCACTTTGTCAGAACTGAATGTAGTTCTCTGTGGTAGGCTGTATAGCCACGTGTGTCTGCAGTTAGCCACAAAACAATCAAGATGACATTTGCTCTTTAATACTTGTACTTCACCACACAAGGTCAAAAGGGTTTATTGATTGTTGAGATGCATATTTTATTTCTTCTCTGTGACTTCCCCACCCCATAGATGGATGAGTACATATTTTAAGGGGAGGAGTCTTGGGAGTCATATGCCTGCTTGGTTCCTTCTAGGAATATATGACATATGTCCCATTTTGTTTTAAATTACATGTGTCATTTAAAACAAAAACACTAACAAAAGAATGCCCATTTAATCAGTCCCTTTAGTGTAGATGCTATTTCCTGTTTGGAAATGAGTAGTCATTTGAAAATACATAATATGATGGCTTATAAGACAGTTGAAGATTATTATAAAAACACTTCTAGTTATACTTGGCGTTTGGTGAATTTAACAGAAAACTAAGTTGGAAGGGACCTTGGAGGCATTCTAATCCAACCCCCTTCTCAAGCAGGATACCCTATATACCATTCCAGGCAAATGGCTGCCCATTCTCTTCTTAAAAACCTCCAGTGATGGAGCACCCACAACTTCTGAAGGCAAGCTGTTTCACTGGTTAATTCTCACTGTCAAGAAATTTCTCCTTACTTCTAGGTTGGATCTCTCCTTGATAAGCTTCGATCCATTTACTCCTTGTCTTGCCCTCAGGTGCTTTGGAGAATAGGTCAACCCCTTCTTCTGCATGACAGCCCCTCAGATATTAGAACACTGCTATCATGTCACTTCTAGTTTTTCTCTTCATTAGGCTACACATACCCAGTTCCTGCAACTTTATTGAAGCTTGAAAATTTGCTTACAAAATTTGTTTGGAAATTTGTTGAAGTTTGTGCATTTAATAGATACATGATAAACTGAAATTCTTATTACTGTTAACTACACACTAACAGTCTCACAATATGAGACTTCTTTGTGTTCAACACAGGCTTCTCAACCTTGGTAGTTCTGAGATCAACTGGGAGCCAAAGTTCTCATATCTCCAAGTTGCTAAGGTTGTGAAAAACTGATTTAACACGATTGCCATTTTAGTTTGTCTCCTATATAGGCTGTTTTGTGGTCTATGAATGCATAAAGTGGGAGGCCTATTCAGCCTAGATTATGCTTTAAATCAAGTCATGTTTTTGTCTTGTCCTAAAATAGGGACTTTTGCTGTTAGTTATTTGAATGAGAAATCCTGTTAGAAGTTCATTGAAAACTGTTAAGGAAAATTGAAAAATCAGCCTGAAGTGTTAAATCACATCCTTAGATACAAAGCTAGTTTTTATTTTTTTTTAAAAAAAACACACCTGTGACTTTTGAGGAACAGTTGTGAAGTTTTCCCCCCAAATAAGATAAGTGAGGAGAAAGTAAATTCAGATTTGCCAGAAAAACAATTATATGAAACTGCAGAGGGAAGGAAAAATTTATCCAAGCCAGGATGAAGTGGTTTCATGGAGGAGGAATATAATGAATCAACAGTGAAAATACTAAAAATCTGTGTGTTGCACAGAGTAGAATTGAGAATATTGTGTGCAGGACAGTATGCCAAATAATGACATTGGTGTATTAGTAATAAAGAATTGATTAAAAATTCCAAAAATTTTTTTTAGATAACAATACTAAACAGTAACCACATGTATGAAGTTCTTAAACCAGACAAATGCTTTCTTTTCATTAGTCACAGATTAATCCTTTTGTCCAATCTATTTTCATATAAAAGTATATCAATGTTAATAATTTTCCCTTGAAGAAGTCTGTGGGATAGACATCTGTAGTTGCTTTTTCCGCATTTAGACAATATATTGTTTGTCATAAAGAACTCTGGATTGTTTCAGAAGGGATCAAAATATATTCTCTAAAAAGTTATGCGATGCTGTATTTTGATGCAAAAATGGTAGATTGTGATGGGTAACCACTGTGGGCAAATTGCTGTCTTTTATTACTTTGAAGATTGTTAGGGGCAGCTCAGTATAAAATGTATCTCTTTTATTTCATTTTTTCTAGTTGTATATCTGCCACTTCTTATTTGTGACTTCGGACAGTTCATAGTTAAAAACAACCAAATACACTAACACAACCAATAAACAAGCACAGGAAAACAGTAAAAACACAGTAGCTAAATAAATACCTAATTGAAACCAATTCATAAAAAAGCAGGCAAATGCAAGTCTCTGATCACTAAGTATAACCATCAGGTCCCATCAGATGAGTCTCCTTCATGGACAGGACATTTACCATACCCTTTCTGCTGGACCTGATAGGGGTGGTCCCTCTTCTCTAATAGAAGAAAACCATTCTTACACTCTCACTTGAGACTTCTCCCAGTCTGTATTCAAGTATACATAAAGAAGACTATTCATATGTATCGGGCTGAGATTCTGATCTCCAATTTAAAACTGAATGAGTCATACTCTTCTTTAGTTCTTTAATTTTCACTTTCATTGGTTCAGGACTAGGCTGTGTGAGATAATTAGTGATTTGTAGCAAGATAACCTCTTCTGTGAAATGGAATTCAGGATAGCACTTCTAGGGATTCTTCATTAAGGCCCATCTTCTTAAGAATTACAAATGGAATGATGATGAATGCAACTGACATTCTAACATATCACTAACCATCACTAAATAACCTCAATGTATTAAGGTTATTTAGCAAAATAACTAAATTTTCTTTTTACTGTTTTTCACATTGGTTACCCCCTTCCTCCCTTATTAAAGGTCAGTTTTAGAATAAAAGAAAAGAAACCTTCTCATCTGATCCATTTAAAACACAATGGCTTTGCTTAAACAGTAAACATTCACAGTCTGACCTATATTTTGTAGGAACAATGGAATTAGGTAGGCAATGTTACAGTAATTAGATCCAATTGTGACCTTGAAATTTCAGTTCCAGAAAACAAGAGGAATTGGCAGGAACAAATCCTTGTAATTTACCTCTAGGGAAGTGTGTGGTTCCTGTTCTTATTCTTTTTCTTTTTTGTAGGAAGACACATATGAGAGCTAGGAAAGGTAAAGAGCAAGAGAAAGCAAGAAAGAAGGAAATAAACTTTCTCCCTAGGGGCTCAACAACCAGGAAAGCCAGGAACCTGCTCTCCGGTTGAAAACAGGAAATGATCTGGGTCTAGCCCCAGGCCTTCTGCCAACATTATAACAGTCTGCCTGTTAAAGTCAAGGGGAGGAGACTTCCCACTGAAGATGATTTGTCCTGTCCCTCACAGAACGTAATTCCATGTTGCTTGTTCACTATGCATTTTATATTGTCCACAGCTCCACCATCATCAACAGTAACAAGGTTTGGTTTTATGTATCACTGAAATCAAAAGGTAATGTTTGAAAATTGGCCACCTTTTTGAGTGTCAAGCAGCATCAGTGTAGCACAGCATACAATTGGTTCAACAGAGGTAAACACTAGTGCTTAGAATAACAGGCAGCATTAACCATCCTAATTTCATTCTGTTAAAAGGCAAAAAATGAGCACAACTAGAAACCAGAATACTATGGATTTCAAGAGCTGGGGTGACCCGTCCTGGCCTCCACTGAAGAAGAGATTCCCCTCTGTCAGGAAACCAGAGTTCACCCAAATGGCCAGTCTTTTGTCAAAACAAATATTTACCGGCTCATCAGTTTCGAAACCAAAAATAAAATTTGCTTCCTATTGATCTTTCTTTGAAACTGATTCCTCGTAAAGGGATAATGCCAAAATTTGGTGCATAAAAGTGTGATCCAATTACTTAGAAGGAATGATTAGAAGCTTATTTCCGCATCAGGGACTACTGAGAATAGTAAAACACAGGCTACAGGGATTTTATGCTTAAATGCTTAAAATTCTGATTGCATATTACTGCTTTCAAAAGTATTGCTAAGCAGCTGCTTCATATTTTCTTATAGGGGAAAATCACAGAACTTGCTACATAAGTATACTTCATTTCAGAATCTTAAGTGGAATACGGGGAGACAGTGCTTCAGATACAGAGATAAAAAGATATTTTGGGGCACACAGGGATATGCTCTTAAAAGAAGCTGTGGTTTTTTTCTGCGAGTAGTGTGTGCTTGCTGTAGCTGCTGGGAAAAATGCATCTGGCTTAAGAAGTTGCAATCAGATGCTAGGTGAGTGCTTTACATGCTCCAAAGCATCTTTTGGTCTTTAAATCCAAGACTCTGCTGACCCCATTTGAATTGTTCCAAAAGACTGAACAACAGACTTTCATAGATTTAGCATGAATATGGCTTTTGCTGTTTCCATAAGTTGTTTTCCTGTTCAGATACAAAGCAGATTTAACAGCCTGTCCACAAAGCAGCTAAAAAATATTCAATTACTTTCTAAATTTCTAAAGGCTCATTGACGAATTAGTGATTCTGCTCCTGGTGCAGTATAGACTTTTTACATATTTAAGGAATCTTCTTTGATAGAGTTAAGAGTTAATTCAGAGTTTATCTTTAAAACTCAGAGCTGACATTTTCTTTCATAAAATCCTCCTCTATCACCAGAAATGATTTTTTTTATCCATTTAACTTACTGTCTTTTGACTTCATTTGATTCAGTTTTATGGTATTGTCTTTTTGGACAAGTACTGAAGTTGTAAAACCTAAATAATGCGCAGGAACAAAGATAGAATTAGTGTTGCAGCTTACAGGAAGATACATATTTTTTCAAATAAAAGCATTATTTTTCCAATTTTCAATTTCAGAGACTGAAGCGCAAGTAATTTCAAGCCAGTTGCCTAATCCTACATTGCTTCATGGTTGTGAACTGTTAAAATATACCTGATTTAAAAAAGTATAGTTTTCTTCTGCTAAACATAATCTCTTGAGGTAAAGTGAAGTTTCATTGCATAGCAGTAGGATTTGAGACCCAACTATTTGATGGCAAATAAAGTAATGTGCACGCTTGATGTTCAGGATACACATACGTGCACCATACACATTTGAGAAAAGTAGAAAAGAACCAGAAATGTATTGATGAATAAGGGTAGTTGTGTACTGTTAGCAGACAGATTACTTCTCCTGATGTGTTTTGGGAAGGAATGGCTGTTAGGGACAATTTAATGAAAATTTCTGCTTGGAATATCTTTTTAATATTGAAATTTTCTCTTTTTCTGTTGGCCTGAAGCATATCAGTTGCAAATAAAAAAGGAGGCAAAAATTCAAATGGTCTAAAATTGTGAGAAAATTATCTTTGTAGCACTCTGTAGAGCTATGTTTTGCTTTCTCTGTACCCAAGAAATATACTTGTGTGTATGAGTACATAAATTTCAAGATAAATTGTATCTCCTGACAGAACCACCAGAATTATTTCTTTTCAAATGTTTTAATTGTTTTAAATGTAATTGTTTTCTTATGGTATAAACTTGGAGGTTTTTTCCTCTTCAATGTATTGGAGTATTTAAACTGCAATTTGGCTTATGAAAAATTCAATAGTGCTTGTTTCTTTTCCACTTGCCCGGAAATGACTATCATATAGACGTTTATACAATGTATTTAACTTCAATTTAACTTTTGGGAACATAGGTTTTTATTTCATATTAATAAAAATGCATTTCAGAAAACTGTTTCTCAGGTTTGCAATTCACTTAGCTATATGGAAAGGCAGCACTTAAGGCATACAACTTCACTCATTATTTTAAATTAAAAGTAATACATATATCTGAGATGCTTATTCAAAATACACATCTCTTGTTCAACCCTTACATTCTATAAAGAGGAACCAAACCTTCCCAATAAAGAGCATGGTTCAATTGCAGCACATTTGTAAACATTGCAAATAAATAAACACTAGCTGTGCTCAAGCTCTATTAGTAAAGCCATACCAGAGGAGTTTGGACAAACGCTTTTGACTTGAATATTGAATTCCATAAAATCCTATATAACAATTCCAGTAGTAAATGTAACTAGTTTTAAAACATTGATAATTTTGCACGATTTCTTTCCTAGATTCTTTCTTACTCATTTACATTCCAGAATACAATACAATTGGCTTAGAAAAAGCAATATGCCACATATTAATATGTAGAGAAATTATAGTATATTCACCAGCTTATTTTATTTATTATAGAGCCCAAGGTAACATTAACTTCCTCCTCCTTGGAATCTTTGACTAGGACATGTTTTAGCTGCATGTTTTATTGAGATCTGCAAGAAACTCCACTTTTCAAAACATTATTAGGCCACGTGAATCATTTGGAGGCGCTCTCTGAAGCCATGGCTTGAGTACCAGTGTGGCTTGGCATGGCTGCTTCAAAGGCTGCTCCCTATTGTACAGTTTACTGGGATTGCTGCTGATGGGCCACCTTGAAGAGGATATGGTCTCCTGATGCCTTAAGCAGTGGCTTTAGAGAGTGCTTTGGTTGTTTGCTTCTGCAGATAAGTCAAATAGCCCGAGTCATTATGTCCCACATTATACAAAATTTATCTTATTTACCACCAAAAAACTTTGGTAAATTTGCAAAATTATTGAGAGAGAGATTTTATTTCCTTTTTACAACAGAAGCAAGTTTTTTAAAGGCTGCACTTTGTGTCAATATATAATTTTGAAAGGATTCTGAAGTGCTGAAACTTCTTCCACAATTATATCCTGAGATAACCTGAGATAAGGGTCAATCAGACTCCATTTTTTGAACCTGGGGAATGATTTTAGCCCAGAACTAAAATATCCTATGGTTCATTGAAATCTAAGTGGAGATATTTCAAACATTTTAAATTGCCAGATTCCTTGGTAACGCTTTAAAGGAATCTGAAATAAACACTGGCATTTGCTTTAAAAATATTTACTTTCAATAAAGAAAGGCACTGTCTTATATTATCTCATATACAGTATATTGCATAGATTGCCACCAACATAGGAGTGCAAAGCACAGAGCTAAAGAATATATACCAGGAGAAATAATGTCCGTGTGACCAGGCAAAATGATTTTGCAGCAGTATATATACACCACTTGTAAAACATGCCAGTAAGAGTAGTTCAATGATCTATGCTGGTCCTGGCTGTTATAAATAAAACATATTTTTTCTTTTTAAACAAGTGTTTTCTGGTCAAATAACTGTAAATCAAAGCGTACCCAAACTTCCCCTGTTGGTACTTCATGCAGTAGTAAACGTTTAGTTGTAGGTCCCTTGTTTTCTTGCTCTGTCCTGATTTTGGCTACAGGAACTTCAGTGCGACCCAAAAACTCTGCATAACAACAACAACATTCCTAAATCAGATCACCAAATGGGAAACATAATCATGAATAGACAATGAAGAGAGATCTTAGAGAAATAAAGAAAATTAAGCATTATCACAGCATATTCTGGACAATCGAAATCAGTAGGGATCTTGCAATGTTTTGAACCTATGCTTCTGTTTTCTATTCACTAGAATTAGAAGGAAATTTTAAATATTTGAAAAACAGAATTCCACACATACCATCCGGTGAAAACTGATCCCTGTCAAACATGGTGATACACAATACATCTTGATAAAGGTCTTTGATGAAGAATTGACAGTTAAAGTTCCATTTGGGATTCAAAGTATCTGACAGTGTCCTGGTAGTGTAGCTTTGAGATCCCATGCTAACTTCGCAATATGGATTGCTTTTTCCTTAATTCAAAACAGAAGTGCATTTGTTTATTTATATGTTAAATTTATATGCTACTCATCTCACTCTGCAAAGCAACTCTGCGGATTACAATTAAAATAATAAATATTAAGAACCTTAAATACGGAAATAAAAACCAAAGGCAAGACTGGTATATTGGTGGCATCATACAGGTAGTCCTTGACTTATAACAGTTTATTTAATGACTGTTCAAAGTGTAATGAATGGCACTGAAAAAAGTGACATGACCATTTTTCATACTTATGACCATTGCAGCATCCTCATGGTCAGGTTGATCAAAATTCAAAGTTACTTAACAACTAATTCGCTTAACAACAGAAATTTTGGGCTCAACTGTGGTTGTAAGTCGAGGACTACTTGTTCTTATTAGTCCACCCGCCTCCTCCAACACAGAGCACCAAGCCAACTGGCACAGCCAGGTTTTAACACCTTCCAGAAGGCCAAAAGGGTGCATTCACAACAGTTTCTCCAAAGAATAACTTCATGGTTTTAATATCTGGTTATAAATGTCTGCAATTATCTTCAGCATGTTTGTTTATTTCATTTATATCCCACCTTTATTATTCATATATTCCCCATTACTATACAGGTAAAAAGATCTCCCCTGCAAGGCCCCATATTATATTTTGGAACAGCAAATCCCCCCTCAATTAGTTTAAACTATTTGGCCAGATAGTTGACAATCCATCCCTGAATTATTACCATTAGGTTTACAGGCTTTTAATTCCGTTGCTTCAATCACATGTACCATCAAGCGTCCTATTCCTGAGCTTTTTTGTGATCGAGCTGAAAAAGAAAGAAAAATGAGATGTGAAAAAAAAAATTCAGAACATGCTATCTATTGGCAGGTTTGCACAAAAGCTATTTCTGCAGTTTGCAAGTTGATCAATTTGTTCTGGAATTGTTTCATGAAAAATAGGTACTACAGCAACCTGGTTGTCAATTAGTATTTATACAGATCAGTGTACAATCAGTGTTTTTCTGTTAACACATCTACACCTAAGTAAAAAAGAATCTAGTACATCTTTAGAGATGGTACTACTCATTTTAAAACCCAATCTTTGATGAATACTGCCATCTTAGAATTTTTGAAAATGTCGCCTGGCTAACACAATATATCACTTGACATAAATGCCAAATCCTTCCAATCTCACAAAACAAAAAAATAGCTGCTACTAAAAGTTGCAGTCAATCGCAGACCATCACCTTGGTATGCCTTTTCATGTTTCTTTTTTTCAGTTTCAATATATTGTTCTGAGGCGCCTTTAATTTTCTGGACCCAGGCAGTTCTACAAGAATAAATAATTTTGTTAAAGGATAATAATATAGACAAATTCCTTGTGAGTCTAATCACATTTGGCCAATAAAACCTATTCTATTCTATTCTATTCTATTCTATTCTATTCTATTCTATTCTATTCTATTCTATTCTATTCTATTCTATTCTATTCATAACAAAAACAAGAGGTTTGACTTCAACTGAACACAAATCTGTGAATGTCACATTCTAATTTCATTCCTAATTATTGACTCCTGAAAACATGAAATATAAGAAATCTTTAAATATGGGATATATAGTACATACATAGATGTACTGATCAATGTTTGTAGCCATATAACAAAACGCAGCAAATTTCTCTATTTATTTATTATAGTACCATTAATTATAGAATGTTAAAGCTGCAACAGACTATTTAAGGGATTTTCTATGCCAGTCTCCCTTAGGGCAATTAGTATTCTCTTTACTTTCATTATATCTGGTTTCTGGTTACAGGTATAATGAATCCTATAATTTCTGCAATTCGTGAAATTACCAATCTATTTTTTAGGTATTAAGATACAAAGTTGAAGTATGCAGCTAATTTGTGATATACCCTTGTGTTTGAACATTTTGTTTTCAGTGATTTTCTCACAGTAGCCTTTTGGATAGTAAAAGATTTACTACAGTCAAAGAATCCAAGAACAAGCATAATAACAAAAAAGAAAACAGCATACATTTTGACATTTCATGGGAAAGAAATTCAGAAAATGATTTATTCCCTTTTTAGGCAAGAATTTGGAGGCTCACCTCTCATTTATATTGTCTGTTTTCAGTGTGTAGACTCGGTCAATATGGGAGATGTGGAAAATTGGCTCATCACTAGAAGGGTCAGTTGGCAATTTCACTAGGACTTCATTAAGAAAAATAGGCTGGAAGAAGCAGATTTTGATTCAGTTAATTCAAACATTTCAGCAAAAAGTGACAGGCTGATTAGCAAAGAGGGATTGAAAAACTTGCTAATCTGAAGAGGCTTGTTTTGAATAAATTTTGTATCTGAAATTAGGAATGATTTTGAAAGAAGAGTCAACTATTCATGCAAATAACATTTAATTCAGTGCATTTATTTTTTCTTTAAAAAAACAAGTTGAAGGAATTTGATAACCATAATCACTTCATCTATTAATTTCTTTTTAAATCAGGCAGCCATTCTTTCTGAAGAACCTATTGTGCCCACAAATTAAATTTTTTGTTAAAAAATAAAAGTGTTGAATATAGCTCTATACATCTTAAGCAAGGAGAATAAGTTTAATCTTCACATCAAGGATTCTCTTGGAACTCCTTCCCAAGTGTATATTTGTTGTTCCTTTGTTGAGACAAAGGAAAAGACAGGCTTTTCCAGAAAGATCGACGCATTTGAATAGCCACAGCACACATCATCCATGTGCTCATAGCCAAGAAAAAACATGCCTCTAGAAACTCACCCAAATTTGAATGCATGAAAGTAAATTTAATTGCATAATAATAAAACACAGCAACACTTCCATAACCAGTATGGCTCCTTTGCTTATCTTAAGAAGGAAAGACAAGTGTTTATCTAATGGTATGCTGCTGAAATTTGGCTAAATAATGATATTGAATGGAACAACCTTGTTCTTTAAAAAAATGCCCACAATTTGGGTGCATTATGCCTCTAACCAATGCTTAGGCAGTTTAGAAAAAATAAGTTCCATTGATACAGATAATGACTTTAGCTGAGTTTTGATCAGTAAATTCAAAACTATTATTGCTAATAGAAGGTGACACAATTAACATAATACAATTAACACCAGCTGCATGTTGGAAGAAGAAAGTTACAGGTTAAAGAACAACATACTTCTATTCCTAGAAATCCCATTTCCTCCCAGTTGAAAGTACTCTGAGATTCTTGAATTCACTTACCACTTTGTACATTTTAAACTGGGAATTTGATTTGGGGCTGAACAGTTTATCTGATCCTGTAGAGACGAACTGCTTCACCATGTAGGTGAGAAGCAGGAAGTCATTGAAGAGAAAACCATAGAGTTCTTTGTTGCTCTTTGTCTTATAAAGTTTGCCACTGTGCAGAAGTTTCCGTGGTCCCAAACAGTTGGTCAGTGAGTTGAAAATCAATTGCTAGGAGAGAAAGAAAATGATGCAAAGCACACTGATTTTCTTCACCATATAAATTATTCCACTTAAAAACCATGTTGCTGATAAGCATGTCTTATTATAATTAGTCCTAACAAATGATTCAATTTTCTCAATTTGGAATATGACATTTTTACATATTTGGTGTCTATGAAACGCTTTTAATAGGCTTTGGAATTTGCTTTTGTGTTCTGACAGGCTTATAAAGGTATAATGATACAACATTCCTCTGAACATTTCTGGAACTTGAACTAATTATTTTAGAAGATGTAAAACATCTTTCTGTAGCCTTGGGGTTTTGTACTAAGAGATTTCATGTCTCTTAACATCTTTTATTTTCTTAAAAGGCATGCTTTTCATTCATCTAGAAACAAATCAAGTCTCAGAATGGATAACTATTTGCAGAAAGCATTATGGAGCTTGCATATCCTGGGGCAGTGCATGGCCCCAGTATTTCTTTCATTGCCATTGTTACGTAGCTGTTCCAAAAATTCATTAAATCAGCGTCTTTTCCTTTTTAAAAAAAATTCTTGTACATCTGGTAAACTCTCTATATACATTGCCTATATAAAGCATGGATGAATGTATTAGGTATGTAATTCAGATATTATCTAAGGATTTACAAGATGTTATCTAACATTTCTTCCATGCCGTAGGAACTATGCAATAGCACATTTGAGTTGGATTTCTTGACCACTGAGCCCGTGTTACCTCAACCAGTCCTTCGCACTGGACATGGGACTGTATCCATTCAAGTCTGTCTGAATTCTCCTTCTCACGCACCCCCTCATTCACCTGGGAACACAATTCTTCAGCACGCTCGAGAGCCTGCTTCAGATTATTGTGATCAGGGTGAGTTTCAGGGGTATTCTCCAGAATCTGGTTGCAGAAAAAGACAAATTAACTCATGGCTTAAGTAAAAGGCAATACTGAGAAAAAAAACCCATTCTTATATTTTCATAAATGTATTTGCCATGCTATATTCACCCTTCCACATCAGGCAACTTACTCAGAGATTCAGAAAAAGAGCAACCAGGTACTCACACTCTTGATGAGCAGAGGGTAGCGAGTAATTCTCTGCATCGGTTTCAAGAGGAAGCTGGACAGGGGCATGCCTTTACAGCGAGAATCTGAGGCCAATTTCTACAAGTTTAAACAAATTTGAAATAGAAACATACATTATAGAATTATAGAACATCTCTAGCTTCTGAAAAGTTTATAACGGTTGATTTTGTATGTTTCGTAACCAGTCACTTGTGCCTCTAATTTACAAAAGAGGATATCTTAACTTTTGAAAACTATAACAAAACTGCTTGTCAGGAAATCTGAGAGTTGGGCAAAATACCAGCCTTATATTTAATATTGAGATTGTTCATTTTAAATGTAGCAAAGGGCTTTCATAATTCAGAAACTGCATGATTCCCCCCAAAGGACATATGCATAAAAAAAGATAAATAATAGGATAAGGGTGAGAGTCATGTCAACTGGTTCTGACTAAAGCTGCAAATGCACAGACTAAAACTACATAATGAGATAATGTAACCTAACTGAAGGTGTCCCAGTTAATTTAACATTTCCTTCAATGTGCTAAGTATTTTTATAAAGGAAATCTAGAAAGAAGGAAGGCAGATTCATTGATCTAAATCAAGGCATCATCTCAGCACCATCCACAGATTATTTGTATATGTCAAACCTGCAACACAGCAGGTGCAGCATTGCAATCAATGCCCTGCCCCTTTTGTACATGCATCAACATGTACTTGCAAATTTTGTCCTTCCCCTAATCACTATGCACTATCTTTGTTAAACTGCTAACAGCTCTACATTTTTACAGTGAAAAAGAAAAATGGCTTGAGTCAAATTAATGGACATCAGAGTAATTTTAAAATATATCGCTACAGCAAGTTATACATGCTGTTACGGCCTTCAGTAGGGGCACCTTTGCTTTTTGGAGAGGGAGTCAAGGCTTGCTTCTATTCTTCAAGTAGAAAAAGTTACTGTTATACTTGCACATGTAACCCAAAGGGAAAGGAAAGATAGTGAAGAGAGAGTTACTGAATTACAGCCTACTTTCAAAAATTCTTTGAACTCTGGCTCTTCATCTGTTTTTTGCTGTAACAAGGCAGCTCCATTAAGCTGGCAGCTGCAAAATCGAATATAGGCTTGCATATGGGATAACTGAGCAGCCAAGATGTCACCAATCATCTGTACTGGCATCTTTTCCCCCCCAGTCTTCTTGCGCACCCGAAGGGCTCTGGAAAAAAAAATCCATAGGAAAACAGATTGACTCCAGAAATTCCATAAAGATGAAGCTATAGAAGGTCTTGCAAACAAGGCTTTCTGTTTTACAGGACACTGTGGGAAACAGGAGATATGTGGATCTGGCAGGCACACCGAATAAGTAAAATGCAGTCTCTCAGAACTTGCCAACTTGGAATTTGAATACTTTGCAAAATGGTTGTCTTGGTGGGTTTAACAATACACAAAACTTTTATTTAGCAAGAAGAAACACTGACAAGGTTGCTTTCCAGCACCTCCTGAAGCCTTCTAGGGCATTACTAATCAATCAATCCCATCACTCAGTCAATCTTATTTACAACCAAAAGGCCCAAAAGCAAGTTACAAATATAAACTTAGCATTAGATGTCAACCATCCCATCTTATCTCAATGTCCAAACAAAACATTGGATTATAGTCCTCTATCATTTTTATCTTGTAATAATGCTTCTGGAATCTGTGTGAGCTCCAGAAAAAATCTTAGAAAATTATGCTTGAGGCTCATACTGCTTCAATATTTATTTTATTTAAAAAATAAATAAATCAGAAAGATAAAATCAGGACACGAAGCCTGGAATGTGCCAAAGGAGGTTATCTATGAGCACCCTGGAATTCCCAGTGCCTGGAACTGTGCCTGAAACCCTGGAACTGCAATCAAGAGAGACTCTGAATGCCAAACTAGAAATCTTCTCCCTTCAAACTCGTATCAAATCAGGCAATAGATGGCAGAAAATACAACGGAATAACCTTAAGGAAGAAAGCAGGGACACATGCTCTTTATATTTTGGAGAAAATTTTAAAACTGAGATAAGAGGTACTAAAAGATAACTTGTGTCTCTATTCAACAATATTGGGGTGGTTGGGGATGTAACTTAATGATATGATTGCTGTTTTGGATTGAGGCATTTAGCAGGACAAAAATTAACAAAACAGTAGCAGAACTTACTTCAATAACTTTGTATTACACAATATGAGCTCTTTCCAGTTGACAAAGATTAATCCCATTTCGGCTTCCAAGAGACAGCCTGCTTCAGTCATTTGTTTCTGGAAAACCTACAGAGAGGAAGAACTATTAGTGATAGTTGTGACTCAAATCACAATTGATTCAATAAGTAATAATTTATGAAATATTTTATTTATTCTTTCTATTGCACTCAAACTGTCTGGTAATTTTTTTTCAAAATATTTGACATTGTTGAATTAGAGTAATCAGATGCAAAGAGGACTGTTGCCTTCCTCTTCAGTTTATCAATTTTGAGAAAAAACACAACTGCAGATTCTTTCTCTCCTGTAGCACTGTGACAGGAGGTACTAAACTCCTTTCTGGTAATTCTGGAACTCCATTTTCTATTTCACCTGATGGAGAAAACTGATTCTTTCAAATCTGTATATTTTTCCTATGGGAGACGAACTGATTTTAGCCATTCTTCTACCAAGAGGATCAAACATTCTTTCTTGATCTGACTGAATCATTATATTTCCAACAATATTCAGAAAATGAACTATACATTTTAGCAATCAGACCTATAGTAATATGCCAGCAAATAAAATACATTACATTAATTTTCTCCAAGTATGGTATATAAATTTGATCCTCCTTCCACTTAAATTCCCATTCTTGCATATCTATCATTATATCTAATTTTGCATTCATATAATTATACAGTCTTTAACTTGTTCATTTTCTGAGTCATATTTCAGCAATCATCTATAAATAAAACCCAGCATTGCTCCAAATTTCATATTGTAAGGCTTTCAAATTCAATAAAATCTCTAAGAATTCCTTTTGTTTCTGCAGTTCTTCTAATACAATACTATTCATTTGCAATATTAAAATCAATGTGGAATATGAGGGTATTACAAAAATAAAAGTATTACGAGATTGTCTTATTAATAAAATCTTTAGTTATATGAATAATTTCTCTTCTCTGTGCTTTCTTTCTGCTTTCCTTTTCATAAAAATTAACAAAGTAAGACATAATAAATCTGGACTAATTCTTTTTTTGTATTTATCCCAAAAACTCAGTATGCTGCTCTTTATTATTTCTTGTGAGCTGCTTGTTTCTATTTCAATCAATTCAGAGATATTTATGCATACCATCTAGAAGTCCAACTTCCTCCATAAAGATCTCCAGCCCATAACAAGTTACAGTTCAGTCTGTAATCTTCCTCAGACAACTATTTTGATAATAAAATTAAAGTTTGGAGTCGCCAGTTGTCCTTTCATTTCCTATGTAAAGTTGAATTTAATCCTTGGCTTGTTTGTAAAATTCATTTACCATTATTTCCGGTTCTGTGGGCATGGCTTGGTGGGTGTGGTGTGGCTTGGTGGGCGTGGCAGGGGAAGGATACTGCAAAATCTCCATTCCCACCCCACTCCTGGGGGAAGGATATTGCAAAATCTCCATTCCCACCCCACTCTGGGGCCAGCCAGAGGTGGTATTTGCCAGTTCTCCGAACTGCTCAAAATTTCCGCTACCGGTTCTCCAAAACCTGTCAGAACTTGCTGGATTTCACCCCTGTGCCAGTCATTTAATGTCTTGTTTTCAATATTTATTTAAACAATTCCAATGATTTCAAGGGAGACATCATATGATAACTAAGACAATCGCATTTTGAACAAGACATAATTATCTCTGGAGTCCTTGGTGCTCTCTGACTTGGTATTTGCTTGAGATGTTTATTACCAGACTAAGTAACATCATCAAGGCTAGAGAGTGTGGGTTTGCTCCCTGTTAATATATAGTAGTTTGTCCTGACAGTGATGGGGGACTTTCTTCTTGGTAGTTCCCTGTTTAGACTATTGTTTTCTGTTAGATTGATTTTTTGGTGTTAATCCCTGCTTATCTGGGTGTTGGCTCCTGGATTGGATGCATTATGGTCTTTTTTTCCTTCTTACCTTTTCTATTGTCTCTTTCGAATGGTGTGTAAATGTGGTTTGTATCTATGTATTTATTGATGGCTGATTTGTTTGAAGGCCAAACAAAATATAACACTGCATATTCATAATGTGTGTTTTACTGTATAAAATATGGAAATCCTCATGGCTGATGATTCTTACAATACTGTATTGAATAATGAGGTATGCATGCTGTTTTATTTATACTGTATGGTCATTTCTCACAAAACCTTCCAATTTAATTAAAAGCAATGAAGACATTTTTATACAGTAACAACTTTTCTTTCCAAGCAGATCTTACCTCTAAGACAAGTTGAAGGTCACCCATGTATTTTTCTTCTGTCTGGATCAGCTCATGTATATAACCCTGCTTCTTCCTTTCCATGGGTTGCATTGTGTCAAGGCTCTGGAGATCAGCACACCCTGTAAAATTAAGCATTCTTAATCATTTTGAGCTTATTTGTTCAATACCAAATAGGCAATGAAAATTCTCAGTGACTCTTTTAATGAATAAAAAACCCAAAATTGACTCTGAAATAGGTTTAGTTTAGTTTAGTTTAGTTTGTTTATACTTATATGCTGCCCTTCTCCCAAAGGACTCAGGGTGGCTCACAAAAATAAAACAATAAAACAGTAAAATTACAACTAAAATACTCAATTAAAATCCCCAAAAATGAAAGTTAAAAGCTCCCATCAGATCAGCAAGGTTGTTGGAAAAGCCATGTCTTCAGGTCACCACGGAAAGAGCGGAGGTCGGGGGCCATCCGGAGGCCCATGGGTAAACCATTCCAGAGGGTCGGTGCGCCCACAGAGAATGCCCTCATCCTGGGCGCCATCAGCCGACATTGTCTGGCCGATGGCACCTGGAGGAGGGCAGTCCTATGTGAGCGCACTGGGCGGTTGGAGGCAGGGAGAAGGTGATCCTGCAAGTACCCCAGGCCCATGCCATGAAGGGCTTTATAGGTAAGTACCAGCATCTTGAAGCGGATCCGAAGGACCACCGGTAACCAGTGCAGCTCGTGCAGGAGAGGTGTAACACGGGAGTAACAGGAAGCTACCGTAACAACCCGCGCGGCCGCATTCTGGACCAGTTGGAGCCTCTGGGTACACCACAAGGGCAGCCCCATGTAGAGGGCATTGCAGTAATCCAAACAAGAGATGACGAGAGCATGGGTGGCTGTACGAAGGGCATCCCTGTCTAGGAAAGGGTGCAACTGGCACACCAGTGAACCTGTGCAAAAGCCCCCCTTGTCACGGCTGTCAGATGGTCGACAAAGGACAGCCGCGAGTCCAGGAGGAAGCCTAGATTGCGAGCCTTTTCAGAAGGAGTAACTCCCCTCCCATCCGAAGTGATGGGGGCGCTAGACCATGAGATGCCGGTATCCACAGCCACTCCGTTTTGGAGGGGTTGAGTCTGAGCCTGTTCCTATCCATCCAGATCTGCACTGCCTCCAGGCACTTAGACATCACGGAAAGGGCATCCCTAGGTTGGTCCAGGGTGGAGATGTAAAGCTGGGTATCATTGGCATACTGATGATACCTCACCCTGAAACTACGAATGATCTCACCCAGCGGCTTCATATAAATGTTAAAGAGCAAGGGGGAGAGAACCGACCCTTGTGGCACCCTGCAAGTGAGGGGCCTTGGGGAGGATCTCTATCCCCCCGCCCAAACAAACTGTGTGCGACCCGAGAGGTAGGAGGAGAACCACTGTAGAACAGTGCCCCCTATCCCCAGCCCCCTGAGTCGCCGCAGAAGGATTCCATGATCGATGGTATCAAAAGCCACTGAGAGGTCAAGTAGGACCAGGATGGAGGAATAACCCCCATCCCAGGCCCGCCAGAGATCATTCACCAGGGTGACCAATGCCATTTCCGTGCTGTGTCCGCGCCTGAAACCCGATTGGTACGGGTCTAGATAATCCGTTTCTTCCAGGAATTGTACACACACACACACACACACACTCACACACACACACACACACACACACACACACACACACACTTCCTGATGTCTGCATGGTTCTCATCAAGGGTATAATTTCTAGTTCTCATAATTACTGTAGAAGTTATGAGTTTTGCTAAACTTACTTTATTGTCTGCTTCTGAGCTGTTCATGTTACATCACAATTTTATGTTTGTAGTATATTCTGCTCTATCCAACATCACTGATTTACAAACTGGGCACAAGTGGCTGACTCTTACTTCCCTTGGCCTGCAAAAGGTTTCTCTCCCCACCCAATTTTTTCCCCAAAAGTTTCTTTCAACTAAGGAAAAGAACAACTGGCACTCAATAATAAGAAAGAAGCACCATAATATATACAGCAAAGCCTTTGAAACTTTGGAGCATAGTGCACCTCTGATAAAATAAAAATGCTAGATAGTTTCAATCCAGGGATTTGGAAGTGTCCATCTGCCTCAAACCAAGTAAAATGTAAAAGCTGGATAGAAAATGTTCAGTAGATAAGAGAGGGTGTGGGAAACAAGTGTGTTGATTTAGATTCTGGAATGTAGGCATTTTGTGGCATGCCCAACGTGGCAAGTATTTGGGTAAGAGATAAACTCTTCCTTTTATAAAAGTAATCCCAATATATTCTCGAAATGCCAAATATGTAAACGGGCCCCAAAAGTTTGCCTATCTTCTTTTACTAGTACATTAAAATTATTCATAGATGTTATTCATGAATAATGGAGATAATTATTTATTAAGAAAACCATTTACCAATACTGATATGTAAGCTAACTATCCTTATTGTCCTGCCAATTGGTGAAAAAAATATGATCATTCTCATATATGCCCTAAACTGAGAAGTATAATAAAGTTGGCAAGAGAACAGAAATGACTGGTTAGCATGTTATATAGAAAATATTCAAAATAACTCCAAACAAAAAATCTTGCACCATAAAAAATAATTTAAAGCAAAAAGATTATACTGATAGATTGTTTTATATGAAGTTGTTCTCAGTAAACCATTTTCATTTACAAACCAATTACCATAAATCATGAACAGTTGTCAGTAGAAATATTTTCTGAGAACGCATATGAATTTATCAGTAATTTTTTTGTTGCTCCCCTGGAGAATAAATTACTCCTCAAAGAAAATAATTCCAAATTCTAAGGCCCCCAGATTTCTCATGAGGTTTGAAGTTTCTATGAATGTTTTGACAGGCAATTTAAGAACAGACTTCAGTATGCTCCTCTCAGATATAATACAAGCTCAATTGGCCTTTAATCATTTTAATCCTAAATACTGCTGAATCTCCATTATTCTACTGCTGTGAATTATTGTAGCCCTAACACACAGAAGAAATGTAAACTGTATGTGGGGAAGCATATTTAAATAATGTTCAGCTTTAAGACAGTGGCAAATGTCCTGGATTCATGTGATTACCTTTTGTGACGTGCTGACAAGCAAAGTCAATGAGGAAGCCAGATTCACTTAATAACCTTAATAACTTAATAACTGCAGTGATTCACTTAACAAATGTGGCATGAAGTCATAAAATGTGGCAAAACTCACTTAACAAATTTCTCACTTAGCAACATAAATTGTGGCTCAATTGTGGTCGTAAGACGAGGAACACACACACACATACGTGTGTGTGTGTGTGTGTCTGTGTGTGATGAAAAATGCCAGCTTACATGGTTCTCCCCCACTTTTATATTCACAACAAAGCTATGAGAAATGCAGGTGAATTAGGGTCACAGTGAGCTTCATGGTAAAGCATAAATTCAAACCTACCCATTCTAAATCCAGGACAAAATGTAATGCTAAATTCTCTGAGAAATATAAAGGCAGAGATGATTTCCTAAGCTTTATTTTTTTTTTCCAAAATAAGCATAAAGACCTTTAAAACTGGTTTTTCTTTAACCATAGAATTCCACAATAGTCAGCATCATTAGTCACAGCATTAGACTCTCTGGTTGAGAATTATGGAATACCACTATCAATCCAATGACTAGAGAAATCTCTTTGTGAATTAGTAAATGGGTGGAAGGATGTGGGCATGTCCTTTTAACCTATGCCACTGGTCTCCCTAATAACATGATTAGTTGAGAAAGTAGCACTTATAAGTGAGGAATAAAACAATTTAAGGAGGAAACTGACAATCTATAGCACCTGCTAGGAAAGCAAAAATCAGCAATGCATACCGTGTTAAAAGACTTGGCTTTGCAGAGTTATATGTTTATATTATAAATTTAAAACTAGTCTTGATCTTGTTTAGAGATCAATTTTTACAAGTTTGATCCCAATTTAATAGTAATAACTTCCTTCTTACATTCTGGGAATTCTTTTTGATGAGAATTGAAAACCTGTGTTGAATGAACAGGTTTAAATTGATGTTAGAAATGACAACTTCTCCTCTATCATTTTTTTAAAAATTTGATTTATATGCCCCCCTTCTCCGGAGACTCAGGGCGGCTTACAATGTGTTATCATACACCAATTGATTAAAGTACGTTCTAGCTATGTGATCATCTTCCAGAAGATTTTAGTGATTGGTTGGTTATATAATGAAGGAACAACACAAATGAATAATTTATGAAAATGTATCATCAAACCTGAGAATGGTTAAGTGTGCTGAAAAAAAATCACACATCAATAAGGATATTCTCTGTGTGTCTCTTTAATAAAATATTTTTGCATAGTTATTTCCAGTGTTCAAAAAACAATGTTCATGCACAGCATAGGCTGTGTTTGCAAAACACTGATTATTATTCCATTACTTTAATACTAGAAAGCTTCAAAATACAAATATCAAAACAGCACACAGCATAGTGATATTTAGGAAACAAACATAATTAATGACAAGAAAGCAGCGTTTTGCGGTAGCAGCCCAAAACACCACTAAAGCTGGAAGTCTGTCATCACTGATTGACTTTAATAGAAAAATAATACAAGTCATAGGACATATTTTAGCAAATACTGGTTTGTGCGTTTCTGGCAAATCACACTGGGTAGTACAATTCATTTGTAAAAATAAAAATCAAGAACTCTAACTTTTACATTCTTTTTGCAAACAGAAAAAATAGCATTGTCACAGCTATTTCATACTCCATTCAAAATGTCAAGAAATCACAAGCTAAAAACTTTAAGAAAGCTGAATATTAATTTCTAAGTTAGGAAATCCCTCATTCCTATTTGGAGAACTTTAGTTCCATTTCTGGAATGGGGACAAATAACATGTTGTAGCAAATTGCCCCATATGCTATAATACTGTTATCTATTTTTGATCATATTAAAAAACCTTAGCCATCCAAATGAAGAAAAATAAAGCTATTCATATCTAAAGCTAAAGAACATAATTTATACAGCCATCTTTGAATGCGTAAAAACTTGGACTCAACTATCATAACAGTCTCCTTTTTATTTTGAAAATCCATGTGACAAAGAAAACTATTTTGTAACTTTTGTAAATTGGGATATTGAAATTAGGAGAAGAAAATTTCCCCTATTCTATGTAAATTTTGTTTTGGGTAAGTTTCTCAGAATCTTAATTTGGAACCCTACTCAAATAATTTGTTGCATAATACTCCTTTCTGAAATTTTAGCAAGTATAACTCACTATAACCATACACAAATTTTATGCACGTTTCTGAATTATTATTTAGTTATGCCATTATCTGTTTGGGCCTAGCTTTTTTAACATATTAATATACTAGAAATAAAATTATAAATACAGAAATGAATTCTCAGCGAAATAGAATACTAATAAATAATAGCAAAGTAGCCTAAGCATATCAAACATTCTTATTAATGTCAATTAATAGTTTGTACCTCTTTTGAGCTATATTGTACCTCTTGCATTAAAATATGTTTTATCTCTGAAGATTTTTAACTTATAGACTGACAAAAACATCTTTTTTTAAACTCACCCAACTGGTACAGTAACCATTTGTTCATTCTAACAGTAATAATTAGTGCTAAATTAAGTCCAACACACCAAAGCAAACACCCATTACTCTTTTACTATGAAATCAACCAGACATTATTTGAACTCTAAAATATGGTTAAATTCATTTCTGCAACCGATAAGCCAAGGATGAACAACCTGCAGTCCCCAGTACCCTGAGATTACAGGTAATCCTCACAATAGTTCATTTAGTGACCATTTGAATTTAAAATAACAGTGAAAAAGTGATTTATGATCATTTTTCACATTTGCGACTGTTGCAGCATACCCATGGTCACCTGATCAAAATTTAGACGTTTGGCAACTGACTCATATTTATGAGGGTTGTAGTGTCCCAGGGTCACCTTTTACGACTTTCTGACAAACCAAGTCAATGGGGAAGCCAGATTCACTTAACAACTGTGTTATTAACTTAACAATTGCTGTGATTCACTTAACAACTCTGGCAAAAAAGGTCATAAAATGGGGCAAAACTCAATCAACAACCATTTCACTTAGCAAAAGAAATTTTGGGTCTAATTGTGGTCGTAAGTTGAGGACTACCTGTATCAAACTGAAATTTAATGGCAAAATACTTGATGTCCAGCAGCACAATTTCTATTCCCACCCCCCTTCCCATAAACTCAGAAAGCACAATGCTTTCATTTCTGCCATTAAAACTCCTCAGGCCTCAGAAACAGCCTGAAATTGTACCAAGTTTAGCTTTAGGTTAAAAACTTTTTAAAGGTAGAAATGAGCAATAAACCCCTCAGAGGCTTTTTGCTCACGTTCTCATCCTTAAAAACCCATGCAAGCAATCAACAACCAAAACTACAAAAATTTTCAGTTCCTGTATTTATTGGCAGAAGTCACACCTAGAAGCAAGGAGAAATTTTCTGACAGTGAGAACAATTAAACAATGGAATAACTTGCTTTCTGGGGTTGTGGATGTTCTATCATTGGAAGTTTTCAGAAATAGACTGGACAACTCTTTGATCAGTATGGTATAACCATTTGAGCAGGGACCTGTCAGGGCTCTTTTAGGCATATGATTCCATGTTCTATGATCTTGGGAGTTCTTACACAGCATAAACCTGAGGTCTACCAGGAGAATGATATACTTCATTTTGTTGCTTTTGTTGCTATTTTGGTAAACTCAAAGAGGTGAATAAACACTTGTCTTGCCATTATAAATGGCTGGTGAACTATAGCTTGGCAAGAATTAATTTACAGAATTTAATATTTGGTTTTAATTTGGGATTTAGTTGCTATATCTCCTGTAAGAGATCTTCTAATTGGCAGCTGCTAAACTACAACTGTGCTTTGCAAGACAAGACCATCATGTACTTTGATTAACGTATTAGGTCATGATAAATATTAGTATGGAATAATCATCAATTTAACATTGAACTATTTGCAGATCTGCTATTGTTAATAATAATATAGAGACAAGATAGCATTTATTTATTTATAACTTGATTTAGGCACCTAACTGATCAATTTGGCATGAAAGACCCTCCTCCTACAATCCATTACTTTGTACTAGTAATAAAGGCATCAGTGATTTGATAAGCCTGCTATATTCATTTAAATAGCAATTCTGAACACATTTATCAGAGACTAAGCACCACTGAACACAATAGCTTATTTCGGACTAAATATGCACAGGCTGCACTGTGAGGCAATGGCGCTAAAAATACTTTGTAGAAAATAAATCACTCATTAAAGAATTTTAGGATTACACCCTTAGAATATTGAAAAAAAATGGATATGCACTCCAAATTAAATATCTAATGTTGTACAGAAGAAATGAGGAACTTCTTTCAATCAGAATACTGAACTAATTTTCATACTGGTATCTGTAAACCAACAGGATGGGAGTTGGGTCACTCCACACAGCCCCAAATCCCATCTAACTTATGCTCACATGCAAATACACCTCCTGAAAACAGGCCAGATAATTCTGACAGCAACACAGCACAACTGTCTAGAACAGTTTAGCAGGCAGGACAAGGCTACCTTTACAAATGGATATGGACTACATCAGGGAAGGAAAAAAGCTTGATTGTCTGGCCAAAAAGGCACCATGAAGTGAGGTGATAATGGTGAATGTTAGAAAATGTTAGCAAGAATGAAAAAAGAAATTAACCCAAAACTTTGGTTAAAAGTAAAAAATTGTTAACTAAGAAATTCCCAGAAAGCAATGCAGTAGTAAAAAAAATCTAAATTGCTGGGAATTTTAAAAAGTGCTTTAGTTTTTTAAAAAATGTATCTGTTAAAAATGGGGCAGGGGAGGGCAACTGTAGAGTCTATTTAGCTTCTTGGTCTCTTCAATATCATGTTGGTAGCAAATACCCTGTTTCTCCCAAAATAAGACATCCCCTGATAATAAGCTCAATCGGGCTTTTGAGCGCATGGCAATAAGGCCAAGCGCTTATTTCAGGGTTCAAAAAAATATAAGACAGGGTCTTATTTTCGGGGAAACATGGTATCTAATTTTCAGTGGTATTTTTTTGTTCTTTTTCTTAAAAATAAACCTAAAACATATATTTAATTTGCATTTAAAATCCAAATAATGGGGGAGGGGAGCCAAAAATGTCAGTCTTGCCCACTACATTATGACCGGTATTATCCTGTCATAATATAGTGTTCTTTTGAGGATTTTTTCTAACCTTAGGCACAAACAACTAGAATGCAATATCATGCTATTTCTAAATATCTTAAGGTATGTGGTCTCCAAAAGGCTTCTTTTCATTTTGATAGACCCACAATACCCACAGTACCATGTCTTGCTCCTCTCTTGCAACAAGCTCATTTCCCTCACAACCAGGATCTGAAATGCTCTTGGAAGGCTGATAATGCCAGGAGCATTGAGATATTTCCCTTAAGTCTCCCACAGTTGAAAAGGTTCTTTTTGCTGCTCCACCAATCCCACAACCACCCGAAGTATCAGGACCAATGAGAGGGAAGGGAGGGTAGGCAGAAGGGAGAAGCACCTTTAAGTGTTACAGTATTAGGAATTTAAGAAACAAAGGCTTCTCAGACTTTCAGCAAGGCTCTAAAAAGTTTTTCTCAAAAACAAACTTTGTCCAGCTTTCAAAAAAATTGTTACTCTCTCCTTTAACATACCAAGAAGTGTATAGTATTTAGGGCAGAATCTTTCCAACTTCTGTAGCAAAAGCCACCTTATATATTTGTTTCAGGTGAAACTAAAGAGCTCTAGTATATAACATATATAGACATAACAGTGATATAAAGTGCCTTTAAAACAACACAACAGATTTTATTCTATCTCTGCTCTGTTTTCTCACAATAGCATTGTCACCGTGTACAGGATCATACATGAAATGCATAGTGAGAGATCAACATAGGAAACATATGATGCTAATCATGAGAACACAATTTCCCATGTGACAGTACAAATAGTAGGTCTTTGTGTGCCTAAAGTTGCATTATGCCAAGAGATAGCTTGGACTAGCATTCTAATAATTCATTATTGTTCCTAAATAAAGAGTAGAGAAAATCAGATTGGAGAGTGCAGAAAGCCACACAAAGACCCACTAGTCAGTTTGCATAAATGAATTGTAATTGTACAGCATAGAACAAAACGTGAAGTCTTGAGTGGATTTAATACTGAAGCGAAGCAAAGAAATCGTTTCAGAGATCTGAGCAGGCTGTCCACCCTGCCGCCATGCTATAGTCAAACTTGTATAGTGGGTCTCTGAGGTGCTTTCATACTGGAAGACAACAGTGGGTCCTTGAAAAAGAAAAGAAAAGAAAATTAGGGATAAATGACTATAGTAGAATATGTTGAAATGTATAAGAAGCAGTACTGTCTTAATAACCAATATTGTAAAGACAGAATTAATATGTTTTTAAATATTTCTTATAATTTAAAACTATTTGGAAACAGAACACTCTGTGTTTAAAACTGCCAAATGCTGTAACAGTTCATTTTAAAAATTAAATTAACGTAAGGGAAAATAAAATCAAGCAGCAAGGTAATTTCTTAGAATATTCACTGAGCTTGTGATAGGTAAATTTTAAAGTTTTAATATTTAACCTGATCTTAATCAAAAAGCTCAGAAGCAATGCTTATTTGTCAATCCTTCTATCCCACCAGGACTGATGTATCTTCCCAGATTGCCTGATTCTGTCCCTCTATTTGTTTTATTCATCCCATCTACAACTGAACATTTGTATTAATTTTGGTGATCCTGACTATGGCCTGCATTATAATTATAGTGTTATCATTGTATTTTACGCTTCTTATGTTTCTATGTGGTGATTTCTGGCATAAAGGCATAATAAAGGCTTGTTTGTTTGGATTTAAATGCTATTTAAATTCAAAATCTGGGTTATAGATGTTTGAATTACATAGTACCACTTATCAAGAGCATGAAATCAAATTAAACAATTATCAACAGACATTGCCATATTCACCTATTTTTGTGGGCCAATGACTTCAACACTTATTTCAAGAGATAAAATGGGCATCAAAATGACTTAATGAACATTGGTAAAGGTAAAAATGGCGTTTAACCCCTCATGACTGCATGTCCATGTAATTTCCAGAGTAACAGTTTTTAAAAAAACGTTTCTTCAGTTTCCCTACCAGCTTGCAAGTACAATACTAATCTTATCTGATTAGATGGTACCATTTGTTGCTGAGAAGCACATTTATTTTTTTTATTTATTTTGTCGCATTTCTATGCCGCCCAACTCCCAAGGGACTCTGGGCGGCTTACAACAAAGAATAAAATAATGCGAACAATCTCATAAAAAATGTTAAAAAGAAAAACATTAAAAACTTTAAAAACGTTAAAACACATGCACTCCTATTCGTGGCCGGGTCTCGCAAGATCATTCTCAACTTGACTGTGTGAGACGCAATCAAAACACAGCAGCACCCCTTTCAGCTCCTTTTGGCATGCTGGTTTATTCGCGTCCGGGGATGGCTACACGCTGTGACTCGTAAAGACGAATGAAATCGGCGCTACAGTGTACTAGAAACGGGCGTTTATATAGCCCTCCCTTATTAACCCTTTTTAAACCGCGCCCCTGCTTATCACCACACCCATGTTAGCGCGTAAGTGTCCTCAACTGGTTCTCGAAGGTGCTGGTTCTCGAAGGTGCTGGTTGCAGCATCATCTGGAGATGTCCTAAGCCCGTTGCACCGATACCACCTCCCCTCGCCCTGCATACGGCCGCCTGCACCCAGTGCCACCACCACCAAGTATGTATATGTCCCTCGATGCTTTCAACACGTGTTAGCGGTGTCGAGCAGGTTGCTAGGCTCAACAATCATTATAACGAGATCAACGGCCCCAGGCCTGCCAGAAGAGCCAGGTCTTCACTGCTTTGCGGAAGGCCAATAGGGTGGAGGCGGTCCGGACCTCAGGAGGTAATTGGTTCCAGAGAGCCGGGGCAGCCACAGAGAAGGCCCTCCCCCACAGGCCCGCCAGCCAACATTGTTTAGATGGGACCTGGAGGAGATGAACTCTGTGGGATCTTACCGGTCGCTGAGAGCTATGTGGTAGAAGACGGTCTCGAAGATAGCCTGGCCCTGAGCCATATAGGGCTTTAAAGGTAATGACCAACACCTTGATTGCACTCAGAGACCAATAGGGAGCCAGTGCTGCTCGTGGAGAATTGGTGTAATGTGGGTGTATCTAAGCGCACCCACTATAACTCGTGTGGCTGCATTCTGGACCAACTGTAGTCTCCGAACACTTTTCAGGGGTAGCCCCATGTAGAGCGTGTTGCAATAATCCAACCGTGAGATGACAAGGGCATGAGTGACTGTGAGGAGAGCCTCCTGATCCAAGTAGGGTCACAATTAGTGCACCAGACGAACCTGTGCAAAGGTCCCCCTAGCTACAGCTGTCAGATGTTGTTCCAGTCTCAGTTGTGAGTCTAGAAGAACACCCAAATTGCAAGCCCATTCTGAGGGGGACACTTTCTCACCCCCCAGAACCAAGGATGGACAATCGACATAATCTTTAGGGGGCAATACCCAGAGCCATTCGGTCTTGTCTGGGTTAAGTCTGAGCCTGTTGACTCCTATCCAGATCCTCATAGCCTCCAGGCACCGGCACATCACATCTACTGCCTCACTGAATTGATAAGGGGTGGAGATATACAGCTGGGTATCATCAGCATATTGCTGATATCCCACCCCGTGTCGTCAGATGATTTCACCCAGTGGTTTCATGTAGATGTTAAATAGGAGGGGAGAAAGGACCAAGCCCTGAGGCACCCCACAAACGAGGGGCCTAGGGGTTGACCCCTGTCCTCCTACCAGCACCGACTGTGATCGACCAGAGAGATAGGAGGCGAACCACTGCAACACGGTACCTCCCACTCCTAGCTCCCTTAGTCGCTCCAGAAGGATACCATGGTCAATGGTATCGAAAGCCGCTGAGAGGTCAAGTAGCACCAAGATAGAGGAATGACCCCTGTCTCGGGCTCACCAGAAATCATCCATCAGTGTGACCAAGGCAGTTTCCGTGCTATAGCCAGGTCTGAAACCAAACTGAAAAGAGTCCAGATAATCCGTTTCATCCAAGGACCGCAGGAGCTGAAGTGCCATCACCTTCTCTACAACCTTTCCACAAAGGGTAGGTTGGAGACTGGACAAAAGTTTTTTAATTCTACTGGGTCCAGGGAAGGCTTCTTGAGGAGGAGCCTTATAACCGCTTTCTTTAAGGGCTGCGGGAAGGACCCCGCCCTCAAGGACGTGTTGACTAAAGCCTGAAGCCAGCCTCGTGTCATCTCCCTGCTGGCCGAAACCAGCCAGGAGGGGCACGGGTCCAACAAACAAGTGGAGGAACTCATCGCCCCTACAGCCTTGTCCACTTCCTCAGGTGTCACTGGCTCAAACTCCTCCCACACAATAGGACTAAGACCTGCCCCTGTCATCTCGGTCGGTATTGCCCAATCAGAGTCTAGGTCCATCCGAATCTGAGTGATTTTATCCGATAGAAACTCTACAAATTCCTCAGCTCTACCCTGCAAGGGTTCTTCCGTTCCCCCAACCTTAAGGAGGGAACAAGTTACCCTAAATAGGGCGGTTGGGTGAGAATCAGCGGATGCAATAAATGTGGAAAAATGTGAACATTTTGCCACCCGTATCACCACTAAATAAGTCCTAACAAAGGCTCTTAAAAGTGTTCGGTCGGATTCGGATTTACTGGTCCTTTAGCATCGCTCTAGACGTCTCTTCTGGCGCTTCATCTTCCGGAGTGCCTCAGTAAACCAGGGAGCTTTCCTGAATCTGCTGCCATTGATAGGCCGCAAAGGCTCAATCCAGTCCAATGCCCCAGACGCCGTCTTATGCCAGGCAGCCACTAGGGTCTCGGCCGGACTGTAGACAAGGGAATCAGATATCTCCCCAAGCTCCTTCTGAAACCCCTCAGGGTCCATTAGGCGTCTGGGGCGGAACCATTTAATCGGCTCTGCCTCCCTGCGATGGAGGAGTGGCGTTTTAAAGTCCAGCCTCAACAGGAAATGGTCTGACCACGAAAAGGGTGAGATCTCTATACCCCTTAATTACAGATCATATCTCCACTGCCCAGAGAGAAATACCAGTCGGGTTTGTGTCCCCCCTCATGACCCTGAACTATTTGGGTCAGGTCCATGGTTGTCATGGAAGCCATGAACTCCTGAGCCCCATCTGAGGATTCGCCATGTAATGGTAGGTTGAAGTCCCCCAGTACCATAAGCCTGGGGAACTCCACCACCAACCCAGCTATTGCCTCTAGCAGCACAGGCAGGGCTGTTGTCACGCAGCTGGGAGGCAGGTATGTCAACAACAAGTCCAACTGAACCCTTGAGTCCAACGTCAAGAGGAGAGACTCACATCCAACAATCTCCGGGGCAGGAATCCTGCGAGGACAAAGGCTCACATAATTAAGATACGTGCTATATTACAACATCCATCAAATTTGGGAGATAAGACAGATTCCAGGAAGACATTTTGGCATCTCATTATTAAATTAAGGGTTTTTTTTTCACTGACACAACCTTTTATAAAGTAGAATGAACAGACCTAAAAATAGCAGCATTTTGTTTCCTTATGGTGCTATGTCCAGATTTTATTTAATGAGCTATAGTGGATAAAATGAAATATAATGTTCATATTATATACAGCACGGAAGACAAACTACACTTATTAAAGATGTATATGCATATGTATATTATGTGTATGTGTGTGTATTTATAGGCATCCAATTCATGTCAGCACTCAGACCTTTGCTGCATTAAATATGCTACCAACTCTTTCCATGTTCATACCAGAATATGGAGAGAGGGGGAAAATAGGGTTACAAACTCAGTGTACCTGGAGGGTGGGGTAGAGCACTGAAATCTTTGCTAGAGTAACTACATATTTCTAAGAAACAGGTTTTCATTTTGAAATAACTATGATGCCAACACTGAAGTTCATACAAGCCAAATTATTAGGGTAGAATATAAGTAATTACTAACTTTGCATAATATATACAAACCAGAGACATTTTGTTTACAGCAACTTCCTTCTTGGTATATGCATAAAAAACAAACCAAAAACCCAGTATTATGATATGGGAACGACTTTTCTTATCTAGAAACTGTCCCTATATAGACAAATGATATGTTTGCAATTGCTCTAAAGGATAACAATCTGGTCTATCCACAAATATGGGACTGGCCTTCTAGAGGAAGATTAAAAATGCCAGAAAACCTTATCTTGCTATTTTCCCAACATAAAACACTGGCTTATCCAATTACTATGGTGCAGCCCAATTTGTTAAGTATGTTAAATCTAAAAGTATGAACTAAATTGTTTACTGTGTTAAAAGCCAGATAAATCATTCTAATCATATAGGAAATAATCCATATTTCATATCAAGGAAATATTTCAATTAGGCCAAATCACAATTGCAAAACAGAAAGCAAACATTCATGTTTTATTGATCAAATGGTAAACAAAGCAAAAGTCAGAGGGAAGATACAAAACAGTGAATGCTGAAGCCAACACTATTCCAGTTATTCACAAGCTGAGACATAATTAGATTCTACCAGGCACTTTAATTATATTATGCTACATGTGGAATTATACCTAGAACAATTCTTGATCTCCCATTTTTTTAAAAAAACAAAAGATAAAATCCTGCTTCAAAACTATCTCCATCTCTTGGCAAAACACAGATCTCTTAATAATTGGAAACCAGAATAATGAAAAGTTGGTAACCTCTGTATTAATAAGACTGATGTCAAGAAATATTATGTAAACAACGGAGCTGTATACTCTGAAGTCAGAGCTTTAGCTTCAGTACAGAGATAACTCAAAATAACCTCACTTTGATTCTCTTTGATACTAAGTGGGCAGAGAGAAACTTTGACAAGTTTTCAGGATTGTTATTTTTTTGTTCAGTCCGGTATAGTGGTTAAGGCACCAGGTAAGAAACCAGGAGACTATGAGTTTTATTTCCGCCTTGGGCATGAAGTCAGTAGCTGACCTTAGGCCAGACACACTCCTTCAGCCCTAGGAAGCAGGTTCGTGCAAACATTGCCAAAACATCAAGAAAACTGCAGTAAAGTTGCCAGGAAACAAAAAGCTAACTTGATGGCACAAAAAACCAAGCCTACAACAATAAGGTAGCATGCCTTGTAGGGTCTGTTTTCTGACTTGGTCTATCTCAAAGATCTGACATATTAGATCTGTGAGGTTGGAAGTTATGAAGCCTACATTGTAAAACTTCTTTGATGCTTTCTTTTTAAAAAAGGAAAGAAGGCAATAATCTATATTTAACTCTATTGAGGAAAATTGGACTAGGATATATTATTTTATCTGTGCAGTATGCCCATTTGATTATGTTATTTATGTTGTTATTTTGATTTTATTATATTGTTTGTAGAAGTTATGAATCACTGAGAATTTTTTTGATTGTACCAGATATAAATTAAATTAATCTATTGCTCTTATTCAAATAGCTCACTACTCACTATCACTACTATGTTATGTTGAAGAGTTCAACATAACATAATTGGAAGCAGATGGTAAAAATTTGATGGATACTTAATTGAGCTTTCCAAACAATTTCCTTAAAAACTATTGCCATGTTTAAAAAGGCACAAGGTCCACAGCAATGTATCTCAGTGACTAAACTATTTTAGTCATTATTTTAGCCCTGCAGTTCTAAATAACTCAGCATTTTCCTGTTGAAGAAATGGACATGACCATACAAATGAACACCTATATTGAATGAGGTATCTGAATTTATTCCATACCAAAGCATGAATACTTAAGCAAATTTTACTTACACTGTTGACTTGGATCAGAGTCTACAGTCATCTTCACATAGTTTGAAGGAAAGAGGCCATAAACGCCATTTACTTCCCCTTGCCACCAATCCATATCTTCTTTGTTCATTACATTTATAAGCTGCCCCTTAGAAAAAGTGAGCTCATCTTCATTGTTTGCTGTGTAGTCATACATTGCTATCACTTGACACACTAATAGAAACAAAAAATATGACAAAGGACATGTTTTTCAGGAGCACCAGCAATAACTATTTCACTACTTGCAAAAATCCCCATCCTTGCCTAGAAATTTACAAAACTATTTAAGTTAGTGCATATTAAATATTTACATTTTATAATCAAAAATAGTTTTAATTCAGAAATAGCAATCTTATTCTCAATGGCCCAGTTCTGCTTCTGAGTTGAAAAGTTTCGACTTCTGGATTGACTTATCTCAGCAAATGCGGATCTGACCATTCTGCACTCAATTCTTAAAAGAAGCTATCATGGAAGTATAGAAATGTAAAAAAACAAAACAAAACCCAATTGCAATAAGGTAAAGGGTGTCTGCTTTCTGAAAGTAAAGGGTCGGCAAAAAATGTTTACTAATAGACTTTCAATTTTCAAATAACAGCAATTGCCGTCATAATTTGTGAAGGTAAGCTTTGCCAATTATAAATTGCTAAAATTGCCCACTTATTTATCACTTGTCTTAATAAATAGTACAAATGCTTAGGACATTAATGTGGAAAAAATAATGCCAGTTTTTTTCCAATTAATTCTTAAAAGAAAATAAATTCTTTTATTTAAATAAATGTGATTAAATTCAGAAACTTAATTTATTTTCCTAAATTTACTTGCTTATTTATATACTGTCTCCTCCAAAGATTCTATTATATTAATTATAATAAATCCAATAAGTGTATGTCCCACATTCTGATGCAACTAAATTCAAACATGTAAAAATAGAACACATTCTTCCTAGTCTAATCCTGTCTTTATTTTCCTTTACTTTCATTCTCATTTTATAGACTGCCTCCCAGAATAAAGATTTGTTTTTTTCTTCTTCATAAAGTATAAAGCCCAAAGCTTTATAAAATTCAAATATTTTGACTATAATGCATAAACAAGTATGCATTATATGATTTTGTTGTTAATCTACATATCAATGATTTTATGTAAAATCTGAAGAGAAACACACACATATTGGGAAGGGAAGTCTAAGAAATCAAAGAAATAATTAAATTAACACAATAAATAACTACATTGAAATGAGTTTCAAGAACAAAATATAACCAAAACAAAAGAATAAAAATGAAAATAATACCGTTATATGGCTACCACCTAAAACTATGAGAATCTGTAGTTCATTGAATATATCAAAATTGTGTGGATTCCCACATGAATTTAAGTCATAAACTATAGGTTACAAATTACAACGGATGAAGTCACACAGTATGCTAAGCTAAAAAAAACAACACTTTGGTTTTACCATAAAGTATGAACTCGGCCACCAATCAGAAACAAGCTTTAATTGCTCACCTGGATGAACAGCTGGCGTACTCTTTTCATTGCTGGGACCCAACAGTTTCACATGAGTAGCAGGAAACCATCCTTTTTGTCTTTTTTTTCCTCTTGCCTAAAAAACACAATTGGCAATCCAAAATCTAATGTCCTTTTACTTGCACACTTTTACCTCTGCTCAGATTGGCAGAGAGTCAGTATCTCATGTTTTCTTGCTCTGCCCTCTGTACGAACCACAGTCTCAGATTTAATACCTTCATTATTAATACATTTTGGGACAGCTGGATTAAGAAAATGTGCTCTTTTTCTACTTGTGAATTCATAAGGAGGAAGAATGCAACATTCCTCTCAACAGCAGATGATGCAAGAAGGATACAGATCTAGTTTTTGGTAGATAAATGCTTGATATGTCTACTTACTTATTCCTTCTTGTTTTCAATTAAATTTAACTACCGTATTTTTTGGAGTATGATGCTCTGGACTATAAGACACACCTACTTTTTTTGGTGAGGAAAACAAGAAAAAGAAATCTGCCTTTGCCTCTGAGCAATTTTACCTCGTTACAGCAAATAGCCTGCTTTACTTTCATTTTCGTTTTCAGCATAGCTTGATTAGCACAAGAAAGCTGAAAGAAGCTGTTTCTTCTTGCTGCAAGGAGGTAACTGCTGCGAGGCAGAGGCCAAAGGGTGGGGGCCAGTGGGTGGGCGGGGCTACATTCGGTGTATAAGACGCATCTAAATTATCACCCCCTTTTAGGGGGGAAAAAGGTGCATCTTATACTCTGAAAAATACGATACTATATATTGCTTTTGATTTCAATAATCAATTCATCAACCAACCAACCAACCAACCAACCAATGAGGTCTCCTTTTTTCATAGATTTTTTTTCTTTTTGAAATAAATGCAGTTTTGCTCAAAATATTTTTTTTAGCAACAAGTATTTTTACAGACATAATTTGCTCATCTAGATAAGAAACATCATATCCAGTCAGAGGAACCTCCTGTTCTGTTACCTGTAATTCTCCCTGCCACCATCCACTAGAATTTTTCTTCAAAATTAGAATCAGCTGTCCAGGAGCAAGACTCAGCTGTTCCGTTCCTGATGCAGTGTAGGCTGTTGTAACTTGAGCAATTTCTAAAGAGAAATATGTATCAGTGTAAAATGAATGATTATAATATATAAGAACACAAAAATACCAGTAATACTCACCAGGTTTTTTATTTAATGTTCCTGTTTTGCTAGCTGTAGGAGAAATCTACAAGAAAGAACAAACAATTGGGAGCCTAAGTTTAATTTCATCTCTCCCCGTTTTATTCCAAGCCAAGTACCCATTTTTGAAGCATAACACAACCTAGAAAATCTAAAATCAATCCTTTCTGCAATGAATTCTGCCTCCTCCCATCATCCCTGCCTTTTATTCCCTGGCCACAAGTGCCATCAGAATGGGCAATATTTATTCTCTGAGTCAAAGCTGAATTATTTCCTATTACATTTCCTTGGGCTTGTACCAGTATCCCTGCAACAGTCTCAGTTTTCATCTTGAATTCCTGCATCTCTAACTGGAAAAAAAAATCCTAAAAGGAGAACACTTTGGAAATCTTACATCATGATCCTTTGGTTTGACATAGTTTGAAGGAAAGATTCCACTTCTATCACCAATTCTTCCAGTCCACCATTCCCCATCTTTCTGACTCACTATTATTTCTTCACCTTCAGTGAAAGTTAAATCACCAGGCTCAGAACTTGAATAAGGATATAGTGCTATATATTCTGAAAAGGTAGAGAAAAATTCAGTCATGTAGTAAAGCTGTATATGACTAAAGATTGTAAAACAGTTATTCATATAATCCTTTCTACTTCAAAATCCTTGACTAATGCTTAGGTAACATCAGTCAACAAAGGAAATTATAGATATCTTTTTTAATGACAGAAAAATTCAAAGTCAAAATGTAATGCTGCAATAGTTTAATCACACATAAACATATTCCTCTCACATTCAGACATCCTACACCATACACTGGCAGTGTGTAGTGTCCCTTCATGTATCTGGGTCTAGTATGGCAGACAATGGCTTAGGACCTGGGTACTTACGAGATCGCCTTCTGCCACCGATAGCCTCCCACCGGCCAATACGCTCCCACAGAGAGGGACTCCTCAGGGTGCCATCAGCCAAACTATGTCAATTGGCGACCCCTAGGGGGAGAACCTTCTCTGTGGGGGTACCTGCCCTCTGGAATGAACTGCCCCCAGAGATACATAAGATCCCCGACCTACATACCTTTCGCCGTGCCCTTAAAACTTTACTGTTTCAACAGGATGGGCTGCCTTAAAATAACGAATTTTAATGGGTGTTTTAGTTTTTAGTTTTTTAGTTTTTAATATAAGGGCCAAATTGTTTAATATGTTTTAAACTGTTTTTAAATTAGAGATATGTTGTTTTATTGTGGCTGTGCACCGCCTTGAGTCCCTCGGGAGAAGGGCGGTATAAAAATTTAAATAATAATAATAAATAAGTAAATTACAAATATGATGCTATCTACTGTGATTTATAGTGTAGCTTACTAACGGAGGGAAAGATATAAACATACCCTCATCACACAGATATACACTGCACATTTTGGTATTTGCAAGTATAGCATCGCTTTTGCAAAGCAAATTTATTCTTCACTTAAGTTAATGCTGGTTTGCAGATGAGAGTTTGAATGCTGTGCTTAGGTTAACTGCTCCGAATCCAGCATGCTGATTTCTTATCATGTGTCACAATTTAACCTGCATTTAACCATTTTAATGACATTATTTTATTAAGTATTCAGAGGAAAAGTACACTCTTCAGATAAAATATATGGAGACCAGAATAAAAGGCTTTTCTTTCTTTATTATTACAAATATTTATCTCAGAACATTTATAGTATTGGACAAATAAACACGTTAGTGTTCTAGCATGGATGTCTGAAACACTGTGCAGTACTATGCATGTTCTTTATTCCTTGAGACACATACACTCATTCAAAAACTTAAGAATCAGAGTGCTTAAATGCAAGTCTTACTCTCACCTGAAACACAAGTTGATGTGGAAGGATTCTTATTTATAACTGCATAAACAGCTTCTGGTCTGCAGAAGAAATAATTAAGTTAGTTATTTTTCCATATTCAATTATTCAAACTCAGAGACGCTTGAAAATACTGGAAAGTATCAATTCATCAAATCATGCTAGATATGATGAGATAGAGCCTCATCTCTTTCTCTTCCCATATAGCCCTCCCCATCCTACCCTTGGGGTGGATTCAAAGTGAAATATGTGTTTCACATTAGCCATACTTTGGTGTTAATATTAATTCTGATTTGTTAAAAGAAGCCATCATTGGAATCCATGGTTTAAAGTTGGGTGATTTCCTACAAACCCATCAGCAGAAGGCATTAATAAGAACACAAATGTAAGAAAGGAAGGGAAATGAGAATTCTAAGTTCTGTGTGAAGATGGTATTTGTTAAGGTAAAACCACTGATCTGGTAAAAGGTTTCTTCCAAATATATTTCTCAATTTCAAACTTCATTTTAAAAATTCTGAATTTATCCAAAAATTTGGGAATATAATGTATGAACAGTTAAAAAGAGAATAAAAATGATCTGTGCAACTGTTCTTAATTCTAAAACTAATATTCAAAGCTAGCAAAGTTTAAAGACAGACGTGTTAAAAAATCATCTGTGGGGAAACAGCGATTGTCAATATGAATCCCTCCAAATCTCAACCAATGTCTTCTATTCATCTTCTACACAAACCACATGTATTTTGCCAATATTTCAATTCAAATATTCTGACAGCCTTACTTACTCCTCTCTTTGGCATTCATTTCCAGGCAAAATCTTCACATAAGATTTGGGAAACCACCCTCTTCCTTTACCAGCTTCTCCATACCACCAATTTTCTTGCTGCTCCAGCACAGTAATTATGTCATTTCTTGAAAAGTTTAAGTGATTATCTTTTTTTGCAGTCCAAGAGCAAAGTGCTTGTGCTTTTATATTTTCTACCACTTGTCCCTGTGAAAGGTAGGTAGTATGTTAATATCAGCCGTGCAAGTTTTAAAGACACAAAATATATACTAAAATATGTTCACTCCAAAAACATACAAATGATGATTTAAAACATAGCAGCTCTACTTTGGAAGAAGCTAAGCATATTTGGAATATACTGCAATTGATTTGGGGTAGTGTAGAAAAAAATGAATAACTCCACCACATAAATAGGAATACTTATATCTACCACCATCTTTTAAATTACCTATTAAAATAGATTAAAGGTGTCTTTTAAGGATAATTGTTAACTACAAGAGCTGAAGAAACTTCTTGGATGAGAAATTAAATGTCTTAAAAGAAAAACAAGAAAGTCCAGTTCCCTCTTGGAAAAGCACTTTTGGGACAACAATGACCTGGATAACTGAAAATTTCCTTACATATTTGCCCATAAATAAGTTTTTTTTTTTAAAAAAAAATCTATTGCCTTGCCTACAAATTCCATCTGAATTATGGAACATTTTCAATAAAATAGAATAAAGCAGGACAAGGTCTGGTAAACTATCTTGAAAATGTATGTGGTAGACAGGGTAACCATTCATAAACCAACAATTAGCCAATTATGCAGGTTACCACTATGTATTTCTTGTATATAATGTAATATTATATTATATGAAAGAGAATAGAGTACTTTTCATAGAATATACATTTTTCTAAATGAATGCTACAGATTAGACGGGTACAGCAATATATTTTATTTATTTACATATTTATGTATTTCATATGTAGATTATTCATTCCCAAAAACTTTGGGCCGTTAATAACAGCATCATAAAATAAAATGAGCTCCCCAAAGAAAAGTCAATCCCAAATATACATTTAATAACAAAATCAAAAATATAAAATACCAAAAGTACAAAACCTATGTGCTTTGGTGTCCTTGGCATATTGATGCTCCCAACCCTGTGCCAACAGTTCCATTCTGTACCAAGAACATACCTGTCCATGGATGGGAGAAACAGATCCTGGGGAAACAGTGCGAGTAAAGGCAGACTTTTGCTGCCATGAGCTAGCATTTAAATTTGCAAAAGATACATTTTGGTACTCTGCTTCATCTGCTGGTTTACTGGGTGAATGTACTCTGCAAGATCAAAACATATACATAAGGGAATTACTTTCAATAAAACCCAATAGATGAAATCATCATAGCAAACTAACCAAATAACATTTAAGATCTTCCAGAAAGGACATATTAGGGATGTCTTTATAATTCATAGCTTCTGCAATTGTTAAGGAATCCTTACTGTGCAGAAAGAGAGCAATTCTTGAAATCAACTTGAAAACCTTTTGCATGCAGATGGATCCTCCAATTACAGCTATCATTTTTAATTCAAGAAGCACATAATATCAAAACACAGTACAAATACTTTTACATTTTAAAACTGGAACAGAGATCAGCTGCTCTCACATTATGTCAAATTAAAAATTTGTGATGTTGGTGCATTCACTGTGAAATAGTTTTATTGAAATATTTGAATTATATTAATGGTTATTTTTTAATTTCAGCTGGTATTGCCTATTTGTGTGTTTATGTGTGTGTGTGTGTGTGTGTGTGTGTGTGTGTGTGTGTGTGTGTGTGTGTGTTGGGTTATTATTCTTAGACAGCCGGTCACTATATAAATTGAATACATAAATTTATATTTACTCTAGAGGAACTGAAGTAGCTGGTACAGTGACTGTAGGAGGAAGTAAGGCTTTCTTGGGACGTAAAACAGCTTTTTCATTTTCAGGCATTTTCTCTACATAATTGCATGGAAACCAGCCAAAATGTCCTTGAAAACTTCCATATAACCAGCCAGGTTCTCCTTCAGTTTTCTCAGCAACCTGGAAAGGAAAAAGGAAAGAAAAAAAAATAATCAAATGTAATGTTAATATTTTTTTTACTTGTTTACAAATATGTTTTAATTCTGCTACATGTCAGTTGGTGCATTTTGTAAAGAAAAAAAAACAAAATTATTTGGGATTAAGTAAACTAATTATTTATTTAGTATTCAGAAATGATAATTTACCTCAATAATATCTCCGGAATGGAAGCTTATCTCATCTTGATTCCTGGCTTCAAATGGGTATAAAGCTCTATAATTCACAAAGCCCACTGATGTCTTAGAATCAGCAGTACTAACCGCATGGCCTGAAGAGTCAAGGAGAAACTATTAATTTATTGCTAGTTCCTGACAAATGCTTTTTCAAAAGTCTATTTCTAGGAAGGTCGGGATTTCTGCAAGCACACAACCTTATCCTCTTGTTTAAATCTTGGGAAGAGCCAAATACACAGGAATCATTACTACTGAAAAATTGCCATCCCTTTAAGCTCCTATTTCCTCACCAATCAGGAACAGCAAGAGATTGTAGATAGCTATCAGAGGTCATGGTAGATCCTATTTACATATATGTGCATAACAAAAGCCTTTCCATTAATACGCAGGAACCTTCTTGTGTGGTAACTACCACTGTTCCATAGAAGTCCCCTGTCCTCAGTAGATTTCAAAGCAAAGAGAAGGGGAAATCAGCAAAAAACAACATCTGCTATCTGACTGGAGCATCCATGAGAGGGTCCCTTCTGGGGACAGTCGTATCTCAAGAGTGGAAGCCATCTCAGGATCTTAAATGTTGTTTCAAACTACAGAATAAGCCAAACTAAACCACTCACATCTAAAAAAAGAATAGTTACCTTCATTTTTCAGGGCAGACTTAAGATTTCCCTTTGTTTGTTTAAGAACATTTACATTTTTCTCATTTAAGTGAGAAACAATTTTCTCAGAATCTTGCAAATTAAAAATATCTTTTCTTTTCTTCCCTTCTTCAAATCGTTTAAGTTTCTCCTCAGCTTCTTTTGCAATTTTCTCCTGTCTTTTTTTTTCTTCTGCCTTTTGTTTCTGCCTTTGCTGCTCAGTCTCTCTTAGAATTCCTACTTGTTTATTTTGTCTTTCCTCTTCAAATTTCTCCTCTGCTGGTTTTTGTTTCTGGATCTCCCTCTCTCGTGCAATGGCCTCCTCAGCTCTTTGTTTTTCCTCATGGATCTTTTCCTGCATTCGATCTTCTTTCAGACGCTTTTTTCTTTCTTCTTCTTCCTTCCTGATGGTTTCTTGCCACAAGTTCTCCTTTTCCTGTTTTGCTTTTCTTTTGAAAGATAGAAAAGAAACAAACATAATTATTCTGATATTAGTATTGAAAAGCAAGAATGAATAGCAAACATCTTGATGTGAACCTTATACCAGCTTTCTTTTCATTGCCTTCTGAAGGTTTTAGGTTCACCTGTTTGATGCAGTCTTGGTTATAGCTATATTAATGTGTATTATTCACTGAAATGCAGTATTTTGATGCAGAATGTTAGAAATAAACTTAAGCCTGATTTTAATTTTGTCACACCAATGTAATCAGTAAAGAGTGGTAAATGCTAGCATGCATAAGGATTCTCAAAATGCAGTATCTGCATTTATTGTTGCCTATTAATCGGAAACAAAAAATAAAATGAAGGGGCTAGAGGAAAAATTAGTAATACTTTAAACATTACCGTGAAGTCTCATCTTCTATTCTTTTTTTCAAAGCAAGTTCAGTTCTTTTTCTTTCCAGTTCTTGAATTTTTTCATGTTTGATTTTGTGGAGCTGCTCAAGCGCTTTCTGCTGTGTGCAGTAAGTTTCTCTTAGTTCCTATTAAAAAAGCACAAAATTAAATAAGCAAAAAAGCAAGCAGAATTTAGATAAATGATTCCATTTAATACCTACCTGATATGATACCACAGATACCTGCCAACACTTTGAAGATGTATGATTCTATTCTAACCCTTAAACTGTGAGATGATTTTCAATTGCTGAGACATGAATATTTTGTTATTTCTCTACTAAATTACTTCAGAACTTATTTGAAAAGGGTCACCAAAAAATCTTCAAAAATGTTAAATAACAAACAGCAATATGAAGAGGAGAAAAACAATGTAATTGTTCATTAACAATTAAAAATGTAAACAATGTAAAAGAAGGTGTTAGTTATGACCTATACTGCCCTATATGGCATGGGGCCAGGCTACCTACGGAACTGGCTTCATCCCATTACATCAGCCTATCCCACCTGGTCAGGCTGGGAAGGTATGTTGCAGTCTCCTTCCGGGTCTAGGAAGAGAGCCTTCTCTGATATTACCCCCACTCTATGGAATATTCTCTCCCCAGAGGTGAGGCAGGCCCCCATTCTCTGGCCTTCTGAAAAGGAGTTAAAACATGGCTCTGCAGGCTTGTGTGGGGAGCCCAGAGGAGCAGGCAGTCATGGTGTTTGTTAGTGCCCTCTCTTTGCCTTTATCAACCAATTTTCAAAATTTAAATTATTCTTGCCTCCTTAAAAATTTGTACAATTTTTCATTTTTTAACTTAAAATTTTAATTCTAACATTTTAATTTTTATATACTGTTATCATGTTTTATTGTACACTTCGAGTCCATCTTTGAGAGAGATGGGTGGTTCAGAAATGTGAAATATAAATAAATAAATAATCTAAAATCTATGAACACAACTAAGATGAACAATGCTTCAAGACTACATAAGGATCTACTTAATTTGGGCAGAAATGGTAATTGGGATATTTATATTTGCATGTTTACTTTATCATTTTACTACATGTTTATTGGTGCAGGAATTGGAGAATTATTATTTTTATTCAATAGTGTTCCCCAAAGACTAATACATTGACCTTAATTATTAAGGTAAACATGCACATCTTGTGGATAACACACAGATCGTTGTGAGGATGCTTAGCATCACCTTTACAGTTTTTACCCTGCAATATACATGTAATTCATGACATTTACATATGTAAGCTCTATAAAGATTGCACCAATTGCCAAAACCTCAAGATGTTAAGGCCTTTCCTACATTTTTGAGAACATTAAATTGTATCAGCAGACATAGAATTGATGTTTCATTTCCAATCTCATACAATGAAGGGGCTATGGATGACTGTATAACAGAGTTATTGATATTCTGAGTTATTTCCAATATCACAAACATAATACACAGTCTCTGAACAGAAACCAGTAGCTGAACTGTTCATATCTATTTCCCACTACATTTCTGACCTGTCATCACATTCTTCAATGAACTTTTCAAATGGTTCTTTTTCAGTCCCTCACTTTTCTCTAGTAATTATTGAAGAAAAAAAAATAAACGTTTTCATACTTGGGTTACATGCTTTGCTGAAATCAGTTCATCTTCAAATCAGGCTTGCTTTAGTTATGTAACATGTTTCACACTTAGCCCCATTAAGTAGACCAGATCAAGAAATTGTCCCTTGTTGTCTATTCATGGATCTTGCATATCTTGGTCCAAGTCATTTACTTTACTCGCTACATTCATTAACAACATGCATTTTGTTGGGTGTATTTCTCATCCCATTTTTTTTACTGATTCAACAAGAGCACTATTAATTCTACTTATATTTATGTAGTTTTCCATATGGTGATGGGAAATTTTCCAAACAAAGTTTCCCCATCAACAAAGAGTGAAAAAAAAAACTTTAATAACTACTGCATCTACATATTCTTCACAATTTCCATAAATTGTAAACTATAGCATTATAGGTAGTTGGGGATGGAATCACTGGAAGGAATCATAAAAACTGTGATGTGAAACACCAATGTGTAGAAAGCTCCTCAAAGATTCTCAAGACCTTTTGGTATCTTACGTCTTGTCTGAATAATAAGAGATGCTTTGTAAACAATCATATTTAATTCAGTGTTAGAAGGCTGCATGCCAATTACAGCATTGGGTGGAATGTTTCTGCAGTTCTGGCCAAGTCTCTTTCTTGCAATTACCCTTTATACTGACATAACAATGCCATTGTTAATTGAGTACAGAACATTAGACTGTGCTAGTACATATCAGCCATATGATTATCAAGTAACTTTATTATACTATTAGACATTATCAGCAAATGTCAAACTAATTGTTAAATGATCAAGATAAATTACAAAATCTGAGAGTTACTTGGGTATAGTGGCTAAGATGCTAGACTAGAAACTAAGACATTGGAGGGAGTTCCAGTCTTTCCTTAAGCACAGAAACTGGCTGAATGACTTTGAGCCAGTATCTGTCTCTCAACCCAATCTACCTGGCTGGGTGGTTATGAGGAAAACAGGGAGAAGACACATTATGAATGTCACTTTGAATTGTACAAAATAAAAACAATCCTGTATTTATCCCTTGCTCTTACTTTCATTCCATTGCTTTATGTTTTCAAATGGAAGGCTTTACATCCAAATCAAGTGCCAGGCCAAGTCTTCAAAAATTGTGCTTGCACATACACAGAAGAATATACATATACAGCATGTACCTACCTGCCTTTCTCCATCATACATGTAGGAAAAGATAGATTGCTTTCCACCTTCCAAAACTGCTTTGTTGCAGAAACAGTGGACATTCTAAGATCCCCCTTGTTTCAAAAATGTCTCTTTTTATATTACCAATGGCAGAAGAAAAATGGTCCTGTGTGGCTTAATACAGCCTGGCAAAATTCCCATCCCATTCTAAATAAGTGCACCTCAGGCAGGACACCCTTTCCACACTGCTATAGGCTAGCACAATCCTATCTTATTCTTGTTACATGGAGTTGTCATTCTGAGTCTTCTGGATGTATTTTGATACTAAATAGACAGATAGAATATTCTTTCACATGCCCAAAGACCGGTGACGTTTCTTAAGGATCTTACACCCAAACTAGGTAACATCATCAATGCTAGTGAAGCACTGAAGCACTAGTACTGATGATGTTACCTAGTTTGAGTAATGAAACATCAGAAAGTACCAAAAACCTGCACTTTTTGAAAGCAGCCGCACAATTTTAAAACAAACTGGAATTAAAATGACAGGAAACAAATCCTGTGATGGAAGCAAATGCCAACTCTATCCACACATTATATTGATAATATGAGGAATTCATATATTTGTTCATTTTCTTATATAAGTTATTTATCAGAAATACTACTGCAATATTCCAAAAATAATCAGTTGACCAGTTACTCTGTGAATAGATACAAAGTATGAATATTGGCATTTCTCAGGATACTCTGTGACTGTCCTCAAAGGGATTATTTGTGAACGAATGATTACATAAAGACCAGTTTCATAATGAAAAATGAAGGTCAGAATTCACAAAGTTCAACTGGATAATCTATGATTTTAAGTAGATACCTAAGGTTTTTTTTGTAAAAAGCATTTATTAACATAAAAAAGTTGCACAGCTAATGACAATTATCAACATCACTGTCAGTTTGTCCTGCATTTCAATTCTCCTTGACTTCTTTATTTTTTTTCAGAATAATATTCAGTGCATGTGTTGAAGCAATGATTTATAAAATCTCATACCACACAATTGTTTTGCTACAAAAGACCAACACTGCTATATTTCCATGTCAACAGCTCTGGAAATGCTTTCTTCTCTTTGATCTAAGGGGAAACTGGAAAAAGATGAAGGCAATATATGGCAGCCTGTATGCAAGTTATCAGAGCAATTGTCACATTGTGATAGTGAAAAGCCAAACGAAGATGATCCTATATGTAGCATGTTCAGCTATATATAGCTAAACGTTGTGGTGGAATGGAACTTGGATCCAAAGAGGTAATCAAATGGGTTTCTGAAAATAGTCTAAAGATGTAATCCATGAGGGAACAAAGATCTTAAAATTTTTATTCTGCAAAATATAAAACTTGCCTTAGTGATAGTCTACTTGGCAGATGGTTTGTTATAAAAAGCCAAACACATGGGAGAACAAGTCAATATGTAATGGGCTTTGTAATTTCACAAGGTTTTTCTCCCAGGAATATATAGTCTTGAGATTTTATGATCTGAATCCAACTTCCTCTGATTTTATAACTACCGGTATCTAAAATGAAAGTAGCAGGCCATTTTCTTCAAGTGTAACTTCAGAACTCAGCCAGTTTATTATTTTTTCTGTCAATGTTCTTGAGGCAAAATCAAGCATATATATTTATCAGTGGATTTTAGTTGGTCTGGGGAGAAGCAGAGATTGTTTTTCACGAAGTGTTTTTTTTTTTCTTTTTACTTATTCTAGGAATTCTGGCCTTACACTTTTCCTTTGTTATGCATATAATAGACAAGTATTTTTCTATGGTCAAAATAGAAAAAATAATAACAATCTTGATTACAGACAGGACTTTGTTTCAGATAAACTAATGAGGTAATGAGTGGTAATCCATCCACCAAACACTGTGAGTTTTAAGGATTTTACTTAAAAGCAGCGACGTGAGGATTATTCCTACCCTTTCCCATAATTGAAAGTATTTAGTTAGTGGGCAGAGTTTAAAAACAAGCAGAAGGCAAATAAAATCTCTTCCTGCAATAGAGCATCAAATTATTGCATAGGAAAATATTTTAAGTGCTGTAGAAATGCAAATTATTTTTAACACACACACACACACACACACACACACACACGAAACATGGAAATTATTAGAAGCAAAAAAAGGCCAAAGATTAGAAAATAACCTTAAGTAAGAGGAAGAGGTTGTTGAGACAGCTTAGCAGATACAAAAGGCACTGAAGAATAGAAGCATCCATAGTCTCACACTGTAAGATAAGGCAGATAAAAAGCAGTTAAACTTTTCATTGGGATTGTTGCGAAGGTGGAGAATTTAAGGGTTATGACAAGGAATTGGAATAATTAATCTAGCAATCAAAGTTCTGATTCAACTCTCATCATATCTACCCATATATTATGTGGAGGGGTAAATGAGAGTGAGAGAGACAGAGTTTTCTATAGCCAAAATTAGTAATATTAATGGTTCACAAATAAGATCAGCAATAAACTCTTGTCCTCTGCAATGTTCCTATTCAGCCATCGCTTCTTCTGCTTCATATGCCATTCCATTTCTATTCTCATTTCCCACAATAAGTCAAGCATGCCATAGGATGCATAAACACAACTGGGCGGAGTTTGGGGAATTGGCATTCCTTCAACTGTTGACCCTTTGATGCTTCCTGCTTGAGATGAAGTGGTGCTATTTTGTAATGTAAAGATTGGTACTTGGGGTAGGCATCTTTCTACAGTATTTGCATGTAAGCTCTACAGTGAAAACAGGTACTATAATGGATTTGACCTCATCAAAGCAATAAAATAAAGCAGGATAGTCTTTTATATTTGTTGCTCTACCCCTTGACTTAGACAGAACAGACAGATCAGGAACTATGGTCCAATCCTCTTGACTACAATATTTCATGAAACAGACAATTTCCTTTCACTTGCTCAGTTCTACAGCATATATGATTCACAGGTAGATCTTCCTTAATGACTGCCATGTTTAGTAATCATTCAAAGTTATAACGGTACTGACTATCAGTCTTTCCACTTACGACCATTGTAGCATCCCCAGTCATGTGATTGCCATTTCAGCACTTTTACATCAGACGAGTGTTTACGACTGCTGCAGCAACCCAAAGTTATGGGATCACCATTCCAAAAAGCAGAGTCAATGGAAAGCAGTAAAATCGCAAGTCACAGACATGTGATGTCACATTTAACAACTGTGGCAGGAGTGAGGTTGTTAGTCTGTTGCAGTCACATGATTCTTGTTTAATGATTGGGTTGCTTAGTGATAGAACTGTTCGTTCTAATTGTAGTCATTAAGCAAGGACTACTTGTAGTTGGCTAGGCTAAGCCTCCAATGTTAATCAATCACAAGAGACTTCAGTTATGTAACTGAGAAGAGGAAGCCGCTTCTTCCATATCACCTGCCTATGCTGTCCACTTAGAGAAGGGAAGAAAACAAGAAAGTAAAGAATGGAAAGTGATGGCAGCACTGACTTTTCCCTTTGTTACATTTATAGGCATACTCTGTTATCTATCAGCTACACGAAAAGGTTTCAGACACAATATTGTTAAGTAGGAAATTACTAATCACCACATTCCCAAGATTATCTTAAGCACAAAAAATTATAGCTTTGCCAGCCCTCAATATTCTAATTAATATACATGTATATGTATCTAAAATATGTTTTATAATTTAAACACAAATATGTTGTAATGTAGCAGGGAAGACTGTCACTAAATGACTTATACATCTCATTTGCTCTCTGGGATTTGACAGTTGAAGGACAATTTCAAGCCCTCCATTCACCTTTGTCTCTGGAAAGAGATTTGAATCATGCTGTCATGCTGCAATCATAGCTTTTGGGTGGAGATGACAGAAAACAGTAAAGAAAAGAAGACATTACTACTAAGTAAGCCAGGTAAGGAAGATTTCAGGTGTAGCTTAAGCCCTTGCTTCTCCATTTTGAAAACACACTTCTATTTCGGGAAAGAGGTTAAGTGGAGAACCTAACTGCCAATAAAAAGAACATGGAATAGATTCTTCGTTTAGAAGTATGTTTAGTAACTGCAATTTGTACACATTTTTGGTTTTCTCATCCTTTTCGAGCTTTTTGTTTTCTCCATATTTCCCCCTTATCTGCATATTCCCAATTCTCACTGTGGTGACATACATTCTGTAGTTGAATGGAAGGAGAATAGATGATGTAATATTAACTTCACATGGACCAAGAAACTGCTTTGGTGTGTCTTAAATAATGAACATATTGAGTGAAATAGCTGGCCTTTTGTTCTTATTATATTATATATAAGCTTTTATTAATTAAGAAAAAGAGTATTTGCAAATCTTATTTTCATCTATTTCCCTATGCCAAGATTCACTTTCAATATTTTAGTGGATGTTACTTTGAATAATATTAATTTATCCTACAATATGCAAAATAAAACCCATGTGAATCTTGGTGTAAATGGGCCAAACTGCAAAATGCTGGTACTAATTCTTTTTAAAATCAAATTGGAGATTTAATGGGCGAGCATTTGAGTATCATCAACGAAATGCATTTTTCATGAACAGAAGATACCACAGAGCTTGATTGGTTGAAGGAACAAATTGGAAAGAAAGTTTTGCTAAATAAACAATCTTAGATGCTTAAATAAAAGGCTACAACAAAATTGTACCTTGAGCTGCTTATTAAAAACATCAATTTCTGACAGCTTAGAAGTGGTTTCTTTTTCTAGTGTATCTAGTTGTTCCTGAAGTTTTTGGCATAATTCTTCTTTTTCTGATGATTTCTTCTGCAGTGAATTTAGATGTGTATCTGCAAATGAAAGACCAAATATTTAATATTTACTTACATATTTTTAATTTTTTGTCACTCACATATCTACATATTGTATTTACTTAATTTACTAATACTTCAGTCTTTGACTAACTATAGGGGAGAGCTGCCTTAAACAGTCAGATTGTTATGCAGAATGGGTTATGTCACTCACAGTACAAAAAGGAATGGGAAGATTTTCTGTGTGTCAGAATTCCTTTTCAGACATACCTCATGTGAGGGAGGAAAAAACTCTTGAATGAATGTATTCTTACAAACATGTACACATAAGATCAATGATACTTACCAAAAGAGTTGCTAATCTTGTGATTTATTTTCTCACTCAACTGTTGTTTCTCAGGAACAAAAGCAATCAGCTTATTCTGATATTCCTGTAGAGTTGAGGGTGGTATATTTTAGAAAAGTATTACCAGCATAATGTGTTTGACCTAATCTGATAATACAAATGAAAGCACAGAGATAAGAAAAAACACTCCTGCACCCATTTAGTGGCTTCCAAGTGACTATGGCCCAAATTTTCAATGTTTCTTGAGAAATTAACAGGGTAAAATGGGTATCAGACGCATATCAATTTTGCACCTTAAAATCCCCAATCTGAGAAATGGCCAGTTCCTAAGTGTGAATTCTTAAAAGTCCTCATATACCTACTATAATGATTTCATTTTAGTCATCCCATGATCCCTGAAGCCAAAACATTTCCAAAAATATGTGTCCTTTGGATGAAACAAAACAAAACCTATTTCTGATGTAGCCAGATATATTCTGGCATGGAAAATATATCTCCAATAATAAACCTGCTGCCCAGAACCTAATTTCAAAGAAGGTGCAAGGCCTCAATTCTGATATTGGACTACAGTAATATGTTCCTTCCAGAGAAACGAACTGTGCATATGAAAATGAAAAACCAAAGAGAGAATGGATGGCAGAGAATAGGCAATCTTCTCAAGAAAAACAACAATAAAGAAACTTGGGACACTCAGAGGATCGTAGCCTTAATAGACAAGTTAATTCAATGGTTTTTTTCTCTCTGCATTGACTGTCATTTTGTGGGAATGAATTCCACACTTATCAAAACATCACATACTTGAAGCTGTTGTTCCAATTGCTTGATTTCAATAATTCCCATATCACATTTCTTTTCTAGATTGGCAAACTCATTTTTATGCTTTTGTTTTCTGTTACGAACATCTTCTAGTCTTCCAGAGATCTGATGGTGTTTGTCATTCTGTATTAATAAACATTTTAAACATTACAACAATAAAATATACAAATTTCTTGACATACAATCATTTATTACTTCTTTAGGATTTAATCCAAACTCTGGCATGTGTGATTGAGACGTGGCTAAGTACAAGTTAAAGAGAATTCTCTTAGAGTTCTGTCTATCAGGTTCCTCCACTGAGTAGCAGTTAAAGACTAGATGCTGGGCAACTTGGATAGGCAGTAGATGGATATGCTATACATGAATGCAATGACCAGATGCTCCATTTAGCAATTCATTAACTCTTAATGTAAATTAGCTACTTACTGGGACAATGCAGGGATTCTGTTGGTATACTATCCACTAATTTGTAACTATATTACTCTTTCTAGCAAGGTAATCTCAGGGATAATTTGGACTATATTTACTGAGTAATTTCAAGATCCACAGTGAGGATGGTTCAGTATTTTATATCCCCAATGCAACTACACAATTATCCCAATTAGTATTTGGACTGCAGGGAACTGGATGATCTATTAAGATGATCTATTCTAAGCACCTGCCAGATCACTGTTTAGTGAATGACTTAGATTTTTCTACCACTTCTTGTAGGCAAAACTGTAAAACTCTTACCAAGCTATGAAAGATGAAAAGTATGTAGGTGGTTTACTTCTGGGCTAATCCCATGCTATAATATATTTTTCTTTTGACACTCCTCTCTCCACTTCAGCCATGGTTTTTAAGGTGAATTGATAATCTCAATTGTTTTTAAGTGGGAGAGTGTAAATTGAATAACACAAGAAATAACATCACATTGCTTCAAAGATAAATGTTATTGAAATGAATGAATAAAACATAGTTGAAGAAATACTAATGAAGGTATTCCCCTCCTACATAGTTACTACCCGTGTTTCCCCAAAAATAAGACTGGGTCTTATATTAATTTTTGCTCCAAAAGATGCATTAGGGTTTATTTTTGGGGAAATACGGTACTAAATGCACCCATCTGGTTGACAATCTTAACTGGGGTTATATTTGGGGTAGGGCTTAAATTATGAGCATCCTGAAAAATCATGCTAGGGTTTATTTTCCAGGAAACAGGGTATATAGCTCCATACAGCTGAAAGCTTCTTCAATTCTTCTGATGCTGCCCTTTAGTTGTTTTGTCTCTATAAATGACTACTCTTAACTTTAATATGAGAAATGAAGAAATGACACCATAGAAGCAAAAAAAATTTTTACAATTTATTTACAATTAAAGCAATTAGACAAAAGATATGTAGAAGTCACTAAAACAGAATGTTTAGTTGTAATGCTATACTTTTGTGGAATATGTGACTCACCAATGCATCTAGTTCAAGATTAAGACTCTTTTTTTTAGAAGATAACTTCACAATTTCCTCCTGTTCTCTATTACGTTGATTAAGAAGATCTTGACGACGAATCCTCTCCCACTCAAGCCGTCTTTGACGCTCGAGTTCTTGTTTAGCTGCCTGAAAATAAAACACCTAAACTATCAGCTTCAATACTTCTGCGATAATAGAATAGTATCATATTCATTTATTGTTTTCATTAAAGACAGTAACTCAGAACCTTGGGAAAAAAAGTTTAGATAAAAATAATGCATATTAAAAAAAACTAGTATGTAACATATAAATATTCTTTTACATTCTATATATAATTTTCAAAAAAGCTTCCATGTATATCTTTTGCAGCAAAATCGACACAATGTTCTTCGACCTTATGAAGAATAATGGAGGCATGATAATGGAATACTATCCATTTTTTAAAATTTAAAAATGAAGATATTTGTTATTCATAAGATGCAACTTTTGTATTTATTCCAATCAATGCTCAGGTTCACAAAATGCATCCCAAGAAATTTAGACTATCATTTACTTTAATGAGCACTTATTTGTATGAAAACTACCTGCTTAAATTAGAATTCAGAATAAAAGCCAAAATATAAAATAATCCCAATTTCTTAGCTGTTAATACGGAAATATTTTCTAAGAGTACACTTAAAGAGCCCCAAACTCTCACAGGAATAGTTTTACTTAACTGACAAACTGAAACAAATTTTCCAAAGGTTAAATCATAAAAAAATTAGAAAAACAACCTCTCGTCTTTCAATCTCTTTTTTCCGTTCTTCCTCCCTTTGTTTCTCCATCTCTTGTTGTTTTTCCAAGCGCCTTTCTAGCTCAAGTTGTTTCTTCTGCTCCAGTTCCTTCCGCTCCCTTTCTCTTCGCTCCTTTTCTTCTCTTTCCTTCTGTGCTTTACGTTCCATCTCTCTTTGCTGTTGCTCAAGGAGCACTTGGCGCCGTTTCTCCAGCTCCAAGTTGCCTCTTTCATAGTTTGCCTTCCTCTTATCCTCAAAGGTAACTAAGTTAAAGAACAGTAAATGGCACTGAACTATAAACACTGATCAGGTCATATTCTTCTCAATTATTTTTACGAATTGGATTATGGTAGAAATCATCAAATAAGAGATATAATTAACATAATTAAACTACTAACATTTTTTTCAAAAATATTACCCCCTATTGCAATGCAGAAAGAGAGGATCTCCATTACCTGGAAGTTTCTGGGGAGGTTCCTCTTCTTGTTGATAAGCTGGAAGAGCACAGTTAATATTTTCCAAATGCTTTCCATTTCTAGGAGAAAAAGAGAACATAGTCGTTTTTTAAAATTTCAGTTCACTTGGCATTTTTCTGTAATTTTAATTACATGTCACCTTGTGTTAAGCACCTCAATGAAGGGGGCACAAACTCAGGAGGCAGACTTAGTGGGAGTGGATGCCCAGCTTTGGCCATATCAGTTAAATGCATAGCTAAGATGAACTCCTCTGCTTTCAGCTGTCCATCACCATCAATGTCAGACAGAGACCTAGGAAAGACAGATCTGTGTTAAAAGAACCGAGGGAACTGGAGAGAGCTATTTTGTTCTTTCCATACAATGTCTCCAGGGTATCCATGATGAAGCAGGGACCAGCTTTGAAAAACCAGATACAGAAACAGCACTTAAAGGTACTGTTAGGCAGGAAGAGGTAGGAAATCTGCAACTATAGTGTGTAAGCCACTAAGAGTCACCTTTTGCAGGGGAGATGGGAAGAATAGAAATTCAATAAATAAATAAAAAACAAAATGTTGCTGAAATCCAGACAGGCTGGCGCTGCTGTGAGTGGACATTCATTATCATCCACAAGCCAGTGGCCTCCCTATTCTCTATAATTCATGTATTGGCACATACGGTATCAATTTGAAGGACTCCAGATATAGTTCAGCTAGGTTATGTGGTTATGTGCTATTGATTTTTTAACAGCAAAAAGTCAACATTTGCTTAATTTTCTTATTAGTATGATAATAACCATTGTCTTTAACCTACTTTGAGATATCTCTCTATAAAGCCCTACAAGCCTGAGCTCCAATGTAACTTTAGCAGCAACTCCTCTAGAGAAATACAGCTTGTCCTCCATGCTCATCCCAACACATTCCCTAAACATGGGAGGTGAAAAGTGTGGAAATCTGGAAACCACTTTGGGAATCAACTTGCATTCTCTGTGACATGATTTGGTAAGGCTGCTAAAGCGTTATGCTTTTATTATGATTATGTACTGTGGTTTTGTAATTATAATTGAAAATATTACCGTATATTTAATGGCATATCTCCACTATCATGAAAAATGAATTGTTTTAGATTAAGCAGCACACTAGCTAAATGAATAAATGAACGATCCAGGGGGAAAAATCAATACTCTCCTTTTTCAATCTAGGAATAATAGTACAATATTAAATGCATAATGACCTAGTCTGCACATAATGCAGAATACAAGCTACTATATGCATCATGTAAAGAAATAAAAAAGAAACATGCAAAACAACAAAAAAGTAAGCAGATTAGCAACCACATCCCTAAGCAGGCATCCATCTAAGGCCATTTCCATAAACACAAAATTAAAGAACACAGAATACAACAATGCTGTACATGTACAGTTGCAAGAAAAAGTATGTGAACCCCTTGGGATTACGTGGAGTTTTGCATGAATTGGTCATAAAATGTGCTCTGAACTTCATCTAAGTCACAACAATAGAAAAACACAGTCTGCTTAAAATAATACTACACATACATTAGATGTTGCCATGGTTTAATTGAACATAACATGTAAACATTCACAGTGCAGGGAGGAAAAAATATGTGAACCTTTGGACTTAATAACTGGTTGACCCTCCTTTGGCAGCAATAACCTCAACCAAACGTTTCCTGTAGTTGCAGATCAGACCTGCACAGCGATCTGGAGTAATTTTGGATCACTCCTCTTCACAAAACTGTTTCAGTGTAGCAATATTCTTGGGATGTCTGGTGTGAATCGCTCTCTTAAGGTCATGACACAGCATTTCAATCGGGTTGAGGTCAGGACTCTGACTGGGTCACTTCAGAAGGTGTATTCTGTGCTGTTGAAGCCATTTTTTTGTTGAATTACTTGTATGCTTTGGGTCATTGTCCTGTTGCATCACCCATCCTCTGCGGAGCTTCAGTTGGCGGACAGATGGTCATACGTTTTCCTGCAAAATATCTTGATAAACCCTGGAATTCATTTTCCCATCAATGACAACAATCTGTCCAGGCCCTGAAGCAGCAAAGCAGCCCCAAACCATGATGCTCCCTCCGCCATGTTTTACAGTGGGGATGAGGTTTTGATGTTGGTGTGCTGTGCCTTTTTTTCTCCACACATAGTGTTGTGTGTTCTTCCCAAACAACTCAATTTTGGTTTCATCTGTCCACAGTATATTTTGCCAGTAGTGCTGTGGAACATCCAGGTGCTCTTTTGCAAACTTCAAACGTGCTGCAATATTTTTTTTGGACAGCAATGGCTTCCTCCGTGGTGTCCTCCCATGTACTCCATTCTTGTTTAATGTTTTCCTTATTGTAGATGTGTCAGCAAAAATGTTAGCATTTGCCAGAGATTTCTGTAGGTCTTTAGCTGACACTCTAGGATTCTTCTTTACCTCATGAAGCATTCTGCGCTGTGCTCTTGCAGTCATTTTTACAGGACGACCACGCCTAGGGAGAGTAGCAACAGTGCTAAACTTTCTCCATTTGTAGACAGTCTGTCTTACTGTGGACACATGAACATCAAGGCTTTGGAGATACTTTTGTAACCCTTTCCAGCTTCATGCAAGTCAACAATTCTTGATCGTAGGTCTTCTGAGAGCTCTTTTCTGCGAGGCATGGTTCACATCAGACAGTGCTTCTTGAAACCAGTAAACCCAAAACAGATGTGTTTTTTTAAAGGGCAGGACAACTGTCAGCAACACATCCAATATCATCACACTGATTGGAGTCAAGGTTGGCTCACTCCTGGCTCCAATTAGCTCTTGGAGAAGTCATTAGGCTAGGGGCTCACATACTTTTTCCTCCCTGCACTGTGAATGTTTACATGTTATGTTCAATTAAACCATGGCAACATCTAATGTTTGTGTAGTATTATTTTAAGCAGACTGTGTTTTTCTATTGTTGTGACTTAGATGAAGTTCAGAGCACATTTTATGACCAATTCATGCAAAACTCCACGTAATCCCAAGGGTTTCACATACTTTTTCTTGCAACTGTACAAAACAATTCCATTCTTCATCGCTATAAGTTATTTGAAACACCAGCTACTACTAAGAAATGCAGAGAAAGAATATCAGGAGTTGGTCAAGCAAACCCTGATTATTCTATCTGGAAAATTAAATCTGAGCTATTCAATAAACTTTAGTTAAAACAATGCTTGATTTAGCATTATTTGTGGTTGTTGTGAAAGTAGGTAGTTACAGCCATAGTACTTTTCAAGAATTTGAAATAAAAATGGCAATCTATTAAAAAAATTTACAAACATGTATCTGTGAACAAACTTACCAGATAGTGGCTAACTGTGTCTGAGATAAGTTTGATTGTAGAAGAGCATTTCTTGCCTGAAACCCTTAATAAATCAAATGTAACAATTTACCACACACATTAACATGTAAAACCAGTTAGAGCTATGAACTAAAGATCTATATTTTAAAAAGTTACAGAATTAATTTCATTTAAAATTACATTCCAAAAATATCATATTTTTTTTTACAAAAAAATTATTCCAAACATAATCAGTACCGGTAGCTCTCAACTTATGAGCAGAATTAGGATCAACATTTCTGCTGTAAGTTCTTGCAGTCATAAATTGAGTTGGACAGAGTTTTTATGATAATTTTATGGCAGTCAAGTGAATCACGGTGTTAAGTGAATCAAGCAATTTGTTAAACTAATCTAGTTTTTCCAATGGATATGTTTTGCTAGAAATCAGCAAAAAAAGTTCCAAATCATGATCATGGGACCACAGGATGCTACAAACAATCGTAAATGTGAGTTGACTGCCAAGAGCCCAGACTGCAATCACATAACTACACTACTTAAGAATCCAGGAGAACTGTGGCTCACGAACCTTGGGAGATACTGTAGATGCACTGCCTTTCTTAATTGTAAATTTTAATGTGCATAAGGCAAAATATAATGCACACAACTGGTATTATCATAATAATTTGTCAAAATTAAATTTAGTTTTTGTCCCGACAGTACTCTCAGGGTCTCTGGCAACCATGTATGGTAAATGGCCTGAAAAATATTGTAATTTATTAATAGCAATAGCACTTAAGACTTATATACCGCTTTACAGTGCTTTACAGCCCTCTCTAAGCAGTTTAGAGTCAGCATATTGCCCCCAACAATTTGGCTCCTCATTTTACTGACCTTGAAAGGACGGAAGGCTGAGTCAACTTTGAGCCAGTGAGAATCAAACTGCTGGCAGTCAGCAGAATTAGCCGGCAATACTGCATTCTAACCACTGTGCCATCACAACTCTCAGCTCATCATTTCTAATTTATACACTCATGAAAAACCACAGCATGTTTGCATGCACTTGATAATGGGATATCAACCAGCTAAATCTGAGAACTAAGATTCAATTTGTGTACAGCTCTTTAGTCCATAGTCCAAGGCTGAGTAGGATGGAATCAGATGAATACTGGGAAACTCCCAGGAAATCCAGGGCTGTAGGCTTGTGGGGAATCGAAAAAATATTCCTGAAAGGATTTCAAACTATATCCATTCTATGATAGAGATACATCCATGAAGTCTCCACATATTGCCCTTGACTTGAAGGAAATTCTACCTTATTTATTTCACAATATATAAAAAACTACTTTTCAAAATAGTTCCCTTTGAAATGCTATCCATTTTAATCTGTATTGCAAACATACAGAAAAATCATTTTGTTAATTAAAACTAGGACAATATGATGTGATGTGTAGGTGCTTTTAAACCAGAAGAATAATTACTGAAAAAGAGTATTAATTTTAAAATAAAGCTTGTGTATTTTTTTTTTTAATTTGATTTATATGCCGCCCTTCTCCGGAGACTCAGGGCGGCTTACAATGTGCTAAGCAATATTTTATTGTTGAGAGCCAGTCTAGTCTAGTGGTTAAGGCACCATCTAGAAACTGGAAGACTGTGAGTTCTAGTCCCTCCTTAGCCATGAAAGTCAGCTGGGTAACCTTGAGCTTGTCACTCTCTTTCAGACCAGTCCACTTCACAGGGTTGCTGTTGTGGGGAAAACAGGAGGAGGAAGATGTTTTGGATATGTTTACAGCCTTGAATTATTTGTAAAAATAATAGAGGGGGATGTAAACAAATATAAACCCATCTTTACATCCAGCACTAACCTGAAAGATATCCAGTCATCCCTTTATCAAGGTAATTAAATTTTTGCCTGTACTTCAATCTTGCAGCCTGAGGAACTGCCCAATCTGAAGATCCTGTCTTTGGTGAATTGCCAGTTAATGAGGTAGTAGAAGAAGAATTTGAACTGTAATACAAACCAGAGTCGATTAAAAAAAACCCTGTGATATTCAAAATTAACATTCTTCTTTTATTTTTCTGCAGATTACTATTTTTCTCAACCAATCTTCCCAAATACTGAGATTACAATTCAGGTGCAAAGATAATCAAAAGAAATGGTCTTATTGGGGGAAAAAAAATTAAGTCTATCAATTGAGACTTAATATTTCAAGTCTGAAGATCCATACCTACTAGATCCTAAATCTATCAAGGACTGAGTTTTCTGGATGTTGGAACCACCAAATCCTCCTATCACAGGAGTGTATGAACTAGAATGAGGCAAAGCTGAAACAAGAGAAATGTTGAAATGGGTTAATAAGTAGTCGAGTCCTGGAAAGAAACATCATCATCTCTACTTGAAAAAAAGACTTATCCTTGTTCCTGAACCCTGACTCCCAGTACTGAGAAAGACAAAAGAGGTATCCAATCTTAGTAACTTTAAGACATGCCTGGCTGTAGAATTCTAGGAGTTGAAGTCCACGAGTTTTAAAGTTGCCAAGATTGGACAGCCTGATATATAAAAACAGTTTAATGTATGTTTAAGTGCATTTCTTTTAGGTACCTAGATCTGATTTTATGAAAACTTTTGAACTAGCTTTGAGAACCTCTCTGATTCCAATACCTATTAGCCAAACCTAATGCCTATTAGCCAAAACCTCCTCCCCTGAGGGAGGAACCTGGAAGGGGGTGGGATTCCGTAAGCAAAATAATCGGTCTTTTGAGGGGATAGGAGTTAGACTGGGAAATAAAATACTGTAAGTAATTTAAGTATCTGCAAAGCTAATCAAGCTGCCTCCCAGGTCAAAGCAACATGCTCGGAGAACAAACCACAACCAACATCAGGCTGTCAAAACTGAAAACTTTCTGGCATGAGGGTACTCACTGGAAAGGTAGGACATAGCTAATGGCTGAAGAAGGCCGGAGGTTCCATTTGGCAATGATGGAGGGCTGGCAGAAGGCAATAGTGGGGTTGAAATCACCATGGGAGAAATGGAGGGTACAGATGTCAGATTGGACATAGGAGCCAAAGGTGCTACTGTAGACAGATTTGGCATACTGCCCATACCTGGAGAAATTCAAGAGTTAATATAAATACACCAGTCCAAGACTATGAAATCCACCCCACTCCCTGAGATTGATGGCTGGCCCCATTTGCATGTGTTTCCCTTTTGAAAATGATTTTTATGAAACTTGCTGTTGACAGAGAATTCAAAGAGCTAGACTAAATATTTCTTACTTTGATGGGATTTTTATGAACATGCCTTTAATATTAAACACTTAACGCATTGTAAGCCGCCCTGAGTCTCTGGAGAAGGGCGGCATATAAATCAAATTTAAAAAAAATTGTCTTAATAAAGTACTATCCTTTTATATATTTGTATTCCATAATGTGGATATTTGTATCTAGCACCAGGACAGATATTGTAAAAACTAATTTTAGTTAGGCAGCTTACACTTGCACAAAGCATTATTTGATGTGTTCCACCAATCCCTTCTGGCTGGGAAAATTACCATAAGTCCAAACACTGGAAAGCAGCAGAATGAAAATAATATAATTAAGTGCTTGTTTTTACCGTACCCAATGGCTATCAAAATAATCTTTAACTATATTTTCTTCATATAGTTTTAACAAATGTAATCCTTATACAAATTTGCAGAGAATTCTCCATCATTATCACCCATAACAGAGAAGGGGCCAATCTCTAGATATTTGTATGATTACCAAAACGAGCAGAAATCAAGGGAGAAAATGCTGGTGTCTGTTTCATGATTGGAGGAAGCACCATAGGCAAGGACTGGCCTTGCAGTTTTAGTTTGATGAGTTTCATAGCTATGGAGAACTCCAGCTGATCCATTTTCCCATCTTTATTCAGGTCACTAAGAGCCCTTTAAAACAAACAAAATGTATACAAATTGAGTGTATGTATATACATTCAATTGTTAGTGACAGTGGATCAATTACTCACACCTAACACAGCATGAAGTTTTTTCCACTATTTCTAACAATATCTGTTGCTGATCCCTTAATCTCCGAACAAGTCTCACAAGCCTATTTTTTTAAGCAACCCTATTATGTAAAGCAGCCAGTGGGCAAGGGTGAGAATTCAGCACACTGAAAATCATTAATCCAAGGGCTGTATTTAGCCATAGTCACCAAGTGCTATAATTATTATGAAAAGGATATAAAAGTATATCCACATTCCTGACATCAAAACTCTCTTTACAAAGTATGTTTGGTAGAAAACTTACCAATCTGATAAACTCTTTGTCAATTAGCAACCATTCAGATGTGCTCTTTGTTAATAAACGTAAAAGAAGAAAATGTAAAAGAAAATCCTTCTTAAAGGATGCATTTTCCAATCAGATTCTCAAATTATTTTCAGAAATGATACTAATGATCCATTTTAAGAGTTCTGCCTTAATAGTAGAAATTTAAATTTAGTTGTAAATATGCCATTTTAAAGATAATACCAATCCATTGAGGACCTGTATATTGCATGGGTTAGAAGGGGGGCTGAGAAAATATCTATAGACCCTTCACATCCTGGATATAAACTGTTTCAACTCCTCTCCTCAGGATGCTGCTGCAAGGCATTGCATGCCAAAACATCTAGACACAGAGATAGTTTTTCCCTTGTGCCATCACTCAGCTGAAGACCTAAGTTCCACTGTTTTTAGGATATTTACCCATGTAATATGGCTTTAGTAGTATTATTATTATCCTCCTCATCTTTTCTACTACTCATATCATCATCATCATCATCATCATTATTATTATTATTATTATTATTATTATTATTATTATTATTATTATTATTATTATTATTTAATCTTTAGTAAGATTCACAGCCTTTGAGGCTGGTTAATAGCTCAGCAGAGTCCTAACCAAGGACCTAGGAACTGTTAAGGTATCGTCGGAGGATGTAAGCTGTTCCGAGTAAGGTGGTTTTTTGTAGAGTCAAAATGTTCAAGTCCGGCAAATTTAGAATTTCTAAATAGCGGGGTAGCCTTTTGGGTATTGCTCCAAGGGCTCCAATTACAATTGGGACAACACACAATTTCTTTTTCCACAGTCGCTCAACTTCAATTTGCAAGTCCCGGTACTTTGTGATTTTTTCTTGCTGCTTATCTTCAATCCGTGCATCACCAGGTATTGCAATGTCAATGAACCATACTTTTTTCTTTTCAACTATTGTTATGTCAGGTGTGTTGTGGACCAAGTGCCTGTCAGTCTGAATCCTAAAGTCCCACAGATCTTGAGTTTCTCATTCTCTAAAACTTTCTCAACCTGATGTTCCCAGTGGTTTTTGCTGTACTCAAATCCAAACTTCTGGCACAATTACCAGTGAATGATCTTAGGAACACAGTCATGGCGTGATGATGATGATGATGATGATGATGATGATGTTTTGCATGTACACTGAGTTTATGCACTGAAGACAAATTCCTTGTGTGTCTAATCACATTTGGCCAAATAAACTTCTATTCTATTCTATTCTATTCTATTCTATTCTATTCTATTCTATTCTATTCTATTCTATTCTATTCTATTCTATTCTATTCTATTCTATTCCATTCCATTCCATTCCATTCCATTCCATTCCATTCCATTCCATTCCATTCCATTCCATTCCATTCCATTCTTATTCTACGCTACGCTATGCTATGCTATGCTATGCTATGCTACACAAGTGCCTGGTGGCTCAGCAGACTGATAGCATTGTGATTAACACCAGCTGTCTGCAATTACTGTAAGTTCAAATCTCACCAGGCTCAAGGTTGACTCAGCCTTCCATCCTTTCTAAGGTAGGTAAATTGAAGACCCAGTTTGTGGGGGCAATAAGCTGACTTTGTATAAATATACAAAAGCATGAAGGCTATTGCTTAACGCATTGTAAGCCGCCCTGGGTCTCCGGAGAAGGGCGGCATATAAATCAATTTTTTTTAAAAAAAGTATTTGAGAAAAATAATTGAGAACAATATTTAGATGAAGAATGAGTGAATTCAGGATATATTCCTAAATGCAATAGTGTGAAAGTAATGTCCACTGAACACAGAATTTACATTAATATGATTGCATGCTAAGGATACTTCCTAGTCTTTCATCTTCTAATCTTCCCAATTCCAGTATAAAATGCACCAAAGATTGATCCAGCCTGTCTGGATTCCCTCTGAATTCAGACTCTGCCTTTCCTTCCTGGCAACTCTTCCAACTCATATATAGGTGGTCCTTGAGTTATGACCATTCATTCAATGACCCTGCAAAGTTCAGTGGTGCTGCACTTATATGGTACTTATGTGGTCATGTGATCAAAACTCAGGTGCTTGGCAGTTTGTCCAAACTTACAACCTCAGGAGCATTTAAACTCCCCTCACCTGCCTATTTTCACTCCCACCTCTGTCCTTTTGGCCATCCTGCACAGCAGCAAACCTTGGCACTGGCACTGGGACCTTTTGGCAAATGCCATGATTTTGGTTTCTGATAGTTGAGCCCTAGTTGGTCTTCTTTTCAATACTGTGCTAATGCTCTCAGTTTCTTTTAAGAGTAGTAGATATTCTTGAGAGTATTGCTGCATTGTCTGCATAGAATAAAATAGATGTGTCTCTAATGTGTATGGGAAGTTTGTGTTGAGGAAATGGCCCACCATGGAATTGATAGAAAAGTTGAGTAGAAATGGGGCCAATATTCAGCCTTGTTTTACGCCTTTTGGTTAAAAGTGGCAACAGGGAGTGTCAGGATTGCCACTGCTAAGCAATGCAGTCATGTGATGTTGTGGTTTACAATTGCATTGCTCAGCAGTTTAGTAAAGCAAGAGGCTGTGGAGTTTTTATGAGGAAAGGGGGTCAATTTTGGAGAGAGCATCAACAGTTTTGAAATAGAAATTTTCATATACAGAAACAATAAGGATCTATTTAAAAAATCATACAATTACAAGTTCCTGGTCATAACATTATTCAATGAGAGTAAGGAGGCTCATCTCATGCAATCATTGGAACAGCATCTTTCTACAGTAGGCCTGGAATCTCTTAATATAATGAATTCACATAGTGAGATGCTCACCATATTTCAGCCAAAACAGGACTTGACAAACCTGACTGTAAAAAAAACATTCGTGCTTGATCACCTGTATGAAGAGAAGAAAGGGGACAGAAAAGGACATAATAATGCATTTCCATACTCTCAGTTGAATTCTGTCAAGATTCTAATGCACTTAGATATGGGATAGGATATAAAAACTGTCTGGACTGAACAATTACAGTGTTATTATCAAAAGGCAATTCATAACCTTCATTTTCTTATTAGACTGAGACTGATGTGTGTGTGTGAGAGAGCGGGGGGGACAGGGAGGGAAGGAGGGAGAGAGAGAGGGAGAGAGAGGGAGAAGGCAAAAGACTAAAATGAGAAACATACTGGACTGGGTAGGAGCTCCAAAGCCTTTGAACAAAATAACCTTGAGGCTTGAGCCTTTTAGAAAAGATGCCAGTTTAGTTTGGAGAATCATAGTCAACCAGAGGGAGAGCATGGATAAGGGATCAAGAGGATGAGATGATTGCTATTCAATGGGCATTTCTCTTCAGCATTTGTAGGTGTCTGTTCCCTTATATAGAAAAAATAAATGTTCCCTGCTTGCTATCTGACTCAGAGACAGAATCTGCATAAATTAGAAGGATCATATACACTTTCTTCCATTCCAGGAAAGTGAGTGGCTGCTCTGGTACTTGACTCCACTTCCTAACTCTCTTCTCTTCTCTCTTTGAAAAATAATGGAAGAACTGAACTAACAGCAGAAAATGAAAATTGGAAACACCAAAGCCATACGGGGCATATCTCCCATAAATCAAAAGCAGCTTAAGTTAAAGCTCCTTTGAGCCAGGTTTGGCTATTGGTGTCATTATAGATATGTCCTTGAAGTTTTCTTTAAAACACCATGGAAGTGAATTTCCACTGCTTCTTTCTCAGAAGTCCCTGCCCCCTAATTTTCTAGCCCATCTACAGCCCTGGGTTTCCCTAGTTTCCCTAGTGTTCCCATCCAAATGCTAATCAATTCCATCTTTAGCTTTTCTGAAATCAGGCAAGATTGGTGAGGTGGGACTATCTACTGTGATGCCTCCTAGAAGCAGATCTATTATCTTCTTGTGTAAAATTAGGACAGCTAAGAGTACCTCTAATTCAAAAAATATTGCTCATGTCATGTATTGTCTAATAAACTGTGACACAATCATTACATAAACACAAACATGTGTTCATTACTTCCAACTATAATTTTATATGTGGCTTATAGCACTATCATTTTTTGTGGTATTGACAGTTACAATAATTTTTTTCAACTAATATGAACTAAATCTTCAAATCATATAACAGAAAACCATCCATTGTAGAAGACCACACTAACCTGTAATATAACCCCCAACTGGCTTAAGGCTGTCAAACTGTTTATCATATTTCTTTCTTTCTTCAGAAGTGATGGCCCACATATTTGGGCCTCCTGAAAGACAAAAAGTAATACTTTTTTAAAATTATGTTCAATTGGGGAAAATAACTTTTGTTGTCTTAGTAATAATATTAAACCTAAAACTTTTATGACCCATCTTGCTCCTACCAATTTGACAGGAATGTGGTTTTTTTTTCTTGGCAGTCATCCATTCTTCCTTCAGTTTTTCACTTTATTATCTTGTTTTTAATATTTCAGATTGCTTTTTCACACATTTTTACAAACTCTCTCTTAGGAAATCAACACTGCCCAAATTCAAGATTTTGTAGAAAGCGAGATTTTTGTCTCTCCCTTCATCCCTTACACTCAAAAAAATCACCACTGCTGTTCTTCTAAATGGCAGTCTAATTTGCATAGAATCTAATTTAATGCAACATTAAAACACCAGTTTCTTTATTTATTTAGATTCAGAACTATATGATTATTATAGATTTTGGAAATGGAGGGACAGAAGAAATGGAGCATAATCAATGTTTCTTTAAACACCCACTTTTTTCTAAAAAATATAGAACATTTAGAACTGGAGCATACAACTTCCTAAAACATTATTTGAAATATTTTAATTCATTGACATAAAATATAACCCTATTTTACAAATTGTAAGAATGCAACTTTATATTACTAATATTTCTTTTAACATTAAAGGAGGCTGCATCTAAAGCTAGCTGACATGGGTTTCCTGACTGAAGCAGGGAAAAAAAAAAAAAGAGGAGCTGCAGAAAAATCACTAGAAAGGGTGAGGCCTTCTCTGGACCTTTGTTCCTCTATTCCCTGGATTGCAAACTGCTTAGCATTGATATGGCAATGCATTAAAACCAGCCAAAAGTTCTTCCCTTGTTGGTTTTCTCTTTTGAGGGCATGGAGTGTATTTAATGCACACTGGCCTTTGGGGAAGCTATGTTGGGGATGACAGGAGGACTACACCCACAACTGGGGAATGTTTGTTAGTGTACTTGAGGCTATTCCTTAGTGCAGCCAGGAGCAGGTAGGAAAGAAGGTTAAGTTCCACTTAGCTTCCTGCAGACTTGATACCTGAAGTGAGAGCTTGGCTGCCCCTTCAGAGAATGTTTCCAGTCTACCTGGTAGGAGGTAAGGTTCCTGAGTTCTTTTTTACTGTTTTGATGGTGGGCTGAGAGGTTTATATGTGTGTATGAATACATTAACATCTTAATGTATTGTTTACTATTTACAGTTTTTTTCTTTTCTCTTATTTAAATTATATGAACAAATATTTTAACACTTCAATAGAGACCTTTTTCTTGACCAGAAACTGAATATGAAATGTCTATCAGGACTCTTAAGTTATTAACATTAGAATATGTTAGCCACATGGTATCTTCAATTTGCTGGTTAACTCCAATTGATTGGCTATCTACTTGTATTCTATTGCTTATATTGTCTTTCCTATAATATTTACTGCATTCTTGTAAATATATATTTGTACCACCTTTATTTTTTCCTGAAATAATACCAGTATTAAAATATATATTTTGCAATGCCTGTATGTTTTTCATGAGCATATCTGCATATTTGATCCTTCATACTTAGTGGATTTTACACACACACACACATACACACACACACAGATATAGATAGGTATGCGCACATGGATACCATTATGAATAATTAATTTTTAAATATAAAAACCAAGAGCAAAGTGGTACATTTTATTGTGTAAATAACAAAATGACCAAATATAATGGTGTGTAAATAACAAAAGAACCAAAAGAACAAGCTTTTAAATGAAAAACCCAATACTGACTAGCCAACTTATCAGTACATAAGATTCTTAAAAAGTATTACCTAGCAGAGTGAAAGAGCCTATTCAGTATTGGAAAAATAAATACTTTAAAGAAACTATTTACCATTTATGGTGGTAGGAAGCTGAGCCAACATAGTCTTGAACATAACTTACTAGTTCTTAGCCATCTGCAAGAAAACATCGTGAATAAAGTATTATTAATAACACAGAGGTACCAAAGGAAGCACATCTTTCTTTAAAGGGCAAGGAAAATCAATCTCCAGCTTCTACATTAGAGCTTCTGATCTATGTTGAGAGTACCCCCCAAAAAAGGGTTGGGAGAAAGTTTACAAAGTATAACATGCAGCTGGAAACAATATTTTGTTAATTAACAATACTTTTAAAATTAAAAGTGATACTAATTGTCAAGCAAATTCAAAATGATAATGAAGATGAACAGAACAATTGGCTTTTTTGCCATTGCTTTTTCCAGCATCTTTTTAAATTTCTCAATCTAGCATTCATAGATCTGGCACTACCTGCTGGTCTCTCATCCAAGTATTATCTTTGTTTAATTTTTTTGAGATCAGTCATGGTTATTAGATTCTGCCACTTGCTGTGGGTTGGGCTAAGAAAAGAATACTCTTAGAAGAGAATCAATACATCTCTATACCAAAAATGGTAAAATCTCAATTAAAGGATCTCAAAGGAATGAAAAAGTTATGAAAAGGATGTGGGGGGGGGGAAAGAAATTAAATACAATAAAGAAAAAGAATACAGGTAGTCCTCAACTTATTACTGTAATTGAGCCCTGAACTACAGTCCTAAATTGTTGTGGTCATTATATGCATCACCATGAGTTCAGACACAATTTTACAACGTTTTGGGTGCTCATAAGCAATTGCAGCAGTTTTTAAGAAATGCTGTGGTTGTTAAGCAAATGTTGTGGTTGTCAAGCAAATCCATTTTACTCAATGGATGCTTTTTAATCAAAAACTGGAAATAAATTCTGGAAACGGTAAAAAAATGTCAAAAATCATGGTGATGTGACCGTAGGACGCTGAAAACAGCCATTAAGGTGAGTCAATTGCCAAGGGCCCAAAATGTGATCATGTGACTGAGAGGATGGTACAACCATTGTAATTTTAAAATTTCATTGTAAGCAGCTTTTGGGTGTCCATCGTAACTTTGAACTGTTGCTAAGTACCTGTTCGTAACTTGAGGAGTACCTGCAGAGATCAAATAACTTTAGTTATTTACTAAATAACTTTAGTTAATTACTAGGATTGTAATTCCCAGAAAGATTTTCCATCAGATTCAGATAATGTGTACAGTTGCTATGTGGCTAGGGTAGGCCAAGAATTGGAGTAGTAATCAATATAAAGTGTGTTTTCCCCTTATTACTCTAACACATCAGTAATTCCTGTGCACAGGTTGTAATACATAATGCAAGAACAGCCTTTCAGTAGATAGTCCCATCAGCGAAGTTGGCAGTGTAAATATGAAGCTACTGGCATATCTCAAGTTGATGAGGGTACTTCCCCCCTTTTTCCAAAAATCTGTATATGTGCAAAATACTGGAGTTAAGTGTAAAGCTTCAAGTTAAATGTAAGGTGGTTTTTTTACATTCTGGATATAAAAGTGACAGACATATGCTTTATTTAATACATTCTTCTCAATCCTAAACAAGCTAAAATATTAATCTGCTAGTAGAAAGAACAAAACTATTGAATCTGCCTATGCTGCTACTATCCAGGTATGATAAACATATTTGTGAGGAGATACATAGTAGATCAGGCATGTGCTAATTTGGTCAAAAGCTGACTTCTCAGAAGTCAATCAAGCTGTGGTCATTTAAGTTCTGAATAATTATTCTTTTTCTATTTTCTACCCACTGACATCATTGGCCTGACGTAATCAAAATAAGAGGCACCCTGGAACAATTTCTAAAGACCAGCAATTTATCATTCAGTGATCAACTTTGTCTGGACAAGCTTCTTAATCAAGTAAAAATTATTATCCCACGGTGTAAGAGCTCTCTGCCCACTCCTCGAATATTGGTGGTTTGAGCAAGCCAAAATTTCCATAAAGAACAATGTTCCTGCTTTTTCCAGATAGTAGTTTTATCCTCTAATGTCTGAACCATGTCATGAACTTCCCTGTAATAGTTTTTGTTTATGTCATGCCCTCATGGTGTTGCCTTTGTATCATCATCAGTTGCACTTAGCTATTAAACTGATCCAATTTTAAAATCCTATTTTAAACTTTCTCCAAATACAAGCTTTGCCCTGGCCATGCTCTTGCAGTAGAGAGCACCCAGACTAGTTAGATATGTGTCTGCGTCCAATTAAGCAGAGAAGAAAGTCTGGAGTATGATCTGAGGGGGCTTTGGCTCTCTGTATATGCCCAAAGCTGGCTCACTGTCAGAACTCATTTCTGTTCTGGCTGGGTAAACCAACAAAGTTAGGGTTTTCTACAATGGCTGCTACAAAGAACAAATAGAACTCCAAAATACATATGGAACAGAAAAAAAAAAGAGTATCAGAGTCAAAAATAAAAGCTAGATTGCAAGAATTATGGAAAACTAAGTAAGTTTACATTTTTCATTAAAAAAATTAAAAATTAAAATTTATTTTGAATGCGAAGAGAGTTTGTTTCATAAACTTGTAATGTAAGTGGTGTTTTTATTTCTTGTTCAACCCTTACCCTAATGAAATAATTACTTCAGAGACACATGTGAAAAAAAGCAAAAAGAATGAAAGGTAGGAGAAAAAAAAGTTGAAACAAATAGAAAGGAAAAATAAAACCAAAAGTAATCCACATGATCAAGATTTAATCCTACTGAAAAAAAGGATTGGAAGATTCCATTGAAACAAAAATATTTAAAGCTTCCAGTGCAGTGAGTTATTTTTCCACAAGTAGTGGAAAACTAGTAAAATTTAAATAGTTTGATTATGTATTAAATATATATTTGAATACAGTTATGGGAGCTGCCATGGGAGCCCCCTCAACTTGCTTGTACCTTTGCCTTGAAAGAGGCGGTGGTGAGGCCCCTCCTCAAGAAACCTGCTTTGGACCCAGCTATTTTAAACAACTTTCATCCTCTCTCCAACCTTCGCTTTGTTGCGAAGGTTGTTGAGAGCGTGGTGGCACGTTAACTCCCGTTGGCCCTGGATGAAGCGGAGTACCTGGATCTGTACCAATCGGGTTTCAGGCCCGGGTACAGTACGGAGACGCATTGGTCGCGCTGGTGGATGATCTCTGGAGGGCCCGAGATAGAGGTTACTCCTCTGTCCTGGTCCTATTAGTTCTCTCGGCGGCTTTTGATACCATCGACCATGGTATCTTGCTGCGACGCCTCGAGGGGTTGGGAATGGGAGGCACTATTTTACGGTGGTTCTCCTCCTACCTCTCAGAACGTTCGCAGGTGGTGTTGACTGGGGGTCGGAGGTCAGCCCCGAGGCCCCTCACTTGTGGGGTGCCCCAGGGGTCGGTCCTCTCTCCTCTTTTGTTCAACAACTATATGAAGCCGCTGGGTGAGATCAGCCGGGGTTTTAGGGTGAGGTATCATCAGTTTTTTATATCCACCCCAAACCAACCCAGCGATGCCCTCGACGTGATGTCCTGGTGCCTGGAAGTGGTACGGATCTGAATGGGGAGGAACAGACTTCGGCTCAATCCTGCTAAGACTGAGTGGTTGTGGGTACCGGCGTCTCGGTCCGATCAAGATATTCCATCTTTGGTCATAGGGGATGAGGTATTGCCCCCTGTAGACAGGGCGCGCAACTTGGGTGTCCTCCTGGACTCGTGGCTAAATTTGGAAGATCATGTAACGGCCGTAACCAGGGGGGCATTCGCCCAGGTGCACCTGGTGCGCCAGTTGCGCCCCTATTTGGACCTAGATGCCATACGCACGGTTACTCATGCGCTTGTCACCTCCCGTATTGACTACTGCAATGCCCTCTACATGGGGCTGCCCTTGAAGACCACTCGGAGGCTTCAGCTGGTGCAGAATGCGGCCGCGCAGGTTGTGATGGGAGTATCTCGATGCTCCCATGTTATACCTCTCCTATGCAACTTGCATTGGGTGATGGTTGCCCTCTGAGTGAGATTCAAGGTGCTGGTGATTACCTATAAGGCCCTATATGGCTTAGGCCTGTGATATTTGGGGGGCCATCTGCAGCCAGCAACAGCTTCCCATCGCCCGGTGCGTTCCCACAGAGAGGGTCTCCTCAGGGTGCCGTCGGCCAGACAGTGTCGGCTGGCGACCCCCGGGGAAGAGTGTTCTCTGTGGGCGCACCTACCCTTTGGAATCAACTGCCCCTGGAGCTCCGGGTGGCCACCGACCTCCACTCTTTCTGTCGCGACCTGAAAACGTGACTGTTTCGTCTGGCTGGCCTGGACTGATGGGGTTTTAATTTTTAACTTGTTAGTCTTAATTGCACTTTTAACTGTTAAATTATGAGATTTGGATTTAATTTCTTTTTAACTTTTTCATTAGATGTTTTTTTACTGTTGTGAGCCACCCTGAGTCCGGCTGGAAATAGGGAGGCATATATATCTCAATAATAGTAGTAGTAGTAGTAGTAGTAGTAGTAGTAGTAGTAGTAGTAGTAATAATAATAATAATAATAATAATAATAATAATAATAATTTATTTTGATTTGTACTGGCACTGTTTTGCTGCAGTTTTTCTTCCTTCTCCACGGCTGGTTTTAGTCTGTGTTGAGAGGGAGATGTTGGGCCCTAGGCCTTTGCAATATGGGGTCCCCCGGGACTTGGATCTCTCTCGTCTCCTCTTTAATATTTACATAGAACAGCTGGATGAGGTCATTTGACAGTATGGGGTGTGGTATCATCAGTACATTGATGATACTAGTTATACATCTCCACCCCTGGTAGGGCAGATGAGGCAATTAGGAGGCTGTGAAAGTCCAGATAATGAGAAACCAACTTTGACTCAACCATGGCAAGACAGAGTGGCTTTGGGTTTTGGGCCTCCAGCATCTGGTGATTTGCCATGTCTGAGTCTGGATGGCATAGCATTCCCTCAGACAGAATTTGTGCACAAGTTCAGAGTCTACCTAAATTTACAGTTATTCCTCTATGAAGAGGTGGTAGCCATGGCTTAAGGGAAAGGGGGTGCTTTGCACTGATTCATCTTTTGGACCAACTGTGCCCTTTCCTGGACTGGGAGGCCTTGCTCACAGTCACTCATGTGTTGGATACTTTCCATTTGGAATACTGCAATTTTTTACAGCAAGTTATTCTTGAAGACCACCTGGAAATTACAGTTGATCGAGTATGGATTGGTGCATGCAGCACCAGGCACCCCTAGTTGGCCTACATTATATTCCTGTTGTGCAAGCTGCACTGCCTTTAAGTTTCCTCTCAGGTACAATTCAAGATGCTAATTATCACTTTTGAAACCCTACGTGGACGGGACCAGGTTACGTGCAAGACTGCCTCTCCTTATAAAAGGCTGTGGGAAACATGAGGAAGAGCTGCAACCAAGCCAACTATCAGACTTGCAAGACTGATATCAGCCCTTCAAGATAAACCAGATTTGGAAACCAAAGTCATGAATACTAAAACTGCTTTTATTATAAGATTACATTAATAGAATCTTGCAAGTCTGAAAATGCCTCCCACCTCCCTGCCTTTATTTACAACACAACTAGGGAGGGTCAAGCCTGAGATGTTTTCTCAAATTACATATCTGCTTCAGACAAAGATTCCTCTTATCTGACTGTTGTCTTGGTTGTAGCTCTTCCTCCTATTCCTCAAGTTATTCTCACAGCCCATTACACTCCCTGGAGGTATCTGCCCATCTCACTAGAGGGATAAGAAATTATATTTTTTTCAGCACATGTTTATTGCAATACTAGCATTTCCCGAGTCAAGTTCTTCATGAAAATAGTGTTCACTATTAGAAGAAAACACCTTCTTTGTCAACAAGAAGACTTGTGTCTCAAAAGTTCTCCATTTACTGTATTAGAATCATTCAAAACCTTCTAGATTTAAGCATAAATTAGCTCGTTTACTGAGAAGTTTAAACTGTGCTTCATTTAAATGTTTCTTTAAAGAAAGAAGGAAGAGATGCTTGAACAATGTCAATTTACTCATTGGGTGACAATAATCTCAGCTGGGTGGGGTCAGAAGTTTCCTGCTAGCTTATATTTGTGAGACAATACACTTCATGTCTGGTTTCCTGTGACTAGCCCAGTCTTTCCTCCCTACTATATCTAGAATTTACAGTGGATATAGTCTACATACCCCTGTTAAAATGCCAGGTTTTTGAGATGTAAAAATCAGACCAAGATAAATCATTTCAGATTTTTTTCTACCTTATTATGGTTTGTCACATAGTCAGCTAGACATACAGACTGGATTTGGCATTTTTATCCACCTATTGAGTCCTTCCCAAGGCCCTGAAATAGTCAGATGTGGATGTTTGATGTTGTTACAGATATTGTCACAGAATGTAAGCTATTCCAAGGAAAGCTGCTGATGATGCAGCTTTCCTTGCAATAGGAATTGACTGATGGTGAATTTGTCAATGCCAATGGTGTTCAAGTGATGCTCCAGTTGTTTTGGGATTGCACTCAAGGCACCTAGCATTGATTTCTTTTCCTACAGTCATGCTAAAGTCCCAGAGCACTTTAGTTTCTTATTATTGAAGTCAGCCAAATGTTCAGACTGCATTTGGCATTTTTATCCATCTATTTATTGGTATCCCACTTTTATGATTTTTACAAGTAACTCAAGGCAGTGAACATATCTACCACACCTTCCTATTTCCCCCACAACTACCCTGTGAGGTGGGTTGGGCTGAGAGAGAGTGACTGGCCCAACTGGCTTTCATGGCTAATACGGGGATTTGAACTCATGATCTCCTGCTTTCTAGCCTGGTGCCTTAACCACTGGACCAAACTTGCTTTCTTAATATAACATATATAATAGGTGTTTAATATTTAATTTAACATATAAGCTGCTCATACGGTTAATCCAAACCTTATGTAGAATTCCCCAAAAAGTCAGGCAACTTGAACAGTAGAGTTCACTATGTTCACATGATGTTCAAAGCAGTTCTGGATCAATATGTCAGATTGCGAGATCATCTCCTGTTGCACAGCTCTCTTCAGATTATACTACAGATTTTCAATTGGATTCAGGTCCAGACTCTGGCTGGGCCATACAAAAATTTGATCTTCTGGTGAAGATATTTTATTTAGACATATGCTTTGGATCATCATGTTGAAAGCTGAAATTCCTCTTCATCTTTAGCATTTTAGCACAGGCCTAAAGGATTTGTGTCAAAATTGACCGATATTTGGAACTGTTCATCTTTCCCTCCCCGCCACCCCTTGACTAAAGCCCCAGTTCCAGCTGAAGAAAAGCAGCTCAACACAAATAGGCAGGGTTTAGGAAGAGTGCTTTTTCTGTTGTTGCTCCTGCACTGTGGAACATCTTGCCCTCAGAGATGAGGAAAGCCCCCAATCTTTTGACCTTCTGCGATGTAGCATTGCGTGGGGAACACAGGGGTCCACACAACCATGGGGCTGATTGGCCCCATAAAGAATCCCCCCTGCCTGTATTAACTGCTAATCTCATCTTGGAATTCTCCATCTTTTGAAATTTTACAATGTTGTTTTACATATATTTTAAATTTTCCCTTAAATTATTTTGTTTTTAATGCTTAATTTTACTGATTAAACTGTACCTTTCCCAGAGTCCCTCTCTGAGAAAGATGGGAGATTAAGAAATGTGAAAAATAAATAATGTTGCCACTACCATCTTCATTTTGGTGATGCACAGTGTTGTTTTTGAACTAAAATATGTTTTGGAATTATGGCCAAAAATTCAGTCTTGGTTTCATCAGATCACAACACATTTTCCACATGCTTTGTCAAGACTTGTAGGTTTTTGCAAAATATAGCTTGTAGCTGGGCTTGGATGTTTTTCTTTGTATGAAAAAGTTTCTGCCTTGCCACCCTACCACACAGCTCAGAAGAATATGGGAGATTGTTGTCACATAGTATACAACCAGTACTTGCCAGAAATTCCTGCAGCTCCTTTAATTTTGCTGTAGGCCTCTTGGACTTGTTTTCTTCTTCATCAATTTTGAAGGGACATCCACTTCTTGGTAATGTCATTGTTGTGTCATATTTTGTCTACTTGTTGATGACTGTCTTCACTGTGTTCCATGTATATCCAATGCCCTGGAAATTTTATTGTAGTTGTACCCTTCTCCAGACTAATAACTTCCAACAATGAGATCCCTTTGATGCTTTGTAAACTCTTTGCAGACCATGGCTTTTGCTGTAAGAGGTAACTAAGTAAATGACAAAAAAAACCCAACTAGAACACCTGAACCCTATATGGACTTGATCAGAGTCATTTTAATTGATGGCAGGTGTGAAATGATGGTTTAATGTCAGTCTGAATGTGATTGGTTAATTCTGAACATAGTCACATCTCCGTTATAAGAGGATGTGAATACTTACGCAACCACATTCTAGTTTCTTACTGTTATTCCCCCTCCCCCCAATTTCAAAGTTTTTCAATTGAATTGTGCAGCTTATATGTTATACTAAAGATGTGGAAAACCTGAAGTGATTTATCTTGGTATGGTTTTTTTTTTTACATCTCAAAAACTTGGCATTTTATTAGGTACCAATAAAGGAGAATACAGTATTTGTAGCTCAGGGTTGAAATGAGGGGGTCCTTGGTGCTCTCCGAACTTGGTTATTTTCTTGTAAATGTTTCATTACCCAAACTAGATAACATCATTAGTACTGAACGTAATGAAACATTTGCAACAAAGCAACAAAGCTCAAAAAGCACCAAGGAGCCCCTCATTTTAATAGGTTGTGTAGACATTTTATATCCACTGTATGTCCAAATCCTACATACATACAAGAGAATCTCCTCCCTACAATTCAACTTTTGTTTAATAACAAAAGTTTAGACTGAACAACCAGTACCAGATACCTAAGGGATTCTTAGGTATCTGGTACTGGTTGTTCAGTCTAAACTACCTTCTATGGAAATTACCTAACTCCCTTAAAAAAAATTTTTTGTTGAAATCATTCTTTGTCATTGACACTAACACTTTGCCATGCAGTTGAATATTTGAGTTTCTCTGTGACTTGATTTGGAAAAATATTAAGAATTAAGGTTACTGAAAAAGGCATATAGACTTCTAGTTTACTTTAAAAGCTACTGACCACTTCTGAGCTTTTCTCTGAATATGGCCTTGTCAGCCTGAAGACAGTGATGCTTACAGTATGTCCTGGACATTCATATTTACTTAAAGTTTAAAATGATTAAATACATCATGACAAACAAGTTGGGTTGCAAAAAGAGCCAATTATTCTCCATATGCATACGCTGACGATACTCAGCTGTACATCTCCACCCCGGACCACCCCAATGATGCCCTTGAAGTGATGTCCCGGTGCCTGGAGGCCGTGCGGATCTGGATGGGGAGGAACAGGCTCAGGCTCAACCCATCCAAGACCGAGTGGCTGTGGTTTCCGACATCCCGATATAGTCAGTTGGCGCCATCACTGACTATTGGGGGCGAGTTATTGCCCCCCACGGAGAGGGCTCGCAACTTGGGTGTCCTCCTGGACTCACGGCTGTCTTTAGAAGAGCATATGACGGCCGTGGCCAGGGGGACTTTTTATCAGGTCCGCCTGATTCGCCAGTTGCGTCCCTTTCTGGATCGGGACTCGTTAAATACGGTCACTCATGCTCTTGTTACTTCCCGCTTGGACTACTGCAATGCTCTCTACATGGGGCTCCCCTTGAGGAGCACCTGGAGGCTCCAGCTGGTCCAGAATGCGGCCGCGCGGGTGGTTATGGGAGCGACGTGGCGCTCCCATGTGACCCCCCTCCTGCGCGAGCTGCACTGGCTCCCGGTGGTCTTCCGGGTGCGCTTCAAGGTTTTGGTTACCACCTTTAGAGCGCTCCATGGCATCGGACCGGGGTATCTACGAGACCGCCTTCTGCTACCAATAGCCTCTCACCGACCAGTACGCTCCCATAGAGAGGGGCTCCTCAGGGTGCCGTCGGCCAAACAGTGTCGACTGGCGGCCCCCAGGGGGAGAGCCTTCTCTGTGGGGGCACCTACCATCTGGAACGAGCTCCCCCCAGAGATACGGAAGATCCCGGACCTGCGCACGTTTCGCCGTGCTCTCAAAACTTTTCTATTTCAGCAAGCTGGCCTGGCCTAACTCCCCTCTTTTAAATTCTTAAATTTTAAATTTTTGAATTCGTGATTTTATAAATTGGGTGTTTTAATCTGTGTTTCGGCCGAAATATTTAATAATTTTAAGGGATTTTTAATATTTGTATTGTCTGTATTTTATCTTGGCTGTTCACCGCCCTGAGTCCTTCGGGAGTAGGGCGGTATAGAAATTTGATTAATAAATAAATAAATAAATAATAATCTATAAACTTGAATTCCTGTGTATCCAGGAAAGTAATCTTCCCAAGCCCACAGGTAGCTCTGAAAGACACAATAAGTGCACAGCAACTAGTTCAACCTGTTCTACCTGGCAAGGTTGACAGTTCAGATGCCCAATGCCACCTTTCCTGCTTGATCTGCTTTCTAGTCTAAATCTTTCAGTATACTTTCATCACGTATATCTTCAAAGGCAAAAAAATCCATCTCTGCATCTTTTAAATATCTGACCAGGGGTGCTATAGTCTTCCTCACTATTTATAGTACTCTTGCCAATCCTCAAATCCATTAGAAAACTGCATCAACATGAACTTTGTTATCTTCATTATTAGTCTCTATCCTGCTACTATTGTCTCTATCCTTAGTCATTGCAAGCCACCTGACTTCCCTCCAACATAATAGGTGGCAAAGCCTTAATAGATGTTACACATTTTGAGGCTGTCTTTAGTATAAAAGAAAAATGCTACCTTTCATCAGATAATACGTAGAGGAAAGAGTTTTTTAAGATGGCATTCAAATTATATAGACAAGTGTTTCTCAACCTTGGCAGCTTTGAGATTTGTGGACTTCAGCTCCCAGAATTCCTCACAACTCAAAGCTGCCAAGGGTGAGAAGCACTGGTCTATATAGAGAATACACTCACATCAATAATATCTGATTATATTAAAATGAATTAAGGACCTATCTCACAATAAATGTTGGGTCAATTAAAACAATGCACCTACACTTTTTTATCTTGCAAGCCTGATATGGGATAAATTGAAACTACTTGTGGGGTGAATATACAAACCTAAAGGCATAATTAAGGTTGACTGAGTTCCATTTCATTTTTTTGCATAAATAAAATATTTGGAACAAGTGACAAACTTCAACATCCTATGTGTGTCACAATCCTGATTGCACCATAGCATTTGCAAATGGGAAGAATCTACTTTATATTTGGTTGCCTCATTGCACAATATGTGTAGAATATTTTCATACATAGAGATGGGTTCACCCCTACTGTGCTTGGATATCTTGGCAATAACACAGGGATTTTTTTTGAACTATAGCTCTACTTTATAATGCATCTGTAGCAATGAATTTATTAGCAGCTTGGCAATGATAGAATGTGAACTCACAGATAAATCTCCCACTCTTCCTAGGACACTCTAGATGATTATTTTTTTGAAAATCCTATTCTAGAGATTAGAATACTAATCTCAAGAATTTTAGTGTCAAAAATTAATTACCAACTCAAACACGTTCTTTAGTTTTTCAGAAAGTTCTCATACTAAACTATTTTATACAAAGAACTTATTATTTTTATATAAAAATTCACAAACAGCACATAATGAGGTTCATAATATTCCTAGTAATTCAAAAAAGAGGTTAAGCCTAACAAGTAAGCCTCTCAGAACACAGCAGAACTGGTTCCTGAGCAAACATTCACATGATTAGTATGTACTCTAAATAGTTTCTTTCAATGTCATGTATGTTTCCTAAGATGTCCTTTAAATAGTTTTACTCTTCAAAAACATGTTAACCCAACTGCACTTCTTAGAGTACGAGAAATAAGATTCTGAAAAAATACGTTAAAATAAAAATAATAATCTTGATATTTTCATTTCACCTCATTATGTTAAAAGTTTTTTCAAGTCATCTCGTTATTTTTAAGTATGCTTTCCTTCTAAATATTGATAAGATATGGAAAAATTGTGTACTCCGTACTTATTACTTTAAACAAGATAGAGAAAACATGGATTTCACTCTCTTATTTTTTTTTCACCACACCCTAAATTTTTGCCAAAAAAGTCATGATTAGTATTAGTTAGTCCAAAGAAGAAACTTCTTTATTTTTAATAACAGAAGATAGGCCAGATTGACAGTAGTACAAATACTTTTGTTAATCTTGAATATAAAACAACTTGTTTGTTCCACTATATCCTGATAATTAAAGAGTTATAAGGCTTGTCCATCTTTAGTACACAGATACATTTATACACTAGCATATTAACTCTTATTTCTCAGTTATCCATATGAATATACATAGCATTCTTTGGGTAGCCATACAAATGCATTCACCTATTTAATATCATCCAAGTTATACTACAAAAAGTATGGTTTCTATAGAAACATAAATAAGTATTTAAAGTGTATGCATTTGTATATGTATATAATTTATATATGGGTAATTTCATAAAGAAATCAGACATTTTTACAGATTTTAAGATTGAAAGCAATAAACGCAAGTTACAGGAACAGTGCAAAAAACACATTAAGGTGAGAGATATCCACAAGCTTCAAAACATACAAACATAAGACTTGCTATTTAACAATTAATTGTTAAAAATAAGCTAGATACAGTTCTAGCTTTATTTTTGTTTTAAAGCTCTGGCCACTGTAACTATTTGTATCCCCAAATCATTTCGATTGGCAAGGCAGCACACATAGCTGTACTGTATTTATTTTGCCTTTCACCTTCTGCAAGCTACCCACCTAGAGAACTCACACAAAACGAAGTCAATAGAAAAAGTGCGCACGTGCAAACCGAAGCCCCTTGGACCAAAAGCAGCCGAAGGCCCCGGGACTAACGACAGGAACACTGGGATGCATTTGATTCCAAGCTTGACAGATGCAGCGGAAGGGGAGCCGACTGATTGCGCTTAATGGCGACTCCCAATGGCCTGGCGCTCTCGCTCTCCCGAATCCCGGGCACAAGTCCCGCCCCGGACCCTTAGCGGCTGGCTCGCAAAACACCGCCGCAGCTGGCAAGCCTCTCTGCCCTTGCCTACGGCTCCGAACGCTTCCCCAGATCCTCTCTCAGCCCTTCCTCTCCGATGCGTCTTCCCTGCAACCGCAACCAGCCTCCCCCGCCGCAGCGCTTCAAAGCCCAACCCGCCTTCATCCCGATGTTACCACTGCACTTCCCATTAAACGCAACGAGCAAAGAGACCGCCTACCTCCACCCCCACCCCCACCCCCACGGCAAGGGATTCAAGGCAGCATTCTCCGATAACTCCCGACCCCGGTCGCCTGCCTGCCTGCCTGACCGCGGGTCGCCCTGGCGCAGCCATCGCCCCTCCGGCAGACTTCGGCGATAGGCCTGGAGCAAAAGCACCTGCGCCTACCTGTTGCGCCGCTTGTCAGCACTTTCCTCTTCCGAGAGAGCTGGTGGACTGCCTCCTTCCTCTGGCTTGCACTTCCTCCTCTTGGGGCGGCTGCTGCTGCTGCTCCGGCTGCGGCTGTTACCACCGTTGCGTCAAAACCGGAACATGGCGTCGGGGCCAGCTGCTATATATACAAGAGGGAAGAAGCGGGAGTAGGACTTCCCTGCGCGCCTGGGCTCGGGCACCCCCGCGGAGTTTCAGGGAGCCAGCAGATCGCCAGTGGAACACCTCCTTCCGGAATTCTTGAATCGCTTGCCGAACGGAGATGCAACCCAGACGGCTTTTTTGTTTGTTTGTTACCGGTTTAGTTTGCCACAAGTGGGCAAAAATGGCCGAAAGCGCACGTTCTCTGGGTGCGCCAAAACTCTTGAGATATCGCTGCTCCCCTTTCTGTGGCTGGCAAACGGAGGTTTAGCCCCTCTTCTGGCCAATCACCATTATGTAGCGAAACTCTCCCGTCGCTCCGCTGGTCTGGAAGCCCAGCAGAGCCTGTGACCCTTTTAATCATCACACCACACAGGCTGGAAAGAGAGGAAGGTACTTTTTGGTTCACCGGTATACTTTCCCAACACTTGAGTTCTGCTTGATGCCCATGGATTTTCTCTAAGCTCGATTGCCCCATTGTCCCGGAAGAACCGAAGAAAACATACCCCTCTGCGCTACGGTCTCCCCACCTACCATTACCAACTCAACATTTAAATTTAGTGGGGAAAATGTTTCCAATAAAGCTTTTCTTTTCCTAATTTCCAAAATTGGATTTCCAAGATTAATTTCAGAAATTTGAAGAAAAGATGTATGCCGTTTAATAAAGTTGTTAGAAAAGGTGCTACAGATTCCCCCCCCCCCCCAATGGTTCAGATGTCAGGAGGGGCATAAGCTGTTCAGCATGCAAAATTTGAGCATTCTTTAATATAGAGTTGCATCCTTGACTATCATGATCAAAAAATAGGTTTTTGTTTGACCAATTAAATGCTACACACCCTATAGCACAGCAATTTGTCATCAAGCTTCTTCCTCAGTCAAGCATGTGTCAAATAGCAAGAGTTATAGAAAAAAACAAAGCCAAATGAAGAGCAATAATCTCATAACCACTTCTTTCAGAACACTGGAATGACTCCATTTGACAAGGTCTCTAGACATAATGACTGAACATACTTTAAGCTATTAGTTAGGGGCAAGCAAAACCTGAGCAAGAATGCAGTCAATCTAAAGATTGTTTAAGAGGAAACTGAGAGGTCTCCAAAGATGCCAAATCCGGTAAGATTATCATACAACGTACAAGTTATTTGCAGAACTCACTAGTTAACCCATCTTAGCCTACTGCTTCTATAGGCTACATTGTGTAAATAGTTTATATAGTTAGTGTTTCAAATTCTGCAAATGCAGAAAACTGATTAGCTGAATATCCTTAACATGTCATGTGAACACGAGCATTCACTATTTAGTGATTGAGCTATACTCACAAGGTAAAGTCTTTTGAGCCAAGTTCAACTCCTGATGATTTCAAAGCCTTATTCAAGGCAAATGGAAGAACTATTGCTTCTGGATTTTTTTTTTTTTTACTTCTCAATGTAGACAATAGCCCTGAATTCTGTTTCCCATCCCAGTAGTACCATACTGCTTTCAAAACATTTATTTTTACTGAAATGAGCTGAAATCAAAAGCCAATTTCACTTCTCAACAGTCAATTAAGTGTTTCTGAAATTAACATGGCAGCATTACTTTGCTATCATGCCTCAAATTAACATGTTATTTATAATGTAAATAAAGCTTAATTTTATTTCTGAATAGAAATTTTATAGTGCATATTATAATCTTGGCCAGTATTTGTTTTATCCAATTAAATATTACAATTTTTTTATACAATACATAAACATGAATAAAATTGGATTTCTCAGTGTGATTTCTGACAATACTATGCTCCAATTGAAGGTTTATTATAATGGATGAGTTATATCCTAAAAGTATATAACAATGTTGAGTAACATAAATTGGAAGATATGCTAACATTTTTGTTTCAAATAACTAAACACTGATATTGAGATTCCAATTACTACAATAGTTAGCTATTCTTCCTGGGATAGTTACCTTTCTTTACCAATGGATAGAGGCAATACATGCAACATTATCACTTTATTTTTACTGCTGCTAAACCAACAATAGTAAGAGCTGAGATGGCGCAGTGGTTAGAATGCAGGACTGCAGACTACTTCTGCTGACTGCCTGCAATTTGGCAGTTCAAATCTCACCAGGCTCAAGGTTGACTCAGCCTTCCATCCTTCTGAGATTGGTAAAATGAGGACCCAGATTGCTGGGGCAATATGCTGATTCTATAAACCGCTTAGAGAGGGCTGTAAAGCACTGTGAAGCTGTATATAAGACTAAATGCGACACTATGCATTATTGCCTTTATAAGGCATTAAACATAGGTCCAATAGAAAATGAATTGGAGAATAATGTAATCAATGCTTTTATTGAAGATATGTTATACTACTTCGATTTCCTATTACTCAGCATGCCCTACAAATCCAAAGTATTTATCTTATTTGCCTTATCAAATACAAAAAGAACTTCTGGAATGGACATGAGCAACCATTGGCCATCACTTTCAATTTTGTAGCCCTTTGGTTACAAATTAAGGAATTATTTTTGAAATGTGCTGGTTTATGCATGAAAAAACTCTTTAGCTACCTCCCATTGCAAAAAAGTTAAAACTTTGAGGACCAATCCCTTCTAAAGATGTCACCAACGTGTTTCTTATGGCCTTCATATTTTCCTCAATTGTCAAAAAGATTACCTGGTCTTGTTTAGAATGTTTTATATATGTAAAGACTGCTGAACACAAAAAAAACCCCTAAGAATATCTTTCATCTACATGCTTTTTCAAGAGTCACTGTTAAAGATATATCCTATAATTCCTTGAAAGATGGTCTTTCCAAGTAATAGCCCCCTAGCTTTTATTCAGCTCTTCATTCACTTCTTTCTGAATTTCCTTTTCAATTTTCGATGTATCATACTCTAGTATCATATCAAATTGTCTCCAAGGCATTTCCCATTTTTTAATTCTTTGTTTGTCTTTTTCTGTAAGATATTCGTCAAAGTTGATGCCCTGGATATTGTATTTTGGATGTTCCCAGCGTTTTGACCACGGTTTGGGCTTCATTTTGACCTTCATCTAATATAATTCAAAATAAAATGTGTTAGTGTGTAAATATCGTATTCCAGCAAAATACTTTCAAAAATGTTATTTTGTACTCATAAAAGTCCCTCATTAATACATATTGATTTTTAGCAATGCTGAGAGATCAGATGTTTCCCAATTATTCTTGGAATGGGTGAACTTGTGCCAATCACTATCTGCTGACTGAAACTCTCCTTAATGAAATAACAACAGCAACAAAAATAGGTGGGCTGTACTTCACACAGGAACCTTATTGGTGAAATACAATGCTGTGCTGGAACCTAAAATCATTTGGAAACCTTTGGAACTTGGCACAGTTTGTAGAGAGATCTTCATGCTCGTAATAAAAAAATGTTTTTCTTTGTTAACTCAAAAACAATTATTTATATAGGGGGAGAATGCTGACAATAATAAAAACAGGGTAGTTACCATATACAAGATAGTCCTCGACTTAATAATACTTGCTTAGCAACTATTCAGTTATGATGGATCTCCCTGGGGATATTTACAACCAGTTCCGAAGTTCTGATGGCCAGGCCACCTCTGCAGATGCGTGTCTGCATGTTGGGTGCTTGGCAACTGGCCTGCATTTATGGTCCTTTGCAGCATCCCAGTCTTGTGATTTCACTTTACAACAGCTTAGTCAAAAACTAACATTTACTTCTGGTTTTCAGCTAAACTGGCCCCTAGTGAACCATTGGTTCGCTTATCAACTGCAGCTTTGCTTAGTGATCGCCACAAAAAGTCATAAAAAAAGTTGGTAATATGGGTGACCCAGAGGTGGGTTTCAGCAGGTTCTGACCAGTTCTGGAGAACTGGTAATAGAAATTTTGAGTAGTTCGGAGAACCGGTAAATACCACCTCTGACTGGCCCCGCCTCCATCTATTCTCAACCTTCTGAGTCCCAGCTGATCAGGAGGAAATGGAGATTTTGCAGTAACCTTCCCCTGGAGTGGGGAAGGAATGAGATTTTACAGTATCCTTCCCCTGCCACGTCCACCAAGCGATGCGACACTCAAGCCACACCCACAGAACCGGTAGCCAACAGTTTTGAAACCCACCACTTGGGTGACCTGATTTATGACCATCATGACTGTGTGGGGCAGGTTCCATTACAATAATAAGTCAAGGACTACCTGTAACCTGACAGGAAACCTCTACTGGGAAAACATTCTCCAAGCAAGCAGAATTCTGTACAACAGCTTTACAACACAAAATTATTTTCAAGCACAACAAATTGTTAACTGCATGCAGCAGTTACCCCTTCATATTACCTTATTGACAGGAACTTCATCATAAAGTATGTAAGACACTGGCTTCATGTTTACATCAACAGTGCTGAACTCTGGCAGAGCATCTCGTAAATACAGCAAGTTATCATCTGGCCTCTTCTCCAACTTCAAAACCTTGATCTCATGGATTAGGGGATTATATAATTCATAGCAGATTTCAACACCTTAAAATGAACATTATTTCTTTAATTGATATAGCAAATGCTTACCACGCTTAGCTAACAAATTCAGGTTTTCTTAGAATGGACCCAAAATGCTCCAGGTTTTAAAAATATGAAAGCTGAGTTTTCCTTGTGTGATACGGTCAGTTCTTCGTAATTTTTAACCTTGTTGTTTGAAGCTGACACTGTTCCCTTTTGTGAATGTCCTGACTGCATCCTTAAAAAACATAACAAACTTTGTGTACTCACCTTGTCCATTTATCACATTTCGAAGTTTGAAGGTTGCACCAAGTCCCTTTCCTGATCGCTGAATACAAATTCCTACAAAAGTGTTGCATTTTCCATTGGAATAGGGATCCATTGCAGAAACAGCAAGTATACTTCCTGGGAGAAAAGAAAATAATTCAACATTCACAGAAACTAAGTAAAGTCAGACCCATGAATTAATATAGAGTAAATATAACGCATTAAAATAAAAGTCAACAATTTTCTGATATAGTTTTGTTGCATGTTGCATACTTTCAACGTTCTGGAAATCACATGAACAGCATGGGCAAATACTGCATATGGGACTAGGGTTTTTGCATGAGAACTAATGAGAAACTCTGATTCTTTCAGAATTAAATGAGAAGCCAGGCTTACCAGCCAAGCAATTGATCAAATATGTACATATCCCATGCCCGCTCTATTATACTATTTATACATATTTATATAATATAAATATTACTAACTCTGTAACATTTAGAATAGAACTGAGTATTGTATTCGATTATTTACTTAAGTATGGACAACTGTTACATGAAAAACATGTTTTCTTTTACATTACAGCACAGTTATTTATGATGTAAGCAATGCCACATTATGAAGTTAACATTCCAAATATAGTACTGACCGACATAAAATTCTGGAATATTGATTACTTTTCTTCTTTTTATCATATGTTGTCTTTCAAGGAAGAATTTTAAATGATTTGTTCTCTGCCGTGGAGGGATGAATTCAGGACTCAAGAACCTATCAGACATATAAATAATTTAAAATAAAAGAAAATTTGACTTGTTTAACATTTAAAGATTAAATATAACTAGTGTTATTTTTACCGTTTCTGTTTTGCTTGTTGTTTTAATTCATCAATAATGATTGGCTTGGGAGGTGGCTTAAATTGTTCTGGTTCTCCATCTTTACTGTTGAATCGTTGAGCTGATAAAGAAAGGTACCCTTTGGGAGAGTAATATTTACATTAATTAACTGCTATGTTTTAACAACATTTACATAGCTTTAGTAGACTTTGTGTCCTGTACAATCAAACATCTTTGTATTTCAAGTCTGTATAAAAAATTAAGAAGACACTTAAGAAATATAATCAGATGCATATTGGCTTCTAATTGTGATCCACCTTAGATATTAATATCTATACATGTAAAGGATGCAGCTGGATTGTTGAAAATGCCATTCATACAATAGAAAAACAGTCTTCTGATATTTAATACATTTATCATGGCATAAGTTTTTGCGGACTAGGGTTCATTCCATCAAACGCATAAAGTGCTAACCGCAGTTGACAAATGCAACTTTTAAAAAAAAAAAAAATGAAGATAGGCTTGATTCACACGCAAGGTGCAAAAAGCATAAAATACAACTATTACATACCGAAAAGTCAAGACCAGAGTTCTAAGGAAAGAGCCTAAGATGCTCACAATCTTCCCTTACGGCTGTGTTTCTCAACCTTGGCAACTTGAAGATGAGTGGACTTCAATTCCCAGAATTCCCCAGCCAGCTATGCTATGCCAGCATGAATGACTTCAACTCAAGGAATTCTGGGAGTTGAAGTCCACTCATCTTAAAGTTGCCAAGGTTGAGAAACACTGCCTTGCGGGATACTTAACACTCCGGGATATACAAAAACAGAACCAACTGAAACGGCAATCCCTCTTTCCATAGCCTCTCATGCGGAGAACAACGACAGAAGCATGCCCAAGGAGAAAGGCCAACACTTTCACACTCAACAAAGGGCTTTCTTTTTAGGAATATGCCTCCTCGGAAGGCGAAACACGTTCAGAACGAAAACTTACTATGGCGCCCGACAAGCGGCGACCAAAGCTTCCTTGCAAGAGCGGCCATGACGATTTAGGACGATGCCGTCAAAAGAGAAAAGAGCACATGCGCCTGAGAATGCTACGGCAGCCTCAGAGAGACAAAATTAGTTCTCGCAATGAAAATCATATCCAAGCGGGAACGTTCTGGTTTCAGTAGAACTTTTCATCCTGCTCTACACCGGCTGAAAGTGAGAATTGTCGAAATTAGGGATGCTTTTCTGCGCCAAACTGCCCCTCTCCCCGTATATTGATGGGCAAAATAAAGTTCTTAAATTCTCACCCAGTTTTCCTGGTGATGTGTGAAGCCTTGTTTTCATTTATATTAAATATACACAGCAATCATCGGTAAGAAAAAACTGTTTCCACTCTCTAGCAAATCTGAGCTTTACTATCAAATTCTCAATCTATACTATGTTTGTCTAATGTTAACAATAGTTGTCTATGCCTTGGAATATCCCTAGTATACCAAATTCATTTAGTATATATTAAGAAGCATTAAGTTTGTACTCCATTTCATAAATGATGTTGGGCAATTATAATGCACAAACGTTACACATCTCTGTCGCATAGTCTTTGCCTGGAATAACGGCAAGCAGTTATATCATCTTTGGAAAACGTGTAGCTACTTCAAAAATTGCTGATTGGGGTTATATTCGTGTTTCTAAATATACTGAAACACCCTTTTCATAATTATTTCCAAAATGCTATACAACTGAACTGAAAATATGACTACCCTTGAAAAATTTCTGAAAGATTTAATTGGTGCATCTAACATGATTGGATCCTGCCTGTTCTGAAATTTCTATACTAGTTTTCTACACATTTTAGCACATTTCATATTTTAGCATTTGTAATTGTGTAATGATATCTTATTACAGTATTACTCTATATTTATGTTTTTATGTTGTTTTTATTGTTAACTGTGCTTTTTAATTAATTTAGTCTGTGTTTACTTTTTTATGGATAGACTGGCAAAGCTATCAAATCTGGGTTGTAAAAAGAGGAATGACCACTAGATGGCAGCAAAGAAATATTAATATTCTTAATCTTGGTGGCTAACCTGCCAGCATCTGGATTTTAGTTCAATGGAAAGATAGCGTACAAATTATTAAAAATTAGGTTAACCTGGGCAGAGCAAATCACCAACAGTTCCTGTATGGATTTACTGGGGAACAAATAATATGCAAACTTTTGAACAATAGGTACCTGGCATATAATTCAATTCAAGGTGCTGGTTGTCACCTTTAAAGCCCTACATGCCTTGGGACCAGGTTATCTGAGGGACCGTCTCTTGCTGGTCACATCTACCCAGCCCATCAGAGCAGGGAGGCAGGGAATGTTGCGGGTCCCATCCCCTAGGGAGATACACCTGGTGGGTCCCAGAAGAAGGGCCTTCTCTGTGGTGGCTCTCTCTCTCTCTGGAACATCATTCCCCCAGAGATTAGAATGGCCCCCACTCTAATACTCTTCCGGAAGATGCTGAAGACCTGGTTCTGTCAGCAGACCTGGGAACCCAGAGCTGGATGGAGCTCTGGCTTCTGGCATAAATGGCTTGTGTGATCTGCTATTGCCGGGGTGGGAGGTGGAGGTGATTTTGTTATATTGTACTATATTAATTTATTTGATTCCTTTTGTTAGTTTTATTGTTTTAAATATGGTTTTATATCCTGTAAGCCGCCTTGAGTCTCCTGGGTGAATAGGCAGCAATAAACAAACAAACAAACAAACAAACAAACAAACAAACATTGCTTATATTTCAGATTTCTGAGCATCTTCTTTATTCTTAACCAAGTATGAATAAATATTTAAGCAAAATCCAACATTGCTATAATATTTGGTTGTGGCTACTATAAGTAATTGGAGAATAATATAAATAGTAAATGCTATTCTGATAGCCTATTGTTTCTCCAAGATTGTGTTATTCTATAATCACCTCAACATTGAGATAAAAGAGGTTTCTAAAATCAACACTGAAAGCATTAAACCATCCTAATTTCCAAAGACCCCTGAGAATTACTGTTTTGCAATACATTCAATTCTCAGTTACAAATCTTAATTATCCTTTACAGTACAGGCCATTTAACACTCCAAGAGCAGACTGAACAGGTTCAAAGATCACATTATGAAGTCTTTTCCAATATGCAAAGATGCACTGTGTCTACATATAAAGTAAAATATGCAAATTCTATGCTGAATTGAAGTATTGTTTGCTCTTCTTTTCTAAACTGATTTTTTCCTATTACTGCATTTTTTAGAGAGAACTTTAATTTGCAATCTGGTCTAGCTGTGCTTACCATACATTACATTACATTGCAGTGCTAAGCTAAACTAAGCTGTTTTTTAAAGTGAGGATTTTTAAAAAAACAAAGAGATATAAAATTGGTTGTTTATTAGCTATTTGTTGTTATTTATTTTGAAATGAATACTGATGCCCAGATAAGCTATGATAACACTGGGATTTCTCCATTACTGGAAATTTCCACTTGGATCCAAGGAATGTTTAAAAAATAGTTTTCACATGAACCTATATACATACATACATACATACATACATACATACATACATACATATATATATATTAATTATATAAAAATTATATATAAAAGATTATATATATATGAACTCATAGTCTCTTGCTTTCTAGGCTATAGTAGTTGCCCTTACCATTACATGAAACTCGCTATACAATCTTCCGAGCTAACTAAGCGTTATTGGTGCTCATCTTGGGGGAGGGCTCATTTGTTATTACAGTTGCCTTTTATAATTTTGATTTATTCTATGGTTTTTATTTTGAGTTGTTATAACTTGCCCAGAGTTAGGTTGGTAGGTTGAATTGGGTTGGTCATAAAAAATTAAAATAAATAAAAGCATGCGCCCGAGGCAGCCAAGCAAGCAATATTTTTCCTTTTTCTTCTTTGAAGTCCTTGTCACCATGTCTTTTCACCCAATATTTTGAAAGTGTTTCTTAGAGCTCGTTTAGTGCCCTGTGTTGTGTGTGTGCTTATGGGTTTTTTTTTACTAGTTCTTGCAGCACAGGAATTGCAGCATAGTTTTCAGGTTTTATAATTTATTTTATTTTAATTAGATTTATATGCCACCCTATCTCCATAGGACTCAGGGCAGCTCACAACAATTAAGATATACAATCTCAATCCAAGTAAGAAACATATTAAAATACATATTAAACGTATATTAAAATACATTAAAAATCAAAACCCCATCAGTCCAGGCTGGGCAATTTAAACAGCCATGTTGTTAGTTCGCGGCGGAAAGTGCGAAGGTCAGGGGCCAACCGGAGCCCCTGGAGGAGTTGATTCCAAAGGGTGGGTGCGCCCACAGAGAAAGCTCTACCTCTGGGGGTCGCCAGCCGACATTGTCTAGCTGACGGCACCCTGAGTAGGCCCTCCCTGTGAGAACGTACCGGATGATGGGGAGCTGTTGCTGATTGCAGATGGTCCAACAGATATCCTGGGCCTAAGCCATGTAGGACTTTATAGGTCATCACCAGCACCTTGAATCTCACCCGGAGGGCAACCGGCAGCCAATGCAAATCATGCAGGAGAGGTGTAACATGGGCGTATTGGGATCCTCCCATCACAACCCGCCCGGCCGCATTCTGCACCAGCTGAAGCCTCCGAGTGGTCTTCAAGGGCAGCCCCAAGTAGAGATCATTGCAGTAGTCAATATGGGAGGTGACTAGTGCATGAGTAACTGTGCGTAGGGCATCCCGGTCCAAATAGGGGCGCAACTGGCACACCAGGCGAACCTGGGCAAACGCCCGCCTGGTCACAGTTGTTATATGATCTTCTAAGCTCAACTGTGAGTCCAGGAGGACACTCAAGTTGCGTGCCCTGTCTACAGGGGGTAACACCTCGCCCCCTATAGCCAAAGATGGAACCTCTTGATCGGACCGAGATGCCAGTACCCACAGCCACTCGGTCTCCGCAGGGTTGAGCTGAAGCCTGTTCCTCTCCATCCAGACACGTACCGCTTCCAGGCACCGGGGACATCATATCGAGGGCATCACTGGGCTGGTTCGGGGTGGATATAAAAAGTTGGGTATCATCAGCATACTGATGATACCTCACCCCGAATGATCTCTCCCAGCGGCTTCATATAAATGTTGAATAGAAGAGGCAAGAGGACCGGCCCCTGGGGCACCCCACAAGTGAGGGGCCTCATGGCCGACCTCTGCCCCCCCGCCAACACCGCTTGCGTACGACCCAAGAGGTAAGAGGCGAACCACTGTAAAACAGTGCCTCCCACTCCTAACCCCTTGAGGTGTCGCAGCAGAATTATTTCTGTCCCCTGCCATTCTGTATATCCTGTAGGAGGAGCTCAAAAGATTCTTCAGAACTAGCACTGATGTTACCTACTTTGGATAATGAAACGCCTGCAACAAAACAGCCAATCTCCTAGAACACCAAGGACTCTTCAGATTCAACAGAACAGAATTACAGAGTTAGAAGGGACCTTGTAGGTCATCTAGTCCAACCCCCTGCCCAAGCAGGAGACCCTACACCATTTCTGACAGATGGCAGTCCTGTCTCTTCCTGAAAGCTTCCAGTGGTAAAGCTCCCACAACTTCTGAAGGCAAGCTGTTCCATTGGTTGATTGTTCTCACTGTCAGAAAATTTCTCCTTATTTCTAGGTTCAATCTCTCCTTGATCAGTTTCCATCCATTATTCCTTGTCTGTGTTCTGACCCGGCCTTTGCAGAAGCAAGAAACTGACTCCCTGCAAAGAAAACCCCCTCTTTATTTACACATTGGGAATTAACTGCATTCACCAACAGAAAGGCCAGGCAAGAGTCCAGCAATAAGTTAACTGAAACAATAGTCCTTATCCACTCATTATGGTAAATGCAAGGCTGTGAGCTCCCAGCCAGGAGGCTGCAAATTAAGTCAGTTCAAACACAGAAACAGATAAACCTAGTTCTGGCAAGGCACTCTTTGTCGCACGAAATATACAAGGAGCAAACTTTCCAGAAACGTGAATGGCTGTCTGCAATAATCAAACCACTCCCCTTTCCTCCTATTTATTCCCCAGTCAGGGAGGGGCCAGTCAGCATCCACATTTGTTTTGCTTCCGGAGCTGACTCATTGTCCTCAGTTGTTCACCTCTCCTATCTGCTCTGCGCATACGCACATCTGGAACAGGCCCCAGCTGTTCCTCCTCCTCATTCATCTCTGACTCCAAAGGCAGCTGCCTCTCTGGCTAGGAAATGCCGGACGGCCCTGGCTCTATCTCTGTGTCCGACGGTCTGCATCCATCAGAGCCTTCCCCAGGCTCCAGAACTGGCCAAGTTTTTCCCCAACTTCCTCATCGTCCAAGTCTTCCATCAGCTCCGCTGGCAGCTGGTAGGTCACAACAGTCTGGCCTTCATGATGCTTTGGAAAACAGGTTGACCCCCTCCTCTCTGTGACAGCCCCTCAAATATTGGTACACTGATATCATGTCTCCCCGGTCCTTCTTTTCACTAAACTAGCCATGCCCAGTTCCTGTAACCGTTCTTCATATGTTTTAGCCTCCATTCCCCTAATCACCTTGGTTGTTCTTCACTGCAGTCTTTCTAAAGTCTCAACATCTTTATAGTGTGGTGTCCCAAACTGGATACAGTATTCTAAATGTGGTCTTACTAAGGCTTTATAGAGTGGTATTAGTATGTCACGTGATCTTGATTAAATCCCTCTATTAATGCAATTTGGGATTGCATTGGCTTTTTTGGCTGCCGCTGCACACTGTTGGCTCATATTTAATTGGTTGTCTACTAATATTCCAAGATCCCTCTCACAGTTACTGCTATTAAGATTGGTTTCTGTCAATCTATATGTGTACTTTTTGTTTTTCTTGCCTAAGACTTTACTTTTCTCTACATTGAATTTCATTTTGTTAGTTAGGGCCCAGTGTTCAAGTCTGTCAAGATCCATCTGGATCTTGAGCCTATCATCTACGGTGTTGGCTACTCCTGCCAGCTTAGTATCATCTGCAAATTTGATAAGTTCCCCTTCTATTCTCTCATATAAATCATTTATGAAGATATTGAAGAGTACTGGGCCTAAAATGAAACCTTGTGGTACCCCACTGCTTACTTCCCTCCATGTGGACATAGTACCATTAAGGACTATTCATTGAATATGGTTTGTCAGCCAGTTACAAATTCATCTGATGGTGATGCTATGTATCCCACTTTTTTCTAGCTTAGCAAGAAGTAGGTTGTGGTCTATTTTGTCAAATGCCTTGCTGAAGTCTAAGTATACTATATCCACAGCATTTCGTTCATCTATTAATTTAGTCACTATGTCAAAGAATGAAATAAGGTTGGTTTGGCATGATCTGTTTTTAACAAACCAATGCTAACTTCTAGTTATTATTTTACTGGTTTCTAGATGTTTGCAGATCTATTTTTTTATTATCTTTTCCAGTATCTTCCCGGGTATTGATGTTAAGCTGATTGGTCTGTAGTTTCCTGGGTCTTTCCCCTTTCCCTTTTTTTTCTTAAGATTCCTTAATTTACATATTTTCTCCAGCCCTCTTGGGAGAAATATGGAGGGAATTCCTGCTTTAGAAAATGCAGTGTTTATGTGGGCAAAAAATCAAAAAGTAATTTTTAAAGAAGGTTGGGCAATTTCATTGAATTTATATTTTTAAAATGCCATTGACATTTTAAAGTTCTCTTTCCTGGGCACTATCTAATGCATGCTGGCTGGTAGAATTCTGGGAATTGAAGTCCACACGACTTAAGGTTGCAGGCGTTCAGTGGTTGAGTAATTGCCCTCAAACCAGCTTTCTTCAAGACTTTAAGAGGAGGCATGTAGCATTCTGCATATCACATTGATTGGGGCACAGTAGCTTTTCCACATGCATTTTTTTAACATGCTGAACATTCCACATGTTCTGTTGACAAAAGCACAGCATAGACATCAGGTTCATGAATAAGTATTTCTGTCTTAACATCAATTCTTGTCTCTCCAAAAATACTGAGAACTCTGATGCTGAGGCTCACAAGATTCTCCTCCTCCTGTTCCTTGCTTTTTGAAAAGAAGCAATGTATTTAGAGTATGTTGTTATAAAGATTTATTGGTGAGGCTGCTAAAAGATTTCCTCATTATAAATATGTAGGGATTGTTTTGAAAAAAAAATTGAAAACTTTCTCTCCTTCCCTCTCTCTCTCTCTCTCCCCCTCCCTCCCTCCCTCTCTCTCTAAAGGGTGACTGAAAGGAAGTGGGAGATGAAAAAGTGTGATAGAACACATTAAAATTGAAGATCATTTCCTTTAGCAAAACGAGAGAGAGTTAGATGGGATGCACAGTGAGAACTTTGTAGGGAGGCTTACTGTCTTTCCCCTCTGCTAAGCTACCTGCTTCTCCTTCAATTGGCAGAAAGCAATTCCCGCATAAAATTTGCCTTTCCCATTGTGAATCCCAGTATTCCATCTAGTGCTTTGGTTTTGCCTTGCTCCAGGATAATAGAGTCTTGGTTTTGCATGTGGGAGCATGTTAAAGAAAGATTATATTAAGCAAATGCTTAAATGCTGTCTTTGTGAGCAACACCAGCCAGTGAAAAATCATGTGCCAGTCAGGGTGAGCCTGGAAACAGAAGCTTGAGAGCTATTGAAGTCGGAGTTGTCAAAACGGAGGTGCTGTGTGATAAAGTGGGAAAACCTGTATTCTGCTGAAGAGCTCCTGCATCCTGAGAAAGCTGGTTCTCCCACTTTCCACTGCAACTCACAGCTCACCAATCAACTACTCAGTAGGCTTGTTCTGAATCAGATTTATTGTTTGTCTTGAACAAGCCCAGTGAACAAATATTTTGTGAGCTAGGTGAATTACACAGTAATCTACGCACCTTCCGCCGCGCTCTTAAAATCTTTTTATTCCATCAGGCTGGCCTGGCCTAATTTTTCCCTTTTTCCCTTTTAAAATGCAAATTTTAATTTGTTTTTAATTTATTGGGGTGTTTTTAAATCTGTCTTCAGCCAAATTGTTTAATTCAGTTTTATTCTGTTTTTAAATTTTGTATTTATGTGTTTTTATTTTGTGGCTGTTCACCGCCCTGAGTCTTTCGGGAGTAGGCGGTATACAAATCAATCCCTCCCTCCCTCCCTCCCTCCCTCCCTCCCATCCCATTCCATCCCATTTTCTTATTTTCTATATTCTTTTTTCTTAATCTTTTAATTTTGTATATTTTTATTGTATTGAAAAATTCTAATAATGAAAAAGAAAACTCCATGGAGGATGGCAAGGGGAAAGAGAGGGAGTGCTGTATAGTAAAGTGGAAGAAATTAGAAACCTGACATATTTCTTGCTTTAAAGTACAGCTCCCTAGTCTGCCTCTCAGCTATTTGTCTGGCTGCAAGGTACTGCTATGTATAGAGATGTGCAGCAGAGGCACCCAGCTCTTTCCATGTAAAAGATAAAATAGGTTGACAGCAAAGAAAAGTGCCCAGGATCTAAAAGCGATGGTGGGCTTGCCCCAGTTGGAAGAGGCCAACACTATAGCTAGTCCCATCCCATACAGATTATCTGCCTGGTTGAGAGAATAGTTAGTGAAGCACAACAAAAATTAAACATCTCAAAGCTGTTTTATAATTGCTGTTGACTTTAATGGAAAAGCACAATTTAAACCAGAACAGCCAAAGATGACAAACTCATCTCAATGACAGGGACATAGTAGAACAAACAGTACTGCATGCCAGGACCTGTTTGATCTACAGTTAGATGTCAGCAGAGAAGGGTACTTAGCTAGAAAGAGTTCATGCTGGTAGCGAATGTTAAAATAGTGTTATGTCCATATAAGGGCATCCGCCCTGATTGGCTGCCAGCCATCGGGCGGGAGATTTGAATCCCTGTCTAGGGGCGGTGCGTCTGCCGGGAGCGAATATAAGGAGAGCTCCGGCAGCGCACCAGCAGTCTTCTTTTACTTGTTACTATGTAAATAAAGTTTGTTACATGTATCGAGCTGGTCACGTCTTCTGTTCCTGCGCCTGATCTAACACTGGCGACGAAGGACTAGAGAAGAGAACCTGAGAAAGACTCACGGCACGATCGCCCAAAGAGCTGAAGTCACCTCACCACAGCGACTTCCAGAATGGCTACCCCGCAAGCCCCGATGACCGCGCTGAACCCGTTCGACCCATCCCGGGAGAAGTGGAGGTCATACATGGTCCGATTCCGACAGTTCCTGCGAGGCAATGGATACCAGAACCTCGATGATGAGAGGAAAAGAGCCCTCTTCCTGGCTCATTGCGGATCGGACGTCTTAGAGATGGCGATGGACCTCGTGGCACCTAGGGACATCGAGGAGATGTCCTGGAATGACCTGCAGGACGTCTTACAGGAGCACTATGCACCTACAGGCACCCCCATCGCAAACAGGTTCACCTTCCAGCAAAGAAACCAGCGGGAAGGTGAATCAATCAAAGAATTCGTGGCAGCGCTCCGCCAACTCGCTGCCAACTGTGAGTTCGACAATGTGGACAATGCCATCCGGGACCGCATTGTGTTTGGAATGCGAGATGTGGGGCTGCAGAAGAAATTCCTCAGCAGGAAGAAGATTCCGCTTAAAGACGTCCTCGACGAGGCAACAGCGGCGGAAACGTCCGAACAAGCAGCCGCTGCAATGGTAAAAGCAAGAGGGATCCATAAGATCCACAAGTCGGGCCCAACCTCATCGGACGAGGCAACCACTCAATCCGAGTCTGATGAGGAAATGGCCGTCCACAAGGTGTCCCGCCCTCCCAGGCGGGAAACCCCACCGCATGGCGACCGCGGAGAGCGATGCGGCAGCTGCAGAGGCGACCACCCCAGAGCGACCTGCAGATGGAGGGACGCGACCTGCCGCCGATGCCTGAAGAGGGGCCACATCGCCGAGGCCTGCAGAGCCACAGACCCAGCCCCGGAGCCGCCCAGACCGCGATTCCGGGAAAATCGCAAAGATAACCAGAGGACATCCAAACGGTCCTCAAACCAGTCCCGGCGCGGGGAGGAGGAATATCCCCGAAACAGAACGGTGCACCAGACCACCACCATTGCTCACACAAGCGACGAGGGGACCACCAAGTTCCACGTGACGCTGCTAGCAGAGGGGTCTCCGTGCAAGATGGAGGTAGACTCCGGATCCGCCTTCTCCATCATGGACTGGCAGCACCTACAACAGCTGAAACCGGCATACAAAAGGACCCAGCTGAAAGCCCCGAAAGACAAACTTGTGGACTTCAATGGAAACCCCATCGACATCCTAGGCAGAGCAACCATCCATGTGAAGTACAACGACTTCGATGGAAAGCTGCCCATCACCATCGTGCAGCACAGCCGACCGAACCTGCTGGGCGTGGAGTGGTTCAAGCCTCTAGGACTTTCACTTCAGGGCATCCACGAGATCCGCAGGGACGAACTCGACTCCATCATCGAAGAGTTCAAAGAAGTCTTCGATGGTAAGCTGGGGAAATTTGTGGGGAGGCCAATCTCCTTTAATCTGGACAAGGGAATCACCCCAATCAGGCTCAAGCCCCGCCGAGTTCCATTTGCCCTGCGGCCGAAAGTAGATGAACAGCTGGATAAGCTGATCGCCCAGGGCGTACTGGAACCGATCGATCATGCCTCATGGGAGACCCCCATTGTGACCCCACTGAAGCATGATGGGTCTGTGCGCATCTGTGCTGACTACCGTTGTACCATCAACAAGGCGTTGGCACAGAGCGCATACCCAGTCCCAGTGGTGCAACACCTGCTGCATTCCCTGGGATCTGGATCAATTTTCGCGAAACTGGACCTGGCCCAGGCTTACCAGCAACTGCCAGTGGATGACAAAACGGCGGAGGCTCAGACAATTGTCACGCACAGAGGGGCATTTAAATGTAACCGCCTCCAATTTGGAGTCAGCGCTGCCCCTGGCATATTCCAATCCATGATGGAACGCCTTCTCCAAGGCGTTCCAGGGGTGGTGCCTTACTTCGATGATGTGCTCATCTCCGGTGACTCGAGACCCCAACTCCTTGAAAGGCTCAGGCTTGTCCTGCAGCGATTCAAGGACAAGGGTTTGAGGGTCAGGCGGGACAAGTGCATCATAGGAGTACAGGAAGTCGAGTTCCTGGGCTTCCTCATTGATAGCACAGGCATACACCCCACCAAATCAAAAGTGGAAGCAATCCATGAAGCTCCAAGCCCAAAAAACAAAACGGAGCTTCAGGCTTTCCTTGGGTTGCTCAACTTCTACGCCATTTTCTTAAAACAGAAAGCCACAGTTGCTGAGCCACTCCACCGCCTGCTGGGGAAATCGGCTGCCTGGAAGTGGGACCAGGAAGAGGAAGCGGCATTCCGGGCCATCAAAGGACTATTGACGTCCAAAAGCGTCCTCATCCAGTACAGCGAGACGCTCCCCATCAGACTGACCTGCGACGCGTCGCCTTACGGGGTGGGGGCAGTCCTCAGCCACGAACTGCCCAATGGCTCGGAAGCCCCAATCGCGTACTTTTCAAAGACTATGTCCGGCGCAGAACGGAACTATAGCCAGCTGGACAAAGAAGCCCTGGCCATCGTGGCTGGAGTGAAGCGTTTCCACGAATACCTCTACGGAAGACGCTTCACCATAGTCACAGACCACAAGCCTCTCCTGGGACTCCTCGCAGGCGACCAACCAACCCCGACCTTCATGTCCCCAAGAATGACGAGATGGGCCATCTTCCTAGCTGGCTACTCCTATAGGCTCGTGCACCAGCCAGGCACAGCCATAGGGAACGCTGACGCCCTCAGCAGATGCCCGTCGAGGAAGCCGGTCGAGGACCCAGCCCCCACGCTCCACCTACTTCACATTGATGACGACGCCAGCTGCCCGGTGTCATCTGCAGATGTGGCCGTCCACACCCAAAAGGACCCCACACTCCGCCAAGTGAAGTCCTGGATCCTCAGAGGGTGGCCAGCGGAAAAGCCAGAGGAAAGGTTCAGCCCGTTCGCAAGGAAACAGGAGGAGCTGTCCACCATCAAAGGCTGCCTGCTATGGGGAGACAGGGTGCTGATTCCAGGCACCCTGCAACGGCGGACGCTAGAAACCTTACACAAGGGGCACCCGGGCATCGTCCGCATGAAGGCCCTGGCACGGAGTTATGTCTGGTGGCCCTCCATGGACAAAGACATTGAACAATGGGTCTCCAGATGTGACCCGTGCCAAGAAGTTCGCCCAGCGCCGCCGCAATCCGAAGTCGCGAAGTGGGAGACCCCCAGCAACCCCTGGTCGAGGATCCACATTGACTTCGCGGGTCCGATGCAAGGGCGACACCTCCTCATCGTGGTAGATGCCTTCTCCAAATGGCTCGAGGTGGTGCCGATGGCATCTACCACAACTGAAGCAACCATCCGAGCCCTGCGCCGCCTGTTTGCCACACACGGCCTACCGGATGTGCTGGTCTCAGACAACGGCCCCCAGCTCACATCCCTGGCCATGGAGTCCTTCCTGGCAGGACTGGGCATCCGCCACGCCCTGTCCGCCCCTTACAGGCCGGCCGGAAACGGACAAGCCGAACGCATGGTCCGGCTGACCAAAGAGGCCCTCACCAAGATGGGCCCGGGGGACTGGCAAGAGCGCATAGACAACTTCCTCCTCACACAGCACATCACGCCACACGCCACCACCCACAAGAGCCCGGCCGAACTGTTGATGGGCAGAAGGTTGAGGTCACCCTTGGACCGGCTGCACCCCCAATACAGCCCGGAAGTGACCGCAACCGCCAGCCGCCCGCTTCGCGCCTTCAGCAAAGGAGATTCAATCTTCGCGCTGAATTTCAGCGGCTCTCCTAAGTGGCTGAAGGGGAAAATTGCCAGCACAACCGGGCCCAAATCCTACATCGTTGAGTTGGAAGATGGACAGTTCACGAGACGCCACATCGACCAACTCCGAAAAAGGTGGGGGGGGGCACATGAAAACCAGCCTGACGAGGGAGGCCTACAACACCCCGACGAGGTAGGCCTCCAACACCCCGGCGAGGTAGGCCTACCACACCCAGACCAGGTAGTCCTACAACACCCCGACGAGGTAGGCCTACAACACCCTGACGAGGTAGGCCTACCACACCCCTGCGAGGCAGAGCAGCACCACCCCGACAAGGTTGGCCCAGCCCACTACCAAATGCTGTCACACCGGCAGCCCAGCGAGGTAGACCGGGGCCAACCGCACGGGGGATGGCACCACCAACCCAGCCAGGTGGGCACCGGGCACGGCAAGGCCAAGGACCACCAACCCAGCCCGCAGGTAGACCGGGACCTGCCCAGAGGAGGAGCAGCGCACCCCACCAGTTACAGCAGCCCATGCCAGCCCAGCAAGGGAGACTGCAGTTCCAGGCGAGTAGACCGGGACCCATCCAAGACGGGCACCCCCAAACCTATGGGCAAGGGTGGCACTCGACTCCCCGGCGAGAGGGACCCCCGCCCATCACAAGAGGCAGCCAGGAAACAACACCCCGACCCGGATGACCCCAGGCACCACCCAACGGTAGACCAGGGACTAGGGGGAAGGGAAAGCCGACAACAACCCGGCCAGGTAGGCCTGCACCACCCCGGCAAGGGAGACCTCCGCCGCCCCGCAGAGGTAGTGCCGCAACAACAGCCTGACCAGGTCGACAACCACCGACCAGACAGGGTAGACCAACGCCAGCCCGACCTAGCAGACCAACACCACCCCTGCGAGGTCGGACAACGCAACACGGGCCAGCACCTCCCGCAGCCGGCGGGCCGGTCCAGAGGGCACCAAACAGAGCCACCACCCACCCGGCACCAGGCCGAACCGCAACCGAACCGCAGCGCCCGGGAGACCAGGGAGGAGCAAACGATGGACTTACCAAGACTCAGACGCTCTTCCCGGGTCGGAACCGAGCCACCGAGACGAGGAAACAGATCCACAGGCCAGGAAGAAGACCACCAGAACCAGCCACCCAAGGTCTGCGGTCCGGCCGGAGGCGCTGGGGGTGACCCCGCTCACTCGACAGCCGAACCAAGCCCGGTTCCGGAGAGGGAGCCCGGAGACGACAGAGCCCCGTCCATCCAGGTCGGAGACGGAGAACAAGTGAGACTGCGCAGGTCAGCTAGGGTGCCGAGGCGTCCTACGTACCTGCGCGACTACGTGACTTTCGTAAACGAGATTGACAGCTCAGACTAAGGGGGGAGGAGTGTTATGTCCATATAAGGGCATCCGCCCTGATTGGCTGCCAGCCATCGGGCGGGAGATTTGAATCCCTGTCTAGGGGCGGTGCGTCTGCCGGGAGCGAATATAAGGAGAGCTCCGGCAGCGCACCAGCAGTCTTCTTTTACTTGTTACTATGTAAATAAAGTTTGTTACATGTATCGAGCTGGTCACGTCTTCTGTTCCTGCGCCTGATCTAACAAATAGAAACTAAAAGAGCAGAGGCATTTAAAAGAAAACAGCTATCTACATTGTATTACACATCACTAGTCAAAGACTGGAAGTAGAATTTAGGTTACAGTGAGTGATAAATCAGAAACCCAGGAGAAAGAGAAGTGGTTAAGCCTTGGATCAATCATGGGGAAGTGTGGGTGGGAACAGAAGGAGGAAGGCTGACTCAAAATTCAGAGAATGAGAACTTAAAAAGGAATGAATGACAAGCAGAAACACTTCTGATATCTTCAGCTTCAAATCTCTGCCTAGGCTCAGTTATATTTTTTTCTAAATAAGTCTTTCTTGCTAGCATACTTCATGTTGGAAGATTTCTTTTACAGAATAAATGAAATGAGCACCAATTTGGGCAACATCTGTTCACTCATTTATATATAGATGGGACCCCCATGAAGCTCTAATGACAAAAGGATGCAAACATTCAGAAAATCCAAAAGGGGATGAATTATTTTTCACAAGGGGATACATAAAAGTTCCCAAAATGTTTGCAGAAAAAGAAAGCAATTTTTCCAGATGCTAACTTACCATTGCAGAAACGAGAGTTGCATCTGTGCTCTCTTAGCTACTTTACTGAAAACTAATAGACAGTTACATTATCAGAGACCTTATTCTAGACCAATGTAAACGTTTAAAAGGACTGGTATCTAGAACAAAGGTTTCTGATTGAAATATTTTGACTTTTGGTTCAAAAAGGCATCCTTCTGCATTATTACCTTGCTGCTTGACTGATCAAAGGAACTAGACATTCTGAAATATATTGGGACTAAATCCAAGTAGAATTCTTGTAATTTGCAGACACAATCATTTTATAGATTCATTTAAAAATTAACTCTTAAATGGTAGCTGGTGGTTTATTAAAATCTATTTATCAGATCTTTATTACTTTTCTCAGATGATACACATATTTTCTTGCTCATATTCCAGACTGTGAAACAGGTGGTAGATTAAAACATCTCTTCAAACATTCCTTCAGATGTTTAAAAAATACTGTTACTTTAATAATTCCTCAAAATATTTGTGAGTAACTGACATCACTGAGATGAGGTCTGTGACATGTTGCAATCAATGAAAAGGCAATCTGTTTCTCACTGTCAGCTGACTTTAAAAGGTTTCCAAAGATATTTACTGGTTGAAAAATTACAACACATTTCTGGAATCTCATAAAACTGTATGTGGACCCTTCATTTATCACTTCCTGTGACATTAATCAAATTTTGATGAAACTATTTTAAAAGCAGAATTTTAAAAATATATTCAATCCAATAAAGATAATGTGATTTGTCCCATCAGTGACTTTTATTTAACAAAAATGTTGAACTGAAAGCACAATAGAGTGAGTTTTGGGGGATGTAGATATAATCGATCTCTAATTCCAGTAAGACATATATGGAAGAACAAGAATTCAGGAACATCTATTTTCTCTGTATGGTATATTTATTCAAGGAAGTATGAAAAATAATTGCAAATAGAATTTAAAGTTGCGTAGAAATTGTATTCCTTTGCCTGCAGATGCAATTTCCTGCTCCAACTTCTCCCCTTCTATTAACTCAGAGGCAGCAGGCAAACCATTATGACTGGTAGGCCTCAGAGTTGCTTGGTCTATTTTGTTGCTACTTTGTGCATGAACTGAAGACTCAGCTGCCTCGGAAGATAAACAGTATGCCTTCTCTTTTCTTCCCAAAGTTCTCCCTTTCTTTCTGGGGGTGGGGAAACCCTTCCTCTTGATACTCAGACAAGCCATAAAGGGCCCTAAGGCTGCTATCCAGGTTGCAGCTGAGGCAGAAGGAAGGGTGAAACCTCTCGTCATGAAGTAATCAATCACTCCTCCACCCCTATAACTAATCAGATTGTTGTGACATCCCAGTATTTCAGTGAACTTCATGAGGTTCCAGGAAAGGCTAAGGGGAAAACATGTTCAGTCAGATACAACCAGTTTTCTGTCACTAGAACCTGGCCTCCAAATCAGGGGTTCCATGGTTTATTTTTTAATTAGCAGATTCTGGGGTGGGGTGGGGGGTGGAAATGGAAACCCTTGGTCCCCATTACAAGTAGTAGCAGCAGCAGCAGAGCTGCCTTAGACGGGCAAAGGAGGTGATGCAGGGATGAAGTTCAAAATTTTCCCCTACCGGTTCTGTGGGCATGGCAGGGGAAGGATACTGCACAATGTCCATTCCCACCCCACTCTGAGGCCAGCTAGAGGTGGTATTTGCCGGTTCTCCGAACTACTCAAAATTTCCGCTACCAGTTCTCCAGAACCTGCTGAATTTCACCCCTGAGGTGATGGCAATGGGAGACCAGTTTCCTGTGCATGTGTTGATTCCCTCTAGATCGGGGTGTCCCACACAAGCCATGCCTATCCCAGCTCCACGAAGGGAAAAATGTGGTGCATCACGTGGTGGCAACATGATGCCACAAGTTTGACATCCGTGCTCTAGGTAAGTGAGGTGCCTTATTCTAGGGGCCTGTGAAGCCTGTATGAGCTCCATTCTGTCTTCCTTTTCCCTGCCCCAGCAGTTTTGCTTCTGCCACCTCTCTCCAAATCCTTCCTCTAATATGACTGCCAGGCCATCAGTGCCCCCATTTCCTGTGTTTCCAGCAGTTGTGTTGGAGACGCAACGAGCAGCAAAGGAATTCCCTCAGCTAAGATTTCTTTCTTGGAGACGTGCCTTGGAAGCCTTAAGATATGTTTAGTTTAGTCTGATTATGCAAACTCGAATCAGAGGAGTCCTAGTTTGATGGAGCCTTCAAGGCTTTCATGCAGGTTCAAGTTCTAGGGCATGCTGAGTTGTAGAGTAGCCACCCTTTTTCAAGGAGCTAGAATATAAGGATCTGTGAAACTCATTGATTTAAGATGGAATGTTTGGAAATCTCCAGAATATTTTACTCCCACTCCAGACCATGTAATTCTGGTCAGATTTTGGCAGTTTCTGAGTTTGTTACTGCCCCCTTTCAGCATGTCATCCACCAGCCTGCATGAAAGCCTTGAAGTCAGGATGCTGTAGGACCGTGATGGCGAACCTATGGCATGCGTGTCACAGGTGGCATGCGGAGCCATATCTGTGGGCACGCGAGAGTTGCCCTAGCTCAGCACCAGCGCGGATGTGCACGCCAGCCAGCTGATTTTTCAGGCCTTCTGGGCCCACCAGAAGTCAGGAAACGGGCTGTTTCCAGCCTCCAGAAGGCCTCTGGGGTGGTGGGGAAGGACATTTTCTCCCTCCCCAAACTCCAAGAAAGCCTCTGGAGTCTGGGGAGGGCGAAAAAACGGGCCTACCAGGCCCACTGTGCCATTGCGTGCCAAAAGCGGGGATCGCGCAGGGGGGGTTGCATGCGCATGTGCAGGGGGCGGGGCGCATTGAATTATGGGTGTGGGTGCGAGCACGCACGACCCCCCGTTCCCCCCACTTTTGGCACACAGACGCGACGTTTCACTACCCGGCAACACGGAAGCGCTCCCGATTGGCTGAGACTTGACAGCTCAGCCGGCGGGACAATTAAAGAGATGCCATTGGCTGCTGCGTTTACCAGCCGGTATATAAATAGCGGCTGTGCGAGAAAGGTTTGAGTTGGTTCTGACATTTGCTGTTGCTGTTAATATTTTAATAAACCGTTCCTGTTAACCGTTGCCTCAGTCTCCCTGCCTGTTCTTTCAAAATAGAACATTGGCGACGAGGATGGGATCCTCTCACTGAGCAACAGCATCGCGTATCCTGAACTCAGTTCCCACCACGGAAGGTAGATATTTCCTGATTCTGAGGAAAAAAAAAATTTTTCGTGCCAGTTTTCTTCTCTCACGATGGCTAACCTGGCAACATTCGCTCCTTTCGTGCCGGCTTCAGAGACATGGGACGCTTACATCGAGCGTTTTGAGTGCTTCCTACAAGCCAATGATTATACTGACTTTTCTAACGACAGGAAGCGAGCCCACTTCTTAAATGCTTGTGGGCCTCAAATTTTTGCTACGGCCAGGGCTCTAGTAGCTCCCCTCTCTGTGTCCACGGTTCCCTGGCCCACCTTGCTGGCGAAACTGAAGGGCCACTACGCACCCGCCCCCTCTCGAATTGCCCGCCGGTTCCTGTTCCGTCAGAGATTGCAGAAGGAGGGGGAATCCCTTAACACATACCTCGCTGCCCTCCGGGAGGAAGCAATTGTGAATTCGAGAACCTTGACGACTCCCTCCTCGAGCAATTGGTCTGCGGGGTGCACGACTTGCGGCTCCAGCGCCGCCTCTTAGCCAAAACTGATATCACCTTACAGTCGGCTGTAGACGAAGCTCGTGCTTTTGAAATGTCGGACAGGTCGGCGGCAGAGATGCGTAGACTTCCAACCGCCCTACCAGCCACCCGCTGTGCCGCTATTCACATCAGGGATGCTTGCCCCGACAACCTTTCTGATGACAAAGACGAGGTAAACCGCCTTAAAGCAGCTGGGGGTAACAAGAGGCCACCGAATAAGAGACTGACTTCTGCGCCCTGCCTCGGCTGTGGGGAAGAGCATCCCCGCGCTTTTTGTCGTTTTAAAAATGCTGTCTGCCGCTGCTGCGGGAAGAGAGGGCACCTGGCCAAGGTCTGCCGTTCTGTTCCTCAGGAAGCTACCACGAGCGCTCCAGCTAATGGCAGACTTGGCAGGAAGGGGTTTCCCCCCTCAAAGGACTATTGTTTTGCCATCTCCCGGGACAGAACAAACCCCTCTGTGTCTGTCAGCCATGCGTCTTCAGGACAGCACAAGATCTTCCTGACTGTCCAGGTTGAAGGAAGGCCGTGCAGAATGGAAGTGGACACCGGGTCCTCCAAATCCATACTCGCCTGGCAGACACTGAAGAAGCTGGTGCCGACCATCTCACCTGAGCAGCTACAGCCTTGCAACACCAGGCTCCATGATTACCAGGGGAATAGTATTCCCATTTTGGGTTGTGGCAATTTCCTAGTTGAGAAAGGGGATTTCTCAGGGTCCCTCCCAGTTCTTGTTGTTAAGGGTAGCCTTCCCAGTTTGTTAGGGTTAGACTGGTTCGAGGCGTTGGGGCTCATCGTCTCGGGCGTCCACACCACCGTCGCTGATGGTTTCGAGGCCCTAACCTCCAAGTTTGCTGAGGTCTTCGATGGCTCCCTGGGTAACTATAAGGGTACTCCCATCTCCCTTAACCTTGACCCTCAGGTGGCACCCATAAGACTCAAGCCCCGACGGGTGCCTTTTGCCCTCCACCCCAAGGTGGATGCGGAATTAGACAAACTATTGGCCAGGGAATACTTGAACCCACCGATTATTCCAAATGGGAGACCCCCATTGTCATTCCCACTAAGCAGGACGGGTCTATCCGCATATGCGGTGACTTTAAGTGCACCCTCAACCGTGCTTTGCAGGCGCACCCTTATCCAGTCCCAGTAGTCCAACATTTACTACATTCTTTGGGTCATGGTACCATCTTCGCTAAATTAGATATGACCCAGGCATATCAACAGCTTCCTGTTGATGACGCCATGGCTACCGCTCAGACTATTGTTACCCATAGGGGCGCTTTTAAGTGTCGCCGCCTGCAGTTTGGGGTCTGTGTTGCACCGGGCATTTTTCAAAGCCTTATGGAGCGATTATTACAGGGAATCCCCGGTGTCATCCCTTATTTTGATGACGTTTTAATTTCTGCCAACAACAAACTAGATCTCCTAGAACGCACCCGTCAGGTGCTAATTAGATTCCAACAAAATGGCCTGAAACTCAAGAAGGCCAAATGCAAATTTGGAGTGCCACAAGTTGAATTTTTAGGGTTCCTTGTGGATGGGTCTGGCATCCACCCTACTCCTTCAAAGGTTGAGGCCATTAAGAAGGCCCCGACTCCCACGTGCAAAGCGGAGTTACAGGCTTTCTTGGGCCTGCTTAATTTTTACAGCATCTTCCTTCCACATAAGGCCTCTGTGGCAGAACCCCTTCATCGCTTGTTGGACAGTAAGGCACCCTGGGTTTGGGAACAACCCCAGGCCACAGCCTTCACGGCTGTAAAAAACCTACTCACATCTAATGCTGTGCTAATACAGTACAATGACAACCTCCCCCTCACATTAGTTTGCGATGCCTCTCCATACGGCATTGGTGCTGTATTGAGCCACGTATTGCCAAATGGAACCGAGGCTCCAGTTGCCTATTACTCCAGAACCTTATCCTCTGCTGAGAGGAATTATGGGCAATTGGATAAAGAGGTGTTAGTGCTCGTGGCCGCAGTGAAGCGGTTTCACGATTACGTCTATGGTCGTTTTTTTCAATTAGTCACTGACCACAAGCCTCTCTTGGGTTTGTTGGCAGGCGATAAACAGACCCCACAAATTATGTCCCCCCGCATGACTCGGTGGTCAGTTTTTCTGGCGTCCTACACAATTACCAGCTGGTCTATCGCCCAGGGGCTCATCTGGGGAATGCTGATGGCCTCAGTCGCTGTCCTCTTACCATAGCTGTTGATGACCCTGCTCCTGACCGCTCCGTCCTGTTAATCGATGATTTCCCTGATTTAGTAACAGCATCAGATGTTGCCAAACTCTCAGCTAAAGACCCTACTCTAGTGCAGGTTCTGGATTGGGTTCGTCGGGGGTGGCCACTGGGCCCGGTCCCAGGGGAATTCCGACCTTTTACCACCCGTCAGCATGAACTTTCCATCTCCCGGGGATGTTTATTGTGGGGTAGCAGGGTGGTGATTCCCCCCGCACTACGTAGGCCTGTTTTACAGCGTTTGCACGAGAGCCATCCAGGCACCGATAGAATGAAGGCATTGGGCCGCAGTTATGTTTGGTGGCCAAAAATGGACCAGGCCATTTCTGAATGGGTAGCCAGGTGTCAGCGATGCCAGCAGTCCCGACCTGTGCCCCCTGCTGCCACGTCTAGAGAGTGGGAAACGCCCAGGTCCCCCTGGTCCCGGCTCCACATAGACCTGGCTGGACCTTTCCTGGGACAGAACTTGTTGATTGTGGTTGATGCGTACTCTAAGTGGGTGGAGATAGCTCGCATGGCATCAACCACTTCAGACGCTGTGATTAAGGTTCTCCGCAATTTATTTGCCACCCACGGTTTACCCGATGTGGTGGTATCGGACAACGGGCCCCAATTCACCTCGGCCACGTTTCAATTGTTCCTTGCGGGGTTGGGCATCCGCCATGCCTTGGTGGCACCTTATCATCCGTCCAGTAATGGCCGGGCTGAAAGGGCCATCCGCTCGGCCAAGGATGCCCTATCCTGTTTTGGCCCAGGGGACTGGCAGGAAAAGGTGGCGCAATATCTCTTGGCGCAACACTCGACCCCTTGCCCACTGACCAATCGAAGCCCTGCCGAACTCCTTATGGGCAGGCGTTTACGGACCACCTTGGACAGGCTACACCCGTGCTTCACGCCTGAGGCCCCCGTAGATTCATCTAGCCGCCCCCGGTCTTTCAGGGTTGGCGATTGTGTGTATGCCAGAAACTATGGGGGCGACTCTCCGTGGCTGCCTGGACACATCATTCTAATAACAGGACCATGTTCTTACAGAGTCGAGCTCGAGGACGGACGAGCCTGGCGGCGCCATATAGATCAATTAAGGGGTCGTCTTTCCAACCAGACCCCGGAAGATGCGGAACCGACCATGGACCATCCGCCAGAGACGACCTCGCCCCCACCTCCATGGGACGATAAGGCCCACGATGCTTCACCAACAATAGTGCCTCGGCCATCCTGTTTTCCTGATGAACCAGTGTCTCTTCCGACCTCTGAGCCTCCTGCTACTGCATCTGCGCAGTCGCCGGTAGTTCCAATGACTCAGGGGCTAGCGCAACCTTCAGGGACGTTCTCTGAGAGTCCGGAACTAGCCCCGTCCCAGAACAGCGAACTCCGTCGGTCAGGACGAATGCGAAGTCGTCCGTATTTCCTTAAGGATTACGTTTGTGCCGTCCAAGGGGGAAGGAGTGTTACAGACGCGATGTTTCACTACCCGGCAACACGGAAGTGCTCCCGATTGGCTGAGACTTGACAGCTCAGCCGGCGGGACAATTAAAGAGATGCCATTGGCTGCTGCGTTTACCAGCCGGTATATAAATAGCGGCTGTGAGAGAAAGAGGTTTGAGTTGGTTCTGACATTTGCTGTTGCTGTTAATATTTTAATAAACCGTTCCTGTTAACCGTTGCCTCAGTCTCCCTGCCTGTTCTTTCAAAATAGAACAGTTACTGCCCCCTTTCAGCATGTCATCCACCAGCCTGCATGAAAGCCTTGAAGTCAGGATGCTGTAGGACCGTGATGGCGAACCTATGGCATGCGTGTCACAGGTGGCATGCGGAGCCATATCTGTGGGCACGCGAGAGTTGCCCTAGCTCAGCACCAGCGCGGATGTGCACGCCAGCCAGCTGATTTTTCAGGCCTTCTGGGCCCACCAGAAGTCAGGAAACGGGCTGTTTCCAGCCTCCAGAAGGCCTCTGGGGTGGTGGGGAAGGACATTTTCTCCCTCCCCAAACTCCAAGAAAGCCTCTGGAGTCTGGGGAGGGCGAAAAAACGGGCCTACCAGGCCCACTGTGCCATTGCGTGCCAAAAGCGGGGATCGCGCAGGGGGGGTTGCATGCGCATGTGCAGGGGGCGGGGCGCATTGAATTATGGGTGTGGGTGCGAGCACGCATGACCCCCCGTTCCCCCCACTTTTGGCACACAGTGGCAAGAAGGTTAGCATCACTGCTGTAGGACTTTCTGAGCTTCTCTAAATTGGTTTGTTTGTTCCTCTTCCAACACCACAGCTGGGCATCTCCTAAATTAAATAATCTGGAATAAGGAAACATTTGAGTAGATATCAGGCCAGAAATAGGCCCAGAGAGCAGGGAAGCAGACTTTACCATGATTATTGAATAACTGAACTAAAGTGGCTGCGAGGCAGTCGTATTTCTTATTTCAAGTAGAAGAGGGAGGGAAGTGATGGAAAGTACAGGTTGTGGATAGAGTCAATGTAAACGAGAAAACACTGGGGCTGCAGATAGCACATCTGTTGTGAAGGCACAAAGGACATTTGAGAGGACAGAAAGGCAAATGAGCACCTCTATTAGAATCTCTCGTCAGTCTGGTTTTCAGGAGGTATCCTGGACACCTGATTTGGGGCTTACAGTGTTATGTATATAGTTTTGGCAGGAAAGTTTGAATGTAATTGCTCTCAGCTGATTGGCTTACTGACAGGACTGTAAGGTATATAAAGGGAGCTGTTTCCCTGGGTCAGTTGCTGGATTCATACCATGAAGTAAAGAGCTGTTGTTACTCACGACCTAGCTTCTGTGTCCTCATTCACCCTACTTAACATTGGCAACAAAGGTGGGATTTTGAGGCAAGAAGCTAAGAGAAGAGCTGAAGCCACGAAGCAACAGAGAGAGGTGAAACAGAGAATCCAGCCAGGCAGATGAGCGGAGCACCCAGAGAGACAAACACGATGTCTGCTTACGTGCCGCCAACGCCTTTCGACCCTGCCAGAGAGAAATGGGGGTCATACATGGCTCGATTCGAATGTTTCCTGGTGGCCAGCGACCCACAGGGGCTCTCAGACAACAGGAAAAGAGCTCTTTTCTTAAGCCATTGCGGACTCGAAGTGTTTGACATGGCCAAGTCACTATCTGAACCGACCCGGTTCAGACCGTATTGTGGCAAGCTCTACAGGCCGCGATGAAGGCACACTATGCCTCGGCGCCTTCCAAATTTGTACAGAGGTACGAGTTCCGCCAGCGACTGCAGCGAGAGGGAGAACCGATCAGCATGTACATGGCTGCCTTGCACAAGGCTGCGACGCACTGTGAGTACCGAGACCTCAATGACACGCTCCTAGAGCAACTAATCTGTGGCTTGAGAGATATTCGCCTACAGAAAAGACTGCTCGCCCAGGCAAACCTAACACTCCACATCACGCTTGACGAGGCTAGGGCTCACGAGTCCTCCACAAAGGTCGCAGAGACACTACAGAGACCAGCTCAAGCAAGGGCAACACAACAGTCAACCCCGGTACACCGCGAGACGGTCCAAACCGAAAGCGAGGAAGAGTTGGACAAAGACGTCTTCCGGACTGAGAAATACCGACAGAACCAGAGAGACCACTGAAAAGCCTGTGTGAGCTGCGGAGGGTCCCACCATCGCCAGACCTGCAAGTTCCAGCGTGCCATTTGCAGACGCTGCGATAAGAAGGGTCACTTGGCAAGGGTCTGCAGAGCTACTCAACCAGCCAGCCACAAGTCACGAGGTGCCTCCAGCCAACCAGAGCCAGCACCGCAGAGAAGGACCAACAAGCAGAGTGACTACAGGAAGGGTGCGAAATTCGAAAGCCACGAGTCCTGCACCATCAGCATTGGCCAGGCAAGCACAGCGCTGGTGAAAAAGGTATACACCATGGTCGAGATTGAAGGAAGCGAGTGCAAGATGGAGATCGATACTGGCTCGCCGCTAACCATCATGTCCTGGTTCAACCTAAGGAAGGCTGTACCCAACATTAAGAAGCATCAGCTATGATAGCAGAGGCTCGGACTACGCAGGCAATCGCATCCCAGTGGAAGGAATTGGTGTGTTCCAGGTCGAGTATGGGGAATACCGGAAGAAGCTACCCCTCACTGTGCTCAGCAAGAATCTTCCAAGTCTCCTGGGCCTGGACTGGTTTAACGCCCTGGGGATGGGGTTCACTGAAGTCCGCAACGTGAGCAGCCGCAACATAAGCAACATCCTGAAGGATGACCTGATGCGGGAGTTCCAGGACGTGTTTGAGGAACAGCTCAGCAAGTATGTGGGGACCTCTATCTCGTTTAACCTCGACCCCAATGTCGCCCCAATTCGGCTAAAGCCCAGGAGGGTACCCTTCGCCCTAAAGCCAAAGATAGACATTGAGCTAGACAAACTAATTAAGCAAGGGGTGCTAGTTCCTGTCGACCATGCCAAATGGGAGACCCCAATTGTGACCCCAGTTAAGCCTGACAGGTCTGTGCACATCTGCGCTGGTTATAAATGCACGATTAATAAGGCTCTCCAACAGAGCGCTTAACCAGTACCTATCGTGCACCATTTGCTCCATTCCCTGGGCCCTGGCAAGATTTTTCCTAAACTCGATCTTGCGCAGGCATACCAGCAGCTGCCGGTAGATGGCGCTACCGCAGAGGCACTGACTATAGTAATGCACAGAGGTGCCTTCAAATGTACTAGGCTCCAATTCAGAGTCAGTATAGCTCCAGGGCTATTTCAGAGTACAATGGAGCGGCTGCTGCAGGGCCTACCAGGGGTCGTTCCCTATTTCGATGATGTTCTCATCATGGCAGAAGATGAGCAGCAATTGGGGGACAGACTGAGAGAAGTACTAACAAAATTCAGGAGCGCTGGCCTAAGGGCAAAACGCAACAAATGCATGATTGCAGTCCCCTCTGTGGAATTCTGGGGTACCGGGTAGATGGAACTGGTATTCACCCCACTGAGAGTAAAATCAGAGCGATCCGAGAGGCACCCACCCCCAAGAACAAGGCGGAACTACAGGCGTTTTGGGGTCTCCTAAATTTCTACGCCATTTTCCTAAGGGACAAGGCAATGGTAGCGGAACCCCTGCACCGGCTGTGGCAAAGAATATACCATGGGTCTGCGGAAAAGCGGAGTCTGCTGCATTTGCTGCTGTAAAGAAACTCTTATCTGCAGAAAGTTTTCTGATACAATACAATGCCACGCTTCCCCTTGTGTTAATGCGATGCATCCCTGTTTGGAGTAGGGGCCGTGCTGAGCCACAGACTACTGAATGGACTAGAGGCACCCATTGTTTATTATTCCCGCACCCTGTCCAGCACTGAGCGGAACTACAGCCAACTGGACAAAGAGACTCTAGCAGCCGTATCCGTGGTTAAGAAGTTCCATGAATATTTGTTTGGCCAGGACTTCGAACTTGTCACAGACCATCGGCCGCTTTTGGGCCTCCTGGCAGGGGACTGTCCGACTCCTGCTGCCTTGTCTCCCAGGATGATACGCTGGGCAATCTTCCTAGTGGGGTATTCATACTGCCTGGTACATTGACCAGGACTGAGTTTGGGGCATGCTGATGCCCTCAGCCACTGCTCATTACCGGACATCATAGAGGACCCCACACCTGGAGTTCCAGTCTTACTCATTGACGGGTTGGACTTGGGGCCTCTCACTTCCGCGGAAGTGGCGAGAGCCTCTGCCAAAGACCATGTGTTAAAGACAGTCATGAGTTGGGTCACAAGGGGATGGCCAGGAAAGACTGAAGACAGGGAATTCAAATGTTTTGTCAACAAACGCAACGAATTAGTCATGCAAGGGGGTTGCTTATTGTGGGGCGATGGGATCATTGTTCCCTTGTGCCTAAGGGAAAAGGTTTTACGGTTGTTGCATGAGGGACACCCGGGGATTGTGAGAATGAAGGGGCTGGCCAGGAGTTATGTATGGTAGCCTCAAATGGACAATGACATCACTGAGTGGGTGGGAAAGTGTCAACCCTGCCAAGAGTCCAGGCCAGATCCCCCCACAGCACCTGTAAGAGAATGGGAACGTCCCCAGGGTCCCTGGTCAAGAATCCATATAGATTTTGCGGGCCCCTGTCACGGCCAAACCTTCCTGGTCGTAGTTGACGCCTACTCGAAATGGCTCGAGATCAGGCTAATGAAATCCACTACCACTGATGCAGTAATCAGAGTGCTCAGGAAGTTATTCGCCACCCGTGGATTACCGGACACGCTGGTATCACACAACGGGCCCCAATTCACTGCCACACAGTTTGAGAGGTACCTGGCAGAGCTAGGAATCAGGCATGCACTGTCTGCCCCATTTCATCCGGCCAGTAACGGACAGGCTGAAAGATTCATGAGAACGGCTAAGGAAGCATTCTCACGATTAGGCCCTGGGGACTGGCAAGCTAGGGTACATAAGTTTCTGGCGGCCCAACATGCCATACCATGCATCGCCACCGGGCGCAGCCCGGCCAAACTGCTAATGGGTCGGAAACCCAGATGCATACTAGACAGGTTACACCCTAACTATTCCCCTGACAGTTTCAAGGGATCAGACAAGAAACTGAGGGAGTTCCAGATAGGGACACCGGTGTATGCTAGGAACTACGCAGACGGCCCCCTGTGGGTAGCAGGGACAATTACGGACACAACCGGGCCCAAGTTTACACAGTAGATATGGGAGATGGGAGAGTATGGCGTAGGCACATAGACCAGCTACGAAAAAGGGCAGTCGCCAAACCAGAAATCATTCCAAATGATCCAGTCCCTAACCACCAAACATTTCCAACAGCTAGCTCAAGCCCGAGACAAGCGGAGGACTTATCTGAAGACTTCAGTGTCCGGAGCCGCCAGCCCGAGGAATCAAGTCCAACCGAAGAAAACGCCCACAGCGAAATCCAGGAGGTTCCATTGGCGGAGCGGGAAGAAACAGGAGGCCCCTCCGACCCACTCGACGCCACGCCTCAGACTGAACTGCACAGGTCAACTAGGGTCCAGACACGCCCTGGTCACCTGCGTGACTTTGTATGTAAATGTATATCCCAAGTGCCTTCTGGAATGGGATGGGTGTTATGTATATAGTTTTGGTGGGAAAGTTTGAATGTAATTGCTCTCAGCTGATTGGCTTACTGCCAGGACTGTAAGGTATATAAAGGGAGCTGTTCCTTGGGTCAGTTGCTGGATTCACACTATGATGTAAAGAGCTGTTGTTACTCACAACCTGGCTTCTGTGTCCTTATTCACCCTACTTAACATACAGCATAATTTGTAGGTCCTTTCTAAAATTATTATGTTGATCAGTTTGCAACTGGTTGGTTTCCTTACCAACGTGCTTATATTTGCATTTTCTTTCATTGTTTTAGCATAATACAAATGATAAAGGAATAAAATTCACTTGGCCATCTTTTTGCTTTTATTTCGATTCTCATTGCAAAAGTGTTGGAATCTTATTAGAGCATGCTGCAGCCAGCTTAGTGATAGAAAGGCTCTTTTAGCAGAAGAGACCCAGCATCGCTTTGCTGCACATTTCCCAGTTTGCAAATGTCTGCTGAGCTGGAAGTGATGCTGTCTCTTTCCGTGTGACTGCAGGTGACCCTGAGAGAGTCACATGGCCTCCTCATAAAGTATAAATGACCAGGAGACCTCTTAAGATATTTTCTGTTGCTCAGCATGACAAAGGGGCAGTGGCCTGGATTTAACTTATTACTTGCATGAAGAGGTCCTGGGAAATAAAGAATGCCCAACATTTCCTTCACCCTTATTATTCTTGTTACCCTTTTAGCAAAAAAAAAAAAAAAAAAAAAAAAAGGCAGGGTAGTATGTACCTTCTAGTAATCTAGTTCCAGCCAGTAGATTTTTTTTTCTCCTTTTAACCTACTTAATGAGAGAGGAGAAAACAAGCTATTTTTCATGATAATAATAAATAATATATATTGTACAGTAACTTATTTATTTAAATATTTATTTATATCTCATGTATTTAATTATACATAATTTTTATTTAGGAATGAAGTACAGACTGAAACCCAAATATATATTTTTAAAGAAAGTGTCATTTCCTATTGCTATCTTCTTAAGGCCAACTCATCCTCTATGCAGTCTACATGGCCCCTTACTTCTTTCCGTTTCCCACTGACTCCCCCCCAACTCATGGTCTGGGGCAGTTTTTGAGGGGGGCAGGGTATTAAGCCAATACTCGGCACACAATCCTTGCTTTCTGTGGTCCTGCTGCATTCCAGCTTGCACAACCCGTGACAATTTATTTTTTTCTTGCAGCTTCTCAGAAAAAAAAATTCCTGAGAGGTAAAAGAGGGAGTTGGGGGAAAGCTACATTTAAAAAGAGCCAGAGATTTTCTTCTAATCTTGATGAGCTATGTATGTATGTCTTTCAGGCTGAGCAAAAAAAAAAAAAAAAAAAAACCTGCAATTTGACCTTTCTTAGCTTGCTGCTTTTAAAGAAACAGAACAGCAGGCAATTGGTGAGGTTGTTGAGGAATAGATGGCAAAATATATGGTTGAAGCCACAATGAAACCAGAAGGGTGGATTTTCTGATCCTGCTTATGAAAGTGAGTGGTGTTTTAATCCTGTCCTGAACTGCTCTTAGCATCTTTATCAGAATTAGGAGAGACTGGATGTAACCTTTCTCATTAGAAATATGTAGCCTTTTAGGGGAAAACGTTGCAGCTTTGAATAATACTAACACATGGATTGGATTCTTTGCTCTTGGGCTATGAATGAAAATAGTAAACTTGGGACCAGAGAGAACTCAAAAATACCAATAAGGAGAACTTAAAGGAATAGATCACTGTATTTTTGGTTTTCTAACCAATTTGAGCAGGATATCTTGATTTACTGTAGTTTCCCCAGTTTTATTGCAGGAAATATGTGTATTCCTAGCTGAAAATAAACAGCAGTTACAGTTAACTGAATTAGTTTGATCAAAATGTTCTCATGCTGGGAAATGGAGTTTGTGGCTTTGTTGTGCTGGCCAACTCTTTACCCATATTTGTATACAGTACTAGGCAAGTCAAGGTCTGCTCTTGTAAGAGCTCAATTATGTTAAAATCCCTTGGGCAGGGCAGGCAGATGAGAATGCAGGGCAAACAGGAAAACCAAAAGGGAAATTCACAGTATAGTAGCTCCTGTATGACTATAGAATTGATGGCCCTAGGGCCCACCTCCTGGCTCTCACAAGGTTTTGAAGGTTCTTGCTGTGAAGGTCAGTCTTAAGGCCATCATACCATCATGAAAAACTTTCTTTTTTCAGCAAGCCTTGACTATACACCGCCTTGAGTCCTACGGGAGAAAGGCGGTATAGAAATATAATAAATAAATAAATAAGCCGGGTTGGCTTAATATATTTTTAAAGTATTTTTAATTGGTTTGTTATTTTAAATTGGGGCCAAATTAATATATATCTTTTTAATTGTTTTTAATGTTTGTATTGGATGGTTTTGTGTTTTTTGGTTTTGTTTTGTTTTGTTTTTTTATCTGGCTGTACACTGCCCTGAGTCCCTCGGGAGAAGGTGCGGTATATAAATTCGAAATAAATAAATAAATAAAAAATACCAGACTGGGCTGGCCCTAGCTCTTGTAGGGTTCAACATCTGGGAGAAAGACCTATGTTTAGAAGGATACCCTCTGCCCTGCCATTAATGTATTTCCTACCTCCTTGCTGCCACTTGGTGGCTAATAGCCCTAAGCATGTTTATTTTATTTTATTGTCATTGCACATGGTACAACGAAATTAAATGCCGTCTTCAGTGTACATTATAACTATAAAAATAAAAACACAAACATACATCCTTTACATTCTATGTAATTGAAATTGTGGCACTTCAAAGATGGTGACATGTTCAAAATCACTTGGAAGATAGCAAGCAGGCCATCTGTAGAATGCAAGGCTACTTCTAAACAGATGGCTCCCAGACTACCACTGCTGGACAGACAGATATTGCAGCCATTTGGCCTTGGCATCATGTGTGCATTTGTGTTTGAAGAAAATAATATGGAAATGGTGGGGAAAATGCATAGGAGGGTCACAAAGTGAAAAATACCTTATTAGGTTCCTCAACCCCCACCCCCTGTCCCCCAGGAAAATTCTGTGAGACAAGAGAATTGTACAGTACAATAAAATCCTTTGTGCATCAGTTTCATGCTGACTGTAAAGAGTGTTTTTCTTTTCAAGACCATTGGTGAGTGCTAACACACCAACATTCTTTCTGTGTCAGCACCATCTCATGTATATTTTGTTGGGAGGAGAAGCAGTGAAAGGCAGGGGGAAAGAGTTGAAGGAAATGAGAGAAGGCCTTTTTTTGCTCCAGCTCCACTCAAATATTTTTACGTTTTAGAAAACCTCTGTGTCTGTGTAGAGGCCAGTGAATCAATTAGCATTAATTCAGCTGGTATCAATTTGCTCTAGGCTGTATGATTTTTTGGGGGGGAAAACTACTTCACCTAGGAAGTCTGCTGCTCAGAGAACATTGAGTGCCATTGTCTTCTTGGAATCTTCTTGGAAAACAGGTGTAGCATTTGTGGAGTATTTGTTAGTGGCTACAGCCCTTTGTTTCCCACTTTGCAAAACCAGCTACTGTAATTGGCTGCACAGCTCTCCCTCCGGCCAACACAGCAGAGACAGGCGGAATTGCTTATGTTGTACAGAGCCAACTTCAATGAATCTCTGGCTGGCCCAAGTTATGTTTTTGGTAAGCTCTCGTCCATCTTGGGGATTGGAAGGTAAGATCTGGACCTTCAGCTATGGGCATTATGGGGGGTTTTCCTCTGACCTGCAGTTTAGTAAGAGGTCGCTTTCATTTCATTTGTTTTTAAAAGTCTCCTTGAAGGTACTGTGAGGAATGAAATTGCAAGGGAAATGAACAGAGTTTGCAGGCAAAGGGAAGGGAAATGTTACTCTTTTAGGTGCAGCAAATACAGAAAGAAAAGGAAGTCTAGAGGAAGGTCAGAGGTTTCCTTAATTATGGCTGAAGTTTCTTTTTCTTCTTTGTAGACTTTGGCCTTGACTTTCTTGAAGTCTCTCTTGTTTTGCCTTACTATAAAACGGTCCCTTTGGATGATTGCATCCCACCTCTGTTTTCAGCAGCAGGTAGTTTCTTTCAGGCTTACTAATTATTACATTTTTGATTAGGATTTTTTCTCCTTGGGTAATAGAACATTTTGAAAAAAATAAAATCTCCCCAAAGCATTATTTTTTCCACATGACAGCTGGTAAGTTAAACCTTGCTGAAATCCAGATTGTCAGACTAAATTAATTTGAGAGAGTTCTGTTTTTTGACCCAAATAACTGAATTTGTTAGCAGCATATTATCATTCCTTCCTTTAGCAGAGTTTAGCCTGTTTCATCAGTCATTTCTCCAGGGGTCTGAGCTAAGAGCTTCTTTGAAATAAACAGGATCTTTTTCAAGATGAATTTGTCTTTTAGGTGAGCTAGTTCCTAAGTAATAAAAACAGTAAAAGCCAGGACTGGTTCATACTGTAGGAGTAGATCCCCAGGAAATTAATACATACATGAGGAAGTCACAGAGCCCTACCCTTGTGCCCTGTGGCAGTGGCCTAAGCACCAGTTCCAGAGGGGGAAACATTTTCTTGGCCAACCCTCTTCAGCCAGCATGGGAAGTTAGTATGTTTTCACAAAGTTCCTTCATCTATGGAGGAGCCTGATTTGGAACTCTGCTGGTACTTTGTAAGCCAATAGGCAGATGAGTTCTCTTCCCCCAGAGAGGGAGTGGTCTCGCATTTGCTGATTATAGCTGAATAAAGGGATGGCTAAGAGGAGCAAATGTTTGTAAAGTGAAATGAACCCTTTTAATGACACCTGAACAAGACTTCTCTTCCACCCACCCCCTTTCTCTTGCTCAGTTACCTCTTCCCTCACCTCATCTCTGTACATGTTTGTCTGCGGAGAGTAATTGCATAAAAAAGATATATGGCACCAAGCTGTCTCTACCTAAAGCTTTAAGGTAATGTGATTGGGAGAAGGGGGGGGAAAGGTCTTCAGATTTATGGCAGTGAACCTAATTCTCTTGTGTTTTTACTACTCATGGGATAGCAATTTGTATTATTGCAAGATGTCTACAAAACTCTATAAAGGATAGGTGCAGGGACTAGAGCATGTTGAAGTATAACAAATAAGTCAAGAAAGGATTATGGTTTGTTCAGTTATCACCAAAGTCACAGGAAAGGCAATAAAGCAGAAACAGAGATAGTAGATATTTAAGCACCTAATATAAAACCTTCGAGGCTGGGGTGTCTGAAAGGGGTCTTGGGGCTTTTATTGCTTGGTCATGGATGCCATCTTGTTTCTTTTGACTACCATTACCCCCTCCTCAGGTTTTATTAATCTCCTTTAACCTTGTACCTAAAATAATTTATTAGCAGGCAGCGCTGACTGGAATACACCAGCAATACTGTATATTAATTGAACAAAGTGAATATCCCTTCTCTAGAAAGCCTGCAGTTTTTGCCAAAAAGCTTTGGCAAAACCTTTTCCTGGGATTGGAAGCAGGAGCTGCCAGTTAAAGAACTGCATCTCTCCTCTTTCCCACCTGGGAGGGTTTTTTTTCCTCCCATGAAGGCACCAAGAAGAAATGTATCCATTGTTGTTACCCCTGCAGCCTTTTCAATCCGAGACTGGTAAAAACAAAAAAAAAAATCTTCTGAAAATTTCAGATTTTGGCTTCTTCAGAGGCATCTTGCATTGAACCAAACAGCCCACTTTGGGAATCCTCCCAATCTAATGCATATAATATTATTACAGGATAGTTTGAATTGGGTAAATTTCCAGATTGCAAAATAAATTATTTGCCATTGCAGTATTGACATCAGGACTGAGCAACTAATGCAGATGAATCTCCCCAGTTTGAGACAGTAAGGCAGTGTAGCTTGCCTTAGGCTGCTCTGAGCTCCTCCATGGTGATGAGGTCTAGAATAGTTTTTTTTCTCATATTATGAGCATCAAGTTACAGCAATCAAATAAATGGCCAGTGTTGGGAAAATAAACTTGCTTTGGTCTTCCGCAGATTCATTCTGAGTAGCCACAGAACAATTCTTCATAGCATTTTTTTGTTTTTGTTTTTGTTTTGTTTAATTCTTTGAGAGTTTGATAAACTAACACTAAACAAAAGGCAGCCTGTTGAGTGCTTTGGCTTAGGATGAACTAAGTTCAGAATTCTATTATTTTTATCCTTTGCACAAGGGAAAATCCTAGTAAGCCTCATCTTTCTTTGCATTTCTATCAAGTGGAAAAGGCACTTTATTAGGAAGTTGGAGTCAGGATATATTTTTTCTGCTTTCTGTCAAGAGTCTAGCAGTTTTTGAATTGCAATGGTTTGTTATGGGGTAGGACAGTATATTATGAAAGGGTGAGTGACTGTAATTTCCATAATTTCTGCTTCTGACAGAATATTGCTTTTGTAACAATTTGTGCAAGCAACAAATATTTTTCTTTCCCCCCAAATATCTCTGTTCTCTAAGACCACCCCTGATCTAGTAATGACTGAAGATTTCATAAAACCAGTTTGGGATTCAGTTTTAGGCACAGCTTTGTTTGTAGAAGGTCCATGTTTTTTTTCTTTTTTCTACTTTGGATTTGATCAAGACTTTGGAATGCTGTCTTACAGAGAAATCTGTTTTCTCCTGCTGAACTCTACAATATATACTAATGTAACCTGCCATATACAATCCCTGGTTACCACCGTATCTGGGTTGCAAAAGCATGGATGTTCACCAGAGGGTTATAGAGAGCTAAATTTGTTTCTCTTTGTTTCCATGAAGGGTTTGTCTGATTTTTGCAACCAAATTATGATAGCTCTGTTCGGATGAGTGTGATTGCATGGCTTAGCCTGTTATATATAATGCTCTAGTAATCTTATATATATTATTAGAGCATTAGAAATTGCATTATATGTTTCTGTGTTTGCTCTCCCTTTTCATATATGTAATTATATTAAAAATCTGTTTATATTTAAATTCTGTCTCCTATGAACAGCATAAATTTAGAAAGAAGCATCACAAAGCTGCTTCAATTACTGTATGTAAAATATTCAAATTGAAGCAAAAGGCAAGAGAAAGCAAAACAGTGCTGAGAAGCTTGGAGCCTTCTGAAGAGGCAGATTTATGCTCCATGTTATAATAGATTAGAGGCTGCTGAACTGATCTGGCAGATTCAGTCATGCCCATCAGAGCCTCTTGCCCTCGTTTGACTGCTTTATGGAGACAGAGCCTTATTAGCTATAAGGGTTTCCTAGCCTGGCAGACTATTCCTGAAAATAATTCTCTTCTGCCTCTCCTTCAAGAAAAAACATTACAACAGCCTTTTGTTTCATCTCAAAGTAATTTTTGCTGATTAGTGACATGTAGCAACTGAAAATAGTTACTGACTAATTTATATGATTTTAGAAACAAGTGGTTGCTTTCTGTATTAATAGATACACCAATAAAAAAGAGGGGTTTCTCCAGCATCAACATCATGCACCAGCCTCCCATTAAACAACATCTAACAGTCTGAAATGCACACATGCACATAAACACAGTCTAGTATATTTAGAAATGCACTTATATTGTTTAAGAAATAACAACTACCCAACCCATTTTAGACTGGTCTAACATATTGTGCAAACCCACATTATCTATTCATTGGAGGGATTGGCATAATATAGTACTTAGATTAAAATGGAGTAAGGTCAGTATGATTCCAAATACATGGAAGGATCAGTGATATAAGGAAGATATGTTAACTTGGTTAAATAATAATAATTATTATCTCTTTTATTCATTAAACATCAAACTCAGTCAACTGAACATTTAAAAATCTGTCACAAATACGATTGACTGGTGCTAATGGTTGATACGGGTTGCTGCCAGGGTCCTAGGTATCAACCAAGTATCTTCTTAAAATATATGATGTTTCAAGTAGCGCAGATTTTTGCAGTTCCGCTGGTGTTATTGCAGGAAGTTACAATTTCTTGATGTGTTTTGTAAAATTTTTGAACATGGTACCAAGTGCCCCAATGACAATGAGTGTCACTGTTACATGTTTCATCCATAACCATGTAGTTTCGATGGCCAGGTTGCGATATTTTGTTGTTGTTGTTGTTGTTGTTAATGCAAGGAATATTGTTGTAAACACTTTGATTATTATTTCCTAAAATGATTTATACACAGACAACACACTGTTCAATTGAAATTGGAATTTTTGTATGTTATAAAACAAAATAAAAACTTAGAACCACAACAAAAAAAGAATGTTTGGGGAATTCAGCCGTTCTCTTAGATTTGGCTTACTGTATGTGAACAGGATCATCAGGATATGTTTGTCTGGGTTAGTCTATTATGTAAACAACATTTTGCCATCTTAAATTAGGCTTAAAGTATTATATTTGAACCTTTGTTCATTGTTTTACATATAATGCCTGATACATAATTCTTGCACTACTCTGATCACTCTGCTATATTTACATCTATAGTAGAAAACAAAATACATATCATTGCCAAGTGTTTATGTATGAACCAAAACTGAAAATTTATTCCACAGTTATGATTGCAAATATAAACATGGCTATGAAGATTCCAAGAACGTAATCTCACCCCAGGGTGTTTTATTATCTCTTTCTCAGTTCTCCAGCTTTCATGCTCTTTTAAAAGGAGATCCATTTTTATTATAGACATGTGAAGAATATATGTGCACTATTCTGTCAAATTATTCAGTAAATGGTAAACATGGTTATATATTTTTTTCATTTTTTCCTGCCATTGCAAATACAATGTAAAAGGTGATAGGATGACTGACAAACATTAATGTTACAAAATATATATTACATAACATTATTTGGAGCATATTGTACTCCTGCTACTAGATTTTAGCAAATGTCTAAGGAAGCACACAGTCTAGGACAGGGGTGTCAAACTTGTGGCCGGATGTGTCATGCGCTGGCCACCCTCACCTCCATTTTAGCGAAGGGGAAAAAAGTCACGTCATGTGACGACAACATGATAACACATGTTTGACACCCCTGGTCTAGGATAATCATGCCGAACAGTGACAGATCTTGCTGAACTCAGTAGTCAGAAGCCATGTCCCATAAAAACAGTCATGAAAGATGCTCAAGTTGTAGTTCAACAACTACTGGAGAACTACACATTCCCTCCATCTGGTATATGTGACAATTAGCAATAGCAGTTAGACTTATGCCATCCTATAGTCACCGTGCTTTACATCACTCTCTGGGTGGTTTACAATGTCAGCGTATTGCCCCTAACAATCTGGGTCCTCATTTTATCGACCTTGGAAGGATGGAAAGCTGAGTCAACTTTGAGCTGGTCAGGATCGAACTGCTGGCAGTCAACAGACTAAGCTTGCATTACTCCATTTAATTATTGTGCCACTGGAGCTCTTAAATGTGAACTTAGCAGTAGCTTTTTTTTTGGCAAATGTACTCAATGACCCATTTATGCAAATTATTTAATACACACATAAGAATGAAACAACTGATCATACTGGAAATTCACTTCTAAAAAGCACTGGAGAATATAATTAGTTCAATGAGCATGCTTGTAGGCAATAGCAATGGGGTAGCAATTATTTTACAGAGAGGAGAGTCGTGTGGTTAGCAATCCCACCTCTGGCTCATAGACAGAAATATGACGTCTAACCTCAGGCATTAAAAACAGATGTAGGAAGAACAGTTTTCTGCTTTGGTAAGAAGGTATGTATGCATACACACAATGCAATAACAGTGATTGGGTGAATTTGTGAATCAATGTGAAAAAGAGAGACCAAGAAAATGTGGCCAAAAGGATCTTTATCCAGCTTTGATTGATATGCAAATTATAGCTCTACCTGGATGTGGAGAAATTGGCAATAGTAACTTATACCTCTACCCCTGTGTGGTTAGGTTACTACAGTGTGCTGAATATGGAGCTGCTTTTGAAGATGACTGGTATGGACTGGTTAGACATCATCATTGCAGAATTATTTTTATGGTGGCTGTGTTGGTTACCAGTGGGCTTCCAGGCTCAGTTTAATGCTTTAGAGATTAATGGGAACAAGGATGGCATTGTTTAATTTATTTGTTATTATTTTATTGCTGTGATTATATTTTGAAACTGCTCTTGAGATTCTTGTATACTGAGATGGAATGGTATTAAACTATAAATTAAATACATAAATAATTGTTTATGTATTTTGTATCTACTGTTGCAATGTGCAGTGTTTTTTTTTTATAGGATGCTTCTGAGACCTGATATTGTAGATAGTATATCAGAGAAGAGACCCAGTTTAGTGTAGTAAGAAACCAGGAGACTGAGTTCTAATCCTGCCTTAGACAGGAAGTCAGATGGCTGATTTTGAGCTAGTCACTTTCTCTTAGCTCTAGAAAGGAGGCAAAAGCTAACCACTTCTGAAAAACTTTGTCAAGATAAGTGCAAAGTCTACTCCATGCCAGGAATCAAGGCTGAATTAAAGACACATATACATCCCAACAAATCTGGGAGAAGAAAGACATATTTCTGGCATTAAATAGCATGTTTCCTAATGGCAAATGTAGCCTACTGCTAATAGCCTCTATCTTTAAAGCCAACTGCAAAGAAGCCCATTCAGGGCATAGAAAGGGAGAGCAACTATGTGTGTATGAGCAGGAAGATGAGTGTAGTAAGAAGCAGCAGGAACAGCAGCCCTGTTTTTCAGACATGCATTCCCTATTTTGCTCACTATGTTTTGGGTACCAATTAAAATATTTATTGGCTATAAATCTAGTACATCCAAGGGACGTAAACAAGAGCTAAATTAGTTTTGGTCAGAACAACAACAGGCCCATGCAGCAACCATACTGCTTCTAGTCATAATAAAGCTTTGAAGGTATTATTATTGTATATATTATTAACCAAAAAGGAAGAAAGAATGTGCAATGTCAAGTTGCAGATGGCCCTTGTGTGCCTGCCTCTTAGGTGCTCTTGTACTTTGTGGGATGGGAAGGGCGAAGAAGCAGAGGTGCCCCATTTCTCTTAACAGTTTGCATGGTAGAACTTGGCACTATTAGCAGACTCAGAGCAGGACTCAACATGTTCATGGAGCGTAATGACGAACACAGTCAAGGGGGAATGAGGTTTAAAAAGGAAAGAGCATCCAGGCAGTTTCTGAGACCTGCTGAATCTGTCCCTGGAGCTTCTTCCGGTAAGCTTTTTTTGTAATTAAGTTTTCTTCTGCCTCACTTATGCTGTGCTGAAATACTATCTCTTCTGTTTATCTCTTCTCCTCCCCCTCAAGAACTAAGATGAAATAATACTTGCATACCTGTTTATAAATCATTAAACTTAAACTTTATGAGTTTAATGTTTAATTTCTGCTTGCAGCTCCAACTGTACTGTCAGTAAAGGTGGCAATCAGACTGTCTTCCTTCATTTTCTATGTCTCTTGGATACTTTGTGTGTCAAACCTGGCAGGTTTTTTAACCCAAAGGTTAAAATATAGCGGTATCTTTTAGTGTTTAGTCCAGAGTGTTTTTTTTCTTGTACTTTTTCTATCTTCAGCACATAACTATGTATTAAAACAGCAATGTCTTCAGCAGGAGAGCACAAATAACTTTTGCTCAAAGATCTGTGGAAACAGTTTTGTTGGCCTCACCTGGATCTACAGAATTAAATGCTAATCTGAATCTCTGTGTGTGTGTGTGTGTGTGTGTGTGTGGTTCTACTTACCTTTACTATCGGTTCGCAGTGGGGGCGCGCTTGTTTGCTTGCTTCGCTCGCGTGCTCTTCTGCGCATGCGCAGAAGCTTCTACACATGTGCAGAAGCATTTTGATGACGTCGGGGTCGGTGGGCGGAGCCTCCTGCCAGTTTTACTACCAGTTCTATAGAACCAGTGCGAACCAGGGGCAACCCACCACTGATCTGAATCCAGGACCTTATTTACACTTTTCTACAGTCATTTAGCAGAGAAAGCAATAAGAGGACCCCATTGCTGTATATACTTACTGCTCTCTTGCTTCTGAACCTGGATTAACTGTACTTGGCTAAGGTTTGTTGGTTGTTTTTGTGGGGCAGGTAATGCTCCATTTTGTTATGGTTTACTTGTGTGTTGCTTTATTTCATAAACATAAGGTATTGGTTGGCAAGACCAAAACAGTTAACACTGTTCTGGTAACATTCACAGTTCTCAACTGGTAGATTTTGGAGAGAAGATAGTCTTAAAGGGAGGAAACTGAAGTTATAGAGATTCTGAAAGTTTGCATGAAGCACTTTTATATTTGGAATATGGTAAAATCTTGTTTTAACAGCATAGCTTGGTTATTCAAGAAAAGCAGTTGAAGTGAAGAGTAAGACTATATAAATGAGACTATATAATTTGATACATAAAATATAAATAAAGACATTGTGTGTGTGTGTGTTTGTGTGTGTGTGATTTGTGTAAGGATGCCTTTTTGTTCAATTGGCATCATTTGCCTTGTTTGGGTAATGATACTATTATGCAAAGAACAGAAAACACAACAGAGAGTTTGGCCCACTGAATGCAATGTCTATTGTGTTGAAGTCCAATAAAATGAGACTTAACTGTGTGGCTATGCTGTCTTGCCGCATGAAAATGAGTACTGCATAAAACTCACAAAGAACACAGCAGGACACACAATATTTTGCACTGATGTGAAATAAATTAATCAAAAACAGTACAGTATTTGCTGACATTATTTACATCTATGTCCCACTGGCAAAAAATCAGAGTGGATAAAGCCAAATTACCTCTTCACATTCCAATTTTATAAAATTGGTGCACCTGGTGGTGATTTCTTCAACTCTGTGGGATAAATTGGACTGGGAGGTAGTTACTGGCTGAAAATCACTCAGTAAACTTCTGTGAGGGACCAAGAATCCTTAGAATTTCTCCCAAATTATTGTTCTTGTCAATGACAAAGTAGGACTATTGAATGGGGTCTTCAGAGATGAATAATCCATGGGAATGTTGGCCCCCTGCACACACACACCGGTTTTTAAAATGTAAATAATTTTGAAGAGCATTGCATCAAACACTTTGATTCTTCCAGCTGCATTGCCTCAGCTTCTTTGTAATGTAATTTGGTTGGAAACTAGTTCTGATGGCTGTAAAGATTTCTTGATGTTAATAAAAAAAAACTACTTTCTATCTAGTTTTATTATTTTTAATTGCTCATGCTATATTTTAGTAGAGCTTCCCCAAGAATTTGTGTTATATAGATGTGATCCTGGCAAGTAAAATGCACTATAGGAAGCCTAGCATGGAGCCTATCTTTGAATGTATAAACTGCCCATCTCCAATGGACTGTTAAGCAGCATTAAGATGGAGAAGGACCAGGAGCCATTTTCTCAACCTTCCACTACTCTCCTCTTGCTTCCCCCATCCCAGACATCCTGATGCTGCACTCATGAGTTATTATTGCAGTCCTGCAGCTGCTATCCAAGTGCCATCATCTTTCATCTGGCCCAGAGCCATCATTGTGGCTCCTTACATCTCCATTTTGGTCTGGTAGTTGAAAATATTCATTATTCAATAATTAGTAGGCTGTTTCACCCTGGGAAGAGAAATACCAATATTTGGAGTAAAAACAGAATTATATGGGCATTTGAAGAAAAAACTGTTTCTTTTTTGCAAATTCCCTTGCCTAGAAATGTTCCTGGCCAAAGGAGCAATTCTGCGCAGTTAGTGACAATCTGATTCTCTAGTGTGCCTGATGCACTTCTTCCACCACTTTTAGTAGTGCAGTTCAACCATACATAACTGCAGTTGGCATTGCAATTACAGAGCATGGTGAAACAAATACTTTTTGACAGATCCAAGTAGAGCATTACAGTTTCTTGAACAGTTTAACTATATAAACCTATTAGGTGGAGGTAAATGATGTAGTTTGTATCCAGCATTGCTCTTAAATTAACTTTTCTAGACTTTTTATAGAATTAAACTATTTGTTTGGCAATAAATACAGATGACAGAGGTCGAGGTTGTTTATGTTGGGGAAAAATAAAGGTCCTCAGATAATCACCTCCAAACAAAAAACAACAAAATGGAAAGAAAAACATTGAAGTTTAATTACATTAAGTGGTACAATTCTCTTCCTGCTTGGTCAGGAATACCCCTGCCCCTTCTCTCTACCAGTGTGTTTATTCACACTCCAGCACAACAAACAGATCTCTCCACCCAGTTTGCCAGCGTGAACTTGCCTGACGTTGCCATCACTAGCAAGTTGGCTTCCTAGCCCTTCCAGAAATTGTTGCTGTTATTCTGTGTTGTTTGCAGTTTGATAGGCCTAGTGGGAGGTGACACTGGTAATAATCCTGGAAACAGGGAAGGCGTTTGCAATAGATGGGTTGCAGTAGTCAATCCAGCTCTGTTGCCAGAACTCTAACAGAGAGGTTTGCTTATAAAAAGTCTTAATAGATTTTTCACCACACCCCTAACAATATGATGTGCCTTCTTTACTTGTTACCATGCCAAATCACACTGAGATTTTTTTACCCTTTTGTTTTTTTTTTCCTGTGGTTGATTTTAAGTGTGTGTGTGTGTGTGTGTGTGTGTGTGTGTGTGTGTAAATGGTGTTAAGCAGCTTTTACTACTGTATTTCAGAACTTGCAAGCACAGACATTCCCCAGAAGCTCCATTTGGGCATTTCACACAACTTCACAACCCATTAATACAATTTTTGTAGGTGGAAAAATGCATAAATGGCTGAAATTGCAACCTACCAGATGAATTTTTCTCTTCTATTTCAACACAGGTTGAGAATAGAAGAAATTTGTGCTATGTTTTGTCAAGTAACCCTCCATACTAGGGAAATCTTGGTTCAGATCAAATCAAGTCAAATAGCTTTATTACAGTCTTTGACCAGTTTTACAGTAAAAAAGTGAAATAGTTTGATACAACAATTCACTGTTGGGGGAAAAAAGATAACACACAATAAAATGACATATCTTATTAAAAGGGTTGATTCAGATCTACTTAGCCATGAAGTTGATACTAAAGTTCAGTTACCTTTTCTCCACACAGCCTGTCTCCCAATACACTAATGAAAATATAATATAATGGATATCCAAGGTACTGTACTTTGACTCAGTTGGAAGAACTAAAAAACTGAATAAATTCATACATAAATCTATATAGGTAAATACATATAGTAAGAGGTATCGATTCTTAATTTAATTTGTTTTAATTTATTTCAAAAATATATTTTTGGAAAGCACTAAATTATTATTCAGGGAGGTGCATTTCAGCAGTACAGAAATTGTTTGTGGCTTTTTAAAAAAAAGTTTCTATTTTTAGTGACATCTCTATTCACATCACCATGCTTGCGTGGATTACATCCACGCGTGGATTAAATCCAGACAACCACAAGATGGCAACAGAGAGTTGAAGTTTGTTGTGTCATTTGGAGGATTTTGAGCCCAGATTTAGTAAATGCACTGATATCATATTAATGTGATCTCTATTAATATTATGAGCACAAGAAGTGCAGTCTGTGATGTGTAAAATAATCTGGCTAAGAAACTGGCCTGGAGCACGTTTATTGCAATGCAAAAGTTTGAGATTTTTTGATTGTGTGCTTTTCTTTGCAAAAGCTCCATGCTGGATGCTGATCTTGTCTTATGCTGTTTAGCTCCTCCCACTCTACTCTGCTTGAGACAAGAAGGAACAAAAACTCCTTGGAGGAAGAGGAGGGGAGGGGAGCCAAAACGCAGGAGAGGAGACAACCAGACAAAGCTGTTGTAGGAAGTTAGCACCCACTCCTTTCCTGGAAGAGTGAAATATTTTAGGAAATATTAAAAAGGCAGAATATTATATTTCCCTGGATAAGAAATGGAGAAGCATATTTTACAGACAAAGCAGCTCCCACCTTCCTGGCCCCCCACCCTTTGTCAATGGGCCAGTAAGGCTTGGGCCAGTCTATTCTACATAACAAAGATCTACCTCCTTCAGGCAGAGCCATAGTAGGAATTGCCAAAGATCCAACAAAGATAGGATTAGCCCTCTACACAATAGCAGCAGAAACTCACCACATGTGACCTGGGAAGCACATATGACCATCAGCCAGCAAGGCTAGCTAAAACCCCCACCCCCTGGGAGTCTGACAACCAATCAGAGTACTCTTTCTGGGCCCCAGGAAGTTCAAAGCCAGAGAGAGCATAAAAACCCGTGGACTCACTGTATTCCTCCCCTTTTTTCTGTTCAGGAACTCAAGCCATGTGATCCTGTCCACCATTAAACCATCTTTCCAAGCAGCCTCCATGTTTCCAGTGTCTGTTTCCCCACTTGGAGCAGAACCTAGAAGGAGATTTCTTCCAACACTGTGATTTAATTTTGTGGAAAACCATACCGAAGCAAGGGCAGGTCAGACTGCAGAAGTAATAGGCTCTGCTGGCCCTGTGGTCCTTAATATTGAAAAAGGATACGAGTCAAAAGGGGACTCTCACAAATGAAAAGCTGCCTTTTTCTCTGGGGAGTTAAGAGAGTTGCAGCCATGATGGAAGCTGTGGACAGGGAGGCAAGAGCAGGGACCGATTTACTTCTAAATGGAGGAAACTAAATCCCACCTAAACTAGGGCCAGCACCTGCAGATAGCAGTGGGCAGTTGTGAGTTACTTTGCATGTGCTCAGAAGAAACTCGGCTCTCCTATGGAAGGACTCAAGACTGGAATTAAAACAAGACTGATTCTAAGCAAAAAAAAATTCTACTGTGCAGGTCAAATAATGAAAAGGTGGCCTCTAGATAGAAGAAAAATGTCTAAGGAGAAGAGTAATGTTAAAGAATGCAGGTTTTGTCATGGATTGTTTTTAGCATATTTTTTAATGTGTTACTCTTAATTCTGCTAAGAATTCTTTGGTTTGCATCATTTACTCTTTGGAACCGCTTCTGATTCATTACTAGATGTTCTTTTTAACAAATTCTTTTTTAATAGAGTGCACTTTTGTTAGAAGAAAAATCCAGGTCCAGTTCCAAACTGGGAATAAAATGGAGGCTGATTGGAAAGAAAAGTTCTGTTTATTGGTGAACAGAACCAACACACGCACAATGTGCAGTTCTGGGACATCTTACAAAATGGAGTTGAGAGTGGATGGGTTTTATACCTTCTGGATCCCTATGGGGTCATGTAGGGGTCATGTCTGGCTCTATAGGCAAATCCTAGATGTTTGTCTGAGCAAATCTTATCTTGCCTAATTGCTTATGTGGAGTTTCTGTCTGACTCAGTCTTTCTGAATGGATTACCAAATCTGCATTTCTAAAAGCTGGCCTCAGTTTCTGCTTGGAGCAGAGAGACTGATGCTGGTTTCTGCCTCCCTTAAGATTTTTTCCCATTTCTCAACAGAAATATTCTATCCTGCCTTTTTAATATTCCCCAAAATATTTCATTCTCTAGGAGGGTGGGTGGGTGCTGACTTTCTACACTATGTAGCGCGTATGTGGTTATATTTGTCTTGTGCATGGATTGTCTCACTGCTTATCTGAGACAATCTGGATATAAATATGTTTTCCTCCTCATTTTCTGTTTGTGGTACAGACACTGTTTTGTTTGGAGCTGCTGGGTGGTGAAACACCTCTCTGGTTCATATAGCAATTTTCCCTACTTTTAAGTATGAAATACTGGTAGCGGAATGTCTGTGACCAAGTTGTTTGAATGAAATGAATTAAGAACTTGACACACTTTATTTGTACAGGAAATGAAACAATCTCAGTAGTTTAAGCCTGATCAGGACTGTATTGAAGCAGAAAGGAAGTAGCATGTGTATCAAGCATATAACTGTAATCTGGAAGAGAAAGTGCTTGGCCAAGAATCAGCCGCATGCGTATAGACCTCCTGGTGATACTCAGTTCCAGCTCCTATCAAGTATAACTGATGAGATGATCTTAGATGCAGCCCAACAGTTTTGGAGACCACACATTGTGACTCAAAAGCTAGTCTTTACTAAACACCATTGCTCTACCTCCTTGCTAGGCTCTGGAAGCAGGGATCTTTATTAGATCTGCACACTGATTAACCTGTAAATGTAAAGTTGTTAAGGACAAATTGACCCTTAGTTTTCACTTTTTTGCTAGATCTTCTATTGCAGTGAAGGCAATCATTAAACTCGGTGCAGACATAGAACAACAGAAAAAAGTAGAACATATAAATGTGCTAATATTTTTTTTATGGGCAATACAACTTTTTATGTTTTTTATGGGCAATACAACTATTAATAAATACTTTATTTTCAGATCAATTAATTCTCAACACTAATTTATGTACCAGAATTTGTGGGCATAAATGGGCTTCACAGAGATTTCTTGTAACCTGATTTTGATATAAAATGTAATACAACATCTCTGTAACATTCTGCTTTATATTTATTCTCATAGGAATAAATCTTAGGGGAAGTTCTTTTAAAAAATAAGATTTTCTCAACATCCCCATAATCGTGATCAAAATTCAAATTCTTGGGAACTGACTCACGACAGTTGCAGTATCCTGGGGTCACATGATCACTTATGACCTTCTGACATGCAAATTCAATGGGGAAGCCGGATTCACTTAACAACCATGTTACTAACTTAACAACTTTAGTGATTCACTTTACAACTGTGGCAAGAAAAGTCATAAAATGGGGCAAAACTCACTTAACAAATGTTTCATTTAACAACAAAAATGTTGGGCTCAATTGTGCTCGTAAGTTGAGAACTGTTTCCCAAATAGGGATGTGATGCAGCCTTCATGCACTGGCATCCTGAAATTTTAAATACTATGAAAGTGTTGTGGCTCCGTTACCTGAGCCTGTGTCATCGGCAGGAGAGGACTCCGAGAGTGAAGGAGAGGAGTTGGCAAGGCCTCCCTCTCCAGGACCCTCCTCTCTGGCAATGCCTTCGGTGTCCGCCGAAGGGCAAAAGATAGGGCCGGGGCCAAGCACGTCCACGCAGCCACAGATGGACAGTGATGAGGGTAATGAGTCTTGGCTGGATCCACGCCAGCATCGCAGAGATAAGCGCGCGCAACAGAAGAAAAGGCGTGCCCGAGATTAGGCTGAGTCACTGGACCACACCCCACAAGGTATAAAAGGGAGCGTGGTGGCCAGTCAAACCTTGTGACGAACAAAGCTGAAAGCTTCCACGCCATTCTGCATTGCCGGACTTTTGCTATAGACTTTGCTGGATTATCTCTGGACTTGATTGACTCTGTAATTATTGAGCTGTTTCTTTTGATGTACCAGAAGTGGGGAGAAGTTATCTCTCCTCTTCGTAAGTAATAAACTCTTGGCAGGCAACCACTAGGTTGTTGCCAAGTTCCGTTATCATAAGGAAAAGGATTTTGCTGGCTGGTTTGGTCTTTAACTCTTGAACATCTGTTGGTGTGTGTGTGTGTGGAACGGGGACAGAACAGAAAGTGAGTCAGGGTGTAGTGGTTAAGATGCTGACCTACAACCCAGGAGTTCATGAGTTCTAGTCCCACCTTAAGCATGAAAGCTGGCTGGGTGACTTTGGGCCAGTCACACCCGCTCAGTCCAAGTCACCTCACAGGGTTGTTGTGGGAAAAATATGAGAAGAAGGAGTATTATATATGTTCACCACCTTAAATTATTAAAGGCAGATTATAAAAAAATCAACCATGCAAAAACCAAAGTGGGTTAAATTCAGTAAGTGGCAAGTTACCCACCCCAACACTTCGGAGATCAGTAGCAAATTGAGATTGTAAGGCTGTCACAAGGCTTGATTACAACTCTGCAGATTGATCTTCTTGCTTAAACTTATTTGGGAAGACTAATCTCTAGCCCAGCTAATTTGGACAGACAGATACCAGTCTTCTTGGAAGAAAGAAATAATGGATGACCTGTTTCATTGTGGGCTCACCTGCCAGTCTGTATTTGTAATGGAATGTATGAATGACCTTGGGGAAAGAGAGGAGGAGATGCTGCCAAGGAAACAATCAGACAAGGGATGCAGACCCCCTCCCCTCACTTAAGGGTCAGATAAAGATGCTTAGGAAAGACTCGTCCTAATGGATAAAGTTGTTAAAAGTAGAAGCAGGACACTTGTGCTTTCAGACTTACACGATTCTGTTAATGTGGCCTTACAATAAGGCGTAAATTAGTTCATCTTGTTGTGTTTTTTGTCTGGTTTGCCTTTGAAGGCTGACAAGTGGAGAATTTTAGATCTTGATTTACCAAAATTACAGAACTGACACCTCCCATCTCTTTGAGCTCATGAACCCTCCTTTTACAATTTCTCAATACTTATATCATTTATTAATTCTATCTCATAGGAGGGCATATGAGTAGATATTGTAGTATTTCTTCCTAAGAGCATTTATGTATATAGCAATAGCAATAGCACTTAGACTTATATACTACTTCACAGTGCTTTACAGTCCTCTCTAAGCGGTTTACAGAGTCAGCATATTGCCCCCAACAATTTGGGTCCTCATTTTACCCACCTTGGAAGGATGGAAATCTGAGTCAACTTTGAGCCTGGTGAGATTTGAACTGCCAATTTGCAGACATCTGGCAGTCAGCAAAAGTAGCTTGCAATACTGCACTCCAACCTCTGTACCACTGTGGCTCCTATTTGCTCAAACATTAACATTAAGGTAGTAGCATAGATACTCTTGACATGTCCTATCTATCACTTTTGGAAGACATTTAATATCCCTTTCAATTACAGCTCTTCACACTGCTCTCATACGGCCCCATTTTTAAAAATCTTTTCAACTGCCTATTTATAAAACATCTTTGATCTCCATCTTCAGTCTAAACTGATGCCAGATCCAGCTATTCAGTCGTTCAGTAAGTAGAACTTCTACCGGTATGCATATTTAAATATACAATACACCAGGACATGAAGCGGTGGTGGCAACCAACTTAGATGATTTAGATGTATTAGATTAATTCTTAGGGGATAAGGCTATCAATGACTATTAGTTATGATAAGTGTATGTTGCTTCCTGTATTAGAGTCAGCATGCCTGTAATATCAGCCACTAGGGAGTAGGAGAAGATTATTAAATTCATGTCTAGCTTATAAATCTCCCATAAGCATTTATTTGGAACCAGCATGTTCCTAATATCCAGATGATTTTGAAATACAATACCCAAGTTTTCACATCTCAGGAATCTTGTTTTTATCAAGGAAGAAGCCAATACATACATTTCTTTGATATTTTTGAGCAGTTCATCCAGGGAGTCTTTGATATTCTTTGTTATGCAGATCCATACAGATCCATGTTGGTTATCAAGGGGCATTTGAATTAGTTCTGCTAATAGTTATATTCTCATGTCTGAAATTGTACCCAAAATGTTAACTGATCAATCTTTTTCATTAACAACTATTACTCACATGAATACACAGGTCATAGGCCTTTTCTTTTAATGCTATCTTGAAATCAGATTAGGTGAGGAGAAGTATTTTATTCAAGCTTAGCATGTTTGGTGAACTTTGGCTGTCTATAACAGTTTCAGCTTCATTTTTCATCAGTTCTGATACCTACATCTTTCAAGTGTAGCTTTTGGAGTGATCATGTATTAGTATAGTACAGTAATAAAAAATGACAAAAATTTATTAACAAATGTCTGAAAAATTGAATCATCGCAACTGAATTTATTTTCTTGTTAGTTGAAGATATTTTGCTGTGTTAATGAAACTAAAGTTTTGTTATTTTGACTGAGAATCCTTATCAACATATTGCTACACACTTTGGGGGAGTTTGAAGTGGGCTGCAGCTTGGGGGTGGGGGAGACCCCTGGACTAGAAGGCCTCTAAGGCCTCCAACCCTGTTATTCTGTTAAACATATTTTAATACTACTGCTGATAATCATACATGTACCATTCTGGTACCTAGTGTAAGAAGCGGTATCATTCTTGATGCTGAATCTGATATATTCCTGTGTCTTTTGTGCTTTTATGTTCATGGCTGTTACTGGTCCTCCTCTAATAACCTGAAGAACATTCTAGTTCTTTCAACAGGCAGTTTGTGAATGTATTTGTTAGGAATTTGTAACATTCATATTTGCATAGTGAAGCTTTAAAGCAAGAATGCTTAACCTGTTTTGCAGCCAGGGGCTACACTTTTTTTCCTTTTTCAAAAAAAACATTTTGCCCTTCCTGACGCCTACTTGGAGTTTGCGGCAATTCCTGATGAATGTGGTGTGTGTGTGTGTGTGTGTGTGTGTGTGTGTGTGTATGTAGAAAATTATGCATAGACTACCATTGTTTTCCTCATAAAGGTATTATGTAAAAATACATAGAGGGGAAAACTTATCAGAAACTTTTCTAACATTTTGAAAAATAACATTTAGTTCGTGTGTGTGTGTGTGTGTGTGTGTGTGTGTGTGTGTGTTTTAACTTCAAAATGTTGGATTCGCTTAACTGTCTTATTGTGTCTGTGTTCTTCTAATGTTTGTGGCTGCCTGGTATTTCTACTTCCATTTTTGGCAGGTTATTTGAGCACATATGTGGGGCCTCTCCTGGGTTGCTTGCCAAACCATTAAAGATAATCTGAGTGACTATCATTGGGCAATGCCCCATGCTATGCAGAGTTCTGTTTTCACCATCTACTTTCCTCCTGGACTTCTACATCCCCCTGCACTTCCCCAAATCTGCTCTACATAGTCTCACAGCCTTCTAGAGTAGATTTAGAGAGACTCCATTCTGCTAAAAAAAAATTCTTTTTCTGGTAAATGGGTACCACCAATTTTTTTCTAAAATTCTGATGAGGATTACTTACATAATGATACTACTTTCCAGTCTCCAAAAAGCTGATGTGGCAATTGACTTCCAGTTTGGATGCCTATCAAGGAACTTGGTAGATACGTGTTTTATAGCAGCCAAGAAAATACAGCAGAATAAGTGATGAAATTTGTGCCTCTGATTCCTCATCATCTAACGCAAACTCATTCTGCCATTCTTAGAAATAATCATAATGAAAAAGATGTTTCAGCATCTGGTATTGTTTATTCATATAACTGACAGCAAATATGATTTCTTAATCAGGAATGCCTGTGATAGATAAGTTATCACCATGACCCCAAAATAATACAAGAATTTCAGTGGATCAATATATATGATCACATAATATTGTTTTTACTTGTGAACCAAAGAACATTCTTTTCCTGGGATTTATTTATTTAATTCAATACGCAATCACCCTTCATTCAGAAAGGTAATGTGTTTCTTTCCCTTTTCATGCTCCAAATGATACTGCAAAATGGTTCTGTTTAAGAACATCTATGCCTGATCCAAGGTCACAGAGCGAATATCATGATTGTGTAGTGATTGTATCTCTTAGCATTGGCAATCCTAGGGTGATGGAGTGCAGAGTGGCCAAAAGGGCAGAGTTGGGGGGGGGTATTGGTGAGTGGGAGGATTTGAAATGAATGAAGGCAAATATGTACAAGTCCCAGGATAATGATACAAGATCATTATTTCAAGGGAGTTGAAATGCCCTTATGGTTGTGGGCAGGCTACCAAGTGCACAAATTTTGATCACATACCATGGTGCATTGCAATACCCATAACTTCAGGGATTGAGTGTAACTGAGTAATGTCAAATGGCTGCCAAACAAATGGTCATTATCCCAGGACTACCTGTATTCAAATGAGTTTCTACCACTATCTGGGAATGTCTAGTGGAGAGGCCACTTTTGGTACTAGTCCCTAGAACTGGAATTTATTACACCAGGAAATGCATCTAAAATGTTTGTTGTTGGATTTTAAACAATAATGCAAGATGCTTCTAAATGAGTATTTGACTTGAGCAGCAACCAATTAACCTAAACAATATTTGTCTTATGTTCACGTTTGTTCTTTAATGCTTCTTCTTTTTATAGATTATGCCATCAATTTGTTTTGATTAACTAGTTCTTATTAATAGTTATTAATTGTGCTAATTTGTTTGCACTGTAAGAGGTATTGGAACTGACTTGAGAAATGGACATCAGGGTGAAAATAATCTAATAATAAATAATGCCAAATGGTGCTTCCTAAGAACTGGAAATACTAACTCTTCCCCTGTTAGCTCCAGATAGAATTACAATTTGGGGATGCATTTCACTGTTTCATCTCTATAATGTTGATATATTCTATTTTCAGTGGGGGCCCTCCTCTTTACTGCCACCATCTGTATACTACTAAAACTCTTGTCATGCCCTTTAACTGGGCGAAATGATGTATCACTGTGTCCAAAATCCAGGACTTGTGACTCCTGAGGGAATGAAATTGGGAAAGATGTGGTTGCTTCAGTGCTATTGGCTGCCACTATGTTTGCAGGCTGCTGTTGTGGTCATGTGATTTTCATTTTCAGCATTCCATAACAGTTTCCCAGCCAGTTTTACAATCCCTCACTCTTTCCCGCCCCACTGAAGCAATCACTTATCTGCCTGTTAGAAAGGGAATGGAAGGAAAGGAAAGAAGGGAAGGAAGGAAGGGAAAGGAAGGAGGAAGGGAGGAAGGGAGGAGGCGGAAGGAATCTCTGCACATCATTCCTGGCCCATGTCACTCCTCTGTGTCCTTCCCTGACCTCTGCTGCCCTAGCACATGCCTCTCCAGACCCACACTTCAACCCCATATGCCCTCCTTGAACAGTGTCAGATAGAAGTCTTGTGCCTTTTCTGATCTGCAAGGCACCTCTTTTGTACCCCCATTCACTGTCCCCAAACTGCGTCCCTCCCACACCTTTCTTGACCTATGTGGCATCTCTTGGGCACCCCCACATATCATTTCCAATTTGCATCCCTACGGGCTATCGCTGATCTGCACAGCACTTCTTACACACTCCAAAGAACCACCAGATACCCTTCCTAAACAGGGTATTGCATTGTGATGTTTGCAATACAGCCTGCCTTTTACAAAAATTGCATATGACTATGTAATGCAACTATGAAAAGATGGAGCTTATGTGGTGATGTCATGATGCATATTTGGTCATTTTGGCAAAATCATGATTAGGAATGTATGCCTATGGTTGCAGTGATGGACAATTGCACTATAATAGAGTTGCTTAAAAGCAACATTGTGTGTTCTTAGATGTTGTTATGCTGCACATTATTATCTTTCTGTAATCCAACTAAAACATACCTTGAACCTTTTCAATAAGCCATTCCCACTTCCCTAAAGCTTCAAAATTTGGGTAGAGGGAGACCTTTAGTAATGATAAAGCAGATGGGGTTTGGGATCTTTTGCTCTGCCTCCTTTGCTGTAACAGATTGTGGTTATAGTCGAGTAGGCCACCATTCTTTGGAATATTCTCCCCGTAATACATCTGACTGTGGTGTGCTTCTGATATCCCTAATATACCTCTTCATCCAGACCTTCAGGGTTAACACGTGTTTGCTTACATTGGGTAAACAGAATTTTTACACAGCAAGCCTTTTCTCTTCCTTGAAGCCCAAACTAGTTGATATAAATGGAAGGCTTCGTTTTGAAGTACACCGTTGTTAGGGACACCGATCATTCAGATTGTTTATTGTTTTAAAACTATTGATGTTTTCACTACTGGCAAAGGAGTTAACAAACGGATCAAGGTTCAGTGAATTCTCAGTAATGATTCAGTAAGGTCGGAAAAGGTCTCTTTCAAGCTGAAAAAATGAACTGCCTATTAAGCTACAAAACTTCAGCAAATAAAATCCAATCATTAACTCGGGTCCATTGCAGCCGTTTTCTTTGTTATAAGGGGAGCATGAAAAAAACAGCCTCTCTAGGAAGTCATAAAGGGAGTTAAATACTCTCTCAATTTAATAAAGCTGGAGGGCAAGGCGTACTGTTTGCCATGGGTTTGTCACAAGCTATAGAATTACAGCCAGACCCATGCAGAAGGCTGCCTGTTGACTCTGATTTTTTTAGAGCTCTCCAACAGGCACATTTGACTTCAAAATGGGCAGGAAAGGGGGAGAAATGCCTCTGATTGTATATTTCTTTCAGTCCTCTGGAGGAGTCTGACTAGTGACGTGAAAGTAAAAGCGATCAGGGGAGAAATTGTTTTAAATACATTCTGAGAGGGCAGCTGAAATCAGACTGTCAAACCAGTGAACTTCATAGAAATGGTTGGAAGGCTTTGCTACGATTTTCAAAGGCAGGAGAAAAGTTCTATTGCTTGAATCATGGACCCCACAATCAGATGTGCTTCATCCCAAACCTACTTGTGTTCCAAAACAGAGGAGAAGAAACAGAAGCCTACTTTTTAACCCAGATCTTGCTACTCCAGTGAATGAAGTTCAGAGGAGAACATCAAAGAAGTATGAAGCCTGCAGGTACCAGCACAGAGATTTCCTTGTTCAGCAATATCCTATCAGCATATTCCTTCATCACAGGTATTCTTCTTACACTTACTGTATATCTGTTGAATGTTTTCCTGAAGGGTATCTCTTTGCAATAGTCCTCTATTTTTCATCTCATGCCTCTTAGTTATATTTCTGGAGAGAACTAAAGGAAAGGAAAGATGCTTTGTACATAATTATTATTGTATGTAATTTCTAATGATCTACTTTTGGGTATGAAATGATAGGAATTGTGATCCAAGTGGAACACAAGAACTACATCAAAAAGAGGAAAGCAATGTGGCATGGTTAGGCAATTTTGTTTTCAATTCCTGATCAAAATTAGCATATGGTAAGAAAATGTTAGAATAAAATTTGGTATTTTGAAGTATTTTCAACGATTTCCCCAAATACCTCTCCAGATACTATTTTTTATCCAATAATGGAGGTAGTTTTTGGATATCTGAAATTCAGGCCCTGGTGAAATTTAAATTAAACTTCCCAATAAATCCCTTGCTATCCTAATTATGCATCTATTGTATCATTAGTGTTCGAAATAGCACAATTTTATCTGAAGCTTTATTATGGTACTATCAGACTGTTCAATTTGCTATTATCACTAGAGATTTAGCTCCTCACAACTTTAGTATTCATTACTTTTTTTCCCCACAGGGATACATAAGGAATATAAACTTTCTATTGTGTAATCTGAGGAGTTAATGGCTACATATATTTTTTCTGCTGGTTAAATTAGTTTTACTTCAGTAGATGTTCTTTTTTAAAATAAACAATTCCTAGAGTCACTGAGTTTATATTTTTGTATATTTGTTATATTGTAACAAAGCATACAAGAATCTTTACATTCTCTTCCCAGGGACTTTATTTTGAAAGCCTCCCACAGTGTGGAAACGAAATATTTTTTTCTGTGCTCCTTCTGACCTTTGATTCTATCCTTAAAGAGAAAATAAAGTCATTTTTTGGTCCTTTAGAATAGTGGTTAATAATGGTGGTAATAGTAATAATAATACTGTCTAAAATATTTGAGTGAAAAAGAGCAACTGTTATAATTCAGAATTAGCTAGTTCTTCAGCTGCAAGAGAAAATTTAATTTATGTTAAGATATTTCAATCATATTTTAGTAAAAGTTGTGGGTTTTGTGCCTTTGAGTTGACTTTTGTTTACTGCCTTGATATGTCTCTGAGGTTTTCTTGGCAATATTTTGGAAGTGGTTTGCCTTTACCTCCAACACAATGGTTCATTTTATAGAAGATGTGAGCCATGTATTCATGCTAATCCCTATATTTCAATCTTGCAATATTCTTTAACTGAAGATTGAAAAGCAATTAGTATATAGTGGGTCTGCACATATGCTTGTGCAAATAATTGCCAGGATTGTATTATTGTGCAGCAGTACTTTAAAAAAGTAAAGATCTTTAAACTATGTCTAAAAATTATTTGTGACAATGAAGTAAGACAGGCATATGAGTGAAGATTTAAACCAAGTATTTTACTGATGAATGAGCAGCAACAGACCAGTTAGGTATCTCAATGGAAGTTATAGAAAGGGAAAAATAGGGTAGCTTAAGTTCTAGAATGACAAACCAGTCACATCCCCTTTTTGTGCATATGACAATAAGTCCCCCATTAACTAATGTGGTAATATGCTGCATATTTACCACACATATAATTTTCATTTTGAAATAGTTGGCTTGCTTGCCTTTATGTTCCTGGGCTGAATTCAAGTTGCTGGTCTTAATGTAAAAGGTTCTACACAATTTGGGGCCAGTATACATGAAATAAGATCTCCACATGTGCTGCCTTACATCTGCAGGCTGGAGAGGCTTGTTTCATATTGCCAATAGTTGACATACAGTGCAGGTTGACAGGAGATGGATCTTTTCCATGGTGTCCTCCAAATATAAAGTGCTTGACTCCAGGAGATACATTAAGCATCTAGGAACTGATATTTCATCTGTTGTGCCAATGAATGGGTGGCCAATGTAATCTAGGATTTGTGACTATATTTTCTTTTCTTTTTTTTTTCTAGTGTACTTACCATTGACATTTTTAAATTTTGTACTGCTATTCATTTACACATTCTATGAAATCTATATCATATTCTGCTATTATATTTGTGAGAATAGATTTAATTCCTTGGTTTTGCTTTTGAATACAAAAGTTCTTGGACAGCTGCTTGGTAAAGGAGCTACAACAGTTGCTTGGGGAGCCAGTATAGGGCTTACAGGCATAGAGTTGCCAGATGTCAAAATAGACAAAGGCAGACCTGGAAAATTGGAATGGAGGTCACTGTTTAACTTTCTTGGCATCCATGACAAATATTATAGTGAAAACTGGAAAAGTGTACTTAGGCCAATATGTATATGAAATTATTTTTTGTAGCATCAGAAAAACTAGTTTTTTAATCATAATATTTGTTCAACAAATCTTTATTTTTAAGACCATATGCTAGCTATAATATAGAATTGAGGATGTGCTTTTCAAATTTCACAATAGAAATGCATGACAAATCATGTGACTATAGCAATCATTGATTTGAAAGAGCTGGATTGAAGCCAATTGCTGGAATCAGAAAACAAATTAAATAGTATAAATCTAGGATGTTGAGTCTGTTGATGGATGATGGATGCAGAGAAGGGTTGTTTACAAGATCATAATACATTGAAAGTTTGAATGTGAAAATAGTCCATTTAAAAAAAAAGTTACTCAAAAAACTGGACAGTATTTGATGGAGGACTTGAAGACACAATAGAGGACATATCTTCCTTTTGCTGGACAACTGGTAATCTTATACAGACATTCTGAGGACATTAAGGTAATGGCAGCTGCTGTAGCTCTTTCACCAAGCAATTTTCTTATCAGGGCTAGGTGATCACTCCCCACGAAATTAAGGTCCTTTTGGAAACAAAAATGCTGTTGACAGACAGTTCTCCTAGAAGTGTTCAAAACATTCTGTTTTGAGTTCAGTGTTCCAAAGCTATTTTGAATTTACTGGAAATGTTTTGAGCTTGAAGTAGCCCCACAAAATTGGAATAGCTTGCCTTGAACTTGAAATGGTAGTTTCTAGTTTGAAACGGATGTTTTGAGATTTCTCCCCCATAAATACTAATAGTAAAAATTAGTTTATTTTTAAAAAGGCTAAAGAGAAGGAAAGGTAGTTCTCATTTTGTCCTGTTTATTATAATTTTAAGATTCATTTTCAAAGTCAACTCCGTGGACAAAATTCCTAATTAGCATATTTTTCCTGTTATTAATTTGGCAGTTGAACTTTCTTGTATTTATTTTTAATACTTGCTGCTTTTCATTTCAATATTACTTTCCTTTTCATTTTAGCTACTGAAGAATAATACAACATTTGTATGGGTTGGAAACTCATACTGTGGATATTGGTGAATCAATAAAGCAGCCATCTTATTAACTGTATAAATTTATCTATATATTGCCAAATTGCATTTCAAAATGCATTCAGATTTTTAAAATACATTCTCCACTGAGAATTAAATAAGCCACCAGCCAATGAATGAGCACATATGTTTACTTTTTTTTATTTCAGAGCCTGAATCTTTATATAATAATAGCTATTACTCGGAGGCATCATATAGGAATATAGAAGACATAACAAAAATATTTTGCTAGAGAATTAGGCCTAGGAAAAGGATTATCTGCCTTGATATTCCAAAGTATTTTCCCCCACCAAAAACATTTTATTTTGACAAATCTATTCCAGTTATAGTATTTTCATGTGCTAATTATATTATTTCATTTTCCTCCTCTTTTCACCAGTGATTCTCAATGTGGCAAAAGTTAATTGTGTTATCACAATAATTAATAATTTGTTCTTGTAGTTTTCTCCCATGCTTGCTGGGCTGCCTGCACACTCAATCCCAGATTTTGCCTTTGAAATTCAGTGGCATAATGGTCAATATTTAATAAATATGATGGTTAGCAATTTTCAGTAAAGCCCAAATACTAATGGATCATTGCATTACTGGGAGGGTTTATGCATCAGTTTTGACTCTTCAACCCTCCTCAAAGACCCCAAGCCAAGCTAAACATTTGCGGCCTCTCCATTCTATCTCCCCATTGTATCCTTGGACAAACTGTATCCCCTGCTGAACTTAGAGAACCTTTTTCTTTAAAATGTGTCCCACAAAGATGAAAAAAGGGCTGCTAGCTCTGGCTTGTTTATTTTATTATTAAAGTTTCCAAATACCCACATTTGTGTGTCATCTGTATTCTCTTAATATTTTGTGTTTCAGCCTAAGTTCTGTTACATACTTTGATTTGTAAAAAGAGTAAACAGTTAACACAGTTATTATCAATAGCAAGGTTTCTCTTTGTGAAAATATTTCCTGCTCTTCTTAAAAAAAAATCTCTTCCATCTTTCAGAAAACCCTGAACGAGCTGCCCTCTGTTTTGTGTCTGGGATTTGCATTGGACTTCTCTTGACCTTGTTGGCTTTAGTTGTCCAAATCTCCTGTCAAACTGATTGCAAACAGTCATCAACCCAAAGGCCATCATGCAACAGTGATGGTAGCTGGAGTGACAGTGACTCAGATACCTCCTCAGACCTGTCTGTGCGACGGCAACGTCGATTTGAGCGGACTTTGAACATGAATGTCTTTACTTCGGCTGAGGAGCTTGAGAGAGCGCAACGGCTGGAGGAAAGGGAGCGCATCATCCGAGAGATATGGATGAATGGTCAGCCAGATATTCCAGGAACCAGGAGTCTCAATCGCTACTATTGATGGCGACAAATAGAACTGAACTCATGGGGTCTCTTAAGTCTGCTGGGAAGAGGACTGAAGTCCTACTCTAGAAAGGCAATATTTTTACTTTACCCTTTCAGGCTAAGGACAACCTTTTTCAATATTTTGTTCAAGTTGCAAAGTTGGGGGAGGGGGTGGGTTTGTTTTTTCTCAATGCTTTTGGTTGCTACAAATTGGAAGAGCTGATGAGTGATACATAAAAATTCACACAAATATTCTCTCCTCTTCTCCTTCCAACTAACTATTCTAAAGATAGTATTTTTAGCTGCCTCTTCTTTAGATTTCACTTTCAAATTTGGTCCCCAAAATGACCTCAGGAAACAACATTACTAAACTCCCTACTCTACTTGATGTTACTGTTAAAAAATGAATGGGAAACTGGCATGCTGCAAAGCAAAACAGGAATCTCCCACATTTGCCAGATAACTTATTTCCAATAAGGTCTGGGGTCCTCCTACAGAAACCCAGAGGGGTTCTTTGAAGATAAAATGGCGAGTGATTGCAGTTGGTGCTTTGTCTTCTTTGTGATTGGCCACATTCACCATGGCAGGACAGCCATTTCCTAAGAATGTCTATCTCTTCTAAATTTCAAATGTTTAGCCATTGGGACAAAAAGGTTGAGAACCATTGTTCCACCAGATCACTTTTTCCTGCTGCTGTTTGTAACAGGAATAAGAGTTCTGCTCCTCCAGTGCAGCTGATGCCTTCTGATCAAATGAAGGAGTGGGGTATGTCCCTCTCAGCTGTGCTCTATAAATCTTCCTCACCCTGCAGATTTGCTGAAATTAAGCTATCCATCTCCTTAATTCTGACAATCACAGTCCTCCCCTGGTTAACCACCATCTTCACCAACTATTTTTCTTGAATTTTTATTGGAAATAAAGGGATATACTGTACAAGATGAAAGGCTCTATATTTGATGAAAGGCTCACTTTATATTTTAGAAAATGTGAGATTTATGGTTGGAATCTTTCTCCAGGCACATGTCTAAAATATGAATTTTAAACTGCTTAAAGTTTTAATAATAAAAAACCTGCTAGATAGTATGACTGCCCTGCCCCTTACCAACCAGAAAAGCAGATCTAAAATAAAATATACAGTTTCTGAGGTCTGTGGGAAGTTATGGACAAAGAACATAAAAAACCTGGAGCAATCACTGGCAGCACTTTTCCATAGTTCAGGAGAAAGAAAATTGGGGTAATGCTTGTAGGCATTCATACTTGCCCATAAGCTGTAATTAACAAAGCATCCAAGTGTGCCTTAATAGAAGACAATATCTGATAAAAGAGATATAGAAGCAGAAAGGTGAACAAGTATCTCATGACTTTGAAAAGTCATGGCATTGACCTAATTTTTCTTTCTTTCCCACAGATGCTTCAAAACTGGGCATTTCCACATTATGAAATCAGCTTGCTAGTTGCACATTCACTAATACATTGTGTTATTTAAGACTGTATTTTAAATCTTGCTTCAGTGGCAGCATTTCCCCCCCTGACAACTCTGGGATGTAAAATTCTCCTCTCAACTCAAGTTCCCACATTCCCGCCACCCCCACCCCCCACCTTGCTATTATTTTCTATTGAGTCTTCTTCCAATCAGGAATTTTATATTATAGGAATTGTGTAAGTTTCAAATACATTGTTAACAACCTCAAAACGATTGTCAGGATTTTATGAGTTCCCATATGTGTGTATATATGCCATTTGAAAGTACTGATTAAAATTGTTTTCTTATAACTTGTGCTATAGTATTTTATATAATTAAGTCCCTCACAACAAAAATCAAAAAGAAAAAGAGGCTGTACTTTACAAGTTCAAAATGGAACCGAGAAAAGTTAAGATTCTGCTCTATGCAGTTAAAATCTGCCTGCCTGCCTGCCTGCCTGCCTCTCTGTCCTTCTATCTATCATCTATTTATCATCTCTATCTATCTATCTATCTATCTATCTATCTATCTATCTATCTATCTATCTATCTATCTATCTGAATTTAATCTGCATAGAGTAGAATCTTAATCTTTCTTGGTTCCACGGTAGGTACTTTGTTTCACTGAAATGCAAGTTATCTTCTCCATATTTAAAGTTGCCACAACTATACAAACAACAAGATAGGATTATTAATTATTAATCTAATAATAGATTAACCCCTGAGCATTATTAGTTGCCCAAGCAGTTCAAAGAAAGTGTTCTGCTAAATTTCTGAAGAATTAGAGCAGGCTGTCTTGTGCTTTAAGTGTACACATGTCATATATAATTCAAACCATTGGAATTGTTCAACTTGTATTTTGCACATTCATCCAATATGTGATATTTTTGTTAAATTCCCTGATGTATCCCAATGATAGTGTTTGCTATTTTTTTTCCTGTCAATCCTAGCATTAATATTCCAATGAAAATTCCAGTGAACTAATGAGGCATGATTTCCCTTTCCTGAATCTACAATAATGTGCACACATGAGAAAAAACATTTTATGGGCTCTTTGCACTTTGTAGGGTAGGATTTTTCTGCAGTCTGTTGGAGAAATGTTCAACTATTTCTAGAAGTTAGCCTTTTATTATTCCAATACATTTAATGTAGTTTCTTTTTCAACAAGAATTTTTGTAACTTGAGTTAGGCTCTGGATATCAGTCAGAAACTGTGCAAACATATTTTGTTCAGTCCCTGGTTGGAATAAGGATATAGTACAGCAGCAATCCTTATCTCCCTATTTCAACAAGGAAACAATATACTGTTTGTAGGATGTTTTATTCTTATAAAGAGTTCCATAATAGTCAACAACTCTATGCGCAAAAGTGCCCTCTGTTTTCTTATTCTTTTTTTTTTTTTTTATTGCAAAAGTTTTACAATTACATTTTCACCCCTTTTTTCACCCCCCCACCTCCCTCCCCAAACTTCCCATCCTCCCTAACCCTCCCTAACCCTCCCCCCCCCAGACTTCCCTATTACATACTCATAACTAATAACACTAATATATAAACCTGAACCCATCCCTCCCCCTATATAATTTTTCCTCTTTGTCTCTTTACATTAAAATATTTCTAATACATTATTTTCAAATAAAAGCTATTTGATACTTTCTAGTTTGGTATTTGTTCTGAACATATTCTATCCACCTTTTCCATTCCCATTCATAAGTCTCTTGTGAACAATCTTTTAAATACGCTGAAATCTTCGCCATCTCTGCAAAACTGGCCATCTTCAAAGTCCATTCCTCAATAGTGGGCAAAGCTTCATTCTTCCAATATTTACCTATCAACAATCTTGCTGCTGTTATCATATACAATATTAGTTTTATTTCACCCCGTGTAAAACCCTTAACTATACCCAATAAAAACAATTGTGGAGAAAATTGAATTTTTTTCTTCAAAACATTCTGCATGACCCACCAAATTTTTATCCAAAAAGCCTTAACTTTCCTACAGGTCCACCATACATGATAATACGTAGCATCCAAACATTCGCATCTCCAACATTTTGGCTGAACATTAGGGTACATACATGACAACTTTTTAGGATCCAAATGCCATCTATAAAACATTTTATAAAAATTTTCCCTCAAATTCTGCGACTGTGTGAACTTAACATTCTGAACCCAAATTTTTTCCCATGTTTCCAACATCACTGGTTCTTCAAAATTTTGTGCCCACTTAATCATACAATCTTTAACTAATTCAGTTTCTGAGTCCCTTTCTAACAAAACATTATAAAGCCTTTTAATATGCATTGGACCTTTCTCTCTTATATGTCTAACTAATTCTTCCTCATGCAGTATAATACCAGTTTTTTGGTCCTCTTTCCATCTCATTTGTAATTGATTATATTGTAACCAGGTTAAGTTAATCCCTTCGTCCAACAGTGTCTGCAATGTCTTCAGCTGCCATCTGCCCGCATCTGTAAAAAGAACCTCTTTGTATAAAAACCCCCCGAGTGACATTATATTTGTATTCCACAAGGTATGACCAAGATCCAGCCATAGCGGTATTTTATAATCCCATTTGAGTCGGTGCTTCTTCCAAACTCTCATCAAAGAATCTCTGAGTATATGACTTTTAAATACTTTATCAACTTTATCATCATAAAATAAGTAAGCATGCCATCCAAATTCAAGATCAAAACTTTCTGCATTCAATATTCCAGCCTTTTTATTTCCAAACCAATCACTTGTTAAAGTTAAAGCTGCTGCATCATAATATAACTGTAGGTTTGGGAGTTTAAGGCCTCCTCTTTCCGGAACATCTTGCATAATTTTCAATTTCACTCTCGGCTTTTTCTCGTTCCAGACAAACTTATTCACACCAGACTGCCAGACTTTCAGTTGTTTATCACTTTTAAGCACCGGAATCATTTGAAACAAAAACAGAAATCTTGGCAAAATATTCATCTTAACTGCTGCTATTCTTCCAAGTAAAGACAGTTGCAGCTTTTTCCAAGTCTCCATGTCTTTCTGAACCTCTCGCCACAACACCTCATAATTATTTTGAAACAATTTCATATTTGATTCTGCAACCTGAACTCCAAGATATTTTACCTTAGGTACAATTTCAAAACCTGCCCTCCTTTCAAGCTCATGTTTACGATCTTGTGTCATATTCTTAACTATCATTTTAGTCTTTTTTGAGTTCAGTTTAAAACCTGAAACTCTACCATAGTCTTGTATAATGTCGTTCATCAGGATTGTTGATTCCATTGGTTGTGATAGGGTAACAACCAGATCATCTGCAAATGCCTTTATTCTATAATCCTCTTGCCTTATCACTATACCTTTCAAAATTTTTGAGTCCCGTATTGTATTTAGCAAGACTTCCAATGTTAAAATAAATAAAAGTGGGGACAACGGACATCCCTGTCTTGTTCCTTTTTCAATTTTAAACTCTGTCGTCAAACTTCCATTAATAATAATCTGTGCTTTTTGCTCTTGATAAATTGCTGAAATCGCCTGTATAAATTGGTCCCCAAAGCCCATCTTTTTTAAAGTCTTTAGTAGAAAGTTCCAATCCACTCTATCAAAGGCCTTCTCCGCATCCAAAAAAACCAGCACTGCAGAAATCTGTTTATTCTTATCAAGATATTCCAATAAGTCTATTACTTGCCTTACATTGTCCTTCATGTATCTGCCCTCAATAAATCCCGCTTGGTCCTCATGAATCACTTTTTGGATTACTGGCATCAACCTGTTGGCTAATACCTTCGCATAAATTTTATAATCTGTGTTCAAAAGAGATATCGGTCTGTAGTTCTCTGGTTTTTTAGGACCAACTTGTTCCTTTGGTATCAAAGATATATAAGCAGTTGTCCAAGATGGGGGTATTTTACCCCCTTGTTGAATATTGCAAAATAAATCTCTAAGTTGTCCCACCATTTCAGCTTGTAAAGTTTTGTAATACACTGCCGTCAAACCATCCGTGCCAGGAGCTTTGGCTGTTTTTAGCTGCTTAATTGCTGCTATTATCTCCTCCTCTGTTATAGGATAATTCATTCTTTCTTTTTGTTGATCAGTAATTTTTGTAACTCTCTTATCCTTTAAATATTTTTCTATAAGTCCATTCTGCACCTCTTCTTTGGCATATAATTTAGTATAATAATCCACAAAAGCTTCTTTAATTAATTTTTGTTGAAAAATTTCTTTCCCTCCAATGTCAATACTATCAATAGTCCGTATACTTTGTTTTTTCCTCAGTGTGTAAGCCAACCATCTGCCCGGTTTATTAGCATTGCAAAATGTATTATGCTTCGCGTATTGTAAACTTGTTGCAACTTGTTCCGCCATAAGCATTTGAAATTGGTCTTTCAAAAGTTTTATAGCACTTCGTATTCTTTCATCTGTTGGGTTTTTAATAAGTAACTGTTCTTTATTCTTTATTTCCATTTCCAACTCAAATCTTTTCTTTTGTCGGAACAGTCTATGTTTGGAATTCATGTAGATAAGTACCCCTCTCATATAAGCTTTACTAGCGTCCCAAACAATTTCAATTGGGGTACCTTTATTCAAATTTATTTCAAAAAATTCTTTCAAATGCTTTTTAAGTTCTATTGTATTTTTTTCATATCTAAACAAGTTCTCATTTAATCTCCAAGAACGTCTCTCAACCTTATCCATCTCAATTTCTATCCATACAGGGCTATGGTCAGTCAAAGTTCTTGGAAAAATCTTTGTTCTTTTTGTCTTAACAAGTAGATCATTTGACAACAGGATAAAATCAATCCTAGAAAAAGATCTATGTCTATCGGAAAAGAAAGTGTAATCCAATTCATTTGGATTATGTATTCTCCAAACATCTTTTAGTTCCATATCTTCTTTCATATCAAAAAAGGTCTGCGGTAGTCTAATTCTAGACTTTGCCAAGCTCTTTTTGTCTAATTTAGAATCAATTACTCCATTCCAATCTCCCATAAATAAAATAGATCTATAGTCCCATTGCAATATTTTAGTATGTAACATCTTGTAAAAATAATCCTGTTGTTGGTTGGGAGCATAAATTCCAATCAAAAGAATTTGACCATTTGCTGTGAGCAATTCAATTGCTACAAACCTACCATCTTGATCTACTTCTATAACTTTTGCTGTTAATTTTTTATTTACATAAATAACCACACCATTCTTTTTCTGCGAAGTTGAAGATATATAATGTACTCCTAATTTTGAATTTATCAAATATTTCTGATCTTGAGTTGTAATATGCGTTTCTTGTAAACATATTATATCATTATTAAATTGTTTCAAATATGTAAATAGTTTCTTCCTTTTCTGTGCTGAATTCAACCCATTAACATTCCAAGATAGACACTTAAGGGTCATCAGCCTGTTTCTGGAGCGCAGAGCAAAATATTTGAAGTTCATCCAAGAGCTTCGATCTTGCTCCTCCCATAGCTCCACTCTCTTGTGGGGTACTCTTAGCTGCCTTCTTGTCTTGTCTTTCCTGTTGTTATTGTTGCTTTTGTTTAAGTAGCTTGGATTGAGCTCTAGTTATACGTTGATCTTTAACTTCAGTCAACTGAATCAAATCCAAAATTGGAGAAGAATCCAGCAAGGGCTCACTCAGAAAACCTCCTTCTGCACCTTGCACATTTTCTAATTCCTGCTTAGACTGTTCTTCCAATTGCCTCTCTTCACTCTCCTTAATCTCCAAAACTGTAGATGTACGTGGAGATGGTGTTCTTTCCTTAAGAATAGTACTATAAAAATGTTGTGCCTTCTCCACGGTATTCAATCGATATCCTTCTCCCTTATATCTAAAAATTATCCCAGCTGGTGCATCCCACCGGAAGGGTACCTGTAAATCTTTCAATTCCTTAACAAGAAAACCAAATTCTTTTCTAGCTTTCAGCATTTTAGGAGGTAATTCTTTAAAAATTACAAGTCGTGAGCCCCCCACTTGTACAGAGGTGTGAAAAGATTTTTGGAGGATTTCATTTCTAATTTCTCTCTCAGTAAAGTATATGACCACATCTCTAGGCAGTTGTCTTTGTCTGGCCACCCAAGAGTTCACTCTGTAAATTTTATCTATTTTATGAAATACCAAATCAGGATTAACTTGTAAAATCTTAGCCAGGGCTTCAGAGCAAACTTGTCTCAAGTCCTGTCTCTCCTCCTCTCGAATTCCCCGAAGCCGTATGGCAAATTCCATCGCCCGGAATTGTATCATGACAATCTCATCTTCAATTCTCTGCATTTTATTGTCAGCTTCTTCAATTTTATAGTCATTATCTTTCATCCTAACATTAACTTCTAATTTGAGTTCTTCAACTTTAAAATCAACTTTCCCAATAAAATTTGCCAGGCCAGACGCCACTTCTGATATTTTTTTGGTCACCATATTTTGATTCTGTTTCACCATATCTTTAACTTCATTAATTTCCTGCAAAAATTCCTCATGTGATTTTTGAAGTTTATGATCTATTTCCTGTTGAGATTCTTGAAATTTTTCATCCAAAGTTTTAGAAATAAATTCTTTTAAATCTCCCACATCAAGTTCTTTTTTCTGAGTTTGTAGCTGTTGAGCAGGGGGAAATTGCGTTTGATGTTTGTGTGTGGGGGATCCCCCCCCTGATGCCTTCCCTTCCTGCTTCTTTGAAGCCATCGTGCCACGTAAGCTAGTTTTTCTAAAGAGGGAAGTTCTTTTTCCTTTCCCTCTTCCACAGAAGCTTCTAAAAAAGTCCCCCAGATTTAATCAAGTAAAACTGAAGTAAAGCAAAGTCAAATTTTAGCAAGAAAATTTTTTTCCTTTAGGTAGAACAACTTTGTAGCAACTTTTCAACTTTGTAGCAAAGCAGAGAGGCTTCGCAAATCACTTTCACTAGCTCGTTAACTCAAGTGCTGGACGCCATATTTTTTCAAATCACTTTCACTCGCTCACTTTCTCTTTGATTTAAAAAGTCAATAAAGCACTAATACTTGCAATTTTCAGGTTTCTGGATTCAAGTTGATATTTCCGCTATTTGTTAGAATTAGTTCCTCTCACTTTAAAAGTTTGCTGCTATCGGCTTGTTCTGCTGAAGGCAGAATCGTCCCACGCCGCCCGGAGTCTCCGCAGGTTGGAAGGGAGCCGCTCCTGTTTTCACCCCCAGAAGCGATTCCCTGGGGGGGTTACAGGGGCTCAACCTGTACCCTGCTGTCTCTGCTCCTGCAATCTTCAAGATTTCGGAGTTTTCGAGCCGCTCCTCATTCGCGGGGCGGCTCTACAGGCGGCGGGGCTGGCGGTCTTTAGAAAATCACCGCCGTCGCCGAAGCTCGCAAACCGGAAGAGGGGCCTGTTTTCTTATTCTTGTAGGTAAGGAAAGAGCTTTGTTAAATAATAATAACATGAACCAATTTCCTTCCTATTAAAATACTATTTAACACAATATGCACTTCTATATCCAATTTGTTAGAACAAGAAGTAGACAAGGATAAGAACAAAGTTTTATGCCTGCCAGAATTGGTATAATATATATTTATTTGCAGCTAAATAATGACATTATTACCCAGCATTCATCAATTTTAGTAGTGTAAATCACTTTTTTGGTCTAAGCTATTTTGTTTTAGCTTTTTCTGGTTCAAGCTAATTTTTCCATATAGACATTAGACAGGAAGAAATCTGGATTTCCTGCAGAGTACACTAACAATATAAATTCTCTAATAGTGAATTCCAGCTTTCTATGCTTCTTAATAGCACATATAATGTGGTTTAGATAACCTGGTTTTAATAACTTTATTTTAAGATTCAGACTTTGTGTGTGGCGTTTGGGGGAAACATTTTCCTATTTCTGTTTCTATATTCTAGCACAAGGAAAAATATCCCTTTCCTTTTGTTTAACTTTTATTCCATTGGAATCCAGGGGAACTTAAAAGATCTTAGGCCTGCCCTAGTTCCAGTCAAATATTTTTCTGTAGGTAATTATTAATGACGAGCTCTATCTTCTTTTCTAAAAGTAAACTAACTTAACTTATAAACTATGCCTTATGCAATCCCAGGGTTTGATACATAAATGCCTAAATCCCAGAACAGAGCTCTTAGGAAGAGCTTCCTTTGTTTTGGAGTAAAAAAATATTCAATAATAAGTTTAAAATGAAAGTATAAGATTACTTCAAACTCCATTGATGCTTTAAAATAAAGGAAATTGGAATATGAGATCAAGAAATTTCACATAACACCATCTGTAAAGACTTTTTTCCATGGATAAAGAAGGCAAGTGACAAAATGTGCATTACATCATGCAAATGCTGTGACATCTATGAAAACATAAATATGTAATGGAAACATTTGTGCCATGACATCATGACATGTTTCATCATTTTGATGCCAGCATAGCTTGGGGGATGTCACAATTTTGGTCAATTTTGTAGCTAGGATGACTTTACAAGTGAGGTACATAGCACCACAATTTGCATTGGTCTTTCAAATCAACCTTGCTGGAGAGGATATGTTTGAGTAGATGATCCTCCAATCACTTGACAGAGAGGTCACTGATGAAAGTATGCCTAATTTATCTGTACAAGGGCTAGTGTTTCTGCCAAATTTCTCCTATTGTGATAATTTTCTAGAACCAGAACAAGAACATCTCAAAATCTGACCACACTGTCAGCCTCACCATTAATATCACACTAGGATTGGAGATGCCTTGATTTGGATTCCCATTTCCCATGGTCAGATGCCCCTAGAAGAAGCAGACCATTACCAAACATATAATATATATTGTATTCCAAGAGCCACTTCTCTGGGAAGAAATGTCCAAGACGAGTAATGTCTATTCTAGGAAGTTTCAATCAAAATCGGCTTTTCTTCCCAAGTGCCATAGGAAATAGTTACTAGGTTGAAGAGAGCTCAGTGCCATTCCTGGCTTTTTTATTGAATGAGGAAAGATAGAAGAAATTATGTGGGCACACAGAAGATTACAAATGGAAAATTACCTACTCTGTCATATATAATGTTATAATAGTTATAATATTAAAGTGTAATACAAACTACAAGAAAATAGAGAAAAGGAGTAAAACGTGCAAATAAAAAAAATTAAAAAGAGAAGAGGAAAGTAAGAATATGATAAATAAAAACAAAAGAAATATATAAAGAACTTACTTCCAACCTTCATCACAAGGTTGTCATCATCGCATAAAGAAATTTAGTAATTCTTCATCCCCTCTAAGGTTACAAACATCTTCTCACATCCCATAAAAAATTCATTAAACATTAATTTTTCAATCCTCAGCAGAAAGTCCAAAAAGGGTTTTCAGAAGTAACACACTTTCAGAAGTTATTTTAGCTTTGATCAAATAAACCGACTTAATGTTACTTGTAAAGAATGTTACTTCTTTTTACTTCTACAAGTTTTAATCTTGGTTCATTCATGTATTGTAGGATATGATTCCTCTTCATTTCTTCTTTGTCCATTGCATTGTTCTTCAAGGCTTTAACAGGCCTCTTTTATTAAACCAATAGGAAAACATTATCCTGGTCATCCTTTTGGTGCCCCCAGAAAATAGTGATGATAATAGCAACTGCCAATCAGTTACACCAAGGTAAAATGGTCCCAGAGAGTTTTGGGGACAGGATATTTGAAATTTCACTCTAAAGGCCCAGCTGTGCTACTATGGCATTAAATCACATTTACGTGTTTCCTTTACTGTGCTATGCAGCTATTTTTCTTGCCTCTCTCTCAAGCCAGGCACTCATCTGGGCAAGATCAAGAACTAGATAGATTTCAGTAAAGTATCTACACCAGCCTGAAATAACTTCAGAATCTTGGACAAAATAAATTTCTACCTTCATTTAGACTGAATTAATTAAGGTGGAATCTATGAATGATTTCAAACATTTTTTTCCAGGATTCTTGCCACTTACATTGGAAAGTTGCCATTGGTGAGATAAGCTATCTATCTTAACTGTTTAAGCTTCCTTTCCTTTCCTAGCCTCCTCACAATCTTTCACAAAATGTATATTCAGCAAGCTTGCAAGGGCTAGAAAGACTTTAAGATTTCACCTGACATTTGTTTATACTTTCCTCCGGTTCATTAAAACCAGAAATAAATGATGACAGAATTCTTTCTGGAGATCATTTAGCTTTTTCCCAGAGAATCCAGTGCTGTCACATCCTGAGGCCAATGGTTTTAATTATGGCCAAATGTTCCACTAGAGTAATCATAATCCATCCTGATGCTGCTTGATGGATTGAGCGACAGGGTCAAATCTGCAATCATGGAGGGAAAAAGAGTTTTTGAATATATTAGAGATGTTTGGCAACAGTTTGGGAGGATTAATAGGAAACTACTTTCGTGTCTTTCCAAGCAAGCTAATTTTTCTGTTTCAGAAATTACTGAATTGTGTGTAGTAATATGCTGTATTCTCTGATAAAACCTCACAGGCAACATTTCTGTTTCCTCATGAAAAATGATGAGCTCAATATTTTTCTCATGATTGTCAGGAGACTTGTTTGTATGTGGTGTACACTGGAGATATATTCTCTGGGAAACATTTTAAAGAAAAATTCCAATGTTTTTTAGAAGAAACTTGAAACTGTAATCTTCTTGCAGCAAACAAATCAGGTTGAAAGGCAAGCAGATCCCTCAGGGGTGGAAAGCTGTGTTAGAGATTTCTGAATAGATGACTTGTACCTGTCTTAAAGATCAAACCATCTGAAGTGCCGTCCCACCTCCAAACTTCAAAGCAATAATTTGCTCATGCAAAGGACATAAAAGCTAATGTTCAACTGTTTTTTCTTTCAAGCATAATATTGTAAGGATTCTATGCTTTGCAAGCAGTGGTGGGATTCAAACATTTTTACTACCGGTTCTGTGGGCGTGGCATGGCTTGGTGGGCATGGCTTGGTGGGTGTGGCAGGGGAAGGATACTGTAAAGTCTCCATTCCCTCCCCACTCCAGGGGACATTTACTGCAAGAATAGATGGGGGCGGGACCAGTCAGAGGTGGTATTTACTGGTTCTCCGAACTACTCAAAATTTCCACTACCGGTTCTCCAGAACTGGTCAGAACCTGCTGAATACCCCCTCTGTTTACAAGGTTTGGGCACACCAGTGCGTAGCAGATCTGTACATAGTGCTTTATTGCAACACACACCTTCCCCAAAAATAGACTATTGTTCTCCACCCTTCTAGGATTTGCAAAGTGATGTTAATATGTCTTCAATACTCAGCCCTTTGACACTTAGTTCAAGCAAAAGCCTATTAGTCTCTAAAGTGGCATACAACCTTTGCTTCCTTCCAAAAGATATTACACAAGGGATGAGCTGCGGTTTCAGTGTGGCTTGCTCCTCTTCTAGTTGCTATTGAACTCCTGGAAAACTCCAAGCAGGACTCCCACCAGGATATGCTGCTCATCATAACTTGTGGTCCTGGCAGTTGACTTGCCTGCTTGAAATAGCTGCCAGTCTCCAAAGGTCACCTTCCTTCCCCATCTGCATGCTCTTTACTGTCTCCTTTCCTCCTACATTCCTCTCCTCTCTGCCTTAGGTTTGCTTTTGTAAGCTAAGGCCCTGGGTAGTGTGAAACTGCCTTTGGATTTCAGCACAGGGCTTGAAAACACTACAGGCAGTTAGAACACTGGCTTGCATGTTTGTGAAAAAAGAAATGTTTCTGCCTGGCTGCAGCTACCTTTCTCAAGCACAGGCAGCAACCCCAAATTCATTTCCCAACAGTTATGAAAAAGCCTGCTTGAATATGTGGATTCAGAGTACCATTAACGGCTTAGAGTGTTACAGCCAGTTGGTCTTGTTTTCATTAGCCTCCCTTTCCCTGGGGTGACCTTGGTTCATCAGATGAAAAGCGTATGTTTGCTATAACAAAGGCATCTAGCTACAGTTGTGTCCCATTCAACTCCCAGGAGGGACAGCTCAGCCTCCATTCCTTTCATTTTCATTGGTTATTGACATCCTTAACTCCTCAGCCAATAACCAATGAAAATGAAAGGGCTGGAGGCTGAGTTGTCCCTCCTGGGAGTTGAATGGACACAACTGAAGCTAGATGAACAGAGGCAGGCAAAGGTTCCCTTCCATTCCTCAAACAAGACATCATCTGAAGAGTAGATAGTTTTTCAATACCTTGTCTTAATTCTCAAGTACTAATTAAAAATGTACTGAAGCACTGAATAGCAAAGCCAGGAATCCAATGTTTTACTGACATGCTTTTATCAAAATAAAATGCACTGAAAAAAAAAATCCCAGCAATGCAAAATCTATGGTGTGCTGCCAGACAATACTGCATTTCACCAATAGAAGACCTTGACCAGAATTGCTGAGTCAAAGGATGCATATGACTGAGCAGAAATTGAGATACATAGAGTTGTTTAGTTTTCAGAAATAAGTTGTTGATGTACTATAATTCTGCAAAGGTGGTACACAGAACAAGGTCATAGTCTACTGCATACAGTCTGTTTTCTTAAACTTCAGGGATGGAGCAAAGATTATACATTACAGGAAGAGAGATCAACCACATTTGATTGATTGATTGATTTAGGAACAAATTGTAAACATGCGAGGTTTGGCAATTGAGTCAATCCCTTTTTGCTGCATATCACCAAAAACAAAATGGGGAGAGACAATAAATTTGTATTGAGAGTTCTGTGCCACCCAATTCTTTGCTTTTGCCCATTTTGGGGCACCATTCTGAGTGTGGTCCTTGGTAGGCCACACATCACAGAATGTGGCTCTCAGCCCCAAAAAGATACTCATCCTTTCAACTATTAAGGGCCTTAAAGCTTGTAATGTTTGAAGTGTTGAAGAAAGATCAGTAATCTCTCTAGTCTGATATTTAGGGCACAAAAGGGTCCTCCCCCCTTCTGTGTGTGTGTATACAGTATGTGTGTATTTATGCTGATATCCATAGGACTATATTAGTAGTCAGTTTTGCAATTCAGGAGTTGGAAGAGCTCTTGCTGCCTCCAGCTGGTCAGTAGTTGAACATCTTTTGTATCAACTCTCAGTTTGAACATTCTCATTAACAAATATTTCTACAATCCCACTCCCATGAAAATAGGAGAAAATAACTTGCAAATGTCAGTCATCCCCGCTCTCCATGGCCTTGTTTATTTGGCCATTTTCAAGGAGAAAACCCCATAACTTTTATGAACAGGACTGCACGAGCAAAATAAAAAATGTAAATGAAATTGGGGAATTCAATAAGAACTTGGAGAATTGGTGGTAGCTCTATAGGGACATTTCCCTCCATTTCCACTCAAGAAAATGCCTACAAAAGAAGATATTTTTGGCAAGTGACTCAAGGAAATCTCATATTTTTTTTCATATATGCTTAATTGTTATTAATCAGATTTGAACACTGGATCCTATCCAACAAAATGCAATTTAATGAGGAGAAAAGTAAGGTTTTACACTTTACAAGAAAACCAAATGCACAGGTATAGAACAGGTGGTAACTTGTTCAATAGTGATAACTGTGAGAGGGATCTAGGTGTCCGCCAACCATATCAATATGTGCCAGCACTGTGCTGCAGCTACCAAAAAAGCCAATATGGTCCTAGGTTGCATCAACAGAGGGGTAGAATTAAGATCACGTGCAGTGTTAGTAGTACTTTATACTGCACTATTGAGGTGACTCTTGGAATATTGCATCCAGTTTTGATCACCAAAATACAAAAAAGATGTTGGGACTCCAGAAGAGCAACAAAAATGATTAGCGGATGGAGGCTAAAACATATGAAGAAAAGTTGCAGGAACTGGGTATGTCTAACCTAGCAAACAAAAAGACTAGGGATGACAAGATAGCAGTCTTCTGATATTTAAGGGAGTGTCACAGAGAAGAGAGGTTCTCCAAAGCACCTGAGGACAGGACAAGAAGTAACAGATGGAAACTTATCAAAGAGAGCTTCAACTAAGGAGAAATTTCCTGACAGTGAGAACAATTAGTCAGTGGAACAGCTTGCCTCCAGAAGTTGTGAATGCTTCAACACTGGAGTTTTCAGGAAGAAACAGAATAGCCATTTGTCCAGAATGGTATAAGGTCTCCTGATTGAGCAAGGGGTTGGACTAGAATTATTCCAAGATCTTTTCCAACTCTATTATTCTGTTATTACTTTAACTGTTGTTTTTTCTGTAAAGATGTCTAGTAAATATTTCTAGTTTCCAATAACTATTTGGGGTGATTGTCATTTTTTAGATTAATAAAATTATTACTCTATATCTAGATTGAGCTGCCTTCTACATCTATTGGATTTGGGACAAAACACATTGGGTCCCATGTATTTACACACAAAGGCAAGAAGGAAGAAGGGTTTTTCATTTTGTCTGGGCCAGAAGGAAAATAATTGCAAAATAAAACCAGAAGTGGGGGTCACAGCATACAGTACTAACAAGGAAGGAAATTGTGGTTCTCATAAGTGGCAGCCAGCCAGAGGAAAGAGTTGAAGCTGCCAGAGAAGCCAAAAAAAGAAGTCAGGTATGAGCTGGAAAAACAGGGATCTTTTTTTTAAGGAGAAGGGGACAGGATATTTTACAGAGAGTTGTGAGACGTTCATTTTGCATATTTGATCCCATTTATTCAGTGAGGAACAGAATAACTTTAAAAATCTTCAAGTGGCCCAAGGCAGCCTCATCAGAATTCTCTTTCCCCGGTATTTGTTGTCTTCCGTTTCCTTGGTATCCAACAGACCACAGAACTCTTGAACTGGAGGTGGTAGATCTCCATTTTCCACCACTGCTGCCTGTTCATAAGGTTTAGGCACATGCTTTCTGCAGCTGAACAAGACTTTTTGAGTGCTGCTTAGGAAATGATGAAAAGAAAGGAAATCCAGAGTCTTCTCTTCTCAGGAGATTATGACTGGTAAGTTATTTTGGGAAACACTCCCAAGGAATTACAAGAAAAGGAGAGACGGGGGTGCTTCTAAGGGACCAGGAATAGAATCCCAATTGATTAAGATCACCGGTTGCTTAAATCTGCTTGTAGATCTGCTTGCATTATATCTGCTTGTATTCGACACTGTTTGTTTACTGTGTATTTCTTCTAGATAGGAAATAAATGACTCTGGCCCAGTCATTCATGGACTGAATGCAAGAGGGATGTACCCTGCAAACCTCAGCAGCATGTTCAACAAATATATTGCAGGAGATAGGTTTAGACTTATTCCAATGGCTCAAGTCACAGGAACATGAATTCCAGAAAAAATATATGTCCAGAAATGATTTTTCTTGCCCTCGTTTGTGTTCTGTCTTTCTAGATAAATATAACTGAAGTGGTTGTCTTAATTTACCCAATGATTAAAAAAAAAGTGTTGACTAAATAAACTGCAGATCAATTCTAACAAGACTCTATTTTTAGTTCTGGATAGGGTGGTGCCACCTCAAACAGAACTGGTGCACAATGTAGAGCAGGAGTGTCAAACTTGCAGCATCACGTTGTCGTCACATGACGTATTGTGACTTTCCCCCCCTTCGCTAAACCGGGGGTGGGTGTAGCCAGCGCATGATGCATCCAGCCCATGGGTTTGACACCCCTGATGTAAAGGGTCTCCTGGATTCATGGTTCCTTTAAAGATGGCATTGAGATCAGCAGGTGAGTTGGAGTCTGTGAGTTGCTATTATTTCATTGTTGATTGTGTTTGCCTTCAGCTGCTCTTACAGGCTTTTATCCTAATGTGTGTTGATCTTTATTTTTGTACTGTGTTTTTAGTTAGATGCCCAGAGGTCTTATTGTGTCAGCCATATAAACTGAAGAAACAAACAAATAAATAAAGCTACAAAGGCCCTTTAAAACAAAAGTGTCCAACAATGAAGGACATTGAAAAGAAAATTCATGAGAAGTGATTTTCTAGCCTCTTCCATCAAACTTTATAAACAGGGGGCCAATTCACGGTCTCTCAGACTGTTGGGGCGCTGGACCGGCTGAGTGGGCGTGGCTAGGACATGTGACTAGGTGGGCGTGGTCAATGTAACAGTCCATTAAACAATGCATGCAAATTAAACTTTAATTTGTTTTGCTCCTGGGGGTGTTTTATTTGCTTTTGTTTGCATGTTGCTCTTTTTCTTTTTACTAGATCATTTTTTCAGTTGTTTAGGAGACTAGTGGTCCACTTCAGGAAACTCAATTCTTCTCAGCCCCAAGGAGCTTACAGCCAACAAGTCTCTCTCTCTCCCTCCCTCCCTCCCTCCCTCTCTCTCTCTGTGTCTTGTCTCTTTCTCTCTCTCTTTCTGTGTGTCTTGTCTCTGTCTGTCTGTCTGTCTGTCTGTCTGTCTGTCTATCTCTCTGTGTCTCTCTCTCTTTCTCTCTCTCTGTCTATCTCTCTCTCTTTCTCTCTCTGTCTATCTTCTGGAGGGGGGGAGGTGATAAGTGGGGCCGTTTTTCACCTCCCCTGCCTCCAGAAGCATTCTGCAGGCCAAAAATGGGCTAAAATGGTCTGGTTTTTGGCCTCCTGGGGCATCTGCTTGCCCCATTTTTCACCTCCCCCACCTCCAGAATGTGTCTGCAGGTTCCACTTTTTGGTTGACTGTCAGAAAAGGAAGAGTTGTATCTTTTTGCCCTTCTTGTGCCCTGGGGACCTCTGCTGAAAGAACTGGAGAAAATATGAGAAATGATTTTATATATAATCATAGCAGATTTAAGCATAACCACCATGTCTCATGTCATATAGAAGCTAAACAATATGGGAGACACAACATCACTTTCCGAGACTATCCGGCAGTTATAGGAACAGTTATAGAATGGAGTTGCCTATCTTTACAAGATGACACAGAAAACCCCCTGTCAGATGTAAATGCCTTATTCTCTAATGTGTAAATAGTATATGAATGGGGTATCAGGGGTTAACTTATTCTTCACTTCTTAATGTATTCATAATTCACCACTCCCACTTATAGCTCCACCCATTGTATATATAAGGAGCCACCTACACCCTTTTCCTTGCTTCTATCTGTGAATATTCAGTGAATATAGAATGCCTATTGTAAATAAAAGGAAGTATATTTAAACCTTTAACTCTCACTAATTTTATTGAGTCTGATCCTGAAAATATTGCAACAAGCTGGTAGCAGAGGATGGTTAATTGACTCAATAAAAAACTTAAAAAAATGTCTAAGAAAGATAGGCCCAACACCAGGGCCTACAGCAAAGAAATGGAAACAGAACAAGAAATAATCAACGAATACACAAACGCAATTTCGAGAGAATCCGAAGAATACACCACTGAAGACGAAGAAATAATAGACGAAAATGATGACCAGGAGGAAATCGAAATAGAGAATAACGAACTCAGGTCAGAGATATTAAAACTATTAAAAAGCCAGAAGAATGATGAAAGCCTCATCGCGAACCTCCAAGAAATGCTGAAGAATAGCGGAGCAGCGAGAGAGAAAAACATCACTAATGAGAAGTCTAAAGACCCAAAAATAGTGAGTGATATGACTGCAGAGAAAGTCATTACGAAGAAGAAAAACAGTGATCCCGCGCGAAATTTTGAATGGCAGCCATCTTGGTTTCAACAGGCCTCCAAGGTGAGCAAAGCAGAGCCAATCAAAATGCTCAATTCAAAATTTCTGGCGCGAAAAACGTTATCAGACAACGAAAATGAAAAAGAAGATTCGAACTCCTCAGAAGAATCAGAATCAGAAAGTGAAGATGACTCAACAAAATCCCAAATAAAATCAGCAATGAAAACACTTTTTGCTGCATTTGGGCCAAAACTAAAAATTACCAAAGATCCACCGAAGAAGCGAGCGAGCAAGCCGATACCTCAAGACCTGCCCGCTCCCATCCTGACTTCGAAAGCGACGACGCCCGAACCCAGAGAGCCTTGTCGATTCCGCCCTACACCACAGACCGAAGCAAGTGCCAACGCCCCCAAAAGAAAAAGAAGAGCAGCCGCCGTCGTCAGAACTCCCAAGGTCGAACCAGAGACCGACTCGTCTGAAGCAGAGCAGAGCGAGCGAGCCGCAATGGAGAGAACCTTCCACGACGACTCCAAAGAAGAAATGGACAACGCGCATGCGCGAAACTACGCAGACGGTCCGGGAAGATATGAACTGGCGAGAGAACCACACAGACTCGTTGCGAGCATCCCCATGCCGTTTTGCAATTTTCTACACTTGCGAGACCACGGACTACCTCAGGTCGTAAGTAATGGACAAAATAATGTCGGAAATTTACCCAGTGACTTCCCAAAACTAAGGGTTGATGGCATTAATTTGCAAGAATGGTATCAACAGCTCCAGGTTGTCTTTATGAAGGAAAATTTACTATTTTTTATCACTAGTCCCCCAAAAAGACCTTGGACTTTAAAAATAGATTGTTTACACCATAGAGCATTTTTCTTAATAATATCTAGTGTGTCTCCTGCAATGTATCATAGCATCAAACCTAATCTGACTGTTTCAGAAATTATTCAATGCATGTTTAATTTGTTTCACAGCGATAGTGTGGCTACCACCACAAGAATGTCTAAGGATTTCTTTTCATCTAGAGTGAAACCAGGGGTTTCCATAAGTGAGCATTTAATATCTTTAAACAAAATAAGAGCTGAGCTGCATTTGAGGGGGGAGGTGATTTCAGACCAAACAATGAAAAGTGTTATTATCAACTCACTTGATTCATCATGGGACAGTTTTATGTCACATTTAGACACTATCAATCTAGGATATTTATCCATAGAAAGTCTATCCAATAAATTGATAGCAGAAGACAATTCAAGAAGAAATCGTTCTAGCAATCACACAGAACACAAACCTTATAGGAAAGTAGCTTTCCAAGAAAAATATAATGAAACATTTAAATGTCACAATTGTGGATCCAGGGAACACAATAGAAGAGATTGTCCCAAAATTTCAAAGGAAAGACATAGGTCAGAATATAGGAACAAATACAATTATAGACAGTCTTCCATAGATAGACATAGATATAGAAGCCCACCAAATTACAAAGAGAATAGAGGGGGCAGAGATAATTCAAAGGATAGAAAATCTGGTTCACTGAATGGATTAAATAAACAAGACAACACTAAAATACAGCAAAATGAGAACAATAATTGGCTTATTGATTCTGGAGCAACTAATCACACCACTAATAACAAAAATATATTGTCTTCATTTACAGAAGATAAATTTGTAATAAAGGTAGCTAACCAAGAAAAGGTTCAAGTATTAGGCAGAGGAAATGTAACCTTGCCTGGTCTAGGAAAAATAGAGGGGGTATTGTTAATACCTGAAATACCTCATAACATACTAAGTGCCATAAAACTAAGTAGAGATTCTGACATTAATATAGTTTTCTCAAAGGGAAAAGCGACTTTGGAGAAGAATAAAATAAATATAGGCACTGTGATGATTAAAGGAGGCCTACCTTATCTGATAACGAAGGAAAAATGGTTGCATAACATTGATTCAAATATGGAAGATTGTATTGAAGCAGATGATGAAAATATTAGTAACAGTGACAATGATGAATGTAAAATATCTCATGATCACGCAGATGCACACAATGAAAAAAAACCAAAAATAGGTAAACCAATTCATGATGAGTGTGCTCACATCTTACATAGGAAGTTAGGACATGCCAGTTTTCCTGTAGTACAAAAAATGACTGAACACGCAGAAGGTGTCAAAATAAAAAATTGTGAAAACTATTTGGAATGCTCAGTATGTAAATCTACAAAACTAAAAACTAGTCCCAGGCCAAGAAAATCTACTAGATCAACTAACAAAATTTTTGACTTAGTACACATGGACTTAGTTGGCCCATTAACTCCATCAATCACCTATAGAAAACGTTACTTCCTGACAATAGTAGACGATTATAGCCGTTATGGGTTTGTTTATACATTAAAACACAAAGATGAAACCTTTCAAAAATTTAAGGAATTTTACAAACGCATAGAAACACAACACAATATCAGAATAAAACAAATTATGACAGATAGGGGATGTGAATTCATGTCTAAAGAATTCTCCCAATGGTTAAAGGATAGAGGAATGCTACATTACACGTCTAGTCCATTTTCTGCGTTTCAGAACGGGATTGTAGAGAGAAAGAATTCCACATTACAAACCATGATTAGATGCACATTGGAGGATGCTGGCTTAAGCAAACAATTTTGGTCAGAAGCCTTACATTATTCAAATTACACACAAAATAGAACCTGGTCCAGTATTGTAAATAAGACACCATATGAAGTAATGTACAATAGGAAACCAAAATTAGCACACATGCACATATTTGGAGTCACTGCAGACGTACACATACCTAAGCAGTTGAGAAGAAAGGGAGAAAACGTATCCAGAAGACTCAGATTTATGGGATATGAAACTGGCACCAAAGGGTACAGATTCATTGATAATAATAACAAATTTATAGTTTCCAGAACAGCTGTGTTCCATGAACAGGCCAACTGGTCTAAATTACATCTTAATGAAATATTTCCAAATAAATGTAAAGATACAAAATCTCATGAGAAAGGGACCATAGAAAAACAGGATATCAACAAATATAAAAGCAAAACCAAAACTTGGACAAATAGCCAACACAAAATAAAGACAGACACACTAACAAAAAAAGAAGCAAGATATTTGCATGATAACAATAGCAAACCTGAAAGAGTCATTAGAAACAACAGAAATCAAATGCCAAATAAATACAGAGATTACATAATGCATATGGATGGTGAGCCAATAACACCTAATACTTATGAGGAAGTGTTAAAACTCCCTCGTGAAGAAAAAGAAAAATGGGAATTAGCTATGAAAAAAGAGATGGAAAGTTTACAAGGATTAAATGTATTTACACCTGCAATTGCACCTAAAGATAAAACAATTATTGGTACCAGGTGGATATATAAAATTAAGAACTTAGAAGGAGGCAATACTCTATATAAAGCTAGATTAGTTGCACAAGGTTATGCACAGAAATATCCGGAGGACTATACTGACACGTATTCCCCCACTGTAAGAACAGAGAGTGTCAAAACAGCTCTAGTGGTAGCATCAGCACTCAATCTTGATGTATTTCAATATGACATACAGACTGCGTATCTACACGCAAAACTAGATAAGGAAATATACGTAAGGGCACCTCACAGTCAATACACCAACAAAAATGAAATTTGGCTGTTGAACAAGAGTTTATACGGATTAAAACAATCTGGTAAAAGATGGTATGATTGTTTAGTAAAAGTACTTAAGACCATGGATTTCAACGCTACCACTGCTGATAACTGTTTCTTTGTCAAAAAGGGTGATAATCACATTGAATTTGTGTTGATTTGTGTAGATGACATTTTATATATAGGAAAACACAAAGAGAGAAGAGAAACTTTTGTAAATAAGTTAAATGAACATTTCTCGTTGAAATCTCTAGGTAAAGTGAACAAATATCTTGGTGTTCAAATTAATAAGACTAGAAGGGGATTCAAACTTACTCAGAGAGATAAGATTATAGAACTTTTAAATAAATGCAATTTAAACAATGCCAAACCCTGTGATACTCCTATGCAAACTGATTTTCTTAGAAATACTGATGAATCTTCCCCTGAATTCAAGGATAACACGTTTTATAGATCAATCATAGGTTCACTTCTTTATATATCTAATTGGACTAGACCAGATATCGCCTTACCACTCAATTTATTATCCAGACACGTCAGCAAACCAACAATGTATCACTGGGAAGCTGTTAAAAGAATTTTAAGATATCTGAAAAGTACACTAGATTTTTGCTTAGTATTAGAACCTAGTGATAATAAAGAACCAAAGCTTGCATGTTATGCAGATGCAGACTGGGCTGGAGACACATCATGCAGAAAAAGTACATCGGGTTATGTTTTTCTCTTAAATGACTGTCCAGTTTACTGGTATACTGGTAAACAAGAACTAGTAGCCACTTCAACGACAGAAGCGGAATATGTTTGTTTATCCAAAGCTGCAAATAACCTTGTATGGTTTAATGATTTAATTTCAGATGTTTGGAAAAAACCTGCTTTGCCTTTTGTTATGCATGAAGACAATAAAGCGGCCATTGAAATATCTAGATCTGATGCCATTGGACAAAGGTCCAGGCATATAGATATAAAATTTAAACATGTGAGGCAATTATCTCAGGATGGATTTATTAAAGCAGTGCATTGTGATACTTCAGAACAATTAGCTGACATATTGACAAAGCCTTTACCTTCTAAGCAACACAAATATTTAACATCTAAATTGTATGTCTTGTATTGTCCTGAATCAGAATGTAATTGGTGTTGTATAACGAATCGGCATTTAGAGGGGGATTTGTCAGATGTAAATGCCTTATTCTCTAATGTGTAAATAGTATATGAATGGGGTATCAGGGGTTAACTTATTCTTCACTTCTTAATGTATTCATAATTCACCACTCCCACTTATAGCTCCACCCATTGTATATATAAGGAGCCACCTACACCCTTTTCCTTGCTTCTATCTGTGAATATTCAGTGAATATAGAATGCCTATTGTAAATAAAAGGAAGTATATTTAAACCTTTAACTCTCACTAATTTTATTGAGTCTGATCCTGAAAATATTGCAACACCCCCACAGTTAATTAAATCCAGAGTCCTTGAGAGATTATAGGTGGTGACATTTCCTGTGATGAATTGTATTATAGAGTCTCAGGAGGGAGACACTGCATGCCAGGGAGCAAAGAGGCAGTGGAACTTGGAATGTTTGGTAGGCAGGAAGACAGCTCCTCCCTAGCAGTTCACAGAATATATCCAGATAGTTGCTTTAGTCTGGTAAGATTTCTGTCTGTAGGTGAACAACAATAAATAACTACTTGGAAGTAACTCCATGTATTGTTCTTGGTTCTTGGGCCTGACAGCTCCCATCATAAATAATCTAGTAAGCAACTAAGAATTACATTAAAAAGTGTGACCTTTTAAATCCACAACCAGTTTTGGTGATAAGGAAATCACACCTGGTTAAAAGAAGCATGATCTGTAAAGGGATTCTACAATGGGTAATTCATATTCCATGATAGAGTTGTTGCTGTTCTAATTAATTGGCCACATCTCCAGCTATCCTCAGCATATCTAAATAGAGTTAATCACCTGGTTTTGTTCATTACCTTTCAGAGCCAAGCAAAAGCTCAACAAAATCTACAGTAGTCACCACATTGCCATCCTCCCTGCAAAATAACAATCAAGAATATCTAGAGACATCAAGTCAGCCCTCCAAAGAGCTTCATCTTTCAGTGTATGTGCCAGATGGACAAATATTTATTTAGCATTAATTTGTTTTTGTAATTAATAAGATCAATTTTGTTTTTATCAGGCCTGGCCCTCCTTTGAAATCAAACTCTACTTTATCAGCCTTTCCTGACCCTTCTGTTAGTCCTCCACAAAAACAGTATTTTGTAGATGAAGCGTGCCAAGTAGATAGGTTCAAACAACAGAATTCATCATCAAGTAAGTAAAACTGCAGGAACACTCTGAAAGAAATAGTGTGTGATTATTTTTGTTGTACTGTATAAGATGTTATTTATTATTCATATGTTTGAGTCTGATTTTTTTCCTAGTTATATATACTAATAGCAGATGCAGATGCAAATGCAAATGGTGAATTTATTATTTTGTAGCCAGAAAAACTCTGTTGAGAAATAGGATAGTGATAATAACATGCTTAGCAGAAATTTATAGACATTTACAGAAGGGAAGGATTCAGGGGGAAACACTGCCGAAATTTGAATTATTTGCTGTTATTTCTAACTATAGAAATAAATATCTACAGGTTTACAGATCGCTCCTATTTTTCTTTCAGTCACTTCTATTTACATGTTTACATATTTTCTATTTACATGTTAAATTTTTTATAACCTTCTCTTATATATAAAAAAGGCTATATTTATTATTCAGCGCTTGGTTGGAAACGTTTAGTTCTCCCAATGCAAACCTGCTGTCCAGCCAACAGGGCAGGGCTATTACAATTGAAATGAAAGTGGTCTGTTGGTTAACAAATAGCAGTGCTTCTCCAATTAGAATATTTTATATGTGCCTTTTCCCTTGAATGTTCTCAGCTCCCTGCCCTCCCACACTAACCTCAGCCGATTTCCTTTTGAAGGATTTTATGAGCTCGCAGAGAGCCAAGTTGTAAGCTGGCTGGGAGGCAGAAGGCTCTTTGATATCAGCTTATGGCTTTCAAAAACGGTGCCCTCAGAATAAGAGGGAAGTGACATTTTGCCTAGCCACAGCATTCTGTCTCAAAAACTGTCTGATTAATCCCCAAGGTAGTGATTTATGCTCCATGGGAGGGTGACTAAGGGTCAGAGGATAATACAGAAGTGTTCCTCTGCCAGCAGAGAGGAAGGCCCACGCACAGGATGGTTCCAATATGCCTCCCAATCTTGGTAGCAGAAAGCTTCATTGTCACTGCCCTGTCAGTAGGAAGATCAAAATAGGAAACATAATGCCATGCATCTCAGCTTCAAGCTAACACTTGAGCTCTTCAGAGCCAAGGATATAAAATACCATAGTTACACAGCTGAAAAAACCTTGAACAACTGCCATATTTTGTCAAATGCCTGGACCATTTGGGTCAATATATATTTATTGGGCCTCATGTGGGACAACCTGCTCAAGACACTCTAGCAGAAGGTTTCTTTAGGCAAAGCATGGGCTCATTAGTTGTGTTCCATTAGGGCAATATTCTTTAAACATTTTGCTCTCAGTCAGGACCCCTTTCCACTTTTAAAAATTATGCAGGACTCCAAGAGCTTTTGTTTGTATGGGTTATATTTGTCAATATTTGCCATATTAAAGATTCATTCATAGAACATTTATTGAATCATGTAAAAATAACAATCTTAAACCATTAGATATTAGAATAAAGTATTTTTCATAGAAAACACCCTATATTTTTTAAAAATAAAAAATACAGTGAGAAGAGTAACATTGCTTTAAATTTTTAAAAGCATCTTCAATATTTGCCCAATAATTTTGGTTTCACAGACCCCTAAGACCACACTTTAAGAAGCACTATGTTAACAAGTAAAAGAGACAATGATAACATGGGCTAAAAATTTTGGCTATTCGATTGAGTTAGATCAATGGCAGAAATTATGGGATAGAAATTATAAATTAACAGTGTCTACTGCATACAAAGAAAATCTTTATAAAATGTTTTGTAGATAGCATTTTCCACACTCAAGGTTAGCAAAGATGATTAAGGATAAATCTGCAAAATGTTGGAAATGCCACCAAACACCTGGGTCATACTATTATATATGGTGGACATGTCAAAAAGCGAAAAAATATTGCACAAAAATACATACATGGCTGGAAAAAATGATAAAACAACATATAGATTTGAAACCAGAGACATTTTTGTTGGGCATTTTACCAGACAATTATAACAAAGGGAATGTATGCCAACTCAGAAAGCTCAAACTGCCCAAAGAGCTGCTGATCCAGTTCTACAGAGGAATTATTGAGTGTGTCATCTGCACCTCCATAACTGTCTGGTTTGGCTCTGCAACCAAACAAGACAGACACAGACTTCAACGGATAATCAGAACTGCAGAAAAAACAATTGCTACCAATCTGCCTTCCATTGAGGATCTGTATACTGCATGAGTCAAAAAGAGGGCTGTGTAAATATCTACAGACCCCTGACATCTTGGATATAAATTGTTTCAACTTCTACCCTCAAAACGAGGCTATAGGGCACTGCACACCAGGACAACTGGACACAAGAACAGTTTTTTCCCAAACACCATCACTCTGCTAAACAACTAATTCCCACAATTTACTAAGACTGTATTACTATTCTTCCTCTCTTCCTTACTAGTATCTATCTCTTCCCACTTATTACTATTACCATGTTGCTTGTATCTTTCAATTTATATTGTTTTTATTTGTTTCCTAGTACGATTTGATAGCTTATTAGTAACCTTGACTATCACTAAGTGTTGTATCTTTTACTCTTGATTAATGTATTTTATTCTCCTTATGTACACAGAGAGCATATACACTAAAGACAATTTCCTTGTGTGTCCAATTACACTTGGCCAATAAAGAATTCTATTCTATTCTATTCTATTCTATTCTATTCTATTCTATTCTATTCTATTCTATTCTATTCTATTCTATTCTATTCTATTCTATTCTATTCTATTCTATTCTATTCTATCCCAACAGACGAAGATGTGATTAGAAAAATATTAGAATGTGCAGAAATGGATAAGCTAACATTTACAATTAAGGGAAAGAAAGAAACTGAATATTTTTTGACTTGGGACTTATTTTATCAATGGCTAACTGACAAAAACAGGAGCTAGAAACAGGGAAATATATGGAAGGATCAGTGATATTAGGAAGATATGTTAACTTGGTTAACTAAATAGTATGATTATTATTGTTATTAATATTAATATAATGATATTAATGCAATGAATGTTGTTGTAAACACTTTGATTATTATTTCCTAAAATGATTTGTACCCAGACAACAGTTCAATTGAAATTGGAATTTTTGTATGCTATAAAATAAAATAAAAACTTATTACCCCCCCGCCCCCAAAAGAAGAAGAAGCACTATGATAGAGCCATGCAGTGCTCTCAGGTATGTAGACACCCAAATGTAGCCCCTCTTTCAGCTATTGAAACCAGTTGCGTTATTTCCCAGGATCACCTGAGAGGTAGCTGTACAATTTCAAGAAAAGATACAATTGAGATTATTTGCAGACTGAGATTGTGTTCATTTCCCTATCTCATCCAAAGCACCTTGCTTGGATAATATCTAAAGCACTTTATAACCTTAATATCCATGTGTCCATCTAGTATGCTGAAAACAGAACTCTAAACAGAAATCCTGTAATTAAAACTTGGGATTTCTCTGTGCATTTTTTCTGTGTGGTTAAAAAAACGAGTGTTTCAAAAATATTGACTATATTACTTGATAGCATAAAAATAGACTGGGGGTGGGGAATTCTATGACTTCAACTTTCTCATGCTTTTATTATCTTTTTTTTCAGGAAAAAATGAAAACTCAGTTGAAGAATGGACATTTTACCCAAGCTCTGGTAATCACACTTACCATACAGGGAAAAGATGTTTATTTTATGGTACCCACCTCCGAACTAAGGCTACATCTTCTGAGAGGACACTGGAAAAGTCTATAGGGAGGAAGAAATATGGTATAGCCTCACAAACCTTCTATTTTTTATTAGATAATCATAATAGTTTAAAGTATAGTTGTCATTCCAAGCATTAGAATTAAGTTTTCAAATATCCATATATGGGTTTTCCATGATGAAAAGTAATTGGTAGGATACAAGATATGGCATACTGAGAACCACCGATGCAAACCTTTGGACTAATAAGATTGAGTTCTTTTTTGCAAACAAGCATCAAACCGTTATTAAAAAACTATGAGGCTAATGAACTTCATTCTGAATTATTGATGACATATTATGTTTCATTATTATTTAGCCAAAAGAAGAAATATATTTTCAATTAAATTCACGTGTTATAATATACACATATATACTACTTGTAAAAGAACAGCTTGCTAAATATAAATACAACCAAATTGAAATGTCAGAAAATGTGCCTGCAGCCAGATTCCCTTCTTAACTTCTACTTTTGTTTTTAATACCAGTAGATGAAACGTCCTCCCGAAATGGCATTCCAATGAGGATGCTTGGTGACCATCCATTTGCTGCTCCTGAACAAAGTACAGACTTCCACAAAAAGGGATCAACACTATCTCCAGTTAATTTTGGGAGGCAAGTTCTTATCTGATAGCTTCTTTTTTAAAAAACCAAGTCACTACACTACCTTTGCTTATGGAGGAAGGGAGGCAGAAGAGGGCAGGTCTTGGCGAGGAGAAAGGGGCAGATAAAGAAGCAGGCCTATAAAAATGGAAGTGACATAGGACTCTTCCAATTAATCCAATGAAATATTTGTTGTGACTATTTGTAGTGCTGTTCCTTTTCTATGAAATATATTCAGAACTGACATTACTGTACTCAAAGGGTGTCTCCTACTGATGTGGAGCATATCTGTGACATTTTGGAGGTTCTCTGTGTACAGGTGAATGTTCCCAAGAGCTCTAGAATTGAATGCAAGCAGGGATTGATTAAGCAGGTTTCATAATTGTAACAGAAAGATTATTTATACAAAGTGCATTATAGAGATAAGCAAAGCCTAGCACCTAGTTAACAACCTTCTCCCAGGAGGAAAATCCAAGAGCAAGGATTCTGCCCAAATGTGTCTGGGTACCAAGTCAAAAGGAATTAACCTGTGATTAGTAATCTCTTAGAGAAAGGACAGAGGCATCTCTCTCTCTCTCTCTCTCTCTCTCTCTCTCTCTCTCTCTCTCCCTCCCTCCCTCCCTCCCTCCCTCCCTCTCTCTCTCTCTCTCTTTCTCTCTCTCTCTCTCTCTCTCGGTTAGTGATAGCAGAAGCTGAACAGGACAAATGAAGGATCACTTTTGGAAGATACCATTTTTCTGAATTCTGAATGAAAGACCAAATCTGCAAGGATTTCACTTTGTTCAATAATAGGTAAAGCCTATGATGAAGCCACTGTGGTTAGAATGCAGTACTGCAGGCTACTTTTGCTGATTGCCGGTTGCCAACAGTTTGGCAGTTTGACCAACCTTCCATCCTTCCGAAGTCAGTAAAATGAGGACCCAGATTGTTGAGGGCAATATGCTGACTCTGTAAACGGCTTAGAGAGGGCTGTAAAGCCCTGTGAAGTGGTATACAGGTCTAAATGCTATTGCTATATGAATACAGATTATCCTTCAGATTACTGTAAATTGTTGAAAAGATTTTACAGTTTTGGATGAGCTTTAGTAAGATGTCTAATGAGTCAAATGTTTGCATGTTATGTTCCCTAAGCACTTTGACTAATCTTTGACAACAAAGTATTATTTTTACATAATGGTATTTCTGCAACAAAATGAAATATTTGGGTTATTCTGTATCTCAATTATATATACTGTGTGATATACTGTGAAGAATATAAATGATCATGCAGCAGCATATATTATGCAATCATCTGCATGGGTTTTCAACTGGAGCGAAAGCAAAAAACTTTATGCATAACTATAAATAGAAAATGCTAGGCTCCCAAAACATTAGAAGCAAACTGGAAACTTCATCTTACTGCCAATGCACACAAAAATATAGTTCTTACTTTCCTTCAATTAGCATGAAATATGGATTTTATTTTTGTATATCATTGTTCCATGCTTAGGAAATTGCAAACATTCCTAATACATGTATTGATTATATACTATAATTAAATCAGGGAGTGGCATAACCGTACCCAAAGACTTCTCTACTCAAAATCTTTTGTTTCTTTTTAATAGCTCTAGATATAGAAAACGGTCAGATACCTTTATTCCTCTCCAGCGTTTGCCAATAACTTCTAGGTACGTATCTCATATCTTAAGCAACATTTATTTTCTTCTGTAGGCTTTTATTGTTTATACTTGTATTACTTGTTTCTAGAAGATATCTGCTGTATTATTAGTTCCAATAGATTTTGACATTTTCTACAATATACCATAATGTAATATATAACAACATAAACATAAAACTTCAGTAATATCTCTATTTTTTTAATCTTGCTTTGAGTACCTTCTTTGAAGTTCTTTCACAGTAAAGAATTACAAAAGGAAGAAAGTAAATGTGGAACTACCCCGTAATATTTACTGGATTTAAAACTGGCTAAATACATATTGTTTATAATACCGTTGACCCTTGTTTAATGATCACTCGTTCAATTACTGTTCTAACTTACTATAGCACCAAACCAGTGGTAGTTACAATTCGACCTTGTACTTATAGCTGTTGCAGTATCCTGTGGTAACATGATTGCAGTTTGTGACCATCTCTGCCAGCTTGCCGCAAACAAAGTCAATGAGAGGAAGCTGGCTGGAAGTCGGGAATCATGGTCATGTGAGGTCCTCCCTTAACGACCCATGCAGTTCCTTTTTTTACTTTCCTGTTTTTAGCTCCATAGAACATAGAATCATAGAGATGAAGAGACTTTGGAGGACTTCTAGCCCAACCCCCTGCCCAAGGCAGGAGGCTTTATACCATCACAGACAAATGGTTATCCAATCTTTTCTTGAAAACCTCCAGTGATGAAGCACCCACAACTCCTGGATGCAAGATTGTCCCTCCCCTTGCTCCTCCCCTTTGTAGCTAAAGCCTCTTCCAAAGTCAGAAAGTCATGAATCCAGAAAATAGGTAATACTTACAAAGAATTTGGGCTAATAACACAAGTTTCCAGATTGCAACTGTATTTGGACACTTCTTAAGCCCCTTATGCTTGACTATGTAATAAAATGTGTTTTTGAGTTGGCAAATCACATAACATAAAAATATGTGTGCGGATTAGTCCAGAATCATCCCACACAACTCTAGCCACAGTTTTTGACAATGTATTCTATGGCCAGTCTTATTGCTAGGTTGCTACAGCACACAGAACTGAGGCTGTGACCTTTGGTTGCATTCTGATTAATTCATTGGACTCCCTCAGTTTCGTAGACCAGTCTCTGAGGTTTCTTTACTAAGCATGTACAGGTATTTATATGTAAATAAAATAATAAACAACTAAAATTCTTGTTATCACTATGGCCAGATACACAGAATATAATGCCATTTTTCATAAAACTTCATTCTTCAAGAATATCAAGAATACCTCTCTGACAGGTCGCAATCTGTGTTGACAGGGGAGCAGCGGTCGACCCTGAGACGCCTTGTTTGTGGGGTGCCACAAGGGTCGGTCCTCTCGCCCCTTCTGTTCAACATTTATGTAAAGCCGCTGGCCGAGATCATCCATGGCTTTGGGGTGGAGTTCCATCAGTACGCTGATGACACTCAGCTGTACATCTCCACCCCAGGCCACCCCAACGATGTCCTTGAAGTGATGTCCCAGTGCCTGGAGGCCGTGCGGGCCTGGATGGGGAGAAACAGGCTCCGATTCAACCCTTCCAAGACCGAGTGGCTGTGGCTTCCGGCGTCCCGATATAGCCAGCTGGTGCCATCGCTGGCTATTGGGGGCGAATCACTAGCCCCCACGGAGAGGGCTTGCAACTTAGGCGTCCTCCTGGACACACGGCTGTCTTTAGAAGAGCATATGACGGCCGTGGCCAGGGGGGCTTTTTATCAGGTTCGCCTGATACGCCAGTTGCGTCCCTTTCTGGATCGGGACTCCCTACGCACGGTCACTCAAGCACTCGTCACTTCCCGCCTGGACTACTGCAATGTTCTCTACATGGGGCTCCCCTTGGAGTGCACCCGGAGGCTGCAGTTGGTCCAGAACGCGGCTGCATGGGGATTATGGGAGTGACAGGGCGCTCACATATAACACCTCTCCTGCGCGAGCTGCACTGGCTTCCTGTGGTCTTCCGGGTGCGCTTCAAGGTGTTGGTGACCACCCTTAAAGCGCTCCATGGCTTAGGGCCGGGGTATTTGCGAGAGTGCCTTCTGCCGCCGATAGCCTCCCACCGGCCGGTTCGCTCTCACAGAGAGGGCCTCCTCAGGGTGCCGTTGGCCAGGCAGTGCCGGCTGGCGACCCCCAGGGGGAGAGCCTTCTCTGTGGCAGCACCTGCCCTCTGGAATGACCTGCCCCCTGAGATACGCATGATATCAGACCTCCAGACTTTTCGTCGGGCCCTGAAGACACACTTGTTCCATCTAGCTGGGCTGGCTTGATCCCATCCTCTCAGTTTTTTAATCGAATTTCGGTTTTAATTGGGTTGTTTTAAATTCGGGCCAAAATTATTTAATTGTTTTTTAAAAATATTTTTAAATTTTATACGCTATGTTTTATCCTGGCTGTACACCGCCCTGAGTCCCGCAGGAGAAGGGCGGTATAGAAATATAATAAAATAAATAAATAAAAATAAATATTAAAACTGGCATAAGCACTTTTCTAGACAGTGTAAAGTATTTAGGTACATTTAGGGATTATTGATGGAAAGAACTAGCCTAATCAGATTTAAACTGGGCAGGAAGATTTTTTAAAAATGTTTTCTCCAAGTTCAGCCTTACTGTATTCTTATTCTTCCATCATGCCACTAGAGGGCAACAGAGTTGATTATCTCCCTCTACACCTCACTCTAAGTAAAAATGCAGCCATCTAAATTCCATTGATTTTTGGTCCTAATAGTAGTAGCCATCCTGTTGCTAATTAGTTGGGGAAAATAGTTTGGGGGAAGATATATCTGGAAAGGGGATAATTTTAAAGGTCTTTTTTGTTTGCCCCTAATCACCAGGGAACAATTCCTGCCTTGTTCTACTGATACTGCCTTCATGGAATCTCCAGCACTTCTGTGGGGCAGCTTAAAACTTAAATAGCATTTCCCCTCTTCTAAAGTTTTTCGGTATCAAACTTGACATACTTTGTTGACAATTGCTGATCCCTTTTAGCCCCTTTAGGCTGCTGTGGACATAGCCCAGTGGTGAAATTCAAAATTTTTTTATTACCGGTTCTGTGGACGTAATTTGGTAGGCGTAGTGTGGCTTGGTGGGTGTGGCTTGGTGGGCATGGCAGGGGAAGGATACTGCAAAATCCCCAATCCTTCCCCACTCCTGGGGGAAGGATATTGCAAAATCTCCATTCCCACCCCACTCTGGGGCCAACCAGAGGTGGAATTTGCTGGTTCTCCAAACTACTCAAAATTTCTACTACCGGTTCTCCAGAACCTGTCAGAACCTGCTGGATTTCACGCCTGACATAGACCCTGCCTCTCTAGCCATGGGGCACTGCCCTCTGTAGCCATTTTTTTTTTTTTTTTACTGTTGGATGGATTGGACACCTGGCTTCTCCAAAACAGCATTTTCTATAGTTCCTGTTAGGGGATCTTATTTTCAGCCTACAAAGTAGACCAGACTGAGAAATCAAAGCCATGTAGATTAGGGCTATGGTTTATTGTAAAGCTATAGAACAGAATCTTGCAAATCTGAATGCGGTTCCCCCTCCCTCACTTTATCTTTGTGTGAGTTAAGGAGGGGTTTATTGAAGATGCTTTCTCAAATTAGTTTCTTGACCCAGGCTCAAGTCCCTCTTAACTGATCATTGCCTTGGCTGCAACTCTTCCTCCTGTTCTTTGAGGTTATTCCTGTAAAGTGGGTTGTGCTGAGAGAGTGACTGGCCTGAAGTAACCCAACTGGCTTTCATGGCTAAAATGAGATTAGAACTTATTTTTTTGCTTTCTAGCCAGCACCTTCAGCACTCCACCAACTGACCATCTTTTTTGACCATATTCTGAAAATACTCCTGGGCCAGGCACTATTTTTCTAATTGCACTCTGATGATGATTTTTATGAGTCACTGCAATCACTATTTTGCAATTCTGGAAGATTGCTATAGTGGATGTTCTGTGGTTATTGATAGTCACGAGGTCAGAATTGGACTGGCTGTTACTCACCCCAAGCATTGCTGGTCCTTTGCAGTATTGTAGTAACCTTGCCTGGAGCTTTTGTTGTTGTTGTTAGTCGTGAAGTCGTGTCCGACCCATCACAATCCCATGGACAAAGTTTGCCTGGAACTTCCTTATTACCAAACGCTCCTTCTCCTTCATCTCTTCAGCCCTTGGCTACCAAGAGCCCAATAACCTGTTTATGGCAAACTCAAGTTTGCAGCACTTTCAGAAATAGCTGGATGGATAACAGGCACAGAAGAGGAGTTACGTCGAGTAGGATCATCCCCCCCATCCACCCTTAGTGCCATGTCACCTGCTATTCTCAGAATCTAACTAAAGTAAACTCCCCCTCCTCCTCCCCATTAAGAAGAGCAATAGATGATTGTTCTGCTAGCAAATGATGCCTGATGATGGCAACGTTGGAGGTGAGGAACTGGCAGCACAAGTTATTCCAGCAGACTTTTCTGTTGAGTCCATGACCTGAATCAGAAAAATATATTAGCAAAGAACACCTGAGCAGAAGGGGAGAATAACAGAAGGGAATGCAGGAAAAGTAAATCCGTTTCTCTTCAGTTCATTGCTGATCAGCTGAACAGTGCTGAAAGTGGTTTATCCCTTGCCTTGCCTTCAGCTCAGAGCAAGACTGACCTTCTCCCACGTGCCTGCCCTTCTACTGTATCTTAATGCAAAAAGGGATTTTCCTCAAGGCGTGGCCCTTCCCCTCAGTGGATTGGAAGAGACCTGTAGCCACAGTCTCCCTGCTCTGTGACTCAGGGATAGGGATGTTGCAAATTGCGAAAAGTTAGACAACATTTGTAGGTTGCCCACCCTGGAATTAGCTGCATCTCTTGGAAAGCCTACTTTGAGCCAATACAATGTCAAACTGAGATATGGCTTTGGGAATTTAACTGAACTGATTGGAAAATTGTTTTACTTTTTAAAATTTGTTCCATCCATATGGCTGCTCATCTCAAACTTGTGAATCTGGGAAACTAACAGCATTTTTTAAAAAAATGGAAAAAAGCAACAAAATAAGTAGACAATTGGCAGCTGAGTTAGAAACAACAAGGATAAAAAGCAACCATCCATATAAATATAACATTTTAAATTAAATTAGTTCACAGGCTTTTTTGGGCACTCTGGCTTCATGTGCAAACACAAAGATTTGTGTACTGTAATGGGCACACATCCAGGAGTTGTGTTCAAAAATTTTAGCAAGGGGTTCTCTGCCTGGTTGCTGGGTGAGCAAGGCCATGGTGGGCGTGGCCTAGTCAGCCTTCTTCACCATGGGGGGGGGGCATTTTTACCTTCCCTGGGCTCTGGAGGCTTTTTTTGAGCCTCTAGGAGGGTGAAAACGGCCTCCCCAGGCTCCGGAGTCCCTCTGGAGCAGTGGTTCTCAACCTTCCTAATGCCGCGACCCTTTAATACAGTTCCTCATGTTGTGGTGACTCCCAACCAGGGGTGGGTTCTAAATTTTTTTTACTACCGGTTCTGTGGGCGTGGCTTATTTTGTGGGTGTGGCTTGGAGGTCATGTGACTGGGTGGGCGTGGCTAGCTGGTCATGTGACCGGGTGGCCATGGCTATATGTATAGGGACTACTCAGAGGGCTGAAAAAAGTCATTTCTGACAGGTCCTCGCACTTTTGATTGGTCCTCACACTTACGACCATCCTCACATTTATGCCTGTGCAGCATTCTTAACAACCATGTCACTCATTTCACAACTGCTTCTCTTCAACATGGTATAAGATAGGGCAAATACGTAAATTGTGAGGACAGTCGTAAGGTCAAGGACTGGTCAAAAGTGTGAGGACCAGTCAAAAATAACTTTTTCAGCCCTCTGAGTAGTCCATATGCATAAAAGGATACAGCAATAGAGAGGGATGAAGGAAGGGAAGGGAAATTAGAGTAGGAGTGAAGGTAAGAGAGGGAGGAAGAGAGGAGGAGAAAGAGAAAGAAAAAGGAAGTAGGGAGAAGAAGAAGAGGGGGGGAAGAGAAAGTAAGAAGGAAAGAAAAGACAGAGATGGTAGGTTTGAGGAGAAAGATTGCTGTACAATAAAAAAGATGAAAGGGAAGAAAGCCAACCCCAAACAAATATTAAGATATTAAGATAAAGAATGAATTGTTGAATTTTAAAGAATAAAAGAGAACAAATAGCAATAAATAGCAATAATTAGAAACACACATACAAACATACAATGTATTTTCTTTGAACAGAGTATTTGGCCGGTTCACAAATTTAAACAGTTGTAGGAGGTTAGCACCCACCCCTTTCCTAGAAGAATGAAATATTTTGAGAAATATTAAAAAGGCAGAATATTATATTTCCCTACCTGGATGAGAAATGGAGAAGCATATTTTACAGACAAAGCAGCTCCCACCTTCCTGCCCCCCACCCTTTGTTAATGGGCCAAAGGCAGAAAGTCAATCCTTTGTCAAAGGACATTTGCAACACAATAGCAACAGAAACTAACACAATGGGCCCCATCAAGCCATGTGATCCTGTCCACCATTAAACCATCTTTCCAAGCAGTCTCCATGTTTCCAGTGTCTTTTTCCCCACTTGGAGCAGAACCCAGAAGGATATTTCTTCCAACACAGTATTTAGTCATTTCAATTAAATTTACAATTTCTATATTTCCTTTTTACCATATTTATTCCTCATCTATTTTTTTTAAAAAAACAATATTACCCTTCATCCTCATCTCTAATCTTATATTCAATTTTTCCCTTCTATTCTATATTAAACCCCTTCGCATTGTCATCTATTTTTATATCCATCCTCACATTGGTTAATTATGTAATACAGTTGTTTAATACAAATTCAACATTTTAATATAAATCAATTAGTTATATAACTATCTTTTTTGTATATTAATCAATATGAACATGAATATTCCAATTATTTCCATGCAATCCAATTTCTTACAAATCAATTAATTATATTTACCAATAATAATAAACCAAATAATTTCCCCCATATATTCCTCCAAACCACAACTTAACCAATTAATAGTATCTCAATTATTACAATTCCCTAGTTAAATAGAGCTTTTTTTCTTTTGTGTTTTAAAATCTTGGAACTCTCCTCTTTTGCCCTAAATTTCCCATTGTTTGCAGTTTTGCACCTACCTTTTTTGGTGAGGAAAAAGAAAAAGAAATCTCTCTGCCTCATTTTGTCAGGTTGCAGCCTGCTTACTTTCCATTTTGCTTTTTCAGCATAGCTAGAGGGAAAAAAATCTGCTCCAGGAATTTACCTCTTTGCAGCTAGCTCCGCGGCAAGAATTTAAAGGTTTTTTTCCCTCTAGCCACCAGCTGGGACTCCGGAGGCAGCAATAGATTGGGAGTGGGTGGGGTAAGCGAACGGCGACCGGGCGATCCAGCAGAGGCAGAGGGTGAGGGTGAGTGAAGGTGTGGGGGGGGGCGAGAGAGGGCTTTGGCAACCCCTGGGAAATGGCCGTTCGACCCCCAAAGGGGTCGCGACCCCCAGGTTGAGAACCGCTGCTCTAGAGGCTTCCAGAACTTCCGGTAGGCCCATTTTTCACCCTTCCTGAGCCTCTGCATGTGCCCTGCACTTACCTGCATCCAAAACCGGCCGCGTGGGGACTCCTGGGAGGGGAGGGGCGGGGTAGGCGGGGCCAGCCAGAAGTGGGATTTGGGGATTCTCCGAACTGCACAAAATCTTAGCTAGAGGTTCTCCCAAATCCCTGCGAATCCCCAGCAGCCCACCCCTGCACACATCTCTCTTTATGAGCACATTGTTTGTGCATTCACTTATGTTTTCCCTGAACAAATATATTTAACTGATGTATTTAACTGAAGCTGATGTAGAGACATCCTGTTTGTTTCAGGGCTGAATCTACTTACTCAGTTAAGCTTGTGATTATTGGGCTGCAATTACTCTATGTTTCTTTCTCATCTTGCTCTCCAGTGTACCTTTCCATGTAAAAGAGAAAGAACTAGAATTAGAGAGAGAAAAGATGGAAGTGCAGAATCTGGAAACCTGGAGACCTAGTCCAAGTTTGATGCAATCGTTACTTGAGAGTGGACAGGCCAGGAAGCTAACTTTTTCATAACTGAAGAATGGAAGGCAAGCTTGGTCCAAAAGTTCTGATTTTGCATATCGTAAGTTGTAGGACATATTTGTGAATACATCTCCTAGAAATTCTTGCCAAACTGATATGACCACATTTTGAATAGTTGCAGAAAGTTAGCTGTTTCTGTGCACTATGTTTTTTATAGTTGCTTCTGCACTAAATGGATGAATGAATAAATTAACAAATAGAAAATTTAATAAAACATATTTAGTTCATTTATTTCAATAGTTATGATTTTATGAAAGAAGAAGGAAGTTAAATGCCTTTTCTTACACTGCAACTTCTTCACCCTGCCTGTTCAGCAAAGCCATAGAGATCAAGGGGTTATCAGGATTCTCTGTAGTTTTGCTCGTAGACTTGGTCATGCTAAGTAAGGTACCCATGTATCACAAAGAATGCAATAAGACAAAGCAAGGAAGTTTATTATAACCTCTGGTTGCAATAGATTAATAATAAAAGAAGAGAGAACTTGAAATATAAAATGTAATCTGCAGAACTGGGATTAAAACCTGCGGATAGTATTATGTCTATTCTTTAAAACCAGAAACTCTGACATAATAGAGATTAGAGTAGCAACCTACTGCACTAGTAAACGGAACTTGATTTCAAGACAAAAATTCAGACAGACCTTGCTGTCTTCATCAGGACAGGAACAAAATGCATTAAGGAACAATTAAAGAAAGGGAAGACTGCAAAAAAATATTAGGGTAGGCACCAAGTATTGAACCTAATGGGAAGAAAACCTTTTTTTTCCTAAGCAAAAGGCCTGGAAAGACTGGAAAGTAATGGTAGCTTGGTACCGGTCTTGGATGAAGACTGGACGTAGAAAGGATTAAGCACTAGCAAAGACTTCCTCACCATGCGCCTCATTTCTCTGCAAATGGCATTTGGCATTCCCCCTCTCAATCCCCTTAAAGCTTCAAATTCAGAAAAAATAAATCTAAATTAGTATTTTCCCCTTTTTATAAATAAGTGACTGAACTTGGCCCCTTGCCAACTTCAGATTGGTTAGAAAACTGCAAAAGTCCCCCTGTTTAGTCTTGTGGGCTTCTTCTTCCTTCCCCCAACATGCTTACTGTCTCTCCAACTTTTCTTTCACTCATACTTCTCTCATTTTTCTCTCTTGCTGCCTGTCTACAAAAGTTAAGCAGGGAGATCTATTGTCAGGTGCTGCTGGCTGGATTCATCATGAGTGCAAATTGCCTCACTCATGGCATTCATTTCACATGTTTATCAGTCTTACAGAAGACTACTAGACTTATAGAAACCAGCATAAACACTGATTAGGCATTGCATGAGGAGGTGATCAATGCCTGATCAATCCTGCTCACCAAGTCAATAGTGACTCTAGTGATTTTAGGTGCCCGCAGAAACTATAAATAGCCAACCAGAACTGAGCTGATCCCAACCCTGCCACATCATGACTATGGTTGCCAGTGAAGGATCCTAATTCCTACATATTGTGGGGCTTGCATCTGGAGAAGATGGAAAACACCATTTAAAGATTTGATTAGTTCAATATGAAATTAGCTGACCTCAGCTATAGGCTGGGTTGAGAAGAAGGCATATCCTTAAAGGCAGTTAGTGAGACATCTTTAAGCAACAATGAGAGGATGTGTGGATTCTTCACATCTTCCCAGAAGACATGAAGAACAGAATGAATGTTGGTGAATGAGTGTGGTCAAAGTATTGAAATGAAATGGTTTTGGCTAATTCAACACCAAGTTCAGATGATACGCCTAGAAGTATAACTGCTAGCTTACTTGCAGTTTAGTTGAGATTAATTGAATTGACCTATTTGTTTGAGTATTCTCATCTAACCATCAGTTCTCCTTATAAGGAGCTTTGCCATCTGGCAAATATGAATCACTTCTGCAGCAGATGAAATGTCTTCTCCACCCTCTTTTTCCCAAACTGCTTGATAAGTCATATCCTTGATTATTTTGAAGGCAAGACAGTATGTTGCTTCAAAACAGCCGTGCTAGATTATTCAAGTCGCCAGCATCCCAGGAGGCAACGGTCTGGGTTTCATAAACTTGCCAACTCTTGGAATTGAAGACATCTGGCAGCCTCTCAATCCATCTTTTCTTTTTTGGTCTGATAAAATATTTTTTTAAAATAGTGAGTGAAAAACTTTTTTGATTACATATTGCTGAAAAGTCCTACAGTTGACATTCAAAACTAATAATGTTTGTGCAGCAGCATTATTGAACAATAGCTTCCAAGTTTTTACAGATGCCTGTAAGGATGTGCCTCTAATTCTCCAGTTCTACTGTAATTCCCAGAAATACTAGCCCATTTCAGTTTCATAGTCTTTCCACATATCCACATTGATGAAGCAATTTGCCATTTTTCTTTACTTTGCTGCAAGTTTTGCCTGTGGGATTTTTTTCCCTGTGATTAAAATTACAACTGAGAAACATGATTTTCTCAATGTGCCTCGGAATGGGCCCCAGTGGTCTATGAGAAAATCAGTAATGCCTTTGTGCTCCTGTAACCCTTTGTACCCCTGTAACCTTTTACCCCTTGTTTTGGTTTGAATTCCTACTGAGAGGAAAAAGAAACTTTCTTGGGGCTGAATTTCTGGATTGCTGCTTGCTCCTTCCACGTGTGCACTGGAGATAGGACAAAAACCAGCACTCAGTCAAAGGAATGAACTGCAGCAACAAAATGCTGTTGAAGCTTTTTTTACTCTCAATGTTCTTTGGAGCAGAAAATGGGCAAAACTTCATGGACTGCAAGGATTGTTGGAAACTGAAAGTTGAAGCAGGAAATGTCAGAAGCCCCAGGAATAACATTCTAATATGTGTTTTTTGTAATAAATTATTCATTGGAAAGGTCAAAGTGAGGTTCCCACTGAGTTTATAATGAACTCAATGTATTCCTGCACCATCTCTATTACTATATATAAGTGAGTGTATGCATGAAAAAGTTGACAGTTTCAAAGTGCCAAATGGTTGTGTGATGTATTTTGTTTTATTGGCTTGACCTTTTTTTGTCTTTCTTGAAAGATAAAAATATTCAGTTAATGACAAATGGATCATGAGCCTTAAACAACGGGGCTCTATGGGAATCACAAATTATATGTGAATGCTTTAGGCGGAAAAAATGCATTTAATAGTAATAGCAATAGTAATAGCACTTAGACTCATATACCACTTCATAGTTCTTTACACCATTCTCTGAATAGTTTACAAATGTCAGCTATTGCCCCTAACAATCTGGGTCCTCATTTTCCCAATCTTGGGAGGATAGAAGGCCAAGTCAACTTTGAGCCACATCAGGATCGAACTCCTGACTGTGGACTGTGTTTGCCTGCAATACTGCATTCTAACCACTGTGCCACCATGGCCATCATAATAGAAGCAAATCCTACCTTGCCCCCACATGAATTGATCAGGGATTTTGAAGATCTGTATTGTAGACACCAGATATAATGGCCTAATTGACTGTTTGCTATTGGGAGCTCCTTCTCAAGACATTCTAAAATGATTCTCCAAAGATGAGGACTGGCACGCTAGAGATGCCACAAATTGCTGGAGCAAGGTTGACCAAGGGTCCAGCTAAGCTGAATGCTGCTTGCAAGCACAGTGTCCATACAAAATTTATAACTTGCCCAACATAGGCAGGCTGTAGGGCCAGAGCACTTCCTAGGGTGGTACCTCTGTCAAGGACAATTGAGAACAGCAAAGTCCTCTTCTCTTGTGTTGTTACTGGGGCAGTGTATCTCATTATCCGAACTTTGGCCAGTGATGAGTCCAGCCCATAGTGAAAGTTTTCCTGTTACAAGCTATTCCCCTGGCATGATCATATAGAAATAATAAATTTGCTGTTTTTAACACTATTAATTAAAAACATTGACAAAGGAAAAAGATATAATACAGTTTCTATAAAATAGATTAGAAAAATCACATATTACAACTTTGCAGCAATTTATAAAGAAAAATTCAGGATGTTTTATAAAATAAATAAATGAATCCATTTTCTTAGACTCTAGTGAGGAATTTTAGGAAAAAAGGATATACCGGTATTCTTATGATAATATTGCTCAAAGAAATAGAGGAACTAGCATCATAAGCAAATCCCAGGGGCCTCATCAGATGTCATAAAAGTAGTTTAAATAGTTCCTGAATCTCTTGAAAATTATAACAACACTGAAGAGATGTTTACCTCATCCCAGGTGCAATCCTGTTTGGCCTGGAATCTTCCTAGTTCAAAGAAGTTGTCTGTCATTATTACACTACTGAATGTTTCTACCAATGTCTCATTCTGTCAACCTCTTTCAGTGGCTTCAAGTCATCACTTCATTTCCTGATGGTCAAAAATTTGCTGCATCCTATAATATCTAAGAAGGCAAACAGTTAATTATGTGGTACTCAGCACAGTGCACTGAATAGCTTCAGCAATGTTACTGGCTTTTTACGTTCATGGCTAGTTTTTACTGGATTTTTTTATACCTTCTATTATAAATAATTAGCATAGAAATTTAGGAAAATCAATCAATCAATAAAATTCTATTAACAGGCAGAATTAAAAAAAAGTATTGCTTTCTTAGCTGATTATGAAAGTATAAATCATATTTGTTTACTTTTTTGCCATGGTCTTTTCTTCTCTCCCTCCCCTCTCCCAATGGGTTGTGTGCTCATACTACTCTTCTTTGTGATCTTTTGGCCTATGTTCTTCTCTCCAATTTCTCCTACATTCTCTAGACAGGATGACTTCCTTTGGTTTCCCTTGCCCAATTCCTCATAATATGATCAGTGAGGGGATCAAACGGGCCACCATCTCCTCTGTCCATTGTCATACCTTAGAAAGCCCATATATAGCTGGGCAATAGTGAGACAGTAGATTTGTAAACAGTGTAGACTAGAGCGAGGAGAAACTGAATGTGGAAAAGTAAAAGTGCCCCTGCCCTGGGCGTGATATTGTGATATTCTTAGTAAAAGTATGGTACAACAGGTCTTACATTAGTTGATTCCATTAAAAAAAATACTGAACTTTTACTTTTCTCTTTCATCTTTATTTCCTATACCTCCTAAGAAACAAAGCTGAATTTCTGTAAGTTTACTATAATGCCAAGAATGCCATTTATTTGAAGCTGTGCCTTCTTCCCACCTTTGTGTAAATCTGCCCAGGGGAAGCAAATGTTTGGAATAAGAACAGTCTTGGGTGTCTTCAAATGGGATGGGCAGCAGAAAGAGGGCAAATGTCAAAATCTGAGAAATCCATACCTGCAGTGCAATGATTCTTACCCCTTTGTACTAGAACCCATAGGGATTTTCTTCCTTATCAATTAGGCAATAAAGAAGTGAAAAGATGAACTGGTGAAAGATGAAAGTAGTATATTCAGTGGTGGTGGTTGCTTAAAAAAGGCAAAATGGCAGATGTGGCATCATGATAAAAACCTCACCCCTTTTGTCTGTTGTTCAATTTTAGTGCATGCACAAGAGGGTTAGGGTGGCATCATAATACCATCATATCTTCATCATGCCTCTTTTCCTATAAACGCATGGATGCAGCTGATACCACAATAATTAACTGGAAGTTTCCCTAGAAGATCTGACAAAAATTTTTTAAAAACTGTTTAACATGAAGACACTGAACAACTGGATTCAAAAAGAATATTCTTCTAGTTATTCAACTTACAATTAATACATTAGCTTAACCTAAAATCAAACTGGGATGATCTGGAGCAAAGAAGACTACAGATACAGTGTAGGAACGCTGGGAACCTTGATTGCTGTAATGGTTTTTCTAATATAAGAACAGAACCTTCAGGCAAAAAAGACTTTTGATATTACTTCAGTGACTCATCTTTAGTTATGAACTTTGGCAGCCTGGGCAGCTATGGAAGTTCTTTTAAGTATGTATTTTTCTTATCTAGGGATCTAAAAATTCATCCTTGGGTGTATTTACTGGTTGGGCTAAAACTCTTAATTGGATATGCAAATACATGCTTCAATTCCTGTGGAATTTACATAAATTTAATTAATAAAAATATGCAGGCAACTTCTTCCTTTAATTATCTTAGGATGACGTATTACCACGGTTCCTGTTGCTTTTCTCAGATCCTTCAAAAGAGGATTCATTCCAGGATAAAACAAAGTTAAGTCAGAGTCTGTAGATGGTTCCAAATCATAGTTCTATCTACACATAACAGAATAAGAGAGTTGGAAGGGACCTTGGAGGTCTTCTAGTCCAACCCTCTGCTCAAGCAAGAAACCTTGTATCACGGATATCAAACTCGCCATGTCACGTTGCCATCGCGTAACATATCACAATGTTTTTTCCCTTCACGGAGCTGGGGTGGGCGTGGCATGCGCATACACATCTGGCCCACTGGCAGGCAATTTGACACCCCTGTCTTATACCATTTCAGACAATCTCTCCTTAAAAATCTCCAATGTTGGAGCGCCCACAGATAATTGGGACTGGAATTTCAATAAGTAGTTGCAGTCATAAGTCAAGGCATCCATGTGATCGGACCTACTTTTCTATCACTTTTACAGTGGTCATTAAGCAAATCAGGCAGTCATGAGTCCAAATTACATGGTTGTTAAGCAAATCATGCAGTCGTTAAATGTATCCATTCTCACCAAATGGGCAGTTTTTGCCAGAAACCAGCAAAAAATGTCCAAATCACCAGTTATGTGATTATGGGACGCTGCAACTGGTCATAAATATGAGCCAGTTGCTGAGTGCCCAAAATATGGTCATGTGACTGCGGAGTGTGGACATTACATTTTACAACAGCCAGAAATGCTTTATAGGCTGTAAAACACTCTTTTTGAGGTCATTGTAACTTCAATTAAATGACTGATCATAAGTCAAGGACTCCCCCCCCCCGTGTGTGTGTGTGTGTGTGTGTGTGTGTGTGTGTGTGTGTGTATTGCTGATATGGCCGAACATCTTTGCCAATGCTATGCATCTAATAGTCATCCAAGATTTCACTTAGTTTCACTGTCAGATGTATATGTATGGTGGCTTAAAGTTTAAAACAGGAAATATATTTTGTCTCCTGGTCTCTATCAATGTTCCCCTGCAACTTGCAATAAGTGCATATCTGGAACTACCGGTAGAATATGAGCAGGGGTGAAATACTCCCGGTTCGGACCGGATCGTCTGATCCGGTAGCAATGGCGGTGGGTGGTTCGGAGAACCGGTAGCAAAAATCCCTGCCTCTCCCATGCCCGGCTGATCATCAGAGGCTTTTTAAAATTATTTTTAAAAGCATTTTTTCTACAACCTCTTTGGCCGAAAAAATGCTTTTAAAAGTAAAAAAAAAAAAAGCCTCTGATGATCGTGTGCCTCAGCTGGGATAATCAGAGGCTTTTAAAAGCATTTTTTTTTACAACCTCTTCGGCCAAAGAGGTTGTAGAAAAAATGTTTTTAAAAGAAAAAAAAGCCTCTGACGATCAGGCAACTCAGCTGGGATCATCAGAGGCTTTTAAAAGCATTTTTTAATAATCTCTTCAGCCAAAGAGGTAGTAGAAAAAATAGTTTTAAAAGTAAAAAAAAAAAAGTTGGCCACGCCCACCCAGTCAGTTACCCCCCATCAAGCCACGCCCACAGAAGTGGTAGTAACAAATTTTACATTTCACCACTGAATATGAGTATTGTTTAATTTCCCTAACATTTTGTATTGATGATACCTTCTCTTTTAAATGACTTCCATATTGTCCCTCAAATAAACCCATCCTGTATCGTAGCATAAACTCTCATTCACATTTTCAAATGTTAAAATTGGGGTTATGAAGTACATAAAGGTAAAGGTTCCTCTTGCACATACGTGCTAGTCGTTCCTGACTCTAGGGAGCGGTGTTCATCTCCGTTTCAAAGCCGAAGAGCCAGTGCTGTCCAAAGACATCTTCGTGGTCATGTGGCCGGCATGACTCAATGCCAAAAGTGTACGGAACGCTGTTACCTTCCCACCAAAGGCAGTCCCTATTTTACTACTTGCATTTTTTACGTGCTTTCGAACTGCTAGCTTGGCAGAATTTGGACTGGTAACGGGAGCTCACCCCGTTACGCAGCACTAGGGATTTGAACTGCTGAACTGCCAACTTTTCGATCGACAAGCTCAGTATTTTAACCACTGAGCCACTGCATCCCTCTTATGAAGTACATAACGTAATTTTAAAAAGTCAGATTTTCTGTTTTTTGAAATAAACTGATTTTATTTCCTCAAAATGGGAAGAAGGGATCCCATTTATGGACTTGGATGATTTAATATCCTTGAGCATTTATCATAGAAAGCTGCAGTGTAATTTGCTCCTCTGATGCATCTTATCGCACATTTGGCAAGCAAAGTTTCCTTATGGACCTATCTATAGTATTATAACTAGAATTTAATTCTGTGCCAAAATCCTTTTTGGCTTACAACTGGTGTTCTCCAGGGCTGCACGTCCACTTTTATGTCTTGGCAGGAGGCGAGGGGCACGCAGCAAGGCAATGTCCTCAAAACATTTGCATGGGGATTCCTAAGCCCAGCCTCAGCCCTGCTTGGCTTACTGTACGTGGCCGGCAGGTCCAAGGAAGGAGCCTTCTCTGTTCCCTTCTGTCCTTGTATGGCTAATGAGGCATCTTTGCTTGCTAGGAAAGAATGATGAAGGTGTCACTTGTCAGTTTAGCATAACATTTTGGTGCAGTTGCTCCTGCTTTGGCTACCACTGGAAAACACCTCTAACACGATCTGCTTCATTGGAGGGAAGATGAATTATAACAATAGCCTCCCTCTAGGCATTGTTGCTACTCCTCAAAGGCACTCCATCACTCATATCCAGTGAATTAACCCTCAATTGATTTCTGTCATCCATTGCAAAATAGATGTTGATGCAGGATTAATTTTTGCAGTTCCTCAGTGTATGTAACCAAGTGACCTTGAGATTGCCCAGAATTAAATGCTATTATAGTTTATGTGTTCACTGGCTGGTCAATGCATGTTCTCTTGGGTCCCTCCCAGGGACTAAATCCGGATCTAGCTCCTTCTTTCAACCCCAGCTGCAATAGGAGAAGGTGGCCTTTCTCAGCCTGCTCCGACTATTCAGCACCACTGAGTGACCGTGGAAGGAAGGCTGGCAACAGGAAAGCTGACAGCAGCACCTTAGCGATGTGGGATTGGGAGAAATTGAAGGGTTCTTCCTCCTCCTTCCTTGATAAACCTAGGAATAGGACAAGAAATGCTGTAGGTGAGGCTGACATTTCTAAGGAGGCTATCAACAGACATTCTAGGGTATTGCAATTCCCATTGGTTTGATTAGCAAGCAAAGAGGAGGCCATAGGTGGGAACACCAGATGTTTTCCGAAATATAGAACTACTATAGTGTGTTTATCAAACTCAGCAACTTCAAGAGTTGTGGACCTTGTTGGGGAATTCTGGGAGTTGAAGTATGTACTTCTTAAAGTTGTTGAGTTTGACCAACATGCAGTAGCGGTTTTGAGTGTGTATGTGTGCGACAGGCAGTCCTTGACTTACAACCATTCATTTAGTGGCAGTTCAAAGTTACAAGGCCACTGGAAAAAGTGACTCACAACCAGTTCTTGCACTTACTGTTGAGATGGTGTCCCCACTATCATATAATCAAAATTTGGGTGCTAAATTGGCATGTATTTGTGATGGTTGCAGTGTCTTGGGGTCTTATGATTTTCCATTTGCAACTTTCCCAGTCAGCCTGTCCAGTCAACAAAGTCAATGAGGGAAGCCAGATTTGCTTAATAGCCATGTGATTCACTTAATGACAGCAGGAAAAAGGTAGAAAAATTGTCATGACTCACTTAATAATCATCTCACTTAGCAACAAAGGTTTGAGTCCCAACTGTGATAGTAAGTTGAGGACTACCTGTAATTAATTTTCCCTTCCCCTTTTCTGTTTTTGGAGGTAAATTTATGTGGAAATGATATATATCATAGTCATGTTGTTAAGAAAAAGAAATGTGCAATGTTTTAGATTAATTTATTTATTTTTATTTTATTGAATTTCTATACCGCCCTACTCCCGAAGGACTCAGGGCGGTGAACAGCCATGAAATAAAACACATCCATATACAAAATTTAAAATCGAATAAAATGAATTAAATAAATTTGGCTGAATTGATACCCATAATTTAAAATACCCATATTTTAAAATACAGTAAAAATTTAAAATTTACACTTAAAAGGGAGAAGATTTAGGCGAGGCCGGCTTGATGAAATAAAAGAGTCTTCAGCTCGCGGCAGAAGGTGCGCAGATCCGGAATCCTCCGTATCTCTGGGGGGAGCTCATTCCAGATCGTCGGTGCCCCCACAGAGAAGGCTCTCCCCCTAGGGGCCGACAGCCGACATTGTTTGGCCGACGGCACCTGGAGGAGCCCCTCTCTGTGGGAGCGTACTGGTCGGTGGGAGGCTATTGATGGTAGTAGGCGGTCCTGTAAGTAACCAGGTCCTAAGCCATGGAGCGCTCTAAAGGTGGTAACCAGAACCTTGAAGCGCACCCGGAAGACCACCGGGAGCCAGTGCAGCTCGCGCAGGAGAGGTGTTACATGGGAGCTCCACGCTGCTCCCATAACCACCCGCGCGGCCGCACTCTGCGCCAGTTGGAGCCTCCGGGTGCACCTCAAGGGGAGCCCCATGTAGAGAGCGTTACAATAAATTCAAAAACTATGGTGTCAAGTTTTTTTTAATGTGAGAGAAAGATTAGCACTTTGCAGCCCTCAAGACGGACCAAAGATTATAGTAACTTCTGTCATATTTATGAGTGGCCCTATGAAATATATCTTCCTTGTCCTTAAAAGCAATTTCTCTTTACCTATCTAGATAATTTGATTTTGAGATTCATATTTCATCTGTCATACAGCTAATGATTTATATATTTGAATTACAGAAAAGCAATTAAAGCATAATTAAAATACATCTGTTGTACTTATATGAAAGAAAATGACTATTGTATTTTCCTTCTAGTCCTTGGGTTATCTTCTCCTGCTAGAAAATATCTGATCTCATTAGAGAGATGCATTTATTTGTTGATTATACAAATGTTACTGTAGTAACTGTCAGTAACTTTTTCAGAGCTTTCTGCCAGTCTTCAAGTAGGTACAACTTTGGGAATTAACACTGAGGCAAACTTCTGAGTAAATGCCATTAATTGCGCGATCCTATAATTACTTTAGAAGAAAGTACTTCTAATCTCAAACCCTTCAAAATACAGTTTGCTGGGGAAGGAATATTCAGTGGTACAAAACAGAAATATAAAAAGCTTTTGTGGAGGTTTGGTGACTTTGGGTAAAGGGATATTTATTTGGAAAATAAATATCAGGTTATTCTGCTCTGCCAATAAACTATCTTGTCCCCTTGTAGCACCTTTTGTGACTGTGGTGTCAATTTGAATGGAAAGCAAGCTATTTATTTATTCTAGTAAGGATGAGGATGAGGTATTCTTTATTTAAATGATTTATATGCTATCTTTATGTCCAAGTATGACGATCAAGAAAACTAACACTTCTGTGAGAGGAAGTTTTAATTCAGAAGAATTCATCTTGATTACTTATCATAAATAAACAATCAGGGCAAATACAATGACACATGGCTCCCATGTAATTAACACCTGCTCTTCAGTCAGTCTCTTTGTTATTCTGTGTTTATTATTGTACTTTTTAAAATTCTAAAGTTTTTAATATTAATAATTATATTAATTTGTATATATTGTTTAATCTTATCTTTGCTGTATGCCATGCAGAATCACTTGATGAGTGAGATGGGTGGCTATGTAAATATCATGAATGAATAAATGAAGAAAGAAAGAAAGAAAGAAAGAAAGAAAGAAAGAAAGAAAGAAAGAAAGAAAGTTATGCTCTAATTCAGTATCTTCAAAACATGTTTTGTAATTTGAGAAAAGGAAGAAATAAACAGTTTGTCCCTAACAAAAATGCCTGCTTTAATTAGTACTGAGTCAAGGCTAACACAGATTTGTAGGTATCGTACATGCAATTCTTATAGTACCAGTTGAATACCTTCCCATTCAATGTGTATTATACTATTCAACTTATAACTTCCAGTATAAGTGGTTGATTGCATGAAAAAAATAGGAAGCTATAATAACTAAGAGGTACCAGCTGCTAGCAGCAGTAACTGGTAACTACTTTTTGGCACTCAGATCTTGCATACTTTGATTCCCCTCTTTCTATAAAAAGGTGGGAGGATTTTTTTCCCCATGAGTTGAGAATGTTCAGCTCTCCTGAGAAGATTAATAACATTTCCATCTCTGCAAAGGATTTCAGACTTCTCCTGTATTGGCTGCAGATCTTGGTCTCATAGTACAATATGGGTTGTAATCCTGGGCTCACTATTATTAAAATTCAGAGGGACATCTGTTAGTAGATGATGGTTCATATTACACTAGAGTATGGATGTCAAACTCTCCGTGTCACCTTGCCACCATGTGACATTTCATGACATTTTTTCCCTTTGTGGAGCTGGGGTGGGCGTGGCCTGTCCGTGACACATCTGGCCTGCGGGCCGCCAGTTTGACACCCCTGCTAGAAGAAGAGGGGGATGAAAGTGTATCAAATTTGGTGTACTAGCTGATGTTGTTGTGCATTGGTGATAGTATTGTTGGAGGATAGTAGATACATGGATTTGTTACAGGGTCAGTTTCTCTTATTAGGATCATTGTCCTGTTGTTTCTTGTTGCTTGTAAGAATCTGCTTCAAATTCATAGTTGTCTGCAGCAAAGTATGGGTCTGCATTCCAATGCCTGAGAAAGTCCAGTGCCATTGTCCAGTATGGGCTATAGCTTATTAATAAAGTTAATAAGATTAAAAGAGTTCTCTTTCTATAGTATTTATAACATGCATAAGAACACCTAAGATGTAGCTGTCCGAGCCTTCCTACCAGAAGAGGTGTCAAACAAGGCTCCCTTATTATTCATTTTTATATAAATTCTATCACAGATTGTCTGACAAAAGCAGAACGCCATTCATCAAATATGGCAAGCTGGCAGATAGCAGTGCTACTGTAGGCAGTCAATGCGCTGATGGGACTGAAGAAGACCTTTCATCCCTTGTCCCTCTTCTCTATGGTTCACCACTTACAACTGAATTGCAGCAAAGAAAGATTACAGTGTGCCCAAGAAGATGCAGATGTCTGAACGGGATTGTCAATAGGAAGAAATTTTAATTTACCTCAGGGTGACTTTCCTTTGAAATGGGAATCTGAAGACTTCTTGCACACCACTTGAAGAAGCAATGCAGCTATTCTACCCTTCTATCACCACACAAGCACAATACGTTCCAGCTGCCATTAAGGTCTAACCCAACTTCATCACAGGGCTAGGAGGTAGGGCTAGGAAGTTAGAAATTTTTTCTTGAATCCATATATTCAAGTCTGTGTTTTAAAGCAAAGTCTTCCAAGTAGTCCTCATTTAATGATCACATTTGGGACTGGCAAATTGGTTGTTAAGTGAAGCAAGCTAAGCAAAACTATAATTGTGCTTATAATCTTATTTTACCTTTCCTTTGCTTTACATACCTGTGTGAAGATTGTAATTTTGAGAATTGGTTATAAAGTTTATTTATTTATCAAATTTATTTGCCACTCATATCACAGTGCTTTTATATTACTTTTTCATCACTGTCAAAACTGCAAGCAGTCTCTAAATGAAATAATTGCTAAGCAAGGACTACCTGTATACCCAATGCAGTGCTCTGCATGGAGGAAAGTTTGCCCAAAAGTGTTACTAGATTTTATAATTTTGATTGTAACACTACATGTAGTACTGCTTGGTAACTGCAACAAAACCATTCATTCATTCATTCATTCATTCATTCATTCATTCATTCATTCATTCATTTGTGTTCTAATATCTCAGGGGCTGCCACAAAGAAGAGGGAGTCAAGCTATTCTCCAAAGCACCTGAGGGTAGGACAAGAAGCAATGGGTGGAAACTAATCAAGGAGAGAAGTAACTTAGAACTAAGGAGAAATTTTCCAACAGTTAGAACAATTAATCAGTTGAACAACTTGCCTCCAGAAGTTGTAAATGCTCCAACACTGGAAGTTTTTAAGAAGAGATTGGATAACCATTTGCTATAGGGATTCCTGCTTAAACAGGGGGTTGGACTAGAAGACCTCCAAGGTCCCTTCCAACTCTGTTATTCTATTCTATTCATTCAACAAGTTGTTTATTTAGTTCCCCAGTGTATTATTTTCCTGACAGAAAAGCAAGTAGCCAAGGAAAGAAAAACAATAATAATAATAAAAAAAACTCTCAGGTTGCAAACCATGGACTTTTAATGCCAGCCAAGTATTAGAGCCATTAGACCAGCAAAAAAGACCTCTTATAGCAAAAAAGCCTGAAAAGAGACAAGGAGTATTCCTGCCTTTGGGAAATGGCCAATCAAAGTGGAAGAAAGTAAAGAACAACAGGTAAGCCAGACAAAGTAAGAAAACATTATTTTGAAAGGAAAATGTTCCCAAAGGTCACAGTCAAAGGTGAATCTCTGCGTGTGAATGCAGGATAATGTCTGTAGCTGTTCTCCAAAAATAGTTGCTGTTCTACATTGGTGGTAGGGTTACCTGACTTGGTGGATAAACTCTTGGGGTACTCTTGGGGTAGATTGCCATATTCTAATTGCAAAATATTCTATTAGCTGAAGAACCATCACAGCTAATGCATGTAATTGTGCAAAAATGTTCTTTGCCACAGTCAATTAATACAATACAATACAATACAATACAATACAATACAATACAATACAATACAATACAATACAATACAATACAATACAATACAATACAACACAACACAACACAACACAACACAACACAACACAATACAATACAATACAATACAATACAATTCTTTATTGGCTAAATGTGATTGGACACACAAGGAATTTGTCTTTGGTGCATATGCTCTCAGTGTATATAAAAAGAAAAAATACATTTGTTAAGAATCATAAGGTACAAACTTAATGATAGTCATAGGGTACAAATAAGCAATCAAATCATACTAGGAAACAGTCAATATAAATCGTAAGGATACAAGCAACAAGGTTACAGTCATACAGTCATAAATGGGAGGAGATGGGTGATAGGAACAATGAAAAGATTAATAGTAGTGCAGACTTAGTGAATAGTTTGACAGTGTTGAGGGAATTATTTGTTTAGCAGAGTGATGGTGTTTGGGAAAAAACTGTTCTTGTGTCCAGTTGTTCTGGTGTGCAGTGCTCTATAGCGTCATTTTGAGGTAGGAGTTGAAACGATTTATGCCCATGATGTGAGGGGTCTGTAAATATTTTCATAGCCCTCTTTTTGACTCGTGCAGTATATGGGTCCTCAATGGAAGGCAGGTTGGTAGCAATTGTTTTTTCTGCAGTTCTAATTATTCTCTGAAGTCTGTGTCTGTCTTGTTGGGTTGCAGAGCCAAACCAGACAGTTATAGAGATGCAGATGACAGACTCAATAATTCCTCTGTAGAACTGGATCAGCAGCTCCTTGGGCAGTTTGAGCTTCCTGAGTTGGCGCAAAAAGAACATTTTTGTTATGCTTTTTTTGATGGTGTTTTTGATGTTAGGTGTCCATTTTAGGTCTTGCGATATGATAGAACCTAGAAATTTGAAGGTCTCTACTGTTGATACTGTGTTGTCTAGTATTATGAGAGGTTATGTATGGGAGTATGGGAGGGTTTCTCCTAAAGTCTACCACCATTTCTACGGTTTCCAATCTGTTCAGTTCTAGATTGTCAGAGATAACTGAAGATGAAGGGGAACTCCCACATGCTTACTGATTTTTCAGAGGTCCCCAGAGGCCTGATGCACAACCCCCTGAATAAGGTCCTTTGCTGGCCAAAACCTTTCTGGGTTGCTGGAATGTAATTTCAGCTTGTTCACACTCATCTGTTCTTTATTGAATTTTCAAGGGTATCAACCCTTTCAGTTGAATTACATCATTATTTTCCTAGCCCCTGCAGCTATACCTTTGAAATTTTGCAGGTGTTTTGCATAGAGGCATACAACTGTGTAGGTTATTTTTAGTAACTTATTAAGGAAATTACAGCAGAATTCAGCCCACTTTAGAAATGTGACATGACTAGACTTGTAAAGAACTGTTTTACTCTTATGCTGATGGGAGAGTCAAGTAACTGTTGGCCTTTGAATTAAAATTCCAGTTCAGATTCTTTTTACTGCTTTAATAGCTAGAATGATGATTGACAGACATCAAAAGATCTATTCAGAAAGTAATATAGAATACCAGTATTTGTATTAGTATTGTATTAATACTGAGCTATATTAATGTGAACGCCAGTTCGGTGTAATGGTTTAAGGCACCAGATTAGATGCCAAGAGACTGTGAGTTCTAGCCCTGCCTTAAGCACAAAACCTGTGACTTTGACCCAGTAACTCTATCTCAGCCTTAGGAAACAGGCAATAGCAAACAACTTCTGAAAATCTTGCCAAGAGAATTGCATGGATTTGTCCAGACAGTCATCAGGCATCAAGTCTGACAGATAATAAAATAATAAAAACCATGCAAGGAATAACAGAATAACAGTATAGGTCTACATAGCTCTACAGTAGTGTTTGCTTCAGTGATAGTACATGGAACGTGTTAGAGAAAAAGTCACATAGGAAGGTCAAAACTACAAACTACTAAATTTGTTTTGAGTAAACAACAGATGCCTGTGAAATTTCAGTTGGAAAAATGTATTGGTGAAGGCAAGAAATTACTAGCAGTGGCGGTAAAAGAACATTAGCTGGGCACAAAAATATGTCTCATTTGCCTTCAAAGCATATGGGATATTACGTGCCAAAATACATAGTAATATCCAAAGAACTGCACTAATGAAAACATTAACCAAGTAATAAGTATGAGAAGTAAAAAAAAATAATAAAAATCAAAGTTTCACCTAAATTAGTACATTGCAAGAACTTTAAGAAAATGTAAATGGAATATAAGGCACTTGAAGTTTTCTTGAACATTTATTGAATCCGATTCCTTTATTTATAAAGTAGTTCATGTGTAAAACCTCTAAATGAAATCTCAATGACTTCACCTTGAAATAACTTGCATTTGCTGCTATGTGTACATGTATATTGGGAAGTATTTATTATTTATTGCTAGACTAATGGACTAAATACTTGGGCAAAATGTTCATTGCATAATACATGATAACGCATAAAAAGTATGTTGTCCATTGGTTGGAGAAGCTCTCTGAGTTTCAGCAATCTGTCATATAAGAGACCTTCGCACAAGAGCTGTGCAATCAGGGTTTTGAAATAGAAGAATTAAATGTCTCCTGTTGAAAAATAGGTACTGTATATAAAGAAGTACCATGCTTCGAATCTTTAATATTGTTATTTTGCTCTAATGCACCTATGAACCAAAAATGGGTTAACGGTTAGAAGACACATTCATTTATCACAGCTCTGTCCCCACAAGAATCAAACTGATGCATTGATCCATTTATTGAGCCATTTGTTTATACAATTCTGTGGCCCTTAACAGGTTATCAAACTACCATTTCCAGCAACCCCAGCTAGAATTATCAGTGATTAGAAGTGCTGGGAACTGTGGTTCAACTCAGTTCTTATACCTGAGTTGTGCCTTTCTCCTTTCCATTATCTTCAAACAAAAAACATTGTTCAAAACTGTAGAAAAGAGCCTACCGACTCAGCTTTTTAAATATATTTGGTTGGATGTTGGAATTAGATTGAATTTAGGTCTGATTTAAGAACATTTTGTGTGTGTGCATGATGAACAAAAAATCCTCAGCAACACTGAATCTGGACGTGAGCAAACTGGGGCAGAAGTCAATGTTCACTTCATCCTTGATGCTGATATAATATCAAAGACCCTTGCACATGGCTATTATCAATATTTTCTCCCTGGCTGCCTGGTTCAAGAAGGGTACATTTGTCCTACCTGAAATTAGATTGTATTAGAAATATGCAGTAAAGGAAGACAAGCAAACCAATGGATTCAGCCAGGCTGAAAAACTGCCCATTTAATAACTACTTACTGAAATGGTGGGCAAATTAAAATTATCTTGGGACTATTTACTTAAACCAACTATTTTATTCATTTATGTTCTATGGTCACCCATTCACCAAGTGAGTGTCCTTCTTGGACAGACAACTAGAAAAGAACTACAGAAGACTATTTTCATATATGACCACTCCTGCAAGATTACTATATGCACAAAAATGGAAATACTCTGATATACCCTTAGTGGAGGAATGGTTGGTGAAGATGATGAAACTAGCAGAGATGGCAAAATTAGCTTGCTTGCTCAAAGAAATAAAGATCAATTATTACGTTCATCAGTGATTGGAAATCCCTTATGAACTTTTTGTTGAAAAAAATGAACTTGTGACTTATGGGTTTGATGACAAAAGGTAGCTTATAGAAGAACGAAATTATGATGTAACTTTAAAGAGGGTAAAATATAAATGCATTTATAACCACTCTCAAAAAAATTGGAGGCTACTTTTCTTTCTTATTCATTTTTCTTTTATTTATTTATTTTGCTTCTTTTCTAATTGTATTGTATTGTATTTATTTATTGTATTTAAAATTTCAATAAAATTACATTTAAAAAACAAAACAAAAACAAAATGATTGCCCGGTTTACGGCTTACAAAAGTAGGACTCACTATCTGCATGAAATGGTCTCTCATAGAGGTGAGCTATTGTTTACTAAACTTTATTACCATTACTACCATCACCAGGATTATGGAGGCCGCTGGAGGTGGCACCTTCAGGTTGCCTTCTCTGGAGGAGCTAGTAGGGCTGCAAGAGAAATTAAGTGTGAGGCACTTTGGCAGCTGCTGAAATAGGAAAGTGAGTCTCTCCCACGCAAGATTCTCAGAAAATTCTCTTTAGCAGGTTTGATTGAGTTGAAAGAGATTGAGTTAGTAGGACTCCAGCAACTGAATTATTTTCCTTTTGAAGCCAATTATTCCTAGGGTCAGGGACTTTCTGGTTTTCTTTCTAACAATCCTCTTATGATCAAGTGAAGAGGTAGGTCTCTTCATTTTTAATAGGGAAGGTTATACCCAAACTGCAGAATTTCAATCAGTCTGGGAACTGGCTCATTCACCTATTTCCTTTGCCAGTAACTCTTCCACTTCCAAGGAGTCCGCCTCGCTTCATCTAAAGGAGACCTCATTCCTTCCTTCCCTCCCCTCCCTCTGCCATCACTGGTGCTATCTCTGCCTGTTTTCTACAAAGCAAATGCAATAAAAATGCAAAATGCACACTTTATTAGCAATGGAAATGCTTGTATATCCTAGGTTGGGGTTTATTGTCCCATTAAGGGATAATATGCATTGCATATTATGTGCATGCACTGTATGTACACAACCAACTGTAGCTTATTCAGGAAACCATGGGTGCATAAACTATAGCTTAGCATGATGTGAAGTTAGGAAACTTCTACTAACATATCTAGTGAAACATCTTTTATTAGTGACCAAACTGGAGAAAATAGGATTAAAATCTAATGTAATAACTAGAGATGTTTCACTTTTTTTGCTGATACCTTGTTTGCCCTTAGGCAGCTCTCCAAAGTGCCTAATCACTTATGAAGTTCCATGAAAGTATTAATTTGGTTTTGTTTGCTTTGGAGAGAATCCTGTTTTCAGTTTGGACAACCAGAGTATCTCTCCAAAGCATCCACAGTGCACTCAGATTTTTGACTAAAACCTGATGTAATTTACAAGAATTCATATTTTGTAGCCTCAAGCACATTTGCCATTTGAAGAAATTCTAAATATGGAGTTTTAGAAGCTTGCAACAGAATTGCCTGATTTATTGATGCAGTGCTAAGCAGAACTCCTTTTTAACTGATTCCTGTGCCCCGGGGGAGCAATTGGAATCCGAGGTCTTCCTTGTTCTTCTGGAATTATTAAAGAAATGACATGGAAGCTGGATGTTTCTCTTAATGCACTCAGGTTAGGCATAAGCAGACTGATTCTTATCCAGCTGTCTTTTGCAATTATAGTTCCACGAGGGCAGAAGGATCAATTTGCCTGTTCATTGACTTGTGAAAGGTTCCTCACCTGCAGGTTATACTCTGAGGACTGCTTGTTTCTTTTTGAGACTGCTGTAAACTCACAGGACAATAAGTATCGGCTTTTCTATTTTCTCCACAACTACCCTGTGAGGTGGGTTAGGCTAAAAGAGAATGACTGTCCCAAAGTCATCCAACTGGCTGACCATTCAAAGGACACAGACTTGAAAGATTTATTTTTTAAAGAAAAATATATATTTTGCAATTTGTTTGAATTATTAACTTTGAAGGATTTTTATATTTGAAAATTCATTTTGGGGAAAGTAAATATTTAATATTGAAGCAAGAGAGGCTAGACCTGGGCTTATTCTTATTTTACATTGTTCCAAACTTTTTAACAAACTATTTATAATCAAATGATGTTGTTATACTTAACATTTCTATTGTATCTCATCAGAGATACTTGTGCAAGCTTTCTGGAAAACCTGCTCCTTCCCATAGAAGTAATTCAGCCATATGGTGATATAATTCAGTCTGAGATCCAGATCAAGCAACTAGTCAAATCTAATCAAATTAAGTCAAGTCAAGTCAAGTCAAATCAAATCAAATCAAATTGTTATTACAGTCATAGACCAGCACAAAACAATTAGTTACCTAGTATAAGCTAACATGTGGTCCTGCCAGTCCAATTCTTTTTTCTTTTTTTGCATCTTAAAGAATCTTGAGCTTGATGCTCAGTCTTTTAAGTAACCCACCCAAATTCAGTTTTTTTCCCTCATTGTCTTATTTTTTCTGATCAGTCCATCCTGAATGCCTTTTAAAGAAACTGAATAAATTTTCATATACATGTTTCCTAATACTGTATATGCATATTTATATGAAGTTCCCCTCAGTTTATACACATATGCCTATTTGTATACAGTTCACCTCAATTATTCTGTTATCTTCACTCACACAGTTATTTTGGGATGCATTCTCTTTCATATTCATATTTCAAAGTGCACTTTCAATTTGAGTACCGTATCACATCATACAATTAGAAGTGGTCTGGTTTTGGGAAGTGAGCAGTGTATCAGTTCACAATGAACTGCAAGCAAGCAAAATTATTCCCTGTTCCTAGCAAAGAAGCATGTGGAATCTCCCCACAGACATAGACCTCCTCAACCCAAGAAATTAATATAAATAAAATATTGGGGCCACACACTGTGGTTTCTTAAATATATACTCTGGAAAGTCATTGAAACTATTGTGATCTTACTTGTAAAGCTATTACATATAAGTTGTGGCTTAATATGAAGTTAAGCATCATTTTATGAACCAAAACCTGAATGCAAGAATTTTATAACAATGACATAGTATTACCAGCCAAAACAGCTAAATAGAGGAAAATGCCTCCTAACTAGAGCACAGAAGAATCTGGAAGTTGGCACGTATTGCTTATATACAGAAAAGAAAGGAATGAATAGAAATGCTAAGGAACAGTGCTGCTTGTGATCTATCTCCTTCACGATCAATTTATCTTAAAAAGGATATTATTCAATTTAGATTATGACAGAATGGGCCATAGCAATTTGATAGTTTTCTGCTCTAGAGCCTCTCAGTGGGTTTATAAATAATGCATATTTTACTCCTGCACTAAGCCACTATTCACATAATTGGATAATTTCTTCAGAAATCTTAGAAGCAAAAAATAAAAAAAAATCTGTCAAGCTTTTATACACAACAGCCCATAACCACTGAGTCCAAAATGAAAACCTTGAAGAAAATATTGTTGACTTAACTTGCCACAAATAGTGTATGCATTCTAGAGCTGGGCTATTGATTATCTTTATTAACATGTTGCTTTCCAGTTAAGATCAGGAGTCACTTTAAAATCCATCATGGGACAATGGCTGTTACTGCACAACAATGTATCGTAATTTCAAGAGTTCCAGAACAAACATCGTGCGCTGTCAGCTGAAACATTATCCATCCACATTTCAACACAAAGCGCACACAAAGCATCTGTTGGGTTTGACATATAGGAGCTCTTGCATGGAGATGAAGTGCATCACTTCTTAGCAGGCAGCTTTGTTTGTCATCGTAGAATGCATCCACATTTTTATGCCCTTTTATAATCTTCTGTGTCTGTGGCTACATTTTCAACCAATTAACCAATTTATTTAGCCTTGGCAAATGATTGAACTTCACGCAATTTAAAGCCCCTCCCTCAGTGGTGGGATTCAAATAATTTAACAACTGGTTCTCTGCCCTAATGATTTCTTCCAACAACCAGTTCACCAAACTGCTCAGAAAGTTAACAACCGGTTCTCTCGAAGTGGTGCGAACTGGCTGAATCCCACCACTGCCCTCCCTCCCTTTCCCTCCCTCATGCATTTCATCAAACCTTCAATTTCATCTTCTTTCAGTTCCTGTTCTCACTGCGGCAATAATTAAATTTATTATATAATTTTTCCTTCTTTCAAAATTCTTGTCTGTTGACAATCCAGAGGCAATTGTCAATTTGATTGGGTTGTGGAGAGAAACAGAAGCATTTATTTCCCAAAACACCCAGTAAACTGCAATAATGTCTCCAAGTGACCTTGAGGTAAGGGTAGGGAAATAAGGTAGAGGGACTTTCACAGAAAAGTAACCCCCAAAATGTGTAGACTGTATTCTTGTGATTCTTCTTCTCTTCTAATTATTTCACAGAGAAGGAGGATAAAATGCATTGATTATGAAAGCAACCCTAAAAAGTCTCCATTGCTAATAGCAGAAGGAAGTCCAGAAAAGTCATTGGTATATGCTTGATATTTTTCCAAATAATTCACTGCTGTTTGAAAAGAAGCGAGCAGGAAAGAGGTGGTGGCATTTAATTGCATACTGCCTTACATAATAAGGAAAAAATATTCCTACTTTCACATTATAATATGAATTCAGTCCAAATTTGCCTTGGATTCAGCAGAATCCTGACTCGCTGTGTTTAATACTCCACTCCACTGTTATGGAGCTATTCACTGATGGATTCTTAAAACTATTCCCCTCATTGTTTCCAACAGTTTGTATTAGCAATATGACTACGGGCAACACTGAGAGGTTTACCAAGAGTTATTCTGCAGGAAGAGAGGTCAGTTTTTTCAAGATTAAGTACTGCACCTCATTTTTGAGTGATCTCCCATGAGGGTTGCATTTCAGAAAGGAAGGGACAGAATTAAATTTCATTTCATTTCATTGACATTTCGATTTAATGAAAATTATACACCGCTATTACAATAACATTTAAAATAACAACAAATGACAACAAAAGTAAATTGCTAAAAGGTAGAAGCTGTAACAATCAAAGTGCCTGAAGGTTATCAAAGTCATTTGGCACCAGTTCATTATGTCAGCAGTATGCACAGTTGTCCTAAATATAACAGGTCAACGCTTACCTCTTTGCTAAGAAGCCTTGCAGCCAACAGTTTTATTTTGTGTAAATGTATTCCTAGATAGCTTTTGACTTCATTTACATCACAACAGGTTTCTCGGGACAAATTAATTTACCCTGACAAAATGTAACTGTGCCACACCAGCATCCTTTCTACCTGCAACTCATCCCCAGTGCACTGGCAGTCAAGCCTGCATTTTCCCCCACCATGTCTTCACCATCTGGAGACCGAAGGTGTATTTAGCATGTTGTTTTCTAGATGCTCATAGTGTCCAGAACCCCACAGAAAATCTCTGCAGGCAATTACTGCTCAGCTCAACCTGGGAATGCCAGGCAATTATTTGTTTTCTCTCTTTTCCATTTGCTGATCTCAGGGTTCAGTGGCTTCCCTGAGATTCTTGCATTTCTGGAAATAAGAAGAGCCCCTTTTCCGAATTAAACACATAACACAGCCTGATATTTGCCTATGTATTTGTGTGCATTTGTCCAGATGTTTGCATAAGCATTCCTTCTGATGGGTTGCTAAAAAGCAGATGGTAGGGAATAATTCTCTTACCTGATTAATTACTGTGGCTGAACAACACATTTGAAAGAGATGCTTTACAAAACAATTAGTTTCTCAAAGCATTAAAACAGCCACGCTTTTGAGCAGGCTCAAGCAGCTGCTTCTAAAGTTGTCACTGGTGTCAATGTGTAGTAGCTTCACTGGTGGTTTCACCAGAAGTATGTCTGCACATGCACATACAACTGGGAAGAGCTTCAAAGGTACCACATAAACCTTCCAGAGGAAACATCGTTTAATGTTTCGAGGAAGAGTGTTTGGTTCATGCAAATACTCTTTGCAAACCTTATCTTTCAAATGGTTTGCACAACCCTACAAATTACAAAAAGAGCCTTTCACCAGGTGTCAAACTGTATGAAAGATGTTAAAACAAATGATGAACTATGGCAGTGATCTTACAAATGAACAAATCTCCAGACTACTACTAGATAATAGGAAAGATAAAACTCTGACTCTTTGCTGCCATGTAGTGGTTGTGTAGAGTTTGCAGACCAGATCAGATAGCCTTGATTGTAGGGCTTCTTCCAGTCACATGTGCTGTGATGTGCGATGCACATGTGCTGTGGATTTAGGGATCTTCTGCAGGCTGATTGGCATCTCGGTTACATAACTTTTGAAGCTACAGTTCTGCCTTCTTCCAGGGAGAGTCAGAAAGTGGGATTTAGGTTGAGAAAAAAGAACTAGAAGTTTCCTCACCCTCCCACTCTCTGACATGGCTGTAAATCCTGAGCGACTGAACAAGCAGGTTCCCCAACTGCCCAAAAGCCGAGGAAAACTGGAAGCAGCAGGATGAAGCTGACAAGGAAAATATAAGCTACTTTGCTCGCTTCAAGAGCAAGTAATTGATAGTCATAAACAGTAAAGGGAGAAGGGAGAAAATACAACATAGAAATACAATAAACAACATTCTTAAGCATATATTTTTGTCTTCCACCGGAAAAAGAAATTACGATAAGCAGTTTCAGGATTGAATGCAAAACAGTATTTCTAAAAACTATAATCTGACCTATACAACGATAGAAGTACTCTCTTGAATTTAGAAGCACACCCCTTAGTAAGAAATCAGCTTTCACAACCAAGGAATAAAATGACTGTTGTTTTGGTTGGTGCATATATAGTAGTGGTCAAAATTGTGGAAATCTTTTGGGAAAAGTGTATTTTTGAGGTTTGATGGCTAATAATACCACTTTTTTTGGACTTTCAAGATAATCATATTCCACTGCTGGAATGGCCTGGGAATAGCCGAGACCTTAACCCAATTGCAAATCTATGGAGCCAACTAAAGAAACTTGTTAGTCAGAAGCGACCCAGTAATAAAACCCAGTTTATAGAAGCAATCATTCAATTTTGGTTTCACATTATAACAGCTGCAGAACTAAAAGACTTGCTTCACTCCATGGGAAGATGTCATAAGGCCATAATTCATGCTAAAAGTTACCCAACTATTAACTGACATGGTGATAGTTTTTGTATATCTCATTTTTTGCAGAGATGAAATCCAGCAGGTTCTGGAGAAACGGTAGCGGAATTTTTGAGTAGTTTGGAGAACCAGCAAATGCCACCTCTGGCTGGCCCCAAAGTGAGGTGGGAATCAGTGGTGGGTTCCTCCCGGTTCAGTCTGGTTCGGCCGATCCAGTAGCGGTGACGATATGACATCACCGAACCGGTTCTCCCCCCCCCACAATATTCTTACCTTTTATTTGGTCCCACCCCCAATCTATTGCTGCCTCCTGAGTCCCAGCTGATGACTAGAGGGAAAAAAACTGTTTAAACTCTTGCCGCGGGGCTTCAAAGGGCCGTCCTACAGCTGATCAGTGTTAAAAGCAAACAAATGAGTCGGATCGTAAGTGCGAGGACTGGTCGTAAGTGCGAGGACTTTCCAGAAATGACTCTGACCAGCTAGCCACGCCCACATAGTCACATGACCTCCAAGCCACACCCACAAAATAAGCCACGCCCACAGAACCGGTAGTAAAAAAATTTAGAACCCACCCCTGGTGGGAATGGAGATTTTGCAATATCCTTCCCCCAGGAATGGGGGGACAATGGGGATTTTGCAATATCCTTCTCCCAGGAATGGGGGGGGGGGCAATGGGGATTTTACAGTATCCTTCCCCTGCCACGCCAACCAAGCCAACCACGCCCACCATGCCACGCCCACAGAACCAGTAGTAAAAAAATTTGGATTTCACCACTGGTTTTTTTCTATAGTGATTCTTTTTGTATATCTCATTTTTTGTACATTTCACTTTTCTTTTTTATACTGTAACTGCTATTCTAATAGCAAATCCTTCATAAAAGTTATTGCATTACATTCTTGATTAAATTATCTTTCCATTGATATATAATTTTATGGTACTACTCCAAAAAAAGTGGTGTTATTAGCTAGTTTTAGAAAATACACTTTTCCCAAAAGGTTTCCACAATTTTGCCACTACTGTACATTTAACTTTCAGTGAGCTGTAAGATCTAGCTCAAGACATTTCTACATTATTCTGCATTAGTTTCAAAGCAATTCTGTTCCTTTGTAATCTCAGAAGATCTTTGTTTTAGCTGTAGTTTAAATAAAACCATTCAAAATAATCTTGTCTTTAAACGACTCTAGTTCGATGATGCTGTGGATGGTCTCGTTTCCTCCTCTGTAGGAATTTGACATAGGAATCACCGATTTTCTTCAAACTGGTTTTGAAGGATTGGGAGATAAAATTACGGTGTGTCCCTTCTCCCACTTTGTGCAATAGAATTGTTCAGACATTATTTCTGTTTTTTTATGTTTGCAGGTAACTTCCATTTTGAAGATTTTGAAGTTGCCAATCTCTTAAAAACAGAGCCAAGGCAGCAGGACTGTAAACTGGGCAGATAAACTCATCACCCGATCCTCTAAGCCTTTTCCTCTGATATTCACTATATACTAACGCCACTTCTTGGAATCAGAATTGAATTAGACTTCTATCGTGATTCAATAACTATGATCCAAAGGGGGGAAAATACACAAAACCAAACTTCCATGGGAGAAGGAAAAAAAAACCCTGATTGTTTCCTTTGAAAGACAAGTCCAAAGTCACCAAAGCGTAGAAATGTATGGTGTGTTTGCACATCCAGTCTTCCTTGACTTGTCATAAAGAAATATTCCGCAGAACAGCTGCAGTAGAAATTACAAAACAGAACTGGAACACTCCATGTTTGTGAGACGAGGACTCTATTTAGATCAAAGGCTCAGATAAAGTATTGCATTTCAAACAGCTTTTTATACACACACACATATTTTGCATGCATGCACATATAGATCTAGCAACAACAACATAAAAAATACATATGATTTGGGTCTTCCTTCTCTGTAAGGGCGCAGGCTGCCTGTAGGACAGAGGTCTTCCAAAGAGGGCAATGTAGCAGGGGTGGGTTTCAAATTTTTTTTACTACCGGTGCTGTGGGTGTGGCTTGGTGGGCGTGGCAGAGGAAGGATACTGTAAAATCTCCATTCGCTCCCCAATCCAGGGGAAGGTTACTGCAAAATTCCCATTTCCTCCCAATCAGCTGGGACTTGGGGAGGCAGAGAATAGAATTTTTACTACCGGTTCTCTGAACTACTTAAAATTTCCACTACCGGTTCTCCAGAACTGGTCAGAACCTGCTGAAACCCACCTCTGCAATGTAGCCTAATGTACCTTTTTTGTTACCAAGAACATAAAAACTGTCAGAGATTAGTGATCTGCAGAAACTTAACAGGTTCTTTTCTCCTACCACTATGAGTTTGAAATAATTTGGCAATGTACAAATTCAACAAATAAATAATTATGCTAAGCCTTATTTCATCAAAGAAATGTTTCCCTTAGACTTGTCTTTAAAATATAAAATAGAACTATTTCAGGCCCAAGAACTATTAGTATAATGGACATTTTTTGTCCTTTTAAGGTGACCCCCCCATCACAAATAGGTTTCCCCCCACAGTCCACACAAGAAAATCTTAGTAACAGTAACAGAGTTGGAAGGGACCTTGGAGGTCATCTAGTCCAACCCTCTGCTCACACAGGAGACCTATACTAGGGATTCAAACCACCAAACTGCCGACCTTTCTGATTGACAAGCTCAGTGTCTTAGCCACTGAGCCACCTAGTCAGGCTTATCTCTTCTTCTTCCTCAGATAAGTCAGGCTTAAATTTTGATTGCTAGCACGTAAAGGTTTTGCTGAACTCATTTTATTTTCATTCTACTTATACAAGTTGATTTAAATGAGTTTTGTTAAAGAGTTATTCCAGGACAATTTATGCTTTCTTCACTTTGTAAGCAGAGGAAGAACAAAATGAACTTAAAAGTCACTGGGCTCTTTATTGAATAAGCTTGATAATATAAATTGTTTGCCACTCAGACAGCATCAAAAGAAGATGCTCAGTTTTTAAAATCAAGTTTACCCCAAACACCAAGAGTCCAATTATCCTGACCTTTTTCATTCCAGTTTTTCTATAACAGAAGAAACAAGATCTGTGCTGAAATCTGACTTCCAATTTTTCAATCTCTCTCGCCTTCCTTCCTTCCTTCCTTCCTTCCTTCCTTCCTTCCTTCCTTCCTTCCTTCCTTCCTTCCTTCCTCTTTCCAAATTCGGCTAATTTTATAGTCATGAAATAGCCAATAGCGTATGTGTCCTTGTTTCTTTTGATGTCAGTACTCTCCATGGCTCCCCAGCTGCCCTCACTTCCTGATCTTAAAAAGTTCATTGGAGAAGTTTCCTCATGATGTCATCCTTTGGGTTTTAATTAAGAATCAGAAAACAGGAGAGGTTGCAAATCATCAAAGAAACAATTCTACAGGCTGCTCAATCACAACCCTAGGCAACCTTGTAATGAAGATGCTCCACATCCCATCTGTGAATAGTTCTGTTCTCCTTTGTTTTTTCTTAATAATGTTTTATTTCATTTTTTCTAACAAATTTAATGAGTATGGCTGAAAAAATGAAGAAGAAACAACAATTCTCATGCCTCTTCCGTTAAACCCTACTGCACAGTCTTCGTGTTTTGAAACAATACTATAAGCTGATTTAATTGCAGACCTAAAAATAACTTGCCAGCTGTTGCTATTGCAAGCAATTGTTTTCAGCTCATTCCCTGGTGAATTAGCCTGTGATGAGAAAGCACTTTGCACTGGCAGGGGTACCAAAGCAAAAAGTAGAAGGACAAAAACATTTATTACACTTCTCATTTGTACCCTTACTGTATGTTTTCTGAGAAAACATTTCAAATATGAGGCTGAACTGTTTAACACCTGCATCATTCATCTTCTTGGCTTTTACATTTTGAAGGTCTAAAGGTAAATTAATTCTTTTTTAAAAAATTATTACATTTCAAAGAAGGTATAAAGATAAGGAATTTTTTTTAAAAAGGAAGTAGGAAAACAGGGGAAAAGGAAAAAACAAAATTGGGAATATAGTCAATAAATGAAAGAAATACAAAAGAAAATAATGTTTCACCTTCTTTGGTACAGATACAAACAAAAAATACAATAACTTTTTGAACTAATTTAAACCATAATGTACAATTCTTTTGAAACCAATAAACATATCTAGTCATCAAATCCCAAATTTAACATTTCATTTCTTCTGTTTCATGCAAATGTTGAAGAGTGGTTTCCAGGTAGAGATGAAGCTAGACAAAGTCTTTTTCTCTAAAGAAGCAATCAGCTTTGCCACCTCCTCTAATTCCATTAATTTGCCCATCCACACAGAGACATTAATCTTTATTGTTCACTTTCCTCTTAATGTTATTTGCTGTTACTGGTATTTCAAGTAGAGAGAACCCTTCCATCATTTCCCACAGGCCTGTCTGAGCTGAATGAAAACAAATCCTCTCTTGTAGAATGGACAGCTTGCCAATTAGCCATGAATTCCTTGGGTTGTTATAGTGGTCCTTAGCTCTTTAACTCCAGATTCTAAGAAAGTATGGAGATTGAGATATGGCTGCATGGGAAGGAACTACATACAACCAGGATGTAGTTTTCTTTAGGAGGCAACCTTGCATCCATCCACCCACCTCCTACATGATAATATTGAGAAAGCACAGATGGGACACACCTTGGGTGAAAGGAAGAAAGGACATTTATCCCTCTTTCATGTATATACCCACAGCTTCACTGGCCATAAAATGCAGATCATCCTGGCCATTCAAAGGAAGGCAGCGGATCAGTGCCTTTAGAGCTGATTACTGCAGTCTCCTATTTGAGGAGTGGTATCCTAGGGAGTTGACACTGATAAACACTGTAATAAACCTCATATTATGGCTATCTTTTCTAGGCACAGCTTATGTGATAATTTCAGTAAATCAGCTTTCTTCCACATGTGCTGCATTTCCTCTTTTCCATGAGACTGCTGGCTCACCGGCCGGACTCTCAGGCCTACTACCACCCCAAGGCTTGCCATCCTGTTGAAAGATTCTTATGCAAATAGAACAGGGGTGATAAAAAAAAGTGACAAGGATAATTTATCTCTTGGTTCACCATGGCTGAAATAGCCTAATCCCTCTCAAGGATGTTTTCAGAAGGAAAAAATGAGCTTCCTTTGGAAGGAAGAGAATCAGAAGAGCATTTAAATGCGGAAAGCATTTTCCCACTTACAGAGCTCTGAGAGATGGAGCAGCAGAGTCAGCCTTTCTGCAGAGTTCATTGATGGGAGAGACTTCAACCTTGCTATGCTAAGGGGAGAAAGGAGAATAAGCAAGTGAAAAGCTGGACGCTGTTGGCTCATACTTTGTATCGCGCCCCCCCCCCCAATTAATCATGATCTGAGAGATGGCTGTTTCAGTATGAACAATTTAACTGTTAGTTTAGATGGCTTTGAGGTATCAGTAGTTGTATAAATATCACCTAGTTAGGATAATCAGATTATCATAGATAACTAAAGTGCCTCTGTGGTGTTTTTCTCTCTTTAATCACTAGAAATTCCAGAATTTGAAAAAAACAACAACACCAATTTATTCCTGATTTTGTGAGCAAAATCCATAAAGAGGAGACTTTTGTAACGAATCTAGGGAACTCCACTTCAAGAAGTCCAGGTATAGAATGGGTTCAAGAAAAGCGAACCAAATTGTTATTTCAAAGGAAGAGCAGAAGCCTGAGAATTAAATATCTCCTGTTGAAAAACAGATGCAGGTAGTCCTCAACTTACAACAATTCATTTAGTGACTTTTCGATGTTACGGCACCATTGCAGCATCCCCATGGTCACATAAACAAAATTCAGATGCTTGGCAATTGACTCATATTTATGATGGTTTGTAGTGTCCCGGGGTCATGTAATCAATCACTGTTTGGGACCTTCTGACAAGTAAATCAATGGGAAAGCCAGATTCACTTAACCACCATGTTACTAGCTAAATAAATGCAGTGGTTCATTTAACAACTGTGACAAGAAAGGTCATAAAATGGGGCAAAATTCATTTAACAACCTTCTCACTTAGCAACAGAAATTGTGCTCATAAATTGAGGATTACCTATAGTGCCATCAGAGCTCTGCCTCTTTTTAAATATGATGTGCAATGCACATAGAATACAAGTGGAGCCTTGATCACACCACTGTAGTCGTCATTTTGACTTTTTTTTAACCAAACTTGTTGGACATCACTAGAGGTCTGTTATATATAATAATGATTTACAATTCTTAACGAACCAGTGCTGCTCATTTTAGGAAAGGGATCCAGCTTGCGGTATATACCTTCCCGCCGAGTGAGGCTAATGAAAGAATGCAGATACAAATGCCTGAATCTTTTCTTAAAGTAGATCATGCCTATTCAAAGGAAAAAGCAGGCCAAAGAGAGAAAACAAAAAAGTATCAGATTCATGTCTAAAAGATGATGTCATTTTAATGTTCCATGAAACTGTTACAATGAAATGTGCACTTTGTACATTAAAATTGTACCTTGGGAGTATGAATGGGAAAGATGATAGAGTTCTGAAATTTGTTACATTTTATCTAATGTCAGTCAGGAGACAAAATCTGAATTTCCAGGAAAAAGACAGAGGCAAGCATCATAATTCTGTTTAATCTAATTAAGAGGGCAAATTTGTAGCAAGTCAATTACAGGAGTAGCTGAGTTGTAAAATTGGAACGACTGAATATTCTGTTACTTTTCCTTATACAAATTAATTACTTTAGATGATTAAGTCAAACAGTATTGAAGAAAAGCAAGTTGAGTCTTCTGTCTAATTTACTGTACAGCAAGATTTTAGAGTGAAGGGAAGAAGATTTGCACGTAGTCAAAAGAGCTGCAGTATGAATTAATTAACTGCTCTCAAGGAGGCTTACAGGTTGATATACAAAAAAAGCATTCAAAAGATGCAATAATGAAACTAATAGAATTTTCTTGAGATGTTTGTCATTTCAGGTGTGGGCGAAGCTTCTTCCTTGACTTGGCCTTAGGGCAAATAATCTTTAAATAATTCCTGAGGTGAATAGGAAAGAGTTATTGATACTAACATGTCACCACTGCCATGGTGGTACAGTGTTTAGAATGCAGTATTGCAGGCTGACTCTGCCCACTGCCAGGAGTTCGATCCTGGTCAGCTCAAGGCTGACTCAGCCTTCCAGCCTTCCGAAGTCAAGAAAATGGGGACCCAGATTGTTGGGGCAATATGCTAACTCTTTACACTGCTTACATAAGGCTATAAAGCATTATGAAGCAATATATAAATGTAAGTGCTATTGCTATTGCTATAGAGTATCTTTCCCCAACCTGGTACCCATCATATGTATTTGGACTAAAATTTTCAGAATGATACTACAACATGATATTTAAAACAGACTAAAAATTGAGTAACAGCATTTACAGGTCATCATCCTCAGTTCTGCTTTGTTTAGTGTCAGGATTCAGATAACGAGGATGGGAGGCAAATCAAGGCATACCAAGAACCTGATCTAGAATTTCTGGGCTCTAGTAATTTTTGCAAAGCCAGCAATAGACACTACTGTGCCCTGGATCCAGCAGACCTTGACTTAGATCAGGGTCCTCCTCTACTTTGTCCTCAAGAATGCCATCATCTGAAAGTGGAAAGTCAGAAAATAGGGGTTTAGGTTATAAGTTGAAGAATGGTTGCAGGAACTGGGCATGGCTAGTCTAGTGAAGAGAAGGATCAGGGGAGACACGATAGTAGTATTCCAATATTTGCAGGGCTGCTACAGAGAGGAGGGGGTCAAGCAGTTTTCCAAAGCACCTGAAGGCCAGACAAGGAATAATAGATGGAAGCTGATCAAGAAGAGATTCAACCTGGAAATAAGGAGAAATTTTCTGACAATGAGAACAATCAACCAATGGAACAGCTTGCCTTTGGAAGTTGTGGGAGCTTTATCACTGGAAGCTTTCAAGAATAGACTGGACTGTCATTTGTCAGAAATGGTATAGAACAGGAGTGTCAAACTCAAGGCCTGGGGGCCAGATCCGGCCCACGGGGTGCTTAGATTCAACCCACGGGGCCGTCTTGGAAAGAATGAAGGATTGGCCTGTGGTGCCTCTGCCAGAGAAAACGGGCTCCCAATCTCCGTTTTCAGCTGGGATGACCTCCTGCAACCCTCTGCCAGCGAAAACTGAGCTCCATTTTTGCTGGCCGAGGGCTGCAGGAAGCTGTCCCAGCTGAAAATAGAGCTCAGGAGCTCTGCTTTGCTGGCAGAGCACTCGGGCCGCCACACGAGTGACATCAAACTGGCCACGCCCATCCTGGCCACCCACACCCCGGTCCCCCAAGGTCAGACACAACCCTGATGTGGCCCTCAATGAAATTAATTTTGACACTCCTGGAGTAGAGTCTTCTGCTTGGGTGGGGGATTGGACTAAATGACTTACAAGGTCCCTTCCAACTCTCTTAATCTGTTAATTATAAATGAAGGTAGCAGTCAGGAAAGATTTTATGATCCCAAAATAACTTAACAATTACTAATAAAATAAGAAGTTTATAGAGTAAACACAGTGATTTCATATTTGTGTCACTTTTAAACCTCTCCATTCAATTTCTCTCCATTCCCAAGGCACTGAATCTTTCCTATCTTATTCTAACTTTATTTTCTATAGTTAGACTTCAGTTTTTAACCTTGAAATTTGATAATGCTCAATACATGTCAACATCTTTCTCTGCCAGAATACTAAGTTCTTCAGTTCAGCTCTCCTGTGATCAGTCTTCCTTGACTATTTCTGGTTATCACTTTCTTGATTCTTTTATTGTTTTATATTTATTTATTTATTGGTTCAATTTATATGCCGCCCTTTTCTGGAGACTCAGGGCGGCTTACAATGCGTTAAGCAATAGCCTTCATACTTTTGTATATACCTGCTTAGTAGGGCTTTCGGGCCGCCCCTAAGCGGTGTTCTTTTTTATACAAAGTCAGTTTATTGCCCCCACAATCTGGGTCCTCAGTTTACCTACCTTGAAAGGATGGAAGGCTGAGTCAACCTTGAGCTTGGTGAGATTCGAACTTGCAGTAATTGCAGGCAGCTGGTGCTAATTATGAGCACTTTAGTCTGCTGCACCACCAAGGTGGTGTTTTATAACTTAAAACTTAAAATTTTATTATTTTTACCCCTTCCTTCTTTCCCAGAGTCACTTGCTTTGCTTTTTACATGCTTTTACATGTCTGGATCTGAGGACAGTTGCTCTCAAGAGGATAGCAATTGCTCATCTCTTGTTGATGTCATGCCATTCCTCTCTCTCAGATTAATTTACTCTTATCAACCTCTGCAGGGATCTTCTCTGGTGAATGGGGCAGCCATTTTGATTGGTTCATTCTTCGTCCAAATCTTGTACATTTCATTCAGCTACTTTCTGTCTCTTTTCTTTGACTAGCAACCATCACCATGCTTAATGAACTCCAGATAACAAAGGCTATGGAAAAGATCACATTGCTCACCCCTCCCCCCCATCTTCTGTTTCAAATCAGCTTTGCATAAAACAGCTTAGGCTTTTGGTCTGCTGAATTGCTGACAGCTTCTCTACTCCCACCTTGTCTTCCCACAACAATCTCATCTCATCTCAGTCTTCTTTCTCTTTGGGATATCTTCTAAGACTTGTTATATATAGGCGCTATGATTTCTGGCCATCTTCTCTCTTTTTTCTCCTCTTTTTTCCTTTTCTTTTTGCACTCCAGACATCACCATCAACCCATCCTGACAAAGAGCAGCCCCTTCTTTAATTAAACCTCTCTCCTCCACTGGCAGTTCTCAAATATCCCTATTCACTATTTTTCACACTATCTCCCTCTTCCTAAAAGGCACCTCTCTATGTGACATACAGTATAGGCACTTCTGGCATCAGGCAGTTGTAGGCACTAATCACCTTGGTTACATGCAGACAGACATCTTTCCATGCTGAAAAACAGCTGAATCAGATGCAGCAACTCAGGACCCTCAGCTTAGAGGAACCAGGTTTGATCAAGACTATTGTACTTGGGGCAGATTCAGAGATTTGGGGGATTTAAGGAATATGTGGGGCATGGCAAAGACATGACTCAGTATGACAAAATGCTTATTAATAGGATATCCCTGGCATTTGATTTTGCCTGTTTCCTGGACAAGGTTACTTTTGTGTTCTAAACTGCAAATAAATTTACAAGAAAATTTACAGCTAGGTTATAGCCACCATTCCTGAGGCCAAAACAGTTAGGGCACTTTCACATCACTACCATTCTCATTTCCCAATGCCTTTCTGTGATAGGCAGAACATGCCATCAGTCATCAATGCTTTCTCCAATTGACCGATCGGAACAATGAAGGCCTTTCAAGCACCTCCAGCAACTGGAGCAGCAAAGGAGCAACAAAGTTACTCCATGAGCAAGGAAAACAAATTGCAAGTACCCCCTTTTCACCCAAATGGTGATTATTTGTAGGCTCATTTAAAACACACACCAAAAAATAAGAATGGTTGCTTTGTTTACCTGGATTCCTTTATCTATGTGGAGTCCTCTTGCAGCTGACAATCCCATGCACATTCCCCATGCCATTTTGACAGATTTATGTGAAAAAAACCACAGGAAGTCCTCAAATTACAAACTCGTTTAGTGACCATACAAAGTTACAATGGCACTGAAAAAAGTGACTTACAACCAGTCCTCACACTTACAACCGGTGCAGCATCCCCATGGCCATGTGATCAAAATTCAGGCACTTGGCATCCAGTATGTATTTACGATGATTGCAGCATTCCAGGGCCACACCATCATCATTGGTGACCTTCCCAGGCAGCTTCTGACAATTAAAGTCAATGGGGGAAGCCAGATTTCCTTAATGACTACATGATTCATTTAATTGCAAGGATTCATTTAATCACCATGGCAAAAAAGTCATAAAATTGGGAGTGACTCACTTAACAACTGCCTTGCTTAGCAACAGAAATTTGAGTCTCGATTGTGGTCATATGTTGGGGACTACTTCTACAACTGAAGCAAGTTCTATAAGAGAGGTGAACGGCATGCTTGCCACTTTTCAAATCCTGCTATTTGAAAAACAAATAAACTTGTAACTTTATTAATGGTTGTTTTGAAGTTTATTGTCCTATTTACAGTGAAAACTTTGATTTCAGCAAAGCTGAAAAGAAAATGCAGTTTGTGTTGCCCCAACTGTAAGCTCTCTTCAGCACTATAATTATGATGCTGCGGAAAAAGAACATCTTGAGTGGTAAATTATTTAAAGTCAGTCTGCTGCCATTAGCAGAATTTGAATCCAAGTATCAAATATTGCCTCACGGAAGGATTATTTTTCAACTATCATTATAAAATGGGGCTCAAAAGTTAAATCGGGAAGTAGCATAATTGCCTAAATAGATAACCTGTGTCTCTGTAACTTCTACAATAATAAGTAAAAAGCACAGAAAATAAAATGTTCCCTGTGGTTGCATCAACCGTCACTGCACTTAATGAATAAAGACACATTAACTCTGCCAGGGAAAAAAAAAAGGTCTATTTAACATATCTAAATATGCACATAAATTCTGGTTGATATAGCTTAAAAACTGCCAGTTTTTCTCTTTTGTCCAAATTCTAGAAAATTCCAAAAGCTAATCAGTATTATTTAGAATTCCGAAAGCCACTCACTTGTTTAAAAAGTACATTGCAATCTGAATCTTTCTCCACTACGTTTTTTTTTTCCTCATCTGCTTTCACTGGCAATTCTGTTCAGAGGATTATAACTGGCAGCTGCCACTATAATTATTATTAATGAGCTTCACAGAACAAAAACTAATGATCACCACGAAATATAGGGTGTAAGTAATAATATAGTGATAAACTTGTAGAATTACAGGATGGTTTAAAAAATGAGGGAGAAACCATGAAATGGGAAAAGCAAAAAAGGAACAAAGTAAGTAAATTCTGGTAGAACCTTGAATAAGAAGCCAGTAGTGTCTAGGGCATGCTGCTAGTTTGCCAGGTATAAATAGTAATTAAAATCCTGCGTTGAATAGCTGGAAAGATTGTCCATCATTTCTAAGTTCCTTCCTGTGCCCCTCCCACTATGCCCCATTTATTCCCCTTCTGTTCAATTGTGTCCAATTCTTAGAGACTGCCTAGATAAATCCCAGCAGTTTTCTTGGCAAAAATTTTCACTGTTTCTTTTTGTCAGTGCTTGCTTCCTACAGCTGATAGAAGGTGAGTGGCCCAAGGTCACCCAGCTTGCCGAATGTATAGTATCCTGGTTTCTAGCCTGTTGCCTTAACCGCTACACCATCCTGGGTCTCTAAAAGATAGTTATCAACTTTTATTGGTTGCCAGCAATAAAAAGGTCATAACCTCAGGATATCTCCAAAGGTCTATTTGGAACAGCAACATCAATTTGGGTATTAATTATGGAAACGCCTTGGAGAAAAAATAGAAGAATAACACCTTCTAAATATACCCGCAGTACTTATTCTGACCAACAGAGGATGTGCAGAAAATATCTTTTTTTTCATCCCCGAGAGTACAATCCAGAGGCAGAATCCCTCTGCGTGGCAATATGGATATATCCCAAGGTATCCCATGAGGATGCACTGAGTTGATATTGGGATGACAAGAAGTGAATACTAACATTAAGGTGACATGAAGGACAGTAGCCTCTTGAAAACTGTTAATCAGCTGTGGATGTCGCTTCAGAGACAAAACAAAAGGCTAGCTAGGTAGCCTGGTGGAGGAAAGAGTCACAGACAGTAACCATGGTGGCTTCAACACAGGAGTCTTATTGAAATGCGACTCTTCCATTTGGCTTGGGAAGAATTATTAGGAGAAGAAGAGGGCAGAATTTTGCCTTGAGACCAGTTATATTCTCCTTAAGAGCATATTCCCCTAGGAGTCCATTGAAAAGAATATAGCATGAGTCTTTCAACAGAGTGTGCTTCCCAGCATGGTGAGAAATATTACAGGTAATATGCTCAGTACTTAGCATGTTTCTTAGTAAGCTTCATAGGCAAAAATTCAAAAGTTTCCATTTATCCTTGGGACTAGGCAATGCTGATTAAAGAAAGGAAATCCTTGCCAAAACATTGTGCAATTTTAAGAGACACTAGGGATATTGTCACACCAGAGTTTCTCAACCTCAGCAACTTTAAGCTTTGTGGATTTCAACTCCTAAAACTCGCCAGCCAGCATGTATTTCACTCCCCTTCTCTCCCCCCTCCAACAAAAGCCAAGGTCAGTCCATCAATAGGAAAGGGGTAGCTTCTCTCCTCCCATCCCATTTAGTGGAAGAGTGGTTTCCAGGCAGATCCCCTCTTTTACAGTCAGGCCAGAAGATGAGAGCTGACTGGGCAATTTGGGAGTTGAAGTCCACCCAGCTTAAAGTTGCTGAAGTTGAGAAACACTGTTGCCATTTAATGTTAAAGCAACTCAAGAGTCTCCAGGTAAACCTACCTTTAGGTTTTTATCTTTCCTTTCCTTCACACATTGCGAATGACATTGAAGGATGGACTTTCCTGTCAGGACCAAGCCCAAAGATGACACAGTGAGAACCAATCAAGTCATATCCTTTATTTGCTTATACCTACCAGTAATAGACAAAATCTTGCCAGACTAAAGCTATAACCTTACCTAATAAATATATCCTGAAATATACACAGAATCTCTTACTGACTGTGCAGTCTCTTAATTTGTCTTCTCTCTGGAATGTATTGCCCCCTCCCTGGAAAACTGCAGTGCTCCTGCCAGGAATCCCTCCTCCTTCTCCAGATGCACATTCCATCACATTCCCCCACTTTTAGATTAATAAATTTCTATGACATTTATGAATCTTCTTTTAGGTTCATAAATGTCATGGAAATGTATGAATACAAAAAAAGACTTTAAAAAAAAAAGAAGACTTTTGAATATACCTGGGTAAGAGTAGAGATCTTGGGCAGGAGTGCTGGAAAACATATGTGGTTTGCTTTCACAATCATCCCAAAGCAGTGAAAATAAATGGAAGGGTCAAAATTAAAGACTTCCCCTCTTCCACAGGGACTCCCAATGGTATTACAATAATGGTGGCATAGTCCTTTGTGGGGTTAAGTAAGGGAGGGGGGGTTAGCTTGATTGATTGAAGCATGAACATGACAAAAATGAAACACTGGAATCTTCTTTTTGCCTATTTGAGAGACAGAGAGTGGCTCTATTCAAATCTTATTTTGCCCAAGTTTTCTATTGATTTTTGAAAAATTGAAAAATTAAGATGAGAGTAGTATAGGTTTAGTCTGACAAGATTTTGTCTAGATGATGTAAGCAAATAAACTATTGAACTTTGACTGGATTGTTCTGTCATTCTTGGGCCTGACACTATTTTAAATGAACTGAAATCTCCAAAATGATGACACACTATTTTACAATATGCATAGTTTTCTGGCTGGTCTGTATTCCATAAATCAGAGCCACAGTCACAACGAGAACATCTTTTGCTTGAATTACAGCTTCTAGATCACAGTAAAAATTGTGTGGCTTGGCTTCTCTGATAGAATGGAATTATAACACACTCCAGGTCAGAAAAATCCTCAGAAGATTTGTGACTGCAGTAGCCATCACAGTAATATAATCATGGCCTCCTTCAAACTGTTTGCTTTCTAGGCAATGTTAATTAGGAGAATACAAAATATTCCACACTTTATAGCTCAGCTACTGGTATTTAGGCAGCAAGTAGTAAAACCCAACCACTCATCTGCCAGGAGTCTTTGGCAGTGATCTAAATAGAAGCGATTCACCATTTCACCAGGTACATGGCAAGTATTACATATTATTGCCTCCCCGATCCTTTGTTCCTCGTCAACTTCATCAGAATTAGAACACGTTATATGGCAGCCAAACAAGATTGATATGAAGAAATAATAATCTTCATCAACATTCCAACAACACGTTTTATTGCAGTTTCTACGTAGCAGTCATTCTCTCCATGGAGGTTAGACAATGGCGAGCCCTGGCCTTGAATTGCTCTGTGTGCTGGAGAGCATCTCCAGTGATATAAAATGGTTTATAGAATCTTTTAAACTCCTCTTTGATACTGAAATCACCATCATTGTAGCCTTAATTTATCCAAAACATTCATGTCAAAGTCAAAAGCAGCCTCTGTCCTGGTGCTCCACTTTATATAACCGTTTATATTATTTATTCCAGTTTATATATCTGAGAGCCGGTTTGGTTTAGTGATAAAGACACCAGTCTAGAAATCAGGAGACTCTGAGTTCTAATCCCACCTGGAAGCCAACTAGGTGACTTTGGACCAGTCACTCTCTCTCAGCCCAAGCCACCTCACAGGGTTATTGTGGGGAAAAACAGGAGGAGAAAAATGGGATGGATATGTTTGTCACCTTGAGTTATTAGTAAATATAATACAAGTAGGATACAAACATTTCAGTGCTGGCTAAAGGGGTGTCTTTGTCTGTGTTTCCAGGTACACTTTGCAAACATATATGCCTTCAACTTTCAGAAAAGGCAAAAAAGGAAAATTTCCTTTCCCCCCTGCATTTGAGGTGCTGATTTTTTTAAAAAAATCAACGAAAATATAATTTTGCTAGAGATGCTTTATTTCAACACTGATCAAAATCAGGTTTCAAATAACCTAAAATAAAGATTTCGAATACAGCAAGTCTTAGCATTACAGAGGTCAATTCAATTAAGTAGAGGTTTATATTAAACATTAACTTTAAGGTTGACAAGTAGCCTTCTGATGGGATTAAGTAACACATCATATCTGGTAGGACTGATCCTGTAACATCTGCAACATCTGAGTTTTAATTGTTTACTTTGATTATACCTCTGATTATAATTGCTGATAACTTCCACTTATAACAGTGGTGTGTTGGTAAATATTTAACCAAAGGGTACTCTGGCTCCATTGTTGTTTCCATGCTGCTAGATGCCAATTAGCCAGTCAGAACACTAGACTAGTGGCTCTGCTCCATTCTCAAAATTCCAAAAAACTTAACCATGGTTACGTTTTTATTCTGGCCAACAAGTATGAGTCAGCTCCAACACACCACTGCCTTATAAAACTACTTATACATTATTGAAATCTGTCCCTGAAATTATCCGTCTTTCCTGGTGAACGTTGGAGTAGAGTTTATTACCTTCAGGTTACTATGTGATGTGCTACTGCCTTTAGGTAAAGTCTGTCTCCCTACTCCTCCAACTTCTCTGAATTCATTTTCTGGCTTTATATATAAAAATAGCATTCTTTGACAATGACAAGTATGTGAATTTCGGAATGAAGTCATGCTGTGTGCTGACAGAACATTTTGCCATGGCTCTGTTGACAGTGAGTAACCATATCCAGGTATCCAGGTTTCAGTGAATTGACCAGTAATGCTGGTTGTCAACTTCATTCACCCAGTTCCAGCTGTCACACTGCATTTTCTTCATTGTGACATTTTTAAAATTTGTCAAATCACTCCTGCTTCTGTTGTGTATATAGGCTGTGTTGTTATTAGCATTAAATAAGCAAAGAAAAAAACATTAAAATCTCTTATTAATAATAGAGAGGCCTGAAGAAAGGAAACATGTGCAAGTCCTGCAGAAATAAGAGGAATTTATTTCAGATAGGACAGATCATTTTCCTCCTCTAAATTAAAATTAATTTGTCTGCTAATTAATTGGTGGGTATTTGAGTCCAAACCTTTGGGGTTTGTGAATCTGAAATTTGAAGACAAACCTCTACATTTTGAAAATACACTTTTTTAAAAAAAGTATGCTTAAAGTGTTTATTATTTGTCTATTTGCCTATTGATACTATTTCCATCTGTCATATGACTACATATCTACAGTAAACTGCAGAAATTGATTTCCCACTGGATGGAAACAAAGTGATGCCAAAACCTTAAAACAAATTTTTAAAAAGATCTCTTTATTCTATCAAGTGCAGGGGGTGGGCATATTGTCACTGAAGATTTGAATTTGGCAGGCATGTGCTTTTCTATACTATCTTTTTAATATAATTTTGATGCTGCAATTGACTTTGCTAAGTAAGTATTAATTGGGTACAGTGTATCCCTTAAAATGTATATGTTTCTTTTATTATTAAATTTGTATATGCTATCCATCTTTCAATGACTCCCAAATTACTGGTCAGAACATGTAGTAGAAGTGCAATTCTAGGTTTTCTTGAACCAAGAGGAAAAGTTCAACAATTTCAGGAAGGATTCAGCCTTGATATGGATCAGAAGCAATCTTAGTAGATAACCAGCAGCTGAAACAGTAGGTGGAATGTATTCTTGGTTGCACTGGGCTCATCTGGCCCATTCAATTGCACTTGGCTGCTATGGATTTGGCAACACTGCCTTGTGATCAGTCCAGATCTACTTGGCTTGAGATATATTGACCAAGATTAGCAAGGGAGAATTACTGTTTGTCTTGAAGGGATCCCTCAGAATTCTATGTTGTCCACTGTTCTTTCAACATTTACATAAAGCTACAAGGGAAATCATTCTTACGTACTGAGGTTAGATCTGTGTTTTCTGCCGGTGAGAACCAGTAAGGCTATGCATTCTGGTTTTGAAGGAAAACAAAACACTATGAAGTGCTCAAGGGGAGCAGATGTAGCAACCTGGTTGCAGCTTCTTAAAACAAACATGTCTTTTCTGGGCATCAGCTTTAGCTCTGTTTTGCAATAGATGGCAGGGAGTCTGTGGCTATACCGGTAATGAGAATCCTGAAATAGCAAATAGAGGTTCAGTGAAGGTTCTGTGATCAAATAGGATTGATGGGATTTTTTAAAGAGGAATTTACCAAAATTCTTAAATATTGTGCTAAATGGGATGGAAATAACATGTGACGAATGTGGGAGAAATTGAAACTGGCAGGTTAATTCATACAGGCAGAAAGCACTGCATACTTAGCACTTAAAGGCAGCTCTGACTCCCTGTGCATACAGCCATGTCTGTGGTGTTTAATGAAGCTGGCATCTCTTTTTCTCAAAAGGCTCCTTATCTTTCCTAGTAATATGGGAAGCAAAGGTACATCTTAGCTCTATCCATTCTGGGGGTTCAATACATAGAAAAGCTGCTAGAAGAATTTAAAAACATTTGCAAATTTCTTCACCAGAGGGTCAGAAAGGGAAAAAAATGCAACTGGTGGATTTATCTGTCCTTTTGTGAGATTGGGGATATAGCTACCCTGTTCCAGATAGTTTGCCATTTACGGTACCTAAAGGGGAAGCTTCCATTGATGAATGTTCTTGGCCCAAGCATTGGTCCTGGATGACTAAAAAGATCTTCCAGATCTTCTTTAACCTTAACCCAAGATGCTTCAGCAATGCCTGTTCCTAGAAAACAGTGAACTGGCCATTGTGAGCTATGTTTTCATTATTTAGTCTGGACTCTTGTAATGTGGGTCTGTTGCTTAAACCATATGAGTATTCATTGGGGAAAATATGGTGACCAAACTGTTATCTAATATCCAATTTAGAGGCCACTAGCATTGATTCAAACACGTTATATTCCAGTTAAGGCTTTTTTGCCTTTACATTTTTTGTGACTGTTTGTAAAGTATATTGCTTTGAGCCTCCTATCTCCCCACCCTAATTAACAGAAGCAAATTTACAAATATTTTTAATTTTAAAAAATGGGGAAATAACTTATTTCTTTAGCATGCAGCAATGGCAATTTTAGATTAGGGAAGTGTGTGAGCTGGTTAAAGTTTCTCAGTGGAGAGAGAAAATATTTTATACCTCCTCAAAAGGACAAGCATTCAAAACATTTGGTTCTGGAATAATTCAACTTTATTATGGGATTGCAGAATTAATTTGACCTTGAAATGGACTCCCTTTGGGTGTTCCAAAATTAAACAACTTCTGGGAACGCTTATAATTGTGTTATCAAACAAACTTTTACCTGATGTTGAGATTTTATTCAAAGGTGGTGAGGTACATTTAGCTTGTGGAGGATCAGATATGCAGACTCCTGTCAAGGCTATAAATCCACTAGGAACTTTCTGCAGATCAAATTACAATGGAACATCAATTTTCATTTACAAATGATGTAAATTCCTGCAGTTCAGCAGATGCCTATGAATAGCAGATACTTCCTTCCCCTGCAACCCATTGTACCGAGGCTCTAATGTAATACGACTCAGCTCTTATTAAAACCTTTTGTGATAGCAAGGAATTAAAGTCAAATATTCTATATTTCAGATGTTCACTTTTATGCAGTTTCTTAACTTCTTTTAAAAAATGGCAGCAAGAAACCACTAAGAAGAACCTGTAATGATTTGCCAGTTTCTGAAATTTTAGAACAATTGAGCACAAGGTACAAGACACAATATTTCTTATTTGTCAACTGAGAACTTACAGTATGATAAACGGTGCTCTATTTATGTTTCTTGACAGAACTGTTTAGTGTTGAAGGACTACATTATGATGCTAAAAATAAATATTTAATTGTGCCTGTGCTTAATGTGGCTTGGTTCCTGAAATAGATGTGTGACATGGACTGGATTAAGCAAAATGAAAAAAAGAAAAATATAATCACTGAAAAAAGATGATGCCTTTCTGCTTTGCATTATAACACTGACTTGTATTGATTTATTACCATCAGAAAAATTGAATACATTTTAACTACAATTCCTGCACTGAGCAAGAAGTTGGACTTCATGGCCTGGTACTTTCCCGTTCTGTGATTCACATAAAATGCAACTTGAAAAAAGATCTGTGTACTGGTGTGGCAAACATCCCAACATTTTTTTCAGCTCCAGCTATACACCTAGTATCACAGCTGTGTTAAAGTGCTTCCCTTTTGTCCTTGAGCTAGAAGGAAAGGCTGTCAGTCCAATAAATGCTGTCCTTACATCTTATAGCAAGGTAGTTTCAGGATAGCAATGGTTTGGTCTACTGCTATTTTTCTTTTCAGCCTCATCAATCACTGCCTGAATTCTACACATTGGGACAGGATTGGGTGTTCAAGCTGTCAGCTTTATTATTTCGGTATTATCATCTATTTCATGGGAATATCAACCACTTCCTCTCCTGCAAAATAGGCAAGATAAAAAAAAACAACACCACCCTACATGCTCCTAGGCTTTATGTGCCCTTGCTCAAGAAAAACAGATCACTTGTGCTGCTGGTTTTGATCTGCATCACTCACAGAAACTGTCACCCACCCACCCACCCCAAACATAGAGCCAAATCTAAAAAACAAGGTGTATGATCTTATTGATTGGGTTTATGTCAAGAGGTAAGGGAGTAAAATACAGAATCTGGAAATCAAATAAGCCAAAACTCTAGCCCTTATTTAGTAGGAATTTCCATAAAGCAGGTTCTTTGAAAGCTGTTTGAACCACTTATCCCAAAATCCAGGACAGATGGTCTACCCATTCTTTTTCCAGATAAGATTGTCCTTGAAATAATCACCAGCTTAATACGAATGAACTTATGTTATTTGCAATCTCAGACTCATAAAACACAAGTACAGAATTCAAAATACAGAAAGATCAATAAAAAGACATTTAAAATTTAAAATGCAGGACAAAAACAAAACAAATACCTGAAACAATCAATAGCAAGAAGAGTGCATCACACATAGTTATTGCAGAAATCTGGCAACCTCTGTAGTTGTTGTGTGTCTTGCAGAAGGAAGATTGTGATTGCTGGATCAGAATGAAACTAAACTTTCCAGCAGCTTATTTTGACTAATGTTTTGAGATACTCCTTTGTCTTTCTCAACCTGAGAGTCAGCCCTTGAGATCTGCCAGGCTTAAGAAAATTAGAAGCACTTCTGTAAGAGACAGCTAATCTGGAAAAACCAGCTGAGGAGAACAATGAACATAGAAGGACCACAAGGGAACAGCCAGCAGTGAGTAAACCCAAATGCTTTTAAAGTCAAAAGTCTGCCAACCCCAAAGTCTTCTGGTTCCCCAAAGACCTTATTAATGAAGTCTTCACATTTGCTAACTAATATAAAACATTGCACCTTCAATAATACAAAAATGTGGTTGCATTTTCAAATCAGATCATTCAGAGTTTTGGCAATAGCTACCCTATCCAAAACTAGAAATGTAAACTCCAGACTTAGGAGGCCTCAAAACCTACAGCTTCTTGGTTTTGCTAGGGTTGAGGCTATCAAGAGTTCCTCACCATCAAGACCCCCCATAGCCTCCAGATTCTGAATCAAAACTTTGATGGCATCTATCCTACCCTTCCTTGTTCTCTTGGCTACCTTTGAATATGTTGATCACAGGACCATTCTTGACTCAGGAAGTGGGAACAGGAATGTTCTTCCGCATCCTATGGACAACCTATGGTAGGACTGGGATGCGGAAGAAACATTTCCTGGCTGTGTGTTTCCTGGTCACTGTGATTCCAGCCTTGCCTTGGATTGACCCTATGCCTTGACTTTGGATCATGCCTTATGAACATGGCACCCTCTTGTATAGTGGATTTATCTGGTTTGGAAAACTTTCAAGAGTCTTGTGAACTCACTGGCCATTGCTCTGTGGACTAGCATTGGTCTGCTTTTGGATGGACTTAATTAGGAGAGTTCTGGATGAAGGGAATTGCTGGGGAATATTAACAAACCATTAATCCACTGTTACATATGTGTGTGAGTGAGTGGGAGAGCACATAGACTTAGAGATTCTTCCTGTAGTTTAGACTTTGGCTTGAGATGGCATGGATTGTGTTTTCCAAACCAGATAAATCCACTATACAAGAGGGTGCCGTATTCATAAGGCATGATCCAAAGTTAAGGCATAGGGTCAATCCAAGGCAAGGCTGGAATCACAGTAGCCAGGAAACACACAGCCAGGAAATGTACATGTTGTTCCCAGCATCAACTCCATCTGTCTGCTGTGCTAAATATCAGCTTCTGTTCCAGCCCATCAAGAGGGGTGGGACTGCCTCCTCACAAGTAATCAGGCTGACCTTCGCTGCTCCTGCCTTTTCTCAGCCCTACAGCATCATCACTAACTGGCTGAAGCTATGTGCTTTCCCTAGCTGAAGCCTCAGGACTGTCTTGCTGCAGCTTTGCTTCAGCCAAATCACTTTAAGCTGGCTGCTCGGAGACATTGACCAACTTCCCTCCTGAAGTGCCCAGAACTGGTTCATCCTTCTCTGAACTGACATCTGGAGAGGCATCTGGGGAAGTATCTGGAGTAATCATCACTGGAGATCACACCAAATGGAGAAATTATGTCCTCAGAATGTTACTCAGAATGAACTGCCAGCATCCTTCATCAATGATCATACTCTTTGAGGCCATTAGGAAGTATAGTTCAGCAACATCCAGTCAGCCATTATTACTCTCTCTATAAATAAGAAAACATTCAAATTTCTCTTTTCATCTCAGCAAAATAACTGGTGCAAGAATTGTATACTTATTCTTGATGAAATCAGCCCCACTATATTGAACATTTTGAATTTCTTTTATTTAAATCCTGAAGTCTGGTGTAGATGTCTGGCATTACAGGGGATGTGTCAAGAGAAAGTGGTTTTATAGCTGAGCTGAACATGAAAAAGAAGGAAGAGGGTGGAAACACAGAAACTAAAGTGGCATTGTTGGGGAGTGATTGGCCCACAAGGCAAACAATTGCACATGCCCATAGAGCAGGGGTGTCAAACTCACGTTGTCACGTTGTCGTCATGTGATGTATTGAGACTTTTCCCCCTTTCACTAAACCAGGCATGGGCGTGGCCAGTGTGTGATGCATCTGGCCCTCGGGCCAGGAGTTTGACAGCCCTGTCATAGAGCCATCAGCTGGTCACTTATAAATAAGCATTTATGATTAAAAGTTACAACTGTCAGCGTTCCAAATTAGGCTCTCTTCCAGCGTTGACATAACAAGATGAACTTTTGCCTAGTTTTGTATGTACAGATAGTGTTTCCTGGGAGACGAGGGTGGGGGCTACATTCCTGTGAAAAGAACGTGCCGGGAGGTAGAGATGGATTTGCATGATGGCCAATGGGACATTGGGGTTGGAGAGCGGAAGAGGAGGGGGTTGGAAGGAGGGGCCAGTTTGGCTGCAAAAATGAAATCAGGATTGTCGGCTTTTTATGTTCTTAAATAAAAATGTTTCATTAGAGAGATTGCGCTTGAAAATGAAACTCATTTAAGATAGCACCGAAACCTGACAACAACATTACTTGCAGTCATCAAAAAGTCTCATCTGTTATAGAATGATCACAGACTGACAAAGTTTTGACTTAACCAATAGTATCAATTGGTATTCTAGTTCCTAAATGTTATTTGAGAATTGAAGTCTTATTTTAGATGAAGATTAGTACTTTTTGTTCTCATCACTACCATACAACCTCAGATGTTAATTTAAGAAAATCCATAAGAGGAAAATTTGCAGGCCTTACTGATTATCATATCATGGAGGCTATTGGGGAGAGCAGAAAAGTTCTTCTAAAAGTTTCCTTAAGTTTTTTTTCTTTTTGAATCCAAGTTCCAGGTGGAGTGATCCATGTCTTTTACACATCATATCACTGAGGGAGACTCCCAGACTCCTCAAGACAGACATGTGAGAAAGGCCGTGGCTCCATTGGGGGCAGGAAAAGGATGGGAAATTTTCTTTTAGAGAATGTCTTTATATTGACTTATTTTCAGACCAAAGATCCTTATTAAACATAGCAGCATTACACTTACTGTGCGATAGCTTGCCTGAAATAAATCATGTGAGGCATCATCCATATCCAGAGGATACACAGATTTCTCTTTCTTCTCTAAAAATAATCCTTTCCTTGGCAAGAAATTATCCAAAGCAAGAGAATTATCTAGTGTGGCGGAAGTCTATGAATACAATTTATTGGATTAAATGAAGCATCACTATTGCTATGTGTGTCCAGGTACTTTGAGGACTACACAGTGAAGATACAAGAGGGAATAAAACACTGAATGAAGACAGCCGGGGAGGAAGCATACATATGGCACTTTCACACAAGTGGGAAAACAACTTGGCTTCTCTGCAATTCCATGACTTTGGCTGTGTTTGAGAGCAAAATAAAGCTACCCTTAAAAATAATAACCTATGGTTATATGAGCTTGTGCATGAACCATGTTTCAGGCAGCGTTTTAGGACCCACACTCTTTCTGCTTTACATTAATGACCTATGTGATCATATTATAAGCAGCTGCGTCCTTTTTGCTAATGATGTAAAATTATTTAGCACCACTGACAAAGCTGCTGCCCTACAAAGCGACCTTGACTATATGTCAGAATGGTCACGTAATTGGCAACTCCAAATTTCAACTAATAAATGTTCTTCCTACATATTGGCAATAAAAACCAGAACACCAAATACAAGTTGGACGGAAGCAATCTCGTAGACGACCCTCACTCTGTTAAGGATTTAGGAGTACTCATCTCAAACGATCTAAGCCCCAGAGCTCATTGTAACAGCATTGCCAAAAAGGCACTAAGAGTTGTTAACCTAATTTTGCAAAGTTTTTTCTCCAATAATATTGTATTGCTAACTACAGCATACAAAATCTTTGCCAGACCAATTCTTCAACACAGCTGTCCGCCTGGAACCCACACTATATTTCAGACATTAATATGATTGAGCGGGTTTGGAGGTATTTCACAAGAAGGGTACTCCACTCCTCTACTCACAATAGAATTCCCTATGCCACCAGGCTTAAAATTTTAGGCTTAGACAATCTGGAATTGCGCTGCCTGTGGTCCAATTTAAGCATAGTACACAAAATTGTCTGCTACAATGTCTTGCCTGTCAACGACTTCTCAGTTTCAACCACAATAGTACTCGGGCAAACAATCAATACAAACTCAAGGTAAATCGCTTCAAACTCGATTGCAGGAAATACGATTTCAGCAACAGAGTGGTCAACGCCTGGAATGCTGTACCCGATTCCATTGTTACAGCCTCAAATCATTTCAAAGCCTTGAAATCATCCACAGGAGTTCCAGAGAGTTGATCCTTGTGAGGAGATTGCAAGACAACAGTGTCTGATATGTTTAGGGCTCTGGGAGATGAGGAAATAGCCATCTTCTGGAAACCATGGTCAATGCGGTACACTCTGGGTTCATATACTTCCACTTCTAATCATTTTTAGAAATTGCTTGTTAACTGTTTTTCAGCTATTGGGAACCTTTGGATTGGCATGTTTTACAGCTTTGAGTGAGTTTAATCCTTAGTGAAAAAGTTTTAACTACAAGTTTAAGAATTTTAAAACATGGGAATAAAGAACAAAAGGCTGATTAAAACTTGAATTTTTAAAAAGTTAAACATGGATTGGGTCCAGATAAAATTGTAATAAGATTTTGGAATTAATTATAAAGAATCCTTCCCATGGGAAAATGCTTTTGTTTTTAATTGGAGTAACTGTGTGAGTTGGATAAATATATAAATTTGTTTAATAAATAAATAAATAAAATTCTTTTTAAAATAATAAGGTAAGATTTTATAAATCAGACACTAGAGGGAATTAGAGGAAACTAAAAATTATAACTGAAGAACTCTCAAACTCAATAATTAAGAATGAAGCAAAATATTTTAACACTGGACACATTGAAGTATATTTGAGAACGATGGATCCAGAAGTTAATTTTAAGAGTGTCTGTCTCTATACATAGATTGTGTTTAAAAAATATTATGGAAGGGAAACAGGTTTTACCTGAAAAGATCAACACTGATTTGAAAGTGGATTTTAAAATGACAGTCTACAAGAATGCCATGAAAGAGGATATTACACTGGAAATACAAAAGTAACTAGCTGATGTCTTAATAAGTATAATAGATATACAAATCACAAACCAAGAGTGAAATGAAAAATGAAAAAAAATCAAGTTCATTATTTAAAGGGACTAAAGCAGAGGTGGGTTTCAGCAGGTTCTGACCAGTTCTGGAGAACTGGTAGCAGAAATTTTGAGTAGTTCAGAGAACAACTAGTAAAAATTCTGACTGGCCCCACCCCCATGTATTCTCTGCCTCCTGAGTCCCAGTTGATCAGGAGGAAATGGGGATTTTGCAGTAACCTTCCCTTAGAGTGGGCTGGGAATGGAGATTTTACAGTATCCTTCCCATGCCATGCCCACCAAGCTATGCCACCCCCACCAAGCCACCCCCACAGAACCGGTAGTAAATTTTTTTGAAACCCACCACTGGACTAAAGAATATACAATTGGCTTATTTGATCAATGTTAAAATAGGCATAAAATATGTTGCTATCTCTGGTAACCCTTAATCTACTTTTGCTGATATCATGACTGAATTAATAAGGCTTTGTGGGTTTGTTCATAGATAAGCGACGGATTGGGAAGAAGAGATCTTAATTTTGCTAAGTTTCTAAAACTATTGTATTCCGATGAAGAGAGAAGTCACTTCTTTATATATTTTTCTCTTTATTTACTATATTCTTATTTTTTTCTTTTTTATATTTCTCTTTTTAAATTTCTCTTTTTCTTTCTTTTCTGTATCTTCTATTTTTCTTCTTCTTTTCCTTTGTATTACTTTTTATTATTGTTATTGTAACATTTAATAAAATTACTATTTAAAATAAAAAGAAAATACTGCTCAAAATCTTCTGATAGGGAAGGTTTTCTCGCAAAGGACAGCTATTTTTCTCCCCAACCCCAACATTCTTTGTTATGGAAGGGCATTTCCTTCCCTTTTATGCAAATGACTAGATAAATAGCTCAAAATGTTTGCATGAAGGGCTAGAAGTAAGAATGGCTGCTGCTGATATAAGCGTCCAAGGGCAAGGTTACCTGAAAGGTCCCGGGGGGGGAGGGGGGAGATTGCATAAAACTGCCCTCATCTTGTGACTGCCATACTACAAACTTGCTAATTAGAGCCCAGAATGTTGTTGTTATCTTCTGCACTTCTGCTGTTATCTTCTGTCCTAATGATGATCTGTACTATTGATTGGTTTATCCTTCAAATGAACTCTGTTTTGTATTGGAATGTATATATATATATATATATATATATATATATATATATATATATATATATATATATATATATATATATATATATTACATACATATTATATACATATATAATAATATATATACATATATATATATATATATATATATATATATATATATATATATATTACATATATAAGATGAGAGATAAATCTTTTCCTGTTAGTCTGTATACTAAAATAAAAATGTTTTGCTTAAAAAAATTACCTCCTGTTCATAGTAATTGCCACTGCAAAACAAGAGATGTCTATGTATAATTATTTTAGTTTTCAAAATTACTGACTGTGAAAAAGTCAAGTCACAAAAATACATAATGTTTATGTCAGTGAGTCTTTTCATATAAAATAAAAAAGTAATGAATAAAAAATGTAAAAGTCAACCTCATTTCATCATGTGTCGTATTTGATTTCTTTAAGGAAAACTTACATGAAATGTTAATAGACTGGTATTTTTCCTCATAACAGGCTTTTGAAAAACAAACCCTCAAGCCTTTTCCATTGTTTGTGAAAAAGATATCCATAACAAAAAAACTTGAACCAAATTAAACTCTAATTCTTCAGCACCAGTAGCAATAGTTCTACTTGATATAGATTTTATTTCAATAAAGCAAAAGAATAAAGCCACTCTTCTTACAGCACCAGGCTCCTGATGCAAACTCCAACTTTTTAATTTTCTTTTGGAAAGCCCAGGATATGGTGAAAAAATGTTTAAATGCAACAGAAACTAGAGTGGTCAGTACCGGGAAGTGGCTCATGTATTAGACACTGAGTTTCACAACACAAAAACCCTAGAATATAACCGTATTTAATGAGTGCTGTTTCACTAGTTAATTTCATGCAAGGAACCCACCTCATAGGACCATTCAGACATGAGTATGCTTCAGTCATTACTTGTGGTGTTGATAAGGCAATGATAAGGCTTTCTTGATGCAGTTCTGATCTGGAACAATTAAAAAAAACTTTCAGCTGTATTGCAAAGAACATACCATTACTCTCATAACTAGGCTCAACCGTTAAAAATACCAATTTCCTCACAGCCCACTTTTCCTAGTAAAATATCTTATTCACGAAATGTTCAGTACCTTCAATTAGTTTGTTCAGCTTCTTAGTTACACAAAACTTTTGGATAACCATCATCACCCTCAGTTGGTATGTTCTTTTAATTGTATATCTTCATTATATAACTGAATTCATTCTCAGATGCAACTGGAAAAAGATGCCTTCCACTCAGCTTTGCAATATCAGTTTGGCTTAAAGCCCCCAGTATTCTGAATGTTTTACACTTTCTTTTTGAAAGAATGAACAAGGAGGCATAGCTCTGTCATTGTGATAAGAATTTAGATGTGCTTTCTCTGAGTCTTTTGTTCAATACTGTTGAAGTAGGACGAACAACACTGTACCCTTTTCATGGGATGAAAGCAAAATCCTCATGTCTAACAAGTCCTAGTAAAGTAAGATGATGTATTTTAGAAACCTTACATGTGTTGGAGATGTAAAGTGGAACTCGGGACATATGTTCATATGTGGTGTAAATGTAATGGGGTTGAACTTTTTTGGTCTAGGATAGAAAATGAAATATTTGAAATAATTAAGAGGGTCAAATTGAAATTGGAAACCATATTATTATTAATATTGAATGAAACAACATTAACAACTGGAGAAAGAGAATTGGTGAGGATTTTGGTTATAATGGGGAGAATTATAATTGCTAGATATTGGAAATTAAATGTTGACTTAAAATTAGAAGAATGGTACAATGAAATATGGAAATTTGCATTAAATGATAAATTGACTTGTGATATTAAAATTAGAAGTGGTATATATAAAGAAAATGTTTTTTGGAACACTTGGCAACCATTTGTGGATTTTGCACTTGGGAGATTGGATGAATCGGCACCAGTACCTTATCAAAGAGATTTCTGGAAGAATTGAAGACTTCAAGTTCCTAAAACTTCCTTTCCGTTTGTATAGCACGTTGGGGGGAAAAATTTTTTTTTCTTTACTATTGATTTTTTGTATTGATTTTTTTTCCTTTTTGTTATTTTTTAACAATAAAAATATAATAATTTTTTTTTTTTAAAAAGGAAACCTTACACTGAACAATTCATGCTTTACTATAAGCCAGTGCAGAGTATCTCTGATATATCTCTTGGATCTATCAATCGCTCAGTAACCTTTATAGAAGCAGCTTAAAATTCTGGGTTGCAATGAGCAAGATATAATGATGCAGAGAAACCTTAGAGAAACAGACCTTTAAATCTAAAAACTCAATCCAGATGAAAATGTCTGGATAATGTTTGTTCCTGTGCCTTGGATTGTCTTATGGAATCTCCTTATGAATTTCATCTGCTTTAGTGGCTTTGCGGGTTTGTTGTCTTATATGACAACTCACTGGATTTTTCTGTCTATGCCATTCACATGACTTTTAGGTTCACTGCCCTCTTTGTTACTTAGCATTCAATCTGGAAGATATACAGGTGGAATATCTGCCATTATTAAATATTTGCAAAGTATAAAACTAAGACCCAAGTCATGCTGTTGAAATGCTAATATTCTAAATTTTCAGATTTGTCCAGTCCTTGGATAGTTCTTCCCAGATTTCCTGTTACAACGCTTTAATATTATATGGAGTGACTCTTCATTTTAAAGGAAGTTCACAGCCATCTAGTGTGGCTGTTGGCCCTTAACATATGACTTTATATGAGGTTCCTGGTTTATTTTCAATCTATTGTATAGTCACTTTTACCAATTACCCTGACTTGCACCTCAGATTTTTTTAAAAAGTAAGTTTTCTTTCCTTACTAAGAATAGGGATTCTATTAGTGGTCATCATCTCAACTAGGCCTCCTTTCTGTTATTTCACTCTGTCCTGAGGGTTACAGACATAATCTTTGGATTCATACTCCTTTGACACTTCTGTATAAGTGTCTTGAACTGTTTCTGTAGTTGTGCACATTTTAGCTTGTAATATACTTTCCACATTTGTGATATTTCTGTCTGTATGGTGAACATTGTTTATAGACATATTTCATACCACATTGCTGCATTGTTTACATAGAAGTTTTTCGGTTTCCGTTTTATTTTTGCCTACTGCTGGTTTCTTTGTTAGAGTCAAATACATATTTCTGATTAACATAGCTCTGTATCATAAGTAATGGCCAGTACTGGGGATTATCTTTGATTGCTCCATATTTTTCAAATATGAGTGAGCAACTTCTGCTGCTTGGCATTTATGAGTAGTATTTTCTAGAGAAAATTTACCTTTCTAAATACATGTTCTTGCAGTCTTGTTTTTAAGTTGCACACAATTTGGTCTTTGATCAAAGATTTTGTTAACATACCCACATCACAAGACTTACTCTTTAGTTTCAGCTTTGTTACAAATACTTCAATTAATCTCCTTTTGTATGAGTAATTTGAAGGCAATACTTATCTATTATATATTCATGGCACACAGAAAGTCTAATTTCTTCAATAGGCCTTTAAAGTTATTTATTTCATGGGTGACCATGAATGTAAGTAATGTCAGTACTTTAAACATTAAAAACATCTGCTCCAGCCATTGTCAGGAAGATTGGTATTTTCTATTAGCCCTGTTGTTTTTTTCATGTACAGTAGAAATCTTTCTTCAAAGCTTCACCAGTGGTTTTCTGCATTGCCTATAAACTCAAAACATCATTTTTTAAAAAAAAAAATGGAGGCTGTCACAACTGAACTAAGATCAAATTACTATTCTCTAATGGCTGTTCAGTAATGCTGCAAACTAGGCCTTCTAGTTTTGTGATGACTCTCTATGGTTTGAGTGTGCAGTAATACTTAGATTTTTCTCTTCTTAACAAGCTAGCAGAAGGTTGTGGGTGTTTTTTTGCTCAACCTGAGATTTCAGAACATCACAACTGCTATTCAGTACAGGAATTCGGCTTCCCTTCTGAAACCATGTATTTTTCATTTAACAGAATGCATGTGAATATGCATATGCACATGAACGCACATTTATGCATGAAGGAATTATTAAGGGTGCAGCATATATACGTGGGTTCAAAGTGGAAGCAAAAGTAGCAGCTCAATTCAATAACAGAGAAACATTGTATGCTCAAAAAAAATTGTCCTGTTCAAAGGAGAGTAGTTGTTGGAAAATCTGCGTGTCACTGGGGATCGTACAGCAGGTTGGATAATGGTGGTAAATTGGAGGTGGGGGGGAATCAGTTAAAGGGTAGGTGTACATTATGGACAGGATTCTCTCTATATGCCCTACATGGGCTGGTGAAGATGGATGTGCTTCTGTTCTATAAGGTAAGACATACTTCTCTATCCAGCGACCCACTTATATAAATACATATACATAGATCCATCAAATAGCATGAGAATGTGGAGAAGGATGGAAATGGAGAATGGAAAGAACTTTGTCAGTCATGGCTACAGGAAATTGTTCTTTGGAGCTCTGTTGCTTCCCATCATTACTCCAGGGAATGCTGTCTTATGTTTTGCAGCTCTAGAGAACATTTCACTGTTCTTCCTGTATGGAAAGGCCAAAGGCAGGCAAATTATGAAGCTACATCCCAAGGTTATCTAGAGTGATTCCATGTGGAATCCATAACTATTATTGATTGTTTTTTGTTAGTTCCTGCTATCCAGTTCCTTCCACTCTAGCATTCACAGGTAACCAAAACCAGAACACATCTGTGCAGTTTTTGTTTGCTCAGAGTATCTGTATTGATGGATGATAATTTAATTCTTAAAGCTCTCAATGTGGTTGAAAACATAATCATTATCTCTGTAAGTCTTGCAGCAGTCATACTTAGAAGGATGCTCAAAATACTATCTTGCCAGTTTGAAGATGTAAGATTCTACTGTTACACTGTTGTGTCAATATATGACAAAAGCTTTATTTTAAATCCTTCTGCCTTTCCCAACTGGTGGCTTGCTGATTTTTTTCCCCATGTCTGTCACTCCTATCATATCCTGTCAAGCCAAACATCCGCAGAGGGCTTAATTTTTCCCTTCCTCTCTGGCTTTTTTACTTCTGAATTTTCTGTTTGATATGAGACACTATTATGCATTCTCCTTCTGCCTAGGAAAATCTGGGGATGTTCTTCCTGTCTATTTTTATGTAATAGGCTGAAGGGATAACTCCAGAGTTAAATGACTAACTCCCTCCTTTTTATTTGTTTGTTTGTTTGTCCCTTTCATATATATAGTAAATGGAGTTACAAATGCAATAAATATAAAGGAAAAAGGTTTAGACTTCGCGTTCCAGAGGATGAACACTCTGAATTCTTCCAGAGGGCCTCCAGGGTGATTCTGCATTGCTGTATGATGACTCCACTGTTGGCAATCTACCATTCCCCGTTCCTTCCTCCATTATTTCCACGTTGCACAATTTAAAGATTATCTCAGATTATGCATGCCTGAAATAAATGAGTTCATGATTTTCAGTGGGTTGTCCTGCCAGCCTAAATTGATCCAAGAAAGAAGTTATTGGCTGTATACCGGTGCAATGGGTAGAAAATGCATCTCCAAAATATTTTAGCACATAGCAGGAGAATGTTGGTGGATGTTGAAATTTTACCTTACCTGTGGAGTGCCATTGCCACATTGCTCCTAGGAGGCTCTCGGGGATATTGGTTGATATACAGGTGGGTCTTGGCCATCCATGAAATGAATGGATATCTGTGATTTCAAAAGAATGAATAGTTTCTTTGGAGAAAGAGACATTAGGGGGGGAAAGGCTAACCCCCTTCCTTCACATGTCATTCTATTAAGACATCAGGTTGTGATACATGCAGACTGTGGAGATACCTATGTCACAGCTGTGTACGAAGCATGGTGAAAGTAGTTCAAGGTTCTCCAAAGTGGTCAATACGAACCCCAAGAGTTGATGGAACTATCCATTGTTGTTGTTGTTCTTATTTGTAATATTATTAAAGTAGGTATTTATTAAATTATTTTCATGTAATAAATACTTGGGAGTTGAAGAAAAATTTAAATCTTCATAAAAGGGTTAATGATCTGAAGAGTTTGGCAACCCTGATGTAGCCCCACCTTCTAAGTGCAATGGTGTTTTAGATCAGTATGCTTGGTTGGCAGAATTGATGCAACCCAATAGCTACCAGAACAACATCAGCTTGTTTCGCTTTCTTTTGATTTGTTTTGGGCAGGATTTCTTCGATTGTTAGACTTGTCTGGTTCAGTGACCAAGCTTCAGGTTAGGTAAAAAAAAACCTGGACTCTTGATTATCTGCTACTACTTGGATGTTGGTACCTTGTGTGTTTATGAAAGTGAGGCAGTGAAACTTATCCTAAGCACACATGCTGTTACAAAATGAGAAAAGTCCAATTTTTGAGGTGAAGATCCATACTTCAACGGGTCATGCTTTAAATTAATGGTAACTACAGAAAAAGCTAGGCAGCTGGAAAGGGAAGAAAAGTTAGAACAGAAGCCCATAGCAAAACAAAGGTCTGATGTATCAATTTTATAACTTTTAATTGGAGATCAGGATGAATGCCAATGGACTCCTGGATCACCTCAAAATCCTAGGATGCTGCAATCATTGTAACTACATGCCTGTTGCCAACAACAGTTGCCAACATCAAATTTTGATCATTTGATCATGGGGCTTCTTGCGATTGTCATTAAATGCAAGTCACTTTTTTCAGAACCCTTGTAATTTCGAATGATTGTTAAATTAAATGGTCATAGGTCAAGGACTATCTGTATCCTGACGTAGAGAATAATAATGAATTGGCATATAAGGATAGTACAGCTGGCTGTTAGTAGTGAACTTCTGTACTAACATTCCAATGTCTAAAGTCAAGAAACTGAAATATTCATTTTCATACTTATTTGCAAGTGCTGTTGGGAGATTGCTTTTCAACAGCAATGCTTCTAATCCACATAGAATAATGGTATTAATCCTAAAATTTCTTGCTCCATTTAGATCACTACTGACTGAATAAGTGGCTATAGGAAAAATCCAGGAGGGAGGGAGGGAGGGAGGGAGGGAGGGAGGGAGGAAGGAAGGAAGGAAGGAAGGAAGGAAGGAAGGAAGGAAGGAAGGAAGGAAGGAAGGAAAGATTCCTGATGCTCCCTGCCAAAAGCTCAATGGGGAAACCATCAGGAAGTCAGAAGTCACTCATGCTCCCATGGCTTTTTTCTGTTTCTCTGGTTAGGTAAGGAAATATCTCTGAAACGATGACACAATGGAGTACTTACCAACTTTTTTCCTTAACTTGTCCTTCATTAAACCTATAAAAAACCAAACACTGGCCTCATTCTTGTAGTAAAATAGGGATCAACAATGAGGGCAAAACAGTTCAAGCTAGCATGTTTTCTGCTAGCCAAAAGATGGGTACAAATACATGGCTATCTGACTGTAAATGGTATACAGAAACTGCTTCTGATTCCATTATTCCCATTCTCAAAATTTGTAAAATGTCTCTGGCTAAAACATGCCTGTAATCTGTGGTTTCTATTTTATTAACCTTCTTTAATAGCAATTTGTCATGTTGTAAGAGGGTTTGCCTGATTCTTGGGAATGCAAAGAGTTTCCGAGGAACAGAACCACATGCAAAACCAGCCTGCTTTAGTTCTTTATATTGCTAAATATTCCTCTCTGTAACATTGTGTTTTTCTGTATTTCTTGCACATACATTGTGGGTGGTGGTGGTAATTGTGGCTATAATTCCTGAAAAAAGAATAGAAAACACCTAAAGTCTAATTTTTAAAAAAATCTAGAGATAGAAATTTCATTGATTCATTCATACAGCATGCAATAGTAATTTAATACACCCACTTTGAAATAATCTGCCTTAACCTATTTGCTAGATAGACAGAGTTGTTTCATATTAGATAATTGCTCCTGTATTACACAGTGACATATTCAACTCATATTTTATCCTTCAGTATAGTATTAAGGGCTTTAGATAAACTTGGTTTTTAATAAAAAGATTAGGTACTTTTAAAATATGTTTTCTTGTATATAAACAAAAATCAGACAAATCCAAATGAGCACTATTTGAAAAGTGAGTTTATCTCTTTTTTAACTAATACATTTAAACTATTTTTGCTGAGTTTTATAATGAGGCAAAAATGTATTCTTAGTCATAGATGGATAATTCCATTCAGCAAAACCCCTTAAAATATGTGTTTAAAATGAGTTGTTCTTCTAGTCAAAGAAGCCTATCATATGGCTTGCACAGTTATAGGACACAGAAATGCCATTCTTCACAGACAAAATGAATGGTTACGGTTATGAATTCTTTCTACATCATTTCCAATTTCTTTTGAAATAATAGTTTAATAGCCACTTGTGACTTAGATCTCTTTGCAGTTCTACTGTTCCTCACTTTGGATTGTTTTAGTTTATTATTGACGGCATTCTCATTTTTTTCCCGTTTGTTAGAACAGGCTGAGAGTGGAATTCCCCTGTGGGAGCTTCTCTGAGATCATGTCACTTTGTCATGGACAAAATGGAGGGCCAGATGTTCTCCTGTAAGATTACAGCTTGGCTTCAATTTGTTTATGAGGATTATGTCCTGTCCTGCTTTGTTAGTTGAAGGTCAGCTTTCCTGTTTCCATTATATAAAGAAGGAAGAAAACCAATTATCTTCTGACTGCAGTTGAACACACTCTCCTCAAACTGTTGCAATGTACTGTTTTTCTGACCAATATTCTTCACTGATATCACCGTGTCCTAATCACATATCAATGTATATAACGATATTTAATAGAACTCACATAGGTGCAATCAATGTTTTGGTTAGCCAATGAGGTATCTAATTTACAGTAACTAAAATAATATAATTATGTATCCATGTTTAGGCCATTATGGCCAAAGAATGCTGACGGGCAGAACAGAAAGAGAATGAACCAGAAGATTAGAAGAAAAGGTTGAAGTTTCCTAGGTTGTGTAGATTCATTGTTTTTATGTATCTAAAATGTTGACAACACACAGAACTTAACTTTGAAACATATATTCGTGTACCAAATGTACAGAAAAGCAAATCAGAAATAAAAATGGGGAAAGGGAGGAAAGTGTAAAACTATATAACAACCTGCATATGCTATTTAATAACAGCATAGATGGAAATGCTTCTAGAATCCAGGTCAATTTTATTTTTAAGGCTCTCAGGTTGTTCTTTTAAATTGTCCTGGATAAATAGTTGTTCCTTCAGATTCTCCTGGGGTTGCAATAATGGAATTGGCTGAATGCTTCTTGTTGCATGAATATCATCCATCCTCTATTAAAACAGGAAATATGAGGCGAGTACATTGAGCGCCTGTGTCTTAATTATCCTTTTTTAGAACTGTGTTTCCTCTTCTTGCCAAGCTGCTTTGGCAGCAGCACATTTCATCTACTGCAGATCAGCCAAACAACATTTCTGAAGGCTGACTTAAAAAGACTTCAAAGTATTTTTATGTAATGATATATCATGCCTATCATCTGTCTATCTATCTATCATCTATCTCCCTACCTGTCTGTCTGTTCATTTAAAACAAAATTGCAGCTCTGAGAATGCAAGTTTGGCCCTGCAGCTTCCTTTTTTTCTCACTGGCATTTTGGCCATTGGAAAAGGCCTTCTGGGACAAAACTGGAATGAGAGACACAGACAAGGCTGGCTTTTCTAAATTAAGCTCCAAAGCAGAACTTTCCTACTCAGAGAGTGCAGTAGGGCTGCTGCAGATTTGGGACAGGGAGCTGCTAACCTAAGGATGTAGCGGCAACCTGCATTTCCATAGAGGAGACCCCTGCCTCTAAAAAACTAAGAGGCTCTCCTTGACAGAGGAGGTATGTCCAAAACAGAAAGAGAGTTAATGTGGGATGAAAAGCTTCATTTCTTTAATTGCTTTAGGTCAGGCTTAAGTTCAGATTCAAGGAGCAGAGGCATTTTGAAAAAAATGAAAAAGGGTGCTGTCAAATGTCAGGGAGTGTTAGTGCTCTGAACAAGGGTCCTTTATGTAGTAGTTTCTGCCTTAGACTATCAAGTTTGAACTGCAAAAATGTAGATGATAGTTAGATGGCAGTATTTTGCAGTCCTTTACTGCCCTCTAGTTGTTACTTGGAGTTTTGCAATACAGATCACATAGCGCTACGTAACAACTTTGTGGAAGCATTTTTTTTCCTGATAATTATTGAAATTTTTGCAGAAGGAGCAGAAGAAATCTACAAGGGAGATCTTTGAATTTTGAAAATTGTTTTTTTTCCCCAAAATATATTTTGGTCATTCTTTTGAGATAGGCCAGGTTAGAAAATAAATACTACAAGGAACTCAGGAATGCTACCTTATTAAGCTGTCCTCCCAAAATAGAAAAATAGAGTCATAAATCTCAATAAGAAAAGTCCCAATGGAGATTCAAAGAGAAACAGTTCAGAAATTAAGATGAAATGAAAATAGTAATAGGAGGGAAAACTTGAGTTAGACCCTGAAAATTCAGTGCAGGTAGCTTTCATTGTTCATGCCAGTCATAAACTGAGAGTGCTTAGAGAAGAGTATAAATCTTCTGAAGATTTATAGTAATTTGGGTTCACCTGTAAGAACAGCTGTGGAGGAAAATGCTCTATTCCCAGATTCTTGGTAATTAACAGCCAAGAATAATGTATTTCTGAGTTGGGATGGGGAATAAAAGAGAGCTGTAAAAAACACCATGGCCTCCCAAGCAAAGTGCCATCTTCATTGCTTTCAGTGAGATCCTTCTAGAGGATTTGAAACAATAATACAGAACCATCCACTGTAAGGAAAACCAAAACAATCATAGTGAAACCTTCATAAAAAGACAACCCCCACATGCACACTATTAAACTTTAACTCAACAATTGAAGATAATATTTGTAGCTCAGTCTTGAACTGTGGAGTCCTTGATGCTCTCTAGCTTGGTCTAGAATATTTAGATATATAAAACTATCATTTTGCATCTGAATTCAGCTGTTCTCAAGATTTTAGTAAAAAATAAAATTTTAAGACAAATTATGCAAACAATTGTTCTGTTTTACTATAGGAATTTTCAGCCTTTTAATTTCATGTTCTTAAGGCAGAGTTTCTCAAGCTTGGAAACTTTAAGATATGTAGACTTTATTTTTTTTTTTAAAAAAGTTTTATTGTTTTATTACTAAACATTCTGACGAACACATAACATACAACATATAAATATATCCTCTTTTTAACAAGTGTTTCTTCGTGGTCTGCTTTCCACTGTGACTTCCCCCCCCCCATGTCTCTCATAGTTTCGTTTTCTTCATTGTCCCCTTTTTGATTGATTACAATGTATTTTCTAATCCTAATAGATATGTGGACTTTAACTCTCAGAATTTCCCAGCCACTTTGCTTAAAGGTGCTAAGATTGAGAAACATTGGTTTAATGTGACAATATGATAATAAGAGCAATTGCCTTTGAAAAATATTAAACATGGAAAAAGATCAGGAAAAAATAAGAAGAAATCCTAAATTAATCACTATGTTGTCCTTACTGAGTTGGGGTCTGTAGTGGAGCTGCAGATTATTTTCCAGGTAGTAACCAGCTCTATTCTCCCAGCTGACTATTTTCTCCATCTGAACTGGCCTATTCTGTGAACTAATATTTTGGGAGTCTGATGGGTCACTCTCACCATCTCTTCTGTGCCATTTGTGCTTTATATACAATACTGATCTCCAGGCTAGCACTGAAGATCATATTTTGCATCTTGCTTGGGGGCTGAAAGGGAAAGTGCATGTCTTGAAGTTTCATACAGGCATCAGATATATTTGAAATTTAATTTAAACCAAGTTCAGGAACACATTGCAGGAGCCTACCATAGCTGAGAGGGGTGTCCAGCCTTGGTTCTGTTGCCTTTACTCATTTTCCATCACAAATTTGATCTCTGGATATGTCTTCCTGCTGCAGACTGAAAGTACAGATAGACCTTAACAACTGCAATTAGGATTGGTAACTTAGTTAGACTTCAGTAAAGCATTTGACAAAGTAGACCACAACCTACTATCTGGTAAAATAAAAAAAATGTGGGACAAACAACATCCAAATCAGAGAGATTCTTAACGGGCTAATTAACCACACTGAATTTGTAGTCCTCAATAGAACTGCATGTACATTAATGGAATTAGATAGCGTACTCCAAGGTTCTGTCTTAGACTCAGTAGTCTTCAACATCTTAATCAATGGTTTAGATAAGGGGATAGAAGGGGAACTCATCAAATTTTCAGATGACACCAAGCTGGCGGGAATAGCTGACATTCCAGAAGATAGGTTCAAGATCCAAAAGGACTTGAACACTGGGCCCTATCCAACAAAATAAATTCACTGGTGAGAAAAGCAAGGTTTTATACCTAGGCAAGAAAAACCAAATGCACAGTTATAAAATAGGTGGTATTTAGCAGTAAGTGTGAGAGAGAGCTAGGAGACCTAATGGACAGCCACTTAAATGTGAGTCAGCAGTATGCTGCATCCCACTGAAAAAGCCAACACAGTCCTAGGCTGCATTAAGAGAAGAATAGAATCAAGCTTAAATGAAGTGTTAGCCCCACTTTATAATGCCTTGGTAAGATCACACTTGGATATTGCATGCAGTTTTTGTTACCACAGTACAAAAAAAGTGTTGAGACTCTAAAAAGAGTGCGGAGAAGAGCAACAAAGATGATTTGGAGACTGGGGGATAAGAACACTTGCAGGAATTGAGCATGTCTAGTCTAATGAAAGGAAGTACTAGGAGTGACATGATAGCAGTCTTCCAATATCTAAGGGGCTGCTACAAAGAGGAGGGAGTCAACCTATTCTCCAAAACACCTGAAGGCAGAAAAAGAAGCAACAGATGGAAACATATGAAGGAGAGATCCAACCTAGAGCTAAGGAGAAATTTCCTGACAGTGAGAACAATTAATCAGGACCAGCTTGCCTTCAGAAATTGTGGGTGCTCCATCACTGGAGATTTTTAAGAAGAGATTGGACAGTCATTTATCTGAAATGGTATAGGTCTCCTGATTGAGTAGAGGGTTGGACTAGAAGACTTCCAAGGTCCCTTCCTACTGTGTTACTCTGTTACTCTGTTATTATATCAGTCCTGGCTATAGTCGTTAGATGAATTATGGAGATCATTAAGCATAATGTCATGTCAATGTCATTGACTTTGCTTGTTGGAAGCCAGCTGTGAAAGTCACAAATGACAACACCTGGCTGACTGTTGTACATGTGCACTGGTTGTCAAATGCCCAAATTACAATCATGTGACCATGGGGGACCATCGGGATGCCACAACTTCAAGAACCAATTGTAAATCTTTTTCAGCACTGTCATAACTTTGAATGGTCACTGAATGAGTGGTCATTAATCAAGAACTACCTGTAGTCTTTTCCTTTTATGTTGCCTTGAATCTCCTTGTTTGCTTGGGCTGGAACACTTCATAGCCGTGATGGTGAATCTGTGGCATACGTGCCAGAGGTGGCACGCAGAGCCCTCTCTGTGGGCACGTATGCCACCGCCAGCTGCTCTTCTGGTTTCTTGTGTGCTGGCCAACTGGTCTTCAAAGGTGCCAGAGTGCTGGAAAATGGCCTAAAAATGGCCAAAAGCCAGGCCATTTTCCGGTCAAAAACAGCCCTGAAAACAGCAAAAAAACAGGCATGCATGCGCCGGCTAGCTGGTCTTCAGGTTCTCGGTACTCCAACGTGCGCACATGCACGTGTATTCCGGTTTGGGCACTCAGTGCCGAAAAGGTTCGCCATCACTGCTTTATAGGCTAGGTCTAGCTGGCTACTTCGCAGAGGAATTAACATTATACCCCTGCTTAGATCACTTGCCCTAATCTACTTCTTTTGCCTGGTATGTAAGGATTGTTGGTTCAAAATCCACTTCAAAGTATTTTAATCAAAATTTTGTTCTGTGAGAGCTTTTTTAAAATCACAATTTTGTTCTCTGACAGCTTTTTTTAAATGACAGTTTTGTTCCTGGAGAGCTTTTTTTTTAGTACCACTCCATAATTTTACCAGCCACTTTCATACTTTGAAAATACTGGTGTTCCACATATTTTAAAAGAAACTAGTATTCCCCCAAGAACAATAGGAAAAAGAAGAGACAAGAAGATGTCTTTTTTTTTTTTTACTGGAGTTCACAGAAAATAAGAGCTTTTAAAGAAAAAACGGGTTTTGTGGTTCCTACTATCTTTTCATTCAGGATATCCATGCAAAAGTATATTTTCAGCATTTATGATAACCAAGATCATATACTGAAAGATGATGAATACGATGCCAGTATAAGAATTTCTTAAACAAATCTCATTCCAGACAGAGGTGAAATGTGCCCCATATGCATGCTCCTACAGTATATTCCATTAAGTTTTATGATAGATGTTTCAAATGTAGGGAAAATAAAGAGTCTTATTAAATCAGGTTTATATTCTCTGACTTTAACTTTCCCCATCTGTCCACTTTTTATAAAAAGAAATGGTCTCGTGTTCTCCCTTAAAAAAATCCAAATCATTTGATGGTTTTTCTAAAATGTTTAAGAAACACTGTGCTAAAATACATGGTTACATTTTTTCAGGACTTAGATTTGACTAAATTAATCCTGATAGATATTACTTTTGTCATTTAAAAATACATTGAAATCCCATTTATAAAATACAATTGTCATTTATAAAATACATAAAATCCTGCCAATCCTGATTAAAAAAATAAAACAAATAAATCTTGAATTTTCATTTTCTCTTTTTTTTAATACATTAATTTTACTGGAGATCTCAGAGGAATCAGGCAAACCTCATTAAGTGAATATCTGGATAATATCTATTATCCAGATATTTCCATTTATAGGCAATGACTGACTTTATTATTAAAATGAATAAACCATAATGTTCTTGCTTTGTAACGTCATCAAATATATGTAATAAGTCTACATTTAATAAGCATTAATTCCTGTACAAGATTTGGTTGTTTTTGTTAGTGTTTTTCATTAAATACCACTTTCAAAATTTTGAGACCAAACTGCATTCCCACCAAAAATGAAAGAAACTTGGGGTTTTTTTTTATTATAAACCCTTTAGTACCCCATGTAATATGTGAACTACTTATAGGGGTTTCCCCCCTTCTGTACAGTTGAGTCTTATTCTCAGAGACTGTGTGTACAAGTCCCTGCAATTTTCTTGGTGACTATTTCAGAAATAGTTTGCCATTGCTTAGGACCTTGGTGGTCCAAGATCACCAAGCTAGCGTTGGGCATAAAGTGTAAACTGGGACGGGAACTCACAGTCTCCCAGTTTCTACCTGATGCCTTAACCACTACATTAAACTGCCTGTCTATTATAAATAATATGGGTTAAAGCTAGCAACGTATGATCTTAAAACATAATTCTTGCTTAAAGTAAATTCTCCAGACCCTTAGAGGGATTATCATATTGCATAATCCACTTCCTTGTCTAAATCTGACTTCTAGACCTATTTCAAACCTAGTTTAAGCTTATCTATTTCTAAGAAATATCAGTATATGTTTTTTAAAATTATATGTTTGATTTCTGCAAGATGATCAGTGATTTCTTCAAACTATGTAGTCCCTTGTTCTACATAGACCCTTTATTTTCCACAATTTCAAGGTGCTATTCTATTCTGATTATAATATGTCTGTATCATCAAAGATGTTAATTAATTTAATCACAAAATATTAGTATAAGTTCTTAATAACTCTTCTCTCATAATTATTAATAGAACTTAGTAGTATATAATTTATCCAAATATTGAATATTTTCTATCCAACACCATTTCATTTAATCTTCTAAAATAAATGGAATGTTATACTATAGTTATTCTTTTTTATAATATGGTTTCAAGAATGTTATCCCTCATCCTTCCACATTCAAAGTAGCTTACCTCAATGCCTTTGACAAACGGTATTCAGGTGGAACTCTTTCCTTTACCATTTCAAAGCACCCTCTCTACCAAATGAAATAGTGCTGAACCATACCTGTATAATATTAGATTTATAGAGCTTTGGTTTTTACTTCAAATGATGAGAACTTCATTATATTTAGTTATGGTTATTTTCCATCCCTAAGTGATAATAATGGGTATTATACTACCACTAAGCAATTCTTACTGAAAGTTTTTTCAGTCTTCTCACTGTGATATCAATAATGTACATTTATAAGATTCCTCTCTCAAAGGCACATACATCAAATCAAATGAACTTTTCCCATGGCAACACAGGTACTAATGCTAGTCCTAAATGTGATATGGGACTCTATTGTTTCAGTAAACTTTTAAATTAGTTGATACAAAATGCATTGTTGGTATCAAAGAATTTAAATTACTTGGCCCTGCAAGCTAATGGAGGAACTTGTTTAGACGTGATCTACAAATGAAAGGATCCTATTTTATCTTCATAGATTGTTACAATCTCTTCATTCTCTTCATCTGATTATCTGAATCTGCTAACGATGCCCTAGTATTGCTTTTATTGTTTCTATTACTGACAACGTTAACCAGCTTAAAGGGATGAACTATGTGTCCTCAAGAGTAAATTGAAACATTCACTTAGCCAACAATGAATTGCCTTCATTTTGATTAATAGGCTAAAGTTCAAAGCTGACCTTTTCAAAAATTAAATTACTAAATCCCATGATAGACAGGAAGAAGTATATTATGTGCTAAGTGCAAGGTCACCTACAGTATAATCCAGTTTGCTAAATTAGGTTGGCATATTCCTTGAGGAATGATTCCTATTTCTGTAAAAGTCTAACGTAGTTCATATCTCTTTAGTGTAAACTAAAGCTTTCTTCTGACTATCATGAGGAGGACAGCTGGCATTCTGGAAGAAGACACTTATATTAGGCATCCAGGTGTCTTAACATAAAAAAAATAACTGGTCTTAAGACATATATTACATGTGCATGTGTGCTTTGATAATAAATGTATCTGTATCAATGTAGCTAACAATTGTACTGCAATCAACCACAAACTGTATTGATAGTGGCTGTGATTGTGTGATTGAATCTCTGCCTTTTTTATACGTGCATCATTCACATATGCACATACAAAGGGCCAGACTTTGATTGCAGATTTACCATTGTCATCACAATTTTTAGATACTTCCCTTCCCTTGCAAATATTGCTGGTTCTATCTGTGGTGAAGAGAGAATGTTCTTACATCGGTCAATTCAGACTTGGAATCTGAGAGAAAAGATATTGTTATTTATTATTATTTATTTATGTCTTTCTTCAGCATGTATTCTATTTCCAACGTTCTAAAGGAAGAGATCAAATGAAACAAGGCCTTAAAAACTGGAGCTGAAATGCAATCACAGAGTCATGGTGGGAAGGCATCTTAGAGGTCAACTAATCTCATTCTTTGCAGAGTGCAGGATCCAGCAGAATCTCTTTAGTTGATGATCAAAGCCTTCTATCTGAAGCCCTGTAGCAATCATAATTTCCTTAGGTGGCAGCCTGTTCCATTGATGTTCAATCTGCATAGATTCATTCATCCTGAATCTTGATACCCTGAGCTCTCATTATCCGTATTAGTTGTAAAGATTCATCCATCTTGAATGAAACTGAAATCTAATGCTATTAAATTCCTTGGTGGTTTCTTTGTAGAAAAAGGAATCATAGAGGTTGGCAGTAGGATTCAGGGATCAGAACTGAAAGCCACTTTCTGCCAGAAAAGTGGATATTAAAATTTCATGAAGAATAGGCAATTTCTCATTGGAACCATGAACAGGGTTAACATGATCTGAACACATATGAACAGTAATTTATCTGTCTGTTTTGATAAAATGTCAACTTTCAAATGAAAAAAGGCAAGATAACTCTTTAAACCACATTGACTTATTAATAACAATTTGAATTCTGACAAAATAAGTATTATGGGAGTGAAATGCTGTATTATAAGCTTGTTATCTGCAAATCTGTCTATCCTCTGAGACCAGTATTTCAATTCAAATCTGATATATAGGGATTACAATAAACCACAAGTAGCAAAGAAAATTAAAAACCCACAACACATAATATTTTAGAATCAGTAGTGCTTTGTGTCCAGGAATTTATTGTCATTATTGTTGCTGCTGAATCCAGATCAGGTATTTAGTCTTGCCTCCTCTGCAGCACTTTCCTTTTGGGCTGCTTTACTATAGGTTGTAGTTCACAGAATGAATTAAATGGATCCCTTCTGACTGGTACAGCAGAATGGTCAAGTTATAACTTTGGCTCACTCATAAATTAAGTAATGATCTTGTCTGTTGATGCTGTATTGCTTAATTAATAAGCATACACTTTTTTGCATAATGTAGTAGAGTTGAATTAGATTTACTATCTGAATTGGCCCATCAGTATGTTCTACCTGGGAGATGTTCTTGCTTATATTCCACTTCCGTAAAGTGGGAAGAATGAAAGCCAGGAGTCTTGTTTTTCCCCAGCCAGCTCTATAGATTAGTCTCTTCTTAGAACAAGGCTAGCTCCTGTCTTAAATGCTCCCAAAATTATTTAAGTTGGAATTTTCTGAAGAGCCTTTGATGCATAGTTTGACTTCCTATTCCTATCCTAAGTGCTAAGATCATTACTTTGTTATGATATCTATACATCTATCTAAAATCTAAACGTATCTATCTAAAGTTTATCTAAATGTATTTTGGATGATTCTAAATCTTTAGCATATTTAAATAAAAAGTTAAAGAATATTATTAAGGGGGATATTACTTATCTCCAAGAATTCTGGAATAAACAACTGGGATATTCTGTATTAAGAAATAAATAACTATTTATTTATATAACTAAAGGATCATTTTGTATCATTTTTAGATAAGTGTTTAGATAACTATTTAGCAAAAGGTTTAATTTTTATTGGACATCCAAGAGAATCCTTTGAAAAAAAATGGTGATGAATTTTATTATGTTGCAAATATACAATGGTATGGAGACATTTACCTATATGATATGGAGTTTTCTACTATTGCCTTGTTTTGGTTTAATATTCATTTTTGGATATGGTATTACAGTACAAAGATCAATATGGTTTAGAGATATGAATGACTTCTGAATCATATACCAAAACATGGAGCTTATCACTCGCTATATGAAGGATTATGGATTTGTTGAGCATGGGTAGCAGTAAAAAAGATTACTTTCCACTGGTTTTATCAGTCTTCTGCAGAAAAGCTCTTTGCAGCCAGCTAGCTATGCAAATGCAACATGCTCACTTGTTCTCCAGCTGCCAACACCAAGAAGTGCAAGCAGAAATACTGCTGCACTTGGTCCATTCAGTATTTAGTCAGCTTGTAGGCTGTCAAATACTCTTGGCAGAGGCATTGGCTTTCCCTGCTGACCCTTAGAGGACTCCAAAGCAGTTCAAGGTAGACTGGGAGATGGAAATGTTTCTAGCTCTCTTCCAGACTGTCTTTATCTCAGATATGGTCTCCAATAAGTTATCTATTAAACAAACAGACGTATTTACTATTTTTACCTAGAAAATTGGCCTTCCAAGGTAAAATGAACAAATGCTTCAATTGCATTCTGGTGGTATGTGTTGAATAGTGCTGAGCTTCAGGATTTAGTAACTATGCTCTAGATATCAGATTTCCTGATGTTTTGCCAACAACTATCACTGGTGTCTTCAGAGGCAAGCTACTGTACACTGCTGCACAGACCAAAGAAGCTGAGGAGGGACTGACTCCTGGCTCCTGTCTTTACAGCCAGGTGTCCAGAGTTCTGACTGGTCTTTACCCAAGATGGTTTCCCATTGGTTTGGGTTGGTGAGGACTGATTCTTTCTTTGTGCCCAGTCTTTAGTGGCTGTTTTGGTTGCATTAATTCCTGATTGATCTTTTGGTGGAGGGTCTCCTGCTTGGGCAGGGGGTTGGTCTAGATGACCTACAAGGTCCCTTCCAACTCTGTTATTCTGTTATTATTTTGTTCATGCCAGTGTCTCACTGGTCATTTTTGGAATGCTGACTTCTGATTGTTTTTTAATGCTGGATCCTGATTGTTCAGACTGACCAGCTGAATCCCGATTGGGTTCTTGCCCAGGCTAATTTCTGATTTGTTGATTTTGGGAGCTGATTGCTGGCTGGTCTTGCTTTTGAGCAGGATGTTTGTGTGGCAATATTTTCAGGATCAGACTCAATAAAGATAATAGAAGTTAGAGATTTAAATATATTTCTCTTTAATCATAATAGGCATTCTATATTCGCTGAATATTCAAGATAGAAGCAAGGAAAATGGGGAGGATGGCTCCTTATATATACAAGGGGTGGAGCCAGGAATGGGAGTGGTAAATTATGAATACATTAAAGTCCAAAGAATAAGTTAACCCCTGATGTTCCATATATACATTATTTACACATTAGAGAATAAGGCATTTACTTCTGACAAATCCCCCTCTAAATGCCGGTTCGTTATACAACACCAGTTACATTCAGATTCAGGACAATATAATACATATAATTTAGAAGTTAAATATTTGTGTTGTTTAGAAGGTAAGGGTTTTGTTAATATATCAGCTAATTGTTCAGAAGTATCACAATGTATTGCTTTGATGAATCCGTCTTGAGATAGTTGTCTCACGTGCTTAAATTTTATATCAATATGCCTGGACCTTTGTCCAATTGCATCGGATCTAGATATTTCAATGGCCGCTTTATTGTCTTCATGCATAATAAATGGTAAAGTAGGTTTCTTCCAAACATCTGTGATCAAATCATTGAACCATACAAGGTTATTTGCAGCTTTAGACAAGCAAACATATTCCGCTTCTGTGGTAGAAGTGGCTACCAGATCTTGTTTACCAGTATACCAGTAAACTGGACAATCGTTCAATAGAAAAACATAACCAGAGGTACTCTTTCTGCATGATGTATCACCAGCCCAATCTGCATCAGCATAACAAGTAATTTTTGGTTCTTTGTCATTATTTGGTTCCAATATTAAACAAAAATCTAATGTACTTTTCAGATATCTTAAAATTCTTTTGACAGCTTCCCAATGATACAAGGTTGGTTTGCTAACATATCTTGACAATAAATTGAGAGGTAATGCAATATCTGGCCTAGTCCAATTAGATATATAAAGGAGTGAACCTATAACTGATCTGTAAAATGTGTTGTCTTTAAACTCAGGGGAAGATTCATCAGTGTTTCTAAGAAAATCAGTTTGCATAGGTGTGTCACATGTTTTGGCATTATTTAAGTTACATTTGTTTAGGAGTTCAATGATTTTATCTTTCTGAGTAAGTTTGAATCCCCTTTTAGTTTTGTTAATTTGTACACCAAGGTATTTATTCACTCTACCTAATGATTTCAATGAGAAATGTTCGTTTAACTTATTTACAAAGATTTCCCTGCTCTCTTTATGCTTTCCAATATATAAAATATCATCCACATAAATTAATACAAATTCAATATGATCATTACTCTTTTTTACAAAGAAACAGTTATCAGCAGTGGTGGCGTTGAAATCCATGGTCTTAAGTACTTTTACCAAACAATCGTACCATCTTTTGCCAGATTGCTTCAATCCGTACAGACTCTTATTTAATAACCAAATTTCGTTCTTATTAGTGTATTGACTGTGTGGTGCTCTTACATATATTTCCTTATCTAATTTTGCGTGTAAGTATGCAGTCTGTATGTCATATTGAAACACGTCCAGATTGAGTGCAGATGCTACTACAAGAGCTGTTTTGACACTCTCTGTTCTCACTGTTGGTGAGTAAGTGTCAGTATAGTCTTCTGGATATTTTTGTGCATAACCTTGTGCAACTAGTCTGGCCTTGTATAAGGTATTACCTCCTTCCAAATTCTTAATTTTATAAATCCACCTGGTACCTATAATTGTTTTATCCTTAGGTGCGATCGCAGGTGTGAATACATTTAATCCTTGTAAACTTTCCATCTCTTTTTCCATAGCTAGTTCCCATTTTTCTCTTTCTTCACGGGGAAGTTTCAATACTTCCTCATATGTATTAGGTGTTATTTGTTCTCCATCCATATGCATTATGTAATCTTTGTATTTATTTGGTATTTGGTTTCTATTGTTTCTAATATTTCTTTCAGGTTTGCTATGGTTGTCATGCAAATATCTGGCTTCCTTTTTTGTTAATGTGTCTGTCTTTATTTTATGCTGACTATTTGTCCAAGTTTTGGTTTTGTTCTTACTTTTGTTAATATTTTGATTTTCTGTTGTTCCTTCCTCGCAAGATATATTATCTTTGCTTTTATTAGGAAATATTTCATTAAGGTGCAATTTAGACCAATTGGCCTGCTCATGGAACACAGCTGTTCTGGATACTATAAATTTGTTATTATTATCAATGAATCTGTACCCTTTGGTTCCAGTTTCGTATCCCATGAATCTTAATCTCCTGGATACGTTTTCTCCCTTTCTCCTCAATTGTTTAGGTATGTGTACGTCTGCAGTAACTCCAAATATGTGCATGTGTGCTAATTTGGGTTTTCTATTGTACATCACCTCATATGGTGTCTTATTCACAATACTGGACCATGTTCTATTTTGAGTGTAATTTGAATAATGTAAGGCTTCTGACCAAAATTGTTTGCCTAAACCAGCATCCTCTAATGTGCATCTAATCATGGTTTGTAGTGTGGAATTCTTTCTCTCTGCAATCCCATTTTGAAATGCAGAAAATGGATTGGACGTGAAATGTAGCATCCCTCTATCCTTTAACCATTGGGAGAATTCTTTAGACATGAATTCACATCCCCTATCTGTCATAATTTGTTTTATTCTGATATTATGCTGTGTTTCTATGCGTTTGTAGAATTCCTTAAATTTCTGAAAGGTTTCATCCTTGTGCTTTAATGTGTAAACAAAACCATAGCGACTGTAATCATCCACTATTGTTAGGAAGTAACGTTTTCTATAGGTAATTGATGGAGTTAATGGACCAACTAAGTCCATATGTACCAAATCAAAAATATTGTTAGTTGATCTGTTAGATTTTTTTGGTCTGGGACTGGTTTTTAGTTTGGTGGATTTACATACTGAGCATTCCAAATAATTTTCACAATTTTTTATTTTGACACCTTCTGCGTGTTCAGTCATTTTTTGTACTACGGGAAAGCTTGCATGTCCTAACTTCCTATGTAAGATGTGAGCACACTCATCATGAATTGGTTTACCTATTTTTGGTTTCTTCTCATTGTGTGTATTTTTGTTATCATGAGTTATTTTACATTCATCATTGTCACTGTTACTGACATTTTCATCATCTGCTTCAATACAATCTTCCATATTTGAATCAATGTTATGTAACCATCTTTCTTTGGTTATCAGATAGGGTAGACCCCCTTTTATCATCACAGTACCTACATTTGTTTTGTTCTTTTCTATAGTTGCTTTCCCCTTTGAGAAAACTATATTGATGTCAGATTCTCTGCTTAGTTTTATAGCACTCAGTATGTTGTGAGGTATTTCTGGGATTAATAATACCCCCTCTATTTTCCCTAAACCAGGCAAGGTCACATTTCCTCTGCCTAATACTTGAACCTTTTCTTGATTAGCTACCTTTATCACAAACTTATCTTCTGTAAATGAAGTTAATATACTTTTGTTGTTAGTGGTGTGATTTGTTGCACCAGAATCAATAAGCCAATTATTGTTCTCATCTTGTTGTGTTCTGGTGCTGTCTTGTTTATTTAGCCCATTTAGTGATCCAGATTTTCTCTCTTTTGAATTTTCTCTACCCCCTCTACTTTCTCTGTAATTTGGTGGACTTCTATATTTGTGTCTATCTGTGGAAGATTGTCTGTAATTGTATTTGCTCCTATATTCTGGCCTATGTCTCTCCCTTGGGACTTTGGGACAGTCTCTTCTACTGTGTTCCCTGGATCCACAATTGTGGCATCTAAAGGCCTCATTATATTTATCTTGAAAGACTACTTTCCTAAAAGATTTGTGTTCTGTTTGGTTACTGGAACGATTTTTTCTTGAATTGTCTTTTGCTATCAATTTGTTAGATAGACTTTCTATTGATAAATATCCCAAATTAATGGTATCTAAGTGTGACATAAAGCTATCCCATGATGGATCAAGTGAATTGATAATAACACTTTTCATTGTTTGATCTGAAATCACTTCCCCCCTCAATTGCAGCTCAGCTCTTATTTTGTTTAGATTTATCAAATGCTCACTTATAGAAACCCCTGGTTTCACTCTAGAAGAAAAGAAATCCTTAGACATTCTTGTGGTTGTGGCTACGCTATCGCTGTGAAATAGATTAAACATGCATTGAATTATTTCTGATACAGTTAGGTTTGGTTTGATGCTATGATACATTGCAGGAGACACGCTAGAAATTATTATGAAAAATGCTCTATGATGTAAACAATCTATTTTTAAAGTCCAAGGTCTTCTTGGAGGACTAGTTATAAAGAATAGTAAATTTTCTTTCATGAAAATAACCTGAAGCTGTTGGTACCACTCTTGTAAATTAATGCCATCAACTCTAAGTTTTGGGAAGTCACTGGGTAAGTTCCCCACATTATTTTGTCCATTACTTACAACCTGAGGCAGTCCGTGGTCTCTCAAGTGCAGGAAATTACAGAACGGCATTGGGATGCTTGTAACGAGTCTGCGCGGTTCTCTGGCCAGTTCAAGTCTTTCGGGGCCGTCTACGTAGTTTTGCACATGCGCGTTGCTCATTTCTTCTTTGGCGCCGTTGTGGAAGGTTCTCTCCATTTCAGCTCTCTCGATCCGCTCCTCTTCAGATGAGTCGGTCTCTGGCTCGGTTTTTGGGGCTTTGGTGATGGCGACGGTTCTTCTCTTTCTCTTGTGTGCGCTGGCACTCGATTCTGTCTGCGGTGTAGGACGGAATCGGCATGGCTCTCTGGGCTCGGGTGTCGTCGTTTTCGAAGTCAGGATGGGAGCGTGCAGGTCTTGAGTTGTCGGTTTGATTTCTTGCTTCTTCGTTGATGTCTTGGAAATTTTCAATCTTGGCCCAAAAGCAGCAAAAAGCGTTTTCATTGCTGACTTTACTTGAGACTTTGTTAAATCGTCTTCACTTTCTGATTTTGGTTCATCTGAAGAGTTTGAGACTTCTTTTTCACTTTCTTCGTCTGATAGCGTTTTTCGCGCCAGAAATTTTGAACTGAGCGTTTTGATTGGCTCTGCTTCACTCTCTTTTGAAGTTCGTTGAAACCAAGATGGCTGCCATTCAAAATTTCGCGCGAGGTCACATCTTTTCTTTTTTACAACTATTTTCTCAGTAGTCATTTCACTCACAGTTTTTTGATCTTTGGGTTTTTCTTTAATGACGTTTTTCTCTCTCGCTGCTCCGCTGTTCCTCAGCATCTCCTGGAGGTCCGCGATGAGGCTTTCATCATTCTTTTGGCTTTTTAGTATCTTTAATATCTCTGACCTGAGTTCGTTATTTTCTATCTCAATTTCTTCCTGGTCGTTGTTTTCACTCATCAGTTCTTCTTCTTCAGTGGTGTATTCTTCGGATTCTCTCGAAATCGCATTAGTGGATTCGTTGATCATCTCTTGATCAGTTTCTATTTCTTTGCTGTAGGCCCTGGTGTTGGGCCTATCTTTCTTGGACATTTTTAATTACTTATTGAGTCAATTAACCATCCTCTGCTACCAGCATGTGGCAATATTTTCAGGATCAGACTCAATAAAGATAATAGAAGTTAGAGATTTAAATATATTTCTCTTTAATCATAATAGGCATTCTATATTCGCTGAATATTCAAGATAGAAGCAAGGAAAATGGGGAGGATGGCTCCTTATATATACAAGGGGTGGAGCCAGGAATGGGAGTGGTAAATTATGAATACATTAAAGTCCAAAGAATAAGTTAACCCCTGATGTTCCATATATACATTATTTACACATTAGAGAATAAGGCATTTACTTCTGACAGTTTGTATGGTGCAAGGCAAGTAGCCAGGTTTTGTTAATCTTCATATTTTCTTCTTTCTTTCTGTGGATATCATAGCCTCTCTATGAAGGCATTATGTAGTAGTTTGATATTCTTGACAACATGTATGTGTCCTTAAATTGAATTTTATGAACATATGATCACACAGGTTCCACTAATGATAATTTTTCTGGCTATCTTAATTTTTAGTGCCTCTGGGGTTTCTTGGGAGATAAAACAGACCCGAATTTGCAAAGATGAAATCAGGAAAGCTAAGGCTCAGAATAAAGTAAGACTTGCAACTTGCAATGTCAAAAATAATTTTAAAAAGTTTCTTTCAACATATAAAAAACACAGAAAAGTCAAGGAAACAATCAGTCCACTAATGAGAGAAGATGGCAAGGAAGTAACAGGCAGTAGAGAGAAAACAGAGCTGCTTAATTCACTCTTTGCATTTGTCTTCACACAAAAAGTTAATGCAGCCCAACCTACCAAAACATAACCGTAAAAGACAGACTAGGAATAAAAATTAAAATAAGCATGAAAATAGTAAGGGAAAACCTGTCCACTCTAGATTAATTTAATTTAATTTAATTTCGAATTTATATACCGCCCTTCTCCCTGAGGACTCAGGGCGGTGTACAGCCAAGATAAAAAACATAGAATACAAATATTAAAACATTTAAAAATATATATAAAATTTGGCCCAAAAAAATTAAAAATCGCAGACTAATTAAAAGGATTTAAAAATTTTAAAAATTTCTTCTTAAGCCAACCCGGCTTGCTGAAAAAGATAGGTTTTCAGGGAACGACGGAAGGCATTGAGGTCCTGGATTCTTCTTATCTCCGGGGGCAACTGATTCCAGAGGGTGGGAGCCCCCACAGAGAAAGCCCTCCCCCTGGGGGCCACCAGCCTACATTGTTTGGCTGATGGCACCCTGAGGAGGCCCTCTCTGTGGGAGCGCACGGGTCGATGGGAGGTCATCGGTAGCAGCAGGCGGTCTCGGAGATAGCTAGGCCCTATGCCATGGAGCGCTTTAAAGGTGATAACCAACACCTTGAAGCGCACCCGGAAGACCACCGGGAGCCAGTGCAGCTCGCGCAGGAGTGGTGTTACATGGGAGCGCCATGTTGCTCCCATCACTACCCGCGCTGCTGCATTCTGGACCAGCTGGAGCCTCCGGGTGCTCTTCAAGGGGAGCCCCATGTAGAGAGCGTTACAGTAGTCAAGGCGAGAGGTGACGAGGGCGTGAGTGACTGTGCACAGGGAATCCCGATCAAGAAAGGGCCGCAACTGGCGAATCAGGCGAACCTGATAAAAGGTCCCCCTGGTAACAGCCGTCAGATGTTCCTCCAAAGACAGCTGCCTATCCAGGAGGACTCCCAGATTGCGAGCCCTTTCAGTGGGGGCCAAAGACTCGCCCCCAATAGTCAGTGATGGAGTCAACTGACTATATCGGGATGCCGGGAGCCACAGCCACTCAGTCTTGGAAGGGTTGAGCCTGAGCCTGTTCCTCCCCATCCAGATCCGCACAGCCTCCAGGCACTGGGACATCACTTCAAGGGCATCGTTGGGGTGGCCTGGGGTGGAGATGTACAGCTGGGTGTCATCAGCGTACTGGTGGTATCTCACCCCAAAGCCACGGATGATCTCGCCCAGTGGCTTCACATAAATGTTGAACAGAAGGGGCGAGAGGACCGATCCCTGCGGCACTCCACAAATGAGAGGCCTCGAGGTCGACCTCTGCCCCCCTGCCAACACAAACTGCGACCGGTCGGAGAGAAAGGAGGAGAACCACCGTAACACGGTGCCTCCCACCCCCAACTCTTCCAGCCGGTGCAGCATGATACCATGGTCGATGGTATCAAAAGCCACTGAGAGATCTAATAGGACCAGAACAGAGGAATAACCCCTGTCCCGAGCCCTCCAGAGATCATCAACCAGCGCGACCAATGCCGTTTCCGTGCTGTGCCCAGACCTGAAACCTGACTGGAACGGATCCAGATAGGATGTTTCCTCCAGGAATTGTGGAAACTGTTGCGCGACCACACTCTCAACAACCTTCGCAATGAAGCGAAGGTTGGAGACAGGACGATAGTTAGCCAATATTGCTGGATCCAGGGACGGCTTCTTGAGGAGAGGCCTCACCACCGCCTCTTTCAGGGCAGCGGGGAAGTGACCCTCACTCAAGGAAGCATTAATAACGCCCTGGAGCCAGCCTCGTGTAACCTCCCGGGAAGCCAGTACCAACCAGGAGGGACACGGGTCCAGTAAACATGTGGCCGCACTAAGTCTCCCCAAAATCCTGTCCACATCATCGGGAGTCACAGCATCAAACTCCTCCCAGATAACATTCTCAAGACTGTTCCTCGTCACCCTGCCCTGATCTACCCAGTCAGAGTCCAAATCCCCCCGGATCTGAGCGATTTTGTCATACAGGTATTGTCCGAAATCCTCTGCCCTGCCTTCTAAGGGATCCTCCCGCACTCCCAGATGGAGCAGGGCGCGGGTCACCCTAAACAGGGCGGCCGGACGATTCCCTGATGACGCAATAGAGGCGGAAAAGTAGTTAGACTTTGCCGTCTTTATCGCCACTAGGTAGGCCTTAATATGCGACCTTACCAGTGTTCGATCAGATTCAGCGAGACTGGCCCTCCAACCGCTCTCCAGGCGTCTTTTCCGGCGCTTCATTTCCCTCAGCTCCTCAGTAAACCAAGGAGCCACCCGGGATCGGCATCGGGTCAGAGGCCGCAAAGGCACAACTCGGTCCAAGGCCCCACCAGCCGCCCGATCCCAGGCGGCTACCAGGTCCTCGGCCGAGTCATGTGCTAGATCCTCAGGAAATGGCCCAAGCTCCGTCTGGAACCTATCAGGATCCATCAGGCGCCTGGGGCGGATCCATCTAATTGGGTCCGCCTCCCTGCGGCGAGGGGTCGCGGTTCGAAGATCTAGGCGAAGGAGTGAGTGGTCAGTCCATGACAAGGGTTCCATGTCTATATCCCCTATAACAAGACCACTCAACCACTGGCCAGAGACAAAAATCAGATCCAGAGTGTGACCTCCCCTGTGAGTAGGGCCATGAACTAACTGGGTCAGGTCCATGGCCGTCATGGAAGCCATGAACTCCCGAGCCACCTCAGACGTTTCACCGACAGATGGCAAGTTGAAATCACCCATGACTAAAAGCCTGGGTGTATCTACTGCCACCGTGGCTATCACGTCGAGTAGCTCAGGAAGGGCTGTTGCCACGCGGCAGGGAGCCAGGTACGTAAGCAACAAGCCCATCTGAACCCCACGGCCCCACCTCACAAGGAGGGACTCACATCCGGCTATCTGAGGCACAGTGGTCTCCCTCGGATCCAGATCCTCGTTAATAATAACCGCCACCCCCCCGCCCCTCCCCTGGGCCCTCGGCTGATGGAATGCTCTGAAGCCTGGTGGGCACATTTCAACCAGAGGGACGCCACCCTCCGGGCCCAACCAGGTCTCCGTAATACCCGCCAGGTCCGCTCCTCCCTCTTGTATAAGATCGTGAATGAGGGGGGCCTTATTAACCACGGACCTGGCATTGCATAACATCAGCCGAAGGCCCAGATCCTGAGTATCTGAGCCACCTAGTCTCCAAGAGGAGCCATGGAGACCGGGGCAAGATGAGTTCAAATCACTGGGGCCTGATGAATTATAGTCCGGAGTTCTGAAGGAACTGTCAGATGTGATCTCAGAACCATTGAACCATATCTTTCAAAGACCCTGGAGCACCGGGGAACTGCCAGAGGACTGCAAAAGAGTTGATGTGGTTCCCATCTTCAAAATAGGAAACAAAACGGATTCAGGAAAGTACAGATCAATCAGCCTGGCATCAATATCTGGGAAAATTCTGGAAAAGATAATTAAGCAACAGATCTGTGAATACCTAGAAGCAGAGGTAGGCTTCACATAATTTAACAATCGGTTCGCCCAGCACCAAAAATGTGAGCACACGTGTGTGCTTGCATGCATGCACGCAGCTTAAAAAGTGCAGCTAAGTAGGACGGCATAGTGCTTGGGCGGGTGAGCAGGTGGGCAGGCCCACCTGCAGGTCACAACTACTGGTTCACACAAACCGGTCCAAACCGGCTGAATCCCACCACTACCTAGAAGCAAGCAAAGTTATAACCAGAAGTTAACATGGGTTGTCAAAACAGATCATGCCAAAGGAATAATTTCATTCTTTGACAAAGTGACTAAATTAGTGGACCAGCAAAATGCAGTGGACTTGGATTTTAGTAAGGCATTTGACAAAGTAGTTCACAACCTATTTCTTGGTGAACTAAAAAAATTATGGGATAAGTAGCATCACCGCCAGATAGATTTGTAACTGGCTGACAAAACCACATTCAATATATATGCCTTAATCTACATAGAGAGAAATAAGCTGTGGGGTACCGCAAGATTATGTCTTAGACTCAGTACTCAGTACTCTTCAACATCTTCAACATGCAGATGACACTAAACTCATGCAGTGACACTAAACTGGCAGGGATAGTCAACATTCAACACTCCAGAAGATGAGCACAAGATCCAGACGGATCTCAACAGACTTAACCATTGGGCCCTGTCTAACAAACTTCAAAGTAGAGAAAAGTAAAGTTTTACATTTAGGCAAGAAAAAACAAATGTACAGGTACAGATTAGGTGAAACTTGGCCCAATAGCAGTAACTATGAGAGGGATCTTGGAGTCCTAGTGGACATGAGCCAGCACTATGCAGCAGCAGTCAAAAAAGCCAATGCAATCCTAGGTTGCATAAACAGAAGGATAGAATCAAGATCATAGGAAGTATTAGTATCACTTTATAAAATCTTAATAAGACCACACTTAGAATACTGCATCCAGTTTTGGTCACCATTTTATAAAAAAGATGTTGAGACTCTGGAAAGAGTGTGGAGTAACAAAGATGATTAGGGGGCTGGAGACCAAAACATATGAAGAATGGTTGCAGGAATTGGGTATGTCTACACTAGTGAAAAGAAGGATTGGGGTGACATGATAGTAGTGTTCTAATATTTGAGGGGCTGCCACAAAGAAGAGGGGGTCAACCTATTTTCCAAAGCACCAGAAGGCAAGACAAGAAACAATTGATGGAAACTAATCAAGGAGAGAAGCAACCTAGAATGGCTTACCTTCAGAAGTTGTGGGTGCTCCATTACTGGAGGCTTTTAAGAAGGAACTGGACAGCTACTTGTCTGGAATGGTATAGGGTCTTTTGCTTGAGCTGGAGGTTGGAGTAGAAGACCTCCAAGATCCCTTCCAATTCTGTCATTGTATTATTCAGTCAGGCATGCAACCTAGTGTATACATATCCACATCTACAAGGAAACAAGAGACCTCAATGCTGTTAGCAGGTGTCAGGTCTCTTTAGCTGATCAAATGTTTTCAAAATACAGTTACTCCCTGCCCCCACCTCCAGATAATACAAAACCACCACCATACACACACATAAAAATCTCATTTTAATATATTGTGAAATCTACTTCTGATTTATCTTGCATTCCAGATTTCTAGACATAGCTTGCAAATAAATATCTTACATTAATGTATATGATTGCAAGAATGTAATAAGAATGAAAATATTATTTAAATTGGTTTGATTAGAATAAATATTAATATTCAATAATTTAATGATCTGCATCAAGGCTCCAAAATATTTATATTATGTATACGGCTTAGCATGTGCTTAGTATTTTAGACATAAAATATTAATGAATTCAGCATAATCAAGTTCCTTGTATTAATTTTTTTTTTATGTCTGTAGATACTCAAAAGCCAAGAGAACAAATGGTGAAGGGTGGCTGAACTAGGTGTTATCTGAATTAAAAGAAAAGTAGCTAAGGAGAACAGAGTTTGGAAGTATGCACAAGAAGTTACCTATATAAATCTGAACTTGAAATAAGAGCAAATGGAACTCATATTTTTCCATTGCATTTCCACATTAGACAAAATTATCTGTTCATACAGCAAAGATTATTAAATGGGCCATTTGTTTTTAACTAAATGAAGTGATGCACTAAACAAAAAAAGAAAAGAAAAGAAATTGAAGCATAATTCCAATTGTTTCTCAAATGCCAATAATAAACTTCACTGAATTCTGCCTCCTACCATATGAGACTCTGTTCCAGATTTTCTTTTTATATTAGTCCCACTAAAAAAAACAAGTTTGTGGCAAGCTGTGTATTCCCATTCCACAAATTCACATTTGATCTTCAAAAATCTTACATGCCATTGTGCTTTTGTTACTACACTGACTGAAATATTGGACTTTGTTCTTTATAAATCCATTCTTAATCACGTGGCTGAATCATGACTATCTGTGCAGTAAAGCAGATAATTTCTGCAGTAAAACAAATAAAGGTGCAAAGAATTAATTCAACCTCCTTATAAACTTCTGGCCAATTTTAAAATGTACTAGACTGGCTCATTGTCAATAATAAATCAATACTTACATAAACAGAGAAACGGTATGATTGTGGGCAGGCAAAAAAACAGTGGGAGCAGGAGCAACTTCCAACTTCCTGCTGGCTTCCCCGTTAATTTTGCTTGTGGGAAGCTGGCAGGGAGTGCTGGAAATAATGATTCCATATCTGCAGCTGGCTGCAGCAGTGTGGTGACATGGCAGCACTGAAGCAGATACAACTGTGCCAAATTCCAGTCCCATGGGAGTCACAGATCCTTGATTTTGCAGGCATTCTGTAAGCTTAACCCTTTTGAGATATGTTGATTCAAAACGTATTGCCCTATGATGCACTGTATCACCATTCTGAATCATAGATTTCCAAACAAATAATAAAGAAACTAATGATTCCGTACCCTGTTTGCTTCCTTTGCTACATGTTTAATCTCTTATTTCCCCTGATTTGGTGTTACCATTGCTAGTCTTACTATCTTTTTCTTTATTTTATATGGTTTCCCTTTTGTACTGTTTTCTTGGTTGCTTTTATCTTTCGGATGTAGATATCTTCCTTGTACTTTTTATATCTAAGTCACTAACATTATTTTTGATTGTGACAACAGAGAAATATGTTTTAAAAAATAAATAATTATCAGAAACACCTTGAGATGCTTTGTGTGTGTGTTTGTGTGTCTTCTCTCCTACCTCTTTTATTCTCCCAAGAACTAGGAAAGTAGATTAGACTTCTTGGTCTCCCTGAACCTTTTTCTGATAATTCTTTGTAAATTAAGCCAATGATCTGCTGGCTATATTGGCCCACTACAGCACCTGTAGCTGGATTTGAACCCCACCATGATCCCTGTGAAATTCAGGAGAGCAGGGAAAAAAGAGTCATGTTCATATTTGCCCCATGAAGGGAGCAAATGGAGAAGCTTTAGAGGTTCATAACTACTAAAGCATGTTAATGACTTTGCAATGGGGAATGCAAATGCAGAGGTGGTGCTCCTAGTACTGATATAAATAACCTATCAACCACATCAGTGTATTGTCAGCGTCAGTTTCTGGAATCCAATTTTCATTTTACAGTATTGAAATAGCAATTTCTATCTGTTCCTGAAACCATCTCTATGTTTGAATTGCATCCAGGGTTTTTATACTGCTAGCAAGAGCATATCTGAGTGAAATACAGTGGAAGGCATGCTTAAACCATGATTTTTATGTCTTTAATTGCTGTTTTAATAACACATTGACAACAATTAGGAGTCTTTCACCACAATAAATTTATATTAGAATCATATTAATGAGTGTTCTGATGATAGCAAATTGAAAAAAGAGGGACCATTTCCATACTTACTGGAAATGTCAGGGAAAAATTACTGGCTCATACCAGTAATTCTATTCTGTAGAAAAAGTGCACATGGGCAGATCTGAGCATAGTAGTGGCACATGCTTACAGCATTCTCTAATATTTTTAAATCATCTACTTTACTCCTAAATACAGAAACAAATATGTATGTAGCTTCATGTACAGAATTACTTTCCGTGTTCCTCAGTATCCTTTTCATAATCAAAGCCAACATTATGTTGGAATGTGTTATTCGCTTCAAGATAGTGTTATCAGATATGGGATACAAAAATCCAAACAACCATTAGAGGGCAGTGAAGAATTACTTTTCTATGGCTTTCTGGTGCCATCTAGTGGCCATTTAAAATTTGGCCTGCCTGTTCTGATCATCTTCATGGGAGTCTATTTAATCAAAAAGGTAAGAAAGACTGAGTTGAAAGTGTGTTTTTGGAACGTTTTCTTTTAAGCTGGAGTGGAAGAAAGCAATGGAGTAAAATACTAATATCTGGATTTCAGTGTTTCTTTTCATTTTAAAATATAGTTTGCCACTCCCACAAGTAGTGACAATCTAGGTAACAGTAGTCTAATGCAGGACAGTTGTTAAGGAAAGGCCATAATATTCTTTATGATTTTCCTTTGAATAATTCTGCAAATATGTAAAATGTAAACAATAGCCCCGTCTTATATTTCCTTTATCTTTCATGTTCATATCCACAATATTTAATTCAATAGTTAATTATAGGTGCTGGAAGGCACCAGGCTAGAGACTAGGGAACCATGAGTTCTAGTGCTACCTTAGGCACAAAATCAGCTGTGTGACCTTAGGCTAGTCACTGTTTCTCAGTCCTGGGAAGAAGGCAATATATACAATAAGAATTCCATTCTATATGTTTTCTGGCTGTGTTGTTTGTTCCCAAATGGATCAACAAGAACAGCTATTGCTTGGCTAGATAGGCCCCAGGGGTCCTCATCCCCACCCCCATCCTACTTTGAATGTGTGTTCCAGGAAGCAAAACACTGATCACAATGACAGAAAATAGGTATGAACCATCTACTCACATGACCTCTACCCTAACTTTGCTAAACATCCCTCATGTGTGTGAGCTTGATTATTATTCCTGACACTTGGTCCAAAGTGAAAAGCCATCTGACTGTTCACAAATACATTCAACTCATGAAGTCAGGATCTCATGAGTTGAATGTATTTGTGATTGTCTTTGGTGGCCATTTTTTTTTTTGGTTTTATGTTTTTTATGTGTTTCTTTTATTGTTATCTTGTTGTATAATTATTTTTTCACCTTGTTAGCCATCAAAAGTACCTTATTTGAGATTGGTAGCCTTATATCAATACATTTCTTTACTGTTAATTAAATTAAAAAAAGTTTATAAAGCTACTAAACATAGAATTCATTTTATTCAGAATTGAAAAATTGGAATCATTATAATAATAATAATAATAATTGCATAACACCTTTGACCTAATAATTGTTTATAAGAAAGACAATATTTTTTATAGTGGATGTGACAGTACCTAGAGACAGAACAGAAGAGAAAGAACTGGAGAAGATAACAAAATATAAAGACCTGCAAATAGAAGTAGCATGATGATGGCAAAAGAAAGCAAAGATAGTACCAACAGTAACCTTGGATGCAACCCCAAAACAACTGAAGCATCACTTAAACATCTTCGGCATTACCATCAGTCAATTACAAATAAGAAACTTAACTTTGAACAGCTTCCATCCTCTGATGATATATTTAATACCATCAATTAATACCATCTATCCAGGGGTGGGTTCTAAAATTTTTTACTACCAGTTCTGTGGGCGTGGCTTATTTTGTAGGCATGGCTTGGGGGGGGGGTTATGTGACCGGGTCGGCGTGGCCAACTTTTTATTTTTTTACTTTTAAAAGCATTTTTTGTACAACCTTAAGAGGTTGCAAAAAAAAATGCTTTGAAAAGCCTCTGCTGATCAGGCAACTCAGCTGGGATCGTCAGAGGTTTTTCAAAGCATTTTTTTAACCACCTCTTCGGCTGAAGAGGTTGCAGAAAACAATGCTTTGAAAAGCCTCTGCCGATCAGGCAACTCAGCTGGGATCGTCAGAGGCTTTTCAAAGCATTTTTTCTACAACCTCTTCAGCCGAGCCGCGGGATCATCAGAGGCTTTTTTTTTTTAACTTTTAAAAGTATTTTTATAGCAGAAGAGCTTGTAGAAAAAATGCTTTTAAAAGTTAAAAAAATAAAGCCTCTGATGAGGTGGGTGGGGTAAGTGAGCGGCGACCAGGCCGGGGACCAGTTCGGGGGCGTGGCCAGCCAATGTTATTACCGGTTCTCAGAACTACTACAAATTTTTACTACCGGTTCTTGCAAACCGGTGTGAACTGGGAGCAACCCACCACTGCATCTACCGATAGGTATGTTAAAATGCTAAATTCAGTCTGAACATCTGGCTGACTATGCAACAAAGCATAATAATTGAAATAAACAGCAATAAAATATTTTTAAAAAGGAGTTGCAATTGAATCTGAATATGGACTTGTACCATTAAGCCCTATCATCTTGCCAAATAAAAAGTTCTGAAAAACTCTTGAAAGCTTGCATTCTATTCAGTGATTTTGTGTTAGGTGGATATTATAATGATAGGTTTTTAAATAAGAAACTACAAGATTCTCTTAGTTTTCTGCCCAGGCATATTGGTCTAGATCTTCCATCTTGAAACTATGTATACTTCAGCACACTGATGTTGTGATCTCTATTGACTGTTTCACCAATGCATTTATTGTTGTTAATAAATTGTCATTGATTATTATAATCAAGTAATGAACATTTCATTTGTAAACTCAGTCTCAAATCCTGTTTGAAATCCTTTCTCAGTTGGTACTCAATGACAGAGCATACTGCCTGATTTCCCAGCCTCCATTTCCAAATGTGAAAAATAAAAATAGCTAATTATCTTCCTACTAAGCTTGTTATCTGTGGAAATGAAAGGAAGAAAGTACATTTGGCATTCCGATGCAATTCATCTCACAGCACTAACATGCTATAAACAGCAGATTTTCTAGCTGCGTCATGGTGACTTAGGAAGTTGCTACTTCCTAAGGATTTGATACTACAGTTGCTCACTTATAATTGTAATAATTAATCACATTAATAATTTTGGATTAAATAGAACCAGTACAATTTCCATGCTGGTTACTTTGTGTATCTCTGCAAACACATGTTCTACCATCCCGGGTAATTCTTCACAGGGTTATGTGTGCTTTGTGTAACTAATAAATTCCGAAGATCAAACTAAATACGAAGTTTGACAGATAGTTTGCATGTTGACTTGAAAGTGATGGCCACAGCAAGTCACCACAATTGAGATTGGGACCCCAAAAATAAGAAATATGGAGAGCCAGTTTGGTGTAGTGAAGCTGCTGGCCTAGAAATCATGAGACTGTGAGTTCTAGTCCCACCATAGGCATGAAAGCTGGAGAAGTGATGTTGGGCCAGTCACTCTGCCTCAGCTCACCTCATAGGGCTGCTGATTTGGGGAAAATAGGAGGAGGAAGGAGTATTGTGTTCACCACCTTGAGTTACTTATAACGTAATAATAGCAGGATAAAAATCTGATAAATACATAGAATGCTCCTATACGCAGTACTACTTGTAAACTGAAAAAATGGTAAGCAGTAAAACTAATGGATGTTAATTACACTTCAGTTTCATTGTATTTGTTAGTCTCAAAAAATTACCTTTAAGATATTCAATCACAGTGTTAAAATAGTTTCCTGGAGGTTTCTGAATATAGTCCCTTTTCACGTACTATTTGTTTTAATTCTTTCATAATTTGATATGCCTTTGCCACGTAAAGCATAGATCATGGCTAAAAAAGCTCACATATTTAGTTATTTTATATTATGTACAATGTACAGGCTGCTCAACTCCCAATGGCTCAATGGCTCTAATGCATAGCTGTTGTTAAATTTTTGTAATATTACCTGTATAGGAAAAGATTTGGCAACTGAATTTGATGCAGAAACCAATGTTATGCCTTTATCTATTGTTGCTAATGATAGCTATTTTAGATTAAGAGGCTGTCCTATGGCTACCATATCTGGATTACAAAATTTCAGACTGCTATTTAATGGAAGCAATATTTTCTATATCTTTATTGCCATCTAATCCAGATTAAAAAATCCAGATTTTTGCAATCAAGATATGATTGTCTTGTATAAACCAAGCTCGGCTTACCTACTCCCTAAAGCTTGTGGGAATATCTTGGCCAATGTATCTTTTAATGTAATTTTAATGCAAAACTTGGTTCTGCTGGTTGGCTTGGGGACCCAATATGGGTGCTCCATGCTGGAGATGGCTGGTAGAGTGATAGAGGAGATTCCCTGCCATATCGATCATACTCTGGTGTACAGTTTTTTAATCTGTAGTTTTTTTTATTTTAATGGTGCTATATTTATAATTTTATGGTATGCTGCTCAAGTTTGATAAATATTGTAATTTAAATTATTGCTTTTCTAAATATTTAAATCCAATAATATCAGGTTTTAAAAGTTAGGAATTTAAATACATACATTTAAACTAGAATTTGTTTGAGAATTCTCTTTTTCTCAAACATCCACTCTAACATCTGTGACTCTGGGAGGGCAATGGACAGTGGTGGGTTACTCTGAAGATATTTCTTGTCCAAAGGAAAGCCCGTATCAAAACTAGAGGAAGGGGGTTGAAACTAGATAGGAACACAGACATCTGGCAGATGAGAATCTCTGATATACTTATAGCCATTTGGTTTATAAACTATTTTTAAAAGCTATTAACCTTGTGAAATTTAAATGTCTTGGTAAACAGTGTGACAGGTTTTTGGTCTAGACATGATATGATGGTAGGAGTGTGTGAGTGTACCTTATTCTGACCAACTCACGATGCTACTGTTATAAAAAGTCCTTTATTAGCTGTCTTGAAATTCTTGAAATAGCCTACAGTAAAAAAATTATGGGAAAATGTTCCAAATTGAAACAGCCAAAGAATAGAATGGCAGAGAAAGAAAGAAAGAAAGAAAGAAAGAAAGAAAGAAAGAAAGAAAGAAAGAAAGAAAGAAAGAAAGAAAGAAAGAAAGACTGTAGTCCCAGAAAAAAAAGGTGTATTTTGCACTCTAGTGTCTGATTTTGTGCATGGTGTTTGGGGTGTGTGTGTGTGTGTGTGTGTGTAATGTCCGCCTCAGGGTATTGGTGCAAAGCTGCTGAAAAGCCTTCAAAGATGGATTCCCGAGCAGATCTTTTGATGGACCAGCAGCTGGCATGAGGTGGGCAGGTGAGACAGGAGGCTCTTGGCTGAGTCCGTAAGGAGCGCTCCGCCTTGAACCCGGAAGCCTCTGGGCAGCCAGTTCTCCTGGAAGATCGTCGGCCACGTACTTGGCGCCTGAAGGCAAGAAGCAAGAGCGCTTCAGCACAGGATCAAGGGCAGTCCCACCCTCAGCTCCTTACAGTAGTCAAGCCCGAAGCTTAGGCGAGAGCGGTTGAACCTTCTCACCATTTCCTCTCTTCTCTTCCCCGGCTCCGTCGCCTAAACCTCTTTCCGGGGCCAAAAGGCGCGGCTGGAAGGGACACCCGTTCGGCTAGCCACAGGCCCGATCCTGGCGGGGAAGCAGGACAGAAAGGGAGGCGAAGGCGAAGGCGGCGCCTTGCCGAAGCCGGAGCCGCAGCTCTCGGGCGCTGCATCGCTCCCGCCAGAAGAAGGGCGGGCGCGAGAGACAATGAGCCGGCTGAGTTACGCCGCAGCCTCATCTTTCTTTCCCGTTCTCGCCTTCCTGCTCGGTTGCTTCCCGTCCGCCCGACAGCCAAAGAGGCCGGGCTACCCTCAGGTAGGCAGGGGGTTCCCGCGCCGCCTTTTTAAGGGGAAGGCTGGGTCAGGCGCAGCCTCCTCCTCCTCCTCCTCCTTCCAGGAGCCTCGCCGGCTCGCCCGGCGCTTAAACTTCAAAGCAGCCGAGAGCTCCGCGACACTCCTGAAATGCCGCCGCCCACCTCGCTTCGGAGGGCTTTGCACGAGAGCGCCAGGAAGGCGCGAGGGGTGAGGACAAGGGGGCCTTGGCGCCGCCGCAGCAGCCCGGAGCTGCCTCCGGAGGATCGCGAGTGAAGCGGGGCTGAAAGGCTGAGAAGGGGAGGGGGGGAGAGGGAAGCCCGAGGGAACCCCCTCCTCTGCCCCCCCTTCACCCCGTAGCCCCGCACGCGCGCACCCCCCCCCCCAATTGATCAATATTTGGTCATCTTGCTGCAACTTGCTGCAGTGTTTTAAGCGGGTAGTAGAGGGAGAGGAAGGAAGAGCCAGCGGGCGAGCGAGCGAGAGAGCGAGTGAGCGCGAAAGTCCGAGGCAGGCAGCGGGGCTCGTCAGGCCACTTAGCTCCCGATGTCCCCCGTGCTTTCGAAGAAGACGGCCGGGAGCATCCGCAAGCTGGCTCGGGAGGAGGAGGAGGATGCTGCGGCAGGTGATCCACAGAGGGCTCCGGTCGTTCTGCCACCAACTGGGCTTATTCGTCAGTCGGCATCCTGTCTTCTTCCTCACCGTGCCCGCAGTCCTGACCATCATCTTCGGCTTCAGCGTCCTCAACCGCTTCCAGCCTGAAATGGACCTGGAGCTCCTAGTGGCCCCGAGTCACAGCTTGGCCAAGATCGAGAGGAGCTTGGCCAACAGCCTTTTCCCCCTCGACCGCTCCAAAAGCCATCTCTATTCGGACTTGCACACCCCGGGGAGGTATGGCCGGGTGATCCTCCTCGCCAAGCCCGGGGGCAATATTTTGCACCAGGCTGAAGGGCTGCTGCAGATCCACCGAACCGTGCTGGAAATGAAGGTGAACCACAAAGGCTATAATTATACTTTTTCCCATCTGTGTGTGTTGAGAAATCAGGATAAGAAATGCGTGCTGGATGATATAATTTCAGTGCTAGAGGATCTGAGGCAGGCTGCCCTCTCCAATAAGACAACTGCCAGGGTGCAAGTGAGCTATCCCAACACTAAATTAAAGGTATGCTCTTAATTGCATGCTTTTGCCGATTAAAGAAACAGCACTTCATTTCTTGTCCTCAGCAGCAAAGAGAAGCATTGATGTTGTATCTGTTGTTGTTGTTGTTGTTTAAACAATAAGAGATAGCAAGGGCATGATTTTAACTGGGGATTCTGTGGGAGAGGAAGGGGGCTGGAAGAGGGAAATGGAGCAGTTCAGAAGTCATCAGTACAAGCAAGAGCAGCAGCCTGGGCTTGGAGTGCAGAAGTTGTGTAGAAAAATGCAACCTCTTGCTCCCAGCAAAAACTGCCTTTGGCATGAGAGCATCTTTAACTTAGACCAGAAGGGATTCTTTTGACAGATGCTGGATAATAAACCAACCCTATAATGAGCTAATTGCAGTGATTCTAGGAGCTTCCTGCTCAAGGCTGAGCAGCCAGTCCAGGGTGAAAATTAGGAGTCTTACAATGGAGTTGAAACTTGGATTGAGCCGCCAGTGCAGCCTAGTTGGAGGAAAGCAAAATGAAGAGGGGTGGAATTATTTCTGTCCAGTTAGCAAGTTAGTCTATGTTATTTTTTAAAATATTTTTTAAATGGCTGTTTCCTCCTGGCACAATAGAATTTCTCTGGAGTGGATGCTTCCTGAAAGACATTTCAAAGGCCGATACTTTGCGCAGCAAATAGAATTTGGGTATAACCCAAAACGTTGACTATTGTTAGATGCCTTATCATCAATATTAGTGAGGTAGTATTGTGGCCTTACCTTGAATACTAGCAAAGAATGCAAACTTTTAATTATCTTCAGTATTGATAGGATGTGTTCTAATTTACAAATAATTTAGGTAATAGCACAATCATTGATTGTATCAAAAAAACTTACAATAATATAACTTTATGCTATTACAGATTTAGCTTTATCTGCAGCTCAAACTTTGTTTTCTTGTGTGTTTTATGGCAGTCCTCTCTTAGACTAGCACAGTTCTTAATCCACTAGTTGAAGATCCGATATGTCTCTGGACATTTGCTGGGCATAGTCCAATGAAAGCTGGTTTTATTTCATTGATATTAATGATGCTATTTGGTCATAGATGTTCTTATTCATATTTTTCTCGGATATAAACTTCATTAAACTCATTCTGATTTACTTCCAAGTAACACATATAGGATTGTGCAGTGTAACTCTCTCCATTATTGCCCTTGGGAGTTCTCAGTATTGACCTTGTCTGGACAATGCCATTTCATTTACTATTTTTTCCAAGTAGAAAATTGTCTTATGGTAGGAAATAAAGTTCACTCAGGAAATGGATACGTATTTTAAAGGGTAGCAAAGTGTCACACTGTTATGGCAATATTTGTGCATTTTATTTCACGTAAATTAGTTCCTTTGAGAGGAACAATTAACATATGAAATGGATTTTGCTCTTTATGCTAAAACTGAGGGTTCTAGAACATAATATGCTTGTTTCTAACTACTAATTACTCACTCATCTTTGCTAAGCAGAAGAATGTTAACTTCAAAAACTAATAGATAACTACTGCAGTTACTTTTTTTTATCCTTGGGGATTTTTTTTTTTTTTTTTGGCAGACCATAGTTATAAAATGGTCAGGACAAAGCTGGCTACTTTTTGCATTTGAATCTGAACCATAGAACTGTTCCAGTATTTCATCAGCTATAAGGCAGATCACACTTTTCATTCTTGATTGGGTGAGAAGAAAATGGTGAGGGAGTGTAAAGATTTTTGAGGGCTTTGGTGAAAGTTTGACTGATGTTGGTGGCACCTGATGAAGTCTAGGAGTTTGGATTACAGACATTACTTGAGCAATTAACCCACGGGATCATAAGCATGCATTCTGGCTGGATAACGCAGAGACACCTTATTCTTCCAGCAAACTCTGTCACTGAAGAATGGTGACATTTGGTGAAATGTGGCCTCACAGAAATGCCTTGGTGTCTAATCTATAGTAATGATAGCAAATCAATACTTCAGTCACCATTGGATCCTTAGAGAATCATCCATGTCAGTTTGGCAAATAGGAAGAAGTTTAAGAGCTTTCAGAAGCACATTAAATGTTTGCAAAACATGTGGAGCATTAAATAATGAATCTTTGACATGAAGTAGAAAGATTAACAATCTTTGAAATGAAACCATTAGGATTGCAAATAAAACCCATAAATGTGGACAAGATACTTTGAATTATTTAGATTATCACACCACACACATCATTATCCTTGTAATAGCTAGAAATATCCAGTTAAGCAGAAGTACATTATTCGTTATGAGAGATGGGAATACCGAGTGACTGGAAAAGGGATTGTGTAACTAGAAATAAGACTTTACTTGGGGATTGGAATAAACAATAGTAACATGCAATTATCCCTACTTGGAATTGAGTAATGGCTGAACAATGATAGGCTCTCTTTCTTTTTTTTCTAGGTACGCGGGTATTCTTTTAAAAACATGGACTGCTGCATGGCACCTAGAACAGTGATGGCGAACCTTTTCGGCACTGAGTGCCCAAACCGGTACGCGTGTGCGTGCATGCGTGCACCAGCGCCCCGGAAACTCTGAGACCAGCTGGCCGGTCCACATGTGTGAGCAGGCCACCTGGTCTATGGGTTTCCAATGCACCAGCTGGACTTCGCGTGTGCCGGAGTACCAGAAACCCAAAGACCAGGTGGCAAGCACACGCATGCACACTGGCCAGCTGTTCTTCGGGTTTCCGGGGCTCCGGCATGCACGAAGATTAGCTGGCCGGTGTGCATGCAACTAGAAAAGCAGCTGGTGATGACGCACATCAAGTGCCATAGGTTCGCCATCACGGACTTAGATGCATTCTTGGAAATAAAAATTATACTGGAGAGTTGCTGTATGTCATGCAGCATGCCAACTTCCCATCTTAAAATTAAACAGATTTTTTAAAAATTAGGCAGGATGAAGAACCTTCTGAGCCCCAAGAACCATTGGCACTTCGGGGCATCATGTTGTAGATTCTAAAATCAAGATATCTGTCTCACTAGATTCTTTAAATTGAGAAAAATAAGCATGATGTTCCAGTGGTTGTTTCGACTTAATGACCTGATTCCAGAAGTTATGTTATGTTTTGTGTTTTGATCAGTTTTGGATCTATACCCAATAAGTAACAGAATAACAGAGTTGGAAGGGATTTTGGAGGTCTTCTAGTCCAACCCCTTGCTCAAGCATGACATACTATATCATTTTAATCAAATGGTTGTTCAATCTTTTCTTAAAAGCCTCCAGTGAGGGAGCACCCACAACTTCTGAAGGCAACCATTCCACTGATTGATTGTTCTCACTGTCAGGAAATTTCTCCTTAATTCTCTGTTGGGTCTCTTCTTGATAAATTTCTACCATATCTGTTACTTCTTGTCCTACCTTCTTGTCCAAAGCACCTGAAGATTACTTATTCCCTGCTCTCATTAATTGGTTTATTTGGGTAGGGAGATTGTTTATATATGGGGGTTATAGACTCCTAAATGATTGGATTCATACTTTGGACGTGCTTCTGGAAAATGATGTTATCAGAAGCTTAGGTGGTCTTTTTGAAATGGAGCTGATATGCAGCTGTGGCCTTTCCTGAACAGAAATGTCCTGACCAATTGATGGCATTTAGGATTACTGCTATAATACTTATATATAGTTATAACTACATAGCAATTGTCTCTCAAAAGTATATTAAATAGAGTTACATTATTCATAACAGTATCTGTAGTGATGTTATCATATAAGTTTTCTATGTTATATATCTTTGAAGAGTGATTGAAAGCTTGGTTTCAGCTGAAACACAACCACTAGGTGGAAACATTTTACTCCAATTCTGCAAGAGTTGCATCTGTGCTCAGAGACTCAATTTGTACATCATACTTAGCTAGAGTCATTTGTTGAGATGGGCGGCTGTAGAAATCAAATAAACAAAATAAATAGTTTAACCATGTTTTGATAAAATCACTGTTGGAAGAGTTTACATCACATACTAAGCCATGATTTATTTGCTTCGGATTTACATATTGTGTGAATTCAGACACAGTTTTGTAATTATAAAGCTTAAGAGTGCTTGGGATTTAGTTATCTTTATAATTATAACATTGTGTCTGAATTCACACAATCTGTAAGTCAGAAACTCCTGAGGTCCAGACCATCCCCACCCTATTGGCCTTCTGAAAAGCAGTGAAGACCTGGCTTTTCTGGCAGGGCTGGGGCCGTTGATCTCGCTCTTGTGATCTGGTGAGATCCGGCCATGAATGGCGTGAATGAGTTTTTAATGTTTTTAATGTTTTTTAATTTTTAAATGCTTTTTATAATGATTTTTTTAAATGTATTGTGAGCCGCCCTGAGTCTTCGGAGAGGGGCGACATATAAATTGAATTAATTAAATTAATTAAATTAAATTAATACAGTACCACAATAAGCTAGTATAGTATCTATTCAGAACTTTTTGTGAGGGAAGGGGAGGGGACGGGAGGGAAGGGGAGGAAAGGGAAAGGGAAGAAAAAGGAAAGGAAAGGAAAGGAAAGGAAAGGAAAGGAAAGGAAAGGAAAGGAAAGGACAAGACAGCAGATACAAAGACAGAAAAAAAAATAGAAAATAAAAAAATAAAAAAAAGTTGATGATGGCAAGAAAATTGGTGGCATCTTGCAAGAATGTAGGATTAAGTAAATAGTTTATTAATAAAAAGGAAATCTTTCCATAATTAAGAGCATAAACATGAAAAATGGATTGAATAATTCCACCCACCTGAGTAGGGATCATTGTGGACATCAGAATTTTATACCCATTGCAATGGGTATAAATGCCCCTAGAAAATAGTTTGACACTTCCATTTATGTTTAATTATTGTTTTAGAAAAATGAATACATTCCTCAGAAAATGCAACATGTGTTTGTCTTTATCCTACTACCCAGAAGAAGCTCCTAGGTATAAACAATGATATTAACATTAATATATCTAACTGTCCTTAGTTTTTTCTGGAGCCTGTGTGCCTATCTATCTAAAATCTATAAAGTTTTGTAGTCTGTTAAACTTGAATGAGATTTTACCTCAGGATTCTTTTTGAAATGTTGTCTACATTAAAATAAAATTTCTGAAACTGTAGATAAGTTGTACAAATCTTCTCCAATGACATTCATGGAGAGAGATGTAAAAAACATCAAGATGGCAGTCTAAGCAGCTTGCAATCAAGTCCTGCCTCTTTTGAATATGTATTCCCTTTCAGATGCCACTGGGTCTTCTTCAGTATATCCAGTCTAATAGATATATCGTGCTCCCTGCTGAAAACAGAGATGAATTTGATGCACAGCTCTGCAATTCTTGAACCTAGATGACTGTATTTTGTCTCTTTTTTTTCCCTGAGATGCTGGTAGTGCCTTCAGAATTCCAGATACATTTTCTCAGAACTTGATTTCATCATTCTATGAGGTGTGGGAATTAAACTTTGTTTCCTATTTCTTCCAGAAGAAAGATTGGCATCCCAAAATCAGAATGCCTGGATTAATCAGAGTTTAGTCAAGAGACAGCTAGTTTTAAAATAAAAAGTTAGAACTATATACACTGTACAAGTAATCAATATTTTCCTTCTATTTAAACATTACAGATTTTATATTTATTTATTTATGTACAGTACTGCTTTTTGATTTTAGCTTGCTTCTCAAACTGAGGAACTTCCTTAAAAGACACCTATTTTTATCATATTAGCATTCTGTAAAGTGCTTTGGGCCAAAACATTGGATCTACCTTATGTGAATGGCTTAGTCCAACAATCTAATCACTGCCATATTGGAAAAGAGTGAATGACTAAAGAAACACAGACTCACTAAATCTCACAGCAATGTAAAATGCTCCTTACAGAAATTTAGTCAAATCTGATGACCAGGTCTTCCTAAAGATGCCTGCCTGCCTGCCTGCCTGCCTGCCTGCCTCCCTCCCTCCCTCCCTCCCTATCTATCTATCTATCTATCTATCTATCTATCTATCTATCCATCTATCCAAACTAACTGCTGCCAAACTTTAGCAAACTAAAGCAAGCAAAAACACATATACATATACAAAAACATAAGGCCCAAAGCAGCAAGAGAAATTATAAAAATATTGATTAGTACAACCAGGAAACAGATTTCTTCACATATGTGAGGCCTCAGGCTTGAGCCCAGAACTAATCTCCTAAATTTTTGTGAAGACCCACAGAATCAAGACCAATCTGATCTTTGGAGCCACCAGAACCAATGTTTTATTTATGGACAACCACAGGATAAAGAAACTATAGTAGCTTTAATATGGAGGTATTTTCTATTGCTTTTGATATCAGTTTCCTCAAATGTAATCATGAAAGGGCTCTAGAAACTAAATATCCATGCCTATAAAGGCCTCTGCCTTTTTTGTGCCTCATGAAAAGCCAATTTGCAAAGAAGATTATAAAACAAATCAAGTTTATTGCTTCTGATGTTATCATGTGTGCAGGTAGTTCAGAATATTAATGCAACAAGCTGAAATAGGAAGCATTTTCTTCCTCCCAAATTCTTGCAAGCCACATGAAGCATGATATGAGATTAAGAATCAGTAGGGTATATATACCAGTGGAGTGGCTCCCAGTGGTCTTCCGGGTGCGCTTCAAGTTGTTGGTTACCATCTTTAAAGCGCTCCATGGCATAGGACCTAATTATCTTCGAGACCGCCTGCTGCTACCGACCATCGACCCGTTCGCTCCCACAGAGAGGGCCTCCCTGGGGTGCCATCAGCCAAACAATGTAGGCTGGTGACCCCCAGGGGGAGGGCCTTCTCTGTGGGGGCACCTACCCTATGGAACCAGCTGCCCCCAGAGATAAGGAGAATCCAAGACCTCGGTGCCTTCCGCCGTGCCCTTAAAACTTTCTTTTTTCATCAAGCCAGGCTGGCTTAACATATTTTTAAATTTTTAATTTTTAATTGGTTTGTCATTTTAAACTGGGGCCAAATTAATATATATTCTTTTAATTGTTTTTAATGTTTGTATTGTATGTTTTTATCTGGCTGTACACCGCCCTGAGTCCCTTGGGAGAAGGTGCGGTATATAAATCCGAAATAAAATAAATAAAATAAAAAAATATAGTTGAAGGACTAGAAAATCCAGAAATCTGGGCCAGAAAATCCTTAGTTATATTCTTCTTTCAGCCATGAGGTCATTTTCACTAAATTGTCTCAGAAGTTAGATATATAGATAAAATAGGATGACATTAGATATGGGCTAAGAGAGATTGGTGCCTGAGGCAGGATATTCAATAAAAATCACAATAATATTGACATAAAACCAGTAACTGATCATTTAATGCCTTGCATGGTCTCACAAACCTGGTCGTGCAAAATAGCCTGTTTCTTTCTTCTCTGCCAACTCAGAGTCTGGATCTACTAACTCCTATCTGGCAAAGGCTAAAGAGCTGCTAAAGAGCAGGATCACTGAGTGAGTTGAGTGGATGGGGATATTTCAATTTTGTTAACTGACAAGGATCCTATTGCAAATAAGTCCATGAACAGTGAAGAACCAACAGTTTTGATCAGGTTCTTGAGGCTTTCTTCCCAAACCTAATCATTTGAGGGAGGGGGAGGGGGGAAGGGTCTGTATGTGTATTTGCAAAAGAGCAACAGTGAGGAAAATGGATGTTCACATCTACAATGGATGTGATTGAGAAAGCTTATAGGAATCCTTTATTACAATCCAATGTTACATTCACAATGGTGAAAGCTGACTAAGAACAGAAGGGAAGACATTATATGACAACTTAACAGGATACTCCAGTATTCTTGTGGGAAATGTACTTGGAGAAGACTCCTAGGTAATGCTGCAATAAAGAAACTGATTAACAGCTTTCTCATCTTCAAATGAAAAATAAACCTTGCCAATTTCTACTGGTAGGGCAAAACTAGCTGTCAAACAGTCCAAAGGGAAAGCATAAATCACCCTGCCCCAATGCAAGCAATCTCTTAGTCTTTTTGCTAGATTTTCATTTTGTTATGAAAACATAACGGACCCAAACTCAATTATTCCAGTATTTTCATTTGCAGTTTGTTTTTCTAAGAGGATCTTGCCAAACACTTCAATTTAAAGACAGGAATATCTATTTCGATTTCTCTCTGAACATCAATACTCAATGCAAATCCTGGAGCGAGGCAGGGATGAAATTCACCTACCTTCCGTATTGGTTCGCCAATGTGTGCGCCCTGTGTGTGCGCTTGCTCCGCTCACACGTGCTATCATCTGCACATGCACAAAGCCTTCTGTGCATGCACAGAGGCTTAAAATGTTGCAAAAAAGCAACGTCATGATGTCGGCGCTGATGGGCGGAGCCTTCCACTGCCGCCACTACCAGTTCGCCCGAGTCAGATAGAACTGGGTGAATTTCACCCCTGGAGCGAGGGCAGTTTCAGATAGGTACATAACGCTAGGGGAAAGGCCTCTCCTTCCTTTTAATCACATATAGGCCCATTATAATGCTTAGTGTGGATACAGTTGTCCAAACATAGCCATGTTGATATATACCTCTCTGGGTGAGAAAACCAGTGGTGGGTTGCCCCCGGTTCGCACTGGTTCTATAGAACTGGTAGTAAAACTGGTGGAGGCTCTGCCCACCGACCCTGATGTCATCAAAATGCTTCTGCGCATGCGCAGAAGAGCGCGCGTGCGGCCCCATTACAAACTGGTAGTAAAGGTAAGTAGAGCCCACCCCTGGAGAAAATGGGTGGTTTACTGTTGATTTCTTCTCTTCTGAATTTGGAGTTCTATCTTCTAGTCTGTTGGTCTTCCATGTACCTGGGGAACCCTACCTAAGTTCGCACTGTGCCGTTTGCTTCCACCTTCTCCTTTGACCTTACCAGCAAAGGTGATTCTATCAGGACTTATCAAATCAGATACTTCATGCAAGATGGCCAAGGGAAAGAGCCAAAGAACATAAGCAGTCAGTTTACCTTTGCTAGACTTTGATTGTGTAGATCAGTGCTTCGCAACCTTGGCAAGAAACCTGAACTCCCACAATGGGAGTTGGCTGAAGAATTCCAGGAGTCCACATGCCTTCGAGCTGCCAAGGATGAGAAACACTGGTACAGATCATGCCAGGATTCAGAATATATTAATGCTGATAAATGTGTGCCAGAACATCTGATTATTCTTTTCAGGAATTTTACATAAATAATAAGGTAGAGTAAAAATGAATTTGGAGGAAAAGATGATCAGAATAAGAAAAAGTATGGTCCCCTGATTTGTTAAATAAAGTTGAGACAAGTTATATCAAGTTGAGACAAAAATCAAAACTCTGGGTCAAAATATTAGCAATTTGTTATTGGGAATAAAAAGACGTCTTCATATTTACTGTAGTTTGTAAGATGCTCTTGTCTTTGTTCAAGCTGTTTTTAATCTAAATTGGTTTAAGAAAGTTCTACCTGGAATGAAATGCTTTAGTAACAGATTGCAAAAGATTTTGTTCAGATTGCAGTCTACTGTGCCCTTCCATGTTTCTAGAAAATCTCTTTCCTTCCCTTGGGTGGGTCTTCTTCGACATAGATACTTTGATGTGTGCAGATATGTGTGCATATATTTATGTATATATTTATATGCATTCAAATATATATATTTCAAAGAGTCAAAATGCACATGCATGCAGATACAACAAGCAGCTAAAAAATCTTTTCTTACTGCCCTGATTCTTTCAGTTGTGGGCCTCTGGAATAATAATTCCCTCCACCCTGAGATCTGTACGATTACCACTCCAGTAACAGGATGTAGTAACAACAGTAACAACAGTAACTGGAGTAGGATGGTTGTGAACCCTGAAGGTTTCTTTTGCTTGATGTGTATGGTGTGTGTTTTTTTTTTCCTTCTGGAGGTGTATGATTTGTTTTTCTATTTGATTGTTTCTTCCTTTTTGTCTGAGCTGTCCACAGTTATCTAGGTCCAGGCAGTCTCTAAATTCTATCTATCTATCTATCTATCAATCAATCATAAATTAAGTAAGTAAGTAAGTAAGTAATCTTTTTTTTTTTAGATCTAGCCTATATGGGAGTGCTCAATCCTGCATATTTTTAATTATTTTTCCTGCTTTTCTCCTTCCCTCCTTTCCTTCCTTCCCTCCCTTCCTCCAGTGGTGCATCATTTAACCATTTTTCCAGTTAACTTCAGGAACAAGATTTCACTCTCATCTTTCAAATAGCCTGTGGTAGAGTAGTAGGAAAAATATTTGTGTTGTACAACTTGGAGCAAGTTGGAAATTTTGCTCCTTGTTCATAGCATTCAAGTTGGCAGAAATGAAGACACTCAGAAGTCACTTTTGATTCAGTACTTCCAAGACAGCTCCATCAAGAGCGGAGCCAACAAGTAGAACAGAATGAAGAATCAGCAAGTGGACCAGTTCAGGATTCCTCTCTGGACATGGAGAGGACTCCAGATAGTTGCTCCTTATGAGGAGACTGCAACAGTGATTTCCAGTGGGTTGAGAGCTCTAGGATATGAGGGAACACCATCCTTGCCCAAACCACAGTCAGTGCCTTTATAGACACAGGGTTCATCTATTTCTAACTGTCCTTCAGCCATTAATAACCTTTGGAATGACATTATTTTTACAATATCAGGTGACTTTTCTTCAATCATTTGCACAAGAAAATTTAAATATAAATTTAAGGGAATTTTTTTTTTGAATATACAGCAAAAGGTTGATGAGAATATTGATTTGAAAAGTTACAAATGGGCTAAGGGTACTGATGGATTTGAAATGAGATTGTGATATTAATTATAAGAATCCTTCCTATGGGAAAATGCTGTTGCACTTTGAATATTGGGTCTTAGAGGGAATCAGAAGGCATTAAAGATTATAATGGAAAGAAGAAGTCTTAATTTTGATTTACTAATACATGGAGTAAAATATTTTATTGGACATATTGAGGGGTATCTGTGAATAATAGGCCCAGAAGTTAATTTTAAGAGGGTCTACCACTATACATAGGCTGTTTAAAAGATGTTATGGAAGTGAAACAAGCTTTACTAGACAAGATTGAAACTGATTTAAAAGTGGATTTAAAAATGATAGGTACAAGAATGATATGGGAAAAGATGTTACACTGGATATCTAAATAATATCAGTGGATGTCTTAATAATTAGATCATTAATTAAAAGGGATGTAAAATTTAAAAAATCAAGTTCTAGGACATTAATTGAAGAGATTATAGATCTAGATTGCTAAAAATAAAAGGAAGGAATCTAAAGCTGGTTTATTTGTTCAAGGTTAAAATAGCTATGTTGTTATCTGTGGTAATTCTTAATGGATTTCTACTGACTAGGACTACAAGGTTTTAAGGATTTGTTTATAGATAGGATACGAGAAATGGGGAAAAGATTCATTCGTTCATCACCTAAAAGAAGGTGATAAGTTACATTGCTTATACATTATTTGTTGTGATGAAGGGGAAAAATCATTTTATATATTTATTTATATTTTTTCTTTACTATATTATTTGTTTCCTTATCATTTTGCTTTCTATTTTTTATTTTCTATACTTTTCATTTTTTTCTTTTTTTTTAGTTTGTATTATTGTAGTGTTTTATTTTTTCATTGTAATGTTGAATAAAGAAGCCACCTTTGATTCAAAGGCTTTAAAAAGTGAAAGCATTGCCAGTACCAGATGTTTGAAGGTGATGAGCTGAAATTTGTTTGAAGATTTAATAAGGTTGTTCATGGATTAAAACACTGACCAGAACTTCTTCATATATTATGTTGTTAACTTATCGTGCAGTGCCATTGGCATCTGCAGGAAGGGGGCTGGGGAGAAGGGTAAGTGATGAAGTATACATCCATGTTTTATAGCACTTCTTCTTTGTAAATCACAACACATCTATGAATGTACTTGCATTGTGACATAATGCATATCTCATCACTTAGGCTCTGTTATGTTTAGAAACAGAGGATTATATTCTGTGCAAGAATGTCTATGATACCTCATAGGGATAGCTCTTTAGGGATATATCTAGTCATTTGCAAAGCAACATTACCTTTTAATTTTTATTCACTATTTTTCTCTTGCAAACAGCTCAGTTGGTGCTTTGAGGTTTTTGTTTTGTTTTTTGAAAAAGCATATTGCTTTTTTTTTTAAATAAGAAAACTCATACGAAATGGATTAACTGGCCTTTGAGGTAATACAGGATTCTGTAGTTTTTCTGCTAAGATCTGACAGGGACACCTCTCTAGATAGAAGATTCTTTGTTCTTGCTGTTACTTGTGATTAACATCTAAAGCACTTCTGTTTAGCATCAAATGCTCTGGCGTCTGCACTGGGAAGACTCCATTGCTACTCTGTCTTTCATGGAACTAGTATTGAGCAATTTCAGTAAATTTGGGAAGAGGAAGAAGATCACGGAAACTTAGCTAGTTCCCTCAAACTTCTGGGCAACCCTATTTAAAATGGGCTTTCCAAAGAAATACATTTAGGAAGGTCTATTTCCAGCACTGTTATTCAGCTGGTGGAGGCAATTTTAGGGATGGCTGGAGCTCATAGTCTATGTTTCTGTTGGGGGCAGCCAAATAGTCAAAGCCCATGATGTCACTGAAATGGTAGGCTGAGGTTTCCATGTACGTAAACCTTATTTTGGGTGGGCTTGCTATCCAATTCTGCGGGCCTCAAAATGTAGCCTGTGAGCTGCAGGTTTCCCACATCTGGCCAATATAGCAGAACTGCCACTGTTTGTGATGGAGCTGGCATGTTCAGCTTTAACTCCGATTCTCAAATGTCATTTCAAGAATCGTTTAATTCTCCTTCATGGGTTCCAGAGTGTTTTTTCCTTGATCATTGAACTGACATATTGCAGCATGAATCTGTAACAAATGAACTTGTTTGATATTTTTTCTTCAGTTTTTCTGGGACAATTTTATCACATCTAACTTAGCACATATATCAGAAGCTGGAATTTTCAAAAGGAAAAGAAATTAAAAGCCAGCTTATTGCAAAAGATATTGCTTGATTTTACCAGTCTTCAAAATTGGGACACCTTACCACAATGAAATGACTTTTATGGGATCCAAGGCAGATATTCCAATATTTATTAAATACTATTATCTCATGATGAGGACAGTAAGTTCCACAGTAATTTTTAAATTACTTCTCTTTCTTTCCAGTGTCCTGTAAACTTGTTTAAATGGGACAATTTAAAACATACATTGTAGAATCTGTGCCCACGGACACTTCCTATGCTGCTTGGCAAACTCTGCTACACCAAGAAAAGAAACTTAACACATTTAAAGTTCGTTAATTTTAAACATTATTCAAATGGAAAGCTGTACTGTTGCAAAGCAGTGGGCTCTAAATATGACATTTATTTTTGAGCATGCCACTGAGCTTGACACAAGTGCCAAAAGCCGTTTAAAAACTGATGTTTGGTGATTGCCATGCAGTGCTTTATTGGGAAATATCCTTACGTAGTCAGAAAGATGTGGCCCCTGCCTCTGGAGCAGGTATTAGAAAACATCTAGGGAACTGTGATACTCTTTATGAGCTTACTTGCCTGATTTGTTTATTATTACTTGTATGCTTTCTTACCTGCTTTCTAAAAACATAGGTGGGTGTATTCGTTATCTGGTTTGTTTGTGGGCTATAGTGTTTTCTAGGCTATAAGACTGTGATGGCGAACCTATGGCACGTGTGCCAGAGGTGGCACACAAAGCCCTCTCTGTGGGCACCTGCACCATTGCCAGCTGCTCTCCTGGTTTCTGGCGTGCACATGCGCGCTTACCAGGTGGTCTTCATGCATGCTAGAGCGCTGGAAACCCAAAAACCAGCTGGCCGGTGCACATGCGCGCACTGGCCATCTGGTCCTTGGATTTCCGGTGCGTGCATGTACGCTGGCTAGGTTGTCTTTGGGTTTCTGGCGCTCCAACGCACATGCATGCGCCTGGTTTGGGCACCCGGTGCCAAAAAGTTTTGCCATCACTGCTATAAGATATCGCTGCAAACCACTGGCTGCCCCCTTGTGACTGTCCAGATAGCCCAGCATATTTGTATAGGTATTCCTTTTCTTTAAAAACACTTTTATTAATTGAATGCATAAAACAAAACTACAGAACTGTCATTCATTACATTGTACAAGACTAGGTTTTGTGAAGCAATATGTAAGATCTGCTGGACCCTGACAGGGGTCCTTCCATATAGATGTATTTTATGTCATTTTAAATATGATCCAATTTTATGTAACTTTAGATATAATATTAAATTTTTCTAATTTCAGATGATATCACATTTTATGGAATTTATGGAATGTTATCACATAACTTAGACATTGATCCTGGTCTTGCCAGGTTATTTTATAGATGTATTTTAATTTTGTATGAAATATTATTCATTGAAATCTTATATTTATGGGTGCTCACAGATCACTCATTGACATACTTTACTAGCCTAAGACTGCAATAAACTGGCTGACATTGACAAACCAAACCACATTACAATAAAAATATCAGTAAACAATAAGCAAAATTATGAAAAAGGGCAAAAGTAAGCTTTTTTCCATACAGGTCTACTCATGCATTTTAATGGCAGTCATATATTTCATTATAATCTTCTACTGCTAATTTATGTCTATAAATAATTTATTCAAAACATGGTAATAACACCAACTCTGCAGACCAGTATTTAGGTATTTAGGGCCATAAATCTATTTTTATAATGCTGAAAAATAAATCTTTTAGCTATAAATATGCATGAAGGATCCACTTTCTTTGTTCAGGTGTCAGTTCCCATACAATGGGGATATAATTTAAAATAAAATGGACATCCTAAAATATTGTACCTTATTTCAAAGTTGAATTAATGCCTATAATAACTTTCTTTTAGATAGTCCAATTATAAAGCACTGGAGAAACACATATTTCAGTGAAGCATTAAACTTATTGCATCTCTAAAAATTCTGTATAATGATAGGCTCAAATATTTTCTATGTAAACACAGTGGAATCCAGTAAGTTCAAAGGTTATTCAAAATTTGTTGAATAAAATATAATCAATAATTTTTGATATTAACCATTCTTTGGGCAAAATAGGAATCTCTCATTCTTTATTCCATTGAAACATGAAAGGTAGTCCTTGACTCCAACCATTCATTTAGTGACCGTTTTATCCATTAAAAAAAATATTCTGAAGCTCGGATTATCCAATAGAAAAAGAATCAAAATACCCTTTCTTGTAAATAATGTATTACAGTTTTCAAACTGATGTAATAGCAAGTGGAACCATTGGATTGTTGATCCCATGTCAGCCCAACTAAAGATGTTCTATATGAACATTAAAAATTGAAGAGGGGCCCAGGTGGGAAATTGTCCAAAATTAGTAGCAGTATGCCAAATGATGTTGTCTAGCTTTGGAAAATTATTATACCTTTTAAATAGAGAGTTGTTATTAAAAAAATTAAAGCATCTTTCAATTTGAAAATCCCTGTAATAAGAAGAAATATACATTTTATAAATTTATTTTGTAGGTATTTATATGGGAATTCTATGCAAGGTATATAGCCGTGATGGCAAACCTATGGCCGGAAGTAGCATGCAGAGCCATCTCTCCGGGCATGCCAGCCGTCGCTCATTGCTCTTCCAGGTTCCGGCATGCATACGCGCACCGGCCAGCTGCTCTTCGCACACGTATGTGTGCCAGAAACAGGGTGCATGTACATGCCGGAAACCAGAAGCTCAGCTTCCCGATGCACACATGCTCGCCAGGAAGCTGCTTTTCCGGTTTCTGGCACTCCCCCACGTGCACACGTGCGCTCCTGTTTCAGCACTTGGTGCCGAAAAGGTTCGCCAACACTGGTATATAGTGTTCTAGGAAATACATTCATTTTCAGAACATTAATCTTGCACCAAAAGATAAAATTTAAAGACTAGCATTGATTAAGACCTAAGGAAGTATTCTTAAATATTCACTATAAGGAACTAATAATTATTTCATAAATTAATGGAGGTACCTATAGAAGAGAATATTTATAGTTGAACTGTGAGGTCTTTGCTGCTCTCTGAGCTTGGTTGTTTTCTTGCAGACCTTTCATTACCAAACTAGGTAACATCATCACCACTAGAAAGAATTAGGGTTTGCTCTGTCACTTTATATATTAATGGCTTGCCCTGTCAGTGATGGTGGGAGTGTTCTCAAGGGTTCTTGTTGTTTACTGTTTGTCTGAATTGGAAGCTCCTTTATTGGAGTATTGTTTATTGCTTGATTGTTGGTCTAATATTGGTATTAATTTCTGCTCATCTGGGTGGCAATTGCTGGTGAGAAGGTCTTTTGGTTCTTTGTTTCCTTCATGTCATTTTGATTGTCCCTTTTGAATTGTATGTAGACATTGTTCATCTCTATGTGCCTGTTGATGGCTGATTTGTTTGAATGCCAGGCTTTCAGGAATTCTCTAGCATTTTTTTGGATTTGGCTTGGTCTAGGATACTCACTGTTTCCCAGTTAAAATTATGGTTAAGTCTGTCCATGTATTTGAAATTAAAAAGTTTTCATTGTGTCTTTTGACCGCTAGCTTTTTATAAAAAAATTGACAGAAATTCAAACTTGGACCAGTTAATTAACAATTAACTAAATCATTATTTACGTTAATTAACAATTAACCAAGGTAACAGTTTGCCTCCTGGAGTTATGGGTTCTCCATTGCTGGAAGTTTTCAAGAGATGATTGGACAACCATTTGTCCAGGAAGTTATAAGGTCTCCTGCCATAGGTAGGGGTTGGACTCAGAGGTGGGTTTCAGCAGGTTCTGACCAGTTCTGGAGAATTGGTAGCGGAAATTTTGAGTTGTTCGGAGAACCGGTAAATACCACCTCTGACTGGCTCCATCTCCATCTATTCTCTGCCTCCTGAGTCCCAGCTGATTGGGAGGAAATGGGGATTTTGCAGTAACCTTCCCCTGGAGTGGGAAGGGAATGGAGATTTTACAGTATCCTTCCCCTGGAGTGGGGAAGGAATGGAGATTTTACAGTAGCCTTCCCTTGCCATGCCCGCCAAGCCATGCCCACCAAGCCATGCCACACCCACCAAGCCACACCCACAGAACTGGTAGTAAAAAATTTTGAAACCCACCACTGGTTGGACTAGAATACCTCCAGGAACCCTTCCAGCCCTATGATTCTATTTCTATTCCTAACCGAATATCCTGTCATTTTCCCAAACACTTTTATAAATGCATCAAAGTTGGAACTGAGACATGGACGTGGAGTGTAGACATAAATAATAATGGCAACATATAATATCAGTACACTTAATGAATTATTATGATGTAGACCATGAATATTATAAGCTGTAGCGGCACAAACTTAAAAACCAAAGATGAAGTGTGCATCCTAATTTAGTGCCTTAGTGGAAAAGTGGGATGAAAAGCTATCTTTCACTTTGGATACAGGAACTGCATTAAGCGTAACTGTTTTTTTTTGAGCCTCACCTTGTGAGCTTTCCTGTGAAATAGATATTTTACTACACATTATGATTTGGCCCTTGAAACTTAGTTCCTTGGGAACATTGCTCTTGGTAAATGGACTCTTTGCATTTGTCCACGCTTCCTATGGAAGGTATTGTATGTAGAGCCACCAGATATGTGGGCAAAACTCTTGAGGACCCCTAAATGGAAACTGAAAATTAGTTTAAACTACTTCTCTGTTATCATCTAGAGATTGTCCAGATTTTTGAAGTCAAGAACTGGTATATATATGAAGAAAGAAGAAAAAACATCTTTTCAACACTCTCTCCTGGGCCTACACCCAAAAAAGATTGGGGACCCTGCTTTAGTCCAGAGAAACACAATATTTGCCATTCTGAGGACTCCGCTATGGCGGGGCAAAATCTAAATTTGATTACATTTTATTTACATGCTATGTTTGACTATAAACTAATTACACTTCATATCACTGTGTGCTGTTTTATATATGTATTTTTGGAATTCCTGCTGCTTTAAATTGTATAATTCAATCATGTTTTTTTTTTTTTAAGAATTCCAAGAGTGACATCCAAGACTTTTTGGGTTTTCCTGTGATCCTGGGACTCAGACTACATATCACTTATTCAGCAAGCCCATTTGAATTTGGACTGTATTGGTTCAGTGCTCTTCAAGATCTAGTGAAACAGAGCCAGTACTCTATTATCATCTCCAAAATGCTGAAGAGAGTTTTTTAATCCAATCTTATTGTCATGCAGAGAATATATAACCCACTATAACCAATGTATTATACAGTAATCAAGGCTATTAAAGTGGGTAATATCTTGCAGCTGATGATATACTGTAGCTCCTACCTGATAATTCTGTCTCAAGGACTTATACATTTCCAGGGGAAAAAAACAATAAAAATACAAGAGTAAATCTAATTAAACTGTCACATTTATCACTTTCTCACAACTAAAGTCAACTGACTGCAGACACCACTATATTCTGCTTATTTTTTTATAATAGAATAGAATAACTAGAATAATGGAAGGGACCTTGGAGGTCTTCTAGTCCAACCCTTTGCTCGGCAGGAAACTCTATACCATTTCAGACAAATGGTTGTCCAATCTCTTCTTTAAAACTTCTAGTGTTGGAGCAATCACAACTTCTGGAGGCAAGTTGTTCCACTGATTAATTGTTCTAACTGTCAGGAAATTTCTTCTTAGTTCTAGGTTGCTTCTCTCCTTAATTAGTTTCCACCCATTGCTTCTTGTCCTGCCCCCAGGTGCTTTGGAGAATAGCTTGACTCCCTCTTTTTTGTGGCAACCCCTGATATTGGAACATTGCTATCAAGTCACCCCAGTCCTTCTTTTCATTAAATGAGACATACCCAATTCCAGCAACCGTTTTTATATGTTTTAGCCTCCAGTCCCGTAATCATTTTTGTTGCTCTTCTCTGCACTCTTTCTAGAGTCTTTTTTACATTGTGGCGACTAAAGCTGGATGCACTATTCCAAGTGTGGCCTTATCAAGGCATTATAAAGTGGTATTAACACTTCATTGGATCCCTCTGTTTATGCAGCCCAGGACTTTGTTGGCTTTTTTTCACAGCTGTAGCCCACTGCTATCTTATATTTAAATGATTGTCCACTAGGACTCCAAGATCCAAGATCCCTTTCACATTTACTACTATTGAGCCAGGTACCACCTATACTATACCTGTGCATTTGGTTTTCTTGTCTAAATGCAGAACCTTACTTTTTTCACCATTTTATTATGCAGTTATACTTTTGAACCTCTTAAATTTTAAATCTAATTGAAAATAATTAGCCATGACTTCAGTTCACACCAATGTGTCTTATACTGTATAACCCTAGTATTTCTGTCTCTGCTTTAAACTTAGGAAGCCTTTTCACAAGATCATGTCCTGAATACACATCCACCATCTAGCATTGTCTGTAGGAGCTATTAGGGGATCTAACACATTATAATCTTTCTGAGACATTTAATTTTTCCTTTTGTTCCTTTGAGCCATTCTTGACTCCTGATGACTGCCCAGACAGGTCCCAGTAGTTTTCTTGGAAATGGTTTGCCCTTGCCTCCTTCTCAGAGCTGAAAGAAAGTGAGGGCCATAAGGTCACCCAGATGGCTTCATGCCTAAGGTGGGACTAGAACTCACAGCCTTCTGGCTTCTAGCCTAGTGCCTCAACCACTTACCCAAACCAAATAATTTTTCCTATTACTTGCTTAATATATCTGGGATTTTCTACATGGCACATGCATTTGTGATAGGGTGTCTGGCTATTCATGCTGAGTTTTTCACTCAGAGGCTAAGAACATTCCCACATTTTAAAGCCGTAGTGTCTTCCCTTCTAAGGCAGCTCCAGGTAGTGCAACTGTTGCAGGAGGCACCCCAGCGTGTAAAGGGTTCCCATTACTAAGCAGCTATGGGCATACACGGGGAAACTCTGGTTATGGTTCTGCTCACGTCACAACAGAAGTGAGTTTGCTGACTTTCTACTTGGAGACAAGAGAGCATTTGAAAGCTGTGGAGGACAATTCAGGTACAGTGTGTGGGGGGGGGAGGGGGGGCAGGAGGGAAAGAGGGCACTGACTACACTGCAGTTTGTTCTTTTATCTGAGCTGAGCTGGAACAGCATAGCAAGCAATGGCCAGGAGAAAAAGAACATTTTCCTTAGCAAACTCTAATTTCGGTTCTGGTTGTCTCTACTGCTGCTGGAAAGGAGTACTCCACCGTTCTGTGTCCACCCAAAAGGACCTTGGCTCACTTTTTTCTGAAGAGATTAAGCAAAACAAAATACAATTGAAATTCCTCCTCTTGAAATGGGCTGTGAACTACTATACTCAAGTGTGTGATACACTGACATCATTAAACACTCAATTGAACACCTGTTTCAATTTAATCAGAGCCTATTAATTGGCTATGAAGATCCATGAGGTTTTGAATGTCCTTATGAGTAGCACCTTAATGTTTTTCTAGATGCCCTTCTTTCCTGTAGGGATTGTTGTTTGGCGCTCCTAAAGCTCATCCTTTCATGGCCCCCTTGACTCTTTGCAATATTATTAATCAGAAGTTATGATTGGCTTAGGTCCTAGGACATAGTTGGAAAGTACAAATGAGTCTTTTGTGGCTATCCAGATGTTATGAGATTGTAACTTCAATTGTCCCTCACCTTATAATCCAGGAGTGATGGCGGTTGGAGGGGGTGCAGAAAGAAATATGATTCCAGAAGCAGCACTACTAGCAAACAGTACCTAATTTAAGTCAGAAATGGCCAGCCAGATGCCTGCAGTCCTGTTGCAACTCAGAACAAGTAAACTCTAGGAGACTGCAGGAGAAGTCCTTCTGGAACAAACAGGCTAGCAGAGTCTGGCATACTAAGACAGTCTAATTCCAGGAAAGTCTTCCTCAGGTCAATAAGGTTGTTTTTCCCTCTCACTTTCATTTTTTAAAAGCCTGCTTTAGAATTAAAAAGGAAATGAGGAATCTGTCATTTCTTTCCTACATTCTGAAACAGTATATGAAAAGAAAGAGCTAATTTCTTCCATCTCTTTCTCTTTCATCTTTCCCCCTTGCTACTTGAACATTATTTATCCTTTCCCATCTCTGTTTCTTCTGCTTGCGGGATAAGCTTCGGTAGTTAACCATTAATTCGCTATTTTGTCAGCTTTCCTCTTTAAAAAAACACTACTGATCTTCTAAATAACTTATCAAAGGGCTCTCTCTTCTTCTGTCAGATTATTCACATCATGCTTCTTAAATGTGGAAAACATGCTAATTTCTGGGCCAGTCTTCTGAACTTCTGCCATCTAATAGCTATAGAACTGTGATGGAAAGTTCTTTTAACTCATCTGGGCTATATTTCTACACACACACACACACACACACACACACACACACACACACACACCTCACACACATCAATCTTTGCATTCTGGTAGGGTTTATTCTGTAACTCAAAGAAATACTTTACTGACAGGAAGAAATATATGTAAGCCTAAGCAAGTCCAGGCAACATTCTCCCCTACCCACCTAGCTGCAGGAATATATTACAAAAGTGATTGCATTTGATGTAGCAGCTATCTATTTGCATTCAGCCTTTTTTTTTCCCCCTGTGGCCTTCTATATATTACTGATTTGTAATTCACCCAGAGCCTTCTGTTTTGGGCAGAATAGAAAAATACATAGCATATGAGTTTCAGCTTGCATATTTTTTCTTCTTTCCAAGGTCATTTCAGGGGCTAGGATGTGTCTGAAAAGTGTTTTATATATACACGTAGACAGGGAATAAATACCATAAGTAGGCATTTTTGTTGCTACTTTGGAGGGATTTGAATATGGAATAAAACTTACCCTTGGTTCCAGTTTAAGAAGAGAGTAGAACTTCTCCAAAGTAAACTAGGGTATGTCATGAGATGTTTTCCTAGTAAAATATTCTAAAAGTCATATTGTCTTTCTGTTGGTGGGGTGATCCCATAGCTTATTAGAATTTTTCTGGATTCTATTTTAAAATAAATCTATGCTTAGTAGTTGTTTTCTGTAGAAGAAATACTGGGAATGCAGTGCCATGCTTTTGCCAAGTCTAAAGCTTTTGCTCAGCAAATTGGTCCATTACAAATGTTACATGTGTCTGGGCAAGCATTTCGTTCAAGGGATATGATCAACAGCAAGAGCTTTGCAGCACTATTACCATAATCACAATTGCTCTGCAATTCATGATTTCTACAGCTCCAAAACAAAGGTGTACAAAATATAATCCCACTCAGTTTTTTAGGATTACTGATCCTTTCAAACAAGGAGAGCTTTTTGAGGTTTTGTCCATGTTTGTGTGTGTGTGTGTATGTATCTATCTGAGTGTGGTTTTCAATGGTATCTTTGAGTACTAAACGTATGAAAGGTTTACATTTCTTCTCCTTCCATTCACACTGCTTTGAGCAATGGTTTAGCTGCCCAAGCAACAATCCCAGATTCTCCTGCAACTGTGCTGTGTGATGATGTTTAATGGAAATATGTATCTAAAATAGTATGTTTTGGTGGTATCAGTGGAATTTTATGGAGACCCTAAGAAATATTATTGCATTAAAACTGATAACAAGGATTACAACAGTCAGTTCCAGCCTTTGTCCACCTAGACTCCCCGTGAATATTAGCACTGCAACACCAGCATAATTTGGCCACCATATCTGGTAAACATCAAACTGGGGAAAGTGGTTCTACTCCAAGATTTATTTCTCAGTTTTCATTTACATAACTGAGAAATTATCTGATTTAGAGAATATTTGACTCCTACCCTAAGTGATAAAACAAAAATAGTACTGATCACAAACTGAGGAAAATAACAAGATTATCGTGCAAATTTTAGGTTCCACTACAAACCTCAGTAATCCTTGAATGTGTGGCCATACACAGCTTTTGGGATGGTAATTGCCCAGCTAGGAGGTAAAACTGAACATTATGGCTTCTGTTTTCTGCTTTACGGGATTATTAAAAGTTTATACCTAGCAGTTCTAGCTCCACACAAGCGAGGATATTTACATCATTCTTGTACCACATTTGAGATTATTATCATTCAGTAAACATGTTTGAAATAATATTAAATCAATTTTAACAATAACCCCAAATAAATTTAGAAGGAGAGAGAGCCTAAAATAGTAACAGTTCATGGGTGCAAACTCTGTAGGGAGCATCACAATGCATGCCTGCTTCCCACCTCCCCACATCATCAGGCCCCTATTCTGAGCTGGGCCACCAAGCCAACTGGTGCCCTCAAGCTCCATCAGAAGTACCATAATGACTTCAGGAATAGAAAACATATCCTGCAGTCCAGATTACTGAGTTTTCTGTGCCAGCACAGGTGGCTGCTAGGAAGCAAATTAGTAATCTATAAATCAACCAGAGGTCAGAGGTAAAAGCACGCTCAGGCTCTATCACAGCTAGATGGAATGAAATAGCCTTTGAAAAGGTCCTTCTGGAGTGTCTTTGAAGATAGACCAGAGTCATCCATCCAACAGGCCAGCAGGGATCAAGACTAGTCAACTATCAATCAAGCAACATATTCAAGGGAGAAACAAATGATGAGGTCAGAGGAAATCCAAAGTCCAACACACAATCATATAGAATATTTACCAGCAGCTTTTTTTTAGCACCGTTCAAAGAGAAATAATGCAATAAACAGGTTTATAAGTGCATTGCTGAGGTCCATCAAATTAGAACTGCAGAGCTTGCTGTCCCATTAGCACTTATATGCCTTTTGGGTAGCCTCTCAGATCTGGGAAGTTTACCCCTCTGGTTTTACATCTTCATTAAATGCCTCTGCTTAGTTCCTGAACCTCTGAGTTACTATCAGTGGGAGTGGGTAAGAGAGCCTATGAATCTGTTGCAGAGGTGGGATTCACTTACCTTCCCTACCAGTTTGCAAATGTGAGCGGGCGGGAGGGGAAAAAAACCTGAGAGGGTAAAATGATTGGAACCAAATCTCAACCAAGAGGCAGAGGCAAAGTATTAAGGATACTTTGACAAGAAGCTACAAGGAGATTATGAATAAAATGCAGAGCATAGATGGAGAGCTGGAAAACATGATACAAAGGACAAGGAGTGACCAAGGCGCCTGGGAAGAGGAGGAGCCAATTGAAAGAGTAGATGAAAAAATAGAACAGATAAACCAACAAATAAAACAAGATGACAAGAAGGAGATAACAACAGAAACAATAATGACTGATGAAATAAGCCGAGGGGAGAATGTTTTAAGGGAATAAAAAAAGGAACTAGAGTTGCAGGAAGACTTTTTTGGAACAGAAATAGGGGCAAAAGTAGATATTTTGAAAATTAGACAATGGAAAAGGGCAGAGAAGGGAGAAATGTTTAAAATGATTGGTCAAGATGTGGAAGCAGATAAAGATCCAAGAGAGAAATATGGGAGACAAGCTAAGAAATGAACAATTAAAGCTTTAAAGCGGCAAGAGACGATGGATAGAAAGGGGATATTTTTAAATATAATAATGGCATAACAAGAGGGGAAATCAGAACTTGAACGATGATATTATTAAGTATGCTTGAATAATATGGTGATTGACATAAAAGTAACATATTGAAATATTGAATAACTAAATAATGAAAAATTATAACTCAACATAAATATATGTACTATTACCAGAACTATATAAGCTTGTCAAATGTAGTAAATATGGTGAATATTATCTTATTTGTACTAAAATGTATGACACTCAGGTTCCACACTGTTTACAGATTGATATGTTTGTAAAAAAAAAAAAACATGGGGGGAAAACATTCCCTCACTATAGAAGAGATAAAAAAGTCAAAGGGCATCCTGGGACTGAATAGTTCAAGGGGTATGCTCAAGTGGCAATGAATAAAGAAAGAAAGAAAACATCACAAGGTAAAGCTTTGAAGCAGAAGTCAGGAGAGCATAAATTGGTTCCTTCTATTTGGAAGTGAGCATATCAGTGGCTCCACTATGACTTAAATGTGGGCCAAATATATTGCAATTTCTCTTCCAAACACTTCAAGAGATGAGGAGGCCTATGTTCAGACTGGCTTCTAACAAGAAGGAAGTGCTAAGCATTTTCAGATGCTAAAGCATGCTCCAGTTTTTCAGAAGCAAACATAAGAGAAAGCAGGTTCAATATAGTTGAGACATCATAAATTTTCTTCCAGTGTTGCGTCCTCAAAATTAGATGTTTGGCACTAAAACATCTAAAGCTTCCATTTCTGAATTTGTGCATTTTCATCGGCTTCATGAAGATGTGATAGACAGTTCTTCCTTGCCTGAAGGTTGCCCCTCCTTTCTGCTGGTGAATTGCCAAGTTCATCCTCATTGACTCAGTAGCACATTTAGAAATTAATTTCTAACAAATATCACACTTTAAAGTGATTAACGGATATTATCAGTGCTATCATGAATTGTTTCTTCTTGTTTCATTACTGAATGCAGTATAACCCTTCCTGGATTATTTTAGAATTGACATGAGATTATATAATGATACCATTGCTATTTGTTATCAATTTACGGCTAAACAATCAGTGGCGTATTAGCTGTTATGAAAATATCCAGTCAGCAGTTGTGTGAAACAAAGGAAGGCAAGCAAACTGGCTGACTTACTGATAGACATGTGATTTACAATCTATATTTTTTGCATTCCTTGGATACTCAGCATCTACTAGGAATGGAAGGTAGTTTTCACTATTGTAGTATTAGCATATTACATTAGTGTTTGGAAGGGATAGATTGGATGACAGGATCGTGAACGGAATGGGTGTATATTGTCTATCTAAAACTTCAGCTTCCTTTCATAGTTGAAAGGATCACACATGAGTCATATGTTGACCAATCCACAGGAACTGGAAGTGAATCCAAAAATGAATTTATATGTTCCTTCCTATAAATACCATGTAATTGTGCAGAAAGAAGTTGTTGACTAACTTTTCAGGCATAGGGTTTCTACTTAAGTATGAGGCCAAGTTTATGTTTTCCAAAAAGTATCTGAGATCAATGGCTAATAATTGCAATACTGTATTTGGCAGTATCTCCATGGATTTCTCTGTGTGGACAACTATATGCATGAAAATTTTGTGAGGAACAATTGCCTCTCCCTTCCCACTTTTCTGTTGCCTGCCTTGAAGGGCTGACAACTTGCCTATCCAAATACAGGAGAATGGCAGCAGAATCAAATGATAGTTTCATGCCTTGTAGAGTCACAGATGCTAATGGTACTTGCCTATTGTTATAAACAGCATGGTGGAACAGATAAAGCATAATGTAACTCAGCAAAGTAGTTCTCAAAGAAGGTTGTTGCATTGTTTTGTATTCTTAAAAAAATCCAAAAGTCAACACTGTGCATGACTTCTCTGTGAGTTGTTTATTAGAAAAACAGTTTAATTAGTTTGGTTTTAAAAAGATATGAATTCCTTAAATTAGGAAATTTCACTATTCTGATTTAAAATTGGTGGTTTTGCCAACAGCAAGTGTAATATTTTGTACCTGTTTGTCATAGTGACATTCCACATTACAATTACTTTCCAAATCTGAAAATAAGAGCTCTGATTTAGCAATATTTGAATGTCTTATTTAACTTTGACCAAGTACAATTACAACAAGGAGATTTAGTGTGGCAACTTCATCTTAATAGAGAAGCCTATGCACACATTTGGAGTGAAACCACTATCTATTTTACACAAGTATGTCCCATTGAATTCCATATGGCTTCCTTCCAAATAATTGCATGTAGGGCTGAAGCTTTGCTTCAAGATCTATATGTAAATCATGGGATTATTAGGGTTACAAAAAGAATTATTTCACTGTATTACCATTCAGGTCAAGACATAATCAATAATAACCTAATGAACTTGACCATAGAACGACTGGTGGTAATCATTCCAGATCAGTTTATTGATTAAATTTATATGCCACCGATCTCCCTGATGAGGTGAGAAATATTTAATTTGGATATAATTTTTTCTGTTATGATTTCAAATGATTATTGATGGATTGATAGTAATTGGTCATGCTCTCTGTCCATAATTTCTGTTAACGAAATAACTATTGTGAATGTTGCCTCATGCATAAAGGATCATAATTGATTCCAACTTTGTTTGCACTTTTCTTTAAATCTGTTTGTTCTTATGGAATTAACATTAATTTTTAATGTGATTGAAAAGCAAACAAATGCATTCTCATTCACTGTTTGGATGTGAAATAACCCAAAATATAAATGGAAGTAAAAACAAATTCAAATCCTTTCATTTCTGCTGTTCATTTGTTCGTCAGGCTGGTCTATTGCCCTTCTTCTTATTGATATAGTATTTTTATAAAGAAAAGGAGGAGGCAGCAAAATTTGTGAATGTTATAGCTTTGTTGGTTCTCCCTGCTAGTTTGCAAGAACATGTAGTTGTTAAATTAATATACACAACACATTGCTGATTGAATTGGGCTGTCTTGCCATCCTTGCATTTCCTCCAGTTGACCATGGTCCTCCCTGAGGTTTCCGTCTCCCCCAAAGGCCCCTCTCCTTTGTCTTTATGGTCTTCAAACTTTAATTCAAATTGTTTATAATTTTGATCATCACAGAAAAGCAGGATAGCTTCTAGAAAGCTCTTTGTAGGAGAAATTCAGAAGTGCTGTTATTTGTACCTTAAGACAAAGCTTCATTCTAACGTATATGTCCCTTGGTTTTTCTCCTCAGGATGGGAGAAGCAGCTTTATTGGCCATCAGCTTGGTGGAGTCATGGAACTGCCGAACAGCAAGGACCAAAGGGTCAAATCAGCCAGAGCTGTCCAAATCACTTACTACCTCCAGACTTACCATTCTGCAGCTCAGGACCTCATTGGTGAGAAGTGGGAGAATGAATTCTGCAAACTGATACACAAGCTGCAGCTCCATCACAAGGATCTACAATTGCATTCTCTGGCCTCCTTTAGTTTGTGGAGGGACTTTCACAAGACCAGCTTCCTAGCCAAGGGCAAGATCTTAGTGAGCCTCATGCTTGTTCTGTTGGTGGCCATCCTCTCCAGCTCCATGAAAGATTGCCTTCGCAGCAAGCCATTTCTTGGGCTCTTGGGAGTACTCACAATCTGCATGTCCAGTGTTACTGCCGCAGGGATATTTTTCATTACTGATGGAAAATATAACTCGACTCTGTTGGGAATCCCTTTCTTCGCAATGGGTAATTATTTATCTTTTTAATAATAAGATTAGTGATGCTGAATGACAAAATTGTAAATGGCTCCTATGTTGTATAAGTACAGGTATCTCTCGACTGATTTACCTGCAGCTTTTAAACTGTAAGCAGTTGTTCCATCTCTTTTTTTAAAAAAAAAGTGGGGGGGGAACCTGAGAGGGTAAAATGATTGGAATCAAATCTCAACCAAGAGGCAGAGCTTTTATTGATCTCAGTTATAAAATGAAGAAAAAATGTTTTTTTAAAAATTGGAGCATTGCTGAACTGGTTTTGAAAAAAGTTCAATCAACATCAAGGAAGAGGGCAGGGAGAAGATTAAGACAATTCTAGAAGGTAAAGTGTCCAAAATTGGGACAAAAAGAGTATAATTTGCAAAGGAAGTTAACATTCTGACCACATGCATGTTTAGTGATATAAAGTCTCCTTGTATGAAGTGTGACTTAAGCTTTTGCAATGTGATCATATGTGTGTTTACTCATTAAGTACAGGTAGTCTAACAACAGTTCGTTTAGTGACCATTCAAAGTTACAACAGCACTGAAAGAAGTGATTTATGACCGTTTTTCACACTATTGCAGCATTCCCATAGTCACATGATCAAAATTGAGGCCCTTGGCAATTGACTCATATTTATGACAGTCGCAGTATCCCGGGGTAATGTGATCACCTTTTGCGACCTTCTGACAAGCTAAGTCAATGGGGGACTTAACAACTGTGTTACTAATTTAACAACTGCAGTGATTCCTTTCACAAGAAAGGTCATAAAATGGAGCAAAACTCATTGAAGAACTGTCTCACTTAGCAACAGAAATTTGGGGCTCAATTGTGGTCGTAAGTTGAAGGCTACCTGTACAAAGCACTCCAAATAAATTACATTTAGGACTACTGTACAACTGTGGAACTGTTCTCTCTCTCTCTCCCCCTGTCCTTCCCTCCCCCCCCTCTCTCTCTCTCTCACACACACACACACACACAAGCTGATCCTTTGGCCATAATGAGATTTTGCTTTTATTAAATATTCTCAACATAATTAAACATCAGATATTTCCCAGGATTTTTTTTCAACTGGGACATGATACATTATCCATAATCTCTAGCTTTCTGAACTTGAGGTAATTGCCAGGATGTTTCCAATAAGTTATTATGATGCCATTTATTTCAATTAAATAACAAATATCATGAAACCATCCTTCATTTGAAGCAAATAACATGTGTTTGGGCAAGTTTAAATGAATGGACTGACATGATCAGCAGATCAAAACTGCAGCTATGACCAAAGGATTAGATTTCTGTCAGTCTGCCTTTAGATTGAAATAACTGATCTTATTCTGTAGAGATGAAATGTATTTGGCCTTTAAGTGTTCTATTCTATTTTCGATAGGAATACACTTTCCATTTGATTTTCAGGTCCTTCTCATGTAATTATAAATGGCACCTTTATAGATCACCATGAGCAAAGAAGACTATTTCCCCTTTTTAGAAATGTGTTGGAATCTATTGCCAATGGGGACGAAAATCCGAATACTCTTATTTTAATTTTGAGACAGGTATCTTTCTCTTCAAAATTGTTAACAGAATTTCCATGTAACTAGAGAAAGAAGGAGAGCCAGTTTGGTGAACTGGTGAAGGTGCTGGCTTAGAGACCAGGAGACTATGAGTTCTAATTCTGCCTTAGGCATGAAAGCCAGCTGGGCGACCTCCAGCTTGTCACTTTCTCTTTCCCCGAGGAATTAGGCAAGGGCAAAGACCTCCAAAAATCTTGCTAAGAAAATTGCAGAACTAGTCAATTGCCACAATTCAGCACTAACATAAACACTCACTCACTCACACACAAACAAACAAATGAAATAAAACTACAGGGCAAATATTTCTGAATTATTGTAAGATAAATTTGCACAGCAGTCAAAATTGCTATATTCTTGCTACAGTAGTTAAAAGCTCTTTGCTGTGCATATATAATTTTTTTCATTATTTAGGATATTCAGAGATATGAATACATCCAGCTTTCTATATTTAAGGAACTGTAAGATGGTTTAATTTAAGAAAACCGTCACTCCTTGTATCTGAAATATAGCAATGCATACCACATCAAGCATCAGCTCATTAAGGTTGAAAGGACCATGCTTCATGGCAGAGATAAGCTGGTGTGATCTATATATCATCCTTAATAGGACAGTGCCTAACTGAATTCTGAATACTTTCAAATGCTAGCAATACTAGGTGAATTGTGATCAGTTCTTTCATCATGGAAATAATGGCTCCCATTCCAGAAAAACAAAGTATATTAATTTATTGTTTACTCCTTTTAAACATTTGTTTTTTAAGGCCGTATTTTGTTTGGCAATTTATAAAACAGTGATGCATAATTAAAATAAAAAACCCAAGCATTTAAAACAATCGCTCAAGCTCTCTGTCAAATCTTAATTGCTAATTAGTGTTGTCTTAAACAATAGGTCCATGATGGCGAACCCGTGGCACACGTGCCATCGCCCCAGCCCAGTTCCATTGCGTTTCTCTGTTTCTCACCGTTGTTTGCAGGGGGAAAAAAGGATGTCTTTCTAAAACTGACATTTCATGCCTTGGAATTCAGCCTGTTTCCATATAGAAGTGGCAGCAAAAGTGAAGAATTTTATATTTCTGTTCTGCTGTTAATGAAATTAAAAAATATCCTCCATGAAACATGATGTTAGGTAATATCATTCATAGTGATAATATAATTATCTATAGCATTTTTAAAAATGCTGTCTTTTTTATTTTTATTTTTTCTAGATGAGCCAAAATGTCACTTACCTCGCTTTTAGGTTAGTGCACAAAACAATCAACTTGTGCATGTCTAAACTGAGGTTATGCATGAGCTACAGCAGATCTAGAAAAAGAATGCCCTGAATAATTAAGGCTTATAAAAACCTCTTTCATCTCTTCCTCCTTCTCTCTCTTTTATGCTAGTTCCAAAGGGTTTATGCAATTTAGGAGAGTAGGAGAACATGTAGAAGTGTTTTCAGCTCCTCAGCAGAACATTAATTTCCACTGAGTGTAATAGGATCCTTAGTCCAAACAAGTCTGTCTGACTGAAAAAACAATAGCAATAGCTTCATGCTCCAGAAAAGATGCTGGGATCTGCAGTCTAGTTGATTGCTTCTGGAGAAAAGATGTTCTGTAGGAAAGGCAGGCAAGTGCTTTGAGCCCCTGTATTTTGCATCTATTTCCTTGTATCTCAAAACAATGAACTTGCTGCATATCTTCATATACTAATCTGAGTGCTACATTTCCTCCCATCCTCCCAAGTGCATTCCCAATAACTAATATTATTTAGACTGTATAACAGCACAGAACTCCCAAAAAAAAGTGCTCCCCCCCACAAAAATGCAACTGGACTTTCTTTTTTTCCTTGAAGACGTTTTGCTTCCAAGAAGCTTCTTGGATGAAAAGCAAAACATCTTCAAGCAAAAAGCAATGTCCACTTGCCTTTTGGGGGGAAAAAACCACCACTTTTGGGACAACCATGACCTGGGTGACTGAGAATCTCTATAGGCAACAGCACAGAACAGCATGCAATCTCTCTGCCTAATGAGGGTATAATGGTGGACATGACTTTACTTCAGTTGGCAGGTTAATTTTAAATGCTTATCAAATCAGTAAACAAAATATTTTTATTTTGCTTTTTAAAATGCTATACAACCATTAAAATGCTTTACAAAATTTGTTTAGTGTTACAAGTTCACTGAAAAAAAGTGACTTATTAAAAAAGTGACTGTTTTCACGCTTACGACCATTACAGCATTCCTATGGTCACATGATCAAATTTGAATGCTTGGCAGCTGGTTCATATTTATAATGGTTGCAGTGTCCTGGGGTCATGTGATCACTTTTTGCAAGCGTCTGACAAGCAAAGTCAATGGGAAGCCAGATTCACTTAACAACCGTGTTACTAACTAAACAACTGCAATGATTCACTTAACAACTGTGGCAAGAAAGGTCATAAAATGGGGCAAAATTCACTTAAGAACTGTCTCACTTAGCAACAGAAATTTTGAACTCAATTGTGGTGGTAAGTTGAAGACTACCTGTAGTCCTGTTGTTGCTGCTACCTAGTGTTAGGGGCAGTTCTTCACAGCTAAACTTCTAGATTTCTCTGTGTTGAAGGGTTAGAAGACCACTGTGTTGAAGACCACTGTTTCGTGGTCCTGGATCAAACCTTGGGTTCAAAATGAAACAGGAAGTCTCTTCCGCCAACAAATAACCATCTCCATTGATTCTTTTTATACTACTAAAGGAGAATATTTGTAGCTCAGGGTTGATTTGAGGGGTCCTTGGTGCTCTCTGAGCTTTTTTTTTTTCTTGCAGATGTTTCATTACTCAGACTAGGAAACAAGCAAGCTCAGAGAGCACCAAGGACCCCTCATTTTTTTTATAGGTAGCACAAGTTGTCAGTTATTGCAATGACATTTTGGCTAAACACATTGAAAAATAATAGCAGGCTTCTTTCTCACAAATGACCACGCTTTTTTTTTTTGTTTAGTAGGTTTACACACCACCTTGATGGAAAGGAATCTGGAAAGGTATTAATTAATCATTAAGCACTGAAAATGCATCCATTTTGGGAAGGATGCTTTGGCTTTTAAAAGCAGTGTGGAAGCAGGTCATCCTTGACAAGAAATGCATCAAGGGAATGAAGAGGATATAGTACAGTATACAGTAATTTCATTATGATTTTCAACAAAGGCAACTATTTTTTTTCTTGTAAACTGTTAAAATATGGTCCAGATATCTGTTTAATGGATCAGCAGTTCATCAAGCCTAATTAATAAATAGGTAATAAAATCTTATCACAATTTCCCTGAGCCAGCCCATCCTCCAGCAGCAGAATAAACTGCAAGGGAGCTCAGGGCCCGGGACTTCCGGTTGGTGACTTGCAGCGACAGGGTGTGGAGTGAGTGCTCGTTGCTCCTCTTCACCTCTTTTCATCACGTTTTGGGGACCCCTTGGGGGGCGCAGGACCCGGAGAGCCCTGCGGACAAGAGGGGAAGCCAGGCGAGTGGGAAAGTGGGGCGCAACCACTTCTCGCTGGACCCGGCGGCTCTGTCAATCCAACGTGGTGAGCTGGCCGCTAATGGCCGGCCTGAAGCTGCAATAGCCAGCAAGTGACGGGGAGTTAAGAAGGAGATCGGAGGTGCGGTGTTAGCTCTAAAACCTTATTCCCATACCCTGGAGTGATTTAGCGCCGAAAGAGGAGGTCGGTGCTGTCGGGAGAGGAGCGTTTTGATCCTATGTGAGGCGGCGACGGAGAGGGTAAAGCGGATTGCAACTACAGAGACCCGACAACCCGACGAGCTGACGAGAGTCACAGAGGGAGCAGATTGTCTTTTCAAAGAGCTCCAGATGGTGCGGTGAGAAAGGGAAAGCAAAGGGAAAGTCTATTGGGGCGGTTGGGTTTTGTTTGGCGATCAAAGTGAATAAGAAGAAGGAGAAATTTGCGACCTGCCTTTGAGAGCTCTAGAGAGTGTTGGAGAAACAGGAAGTGCGTCCATCGAAGTGGAAGACTGAAACAGCGGAGGACTGACAAGGAGACGCTCTAGTCGTGAGTGTTTACCACTGAGAAGTGCCGGAACTTAACAGAGCTGAGAGGCGAAGACTTAAAGCTGGGCGATCACCGTTTTACATCATAGATATACTTATTATTTATTTTCCTTCCTGCTCTTTCGAGTATCTGGGACTTTAATACTCAGAACTTTGATTCTTCCCCTGATAAGTACTTTTAAAATTACCAAAAAAAAATTTACACTATACTATCAAGTAGACTATCTATCAAGTAGATTTTCTTAGTGTTAAGAAATATTGAACTCATAAAATTGATTAATTAAGTATTGACCTTATTTAATAGTTATTGGATAAAACTTTATATTAGGATATAGACTTGTATTTATTGAATTGATTTGATATAATATTGATATTTTATATATATTTATCTAGGTATATTTATTTTATCTACTGAATCTATTTAATCTTAAATATTTATTCCTATTGGTAATAGTTATTTCATTGATATTCACTTTTTAGTAATATTGTATTCCATATTAAGGGCTAAACTTAGATATATAAGAATTATTGAGAGAATTGATAAATTTTATTAATTAATTATTAATTAATCTATTAACGTAATTTATTAACTGCTCAACTTATTAACTTATTAATTCATTTATATTAACAAATTATATTAAGACTGTACTTAGCCTTATAAGAACCCTACTTTTATATATTGTGGTTAGCTGTAACGTAGAATTATCGTATCATAGTAATCTTTAAATCAAGTTCTACCTGAAACACATTAAGAGATTAGTGGGAATTAATTAAGGAGGTTGGGACTTAAGATAGTGCCCCGGAGTAAAAGGTGGCAAGCGCCATTGGATGATTATTTGGAGAAAGATAGAAAATATAATTAGAGATCAAAAAGCACTTTTGAAAGAAATGGCAAGCTTGACATCAACAATCGCAAAAACCAATAAAAAAGTGCCATCTATCCCCACATTAGCAATGTCATCTCCAGCCACCCAGAAATTAGTAGAAGGTCTACAGAAAACAGACAAACCCCCAGCAACTCCAACACTGCAGACGGTACAATCGTCTCTGTTAACAATACAAGAAACCATGCTTGCGATGCAAGAAAAACTTTTGAATAGCCATTCTGAATTGAAACTGGATATACATGGACTTGATGCCAAAATGAATGAGATTCAAATCTCGATCGCTAGTAACGAGAACAGAATTCAAAAAGCGGAACAAAGAATAGAAAAAAACGAGAAGAAACTGGACATGGTTGATCAAACCCTGTTGGCGCAGAATAAAGAAACGGAAGATGCCCTAATTCAACTCGAGATGGACAAGGCCTCATTTTACTTGCGATTCCAAAACATAGTGGAAGACAAAGAAGAGGACTTAGGAGATAAGATGGCTGAGTTGATTGCAGTGACTCTCCAACAGGATAAGCAAGAAATAATTCGAGAGATCGACGAAATCTACAGAGTCCAAACAAATTACGTGAGAAGGAATAGGCTCCCTAGAGAAGTCCATGTTCGGTTCGCTAGGAAAAAAGTGAGAGACATTTTGTATAATATTGCCAGGGAGGAAAAAATTATCTTTGGGGGAAAAGAAGTGAACATCTTAAAACAAATTCCAAGGAGAGTGAGGGAGAGGAGGAAAAACTATAGATTTCTGACAAACCAACTAAATAGGAGAAGTATAATATTTAGGTGGCTTTTGCCAGAAGGAATGCTTATATCCTGGCAAGGGAGGAAAATCAAAATCGATTGTGTAAGCGATGCCCAAGACTTCCTAGAGCAATTAAGGGGAGGTGAAGAGGAACAAATTAGTAAGGAGGAAAACGAATTAGTAAATACGGAAGAAGAGACATCTCAAGAACAAATCACAACAGAAGACATAGAAGAGGAGAAGAAAAAGGAAGACACAGAAGAAAGGGGGAAAAAAACTAGACCAGTGAGAGCAGTTACTTTAAAAGGTAAATAAGAACCAGAGATTAGAGAACAGTTACAGGAATGAATGATACTAAGATCTTATCGTTAAATGTGAACGGTTTAAATGATTACAAAAAAAGGAGGATAGTATTGTCGAAATTGGCGAAACAAAACCCCGACATAATTTGTATCCAAGAGGTTCACATAAAAAAAGAAGAAGCCAACTACTTAAATTTTATTAAATTTGGTAAAGTATTCTTTTCATTAGCTGAGAAAAGAAAAAGGGGGGTGGCTATCTATGTTAAGAAAGGAATAGAGGCAGAATGTAAATATAAAGATGAAAAAGGGAGAATACTTATAGTAGAAATAATGAGGGGTAATTCTAAGGTGTTACTGGTTGGGGTTTATGCCCCGAATAAAAAACAAGGGAAATTTTACCGGAAATTACATGAACAGCTGGCAAATTGGGCAAATTACGAAATATGTATGTTAGGGGACTTTAATGGAATAATAGATCCAAAATATGATTACAAATGTGATATAACTAAAAAGAATAAAAGATCTCCCTTACCAAAGTCCTTTTTTGATTTAGTGGACGAGATAAACCTAGTCGATATGTGGCGTATCCTACACCCCCATGACAGACAATTTACCTTCTATTCAATGCCACAAAACTCTTGGTCTAGAATAGATATGGTCTGGGCTACCAGAAAACTGGGCCTAGAAATTAAAAAGGTCAACATGTGCATAAATGCTTGGGCAGACCATAAGTTCCTTGAAATTAGCTGGCACCACGATACAAAGAAAATTCAACAGAGATGGAGCCTAAGGACTAAGCTGCTATATGAAGAAGAGTTTATACTGAAATTGAATGAAGAAGTCAAACGCTTCTTCATAGAAAATGGAAATCGAGAGACAGCCAAAGAAATTGTCTGGGACACTATGAAGGCATATGTGAGAGGGGTGGCCATCTCATATGCCGCCTTCAAAAACAAGGAAAAAAGAAAGATTAGAGAAGAGCTCACTAATAAGTTATCGCAAGCTGAAGATAAACTCCAGCAATGCCCGGGAGATGAGGCGATCAAACAACAGTGGTCGATGACGAGACATAGATTGAATTTATTGGACCAAGAGGAAATGGCGCAAAAAATAAAAAGAACCAAGCATTATTGTTTTGAGAACGCTAACAAATCAGGGAGATGGCTGGCATATAAATTAAAAAAAGAGAAGGAAAAAAATCAAATATTAGTATTAGAAGATTCCCAGGGTAATTTGCTGACGAAGGAAGAAGATAAATTGGAGAGTATAAGAAAGTTTTACGAAGGCTTATATAAAAGTGAAGGAATTGCGTCAAACAAGGTAGAACAGTACTTGTTGGAAGCTAATCTACCGTTAATCCCTGAAGAAGAAAAGGAAAGGTTAAATGAAAAGATTACTATAGAGGAATTAAAAACGGCCCTTTCTAAAATAAAGAAGAATAAAACTCCAGGCCCAGATGGTCTTCCCGGGGAATTATACCAAAAATTTGATGATGCCCTAAAACTAGAGTTACTAGAAATACTGAATGAGGCTCTGGCGGGTATCACAATTCCAGATTCGTGGAGGGAAGCGTATTTGACGCTTATTTTGAAAGAGGGTGCCGACCCGAAACAGATATCCAACTACAGACCTATCTCATTGTTGAACGCAGATTATAAACTGTTCATGAATATAATTGCGGAAAGGTTCAAAAAAATTTTAAATCGGTGGATACACAAGGATCAAAATGGCTTTCTCCCAGGGAGACAGATTAGAGACAATCTGAGAATAGTTTTAAACACCCTTGAATACTACGAACAACATCCTGAAAAACAGCTGGCCTTAATGTTTGTCGATGCCCAAAAGGCATTCGACAACTTGAATTGGACGTTTATGATAAATCAAATTGACTTAATGGGATTCGGTACTAACTTTAGGAAGATGATTGAGAATATCTATAAAAACCAGAGGGCAAATATACTAGTGAATGGAGACAGAACCCAATTGTTCCAGATTCAAAAAGGAGTGAGGCAGGGATGCCCCCTGTCCCCCTTATTATATATTTTGGCGCTAGAGGTGCTACTTAGAAAAATAAGAGCTAACAATGATATCAAAGGATTAAAGATTAGGAACGAAATATTCAAAACCCAAGCTTTTGCTGATGATGTAGCCCTCATAATGGAAGACCCATTAGAATCCGGTGGAAAATTAATGCAGGAAATACAGGAATATGGAGAGGTGGCCGGCCTTAAACTCAATAAGGATAAAACTAAATTATTAGTGAAAAACATGACAGACCTTCAAAAAGAAGAATTGGAAGAATTATTAGGCCTCCAGACAGTTAGGAAAATAAAATACTTGGGAATATGGATCACCGCGAGATTCTCCTCATTAAAAGATGATAACTACATCCCCCTTCTGCAGAAAACACACCAAGATCTTGAAAGATGGAAAAAGCTCAAATTGTCTCTGATTGGCAAAATTGCAGCGATTAAAATGAATATCCTACCAAAAATTTTGTTCCTATTCCAAAACATTCCGTTATCTTTAGATAAAAAATTCTTTTTGGACTTGAACAAACATATCAGGAATTTTCTGTGGGAGGGCAAGAAATCGCGGATTTCTCTTAAGATACTCCAAGGGAAAAGGAATTTGGGAGGTTTTGGGCTCCCTGACTGGGAACTATATCAAAAGGCGGCAAAAATAATCTGGACTAAGGAGTGGATCAAGTTACAAGATAGGAGAACCCTGACCCTGGAAGGACATGACCTTCTAGAAGGATGGCACTCCTACCTTTGGGATATAAAGAATAAGAAAAAATCTTATTTTCATAAACATAAAATTAGGGAGACCCTTATTCATACGTGGGTCGAAATTAGACAGAAGATCTATACGAAAGTACCCAACTGGCTTTCCATCATGGAAGCGTTGGCGGCACCAAACAGGAGAGATGAGTACAAATGGGGTACATACAAGGATATCCTCGATGAAGAAGGGAAACTTAAATCACTGGACCTATTGAGAGATCAGGGCCTAAACTTGGATTGGTGGAACTATTTTCAGATTAACTCAAGATTCCAAAAAGACAGAGACAAATTTGGTATAGCAGCGAAATTTGGGAACTTTGACAAAATTATTTGGGGAACAGATAAGAAAATGTTATCAAAAATCTATAACTTTCTATTAGATGAAGATAGGGCAGAGTCCATAGCAAGAAATCAACTGAACATCTGGGAAAAAAATTTAGGACATAGACTAAATTTCAATGATTGGGAGATAGCTTGGAATAGAAACTACAAAATAACTAAATCGACAACGTTTAGGGAAAATCATTACAAATTGTTACACAGGTGGTATCTAGCCCCAGCGAGGCTAGCCAAGATGTTTCCAAATCTCTCCCCCACATGTTGGAAATGTGGAAAATCTGTCGGTACCTTCTACCACCTATGGTGGACCTGCCCTGAGACTAAAAAGTTCTGGTCCAAAATCCGACATTGGCTCTGTGAAATAACGGCACAGGAGGTAGACTTAGCCCCAGAGCTCTTCCTCCTAGGCATAACCGAAGAAGGCTTCAACAACAATAAAACCCAACTGATAATCCAGATTATAACTGCGGCTAGATTAGCTTTCGCAAAATGCTGGAAAAACAAACTTATGCCCTCAGAAGAAACTCTAATAAATAAGATCCTAGAGTGCGCAGAAATGGCGAAACTGACAAGTGAGTTAAAAAACGAGGACAACTCAAAATATTATGATGTATGGGGTATTTGGTACCACTGGTTGAACAATAAGACGAAAACATGACCTTAGGATTTGACTTGGCACATGTATTATAGTTGTATTGTATAAAACAATGTATAGTTAAGGATGAAGTCTTTTTTTAACTTTTGTTTCACAATATTGTATAAACACTGCACCTCCGAAAGGAGAGATAGATTGTATATTTTCTTTTTTGTTTTGGAAAACTCAATAAAGTATATATATAAAAAAAAAAGAAACAGGAAGTCTCTTCCGCCAACAAATAACCATCTCCATTGATTCTTTTTATACTACTAAAGGAGAATATTTGTAGCTCAGGGTTGATTTGAGGGGTCCTTGGTGCTCTCTGAGCTTTTTTTTTTTCTTGCAGATGTTTCATTACTCAGACTAGGAAACAAGCAAGCTCAGAGAGCACCAAGGACCCCTCATTTTTTTTATAGGTAGCACAAGTTGTCAGTTATTGCAATGACATTTTGGCTAAACACATTGAAAAATAATAGCAGGCTTCTTTCTCACAAATGACCACGCTTTTTTTTTTTTTTTTTTTTGTTTAGTAGGTTTACACACCACCTTGATGGAAAGGAATCTGGAAAGGTATTAATTAATCATTAAGCACTGAAAATGCATCCATTTTGGGAAGGATGCTTTGGCTTTTAAAAGCAGTGTGGAAGCAGGTCATCCTTGACAAGAAATGCATCAAGGGAATGAAGAGGATATAGTACAGTATACAGTAATTTCATTATGATTTTCAACAAAGGCAACTATTTTTTTTCTTGTAAACTGTTAAAATATGGTCCAGATATCTGTTTAATGGATCAGCAGTTCATCAAGCCTAATTAATAAATAGGTAATAAAATCTTATCACAATTTCCCTGAGCCAGCCCATCCTCCAGCAGCAGAATAAACTGCAAGGGAGCTCAGGGCCCAGTCATAAGAAATCCCTTGCACCTGGAAAGACGGGGAAGAAGCAGCAATCCCACCTTGGCCCACACCAGCTCTGTTGTAGCACGGGAATAACGAGAGGCACAAGCAAGCTAGTGACAACAGCTCTTTAATTCAGGGTGAGACTTCAGCAAAGGAACATAGGCAACAGCCCTCTTTATATACTTTTCAGGGGCAACCGTTAACCAATCACAATTCACAGGACATTTGAATTTCCCGCACAAAATAGATACATACATAACACCCCTCCACTCCCAGAAGGCACTTATCCTATCTATTTACATATTTACATACAAAATCATGCAGGTGACCAGGGCGTGTCTTTATTCTGGTTGACCTGCGCAGTTCAGTTGCTGGAGAGGTGTCGAGCCGGTCAGAGGGACCTCCCGTCTCTCCTGGCTCCGCCAATGGAACCTCCTGGATTTCTCCAGAGGCGTGGTTATCTCCGGCTGGGAGTGTCGACTCACTGGGGTGGTGCTGGAACTCTGGCTTGCCAGATAAGTATTCCGGCTTACTCGGGCTTGAGGTAGCTGTGTCAGGAAAACTTTGGAAGTTAGGATTTACCGTGTTGGGGTTTTCGTGCTGTAAACGTCTACGCAATTGGTCTATGTGTCTTCTCCAAATTTTACCATACCCTACATCTACCGTGTATGATTTTGGACCAGTGATTCCTACGATAGTTCCCTCAACCCACAGTGGCCTGTTGGCATAGTTTCTGGCGAATACCAGGGTTCCGATTTGGAATTGTCTTAATCCTCCCCCTTCCCACTTGTAATTATCAGAGGAGTAGTTGGGGTGTAAGCGATCGAGAATGCACCTGAGCTTTCGGCCCATTAATAGCTCGGCTGGGCTGTGCCCTGAGGTAGGGCACGGGGTTGCATGTTGTATTGCTAAGAATTGGTCTATCCTAGCTTGCCAGTCACCTGCATAGAGCTGGGATAGTGCTTCCTTGGCCGTTCTTACAAATTTCTCTGCAAGGCCATTCGAAGCCGGATGAAAAGGAGCAGATAATGCGTGTTGTATGCCTAACTCGGCCAGGTAGCCTTCGAATTGGGTCGCAGTGAATTGGGGCCCATTATCCGATACCAGGGTGTCTGGCAACCCATGAGTTGCAAAAAGTTTCCTGAGGACTTTAATTACAGCCTCAGAAGTTGTCGAGGGCATCAAGGCAATCTCTAGCCATTTAGAAAAGGCATCTACAATAATAAGGAAGTTCTGGCCGTGGAATGGGCCTGCGAAATCAATATGAATCCTCCCCCATGGTCCTTTTGGTTTTTCCCCATTCTCTAACGGGAGCTATAGGGCGATCTGGGCGGGACTCCTGGCAGGGCCTGCACTTCCTCACCCACTCAGTGACGTCTTGGTCGAGATGTGGCCACCACACATAGCTTCGAGCTAGGCCTTTCATGTGAACAATACCAGGGTGTCCCTCGTGCAGCATTTCCAAAACTCTATGCCTTAACCGAGAAGGAATGACAACCCTGTCTCCCCACAATAAGCAACCCCCCAACATAAACAGTTCATTTTTTTGTTGAAAAACAATTGAAAATCCCCACTGTCCACCTTGGTAGGCCAACCCCGCATTACCCAGCCCATTACAGTGCACAACACAGAGTCCCTGGCAGAAGCCTTCGCCACTTCGCTAGAAGAAATAGGGCCCAGGGACACAACGTCAATGAGTAATACAGGGGCTTCTGGAGTCGGGTTCTCTAACAACTCGGGCAAGGGGCATCGGCTGAGGGCGTCAGCATGGCCCAGATTTTGGCCCGGTTGGTGGAGCAGTCTGTATGAATAGGCAGCCAGGAAAATGGACCATCTGGTCATCCGGGGGGAGAGAGCAGCCGGGGTCGGCTTGTCGCCAGCCAAAAGTCCCAAAAGAGGCTGGTGGTCCGTGATAAGTTCAAAGGTCTGGCCAAACAAATACTCGTGAAATTTTTTGACCCCAGCTACAGCAGCTAACGCCTCCCTGTCCAGCTGGCTGTAATTTCTTTCAGCACTAGATAAAGTGCAAGAGTAATAGGCAATGGACACCTCTAACCCATTCGGTAGTCTATGGCTCAACACAGCACCCACGCCAAAGGGGGACGGGTCGCAAACAAGTACTAGAGACAGTTCTGAGTTGTATTGTATGAGGAAGCTATCCTTGGACAAAAGTTTTTTAACTGCTCTAAATGCAGCCGCTTCTGCTTTGCCCCACACCCAGGGAACGTTTTTTCCTAGGAGCCTGTGCAGTGGCTCCGCAATAGTGGCTTTGTCTTTTAAAAACATAGTGTAGAAATTAAGAAGTCCCAAGAAAGCCTGCAGTTCGGGCTTCGATTTGGGGGTGGGTGCGTTCTGAATGGCCCTGACTTTGCTTTCCGTGGGGTGAATGCCTGTGCTGTCGATTCGGTAGCCCAAAAATTCCACGGAGGGAACCGCTATTTTGCATTTGGACTTTTTAAGTTTAAGTCCCACTTCTCTGAATCTGGTTAGGACTTGTCTAACCCTATTCCCCAGCTGTGTTTCGTCCTGGCCACTAATGAGGACATCGTCGAAATAAGGGACGACTCCTGGGAGGCCTTGTAGAAGGCACTCCATGGTGCTCTGGAAGAGCCCTGGGGCGATGCTTACCCCAAACTGTAGTCTAGTGCATTTAAACGCACCTCTGTGAGTTACTATGGTCTGTGATTCTGCCGTAGCTTCATCTACTGGCAGCTGCTGGTACGCCTGCGCAAGGTCTAATTTGGCGAATAGCTTGCCAGGCCCCAGAGAATGTAGTAGATGGTGGACGATCGGAACGGGATAGGCGCTCTGCTGCAACGCCTTGTTGATCGTACATTTATAATCAGCGCAGATTCTAATTGACCCGTCCGATTTAACTGGCGTGACTATTGGGGTTTCCCACTTAGCGTGATCTACGGGAACTAACACCCCTTGTTTGATTAGCTTGTCGAGCTCTGCGTCAATTTTGGGCTTTAAAGCAAATGGAACCCGTCTTGATTTTAGTCTGATTTGGGCCATGTTGGGGTCTAAATTAAAAGAGATAGGGGTCCCCACGTACTTGCCTAGAGTCTCCTCAAAAACATCCCGAAATTTGTGAAGGAGATTTTCTTTGAGCGATGGCCCGCCGATGCTGTGGACGCCCGTGAAGCCCATGCGAGGGCTCGGAACCACGCCATGCCCAGGAGACTTGGTAGCGGCTTGCTGACGATGGTCAGGGGAAGCTCTTTCTGGAACTTGCCGTAGGTGACCCGGAACGTGCCCACGCCTTCCACAGGAACTCGGTTTCCTTGGTAGTCGAGGAAGCGAACTCTTTGTCATGACAGCTGGGTTTTCTGAATCTTTGGCAGGAGCGCTTTGAGTGTAGTCCAGGACATAATGGACAGGGTAGACCGGGTGTCAATTTCCATTTCGCATGGTCTCCCTTCGATTTCTACTTTTGTGTAGACTTTCTCATCGTCGGTTGAGCTGGCTTGGCTGATTCTCGTGCTGTAGGTCTCCCGCTTTTGAATCTCGCGCCGTTTCCTCACGCCGTCATCTTTGGTTGGCTGTTTTGAACGTGCCGGTTCTGGTTGGTCACGGTAGTCACGTGGCTTGCGACTACGCGGAAATTGAACTCTACAAACTTGTGCTAGGTGGCCTTTCTTCTCACAACGCCTGCAAATGGCGTCTCTGTATTTGCAGGATTGTCTCTCGTGATCCCCGCCACAGCTAGGACAGTTCTTGTGGTGGCGGCTTTGCTCACTCTTTTTCTTTTCCGTGTGGAAGACGTCCTCATCCGACTCTTCCTCTGTGCTGGTTCGCGCCTCCTCTCTGTGAACGGGGGCTGTTTTTGGACTGTCTTTGCTTGGTAGTGGCCATTGTAGCGCTTCAGAAGCCTTCGTGGATGCTTCGTGTGCTCTGGTTTCGTCGAGCGTGCCGGCTAACATTAGATCTGGTTTCGCCAGAAGGCGCCTCTGTAAACGAGTGTCTCTAACACCACAAATCAATTGCTCGAGTAGCGCATCGTCAAGATCTCGGTAGTCGCAATACGTTGCTACTTTTCGAAGTGCGGCCACATATGCGCTGACCGGTTCTCCTTCTCTTTGTACACGTTGCCGGAGCTCATAGCGCTGCACAAATTTCGAAGGAACTGGAGCGTAGTGGGCTCTCAGGTTTGCTTGAAGGATGTCCCAGGGGACCGTCTGGACTGGGGTTGGCTTGCAGAGGGATTCGGCCATCTCAAAGACATCTGGCCCGCAGTGGCTTAAGAATAGGGCTCTTTTTCAGTTCGCGGAGAGCCCTTGCATCTCGCTTGCTTCCAGGGAACACTTGAACCTAGTTAGATACGATCCCCACTTCTCTCGGGTCGGGTCGAAGGGTTTTGGCGGAATGTAGGCAGACATTGCCGTGTCTCCGTGTTCGCTGGTCACCCTGGCTGAAACTCAGAGCTCTTTTTGATTTGCTTCTTGTGGCCTCAATCCCACCTTCGTCGCAAATGTTGTAGCGTGGGAATAACGAGAGGCACAAGCAAGCTAGTGACAACAGCTCTTTAATTCAGGGTGAGACTTCAGCAAAGGAACATAGGCAACAGCCCTCTTTATATACTTTTCAGGGGCAACCGTTAACCAATCACAATTCACAGGACATTTGAATTTCCCGCACAAAATAGATACATACATAACAAGCTCCTTGCAGTTGCCCATGCCGGGATTGCTGCAGAGAATCTCCCCCTTCGGGGTCTTTTTGTGTGGGTTGGAGGGAGGAAGAAATTCCAACTTGGGGTCTGCTTCAGCCTGGTGCAAGGCTTTGGGCGAAGGCTGAAGGCTGAAGGGAAGCGCTGCTGGTGGCAAAGAGCTGGAGGGCCTTGTTCCAGTGGGACTGCATCATGGCCTGGAACTGGCTGACCATCTCAGCCCGCTGAGCCTCCAGGTGCCAGTACCTGGCCTTGCACTCCCGCAGGTCTGCCCTCTGCTTGAAAGCCTATGCTCACTTGAAGTCCTCAGTGAGGTGCTTCTGCTGAGCCTCCTTCTTGGTCAGATCCAATTTGAACTGAGCCAGCTGTTTTGCCAACTCTTTCTCATGGTGGCTGCTTAACTCCAACAACTGCTTCCTGTTGGGGCCCTTAGGAGCCCAGGCGGAGAGGCGAGGAGTGGCTGGGAGGGGAGGGGCAAGAAGAGGGGTGCCCCTTGACGTGAGTGACATTGAGTTGGCCACCTAGCCACTCCAACCCAGCCGGTCATTAGGCAGATCATATTAGTGGTCTGTGGGATTTAAAATTATGAATTTAGTGGTCCCTGAGTGTTGTGGCCCGTCAGCGGCCTGTGCAGTTAGTAGCTGATTCCAACAGCGAGGAGGCTGGTGTGGTGCTGCGCCAGCAGCCTGTGCAGTTGGCACTCGAGTCAGACAGTGAGGAGGCTGGAGAAGATGTGGTGCCAGAGGCGGGGATTCAGCCAGGGACTTCAGAACCTCCAGAAGCTCCTATAAGTGAAGAGGAAGAAGAGGAGGAGCCTCTTCTCGATGCACGAGCGCGCAGAGCTGCGAAAAGGCAGGAGTGGCTCCTTAGGAGGAGGTCTTCTCGAGAGTAAGGGCTAATTGGCCACTCCTCTAGCCTATTTAAGGAAGGACGACAACTGATGCAATTTGCAGGAAACAACTTCGTTCACATTCCTTTGCATCTTGATTCCAGAAAACGTTTGATTCAGCTCTTGTTTCTCTCTTATCAGTTTTTCTGTAAATTGCTTCTGGGCATTCTGCCAACCACAGTAAGATTACAGTTATCTGAAATATTGTGCCTCAGAATTGAGTTATTATTCTTTGGATTCTTGTCAGCTGTTAATGAAGTTAAATTAACAGCCTTTGTTCAGAAAAGACTGATTTAAATTAGTAAACTTAGGTTTGTACGGACTTTGTGTGTGCTGCGTTCTTTGGGGTCTGTAGCTGGGGCAAAACACTGAGGTCCGAAAAGTTGGTGACCCCTGCTCTAAAGACATTCACAGAGTTATTTTATTTATTTATTTATTTATTTATTTATTTATTTATTATTGGACTTATATGCCGCCCTTTCTCCACAAGGACTCAGGGCGGCTCACAGCAATAAACAAGTCCAATTAAAATTCAACAATAAAAACTAAAATTCCCATTAAAACCCCATTCAGTCCAGGCCAGCTTGGCGAAACAGCCGTGTTTTAAGGTCATGGCAGAAGGAGTGAAGGTAGGGGCTATCCAGAGCTCCAAGGGGAGCTGATTCCAGAGGGTAGGTGAGCCCACAGAGAAGGCTCGATCCCTAGGGGCCTCAGCTGACATTGTTTGGTCGACGGGAGCCCAAGTAGGCCCTCTCTGTGAGTGCATGGGGCGATGGGGAGCTGTTGCTGGCCGCAAGTGATCCACCAAATACCCCGAGCCTAAGCCATGTAGGGCTTTATAGGTAATCACCAGCACCTTGTTGTCCCTAAGCCACTCCTGTATTGTTTTGGCTGTGTGCTTAGGATCTTTGTCATGTTGAAAAGTGACACTTTGGCCCAGTCTGAGGTCCGGAGCACTGTAGAACAGGTTTTCATTGAGGATATCCCAGTACTTTGCTCCATTCATCTTTCTCTCAACCTTGACCAGTCTCCCAGTCCCTGCTGCCAAAAAACACCCCCACAGCATGATGCTGCCACCATCATGCTTCACTGTTGGGATCATATTGAGCAAGTGATGAGCGGTTCCTCCATACATAACATTTAGAATTGAGGCCAAACAGTTCAATCTTGGCATCATCAGACCAAATAATCCTATTCCTCACTCTTGAGTGTCCTTCAGGTGCTTTTTCGCAAACTCCAAGTAGACTTTCATGTGTTTTGCACTGAAGAGAGGCTTCTGTTTAACCACTCTGCCATAAAGCTCAGATCAGTGGAGGGCTGCAGTGATGGTGGTCCTTCTGGAACTCTGTCCCATCTCCACACAGGATCTCTGGAGCTTAATTGGAGTGACCATTGGGTTTTTGGTCATCTCTCTCACTAAGGCATTTCTCCCCCAATTGTTCAGTTTGACCGGGTGACCAGCTCTTGGAAAAGTCTTGGCTGTGCCAGACTTCTTCCATTTGAGAATTATGGAGGCCACTGGGCTCTTAGGAGTTCAGCAGAAATTTTATTGTAGCCTTCCTCCGATCTGTACCTTGCAATAATCCTGTCTCTGAACTCTGCACGCAATTCCTTTGACCTCATGGCTTTTGCTCTGCCTACAGTATGAATTGTCAGCTGTGAGGCCTTCTATAGAGAGGTGTGTGCCTTTTCAAATCATGTCCAATCAATTTAATTTACAACAGATCGACTCCAATCAAGGTATAGAAATACGTCAGCAACAATCAACCTGATGTTGTGACCCAGGTCCACGTAGTTGATATTAAATGCAAAACAGTTCCAAAAAAACAAATAGATTTTATTAAAACAGCTGAGAATTAACTTATTCTCAGTGTGTTCTAAATTAAATGAAAGCAAAAACCTTAAAACACCAGTCTTTAGTTTATCTCTGACCTTGGGATAATTAAGCAAACTGCCAAAGGCTTTTCTTGGCAACAGTTCAGGAACAGAAGAAATAACTACAGCCAAACAAGAAGCAATTCTCTCAACGGTTGTTTTCTGGCAAAGAGGCCAAGAGCCGTTGCTGACCTTTTAAGCCATATGGGAGGGGCCAATCATCTCTTGGCCCTACTTCCGAGTTGTCGTCTCTGCTTTAGCTGCTCCTGCCTTCTGGCAGTTCTTCTCATGCGTGCACTAGGAACAGGCTCCTCCTGTTCCTCTGCCTCTCTACTGTCAGCCTCTGGAGACTCCAAAGTCCGCACATCCTCCGCAGGCTGCTGGCAGATCACAACACCTGAGCTAAATTTCAAGTGTTGTTGCAAAGGGTCTAAATACTTATGCCAATATGTTTCAGTTTTTTCTTTTTAATAAATTTACAGACATTTTTAACTTTGTCATTATCGGGTACTGAGTGTAGATTAATAAGAAAAAAATGAATTTCAACAACTGTAGAATCAGGCTGCAGCATAACAAAATTCACAAAAGTGAAGTGGGTCTGAATACTTTCTCAATACACTGTATATATTTTGGTTATATACCAGAAAACAGATGATGCACAAACCAAAACATAGGTAATGTTTTGTCACCATATATCTATCATTGCTTTCACATAAATTTGATATTTGATGCTGGGCAAAAAATGTAGCTTTAGCTCTTAACATAGGGTTATTATTTTCCCCTGCCCTATCTTTATTGGGTAATTCACCGATCTGTGGTCCACAGCAGATGTCCAAGCAGGGGTGGGCTGCTGGGAGTTCGCAGGGGTTCAGGAGAACCTCTAGTTAAGATTCTGTGCAGTTCGGAGAACCCCCAAATCCCATTCTTGGCTGGCCCCACCCACCCAGCCCTCCCCCTCCCAGGACTCCCCAAGCAGCCCATTTTGGATGCAAGGGTGTGCACGGAGGCTTGGGAAGGGTGAAAAACGGGTCTACCGGAAGTTCAGGAAGGCTGGAAATGCGCTCGTTTCTGGCCTCCAGAGGGCCTCTGGAGTCTGGAGAGGCCGTTTTTTGCCCTCCCAATGGCTCGAGGAAAGCCTCTGGAGCTTGGAGAGGCCAAAAATGCCCCCCTGCCATGGTGCAGGAGGCCAACTAGGCCACGCCCATCATGGCCATGCCCACCCAGCAACCAGGCAGAGAACCTCTTGTAAATTTTTTGAAGCCCACCCCTGTGTCCAAGCACCCAATTAACAGTTCCCAATGCTGCCAGAATATGCCAGTGAAGTTTGTTGGCAAAATGACTTGGTTTTAGTGGCACAATTTTTTTATCCCCCCCCCTTAAAGGATGAAAATAGAATGGGGTGGGATCTATCTCACCTCTGAAATTACACCAGTAAAATCAGATTATTTTATTGACAATTAAATTTTATGGATATTAAATTAATGTAATTTAAGGCCATGGGAGGAGGCTTTTTAAGGATTGAAAAGAAAGTAGTTTGCCTTCAGTTCATATTTCTGACCCTTCTCCAAATCTCTGAGAAAAAGGCTTTGAAACACAACCCCACCTTTCCTATGACATCAGTCCTTTTGATGACAGAATGCTTTTTATTCAATTCAGTTGATTGGGGGGGGTGAATTGTGACGCCCACCCCACCCTAAACTTTGGGAGAGCTGCCACTTCTGTTTCAGAGGTAGACATTACATTCAGTCCCAGCTGGTCTAAACCATTAGAGACGATACACTTTAAGAACACAGTGATGACTGCCCTCTTCACGTGGTGCTCTATAGCACACATTGAACATCTGCATTTCAGTATCAAGCTCTTGCTTCTACAGGGACATTTAAATACCTCAGGCCACATCTGCTCAATGTCACTTTGGATAAGCTCAGGAGCTGTCTGATGTCACAATGTCAATTGTTTTGGAGCTCTGGGTCAATTTATTTTTGACAGCTCTGCTGTATCTGAAACTGTAGTAAAGGTGATCTTTTCTTTTGAATTGCTGTGGCTCTACAAACTTTGTGGGAAGCTTAGTTTTTTAATAGTGGGAACACTTGCCTCCTCTACTTTCCCAGCATCTGTGGTTATTGCTCTTCTTCTCCCATAGAGATTTAGCCTCTTGCTTTTACAGTCCGCCTATATAGGGTTTTTAGGGGTAGATGGGTTTTGAACTTAGGTTTCTCCTCCAGCCACCATAGCGGCATGAAACTATGGATAGAAATACTGGGAAAAGTACTAGATTATAAACTTGCTGGCAGACTATATCACACTGGGGGCTTTTAGATGCAACACAGAAAAATAGCATTTTGGCAGATAGGAATGTTTCCTTCATAACATAACTGCTGAGCTTTTTCTTTTTTTGCCAGTGATCAAATACATGCAACTATGAGACAGTCATTGCTCATCCTCCAATTTATTAACATGAGAATACCAAAACATGTCATCCTTCAGTGTCTTTACTACACACGGTTCAAGGAACAGGACACTAATTGAATAACATTTTTGTATTCTTGTATTAGACAACTAGAGGGTGAGCACTGATGGGCTAATCATTTTTGCTACTGTTACACATTTTGAGGTTGGCAGAAAATGATCTTGGATTGTTTCATATTATTATGTAACAGTTTAAGAGAAAAAAATTGAGGCATAGAATTATGCACAAATAATAGAGAATATTTCTACTTCATAATAAAATATATCTAATACAGTTTATGAAGAAAAGTATTAGTTTGCAAGACTGGTTGTTTCTTTCAGTCATATGCTTTTGTGTTAGGACCTTAGATTACATTATAGCTGCTACTGATTATTAATACAGAGAATAAAGAATACTCACATAAAGATTAAGAGATAAGTACAACAAATTGCAATTATTGAATGAATGACTTTTGCTACATTAAATGGAAGAGATTATTTCTTGTTCTTTAGTTTCTGAAGAGTTTTTTTTTTTTAAAGAGTATTATTAAATAAAAGCCATTGAGAGAGTCAGCAAAAGTCAAGGATTTAGAAAAAATGTAAAATGGAGGAAAAATGCTAAAGAAAACCTTGACAGGAAATATAGGAAACAGCCAAACAGGGCAGAAGCTTGTAATTTGATAGGAAATTACTATCATACTTCCAACATTTTCTTCATTTGCATTTCTTTGGATTTTGAAGTTCTGAATCGTCCTTGGGAGACAAGGTCATGTTTCATTTACTGTTACCTGGAAACAATACATTATGTCAGATGAATTGCCCATCAGCAAAAATGCTTAATTCCTGTAATGGTATTTGGGAATGACCTTGGCAGACTGAAAAAAAGAGATGCCGCCTAGGGAACAGTCAGATCAGGGACAGCAGAGCCCACAGCTTCCTAATGGTCAGATCTAGAGGCTTGGGAGGGGGAGGGGGAGGGGGAGGGGGAGGGGGAGGGGGAGGGGGAAGGGGAGGGACCCTCCCTAAATTATCCGGCTGTAAAGGAGATGGTGAGAGAACTATACTTTGAGTCTTGCAAGATAGATGTCAGCCTTACCTTACCAGATACAGGATACATGGCCAGAGAAGCTAATTCCACTTTATTTTAAAGCTACATTAATAGAATGTAGCTTTAGTGAAATTGTAGTGAAAGTACAATTTCCACTTACTATTACAATTCTAGCAAAGTCATTATTTTGTTTAATGGTGCTGTGAATTGTAGACTGTTCCTCAAAAAACAAAGAAAGTAACAATCCCTCTGAATCACAAATTGCTGTTGTTTTTTGTTTTCATAAATTTATCTGTTTTTGATAATTGCCGTCAGTCTATTTCTCTTTTTCGTTTGTGAAAAATTACCCATGTCTCGGTCCTGGACTATGAATATGCAATTGCATGCGTTGCACATAATGTTTTCTGTTGATATATATATTTAGTTTATATATTTACAATACAATTACTTAATTTTAGTAATTGGAATTTCCCTTACCTTTTGCAAGCGAATAGACCATTTTGATTCAGTTGTCATTTTACAATGATAGTGGCCTGTAATTTGTGACTCAATGTCAGTAGCATATCTAAAGTCTGTTCCTATTTACCTTCAGAATTTTCTGAATAATGCAGGCTATTCCTTAAAGGATAAAGAATACATTCAGAATTTTCTGAATAATGCAGGCTATTCCTTATGTGTTCCTCCAGACTGCTCTCTTTTACAGACCATTGCAAATGTTGTGGTATGTCTGTCAAGGCAACCCAACTAGGACATTGTTGAGCATTCAAGCAGGGATACTTATAATAGTGAACATTCTCAAGACTAGGACTCTTCCTTCTAGGCATTTGTCTTCATTTTGCAAGCAGCTCTCACCATTTTCACTCCTACTGAGACCATCAGTGCCTTATTTATTTATTTATTATTCAAATTTCTATACTGCCCTTCTCCTTTCGGACTCAGGGCGGTGAACAGCCAAAATAAAACATTTATACATAAAGTACGATTAAAAATAGATTTAAAATAATTAAATTTGGCCCATAGTTTAAAATTTATCAATTTAAAATCCATATCAAAATTTAAAATCAACCATAAAATCATAAAAACAAGAGAGACCGGCTAACTGAAAGAGATGAGTTTTTAGGGCCCGACGAAAAGTCCGGAGGTCGGAGATCACTCGTATCTCTGGGGGTAGATTGTTCCAAAGGGTAGGTGCCACCACAGAGAAGGCTCTCCTCCTGGGGGTCGCCAGCTGGCATTGTCTAGCCGACGGCACCCTGAGGAGGCCCTCTCTGTGGGAGCGAACTGGCCAGTGGGAGGCTATTGGTGGCAGAAGGCGGTCCCGTAAGTATCCTGTCCCTAAGCCATGGAGCGCTTTAAAAGTGATCACCAACACCTTGAAGCGCACCCGGAAGTCCACCGGAAGCCAATGCAGCTCGCGCAGGAGAGGAGTCACATGGGAGCGCCCCATCGCTCCCATAATCCCCCGCGCAGCTGCATTCTGCACCAGCTGGAGCCTCTGGGTGTACCCCAAGGGGAGCCCCATGTAGAGAGCATTACAATAGTCCAGATGAGAGGTGACGAGTGCTTGAGTGACTGTGCGTAGGGAGTCCCGATCCAGAAAGGGGCGCAACTGGCATATCAGGCAAACCTGATAAAAAGCCCCCCTGGCCACGGCCGTCATATGCCCTTCTAAAGACAGCCGTGCATCCAGGAGGACGCCCAAGTTGCGGGCCCCTTCCGTGGGGGCCAGTGATTCGCCCCCAATAACCAGCGATGGCGTCAGCTGGCTATACCGGGACGCCGGCAGCCACAGCCACTCGGTCTTGGAAGGGTTGCGTCGAAGCCTGTTTCTCCCCATCCAGACCCGCACAGCCTCCAGGCACTGGGACATCACTTCCAAGGCATCGTTGGGATGGTCTGGGGTGGAGATGTACAGCTGAGTATCATCAGCGTACTGATGGAACTCCACCCCAAAACCATGGATGATCTCACCCAGTGGCTTCACATAAATGTTGAACAGGAGGGGCGAGAGGACCGACCCTTGTGGCACTCCACAAACAAGGTGCCTCAGGGTCGACCGCTGCCCCCCTGTCAACACGGATTGCGACCGGTCGGAGAGATAAGAGGAGAACCACTGCAAAACAGTGCCCCCCACTCCCAGTCCCTCCAGCCAGTGCAACATGATACCATGGTCGATGGTATCAAAAGCCGCTGAGAGGTCTAACAGGACCAGGATAGAGGAGTAACCCCTATCCCGAGCCCTCCAGAGATCATCCACCAACGCGACCAATGCCGTTTCCGTGCTGTACCCAGGTCTGAAGCCGGACTGGAGCAGATCCAAATAGACAGCTTCATCCAGGTACTGGGGAAGCTGTCGCGCCACCACATTCTCAACAACCTTCGCAATAAAGCAAAGGTTGGAGACTGGACGATAGTTAGCCAAAACAGCTGGATCCAGGGATGGCTTCTTGAGGAGAGGCCTCACCACTGCCTCTTTCAAGGCGGCCAGCAGGACACCCTCACTCAAAGAAGCATTGATAATTCCCTGGAGCCAGCCTCGTGTAACCTCCCGGGAAGCCAGCACCAACCAGGAGGGACACGGGTCCAATAAACATGTGGTGGCGTTCAGCCATCCCAAGATCCTGTCCATGTCCTCGGGAGCCACAGGATCGAACTCCTCCCAGATAACACTCTCAAGGCCTGCCTCAGTCATCTCGTCTGAACTAACCCAGTCAGTGGCCAAGTCTTCCTGAATCTGAGTTATTTTATCATCCAGATACTGTACAAAGTCCTCAGCTCGGCCCTGCAAGGGGTCCTCCCACGCTCCCAGATGGAGAAGGGAGCGGGTCATCCTGAACAGGGCGGCTGGGCAGTTATCTGATGATGCGATAAGAGCGGCAAAATAGCTAGATTTTGCCGCTTTTATCGCCACTAGGTAGGTCTTAATATGAGACCTTACCAGTGTCAAGTCGGATTCGGAACAGCTGGCCCTCCAACCGCTCTCTAGGTGTCTTTTCCGGCGCTTCATCTCCCTCAGCTCCTCGGAGAACCAAGGAGCTAAGTGAGTTCGGTGCTGGGTCAGAGGCCGCAAAGGCACGACCCGGTCCAAAGCCCCGGCAGCCGCACTATCCCAGGCGGCCACCAGGTCATCAGCCAAGTCGTGAGCTAGAGTTTCAGGAAATAGTTCCATCTGGAACCTATCAGGATCCATCAGGCGCCTGGGGCGGAACCACCTGGTCGGCTCTGCCTCCCTGCGACGGGGTGCGGCGGTCAGAAAGTCAAGTCGAAGGAGCGAGTGGTCAGACCATGACAAGGGTTCAGTATCTATATCCCCTATATCAAGGCCACTCAACCACTGACCAGAGACAAAAACTAAGTCCAGAGTGTGTCCCCCCATGTGAGTAGGGCCGTGAATTACTTGGGTCAGGTCCATGGCCGTCATGGAAGCCATGAACTCCCGAGCTACTTCAGAAGTTTCACCGATGGATGGCAGGTTGAAATCCCCCATGACCACAAGTCTGGGGGTATCAGCCGCCACCTCAGCTATAACATTGAGGAGTTCGGGCAGGGTCGTCGCCACGTGGCAGGGAGCCAGGTACCTGATCAACAGACCCATCTGCACCCCACGACCCCACTTCACAAAAAGGGACTCACATCCGGCTATCTGAGGCACAGTGGTCTCCCTCGGATCAAGACCCTCTCTTATAATGACCGCCACCCCCCCCACCCCTGCCTTGAGCTCTCGGCTGATGAAATGCACGGAAGCCTGATGGGCACATCTCCACAAGGGGAAACCCCCCCTCATGGCCCAACCAGGTCTCCGTAATACCTGCCAGGTCCGCTCCCCCCTCCTGAATAAGATCACAAATGAGGAGGGCTTTATTTACTACGGACCTGGCATTACACAACATCAGCCGGAGACTCGGGCCCTGAGACTCTAAGCAGCCTGAGGAACGGGAAGAGCTAAGGGGACTGGGGCACGCAATCGCTCGGAGATAGCGAGCGCGTGCCCCCACCACATGATACGGCACCCTGCTACCGCCATACCTGCCCCTCCCACTCAGCGTATTGATGGAGAAGCCCTCAATAGAGGGCATTCTAACAGTCCCCTTTCCCCCAGAGTCCGTACCCCCTATGGCACCATTAACAGCCGGACTGGCCATCCCCCTGTGGGTTCTCCCCCAAACCCACACAACCCCCCCACCCCTTATTTACACTAAGCCCCTCCACACCCGGCTCCACACCTCCCAGTTCGTGCCCCTGTGCCAAGACTGACCTATCACCCTCCCTCCCCACCCCCTCCCCAAACCCCTTAAAAATTTACACAAAGACAATTTTAAAAAGCCCCTCAGCCCCCTCTTTGCGGCATGCCACCTCTCGGGATTCCAAAATCCATCATCGAGGTAGGCCCTCGATAATTGCCTTCCCCAATATGAATGATATTCTAACTCTACTGTCTTCTAATGAGATAAAAACCTAGTGGTTAAAATACTCATCACTGAACTATTAAATACTGTCAACTAAAATAAACTTATTTCAGTCAATGGTGTTGCAAAGTCCCATTTAGAAATTGATACAATTTAAGAATATGTTGTCAATAATGGTTAAATTAGTTTTGCCACTAATAATGATAATGAGGGTTATTGGTAATCAGTTAGAGATACCATATCAAGAAAGTGTGTAAGTATTTCTGAGATTTCACCATTTTCTAAACACTACCCTGTTTTATTCAAAATAAGACATCCTCCGATAATAAGCCCAATCAGGCTTTTGAGCACATGGCAATAAGGCCAAGCACTTATTTCAGGGTTCAAAAAAATATAAGACAGGATCTTATTTTTGGTGAAATACGGTATTAAAAATAAATTCTATTAAAACATATATTTTCCTTGCAATTTAACCTTGACTATATTCTGGAAGAGACCTATGAATCTAAAGTGGTGCCTCTGAGGAACATACATAGATTTATGTATAAAGTGTACTTTGATGGACTTTTTGGAAGGTATAAGTCATAAACTTTCAAGGTTTTAAGTGTGTGTCTTGAAGGTAGAAATACATCTGTTAATTCCAAACCTTGTAGTAACAAATCTATTGTGATTCCTTGCATTCTGCAGCTTCATAGATATGATCACTACTTATGTAATGAGTTAGATGCCATCAGGTTGGGCTGAACAATTACTGACTATATGGACAGATACTTCCCATCCTGAGCTCCATCTAGTAAGGATAGTCCATTATTTTTATTGATGCTTTCATCTACCATATTTTTTGTTTCTCAATTTTTCTATCTCTCCCAAAATTGCCGGGCATAATGCTTTTTCCTGATCCATTATCTGCTCACATGATATGCCCAACTATGTGCGTTTGTGTTTGCTAATCCTTATGTTATGAAATATAGTACTCTTTATTTTATCCAGAGCCAAATGATTAGCTCTTGCAGTTCGGGGTACTTTTAGTAACACCTCAGATGTATACTACAAAAATATTTTATTTCTTTCATTTTTGGTGTTCAGCTTTCATAGGCACACACATCACCACAGGGGAAACCATTGCTTTAATTATTTAGCTCTTTGTTATTGAAGTATTTTTATTTTTCATGATTTTATTGCTTTTTCTCAAAAGTAATTTCTTTACTTGTTCAACAAATTGCTCAACTCTTTTTATTCTTGAGCTCAAGAGAAAAAAAACTGTCTTCCACCATTAGTTCTTGAACATGCATATTAGTTGGTTGATATTATCTTTATCCTGTTTAATATTTAGTACTTTTTACATTGAGGACATCTTATTTACTTCCAATAAAGTGTTGGGTCTCGGTGGTCTCAATGGTTGTCCTCATAGCGCTTGGCTGGACTGGTCTAACGGGCCTTGCTGCAGCACTGTTCCAACTCCAGCAGGAGCTGTCATCCTGGTAGACTGGGCCCGACGGGGAAGGCTAAGGTGCGATCTGCTTCACGCCAAGTGAAATGAGGCCAATGCTCCACTTGGTGCTGCTGCAGTCCCCTGGCCCTGGAAGGTGAATATAGGATGAGCCAGAGCCCAGCTGGGTGGGCCGGTAATAGGAGGTTGTGTGATGCTGCCCATGCTGAGCTGGTCGAACCTGCCAGCAACTGGATTTGCATCGGCAACGGAAAGCCCCACTCCCGAGATTCGCTGAGATCTGCCGGTCTCTGTGCTCTTCATTTGAGAGCTTGGGTCTGCTCCATTCTGCTCGGCCCCATCTGAGGCTCCCACAGCATCGCCTCAGTCAGCAACTCCTGGGATGGTGTGGCTCCCACAGCCTTGCCCCATAGAGAGTGATACAGTTGAGCGGGTTGCCAAGGGGCCGGCTCTTTGGGCCAGGCACCTTGTAAGCATTCCACTTTGGTAGCCTCCACCACAGATTCGGAAGGGGAGTAGATGGTTTCAACGTGGACTATCGAACCACCGACAGTCCACGTAGTTCCTGGTAGTTCCCTCAGTAGTCACCATTCTCTCCTCCATCCTCCCTGAGTCTTCACGCCGCCCAGTATCGGGTCAGCGTTCGGGGCTCAGGACCCCGGACAGTGCCCTGGAGGTTGGGGAGCTGTTTGAGGTTTTAAAAGGAGATTCGGGTTAATGTCAGGGTTCCAAGTAACACACCCAAAATTTACTTCCAATAAACTGATGCTATCTAAACATTGCCTATTATTAATCTTGTTACTTCCTGTTTTGATTCCAATTATTATATCTTCCAAACCTGCCATTCTTAAAATGTACATAAGGTAAAAAAAATTGTAGGGGAAATATTCATCCTAGCTTCAGTCTCCTTCCCATGTAGAATCAATTTGCTTCTCCAACCTCAGTGTCAGGGTTCCAAGTAACACCCCAATGAAAAAAGACTCTGAGGCTAGAAGTTCCTCAAAGTTCCATTTTATTAGAGATGTCATATTGGCACATCTGGGAAAACCCGAATCTGAAAGCTCCCAGGTTTTTCCCACCTATAAGAAAGACCAAGTCCCATCCCCTGCACCCACATGTCCATCACATGGTCCAATCAATGCACCCTCCCAATGGGAGATGCCTCCCAGTCACGCCACTCCAGGTGCAGGCTGAATGTCCTTGACTTCCAGAGAAAAGAATCTTATTATGACTAGATATCTCTACAACTCCATGCAATCCCCTCTCCCAGTTTCCCCCAGCACTAAGTATGTCAGCCCTGAAGATCCAAAGAAAAAGATGGGCCCCAGGGCTGACACTCAGTTATAACATTAGCTTTTCCCTTATTGTAAAGATTCTTCCGAAAAATATTCTGATGTTGTAGCAGACCCATTAGCTTTAATAGATTCCACATTCTAGCATAATCTGTATTGGGTGTTCAAAAATATTTTGAAAGAGAAAAGAGGGGGAGAAATGCAAGATAAATAATTTACATAATTATTTACATCTCATACAAATATAGGTGTGTGTAATTTGAAATTTTTAAATAACAGTTTCAATAAAAAAATAACCCTTTTTATTATCCATGCCAAATTTAGAACTTTATTCAATTCAGTTATAAGATACATAAAATACCAGGTCTTCAATCTGCTGGTTAGTTGGGCCATAAATTCTCTTGTAATGCTGAAGAATTGGTTTCCATGGTCCAGCTGTCAATTTCCACGTAATATACAAGTGGTTCAAAAGAATGTGTTGCACTAGAAAATATTAAATATTAAACTTTGTAACTTACTTCTTCCCAAAATGTAACAACTTTAGGACATTGCAAAAACACATATTTTAATGAAGAATTTAGCAGGTTGCATCTCCAACAAAAAATTACTTTTTTTCCTGTACAAACTCAGTGGAGTCCAATAAATTTGGGTTGTTTTGTTTTATTTCATTATAAGCCTTAATCCATCATGGGGGTTTCTAGTTCTTTATTTGATTCAACCTTTATCTTAAGTTGCATGTCGGCTTTAATGATTTATTGACATCAGATCTTTATAAAGACCAATTGTGATCTTTTGATCTGAAAGGAGGTAATGATCCCTTCTAATAAATTAGATGTCTCTGAGGCCGAAAGCATAAAAGTCCAAATTGAGATGTCAATTAATGTTGTAATTATAAATATTGTCAGTGGGTGGCAGATGACAAAGAACACAGAAAATGATAAAAATTCATAATTTTTATCCACTAGTTGATCTAATGCAAATATCTTAACCTCCATTCAGATCTTCTACAAAAGTATTTTTAAAATAAATTTTGAGTTCAGAATCATCCCACAACATCAACTGCCAGACCTTTTAGAGTCAGTCCAGATGGGAAACTAATACTAATACAACCTGTGTTGTAGGGTTCAGTGACAGCATCTTGCAAATCTGAAAGAGCTTTTTCCCTCCCTTACCTTTATGTTCTGGAGAACCAGGGAGGGTCAGTTCTGAGATACTTTCTCAATGTATTTTTCTGGTTTGGGCTCAGATTTTGTTCTTAGACCATTGTCTAGGCTGCGGCTCTTCATCTTGTCTTCCAAATTTATTCTCTCACAATCCATCACATCTATTATATTTGGACCTTAGAAGACTGGACTAAGAGATGCTACCAAGGGAATAGTCAAATAAGAGATAGCACAACCCACAGTTGTATAGGGGTTGGAACAGGAGGCTCAGAAGAGATCCTCCCTAGTTTCTTGGGTTGCAAAAGAGACAGTTGGAGAAATGTTTGGTCAGACTTGCAAAATTTTGTCAGTGTATTTTTACAATAAAATAGAATTAGCTCATCTGGCTTTGGGCAGGGGATAGGACTAGAAAACCTCCAAAATGCCTTCTGGTCCTTTGATTCTGTGTTTCCTATCTGGTTTTTTTTTTTTTTTTGCTTTAATTTATATGCCGCCCTTCTCTGGAGACTCAGGGCGGCTTACAATGTGTTAAGCAATAGCCTTCATACTTTTGTATATTTATATACAAAGTCATTTTATTGCCCCCACAATCTGGGTCCTCATTTCACCTACCTTTGAAAGGATGGAAGGCTGAGTCAACCTTGAGCCCGGTGAGATTTGAATTTGCAGTAATTGCAAGCAGCAGATGTTAATCTGTTAATAACAGTGCTTTAGTCCACTGTACTACAGGCTCTTTAACTGGTTTGACCTGCAAGTCAACACACACATGCATGGACACACACATGCATGCACACACACACACACACACACACACACACACAATGCATATAGGGATTCCACACAAACTGTTAGGTACATTGGAAATTACATTCATTTTAAGAATGTTAAAATGGGGCTACCCTTGAAAAGTGTTCGGAGGCTACAGTTGGTCCAGAATGCAGCCGCGCGAGTTATAGTGGGTGCGCCTAGATACACCCACATTACACCAATTCTCCACGAGCTGCACTGGCTCCCTATTGGTCTCCGGGTGCCATTCAAGGTATTGGTCATTACCTTTAAAGCCCTATATGGCTCAGGGCCAGGCTATCTTTGAGACCGCCTTCTACCACATAGCTCCCAGTGACTGGTAAGATCCCACAGAGTCAGTCTCCTCTGGGTCCCGTCAGCTAAACAATGTTGGCTGGCGGGCCCGTGGGGGATGGCCTTCTCTGTGGCTGCCCTGGCTCTCTGGAACCAATTACCTCCTGAGATTCGGACCGCCCCCACCCTATTGGCCTTCCGCAAAGCAGTGAAGACCTGGCTCTTCCGGCAGGCCTGGGGCCGTTGATCTCATTATAATGATCTTGCAAGACCCGGCCACGAATAGGAGTGCATGTGTTTTAACGTTTTTAAAGTTTTTAATGTTTTAATGTTTTTCTTTTTAACATTTTTATGGGATTGTTTGCATTGTTTTATTCTTTGTTGTAAGCCCCCCAGAGTCCCTTGGGAGTTGGGCGGCATAGAAATGCGACAAAGTAAATAAATAAATAATAAATAAATAAATGACCTTGTTGGCCTTCTAGAAGAGCCTGAAGACTTGGCTTTGCCCTGTGGTCAGGGGATCTGGTATTGTTGGTAGACCCTACTAAATGGTTGTGCTTTTAGTAAAATGAATGGTACTTCTGCAGGTTTTTAATTGTTTAATTGTTTTTAATGATTCAAATGATTTTGTTTGTGGGTGGTGTATTGTTTTTGAGGATTTCTAACTTTGTAAGTTTCCCAGAGTCACAGTAGTGAGATGGGTGGCTATATAAATTTAATATAAACACACACACACACATAGATAGACACACATTAGCTATCCTATTTTATGCCCCCTTCTTTTTTCCGAAATGTATTGGGCTTTAGTGATACGTATCTTATCAAGTTTGGATTTATTCTTTTTTGAAAGACTTGATCTTAAACTTACGGCTTATGCTAGGAATTAGAACAATTGGTTTAGTAGTTTGCACTTTCCTTTTCATCTCTCTTTTTCTAATACAGCTTCATTAACTGATCTTTTCCAGTCTTGAAACCACACAGTCTTGTTCCATATTTGTTAATAAAAAACACTTTAAGAGCTTTGTCTTTGAACCTTTGAACAATTCAGTGGTTATTTCATCTGCACCTGACTTGAGCCTTCCTATTGAACAGCTGGTGTTTTGTCTCTTGTACCTTATCAATCAAGTCAGTTCCTGACCATATTTCCTTCCTAGATATGTATCTGCTACCCTGCAAGCCTTTGCACAGTTTATTTTTCTTACATATCATTTGCCTCTTTTGGATCCTTTTTATGATCAGTCTTGAGCAGTCCCCTATGTTTTCACTGAACTTCTTAAAACATGTTTCCCTATTATTTCCATTCTTGTTGACACAGTTGATTGAGATCTCTTTCCTCATCCTTTCTTGTTTGGCCCTGAAGATCTAAATTAAGTTGCCATACATCTTTTTCTTGCCCAAGCCTTTCATCCTCCATCTGTCTCTTGCTATTGAGATACCTTTTTCTGAAAGCAACTTGGAGGTTTCCCTCTTTGAATTTTGGGAATATTTTTTCACATCTTTTTTTCAGTATTACATAAATCTTCCCATTGTTCCACAGGCTCTGTTTGTCTAAATGGAATATACTGATTCTGTTCCTTGATTTGATTTTATATCTACTCCTAATTTATTTTATTTAATATTTATTCACGTAAGTTTTAAAATATATATAATGTTTTATTTCATTATGTAATACATCTGATGCCAGTTATCCAGCATGTGTATCAGATGCATCTTAAGAAAGTGCATGTATTGTTGTAGCATATTCATTATTTCTAACATATATTATTCTTTTTTTTTTTAATTATATAACCAAGCACATCCTTAGCAACATGTTTTTTTGAGCATCATTACCATCCCATCCCTGTGTATGATTTCATGTTGAGAAACATCCAGTTTAGTGTGATTCATTGCCAGGATGATTCTCATATAGAAATTTTAATTATTCAGTTTTGAAAAACATTTCCCAACTGGCAATAGTCATGGCACCTGCAAAGGCCAGCTGTTCCCATGACTGCAGCAGATGTAAAAACACACTTGTGACATAGAAGAAGTTGAAGGTTGCTTTAGGTTTTATCTATATCTGTGCACAAATACACAGTATGCAGACATTTCACAATGCCTCTATGAGTATTTATGTGGGTTTCCTATGATTGATCCAGAACAGATTTTCCTATCATGAAAAAATCGTGGGCAGTTCAGCTTTTATGAACATATATCAGCTGCAGTATTTTCTCAGTGCAAACTGAGCATTCAAAATAGAAACATGCAATATATTAAAAAGCTGCAGAAAACTATGAGCATTTTTTTCAAAATGGAAGAACAATACTTTTATTTTTTTAAAACTAAACAATGGATAATTTTTTATGAAGTTATTTCATCTTACAAACAAGATGTCCTAGTTTAGGAATTGAAATTGCACACCATCAACTAGCAAATAATGATGATCTTAGTAAATGGTTTCCCTCACAGAGCAACTTTTTAATTACATCACTTCTGAGCCAGTCTTCTAATAAAGTTGCAAATTATCTGAAATATTTTTCTTAAAGGCATACAGTTCATACCAAGTCTGAGGGGATGGATACCAAAACTGGATTCAGAGGTGGTTACTATGGGATTTAAGGAGTAAGGAGCAGAATCCAGGTCAAAAATTCACTTTCTCTTTGAGTATGTAATACTATAGCCTCAAACTTTACGATACCACTAAATAATGTGGAATTTTTAAAGTCCAATGGGTTTATCAGTTGCATTTCTCCTAAATATACTATTTGCTTGAGTTTGCTCTGATTCTTAATGTCTGCTTGGTTAGCTAAACTAAAACCATTCCAATGTTCTATGGCAGATTTCCAGATTTCCCCAGAGATTTTTTTCACTAAGGATGTGTACTTTTGCTGGATGTGATTTTACTGCATCTCATTTAATGTTCCTGTGCTAAAAGCTAACCTTTTAAATTAGTCATTTTGCTATGACATCAATTTGTAACTGAAAACATCAATTCTGCTTCACTGCATCTTAAAGATAAATACAGCAGGAACCAAAACATTTTTAAAGATCCAATTTCAATAAATGAGACTGCGATGTATTTTAGCACAGAGTATCATTAAGAAAGGGATGCATTTCAAAGCATCTCATTATTTGGGCAAGATCTAGCCAACTTTGAACAGCAAGGCCTTACAAAGTTTTCCTGAAATGGGGATTATAGCCTATAAATATTTCTGTTGGCTTCATTTGGGCTCTGTAAGTAGACATGTAGCTTCCAAAGTAAAGTTCCCAGTTTAGAGGATGGACAAGGGAACATATTCCCAACTCCCTCCCTTTTCCCCTTAAAGCAGTGTGTTGTATCAGAATTCCAGAACCAAAACTGCAAGATCAGACATGTACAGTCTTTGCGTTTACTAGAATATTGAAATCCAACAATGGTGCATAAGACAGACCAGCAATTAAAGAACCTTGAATCTAAGAATTTATTTGGAGAAAGAAGTGGAAGAGTTCAAGATCCTTTAAAGTTCTACATGTTTTAAGGTTTCTTCATTTCAGCAGTCAAAATTAAGATGAGATGGGAATTTACTTTTTCCTTTTGTTAAGCTACTGCAAACTATGAATTTTCCAGTCTCCTGTGGTTCGGTTTGAGATCTGTTGGAAGGTCCAGATCTATCTTCTGGTTCTTTCTTTTCAAGGTTTTAATGTCTTATCTCCAGAAGCCTGGTAAACTGTTGAAACAATTGCAGGCTATTGCTGTACTTTTAATGAGAAACACCACTTACAAGATTAGTGAAAGAATCCAGCTCTATCTCCCTCTCTATCATCCCTGATTTCCATTCTCCTACACAGTAGCTGTTCTCTTAGACCCAAAGTGCTTGCCTACCTGGGTTATTTAGCACATCTGACATTTGCTTTTTAACTAAATCCACATGCTTTAGGTGAAGGAAGGAAGCAATTTTGGACCAAAAACTGGGATATAAGAAATTATGAGTGAGCAATAGGAAGAGCTGCAATCCAAAGGAGGCACAAACACTGCTAGCACATTTTGATAGACACCTACATGCACACACACACACACACACACACACACACACACACACTGCTTAGATTCAACATCTCTGCTGACCTATGCAGATAATTTCCCACTTTCAGTGTTATATTTTCAACCCATAATATTGAAATAGCAAAATGTCTGATTTGCTACATGTTTGAAATAAGGTCTGTCTGTCTTTACTCTGAGAAAGGGAGAGCTTTATTCCTCACAGTTCTGGAAAAGGAAGAAATACTGATCTCCAAACTGTCGAAACTAAAATGTTAAGCTTTTTTTCCTAGTCCCAACACCGAAAGGCTTAATTTCTGATCACCTGCAAAGAAGTCTTTTCCACTCGTACTGTACCAAGTCCTTTGGAGCTGGTAGAAGGTATGCAGCATATATTTGATCCTGGTAGGAAGTGGCCTGGTGTGCTCAGGGTTTCCGCATACTTATAATAAGCCACTTTACTCTGACCCACCTGATTAATGATTTGCTTTCTGCTGACATAGAGTTTTCTGCATGCCATTTGTATGTAGATACAACCTCAATCCATCATGGCGTATGTAAGAAGTAGTCTGCCAAAGAGTATTGCTACGATTCATCCTCAAGTCTTAGCCTTTGGGGATGAATAGATATCACTCCTGGTATTTGGGCCTACTTATTTAAAATTCAAAACATTCTTAACACTTACATTCAGCTGAATCATTTACTACAGAATTATACTTTCGATGCTTTAAAGTTTTAACCTACAGTTAGTCCTTGACTTATGACTACAACCTGGATCAGAGTTTCCACTGTTAACCAATGCAGTAATTAAATCAATTGGATCTGATTTTATGACCTTTTTGCTGCAGTCATTAAGTGAATCCAGCTTCCTCCATTGACTTTGCTTGTCAGAAGCCCCTTGCAAAGATTGCAAATAACTATCACATAATACATGCCAACTTCGAAGCATCCAAATTTTGATCGTGTGACCAGAGATGCTACAATGGTCAAGAATCAACCATAATTTTTTCCAATGCTGTCATAACTTTGGTCATTAAATGAATGGCCATAAGTCCAGGACTACCTGTGATTTCTAATGCATCATGGGTTTTTTATATCTTATATAGCAATCTGAGAGGTATTTAATGGATGGTACACATTTTGTCATAGTTGAAGTAGCAATGTTTAAACGGCTGGTGATGATGATAATTCTCTATAAATATTCAATTATGCAATAATTGGAACTTAAGATCCTTCAGCGAAAGATGAAACCTATATTGGACAGATCCCAGTGAAGTAAATCAGGTCACACAAATAAATCAGGTTGAGCCATTTGGGTTGATCTGAGTCATGTCTAATCAAGTAAATCAGGTTAAGATTAGGCTGTCCAAAATGAATAGGTCAAAATAAATTAGGTCATGACTTAATTTGCTTCTTAAGCAAACATTTGCTTAACTTGTACATTTGGATGGTACAAGAAGCAATATGGTTAGCTGTGCTGGAAAAATGATGATTCAGGGGGAAAAAAAGCTGCAAACAACAGAAGGCTTAGAAGGTTTGGCAGAGCCTCATCTGAATCTGAGCCACCTCAAGGTGATACTAAGGGCTTGGCTTTGTGTCCTGCTTATTGCAAACATAAAGGCAATACGCTAAGCATTTTTGTGGGACGTGTCCTCATCCCTTAGATAGTCCTCAGTTGTTCCAGTTTGAAAGTAGTGTTTTTCTTCTCCTAACAGAAAACTTCCCATGTAGACAATCTAGAGTACCCAGGACAAGCCTGGAGATGACACAATTAGAAATGGTGATCTTCCCAACTCCATTAGGCCAATCAGTCTGTGCAAAACACTCCCTCCACCAGTGTCCATGAGAGGTCCTGGTGGGGGTGTCAGAAAAGACAAGATGGTGATTGCAGTAGCATAGTCAAAACTCTATTTCAATTTTGCTGCTGTGATACTGCCTTGCCTTTTTTGAGCCCTCTCATAGATACCAGTGACCCATCCTCCTCTGGATACTATTCTTCATGGCCCCTTTGGCTTTCTCTGCATAAGAGAATGGACATCTATTCTTTTTCTCTTTAAACTGAAATATTGAACAGCCAAGAGATCAACAGACCTATCAAGCAAGAATCCTATCATTTGATCTGTCTATAATTTACAATATGTATTTGTGTTGAGGAGATCATAATTTTGGAAGGGTCTCCCCCTCCCCCCTCCCCACACACACAGAGTGAGGCTGACAGAATAGAGTAGGGCATGATAACTTCAAAATAGGAATTTATGCATAGTCTACCATTTCACTCAGAAAATTGATCTAGACCAAATTAACGAAGAGCTTTATCCTAAATTATACTTCCCTGTAATCAACTAAGAATAAAGTAAGCAGCATTTTAACAGTGAAGACTCAGTCAACTCTGGACCTCTGTGCTAGGCTATTAACTTCCTATTTCTATTTATTCATTTTGTATACTACTAGTAGACTATGTGAGTTAATTAAATGAGAAAAAAATAGCTTGAAATCTAATTGTAAAATGCCCAAATAAAAATGTGTACATAATTCCAAATTGGAACAATACCTCTACTATTCCAGCATACATATCATACCCTGTTACTGTATTGCAAACAATGCCCTTTCCACAGGCTTTTTAAAATATTTCAGTATTCACTTGTTCTTGTCCCCAGCAGCCTCATCCAGAGGGCTGTGAACACCTGGTTTTCCCCCCAAGCATCAGGCAGGGATGGGGGGGGGAATGGAAATGTGAGGACAATTGATCTGGCACCTGGGGGGAAGGTTACTTTTGTTTTTAATTATATTTTTATGGATTGTTGTGAGCTGCCTAGAGCCACTGGGACAGGCAGCCTTAAAAGTCCTGTAAATAAATAAATACGACATAGATAATATACAGTTTGGAAATCCGTGGGAATGGATTCATGGTGCATTTCCTATGACAGTTTTGCTGCAATTTCCAGGAAAAGTATAGGGGATAGGTGAAATTTTTATTCCCTTTGTTTTTGATAAACTTTACTGAAATTCATAAATATCTTCAAAATAGAAATAACCAGTGATCTTTTTTAAAGTGGGAATAAGAGATACTGACAGACATATTCATCCAGGCTTGAGCTTTATATTTTAAAAAATCTGATGGAGTTTCTTTGTATTCAACCATGTTGGTGATGATGAATTGGATTTTCCATTTCTTTTTTTATGACAGTCTCATCCTCTGTAGAAGCTCATGGCAGCCACACTAGTCTTTCTGCTGAGGTAGCTGTTGACTTTGCTAGTGCAGAAGGTAGACAAATCAGTTCATTTTTCTGATGATACTTAGAATGATATTAGAATAAATGAGAAAAGTTTTTTTTAATGAAACTGACAAATTCATCCTTCTTTGCAGGACTAGGAAGTTGCCAAACAGATTGAGAAGAAGTTACATTGCATTAAGAAATTGTTTTCAGAAATATTATTATAGCTTCACTTGGTTTTTGTTAAACCTACCCTGTTTTCCCCAAAATAAGACATCCCCTGATAATAAGCCCAATCGGGCTTTTGAGCGCATGGCAATAAGGCCAAGCGCTTATCTCAGGGTTCAAAAAAATATAAGACAAGGTCTTATTTTTGGGAAAACATGATACATTTGTGAAGTCTTTCCATAAAATTAGTTTTTCCAAAGAAAGTGTTCAGCAGTGCATATTACTAAACAAGCCTGAATAATTTTGTTGGTGATGAAATTAAAGTACCTTTTTATTTCCTTCATTTTGCTACATATTTATTTCAAATATACAACCTAATTAAAGAGGACTTCATGAATAGAGAGTCTACAAACCGATTTTGAACTAAAAATGAAGATCTTTCTCTTAGGCAAACACTGATAACCTTGAATAAGATGGAGTGGTGTTAATCAAAAGATAAAATTGAAATATTGATATCTTTTCATGTAAAACAAGGATGTAAGTCTAACTAAAGCTATTGCTGTTAATCTGTTACTCAATTCAGCACTTTATAACACATAGGATGGAACAGTATATAATTCTCATATTACTTGATGTTTATTAGTTTAAAAAATTATAGCTAATACCCATTTTAAATTAAGCTATAAAACAATGGAAAACATTATGAATGGCAACAATGAAGCCTTGCACACGAGAAATGCATTTATACTTTATTAAACCAAATTTTAAATGGTTTTATACAGTCTCTGTAGAATACCAGTATTCTAGAATTTTGTAGCAGTTTATAAACAATCTTTCAGTTGCTTTTTCTCTGCCATGATAATAATTTCACAAAAAGTATTATTTGTGGTTATCCATTTTTGGTTTCCTCACTATTATTATATCTACTTTTTTTTCTATAATTAAGTTAGTAACTTGATATATTTTTCTCTTCTTGTTTCTCTTGGAGCCTTTTGTTGTAATAAAATATCATGGCATAGTTCTGGGAGAAAGATCTTGCTTCAGAGAAGGTCAAGATGCTAACCCATTGCCAGAATTTCATGCCACAGATTTAGTGGAATTGCTTCTCCTTTCATCTTTATGCTCTCTTAAAACCAGGTCCTTACATGACTACCAGAGATCTGAGATTTCTCACTTCACGTTTATGTAAAGCTTTGATACTAATCCATTTCAAACTTGACTCAAATCCAAATGCTTGGTTGGCTCTCAGGAAGCACGGTAAGTCCAGTGTGAGATGATGCCTGTCCTTACACCAGAATCTTTGGCCTGATTTCCAAATATAACCAGTTCCTATTTTGGAACTGAAGTCCTTGGCTTTATATATCATCAGCTCCTGCTCTCTACCCACATCTGTACTGTAGAAAGTGAAGACAGAGTTGGCTGGAGATTGATAGGACTGTAAATGTCATAAGAATGGATTCTCTATAGAACTCTCTGTTCTGGTAGTAGGAAAGCTGACTGCAGCACATCTACTTTTTACATCTTATGCTGAGGAATTCTCTCTTCCAGAAGTCATGAATAGGTGATTGATTTCATAACAAATAAAAGGGAGAGCAAAGTATCCTATTCCAGGACAGGTAGTCCTTGACTTTAGTTACCTTTCATTTAGTTACTGTTTGAAATTGCAATGGCACTGAAAAAAGTGCCTTACAACTGGTCCTTATGACCGTTGCAGTATCCCCAGTCACATGATTAAAATTTAATGCTTGGTAATCAGCATGTATTTAAGTTGCAGTGTTTCAGGGTCATTTGCAACCTTTCCAGCTGGCTTTCAAGCAAAGTCAATGAGGGAAGCTAGATTCACCTAATGACCTCATTTAACTCAAAAACAGCAGTGATTGCTTGACAACCATAGCAAGAAAGTTCATAAAATTTGATGCAACTCACTTAACAACCACCTGACATAGCAAAAGAAATTTGGTCCCAATTGTGGTTGTAAGTTGAGGACTTTAAAAATTTAGTAATCCTAGATAAGAAGTTTCCATGTGGAGATTGACCCATGGTAATTTGACCCATGATAGAGTCAGAAAAGCTGGTTATTGAAGAATAGAATAGAATAGAATAGAATAGAATAGAATAGAATAGAATAGAATAGAATAGAATAGAATAGAATAGAATAGAATAGAATAGAATAGAATAGAATTCTTTATTGGCCAAGTGTGATTGGACACATAAGGAATTTGTCTTTAGTGTATATGCTCCCGGTGTACATAAAAGAAAAGATACATTCACCAAGAATCATAAGGTACAAATAAGCAATTGAATCATATTAGGAAACAGTCAATATAAATCGTAAGGATACCAGCAACAAGGTTATATGTTTCAGTCATAAGCGGGAGGAGATGGGTGGGAAAATCTCTCTTAGAGTCAAAATTAGAGTCAAAAGTACTTCCAAAAAGCAGTGAAAGGCTTATAGTAGGAATGAGATCTAGCTCTTAAATTGGGCTATTAATCTGGGTTGACGTTTATGGCAGGGAGGTCCATGGAAAGATTTAGGTGGCAAGTACGTGTCCTGTTTCATCTGGAAGATTCATTACTAGAAAATCAAAATATTCTGTTATATAATCGCCATATATTTGATTGCATTATTCAGATTCTCCATGAAAAAACAGATTGTAGAGCATGCAAAACTATTCCAGGAGATATTTAGCTTCCTTCAGCCATCTGATACTAAAGAATCTAATAGTCTAAGACTATAGACTAGATTCTACATGGTGTTTCAGGTACTCTTGGCTCACCAGAGTGATATAGACGGTGTAAGCATTTTTTCTTGCTAACAAATATATTAAAAAGCATTAGCTTTAGTGAATTACATTTCACTTGATTAAATGCATAGAAAAGCTAAAGTGATGTAGGAGTTAAATTAGGATGACATGTTTGTATTGAGTGGGAGGGGTAGTTTTACAAAGTGGTATAGCCTAACTCTAAAAAATCATATATTGTCCTCTGCAGTTTGGTTCCTCCTTGGAGCCTTTTGGGAGTGCTTTCCCAGCTATGTGCTAAACTGTTTGAATCTACAGTATGGCTAATTTTACTCTTGATCTTCTCATTTGAAAGACTTTGTACTTTGTGTCAGCTACATCTGTCCACTAAGCAGCCCATAATCATTGTATTCATTGATGGATCCACTTTATCAGTTCTGGTTTAAAAATAATACGTCCCTTGTTCCCTAGTTTGTTTCTATCTTCAGTAGACCTCAAGCCATTGTTCTGGCAGTATTTCTTTCTAACCTAACCTGCTACTGAAATCCATTCTGCACTGTTGACTTATAAAAGGAATATGCCTTTTCTCAGGTCGGATCAGTTATACGTTTGTCACTGTGGGAAACAATGTGGGCTCTGTTTCTCCCATTGGTCTGTGAATGTTTTTGGTGTTACCAGTTAAGCTCGCTACCTTCTCAGTTCCAATTTACATTAAAGGGCACTCTATTAAAGCCACTGCCTGATTTAGAGACCTTCCTCTTCAGGACATCTCCAAAGAAGCCAGGCAGTCTACTTGATCTACCCTTATGAAACACTGTGGTCTGGATGTCAGGGCCAGGGATGAGTGATTCCCACCCCACCCCCTTTTAGAGAAAGAATGGGCATTTCTTCTTTTTACTTTTAAGTACCCCTGCTGTTTTCCTATCAACAATATATAGGGAATGGGGGGGGGGGGGCAAACATCCTTGCTTTTTTTCAACTTGATTAAAGAATATTCTAAAATGTTGGGCTACTGATAGAGTAGCCTGTCAGCATGATTCAGGGATAATAATGGGAATAATGACATACAAGAAACCCACTGTGATATAAATTGCAGCTGAGTTAGTTGCTGAGTATTAATGTTAACATTTTTACTAAGTAAAGTCATTCTGACAAAATATACACTCTTCTTAACATTTCTGCATATTAGTCCTATCTTACCCACCGTTAGTTATTTTTTTATGGATAGGCTAAAACATCAATCCAAATTTCTTTGTTAGGATTGGATTTCAAAGATGAAACGGTTTTAAATTTTAAATTGGATTTTAATGGGATGTTTTAAATTATGGGCCAAAGTATTTAATCTGGTTTTAAATTGTTTTTTAATTTTTATATTCATGTATTTGCTTTTGGCTGTTCACTGCCCTGAGTCCTTCGGGAGAAGGGCGGTATATAAATATAATTAATTAATTAATGAAATATTTTGTCTGTTTCTATTAAGGAAGCTATTGCTGTATAGTCCTGATGTAGCATTTGTAGAAATTTATTCCATGGTAGCATTTACTATTTCATGTCTGATATGTGTATATTTAAATGAATTATGTATGTACTGTGATGTTTATATTACAACTAGTGTATGAGAGAAACAATCCTAAGACACTTTCATCATGTCCACAATAATATCTTCAGGAAGTTAGGCATCTGTTTTTATACTTAAGTTTGAGAATCCTTGAATGAAAGTTGGCTGTTGTGCTTAATCTTCAGTATCTTCAGTTTAATTTTTGAAGTGTTGCAATGCAGCAATGAAGTTTCAGCATACTGAGTTTTACTAACCTTGCCCAAGCCTTTTAACAAGTTTGTGATGAATGATACTTAATTGGAATTATGTTTTCTAAACCAAGAAATCTGTTGCTTTTCTGACTAATTAACCTTGCACTTATTTAAATAATTTATTTTTATTTTTTTCTTGGACAATCAAAATAAGCTCATTTTACTTTCCAGCTGGTTTTCTTTGCCCCATCCAGCTGTGCCTAATAACCTGGTTTTAAAAATTCTAAACTTAATTAATCTACTTCCCAAAGAACAACTAATACTCCATTTAACAAACAACAAACTAACAACTAGGAAGACAGAACTATGTTGTAGTGCTACCTATTTTGTTTAGCTTCCATTGAAATCAATGGGAAAGCTACTGTTGATTTAAAATGAGCAGTGCCCTTCCTTACACTAGTGCCATGGTGGAGAACCTATGGCACGCAGAACCCTCTCTGTGGGCATGTGCGCTGTCGCCAGCTGCTCTTCTGGGTTCCGTTGCACACATGCACACTGGCCAGCTGCTCTCTTCTGGTTTCTGGCACACATGCGCATGACGGAACCCGGAAGAGAGCAGCTGGCTGCCGTGCGCATGCGCACTGGCCAGCTGCTCTCTTCCAGGTTCCAGCACTCCAGCGCGTGTGTGCACCCTCACTCCAGTTTCGGCACTTGGTGCCGAAAAGATTAGCCATCACTGCACAAGTACATATGCTTGTGGTTCATTGAAAATAATTGTACAACACTGTTATGCTAAGAAATATTAGTTAGAGTGCTTGCATGATTGGTCAAGCTTCATACATAAGATACTGAAGGAGAATTAAAGTTTCTTATATTTTTTGCATTCACTGATTTACATCTCCTCCTGTTGCTAACAAGTTGTGTTTTCCTAACATAGACAGAAAAAGAGGACAAGCCATACAAAGTTTGTTATCCTTTTTGCCTTGTTCCTCCCACTGTTTGCTCAGGTGGGAAGATATAGTGATGATCTATTTTCAACAGACCCAGCCTCATGAAGAACAATTGCATAAAATCCTTCCTGGCATGACTATTAGAGGTGCCAGAACTCTGACAAGTAGATTCCTGCATGTCCAAATTCTTTAAACTCCATCAATTTCACAAACAACTTTACAAACCATAGACTTTTGTATTCCAAGGGACTGGGAGCTCTTGGGAAGTTGCTGAATACTAGCTCTTGCCAGCCCCAGCCAGTTTGGCTGACTGGAAGTGAAGGCTTCTGGGAGCTGAGATTTGGCACTATCAGAAAGGCTACAGTTCCACACCCCTAGTTTATCACCTCATTCATTTGCCTCAAAGAGAAGATAGAGATTTTCATCTGATGGGAGGAAGCAACAGGGACCATGGACCTTTGTGGAATCCTGCTTAAAGGACTGGACCACAAAGCGCTAATAAGAGGATAAGGACATCAATATTGTCTTACGTTGGCAGCTAAAGTATTGATTTTTAGTTTCTGTTGACCAAACTTTTGACAATAAAATGAGATGTGTGTATGGGGGAGGGGATTAACAGTGGATTAAATATAACTAATTGCTATCTAGACTGCATGTTTAATTTACTCTATACAGTAATCAGTTATAAATTGTTAAACTTAACAACTTTAAAGATTAATAAAAAGTTAAAAGTTACATTATAAATTGAATATTTATATATTTGAAATGGTACAAGGGGTTGGATTAGAAGACCTCCGAGGTCCCTTCCAACTCAGTTACTCTGTTAAATAGAATTAAAAAAGAAAATGTGATATTCAGTGAAAATAAATTAACATATTTCCTCATTGTCCTTGTTTAGGTCATGGAACCAAAGGAGTATTTGAGCTTCTGTCGGGATGGCGTCGAACCAGAGAAAATTTACCATTTAAAGACAGGGTTGCAGACGCCTATTCGGATGTAATGGTTTCCTACACCATGACAAGCTCCTTGTACTTCATAGCCTTTGGCATGGGTGCCAGTCCTTTCACCAACATTGAGGCTGTGAAAGTCTTCTGCCAGAACATGTGCATCTCCATCCTGTTGAACTACTTCTACATCTTCTCTTTCTTTGGCTCCTGCCTGGTGTTTGCTGGGCAGCTGGAGCAGAATCGTTACCACAGTATCTTCTGCTGTAAAATCCCCTCTGCAGAATATCTGGAAAGGAAACCCGTTTGGTTCCAAACCATGATGAGTGATGGGCACCAGCAGCCTTCTCATCATGAAACTGACCCGTACCAGAATCACTTTATCCAGCATTTTGTAAGGGAGCATTACAATGAATGGATTACTAATATCTATGTTAAGCCATTTGTAGTGATACTGTATCTCATTTATGCTTCTTTCTCCTTTATGGGCTGCCTGCAAATCAGTGATGGGGTCAATATTATCAATTTGCTTTCTAGTGATTCTCCAAGTGTGTCCTATGCTGTTATTCAACAGAAATACTTCAGCAATTATAGCCCAGTGATAGGATTTTATATCTATGAACCTCTTGAGTACTGGAATGGCACTGTCCAAGATGACCTAAAGAAACTGACTGAAGGCTTCAACACACTCTCCTGGCTTCAACAATATTACCAGTATCTGAGAGCTGGGAATATCACTGCAACCAATAAAAGTGACTTCCTTAGCATCCTCCAAAACTCCTTTTTAAGAAAGTCTGAGTTTCAACACTTTAAAAATGATATCATTTTCTCCAAGTCTGCGAATGGAAATAACATTATTGCTTCCCGTATGTATCTTGTAGCTAGGACTAGTGAAAAAACACAAAGCGATATTATAGAATTATTGGAGAAACTCAGACCATTGTCCCTGAAACAAAGCATCAAGTTCATTGTCTTTAACCCTACTTTTGTCTTCATGGACCAGTACAGTCTCTCAGTAATTATGCCTGTCTTGATCTCAAGTTTTGGCATCTTGCTGGTCTTGTTACTTACATTCTTCCTTGTTATTCACCCTCTGGGGAATTTTTGGTTAATTCTCACTGTCACCTCAATAGAATTGGGTGTCCTGGGCTTAATGACTTTATGGAATGTAGACATGGATTGCATTTCTATATTGTGCCTTATTTATACTTTGAATTTTTCCATAGATCACTGTGCACCCCTGCTTTACACATTTGTACTAGCAACTGAGCATACCAGAACTCAGTGTATAAAAAGTTCACTCCAAGAACATGGAACAGCAATTTTGCAAAATGTTACATCTTTTCTTATTGGGTTGGTCCCCCTCCTTTTTGTGCCTTCAAACTTGACCTTCACACTGTTCAAATGCTTGCTGCTCACTGGCAGTTGCATACTTCTGCACTGTTTTGTTATTTTACCTGTCTTCCTAACATTCTTCCCACCGTCCAAAAAACACCACAAGAAAAAGAAACGAGCCAAACGAAAGGAGCGAGAAGAAATTGAATGTATTGAAATTCAAGAAAATCCTGACCATGTGACAGCAGTCTGAAAGTCAAATAAAAATATGTGGGTTTTTTAGTACTGAAAAAATGTTACACGGAGCTACAAGGAAAGTAAAGATCTCCACTGCTTGTGCTGGCCCCTGCGAAGCAAGACAAAGGAAGCCCAAGGAAGGAGCATATATGATCCATGGAGGTGAATGTGTTGTTAAAGTAATAACCATTAAAAAAAAAAAAGAAAAGAAATGAGAGAGGGGGTAAAAATTCCTCCAAAAAGTTTCTCCTTTTAATCCTATGACTTCACTGAGGGGAATGCTTATTGGCAGTTTTAGCAAAAAAAAAAAAAAAAAAAAGGTTTCTTACAAATGAAATTATTAAGATTGTCCTAAGTTACTGATTTTAGAAGGCCACATAGTTTCAAAACAGGAAGAAAAGAAACAGTTACAGGAAAACATAGGTATGGCCATAATAGCAATCATATATTTTAAAAGTTGGCCCAAATAAAACCTATGCAATTGGAAGTAGATATTCATTCCATCTGAAGCCAAGTACTTCCTTATTTTATATATATCTTTATCTGTCTGCAAGTCACAGATGAAAATTGTTTTATTACTTCTGATAGCCAATATATCCCCTCCTAAAATATAAATTCTGTACAGTATGCGAAAGAAATTATATAAAGAAAGTTAGCTTCTAGAAAGGTGGCATTTGACTATGCTCTCCTTTATGAATAGAGTGCCCCTCAGAACTACAAGTAATGAGAGTCACAGCAGACTCTCCTTGAATTCTGTCAAGCATCCCAGGGCTGAAACACTGCAGTGCTACCTATAATTACTGCAGTGCTGTCCTTTTGCTTCCTACACATACTCTGTACCAACATTAGGCACAGCATACTAATCAGGCCAACGTGTCAGCTATAATGATAGATCGCATTCCATAGATGCATGGGAATCATTTTGTGCCTGGATCACGTTGGAATACATAGCAATGTAAGCACCATTGAGGCAGCTCAATGTGATGTAATGCAAGATTTTCCTTTGAAATATGTTCCAGATGATAAGTATTTCAAATCTCCTTTGGCAAACGGATAAGTTGACTACGTCTTTTGCCGTAAGAAATAGAGAAAACATACATGTTTTAGTGAGAGAGAGCAAACGCAAGAGATGAGGCTGCTTGAGAAATTGTTCTTTATAAAGCATTGCTATTAAATATCTGATAGAATAGCTGTGATAAAACAAAGCTTTGTGGCTGTTGAGAATTATAGATGAAAGCAGTAAATGTGTCTCTTACTGCATGACTTTAGAATTAAACCATAGCAAAATGATACTACCTGTTCTACGAGTAAAGTCTCTGCTTAGAACTACAAGTGCAAGAGAAGGAATGGAAAAAGAATGAACCAAAAAACATAGATTGGGTGAAATTTTACCCTGAATTAAGCCACGTATTTCTCTCCCAAATGCATTTTGGAAAGGGCTTGCTTCATGCATTGTTGCCTTGCATAAATGAGCAATGTCTTCCTGAAAAATATATTTTGTATATTATTATCATTGTTGACAACCAATGTCAAGGGGAATGTGGGGAGGGATTAAAATTACTAATTCTTTTCAAAAGAAGCCGATTCATTTAACAGACTCTAATCGTCTATACTGTACCACTTGGCTGTGCATTGAAGATTTATGGATTTATACAGAGCTATGGCTACTATATCTGGGCTGCAAATATCTGGACAATCGTTAGATGGAAACAGAGAGAGAAAACTCTTTGCCGCCTCACCTTCCTCCTCACCTTAGTTCTTCTCACCTTCCCCAAGTGGCATGTAAATGACTAGAGATGAGTAAACTGTAAGCAATACCATACAAAGGAAAGGGTGGATAAAGTGAATATGGGAGGTGCTCATAATCCTCCCACTGAAAATGACAACCCCCTCTGTAATGTCCATTCGCCCATTCCGAAGTCAGGTGGGAAGAGACTTCCACAGAGCTCAATGCTGGCCCTTCTTCCATGCTTCGTGTTTCTTTCTTGTACTTAGTGAACTGTTTCAAGGTATTAATGCTGTAAAGAGATTCTGATTTGCTAATTATTTAACCTAAAGCCATATTCTCCAATAACATGTAATGCCATAGTGAATCAAGGTCAAACCATTTGAATTATTTCATATTTTTGTAGCTGTGCCAATCCAAGCAGACATCTTTAAGACAAACCTAGAAATATTAAAGATTTTAATCTGATATATTCTATATAGAAAGTATATGCTGTGTTACAAAGTAATTGTTCTTCTCTTTAATGTGTTTGGGGGAACTAAACATGTACCTGGATTTAAATCCCCATGAATGCATTACCTGCCATAAGAATTTTGTCCTTATAATATTCCATTACTGATGACAATTTGTATTTGGTCATATAGAAGATATAGTTGGAATGTAAAAAAAGATAGTATGAGCAGATTGGCATTCTTCTAGAAGACATTTTTCAAAATGGCTGCCAGACACCCTTTTATTACATCACCCTCATGAACACATACCACATCCATAAAATGTGGGTCATGCTACAATATAGGTTTTTGTATACAGGTAGTCCTTGACTTACAACAGTTCATTTAGTGACCGTTCAAAGTTACAATGGCACTGTAAAAAGGGACTTATGACCATTTTTCACACTTAAGACTGTTGTAGCATCCCCATGGTCACATGATTTACATTTGGATGCTTGATAACTGACTCATATTGATGACCATTGCAGTGTCACAAGAATCATGTGATCCCTTTTGTGAACTTCTGACAAGCAAAGTCAATGGGGAAGCCAGATTCACTTAACAACCGTGTTACTAATTTAACAACTGCAGGGATTCATTTAATAAATGTGGCAAGAAAAGTTGTAAAATGGAGCAAAACTCACTTAACAAATTTCTCACTTAACAACAAAAATGTTGGGCTCCATTGTGGTCATAAGTTGAGGACTAACTGTATCATGAAACAAATGATAACATTCCCAAAGGTTTATCTGTTTACATCTTGAAATTAAACAATACTTAGAAAATAAATATAAAATAAAGAATTACTAGTATTTTTCCCCAGCAAATTCACAAATGAGTTTATGATGCACTCTATAGGATTACAAATATGTGTAACTCATATACAATCACATCATTAAGCCTTTGGCTTTCCAAGATGGAATTCTTGTAAGATATATGATTCTTCAAATCAGGCCCATAGTTGAGCATGAGAATCAACATGACATATACTCAAGATATTTGGTTAGCCTAAAACCTGTTCTAATTGATCAGCATACATTAAACAGAGGAAGATTTGCTTTGCCTCAAAGTTAACTGTACAGAATCTGCATTGCATCAAGGGACAAGAGGCTGAATTGCTGATTGTATCATCATGAATTAGACTTTGGACAGTCAATCTACATACTAGTGTTCCAATAATATATGTTGTACTGCATCTTATGTTCCGTATATAATTTTATGCCTGATCTCTTTTGTCGTACCCTAGTCTGTATTTCTTTCTGTTGTGTGATTTTTGCCTTTTAAAAATGTTATTTTAAATCATCCAGAAAAATGAGATGGCTTAAGTCTTGTGACAAGTAACTTTTAAAGCAATCAAGGTTCTGCTGCACTGTATAAAAAGACATTCCTATGGGGGGGAATTAAGAAGCTTTTGTCATATTTAACAGTGGATCTATAGATTACAGTACCTGTTAGAATGCTAATCCTAGCTGGAGAAACCAAACAAATGGCTACATTTTGGTCAGGGACAAACATGTTCTCCATACAATTAGGTATTCAATGAAGGAAAGCAGTTCTACACAGTATTAGCCACAGTTTGATGTAATCGTTTTATAGTCTGTGAACTAAAACATGACTTCCAAGAATGCTTGAATAACTGTGAAAAGAAATCACAAAGACATGCCCGTTAAAATACATTTCCTGATCTTCAATTGATACAGAAATTCTTGCTGCTAGAAAACAGTTGGAATATTTCCTTCAAACAGTGCAGAACATTCTTCAATTTTTCATCAACATGCGATATTGATATGTTGGTGGTGCATGAGGAAAATGCAGCAATTAAAAACAACCCAAACTGTTACTGAAAGATTAAAGGAAGATGTTTTGATGTTACCATATATAGTAAAGTCAAGGACTTTTCAGTGCCGTTCTTCCTGATATGAAATTGGATTAAAAGGAGTGCAGCTGTCCAAAAAATGTTTTGACAAGTCATAGTTGCTGAAGGAGCATGAGAAAAGGAAGAAGATCCAATGGCATCATTAAGATTCTTAGATTTCATGAAAAATGGCAGATTATATTAAATTCAGAAATGGCATGCACATCAACAAAACAAAGCATGAAACCCTCACCCATGCAAGAAATTGAAATTGCTCTTTCAGGTCATATATTTCTTCCATCACACAATGAGCTTGGTTAGAAGATTTCAAACAAGAATAATTGATATTACAATAAGAGGAGATTCTGTTGCAGGCATTCTTAATATGATATATTGCCATTCAACTAGCAATTGTTTGCTGATTTATTTGTGATGACTTAAAATCCTTTCTGTAAGAACTGTTTCCTTGCAAGTATGCCTCTACTTCCAATATACATTGTTGATTGCCCACAACTAGGAGGCTAAAAGGCAGATACACCTTCCACATTTAAAATTCTCAAAGTGTATGGCAGAATTATACTCACATTTGAGCAGCAGACTTCATTTTTAGAGATGCACTGAAAAATTCATCAAGAATATGAAAAACACAGGTCACTTGATCTGATTCCTTACATTGAATGACCTTTGAATGTGACATCACCGTCCTGTGTAGTTTCAGATATTTCGAAGAGAAATGTGGTTTGGAGATTAATACTAATTTTAACAAGATGAAAGATTGATAATACTCTACCCCTGAATGGGAAGGATGTCAGCTGAAATGAACAACAATAAAAACTAATCTACACTTATTTAGCATTGGGGAAGAGCAGGTGCATGCAGCTGAAGGAAAGAGTTGAAGAAGTTTGTGATTCCCTAGGATGAGGAATTAAAGCAAAGGTGTGCGATGTGTGTCTAGAAGGGCTCCATCTGCCGGGAACATGGATCAGGGATATGGCAGAACAATTTCCAATATGCATCAAGTCCCTTGGCAATTATCCCACATTGCTAATACAAGTGAACGCAAAAGATACATTGAGGTCGCTGTAAAATTAGGAAAGTAGCTTCAGAAACTGGAAACTCAAGTGGTCCATCTATCTTCCACTTAGAAGAGGGCCAAAAAGAGGAAGAACATTATGAATGAATGACTGGCCACATAAATGCTGTAGACAGGATAGATATGAAAGACTTGAATGGGTGTGTGTGCAAACAAAGCAACACATTTCAAGAGCTTCCATTTCCAACAATGTAGGCCTCACAACAAAGTCTCTTATATATTGCTTACATATATTATGATACTGTACAACTCTGCTGGATGGAACTTTTCAGTTGGCTCAGTCATGCATTCTTAAATATGAATCCATGCATCCACAAAAACCCTATTGTGTTTTCCCATTCAATGGCTTAAAATATGTGACTGTCTAAAAGCTAGACAAATGTACATGTGGTAGAATAGATGTCAGTTGTTCAATGTTGCATGTGCATAGATTGCAGATGACTGTAAGTTATGTATTTTGAGCCATTTATAGTCACATAATAACTGTAACAATGCTTTTTGCATGTTTTTGCATTTGCTAATAAACAATTATCATAGTATTTTTTAAAGTGATGCCTTGTTTTATATTGCCAACAGACTTTTTAATATTATCAATGGTTTTGTTTTTCCTCCAAACTATAGTTTAATATATGCTGTAGGGGTATAAATGTCATGGTTTATGGGATACATACTATAGGAGAATGGTCAGCTACGATTTCCAAAAATGATGTTCATAGACTTATGTCAAACTGCTCATGTCTGTTTTTCATTCCATAATGTGTCCTTTAAGTCCAAGTATAACTACTGCGCATCATAAGATTCTTATAAAACTGTATTACAAGGACAAGACTATGTTGACACTCATCTGCAATGATATTTTTTTTATTTATAAAGTTTATTGTCATTGTACGTATATACACAGTATACCCATACAACGAAATTCACATAACACCCAGAGATCAAGCCCAACACACATGACAATCCCCAGACACAATATATATATGAATATATTCATATTCAAATTGAAAATTTAATTTAGTGGAGGGTTCGGTTGATTTGTATCTGAAAATTTTTTGTAGTATTTCAAGTATTATAAATTGCTAAATCAGTGTTCCATCTGACCTTATAGTCATGTTAGGAGAAACATTAAACCTTCAGATCTTCAGTAGAACTATTGTTAATGTTTTGTCATGCTAAGTTCAGGGTATAAAAAAAATAAGGTTTCTGTGATGTACCCAAACTTAAAACACCATATATTCATTAAAGAATTCCCTGAATTTGCTTTCTCAATAAAATTAGCATTTTGGAACTTGAAGAAAAATTGTATTGAAGCAGTAACAGGGAAGGAAAGGGTTAATTTCCTTTCTTTGTATCTTACTGTCCTGATTTTGACTTTTTTCTTAAACATTCATATCATTTGCCAATGTTTGTACAATTTAAAGTGATATGTTTGCTGCTACACCTAGTCTGGCCTTGAGGTCAGAGATACTTGGAATGAACCACAATTATTGACTGGGCCATCAAACATGTCTGAGCAAATGAAATAGACCTCTTGAGTGCATGCAATAATAGGTGTTTCTCAGTATATTCATGTTCAGCTATGTCAGCTAAGTTATGTACATGAATGCTATTTACAAATATACATCAGGCAACTAGAAATTTAAGAAACTTAAGGGGGACAGAGTTTCAATAATGGGCTAGTGTTTCAGAACAAATTACCGTATTTTTCAGACTATAAGAATAAGATGCTCTGGACTATAAGACACACCTAGCTTTTGGGGAGGAAAACAAGAAAAAAAAATCTGGCTCTGCCTCCCAGCAATTTGCCTCCTTACAGCAAACAGCCTGGTCAGCTTCAGCACAGCCTGATTTAGGATGAGCAGCTGATTGACAGTTGGATCTGCTTCCCGGAATACTGCCTATCAGCTATTCTAGGCTGTGGGGATCACCGCCACCCATCACTACCCGCCACCACCCATCACTGCTGCCACCTATCACCGCCTCTGCGCACCCCGTTTTTGGCCTCCATGCATCCCATTTTAGTTCTGTTCCAATCCAGGCGGGATTGCCGCCTGGAACGGGCCAAAAACAAGATGCAGGGAGGCCGAAAATGGGGCGCAGGGAGGCCAAAAACAGGATGCGCTGAGGCAGTAATAGGTGGCAGCAGCAATGGCGGTGGCAATCTCTGCAGCCTGGAACAGCTGATAAGTGGTATTCTGGGAGGCCGATCCAACTGCCAATCAGCTGCTTCTGCTAAATCAGGCTGTGCTGAAGCTGACCTTGCTATTTGCTGCAAGGAGGCGAATTGATGGGAGACAGAGGCCAAAGGGTAGGGGCTGGCAGGTAGGTGGGGCTTTGACAACATTCACTCTATAAGATGCACAGACATTTCCACCCACTTTTGGAGGGGGGGAAGTGCATCTTATACACTGAAAAATATGGTAAGTCTTTCCTGTAAGGGGACATGGAAAAGAGAGAGAAGAAATGTTCCATCTTTGTTTGAAACCCAAGAACTCAAGGCACTTCCTAAAGATATTAAGGTGATTTCTCATTTCTCAATCTTATCATTCAGTCTGTTTAAAATTAGCTCTGTTGTGAAACCAATATAAATTAAGCTAATTTTAACCAAGATTTAAAAATAATGACTAAATATACCAAAAACCTGGAGATGCGTTTTTGAGGTGACAATATGAAAGTTCTACTTGAATGTGATTTAGTATTCTACTTTAGCAAATACATAAAAGAAACTGAGTGTATTAACAAAACATGTATTTCTTTTCACCCTCTGTGTGAAAAAGAATCTAAAAAATAGTTGATTCCTTCTACATTTATATGGACCCTAAGATGTTTACAGGATCTGTCTGGTGGTCTACCCAGCCTTAGTTTTGTATACACTAATTGACTCGCAGTCTTCAGTAGCTCTAGTTGTATTTATCTATGAATCATTTTGCGCAAATATGCACTGTTGCCACAGAACCTGCAATAGTTCACGTTTGGAAAATCATAGGCATTAATAGTTTCTATCATAAAACTGACATGAAAACCGCACTGTTATTGAACGTCAGTAAATGAAGAAGTAACAGGCTTCTTCTAAACTTACATTATTTTCAAAATACTATAAATTTGTTGTAGCCATACAACAGACTATGCAGAGATAATTACATTTGCAAATATATTCCAAGTGCATAGCGAATAAAGTGGATGCTAGCACCATACACTGTTTTCTACCAAGTGATGCATTACACTTATAGGGCAGGGATTGGACATCGTGTTTATTCCTTCAGAATATGTGCTTTTAGTAGACATCTTAGAAAAAAACCTACCATATTTTTCGGAGTATAAGACGCACCGGAGTATAAGACACACCTACCTTTTTTGGTGAGGAAAAGAAGAAAAAGAAATCTCCCTCTGCCTCTGAGCAATTTTGCCTCCTTGCAGCAAACAGCAAACAGCAAACAGCCTGCTTTACTTTCATTTTCGTTTTCAGCATAGCTTGATTAGCACAAGGGGAAAAAAATCTCCAACAATTTACCTCTTTGCAGCAAGCAGCAGAGCCCTGCGCAACACAGCTGAGAGCAAATCAGCTGAGTCAGGAGGCCGATCCAATCAACTTGTGTTAATTAGCCTGTGCTGAAGCTGAAAGGAGCTGTTTTTTCTTGCTATTTGCTTGCAAGGAGGTAACTGCTGCAAGGCAGAGGCCAAAGGGTGGGGGCCAGTGGGTGGGCGGGGCGACATTCAGTGTATAAGATGCACCTAAATTTTCACCCCCTTTTAGGGGGGAAAAGGTGCACCTTATACTCCAAAGAATACGGTAGTTAAATAGAGTGAATTTCATCTCTTTGTCTATTACCACATGATCATCTCATGTGATGAGATGATCAAATCATTGGAAATGACCCGCTAGAAGAGCTGTTACAATCAATATTGTTGATATGAATGCTTAAGAATATTATGTATGTGAACTCAATTGAGTTTTATTAAAAGAAACTAAATTTTGCAACAGAACTTCAAAATTAATATATCATCAAATCTATATCATCAACTCAATTATATTTTTTAAAATGCCATCAATTACTTCTTAATAAATGTTGCAGTTTTTTGTGCAATTGTACAAGCAAAAATATTTTATATGTTGGTGATTACAATATAGGTTATAAATCCTCAACTTATAGCCATTTGTTTAGCAATAGTTTGAAGTTCTGACAGTGCTTTAAAAAAGTGACTTACAACGAGCCCTCACACTTACAACTGTTGCAGCATACCCATGGTTACCTGACTACAATCCGTGCACATGGCAACCAACTTGCCTTTAAAACAGATGCAGTATCCTGGGTTCACATGACTGTGGATTTGCGCCTTTCTCAGCTGGCTTCTGGCAAGCAAAGTCAAGGGGGAAGCCAACAGGGAAGGTTGCAAATCACAATCATGTGTTCTCTTGCTTATTGATCGCAGCAAAAAAGATTGTAAAATTGGGTCCGGTCATATGATGCCTTGCTTAATGACTGCACCACTTAACAACAATTTTTCCAGTCCCAAGAATGTTGGTAATTCTAGGACGGGGCGTTGGTCCTACCTGATACGCCCCTTCTCGTTGAGTGGAGACAGCAGCCAGACGTGGGTTGTGCTCATTGGTCAGAGGTTGGACTGAGCCTGCAAAATCTTCTTAAATCCTTCCCCTGTTGCTAAGGCACCCAGTTTTTTGTCGAAGGAGAAGGAAACAGACTCGGTGTGTGGAAAGAAAAAGAAACCATAAACAACAGCAAACAACCATGCAAGAAGACAATAACATGAATGACCAGACTGAAAGGACTAGGGTGGGGCTGGCTGCTGTCTCCACTCAACGAGAAGGGGCGTATCAGGTAGGACCAACGCCCCTTCTCCCTTGAGGGTGGAGACAGCAGCCAGACGTGGGACATACCAAAGATCACTGTCCCAATTCACGGGCGGGAACAGTCTGGGCAGAACACCCTTCCCGAGTAACAACACCTTGAAACACACGCCTCCCAAAATCCGCCTCCGCCGAGGCAAACTTATCTAACTAGTAATGTCTAATAAAGGGCGAAGGAGACGTCCAAGTTGCCGCCCTGCAGATCTCATCCAAGGAAGCCTTCGAGGTCCAAGCCGCCGTGGTCGCAGCACTTCTGGTAGAATGGGCTGTGACAGAAGCAGGAGGAGGTAACGACCGGAGTTCGTACGCTGTTGTAATCGTCGAACGGATCCACCGCCCCACCGTGGAGGAAGTTACTCTTTGACCTAAGGAAGATGGCAGAAAGGAAACAAACAGCGACTCTGTCCGCCGAATATCAGCTGTCCTCCGGAGATAGAGGATCAGAGCCCGGCGGACATCCAACATGTGTAAACGGCTCTCCACCGGACCGGAAGGAGAAGGATAGAAATCTGGTAAGACTAGTTCCTGCAAACGATGAAATGGAGAGTTAATCTTAGTCACAAATGTCGGGTCCAATCTAAGGACCACTCGATCTTCATGAAAAACACACAAATCATTTCTAATGGACAATGCTGCTAGTTCTGAAATTCGACGCGCCGACGTAATAGCAACCAAAAAGGCCACCTTGCCAGACAGTAAACGCAAGCTGACCGAATCAAGAGGCTCGTATGGTGACCCCATAAGGGAGTCCAGCACGAGAGGAAGATCCCACGAGGGGTACCGATGTAGAACAGGTGGGCAGAGATTAGTTGCACCTCGGAGGAAACGCCTAATCAGAGGTCGTTGAGACAATGAATGTATGGAATTATACGTTAGGATGGAAGAGATTGCAGCAACCTGTCTCCTAAGGGTATTAGGAGACAGACCTTTGTCCAATCCCGACTGAAGGAATCGAAGAACTTGCAAGACGGAAGCTTGAAGTGGAGAAAAACCCTGGGATGAACACCACGAGGAAAAAGCTCTCCAAGTAGCTGAATAAATCCGTTCTGTCGATGCTCGCCTGGAGGCCTGGATGGTATGGATCACGTCAGAGGGGATGTGGTCCCGCTGCATAGCTGCCCACTCAACCGCCAAGCGGTCAGCTGAAGCCACTGAGGCTCCGGATGTACAATCGTGCCTTGGCTGAGACAATCCGGGGAACACGGAATCTTCCAAGGAGGAGACACTGACAGATGCATGAGGTCTGCAAACCATGGCCTCCTCGGCCAATGAGGGGCCACCAGAATGATCTCCGCCTGCTCCAGCATTAGTTTCCGAATCACCCTTGGTATGAGGGGAATTGGAGGGAAGGCGTACAGTAGACCTTGCGGCCAAGGGGAGCGCAAGGCATCCACAGCTTCCGCTTGATGGGAAGGGAAGCGGGAGAAGAAACGAGGCAACTGGTTGTTCTGAGGTGAAGCAAAGAGGTCTATCTGCGGGCTCCCAAAAAGAGCTGCTATCCTCCGGAATAGGAGCGGGTGAAGGCTCCATTCTCCGTGGTCCAAGTGCTGGCGACTCAGCCAGTCCGCTGTCACGTTGGAGACCCCTGATATATGGTCCGCTTTCAAGGAGGCCAGATGCCTCTCTGCCCAAAGACCTAGTCTCTTTGCTTCCCGCATCAACAAGATTGACCTGGTACCGCCCTGGCGATTGACGTGCGCCTTGGCCGAGGTGTTGTCGGTCAAAATCAGCACGTGTTCGCCGGACAGCAGATGTTGAAAGGCCCGAAGAGCCAGGTAAATTGCCCTCAGTTCTAACCAATTGATGCTGCGGGCCCTTTCCACAGGGGACCAGGTCCCTTGTGCGAAGTGAGTCCCGCAGTGAGCCCCCCAGCCGGATTTGCTGGCGTCGGAGGTCACCGTTACCCGCTGGGGTTCTAGGAACAGACAGCCCTTGGAGAGCGCAGGAGATGTCCACCAGCGAAGGGATGACCGCACTCCCGGTGGAACTGTCACTTTGATCAAGGAGGATCCCTTGCCCGCTTTCTGAAAAGGTAAAAGGAACCATTGAAGGTCTCTAAGATGTAATCTGGCCCATGGAACAATGGAGATGGCCGAGACCATCTTCCCTAGTAGTCTGGAAAGAAACAGAGGGGAAACCCTCTTCCCCCCCAGGAGCTTAGCTACCATGGATTTCAAGGCCACCTGTCTGTCTGGAGAAAGGAAAACTCTACCTTGTGATGAATCAATAATAGCCCCCAAATGGAGGATCCTAGTAGAGGGTGTTAGGTGGCTCTTCTCTAAGTTAACTGAGAAGCCATGTGATGCCAGTGTCTGAATCGTAAGATGAAGATCCGACATGGCTCGCTGAGGAGAAGATGACATAATAAGGATATCGTCCAGATAGCACTGGAGACGAACGGCTTGAAGCCTGAGATGGGCCGCTAAGGCCGCCAAAATTTTGGTGAAACTACGGGGTGCGGAGGAAAGCCCGAAGGGTAATGCCCTGTACTGGTAGTGAACCCCAGCATAGTAAAAGCGAAGGAAACGCCTATGAGAAGGGCGAATGGGGATATGGAGGTAAGCCTCCGTGAGGTCTATTGAACAGAGGAGATCGCCCCTCCGTACGCCGGCCAGAATGGAAGACAAAGATTGCATTTTGAACCTTCTATAGACCACAAAACGGTTCAAACGTTTAAGGTCCAGAATAGGTCTCCACCCCCCCGATGACTTAGGGACTAAAAAGACCCTAGAATAGAACCCCTGTCCCACCTGGTCGTGAGGCACTCGCTGAATAGCCTTAATGGCCAATAAATGATTGACAGCCGAGTCCATGCGGGCTCGACGATCGACCAAGTGAGAAAGAGGACATTGGACGAAAGACATAGGAGGGATGGAAATAAATTCAATGGCCAGTCCAGATGAAATGGAGGCCAGGACCCAGCAATCTGAAGTAGTACCCTCCCAAACCTTGGCGAAAAGGCCCAATCGTCCGCCAATGGGAGGATCCCCTGTACTACTAACGCCGGCGACGGATGGAACGACCCCCTCCCCCTCGAAAGGGCCGCCGGGGACCAAAGTTCTTCCCCCTAGCTGGTCTCTCCTGAAAATTCCTCTGCCTAAAATTTAAAGACCCCGGATAGAAATTACCCGTGTTTCTGTGGGGACCCATTCCCCCCTCCGACGGACGGAATTGAGGACGAGGAGGGTAAGGAAAAACCCGAGGTTCCCCCCTTCGGAACACAGCTGGCAAGACTTTTCTTTTATCTTTGGTCTCTACGAGAAACTTGTCCAGGTGCTCGCCAAACAGTTTTGATCCTGAAAAAGGCACTGAAGTCAGGCGCCATTTATGCCTCACATCAGCTTGCCAATGGCGAAGCCACACTAAACGGCGGGCCGCAATGGAAGAGGCCAGAGACTTTGCTGCAAATCGAGTGGCGTGCAAGGTGGCATCTGCAGAAAACTGTACCGCAGCAATGATTTTATTCAAGTCCTGTTTCAATCTGGGGTCCTCAGAGGACATCTTTTCCTGTAATTGTTTAAGCCACAGGATAGTTGTCCGATTAAAAAATGATGCGGTGGATGCAGATTTAATGGCCCAAGCCGCACCTAGGTGGGCCCTCTGAAGGACCTGTTCTGCTCTACGCTCCTCAGGGCGAAGGCCTTCCTCTGGATTACCAGGAATGGCAGAAGAAGATAGCAAAGCTGCAACAGGAGCGTCAACTGAGGGAACCTGAAGCAACGATTCCAGGTCCGAAGAAACAATGAAGTTCCTTTTGTCCGTTGAAGTTAGCACTGGGACCGAGGAGGGCGCAGACCACTGCTTCTGGATGACCTCCAGGAAAAGCGGGGGCGTAGGAATGGCTGTCACTGCCCTAGGTTGCTCGGCAAACAGGGGATTCAAAGAACCAGCAGGTGGAGGAGGGTCTGGAATCGAAGAGGGACCCAGTTGAGCTGTATTTACCGCCTTAAACAGCAATGATTTAAAAAGAGACTGGGGAAAAAGGCCCGTGAATGCTGGCTGATCAGGGGGCAATCCCTCATCCTCCGAGAGTTCTGGCTCCTGGGGTTCCATGTTCACCTCTTTAGAGTGATCACTGACCCCGGAAACAGATGGAGAGTCAGAGCCCGCCAGAGAAATGGCATCCTCCATATCAAATACAGTCATAGATTCCGCCTGTTCTAAAGGGACCGGACGAGTGGGAGCAGGTCCCAGAGTCGGATTGAAATGGGTGGACAAAGACTGGTGTACAGCCACGGAAATCATTCGTTGGATGTCTTCCGGCTGCCAATTCACCGGAGGTGGACCTGGAGCCGGGCCGGCCTCCGCAGAGGCTCGGACCGGAGCAGAAGTAACAGGAGGGTGGGTCATTGGGGAAAAGGGGGCGCTAGACCCCACCTCAGAATGGACCCCCGCCAAGGGGGCTGATCCCCAAACTTCTGCTGAATCTACGGACATTGGAAAGTCCTGCAAGGATCTTTGATCCGGAGTCAACGAAATTTCTCGTCTCAAGTCTTCAGAAAGCCCTCTGGCTGACCCACCTAATGGGGCTTCATTAATACCTTGCCTTTTTGACACCTCAATGGGAGTTTTCCCATGGGCCTTAAAGCCCTTGGAAGGCAGCGAGGGTCGCCTAGTGGAAGTAGGGGCTCGCACCCCGTTGTCTGGTGCCTGAACCTGACTTTCACGCAAGGAGGCCTCCGATTGTTCGCGGATTGTGGCCCTGCGGCCATGTCTGGATTTGGATTGGGCCTTAGGCATGACTAAGGAAAGAAATAACCAACTACTAGATAAGCCAATTAGGGGGAATTAAAATCCCACTGTGCACAGGCAAATTACCAGGTTAGCAATAAGGACTCGAAAGGGCAGTAATGTCCACAGATCTAGCCCAAAAGTCCAAAGGAAGGCCCAAAGCCCAGAGGGTGCTATTGCTAAGGAGAGGCTGAGGAGGCCTGCAAACTCCACCCTCCTCTCAAAATGGCGGCCCAGCCAAAAAAACCAGTAAAGGCTCAAGTTCTCCTGCCACAAAATGGCGCCCGGAGAACGACAGTTAGAGCGCGAGGCTCTTCAGAGGGCAATTTGCCCTGCTCCAAGTTGCTGGAAGAGACGCCTGCGAAGACAAGCCCAAAACGGCAGAGGGGCAGCTAAGGAGGTAGGAAAAAAACAGCCCCTTTGAACTAAAGCCGACAAGCGGCAAAGGCGGGGAGCGCGCCGCTCCGCTTCAAATAGCCGCGCCAAACAGCTGAGCTAATTAGGCAGCCGCCGCAACTCTAGAGCCCTCAGAAGACCCCGTGGTATGCAGGGGCTTCGAAATTCAGACAGCGAGGAGGAATAGTGAGAGCCGACAAGCGGCTAAATTAGGGGAGCGAGAAACAATCTCCACAATAATTAGAGCAGACAAAGGACTGTCAAAGCCAAAGGGAAGGAGGGGGCGCGAGGCTCCACAGACAATAAAGGCTAGATAAATGCAGTTAATTAATGATAATAGGGTAAGCAGAAGCCCTTACACCCCAAAAGGGGAGCTGAAAGCTCCACCAGAATTTTTACTAACCCTCTTAGTGGATGTTGATCTCAGCTGAGAGAAGGAAATAATTCAGACGCTCACAAGAGGTGCTGGAATTCAGGATCACTGAAAAATTTTTAACAGTCTAGAGAATAGTCAGAAGGGAAGCCAAAGTCAAAACACAGAGAATCAATCAGATTGAAATATACCCTAACTCAATAAGGAGAAAGAGAATACTTTCCACACAACTGTCCAGTCTGATGACTGAGCAAAAAACTGGGTGCCTTAGCAACAGGGGAAGGATTTAAGAAGATTTTGCAGGCTCAGTCCAACCTCTGACCAATGAGCACAACCCACGTCTGGCTGCTGTCTCCACCCTCAAGGGAGAATACCTGTATTCATTTCAGGCATGATCTGTATAATAAAGATGTCTGGCACAGAGGCACTATCCACAACTACTGCTTTCATAATCTGGTGGTCTCTAAATATTTCTAAATATTGAGTGGTCTCCTATCATTCTCAGCCTGCATATAACAGATTGCAGTAAAGAATTAACACAAGATATGATGACTACCATACACAGATGCATATTCAGGAATTGGAGTCTTCACTTCAAATCCAAACAAGATATACTTCCATATTTTACAGCAGCTATCCTCAACCTAAATTCAAGCCAAAATATTTTTATTTTTAGTAATTCTTTATCCTGGAAAAAAATAAAACTCTCAAGGATTATGAAAGTGTATATAAGGAGATAGTGTTACTTGAAGGATAATTTCTGGTTAAGGCTTTCTGGACATTAAGATGTTACACATATCTGAGTACCGAGACACTGGAAAACTCATGTGGCTCTGTCCATGCTGGCCTACGCAAAACACAGGACTGTATTTGGGTGGTGAATACATTTTATTATGGTCATAAAGTAAAAAGAAACAATAGCAAAGTGGAAATAGCATTTACTCAGGCCAGGGCAGATTTTACATATTTAACAAGTTTAGAAATAGTTATGTGCCCAAAATTGTCCTTTTGTCTAATAAGTAATGTAAAATAAAATATAATAAAAAAGAGAGCCGGTTTGATCTAGTGGTTAAAACATCAGGCTAGAAAGCAGGAGACTGTGAGTTCTAGTCCCATTTTAGCCATGAAAGCTAGATGACTTTGCACCAGTTACCCCAACCCACCTCACAGGGTTGTTGTTGTTGTAGGGAAAACAAGAGGAAGAAGATGCATTGGATATGTTTGCTGCCTTGGGTTGTTTGTGAAAATAATAAAGCTGGGATTCAAGTAAATAAAAATAAAATAAATAAATAAAAATAAAGCAAATCGGACTGCCCTCAGAATGTAGAAAGAAGGGTAATCAGCTGCAAACAAGAGTCACTCTAGAACTGAGCTGTACTGTAGTTTCTACGACTTCATTGAAGAGACAATGTCATTTAGCATGGAGGACTTTCCTACACTTCTCCTCCAACTGTGGGAAAGCATCAAAATGGTCAAAGGATAAGGGTCCTCTAACTTTTAAAACAGTGATCCTGTTTGGAAACTGGTTGATCTAAAATTTGGGAATTTGTTAATGAGTTGGTCCAGAATGCGGCTGCGCAAGTGGTTATGGGCGCAACCCATTGTGCCCACGTGACCCCCCTCCTGCGCGAGCTGCACTGGCTCCCAGTGGTCTTCTGGGTGTGATTCAAGGTGTTGGTTACCACCTTTAAAGTGCTCCATGGTATAGGACCCGGGTACCTTCGAGACCGACTTCTGCCACCAACAACCTCCCACTGGCCAGTTCGCTCCCACAGAGAGGGTCTCCTCAGGGTTCCATCAGCCAAGTTATGTCAGCTGGCGACACCCAGGGGGAGGGCCTTCTCTGTGGAAGCCCCTGCCCTGTGGAATGAACTGCCCCTGGAAATGCGTAAGATCTCCGACTTTCATGTATTTCGCTGTGCCCTCAAGACCCTGCTGTTCCGCCAAGCCGGGCTATCAATGTAATTATTTTTAAATTGGGTGTTTTAAATTTTTGGGGTTTTAAATCTGAGCCGAAATTATGTAATAATTTTAATTATTTTTAACTGATGTTTGTCTTTGTGTTTTTAATAGGCTGTACACCGCCCTGAGTCCTTCGGGAGAAGGGCGGTATAGAAATAACTTTATTTATTTATTTATTTATTTATTTATTTATTTATTTATTTATTTATTTATTTATTTATTTATTTAATACACCCGTAATCCAACTGGTGTTCTACATCTAGAATGCTTTGTTTCAAATTTACACTGGCCTGTTCTAACTCCAATGACAAAAGAGTATCCCAGGAAAAGCCATAAAAATGTAATTTCCTAGAAATGGCTTTTTTCCAAGAGGAATCAAAATTATCTTCTATGGGGCCAATCCATCTGTGTTGTGTAATAATGTCAACCGGAAATAATCCAGATTTGACCTTTGTGATCCCTGCTTGTCACTGAAGCACCATAGCTAGGACTCAATGAGAGAGCAGGAAAATATTTTCAGGAATTTAGATTGGATTTTCTCTAATATTGCCATCTCAGGATATGAATATCCTAATTCTGCCTGTACAATAACTGGGCATGAGTCTTAGCTGCAAATAATATAATTTCAAAGCAGAAGGAATTACCTTTGTATAGTTGAGGCTGAGCTCTGTGCCCTTTGGAGCACATATTCCCAGTGGGCGTTTTGGATTCCAGAACCTTTCCTAAATATTTGCCAGTTCTATAGCTTGAGAAGTTTGGAAAATATGAGAATCTTAGAATATCTATGACTATGTCCTTGATACTGCAGTGAAATAAAACAGCATGCAAAGCTCTTCTTAAGGCCAATAGAAGTCAAGCACAAAGGAACTACATTGTCAACTATAAGAATGAATTGATATGCTGTTGGATTAGTTTAGGGGGTGGAAATTTAAGCTGTTTATGCTGGCCTAGTGAATGTAAATTTATATTTAAATTAAATAATTCTGAAGCAAACATGTAGACCGTAACATTAGTATTTCTTTGGTTAGATGTCCTTGAGCATTATATCTACTTTTACTCATATTTTCATGTATTTAAATATTTGTAGAAGAAGCAGAAGCTTATCAATTATGTTGCACCATAGAAGTTTGTCCTAGAAATTTAATTTAATGCAAATGAAAAGTCGGTGAAAACTGCGAATAGGAATAAACATGTCTAAAGGAATATTTTTAAATAGATGTTGCAGCATTATAGAACAATGTTCTATAATGTAATTGTGCATGCTTCAACTTTCTCCTGTTTGTCTCTCAAGATATACTCAGATTCAATGCAATCTAGCAATTCAACTTCCAGATTTTTAATATACATTTTATTGACTTGGCTGAATGGACTGAGAGAGCAGAACTTGGCAGTGTCATCCCTTTTGCTATGGGAGTTATGAGAGCCAAGTCCCAATCCTTTGGTAGTTTGATGTAGAATTATTGATGGCTATAAATGAGGATGGTAATACAAGTGCCCACCGGTTCAATTTACTGTTTGTTGTTAGTTGAGAAGTCGTGTCTGACCCATCACGATCCCATGGGCAATGTTCCTCCAGGCCTTCCTGTCCTTTACCTCCTCTGGAGTCCATTTAAGCTCACCCCTACTGCTTCAGTGACTCCATCCAGCCACCTCATTCTCTGTTGTCCCCTTCTTCTTTTGCCCTCAATCTTTCCCAGCATTAGGTTCTTCTCCAGTGAGTCCACTGTGAGAATTTAGTGTTACAGTTTCATAAATCATATAATTTGGATCATGAGCCTTCTTTAGTCTGGACTGTTTAGCTATGTTTTTGATTTCAGAACAGAAAAATGAGGCTTGTGTGGCTGAAGAGATCATGCCCAACTCCAGATCTAGAAAGGGTTCCTCAGTCTGGGCATGTAGGGCAGCAAAATGTTCTTCTGAATGCCAGCTAATACAGGAGCGGAGGAATATGAAACATTATTCAAAAGAAACAACGCTAGTGGTCTCCAGAAGGGTTCATTAAGTAAGCAGCTACTACCAGCCTCTGCCGTGATTCCCAAGTGCCCCCCACTCCCTCTGCCTTTCTCTTGATAATTATCAAGTCTTGATAATTGAAATACTGTAGAATGAGAAAAGGATTTTTCTTTATACAATCTGAAAAATTGGTTCAGGCTTCTCCTGGTTTCTTGCCAATCTTGATCAAACTCAATAGGAGGTCTACAGGTATCTCTCCTGATAATATGCAGTTGTACGATAGTTGTTTGAACTGTGGAAATTGAATTTATCATAGTTATTTGAATAAATGTGGGGACAGCTCAAAGGTAGACTTCAGTCTAATGAGAGCACGGGTGAGAAAGCAGAGTGCGGCTTAGGAACCAACTGTACTACTATCCACCCTCATGAATAGAAGGCTAGATTCAGGCTAGTTCAAAGTGGGATAGGTAGTCAGTATTAATTTAAGTTCTATTGATTTCAGTGAGTTTAAAATGTGATTAACTTTGTCTGGATCCAAGCAACTAAAGACCCCCATATATTTTTGGTTAACCCACACTTACATATTCATGACACAACCTTGAATATTATTGTTTTCAAACTATTTTCTCAACACATTTTTAACCACTGGTTACGTTCTTGGTGCCTGGTTTTAGTTGCAAAGACCATAACTCAAAACAATGCAATCCACCATAATTTTTGACAGTCTGGATTCCTGAAGAGCAACACATTTGAATCTATTGAATCTCTGTGGGTCATTCTATCATCATTAGCATGGTGTGACAGAATTGCCACTAGAGGAACAATTCTGGAAGGGCATTCCTTGAACAAGATCCTATTGTGCCTCCAACCATAGCAGCTGGCAAATACCACCATTTACATGTGTATTATCACACAGAGTGCTGGATAGCACAACAGTGCTGAATATTATTACTAACGGATTTCAGCACACAGACCATGTCCTGTAATAACTAAAACCTTAGGAGCCAAATATTGCAATAAAAAATGCAGTAAAAGAAAAATTTTATACATTCGTTATTTCTCTACTTTCTGGATCTACAGAATTCTGGTCAAGTGATCTTAATAAAGAACAGTCAGGATGCTCAAGATTGGGAGGGAATTGCAGAGGGTAGCTGAGCAAGCCCAGGAAAAAAATCAAAGTTGCTTTAAGGTGTCCTTGACAGAGGTTTCATGCATCCTAGTTATGCTCTAAATCACATTTCCCTTCGATTCCAGATCTCTGCATAGCTTATAATATAATTTATATGACATAATTATGGCAATAGACAGGATGTGATAAAATAATTTTAACATCCATGTTTAACTTCTCTTTTTATAGATTTAGGACTTAATAGCGGTTTGCTATATTTCACCATAAATCAGTCTTTCTTCCTTAGGGTAGTGAGTTGAAATATTAGAGCCCTCTGGAAATAAAAATGAGGAGGAAACAATTATGTATGCATGAATATGGGACAGACAGTTCTTTGTTATGACATATTTTCAATTAGCAATAAATACCTGGGACCTTAGTATACTGTAATCACAGGGTTCTCATGCCTTCTCAGGTGGAAAAATTCCACTTTATTCAATAGGGCTTAAACTGGTATATATTTTTATCATTTTAATGTAATTTATTTCAACTATTTTAGGCCATGTTTATGAATAAAATGACTGTAAGGGGAAGTAAAATCTGATAAAATAATAAAAGCAAGAAATAACAAGTAAAAAAATCTCAGCTCAAGGAATTGCTAAAATGCAGACAGAAATTATCTAGTAAAATATAACTCAAAACAAAATTGAGAAAAAAAATTGATCTTCACAGTTTTTTTCTGAAGGCCTGCAGAAAGATGCAGTGATGCTTTGCGGAAAAAAAAACCTTTCTCTTTCATCCCTAACTATTCCTTAAAGACAAACAAGTGAAAAGGACCTTATTGATATGGGTAAAAGAGGCCCTCCAAGTAATTTGCTCACAATCAGGTTAAGGTCTACAATTTGGACTCTTAAACAGCTTGACTTGAATGGGCCTGTTTTGCAGCTTCAATTTTGATAGCTGTTGTGATTGGTATAGCGTAAGGTCCCTGAAAGAATTGCTTTGCAGCCTAAACATTTACGTGGGAATAATCTCTATCAGTGCTTATAGAATAGCCATGAGCAATTAAATGTACTGAGTTTTCTATCATTTTTTCCCTTTTTACTAGGAACCATAATAAGGTAAGTAGCAAAAACGATGTTTTCCTAGCATCACTTGACAAACATAATTAACTGCACCCCATTACTTTGTGGGTTCCTCCCAGCCCAGTCATTTGCTTTTTAAATGGTCAGAGAAGACATCCTTTTCCTATCCTTAAAACTTCAGCTAAGTCAACTCTGAGCACCTGTAAATCTGTACATATCCATATGTAGATTAGAATATGAGCTTAATATACTGTATATGCCCTATTTTGTCCATTTCCTAATTTAAATTATTTCCTAGTTTGCAGTTAAGAGTTTACCTAAATTGGTGTCATTCTCTCTCCCACTCACACCATCTCACCCAATCTTTTTTTTCTGGATAGTAAAACTCTTCTTCTGTCCTCTTCAGCTCCATAGTGATCCAATGTCCTATGCTGCTGACTAGCTCAGGGTCACCCAATGCATGTTGCACTTGAGTGGAGACTTGAACTCAGTTCAAGACTTCATCTAAAACATTTTTTGTCATGGGTTATGTTCAACAGCTAAGGTTCTGCTCTTTAGCCCCTTACCTTGAGATATGAAGCTCCTGAGTAGAAATCCTAGCATTTCAGCTACAGTGCCCTGGTTCTGAAAAAGCCCTTGAGGAAGGATTATCTCTGGCTTCGTTTTTCATCTTACATTTTCCTTCAAAGAGTAAAAAGCTGGACCCTGCTTGGAACCTAATATATAATGTTGCATATTATGCCATTCTCTCACTTGTATTCTATTTTTTATTTATAAACTGCCTCGGCAGCTCCTAGATTTTAAAAAATGCAAGAATCAAATACTGTTCTTCATCACAATTTCTAGGCCAGTGCCAAAAAACTGTATAAACCAGAAGGTATATTTAGAATAATATTAAACAACATTAAGAGGGAAACACATAGAAAACACAAATACTTTATATGGGAAGCAAGTCACATCATCTTTAAATGTATTACTAACTCATTCGCTAGAGGCAGCAGCAATCATTATTTTCAGCTAAGCTCAGTTAAAATCAGGATGAAAGGCTGTCTGTTCGTAGTAGCTGTGATAGAAGGGAGCTGTAAGGATCAAGCAAGCAGAAGCAAAAGTCTAACTATATGCTTTGAGTACCTGATAATATGAAAGCTACTGTCTAGTAGCACTGCAACCTAGTTTGGTAGGGAGAAATCTGTACCTTTTCACGTGCTGTCACTTTTGCTTATTTTCACTCATCCATTTCATGCACTAATGTCGTCTTCTTTTAAAATGTGTACTAATATGATATTTAAATGCATGTTTTCTCAAAATATGCATTTTGAACCCTTTTTTTTTAAAAAAAAAAAATCATTTTGGAAGAGAGTTCAAAACCCAACAAATAACTAAGTCCCAATCCTTAAATGAGTCTGCGTCTTCAGAGCAATCAGTTCTTATTCAAATTCTTTAGGCATCTTTGTGCAGCTCCTTAATACATCTTCCATTTGCCAGATGTCTGCAATTAAGTGTGACACAATGCATTAAAAACATATTTATTAATTCTTCTCTCAGTTGTTCTTTTCAAAATTCTCAAAAGTGCTGTGCAAAACAAGATTCATATTTCATTTGGCTGTATAAATTAGATGCTATTGCTCATATGAATGAAATAAAAATGTGTTAGTTTTTTTTTATACAGATGATAGACAGATAGAGGGATTCTTGGTTGAGATATAGAAACTATAATCAGCACAGTTGTTATGCTATATTTGAGGAAGCACGGCATAATATACAATTAACAAATTCTTCTGTCTTCTATAATCTACCATCGTCCCCAATTTGTCACGTGTAATTTTGGGAATCTAAACCATAGAGATTATTCAAGAATTCTAGCATGATGGGGGACATTAAGGTTAATATCCAAGTTAATATAGTATTTAAATGTATTCCTAAAAGAAATTTATTTTGGTTTTTGTTTTCAAAGTTTTTGAAAAAAAAAATGTTTTTTCAAATCACTGGTGTGATCCTTCAGAGACATAATTTCCATGATGTCCATAGAGTTATTATAGGATAACTCTATCCATTTCATCAGAGAATGGGATCCCTGAACCAGCATTCACTATTTTTTCAGGATAATTTTGTGAATAAAAAGGAAGATAGACACACTTAGGTTTAACTTTATCTTTCATAACATAGTGTTCTCCTCAGTCACAGCCCAGCCCAAAAACCAGGAGACACTTCAGTGCAAAATCCCCATTTGAAAAATATTGACTTTCATTGATTTTTATCCTATTTGACACATATGTCTTTACATTATTTTATGTGGGTCATAATAACAATATTATCATTTTTACTAGTGCTATTGGATTTTTATAATCATTAATTGTCTGATTCATTGAAAATGATTAGTAAGTGTAAAATATGACTACTGACTTTTGAAATATTAATATAAGCATACATAAGCTATTATTAGCAGTAGGTGTGGTGACCAATATGTATTTTATATTAGAAATGATTAGGCTGGGGAGGAATGATAACCTGATAAATATTGTTCATTATTTTAAATTTTTATTATATTTGTATTATTAAAACTAGAAATTATTCTCTCTATCTTGCCAGGGTTTATTAGTTTGTGTAATTTTGTATGAAAACAATAAACTGGTTTTTTAAATAACAAAATGCATATGTTTGTATTATTTCTTCTAGCATTCTGAAGTATTAAGCCAATGTTTTGTATTGTTTTATGTTGGGAAATTCTAGTTCTCTCATCTTGGATTAGTAACCTCCTCAAATTCTTCCCAGAATAATAGTGTTGGTTCCCAAATCTTGAAATATGGGGGGAAAATTCTTAATAATAAATACTACATTGGTTTTCTTCATCCACTTTTGCTGTCATGGCGAGGTGAAAATGTCTCCTCTAGTTCATTGTCATATATATGTTGATCCATATCATGGGCTTCCAAATGTAATAGGAGAAAAACAAAAACAAATAAATAGTAGAATATATCAAGAGATTATATTTTAGAGATGGAGTGCTTATTCTATGCTTTGGATACTTTTGATTCTGCTTAATTTCTTTTTCTCTGTCTCCTCTGTCTCAATGCTGAGAACATTCTGAGTGGATGTTAATTATCTAGCTACATTGGAGCTGACTACTCCAGCCCCAACCACATAATGAATTTAGAAAGTTATGGGAAGAGGGAGAAAAGTCCCTTAAATATTTCAATTATTATATCACATTCAAATTACATTTCACTTATCTGTCTCTATTCAGGAGAACTTTGAATACTTCCTTGTTCCTTGAATTTTGTATTAATCATTTGTAGATCATAATCTACAAATTTAATTATATTATTACCACCATATATGGAGAAAGAAATATTTTATGCAGTACTAGAGTAAAAAAATGCCTATGAGTTTTCAATAAGCTTGAAGTTGTAAATTGCCTTCTGTAATGAACTCCTAAGAATGCAATCTTTTATGATTTATCTTTGGCAAGTTATATATCTTCATTGTTTGGAAAACCAAGAATGTGAATGAGCGAACACATTTGTTTAAGTTAACAAGAGCTCTACATCTGAACCTTTGCAAGGAACAAAAAATACATTCTGACATAGTGTCTCTTTAGAGAAGCAGAGAGAGATGAGTAGGAATATAACAAGTTCTTGTGTAATTTAATTTTTACCCTATGAATTATCCTATGGGTTTTTAAAACAATTAAAAACAAGGCTGTAATTTGCAGAAACTGCATTTCTTAGTGCCATCTTTCAATAACCAAATATGGGCACTTAACTTAGAGGCCAGTGATGCTTGGGTAAGAATCTCTTCTGATTCTACCTGCTATACTCACAATAGGGTTATAATAGTCAACAGCTGGTTTTCACAATATGTCATCCACAGATGTAATATTTGCACAGGCAGCAGGGTTTTCAGATCTTTAATTGGGAATATCAGGAAGATATGGCACCCCAGGAGGGCATTACTTTTATATAAGAAGAAAAATCACTCTCAGCAGATCAGGCCTGAAATAGTGCACAGCTTTGGTACAAAATAGCAATAGCACTTAAACTTATATACCGCTCTACAATGCTTTACAGCCCTCTCTAAGCGGTTTAAAGAGTCAGCCTATTGCCCAACAATCTGGGTCCGACTTTGGAAGGATGGAAGGCTGAGTCAATCTTGAGCTGATCAGGATCGAACTGGCAGTAGGCAGAGACAGCCTGCAATACTGTATTCTAACCACTGCGCCACCGTAGCTCCTGACAAGAAACAACAGATCTGATTAATATATGAAGTTATTACAAAAAGAAAACATTAATTATATAAAGAAAAGCCAGGTCACTATTCTATCAGCCCAGGATGATTGATTTCAGGGATTGATTCAGAAGATCTCAATTTTACATTATCCTTTTTTTTTTAAACTTTGAGAGAAAATGTCTAAAGAAACACATATGCAAATATTAGTTCAGGAGGTATGTATCTTTATCTTTTCACAAAGTACACCTTTCTAAGTATATTCAAACTTAGGTTGCTTGCTCTTGGAAAAAAGAACAACAAGCAGATAAAGGTCCATCTATAGATGTTGATACACTCTAGTACAGTGGTCCCCAACCCCCGGTCCGCGGACCGGTGCCGGGCCGTGGAGTACCTGGCACCGGGCCGCGCAGCGGCCGGGGGACATGAACGCTGCAGCGCAAAGGCTCCTGGGCCGTGCGCAAAAGCTCCTGGGCCGTGCGCAAAAGCTCCTGGGCCGTGCGCAAAAGCTCCTGGGCCGTGCGCAAAGGCTCCAGGGAAGAGAGCCCCGCGCAGGTACGCACGTGTGGCCCAAAGCCCCCACCCCTGCGCGCGCTCAGCGGGCCACGGTAAAATTATCAAAGGCTGATTGGTCCGCGGCGATAAAAAGGTTGGGGACCACTGCTCTAGTATATACCGGTACATCAATATATATATCATAGCCTTTCCCAATTTAGTCCTCTCAATATTTTGGAATTATAATTCCCAGTCAATATGATACCATGGAGCACATCTGGAGCACCTCTGGTTGAGGACCACATAGAGCTTTTCTACTGGTCTGTAAAGAGATGATATATCACAAATTTCATTAAGGATCAAAATGTAAACCATAATAAGCAAATAACAATGAGTTAAGCCTGAGCTGCTAAAGCAGATCATCACTACTACTATGATGTCCTTCTTACAGTATCCCAGGGGGACTATGTCAGTGATTCAGAGCTTCATTGTGTTCATAATAAAATTTAATCAACAGTTCTATGCTTTAAAGTGCTTGAATGAAACTTAATGGTTTGTAAAATAATATTTTGTAATGTAATCATGGACAATGAAATAAGGGACTATAAATAGAGACAGAAAATAGGTGATGTTATCAACCCAAGCTTTTGCTTTTAAATAAATAAATAAATGGAAATTCAATCAATCAACTTTTATTACAGTCACAGGCCAGCAAGTTAAACCATTAAAAGCAATAATTATAGTAAATAATAAAAATAAAAGACACAATAATATATTGCAATTGGTGGTAGATTAACAGTGGGCAGTTAAAGTCTGCCTAATTTTACATGCAGCATAGCAAAATTTGGCCACATTCAGAGAAACTACTCCATACTAATCTGATAGCAGTAGTTGCACATAAAAAAGATCAGTATTTCCTGGACATTTTATTAGGTGAGGTGTTATAAATTGAGTCTGTGAGACCTAATAGAAGATGCAGTATAGAGGATGTGAGCTGTAGTTTCAATGGCCCCTTGCCCACACGGGCAGCTCATATGGTATTTTTTGTATCAGCCCTCCAAAACTACTGTGGGAAGTGCATTGCAGCGCACTAAGGTTAATGCCCTTCGAATTTGGGGGACAGTTAATTGATATAAATATCTTGCTGCTATAAAAGGGGGTGGATTGGTTTAAATAATATATAATGGAGATACATGCATCATCATCATCATCACCACCACCTTCATCTTAGCCAGTGTCTATCGACTGCAGGATGAGGCCTCTTCCATATATAAATATAAATATTAATATAAATAATATTTATAATATAAATATTATATTTATATATGCATGAAGACATGCATAGAGGTACATGGTCCACCTCCTGTCTACTGGGGAGTGTTGTCTGGTGGCTCTCCACAGGACAGCCTTTGCTGTTGTAATATTTGCCTCTGGACCACCATTCTTCAGAAATTTGGCTCACCCCACAACCTCCTGGTTTTCTGGAAGACCTTAAAACTTGGCTTTGTTGCTGAGTCTGGGACCTCAGTTGTGCAATTTAGTCTGTATCTTGCTTAGGTTAGAATAGAATAACAAGAGTTGGGAGGGACCTTGGAGGACTTCTAGTCCAACCCCCTGCTCAGGCAGGAAACCTTACATCATTTCAGACAAATGGTTGTCCAATCTTTTCTTTAAAACTTCCAGTGTTGGAGCATTCACAACTTCTGGAGGCAAGTTGTTCTACTGGTTAATTGTTCTGTCAGGAAATTTCTTCTTAGTTCTAGATTGCTTCTCTCCTTGGTTAGTTTCCATCCATTGCTTCTTGTCTTGCCTTCAGGTGCTTTGGAGAATAGCTTGACTCCCTCTTCTTTGTGACAACCCCTGAGATATTGAAACACTGCTATCATGTCACCTTTTCATTAAACCTGACATACCCAATTCCAGCAACCTTTCTTTATATATTTTAGTCTCCAGTCCCCGAATCCTATATTTGTTATTCATTTCTTTAATTTTTTAAATCTTATTTTTATTTTTTGTTAGCCACCCAGAGTCATGTGTTTGAGATGGGAAGCTGTACAAGTTTAATAAATAAATAAAATAAATAGAAAGCATACATATACATACAGTGTGATTGCATTATAGATTACAACATTTATTTGCTTATTTAAATGTTTATATATCACTTTTTATTCTACCAAAGAATTAAACATGTTTTATATTATGAAACAATGTTCTGAGTTTAACAAATTAGAAATTCTAGCTTTATAAGGGGCCATAAGAAAAATATTCAAACCAGAAAGCCCAAAAAGAAAAGGCCTTTATTGGGCCATCCACCGTTTTATAATAATTACGTGCTCTCTGATATATTAGAAAGTATCATTACGAATTATGGTAAAAACCCAGAAAAAAAGGAGGAGATATTTTTCTTAATGATAGAGCTATTTCCATATCAGTTATATTCCTTGAGTATTATATAACATTTTATAATAAATCAGGTATTATCTAGTAGACCTCAAAGAGAATTTTCTCTGGTGGGATCAGATGACAAAAACAATTGGATTTAATTTCCCCTTTCCTTGTAAATACAAATATATGGCATGTTATATAAATATAAATCAGTTTGCAAATATGACCGTTTTGGGAATTAAAAATTCCTACATCTGAAGACAAGTCATCTAGGGCTGAACCTTCATTTTCACCTGAGAATCTCCTGAAATGAACATCTATAACAAATTAAAAATAATACTCATAATGGGAAAAGCATCTTGCAGGATGCCTCATGATCACTCTTATTATTTGTCATTGCCATGATCCCACTTTCAGTGATTTCGAAGTAAACAAATCTTGATTATCAAACAGCAAAAAAAGCTAATAAAATCTCATATTTGCTTTATATTGATTATTGGAAACTTTATGGAAAATGAGAAATCAAAATTCAGTCAGTGACAAACCCTGTAAGAATTTTTTGCACAGATATAGCAATATAATTAGATTTAGATAAATGTGCTACGGTAGTAATAAAGCTGCATAAAATCACAAGCAGTAATATCTGTCATTTTACATCAAGCATGGACAGATTAGAAATGTGATTAGTAAAGAATATATCCAAGGAGTGAGAAAATTGATAAAGATAAAACTGAACTGTCGAAATATGTCAAAGCCATCAATACATGGGCCATAACTGTGGTAAGATATACTGCTGGCATTATTAACTGGACAGAAGTTGAACTGGACAATTTGAGTCAACTGCAAAAGGCAGCTTTATTTGGAAAAGCTTCCATCCTACAACTGTACCTTTGACACTATCAAACAACAATATCTGCTTATGCCAAGACCTTGGGAAGGACTCAAAAGGTGAATAAAAATGCCAACTCCAGTCTAAACATCTGGCTGACTTCAGATAGTTTGTGACTTCAGGCTGACTGTAACAAATCATAATATTAAAAACTTGTCAGATGAATTAATTGACTAAACAGAAAATATCACAAAGGAATGTTTCATGCAGGAGTAGAATAGTAACATTGCTCTGTTCCAGATCCCTTCATGGATTGTTACCTTGGGTACAGCACACTGAAGCTGTGATCTATACCATTGGAAATCAGAAGTCAGTCTTGACAGGGACATTATAGTTGACGAAATATAATCCTCAGGAGAAGGCAATGGTAATCCAACCCAGTAGTTTGCCAAGAAAACAAAATGAACTTTCTTAACAAGGATAACATCAGTATGACCCTGTAGATTGATCCTACCCTCCACGACATTAGGAAAAATTGCTAACAATCGGAGAAGGTAAAGAGCAAGTATGAGTAGCATTGCTGCTTATGATGTGGTGGGTTTAAACTGAAAGAATGTCCAGCTGCCAATACGGCCAGAGGCAAAAGGAAAGTTTGAGGCAGGAAGTATATATACTCCATTGATTCACAGAATGTGAACATAAACCAACATGAGCAAAGTTGGTGACAGAGCAAAAATGTCAAGATTGAATGCTGACATTCTGGAAATCCCTGAACTAGGTCACTTCACAGTATGAGATCTACTACAGCCAATACAATTGTGGAAGAAATGGGGTAACTATCCTTATTAATAAAAGGGTGTCAAAATCAGTGCTCAATTATTTCAATTCAACTCCAAGACAAGATAATCAATACTTTGGTGATCCAATTCTATGCTCTGATCACGGACTCTGGGGAAACTGAACAGTTCCGCAACAATTTGCAATACCTTTTAGACCAACACTTTAAAATAATGTCATGCTGATTATAGGAAACTGGAACACTAAAGTTGGAAGTAAAATAGTACCGGCAATAATGGGGGGAAATGATCACAATGTATAAAATGAAGGAGTAGACAGACCTAATAGTTTTCTGAGAAAAAGAAGCTTTTATATCAAAAACTCTTCTCCAACAATCTAAAATACATTACAATTTGACAGTACTGAAATCAAAGTCACTGTAAATTCTGTAAGCAAAGGTGAAGAAGTTTTATTTAGTCAGCAAAACCAGGTCCCTGATGCTGACTGCAAGTCAGATTTGTTTCATCTAACATTTATTCATTTACCAAATTTATATGGCCACCCATCTCAGAAAAAGTCACTCTGGGCAGCATACAACAATAAAGTAGAGCAATAAATATATTAAAATATTTTATATTAATTTTATATTTTATATTAAAAGAAAAACAATGGTTAAAATAAAGAAAATAAACCACAGGTGAGGGTGAATGTTAACTGCAATAGTGGAGCCATCTTACATGTCACCACCCGCCTGGGAGTCACAGACCTGATGACAAAGCCGGTTCTTGAGAGACTTCCAGAACAGAAACGGGTGGAATGAGCCTCACTCCAGGGGTGAGGGAAAGAGAAAATCCCATATAGCACGAGCTACAGCAGGGAATGCCCACCTCCTGGGACCTGCCAAATAGTCCTTCGGTTAGGGACCATTTGAAGCTACAACAGCGCTGAAAATGTGATTGTTTATCACATTTATGTGTATTGCAGCATCCCTGTGGTCACATGATCAACATTCAGATGCTTGACAATTGGCATGTATTTATAATTGCAATGTCAGCTCATGTGATCAGCCTTTGAGACCCTCTGAGAAGCAAAGTCAATGGGGAAGCCAGATCCATTCAACAACCATGCTACCAACCCAACAACTGCAGTGATTCACTGAACAACTCCGGCAAGAAAGGTTGTAAAATGGAGCAAAACTCACCCAACTGTCTTGCTTAGCAAAAGAAATGTTGAACTCAATTGTGGTCACAAGTAAAGGACTGCCTGTAATGAAATATCTGCAAGAAAACAAGCAAGCTCAGAGAGCACCAAGGACCCCACAATCCTCCTCTTCCTCCTCCCCTTCTGTTCCTCCTCCTCTCTGCAAGCCCTCCTCCCTTCTAACACTGATGATGTTGTCTATTTGGGTAATGAAACATCTGCAAGAAAACCATCAAGCTTAGAGAGCACCAAGAACTCCTCAGTCCTCCTCCTCTTCCTCCTCCTCCTCTCCACAAACCCCTTCTAGTACTGATAATGTTACCTAGTTGGTAACATGGAAATGCCTGCAAGAAAAAAAAAATAACCTCAGAGAGCACCAAGGATACCACAGTCCCTCCTCCTCCCCCCCACTGTCAATGTTACCTTGTATGGTAATGAAATGTCTGCAAGAAAACAACCACACTCACAGAGCACTAAGGATCTCACAGTCCTCCTCCCACTCCTCCTCCTTCCCATCTTCCTTCTAGCACTGATGATGTTACCTAGTTGGGTCATGAAATGTCTCTAAGAAAGCAACCCATCTCAGAGAGCACCAAGAACCCACATTCAATCCTGAACTTCTCTTCTACTGTTCTTATGACCCCATCCATGGGCAGCCTCAAAGATCTCAAATCTGTTTGGATTCTCCCCCTACTCTGTTCCTGGAGAGATGCTGAAGAAAGAGTTAGGCAATTCAGCCAGACTATGGATCAGCCATAGGGCAGCACGTTTTATATGGTGTGTAAGCAAGGCCCAAAAGGCTGTGACCAAGAAGGATCATGGAGAGGATGAGAAACGGTTCTTTGGGATCAAAATCTCAGCATTTTCCCACTGCTCCTAAAATGATTTGACATTCAGTTGTTGGGGTTTGTTAGAAGTTATTCAGTCAGCGCCTCTCTGTGTGTACATAGCAAAATAGTTTCACAATAAAAAAGAGGCAGATCCCTGCCTGAAAGGGAATGGCATTCCAAGGAAAGACAAGACGAGGAGGAAGAAAGAGGAAGAACTAGGAATGATTCAGCAAAATATCTTAGGTTTAATGTAGCTGCCATTCACACCAGGATAAACAGATGCTAAATATTTGTGTGGGATTTTCCCCTTGAGGGCCCAAAGTATTTCACTTGCAAATCCCTCTTGAAAAGCATCTAGTGATAACTGGGGAAGTTAACTGACATAACTCAATTCCCAGAATTTTTTAAAAATGCAAACAGAGCGTGGTAGTAAAAGTGGGGCAGAGTTAAATTGGGAATTTTTAAACTGCGTTTTTAATGGTGTAGGACGCTAGGAGTCATTTTGTGTTAGTTGGGCAACTATGTAGATAGTCCTCGACTGATGACCACAACCGTGAGCAGAATGTCCACTGCCAAGTAAATCGGTTGTCAAGCGAGTCATGCCCAATCTCATGACCCTTCTTGCCATGGTTGTCAAGCGAACTGTGCCAGTCATCAAGTGGATCAGACAGTCTTAGAAAGCAAATTTAGCTAATTGATGGATGGGCAGATGTAATTGGGGAAAGGAGATCTTTTAGATAACTTGGTCCTAGGCCATGTAGGGCTTTAAAGGCTAAAAACTAGCACCTTGAATTGGAAGCAAATTGTCAGTCAATGTAGCTTACAGAGCAGAGATGAGACACTTGTCATGCTAGAGGTAGCATGATATTACCAGGTGACCACATTCTGCACCAGCTGAAGCTTCCAGATGCTCTTCAAGGGCAAACCTATATAGAGTGCATTGCAGTAGGCCAATCTGGAGCTAACTAGGGCATAAGTGACTGTGAGCAGAGCCTGCTGATCCAGGAATGACCACAACTGGTACACAACACAAAGCTGTGCAAAGGCCCTCCTAACCACAATTGTCACCTGCTCTTCAGGCAGGAGCCATGAGTCCAAGAGAAACCCAGATTTCACACAGTTCTCTATGGAACAATGCAACCCCATCCAGCACCAGGAATGGCATTAATCCCAGAATCGGCAGTTCCTCAAACTCAAAACCACTCCATCTTGCCAAGATTAAGCTAAAGTCTGTTGTTCACAGCCTCTAAACATCAGGATAAGATGCTTATGGCATCTCTTAATTCACCAGGGACAGGGGTGTGTAATTAGGTACTACCAGGATAGTGATAATACCTCACCCGATGATGACAGATGAATTACAACTTAAAATAAAGAAAGCAGATGTAAACCCATCAGACTAAAAATATGCGCCTTCAGCTAAATTTCATATGATTATGAGGTAAAATATAGATTTAAAGGATTAGATTTGATCAATAGTGTGCCTAAAGGATTGAAATGTGTGATGTAGTTGAAGATAAAGCAGCTAAAAATGTCCTGAAACACTAAAAGCAAAAATGGCCTTGCTGACACATCCAGAAGGATTGAAGAACAGAAGGAAGCCAAAGGCAACAGAGAAAAACATTTGCCAAATCCAGTATTGAATTCTAAAAAAGAGACAAGATGTAATTTCTAGATAAGTAATGAAAAACAAGAAAGATAACTATCAAAGAGAAAGGGAAAAATTATTGAGGAAAACTACAGAAACAAGAATTATAGAAAAGAAAGCCTCATACTGATAATTTATACAAAAGTTTGATTGTTCACCTAGAGCCAGAAATTCTGAAAAGTGAAGATAAATGCAGAATATATGACAAATACTGCTGAGCTTGGAGAAACATAAATTGGAATTAAAATTTCTGGGAGAATAATCAACTACTTCAAATATGCTGACCTATCAATTTGGTTGCTAGAAGCAGGGAAGAGAAAATAATCTTTTGTTGTGGTTGAAAAAAGAGAATAAAAATGCCAATGTGCTGCTCATTGTCTCCCTCCTTAAAACTAAGATTATACGTCAACAGTTCAATGCAAATAGGTGGAAAAGAAGGTGAAGTGATAAAAAACTTCCTAGGCTCAGAAATTATAAGATCAAGAAGTACAAATGCCTGCTCATACTGCTACATTCTGTATCAGTGGTAGCTTCTGGATGTTCTTCAAAGGAAGTCTCGTGTAAAGCATAATGTCAATTCACAAAGCATCCCTGGCCTGCTCTCGGGTTGCTATAGGCAAGGGGGATAGAGAACCGATGAAACAGCACAACAACCAAAGACAGATGCACATTCCAGACTTATCTCTCTCAAGGTTGTCTCCTAGGGTTACCCACAGTGGCCGGAGGGGAGTGGTCTCTACAACCCACGAAATTGCTCTGTTGGCGAATATGATTGATGACACATCCTGGGGGGAGGGGGAAACAGGGTCATGACTGGGTCATAAATTATGTGGGGTTAGAGCTGACTTCACTTGGGAACTTGCCAACATGAAGCTCCTAATAAATAACTGGATTTCTGTTGAAGCTTGGCTCGAGGCTTATGCTTTAATTAGGGCAGCCGTCGGAACCATGACACATATTGCATTAATCCATTTGGGAGGTGACCAAGGCATGAGTAACTGGGACCAGAGGATAGATGCAACTAGCACATAACACTAAGTGGTACAAAGGCCTTTCTGGCCATGGCTTCCACCTATTACCACCTGGACGTTTTAAAGAAAAGATTGGATAACCATTTGTCTGAAGTGGTGTAGGATTTCCTGCCTAAGCAGGGGGTTGGACTAGGAGACCTCCAAGGTCCCTTCCAACTCTGTTATTCTATTCTATTCTTCTATTCTATTCTTCAAACAGAGGTCACACAAATCCAGAAGGACCCCTAAATTGCCCCATCCAGAACTAAAGTGCTAAATCCCTGGAATCTGGTGGCCCATTAAACAAAGTCAGTCAATATTGCTAAAATCCAGTTGAAAAAAATCTCAAGAAGAATGGACAGCTCACCAGAACCACTAACAATGAAGCTAAAGCTTAAACATTTTGGGCATTTAATGCAAAGGCAAGAGCCACTGGAATCACTGGGGAAAACCCTGATGCTTCGAAAATTCAAAGGCAATTGAAAAAGAGGCTGACATAAGATAAGGTGGCTGGATATTATCATTGATTACACAAGCATTGGGCATACAAGAACTTGTAGAAGCAACTACTGAGAGACAGTCATGGCAAAAGGATGTCTACTGATCACAAACAATCAACAAGCAATTGATTGAATGAATGAATAGTTCTAGCTAAAGAGGAGGCAAGAACAAACTTTATATCAAAAATAAAAAACTGAACAAATCAAAATACTGTGGTAAGATTTGCTCATTCCTTACTATGCATGGAAGAGGTCTCCATAGGCATAATCTACATGTGCGGTTGTATTCTACCTATGGTAGAATGAATATGTTAGGAGCCCCATTGACAAGGATTTAGCTTAGTTGGATAACTGGAAACTATTAGAGATCTTTTAAGATATTGTTTTATATGGAAAATATTTATGGAAAAATATTATATGGAAAGCTAAGACTTTCTTCAGAAATAGAAGGCGTTTGAAAATTTTGTTTAGATATTTTTTTAAAAGAACTGGGTGACTTCCAGGACCTCTCTGTTTTGAGGCCAGATTTACCCATCACTCAACCTCATACTCTGCATTGCCACCGTATTTATGTGACCCTTAAAATTCTGTTCTTTGTGATGTAATTACTGAAATGATGTCAGACGTTTGACAAAATGGATCACAAGTGGAGCTTCATGGAGACTCAGAATGAAGGTAAACATTTACCCAGAGTAAATTTACCCAGAGTAAATTAAAATGTTTACAAATTATTATAGACTTTCTCAGATTCCCTGGGAATAAGATGAATCTGTTATGACACAGGTTTTACTAAAATATTTTTTAAAAATCCTCCTTTATTTATTCTGTTTACAGAACAGAATATTTCCCAGCACAATAATCAACACTCACACATGCGCACATATAGAGATGTGTTTGCCTTACAATCCACTCCAGTCCTTACCTACTTTCCCCAAGTCTTTAAGTGTGAAATTATAAATAAATCTAAATCGATACCAATTCCCGCAAAGTGTAGGTGTATAACTCAATTTATAGATAAAATTCTAATTTTCCAGAAAGAACCCAAGCAGAAACACAGAATAGGTGTTCCTTTATTGTTACATTTATATTTTACTAAAACCCTTCATGGCTACGGACATGACTAATTATCTCATCGGTTCCTGCCCAGCTTAAGACACTTCAGCAACCAAAGTTTCATTAGAAGGAGGTGAACTTCTTCTCAGTATCTCATGTATAATTTCCCAATGTGTTCACAATGATCATCATATACGATGCCTATAAACTGGATGTTTAGATTTTACCTTATTAAAGGAAAACGCAAAAGTTTAAAGATAGTTATACCAGCTACAGTGGGTAATATCTGAAGTAAATGTAGACACATTTGGGCAAACTGATACTCTTCCTGCATTAATATATTTCTGTTCTGGGCATCTCACACTGCCAGCAAGGAAAAAATGATTTATTACATTTTTTCTGTAGGTGGGTTTTTTTTTTTTTTGTTTTTTTTTTTGCATCTTAGAGTAGATGGCATTAGATAAATGGGGGCTGGCTATGGGTGGCCAAGTTTGCATCTTTTTTATATTGTGGTAACCAAAACTGGATGCAGTATTCCAAGTGTGGTGTTACCAAAGCATTATAAAGCGGTAGTAACACTTCTTGTGATCTTGATTCTATCTCACTGTTGGAAGAAACATACTTCTGGGTTCTGCTCCAAGTGGGGAAAACAGACACTGGAAACATGGAGACTGCTTGGAAAGATGGTTTAATGGTGGACAGGATCACATGGCTTGAGTTCCTGAACAGAAAAAAGGGCAGATACAGTAAATCCTCGGGTTTTTATGCTCTCTCTGGCTCTGCATTTCTTGGGGCCCCGAAAGAGTATCCTGATTGGTTGTCAGACTCCCAGGGGGTGGGGGCCTTGCTGGCTGATGGTCACATGTGCTTCCCAGGTCACATGTGGTGAGTTTCTGCTGCTATTGTGTAGAGGGCTAATCCCATCTTTGGCAATTCCTACTATGGCTCTGCCTGAAGGAGGCAGATCTTTGTTATGTAGAATAGACTGGCCCAGGCCTTAATGGCCCATTGACAAAGGGTGGGGGGCAGGAAGGTGGGAGCTGCTTTGTCTGTAAAATATGCTTCTCATATTTCTCATCCAGGAAAATATAATATTCTGCCTTTTTCATATTTTCTAAAATATTTCACTCTTCCAGGAAAGGGGTGGGTGCTAACTTCCTACAATCCCTACTCTTTTTTTTTTCAAAACGTGAGTTTTGAAACAAGTTCTTGGCAAAAGATTAAAATTGATCATATCAGGGAGGCTTAATGGGTGCTTTTAATTTTCTAATGTAAAGGGGAGGCATTGATAGAGGCAACAGAAAAGGATTCCTTCAGTGGCTTCCAAAAGCTTTCAACCATGAAGGTCTAGCAGCCAGGAAAAAATTTCTGGTAAGAATTTTACAGTATCCAATTTTCCATGCCAATTAATTTCAGACTTCAGATATTACTTTCCGTGAGCTTCCAGTCAGGTTTCAAGCAAACACATGTCCCAAAATTTTTCACAGCCATGATTTTCCTTTAAATTGCAGGCTGCCCATTTCCAAGGGTTGGTTACTGAACCTGCCCTAGCTCTTACTGTGGTGCATCCAGGATTTGTGAGTCCAAATTGCGGTTAGCCAGTGTACAATATCCATTCCTTTTTCTTTTCTTTTTTTTTTTTTGGTGTTACACATAATGAGCCCTGGGATTTCTACTCATGAGACCACCAGTGCAATATATCTTCCTTTACTGGGCAACTGGGCAGCATCATTTGTGAGTCACAGTCAGGGCTTGGGTTTTGGAGATCACTTTTCTGCTATCTCTTCAAGTGAGGGAATTGCCTGAGGGGGGGTTGCCCCCTTCCCCATGGAATTAGCAGGGAGATATGACTACTTGGGCTTTTAGTGCTACAGAGCAAAAATCAACCTAGGAGAAGCTTTGTGTGGAGGTAAGGGAAGGGAATAGTTTCAATCTAATTCTGAATAGTGTGTCTCTCTGTGTGTGCATGTGTATGCAGCTACTTTTACAATACAGACAATACAAACATTTTGGACATATTTCTCCTCTCCACCAGACAGAAATCTAGAGTGTACATAACTTGCTGTGGCAATCACTCCCAAATACAATTCTTATAATAAACTGATTACAATATAAATGAGACAAGAAAGAAAACCTTACAATGAATTTCCACCCTCCCCATAGTCTTTCCAGCTGTCTTCTGGGAATTGAAAAGAGTCTTTTGGTCTTTACTTATACATCTCAGGGTCTTTTCTTTAATGTTTGCTGGGTAGCATGCTTGGTGGTAAGGCTGGTCAGTCAGGTTTGGGAAGGTCTGCTCCACTCTGGTTGCTGTGCTGACTTTCAGTGGAGGCTGGATTCAAATCCAATTCCTGGTTCAATCAGATGGAAGGTCTCCTCTGGAGGCAGCATCTGGATCCATGTGCTCTGCTTCCACAGGTTGCAGAGTCCTTTGTGCAGGGCTGAAAGACATTAGAACAGGGTCTCCTCCCCCTTTTTGTGGGTAATCTTCACAGGAAAGGCATTGTAACAGGATTAGAGATGGGGGGGGGTTAGATGGCTTGCAGGCAGAGTTTGAAAAGAAACAATACAACAGTATTGCAGTTACTAAACAGATAATGCAGTTTCAACAAAATGGAGACACAACAAATAAGAAAAAACTGGATTCACATGCTTCAGGAAAGAGATGAACAGGTAAACCCATTTAAACACATACAGTAAATGCAAGACTGATTTTTTTACTTGTAAACAAACTTAAAACGTTTCCTCATAAACTTGAGTTGTTACTTTAAGATACAGAGAGGGAAGGAGAAAAAAAAACAGAAATGAAATGAAATGCTCTCTTTAATCTGTGTTTGTTGGCCAGACAAACACAGGGCAAAGGCTCTTTCTTTCTTTTTTCTCTCTCTCCCCCATTTTCATTGCTTCAACCTTTTTTTTTTTCTTTTCTAACAATTTAAAATTCTTGTCTCTAGAGATCAGATACATTTTACAGTTACAATTACCTCGAGGGCGCCCAAAGACTTAGACACACACACATAAAAAGAAGGAAGACAAAGAGAAGAAAACAGAACTCTGAGATTTCACACACACTGATCATTCCCGCATAAATCTCAGTTAAATTAGGGAAGGCACAAATCTTAAACATACCACGTGGTTGCATAGAAGACAGAGAGACAAACAAACAAACAAAACAAACAAACAAAACAAACAAACAAAAACCCAACATTCCTATTTATATATTTCCCTTTTCTTTTAAGTACCTTTATTTAGCCAAATTTGTCTTCCCGGTGTTATCTCTTAGCAAAGCCCATTTTTGACACAATTTTCCTAATTTCCTTTTATCCATGCCCCTCAATATGGGCACCCGCCTGGCGTCCCAGGCCGCGAGCACTTCTTCCACAGGGGTCCCCGCCACCCGCGAACTATCGCTACCCATGACCCTTTCCTTTTCTCCAGAAGGATCACTTCGACTTAGCCGGGTGGCACGCCATCAGTTTTCAGAGAAAAAGCTCTGGGAAGGACTTCGATTCCCTTACGAAGTATGGGCCCCTTCCTCTTAGGGAATCGCCGTAGTTTTTCGGATCCAAAAAGGGGATCCGGGAGGACCTGCTGACCCCAGCAGGTGGTACTGGCACCTCCTCTCACACACACACGCTCGCCCCGTGTCTGGGCTGGACAAAACCGGGTTTCCCTTTCACAATTTATTTCCCCCCTTCACATGCTTGGCTTTCGCTCGGCTTCCATTCCTTTTAAACACAAAGTTCCACATTTGGCAACCCCCCCTTGCTTTCTCTATCCTACCGGTCATGGCTCGGTGGAGCTAGCAGTAGGCAGAGGTGCGGCTAGAGATCACTCAGAGGTGAAATCAGACTGTTTTCCAGGTGGAATCCCACACACATACTTCCTCCTTCCCTAACAGAAGGTCCTGTGCTCTGGCAAAACCCCCATGCTCTCCAGACTGTTAGTCTTTCTGCGGCTAGGAAATGCACAGAGGAAGCAAGATCCAACTGTGATTGGGAGAAGGGCCTTCACTCACACACATGCAGGCATACACAAATTTCCCATGATTTTCCATACTTTAAAATTAAAATTTAGAGGTACTCACCTTCTTTCCAAGCAGCCTTTGAGCTCAAACTCAAAACCCCTTTAAAACCTAGTTCCAAATGGCCAAGGTCCAGGAAAACATACCCACAGACTCAATGGGTCTGCTGCTAGCAAGGGAGGCTTACCTGGGCCTGGTCCATTGGTTAGGTTAGCTTGGAGTCCCATCTGGGTCGCCAATTGTTGGAAGAAACATACTTCTGGGTTCTGCTCCAAGTGGGGAAAACAGACACTGGAAACATGGAGACTGCTTGGAAAGATGGTTTAATGGTGGACAGGATCACATGGCTTGAGTTCCTGAACAGAAAAAAGGGCAGATACAGTAAATCCTCGGGTTTTTATGCTCTCTCTGGCTCTGCATTTCTTGGGGCCCCGAAAGAGTATCCTGATTGGTTGTCAGACTCCCAGGGGGTGGGGGCCTTGCTGGCTGATGGTCACATGTGCTTCCCAGGTCACATGTGGTGAGTTTCTGCTGCTATTGTGTAGAGGGCTAATCCCATCTTTGGCAATTCCTACTATGGCTCTGCCTGAAGGAGGCAGATCTTTGTTATGTAGAATAGACTGGCCCAGGCCTTAATGGCCCATTGACAAAGGGTGGGGGGCAGGAAGGTGGGAGCTGCTTTGTCTGTAAAATATGCTTCTCATATTTCTCATCCAGGAAAATATAATATTCTGCCTTTTTCATATTTTCTAAAATATTTCACTCTTCCAGGAAAGGGGTGGGTGCTAACTTCCTACATCACTGTTGATGCAGCCTAGGACTGCATTGGTTTTTTCTGGCAGCTGCAATACACTGCTGGCTTATATTTAAGTGATTGTCCAAGGATGCCAAGATCCCTCTCACAGTTGCTGGTACTGAGTCAGGTTCCACCTATTCTATACCTGTACACTTGGTTTTTCTTGCCTAAGTATAAAACCTTCCTTTTCTCTCCATTGAATTTCATTTTGTTAGATAGGGCCGAGTATTCAAGACTGTTGAGATCCTTCTGGATTTTGAGCCTATCTTCTGGGGGGAGTGGGAGAGACAGAGAGGGAGATGGAAGCAGTATTGTGCACAATGAAGGAGATTAAAAGTGTGCATAAATCAGAAAATGTGCTTGGTTGCAAGCTTGAACCAAAAATTATGCTGAACTGTTGCAGTGTGGCTGTGGTTTGATGGATCACAGTTTGAATCAATTTTGGATAGAAATGGATAGAAAAAACAAAACTTGAAATAATTTTGAGTATAATAGCAATAAGAAACTGTTGGATGTCTTGGCCAGCATTTCCTTGGCCAACCCTTGGGCAGCAAAAAAGGGAGATGGAAAACTCCAAACTCCTGCTGCCATTTAGCACACTACAAACATTCACCCTACATGTTACGTTTTATTCTTATAGGAAGGAATGTGGGATTACCAGTAGAATAGCTCTTTGCTTTTGATCCCTCACACAAGACACAATTCTTTCCATCAATTACAATCTCCAGGGCAGTACTTCCAGTCATTCTAGCTGCCGTTAGAAGCTTTACAATTAAATATTGCAATTCTTTATTATATGTCTCTGGTAAGATCCCTAATAAAAATATCTCTGGTTTAAAGTCAATATGTCTCTTAGTCATTTTTTCCAATCACATGTGTATCTTAGTCCAATATCTCTTTGCTTCTCCACATGTCCACCACATATGGTAATAAGATCCTGGAGTCTGATGGCACTTCCAACACTTCTCCGATTTATTCTGGAACATCCTGGCTATCCTCATCGGGGATGCCACCTGTAAAACATCTTATACAAATTCTCCTTATATGCTGTTGACATTGTCATTTTATAATTATGTGACCACAATTTTTGCCATTTCTCTAAATCAATACCATAGCCAAAAAATTTTCCCCATGCTATCATTGCTTCTTTAACTTGTTCTTCTTCCAGTTTTACTTCTAACAAATATCCATACAACTTTTTAATTATATGATCATCAGAGCCCATTAAAACCTTATCCAAATTAATCAAAACATTATAAATACCTTCTTGTCTGAGATCCTCTCGATATCTAGAAAATATTTGCATGTATGAAAACCAGTCCATCTTACATCCCTGATCTTCTACATCCTGCTTTAATTTAAGTTCACCCTTTTCATCCAATAGTTCACTATACCTAATAATTTGTTCCCTTTTAAATATTACTGGATATGAAAAAGCTTCAATTGTAGATACTCAGACTGGAATGTTCAAATAATGATATTTTTTGACCTTCTCCCAGTTCAACCATAAAGCTTCCTGTATCTGATGTCTTCTAAAATACCCTTGTATTTTTGTTCCTTTGTACCATAAAAAAGCATGCCACCCCATCAACAAATCATGTCCCTCCAAATTCAATAATCTGGTATTTCTCAAAATTATCCATTCTTTAATCCACATTAAACTTGCAGCTTGGTAATACAATTCAAAATTAGGCAAACCAAAACCACCCCTAACTTTAGCATCTTGTAACAGCTTTAATTTTATTCTCACCTTTTTCTCTTGCCAAATATATTTCAATATCATTTTATTTAAATCTACAAAAAATTCCTTACCCAACTTGATTGGAATTGTCTGAAATAAGTACAAAATTCTGGGCAGAATATTCATCTTAATAGTTGAGATCCTACCGATCAAAGATAACTGCAAGTTTCTCCATTTCATCAAATCTTGGCCTATCTGTTGTTTAAGCTTATTATAGTTATTTTCTTTAAGTGCGCTACATCTTGGTGTTAAATATATCCCCAGATATTTTACTTTATTTGTAACCTGCATTTTTGAAATCTCCATCAGTTCTTCTTTTTGCTTTTTCAACATATTTCTAGTCATTATCTTCGTTTTATCTTTATTAATTTTCAAGCCGGCTACTTTCCCAAATTGTCCAATAGTTTCTATCAATTTATTTATTGTTATTAATGGTTTTTCAATAATAAAAATCAAATAGTCTGCAAAGGCTTGTAGTTTATATTCTTCTTTTTGGATTTTCATGCCTTTTATCTCTTTTTCTTCTCTAATCTGTCTGTTTAAGACTTCTAAAGTCAATATAAACAACAGTGGGGACAGTGGGCATCCTTGTCTAATACCTTTTTCTATTTCGATAGGATCGGTCAGTTCTCCGTTTATCATTACTTTTGCCGTCTGTTTGAAGTATATGGCTTCAATTGCCTGTATAAATTTCCTGCCAAAACCCATCTTTTCCATTTGGAGTATCATGAATTGCCAATTTACATTGTCAAAAGCTTTTTGTGCATCTAAAAATACCAAAGCCATCTGTTTTTCAGGGTGTGCTTCGTAATACTCTAATGCATCCAAAATTATCCTTATATTATCTCTAATTTGTCTTTTTTGAAGGAATCCATTTTAATCCGCGTGTATAAAATTATTCAAATATCTCTTAAATCTTTCCACAAATACTGAAGCAAAAATTTTATAATCTGAATTTAGCAAAGATATAGGCCTATGGTTTTTTATTTGTTGTGGGTCTGTATCTTCTTTGTGTATCAATGTAATATATGCCTCAGTCCATGATTTAGGTATTTCCTTCTTTGTCATTGCTTCATTCATCACCTCCAATAATGGAAGGGTCAGAGACTCTTGTAAATAGACTATAGTATTCAACTGGTAGACCATCTGGCCCTGGCGCCTTCCCATTCTTTTGCTTCCTGATTGCTTCTGTTAATTCCATCATCGTTATGTTTCTTTCCAGCATCTCCTCCATATCTTTAGAAATCTGAAGTAATTTTGCTTCTTGTAAATACTTTAACACTTTCTCCTCCTCAATTGTCTCTTTTTTGTAAAGTTGTCTATAATACTCTTGTATTATCTTCCCCATCTCTTTATTTCCAAATTTACTTTGTCCTTGTTCATCAACTAAATATGTTTTCCTCAATTCTCTTTCCTTTTTCAATTTATATGCTAACCATTTGCCTGGTTTATTCGCATTTTCAAAGTAGTTTTGTTTAGCACTTCTTATTTTTGGGGCTAGTTTTTCTTTCTCCAGTAAGTCCATTTTATGCTTTATTATATCCATTTTAATTTTGACATCTTTCTTGTATGGGTCTTTCTGGAGTTCATCAGTCAATATTTTTGAGGTTTGCCTTTTTTTGCATTCCTTTTTCTTGTATAATCTATAATTAGTCCTCTAGCATATGCCTTCATTGTATCCCATCAATTTTGTATTGATGTCTCTTCTTTCTTATTTTCTTTGAAGAAAAAAGCCAAATCTCTTTCCATTTTCTGCACAAAGTCTTTCTCTTTTAATATTGTATTATTTAAAGTCCATCTTGATCTTCTTATTCATCCTTTCCAAGTTATTATCACAGGGTTATGTTCTGCCCATAAATTAGTTTCTGTCTCCACATATTCTATATTCAGCAGCAAGTCCATTGTTATGCATATCATATCTAATCTGGACCAAGATGAATGTCTGTCAGAATAAAAAGTATATCGTTTATTTTCTCTATTTCTTTCTCTCCATGTATCTTTCATATTTATTTCCTCCATCATCTTGAAGAAAGATCTTGGCAATATCTTTCTAGCATGTTTTATTGCTTTATTCGTTTTATAATCCAAATTTTCATCCACAATTCCATTAAAGTCCCCCATCATACATATATTATCATATTCCATTTCAATTATTTTGTTATGTAGTCTTCTGTAGAAGTCACTCTGGTTTTCATTTGGAGCATATATTGCTATTAGAAGGGTTTTCATATTATTTTCAATTATTTCCAACATCAAAATTCTACCTTCTGAATCTGAATTATTTTGTTCCGCCAATATTGCATTTTTAATATATAATACGACTCTTCTTTTTTTACTTTGCGATAGGGATAAAAAGGTTTTTCCAAGTTTTGGTTGTGTCAAGAAGTATTCATGTTTTTTTTTTAATTTTTTATTGTATTTTTATTGTTAAAGAATAACAGAAAAAAAAACAATACAAAAATCAATAGTAAAGAAAGAAAAAAATTGAAATCGGAAACTATATTATTATTAATATTGAATGAAACAACATTAACAACTGGAGAAAGAGAATTGGTTAGGATTTTGGTTATAATGGGGAGAATTATAATTGCTAAATATTGGAAATTAAATGTTGACTTAAAATTAGAAGAATGGTATAATGAAACATGGAAATTTGCATTAAATGATAAATTGACTTGTGATATTAAAATTAGAAGTGGTATATACAAAGAGAATGTTTTTTGGAACACTTGGCAACCATTTGTGGACTTTGCACTTGGGAGATTGGATGAATCGGCGCCAGTACCTTATCAAAGAGATTTCTGGAAGGATTGAAGACTTTAATTTTCTAAAACTTCCTTTCCATTTGTATAGCACGTTGAGGGGGGGGGGGAATTTTTTTCTTTCTTTACTATTGGTTTTTTAATATGTATTTCTTGTAAACAAATTATGTCAGCTTTTAATTTCTCTAAATTGTGAAATATTTTCTTTCTTTTAATAGCCGAATTAAGTCCATTTATATTTGCTGAAATTAGTTTCCTTTCTTCTGTATTCATACTTTATATGTAGGTTTTATTGCTCGAGTCTAGTTTATCTTACTTCACGTTGTTCCTTTTGTTGGGTAACTCCCCCAACTGCTCCCTCAGTCAACTCAAGCATTGTCAATTCTTCTTCTGTAAATTTTATTGGGACTATGGGTTGGGTTTCAAATTGCATTTCCATTTTTTTTTCTTTAAGAAATTGATTCTTGGATCTTGTAGACCTCCAGAACTAAGCCTATGGGAAATTAGAGGGGAGATTCTCATTCTCTCTCCCTCCCTCCCTCCCTCCCTCCCTCCCTCCCTCCCTCCCTCCCTCCCTCTCTCTCTCTCTCAAATTTAGCTTGAGTTGCCTTGAGTTTAGACCAGCTGAATAAACATTCTGCTCTTTCCAACATTATCCCTGCCTGACTTCTATCTCCACTCCTTCCTCCTTCCTCATATTTTTTTAGACTGAAGTTTTGGAAGCTAGCAAAGCATATCAATTTGGAAAAGGGACAACTTGGAAGTATTCAGCATGGGCAACTTCCTTCCCCACCAGGTTTCAGTACAGTATTTGTGAATTGATTCACTTTCAGCAGGAGTCCCAGGCAGGTGGAAGAAGAAAAGACCCATTGGCTGGCATCCTGCTAATCCACTGAGATTGTGCCTCCAGCTGCAGTAGCATACTGAAAACTCAATAGAGGACTAAGTCTTCATAAGAAATAAAATACATGAAGATATTGATAGGGATATGGCATCTCTTTTATTTAAAATTACACAGAAACAATACAGTGGAGACGAAAAAACCAAAAACCTATCAATGAAGCTGCAGAAGTACATCTGTGTTTAAGATGGGGAAAAAGCCAAGAAGAAAGGAAAATAACCCTCTTATTCAATGCAATGATGAGATGAATTCACTGGAATTCACCAGAATTCATTACTGTCAAGTCAGATATATTATCTAACTGAATCTAAAATCTGCTTTATATTTTTTGAAATTGCATATTTTTATTTAAGAGGGGCAGGAAATGGAAAAGTATGACTTGGACCATTCTACCACAGAAGACACTTGTGCAAAGATTGCTGTTTAAACCCGCATTCACTAACCTGTGCAGTCCTATTGTCCTGGAATTACAGAATGCAAGAGACATTCTCCTCTGGGGGGTGGGTGGGTAAGGGGAGGGGAGGGGGCTGTTCTAGAAATCATTAGTTGCCCAGTGGCAGAAAACTCAACTTGGAAATGAAGGGCTCAAAATGGATGAGCTGTAGCCAACCCAGGCAATCTTTAGATCTACCAGATCCCATGTTTGGTCCTCAAACATGAATTCAAAATATGGTGTGGGGGAGAGAGAGGGGGAAAAAAAGGTATGAAGGAATAAAATTATAATCTTCTCCCCTGGCTAACTTAAGCACAAAGGACAGTGATAAATAGATTTTTTCCTGCAGATAGTATTCTCTTCTCTTACAATAGTATGTTGTAATATTCTTAGGATGGTATTGTTGTTCTGTTCTTTCTTGACCTGTAAATGAGCAAAACTGTTCACTACAGCCATATTACTATAAAGGTGACACTTCACTAATATAATTAAATATTGAGCATATCTTAGCAATACATTCATGCTATCTGCACTTAACACAGATTAATTTTTTTGCACGAGGTATGCTTCCAAATCCTCATTACTTTTTAAAGTCGTATTCTATATTTATCTTATTTTGAAAAAAAAATTGTTTCCATTAGAGATCCTCTGTTGCTTCATTTTTAAAATTATTTTGAAATTATTCTGGCTGCAACAGATTAGTTTAACAACAGGAACAAACAAAAACCCACAGCAAACCAAAACTAAACCTTGATGTAAATTGTCCATAGTTTGTATCAAGGTTTTCTCCCCTCCATGTTTTATTAACTCAGCATTTATTATTTATTATTTTGATTTATACAGCTACCTATCTCACTGTTGCAAATCTGAGTAATGGATATTGGAGTAAAGCCAACAAAGAACAAAATCAATCAGTAACAGTAAGTTATTACATTTAGTAAGTGTACAGTAAGTAAATAATAACAATGGCAGCACAATAATAGCATAAAGGCACCCTAGGACATTCCAACCTAATCCCCACAACCACAATGTTAAGAAAAATCACATTCAGAAGCTCCGCAATATCCAGACACCACATCTGAAGCAATCTAGATTTTGAAGGAGTCCAGCAAATGCTATAAGTAATATACAGGAGTTGTGTGAATACTAATATTAGGTTGATGCAAATGTGCAAAGTCTTCAAAAGGGATGCTTCAGAACCTATATGATGCTTCTTTTCATAAATCATTAAAGCAGCTGCATCTTTTCCTAACTTGTGCAGGTTTTGTTAGCTTCTTCCAACAGTCATTTCCTGCCTGCTCAGCCACTTCCCTTCACCAGGTGAATTAATCTAAATTTAAATGTAACTGAGCTTTTGTTAAATACATGGTGATTCCTTGTGCATTTCCTTGTTTCCCCCAGGCAAAGGCAAGATAAGTGCAGTCTAACAGCATTAGAGGAGGATGCCCATCTTGGCCAATGTCCAACTACTCACAAGTCACAAACCAAATTAGAGCAAGGGAGACATACACAGTATAATTATGTTAGGAGGAATATATTGACAATTGATATGACAGCATGTGTGAAACTATTTTACAAAATTGTTCTGGCCAGGTCTTTTGTTTTCATTAAACATATTTAAATAAATGAAAAAAGTACGTAAAGATTTGAAGCCAAGATTTTCACTCTTCTGTTGAGCAATTGAACCACTTCCTTTCCCAACATGGCCTGATAATATACATTAGACCTAGTTTCAGTGGTGAAATCCAATTTTTTTACTACCGGTTCTGTGGGCATGGCTTGGTGAGTGTGGTGTGGCTTGGTGGGCATGGTTTGGTGGGCGAAGCAGGGGAAGGATACTGTAAAAACTCCATTCCCACCCCACTCCAGGGGAAGGATACTGCAAAATCCCATTACTACCCCATTCCAGGGGAAGGATATTCAAAATCTTCATTCCCTCCCCACTCAGGGGCCAGCCAGATATTTGCTGGTATTTGCTGGTTCTCCGAACTGTTCAAAATTTCCGCTACCGGTTTTCTAGAACCTGTCAGAACCTGCTGGATTTCACCCCTGCCTAATATGTGCATAGATTCTCGTATGACAGTAGCTAAAAGCTATTAGCTCTGGGCAATTTTGCACTGTAGCCTTAGCTGCTTGTCCCCCATGCTGTTGGTGATTGTTTCTTCAGGCAACTACAAAAATTGGATTTGCCAGAACTGGAATGATGCTTGGCCCAGATCAAGCCCTGCGCAACCAGGCATTCCCCTGCTTCTTCCCCTTTCATCCACACAAGGAAGGGAAGGCTCTGCTCCTGTATGGAACGGTCTGTCATGGGTGCGTACCCCATTATCTTATCTGACACTAACACAGCACTTTTCTATATTATTTTTCCCCCTTAAAGTACTATCATAGCACTGAGACTACAATTAAAAACAATAGGGAATAGATTGGGGTGGGTGGATTGATCTACATAGGCCTACAGAAACTTGATTAGCAAGGAAGAACTGATAGTTCAGTTTCATGGAAACAAAATACAACAATATTTTCTTTATTGTAAATTAAAGAAGTTAAAAACATAAGGGGAAGGAAAACTGTGGGCAGACGATGGGAAAACAAGGGAAGCATGAGTCACCCAGCCTGGCAGAAACTAAAAAGTGCTTACCAGGAGATATAAGGATTGTAAGTTTCTAGGCTTAGGGATAGCTCATTGACTTAAGGGGCCCTTAATGGATTAATAGAAATAACATTTATTAAAAATGCTGAGAAAGTGGCAGCCCAGGACAGAATCTGATCAGCTGCTGGAGGGGAGGGCACATGCCAGGCATTGCAGCCAAGCAGAACTGGGACTACAGCTAGAATGGAAGAAAGCGCTCAAGATCATTATGCTCTGAAGAGCTGAAAAATGCTCTCGTTGAAAACAACAGTTTTGAATTGAAGCTGGAGAATATGGGACCAGGCCACATGGAGGATGTCCTCCATTCCTGCCCTGGGGAAGCAGTAAGTGGTCCATTCCAGTGGAGGGCCAAGCAGAAAGTATGGAATAGCCTCTCTCTTCGCTCTGCAGCTCTTGGCCAAAGGTGTCCGTTGCTTCCCTGTGTCATGTGACTGTTGCTGGCAGGCTGGCAGCATTTCATTGAGAGGAAAGACAAAGGATCAACAGGGTAAAGTATATGGAATCTAAGCACCAATTTGCTATGTTGTTTACTATACTATTACTATGTACTATACATCTATTTATTTGTATTCATTGTAATTGCTTTAAAATATATACAATAAGAACGATGCAGGGAGACTTTTTACCTAATTAAAATACAAACAAAATGGTTACTTTTAAAATATATATCTTTGATTGGAATACCGAGAACTAATATTAAGACCCTGTGAGAAAATACAAGCCAGGAAGATAATTCCCTAAGATGGAGCTGGCGTACTTTTAAAGTGGTTTGGAGCAGAAGCAGCTGAGAAGGAAACCTGCTGGTTGGCTGGAGAGGTATGGATTCCCAGCTCTCAGGCAACATCCAGTTGAGTTTCAGTCATTACTTCAGACTTTTCTGTAGAGACTATATAGAGCCTGCAAGGAAAAGCAAAGAAAGAAAGGAAGGAAGGAAGGAAGGAAGGAAGGAAGGAAGGAAAGAAAGAAAGAAAGAAAGAAAGAAAGAAAGAAAGAAAGAAAGAAAGAAAGAAAGAAAGAAAGAAAGAAAGAAAGAAAGAAAATTTTTTTATATGGAATTCTTCTGGAGATGCTTGACAACAGATACATATACCTAATCTTAAAGGACAAATCTTGAATGTCCTGTCCATTCCTGTTACTTGAGGGCTCCTCATTCTTCAAAGACCCACTTTAGGATCAGGCCCTGAGGCCATTCATCACAGGTTACTGTATTGGCCTACATCTTACCCCAAAAGTTCTTGCTGAAATCTCTCCACCGCAGAGTGAAGATGAGCGAGAATGTTCAGCGAGAGAAAGACTTTTAAAGGAAACAAGCTCAGAGGGATTTCTCCGTAGCCACTTTCCTTCTTACGTCTTGTCTCCTTGGGCATTTTTCACAATCAACCTCCAGGACAGAAACCCCCTTATAATGAAGAAAAGAAGAAGGATAAGAGTTTCTTGTTTGTCTCTTGGGGATGGACTCCTTTTTTTCTCTTTGCCTCACACTCCTGCACGTGTCCATTGCGCATCAAATATTTCAGGCCACTTTTGGAAACCCCTACCTGGATTTCTTCAAGGAGTTTTTCTTCCGCAGTGGCCTAAGAGCCTCCGGATGACAACAGGCTGATTTGCAGTTGATGACCTGGTAAATAACAGGGTTGTACATGGCTGCCGATTTAGCAAGCAAAGTGGGCACCACCGAAACTTTTATGGGAACAGAATCTGGTTTTCCAAAAGCTGACCATACTGATACAACTGCATATGGGATCCAAGCAAATAGAAATCCTGCACAGATCAACATCGCCACCTAGTGAGAAGAAATGCATAACAGAGGACAAGACAACCAGAATAAGAGAAATAACAAGAGTTGGAAGGGACATTGGAGGTCTTCTAGTCCAACTCCTGCTCAAGCAAACCATGTCCATATAACAAAAAATAATTCACTTATCATATAGAAGGCATCGTATTATTGGAGACTGCTCTCAATTAGCAGAGCAAATTACCATAGAATTTATGACAAAGCGAAAACCTATTTGTGAAAATCTATTTCCATTTGGTATATCAAAGAGGTGCATGTGGCCTCTTAAAACCAGGGCAATCATTGGAAAACAAGAGTACACACTAGGATATATTCCCTCTGAGATAAATCCTATTTGATACAGCAGGAGTTATTCCTAAGAATACATATGGCTTCAGCCTAAAAAGATTATGAATGAAAGAAGGCAGAGAAATAAATTAAATCAATGCAATGAGAGTGAAACCACCTCAAATGAGATTAAAGTTGCAAGAGGTCTTTATGGTCTCTGTTGTTCTGGAAAGGGATGAAACCTGTGGATATAACAAAGGACTCATTGTTTTTCCTAACACATTTGTCCTGAATGAGAAAGAACCACATAAATCATTTTACCTGTGCTTAGTTTATGTGGTCTATCTGAAGTTTGGGGTAGAAGTATATTAAGAAATTATGCTTGCCGTTTCTGGGAGCCTGGCCATCATACAAAAAATATATCAACAGATACAATATAATGAAGAGTATCATTCAATAGATCAGGTTGTAATTAGTGGTAGCAATTCATTTTAAATATTTTCTTTTCTAAAATAAAATGAGGAAGAATAAGAAAAATAATAAATTTTAGCTGGGTAAGACTGCATTCACTTGAAGATAATTAGGATTCTCTATCTGACTGGATATTGGGGTTCTTTTGTGGGGGAGCAAATGTACTTTGTCCTGAAATATTTGCTTCTGTTTACACTAAAGAGCTGTAAGATTCCTATTGAATTAGTGTTTGAAGGAGCTGGTAAGTTCAGATGGAGCTATATCTAAAGCATGGGATCTGGTTAGCTGACTTCTTAGTAAATCAACCCACTAAAGCTTAGTGTGGAATGAAAAATTGCCAATTTTAAATGCTCCAGTTGAATAATAAACGTAATTTTTACTCAAAATTTGTTCATAGTTTAATATGTGAGAAACAGAATGAATGGGAGTATATTTTCCTGTCCCTTCCCTGCTGGAGGCCTCCCTTCTCCCTACAGAAAGTGCCTTTGACTCATTTTCAGGCATGTCTCCTCTGCCCTTCGCCTGCCACCACCCCTGGCCACAGACTGCCACAACCACCAGCTTTCATTGTAGCCTTTGAGGGATACTCCCATGGGAAGAAGAGATGAGCAATTCCTGTCACACATGCAGTATTACCAGTGTAGCTGAGCTGTACTCTTTAATTCGATTATGTTAAGTCCAAGTTCATCTATGCTAGTGCTTTATCCCAGTTCTGTTTCTCTGCCTTCTGCTTTACTTGTGCTGAATGTGAGCCCCTCTATATTTCTTCCCCCTTAGATTACTTGAATAACTTGTATTTTGCACTTTCTTTCTTCAATCAAGTTGCGTGTTACCCTTTACAGCAGGGGTCTCCAACCTTGGCAACTTTAAGCCTGGCGGACTTCAACTCCCAGAATTCCCCAGCCAGCAAATTCTGGGAGTTGAAGTCCTCCAGACTTAAAGTTGCCAAGGTTGGAGACCCCTGCTTTACAGTACTACTACTTTATTTTTCCAGAGAGAGAGAGATTTGGAAATAATGTTTTGCCTTATTTCCAGGGGTGAAATGCTCCCGGTTCGGACCAGCTCGGGCGAGTAGGTAGCGATGGCGGCGGGCAGTTCGGAGAACCGGTAGCAAAAATCCCTGCCCCCGTCCCCCATGTCCAGCTGAGCCCCGTGATCATCAGAGCCTTTTTTTCCTTTTAAATGGCTCTGACCAGCTAAGCTCTGACATCCCAGAGCTGCTAATCAGGCAACTCAGCTTGGATCGCCAGAGCCACGTAAAAGAAAAAAAGTTTCTTTTTTTCTCCTCCCCTCCCAGCCTCCAGCTTGCTTATATTATTATTATTATTATTATTATTATTATTATTATTATTATTATTATTATTATTATTATTATTATTATTATTGTATACCGCCCTTCTCCCGAAGGACTCGGGGCGGATAAAATACAGAAAATACAAAAATTAAAACAATATTAAAAACCAATTAAATTAATTTGGCCCATAGTTAAAACACCCCCATATTAAAAACCCATAATTTAGCAATTTAAAATTAAAACAATTTTAAAAATATGGTAAAAAATATGGTACCTTAGCTGCTGATCGCATGACGATCGCAGTCCATGCATCAGCAAGCAACTGGATTTCCCTGCCTGCAATCAAGCTCATTGGTGAGCAGCTCTTTCTGCCTACCTGCCTTCCTGCCTGCCTAGACTTGTGGACTTCAACTCCCAGCAAAGCTGGCTGAGGAATTCTGGGAGTTGAAGTCCACAAGTCTTAAAGTTGCCAAGGTTGGAGACCCTTGTTCTATTGGGTAAGTTTTTTCCCTTTAGGAGCTTTAAAAAAAATAGTTAATTGGGTTTTTTTTTAGTTGTTCTTTTTTTAGACCTAGCCATTTAAAGTTTTGGAAGTTTTAAATTTAGCTGCTTTTATATAAAAATAAAAATAAATTAAAATAAAATAATATTTGTGCAGCTTTCTGAGATTTAGTGTCTTTCTGTAGTGTTTCACTCTAACTACACAAATACACAAAATCTCACAAAGCTGTATGTGGAATTTTGTGTGTGTAAAGTGTGAAAGTTGGTTTTTTTGGGCTTTTTGTGGCTGTGTGAGATTCCTGCTTGTTGCAGGGGCCATTTTGGGTCTAGCACAGCTGGTTTTACATTGTGGGTGAGCCAGTTGTGTTGTGTTGTGTTGTGTTGTGTTGTGTTGTGTTGTGTTGTGTGTATGTAAAGTGTGAAAGTTGTTTTTTTGGGCTTTTTGTGGCTGTGTTAGGTTCCTGCTTGTTGTGGGGCCATTTTGAGTCTAGCACAGCTGCTTTTACATTGTGGGTGAGCCAGTTGTGTTGTGTTGTGTTTTGTAGGTTAAAAAAGGGCAAAGAAGTGACATTGACTTGGCCACGCCTACCCAGTCACCTTACCACCAAGCCATGCCCACTAATTAAGCCACGCCCACAGAACCGGTAGCAAAAAAATTTAGATTTCACCCCTGCTTATTTCTCCACTTTCTCTGTTACTCATGTTGAGGTTGGATAAGAATCTTCCTGCTACCTTTGTCATCCACGTCTTCTATCTCCTCCTTCCCAGCTACTGCTTTTACCATCTTCTCCCTTCCTTGGATTCTGGGTTCTTTTGGGATCTTTGGGAAGATGGAGTGACAGAGGCAGCCTCTGAGCAGGAAGCAGGTGGGTGCAGCTCCTGAGGCCAAACAAGGGAAGGGAAGCAAGAAAGGACCTTTTCCAGGAGCATTGAGGCCTGCTAGAGTTTAGTTTTTGAATTCAGCGGGGGAGGAAGCCCAACTCTGTTTGAGCTGACTGGAGGGAAATAGAGTTGCAGGCAGGGAATTTGTGATTTTTGTTTGGTAGTTGTGCTCCAATGTGTATTTATAGAGCTGTGTGCAATTCTTCTTCAACAGCATTCTTGAGAAAATGAAATATATATTTATAACTGCTGTAAGGACAGTTGGGAGCTAGTCCTGTATATTTCATGTCATTTCATTTTCTTTTCTCTTTTCTTCTTATTTACTTATCACTTTTTTTAATTTTGTTTTACTTTCCTTTCTTTAAAAAATTGTATTGATTTTATTCTGTAAAAAAATCTCTTTAATAAAAATTAATTTTTAAAAAAGCCTGCATTCATGTGTCAAAGCCATATATATAGTTATCAAACATTTTTTAACGTAATTTCAAACGAAGGCACATGTCCCATTTCACACTTCATCTCCTATCTCATCATTATATACTATACGCTATTGTGTGACACTACATTGTGCTGTAAATATGATGTATTTACACCACTGCAAATCAGCTTGAAGGAGGTTTAGTTTTCTATGACCAGCAGCTGGTGATGGTGCATTGAGGCTGGGGAGACTCTCAGGCTAATTGAATGTCATGCAATCAACTTCATGGTTTAAAACACTAAGAAGGAATTGACTTGTTTTTCCCCAAAGAAAAACTCTGCCAAAGAAAAACTCTGCTAGAAAAAAAAAATCTCTGACTAATGTTTGTTCCAAAACCTATTTTTAAGCCAGATTCTAGGTGAAAAGGCACAAAGACCTGACGTGAAAGGCTGGTAGTAGACAGGGGGATAAGAGGGTAGATTTGTCAAGATCAATTTATTTTCCCACTGGTTGCCCAAATATCCCTTTCTTTCTCATACACGGTTTTCTGTTGAGTCTTCCCCTCTATTCAGCCCATTCTTAAACAAATAAAATAAAACTTAGGGATTGTATGCACCTACCTTAGTTAGTTTTATTTCTATTTCATGGCTATCCTGAATCCTGCTGTCATAATGAGCTACATCCTTGCTGGATGACTTGACCTTTGCTATTATTTTAATATAGCAAAACACGATCACAGCAGTTGGGAATACAAGGCAGAAGAAAAGGATGTTGAGAATGAATGCCTGCCCTGCCACTGAACCTTGAGCCAGCCACCAGTCCAAGGTGCAGGATGTGCCGAAGGGCTCAGGAGCATAGTTCCCCAAGCCAGCAAAGGGAATCGTGGCCCAGAAAGCAGCATATGACCAGATAATCCCTAGGCAAATAAAAGCATGGTGTCTCTTCAACCAGATTCCTAGGAGAGAAAATTGAAGCTGTAATTGATTAAGTCTGGACATACAGGTATCCTCGACTTATGACCGCTCACTTAATGGCAGTTTGAAGTTATGGCAGACCTTCAAAATCTACTTATGACCCAGTCCCACAGATGCTGCAGTGCCCCTGTAGTTGTTCGCCCTTACAATCAACCACACGCATGAATGCATCCAGTTATGTTTTTTGTAAAACTACACACACACTAATGCTTCCTAGGAAAGGTTTTGGGAATGGCGTGTTTTGACTGAAAGATCAGGATTGTGCCACATTAGTACAATGCAGCATAATACTAATATGCTATGCCACATTGGTGCAAGTCTGAAAATCCCTCCCCCCAACTTTGCATGTAGCTGAGGTTGTTTAGAGCAGATTTTGAAGAGCAACACAGGAGGTATATGACATGTGTTGTTTTTCAACATTTTATCCAGGTCTAGGTGGTAAGCTACTCCTAGATGGTACTCAGGGCTGGATTTAGATGAAAAGAGGCCCTAGGCTATTCCACTTATGAGGCCCTTTCACCTATAGTGAAAGTGTAATTTTAATTTTGCTAACAATTTGAATGTAGGCCCCTCTTGATCTTGAGGCCCTAGGCTGAAGCCTAGTTAGCCTATAGGAAAATCCGGCCCTGATGGTACTCCATGTGTACCATCTTTTTTTTTTTTTTTTTTTAAACAAAACATAAAACAAATCCATCATCCATTACAAATGTAACAGTGTGTCAGACGGTTACAAATCTTTTATGCTTCATCTCCATATTCAAAATTTACTAATTATCTAATTTCTCATATTGTCAAACAAATCAACACCCTCATTTATCATTTATTTAACAATGGCTTTGTCGCTTCAAAAATTTTATTTTCAAATATTATATTCATTTCATATTTCATATTTCATTTCCATGTTTTATTATCTAGCCATTGATAAAATAAATCCCATATCTTGTAGTATTGTTTATCTTCTTGTTCTCTAATTTCAAATGTCAATTTACTCATTTCAGCACATTCTATGATTTTCTTAATAATTTCATCTTGCGTTGATATTTTCTCATTTTTCCAGTTTTTAGCAAACACAATTCCAGCAGTCGTTAAAACATTCACAATCAAATATCTCAATTCTTTATTGTATATTTCTGGCACAATCCTTAATAAAAAAATCTCTGGCTTAAAGTCTAGATGTTTTTTTGTCATTTTTTCCAACCATGTGTGAAGTTTAGTCCAGTATCTTTTAGCTTCTACACATGTCCACCACATATGGTAATATGAGCCCGATATCTGATGACATTTCCAACACTTCTCAGATTTGTTATTGAACATTCTCACTATTCTTGTCGGGGGTAGATGCCATGTGTACCATCTTTACACATTCCAAAACCACAGAGTTTTCCAGATGCCTATACAGACCACATTAGCCTTCTATCCAGATTGCATTAGGTAGCAAAATGGAGCAGTGTGTCCCTCACTCGTATGGCATAGTTCCAGAATTACGCTATGCTATTGAGCAACAAAGCCACCCATTCCAATGCTCTGGAAGGCTCCAGAGCTCTTCAAAAACTAAGTGAGGAGGAATGTATGAAGCTTGGTAGGTGGGAATCAGCCCTAAGGCCAGAAGGGACCTGGTAGAGAGTGGGAAAAGGTCTGAGGGGACCCAAGGAGTGGGAAGCAGAGCACAAGATGCCTCATGAGTTGAGAGAGGTCTCTCAACCTGCATGTTTGTTTAATGATTCATTGGGAAGAGCAGGTATGGGGTCATTAGGTGAGATGCTTCACTTAATGGCTGTCATGACCTATGACCATAATAGGTCAGCCCCATTATAGTCACATCTCAAGGACTACCATACTATGGACACCCACAGCTGTAATTATGTCTGCACATGCATATATATGCAGATGCATAGGACAGAAGAGAAGTAGTGAGTCAAAGAATGTCAAGGAATTCAAAGATGGACAATTTGTATTTGCAATCTAAATGAAAAAGTAGTAATTAAGGCCTGATAAATCACTCAAGAATGGATATATTTCAGACATTGTCTCACAGAGCTGACTGGGAACCCTGGAGTGCAAACTTCAACACATCTAGGGAAAAGTTGTATATAAGTTTCAACTTACCATAAGTTAAATAGCATATTTTGAAATACCGGTCCAGGCTGACTGCAGTCATGGTAATAAGACTTCCAACTCCAAAGAAGAAGCCAGTCCATCCATACCAGCGGCAGCCACTCCAACCAAAGATCCAACGGTGGGAGAAGAAGGCAATAATGCTAAATGGCTTTCCTGCCACTGTAAAAGAAAAAAAAATTAGAGGCAGGTAAAGGTCTGAAAGAGTAAAGAAAAATGTATGTAATCCCCTTCAAACAATATAAAAATTAAGAAAGGAAAGGAAAGGAAAGGAAAGGAAAGGAAAGGAAAGGAAAGGAAAGGAAAGGAAAGGAAAGGAGGGCAGGGCAGGGCAGGGCAGGGCAGGGCAGGGGGAGGGGAGGGGAGAGGGGAGAGGAAGGGAGGGAGGGAGGGAGGGAGGAAGGAAAGATCAAACTGAAGAGAGATAACAAATTTTATAAGATACTGGTAATGGCTTCCTTATTTAGTCAGAGTTCAAGGAAGGTTATAAGACTTCATGCTGGAAAATATTGCAGATATTTCTCAAAATCCAAGTTAACAGCCATAACATGTCTACAAAACATGTCAATTTCCAGATTTTCTGCATGTAAGTTGATGATTTCTTCAATAGGATTGACCACAATGAAGAAGTGGTTAAAAAGCCTTTTCCTGATCAGTGGTAAATTTCAGCTTTCAAAGTTGAGAGAAATTGCTGAGATCGAGATGTTGAACTGTTGTACCTTTTTCAGCTTCTTCCAATTAATTCCATTCATAACTGAAAGGTGGGAAAACATTACTTTTGACCTTCGCATATACAAATTAAAGTGAAGGCTGTCTTAGAAAGTAATGAATACTATGACATGATAGTGGAATGGCAGATTTGCCTCAGCCAATGTTTTGCAGGTCATAAACGATCTATGATACCAACAATGCTACCAAAGTATTGTTTCTTCTGAGATATATCTGATGTTTATATATCCAACAGAGCTGTTTTAGAATGTATCACACAACAGAAGTAAAACAACAACAACATGCTATATAGATTTGAATTCAACATTTGAAAAGTCACTGGATTGGAATGGATCAGGTCAGACTGAGATAAGCAATAGTGAGCAAAAATGATATTATTTCCACTCAAGGGTGCTCTTATCATACATATACCCTAAAACCTGCTCCTGAAAGCAGGGATTTCCAGAGCAAACAACTGGAGTGTTATGAGGGAGAACAACAATGGAAAATCTGATTCCATCAGTAGAAGTGCTTCTGCTAAACACTGAACATATCCTTGCATAAGTCTGTTTTCCCTTAAATGTTTCTTTTCTTGTAGTATTAATGATATCAGCAACATTTCAACACATCTATGCAAAGACTTTGCATGCTTCATAACTTTCAAGCTAATTCCTCATATATCATTTAATATACAAAATGGAGGGACTATATATTTAATCACTTTTATTGAAATTAAAGAAAGCTAAGATTTTTCTTTGACTATATAAAAGAGTCATTCATGACTACATAAATAAATTTGTTACTAGCTGCAAATAATTGTGTTTAGAAAATAATTGCTATAATTAACTATTTTTCTCACTTTATTTTATGAAGTCTTTATTATCAAATTAGCAGAGCATTCCAATTTTTTTAATTCATCACATTTAATTCATCATTAATTTATTAAATGTAAGGTTCAATTGACTAAATGATCAATACATCTGAAGAAAGAATAAAGATAAATTTTATTGTATAGTATTATTTAGATTTTTTAAAACGATCATTCACATGTTGTTATATTCTGTAACAGCATTCCCTATTCTGGTGCCAGCTGTGTTAATCCATAATTTCTAAAATTCCCAGCTAAGCCTTGAGTATATCCATTACATTGGAGGACACCAGATTGATGAAAACTGATTGATATATAATGCATTCAACTGCAATACTGCCTTTACTAAACTCCAGATTATTATTTAAAATATGCATTGTTTCAATTATTATTTTCCATGCTGATTGGCATTAATCATCAGAAATTTTAAAAAATGATGGTGATATTTTATTTATAATTACTATAGGCCTAAGTCGCTTACAGTACCCAAAAATTTCATTTTCAGCTGAGCTAAAGTGGAATTACCTGAAATCCCCAAGTCACAGACTGCTAGATTTACCGTCATGATCTCTGCTGGCTTGAGCTTCCTTTTCCGTTGTATAGACATATAAATAACATATCCGTTGCCTAAAGTGGATAGGATCCCTACAGTAAAGTAAAATTTGACAACAAGAGTGCTATCAGAGTAGAGAGAGAAGACATCTTGCCAGAAATGAATGTTTAGTTTAAAACATGAAGATCTTAAAAGAGATAAACAGGATTAAAAGATCTGGAGAACAAGAATGCTCTACAGCAGGGGTGTCAAACTCATGTGACGGCGGCATCATGTGACGTATTGGGACTTTTCCCCCCTTCGCTAAACTGGGTGTGGGCATGGCTAGCGTGCGATGCATCCGGCCTGCAGGCCGGGAGTTTGACAGTGCTGCTCTACAGCAAACCCAGGAACCTTTTTCTCCTTCTGAAAAGCTACATTTCTTTGTAACCAAAGTTTTGGGAATACAATATTCTATCACTGTCTTTCATGCATACCTCCTCTATACATTCATTTCCTTTCTCTCCCTCACACAGAATAAATGATGCATATCTCTCTTTCTCCCTCCCTCTCTCTCTCACACACACATCCCTCTCCTCAGTATTCTAGGGTGGGTGGGGGAATCACATTTTTGAATAAAGGTAAACGTACAATGACAATAATTTGTCAGGTCACATTTTCTTGTGACCTTCCCCTTCTAAAGAAAGAAACCCTTCTAAAGTCTTCTAAAAAGTTTTCGATGGAACCTTTATTTAAAAATATAACAGGCATCATCTTTTTGGAATTGCATCCAAAACACAACAAAGCCCTAACAATTACATTATTAAAGATGAACTTGCTTTTTAAAAAATCTCCATCAGTCCTCTTTTTCAAATTCTCTCTCATTTGTAAAGTAGACTACCCCAGGATGCAGCTGCTGGCATAAACATATTCACATGTTCTTTCTTATATTTTATTTATAATTTTTGTATCTCTCCTTTCCTCCAGAAGCGGAATACAGTTAGAGTCAAACATTATTCTCACTCTTGACTATCTATTTCCATGATGAAATACATAGGCAAGTAGTTCAAAAAATTCAGGCAATAGAAGGGGAACAGCTCTATGGAGGGGAACAAATTTCTGAACTAAGGAAAGATGTGTGACAATTACAGGGAATCTTTACCAAAGAAGCAAAATGCCTTTGAGCTCATGATCCCCCAAGAATTTGTTTTACTGTGCTAGAATGAGCTAGAGGAGAGAACTGTAGATCTGTAAAAATTATAAAAACTTACTTAATTCAATTTCAAGGATGCCTGACTTCTTAATGACTCTAGGCTGCTTACAATTGAAAGATGACCCCCCCCAATCAATTGGAAAACTACACACAACTGAGAAAAAAACAAAGGAACTGTGAGGACCTCACAACCATTCTATTCCAACCTTTTTTAAAATGATGTTCTGAATGATGGGAGTTATTTGATGCCATTCTACAGGGCTGATGAGACACACTTCCTGGGTCTTGCAAGATGAGCCTCTTTCATTGATGAGGCTTGGAAAGCATCCCCATGCCATGAAAGCCTTTATAGAATTAGAATAGTTCCTAGAAGCTGACTAGTAAACAGCACAGCTCATGAAACAGTGCAACAGACCTATTGCTACTCATGCCACAGGATTGTGAACAGCTATATACCATTCCAAAGAATCTTCAGGGACAGCCCCATGTAGAATGCATTACAGTAATCCAATCTTGGCAAGTTATGACATACACTATCACAGTTCCTGATGCATCTTGAGTAAAAAACAAAAATCAATATTTTACAATAGTCCTCCCAAAGATATAGTATTTTTTTCCTCTTTGTATAGGCTTCTATATAATATGTGTATACATGTGTGTCTATGTATGCATGATGCGCATTAGTTAGAAATCACATTGCATGTGGAGCAAATTTTCTTTTTTCCATGAGAAATGTCCATGGAACCCCTGTTCAGGTGGCAATGGAGAGGTTCCTTTCTTGTTGAAGTACAGATAATACTTGACTTACAACAATTCATTTAGTGACCATTAGAAGCTTCAACAGCATTTTAAAAAGTGACTTATGACCATTTTTCACATTTATGACTGTGGCAGCATCCCCATCGTGGTCAAAATTTGGGCACATGGCAACTGGCATGTTTTTATGATAGTTGCATTGTCCCAGGGTCTTATGATCACCATCTGTAACCTTCCCAGCTGACCTCCAATAAGCAAAGACAGTGGTGGGATCCAGATTCACTTAATGACTGCACAACCCACTTAACAATTGCTTTGCTTAGCAACAGAAATTTTGATCTCAATTGTGGTCATAACTACTTATAGTATAGGTCCTATACAATACAATGCAATACCTAGACATTCTGCATTTCTCCTTTTTGGAGCCTCTAGTTTGGCTGCTGAAATTAATTGGGACTAGTTGGTGGGAATAGCTCATTGGAATCCAGCAAACATAATTTCTCCAAAAGCACAATCTTTCTTTCAATTTGTTTCAATGTTCTGCTTTTTTGAGAAATTCCTACTCTATGGATTGCACAGAAAGGAAAAGCCTTATCACATCAGCAGGATGAAAAAAAGAGCTATGGCTGGCCAAATTTTCTTCTATTTTGACTAAAAGAGAGATGAGTAAGAATGTAGAAAAATTATTCCACCAGTTCCTCTGATAACTTTGCTCCTAGAAGAATCTATGGCTGGAAAAATGCTAGCTAACGAGCCAAATTTGATTAACATTCATCCTCTCCCTAAAAAACATCCCTAGATTTTGATCTCTCTCTCTCTTCTCTCTTCTCTCTTCTCTCTTCTCTCTTCTCTCTTCTCTCTTCTCTCTTCTCTCTTCTCTCTCCCTCCCTCCCTCCCTCCCTCCCCCTTGACATATCTGCCTCAGCCCCAAGCAATTGGTAGCAAGATTTCTAATTTTGGCCAATAGTTTCTGAGAGGATGAAATAATCGAACATGACACATCACAGAACTCTTTTAAAAGGCAATTCTATCCTCCCTGATGACTGAGTACAATTCAAATAGTACTGCTTTATGGGTTATGGTATACAAGGAATCTAACAATCTAACTATTACTGTATAAAATTCAAAATTAAATCAACAGTAGCAGAGTCTTATCACAAAACACATCTACATACATTTCAACAACTCCTACCAGAACAATAGCTAAAACAGAACAATCTTACCTATTATTAATAAATAAATTCCAGCTATTATGTCAGCTTCCTTTGCAAGTTTTGATGCAAAAGGGTCTCCATCTGGCTGGTGGTGAGGAAGATTAATATCTTGGGATGAAGCATTTTGCCTTGAGTACATTCCAGTCATATTGAAACTGATAACAAAGAAATAAAGGTTACTGAATCACATTTATCTAAACAGGAAAAGAGAAAACAAATGATTCAAATAATATACAATAATGGAATAAAGTAAAAAAAAATCTGGCTTAACTATGCTTCCATTATGATTTTGCAATGCATGGAAAATAATATAATTTTAGTTTATGGCCATGAATCTATGATCCACCTGTGTGTTACAGCAAAGAGACTATTTGCATTAAAAATTTGAATGCAGATTACTAATTAAACATTACATGTTATATTCAAAGTCCCTTTATCAAGATCAAAAAATAATGGTTCCACATTACCCTTACACCTTATTATATTCCTAAATTTGCTGATAATATCGTACCAAGAATAATTTTGCCACATTAACTTTAAAATAAGATGTTTTATTTAAATTAGCACTTCTGAGGTATACCTATGATTTTGGGGGATTAAAGATTGGACCATTACTATTACCGTAGTGTAACATTAAGGACAAATGAATAACAAAACCACAAGTCTCTCTCCTGAAGAGCATATGGTTTGCATTGATGTTGGATGGACACAACTCTGGAAAACTCTGCAAAGGGAGGGGAGGAATGGAAAGGCATTCCTGCTGAACAGTGGATATGAGGAAGACAAGGTGGTCTTCTTAACGTGCCCAGTTTTGGTTGATAATTAGACATTTAGAAATTGCTATTATATATCTCAAGAACTAGCAACCAACAATAAGGCATGTATAGAAGGACTAGAATGGAATTTTACAAGTGGGCAAGAAAGCAGGTGCCAATGCTATCACTCTTGTTTCAAATACACATGCAGTGCTACATTCAGGTGGTTAGTCAGCAGAATGGAAACAAATCTCGACTACAACCAAGAAAAGGACTAGCATTGTATTCCTCACGCATTCCTATCCTGTGTCTAGTCAACAAACTGCAGATTCTGCAGGTAATTGAGTCCAACAGGCAACTGCAATTGAAAGCTGACTTTGATACAAACTATCCATTATAGAGGAAAAGGTAAAACCTGTTGCTCCTCTCTTAAATAAAAAGATTAGAGCATTATTATGACTTACACTTTAGAACTGTGTTCCCAAACAGTGTAAGATTTGGTACCACTTACAGCTGGATTGAAAAATCACCTACGAATCATAGAATTATAGGCTCAAAAGGACCTTGGAGGTCTTCTAGCATAACCCCCTGCCCAAGGCAGGAGTTCTTATTCCATCCCGGACAAATGGTTGCCCAGTCTCTTCTTGAAAAACTCCAGCGATGGAACACTCATAACTCCAGAGACTGAGCTGTTTCATTGATTATTTTTTCTCACTGTCAGGAAATTTCTCCTTAGTTCTAGGCTGGATCTCTCTCTGATGAGCTTCCACCCATTACTTCTTGTCCTGGTTTTAGGTGCTTTGAAAAATAAATTGACAGCCCTGTGACAGCCCTTCAAGAATTGGAAGATAGCTATCATGTCATCCCCAGCATTTTCTTCTTTAGGTTAAACATAGTTTAGTACCAAGGAAAAATTCTGCTATTCACTGCCAAGGTATTAAACCCGATTTACTTTATAGTTAATATAGCTAATATTGCTTATTCTTCTAGTCTGAACGGGATCCAGCAATTAATATGTATTTAGCAATTTTCACACTTGTGATTTACTTTTAGTCCTATCTGTCAAATTCTGTACCAAACTGAATTCTGGAGTAATACATGTTAGCAAGCTTGTGAAATATCTTCCTTCAATGAAGAATTCATTTAACAAGCCAAATATTCCCCAAATAATAAGGCTTAAAAAAGAATTCAATCACACAGTAGCCAAAATCCATATATACTTCCACAGAAAGTCCATGTATTAATAATCATCCAATATTTTCTTAATGATAAAAGCAAGAATCTAAATGTACCTTAGATCTGGAGCTCTGCACGCCACTTTCCTACTAAGCTCTGCCTTTGATCTCCAGGTTAGAATGAATTCTTCCAGTCTTGATTATATCCAGGAAAGAATTCTTTGCCATTGAATGTGCCGACAGGTCCAGCAGTTGAAATACCTGATCTTAAGGCTTCTTCAGATACATCCTGCCATTTTCACTCTGCTATTTGCCTCATCCCTCTCCTCACTCTCTCCTTCTTCTGGAGTTGCTTGAGATCCTGGTAGTTGATTTATGGATTATCTCCGAGAGCAGCTGAAAATCAGATCTGCCAGATCTCTGAAGAGCCAATTACATCTTCCAGAAGGGACAGTAAGAGTGCACCTGCTGGGCATCAAGCACATTGGGCAAAATTCATTTCAGTCCTAGAGTTTGCCAGCTACAAGTCCTTTTATAAGGATTGAATGTATAGCTTTCAAAAAAAAAAATCAATGGTACATTAGTTTTATAGATTAAAAAACTCCATATATAAAGACCAATGGCCACTTGTGCAGCTAGCTTCTAATCAGCTGAACAACTGATGCAACTTTAACAAAACTACATGGCTGTTAAATCAAATCCAAATGCCAGTTTAATCTGTCATCTGCTTGGAATATTAACTTTTATTTCCCAGGGGATGAAACTACTATTCCCACAGGAACGTACTGGCAACTGGCACGCAAAGGTTCTGTCAGAGATGAAAAAGGCTAAATGCTTGTAGCGGATGAATGAATCCTCTCACCTTTTAAAGCTAGAGGCAGAGCTTGGAAGCAGTGCTGATAGAGTATTAGACACTGATTTACAGGAGGAAGATCTTGCCTTGTTTGGCATTTTCTGGTCCTCCCTGGTAACATATTGTGAAATGTTAGTGGTTTCCCTGGCCTCTGAATGGTGGATGGATTCTTTGGGGTTGCTTAATGCTGGGGAGGGAGATTTTCTTTTCCAAGTCCTAAAAATAGCCTAGGACAAATTTTATTCCAAAAGCAAAGAGCAAACAATTACTGAATTGTACTAGTTTTGGAAAATAATCCTGCTTCAATGCTTAGTGCTAATTGTAGAATGAATGCTTCATCCTGATGTGCATACTCTGAAGCAATGATATCCCAAGAGGTGAGATGGGAAAAGGGAGAAAGCCTGTCCACGGGATTTTTTAAATTGAGGTGAGATGGTAGAACAAGAAGAAAAACTGCCTTCTGGAAGACTAGCAGAATCAGGGCTGTCCCTATCCAGGGGAAAGGCCATTCCACAAGGCCTTTCATCATAATAGAAAAGGGATGCTTCCTAAGGCCCATCAAATGTTATGGCTTCTCCAATGGGATCTGGACCTAATTTGTTTATAGAGAGAGGAAAGTCCTCCAAGACTAGAGGATTTTGCAGGGCTATTACAGAGCACCTTATAACAACACATTTGAGCCAGAAAATCAGATGTTGCTCCTCAGACCAATACAGATTATCAAGGTCCAAGCAGTATGTGTCAGGTTTCCAAGTAACACCCCCAACCAAATAAGACTCTGAGGCCAGCAGTTCCTCAAAGTTCCATTTTATTAGAGATGTCATATTGGCACATCTGAGAAAACCCAAATCTGAAAGCCCCCCAGGTTTTCCCTAGCCAAAGGAAAGTCAAAGTCCTTTCCCTTGCACCCACAAATCCTTCACATGGTCCACTCAATCTACCGTCCCAACTGGAGATATGTCCCAGTCACGTCTCTCCAGGTGCAGGCTGAATATCCTTGACTCCCAGAGAAAAGAATGTTATTTTGGCTATCTATCTCTCCATGCAACACCTCTCCCAGTTTCTCACAGCAGGCCTATGCACTAAATGGCAGCCCTGAAGTTCCAAAGAGAAAGATGGCCTCCAGGGCTGACAGAATGGAAGTGTTGTTATCTCATTAAAGAAAAGGTAGAACAGCTGAATTATGACATAGAGTTCCAAGGATCCAGACTGACTGAAGCCTGGCTTGTGAATACCCTGAAGCCCTTGTATTCAGTGGTGCTTAATACCAGCAGTAGACACCCATTGGGGATTTTGCCGTGGATTGGAATAGAAAATATTGTCATTGGTTCTTGCCTTGATACTCAAGCAGTAGTGCAAGTATGCTAAGCTATTCATAGAAAATATTAATCTTGGCTTAGGAACTGGCTATCATTGAGACTGTTTGCTCCGGGCAATATCTCTGCCTGTCCGGCAGGACTGGTCAGAGATTGAAGTGCAGATGATCCCCTAGCAAGCAGTTTATATGTGAGTTTACTTTCAAGTCACATTCAGATGAAATTATTAAAACTGTTCTGATGTATTGTTTTAACCACTACTATAAAAGTGGAGTTCTCAGCATCAGCTACAACTGAAGTGGCCTGTATGCCTAAGAAATAAATAAATCTGGTCATCTCCATTATAGACATGGAGTACACGAAGGAAGGACTACTCAGCAGCCCCATAGCTACACAAGTGTTTAAAAAGAAAACTGAGGAGATGCAGAAAGTGGGAGTGAACTGACCCTCTAGGAGTGCATGGATCTACCCAGACATCCTGGTTGCTATGCTTGACGAGTGGGGCAGAATAGTTTTCTCCATGGTCTATTGAGAAGGAAATCAGAGCCAGGCTAGCTGTTTATTCATCCCACTGCTGATATGATGGAGCAGCTAAGACAGCCAGATACTGTATTTCTACATGGACTCCACAAAAAGATAATGGAAAGGGCCCTCGGTAGGAAAAAAAAAAAAGAAAAGAAAAGAAATCAGCTGCTGTCATGCATCACAAGTTACCTTCATCTCCAGAATGTTTTCACAACTTTAAAAGACTGGCAAATGGATTTTAATGACTTTCTTGTGTTATATAAATAAGGTGTGGTTATCTTTTCAACCATCCGAGAACAGTATCTGGAACACTTAATGCTGGTGGTCCAGTGCATTAGGGAAACCAAACTCATTATTAAGGCCAAGAAATGACAAACTGCCCTAAATCAAATCAACTATTTGATTGAGGTGGGACAGAAAGTGGGCTGCGCTGGGGAGGGGTGTATTTTATTTCTGGAAGCCTGGGATGGCTACCCAGGAATGCCCCATTTCTATAAGGAAAAAAAACTATGTGCCATTGTTTGGGGAATTATCCAGTTATTCCCGGAGGTTTGTGCCCAAGGAGAGTCAAATTGTAACATCTCTGTCACACCTAATCCACATGAAGAAACCCAAGCGGGTGATGCGGTAGTTTTTCTCTTGTGTTTTGCCATAGACATTGTTGTTTTGCGGTATGGAGAACAACAGTCTGCATGTCTGAAAAAAGAAAGAAAAAAAGGGGTTCAAATCCATATAGTGATGCAACTATATGGACTAATATCATGACAAAACCAGAATTATTTCTACTAAGTTTTATGGACAAGGGATTAGAAAAGAAATATGGAAAATTTTATTGTATATGGTAATGAGATTATTGTATGCAAAAAAGTTGAAAAAGCAATGAGATGCCTACAGTTAGAAGATTAGATTATAAAATTAACTAGACTTGCAGAAATGCTGGAGCTGACAAGTTTCAGCAGAGAGAAAAATGACAGTTTTTTTTTTTTTTTTTGAAAGGCTGGAAAACCTGTAAGTACTTTTTGTTGAAAGAAGGAAAAACAAATTGATGATTTGGGGACTTGGGAATTAAAAAGACCTGAAGAGGTTTGGGAAAAGTTTTAAGATGGTAATTACTCAACAGAAAGAAGGGCAAAAGGAATAATTGGATGCTTTTTTAAAAAAATTCTCTATTGTTTATATCTTTATAGTTCTTTATATATAAATTCAAGTCTTTAATAAATTGTCCAAACTTACATGTACAACTTTAAATATTATAATCCTTCTCTCTGAAATTTATGCATATTAACCAAAAATGTGACAATAACAAGGCAAGCCATATTATGTCCTCTCTATCATTTTACATTTTCATCATAACGAACACAACTAACATTTTCAAAACATTCTCTAGGCATCTGGTAAACATGAAACAATTTTTTGGCTGAATTAGTCTCAATTAAAGATTATCAGAAACATACTTATAATCTTTAAACTCTTCATCATTATTTCATTAATGACTAGATTTCTGTGATTAAAGCACAATAACCACAATTTAAGTAATGTTCATAGCAAGATATTAACTTTTTGTGTGCTTATTAAGGCAATTAATTAATCATGAAATAAGATTATCAAAGTGAATATATCTTATAATTTTGTAGAAGCACACTTAGCAAATTAAGAACAAATTTATAGACGTTTTAATATATCCAGTAGACTTTGAATTCTCCTTTTCTCTTTCTCTTAGAGCTCTATTTTTTTAAAAAAAGCTAAGGCATGTGACAAATGAAATTTAAGACAGTTATAGTAGAGAAATAGTTCCTATTTTTTTTCTTATCTGCAAACTGAGAATTAGATTTTTTTAAAAAAAAAAATTGTAGGAAGTTAGCACCCACCCCCCTCCTAGAAAAATGAAATATTCTAGGAAATATTAAAAAGGCAGAATATTATACCTCCCTGGATGGCAGGAAGTAGACTCTGTCTTAATAGCTCCCATACTTTCAATAGCCCACAGCAGATGTCAGCTCTTAAGAGATAAAGAGATAGCTAAGTCTATTCATAAGCATATGCCCTCACCCAAGATCCAACAAAGGTAAGATTAATAGGATATTGGATAAGTCATAATAGGAATTGCCCCAAACACTCTTCATTACATCATCACCCAGCAAGATTCAACCAGGCCTGGGACTCAAAAGACAGCCTACAAAGTTACCCCTGCATGGCCCCATGGGAGTCTGACACGTAGGGTTGCCAGGTGTCCACTATTTGAGCGGACAGTCCACTTTTTTCACATTATGTTCACTATTTTTTTTCACAAAATAATGGACATTTTTTTTTATTCAAATGCTTTATGATGAAATGGTACGTAATCTAAAGCTGTACAGTCTAAGAGAATAAGGATAGGAGAATCGCGTTTTGTCTTTTTTTTTCATGTTAGAATGAGACAAAGATCGAATGCTCGATGTAATAATCACATTTTACACAACAGCGCAAAAAATGCATTAAAGCAGTTATCTTTTGTTATCGAAAATGTAGTGCTGAAGGTTTTTGCTGAATTTTCAAATTCTGCGAAGAAACGAGAAGAGTTAAAATCATTTTTTCAGTTTTGTGAGTCAGAATTCGATGAAGTTTTGCGCCATGTTCCAACACGTTGGTTAAGTTTGTTTAAAGCGGTCGAAAGACTTCTTTTAAACTGGATACCTCTAAAATCGTATTTTATTTCTCTTGGATCTGATGAGTGCCATAAGGTTATCTGGAACCTTATTTCGGATCAGGAAAATGAACTCGCAAAGGACGATGAACCAACAATTTCAGAATTGTATTTATATTTCACGCACTTCTTCATGTCAATAATGCAAGACACCCTACTGAAGCTGGAAAGCAAGAAAATTCTTGCATGTGATCTTCACATTATCATGTGTAAGCTGCGTGATTCTTTGCAAAAAAAAATAAAATACGATGAGCAGTTTTTTGGAATGAAAGTTTTATTTGCCTTACGTAAAAAACATTTGCCTGAGAATGCCGTGCAAAAGTTCAAGAAAGAAGCCATCAATGTGTATCAAAGAGCCATTGGGTACCTAGAAAAGTGGTATAATTTCACCGATTCAGTATATGAGACGCTAAGTTGTTTCAATCTAATTGATCGCAATAATCCTCCAACTTTAGAAGAAATGACGAACATCTGATTATTATCACCATGGCGAGAAGAACTTCCACCCAACGCTCTCTTCGATGAAATTTCTGCCTTAGAAGAAGTTTATATTCATCTGCAGGGCGATTCATCCCTTGATAAGTGGACGTACTTTTTCAAGAAAGAGCCAGCTCTGAGTTTACTGAAACTGTTCCAGTATTGTGAATCAATTCCGGTATCAAATGCAAACATTGAACGAATTTTCAGTGTCATGGGAAATTTGTGGACTGACAAACGTAACCGGCTGCTCGTATCAGTTCGAAGTGAACTTTGTATATTTTTTAATATTTCTCAACGTTGTACTGAAATTAAAGAATTATTCCTTAAACACAAAGAATTGATCAAAGCTGCGCAGTCAAATAAAAAATACACACGACAGCAAAGTAAAATGTAATTTAATATTTTACATATTATTATATTTGATGTTTTGAATTTTAAGTAAAGTTTTGAAGTGATTATTTTAATACGTGTTAAAATGTTTGTAAGAAAATATATAATTTAATTGTAATTTTTTTTTTATTTTTTTACTACTTAACACACACACACCCCGCTTGTCTGCTATTTTTTTGGAAGCAGACCTGGCAACCCTATCTGACAGCCAACCAGAATACAAGCTCAAATTCAAAGCCCAACAGAGGGTATAAATCTCTCTCTCTCTCACCCATGTGCTTTTTTGCCCCGGACCTCAAAACCACATGGTCCTGTCCACCATTAAGCCATCTTTTCAAGCCGTCTCCATGTTTCCAGTGTCTTTCTCCCCACTTGGAACTGAACCCAGATGGACATTTCTTCCAACAAAATGTACAATATGCAAGGATAGGATTTTCTGTTCAACTGGTATTATATTTTCTAACTAGAGAGCATCTGTTATATAGTATTTTCTAACCCCAACAATATCAATTAGGAAGGATGCATATTTTCCCATTGCCTCTTGCAAAACAAGAAGTACTTCACACAAAATTCTCCAGTCGGATTTTCAAATTCTCTGGGGCCAATGCATACTGTCATGAGAGAAAAAAGTGCACTGAAGTGAAATGACAGTTTGCATTACATTTGCACCTTCCAAAGTGATCTGGAATAAATAAAGAATGTGAGAATGCAAAGAGACTGTTGACTTTCCAACTGCTTTATCAAAGTCAGAGTGCAACTCAAACTTTTAACTGAGCATCTAAATGAGAATAATAATATAAAGGGATATATAAAATTGTCAAATAAGAGAAATTAAATGATTTGTAATCTTGGATTTGAGATTAATCACAAAAGAATCTTAACCGATCGACACACTTTCTGTGATTGTATTGAATGATGGTTGTTTTTATGTTTTGTTATGGTTAAAAATGAAAAAAAAATTAAAAAAAAACCTTTTAACTGAGCACCATTAATTTTGCATGTATTTTTACTAAAGAGGAGAGGAGAAAAGCTTGTACATATTTTTAGCTTTAAGAGAATTGTCTTTGTATACTGAGACACTTCACATTTTAACACCTATTGCTTGCATTAGTAAAGTGCAAACTAAATTTACGCAAGAAGAAATCTGTGGACAACTGTATTAATCATTTAACCCTCTCCCTAAATAGCCCATCCCTCCTTTGCTTCTGTAATTCTGATTCTTGTTGCTTAATTCTCAAAAACCGCTAATGTGCAACAGCTTAGATAATACATTTGATTATTAAAACTGCTGACTGAGAGTATACTGAGAGAGTATATAGTATATAGAGTATACTCTATATACTCTCTATTGCAGAGAGTATCTGCAATACTCTCTGAATCCCTAATGGATAAATGTGCTCTTTAACATACAAAGAAACATTGGAAGTGCATCACAATCCATATGCTGTATTTACAGAAGACAATTGCTCCTGGGTCATCTCTAAAGCAGATAGATGGGATTGCTTTAGCTTTGCAGAATGGGAACGCTGTTTAAAAGGAGCAGCTATTGAAACATTGCTTTATTGTGGAAAGCAGAAAAATCTTTGGAACTTATGTATTAAATCTTGTTTTTTCAAACATTTTTAAATTCTTTATTGTTAAACAGGCTAATTTTATTTACTTATTTCTAAGATTTCTGCACTGCTCAGTTGTACACTGGTTCTGAGAGGCAGAGAAGCAGGACAGAATAATACCAGCTGCTGCTCTCCATTTCTCCTGCCCCACTACAGACTATCAGCCTCTCCTCTAAGGAAGGCAACTTCTCTTTTCTTCCCCTTTTCCTTCTCATCTCCTCGTTGCTTCATTGCTTTCTTCTGTTTAAGATAAACCCCCTCTCCTTTTTTCCTTTTTTTTTTGCAGTTTCTGCTGGAAGGGGATGGAGGGATGGAGGTGACAGCTCCTGTAACTTGAGCAGCCCCTTGCTTTGAGGGGAGGAGGAAAAGGCCACAACAGCAAAGGTGTCAGGTATGCTTCCTTCAATATCCAGGAAAGAAAACCCCAAACTCAATCATTTTAAAGAGATTAGCACTTTTACTGAATATGAAATGATCGCAACCCAGATAAAGCTGGAAGTGAGCAAAACACGCGAAATAGCATCTACTAAGCTTCTCCCCCCCACCCCCCGTGTCCATTGACCCTCATCCAATCCAAGGTCTCCCAAAGGTCAGGTGGCATCACGTCTGGCAGCGTCATTCATCAGGAATGTAGGACAGTTGGTCAGCCGGCCCCTTTGGAGATTCACTTTCGTTTCTTGGGAAGACACCTCCTACAATGGAAAAACACCTCCTGCTCCCTTCCCCCCCTTCGCCCCCTTTACTAGTCCCTCCCCCCATTTCTTATGGCAGCTGAAGCAGGCAAAGCTGAGGCTGACATTCGGCCCCTCTTGCAGAAGAGACGTTATTCCTAAATAAGAGGAAGGAAAAAAGAGAGAGACAGAATATATACAATAATTATGGTTTATCTGGGTATTTGGTATAGAATTGCTGTATTTTCTTGGGAGCTCGGACATCCCGTTTATTCACCCATTCAGCCTGAGACAAAGGGAAATGTTTCCAGGCTATCAGATATTGGACTTTACCATGGTGTTTCCTAGAGTCCAAGATTTCCTTAACTTCAAAATGTTGCTCCCCCTCTATGAGAATGGGAATTGGAGGGGTGCTTTGATCAGCCCTTAGGGGAGACGAGTGTTCAGGTTTTAATAAACTAACATGAAATACAGGATGTATACGTCTCAATGTTTTTGGCAATTCCAATTCAACTGTTACTGGATTAATCAGTCTAATCACACGAAATGGTCCTACATACTTAGGGCCCAGCTTTTTTGACTTCTGGGTAGTCTGTAAATATTTAGTAGATAAATAGACTTTATCACCCACTTTATAAATGTGAGCTGGGGACCTTTTCTTATCGGCTTGCGCCTTATGGGTCCGGTGTGTCTCATCTAATGCCTTCCGAGTCACTGCCCATGTACTCTTTAATTGTTCAATCCAATCCATCAAGGAGGGATTCTGGGGATCATCTTGTGGTAGCTCGGGAATGGGTACGAAGTCCTGGCCCGATGTGACCTTAAAAGGAGTGAATCCAGTGCTACTGTATATGGAATTATTATATGCCACTTCTGCAAATGGCAACAAGTCTACCCAATTGTCTTGCTGGTAATTTACGTAACACCTCAGGTATTGTTCTAGAATCCCATTGGTTCTTTCACAGGCCACATTTGTCTGAGGGTGGTGACTGGAACTCAGCCCCTGGGCGGAGCCTATCAACTTCAAAAACTCTTTCCAGAAACTGGAAGTAAATTGCACACCCCTGTCAGAAATTATTCTTTTTGGAGATCCATGTAGTTGGTAAATCTGCCGAATAAACAGTTTTGCAAGGGTTTTTGCTGAAGGGATCTTTGAGCAAGGGATGAAATGTACTTGTTTGGAAAACAAATCAGTTACTACCCAAATGACAGTGCAGCCTTCACTCTCTGGTAAGTCCACAATAAAATCCATAGATATTTCCTTCCATGGGGCATTCGGTCTGGCCACACCTTGCAGTAATCCAGGGGGTTTTCCTGGAGGTCTTTTAGCCGAGGCACATACTGGACAGCTAGCCACATATGCCTCTATGTCCTTTTTAAGTGCAGGCCACCAAAATTGCCTCTTAACAAGATGTAGAGTATTGACAAATGCAAAGTGTCCTGCGGCCTTGGCATCATGAGCATATTTCAATACGGTTGCTCTTAATGTGGTCGGAACAGACAATTTCGATCCAACCCAAGCTAGTCCGTCACGAAGTGTGCATTCATTCGAGTGGTTCTTAAACCGCTCGTCAGTTTTTAGCGCTTCTCGCAATTTTTCGAGTAAATCCCCCGAGAGTTCTGGTTCGAGTTTTCCCTGTGCTCTGGTAGTGACAGGTATTGCCAATTGTGTCGAGGGGATCATAGGTTGAACCACCTCCTTCTTGATGCTGTTGTACTGCAGCAATCTGGAAAGTGCATCCGCCATGAAGTTCTTTCCACCAGGAAGGTAACGTAGGGTGAAATTGAAACGATTGAAATGTTGGGCCCAACGAGCCTGTTTTGGTGATAGTTTGCGTGGTGTTTTTAATGCCTCTAAATTCTTGTGATCAGTCCACACTTCGAAAGGGTGTTTCGCCCCTTCTAAAAATTTAGGAATCTCCGTAGTCACTAAGATCCTCTTCAAAAGAATGGTCCTTGTTCCCCCGACTACCTTGCCTGTAGTCAGACTTTTTAACCCAGAAGTACTTGAACTAGAGTAGGATCTTTAGGGCCTATCCTGGGTGATAATGCAGCAATTTGCAATTACTTGTTCGTAAATGGAGGATTCAGTTGACTCCTGCTGCTGAGACAACTGTGTAAAAGAGCATTCTCTCTCTCTTCATGGGGATCATGTTAATGACATTATTCAAGACTGAGGAAAGGGGTAATTGGGTCAAGCACTTTCAGAATCCCTGCTTTAACCCATCTATTCACCCAGAAATAGTTGCCCAACTAATCAGTGTCCCCATTCTTCCTAGTTTACTCTCTAAGACAAAGGTGTCAAACTCAAGGCCTGTGGGGTGCTTAGATCTGGCCTACGGGGCCACCCTGGAAACAGTAAAGGTCCAGCCCGGAGTGCCTCTGCTAGCAAAAATGGAGCTTGGGAGGGCCGCACTAGGATCCCTCCAGCCATGCCCAGGCCACCAGAGGTGCCCCCGACATGAGTGATGTTGAGCTGGCCACGCCCACCCTGACCACACACACCCTGCCCCCCCCAGGTCAAACACAACCCTGATGTGGCCCTCAATGAAATCGAGTTTGACACCCCTGCTCTAAGAAATAAGATATGGAAGTAATCCACCACTAGCTACGCTGTGTGGTAATCAGCATGAAGTGTGTTAAAAAAGTTATTTCTTTCCCACTCAGTAGAGGATTTTAAAGTATTTTTTCTTCTTCAAAATGAGTAAGAAAAACTGTGTAAAAATGGTCATTGAGCACAAATGGGTTGGATCAAACCCTGAAAGTCTAGAAAGACACTGTAGGGAAATGCCATTCAATACGGTACAGTGTTTGCGTCTAAAAGATGCTCCAGACAAGTTCTTATAGGCTGCAGATGAAGTGAATTCTATTTGATATAAAAATAGCAGGATTGCCGGTCTCGGTGTCTGGTAAGAATTTTTTGATACCTGAATAGTTTTATATTTGAAATAGCTTTTTAATATAGCTTAGTTGATTTTGGAGTTTTGCCCCTATAGAAATGCTTCCATTCCTACACAGCAGTTAAACTATTCTTGCAAAACTAACAAAAGTTCTCTGGAAATCTATGCTCTATTTTTCTTCTGGTCCTTGTGACTGAGAAGTTGACTTTCCATGAGACCAGTGATAACTGGACTGCTAATGCAGAGTCCCAGTCCATATTTTAACATTCCAATATCTCAATAGGAAAAGGAAAGATTGAATTTTGACTGGGATTAAAGTTTAAATTGGGTCTATGAAAAGAGAAGATAAGGGAAAAAGACTAAGAAATATAATACAAAGCGTCTAAGGGCAAAAAATATTAAAAAATCATCCACGTAGGAAGAGGAGGAAGGAGACCAAACTGAGAGTATACTTTTAACAGCTTTGAAAATACAGTAGGTTGGGAAGGAAGACAAGTGGGGGCTAAAATGTGAGGTAACAATTTTACTTCCTGATTCCAGCTGAATTGTCAGCTCACTAAAAATGGTAACAAGCACAATTGTGGCATTTTAAGGCTCTGCTCCTAGTATCTGTCAGTGAAAAGGTTAAATGGAGACATACCAATATAGGAAGTACACAATTTTAGAATCCCTAACATAAGAGGAGGAAAGGTATTTGAAACTGGAAAATGGTTACAGTGTTTCAAAAATGGTATGATTTAATAGCAGTTTTTGGTTTGAGCAAATGTATGAAAACAATAGTAGTGTACTATGGCATTTATTGGATTAATAATCTTCAGATTAAATGGAAAGGGACGCAAGGACAACTTTTCTGGGTGCTGTTAGGGAATATGATAAGACTAAAAACATTCATAATGTATTTATAATGTTTGAGCAGTTTACAATTTATAACCCATTCCTTTTGTTAAAATTATCTCAGCTTCCCGACTGATGGGATCTTCAGATTTGTGTGGTGCTGCATAACAATATTGCCTGGAAAGTGGTATATAGGTAGGCATTTCTGCAGACAAGTGATCATTTTACTAGACTACCTTCCCCAGGTATAACTGTTAGATTTTATTGTAGGGAAGAAGAAAATTAATTGTACATTTTTTATCTGAATTCGAGAAGATAAAATATTGTAATGTTGGTCTCATTTTAAATTATACCTTGAGAGACTAATTTGTCTCTCTAAATATCTCACTAGAGGTAATTCTCGATTTAACCATTTAGTGACCGTTCAAAGTTACAATGGCCATGAAAAAAGTGACTTATGACCAGTCCTGACACTTACAACCATCGCAACATCCCCATGGTCATGTGATCAGAAGTTGGGTGCTTGGCAGCCATTATGTATTTACATATGGTTGCAGCGTCCCAGGGTCACATGAACACCACTTGCAACCTTCCCAGTCAGTTTCTGCCAAGCAAAGTCAATGGGGAAGCTGGATTTGCTTAATGACCATGTGATTCACTTAACAACTGCAGTAGTTCAGAACAGAAGAGTACCTGTAATGCAAAATCACAAAAAATATCTGGAATTAATCAGCAGTGGTTTTGCTGAAGTTGGCCAAGGGTCAAGTCTATTTCATGAACATAAATAGTACATTCACATCTCCATGAGGTCAGATTTATTCTTGGATTCTGCCCAATGGTGGATTTCAAATATTTTTACTACTGGTTCTGTGGGCGTGGCTTGGTGGGAGTGGCAGGGGAATGATACTGTAAAATCTCCATTCCCACCCCACTCCAGGGGAAGGATACTGCAAAATCCCCCTTTCCTCCCGATCAGCTGGGACTTGGGAGGCAGAGAATAGATGAGGCCTATGCCAATCAGAATTTTTACTACCGGTTCTCTGAACTACTCAAAATTTCCACTACCGGTTCTCCAGAACTGGTCAGAACATGCTGAAATCCACCTCTGATTCTGCCTGTAACATAATTGCTAAGGCTGATGCATATCACAGATTGCTCTACTTCAGGAATTTCCAACTATTTTGTTCAGTGGGCACACTTGGATTTTGAGAACATATTGAGACTGAAGGTGCTGGAGAGCGATATCACAAAGCAAAATGTCAGGTGGGGTATAGCAGTTGGAGGGTGCCAAGGGACACATTGGTCCCGGTGACATCACACTGAGGACTCCAGCATTAAGCACTATTGGAATTTGTTTGATTTAGCTTACACTATTATGTGGACTCAGCAACTATAGACTGCAAACCTGGTTTGATTTAATATTAATGAGCCTTGGTGGTGCAGCACACTAAAGTGCTGTTAAATAGCACCAGCTACCTGCAATTACTGCAAGTTCAAATCTCACCAGGCTCAAGGTTGACTCAGCCTTCCATCCTTTCGAGGTAGGTAAAATGAGGACCCGGATTGTGGGGGCAATAAGCTGACTTTGTATAAAAAAGAACACCACTTAGGGGTGGCCGAAAGCCCTACTAAGCAGGTATATACAAAAGTATGAAGGCTATTGCTTAATGCATTGTAAGCCGCCCTGAGTCTCTGGAGAAGGGCAGCATATAAATCGAACCAATAAATAAATAAATAAATTATGGTAAAGCCCAACCATTCTAGTTTATTCAACAGAACCTAGATAAAGCAAACCTTGGCTTCATGCAATGTGTGAACTACTGTCAGATGGAATGACATAATAACAGACTAATGGAAGAGATCTTAGAGGTCTTCTAATCCTCCATTATAATGACCTGCTATTCTATTTGCTAATTTGCAATAATCTTAGGAAATTTTACACTTGCAATTAGATGCAGCAACAGGTAGAAGATGTGGGAACAACACCAGAATGCCTTCTGCCATTCCTTTAGCTCCTCTCCTGCCCCTGCAGGATGCTTCCTACTACCTCTACTTACCTTTGTTCATTTTCTGGGCAGGTAAACCCATGTCCAGGACTAGGCTAAAGTACCCCAGCATTATTATTTTCTGTGGAGACCATTTGGGACTCAGAGGCATTCTTGAAAATGCCTACCATCAACATTTGACAAAGCAAGGAATGGAAATGATGGTGGTGGTGTGTATTCTCAGTCCCCAGTATTTGATATATTGGGAACTATATATATCTAGTGAGATGGGATTCTTAATTGAGCATGCTTAAAATGTAAGATGTATTTGCACTTGAAAAGCACTCCAGTGATTTATAGAAATTCATCATAACATCCTGGTGTTCTGGCTTTCAATCAGATTTGACACGATTAGACACCCATAATGTGTGCTTTTTGTGGAAAGCTAGAAGTTAAATGGACAAAATTAGTAAAGTTATGTTTGTGCCTTAAGGGCAGCATTTTGGAAGTGCTAAGAAAATTGCAGAATGTTAATTAGAGATATTTTTTTCTTATCAGCACTCTTCATAGTTAAGTTAGGCTTTTGCTTTATAGGGTGCTTATTTCATTGGATATATTGATGCCTGAGGATCTTCACAGCCAGCTGAAATTGTGGTAACCTTTTATGGAAGAGATAACATCCTTTCTGCTTTCGTCCCCAGAGGGACAGTCTTAATCAACTTCAAATGATAAAGGAGAATTGCAAAGAGGAATTATGTGGAAGTTGCTATTTCCAAAAATAGATAACTGACAGATTTATTTAAGATTATGATTTTGGGTAAGTTTCCAGTGCTTGACTAAATAACATCAGAATAAGGCTGAAGATTGATTTCAGTTTCCTAAAAGCAGATAAAGGAAAGATGTAATTGGTCTGTTCCAAGTAAGTAATACTGAGACTCCATTCATCCACATAGCATAGTTAGTAGCATAGGATCCAATTTCCCACTGATTATTTAGATTTGTGGAAAACATTGTCACAAACACAATTCTAGGTTGCCAGGGTTTTATTTGCATTACGCTACTTACTGTAATATCTATATAGAACTAGGATGGTTGTATTCACACATAAGATTACACTATGAAGTCAACTGAGTGGGTAAAAAATAAATCTAGGAATCTTTTTTTTAATGTTCTATACATTAAAATTCCATACAGCCAGACAGATTAATTTTTGATGCTCTGAAGAAGAAATGTGGGACAATGATAGAACCTATTAAAGTCTAGATAGAATGAACCAAAGAAGCTCCAGTGGGCTGTGAATGGAGGATCAGACATGATAAGAAGGTGAAAACCGAAATCAAATGAAGCCTGAATTCTGTAAATTTAAATCTAGGCAAGACTACTTGGAGCAATAGTTTGTATAAAAAATTATTTAAATAAACCTGAAGGTCTCTAACCTTTGCTTGGAGGAATTATGATCTTGTAGATCATAGGATATAATCAACAGTCAATGAAATTCCAAAGAAATTGTGTCTTGTGAAATTTGGGTGTGACATCAGAACAACAGTGGCTAGATGACTTCTGAAGAAGAATGGAGGCGTGAAGACAGATCCATGTAAGTGGAATTGACAATTGCAACTAAAAACAGACAGGTGAACGAGCAGATCACCTTCTTTGACCCACTCTGGGCGAACAGAGGATGTATGTTCACACAAGCTGTGCTCCATAGAGTGGCTTTTCATGAAATCTCAAGGTAGCAAACCAGGAACCAAGGGAATATAAATTTGCATTTCCTCTGCTAATCAGCTATTAGAAATTGATTATTAACTACTTTAAAAATAACAAGGCTGGAAACAGATGAATGCCTTCATTCCTTAATATTTCTTAACAGTTACGGTACTTTAAAAGCTTTAAGAATATAAAATAAACAGCAAAAAACAAGATGTTTAGAAAGTTTTAAACAGATTAAGGGATTGAAAAGTTGGAATATTTGATTTTGAATATTAATACTTTGAAATAAATTCTAAAGAATAATTGTATTTTTGTGAGAAAGGAAAGTTATTTTCAATATTGGAGATACTAGAAGAGAAATAACAAGATAAGCAAGTTGGTGTTCAAAGACATTTTTGAGGAATTGCACTGGGACCTTGAATCATTGATGTCAGCTATGTTGTCTGTTCTTAGCAACATTCTATTTCCCAGATGAGGCTGTTATAGAAAAAGATTTGCAACAAAATCTATCTGAGAATGTGAACAAGAATTTGTCATTAGACATAAAAAAAAATCAGACGAGGCTTTAAAAAAAACAAAATAAGAATGCCAATCCCAGAGAGTAATTGGTATAATATTTTTTGGGTGGACTTAGAAAAGAGGCTTTTAAAATTTTTGAAGAAATTTGAGACAAGAATCAACAATCATCTGAATGGATTAAAGAGCAAGATTGTTTTATGCAAAAAGTAAGAACACAAATTTACTTTATTCAATCAGGGTTAAAATTGGGACATATTGTTTTGGGTGGTTCTTTTTGGACTTACTGACATCTGAACTGGATTTGCTTATGGTTAATATGGTGTTTGGAGAGTCAGTTTTGTATAGTGGTTAAAGCATTAGGCTAGAAACAGGGAGGTCATGAGTTCTAAACCTGCCTGAGGCACAAAGCCAGCTGGGTAATTGTGAAATTCTGAAAAACTGCCCCTAAAACTGCAGTAACTTGTTCAAGCAGACTCCGAGAGTTAGGCACAATTGAATGGAAGGGGGAAAATGTTTAAGCCTTTAAACATGTTCAAGTTTAGCAGCATCTAAATTGACTTGTCTTTTCATTTAAATTAAGAGAACTTTATGAGCTTGCTCACTTTAAAGGATATATTGTCCCCTTTGTCATGTATAATTTCAGCCTTTGGTTTATACTAGGATACCGGGACTACTTTATGCCTTTTAAATGTGGATTTATTTAGTTAAGAGTCAAGATATAGAATGATGAGTCTTATGTTTGTTAGGTAATATTATTTTAGAGCTCTGTTTGAATGTTTTTGCTTAGCAGCTGAATTGGAAAAGATATTACTTCCTGAATTTCCTTATAGTTGAATTATAGGATGAAGTTTTTTTTTTAATCTGTTAATTAAGAGGTGAAGAGAGAGTGAAATTGTTTACACTTGTTATGATGTGAATAGGAAGTTGCTTTCTTAAGAGTTTATTCTCTCTTTTGCATCTTTTATTTGCTTTCTTTCCGCCCCCCCTTTTTTTAGTTTGTATCACCTTTTACTATTGTACCATTGAGAACAGGTTTGGTAGGTAGTGGGAGAAAACCAAACAATGTTCTCCACAAGCAGATACCCTGTGATAAATAGACAGAGTAACTGCTTTAATATGTTTCCTTGCAAAAAGTAGTCCCTAAAGGGAAACTAAGAAATTCTATTTGCCTAAATTGGGATTGGGGATATACTAACCACAAATTTGCTTTTTAAACTGTGGTCAATGCGCCAGTCCAGACTGAAGGACTGAGTCAAAAGCTGGTCTGCCCGGCAACAAGGGCGGGACTTAACATTATTGACAGACTCAGTTCTTCAGGCTGATTGGGCGAGTACTATCCATACTGGCTGCTGTCTCCACTCTCAATGGAGAATGTGGCAAGTGGCAGCACAAAATGAATGTAATTGCTCATTTTCATGGCCCCTTCAGAGATTGGTCTTAACTAAGAGAAAACAAGGGCAATAACAAAGACATTGTGAACATGGCTTTTACTAGCAATTCTGAATTTTTTTTGTCATAACTTTTAATTATTCCAAATTGGATTTTAAGTTTGATCAGAGAGACATAGCCAAACTATTCAAGGCTAAGAGAATTAGTTTGCTTAGTACAGGGGTGTCAAACTCACGGCATCATGGCATCATCAAGTAATGTATCGGGACTTTTTCCCCCTTCGCTAAACCAAGCATCTCGCTAAACCAGAGTGTGACACATCTGGCCCGTGGGCCGGGAGTTTGACAGCTCTGGCTTAGTACTTCACTATTTGTTGATCAGGCTAAACTAATTTAGAGAAGTATCAGTTAATCTACTTGCAGTATCACCCTTCTATTATTTTGTTAGTATACTTTAATATTGAGGACTCGTTTATTATAATTAACAAAGTTTTCTCTTAAAATGTTACATATTCCACTGAAGAAAGAAAAAGACCTAAACACTGTTTTGGGCACAGGCTGCCCACTCCTGTGCCACTGATTGCATCTTGGTTCTGGAGAGGAAATGCTGTCATTCCATCTTCCCAGTTGTCTAATTCCTATTTTGTTTCACAAGAAGTACGAATATCAGCTTTTATCTCATCAATTTTATACTAATCAGATTTCCAGATTTCTCTAATATTTCCATTCACCTCCTCAAAGATGGTTTTGAATTCAAGACCATGGTATCATTAAATAATGTTACCTTATTCCACCTAGTAAAAATTTTGATTGTACTATATTGTACTGACATCTTAAAAATTAAAAATTGAAAATCAGTGGTGACAAAATTTTTCTCACCTCTCACATGTAAATAGAATTATTTGTTTTGTAATCACACAAATGTCCTTTTCTCTGTACACAAATACAGTTGAGTGACATAAAAGATGTTTGAATGCTTTTAAACAAAAATACATTTCACATTAACAGCATATAATTTTATTTGTGGTATTTTGATAGCATACATAATTTTGCAGCACCTGTAAACAAGTCAGTAAAGATTCCTCCTTGAAAAAAATTTTATTCTTTGGAATGTCTGCATCCAGTCCCATTTCCCATCACAGAGCATAAAGACAGACATTAGAGAAAATAGCCATCATTAAAAAAAAACCCTTCATAGTGGCAATCTCTAGGATTTATTACATCAGTCATTGCACTTGGTTATTTATTGCTACAGGAAAAAAGACAATATAATAATTAACACTTCTGAGTTCCATGATTGTCTTAAATTTATCTGCTATAAGCTTCAAGGTAGAAAAAAACTGTTTTACAGTGACCTATTCTGCCTCACATTCAGGTTCTAAATAAGGAGTATATAAATAACCTTTTTTTAATTAAAACCAATTCTTGTTTGCATAATCATGGTAGGGTGTAAAGGAACTGAAATCAGAAAAAAACCTCTCAAATTTCAACACTCAAGGCCATTTTGTTTAATTTAGGATGGATTTGATCAATTAAGAGATCATACATCTATCTCCTCTTACTGAGTATGCTGTTCCACTCTGCCCAGGTTCTGTACTGCACCAAAACCTCTACTTGTGGAACAATTCAGTATAGCTTTGGGGAGGAACAGAACTATGTTTTGACTAGTGCAAGTAAGGCTTTTCTTTTTAAGGCACCATTTTTACTTATTATTTCTGCTTCTGAAAAAGTATGAAGGGAAGAGGAAAATCATTCCTTTTCTTATCCTAGGAAGAATGAAGAAGTCATTTCCCCTTCAAGTTCAGTTACCAGAAGGAAGAAGTGGATTTTTGGTGAAAAAATCCTTGCAGCTTTTTAAAAAAATCCCCTTGCAAGAGAGAAAAAATATCTTTCTTCTGTGGGGATATGGAATAAAGAAAAGGCAGCTTTGCTCTATGCTGGAGTGTTCCCAAGAAAGTACGAACTATCTCTCATTGCTGGTGCTTGGGTTTGTTTTTTGTTTTTTGTTTGTAAACCCAAAGTCACGTTTTAAAATTCCCCATGCTTTCTCAATTGTATAGTGTGTGTGTGTGTGTGTGTGTGTGTGTGTGTGTGTGTGTGTGTAGGTTAAAAAAAATAGAAAGTCAGGGTTGAAGGTGCTATCAAAAAGCTACCTTGTACTGGAAAAAAAATAATACTTTAATGAACATTGGGAGAGAAAAGGCAAATGGTTTCTAAGTTTCTATTCTGCAAAACTGCAAAATGACACCTAGAATGTGTAACTGCTGCTATTCACGGAAATATAAAAAACTAGTTTTTCCTATGACAAAGAAAAGTGGGGGAAGCTTTTCTAACTACTTTTTAGATAAAACAGCAACAACAAAATACAATGGTACTTTAGGTACTTTGGAGGATGGGCAACTTTTTTGTCTGTCAGTCCACCATGTTTGTTGAAGAAGATGGCTTATTGCTCTTTCTCCTAAATTTTGCAGGGGATTACTTGCAAATGATCTGTTCAAGACCAAACATGCCTCCCATCTCTGAATTCTCTGCAAAATGAGGAGGCCAATAAACCCACAAATGGTAATTTTGACTACTAAGCCAAGAATAATTAATCTCTTTATAAATTAGTATGAAATGAATCTCTTTGAGCTAGAAATTAATAATCTGAGAACATTATTTATTACTATGATTACTAAGAAAAACTGGCAACAGAGGATGATCATTAAGTGATATATTAGTTATATGTTATTAGCTCTGTATATATATAGTAAGCAAACAGGCATCATGACTTTACACACCCATTTTTTCATTTCCAATTTTAATCCACTGATTTATAATTGCAATTAGAATTAAGATTTTTTATGTTAAAAACACCAACATGGTTTGCTCACATCCAAGACAAAATATTATTGCCATATAAAACAGGACATAGGCATCAAAACATTCCACTCATTTAGAACAAGCCTAAAATCATTAATGAAACAGTTTCCTTTTTCAATGAAGTTTTAGGATAGCAATGCTAGAAGAAAAAAGGGCTGAATTATACTTTTATCTTTGGCTTGAACAGAGCACTGAATAAGTTCAGTTTTTCTTCTTTACAGAAAATAAATGGGATTTTAGGCTGTAGAAATAACTTAAAACAAGATGACTCAAAGAAACTTTGTTAAAAACATACAGTAATTCAATTTGAATTTTAAAACATAAGCCAAATATTTATCTAAAAACTCATTATTGATTTACTGAATACTTTAACAACTATGTAGATGATATACCCTTATTTTAAGACTGCATTTAGAAAACTGGTAGCTTTAAATATTTTTTTATATGTAGGTTTTTAAATTTTACAATTATTAGTGCAAAGCATTTTAAAGCTCATAATATTGTAGTGTTAGATTTATAATTTGTAAAAAGAAATGAAACACTCAAGAGAATATTTAACATGTCACATTCTGTAGAAATTAGCAAAAATGTCATATTATAGGATTATCTCAATTTTATCCCTTGATTTTTCTAAGTATTCATGTGTTTATATGTGTCCATATGTCCTAATTATAGACCCTTTCTATAAATTCTATAGTGCAAGAATCACAGTACTGTACTTTGGATTCTCAGTTAAGGAAATATTATAATATCATAGTGGTAGAGTTTGGTGATCCTTCTGCTTCATAGTGAGAACAAACTCAAAAGACCTGAACAATAAAACAGCATATGATTAACGTCATATTCCCTTTAGCATGATGAAAAGACTAGTAAACGTACAAAACTATACCATTTGCCTCTCTCCTATACTATATATTTTTACAGTTTATTTGCAAAGTTATATTGCCTTATTTATAGTACAGATCTCTTAAAATTAGGGTATATTCAATAAAAATATACTAAGAACCCCCCTTTTATACAGATTCAGTAGTATTTTCAAGCAAACCCTGCCATACTGCACAGTAAGAAATAAGGCCTCTCCTATATTGGCAAGAAACAAACAAAAAGCTATCCATTTTTTTCCTCATAGCTCACAGAATATAAATAAGATTATACTCAGATTTTTTTTTCTAATGGAATGCTATCATCCGTTGGCTTGAGGTTTAAAAAAGTCAATTTCATTTCTGATTCTGAAATCCTGGCACATTAAGGATCAACGGAATGCGGCTCTTTCATGTAGTTATGAGAGCTTTCTTGAGCTTTTCTATTTCCATCTGTGAATCATATAAATAATAAACATTAATTAATTAATTAATTAATCAAATAGAGAATGCTTCATATTTCATACACATTTACAACCCATCAAATATATTTTAAATTTAGTACTGCTCTTCATTCTATTATATTCTTGAAACTTATTACTGGGATAAATTATCTTCTGCCCTGACAGTCTTATGCAGCAGCAACACCACAACAGCTTCTTCCATGTAACTTATTTATTTAAATTTATATGGCTGCCTGTCTCACATAAAGCAACTCTGGGCAATTAATGCAATGAAGGATGAAATAAATAAAACACATCAGAAAACAAGCAAAAATGGATACCAAAAACAAATTCATTCAAGGAATTTCAAGAAACTGAATCCCAATTTGTATGGTTCTGAAGGTTTGAATTCAATGATTCAAGGCTTTGCTACTAATGAGTGTTAGTGCCTCATGACTCTACTCTCTCCCTCCCCTCTTTAATACCTACATGAAGCCATTGGGTGAGATTATATATTGGTACAGAATAAAGCATCATCAATTCTTGTATACTCAACTGCATAATGTGCACCAGTTGCGCTTGATCCTACATCAGCAGGTCTTGCTTATAGTCACCCATGCCTTAGTAATCTCTTAACTGCAATGAGAATGCCTTTGAAGACCACCTGAAGTCTTAATTTAGTCCAAATGGAACAGCCCAGAAAGTTATGGTGGAGCTCATTATGCCCATGGGATGCAACCACATTGTTAGTTCCATTGACTCCCAGCAGGCTTCTGGGTGCCTTTCAAGATGCTAAATAGAACTTTTCAAACCATATTTGGCTTAGGACCAGAATATCTGTGGAACTGCCTGTTCCCCAAAACATCAGCCTGGAGTATATGCTCCAGGTTTCCTTGTTTAAATACTGCCCTCTTATGGGATGTAGGAAGTCCATCTCTTTGGTGACTACTCCTATGCTCTGAAATAATCCCTTCCAATATATGATGGGCTCTAACTCTACTTTTTGAGTTTAACAACTCAAAAATTGTTAAAACATGGCTTTTCCTCCAGGTGTTTGGGTCTAATTGAGTTATTAATCATGGTTGCCATTTTACATTGTTTTTTTAACATGTTTTTTCTTGTTATTTTTACTTATTGATTTATTTTATTCCACCTTTGTTATTTTTAGAAATAACTCAAGGTGACAAACACACATAATACACTTTCCTCCTATTTTTTTATTGTTTACTTTTGTTCTGTGCTGCCCAGAAACATCCATTGTTTGAGTTGAATGTCTGCCAAATATTTGAGCTGGATATCTTAGAAATGCATAAAAATAACCAAATAAATTTGAAGAACAGAGAATTTTCAGTTAACACCACAGTCCTCTATGGTACAGTGTAATATTTATTCTCTGGGAAACCCATAGCCTGGAATAAATATCAATTAAAGATGAAATCTTAAGAGAAAATCTTAAATCTAAAGTAGCCATTTTATTCTCTACCCTTAGCTTTCAATTGTGGGTCTGACTATCTCAAGTTTTATAGACGAATCGCTTGCCCTTAATTTCAATACCAGATTTTACAGGAGAGGATTTTTACCTCCTGCAAACTTGTAAGACTGCAGTTTTGATGGGAACGAGTGGATCGCCTAGAATCTTTGAAACATAAGATTTAACTCCAAGTGACTACGCAGATATGTGGAAGTGTTTTTAAGTTTCTGTTTAGCTGCACCCTTGACAGTTCTATGTCAATTTGCATTCAAGTACTAATTAGATTCAATTCTGCTTAAATTCTAAGCCAGGAAAAGATCAATCACTAACAGTCTATGAAACACTAATTACGGTATATTTCCTACAAATATATAAAAGTACTGTAGTTTACAAAATGGAGATTAAATACATAAATTAAAATTGAGTGTCATTTGTATAGTAAAGCTGGAAATAACATCTAACATTTACCTAGTCTTTTACCAATTTTCTCTTTAAAATATTTTCTCCAAAATTGCAATCTTGCCACAATGAAAGTGAAAATTCAAATATGTACCAAGTAGTCTGAATTTGAGGCTTCAGTAAAAGAATAGTTGAATGGCAAAATTCAAATAAAGTACAGGAAGTCTTTGCTTAACAACTGGTCACATTTGAAGTTCCAACATATGCTCCCCCACATTTATGTGATCACATTTTGTGTGCCCAGAAACCAGCGCATTATTTATAGCCATTTGCAACATCTTATGGTCATGTTTATTTATTTATTTATTTTTTATTTATTTATTTATTTTATTTATTTTATTTATTTTTATATGCCGCCCTTCTCCGGAGACTCAGGGCGGCTTACAATGCTTTAAGCAATAGCCTTCATACTTTTGTATATTTTATACAAAGTCAGCTTATTGCCCCCACAAACTGGGTCCTCATTTTACCTACCTTTGAAAGGATGGAAGGCTGAGTCAACCTTGAGCCTGGTGAGAATTGAACTTGCAGTAATTGCAGGCAACTGGATGTTAAATGCTGCCTTAGTAGGAGGCATTAGCCTCCTACGCCACTCAGGCTCCAATGTGAACACAATTTACACAATTTTTATTGGAAATTGGTTATTACTTTTGCTTTCCAGCAAAATATGCCATTGAGAACTATGAGTTGCTTAACAACTGCTGTGTTCACTTTGCAATAGCTGCAAAAATGTTGTAAATTAGTTTGGTCACATGACTTGCTTAATGGGTGGCATGATTTACAACCATATTTCTGGGCTCATTTAGGATCATAAGTGAAGGACTACCTGTATATCAACAATCATTGTTTTATAGAGCCATTCACATAATATAACAGTTCGTTGTGCCTCCGATTTTGTGTTTGCATTTTATCACCAGCTACTTTTCATAGTACTTCAGAGGAGCTTCCATCTTATTGGTTAAAATCACCCCAGAAAATCTCAGAGAATAGGAGGAAAATTGGCAAAAAAAACCCACAACCCCCCCCCATCTGTTCCCTGAAATTAGATGCCTAAAGAAGTCAAAGTTTATTTTACTATAGCTGTTTTGTTATATTCTTGCTAAGAATTTGCATTATTTTATTGAAAGTAATGGAAACTGTTGGGCTTCTATTTAAATATTTTACCTCTAAGGTACTTCGCATCTGCTTTTCTTCCTCCAATTCTTTTTTCAGTTTTTCCAGTTGTTTCCTTTAAAATTTGCACAGACAAAAAAATTGCAGTGAAAAACCATCCTTACATAGTTTGTGCAATATACTAGCTAGATCTCAATTTAAAGGATAAGCAGCTTCCAAATAGAGTAGGAATGACCTACCTTGGGAGCAGAAATATGATCAAGTATTAACCGCCTTAAACTTCCTCTATGAACTAAAAGGAGCATATTTATCTGAGTGCAGAATCTCCTCACCCAGCAAGGAAACTGAAATGAGTATCTGAGTATCAGAGTGCATATTCTGGTATGCACTCATATATTACCAATAAAACATGAAACCAGCAATCAAAAATAAAATCTCAGCTATTCCTGTTGCAGTACTTACATACATTGTTCTCACTTATGAACAAAGTAAAGTTGTTTCAGCTAGCCCTTTATCAACAAACACATTATAAAGTATTTCAAAACTAATTCTGGTAATGTATAAAAACATTGAATTAATATGACAAATATAGTAGGTTTTTCCTATCTACCTATATAGTAGGAATTGTAATACATGGTTCTCCAACTGTTGAATTCCTGTCTACCCTAGCCAACAAGACCAATGGTATGTGATGATGGGACCTATAGTACAACAATACCAGAAGGACTTCATGATGCCTAAACCACTTTAAAAAGCCATTGTGGAAAAAAATGAAAAGCTCTTACCCATGCTCCTTTTTCAAGCTTTCTACAGCCAACAGGAGATCAAAGATCTGAGATCTTAGTTCTTCTATAGAATATTTTTCCCCTTCATCTGTTTCCTGGTTGAGCTTTGCTTCTCCAGCAATTGCATTTATTACAATAGAACTTGGTCGTGGTAATGAAGTCAGAACTGGTGAAGTAAGTTTTGATGGCTGAAACAAAAGAACAATGATCTAAATGAGAATGGCGAGAATACAGTCAAATGTATTCACTAAGCAACAGCAACAGCACTTAGACTTACATATAACTCCACAGTGGTTTACAGCCCTCTCTAAGTGGTTTACAGAGTCAGCGTATTTCCCCCAACAATCTGGGTCCTCATTTTACCAACCTCAGAAGAATGGAAGGCTGAGTCAACCTTGAAACGGTCAGGATCAAACTCCTGACTATGGACAGAGTCAGCCTGCTATATTGCATTTTAACCACTGTTCCACCACAGCCATTTATTGAAGAACTAGCAAAATCTATATTCTTATATAGAATAATGGCTTAAAATATTGGCTGGTGGTACTTGATTGATACTTTGATGATTACTAAAACTATGGATAGACTATTATCATAGGAAACCAAAATTATTTTGCAATCTGCTGCATGAATAAAGACTTCTAATAAAAATGTGGTCTCTTTTATTTTAGAAAAATGATATATTATAATCAGAACTGCAGAAAAAACAATTGCTATCAACCTGCCTTCCATTGGGGACCTTTATACTGCACGAGTCAAAAAGAGGGCTGTGAAAATATTTACAGACCCCCCACATCCTGAAAATAAACTGTTTCAACTCCTACCCTCAAAACGATGCTATAGAGCACTGCACACCAGAACAACTAGACACAAGAACAGTTTTTCCCCAAATGCCATCACTCTGCTAAACAAATAATTGCCTCAACACTGTCAAACTATTTACTAAGTCTGCACTACTATTAATCTTCTCATCGTTCCCACCACCCATCTCCTTCCACTTATGACTGTATGACTGTAATTTTGTTGCTTGTATCCTTACGATTTATATCGATAGTTTTTTGATTGCTATTTGTACCCTATGACCAGGGCCGGATTTTCCTATAGGCTAACTAGGCTTCAGCCTAAGGCCTCAAGATCAAGAGGGGCCTACACAGTGGTGGGATTCTGGGGGTTCTAGGGGGTTCAGCCGAACCCTTTGTTAAATTGCTGGCTCGCCCGCCCCTCGCCTCCCACCTGCGCGGCACCAGCCTACCATTGCCAGGGGTAGGCAATTGTGGCTCTTTTACAACCTGTGGACTTCAACTTCCAGAATTCCTGATGCAGCTTGCCTGTCTCAGGAATTCTGGGAGTTGAAGGCCACAGGTTGTAAAAGAGCCACAATTGCCCACCCCTTCTCTAGCCTGAGTTCCGCTGCCTGGGATCCACGTGGGCTGCCACGTGGTTTCCCACCGGCTCTGGACGCAAGAGGGCAGGATGGAGAAAGCAGCTTCCACGCCTTCACTCACCCTCTGCTCTGTTGGATCGCCGGCCGTTCGCTTACCCCGCCCACTCCCAATCTATTGCTGCCTCCGGAGTCCCAGCTGATGGCTAGAGGAAAAAAAACTTCAAATTCTTGCCGCGGGGCTTCAAAGGGCCGCCCTAGAGCCAGTGGTGCAGCCGAACCCTTTGTTAAATTGCTGGCTGCCCCGCCCCTCCGCACCACTATTTATTGCCAATAAATAGTGGTGGGCGAGGGGCGGGGGAGCCAGCAATTTAACAAAGGGTTCGGTGTTTTTTTTGTAATTTTATTGGCCCACGGAGCTTCAGCAGAGGCTAATTAGCCCTTGCTTAGATTGGCTCCCGACCCCCAGCTGATTTGCTCTCAGCTGTTTTGCTCAGGGCTCTGCTGCTTGCTTGGAAAGAGTGCAGATTTTTTTTCCCCTAGCTATACTGAAAAACGAAAGAGAAACTGCTTTGCTGTTGCTGCAAGGTTGGAAAATTAGGCAGGCAGAATTCTTTTCTTTTTCCTCACCAAAAAAGATAGGTGCAAACAATGGGAAATTTAGGGAAAAAGAGGAGAATTCAGGATTTTAAAACACAAAAGAAAAAAAGCTCTATTTAACTAGGGAATTGTAATAATTGAGATACTATTAATTGTATATTTCTGAAAGCAGAAATGGTTAAGTTGTGATTTGGAGGAATATATGGGGGAAATTATTTGGTTTATTATTATTGGTAAATATAATTAATGGATTTGTAAGAAATTGGATTGCATGGAAATAATTGGAATATTCATGTTCATATTGATTAATATACAAAAAAGGTAGTTATATAACTAATTGATTTATATTAAAATGTTGAATTTATATTAAACAACTAATACTACATAATTAACCAATGTGAGGATGGATATAAAAATAGATGACAATGGGAAGGGGTATAATATAGAATAGAAGGGAAAAATTGAATTTGATTAAGATTAGAGATGAGGATGAAGGGTAATATTGGTTTTTTACAAAAATAGATGAGGAATAAATATGGCAAAAAGGAAATATAGAAATTGTAAATTTAATTGAAATGACTAAAAACTGTTTAAATTTATGAACCGGCCAAATATTCTGTTCAAAGAAAATACATTGTATGTTTGTATGTGTGTTTCTAATTATTGTTATTTATTCATATTTGTTCTCTTTTATTCTTTAAAGTTTAACAATTCATTCTTTATCTTAATATCTTTATATTTGTTTGGGGTTGGCTTTCTTCCCTTTCATCTTTTTTAATTGTACAGCAATCTTTCTCCTCAAACCTACCACCTCTCTTTTCTTTCCTTCTTACTTTCTCTTCCTCCCCCTCTTCTTCTCCTCCCTACTTCCTCTTCCTTTCTCCTTCTCCTCCTCTCTTCCTCCCTCTCTCTCCTACTCTAATTTCCCTTCCCTTCCTTCATCCCTCTCTATTGCTGTATCCTTTTATGCATATGGACTACTCAGAGGGCTGAAAAAGTTATTTCTGACTGGTCCTCGCACTTTTGACCAGTCCTCGAACTTACGACTGTCCTCACATTTTACATTTTTGCCCTATCTTGTCACCATGGTGAAGAGAAGCAGTTGTGAAATGAGTGACATGGTTGTTAAGAAAGCTGCACGGGCATAAATGTGAGGATGGTCATAAGTGTGAGGACCGGTCAAAAGTGCGAGGCCCAGTCAGAAATGACTTTTTTCAGCCCTCTGGGTAGTCCTTTTGTGAATATGGACTACTCAGAGGGCTGAAAAAGTTATTTTTGACTGGTCCTCGCACTTTTGACCAGTCCTCGAACTTACGACTGTCCTCACATTTTACGTTTTTGCCCTATCTTGTCATCATGGTGAAGAAAAGCAGTTGTGAAATGAGTGACATGGTTGTTAAGAAAGTTGCACGGGCATAAATGTGAGGATGGTCATAAGTGTGAGGACCGGTCAAAAGTGCAAGGCCCACTATCACATAGTCCCACTATCACATAGCCACGCCCACCCAGTCACATGACGAGCTACCCACGCCTACAGTCACGTGACCAGCTAGCCACGCCCACCCAGTCACATGATTGCCAAGCCACACCCCCAACTAAGCCACGCCCACAGAACCTGTTGTTAAAAAATTGAATCCCACCACTGGTGAAAGGGCCTCATAAGTGGAATAGCCTAGGGCCTTTTTCAATCTAAATCCGGCCCTGCCTATGACTAATTAAGTGTTGTACCTTATGATTCTTGACAAATGTATCTTTTCTTTTTATGTACATTGACAGCATACGCACCAAGACAAATTCCTTGTGTATCCAATCACACTTGGCCAATAAAAAATTCTTTTCTTTTCTTTTCTTTTCTTTTCTTTTTTTCTTTTCTTTTCTTTTCTACCCTACCCTACCCTACCCTACCCATCGGAATATTGCAACTTGTGGGCTGTGAATCTCAAAAAGTACCCAAATATCTCATTTATACTGCCCAGCATCCTGAGACCATATCCCGAAAATTCAGCAGCAAAATTTGTATAGTTTTTTAAAAAATATCTTTGATAAAGATGTGAAATTTGAGGAAAGCTAATCAAAAAGCTGTTTTTCCAATGTTATCCACAACTGAACTAGATAATAAGTAATATTTTATTTAGTCAATAACAGTATTTGTGCATTTTGATTCATCAGGCTGACATAAAAAAAAATCTAACTTTAATAATCCACCACCCATAATTACTCAAGCTAAATCTGTATCAATGCACTAGAACAGTAGTTCTCAACCACCTTTTGTGGCCATGGACCACTGGGGGACCGTGATGTCATGACAGGGGCTCCGCAAAGGCTTGAAGAAATGTTTTGATTTAAATCTTGAGTTAAGTCTTGGTGGTTCGTGGCCACAAAAGGTATTTAAAGAGAGTCCATGGTGAAGAAAAGATTGAAAACTACCGCATTAGAATATTCCAGTAAGAATGTATCTTACTAAATGATTAGGATATTCTAATCATTTTGACTTCTTAGTACAGATAAACATAAGCAATGTCAACATACCTTTTTACACTCAGATAATTTTAATTTGGCACTTTCTTCTTCCTCTTTACGCACCTTCACATTTTTTTCTATGTTTTGAGTAGGCTTCAACCAAGAAAGGAAACATAAAACAGAAATCAGCATTTTTGAGAAGTGTATTTACTCTAAAAGCTTTTTAGTATATCCATTTATAAAATCATTTGGTACATTTTATTTTATTCTTAAATAAAATTCAAGACGTTGGGTTAGCAACTATTTCTTTACAAAATGGCTAGCTATGCTTTAGTAACCACCTTTTTCACCTTGTGATTCATGGTCTGAGATCAAATGGGCTTGCTGCTTCAGGGAACTCCACAATCTGCAATGATCACTAAAATTTATGCTATTACAGTTTTACCCAAATGAGAACTACTAGGCACTGTGTCCTGGAATGTGGTGAGTGATGTCCTCAACCCATTAGTGTTTTGGAAGCCAGAAGACACTATGTTATTTCAGCAGGCATTTGATGGATAATGTTCTCTTTTTCACTGGATTTGATTTGATGCAATGATTGGGGGAGGGAGGATTTTCGTGTGGGAGTTCTTTAACAAGTTTTGGATATTTATTGTAAACTGACTTGAGTATCACAAGCAAAACTTGTATCTAAATGACTGTTTCCCTGTCTGTTTATATGGTCTCTAAACACTTTACTTGTAGATGTCTATGGAGATTCTCAGTCATCCAGGTCATAGTTGTCCCAAAGGTGCTTTTTTCAAGAGGCGACTGGATTTTCTGGTTTTTCTTTGAAGACAACGAAGAGAACAATAAACGAAGCTACATTGTCATTCCATACATTGCAGGAATATCGGAAAAGCTCAGGAGGATGTCCAGCCAACACAATGTACATGCTCATTTCAAATCCAAGAATACACTAAGGCAGAAGCTTGTCCACCCCACGAATAAAACACCCAGACACAAACTGAGCAATGTGGTATATGCACTACGATGCAGTTAGCCATGTGCAGATCTGTACATTGGGAAAACAAAACAACCACTTCATAAACGCATAGCAGAACATAGGAGAAAAAACCCATAAGGACTAAATTCAATACTCCGTCTGCATTTAGAAGATACAGACCA